>NC_088683.1:8576840-11259340 GCF_028017835.1 Emys orbicularis | reverse complement strand
GTTAGAGCTAGAGAGAGAGAGAGAGAGAGAGAGAGAGAGAGAGAGAGAGAGAGAGAGTGTGTGTGTGTGTGTGTGTCAGAGACTGTAATTTAGAAGTGGAAACTGGAAGATGTAAAGCACAGCTCAACCCAGAGAAAAGCGATTGTGCAGCCGCCGTGACAGATGCTGGATCAAGAATTTTCTACTCTGACATCCAAAATACAAAGGAGTGTGAGGAAGAGATTTCCTCAAGCTCTCCGGGACCAGACAAGCCTTCTCAACAGGAAAATCAGCAGAGATAACAGTGCGATGTGCAGCGGCCTTACCCCACATCAGGAATGGCAGGGCACAGGAGATCAAACCCCAAATACAGCGTGAAGACTTATCTTGGGCAGATTGTCATCTACCTCTGAGAGAGACCTGATGGGTCTGTCTCTGTTACATTTTGACAACACTTGCCATGCTAATGAGGTATTATGGATTGGGTGATCCTGTGTGACTCTGAGCCTGTAACACTGTATGTCTGAGGGCACGTGACGGTGTGTGGCTGTTGGCCTGTCTGTGTAAATGCTGTGTGAATTGTGATGTGCCTACAGGGGCGTGTGACTGTGGTTGGATTAGCCTGGCTGCGTGACTCTGGGGCTGCCACTGTGATGAGCGGATGGGTGCGTGTGCGTGGGCCTATGTGACCCTTTCGGTGATGAAGGAAGCGGTGTGGGTGTTTGGGTAGACTGCCATTGTGTGAGTGTGAGTGGGTGTGTCTGGGACACTCGGGGCAGTTGTCTCGGTGGGGAGGGAGGCAACGTGAGCCTGCATGATCAGCTGCCATTGCACTGAGTGAGAATGTGAGCGTGTCTGGGAGACAAGTGGATGCGAGTCACCGGCTGTGTGCGCACGATAGCCGCTAGAGCCTACGGGTGACAGCGCTCGAGTGCGACTGCCTCTGTGTCTCCAGGAGGGAGGAGCAGGAACCCAATTAGCTCATTCGCCATCTCTCCTAATACGGCTAGAGCCTCAGTAGGGGAAGCACAAAATGTGAGAGACTGAACTGTGGCATCGCCAAGGCCGCATAGCAACCACTGGGTCCTCTGACAGATACTCCTGCCCCAGGCTCCCTCAAGGATGGCAGGCCAAAAAACAGAGCAGACAGGAGTGGGGACAAGAAACCCAACTGGTTTAACACGGTGTTTGATACATTTCTGAAAGGGATTATACAGAGCTGCCCTGTGAGAGGAGGGCCTGGACTCTGAGCCAAGCGGTCCTGTCCAGTCCTCTGCTCTTACGTTTTAGTATTAAAAGTAGAGCTGGGCAGAAGTTTTCGACTAAAGGTTGGGGGGAGGGTTGGGGGAAAAAATGCAGATTCCTGTTGACCCAACATTTTGTTTTGGTTAAAAACCAAAACTTTACAATATTTTCACAAATGTACATTTGTCAATTCGAAAGGACTTTGTTTCGAAATGTCCTTTAATTGTATTTAAAAATTAGAATGTGTTAAAGAACTGCTAACAATCAAAGCTAAATGTTTAGTTTGACCCAGCATGATTGTTTCCCCCTTTTTGACTTTTTGATTCACTGACAATTTTGGAAAAAAATTCTTTTCAGCTTGACAAAAAACAAATCGTTTTCTTCGATTTTTTGGAATTGCCAGTGAATTTTTTTTTAAAATGGTTATTCACACAGCGCTAATTCAGAGTGAATAAACCTGCCTCTGTGAACAAGATGGAGTTGGAAGATCTTTAGTGAGCTCAATGTCTCGGATTAGGAAGTCACCTGGTGTAACAGAATTATTGGAAAAGTCTTGGCAGCTTGGATCCAATGGGCACCAACACTGTCTCAGACGGCACTGAAGAGCAGTTTTCGGGAGGTGGGAGATCAGTGTAAGACTCTTGTAGGAGGGAGTGGAGGGAACTTGCTGATGGGCATCAAAGGAAAGGGAGGGAACCCTAGAGGGGGGGGGGGGCAGAGGAGGGTAAGAAGGCCGGTTGGACGACTGTACCAGGTGCTTTGTAAAAGGTCTCAACTCAAACCATCACAGCAGCACCAGGTGCTCTAGCTGCCCAGATGAAGCCTTGTACAACTTGGCCAGGATTTACATCTCGGCCCTTGTTTATATAAATTACACCTCTCTGCCTGAAGCATGACACATGTCCCCTAGGAAGCTACCCAAGCCCCCACAATCCCCCATCTATGTTCCCGACTAGCTTGGGGCTGTTGGATTTGCGATCATTCACTTCGACACCCCATCAATCTCCGGCGCAAAAACGCAGCAAGAGAGATCCCTTCACTAGGACATCGCCGTAAAACACAGGCCTGCTGTACGGCCTCCACAAGAGAGAGCTCACATCTGTAACTACGAGGACGCCTGATGAGAGAGCAAGGATCAGGGGGATGGAAGGAGCATGAAATATGACCCAGCTTTGCAGAGCTGGATGGCAAAACCCATCAGGCGTATGCAAGCGAAAAATTCTCGCACAATTTATGTTCCTACAGCCGAGACCCAGAAGTGGCCTTTTAACTGAATTTTTGACCAGTTCTACACAATGCATCGAGGAGCGAGAGGCACAGAAGGGCCTTGGCTCAGGCCTGGGGCGATCACGGAGGAAAATGCAATTACATCTGGCTGCTGAACTCCTCCTCGCTGCCTTCCCCTGACTGGGTTTACGCTCTTGTCTGGGAGAAGTCAAGTCATGTGCAAGAGAAAGAGATCAGAACAAATGGCACTGCTGTTTTCTTTACACAGCCCCCTCCCAAGCAAATAAACACAGGATCCTAGGAATAGATTAGACACGGTGAGCGGATGACAAAGGGGACTCCAGTCCAGACACCGTGAGCCATGCTGCGGGCTGGCTCCTGCTGAGTATCGTCCAGTCTGATTGCAAACGATGCAGGTCCCTTGGGAGTGTTCCTCAGTCAGGAAGGGTTTTCCTAATGTCTAATGTTTCATACCCTGGCTCCTCATTTCCCCCCATACACCTAGGCCGATATTTAGATTCTGAGCAAGAGTCACTGTGTCCCCAGACTCATTCATGGCCAGGGGAAATGCTTCCACTGCTGCACTTCCTTAAAGCTTCCACTACAGGGAGAAGCTTTAGCATGAGGCCAGGACTTCATCAGAGCCCCAGTTGGTGGTAGGGTGACGAACGTACGTATGTACGTACGTGTGTGTGTGTGTGTGTGCGCGCGCACGCGTCTATAAGCCCCTCCAGCAGGAGAAGTTTGCACCGTCGTGCGCCAGGGTCTGAGTTGAGTTCTGCCACAAAAGACTCAGGAGTGAATAAGACCCCTAGCTTGGGATCCCCACTTCTAGCACATCAAAGAAGGTCACTGCGTTCTCAAGTCCTGCCTCCGGCAGTGGCTGACATGGCAGAGGGAATTCACCTGGTCAGACTGGAAATAGGCCCCACAGGTAATTACCTTCCTCCCTAAAACACAAGATCTGCCTAATCTAGTCACTGGGAGGACATACAGGGGTGGGAGCCCGGGACTCCTGAGTTCTAATCCCAGCTGTGGCACTCGCTCTCCTCTTGGGCAAGTCCCTGCAACCCCCCTGCCTCAGTTTCCTCCCCTGTACAAAGGGGACAATGAGATTCCCCAATCTCATAGCGGGGTTGTGAGGGTCAATCAGTTCTTGTTTTTGAAGAGTTACATATTATCATTTTATCTGGCACAGCTGAAAATATCATCCGGGGGCATTACGTTGTCTATAATCACTAAGCAAAGATAGGAACGCGCAAGAGTTAAGCCTGATTATTATTAATTATTTGCATTACAGTCGCAACTAAAGGCCGTAACCAAGACAGGGGCCCCATTGTGCTAGGCGCTGTACATACAGATCGTGAAAGACCATCCTATCCAGAAGAATTTACAATCTCAAAAGACAAGATAGACACCGGGGGGAGAAAGGAAGTAATATCTTTTCTAATTTTGCAGATGGGGAATTGAGGCACAGAAAGATTAACTTACTTGCCTGGGGTGCCATAGGAAGTCTATGGAAGAGTTGGGAGTGAACCTAGACCTCCTGAGTCCAGCTCCAGTGCCTGACCCATAACGCCAATTTCCCTCGAGCCTGAAGTTGCTCTACTGTAATTAGAATGGGAAGGAGGAGGTCTAGATGACCATGAAAAGGGCAACAAAAATGATCAGGGGTATAGAATGGCTTCCGTATGAGGAGAAATTAATAAGACTGGGACTTTTCAGCTTGGAAAAGAGGCCACTAAGGGGGGATATGATAGAGGTCTATAAAATCATGAGTGGTATAGAGAAAGTAAATAAGGAAGTGTTATTTACTCCTTCTCATAATACAAGAACAAGGGGCCACCAAATGAAATTAATAGGTAGCAGGTTTAAAACAAACACAAGAAAGTATTTTTTCACTCAACGCACTGTCAACCTCTGGAACTCCTTGCCAGAGGGTGTTGTGAAGGCCAGTACTATAATGGGGATCAAAAGGGAGCTAGATAGATTCATGGAGGATAGGTCCATCAATGGCTATTAGCCAGGATGGGCAGGAATGATGTCCCTAGCCTCTGTTTGCCAGAAGCTGGGATTGGGTGACAGGGCATGGATCACTTGATGATAACCTGTCTGTTCATTTCCTTTGGGGCACCTGCCATTGGCCACTGTCAGAGGACAGAATCCTGGGCTGGATGGACCTTTGGTCTGACCCAGTATGGCCGTTCTTATGTTCTTATGCTCCTGCAATCTGTACTCACAGGAGTCCTTCCGACTCCACTGAGGATGCCTTTTCATATAAGTACTACCCACACGAGTCCGCACCGCTGGGCTGGGGCCTGGCCAAGCATCCAGAGAAAGAGGAAGAAAAGTTTGTGTTTAGAGGATACAGTTCCCCCCTCGAATGAGGGAATCAGCCCTCCTGGGAAAGAGGTGCACCAACTTCAAACTGCAGACGGAGCAGAGCCCTTCAAAAGCAGCCTGCCATGCTGGCAGTGGCGGCTAGTTCATAAATTATCCCTGAAGCCTACTGCATTTTTAATCAGCCCCTTCCCTGATTACTCCCGGCACAGGGCTCCAGGACCCAGCGCTGAGTATTTATCTTGCTTTAATTAGATTAGAAAAGCCGGGGTATTCAATAAACTGACTAATCAAGGGAGGGGATCAATACGGCACGTGGCAGGGCCCTACAAGCAATGAATTAGCCCTGGAAGGAGCCAAGATTAACCTTGTGTGAGCCAAGGCTGGAGACAAATGTGCCTTCATCTGCTCTCACCACCAAAGGAGAGAGGGACAGGATAAGCGTGTTCATGCAGCTCATGCAAGTCACAGGGTGAGGCTGAGAAGTTAAACCAAGGCCCCAGTCACTTGAAGCCTGTAAAGATCCCATTACACTTTTCATAAAATTGGGGGATTTACCTGTGGGTAGTTACATTCTGCCTCCCTAAGCTCCCCCTGACATTTCAACTGAACATGGTGTCCTTCACTTGGAGGAGTTCCTATTCTAAACAGTTGAGCAGCATTGCCATGTACTGTTAACAGCTGCTGAGTTCCACCCCAGAGGCGACTGCATTTCAGTGACAGGTGATTCAATCCCTGTGTATCTGGCATGCAATGAGTTTGCAAACTTTGCCACACACTTGAGGATCATTCAGGGTAAACAGTATGTTTGGTTGGGTCCCATTAATTTCTAAACCCTGAACCATCATTTCTGTATTTCGCTCACTTAGTGGGGCAAATTTCAGGGAAGATCTGGGGTCTCTGCCTCTTTATTGTTTTGCTAAAGGCCCATCACACTAGTATTTCATGCTGGATGAAGTACCAGCTACAGAATGATGACCAGAACAAACAGCCAAACACCGGAGATGATGGCCCAAATTCTGCTATACACAACTCAGCTCAAGCCAATGCCAACTTATTCCAGGATTGAATTTGGCCCAATGATCTGTGTCCGCCATTCCTTAATATGATTACAGGGGAGAGCTTTAGCCTGGCGGACAGAGATACAAGGAGAAAGGGGACCCTGAATTAAGCACTTCACATAGTAGGTTTAGAACCCAGGACGAGGGTTACCCAGAGGTGGCGGGTATAATAGGCCAGGAGAGGCTAAGCCTCCCATGGCACAGCTGCCACTGACCCACCACCGAACAAATGGGACATGGTGGTCCCACCTGTGCTCCGCCTCTTCCCCTTCCTGCTCCGCCCCTTCCCCGAGGCCTACACCGCCCGCCACAGCTGCTGCCTGGGGAGTCTCTCCTCCCCCCTCCTCTACTCCACCCCTGCTCTCCGGAGGTCCCCCCGCCTGCCGGGTACTTCCTCTCCTCCACCCCCTCCCCGTGAGACCCTCTCCCCGTTACGTCCTGCCTCACCCCTCTCCCCGGCAGCCGGAGGGGGCTCAGCTCTAGCTGGTGGCCTGGAGCTCAGGGCTTGGGCCAGCAGCTCGGGGATCCGGGGAGGCTTGGGCCAGGGCCTGGACCGGTGCTCAGGCCAGCCAGCAGCCCGAAGGTTGGGGCAGTTCGGCTGCGGCTCCTCCAGCCATTGGGGTGGGGCGGGCTTGGGGCTCCAGTGGGCATGTGGGGATGGAAGGGGAGGAGCCTCGGGGCCGGGGGTGCTAGCCTTCCCGCAGGGGAGTTTCACCCACAGCCCATGGTGTTACATCTCTGAGGATGCCCAGCAGCCAGCTCGGACACAGACTGTGGAATGCTAGGAGCATTGCCAGCAGATCAAGTGACGTGATCGCTCCCCTCTATTCGACATTGGTGAGGCCTCATCTGGAGTCCTGTGTCCAGTTTGGGGCCCCACACTACAAGGAGGATGTGGAAAAATTGGAAAGAGTCCAGCGGAGGGCAACAAAAATGATTAGGGGGCTGGAGCACATGACTTATGAGGAGAGGCTGAGGGAACTGGGATTGTTTAGTCTGCAGAAGAGAAGAATGAGGGGAGATTTGATAGCTGCTTTCAACTCCTTGAAAGGGGGTTCCAAAGAGGATGGATCTAGACCAGGGGTCAGCAACCTTTCAGAAGTGGTGTGCCGAGTCTTCATTTATTCACTCTAATTTAAGGTTTCGCGTGCCAGTAATACATTTTAACGTTTTTAGAAGGTCTCTTTCTATACGTCTATAATATATAACTAAACTATTGTTGTATGTAAAGTAAATAAGGTTTTTAAAATGTTTAAGAAGCTTCATTTAAAATTAAATTAAAATGCAGAGGCCCCGGACCGGTGGCCAGCACCCGGGCAGTGTGAGTGCCACTGAAAATCAGCTCGCGTGCCGCCTTTGGCACACGTGCCATAGGTTGCCTACCCCTGATCTAGACTGTTCTCAGTGGTACCAGGTGACAGAACAAGGAGCAATGGTCTCAAGTTGCAGTGGGGGAGGTTTAGGTTGGTTATTAGGAAAAACTTTTTCACTAGGAGGGTGGTGAAGCACTGGAATAGGTTACCTAAGGAGATGGTGGAATCTCCTTCCTTAGAGGTTTTTAAGGTCAGGCTTGACAAAGCCCTGGCTGGGATGATTTAGTTGGGGTTGGTCCTGCTTTGAGCAGGAGGTTGGACTAGATGATCTCCTGAGGTCCTTTCCAACCCTGATATTCTATGATTCTATGGTGTCTAGCTGTACTCATTGTCTGAGCAGGGTACTCGGGGTGTCTGTTCCTAATTCACATGCGGGGATGAGCCCCTGAGTCATGCATACAACTTACTGTGAAGTCCTCCTCCGGGAGTCTTTCCTCCTCCCATGTAGCCTTAATGAACCAGTTCACTGTTAGGAAGCACAGAGCAGGCCCCACTTTGATTCTAAACATGTAACTCCCCTTCCCCCATAGTGCAGCTGGGCAATCGAACAATAATAGGCTGGACCATGGGGCAGAGGGAAATTTCTTCCTGACCCCTACTGGTGATCAGCCAATGCTCTGAAATATGAGGATTGAGAGCCCTGCTCATTTTTCCCCTAGATAAAGTCACTGCATGTTACTGATTTAATAGATTTAAGGACCATTGTGATCAATCTAGTCTGGCCTGCTACCCAGCACAGGCCACAGAATTTTGCCCAGTGAGTCCTGCATCAAGCCCATATCACGTGGTTGAGCTAGAACATATCTTTTAGAAAGACATCCAATGTAAAGACTGCAAGTGATGGGGAATCCACCAATTCCCTGGGTAAGCTGGTGCAATGGCTAGTTACCCTCACCAACATCTCAATAAAAATATGGTGTAACTTGGTTAAAGTTCCAGCTGTTGAGATTCTTTGTAAACGGATTCACTTTCCCCCTTTGGGGCATTTGTCTCTCATGTGGACGTGCTCTGGCTCCCTCCATTGATGCCAACACTCCTGCAGCTCATGGCCAAACCCCTGGGAGTGAACCCATCCAAACCAGTCACGCAAAGGGAGGAGAGAAGGGGAATGCTAGTGCTTCCAGCCACATGCACTCGGGCCAGGCACTAGTTACAAGGAACCACCCGTCTTCTCCCAGCCGCCCATATCATCCTTTCTCAAGTATGGGGCTAATCCTGGGAGCTGTGGTGTACCTCCCATGGGGTGCTGGGTACCTCTGCTCGGACAGCTCTCAATCACAATTGCAGGGGCTCAGCTAGATCGGTCCCTAAGCTAGTTTATTTTGTCTTCCTCTATTCACCCTGAAGCAGTTGGCGCCTGCTCTGAGTTGTACTGATCTCCCCCCGACCCCATTTTGTTCTGATTGTGCAAATGAGCCTCTCGCAATGTGAACAGCTGTTGCGGGCAAAACGAGGGACAACAGCAGACAAGGTTCCTGCTTGGGAACTAAATCTTCCCAGTTAAAGTTCTTGAGGATCTCCATTACATTTATTGAGCTTGCAGGAGGTCTCAACTACAGCTCAGCGTTTTGTGCTCAGCTGTTCAGATCAATGCTGCAAAACATTTAACAATTTAACAACCTGGTGAGGGGGGAGAGGCTTGCAATTAGGAGGGTGTTTATTCCAGGCGTTACAATTAAACAGCAAACGCGCCGAGTTACTGCGTGTCGGTGAAGCGCAGCGAGAGTCAGAAAAGCAACTCTAACCATGGGGCTCCACAGCTATTTTGTCCGTAGAGATGGGAAGATGATGTTATACCCCAAGTTGTTCAGCTCCAGGGGTTGGGGCTGGCCCAGCAGAGCGATCTGGGTCTGCCGTGAAGTTCAGATCCAGATCCAACCCCGCCAAAGTCTGAGTGTGTTTGGGTCTCAAGTGGTCCCTACCGAGTGTCTCAGATCAAGTCAAGTATCAGAGGGGTAGCCGTGTTAGTCATTTTACAAGAGGGTTTATTTTCATACCTCCAGCACTGCAAGCTGCCCGGGGGATCTGAAAACCCAGCTGGGCTCTTGCATTGGCAGGAAAGATTCTGTCGTCAGAACTTAGTTGATAAGACACGTCAATTAGCAGACTCACTCTCCCACAGTATCAGGGGGTAGCCGTGTTAGTCTGTATCTACAAAAACAACAAGGAGTCTGGTGGCACCTTAAAGACTAACAGATTTATTTGGGCATAAGCTTTCGTGGGTAAAAACCTCACTTCTTCAGATGCATAGAGTGAAAGTTACAGATGCAGGCATTATATACTGACCCATGGAGAGCAGGGAGTTACTTCTCAAGTGGAGAACCAGTGTTGACAGGGCCAATTGAATCAGGGTGGATGTAGTCCACTCCCAATAATAGATGAGGAGGTGTCAATTCCAGGAGAGGAAAAGCTGCTTCTGTAATGAGCCAGCCACTCCCAGTCCCTATTCAAACCCAGATTAATGGTGTTAAATTTGCAAATGAATGTTAGTTCTGCTGTTTCTCTTTGAAGTCTGTTTCTGAAGTTTTTTTGTTCAATGATAGTGACTTTTAAATCTGTAATAGAATGACCAGGGAGATTGAAGTGTTCACTTACTGGCTTATGTATGTTACCATTCCTGATGTCCGATTTGTGTCCATTTATTCTTTTGCGGAGGGACTGTCCGGTTTGGCCAATGTACATGGCAGAGGGGCATTGCTGGCACATGATGGCATATATAACATTAGTGGATGTGCAGGTGAATGAGCCCTTGATGGTGTGGCTGATGTGGTTGGGTCCTCTGATGGTGTCGCCAGAGTAGATATGGGGACAGAGTAGGCAACGAGGTTTGCTACAGGGATTGGTTCCTGGGTTGGTGTTTCTGTGGTGTGGTGTGTAGTTGCTGGTGAGTATTTGCCTGGCTATGGAGGGTCAGGATAGATACATGCACACACTTCCATTGGCTTCAGTGGGAATTGCTCACCTGTACTGAAGCAAAGGGTGGCTCTCTGTTGGTAAAATTAGCAGACGTGACTTGAAGACTCCTAGGGATCTGATATTAGGATGTGGAGAAAGAAGATGCCCTTGTTAGAGTCACTGTCTACTCCAGCACTAAGCTTTCCAGCTCTTTCAACGAGATTTAGGATTAGTGAGGTTATATTAGTACCTAGAAGCGGTCACTGAGATCCAGACCCCAACTGCGCTTTACAATACCCATAGTGAGAGTAGATCCCCTCAAAACAGACAATGTGTGGGAGGGAAACAGAGGTGAAGGGGCTTGCCAAGATCAGTAACAGAGCTGGGAATGGCACCCAGGTCTGCCATGTCCCCGTCCAGGGCCCTGTCAATGGGAATGCACCACTGCTTTGCTCAAGTTAGCCAATGGGACTTGAAGACACCCAGGTAGCTGCTGCCAATGGGCCGCTGAATAAGATGCATCTTCTAGAGCAGAGGTGGGCAAACTATGGCCCGCGGGACCCTCGTGCCCGGCCCCTGAGCTCCTGGCCCGGGAGGCTAGCCCCCGGCCCCTCCCCTGCTGTTCCCCCTCCCCTGCAGCCTCAGCTCACAGCGCCACCGGCGGGCTGTGAGCTCCTGGGGCAGCGCAGCTGCAGAGCCGTGGCCTGACCCGGTGCTCTGTGCTGCGCGGTGGCGTGGCTGGCTCCAGCCGGGTGGCATGGCTGCCTGTCATGGTGTTCTGGGCGGCGCGGCTGTAGCGCCGCCAGCCACCGGTGCTCCAGGCAGCGCTGTAAAGGGGCAGGGAACAGGGGGTGTTTGATAGAGGGCAGAGGATTTCGGGGTGGTGGTCAGGGGGAGGGGGTGTGGATAGGGGTCAGGGCAGTCAGAGGGCGGGGAACATGGGGGCAGAGGTCCCGGGGGGCAGTCAGGAATGAGAGGAGGGGTTGGATGGGGTGGGTGGGGGGCAGTCAGGGGCGGGGGGTCCAGAGGCGGTCAGGGGACAGGGAGCGGGGGGTGGGGTGGATGGGGCAGGAGTCCCGGGGGGGCCGTCAAGGAGGTAGAAGTAGGGTGGGTCGGATAGGGGGCAGAGGGCCGGGCCACACCTGGCTGTTTGGGGAGGCACAGCCTCCCCTAACCGACCCTCCATACAATTTTGGAAACCCGATGTGGCCCTCAGGCCAAAAGTTTGCCCGCCCCTGTTCTACAGTCACTTCGCCGACTAGCACTGTGCTTTCCAACTCGCTCCATTGCTACTTCATCTTTCCTCTGCGTAAGCGGCGAGCACCTGATTTAGCTTTATTAGCCTCTTCTGTTGCCACCGTTGTTACATTTTGTTGAGTCAAGAGACACCACTGTGTGTTTTAATAACGCGTTCGGGAGCGAGGAGAAGCAGAGCTGAGGTAATAGGCAGTCTGGCAGAGGTCAGAGAAAGCAGCCACGTCGCATTAAGGGAAATATGGACCCAGACCCACTTCTAACTAGGAATCGCATGGAACGTGCCTAAGCAACTGGCGAAAATAATAGAGAGCAACAGCTTTGGTTTTTCCTAAGAGGAGTCTTGTCTCCCTAGGGCCTGATCCTGCAAGGTGCCCTATCCTGAGCTCCTCACTCGGGATTTACTCGGTCCTTACTCAGGCAAACTCCCACTGAAATCTGTGAGTCAAGAACACAGAGCTTGTCTCTGCCTGCATCATTTACATTCGTGTGTATGAACTTGGGGATTGGTTTTTTTTAAATACAGACAATGGAACAAGCATACTAGCAAAGTAAACATTTATATTCCTCATAATATTGGTATTATGATAGCATGCAGAGTTCCCATTTGAGATCAGGGCCCCATTGTGCTGGGAGCTACACAGACACAGAGTGAGAGACAGCCCCAAAGAACTGCAGTCTAAATAGGCAAAGAGCATTAAAGGGGAAACTGAGGCACAGAGCCATGAAGTGACTTTCCCCACGTCATACAGCACAATGGCAGAGCCAGCTATAGACCCCAGCTTTCTCAAGTCCCAGTCCAGTGCCCAACCCACTAGGCCCTGATAAAGCAGCTCCCACACACCTGAGTAATCCTTGCTTATGTGAGTAGTCCCAATGAAGTCAATGGGAGCACTCATGTGAGCAAGTCCCCAGCATCAGGCCAAGCATTGTATAGTAATAGAAATCTTGGTCCCAATCCTGCAACTGCTTCAACACACTGACATGAATGGGGCTCTGTGCAGAGCAGCCGGCCGCCCATTCATATGAGCTCGCAGGATCGGAGCCTTCCAATGTACACTGTTTAACACAATCCATGACGTTAACACACAACCAAACTTCACCAGCGAACAATGGTTTTAATGACCCGATGGGATACAGCTCCAAGCAATGTGATCCCCTCCTTCCCCTTTCTCTGCCCCGCTACAGATGGCACTCAGGCCTTGGTCCAGTCTCTCGTTAGGTACTGGCATGCAGCAGATAAAGCAATTCCAAGAGGTCGATTTTAATGCTTTTTTCGGCAGGTTTCCTCCAAATTGTATCGGGCCAGATCACGGCTCTGCGTTGTGCTGCTACACAGGGAGTAAGAACTATCCTCCTGCTTTCAAGAGCCCCTCTGCTTGGGCTGCAGTTCCGATTAGCTCCATCCTATGCCCCCAAACCCACCTTCCCTGGGATCAGCTCCTGGAGCGTGACGGCCACGTTTACACTTCGCCAGCCCCCTCCACAGACAATCTGCAGCGATGAAAAATGGTAACGTCGAGGTATTTTCAGTGGATAGTTTATAAAAATCCCATTTGTTCTTCCTTTCGTCAAACCTTTTCCGGTCTTGTCTATTTAGACTGTAACCTTTTCAGGGCAGGGCCGGTCTCTCACATCTAGCACAATGGGGGCCTGCTCTCAGCTGGGGCCTCGAAATGCTGCTGGCATAAAAATAATTGCAAAATCAAGTACGGTCTATTACTTTGAGGGGATTTTATCAGTTTTATCCTCAAAGTGGCACCTATTCCCAATCAGACACAACATACGGAGGTGTGATGGGGTGTGCTCCCCACACTGGCCCTGCAAGAGCTGAATTGGGCCGGGTGGCCCAATCAGCTAATTAGGTTGCAAAGGGGGCGCTCGAGGCTGGAGGCAGGGCCATCCCTACCCATACACAAAGTACGCAGCTGCGTAGGGCACCAGGAAATTTGGGGCACCACATTTGCTGGTGCCCTATGCAGCTGCGTGCTGCTCCAGCCCCTGCCCCACCTCTTCCCCAAAGCCCCAGCCCCTGCTCCGCCCCAGCCCCGCCCCTTCCCACCCCTGATCCGCCCCAGCCTTGCCTCTTCCCGCCCCTGCTCCGCCCCAGCCCCGCCCCCACTCCACCCCTTCCCCTGAGGACTGCAGCAGGGGTCGGGCCTGCACTCACCGGGCGGCGGGAAGTGGAGTGACCCGGCCCCAGCCCTCTCTGTGCTGCCGGCTCCCAGCCGCGCCGCCAGTGAGTGCTGGGCGGCGGTTCCCCCTACCCCCCAAGCCCCAAGGCTGGGAGCCAGGGGAGAAGAGCAGAGCGGGCTGGGGCCGGGTCACTCCACTTCCCGCCACCCTGTGAGTGCGGGGTCGGGCCTGCCCTGCACTCACCAGGCGGCGGGAAGTGGAGCGACCCGGCCCCAACCCGCTCCGCTCCACCAGCTCCTGTCCCTGCCCCTGCCCCCCCAAGCCTGCTCCTGCCTGGGGCCACACACACACACACACACACACACACACACACCCTGCGTAGGGCACCAAAATGGCTAGGGACGGCCCTGGCTGGAGGCAGTTAATTAAAGAGAAGCTCACCTGCGATAGACAGGAAGGGCTTCTATAAAAGACAGGAAAATGGATGCAGCAAGGAGAAGTCTGCAGTCACTCTCTGGGAGAAGGTTTGAGGGGCTGCAGAGACAAGTTGCCTAAAGTTACTTCCCGGGAGGGGGGAGTGAAGAGACAGGCAAACCCAGGAGAGTAGGGAAAACCAGGAGGGGAGGTATGGAAGCGGCTCAGGGAGCAACAAGGTGCAGGGGATGGACCTTGGCTGCTGTGTAGAGAGTCCGTGAGGTGGAACCTGGAGGAGAGGGTGGGTGCGGGTTCCCCTGCCAGCCACGGCGGGAGTGGCAGCATGGGGCTGTGAAGCAGAAGACTGCCTGAGACTGTTGGAGAGCAGGAACCTGAGTACGCTTCCCCCCACCCCCTCCTCACCGGGGAACTATGATAGAGACCTAGCTGAAGAACTGAGTCATGAAGAGGACAGCTGTGGCTCCTGAGAGCAAGAGAGGGGCTGCAGAGGAGAAACTGAGGGGGTGTAACCACTGAAAGGGGCGTCAGTCTTGACCAAGATAATCCCCAGAACTGCCAGAAGGTGGCACCATCCAGCGGTGAGTAGAGCAACCCATCCCAGGAGGACATTTCCCTTCTTCCACTTCCGGGATGGTATGTTCTTTAAAAATAAACCGTTAAAACCCACTTGGATGGGGATGTAATGAAGATAAAACTGAGAATTATACACTGAGCTACAACTCTCTACATACGCATAGCTTAAAATTCAGATAAACTCATCAGCCAGTCAATTTAGAGCAAAATGGGATTCTGACGCTGGCCATGTTCAAAAGTTTCATATATATGTACACTTCAACACACACACATTATAGATAGATGGTTCTCTATAGCATGTGCGTGGCTCAGAAAAATCTTTGGCCCAGAACAATCTCAAACCAAGATCTATTGACACAGTGCAGCCAAGAGGATATGAGCACCCTCATTGCCAGGAGGCATTGGAGATGGATCGGCCATGTGCTTCGGATGGAAACTGATTCCATCAACAGAGTAGCAATAAGATGGACACCTGAAGGCAAGCGAAAATGAGGCTGCCGGAAAACTACATGGCAAAGAGCTGTGGAAGCTGAGCTGAAAAACCCGGGGCACAGCTGGGGAACCATTGAAAGACTTGCCAGAAACAGACAGGAGTGGAGGAGCTTCGTCACTGCCCTAAACGCCAGAGGCGTAATGGGAACATGATGATGATGATATATACAACAAACAAGACTATCGATAGACAACTATCTAGAATTGTGTGATTACTCTGTGTGTGTGAATGTACATATACACACACACACACAGAGCAAACAGGAACCACACATGCACTGAAACCTAGGAATTTACTACTAATCTCCAAAGTGAACACATTCACGCCCCTGGCCCGCGGGTACGTACCCGGCTGGCTAGCCCAAGTTGCCACAGCCACACTGTTATTTTCAGTAAACTGGTTTGAGCAGAGCTAGCGCATGTCTGTCTACCAGTGCTGGGAAACACCCTCCGAGCTGTTGTGTAGACATAGCCCTAGGAGCACAAGTAAGGACAAGGAGCTGTCCAGGAGCCCAGGGCTGAAGGCGACTACCGGTACAATCTCACCCTGTGCTGTGCTGCTGGTACAATAAGTAATAACATGATCGCAATCAAATATTTATGATGGAATGTTTTCCCCCTGCAGCACAAAAAACAAAAACGCCGAACTAATGACTAGTTCGGTGCACGTACAATGAGAGAGGGGGGGGGAATCTATATATAAGAGGCAAAGCGGAGATTTTATTTTTACAGAGCAGGCTCAAAGTTTATTTGCACCACTGAAAGGTGCTAAGTGCTGTAAATATCAAAGCAGCGTTAAAGAAATCTGGCGTTTTCACACTCACGCTGAAAGGACAGATTTCAGTTTTCAAGCTGTAGGTGGATGTTAGTGTCCTACACACAGAGAGCACCGGGCTAGAGCCATGTGCAGCATGAAAGATACTGCTCAGATTTCTGATGACGAGCTCTGCTAATGGACCTCCCCCAGAGCTGCGGGGGTGGGCAAACGTTTTGGCCCGAGGGCCACATCTGGATGGGTAAGTTGTATGGCGGGCCATGAATGCTCATGAAATTGGGGGTTGTGGTGCGGGAGGGGGTGAGAGCTCCGGCTGGGGGTGCGAGCTCTGGGGTTGGGCTGGGGATGAGGGGTTGGGGGTGCAGGAGGATGCTCCGGGTTGGGACCTAGGGGTTCACAGGACGGGAGGGGAATCAGGGCTGGGGCAGGGGGTTGGGGCATGGGAGGGAGTCAGAGGTGCAGGCTCTGGGCAGCGCTTACCTCAAGCTGTTGTTCCCGGCCAATGCAAGCTGCGGGGGCGGCGCTTGGGGCGGGGCAGCGCGTGGAGCCCCCTGGCTGCCCCTACATGTAGGAGCCAGAGGGGGGACATGCCGCTGCTTTCAGGAGCCGCGCGGAGCGTGGCAAGCCCCGGACCCCGTTCCCCGGCAGGAGCTTGAGGGCCGGATTAAAAAGTCTGGAGGGCTGGATGCAGCCCCCAGGCCGTAGTTTGCCCACCCCTGTCCTAGTCTCATCTTGGGTTTCTAGCCTGGCCAGCTATGGGAGACGTGGTGCTCCTGGATAGTTGTGCAGGATGTGTGGCTACGTCTACATGTGGAGCCGGGGTGCGAGTCCCAACACAAGCAGACTTACTCACACTAGCTCTCATCTAGGTAGCACACTAAAAATAATTGTGTAGCCACACTCGCCACCCCTAGTGCCTAGTCATGGCATCCGAGCGGGTTTGTACTCAGGATGAGTAGCCTGTGCTGCTGCTCACCGCTGCCTGTGCTACCGTGGAGACACTAGTAGTTTGAGTGAGCTCTCTGAATGACAGCCAGCGTGAGCGTGTCCCCTTGAGCTGGGAATCACACCCCAGTGCAAAGCGTAGCTGTCGTCTTAGATCCACTTAATTTCTTTTGGGAGCAGCTGCATCCTTTGTTATTCCAGTTCTAGACCATCCACAGAACTCCACCAATGGGCCTCAAGCCTGACTCTGCTCCCCTGCGCTATGCCAGCGTTAGGCTGCTCACAGCTCTGCCAATCCTGATCTGTTGCAGCTCGTTGCTATTCCGCTTTTAGGCCACACCGAACTCTGCCATTGCACCGTTCGCTTGACCCGCTGCACCCTCTGATGTTCCAGTCCTGGCCATTGTTACTGATGGGGCATGAGGCAGGACAGACTGGTGCTTGGTTTTCTGTAACCACTAGTTACTGTGAGTCATGAAGGTTGGGTCCAGAATCTCACGTTCTCAAAGTGTTTGGCTCTGGGGTTTTGGTTCAAGCCCGTCATTCAATTATATAGCACCTGCCACCTGAAGAATTCCAAAGCACTTTAAGACTGTCTTGCTGTATAGTGCATGTGCCTCACTGCCCTTTAATGGATGGAAGAAGAATGGCTTAACTGTGTGTCACAGGCTCCATACTGCTAACTGTAAATGGAGATTCTCCTTTACCTCAAATAGCAAAGACCTGTGCTTTTGCAATCCTATCCCTGTTATCATGGCAATGTTCTCAGCAGCCATGGTGTGCAGCACAGTGAAAACCAGGAAGTCTTTGGATAGATTACAATATTACACCAGGAGCACTCTACTATAACTGCAATGCAGACACGTCTCGGGTGGAACCCTGCAATTGCCCCCACAATGATGTCCAGCGGTTTACAGGAGGAAGTGAAGAATCCTGAACACAATGGAAACTTCAGGAGGAATGTCATGATCTGAACTGGAATCTGGCCATTCTGCAGGGTCCCAAATGTGAAAATTATGGGGTTCAGCTTAGCAAGCTCCGCCTGTCCAGCTAGGCATTTCCCATGTGCCATCGCAGCAAACCCATTCTCAAGAACAGCCTATCAGTTCTCCATTAAGGACCCTATTGTGCTTTTGCAGAGAGCTGGGCTGTACAGTGTTCTCTGTACACCAGGAGCACGGATCTCTCTCTCATTTCTTCAGCTCTGGAGTTTCCTTGGCCAACAGCCCTCTCCCTGCCCTTTGCTCCCACCAGTTCTCCCTTGGGCTCCATCCCAGCAGTGACCCTGCTGAGTCATGCATGGTCTGGGCCCTGCCACGCTGTCCAGTTTGCACCCTTCAGTCTGTGACTACACCTTCACATAGAGAGCCACTTCATCTTTCAGTCACTCCAGAGTACTTCCTCGCCTCTTGCTCCAGCAGAGCCACTGGCCATTCACCTGCCAGGAATTAATGTGCCTCATTTGGAGACACTGAGCTAAAGGCTGAGATACTGAGGACTAATCTCTCTGCAGTTAATGCGCTTGGCCAGGTTTCAGCAGCTCAGTATCCCATGGATTAGCAATAGCCACCCTGCCAATGCTCTGAATCTCAGCCCTGGCAACCGCTGTTTGAAAACCGGCACAGACCGACTCACAAAAAAATATAAATCCCAGCCTGTGATGCTCCCGCACTCCCGACGCAAGGAGCAGGCGGGAACTTTTCTGGGCTGCCTGCAATGGGATTGGCTCATTGAAGACGTGGTGCACTCAGACCCCGGCCAGCCAAGCAGCAGCACGAGGGAGCTCTGAAGGGAGCTGAGGCCACCCCCTTCAACCAGAGGGGTGGGCTGCCCATGTGTCGGATCTTTGGGACTGTAGGAGAAAAAGGAAGAGGATCCCAGAGGAGATGCCACCTAAAGCCTTGTCTGTGTCCTTCGTTAACCACATGAACTTTAACAAAACCCAGGTTAGCTAATCAGACTTCAGTTATGACCCCCCCCAAACTTGAACTTTCAACCCTGCCAGGAGGGGGACCCTCCTACAGAGCTTCAAACCCAGAGCCTGGCACAGCCTCGCCATCCAAGCCAGCCAGCTTTGGGGATCAAGGAATCTTCAATTCTGCTTCCTGGCCTAGGGGCCCAGGCTGGGCTGAAGCCAATGCTTTATGGAGCCACACTTAACCCGTTATCCCCTGGCACCATCACTGCCTGGTATTTCCCCTTCTAAGGTTTGGGCCCATCCCCTTGTTTTTGGAAACCAGACTTGGACCTCACTCAGAGCCCAAGTTCCATAATAGCAAGAGAGTCTTCCTTTTGGAAAGTGAATTATGCACCCACCCACCAGATAAGCAAAAGAGAAAACCCAGCAACACAGGCCTGGCCTAGCGCACCAACAACTGCGTAACAAAAAGCAGAGAGAAGACTCCAGTATGAGGATCACACGTGGTCTTTCCCTCCTAAGCCAATAAAGATGCAGAGGGCTGAGGAACCACATTCATGTCATTCACTGGTGACGTCCTACTGGCCCTTTTGGGAACAGCCCCAGGTGAGGAATCTGGATCCAGACCACCTCAGCTCTAGGGATAAGTTATCTGACCCAGGAGCCCTGAGGAAGAAGGCAGTGCATGGTAAAAACGATTGGGTGGGGAGGCTGTTGGGACTTCACAAAGGGATAAGAAGAGCTTTCCCGACTGGAAGAAAATCTCAAGTCCCAGCTCAGGCGGAAGCCCTGGATAAGCAGCCTGAGATATAACTCAGTGCCCTGGCGCAATGAAAGGGTGCCCATAGCTTAGTTCAGCTTCCCTGTAAAGATCACTGATGCAACAATAGCAAACAAGAGTGGGGAGGTGGGATTCAGCCCCGAGACCCCTGACCTTTGGTGCGGAGGACTTCCACTTCCTGAAGAGCTGACGGAGCCTGATGGGTGCTCTCAACCAGCAGAGGGGCATAGAACATGTCCCATCACGTTTCTGAAGCGAGAACTCAAGCGTGTGCACGCACACATACGCACACCGTTGTGCAGATGTAGAGCTGGGCCAGCTGGTGTGTCCCTGCAGGATGCATCCCAGCACTGATGGCTGCATTGCTTCAGGCCCAGGCGCAGCAGGTGATAAGCATGCCAAGTGAAGGGAATTAAATGTGCCTCTGAAGCACTAATCAAAACTTAACATCTGCCTATGAAATGAGAGATGGTACATACTAGGGCCTGATCGAAAGCATCCCGCTGACAATGGGCTTTGGATCAGGCTCTTAGACAGCACCGTCTATCTGAGGGGCTCAAAGCACTTTACGTACATGAAGGTCGGCTAAATCTCAAGTTCAAAACACCTACATGCCTTGGAAAAACAGGTCCAGTCTCAGCGACATTGACTCAGCGCTTCATTTTCTCCACGTAAATCATCTGAGAAGCGGCAATTTAGTGTGCCGGGAACTGTCAGGTGAGACCTCCTAACCCTAGGTGCCACGTGAATGTGCCACGGTGAAGGGAGCTCTACAAATATGTACAGAGATTGACGCTGGGGCCATGATTCAGGCAATGCATTTAAGCACACACTTAACTGCTTTGCTGAATTGGGGCCTAAATCTCCATGGCATTGTTTGTTTGTAAAAGATCTTTCTCCCAGTGCACTTGGTCAAAATTGGTCCTCCTTCCACTGGTGGGCAATGTCCTGCCCACTTTCTATGACCCTCCACCCCAGAAGTGGCTGCATTCCAGTGTTATAGATCCCAGTGTAAACGCCCATTAATACTGGCATGAACGGTGTTATATACACACAATAAATAGTATTTAAGCCTCACAACGCCCCTGTGAGATATGCTGATATTCTCTGATTTTACAAATGAGGTAAACTGAGATACACGAAGGCCTTGGCATCTTATCTCAGAAAAGGAGTGGCTCATCAGGGAATAGAACCGCGGAGTCCTAACTACCAGGACTGTTCCCCCTATAGCAGTGGAGATGGTGACCAGAAAATTTCGGTCTGACGTCCACATGGGCCCCCTCACGCTGGTGGCAGCTTTACAGCTGCCGGTACTGTTGTGCTCTCATCTCGTTGATAAAAAGCCTCCTTTCCCAGGGCTAAGTGCTTGAGGGATGCCCCTCATGTGTTTGCAGCTCTGCCCCAGTGATTTTATGGTTATTGGCTATTGTTCCAGCTTTCTCAAAGGAATCCAACATTCAAATAGCTTTCCATATTCCTCGGGTAAGTTCCATCATCTCCGGGCAGCAGCCATTTGTTCATGTCACCTGAGCGATGCTGCCGCCGCCACCGAGCACCTCAATCCTGTCTTCCTGACGCGGTTAATTAAAGCAGAATTGCTCAATAATTCCACTGTGCATTCTCGGGCACCTGGTCGCTCACCTCTCGTGTGCACAGACAACTAATTTTTAGGCTGTTAGTACAGGGGGGACTGGAACTAGAATATTAATTCCAGCTGCCGGGGAGAAAGCTTTGCTGGTTCACAAATCTGTAGGCAGGGCCAAGTCATAAGAGGTGCCGAGCCCCCACAATTCTTATGAAAATCATTGGGTGCTGAAGGTGTTCAAGGACTTGAAGGATAGGACCCAGTTTTGGGGGTAGGGATCTAGAGTTAAAGTGACTTCCCTCCACTCCATATTCAGTGCTTGTGTAGTTATTATTATGTATCTATTGTGGTAGGACTTGGAAACCTCAACTTAGGGCTGGTCTACACTAGGGGGGGGAATCGATCCAAGATACGCAACTTCAGCTACGCGAATAGCGTAGCTGAAGTCGAACTATCTTGGATCGAATTACCTGGGGTCCAGACGGCGCGGGATCGATGGCCGCTGCTCCCCCGTCGACTGCGCTACCGCTGCTCGCTCTGGTGGAGTTCCAGAGTCGACGGTGAGCGCGTTCGGGGATCGATATATCGCCTGTTAATGAGACGCGATATATCGATCCCGGATAAATCGATTGCTACTCGCCGATTCTTAGGGTAGTGAAGACGTACCCTAAGACGTACCGTATCAGCGGGCAGCAATCGATTTATCCGGGATCGATATATCGCGTCTCATTAACAGGCGATATATCGATCCCCGAACGCGCTCACCGTCGACTCCGGAACTCCACCAGAGCGAGCGGCGGTAGCGTAGTCGACGGGGGAGCCTCGGCCATCGATCCCGCGCCGTCTGGACCCCAGGTAATTCAATCCAAGATACTTCGACTTCAGCTACGCTATTCGCGTAGCTGAAGTTGCGTATCTTGGATCGATCCCCCCCCCCCCCGGTGTAGACCAGCCCTAAGATAAGAGCCCCATTGTGCTAGGCACTGTATACATACACACACACACAAACGGTAAGAGATAGCCCCTGCTCAGACCAGCTGACAGTAACAATACAAGGCAGACAAAGGGGGAGTACACAAATATTATCCTCATATTTCAAAGGGGAAATTGAGGCACAGAGCAAGTGATTTGCCAAGGTCACACGGGGAGCCTGTGGCAAACAGGGAATTGCACCCAGATCTCCTTGACTCCTAAAGCAGTGACTTAACCACAAGACCATCCCCTTCCTCTTAGCCTGTCTAGAAAAGGACAGGACCAAATTATTATTTTCCCCTGGCATTGATTGAAATGTCAATTGAATGAGACCAAACAGTGTTTTATACTCTTTGGGACTACTGACATGGACAAGAGTCCATAAGGACACACGGATCACAGCTCTGATCTAGTTAATGGATATTAGAGACACAAAGTGCTTTCGAATGTGCACAATTAGTTTCATCTGATAATTAGGTAAAGGGGTGAAAGCGCCTTTCTAGGAAATATGGTAATAGGTATTGATTGGGAAATGGTACTGCTTTACCAGAGCTGGGATGCAATATAAGGTTAAAGGATTTTAATTAATGAAAAAGCTTTTTTATGAAATGACGATGTCATTCATGGAGAGAGCCGTCCGTGACCTCCAGTTAAGTGGAGACACTTTTTAATAGGGCGCCGCATGTAAGATCATTACTCGCTCTTCTTCTCTGCTGAATAAATAATTAGCACTTATGGAAGAGCACAGGCCTGAGCCTATAGTTAACGCTCTGCCAGGGTCTTCCTATTCCATTTTCCTGGGGCGATAGACTTCCTCATGTAACATCGGTGCTACTGAAACGGGACAGGCCAGGAGACTGAGGTACTCTGGATAGCCATAGAACAGGTCCAGGACTCTCCACCACTGTAAACTTCTCCACCAACATGACTCAACCCTGCCCTGCTGGGACCATATCAACATATGTGAGCGGAGATCCATGAGGGAGCCAGCTGGTGCTGGCGGAGAAGGTGATTTTTGTAAGACAGCCTGCATGTCCATTGTCCACTAGGAGGTGGATTATAGGCCCGGTCCTATGCCCGCTGAAATCAACAGCACACCTCCCATTGACTTCAATGGCACAGGATTGGGTTCTAAGGCTTCTAGATTGTTTCACAAAGGCCATCCAACTGGCATCAGATAGTATGAACTGCGAACCGGGGCAGCATCTGAACTGGTGGTCTAGAAGCGAAAGGCCCTGTGCCTATCACCTGAGCCATCTGTTTCCGCAAGGCAATGACTTTCTGCTTGTATATAAAGGTTAATCTGTTTTTAACTCATACAAGTGTAAGCAGAAATAAACATTAGCTCCTTTATGACTCTTTCTGGCATTTGCACTGCTTCCATTTGAAAACCGAAATGTAATGAATTCTAAATGCAGTCCAGAGCAGGAACTGTCAATCCTTTAATTGTTCAGTGTGCATTACTGCTGACATGTTCGATGGAGTTATTTCTTTTTAAAGATACTCTATCAACTTAAATTGGGCCCCAAATGGATGGTGCGTTTACAACACTTGGGTAATGGTTCTGCTACCAAGGCAGCTGGGCACTCCAAAAATGATTAAATCAGAGTGAACTTTACCTTCATCCCAGGCTGATGCTCCTTTCACTGTTAATGATTTAGCAGAATAGCTCTTCTAGACCATAGACCATAGCACATCCCTTGGGCCAAGCCGCTTCCCGCAGCACCCACTGGCCTGGAACGGCGAACCACGGCCAGTGGGAGCTGCGATCGGCCGAACCTGCGGATGCTGCAGGTAAACAAACTGTCCCGGCCCGCCAGCGGCTTTCCTTGACGGGCCGCGTGCCAAAGGTTGCCGATCCCTGCCGTAGGCCATCTAGGGCAGATGATTCAGTGCCCCACATGGCGTTCCACTCAGGGGCTCCAAAGCAGCAGGATTTGATTAGCCTGACAGCCACAGCAGAGCACAGACAGGACCTTGCAAATGTGCCTTTTATTAAGGAGCAAATATGTAGCTCAGACCCCACCTAAAATGTGCTACAGAGAATTCATTGTTAATGGGACAGATCCTGAGCCCCTGAGTGTTCTGATACCCACTTCAGGGGGACCAGGAGCAGGGCTTTTCAACTAAGACAAGTTTTATTTTTTATTTTGTTCCTCACCATGGCATCTGTCTGCATGCCTAAATTCCAGCTGTAAACGTTCTCCTGCAGAGCTGGGAACCCCAACAGAGCAGCACTGTCCAATACTCAGAAAAAGTGAAACTGACCAGACAGGCTAACCAGGCCAGGCCAGCCTTGCTGCCCAAGTTGAGTGAAGGGCACAAAGCATACAAACCTCATCTAGGAGGGCAAAGTGGATAAAATTCCTTCAGTTTACGGTGGTGTTAGCAACACACCAAAGGGCATTTCTTCTTTTAACTCTGTGATTATAGATCCATTCACACCCCTTTTAGTGAATTTGGTAAAAGCTAGCTGAATCCAATGAAAAAAATCAGAGAAAAGCAACATTATCCACTGAAACGTCAGACAAATATCGATTTCCTCATGAAGAGCTTACTCGGATGCCCTGAGAGTGTCAATACGCAACATTAAAATTTCACAGGTTCTTGACCAAGGTGACTTTCCCTAAGTAAGAATGATCTACACATCAAGCCAGCCCACTGATCCTGCCACATGTGGCAGATGTGTGGGCTTTCAGGAACCCATCCCTCTGCTGGATCAAGAGAAAAGCACCCTTCATCCATATTATACTCTGTTACACATGAACGGAAACTGAGGTGCATAGAGCGTAAGTGACTAGCCCAAGGTCCCAGTAAATCAGCAGCAGGAACAGGAAAAAAAACCAGGAGCCTAGATACCATGGTGATGGGCACTTTTGCAAATACAATACGCAGATCCCTGACACTTGTGCACTGCGTTAACCTACAAGCCACATTCTCTCTTAGGGCCCGATCTAACGACAACTGAAGCCAATGATATTTTTTTCTATTGACTTCAATGGGAGTTGGATCAGGCCCTTAATCCCTCATGGCTTTGTGATTGCAGAGAATTTCCTCTGCATCACATCTCAGTATGCGGATGGGTTAAAGTGAACGTCAATCACATCAAGCCTGATTGTGAAGAGCCCTTGGCTGTAGAAAACAAAGCACTGAGCGTCCATTGGCTGCACATCTCGGTCTCCTTTCCCCCACTCTTTGCATTTTGCGTCTACTCATCCATATGCACAAACGTCCTGAACTCTCAGAACCAAGCCCAGCAGCACTCCTGGGTTAAATTAAACCAGGGCTAGTCTCTGCCAGGGTCCCAAGTGCTAGTCATGCTCCAGATTCTGTCTTTTTCAGTGTGGTTTAGTGGTTAGAGCACAGGACAGGGTCAGGACTCCTGGGTTCCCTGTTCCCAGCTTAATCTCTTAATGCCTCAGTTTTCTCATCTGATAGATAATATAATAGCAATAAAGGTGCTGTGGTATCTAAGTGCAGAGTGTCATCATTATTCCCTTTCCTCTCCAATCTTCCTTCTTTTCTCTCAGGAATGTCATGGGGGAATAAAAAATCAGGAGATGCTCTGAAAAACTGAAAGGGACCTTTCCCCTCCACCCGACTGAGGCTAGGAATACAATTCTAATTTTATTGCCTCAGCCACTCCATTATCCAAATAGCCCCCTCACTCGTTTCCTGGTGCATTTGCAGACACATTAGTATAATGGTGCTGTTAAACAGCTGCTGCCTTCCACCCCAGATGCACGTCAGCGGTGGAAAAAGCAATGATGATCCCTGTCTATCTCATAGGGCTCTCACTAATTTTAGGGGAGCTTAAGCACACCAGGGTGGCAGAATCAGGTCTATATGGTGTAAAACCCTTTGAGATCCTATGCAAGTGTGCATAGATATATGTGACAGGCAGGTATTTTGGCACACGTTTGTCCACCATATTATAAACAAAGACACCTTATACTGTCTAGTTTATCATTTATAAACCATAAGGTTTCTACTCGAAATACCAGGACCAATTCTCTATCGTGGCCCCCTTGCACTCAATTTCTGGCATACATCTGGCAGACTCAGAGAAGCTGGGAATTTCCTTAGTGTAGGGAAACATCAAGGATCGTACAGCATGCAGATTTGCTCTGTGTTTCCTTCCACCATTCATTCAGCCCCCCACATATGGGATCTGGCTGGAACATCGCTACACCCCAGCTATTTCCAGGAGCTGGAAGGAGCCCTCGGAGTCATAGATTCCAAGGCCAGAAAGAACCATTGTGATCACGTCTGACCTCCTGCATAGCCCAGGCCAGAGAACGACCCTGAAAAAATTCCTTTTGAACTACATACGTCTTTCTTTAAAAATTGCCAGTGGTGGAGAATGCACCACGACCCTTGGAAAATTGTTCCAATGGTTAATGGCCCTCATTGTTAAACATTTATGCAATATTGCCAGTCTGAATTTGTCTAGCTTCAACTTCCAGGCACGGGATCTCGTTATACTTTTGTCTGCTAGTCTGAAGAGCCCATGATTAAATATTTGTTCCCCATGTAGGTACTTATAGACCGTGATCAAGTCACTTCTTAACCTTCTCTTTGTTAAGCTAAATAGATTGACCTCCTTGAGTTTATCACCACCTGGCATGTTTTCTAATAATTCATTCTCATGGCTCTTCTCTGAACCAATTTACCAACAGCTTTCTTGAGACAGCTGGGTAAAAGTTAGAGCAGCCCTAAGGGAGCTCTGACTTACACCAGGTAGAAGAAGCAGAGAAGTGCAAAGGTGCCATAAAGCTTTTGCTCCCTGTACCAAGCAGACCTCAGCCAGAGCTGTGGATTGAGCAGATTACAATTCCCCATGTTTAATATTAAGCCTGGGGTAAATTTGCACCAGAGAAGACAGATTGTTCTTTTCTGGGGTAGGATGGTGGCTAGATATAAATGGCAAACAAAAAATTCATCTCACTGAGATATGACACATTTCCAGGCATCTGATCCAGGCCCAAAACAAATACCAATTTTTCAAGAGAATCTCAGCTACTCAGTAAAAAATTGCCCATTGCTTCTGTAGGACTCAGGGGGGGAATTAGGGATGAGTCCCCTCCCCACCAAATAAGCTCCCCCCATTTTTGCTTTTGAGAAAAACAGACCAAAACCTGCAATTTTTCACCTTGTGTGCAATTCCCCTCCCCCGCTCTCAATACCTGCATCTATGAACTTTCATTGTTGGGGGCGGGAGGAGTCAGAATTAAAAGCCTCAAATATCGTGCTGCATCTACCTTTAGGTAGAAAGCATAAACCCCCCCCCCCCCCAAGTCCTTCAGAATAGGTTCCCGCGGGGGCAGGTGGAAGAGTCGGTGAATCCAGATGGTTATCTGCTCATATGTGATTTTTATGCTACAATTAGTAGTAAATGGCTTGATCGTCTGTTTAAAAAAGAAATACAGTCTCATGGAGAAAAGGGAAGGTCGTCTGGCCTGTGTGGGAACAGGGAGAACCTGTAAAAACCTGTCCATGCAAAAACCTGTCCATGCAACCGGGTTTCTCCTGTGCTACTTGCTCCTACTGCCTGACTCTGGTCTCCTGGTAACCTGACCCCCACCTGACACCTCTCAGTCTGCCCCCTGGCATATTTCAGATTCTAACCTCCTGGCATCTGACCCGGCCTGGATTCCAACTCCTGCTCTGATCACTATGTCAAACCGCCCACGTCCTGGCTGTGACAGCCTCTTGAGTCTCAACCTAGATCCCTAACCCCACCATCGGAATGCCCACACTGGCAGTGGTCATGTAGCCATCTTAAAGTTGCAGAAACAATATCATGTGACTTAGGTGACCAATCACATTCTGTGTTTAGTCAAAGCAAGCACAATAGTTCACAAACATTCCATGGGCTGAAGTTTCCCATCAGGGGGTTTCACATCAGGGGGTCAAACAACTATGAATAACCACGGAGGCTTGTGCAAATCAAAGCCCGTGGATAAGATGTTAACAGAAAACAAAAGCTAAGTCAACTAGCTAGATGGGAAATAAATAATTAGCTGGGAATAACAAGTAGGAGTGAAATGCACCTCTGTGCAAAGCACCATTTAACTATTCAAAATAAGGCTGATGTGTCTTGGGCTGTCCCTCTGCACTACAGTGAATTTCACTGTATAGCAGCATTTCTCAAAGTGGAGGGGTACGCCCGCTGCGAGGGACTAGCCAGAGGCATGGACAGATGTCTCAATTGTTCACCAGTCTCAGCTTTCTTTTAAAAAAAGAGTTCTCTCACTGGTAGGACTGCGAAGAGAACCTTCAAAATGTGACGGAAGTCTGCTTGAATTTGCGGTGAGCCTGAAACAATAGCTTCGAGGTGCAAACTGCCTCAATCATTTCAGTGGGTGCTCACTGAGATGCTACCAATGATACTTGAAATGTGCACACTGTTAACTGTTTGTCTCACGGCTCAGAGACGCATGTGTGACGCCGTAGGGAGTGGGACGGACTGACCTGGGAATGTCGTCTAGTTTTACTGGGACTGTCTGCATTGGGGATGGGATAGCAGGGGGTGATACCTGAGCCTGTAACCTGAGCCGGGAGGGGGATGGTGCCACGTGACACCTTTCCCCAGGAAACTGGACAAAGGCTGGAGGAGGAGCCGGGGAGAGGGGGAGTGAGACTGCTGGAGGGTTTTTTTTTCAGTCTTGGGCTGGCTGGGGAATCGGAGGGAACCCCAAGGTTGGGGTCTAAGCTCCCTACCCCCCAGAAGGACCTGACTAAGTGGTCCTGTTTATGCCTACAAGGTCTGGTTTGGACTGTGTTTCCTGTCGTCTAATAAACCTTCTGTTCTACTGTCTGGCTGAGAGTCACAGTGAATCGCAGGAAGCCGAGGGTGCAGGGCCTTGTCTCCCCCCAAACGCCGTGACAGCATGTAAGACAGGGCAGGAGGGATCGTATTATGAAGATTTACACCAGTGTGGGGCATGTCCCATCCCCCCCGAGGTCTATTCAAGGGTGAAGTGTGTGGAAAAGGGTAGGCCTTTCTTAACACATGGCAGAGCTCCATGGGGGAGTGACTGGATTTATTTCCCAGAAGGTGAGAGCTCAGGTTTCCAGCTGATGAATTGCAGGAAAGGCAGACAGGCCCTCAGCTCCCATACAATTCTCTTCCTGAGTATTTCTGTGCAAGACTCGTGCCCCCAACTGCTACCCTGCCCAAGGTGCCCAGGCGGCTGTCAAACAAGGGGATTAACATCAGATGGGTCCCAGCGCAAGGAAATTCTAGAAGCGTCTCTGTTTGCCGCCAGCCTGTCTTGGGGACTGGTGTTTCCAATCAATTAGACACGTCATTGGAGGATTTCTCTGCTAATTATTTGAGTTTATTATTTTTGAAGCCAGGTTACACTCAGAATTCCAGAGGTCAAATGGGGTCACGCAGCCAATCAGTTCCACATTTTCCTAAGCGACAAGGCCCAGCGTAATCAGTCACTGCCAAGTGGTTCATAATGACCAACCCACTAGTTAATGGCCCGAGGCGAAAGCCTTAGGGGCAGTTAATGCTCTTAGAGAGCAGGAGAGAGACAGGCTGAAACTAAAGGCAAATGGCCACTTTGGAAGATATTACAGGACCGACACTGGAAAGGAGGCAGCAGCCCCTGCTCAGCCACTTACAGTGTCTGTAGATGGGTTTGCTTCTTACGCCAAACAGCTGGCAGGTCAGGGACCCAACATAGGCTGTTGCTTTTCTTCGCCCAACTGCTTCAAGCCATGAGTCCTGGGCTCATTTCCTTGGGGGGAGGAGGAAACAAGCAACCTTCTTGGGAAGGGCTCTTCCACTGAAGCCTGATGCAACTGGAACGTGCCTGTGGAGTTTGATGGTTCGGGATCCAAGCAGTAAAGGGTGTTGCATTTCCAAAGCGCTACACTAGGAATGCCCCATTCACACTCCTGTGAAGTGAATCAGTAGCATCCCCATTTTAAAGTTGGGGCAAACGCAGGCCAGAGAGGAGAAGTGATTTCCCAAGGTCACACAGCACAGGGACAAGAACTCAGCAACCCACTGGGCCATACACAAATCCCCCGTGTAGCCATGAACTGTGAGCTCTGCCCTTCACTTCTCCCCCCACACGTGGATTTAATGTTGGCAAAAGGGGTCAGCTTGAGGGCCTCTTTCTACAGGCCAGAGGCAGCACCCTGCTGTGGCCCAGCAATGGGTCACACCTCTGCCCTGAAGAAACCACTGTAGAAGGGAGAGTAGTTCAGCCTCAAAGGCACCCTGTAGAGGCTGCCAAGCAGGGGGCAAGCAACCCCAAACTCATTTTGCATTGCCCACCTGTAGGAGGGTCCAGACTCACCCCTGCGGCACCTCCTGCTGCTCGTCCAGGGAATTACCTCACCAGCCTCTGGAGCACCCTCTGCAGGCCAGTGATCCGCCTGTCCTCTTCCTCTGGGCTCCCATGTCCCTCCCAGGACCCCGGTGCCCCTTGCTCTAGGTGCTGCCCCCTGGCAGTACCCACACACTAGGTCTCCCCTCCCAGGGGAACCCCCACCCACTATCCCCACCTTGCCTCAGCACTAGGCCACTGCCAGTCACCAACTAGCCCCCGCTCCCCGGAGCAGACTGCAGTATAGGCCACTCATCACTGGCAAGGGGGGTTTGGACCTGCTGCCTTGGACTAGTCCTGGGCTGCCCTCTGCAACCCCCAGTACCTGTTGGCCTTCCGCTAGGCCGCAGCCTGGGGCTATCCAGGCTGGAGCTCCCCAGCCCTGCTTCACTCAGGTACTCTGTCTCTAGCTTGCTGCAGCCAGGCCCTTCTCTCTCTGCACTCAGGGAGAGACTGCTGAGTTTCTGGCTGCCCTGGCCTTTATCGGGCCAGCTGAGTCTGTTTGGGGCCTGGCCCCAGCTGCAGCCACTTCCCCCAATCAGCTCAGCCTAAAAGCGGCTTTCTCCAGCCACAGCCCCCTCTGGACCGGAGCGGGGTTACCACCCCGCTACACCACCAAACGGCCATGAGAAAGTTGGGTCCCTACTGATTTGAGTTGGATTTGAACTAATGACCTACCGGTAGAAAGCACCGCTCCCTTACCAAGTCCACTGAGAAACCCATCTCTTGTACTGCACATATATCCTCAACATGTAGGCGTGCCTGATTGCTTTGCTCTTCCCTCTTGGGTTATTCCCATTTTAGGACTAAGGAAACTCCAGAGCAATCTGTAGCAGAGCCCACGATTCAGCCAAGTCTCTGCACACAATAAAGACTAAAGCATTGCATCTTGGCAGGGGCACCGAGGGTCCAGTGTTCAGTGTCCCACCCAAAGGTCAGCGTGCAGTTTTCAAGGGCGGTTATGGCGACTGTAAAACTAACATCAGGGAGCTGATTGTTTAATCTCTCTCGAGGGCGTCCGGAGCAGATAGCTCCACCTAGAAGCCAAAAGAGGGTTTCTCTAACTGCCAGCCCTGTGTACGCCACCCAGGAGATGAGACTCACATCGGCTTCTTTCTGCCTCACCAGTACTAAAGGCTTTGTACCTGGAACTCAGCTGTGACGTGTGGAGGCAGAATAGAAACCAGCTGGCTCTCCCATAGCTGCGTAGGCTCTGCAGGGCCAACAGGGGCCAGTGCCGTAAACAGAGAAGACTCAGAGTCAGACAGGGAGCAGAACAGTTGGTTTAGAAGGTGTCATGTATCTGGAGACGGCTGTGCCTTCCAGGTCCTCAGCAGCCACATGATGGGCTAGAGAACAGACAGCATTTGGCCCATGCGGCTGCTAAATCCTGTATGAAGACTATCCAAGGAGATGTTTTCCCCTCCTGTTTGCCTTGGATTGACTAGTGCTTCCTGGCTGGTGTGAGGCCTCTGCATGACGTCCAAGCTCCCACAGCTGCTTCAACGTGATGATGTTGAGTTTGGAGTTTACCAAACCTTGCAGCTACGATCCAGACGTCAAATCTCCCGTGATCCTACCACCCCCTACTGTGCTGCACGTATTTCAGGAGTGTCCACACAAATACCATAGACAACGAAGCCTTTCAGAACCTGCTAAAATAAAATTGATATCCAGCCACCATCACTTTCTCTTCACACCCATGCTCCGGTCTCTTTCCTCTGGTTAGAAGGCATGACTCCCAGACATCATTCCAACACCAGCTTTAGGCCTTGGTTTTCTGGCCAAACTGCCTCTTCTCTTTGGACTAGCAACTTCTCTGCCAAGGGATGTGCCTGTTCCACCTGCTTGGATAATGGGTAACACAAGTGATATCTACAGCTCTGTTCCTTATTGGCCATCACAGGATGTGATTCATGATCAGGTGATACTGGAGGGAAAAATAAGAGGCAGATTGATCATCCACTTCTGGTCAGGGGGCTTATGGGACAAGGATTGGAGGACCGTCATGACTGGACTGTTGTGAGTTCCCTTGGCTACATGCCTTCACTGCAGTTACCTCGGAGTAGCAACACGCATTAACAGCTACCTTGGGGTCTGCCCTATAGCTCAGGGGGTGCCGCCTACCTCGCCTGAGCCTCAGTTAAGTTTGCAATGAAGATGAACGCTAGACTAGTGAGAGGGCCAGGCACAAAAGCCTGAGGTACGTGTATTGTCGTTGAGAATCACTCCACTCACGTTCCTGGTATACTAGGCATGGGTTAAAGGCTGCAGTTTGGGGCAGTGGCTAGTGATCAGAAGGTTCATTTCAGATAGAGCTTCCCAAGTTGTGAATGCTCATCCAAAACGATTACAACGACCTTACATTAATATAGTGTCTTTCACCACCAGACTTTATAAGCCAATACACACATTATGCACAGGGAGTCATTTATCCATCACTGAAATGCAGCCTCCGGGGGGGTGGGGGGCGAGAGACACAGCAGCAGTTTAACACTGCACAGTTAAAGACAATAGGTAGATAACAATCCCTATATCCAGTTAAAACCACGGCACGGATTTTAGGGAGGCAGAATGGTAATGACCCAAGCTGGCATTGAGTTAGGACAATAGGACTAGTGAGTTTCCTCTTTGGAAGAGGGTCATGAGAGCCTTAATGATCAAAATGGTCAAAACCTCTGAAATTTTACACTTGATCCAAAAAATGGTACATGGGGCATTTGATGGACAAATGGCATTGGCCATCTGGGACCCTGACTCAGAGGAAAGCAAGCCACATACTCACCTACCAGATTTCAGAGGAGCAGCCGTGTTAGTCTGTATCCGCAAAAAGAACAGGAGTACGTGTGGCACCATAGAGACTAACAAATTTACTTTAGCATAAGCTTTCCCACGAAAGCTTATGCTCAAATAAATCACCTACCAGAACCACTTTCTGCATCATCTTGTCCCACCCAGTTCTAATTTGTCTCCAGTCAGGGCCGTAACCAGGGTGGGGCACAAAGCTACGGGGTTGGAAAAATGATGAAAAAAATGGTAAGGGGCACAAATACGCTTGCTTGCCCCGAGCACTAAAATGCCTAGTTACAGCTCTGTCTCCAGCTACAATCAGAAACTCCACAGAGACATTAAAGTTTAAGGCACTTTTTCAAACATTCAAACAAAAAAGAAGAAGAAAAAGATTCAGTTTGAGTTTTGAGTGAAGGTTTTTGCTGGATCTGATTTTATCTGATCCAATATATTCATCTCCAACAATAATTACTATAAGATCAATGAAAGGAGAGATACAATGCAGTATTATTAAACTGGGAAGTTGTGTTTACTTTACACACAAGAGTGGCCAGACACTTTCGCTCACAGAATGACCTTTCCTTTAGATGATGAGAACAAAAAACAAGAAAGAACAAAAGTAAAGTGTGCATGAGAGAGAGAGCAGTCTCTCTTCAGACAGTCTGCACTGAGCTCTGACAACAAAATGGCTACTGAACATTGTACATGTGAAGGAAGCTTAGAAATTTAAAGGTGCAGTGTATAGATAGTAAAAGGCATCTGACTTTGTTAACTCCATGCACCACAGCAGAACTGGTATAATGAAATTCTCAGAGACAGCAATTGTTTTCTTCTAAGAAAGGGCACAGATAGCAAGGTTCAATAACCACCAACGGAAGCAGCTTTCAAGCCCCATTGAAAACGGGAAGGATGTGGGAAACAAGCAGCGCACTCTCTTCCACCCAACTCCCCAAATGATCTGGGGCTCTGATTCAGGAAAGCACTTAAACACAGGCTTAACTTTAAACATGTACTCAACTACAATTGTGTTGAAATACCTAAAGCCCCTTCCTTGTGGGCACTGGTGCCCTATCCTCCAGGATTGAGTGGAATATCAAAGGGGCGGGGGTTGATTAAGAAATGGTGGTTTGAAGTGACCTGAAAACGTAAGGCACTTGAAAGGAGGAGACGCGACTGTCAGAGCAATTGGCGGAGACAGATGTTTAATGGAGTCCAGGATTACAGAGCTACCAGGCTCCTCATGTAATCACCGGCTTCTTAGATTCCCTCTTTTCTCCTCTCTCGGGTCTATTACAGGGTCGGGGGGAGGGGGAGGATGGAGATTTTCAGATTTGCCACTAAATTCCTCAAGATTAGAAGGAGGTGGGTTTCTGAGCTGCGCTTAATACGCTGACCTCTTCCCAACTGCAACCACAAACAGCCAATCTGCCTCCGTTTAGAGCCACTGGAAATCCATGAACGGGGAGAGAGGAGGAGGAGAAGAATTAAAAACAGGTGTTTTGGTTCTAACTCCAACGCTCCTTTCAGTGTCCCAAGATGGTTCAGTCATTTCACAAAACATGCTGAGTGTTTCCACATAGGCCATCCCACAGCAGAGCAAACCCATGGCCCATCTAGCCAAGCAGCCTGTCTCTGTCAATATCAGAGAATTTGTAACGCACCTGATCAGGCAACACTACACCACCGAGGAAATGTCTGCTTAACTTTCCAATGGGGGATCAGTTCATGCCCTGAAACATGAGAGTCAACAGCCCTCATTTCCATCCCAGCGAATGGCACCATTGATTCTATTCTTCTTCATGTGCAATCTAGTTCTTTTCTTGAATCTCAGTAACATCCTGCAGCAGGGAGTTCCTCCGATCCATGAGATGTTGTTCTTAGGAAATATTGCCTTTCTCCCAGATTAAATCTGTCACCTTTTAATTTCATTGTGTGCCTTCTCTTCCTTGCATTATGGAGAAAAGTTGCCTCTGAGCAGCATAAGGAGGAACTATCTTGGAGCTGCAAGAATTCTTTTGCAGACCAAGAGCTGAAGGCTTAAATTCAGCATTGGCAGGGGGTTTAAGGAAACTAACAGCCAGATGAGACTCAAATAGCACCACAGCTGGTAGTCTTAAAGCATTGGTTATAGACCTAATGCAGCGCACTTAGGACAGGAAACAACTATAGTATTGTCATGTGGCCACTGTGAGTGAACAGGAATCTTTTCAAGGTAACGACTGTACCAAGTGCTATATCACCCTTGAAATAGTCACATCCGAATGGCACAGCAGCATCCCAAAGACTGCTGCTATCCACTGCTGCACACAGAGAGGAAGCATGGTCAACTTGTTAGGTCACAAGTCTGAGACTCCCTAATTTAATTCCCTGCTTTGCCACAGACTTCCTGTGTGTGCCATGGGCAAGTCACGTAGTCTCCTTATCATTTTTTTTGTTCTCCTCTGGACTCTCTCCAATTGGTCCACATCTTTCTTACAGGGTAGCACTCAGAACTGGACACATACTCCAGCTGAGGCCTCGCCACTGCCGAGCAGAGTGGGACATTTACCTCCATGTCTTACAGGCAACATTCCTGTTAATACACCCCAGAATATTGGCGTCTTTTGCAACTGCATCACACTGTTGACTCATATTCAATTTTGCTATCTGCCATAACCCCCAGATCCTTGTCAGCAGTACAACCACTTACCCAGCTGTTCCCCATTTTGTAGTTGTGCATTTGATTTTTAATTACTAAATGTATCAGTTGCCACCTATCTTTACTGAATTTCATCTTGTTGATTTCAGACCAGTTCTCCAATTTGTCAAGGTCATTTTGATTTCTAATTTTGTCCTTTAAAGTGCCTGCAACCCCTCCCTGCCTGGTGTCATCTGCAAATTTTATAAACATACTCTCCATTTCATTATTCAAATCATTAGTGAAAATTTTGAATAGCACCAGACCCAGGACTGACCCCTGCAGGACCTCACTGGATACGCCCTCCCAGTTTGACAGAGAACCATCGATAACTACTCTGAGCACAGTCTCTAAAACAGTTATGTACCCACCTTATATTAATTTCATCCAGACCACATTTCTCTAATGTGCTTATGAGAATGTCATGTGGGACTGTGTCGAAAGCCTCACTAAAATGAAGATATAGCCTGTCTACAGCTTGCCCCCATCCACTAGGTCAGTAACCCTATCAAAGAAGGCAGAAGCAAATTAAGGTCTCTTGGGGCCCTGAGCCACAGCAAGTGGGGGGGCCCCAGCTCCAGAACTTCCACCTATTGTCCCACCCCCGTTCCACCCCTTCTGCCTGCAGCCCCGCCTATGGCCTCACACCATTCTGCCCCTTCCCCAGCGGACCCGCCCCTGTTCCACCCGCGGCCCCACCTCATTTCACCCCTTCCCCCGTGACTCTGCTCCTGTTTCGCCTACAGTCCCACCCCATTCTGTCCCCCCACTGAAGCCCCACCCCCATTGGATCCTTTCTGGCGCTCCCTCCCACTGCGACCCCAAGACCGAAGAAGCTCTGTTCCCCTGCCATAGTCCCGGGGCCGCAGGGGGAGTGAGAGCTCCTCCAGTCCCAAGGGTTGCAGTGGGGGGTCCGGGCACTAGGGCTTCCCCCACCCCACGCACCCGGCGCTTCTGCTGGGGACCAGGGTCAGGGCACTGGGGATTCCCCTGCCCACTGCCAGGGGTCTGGGTTTCTGCTGCCTTGCGGCGGATTTCTGCTGCAGCATCCTTTTTCTGGGGGCCCTCAATTGGCTAGGGGCCCTGAGCATGGGCCCCATGGGCCCATTGGCTAATCCGCCTCTGAAAGAAGGAAATTAGGGAGGTTTGGCATGATTTTGACAAATCTTTGACAAATCCTTGCTGGCTGTTCCTTACAACCCTATTATTCTCTAGGTGCTTACAGACTGATTCATCATTTGTTCCAGTATCTTTCTAGGGATCGAAGTTAGGCTGACGGTCTATAATACCCTGGAGACTCTTTGTTCCCCTTTTTAAAGAGAGGTGCTATGTTTACCGTGTCCTAGTTCTCTGGGAGCTCACCTATGTTCCATGAGTTCTCAAAGATAGTCACTTAGGGCTTGTCTACATTACCCACTGGATCGAAGGGCAGCGATCGATCCAGCGGGGGTCGATTTATCGCGTCGAATCTAGACACAATAAATCGACTGCCGAGCGCTCTCCCATCGACTCCGGTACTCCACCAGGGCGAGAGGCGCAGGCGGAGTCAATGGGGGAGCGTCAGCAGTCGACTCACCGCAGTGAGGACACTGCGGTGAGTAGATCTAAGTACATTGACTTCAGCTACATTATTCACGTAGCTGAAGTTGCATAACTTAAATCGATCCCCCCCAGTGTAGACCAGATCTAAATGTTCAGATATTGCTTTAGCTATTTCCTTATGTACCCTAGGATGAATTTCATTAGGCCCTGCAGACTTGAATACATCTAACTTATCTAAATATTCTTTAACCTGTTCTTCCCCTATTCTGCCTTCTGTTCCTTCCCCCTTGTTGTTAATATTAATTGTGTTAAGTATCTGGTCACAATTTATCTTTTTGATGAATACTGATTCAAAATAGGCATTAAACACCTCAGCTTTCTTTGATGTCATCAGTTATTAGCTCTTCTTCCCTGCTAAACAGAGGACCTACAATTTTCCTTGTCTTTCTCTTGCTCCTAATGTATTTATAAAAGCTTTTCTGATTGCCTTTTATGTCTCTTGCTAGGTGTAACTCATTTTGTGTTTTAGCAGATGGCAGAAAGAAGTGGAGATGGATCACCTACATCCCTTCATGTAACAGGAGTTCCTTGATGGTCCATTGCTTTTCTGTTAGACCTCAGTTCCATTAAGACCATCATGATTTTTAACCTCCCCTTGCACATTATCTATGTAGATATCTAGCCCTCAACCCTGTACAACATGGGAACCCTCTAATCATTAATGGAGTTCATTTCCCCATCTGTGAGCTAAGAGAGTGCCCTTTTGCCCACTTTACACACAGGTAGCTGACACATACAGAGACTTGTTCAAGGTCACACAAGAAGTTTGTGACACAACCAGGAATGAAACCCAGATTTCCTGAGGCCCTGTCTGGTCCTCTAACCACAAGACCAGCCTTCCTTCCAGTACACCATGTCTAATAATACCAGATCCATGAATAAATAGAGAACTTCAATCCATCCCTTTTCCTCAGCACCAAATTTGCTTGAAAAAGCATTCCCATGGCAACAAAGAGCTACATCCAGGCGCAAAAAGGCTACAGTGAGGCCTCCAAACACAGCGATGAAATTCCAAACCCAAATGCTGCCCGGCAGGACTGAACAGAGAAACATGACCCAACAGCCACTGGAATCTCTTCTCCTCCTTTGAATGGGATCGTCTGTGCATCTCAACTCCCTCTGCCCGCTGTCCATGGCACCCGTACTCAGCCCCATCCAGGCTCCGAAACGGAGCAGGCAGCACAGCCCAGAGAACACCGAAGCACTGGCTGTTCCTTCGATGTCTGCATGCTGGCAGCAGAAGAGTTAAAACCAGGCTAAATTATGACTGTTTGCCATAATATGCATTGTGCTGATAAAGAAATTATTTCAAGAAGTCAGCAGCTCAATACACTGCCGTTTTGCCTTTGGGCCAGAGAGCTTTTATCATTCTTGGCCGAGAAATACAGGCAGGCTTGATCTACAGACGCACACACGCACCCGGTGCCTTTCTCCTTTCCAGCTTAGCGCTAGGCCAGTGTGGTGCTGACTCTGTCATTTCTTTGAAGGGATCCACCTGATCTTATTGAACAGATACTTAATGAGGCAAAGGGGAGGGCAGGGGAAGGCTGAGAGTTAGCACTTAACGGATCGCTAAGCATTACGGCTGGGACTGGTAGGGACAGAAGAAAAGAGTCAGAGATAACACAAATCACACCAAACCTTTGCTGAAAACTGGGACCAAACTCAAACCATTTCCCAGGTACTGAAAATCTTCAGGGAACTTTCACCTCCTATCCCCTTGTCTATTGTTTCTGGCCTGGGCTGGGAGCAGATCTACCCAATTACAGAAAGAACATCTCTCCCTCCTTCGGATTTTATCACAAGCTTTGTGATATTTGATTTTTTTTTCTTAAAACATCAGCTCCCAGAGTCATGGGATAATAGGAGAATCTCAGCTTTCATTTTTAAAATAAGTACATTTCTAGGCCTCATGCCTGTGGAGAACTGGGAAATGTGACCCGAGTGTAATCTAAGGACTCAGAAACCGGAATGCAAATAAAAAGAAATCCAATTAAAAAAAAAAATCTTATGATTTTTAAGCCAATCTTGTTATTTCCAGGCACTGACTCGTGATTTTGGAACACCTGGGATTAGCATATATGGAATAACTCACACATTTCAAACTTTCCATTTGTTGGCATCGTTTCATCTGCGAGAGACGGTGGGAATTGCAGCGTATGATGTAGATGGTTTGCAGTGTCTCATGTGATTGAATAGTCCAATCCGAGATTTGCATGATCTTTGGCAGTTATTGCAAATGTCTATATCTTGGCTGGGAGCTGCTTGCTTACTACAGGCTCTTTTCTCCTCAAGCTGTAGGAGCCAGCTTCTGTCAAGGACTTTGATACCCTGATGGAGACGATGGCGCCACTTGTTACGATCACTTGCCAAGACTTCCCATTGGTCAGGATCAATTCCAAATTCCTTCATATCTCACTTGCATGTGGCTTTCTAGCGAAGCTTGGGATGTCCTGTCGTTCTTGTTCCCTCTGATAGCTCCCCGTATAGCATGTCCTTGGGTATGCATCCATCTTCCAACCTACTCAGATGGCCCAGCCAGCGCAGTCGTCTTTGCTTGATCAGGGCTGTCACACTTGGTAAATTTGCCCTTTGAAGAACCTCTGTGTTGGTAACTTTATCCTGCCATTTGGTGTTGAGTATGCGGCGTAAAAGGGTCCAGAGAAGAGCAACAAGAATGATTAAAGGTCTTGAGAACATGACCTATGAAGGAAGGCTGAAAGAATTGGGTTTGTTTAGTTTGGAAAAGAGAAGACTGAGAGGGGACATGATAGCAGTTTTCAGGTATCTAAAAGGGTGTCATAAGGAGGAGGGAGAAAACTTGTTCACCTTAGCCTCTGAGGATAGAACAAGAAGCAATGGGCTTAAACTGCAGCAAGGGAGGTCTAGGTTGGACATTAGGAAAAAGTTCCTAACTGTCAGGGTGGTTAAACACTGGAATAAATTGCCTAGGGAGGTTGTGGAATCTCCATCTCTGGAGATATTTAAGAGTAGGTTAGATAAATGTCTATCAGGGATGGTCTAGACAGTATTTGGTCCTGCCATGCGGGCAGGGGACTGGACTCGATGACCTCTCGAGGTCCCTTCCAGTCCTAGAATCTATGAATCTATGAATCTATGAATAAACAGGGTAGGTGGAAACTGTTCAACCTTTTCTCCTGAGGAGCATAAGTTGTCCATGTTTCCCTACCATACATGAGAGTGGTGAGGACGCAGGCTTGGTACACTAGCATTTTGGTCTTAATGGTCAGCTTTGGGTCAGTCTGCTGAAGGTGGTGGCAGCCTTTCCAATGAGAACATTTAGTTCTTCATCCAGTGAAAGGTTGATGGTCACTGTAGAATCTAAACAGCTGAACGTCTGGACTACTTCTAGCTGGTTTGCATTTAAGGTAATTGAAGGATCTTGTGGAACCCTCTGTCCTAATACAACCATTTTCTTGATGCTGATGGTGAAAGCAAATGCCCGACAGGCACTTGAAAGGCAGTCCATGAGTTCTTGTAGTAGATCTTCATTGTGGGCTATGAGGAGGACAGCATCTTCAGCGAATAGAAGTTCCCTGATTAGCACCTTTCTGACTTTGGTCTTTGACTTAAGTCAGGACAGGTTGAAGAGTTTCCCATCTGATCTTGTGTGGAGATACATTGCATCTTTCAGGTCCTTAAACACACAGTTCAAGAGTACCGAGAAGAAGATTCCAAAGAGTGTAGGGGCAAGAACACATCCTTGCTTCACTCCGTTTTTCATCTCAAAGCTGTCTGAAGTGGACCTGTCAAACTGGACAGTTGTTCTCATGTTGTTGTGGAATGAACATATAAGATTCAACAGAGTTGGTGAGCATCCTATCTTTTCTAGTATTGCAAACAGACCTGCTCTGCTGATTGTGTCAAATGCTTTGGTTAGGTCCACAAAGGCGATGTACAATGGTCAGTTTTGCTCTCTGCACTTTTCTTGGAGTTGACACAGAGAAAATATCATATCTATAGTTGATCTTCCAGCCCTGAATCCGTACTGTGATTCAGGGTAGACACGATTTGCCAGCTGTTGTAGGCCAAGAAACTAGAAACATTCCATATAGTTAAAAATAATTGAAATCTTATGCATAGGCTATATTTGAAGAAACTAATTAATGAAGAAACTAATAGGCTATATGGTAAAGATCAACACCTCAGTTAACTCAAGTGAGGGGACATTGTGACATCAGAAGTTACTCAATCAATCACCACCTTATCCTCTACAACTAATTTGCATGCAGCTATTCTATTGGCTGTAATGACTCAGTGGTATTAATACATCTCATGAGGCAGGTAAGTATCAACCTTCCCTATTTTGCTGATTGGGAAGCAGAAACCAAGAGGTTCAAGATACAGAAGTTGGTCCAATAAAAGATATTACCTCACCCACCTTGTCTCTCTAATATCCTGGGACCAACATGGCTACAACAACGCTGCACACTTTTAATAAATCTGTTTTCAGACAGAGCATCCTTTCTCTAGTACCACCTCAGTGATTTTGTTAAATTCCTTTTAAAACATATTTTATATGAGTGTCTCATACTGCTGTGCCAATATTTAGAAGATCCTAGGCCAATACATCAGCCCTGGCGCAGCCCAGACACCTACCTCCCACCCGCACATTCCTGTCTGCAACCATTTTAACTTCAGCTTTGCTGCTGCTGCTGCTGGCGGTCAAATCGAGGTTCCCCACCAGTAATCAGAGTTCTTCGGGCTGACCTCTGCAGAGTCCCACTCTTGACATGTGCCATTCCTAAGAGGGGGGATGTGCAAAGGCTGTTTCAAAGAACAACAGCCAATCGCAAGTGAGCTGCTCCCAGAGCAATGCATTAGAGTCATGTCATCCCAATAGTGCATGAGACAGGAAGTGAAATTTCAAGAGTGAAATTGACTCAAATGCACCAAGTAAACAAATTTTAAAAAATACGGGGGGGGGGGGGGGGGAGACACCCTCTCCATTTTCTTGTCATATAGAGGTTACTTTTGGCAACAGTAAGTACAACGTTCTCAGAATGCAGTATTTGCCAACCACTACTGTTCAAAAATCATGAATCAGCTCCCTTCCCTAAATCATGAGACTGATTCAAAAATCATGAGCTTTGAACATTAATAAATGTAGGGTTCTTGTTATTGGTCTTCTGGGTTTTGAACCCTTAGGTTTCATGTTTCCCAGCCCTTCTCTGTGAACTTGATGGCTACAGATGTAATTTCTATTTAAAAAGAAAGCTGAGATTATCATGTAATCACATGACTCCAGGAGGTTGGGGCTTTATGAAACAATACCAAATATTGTGAGCCTCACAAGAGTCGGCAACACTGATATGGCAATAGGATTTTTGGCTTCACTGTCTCCTTTTAAATAACATGCCTGAGCTCAGTGTGACAACCCAGATTAGAACCCAAGAGTTCCTGGCTCCCAGTCCTGGGCTCAGACTGCTAGATCACACCGTCACCTGAACACTGCCGCTTGAAGGAGGTGTGGAGACATCCTCAGCAAGCAGATCAGCACGGAGATGGCTCACAGAAAAGGGCAGAATGGAGGTGTGTGGGAGACGGGAGGCTGCCTCAAGTAAACCCTACAGTACCAAGATCAGAAGTGGGCAGTGAAACGGAGAGGAAACGAGAGATTGGATATAGGCAGGGATAGAGCTAAAGGGACGATGAGGCATTTGGACTAGGGTCCCAATCTTGCAAGCTACTCCATGCAGACAGCCCCCTATGAACACCCTGTAAGTCAATAGGGCACTGCGCAGGGGTCCATCCATGGGGAGCAGCTCATAGGATCAGGGCTTTAATGCAGAAGGAGAAAGGAAGGCAGTGAAGGGGCTTGAGGAAGGAAGTGAGCTGGCTGGAAGTGGGAGAAGAAGCGGGAGAGATGTAAGAGGTTCTGTGAGCCTGATTCCCCACTGCCTTGTATGGCTCCTATTCTGGTCTGAAAGCACTTTACGCCCACTTTGCGCAGGCATAAATGACTGCACAAGGCGGTGCAGAATCAGGCCATGTGGGTGTATGTCTCTGTGTGTGTGTATGTGAGAGAAAGACTGACTCTCATGTACTGAAATTCCAGTCACCGCGGGGGAATGTCTCCACACACTGAAATTGCTGATAAAAACCTGCCAAACTGATGGGGGAGTTGGAGGGGGGGGGGGAGAAGTGTCATCAAGACAGATAAGTGAGGAAATGACACCTTTGAGCAGCAGCTTTCCTGTCAGCACCTCACAACGCCTCCCATTCAGGGAGAAGCAGTCACCCCGATCATAAGTCACTCGGTGCCCTTTGTGAATCCTTAGACTAAATGGCAGATTTCATGATAAATCATGACAGATCCGCCATACACACCAATCCTACCCACTCCAGGGACAGGCACTTGAAACATATGTTTTCACTGCTTTATTATACAGTTGCACCTTGGCGAAATAATGGAGCCTTTGCGTCTCTCCTTGATCTTTTGGTTACAAATCAATCTCCCTCTCTCTATCACTCTCTCCCTATTTATATTTATATAGAGTGGAACCCTTCTGCTGCATCCCATTCCTAAGCCCACAGGTGCCTCCGACCGTGCCGCCAAGTCCTGGTTGTCACGTCTGAGCATACAGAGTTGCTGCTTGAAAGGAACGTGCTGGTATTGGTCACAGAAGGCAGGCTTGGAGCCACGCCCGCTCTTGACTTTGAATCTAGGCAGCACATGGCACTGTTGTCATTTAGCCACCTACCTCCCCGCCCCCACAAAAAGCCCAACCGCCAGGGCCGGCTCCAGGCACCAGGCAACCAAGCTGGTGCTTGGGGCGGCACCTGGAGGGGGGCGGCGCGGCGCTCGGGCCGCCGGGGAGAGCGGGGCCACAGCCGGGCTCGCCGCCCTCCCCCCGGCGCTCTGGCCGCCCTCCCCCCCGCGCCTTCCCCCCGGCTGCCGGGGGGAGAGCGGCGAGCCCCTCCCGGGGCTCGCCGCCCTCTCGCCGCCCTGGCCGCCGGGGGGAGAGCCGAGCCCCCATCGGGGCTCGCCGCCCTGCCCCCGGCGCTCTGGCCGCCGCCGCCCTCCTCCCAGGGCTCCGGCCGTCCTCCCCTCCGCCACCCTCGCCCCGGGGCTCCAGCCGCCCCCCCCCCACCCCGCCGGAGGCTTTTTTGCCAGAGCCGGCCCTGCCAACCGCACACTGAAAACAAAGACAATTAGGGGCTGTGATAGCACATGAGCATACTGGTGGGGCCTTCTCGGAGTACCGTCTAATAGAGCAAGGGGCTGGGAAACAGGGACTCTCAGGGCTGGTTTATATTGAATATTTATACAAGTGCCCCGGAGAATGGGGCCGCATGTCTCCATGGGGGGCTGGAGCAGATTAGCTACCTTGGGACAAGTATCTCCCTTAGGTCCCATGTCCAGCTCGGCCCCTGGCACTGGCAGGAGGTGGGAGGATAACATGACTAACTTCTCTTTTCTTTTCTAAAGCTTTGCGGTTCGCCTTTAACCCCCGAATCACATGTCAGCCAGCAAAGCTAGAATCTCCCACAAGCTGCAGGACTTTAAGTCCAGGCCATAAGACACAGGCTCTTCTGAACGACTGGCTCTCTTTTACCATCTCTCCGTAGATCCTGAGCTATTTTCAGCTCCAAAATAATAAGATCCTGTTCTTAAAGGGTTTTTCATCCTATAGGATCTCAACGTGTTTTATATGGAGAGGAATCACTTCACCCACCCATGATCTGCAGCTGCCCCCGGAATGTCAGGGCTGAGCACAATAGCCCCGATCCTGCAAAGCACTTAAGCGGTGTTTAACTTGAAGCACAGGAGTAGTCCCAGGGGCTATTCATGCTTAACATTAAACATGTGTCTAAGTGCGGGACTGGATCAGGGCCTTACCGCATACAGCAACACTGCGGAACAGTTCAGGACAGGCCGTGAAGAGGAATACTACCCCCAACTACAGCCGCAAGGGGATTTGGGGAGGCAGGAAGTAATGACCTGAGTGGGAACCTAGCCCTGGCATTGGCGCTCACGCACATGCTGTCACACGTTGCCAGGGAACATTTAGGGATGGAGTTGAGTTTATAAAGCTGGCCATTAGCTGAGCATGCAACCCCCAACCAGGCTTGGAAATGTTAGGATTCTCCCGGACATGTCTGGCTTTTTTGAGTTAAAAATAGCGTCCGGGGGGAATTTGTAAATGTCCGGACTTCCCCCCCCCATGCAGAGCATGCGCGGCTAACAGGGCAGCCGGCCGGATCCTGCCACTCGCACGGGGCTCTGGCAGCCAGAGAGAGCCCCTCCTCCGCTTTCCCCTCCTCTCCCCTGCAGCTTGAAATCACTCCCCTCCTCTCTCTCCCTCCCTGCATTTGCAGATCGCCGGCCAGCTGTTCGCATCGGGCCTCCGGCAGTCTGGAGCTCCTCCCCCTGCTCACCCTCCCCTGCTGCCCAGGGCGCCGCTCCACAGCACTCTGAGCGGCACGGTAAGGGGGCCAGAGGGTCGGAGAAGGGGCAGGGAGGTTCTGGAGGGGGCAGTCAGGGGACAAGGAGCAGGAGGGGGTTGGGAGTTCTGAGGGGGGCAGTCAGGGGGTGGGAAGTGGGAGGGAGTGGATGGGGGCGGGGCAGGGCAGGGCGGGGGCGGGGCTAGAGCGGGGCTCCCCCCCCAGTGTCCTCTTTTTTGATTGTGGAAATATGGTAACCCTAGGAAATGTCAGCTTACGTTGTTGGGCCCATTTTCCCCCTTACTCTCAGGGAGAAATCTCACCTCCGGTTCTGCACAGGCCTGAAGACACCAGGAGCACTTTGTGGGCACAACCCAGGCAGTTTATATGCAGCACAATTAATAGTATCCTGGGAATCTCTATGAAAAACAAATACCCACCACAGCCACAGGAATTGCTCTCAGCCCCCACCCCACCCCTCTCTCTGCCCAGCCCTAGCAAATGCTGATTCAGTTCAGCACCTGAAGTGCAAGATATCATGAGCATATAGGGAACATCCTTACTAACAGGGTAGTTATGCTGTCATCAGCATGGCTGGCTGCCCTACAGATAGCATCAGGGACAGGCACTGGCTTATGTTGCTTTGAATGTTTCACCAAATCAGATCATATGTAAAATAAAAACACCCTGTGCTCTGTTGGCTACCCCCGATAGCTTGGCCACCCTCAGTGTTGTAAGACAGGAAAAGCGGTTTGATACAGTTGAGGGCCAGGACTCCTGGGTTCTATTCCCAGCCCTACCACCACCTAGTATCCCTAAACAGGCCACTTCACCTTGTTTAGCTCCAGTTTAGCCATGTGTCATATGGATCTGTCATGAGCTAGGTAGCACAGCTGGACAACATTTCAGCCACATTGACTTTCAAAGTCTGACAAAAAATGAGAAAAAACATCAATGAGACATGCAACCCATGTGATGCATCGTAAAACGACTACAACCCATAGTCGATGGGGACCACATCCTGAAAGAAATCTTTCCCAATCTCCCTCTTCTGGCCTTCAGACAACTTCTCCAAGCTCATCATCAGAAGCAAGCTCCCCAGAGATCATGACCCACCAACTCACCCTGCCAGAACAGATGTAAAACCTGTACACATATCTCCATTGCTACCATGATCAATAACCCCCCACAACAGACCTTTCAACATCCATGGGTCCTACCCATGCCTATTACAACATGAGATGTACCTCATTCAGTGGAGTAAATGCCACAATAACAACTATGTGGGTGAAATCAGGCAATCAATACGCTCTCAAATAAACTCACACAGAAAAATGAGAAAAGACAAGAACACTATATCACCCGTGGGCGAACACATTTGATCACTCTGTAGCTGACCTCTCAGTCCTCATCCTCCAAGGAACCCTGAACAACACCTTCAAAACATGAGCCTGGGAGCTTAAATTCATAACTTCACAAGACACTAAAAATCATGGACTTAATAATGATACTGGATTTATGGCTTATTGCAACAATCTGTAACCCACTAACCTTCCCTTTTTGTCCTATGACTGCAGAGGTGTTAACAGGCCACTGTACCTTGTCTGGTCCCTTGAATAGGTGCTAACTACTTATGCTAAACAATCTGTTCAAGGCTGTATTTATCTGTGACCCTCTGAGCACCTTTCTCCAACCTGAAGAAGAGCTCTGTGTAGCTTGAAAGCTTGTCTCTCACCTTGTTTTCTAATATCCTGGAACCAACATGGCTACAATAACACTGCAAATATTGACAACATTTAAGTACAATATTTATATTTTATAATTATTTTATAATTACATGGTAAAAATGAGAAAGTCGGCAATTTGTCGGTAATGGTGTGCTGTGACACTTTTGTATTTTTATGTCTGATTTTGCAAGCAAGTCGTTTTTAAGTGAGGTGTAATTGGGGGTACGCAACACAAACCAGACTCCTGGAAGGGGTCCAGTAGTCTGGAAAGGTTGAGAGCCATTGTATTACAGCATCAGTTATGGTGGCTTGGCTGGTTAGCTCAAGCAGTAGCAGCTCAGAAGGTCTCTGGTTCAGTCCCTAGTTTGTAGGCCAAGATAGGAGCTCCCACATAAAGAGGACTTGCTTGTGAGGAAAGTGGATGTCAGGCTGCTAGGGAGTGGGGAGAGAAAGAGAGAGCTGGAAAGTACCAGAGGAAGGAAGGTCTACTCCCTCCAGGAGGCTGTTGGCTTTTGGTGCGTGCAGAGTGACCCTGGGACAGGGTGAGGGCTAAGGGAGGCTTTCAAAGCACATGCTGTATCTGACTCCTGAGTGGCTGGAAGTAGGGAAGTGGGCAGGAGGGGAGACTGAAAAGGAATTCCGCTGAGTGGAAAGAATTAGCAAAGCACGTCCTACCCAAAGGGACTTGCATCCCCCAGGTGACTGGCAGTGGACTAGGGAGCCCTACAGGCAGCTGATTTGCCAGCTGGTTGTCACTGTTACCATCTGAGGGCTGCTAGGTGGCCTCCATGAAATGAGTCAGTGGCTCCCAGAATGCAGACAACCCTAGCCCCACTGGCACCCTTGCTGGCAGTCTCGGGTCCAACTAAGAGCCATCTAGTGGCAAGCAGGGCATGAGCGTTCCTTTATCACACAAAGGATCAACGATAAATTTTCCCTCTCGCATGCCTTCCAGATGGTGATCTCAAAGCACTTTACAAGCCTGCACAACTCCCCTGATTGTGATTGGTTAAGCCCCTGACCTAAGCTATTAGAAAACTTCATACAACTTCCCCACCCCCAAAACCTAATAACGCACAATGGACTTCAAGAGCTCTGGGAAATTAGCGATGTGCCCAGGCACCCAACATAAACCCCTAGAACTCTCAACAACAATACACCGCAGCAGCCCTGCGATCTCCCACACCCAGCAAGGCAAGCCCCCTCCATAGGCCTGGAAGGGAAGGTGGCTGGAAGCAGGTGGAGTTCCCACCCTGGATGACAAATTGTCCCCTTCCTGATGTCTGGTTTTATTGGTACTTTAAATAACAACACAACATAAACTTCCACCTAAACTTTCACCTCCAGCGTGGCTGGTTCTGAGATTTCCCCCACAGGACCTCTTCAGACATTCGGGTGCCAGTCGGCCAGCCACAGAGTAAAGGCTTTCAAAGCACCCCAAACAATCTGGGAGGCTTACCTGCTTCTCAGACATGATGTACAGGTGCTCATGATCCACTGAAAAGGCCATATCCCGTAATATGGGGCCGGTGTCCACCACCTGCACGATCTCGTACTCCAGGGCGCTATTGGTGGGGCCATCTACGCGGATCTGCAAAGCAAGGACAAATGGGGAGAGAGAACATGAGTGTCTTCCCTTCCTGGCACAGGGTTTGCAAGTCAATCAGTGGGCTATGAATTAGTAGCCCACTCCACCATGGAAACTTAGACCACTCCAGGGGCAGCTGCCATCACAGCCCAAACATTGCTAGTCTTGTTCCTTGCATTCTCAGCCAAAGGCTAATACTAGGAGCCAACCCTTGTCCAGGACATCCTGGAGGGATGGATAACTTATGTAACAATCTATGAGGATGGTCCTAGGTACGTTGCACCTCACACAACGTTCCCAGCTGTGGGGTTTGCATGGAGGAGCAGAAGTAAAGGTAAAATAATGCTTTAGTAAGTTTCCTATTGGGTTAGAGGTGGAACATCTCCATGTGAACGGATATTTCTCCTTTAGCCAGCAGGTGGCACTACAGGAAATTGCAGACATTGGGTTTCATGGGATAATCTATCCACACACACGATGTGCCTCCATCCCTACACACCACCCAGGCCCCAAAGTGAGAGTACTGCACAGGAAAGGCAAGGACAGGGTTGCCCACGGACTCCTTCCCCGTGGGGTAGTCCCCACTGGCAAATGAGGCACTGAGATAAGGCCCTGTAACACCACAGGGCTGTCATTTCAACGGCACATTGTGATTCAGCTCCAGCTGCAAGCCCGTACCTGCTTAGAAACTCCTCCAGCAAACACACACACACAGCCCGCAGCCCTCTCCTGATATGCACACACCTACGCCCATTACCTACACACACACACACACCCCGTTCCCCATACACACACTCCTGCAACATAGAATCACAGTCAGAACCATGCACACAACAGTGCCCCTGCCCACCCAAAGCCCAGTAAGTGCTTATCCAAACTGGAGAGGAGCTGGGACTGCACAGACCATGGGCTCCCAGGCACAAGGTTTAGCTCCAGGGCACTCTCTATTTGGATGGGCTTGTCTTGCATGCCTAGGTGCCCATGTTGGGCCCATCACCATAGCATCGGTGACGGACACTGAAGTGCCAGTGTCTTAAAAGGCTGAACGAAGACATAGCGACACGAGTCTTAACACAGAGACAGCATCCCGACCCAAACGTTATGATCTGACAATTTTATCTGGAGGGGGCGGGAGGTTTTAAAAGTGGCCACCTGGGGATGCAGATGGGTGAGGCTGGACGTGTGGGGCTGGATATTCGAGACCAAACCTCCCAAGTAGCAAAACCACAGTGACCCTGTAATAACAGCAGCTTCTTAACTCAACCAATCTGCTCTGTGTGTGTTCAGTGTCAGAGCTGTTGGCTTCAGTCCCTTCACAATGTTTTCTCTGCAGGCCCAAAAGAACTATGGGAGGGACACCTGCACTCCTTTCCTCCTGCTGCATCATCAGCGTAGGATTGCCCTCTGGACAAACTCAGGGGGTTGCCCAGGTCTCATCTAGGGCATGTCCTGCAAACCCTTTGTTACTGGTGATGATGCCTGGGAATGCCAGCAATGCCCCTTTGCCATGTACATTGGCCAAACTGGACAGTCTCGACGCAAAAGAATAAATGGACACAAATCTGACATCAGGAATCATAACATTCAAAAACCAGTAGAACACTTTAATCTCTCTGGTCACTCAATAACAGACTGAAAAGTGGCAATTCTTCAACAACGAAACTTCAAAAACAGACTCCAACGTGAAGCTGCAGAACTGGAATTAATTTGCAAACTGGACACCATCAGATTACGCCTGAATAAAGACTGGGAGTGGTTGGGTCATTACAAAACCTAAACTTAATTTCCCCACTACTAATCTCTCCCTACTGTTACTCACACCTTCTTGTCAACTGTCTGTAATGGGCCACTCTCTTAGCACTTCAAAAGTTATTTCTCCTCTCTTGGTATCCTGCTGTTAATTGATTTATCTCGTTAGACTGACCTCACACTTGGTAAAGCAACCCCCATCCTATCATGTGTTTATACCTGCTCCTGTATTTTTCACTCCATGCATCTGATGAAGTGGGTTCTAGCCCACGAAAGCTTTTGCCCAAATAACTTTGTTAGTCTCTAAGGTGCCACAAGGACTCCTCATTGTTTTTGCTGATACAGACTAACACGGCTGCCCCTCTGAAACCTGGAAAGGAAAGAACTCCAATGGAGTTTGCAGGACTGTTCAGATACCATTATTATTACTGTCAACATTTATATGGCCATCGGACCTAGAGACCAACTAGGTGATGCCCCATGGTGCTTTACAAACACATTGAAAACGACAGCCCCGCCCCCAAAGAGCTGGCAGTCTGAAAGGGGGTGAGACACTCAAGCGGGTGAGACAAACAAGTGGGTCAGGAGGGGAGCAAAGGGAGCAACAAAAACAAGAGGAGGCATGCAATTCACTCACAGCAATGGGTCCCACGCAAGAAGCTAGACAGATGCTTAGAAAGGCAGGGAGCTTTTTCCTTGCCACTGAGCGCATTTGATATAGAAATTACCCACCACAAACATGGCATCCTATGATGCTAGTCTCCTCTCAGAGTAGAATATCACTTATGATCTATGGAGGTCACTGATTTTAGGAACATTGGAATTGCCATAATGGATCAAACCAACAGTCCATCTACTTCAGTCTTCTGTCTCTGACATGGGCTAAGCAGATGCTTCCGAGGAAGGTGCAAGAAACCCCACAGTAGGCAGATGTGGGGTAATCTGCCCGCCACCCCCAAGAAGGTCTTAAACCCTGAAGCAGGAGGTTTTAGATCCCTCCCAACATAACATTAACTACGATAACTCTGCATAGTCTTGCTATCCAGATAAATGTCCGATCCTTCTTTGAATATTATTAGTTTATTCTTGGCCTCAACGGCATCCGGTGGCAGTGAGTTCCACAGTCTAATTCCTCATTGTGTGAAAAAAGCATTTGCTTTTATGTTTTGAATTTGTTGCCATTTGATTTCACCGAATCTTCCATTCTCCAGTAGCCAAAAGCTATGGGACCTTTCGCCAGCCAAACCACCAAAGGGCTGGCACGCCTGAAAGCCCCAGCCACTGCTTCTCCCCTGCACGGTGACTCAGGAGGAGTAACGGGCTCTTCCTGGAAGGAGGGAAGGCAAAGCCCAAAGTGAATATGATAGTGGATGAATGAACAACGGCTTGGTGCTCTGCACTCGTGTTCTCAATTTGCTGCTGACTAAAGCAGGCCGAGGGCTACCAGGACTTAATGATCCAGGTCAGTCACTTTCCAGCTCCCACGCTCTCTCTCAACTGAGTACAGAACAGGCCTTCTTCCCCTCTTCCTGCTTTCTCCTCTCACCCTAGAGGAAACAACAGGACACTGGCTCTTGACAATACTGAGAAACCAACCAGTTTCCTTCCCTTACACACAGGCTGTGAGCTTGTTTCTTTTAACTCAATCTTTCAGCCAGGAAAATCAATCACTGAGTCATTGTGTATAATAGGTGGGAATGGAGCAGGGCCCTGCTGTACCTGAGAGAGAGGCCCAAGGAGAGACAGACACAGGAACGAGAGGACATGAACAGAGAGTAGAGATGGTCGGGCCATACAAACTGAACGCAGTCCTCAGGCAGCAAAGAATTCTTACCCCCATTTGACAGATGGAGAAACTGAGGCACGGAGCAGTTAAAGGGCTTTCCCAAGATGACATAGCAAGTCCCAGCCCTGTGCTCCACCCACCAGATCACACTCTGCCTTCAGGGAGAGCGAGAGAGTAGCGCTAACCATTGAGCAGACTGGAAGAGGCTCAAGAATTTGCAGCCACTTGGTCACCTTGACGGATCTGGTGACAGAGTCACTCTCAATAACTCCTACCGGAGGTGGTCAGATCACAGACTCCTGCACTGAACACTGTCTGCTCCTTCTGTTATTTATTATTGTCTAGGGCCGGGGGTCTCACGACACATTTGTTGCTGGCCGCAGAGTGCAGCCACCAACTCTTGCTGGTGGCTGCTCTGAAAATTCTTCCAAGCTCGAGCCCTGCCGCCCACCGGGGCTGAAGCCTGAGCCCTGCCGCCCCTGGGACGGTGGGTCGGGAACTCACCAGCCACCTGAAGAGTCCCAGGGTCCTCCAGTGCCATGCACACTGGCCCCCCCTGTCTCCAGAGGCGCTGCCCAGAGCCCCCGAGGAGGCTGTGCGGTGCAGGGCGCCGATCCCTGCCGGCAGCACCAGCAAACACCAAGGTGGCACATCCAGGAGCAAGAGCTGGGTGCTGCAGGGAGGGGCCGCTGCTTTCCTCCCCTGCCCCCCATCTCCGCCCAGGAGGCTGCAAAAAAATCCACCGGTGGCCACATTTTAGAAACCCTGGTCTAGAGGAATGACTTCATTGGCTCTCTTTCCTATTCACAGACGTGCATCACAGACAACTGGCTCCCTTACCTTCCCCTTGCACCCCATTCCCTGGCGGGAGCCCCTTTGCTAGAGGGAGGTCACATGGACTCACTTTTTTGCTGGTGCACAGTGGGGCCTCCCTGTGGACAAATGCAGGCACAGCATCCACAGGATTCTAGGGGGAGCCTTCCTCAGAGGGTGGTATGGGCAATGTGGTAGGCGGTTTTGGGTGTGATGGGGGACACCAGAAGGACGGAGTGCAGAAAAGGGTGGGGATCTAGGCTGTCTGCCCCCAAGGGGAAAAACTTCCTAAAACCTTGGGCACCGTGCGTTGGCTCAGAAACGACCACAGCCCAAAACGTGGCAAGAGCTTCCCAACGGGTAGACTCACCAGGAAGGACCTGTTCTGCCAGCTAGTCTAGCCTGCACCCAGGGCCGGATTGTTCCCTACTGTGCATTCCCCAGGCCCAGGGCTCTGTCCAGCCCACTTTCAAATGGCCCAACTGATAGAGCCTTCCTTCTCCTCCCTTAGGAGACTATTCCTCAGCTCGGTCGATATCGCTGTCAGGAAGCACTTCCCGGTGCCGTTCCTGTAGCTCAGCTTCAAGTTCTACTCGCTTGCGTGATCCTAAATAACCTCTTCCCCCTCCATGGGGTTTCCGTCCTTCTGACACTCGCAGCTCCCCATCTCGATCACTGGCCGGGCTAAACGAATTAGGAAACCCTATCAAGCAGCTACTTTGGTCATTGGTTTCCATCACTCTTAGCGGCTGCCGGGGTCAGGTGTGTGCATTGAGAGCTAAGCCAGCAATGACCACCTCCGGGCTCAGCCAGAGCCCTCATCCTGCGTTGGGCCCCATTAGAGAAGCGCACCCAGGCGGAAGAGGCAGGCGGAGGAAACAGCAGGCTGGAGTTACCAATCCGTGCAGACGCAGTGCGTGGTCCCTAGGGAGCTCCCCCTGTATGTATGGGGCAGGTAAACAATTGCAGCGGCCTTGCCCCGGGAAAGCAGTGATACTAGGGGAGAAGCAAGAACGTGATTTCACAGCCATTGCTAACCTACTTGGCTGCAGAGTCATTCTTCTGCAGCTGTAGGGGGAGGAAGGGAGGGATCAACCTTGTTCTACACACAAGCTAAGGTACAGAAACCAAACTGTCCCTAAAGTTCAGTACAAATGAAGATTCAGGAGGGGGGTTAGTACATCGGATCCACTTTTCCCTGGCTATGCGAGTTGGTCATTTCGTACGTGTAGCCCACAGATGACTGTGTTATCCAGCCCTGCCTGTGCGAGTCTGTTACGGCTCTCTGCCAGGGAGCCTGGCTCTTTGTCGCTAGTTGCAGAGAGAGACTCGGGCTTTAAGCTCCAGAGTGCCCTGGTCTAATCCATTGTGCCAACGCGGCAGCTGTTGAGTCCTTGTTCTCTCCCCAGTGTTAAGAATAGGGGGTAACCAGGATGGCGCAGCTAGATTCCAAATAGCCACGTTTATGAACTATGTACAAATACGCAAGATCTAGCTACGTACGTCCACTGCTGCTCTGGCAGGCCTCTGATAGCTTCTGCAATAGAGGAAAGGGCGGCCCGCTAGCAGGCTCCCAAACTGCTTAAAGGGATGTTACACAACAACACACTACAGCAACCATTGCATTTACCCTTCCCTCTCAGTTCTGAGCATAACACTCACCTGGCTGGTTTCACCCTCTGTTTAGAGGCAGTGCCATTTCCTGATTTCCAGGCCCCAGCCCAACGCCACCATGGTGAGGTTTCCAGCAAAGGGAATATTTAAAGGGAAAATAAAGAAGGAGCTCATCAAAATGGAAAACAATCCTCGCAATGAGATTTCTGCTCAGCACGGGGCCTACGGCAACCTCCCTCTGCAGTTCTGGGAGTGAAACCCCATTTGGGATTAGCTACCTGACCCTGACAGTGGGCTGACGGGCTTTGGCCTCCTGCCCAGGGAAGCATCAGATGTAAGGGCCGAAGCCACTGTGCCGGAGTGATACCAAGAGTGCTTGAAGGAGACTGGCCTGCGTTCAACTCAGCCACAGGCCTCCCGGTGCCAGTACCATCACTCTGTGAGCTCGCTGGGAACTAACAATGGCCTGCTAGGCCCCCTTCAGATCTGTGCAGGCAACTGGATCCAATGCCCAAGATTTGTGTTACAGATCAACCTCCCTGCACCCCCAGAGCTGCAGTGGGTGTGAGGATGAGGGAGGCATGGAGCATTGATCCATTTCAACCTCCCCCCCCCATACACTGACTGATCCAAGGGGTCTCTGCTCACCCCTATGCTTAGGCGTAAAGAGAAAAGAGGATTTGCCAGAAGGATTCCCCATGGCTTTGGCCCGGCAGAGCGGCTGCTGGGGGAACCAGCAGCTGACGAGGATTAAAGAGAGACTGAACTGCGAGTTGTCCATTGTATAACAGCCGGTGTGGAGGGAGCCCTGCGGGTGAAGGCTGTACAACCCAATTGCCATCCCGATGTAATACAAGTGCTGGGGATGTGCCAATACACCGACAGGCACCATCTCCAGAGAGTTCTAATGAACGCGGAACCCAAATGGAACTCCCCTGCATATAGACCCACACACGCCACCCAACACCCCCAAACCTCGTACCTACCCAGTCATGCTCACCCCTACACTCAGCAAATACCCCCATACCTAATATGTGCACTCCTCTACCCAGTGGATACCCACACTCCCTCTACCAACACACACAAACCTGCAATCAGTGCGTACCCACGCACACCCACACCTGCAATCAGCATCGGTGCACCCTCGCCTATGATCAGTGTGCACACCCAGTACACACTCACCTCCACACACGGTTTACAAACACACCTGGTACACACACACCGCCCCATTACAAACGCATCCAACTCCAATGGCCGTATAGGCACCCGCTCACCTGCTCAACATGTACACAAACTCATCTACCTCCAGTACCACTGCAGTAATCCCTACATCCAGTGCATGCCACACCTGATGTACACACACACAGCCATCCACCCAACATGTTACAACAGGCCATTCCACCCACCCCACACTAAGCCAATCTGGCAGTTGGAAAGGGCCCTGCCAGAATGACATTAATTCCGCTCCTTGGAAGACTATAGTCCTCGGGTTTTATTCCGCAAGGCGGGTTGCTATTAAAACGTCAGCATGACGCTTCACAGAGGTCAGCTATTGGGGGACCCGGCCTGGCAGCTGGCTGTTTGTTTGAACATTATCTGGGTCTGGCTATTTATTTGCAGCCATTGAAGTAGCAGATAATAAATATCCTCTCCCAGTAGCAAACAGATGCTTGCACTCCAGCGTTCTGGCTAGCATGGGCCTCAAAACGATCTCCTTAATGAGCAAACAATGCTATTAATCTTTAAAGATGCAGGCTCCCTCCTCTCCACCGCTCGCAGCCTCAGCCACGGCCAGCCCTGAAGGAGTTCTTGTGAAACACCCATGAGATCAGGAGGCTGAAAGAAGGAAGGAGCTTCCTTCGTTACGCTGGCACTCAGTAGCTTTATCTGAGCTGTTCCAAGAGGGGCTGATGTAGGTGTTCGCGATTACTTGGCTGAGGTAGCAGGGTATGTGATGTGTGTCGACAAGGAAGAAATGGGTGTAACCCCAAAGGAGCGGTAGGTACTAGGAGGGAGGAGATAGGAAGAGAACGCTGATGAAACACAACTCAGGCTAGTGGTAAAAAGCACACATTTTTAAGCACCCTAGTAAAGCACAAACACCCACGTTTTGCACTGTGATAAACAGCGTTCTGCTATTGGATCAGATATAACACCACCAGGTTCTTACATAGCACTTTCCAGCCATAGATCTCAAAGTGCTTTACAATGAAGGGCAGTATCGTTATCCCCATTGTACAGATGGGGAAACTGCAGCCCAGAGAGATTAACGGACTTGCTCAAAGTCACACAGCAGGCCAGGGCTGAGAACAGAACCCAGGTCGACAGAATCCCAGTCTAGTGCTCTGTGCATTAGGACACACTATTTTTCCAGGAGGGAGGGGAAGGGAGAAGGGGAGAAGTTTGTAGAAAAATAGCATCCTTGTCACTTGGTCCATCGATTCTGCCTGCGTTTTCTTCCCCGAAAGCCATCTCCCTTTGCTTGGGACATCACAGCCGGTTTCCCTGCATAACTTGATCCATTCATTCTTTAAATCATGTTTGTAACACACTTTGAACTCCACTCTGCTCCACTGAAGCCCAGGGGAGTTTACTTACAGTGCTGCAGGCTAGGAACCTGCTGCTTTATTCCACTATAACGCAAACAGCGTGGGGAGAAACACTAACTGAACAGGAAGTAAGGGGGGAGTGGAGCATGGCTCCAACCCATAATACGCTGAGTAACCCAGTTAACCCCTTGATGAGCACTTTACTACAGGGCATTTGGTGGGAGTACTATGATGTTGTTGTTACTTCACTGGCAGCAGACTAAGATCCTGGCTGAATGAGAGTCATTTTTAAAAAACAATCCGGGGCAGAGGAATGCAGAGTCGTGGCTGGATTAGCAAAATTGCCCCCAAACAGCACGTCGCCCAAGACTCTCCGGGCGGCGTCAGCAGGCCTTTCGCTGATGAAGTTCAAGGAAATTCATCCGCCGCCCAGACGCTTCCAGGCCAGCACTCCAGCAGCTTCCACTCAGGTAGCACTAATGCTTGATTTTGGCCATGAAATTGCCCAATTTCCCAGGGGGGATGCCTAAGTGACCGGAATGAGGATTATGGGGCTGTATTTCAAAGCCGGCGGCCCGCAGGTCACCGGGCTCAGCACAAGCAGCCTCCACCTGGCTGCACAGGGAAAAACAGAAACCCAACGGCAACAGCCACGTTTGAAAAGAAAAAGAAAATTAAAAGGGCCATGGGAAAGAGCAACCCTTATCTGACTGCCAGCCCCCCTTGTTATCGCCAATTATTCACAGTAGCCCCCTGCCCTTTCACTGCACCCTTCACCCTTCTCAGCGCTCTTTATAGGCACAGGCCCCTGCAAGGTTGCCAACTAGGGTGACCAGACAGCAAATATTAATAATTTTTTTATTTGCTGTCTGGTCAAATACAGGGGGTATTATATAGGTTCTTATATAGGTTCCTATTACCCCCGACCCCCAACAGGGGGTCGGGGGTAATAGGAACCTATATAAGAAAAAGACCCCAAAATCGGGACTGTCCCTATAAAATCAGGACATTTGGTCACCCTATTGCCAACAGCGGCAAATGAGGCAGAGAGAGGTCAGACGACTCATCCAAAGTTACTCAGAATTAGTGGATAGAGGCCAAGATTTAGTGATCCGGGGGGCCTCGCATTTTGGGGCGCCCAGGGTGAGACACCGTAAAGGAGCCTGATTTTCCGACAGGACCAGGCCACCTGCCCTCTGAAAATAGGGCCGCTTTTGGGTGTCTCAAGTTGGGCCTACCATAAACGGAGCCACCCACGGCTCTTTCACAAGCCTTGGCCAGAGCCCAGTACAGCTGACAACCAGCTCTTGCGCTAAGCTCTAGGCCATACTCCCCCTCGTCCCCTATTTCTTATTGAAAACATCCTCCTTTCCCGCGATCAGATTAAGGCTTTGAAAGCTCTGTTTCCAAAAGGTCCACATAGCCTTGGAGCTCAGCACATTAATTCCGATCGCACTGAGTGGCGCCCGGCTGCAGCGTTACGGCTGCACCGGGGCCTCTCTAATACCTTATTGCTTTTCCAATATCAGTTCCTCCCTGTTTTATGAACCTAATGTCTCCCAGCAGACTCTGGCATCACTGGCTACTGTTCCTGGTGTGGGGAGGGGGCAGAGAGACAGCAGACGGCGTATGATCTAATGGCGGGATGTTATTATGATGATCTATTTCTGCTGTTCCATTGATTTTGGTTACATGATGTAGCTCTATCGATCTTGGCAAAGGGGGAGCGGGCTGGCGACACCATCTTTTCCCCATTTTCCCTCTGTCTCGGCGCACGCTCACTGGCCAAACGAGCTGCTCTAATTTGTCTAATGTCCATTAACAGCTGATCAATTTAGAATAAAACTTTGCACTTTTATAGGCCTTTTTACCCACAGGTCTGAAAGTCCTCTCCAAGTGCTACTGAGTGAGGGGACAAGTCTCCCTCTCCAAGTCAGGTGAGCGTTGTTAGCCTCTTTTCCCAGATGGGGAAACTGAGGCACGGAGCAGTTCAGTGACTTGCAAAAATCAGTGAAAAAGACAAGAATGGCACCCAGATCTCCTGGTTCGCAACTTTATCTCTGAACCATGAAGCCAACCTGCCTTTTCTAGTTCTGTCCGGATAAGGTTTTGAGACTGTTGATCTGAGTGATGCCCATAAAGCCATGGGTGAGAGCTCATGGTTCACCTGACAATCCACCACTGGACTTGGTCTTGTCAGAGTTTTGCATGGCAAGTTTCCACACCCAGGGGTTTTAAAGCCACTCCAGACACTTCTGTTTCAGTGACAGCTGCCACTCACACCAGGGGCGAGGTAAACCAGTCCAGGCAGAGTCAAAACCAACCCAAAACCAGGGCCAAACTGACCCCAAACCTTCACTTCAAACTTGCTGGCAGCCTAAGCCCTCACCTGAGACCGGGATTGACCCTGACCCTTCACCCCAACTGGAACGGACCCCAAAACTTCCCCCCTCCCCCACTCACAAATGCCCACACCTCTGCAAAGGCTTGCACAACCACATACAACCTGCAAATGCGTCCGCAAACACATACACGCATCCTGCAGACTCCACAGTGCCCGCACACCCAAAGACCAACTCCACCATATCTCCTTGAGAGAGACGGACCCACCCACCCCAGAGGCATCCTGAAGTTGCCTGCTGTACAGTCACTAGCTGTGGAGGCGAGGCTCCGGGCTTATGCATTTCGCCTGCAAGGACTAAACTTTACAGTCAATGTGATCAAATAATTTTAACAAATAATTCACAGCAGCGTTACCAGAGCCGGGGATGGTCAACTCCTCCCGGAGCATTTTCCGTGCAGCAAAACATCGGTTTTCAAGGAAAAGGATTCCCTAAAACACCCCCTGCTAATCCATATAACCAACATGCATCCCACTTTAATCCCACCGCATGCAATCAGCTGGGCTCTAATGGCATGCACAAAGAACTCCACAACTGGCAGGATTGGGGAGTCTAATCCTTGCACGCAGTCACCCACTGACCTCTTGGGTAAATCAGCCAGTGGGGCTGAAAAATTAGGTCAAAGCGAGACCTGCCTGAAGGCTGGGTCTGAGCTGTGCCTTGCTGGTGACACATGTGCCAAAGGAGCTGACAATTCCTCCCCACTTAGGAGAACCAGATGGAACCAGGAAATACAAACCATCCATTTGTATTTCCTGTGTCCGGCAGGGCTCCACATGGCAGCCTCATGCTTGCGTTTCATGGGGCGGTGCTGCATGAGGAAGGGTCTAGTGCGTAACATCCATTAGAGAGGCTCTCTGCAGAGAGACAGACCTTTGCATCAATAGACAGACAGACATATAGATATAGAAAAACACTCCCTGCCACAAAGAGTAGATCTAAATTAGACAAAGTGCTTGGGGCAAGAACCGTCCTTCTGTTCTGTGTTTGTACAGCCCCTAGCACAAGGGAGTCCTGGTTCATGACTGGGGCTTCTACCGCAACACAGATAGTAATGACACCAGGGAGCTATTAGCACTAGGAAGAGAACCCAGATCTCATGCCTCCCAGGCCACTATTCTAACCACTGGACCATGCTGCCTGCCGGATAAAGATGAGCAGGACACCTTTCTTCCTGTCTCCCTATCGGAGTGATACTTCGTGTCAGGTGTAACATTCACCAGCCAGTTGACAGATGACATCATTTTTGAAAGCGTGGTGTACACACACTCCCATGGCGCCATCTGATTGATAAATTAGACACTCATGAGCCACGTGCTAATCAATGCAAATCATTAGTTTGTAACAACACAAGGCAAGCTCGGCAGGGCTCATTTTTCAAGGTAATGGCCTGCCAAGCAATCAGTGTTCAGCAATAAGCCATGCCAGGGTGTCATTAGCAGGCTACTGGTACATACCTAAGCTGTGAGGCGGAGGCCCAGTGGTCTCCAAGCCCTACCCTGAGAAGTGGACTGTGCCACTGGTTTTTTAGAAAGGGAGCGAGATGTACATAGCCCTGAAAGTGCGTTTCCTGTGGTTTCCTGTATACTCTACCTTTGCATTTCTTTGCTGCTCCTGGTGTGCAGAGACAGCAGCCAGTTTGCACTCAGATTCTGGACACATGCTGCAGAGGAGTCACATACACTGCACGTTCTCCCTGGAGGCTTTACTTTTGTTCTTTCTTGGGTTTTCTCCCCTTACTAGAAAATAAAAGTAACTTTTGGCTGAAAGGTCACGTTTTGCCCTTTGTCTATGGAGGTGTAACAGGGAGAACCCAAGGATCAAGCCTGTGAGGCCACCCTGAAAAGTTACCAGCAATCTCAAAGCGAATGGCAGGGTCCAGCCCACATTTTGCCAAATGTAGAGACCTTTCAAACATCATGGGCTCTAGATCTAGATCCAGACTCTTGGCTCCACCCCCCAGTGCTAGCCAATGTAGCTGATCTGGCACTGTGCAGGAATCAGTCTGTTCCAGGAAAGGGGCCAGAGCATATGACTTCCCTGCCAGAGCGAGGAGAGGAATCAGGAGCAATGCCAGCTACACTCGGCCCCTTACTCGGACTGGACTGCTAGGCGCCTCTCCAGCCCTCTGCGTCTATCTAGCACTATGCTACTTCTGTATGAAACATGACATTTCAGCACCAGGACAGCACCTATGTGCCTTAGTTTTAAAGGAGCTCTTTTCCATGTGTCACTAGGCCAGACAAAATAGCTCCTCTAGGAAGAAAAGCAATACAGACTCCGAGGGGGAACGAATCCATTCTGAAATACAAACAGGTGGCAGCAAACACTACGGGAGGCATTGAGCTAATAACATGGTCTCCATTCCCCTGACCATGTCGAAAGAGGTTCTGAGGAGCAGGAGCAGGAGCTGGCCTGCTGGATGAGGATGTGAGTTTGGTCCAAACGTCTGACCCCTCTAAGGATTGCCCATTCTTGGTGTAACACACCAGACGAGTGTGTCTTTGTCCCCCTCTAGTGGCAGATCCACGTAAGAGGTTTTATAAGTTCACGGCTGCCTCCAAGCTAAGCCATTTGATCCTTAGCTCACGCAATAAGGACTCATGCTAAGAGGTGCCAAGTTCAATCCCCACTGGTAACGGCAAGATCCACTGGCAGAGCCTGTTGGTTCGAAAAGAGTTGTCCCCTTGTGCAATGGAACATCCCAACGGAGTGTTCCACTGACAGTGTCATGGGAGTTTAACTTTATTATTATGCAGCTCGGTTAGCTAAAACTTCCCTGCTGTCAGTATGCTGACGCTTCAGGCAACTCCAAACTCAGCCCCTCCTTCTCCAAAAGGCCCAGGATCCTGTCACTTGAGCTGAAGAATCCCCAGTAGCCTATGACACACAGTTGAGCCCTTCTGATTCCATCCAATAGAGGGCAGCAGTTCGTATGCACACTAGCAGGTTCCCTACAGTATTAATGGCTGCTCCAGACCTGATCCCTTTCCAGGTCCTTTGGTCGGACTCAAGCTGGCAGAATGTCATTAGTATGCCACAAACATTTGCGGGAGGGGACAGCTCGTTCAAAGCCATTCATCGCCTCCCGTTCTGGTTCTCTGTACAGAGCGAGCAAACAGATGCTTTCTGTCGGAATGATTTTTAGTTCGGAGTAAGGGAACGGCACAGCCCAAAAGTGAAGCCTGCGCGAGAGAGCGCAGCGTGGGTGGGTGGGTGGGTGTGTACACGTCTCCTGTGTAACAGTCTGCACAGCACTCGACACAAAAAATGGCTGCCCGTTGCTGCAGAGCACTTAGGGACAGACAGACCCCTGAGCTGTTACAGTGACATTCTGCTGGGGCAGGGAAGGAGTTTTTAATACAAGACAGAGCAGTAGAGGGAAAGCAGACTGGCTAGCTGCAGAGGTACATAAGAACGGCCGTACTGGGTCAGACCAAAGGTCCATCCAGCCCAGTATCCTGTCTACCGACAGCGGCCAATGCCAGGTGCCCCAGAGGGAGTGAACCTAACAGGTAATGATCAAGTGATCTCTCTCCTGCCATCCATCTCCACCCTCTGACAAACAGAGGCTAGGGACACCATTCCTTACCCATCCTGGCTAATAGCCATTAATGGACTTAGCCTCCATGAATTTATCTAGTTCTCTTTTAAACCCTGTTACAGTCCTAGCCTTCACAACCTCCTCAGGCAAGGAGTTCCACAGGTTGACTGTGCGCTGTGTGAAGAAGAACTTCCTTTTATTTGTTTTAAACCTGCTGCCCGTTAATTTCATTTGGTGGCCCCTAGTTCTTATATGATGGGAACAAGTAAATAACTTTTCCTTATTCACTTTCTCCACACCACTCATGATTTTATATACCTCTATTATATCCCCCCTTAGTCTCCTCTCTTCCAAGCTGAAAAGTCCTAGCCTCTTTAATCTCTCCTCATATGGGACCCGTTCCAAACCCCTAATCATTTTTGTTGCCCTTTTCTGAACTTTTTCTAATGCCAGTATATCTTTTTTGAGATGAGGAAACCACATCTGTACGCAGTAGGTGCCTCTAGAGGGTGATGGACCAAGATTACCAACACCAAGAGCTCAACAATCAGAAGCCAAAGCCCAAGAAGGCCCACCCAAGATTTGTTTGTAGCTGGAAAATTCACACAAAATTCGTTCCCTGAGCTGGTGTCACTGCAAGCACCAAAAAACAGGAAACAGACAAGAATTGCGGGGGGAGGGATGGTCCCAAGCTGCTGCTGGCCAATCAGAACATGACAAGCAAGCTCGCTGAGGTGCTTTGACTTGGTGTACTTGCCACGGGGAGGGCTATCTGCTGTCCTGTTCCATGGGCCGCCTCCTGGACAGGACAGGGGTCTTCAGGGTCACGGCCTAGCTCCTTCTTTATAAACGCTTGTTCATGGAGCTGGAAGCCAGAGATTCCTCCTGGAGATGAGATCATCCATCCCACCAGGCCTGGAATGCAGTGACCCCAAGAGCGGGAAGCCCCGCAGGGGTGCGCCGAGCAGCATCACAAAGGGCCCTTTGACTGATACACAAACCAATGGAAATCAAACTGCATGGGCTCGGAGCTGCCCACCATTCTGCACTGAAAGGAAGTCGGCTGACCTCTGGCAATTGCAGATACTGCACACACATACTGCACACACTGGGGTGCAGGTGCCCCACACACACACATACCAGCCCAGATGCACCCCTACACACACATTGAGGCCCTGACAAAGACACACACACACCCGTTGGGGTACAGCCGGACATGCACAATTATACTGGGCACAGTCACCCAAACACACACTGACACGGGGGCACAGGAACTAGTGGGATGCACACAGACATATCCACACAATCAGTGTGACCCAGGCATGTGCACACACACCCCCACACTAGAGCAAAGGAACATCACACACACAGTGGGATGCAGGAAAGAACACACACCCCTACTGTGTGCACCCAAACTAAGCTGAGTGAGCACACACTTGCATTGGGGTTTGCGCGCGCACACACACACAGACCCGGGCAGCAGCAGGCGGCAGGCAACATTAAGTATTGCAGAAGAAACACTGCCCCTCAGATTCAGGTCCTGGCAGGTAAAAAGCACACGCTCGGTACCCTTTACAAAGCGACAGCTCCATGTTAAGCCCTCTGCTGCACTAAGCATTTGGGATCTTAAACTGTGTTTCAAAATAGGATGTTTTCCAAGCAGACTTTGGCTCCTTTCAGAACTCCTGTGGCAGCCATTGGGGGCTGATTCGCCATCAGCCTGAAGCCATTCACGCGGGGTGTAAAACACCGCCACCAATGCCCGATGAACACACAGGGTGCAGGTCACAATGCATCAGAGGGACATGGGACAGCGTGCTTGGCTTTCCTGTGTGCTCTGGGAATTTACGCTTAAGGGATACAGAGCAGTGGCCTGGGAACTGGAGCCTGTGTGGGGAAAAGCAGCCCCAATCCCCCAGCCACACACACACCTTTAATGAACTAAGAAAGGGGGGATACAAAAGACAGGCACTCCCAAGTAATCACACAGTCCTTACCCCTCAGCCAGCCACCTCCCCTGTGGCTGAGGCTAGGAGGGTCAATGCAATGAGATGCCCCATCTCTCTAGGGCCCAGTCACCAGCCCCATTGCCAGCGTTGTGCTCTGCAAAGGTTAGTGTAATTCAATTTCAGTCTCTTCGCTCCTGGGCTCCTCAACACCAAGGTGACCTATTAAGAAGTTAATATCACATAAAAACCATCCCTGGAAGCCTTTATAACCTTCATCATCTATGTTTATCTACAGCCAAAAAAAAAAAAAAGAGCTTATCTTCCAATATTGCCACAGATAAAAGGGAAGTGCTGTCTGGGGACAAAGCTCCACATTTGCCCTTTCTCCCCTTTCATGTGAGCAGCCCGGGAAATTGATCCAGAGCTGAAATGGTAAAGCAGGTCTGTTCCCCTCCCTTCAGCTCTCATATACTGATCCCCCACAGGTGTCTCTCCTTTCTCCCCGATCGCCCGCCGAAAGCCAACTCGCTCGTCAGCCAATCCCCAGCGAGGGCCACCTTTCCCAGCAGCCAATCCCCAGCGAGGGCCACCTCTCCCATCAGCCAGCCCAATAGGAGACTTCCTCTCCAGTGGATCAATCCTTTCCACTGGCCAGTCCCTCACTTCTTCTCCCTTTTGCCAGCCAAGCCCAGCTGGATAGGTTGGGGCTCCTACTAAGAACAGGGCTCTGTGGTGCTGGAGAGTGAGTATACGTGTTCTTTCGGGGTGGGGGGAAAACAGAGCTGTAAGTTGCCCCCTCTCTCCAGTCACTCTGCCAAAGGGAGGGATTAAGTGACCACATAGCAGCATCTGCAGCTCTGCCACCCCCTCAGAAAAGATCTTACCCACCCCTCCTTTGCAGCTCCTCCCATTGACACCTCCCGTCTCTGGTGTACAGAGCGCCCATTGTCCTGGTATCCCACGCCAGCGCTAGGCTGCGTCACAGGGGCCCTGCGCTGCACTTTGTGCATTACAAAAGCCCTTCTCATCCAAGGATCCCAAAGCCCTCGACAGCCCTTCACAGGACAGAAACCCAGGTGCCTGACAGATTTCATTGTGAACCTGAGAGAGTTTCCTCAACATTTTTTTGACGGGCTCTCATTTGAGGTGCCCACCCATGCAGATGTGCAGCTCCTGGCCTGGGCTAATTGCCCTCTCCAGCAGGAAGCAGCTCTCAGTCTGATCTCCCTTGCTTGCAGAGGGAGCCCCAGGGGTGTTAATACATGTATCAGTTCCTTCCCCTGCCTGGCCCTGAACCAGCACTGCTGACATTTCACAGCCACCAGCAGAGAGGCAAGAGCAACACACAGCCCTCAAAGTGACTACAAGGGGGGCCACACTCACTCCATCTTCGCTCATGTTCTTAGTCTAAACAAATATATTTGGTGCAATTGCTATTGTGAATTCTCTGTACTGGATCCCCCCTCCCCCTATACATACACAGCCCCTGTTTCCAATCAAGTCTGTGCTTCACCATCCAGGGTTGCCTCATGGTTGGAGTAAGGTACTGGGAGGAGACAGGTTCTAATCCTGGGCCTGCTGCTGAGTTACTCATGGTGCCTCAGTTTCCCCATTTAGAAAATGTGAAGAGGAAGAATACGCTCACAAATCTGGGCTGTACCACCTATGGACTGCATGGATTCCACTTTACTGCACACTAGGGACACTTGAAACTTCATGGAGACAATGGGGCTAGAACTCAGACTCTCTTGATCCAAAACCACAGGCCCCTGCCCCTTGAGCTAAAGGAGAAGCTCCATTAGCTGTCAGCATGATAGAGCCTATGACACAATATCAAACAGTTTTGATGCCATGCAATGGAAATTAATGGTATATACCCATAAACTCAAATATCAGTTCATTGGTCACCTACCATACAGGGCTGTTGAGAGGCCTAATCCATGTGTATTTGGGAGCCTCAGATAAAAGGAACTATATAGACCAAATAATTATGGCCAGTAATAGTATCAGAATAACGTGCAGTAATTTCTTGCCCTCTTAGCACAGAGGTTTCTGCTAGATTCTTCAGAATTTTGGTCCCTTCTTGTTAATTGCATATTCTGAGCCAGTGATTGAATTATCCAGTAACATCGGTCTAACTGTGATCAAAATTAATCAAAACAAAGGCTGGAATGTGCATTATTTGTTAAGATAAAGGATTTGACTCTAGAGGTTTTGATCCAATTAAATGGAAGATTAAATTAATCAACCACTGGAGTAAGTGAAAGACCCTCATATGTGTAAAAAAACACTTTGTAATAATGCAACAAAAGCTTCTGGCTAGAAGGTTCAGGGGCAAGCGTCTCATAAACAGACATGTTCCCAACTTCATGCAGAAGACCTATTAGAGATTATGGGAGTGAAGGCCCTTGCTCTGTAGAGGGAGCAGGCCCCATGTATGCACTTAAAGGATTAGCAGGTCTTCTGTGGAAGGTCCTGAAAGATACGTCCAGGATGAAGGGCAAGGTGCAAGATACCATTAAGGAAGAAATAAGAGAGAGAGAGGAATTAAAGTGGAGAGTGGTGACAATCTGTTGCACCAGGATGAAGGCAGGGAGACTCCTGGGAAGGGAGGATGGCTAACCGACCAGGGACAGCTTTAGACAGGGCCGGGGCTGGGAAGCTGATCAGTGAATCAGATGCTTGACTGAGCCAGTAATTGAGTCATCAGTGAGGCTGTGTTGACCCCATCAAAGATGGAGCTAGAGGGAGGGTTGGGAGTTCCAGTATGTTTCAAGACCACTTCGCTGGTTTAATACCCTCTCCTCCTGAAGTAGTGCAGGCTGTTATTCCATGGAAGCAGCAGGCCTGTCTAAGGAAAGGCTATGTTCTCTGGGGTCCTCATGGGCTGTCTGGATCTGCGTGGTGCATAGTCATCACACAGCACAGACGAGATCTAACAAGAATCGTCTCCTCTCAGCCAAGGAACTCAATCCAAGCACTGCATTTCATCATCTCCGGTGGGCCCCTCACAAGCCCTCCATCAGGCTGCAAGCCACCTCAATGCAGCACACTCCAGCGTTCGATCCAAGCGAGAGCGGGCCATGCAGCTGATCAGACCGAAGAATCTGACCTCGTAACTGGAGTGAAACTCCAGGAGCCAGAACATCCAAGCTATTTCCACCATCCCCTTGTGCACTTCTAAATACATATATAAAGTCAAATTGTTTCTAGAGTTGACCTTGCAATGTTGCCTCTGCATGCAAGGGAAACTCACCCCTAGGGGGCGCCAGTTTGCAGTCAAGCCAGCCAGCAGGCAATGTAGCTTTTCTAAGAACAAAGAGCCCGAGAGGGCAGAATCGAGGCACATGGGCAGCAGACTCTGGAACTTTGCAGCACCTCCCACAGTGACCATCAAGAATCCCAAGGGGCTGAATGGTTCAGGGGGTTGGTGCTTGGCTTTTAAGTCCCTTTGGCTAGTTCAAATCTGCCCCCAACTTGAGGGTGACCAAAAATAATTACAGCCTTATAGCTGTGTGTCATGAGCTGGATCTGGTTCTCAGCCTGCTTCTTAATTGGTCTGGTGTCTATGGCACAGAAACCACAATCACAGCTGGAAGCCCGATTGGCCGGACCCTCCCCCCCACCCCCACCCGTGACCCAGGGAGGCCTTCCCAATCAGGGAGCGAGGCACATTGGCACACTAATCTGGGGAAGCTTGCTTTGCCACAACCCTGCTCTCTGGGCCTCAGGTCCCCAGGGACGTCCATCCAGCACCTTTCCCCATGATCCAAGCAGTGGTTCTCAACCTTCCCAGACGACTGTAACCCCTTCAGGAGTCTGCTTTGTCTTGCGTACCCCCAAGTTTCACCTCACTTAAAAACTACTTGCTTACAAAACCAGACATAAAAAATACAAAAATGTCCCAGCGCACTATTGCTGACAAATTGCCATTAAATTATTAATCAATTGGAATATAAATATCGTACTTACATTTCAGTGTATAGTATATAGAGCAGTACAAACAAGTCATTGTCTGTATGAACTTTTGGTTTGCACTGACTTCGCTAGTGCATTTTATGTAGCCTGTTGTAAAACCAGGCAAATATCTAGATGAGTTGATGTACCCCCGGGAAGACTTCTGCATACTCCCAGGGAAATGCATACCCCTGCTTGAGAACCACTGATCTAAAGCGGTGGCTTTCAAACTTTTTAGGCTGCGTACCCCTTTCCAAATAATGTCGACTACCGTGTACCCCCAGCTGAGATAGGGTCAGAATATACAGATGATTGGATTGCCAAGTCTTACTAAATAAAATGCATTGTCCACTATTACAGGATTTTTCTCACGTACCCCCTGACGAGAGCTCGCGTACCCCTAGAGGTATGTGTACCCCAGTTTGAAAACCACTGATCAAAAGCATTTAAGGACAGACGGAGCATGTGACAGGCTCAGCGTTAACTGTGGCGCACGGGACGCAGCCACTTCTCTGGGCTGCCTTGGTTCCATTCCAGCCCGGGGCCTCAGGGGAGGGTGGGAGAGAGAAAGAGCATGTCATTCACGGGAGAAGAGCGATCGCTTTCCTTTGGGAACCTGAGGTAACCCAGTCAATGAAACTCGATCCGAAGTGGTTTTGACATAAGGTCACAGAGCGAGACAAGGCAAGGTCGGGAGTTCAGCGTCAATACAACAAGTGCCAGTCACTACACAAAAGGCCGGGGGATCAGATATACCTATCAAGTGCTGCCTGGGAGGGAGAATGTTGAGACACGTAATTGCAGCCACTTTCATCCCCGTGGATTTTCGTATCGACCCCTTCGGTTCAAACGGCTCTCCCTGGCCGCGGCTCTGGCTGGGCTGCTCCCCTTGGTGCCCCCGACGGGCACAGCTGTCACGGCAAGAAGTGACACCTCCCTTCCAGAGTGGGAGGGGTCGGTCTCCTGGCTGACCCCTGACTCTGACGGGGGGAGGTGGGGAAGTCCAAGACCATCCAAGAGGTTCCTTCACCTGTAACCAGCTCTCCTGTCAGCTGCCAGTGGCTTATTGGATCCTCCACTCCTCCAGCCTCTGACACCAGTTCAGGCGCCACTAGCTAATGCCGTCTGCAAACCTCCTCAGGCCCCTTCCTCCCCAGTCCCACCTCCCCCAGGGGCTCCAGCAAGGCCCATCCATGCTCTGACCCAATGGAGGACAGAGTAACTGGGAGACAGGGGATGTGAGGGGGCGGATTCTTCTCTCAGGGCAGGTCTTCACTACCCGCCGGATCGGCGGGTAGCAATCGATCTATTGGGGATCGATTTATCGCGTCTAGTGTAGACGTGATAAAATCGAACCCCGATCGCTCTGCCGTCGACTCCGGAACTCCACCGCAGCGAGAGGCGGAAGCAGAGTCGACGGGGGCGTGACAGCGGTCGACTCGCCGCCGTCCTCACAGCCAGGTAAGTCGACCTAAAATATGCAACTTCAGCTACGCGAATAGCGTAGCTGAAGTTGCGTATCTTAGGTTGATTCCCCCCCCGTAGTGTAGACCTAGCCTCACTTACATTGGGCTAATGGCCAGTGGCAGCTCATCAGCCTAGGCAAGTGAGGCCCAGCCTAATCAAAGAATTCAGAAGCGAATTCCCCAAAAACTACCCTTTTGGTATATGTACAGATTTTTAAGGACAGTTAAGCATGTCTACATTAAATAAGTAATGTGACTCCACAGGACGCGCCTGTGATCTGATTTAAATCTGTCCCATTACTCACACATTCTCCATAGTGGAACGCGACGCCAGAAACGGTAGTGCTGCGGGTGAGGCACAAATGGTGGGGTAGGTAATAGTGCCTCAGGAAGCTGCCTTGTTACCACCTCAACTTACTACCCTCAGGAGTCACTTTATGAGGGCGTTGCTGTGGTAACCAGGGCATGGTGAGGCTGGGGCAGAACTGCAGCAGTTAAGGCTGGTTCTCACAGCGGGGCTGCAGGGAGCTGCCTCCCAACGCTGACACTGCACCGGGCTTCCTGCACAGCTGAGGGACCCAAGACCATCCAAGAGATTCCTTCAGCTGTAACCAGCTCAGCTGCCAGTGGGAGGGAGAGCTCAGTGGTTTGAGCATTGGCCTGCTAAACGCAGGGGTGTGAGTTCAATCCTGGAGGGGGCCACTTAGGGATCTGGGGCAAAAATCTGGGGATTTGTCCTGCTTTGAGCAGGGGGTTGGACTAGATGACCTCCTGAGGTCCCTTCCAATAACCCTGACATTCTATGATTCTACACCAGGGGTGTGGGAGGCTGCAATCATCCTAGCTGGTGGAGCAGAAATTCCCCAGCCAAAACTGCAAGGAGGAGGACAAGTCCCCAGCCGCAGGGGAGGCCACGCCTCTGCTGAACAGTTCCTGCCCAAGGAGGGCTCCCATGATCCTGACTGGTGGTTGAGGGAGGGAGTGGGGCCATGACAGTGGAGCTGCAGAGGGCTCCCTGCAGGGCCACGGTCCATTGACCCCTGCAAAGGCAAGATGCATTGGGGAGACTATGGCCCTGGCAGGGCAGAGCAAAGACCCCTGGCCAGGACCGCAAGGAGGAGGATGTATATTGGAGTTTGTGAGACTGTGATATGTGCCTCACCTGTCCAATAAAGCCACCGGCTGCCACTGCTAACAGCACTAGCTTCAGCGGAGTTACTCCTGACACCAGCGTATGGCATGGCTTCCACAGCGTTACACCCAGTTTACATGAGAATAACAGAGCTGGCCTCAGTGGAGTTACTTCAGATTTGCAGCAAGGTAGCAGCGCTGTCTCTAGTATAGTTATTCCAGATTGACACCGTTGCAAGAGGAAAGTCAGGCCCTAAAACTTCCACAGAAAGAATATCTTCTCACTAAATCTTACCACCCAATATTTGAGTTCTTTCCGCATCCCCAAAGGTTTGCTTTTTTGGGTGACATTTCCGTTTCCAAACAGAAATGTGCAAAATCCAGCACATTTCAAGGCACAAACTGATCTTCATCCAAACAGCTGTTCAAAACCTCTAAAATGCTGAGGATTTTGCTTGAAAATGGGCCCATTCCCGGAGTTCACATTTGCCCAATTTCACTCAAAAGTTGACCCCCTCCCTTGCAGTGAAAACTCTTGACATTCCTGGGGGTTTGACTTTGTTCTTGCAAAATTGGGTCAACTTGAAGAAATGGAAACCAAATGCAGTAACCTCACGTATGAGATCTTTAAATTACCCCAGAGGATATTTCATACAGTGCTAGGGAAGATATATTTGCAATTGACCAGAGCTTACACTTCCTGTCTCCAGGTCTCCCTAGCAAAAGGGAAGGGAAAGGCACCCTTTTAGTTTAATAAGCAATTTTGACCAAGCTTAGCCCAGGTTTCTTTGCTGGGTGGAGGAGAGTGGTATGAGGGGAAGGGTAGGAAGGTGGCTACAGGTGCTCAGATACCATGGTGATGGGCACACTACAGGAACCTGACGAGAACGGAAGATTGGGAGTTTGCGTTCTGCAATCTATTATATTTGGCCACTTGTATTTTGAGTGACACTTGGCAATGGACAGCAGGCCTGGGCATTATTATTAGCTGATGCTTCTCTGTGCAGCAGATGGCGCAGTTGCAACAGGTGACCAGCTGCAGCCCACTTCCCTTCCCCCCCACAACCTCCAAATGATGTCTTTCTGGGGTCCTGAATGAAATGTATAGTCCCTTATTAAATGCAGGCAAGCTGTGTCGGCCTGGCACTCCTTTGGGCAAGCCTTGTGAAGCTCTGTTTTGGGGGAATGTGCAAGAGGCCCAGAGCAGATGAGGGATCAGATCTTGAGCTCAGATACACAGGACCAGTTTACTCCACATTGACACACCAGTGTCAATAAAAACAGAATCTAGCTGTCCGAAAGAGTGAGGAAAATTCAGGCCCAATGGTGAGGATAACCATCAGCTTCATAGTCACCCCTGGGAACTGACAGAACCCCAAAATCTCCTGGGACGTTGAGCGCATCAAGATCCTTATCACCAGCTGAGCCCTGCAGCTCTCCCAGGGATATTTAAAGAGGAACTAGACGGAGGACTGGAGGATAATGGCCCATGGGGAGCAATCCAGCCTTGGTGGCAAGATGTGAGGAATTTTTCACCATCCCTAATTCTCATAATGTTCTCCCAGGCTGACTTAGCCTGGCATCAGTGCCAAACAAGGCAGAGGGGGACCGGATCCCAACCAGCTGCTCCAGGACAGAAGCATCTCTTTGCAGCAACTTCATCCTGCCTTGTCTTGCAATAAGGCGTCTCTGCACCCTTCTGGGCCCAGAGAACTCCTGTGCAGCAAGCTACCTCATTAGCTGTAACAGATTGGCTCCTCTCATCAATGCTGCAAGGATTCCCCCTGGACTAATATTTCTGTCCAGGAGTGACAGCGGAAGGCACCACTAAGCCTTTCTTTTCTGGACTCCAGACTATGTTTGAAGTCTTGGCTTTGCAGTTTAAAGGGACACGTTCCTCCCTTTAGGGCAATTGGCTGCTTTTGCTCCCATCCTCAAAGCCTGAAACGAAAACTTATTTCTCTGCCAATTTTGTCCTTGGCCGATTCCCTCCCACCCGCTTGTGTTTCTGAATGGAGCCGAAATTAACATGGCTCTTTTTTTTTGTCTCGGTTTTGTTTTACTCCCTTGGAGGAGGAAGAGACAGATGATTAGAAAAAGGAGAAACTTGTGTTTGCACACAGATCTCTTGGCAGCCGGGGAAAAGGAAATACAGTGGAGGAAATATTAGTCTGTGCGCATGTATCTTGGCAAGGATGGGAAATGAAATAGAAGAGGGGGGTGGACTAAGATCGTGAGAGTTTTAATGAGATTTTTTTTTTTAATATATAACATTTTCCCAGGTTGGGAGCTACACCTCTCTGATTGGCCCATTGCCAGATGGTGCCAACAGGTGATGGCAGCAAACAGAGTGCCATCCACCCTGCTGCCATCTTTATTCATTCACTAGCATTAAAATCCCCAGCTGGAAGATGTTTTGGGGACATTTTTGCCTTACAAAAGGCATAGTTTTATGGAAACAAATTTTTGACCCCAAATTTGCCAAATAGCTTTGCTAAGAGTGTTACCTGCACAAGAGGATGCAGTTACTTACAGCAGCCACAGGGTGGCAGCATAAATATGAAAGCAATCCACGGTGGGACTATTAACACGCTGAAATTTACTGTTTTGCTGCAAGGCATGCTTGCTGGGAAGTTCTTGGGCTATGCCCACTTTCTATCCCTGACCAGGCCTTTGGAATAACCAAAGAACCACCTGCTCCCAGAGAATGCTCCCCAGGTTTTACACTGAGCCTCTGGCAACCTGGGACAGGACTTTGGGAGTTTACTGAACGCTGTGTGAATACTCACGCAGTGTACAAGATGATCAATAAAGCTCCTAGCTATGCTTCTCCTTAATGAGCCCCAGCACCTTGATCTAAGGAGCTCCAGGGCGGCTGGGGCACCACACCTGCCTTTGAAGTGGTTCCGTTATTGCTGAGGCAGGATTTACAAGGACGAGCAACAGAGGAACTTTGGAAGATCTAGACAAGCATCCATGAATCTGACCCTCTTGTACAACCATCCGTATGCCCCTTGGGGCAGACACCAGGCCTCTCTTGGTGTTTGTAAAAAGCCATGACTAGAGACACAATAAATGAGTGCCCACCCCCTCGCATGGTTTAATGACCTGAGTGCACAGCAAAGTCAAATCCCGATCCTGCACCCCCCATACCTTGGGCAGGTCACTTTCCATTCTCCGCCTTGGTTTCCCCCTCTGTAAAATGGAGATAGCGGTGCCTCCCTACACCTCTCCCAAGAGTCTTGTGAGGCTCGGTTAGTGAATGTCTGCATCATGCTCTGAAAATGAAATCTATGTAGGAAGTGTTCACTGGAGGAGTCTGGAATGGCCGGAGGGAACAGGCACCCACATAGAATTTCCCACACGGTCTGGTGACAGTTGAGCTGTAAACACTGGAAGAACAGCCCCTTCCCTTGGGCTCCAGCTTTCATTGTACTTACACCCATCTTACAGCAGTTCATGTCAGTTGACCTCAGAGTCATCACTGCTGACTGACACCAGCGTTAGATCAGAATCAGGTCCTTCCTATCTAAGTGCTTCCACCTCTACCCCACCTAAAAGCAGGGCAGACGGGGACACACGGAATTGAAGGGTGGGTGGGAAAGATGAACCGAACCTTTCCAAAGGGGGCGGGTGACTGAGATTGATCAGGGTGCAGTTCTGTTCTAGTCTCCCACCCTCGGCACCGAAGTATCTGAGAACCTTCCAGTCATCCTGCAATAAGTGACATGACTATCGTCTGTCACATGTGGGTCACTCTTCCTAAGCCTCACTCCAGGGGGAGAATTGTGCGCGCAGCGGAGCAGTTTGTCTTAGTAGGCTTTTGGTTACGGTTACAATAGCTGCACTGTTGTGTGTTTCTATTACAGAAGACAGATCAGAGAAATGCGCCTGGCACTCGGAGCAGAAGGTGGGGAGGTTTGTGATGGTCCTTAGTTCCTGAGGGAGTTTGCTCCACAGTCTTGGACTAACCCCTGAGAAAGTTCTGTCTCCTACACAGACAAGCTTTGCCCTGATGGTAGAGTTCCACTGGGTCAGAGGAGTGAAGTTGTTGACCACGGTGTTCACCCTGGAGCCTTCAGTTCTTTTAGATACCTGGGCCCGAGCCATTGAACATCTTGAAGAGAAGGACTGAAACCTTGAACTTGACTCAATATTCTATGGGAAGCCGGTACAGGGAGCGGGCAACAAGAGTGATGTGTTTGTGGTAGCCTGTGATGCTGAGGAAACGCGTTGCAGCATTGGGGTTTTCCAAGGGCTGATGGCTTCTTACCCAGGTATATCGCATTGCGGAAGTCCAATTGGGAGGTTACAGAGAGGTGAATAACTGAGGCCAGGTCACTGTCCAGCAGGACGGGCTGGAGTCTTCTAGCCAACCAGAGATGGTAGAAAGCAGTACTCATGGATGCCGTTATGTGAGAACTTAGCATCAGTGAGGAATCCAGGAATGTCAAACTTCAGATTGAACTGACCGATTGTGGGTGTGAAACGTCAACCAAAAGAGAATGCACCATAGCTGCAAACTCTTCAAAATGCTTCCCACTGCCCACCAGCATCACCTCTGTCTTGCTTGGGTTCAGCTTCCGCCGGCTATTCTTCATCCATGAGCCGAAACTGTCCAACCCAACTTGGCAGCAGTGGTGTGGTTATACGTGGTGAAGGACAGGTAGAGTGATGTGTCATTTGCATTCTGTTGGCACTTGAGTCCATGGCATCTTAGTCGTTCACCTTGTGGCTGTTTGAGTTTTGAACAGAGATGGGGGGGGTCTGTTTTTAATTTGTCTAAACCATTTCACTTATCCATAGGGCCTCATGACCCATGCTCCTTGCCCATAGCATGGACACTTTCTGTGCTGGCGCCCTAGAGAAGCTAATGGGAGCTGGACAGAATGGAAATCCTGGGGAGATGGGCTGCTGGGCAGAACAACAGGTGCACCAACACCTGTGAATCATCACTGGAGGAGCCCGGAAGGATCTCAGATTCTAACCATGCCTGAGCTCTTCACGCCATGACCTTCTGCTGCCCCCATCAATACAGAGTAGAAAGCAGGAGGTTAGATGCTGTGTGGCCTATAAGGATTGCCCTTCTGTATCTCATGCAGAGTTGTCACTGACAATCTCCAGTGCTCTGTCCAGTACACTTTTAAATTAGTTCAGCTCTCATCCTTTCCCTTCAGAGGCCTCAGTATATCTCCCCACCAGACAATTTTTTTCTGATTTTCAGCCTCCCTTTGAACACCTTAGGGGGGAGGGATAGCTCAGTGGTTTGAGCATTAGCCTGCTAAACCCAGGGTTGTGAGTTCAATCCTTGAGGGGGCCACTTAGGGATCTAGGGCAAAACTGGTACATAGTCCTGCTAGTGAAGGCAGGGGGCTGGACTCAATGACCTTTCAAGGTCCCTTCCAGTTCTAGGAGATAGGATATCTCCATTAATTTATTTATTTAACATCCCCACCCCATTGCTTCTAGCTCTATGCCCATGGACCACCCTCCACAATTCCCCTCCCTCCTTGGTGTTTGCACCCTCTGAATGCTTGTAGTTAACTCGTCTCCAGTCCACTGAGTCGCCAACCCCAACACAAGACGCACTGTATTCTTTTCATCTCTTCTCAGAAGGCAATTGCTCCAGCTTGTTTGTCATTCTTGTGGCTCACCTCCTACCCTGCTCTGTTGTGAATGGAGGTTTGGGGGATTCATACGCGTCATCGTTTGCAAAATAAGTCACTTTTTTCTCTGGAGATCCACCTAGGATGAGGATCTTAACATGCAGGGTTTAAGTATATTCAAAACAACCCAAACGACCATGGAAATTCAGAGAGGGCTTTATACAGATGAGTGTCAAATGGAGGGGGAGAGGGCGAACAGACAGACAAGCTAAGTCCTCAGTCTGTAAGTTACACATTGTGTAATTTAGCTCCTGTAGCTTACATGAGCTCATAACTTACAATAACTCAGGTTCCCATGCAGACATTTACTGATGTGTAACTTACACCCCTCTGCAGCTGGCCCCGGATTTCCAAGGCTCCGTGTAGCAGGGTTTTGCATCCTAACTCCTCTGGTTCAGCGTCCACTCCCCCCACACATTCCAAGTGAGCTGATCCTGATGGGACCCTTCAGAGTTGCTGGCAAAGGCAAAGCGTGCCAGGCAGCGGGTCGCCTCCCGACATCTGCTCAGCACATTTCCCATCCCCTGCACGAGGAACCCTCGGCTGGGATGTTTGTACAAACGTGGGTATTTGCTGTGTCAACACACATCGGCGAGCAAACGCCTTACAAGGAAAAGGAAACAGACTGGGAGCAACAGCCTGTCCAAACCTCACTCTGCGGTGACTCTTCTCCAATGACCCCACTTCGCTACACCCAGGAAAGCTCTGCACGTACCTTACCCCAGAGCCAGCCTGCCCAGCGGACCCCTCGGGTTGGGTCTTTGTGGCCAGAAGACTGACGGGAGGAGACTTTAAGTAAGACCCCTGGATATGGACAGTGTATATAAGTAGCCTTCAAATACAAGTCCCCTTGGTGCAGTGGGTTAAGGCACTGGCTTTTCATCTTCGCGGGTCTGAGTTTAAATTGGGAATTGTAACTCTGCTCAAGAGAGGCTTGAGAGCAGAGCAGGGGATGCTGCAGTTCAGGGCATCAGTGCCAGAGTGGAGGCAGCAAGTGGTGCAGGTCGGTACAGAGGTGCACTGGCATTGCTATATGAATTAGCAGAGGGGAATGCCGGTCAGGACAGGGGGGGCAATGGCAGAGCTGGGAAAGGGGATTGAAATGAAATGTATTTTCCCTATTTCAAATCCTTCTAGTCCTGATCATCTAAAATGCTAGTCTACGTGGCTTGACATACAGGATAATTTTAACGGCGTCCTAACTACATCAAATCATCCATCCAAACTTGGCGAGATCTGCCCCCAGATAAGAGACATATTTGTGCAATAGGATCCAATATTTACCAAACATCCAGTGATCCAAATAGTTTGGGGCATTTCTGGGGCCATTCGGAGCAGCATTTTTATGCTGTAGAAGGAAACAACAGCGCCGAGACATACAGAAGACCTTTAAAGCAAACAATTCCTCCGAGCTCTTCACAAACTGGGTCCAGCTGTTTGCAATATTTGCTCACTTCCCCTTTAGTCTGGCACACACTGTGTGTGTGTGTGTGTGTGTGTGTGTGTGTGTGTGTGTGTGTGTGTGTGTGTGTGTGTGTGTGTGTGTGTGTAAAAAATACACAGAGTTACAAATCTGAAGCCAGCTACCATGGCCCAGCTGTCACTATGTTTCCTGGAGTAGATGCTCCTGCTTCAAAAGCAGAGGCACTTACCACTCGTGCTAAAGAATCTCCATTAGCTGGGCCTTGACACACAGGAAAGAGCTGTTTACTTATATCCAGTAGAGGGCAGCACTACAAATGCACATTATAACGTGCAGTTTTGAACATGCAATTATGGATCAAAAGAAACTGTGCTAAAAGTATTAAGGTTGCAAAGTCAAGCACTCAGAAGTTAGGAAATGCCAGAATTAAGGCTGCCTGTGAAACCTTAATTCAGCTGCCTTGAGCATATGCATCCAGGGACAGTGTTTCATTACAGGAATCGCCCTTACCTCTCATCCCTGCTGCCTGTCTGAACAGCACCGATGCCACCTGCGCCTCCACCCATCCAAGTCCAGCCGGGCGGCCAGCACAGCAATCGCAGCGGCCAGTGCGATCCGCTGCACGCCCGCCGCCAACAGGCGGAACCAGGCTTGCGTGGGGAGAGGGGAGCTTCCCGCGTGCAGTGACCCGAAAGCGTAGCCTGTTTGTAAGGCAGTTAACACCGAGCGGCCCCGAAATTCCCACCTCGCTCAGGCTGGAGCGAGCGCTTGTCAGCGAAAAGCCTGGCGTTCCCAGAGAGAAACGGCCTCTCGGAGAAAAAAGTACAGCAGCAGCAGCGGAGCTTAAAAAAAAATCAATGTAAAATTATTTGATTGACACTTCAAAGGGCTGCCTGGCGCGCTGCATACAGACTCTCCCACTGCTATGCTCCATGTGCACACTGGGGAGCGTCCCACCACGGCACCGAAATCCCTTTTCCCTTTCCTGCCCGCACCTCCACAGCTGTGCCACGCTCGCTAATTAGTCAACGGCGCACTTACCAGGGCCTTCCGTCCCGAAGGCACTCGGGCGACTCAGCCCGGGCATAGGCGCAGACTCCGTGGGTGATCTGGGGCTGGCCCCCCCATCCGCGTCTCCCCCTTCCCCCAGCACCTCCTGCCCACCCCTCCTCCTCCCTCCCGGCAGCTGTTCCATGGCATGCAGGAGGCACTGGGGCGGAGGGCGAGGAGCAGGGCAGGAAGAGGTGGGGGCGGAGTCGTGGGGGAAGGAGTGGAGAGGGGGCGGGGCTGAGCACCCCCTGGGAACCAAAAAGTCTGTGCCTGTGGCGCGGGGGTCTGGATGGCTCAGGTTGCCAGCAACAGGAGAAGGATCCTTCACCTAACGGGGAGCAGGTGGGTAGAACCCAGCCAGGGGGTGCCTGCCCATCTGTTGGCTCTTTGGGAATTCCCAGTCCAATCTCTAGGCTACTAGGAACAGATTCATACCTTCCCCAGTGCAGGGATGCAGCTCTGTCTCTCCTGTCCTAGGGCTGCTGAGGGCCTATTCAGTCCCAAGGGCTACCCTAGCTTTGCTGTGGCCCGTAGGCCTTGTAGTAGCTGCAGAATAGCATAGGAATTCCCCAGAACCCAGGGGTGGCTCCAGGCACCAGGGCAGCAAGCGCGTGCCAGGGGCGGCAAGCCGCGGGGGGCAGCCTGCCGGTCGCTGTGAGGGCGGCAGTCAGGCTGCGTTCGGCGGCATGCCTGCGGGAGGTCCGCCGGTCCCGTGGTTTCGGCGTCGGGGACGCTGAAGGCCCAGCACCGGCGGACCTCCCGCAGGCATGCCGCCGAATCTGCGTGACCAGCGGACCGCCCGCAGGCATGCCGCCGAAAGCCGCCTGCCTGCCGTGCTTGGGGCGGCAAAAACCATAGAGCCGCCCCTGCCAGAACCCCCATTGCATGGAGGAGAAAGCAGGGGCCAGAGCCAGCTCTGCATCTGCTTCATCTGAGGTATTCCTCTGGGCCACAAGCAGTGCCATAGAGCAGTGAAGAATTCCCATCCCTCTGGGGAAGGGCTAACTCGAGTTAGCTATGCTCCAGTTACTCCTCTCGAGTTAGCCCAGCTTGGCCAGGCACACCGCGATATCATACTTGAGACGCGGCATCCGCCCAGGTGCTGCACTCACTTGCCGTGCCACTAGCACTTCCCGTGTCCCGTGACAGGCCCGCCAGCTGGAGTTAAAAGCACCACTGTGCTCAAGGTCAGGGGGTTTGTGAGTGGGTGGGACCTGGGTTTTAATCTGAGTTAGCTTGGCAGTGAAGACCTGCCCCTAGAGTTTACATCATGCAAAACACCAGCACGTAGGCACTGATTGGCCTCCTTGTCTTAGCGTGGACTAGATTCAAAGGAGCCATAGAAACTGAATCCCGTCCTCCAAGCACACATCCTACGGGGGGACCCCTGCCAGCCGGTGTGGAAATACACTGGGGGAGGGGGCAGCATGGGGAAAGCCTGCACTGTTGTTCTGTGGGTAACGTGCTTCGAGCTCAGATCCTCCTGCCCCCTCCCAAAAACAGACCCACCATTTGAAGCTAGAGGAGACTCGCCGTTAGCAGTTAACAAACAGAGGGCCTATGACACACAGCTGAACCCTTCTGATCACATCCAATATATAATTCCCCATTCATTGCACTATAAAGGGTTTCTCTCTCCTATTGGGAGGAAGAGAGAGAAAACTAAAAAGGGGGCAAAAGTATGGAGCAAACAGCGAGTGGTGTTTGGATTCTTTGCTTTCCATGGTGATGCAGGCTAATAATTGTATTTCCCCAGTTCCTGGTTCCACTAGTCTCCGCATCATGGACTGGCGGCTTGAGCCCATTCCTCCCCCGTGATGGATTGTGATAAGTCAAGTTGCTTGTTAATAACTGTACAATTTACCTAACAAATTTGGAGCTTGTAGTACAGCTTCCTTAATGTGTTTAATTTATTGTTACATTTCCTTCAGGTTAATGGTTTGAGAGTCCGTCAGACTTTAATCTCTACAGTTATTATAAAGTGCTTGTTTCTCGTTAAAATGGAAAATGGAGTCAACCGAGGAGATTTACTTGTGATAAACTGGCCAGAATAAATCTCTCGCCTTTGTGTGCTGGGGCGGGGAGGAAATGAATGCCAGCCATTTAAAATGCTAAAGAGACACATCAGCAAAGCTCCAGGGCCTGTTATAGATTAATGACGCCTCTGCACCTTTCCTGTTGGTCAGTCAGAAAGCTCTATAAGGACCTGCACCGATTCCCCTTGAGACCAATGAAAAGACTCCCATTGATGTCCATGGGAGCAGACCCTGGCCCTAAGAGTAGCATGAGGCACATGGAGCCCAGGTGGAAGAGACAGGCCTGTGTGCCTGGGAGGCTGACAGGGAGGTAACTTGCTAAGCAGGCAGCCACACTTCAGAGCATGTAATCTACAGAGACATATGAGGTGCTTTACTCAAAGTGCCAGAGCTTGCAGAAGGGATCCAAAGGCGGGGGTGGAGTCCAGGGGCTTGGAGGATAGTCAGATGACTCCACACAGCACAATCACTGCTCCATGGATTGAAGCACCTGAGATGTGCTAGTGGGAAAATTGGTTTGATTTTGCTGGTTGGAGAGTGGACAGCTGCTACAGATGTGAAGGTTTAAGGGATCCCAGCATTGAGTATTGAGATCACACTCGGCAAAGGTGTGGGATCCAGCAGAGTTGTTACAGTTGTGGGGTGTGTAGGCATCACAGCCCGGGGGCGAAGGTTAACCAGACAAGTTATCCATCAACTAGCACACAAAACTCAGACTTCCCGGGCTTTTTCTCGAAAAACACATGAAGCTGATAGCTGAATAGCTGCTAGCCCCATGGCTAGGGCACTCCCCTGAGAGCCCCACATTCAATAGCTGCTAGCCCCGTGGCTAGGGCACTCTCCTGAGAGCCCCACATTCAATAGCTGCTAGCCCCATGGCTAGGGCACTCCCCTGAGAGCCCCACATTCAATAGCTGCTAGCCCCATGGCTAGGGCACTCCACTGAGAGCCCCACATTCAATAGCTGCTAGCCCCGTGGCTAGGGCACTCTCCTGAGAGCCCCACATTCAATAGCTGCTAGCCCCATGGCTAGGGCACTCCCCTGAGAGCCCCACATTCAATAGCTGCTAGCCCCATGGCTAGGACACTCCCCTGAGAGCTCCAGATTCAATAGCTGCTAGCCCCATGGCTAGGGCACTCCCCTGAGAGCTCCACATTCAATAGCTGCTAGCCCCGTGGCTAGGACACTCCCCTGAGAGCTCCAGATTCAATAGCTGCTAGCCCCATGGCTAGGGCACTCCCCTGAGAGCTCCACATTCAATAGCTGCTAGCCCCGTGGCTAGGGCACTCCCCTGAGAGCCCCACATTCAATAGCTGCTAGCCCCGTGGCTAGGACACTCCCCTGAGAGCCCCACATTCAATAGCTGCTAGCCCCGTGGCTAGGGCACTCCCCTGGGAGCCCCACATTCAATAGCTGCTAGCCCCGTGGCTAGGGCACTCCCCTGGGAGCCCCACATTCAATAGCTGCTAGCCCCGTGGCTAGGGCACTCCCCTGGGAGCCCCACATTCAATAGCTGCTAGCCCCTTGGCTAGGGCACTCCCCTGGGAGCCCCACATTCAATAGCTGCTAGCCCCGTGGCTAGGGCACTCCCCTGGGAGCCCCACATTCAAGTCCCTGCTCTGCCTGATTTGGAGCAGGGACTTGAACGTGGGTCTCCCTCAGGCCCTAACCACTCAGCGATAGGGCCAGTCTTGGGTGCGGGATTTCCTCCCCCACCCCCATATCCTGGACCTGAGAAATCTCCCTGATGAAAGAGGTGTCAAAATCAAAACATTTAGTCAAAAAATTCCTGACCAGTTCTCCTAGCAACCATGTCACCAGAACGATAGCTCTCTGCTGGTCTGCTACACAATCCCGAATTAGGAACCAGAGAGACTGAGCTTAGTGATTGGGAACGTATCATATAGGAGCCACACAGATGGCAGGTATTTAAAACTGCAGGGCCGGCTTCAGAATGTTCCAGTAGCCTGGCCCTGCACAGAACCCCTTATCCCCCAAGGAATCACTCACTCACACACGCTGGTTTGCGGTAACTAGCTAGCACCATTTGTCTCTGCAGCAGGAGCAGCGCTGTGCATTTCTCTACAGGACAGGCCCTATGCAGGCAGCCGTTAGGAAAGCAGCCCCATTAATCTCTCTGACAGGGAGCTGGAAGGAACACACCTCGCATGGGTGTGGCAGGTGACTCCATGGCATCTCAGCCCCAGGGCCTGTCAGAAAGAAGAAACTGCCCTGGCAAATATCATGCAGTGCTGAGTATTTATCTGCAGATGCAGCATCAGTTGCAGGTAAATTGCAGCCCAGAGGCATGAGGCAGTGCCTTCCATTGAAAGACAAGTGGAGGGATGGGGAGACCGGAGGGATGGGGGTTACTGAAAGCATGAGAAAGTGGCAAGAGACGGTAGCTACCCAGCTGTAGCCAGCAGGCATTGGCAGTAATACTTACCCTACCACCCTTCTCAAAGCAGAGCTCAGCACGCCCGCTCTATGGAGAGCTCTTTCCAACCACTTTCTTAGGGACTTGGGGCTCGCCATATGTGGATTCAACCAACATCTAGGCAGAGCAGCCACTAAGGAGACGTGGATAGGGCCACAGGGAGGCTAAGGGGATGGTACTGCAGGGGAGCGAACCCCTGAGATTCAAATCCCAGGCTGGGTCACACCAGGGTGAATGAGTTGGATGGTCTCATTCCAGTGCCTTTGTCCACAGCAGAAAGCTGACCACACAACGTAGCATAAGCTCAGGATTGAGGGGCATTAACAGATCTGTCCGGAATCCCTAGACTAAGGCCCCAAAACACTTAAGCACATGCTTAACTTTAAGCATGTACATATATCCCAAAGAAGTCACTGAGACTTAATCACATGCATCAGTGCTTTGCTGAAAAGAGGCATTGAGTAGCAAGGCTGGTGCAGTTAGCAAATCTGGGACGGCCCTCGAGTAGCAGGGAGTGCTGGGGGACAGGAGCAAAATGCAGTGCAGAGCTAGCGTTCATTCAGGACTGGCATAGTGGAGCGTGGTGAAGGTGAAGATTAAGCGGGGAGGAGGGAAATGGATCCCAGGGCCGAAAGAGCGGATCAGGATGTCTGTGTGTGAGACGCTTGCCCAGAGCCTGCCCTCACTAAGCCACTAGCCAGCAATGCAAACAACCTCAAACCTGATCTGTCAAAGTTCCCCTGGATGAAATGTAAGGTTTTAAGGACAGGAGCATGTAGTACTGGAGGTTGAATCCCGCTGGGAGACAGGTCAGGAAAATCTGTGTAATGCTCTGTCCATAGCACAATCAAGATCCTTGCTATGACAGGCCTCAATCCAAAGGCTCCTGTAGCAGAGAAGCTGAATATTTATGAGTGTAAGACAAGGAGCAGGACACCTACAAGACACAGGTTTCAACTTGGCAACAAAAAAAAAATGGGGAAAATCACTACTTGAGCCATCTGATTGTGGAGAGAAAATAGCATCACAGCCAGGAAAGTGTAAGGCCCTTTACCTAGCGCTCTGTTCCCAAGAAGGCGTGCTGACAGCTGACAAGTGAATGGTACCCCACACACAAACACAGAACCATCCTTTCCCAGCAAGGCAGCTGCTGGTTTCAATCATGTGCCACCGTCCCGTAGACATCTCCTCACTCCACATACGCTCAAGGAGAGACCTCCCCACATACACTATCTTAGTCCCCACACCCAGACATTTCCATTTGCAGGAGGCACTCGATTAGATTTGAGATCCTAGGGTTCAGAATCCTTAGAGAAATAACTCACGTGGGAGCCCATAGTCTGGGAACTCCTCCACGAATGGTGGGGAGGTGCCACACCATGCTAGTGAAATACCCACCATCAAATCTAACCCACAGGAGACCATAAGATACCACTACTCTTCAGTCTCTGATTAACCACGGCCCCCTGTGCGGTGCAAGACATCCAGGATGCCGAGTGGTGTGGTGGCCCACCGCTGAGCCACAACAGAGTCTGACATAGATGTGCCAGGAAGCGTGGGATGAATTGGCTTCCAGTTCTGTGGCTGCTGTTGAGCACTGGACCCAGGGGTCGGATGTTAGCCAGTCACTCACTCCGGGCAGATGAGTGCTGCCAGCACCATTCTACATGTCTACACCCAGTAAAAAGGGTAACAGAGGTGACGCACCAGGCCCCACTTGTTCCAGGTGCTAATAAGAAAAGCTCATCTCTAGGTTGGTCCATGCTGCCTCTCACCAGCTTCTGCCACATGGGCACATTACATCTTCCAAGCTCACAGCCCGGTGGCTCAAACAGGCTTAACCCATCCGTGGAGTCCCCCATCCGGGGGCTACATTCACAGCATACACAGCTATCTTGCATGTCATCTCAGCTGAGACTTAAACCTCATGATGCATAGCAGCCAGGAGGGTGCCCCCTTCCTTGTCAGAGTCAGACAAAGGCCTGCTAGGCTCCTCCCTGTGCTAGGTGACTTCTCCATTCTGGGCGACACTGACAATGTCCTTTGGGAGGTTCTAGGGGAGACTATGCCCCAGAAAGCTGGGAGCTCACATTGGAAGCTGAGCTCCATCAGCAGAGGTGCTTCTGCTTCTATCAAGGCCATGCTGGTATTTCTTCTGAAGGATTTTGGTTTGCTTTTATTTCTCTGTTCCAGCCAGGAAGGTTAGCAGGGTCAACCGGGCACTGGATCCCCCTTCCCTTGTAGGGTTTCAACGAGGAAGGAGACACAATATTCAAAGAGGAGAGTTTAGCCCTGGGCGGAAAGTTGTCAATGTGTCAGGCAGAAGCCTGCCGCCACCCCCCCCCCCCCCCCGCTTTGCCTTGCATGGAGAGCTATTTTAAGTTACATGTGCGGCTGCCTTTTTGATTTCCCTGGCAGGGCTGCTCCATGACATCAGCGCAAATTGCAAGCCCGCAGAAACCCTGGGACTGTGAGAGCGAGCGCTGCCGCACACAGCACTCCTGGAGGGAGGGAAGAGATTGGATCACAAGGATCCCTGCCCATGAGGGCACACCCACCTGATCCTAGTGGATGATCCCTGCTCATGAAGGTGTGAATCCACCCCAAAAGGCCCCTAAAAATATGCCCTAGAGGCAAGTGGCGGATGGAAAGGGTCATTGGGCAGGCTGCTGCACTTTAAGTATCAGACACAGTCAGTGTGCTTCCTCCCCAGTACAGATCCCCAACTAGTAAATGGACATAGATCATCTGGCTGGTAAATGACCAGTTTTTGCTTGACTGGGCACAATGACCAAGACAGACGGGGATGCTTTTAGCATCCCAAGCACCATAGGCCAGTCTGCACCCACCTTAGTGAAAGGTTCTCTCGGAGCCCAGACCAGAGGATCACATGCGTATGCAGGTAGCACATAAGACTTTCTTGGCTAGCTAGGTGTATGGAGTGCAACTAGAGTGGAAATCCCAGGCCTTGAATGTCTGACAGTACTGAGCAGTCTTCTCCATGGGTGAAACAGGTACAGAGTCTGAGGTTTAAATTCCAGCAGCATCAAGGAAAACCACTCCTCTCATATTGCAAGTGGCAGACGGTGCTTCCAGGGAAGTCTAACTTATCCACATCTCTTACTACTTCTGCTGAAGAACAGGGAAGGGGAAGAGAGACCCACCTAATAGAGCTGTGCCAATGGACCGGAGTCTCAAGAATCAAGCACACATTATGTCTAGATACTTTAGGGATGTGCCAGAGCTGCTACAAATACCACCGATGGCATCAGTTGTTCTCAGTCCCACAAGAGGGCCTGCCAGCAGTTGGCTGCAGAGGATGATGGTTGTTAGCTGTCTCACATTCCTGGTCTCCAGTCTTCCGAAGAAGTGGGCCTCTCACTTCTGTGGAACCAGGCACTCTCTGATGCCAGGAGCAACCCTTGAACAGCTGTGCCGATGTGCTTTGATGCTCCTGTTCTGAGGTGCATTAGAGGACAATGGGGTCATAGGATGTAAAATGTTTGAGAATCCCTGGAGTAAACAAAAGAGGCCAGCCAGACCAGCCAGTGGATGATGTATTGGTGGGAGCATTAGATCCACTCTGGCATGCAGCTGCAATTTAGCAGACACAATAAACCCAGCACCGGGAAAGTTCTCCTACCAAAATAGGGCTTTTGCTGGCTTCAAGAGAGAAATGCACATGCGAGAGTGAGACCTAAAGGGAGGTGAGAATGGGAGAGACCGGTGATGGGGAGCAGAGGTCTAGGAGCTACATTATAGGGAAGGAGGGCCTGGTAAATCTAGGGCACCGTGATGTTAAGGAGAGAATATTGGTTACTGTGTTACTGAGGCTGTGTCACTTTCTATCAGGAACACTCCATATTTCAATCTGACTGTCTGACATGTGGTATAAATAAGCCCATTGTTTCCTAACGATAGCCTGTGCTACCTAATGTCAGCTTGCTCCCATGTTCCTTATAATTAATAAAAACTAAAAGACTGCTGTACTTTTAGAGCCCACCGCCTAATGGGAAAGGGCTGTGCTCTTACCAAGCTCCAAAAAGTCCCCAGTGATATTTCCAGGGTTATTAGTGTTCCGAAATGTCAGCACCGCACTCCTATTTACCCATCAGCAGGCATCTCGTGGACAGCTATGCTGGTGTCAGGACCCTGCCGCAGCTAAAGGAATTAAACTCCACAGAGGCACCCAGGAGGCAGCGTGGGTAATCGGACTGAGTCAAAGCCCTGGGACTCCCAGAGAAAATGGCTGGTTGTGTTCCTAAATATCACTCAACCATGGAACGGCTCCTGTGTAAATATCCGCCCGCGTGCGGCCCCGCTCTCAGAAAGGTCAGATGTACAAATACAAAGAGAAGCGGAGGAGGGAAAGTAAGGAAATAAAGAACAGATTGTAACAAATACTTGGCCACTCAGGGGCTCCATGGCTGTCGCTTTGCTTCACACCATAGACACTCGGAACTTCATAGTGACAGTGGAGAGAGACCTGATGCTATCCATGGAGGATAGGTCCATCAATGGCTATTAGCCAGGATGGTCAGGGATGCAACCCCATGCACTGAGTGGCCCTAGCCTCTGTTTGCCAGAACTGGGAATGGATGACAGAGGATGGATCATTCAGTCATTGCCTGTTCTTTTCATTCCCTCTGAAGTACCTGGCACTGGCCACTGTCAGAAGACAGGATACTGGGCTAGATGGACTACTGGTCTGATCCACTATGGCCATTATTATGTTCTTCTGCTATTCCTGCTCTACGAGTACGTGCCCCTTCCACTTGAGCTAAAGGTGAATATCCATAAACAGTCTCGGGACTATGACACACGGGTGAACCATTCTGATTCCACCCTGTGGAGGGCATTGGTGGGCTCACTGATGAACTGGCTAGAGTGTAATCATGGTGGCTGTGACAGATTTCAAAACAAGAGATCCTCTGATTGAAGTAAGGTGGGGCTGACTCCTTGAAGGTCTGTCCACACATTGCAATGTAGCATCACAATGCAATATCAACACATTATGCCGTGACACAGTGACATTGCAAAACCACTTGGGAAAAACTTTTAAATTCTGCACAAACCAGGATGCCACCATTAGCATCAAGGTAGGTGGCACCTGGGGGGCTTCAGCCATAATTCCAACCCTGTCAACATCCTTCTTAGGAAGCCATTGAAATCTCGCCAAAAGTCAGAAGATGCCTTTTTGCCAGTCACCTGGTGGTGCGATAGCAGAGCAGAACTTAACCAAGCTGTGGAATCTCCCACCTAGTAGACAGATTCTGCAACCTGTTCGGTACGGCTGCTGAGACCCCCGTCTGGTCACTCCTGTTCTGCTTTAATGGGTAAGTCAGAAGAGGTTCTTCCCCTTGGGCAGACCCACAGGGAGAAGTCATGCTGAGTTTATCTAGGTGGAAACTTATTCTTCCCTCTCTTACAGCAGCAAAACAATTGGACTAATAGTCACCCACCAAATCTGCAAGGAAAATGAGAGCGGCAGGTCGGAGCACATCACTAAGATATCTTACCTGCACTCCTGGCTCTCATCCGAGTCAGCTATAAAGCGAGGACTAGAAGTTACTAATTTATTCCCCTCTCCAGCAGCTGATGCTGTGGGGGAGCTGGGGACTTTACAACTTTGTTGCCAGAGTCCTTCATGCTAGAGACTGGACGGGTGTGGTATGACACTCAGAGGAACTTGGTGTCACTCGTGGTTCTGGTGGAGTGGGGGGCCAGGGTTGGGATCATCTTGGTGCCCCTGCCTCCCTCTCTCCCCCCAGCTGCAATTCTGGAGGAGCTGGGGGTTTTGGGGTGGAACACAAGAACTGTTTGACAGCACATGACTTTAGGAAGTGGGAAGGAAAATCACCACCATGTCCAATTACAAGCAACTGGGGGAAGGAAGAGGAAAGAAGGGATTTTAAGAATGCATTTGCTCATGATGGACTCTGATCAAACCCCGACTGCTCCCAAAGTGCCTAGGGTGACCAGATGTCCCGATTTTATAGGGACAGTCCCGATTTTTGGGTCTTTTTCTTATATAGGCTCCTATTACTCCCCACCCCCTATCCTGATTTTTCACATTTGCTGTCTGGTCACCCTAAAAGTGCCAGAGGATCTAGCGACCCAGTGAGGTCAGGACATCCATTTCTTGTCTCTTCCAAAAGACAACTGGTTTCACTTTTGAGGCTGGTTCTGCCCCTATCATCTTTGAGGTGCAGATAATAAGGGAAACCAGGATTTCTCACGGTTGGATGCAGTAGCTTGATTCCCCCAGAACGTCTGTGCTTCTTTGTAGCTAGCTGCATGACTCAGCAGTTCAGGAACAGGCATTGTGAGTGGCCCTGACGAGAATGCCTCTCTTTTCCACTCCATGCTGCTTTCCCGTAACACTGCGGCCATTCCCAGCAAGGTCTGCAACAGAAGGGGACAGGCACCACAGGCCCTGTAGGCAGACGCTGGAACAGAGTGATGATCCGCGTGAGCTCTAGATCTACTTAGAAGAGGGTAGAATAAGAGCTGTGCTCACATCTCTGAGAGAGAGGTCCATCGGAGGAGCTTGTGGGCTTAGTGCAAAGGCTCTCGCTCTTGGGTCACACATCCCACGTCATAGTGAACGAAGGCCATTGCCATGCGATAGCTGTTCTGGGGCCTAGTAACTGACTGAGTCAGTGGCTCCAGCCCAGGTCCCAGTTGTTCACCTCACAGAAACCACCAGCACTAATTGGCCTCCTTGCTGGCAGCCATAAGAAGTACCCAGGAGCATATGGGCCATGTTGAGGCATGCTAGGAACACCTGCCATTGCCGCTGTGCTTGTGGGGTGGATGAATAGGACTGCTGGCTCCCATCCATCTGGCTCCCTTCAGCTTCACTGGGAGCTGTGGATATTCAATACCTCTGAAATGTGGCCACTTTACTAATCGGTTTAAAGTGCCTGACATTAGATGGCCCAAAATGGCAGCTCAAGTACACTGTGGCTTCTGCCTACCTGCACCAATGAATCTTGTTTAACAAGCAAGATGAAGGGAAGAGGGGCTTGCAGTGAAGTTCAGTGGAGCTGAGGTCTCCATCCGTAGATTTGCCAGAACTCTCCACCAGCTGAGGACCAATTTTGTGATAAAACCCCAAATTGAAGGGCAGAAAGAAAACAATGGGTGGATTTCAATATACCTTGTATGCACAATATACCTGTGGAACTCCATGCCCCAGGACAGATCTGGTCATCTGCCATGGCTGGACTTTTAAAAATGGCTGGATAATTGTATGATCGATAGCACCATCTGTAGTAGTGTGTGCTAAGGTGATGGAACTCAAAGTCTCATTCTTTACAATCTGAGCTGATCACTTCGCTACTGCTGGAGCACGGGTGGGCAAACTACGGCCCCTGGGCCGCATCCAGCCCACCAACCATTTTAATCCGGCCCTCAAGCTCCTGCTGGGGAGTGGGGTCTGGGGCTTGCCCCTCTCTGGTGCTCCAGCTGGGGAGCAGGGTCGGGGGCTGCTCCGCGCAGCTCCCAGAAGCAGTGGCATGTCCCTCCTCCGGCTCCTACATGTAGGGGCAGCCAGGCTCTGCACGCCGTCCCCACTCCAAGCGCTGCCTCTGCAGCTCCCATTGGCTGGGAACTGTGGATGGGGCAGCACACAGCAGAGCCACCTGGCTGTGCCTCTGTGTAGGAGCCGGAGGGGGGGACATGCCGCTGTTTCCGGGAGCCGCTTGAAGTAAGCGCTGCCTGCAGTCTGCACCCTTGAGCCACACCCCGTGCCCCAAACCTCAAAGCCCTGATCCCCCTCCCACCCGCCGAATCCCTCGGTCCCAGCCTGGAGCACCCTCCTGCACCCCAGATCCCTCATCCTCAGCCCCACCCCAGAGCCTGCACCCCTAGCCAGAGTCCTCACCCCCACGCAGCCTCCTCCCTGCCCCAGCCCAGAACCCCCTCCCACACCCTGAACTCCTCATTTATGGCCCCACCCCGGAGCCCGCACCCCCAGCCAGAGCCCTCACCCCAACCCCAATTTTGGGAGCATTCATGGCCCACCATACAATTTCTATACCCAGATGTGGCCCTCGGGCCAAAAAGTTTGCCCACCCCTGTGCTGGAGGCAGGAAATCAGAGCTGATGGATCAATGGACTGTGTTGCTATAGCAGAAAGAGGGAAATAGGGCTTGATGGACCAATGGGGTGATCCCATACAGCAGGGAGCAGTATAGCCAACCTCATGGACCAGTGGTTTCTTCAAATATATCAGGAAACAGAATACTCAATTGAACGGATCAAGGGGCTTATCTACTATGGTGACTTCTATGGTCTAGGTTCCTTATCAGCAGGGTGCACACAGAGACAACTGAACACCAGTATTCATTGTACCACTCTAATCCACAGTACTGGGGAAAGGGAAAGGGGTCCCCTGTGTGCACAGCACCACTGCAATCACCAAGAGTGCCCTGTAGCAAGCTCACCCTGGGGAAAGCCAGCTCTGCTTATTCCCCTAATACCTGCTGGGGATGGAGCTGCACACAGAATGCCGCTTGCCGCTCCTACGCTCTGTGCATGCTTTGCTTTAATGAACTCAAGCGCCTGTCCCCACTCCTGAATGCCCCAGAGGGGGAGGGACATGCTGTCTGTCAGAATGATACGAGCAGCAGTGAAATTTTTAAGTGCCTGCCATTGCACCTTTGGCACGAGGGCATTAAGCTATAAAAGGGCTGACACTGAAATGATCCATGTCCACCCATGTCTGAGGCAGCAGATGGTGGTGGCTCTGCAGGAGTCCCAGGCATCTGGGAATGGCCGGGCTTTACCGTAACACCTCCTGCCCCGCAACCCGCGGGCCCAGCATGGGAGAACAAGAGCTACAGCTTTCTGTCCCATTCATCTCCCAGCAGCTGAGAGAAGCGAGGAGGCAGCTACATGATGTTCGCAGACACGCAGAGGCAATGGACTCCAGTGCCCGGAGCAATGGTGTGGGGAAGTGGGAGGGAACGCACTGCACACACGTGCCTCGCCTGTAGGCGCCCCGAGATGTCAGCATTAATAAGCCTGCCTGGAAAGCCAATGGCAGCTAGAGAGAGCCGATTGGGGGGTAGGTGGGGCAGGTGGGCCTGGCTGGGATACTGGCAGGCAGGTGGATGGGACTGCAGTCTATTTACTAAGCAAAGGAGAGAAATAAAGGAATAATAAGCAAGCATGCCAGCAATACCATTCTCTGTTTGGGTGTCTCCATGATCTCTCTCTTTTTCCTAGTGTGTGTCTCTCTCTCCACCCCACTTAGATACCCAAGCTCCCTCTGAATCCTCCTTCAAGGAATGTCTGAAAACCCACCTTCCCCTGGAAGCTTTCCAGCTCCTGGCCTTATGCCCCACTCTGGACATGTGTCTCATTGCACTGCGTCTTCTCACCAGGTCCTAATACACCATCAGCAATAGTAAGTCCTTTGGGGTAGAGGCCTTTGTTTGGCACACAGCTCACTCCACACAGTGCTGCGCACATTTACTGTGCTGTAGCAGCAGACGTGGGCCCAAGCGGGTAGGCTGGATCCAAACCCCAGCGCTTTAGGGAACATCTCTCTATAATGGATTGAACCAGGCGACCAAATCTCAACCCTCCAGAACGCAGGTGCTTGGATCCAACCCCAAATTCAGACTTCCCAATGACACCAATCTCTCGTTATAATAGTTTGTCTCTAGGTCTCCTTCCTGCAATTCCAATAGCCTTTTAGCAATGAGCAGGCAGAAAAGTGTTGTGAAAGTTAAAACATCAAGTAACTGGATCCTTCACTCTCAGGGCCTGGATTCTCCTCTTGTGAACCAGAAGTAGCTGCACTGAAATCCATGGAGTGGAACAGGTATATGCGAGATCAGACCAGACCTCCATGACTGACCCTCTCCCCCATCCTCCTTCTTCCCAATGGCATAAGTGCCCCCGGACCTGGCATTCTGTCATAATAACTTTGTGTCTCATCGGCATTAGAGGAACGTGCACATACGGCGAAGATCTTGTTACCTTTTTCATGTGGATATCAGACCCATTTCCCAGCAGCCCTTCCTTAGCAACTCCTTGGATTCAGTGTTGCTTTGTTGTAGCTCACTGGGAGATTCCCCCCACCACACCCTTCAGTCAGCCTGGTTTGGAGACACACATTGCTGGACAGGAAGCTGGATGTCTCCCTGCACCAGGTGGGGAAAAACAAGCAAACCGACCTAAGGACTGAGAGACTGCACCTGCTGAGCCGTGTGAGCATCTCCTGAGTGTGCAGGACCGCACAGCAAAGCCCTGCTGGGAACACACCGCTCAGGTAGTGTTAGCCTTCAGAATAGCAGGGGAGTTTAGACAATCTAAAAATGAGGCACTAAACACTGGCCAGACCAGTCAGAAACAACAAAAGCAGGCGCTGTGCTTGGTCCTCATATAGCCCTGCCAATGTGCCTCAGCTCTGCCCAGAAACACCCCTGTTCCTGCAGTGCCGGACTCCCCACACGGCCCTGCCAACGTACCTCAGCTGTGCCCAGCAACGCCCCCATTACCGCAGTGCCGGGCTCCCCACACGGCCCTGCCACGTACCTCAGCTCTGCCCAGAAACACCCCTGTTCCCACAATGCCGGGCTCCCCACATGGCCCCGCCACGTACCTCAGCTCTGCCCAGAAACACCCCTGTTCCCACAATGCCGGGCTCCCCACATGGCCCCGCCAACGTATCTCAGCTCTGCCCAGAAACACCCGTGTTCCTGCAGTGCTGGGCTCCCCACACGGCCCTGCCAACGTACCTCAGCTCTGCCCAGAAACACCCCTGTTCCTGCAGTGCTGGGCTCCCCACACGGCCCTGCCAACGTACCTCAGCTCTGCCCAGAAACACCCCTGTTCCTGCAGTGCTGGGCTCCCCACACGGCCCTGCCAACGTACCTCAGCTCTGCCCAGAAACACCCCTGTTCCTGCAGTGCTGGGCTCCCCACACGGTCCTGCCAACGTACCTCAGCTCTGCCCAGCAACACCCCTGTTCCTGCAGTGCTGGGCTCCCCACACAGCCCTGCCAACATACCTCAGCTCTGCCCAGCAACACCCCTGTTCCTGCAGTGCCGGACTCCCCACACGGCCCTGCCAACGTACCTCAGTTCTGCCCAGAAACACCCCTGTTCCTGCAGTGCTGGGCTCCCCACACGGCCCTGCCAACGTACCTCAGCTCTGCCCAGAAACACCCCTGTTCCTGCAGTGCTGGGCTCCCCACACGGCCCTGCCAACGTACCTCAGCTCTGCCCAGAAACACCCCTGTTCCCACAATGCCGGGCTCCCCACATGGCCCCGCCAACGTACCTCAGCTCTGCCCAGAAACACCCCTGTTCCTGCAGTGCTGGGCTCCCCACACGGCCCTGCCAACGTACCTCAGCTCTGCCCAGAAACACCCCTGTTCCTGCAGTGCTGGGCTCCCCACACGGCCCTGCCAACGTACCTCAGCCCTGCCCAGCCACACCCCTGTTCCTGCAGTGCTGGGCTCCCCACACGGCCCTGCCAACGTACCTCAGCTCTGCCCAGAAACACCCCTGTTCCTGCAGTGCTGGGCTCCCCACACGGCCCTGCCAACGTACCTCAGCTCTGCCCAGAAACACCCCTGTTCCCACAATGCCGGGTTCCCCACATGGCCCCGCCAACGTACCTCAGCTCTGCCCAGAAACACCCCTGTTCCTGCAGTGCTGGGCTCCCCACACGGCCCTGCCAACGTACCTCAGCTCTGCCCAGAAACACCCCTGTTCCTGCAGTGCTGGGCTCCCCACACGGCCCTGCCAACGTACCTCAGCCCTGCCCAGCCACACCCCTGTTCCTGCAGTGCTGGGCTCCCCACACGGCCCTGCCAACGTACCTCAGCTCTGCCCAGAAACACCCCTGTTCCTGCAGTGCTGGGCTCCCCACACGGCCCTGCCAACGTACCTCAGCTCTGCCCAGAAACACCCCTGTTCCTGCAGTGCTGGGCTCCCCACACGGCCCTGCCAACGTACCTCAGCTCTGCCCAGAAACACCCCTGTTCCTGCAGTGCTGGGCTCCCCACACGGTCCTGCCAACGTACCTCAGCTCTGCCCAGCAACACCCCTGTTCCTGCAGTGCTGGGCTCCCCACACAGCCCTGCCAACATACCTCAGCTCTGCCCAGCAACACCCCTGTTCCTGCAGTGCCGGACTCCCCACACGGCCCTGCCAACGTACCTCAGCTCTGCCCAGCAACACCCCTGTTCCTGCAGTGCTGGGCTCCCCACACGGCCCTGCCAACGTACCTCAGCTCTGCCCAGAAACACCCCTGTTCCTGCAGTGCTGGGCTCCCCACACGGCCCTGCCAACGTACCTCAGCTCTGCCCAGAAACACCCCTGTTCCCACAATGCCGGGCTCCCCACATGGCCCCGCCAACGTATCTCAGCTCTGCCCAGAAACACCCGTGTTCCTGCAGTGCTGGGCTCCCCACACGGTCCTGCCAACGTACCTCAGCTCTGCCCAGCAACACCCCTGTTCCTGCAGTGCTGGGCTCCCCACACAGCCCTGCCAACATACCTCAGCTCTGCCCAGCAACACCCCTGTTCCTGCAGTGCTGGGCTCCCCACACGGCCCTGCCAACGTACCTCAGCTCTGCCCAGAAACACCCCTGTTCCTGCAGTGCTGGGCTCCCCACACGGCCCTGCCAACGTACCTCAGCTCTGCCCAGAAACACCCCTGTTCCCACAATGCCGGGCTCCCCACATGGCCCCGCCAACGTACCTCAGCTCTGCCCAGAAACACCCCTGTTCCTGCAGTGCTGGGCTCCCCACACGGCCCTGCCAACGTACCTCAGCTCTGCCCAGAAACACCCCTGTTCCTGCAGTGCTGGGCTCCCCACACGGCCCTGCCAACGTACCTCAGCCCTGCCCAGCCACACCCCTGTTCCTGCAGTGCTGGGCTCCCCACACGGCCCTGCCAACGTACCTCAGCTCTGCCCAGAAACACCCCTGTTCCTGCAGTGCTGGGCTCCCCACACGGCCCTGCCAACGTACCTCAGCTCTGCCCAGAAACACCCCTGTTCCCACAATGCCGGGCTCCCCACATGGCCCCGCCAACGTTCCTCAGCTCTGCCCAGAAACACCCCTGTTCCTGCAGTGCTGGGCTCCCCACACGGCCCTGCCAACGTACCTCAGCTCTGCCCAGAAACACCCCTGTTCCTGCAGTGCTGGGCTCCCCACACGGCCCTGCCAACGTACCTCAGCCCTGCCCAGCCACACCCCTGTTCCTGCAGTGCTGGGCTCCCCACACGGCCCTGCCAACGTACCTCAGCTCTGCCCAGAAACACCCCTGTTCCTGCAGTGCTGGGCTCCCCACACGGCCCTGCCAACGTACCTCAGCTCTGCCCAGAAACACCCCTGTTCCTGCAGTGCTGGGCTCCCCACACGGCCCTGCCAACGTACCTCAGCTCTGCCCAGAAACACCCCTGTTCCTGCAGTGCTGGGCTCCCCACACGGTCCTGCCAACGTACCTCAGCTCTGCCCAGCAACACCCCTGTTCCTGCAGTGCTGGGCTCCCCACACAGCCCTGCCAACATACCTCAGCTCTGCCCAGCAACACCCCTGTTCCTGCATTGCCGGACTCCCCACACGGCCCTGCCAACGTACCTCAGCTCTGCCCAGAAACACCCCTGTTCCTGCAGTGCTGGGCTCCCCACACGGCCCTGCCAACGTACCTCAGCCCTGCCCAGCCACACCCCTGTTCCTGCAGTGCTGGGCTCCCCACACGGCCCTGCCAACGTACCTCAGCTCTGCCCAGAAACACCCCTGTTCCTGCAGTGCTGGGCTCCCCACACGGCCCTGCCAACGTACCTCAGCTCTGCCCAGAAACACCCCTGTTCCTGCAGTGCTGGGCTCCCCACACGGCCCTGCCAACGTACCTCAGCTCTGCCCAGAAACACCCCTGTTCCTGCAGTGCTGGGCTCCCCACACGGTCCTGCCAACGTACCTCAGCTCTGCCCAGCAACACCCCTGTTCCTGCAGTGCTGGGCTCCCCACACAGCCCTGCCAACATACCTCAGCTCTGCCCAGCAACACCCCTGTTCCTGCAGTGCCGGACTCCCCACACGGCCCTGCCAACGTACCTCAGCTCTGCCCAGCAACACCCCTGTTCCTGCAGTGCTGGGCTCCCCACACGGCCCTGCCAACGTACCTCAGCTCTGCCCAGAAACACCCCTGTTCCTGCAGTGCTGGGCTCCCCACACGGCCCTGCCAACGTACCTCAGCTCTGCCCAGAAACACCCCTGTTCCCACAATGCCGGGCTCCCCACATGGCCCCGCCAACGTATCTCAGCTCTGCCCAGAAACACCCGTGTTCCTGCAGTGCTGGGCTCCCCACACGGCCCTGCCAACGTACCTCAGCTCTGCCCAGAAACACCCCTGTTCCTGCAGTGCTGGGCTCCCCACACGGCCCTGCCAATGTACCTCACCTCTGCCCAGAAACACCCCTGTTCCTGCAGTGCTGGGCTCCCCACACGGCCCTGCCAACGTACCTCAGCTCTGCCCAGAAACACCCCTGTTCCTGCAGTGCTGGGCTCCCCACACGGTCCTGCCAACGTACCTCAGCTCTGCCCAGCAACACCCCTGTTCCTGCAGTGCTGGGCTCCCCACACAGCCCTGCCAACATACCTCAGCTCTGCCCAGCAACACCCCTGTTCCTGCAGTGCCGGACTCCCCACACGGCCCTGCCAACGTACCTCAGCTCTGCCCAGAAACACCCCTGTTCCTGCAGTGCTGGGCTCCCCACACGGCCCTGCCAACGTACCTCAGCTCTGCCCAGAAACACCCCTGTTCCTGCAGTGCTGGGCTCCCCACACGGCCCTGCCAACGTACCTCAGCTCTGCCCAGAAACACCCCTGTTCCCACAATGCCGGGCTCCCCACATGGCCCCGCCAACGTACCTCAGCTCTGCCCAGAAACACCCCTGTTCCTGCAGTGCTGGGCTCCCCACACAGCCCTGCCAACATACCTCAGCTCTGCCCAGCAACACCCCTGTTCCTGCAGTGCCGGACTCCCCACACGGCCCTGCCAACGTACCTCAGCTCTGCCCAGAAACACCCCTGTTCCTGCAGTGCTGGGCTCCCCACACGGCCCTGCCAACGTACCTCAGCTCTGCCCAGAAACACCCCTGTTCCTGCAGTGCTGGGCTCCCCACACGGCCCTGCCAACGTACCTCAGCTCTGCCCAGAAACACCCCTGTTCCCACAATGCCGGGCTCCCCACATGGCCCCGCCAACGTACCTCAGCTCTGCCCAGAAACACCCCTGTTCCTGCAGTGCTGGGCTCCCCACACGGCCCTGCCAACGTACCTCAGCTCTGCCCAGCCACACCCCTGTTCCTGCAGTGCTGGGCTCCCCACACGGCCCTGCCAACGTACCTCAGCTCTGCCCAGAAACACCCCTGTTCCTGCAGTGCTGGGCTCCCCACACGGCCCTGCCAACGTACCTCAGCTCTGCCCAGAAACACCCCTGTTCCCACAATGCCGGGCTCCCCACATGGCCCCGCCAACGTACCTCAGCTCTGCCCAGAAACACCCCTGTTCCTGCAGTGCTGGGCTCCCCACACGGCCCTGCCAACGTACCTCAGCTCTGCCCAGAAACACCCCTGTTCCTGCAGTGCTGGGCTCCCCACACGGCCCTGCCAACGTACCTCAGCCCTGCCCAGCCACACCCCTGTTCCTGCAGTGCTGGGCTCCCCACACGGCCCTGCCAACGTACCTCAGCTCTGCCCAGAAACACCCCTGTTCCTGCAGTGCTGGGCTCCCCACACGGCCCTGCCAACGTACCTCAGCTCTGCCCAGAAACACCCCTGTTCCTGCAGTGCTGGGCTCCCCACACGGCCCTGCCAACGTACCTCAGCTCTGCCCAGAAACACCCCTGTTCCTGCAGTGCTGGGCTCCCCACACGGTCCTGCCAACGTACCTCAGCTCTGCCCAGCAACACCCCTGTTCCTGCAGTGCTGGGCTCCCCACACAGCCCTGCCAACATACCTCAGCTCTGCCCAGCAACACCCCTGTTCCTGCAGTGCCGGACTCCCCACACGGCCCTGCCAACGTACCTCAGCTCTGCCCAGCAACACCCCTGTTCCTGCAGTGCTGGGCTCCCCACACGGCCCTGCCAACGTACCTCAGCTCTGCCCAGAAACACCCCTGTTCCTGCAGTGCTGGGCTCCCCACACGGCCCTGCCAACGTACCTCAGCTCTGCCCAGAAACACCCCTGTTCCCACAATGCCGGGCTCCCCACATGGCCCCGCCACGTACCTCAGCTCTGCCCAGAAACACCCCTGTTCCCACAATGCCGGGCTCCCCACATGGCCCCGCCAACGTATCTCAGCTCTGCCCAGCAACACCCCTGTTCCTGCAGTGCTGGGCTCCCCACACGGCCCTGCCAACGTACCTCAGCTCTGCCCAGGAACACCCCTGTTCCTGCAGTGCTGGGCTCCCCACACGGCCCTGCCAACGTACCTCAGCTCTGCCCAGAAACACCCCTGTTCCTGCAGTGCTGGGCTCCCCACACGGCCCTGCCAACGTACCTCAGCTCTGCCCAGAAACACCCCTGTTCCTGCAGTGCTGGGCTCCCCACACGGCCCTGCCAATGTACCTCAGCTCTGCCCAGCAACACCCCTGTTCCTGCAGTGCTGGGCTCCCCACACGGCCCTGCCAACGTACCTCAGCTCTGCCCAGAAACACCCCTGTTCCTGCAGTGCTGGGCTCCCCACACGGCCCTGCCAACGTACCTCAGCTCTGCCCAGAAACACCCCTGTTCCTGCAGTGCTGGGCTCCCCGCACGGCCCTGCCAACGTACCTCAGCTCTGCCCAGAAACACCCCTGTTCCTGCAGTGCTGGGCTCCCCACACGGCCCTGCCAACGTACCTCAGCCCTGCCCAGCCACACCCCCATTACCGCAATGCCGGGCTCCCCACACAGCCCTGCCAATGTATCTCAGCTCTGCCCAGCAATGCCCCCATTACCACAGTGCTGTTCCAGTCCAGGGTGCCCCACATGGCCCTGCCAATGTGCCCCACTCCTGACCTACAGGACATCCTGCTATTCCCATCCTGAGCTCCCCATACCCAGCTCTGCTAGTGCACCTCAATCCTGACCAGCAATCGCCTCCTGCTATTTCAGTTGTGGTACTCGTACAAGCACCAACCCCCTATGAGCTTCCCATGCCATCCTACCAATAGAGCCCAGTCCTGACCTGCAGCACCCCAGGCTGTTCCAGTCCTGCTCCTGCTCTACCACCCCCCAAACACACACACACACACTCACAGCTCTGCCAGTGCACCTTAGGCCCGATCGGTAGCACCCGCTTAGGGTTGCCAATCCTCCAGGATTGTCCTGAAGTCTCCAGGAATTAAAGATTAATCTTTAATTAAAGATTATGTCACGTGATGAAACCTCCAGGCATACGTCCAACCAAAATTGGCAACCCAGCCTTCATTTCCAGTCCTGGGCATCTGCCTCACAGAGACTGCCAGCCTTTTGCCAGGTTGTGTGATGGGCTTACAACAGCGATGAGGCCACTACGCTGACTTTCGCCGGTGACCTAACAAACAGCGTTTGAGCCCCATGTGTGCTTGGGGCTTCCTTCCTTACTGAGTGCCCTAGCCTTCTAATGGCCATCAGGGCTGCTACGGAGCTGAGCCTGGCTGGCAAAGGTAGTAGTGGAGTCTGTTTCCATAGGCAGCAGGAGCAGCAATCGCCCCTCCACATGTTAATGAGCAGCTTTGTTCTGCATCACCTAACTGTATAATAGCAGCAGGAATTAATATGACCACAAATTAATAGCGTAGAAGAGCAATCAGAGCAGAGTGAGATACATCCTAATGTGCTCGCTTGGAAAGGGTCGGGAAGAGGAATGCTGGAGACACTCTGCTGGTCATGGCCTCTGAACCCTGCCAATTGGGCCATGCTGCCACCACTAACATGCCTCACCTTTTGCCAAGGAGAAGTGACTGCTCTTTGCCAAGGATAAAAGAGGCCTGCATGCCCTCTTGGCATCCCACACCCTTTTAAGATGCACAGGGCCACATTTCTTGGGTGTGTTGGAAGCCAGTTCAGGAAGGAGGCTTTTGCATTTGTCGTTTCTCAAGGTGGGACCGCTTTCGCAGCCGTTTCTACTGAAATCCAGTTCTTATGTAATCAAGTGGGACCTCTATCTGCCTGTCTTTAATGCTCCCATCTCTGTAGTATCATTCACTCAGTTAGGGCTAAGCAATCCATCTATTCAACTGTAAATACCTAATAATCCCAAAGAAATCACAGTACTTAATGTATAGATAAAGATGTATAGAGAAAAGGAGAGTTTCGTAAGAAGAATCACTTTACCGACCTCTGAAATGCAGCTGTCTCTGGGGTGGAACACATGACAGCTGTTTAACAGCTCTCAACAACTTTGCACAGCAGGTTAGGGCCAGGGATACTGTATCCAACCAAAATTTCAGGTGGAGTTTAGGAAGCTAACACATATTCAACCCAGTTGAAATTTGGTCAGGACACCAGAGTTAATATCACTGCTTTTGCATACACACACAAAACCAAAATGTGATGGGATCATTGAGGACTACAAATGGTCAGAATCTTAGTTATGTGTCAGCACTTCTAGGATCACAGTGCCCCCTTACACTATGCTGGGGTATGGGAGCTGGTACTGACTCAGGGGAAAGCCTTCGGAATCACTAACACCACTTCCTGAAGCACCTTGCAGGCCTCCTCTCCAAATAATGACCAGGCTAAACCTTGCTTAGTTATTAAGAGCAGATAACATCACAGCCCAAAGGGTATTCCCTACAGATCAGAGCAACCCCCTGCATGCTGCTTAGACAATACTTGCAACCTGCACAAAGAGAGCAAGATGGACTTTACAGGGGAAGAAGGCAAAGAGACGAGCGCATTTAACCCCGGACACCCTCGGCTTGGAACAGGAGGATATTGTAAGAAACACAAACTGCCAACTCTTATTTACTCGTATTTCGCAGTGTGACGCTAATTTGACAATTAATGTTCAAGCTGATAATGGCTTGCCCCACCTCTCCAAACTGCTGCACCTGCTCCCGGTTGGAATCCAGCACTTCCCTGGAATTCACAATGAAGTGAAGGCAGCAGCAGTGAGATCACAACAGCACCCTGCAGCCAGGGGGAAAGCAGATGAAGAGAGCACCTTGAAAATGTGGTATCCCCCCAGGATTATCATGGATGGGAATACTGCCATGCTGGGGAGCTGCAGGTGAAGAGGCTGCCCCCTGGATAGCCATTTGCAGTGCACAAAAACAACTTTATTGAACCTATTAACTTATAGACAATGCTCATAGTCTTAGGTTCCAGTAGGTAGTGCTCTATTAACTAATTAGCATATTTTACACACACACACACACACACTGACATAGCTTTGCTTAGCACTCTTGTAACAGCCACCTCCTCCTCCCACTACTTCCTCGGGAGCTGTCGAGGATCTCATGTGAGATGCTAGTCAGCTCACTCATGGAATCCCAGAACATCCTTTGATTGCACATGGAGAGAGCTGTTTTAGGCCACCATCAGGGTGGGGGTGGGGGGTTGTTTTTTTGCAGTGGGCCAAATAAGTCAAATCCCCACATTTCCCTTATTTCTATACAATCATGATCATCACAGGGAACCAAAAACATTCCTTAAAGAGGAACTTTCACTGCAGGGCAAACAACTGAGAACACGGTGGGTGATTCAGTAGGTGGCATTCTTCCCTCTGAGCCAGTACTGAATTAATGCCCCAGCATGGTGCTAGGGGGCGCTGTGCTACAGGTACCACCTTTTAGAGGCACAAACCAACATGTGCTGATTGTCGGTGGGATTGGATTGTGCTCCCACCCCAATGAAAACCAGCAGCAATTCCATATGAGTCATGCTAATGTCAGCAAAGGATCAGGCCTATGACCTCTAAAGACCTCCTGGCAGTTTTCCCCAAGGGCAGTGGGTCCCAGCTAAACCCCTCCCGTGATAGCACTGTTTGTGTCTTGGCAGTCTTAGGTCTCTTCAGTTTCAGTCTGAGGAGGGTTCTCATCCCTTCATTTCACTAGGAATCTCCAGGTTCCAGTCTAAAACCTCAGAGCAAAACTCAATCAAAACCACCTGGTTTAGATACAGAATCCTAAATAGGGCCTGACTTCACTTGAAAGAGGAGAAAAATCTATGTGGCAGGGATCAGACCCAGATCTATATGGCCCCACAGCTCAGGAGGTTCTGATCCAGGATCCATCCTGGACCCATCTCTGCTGGAAAAGTTGATGACTAGGGCCCTACCAAATTCACGGCCATGAAAAACGCGTCACGGACCGTAAAATCTGGTCGTCATCCCCCCTCATTAAATTTGGTCTTTTGTGTGCTTTTACCCTATATTATACAGATTTCATAGAGAAGACCAGTGTTTCTCAAATTGGGGGTCCCGACCCAAAAGGGAGTTGCAGGGGGGGGTCACAAGGTTATTTTAGGGTATTGCCACCCTTACTTCTGCACTGCGTTCAGAGCTGGGTGGCTGGAAAGTGGTGGCTGTTGGCCAGGCACCCAGCTCTGAAGGCAGTGCCCTGCCAGCAGCAGCACAGAAGTAAGGGTGGCAATACCATACCCTGCCACTCTTTACTTCTGCGCTGCTGCCTTTGGAGCTGGACAGCCGGAGAGTGGCAAGGGTGGCAATACCGTACCAGGCCATCCTTACTCTGCGCTGGTGCTGGCGGTGGCTCTGCCTTCAGAGCTGGGCTCCTGGTTAGCAGCCGCTGCTCTCCTGCTACCCAGCGCTGCAGGCAGCGCTGCCGCCAGCAGCAGTGCAGAAGTAAGGGTAGCCGTACTGCAATAACCTTGTGACCCCCACAACTCCTTTTTGGGTCAGGACCCCTACAATTACAACACTGTGAAATTTCAAATTTAAATAGCTGAAATCATGAAATTTACCATTTTTAAAATCCGGTGTCCGTGAAATTGACCAAAATGGACCGTGGATTTGGTAGAGCCCTGTTCATGACTCTTCAGCAAAACTAGGCTAAGTTTCAAGTTTGCATCAGGAAACAAAGGAGATGCCAGCTGCATTGGTAAAGCACCCCCGGGTATCTCCAACACGGACACGGGCCTGCTAGCGGAAGGCCCTGGGTGAGAACGTTAAGAGTGGGTGGTGGTAGCTAGGAGAAAGGAGATGCTTCACAACATCTCCTTACTCTATCCCTTGAGCAGTAGCAACTGTTGTCATAAACCGCACGGTGGTAACCTGGTGTGAGAGTGGGTGTGAACTGCAGGCCAGGAGGGTGTGGAAGGGCAGGGGAGGCAGAGGGGAAGCGAGTAGAAGGCAAAGCTGGCCAATACCACTCACATGCAACCAAACTTCTCGACAGGAAGAGGAAACAAGAGTCAACTGAAAAGCAGCCTAAGCACCCACACCTGTTGGGGCTTGAACGCTTCCATGGAGCTAACCCTGTGCGGCACTGAATGCTCTTTACAAGGAGAAAAGGAGGGGAGATTGCTCACCTTCACCCCCTCCTGGAAATCTGCTTAGGGATCAAAAGACCTGGCTCACAAAGGCAACAAGGAAAAACATGTTCTGGTGAAATTGCCTTCTGCTCCCCATGTGTTTAATACCAGCTCAACCTCTGTTTCTTTGAATGCAGTTTAATTAGCTTCATTAGCAGCACACAAAAAGATGCTAATGGGTTTGTTTTGTTCTGAAGGATGGATATTTCCCTCCCTGGGTGTTTACAGGTGGGGGAGTACCCACAGGCTGCTACTGCACCTTGCTGAGAGCAAGCCAACTATGCCCTAAGGCACTGCAAGGAATCCCCCACTCAGCTGGCTCCCTGGGAGAAGTGAAAGCGCCCGGTTGCCTGGTTCAAGGAGTGCCAGGAAGCCAGCTACCTAATCTAAAGCTGTGCACATCTGCTCTCATGTGTTGGGACCTACTTCTTCCAGCTCTGCTCCCCCCACTCCTGGGAAATAAACATAGAACCTAAGCCAACAAAAGCTGCCTCTCCCCCTCCACTTGTATCCTGTAATAACACACCATAAAATTAACTAAATTCCACTGCTGTGTAATATGCAGCATAAAAGCTGCAGCAATATGACTGCAGGGCACAGTGGCATTAATATTTCCATCAGCTCCCCTTCACTCAGTGCCAGGGTTTTTACTTAAAACCTCCCCAGTCAAATAAAACAGCACACACAAGCAAAGGGGAATGAAAGTATTCAAACCGTTCTCCCCACCAGGTCCCCACTCACAGGCACCCCAGCAGACCCACACATAAATGTACTTCAACAGGCCCGTTTGTAAACGCCCGTGTGTGGAATTACACTGTTACAAATGTGCATGCACAGATCCAAACCAGTCTCCCTATCAGGCACCCAGAAACACTCCAGGGTGCAGAGCCACACAAACACACATAGGCAGGCACCCACATACACCCCATTTTGCACTTACACTTACACTTGACACGCATGCATGTGCATGGACAGACCCACACCAGTAATAATATATGGAGATATACCTATCTCATAGAACTGGAAGGGACCCCAAAAGGCCATTGAGTCCAGCCCCCTGCCTTCACTAACAAGACCAAGTACTGATTTTTCCCCTAAGTGCCCCCCTCAAAGATTGAGCTCACAAGCCTGGGTTTAGCAGGCTAATGCTCAAACCACTGAGCTATCCCTCCCTCTTAATGCTCTAGGGACCCACATATACCCCAGCATGAAGTCACAGCCGTTCCCACACAAACCCAATCCAGATGTGTAAGCACATCCCAATATCCTGATGCATGCGGGCGTGCCTACCTTAATGTGTGTACACCTATACCCCCAATGCATACTTGTGCCCAATGTGCACGTGCATTCCCATGCTCTGATGCCATCCTGTGTACGCGCACATTCACATACACACACCAGCAGACCCAAACGTGTGCAATCTGGTACAATGACTGACTCCAATTAGCTGCACAGTAGCAGGCAGATTTGCTGGTGTTCCCTGAAGTTTGCTCCATCACTGCAAGCAACTAAGCACTTACAGTCATCTCCCATTACAATGACAACACATCTTAATTGCACTCACTCAATGGTGGGTGTGAATTACTGCGAAAGACGCTTAACGCCTGGCTCTTTTTAAAGCAAACATCAGAGATATGTCTTCTTGCTCAGTTCTCTGGCAGCCGCTGATGTATCCTGGATAGCTCAGTATGTTGTAAACAAACAAAACAAGTCAGCGGGGATTCTTTGGCATTCACCACAAGGATCCTGCATGTAGTCATTAAGTCCAGCCCTGATTTTACCCCAGATGGCCCCCTCAAGGATTGAACTCACAACCCTGTGTTTAGCAGGCCAATGCTCAAACCACTAAGCTATCCCTCCCCTTGGTGCTGAGTGCTGGGTTCTAGCATCAGAGAGTTGGGGTCAGTGGTGTGGCTAGCCAGCTACTTGAAGGCTTTGTCTAGTCAAGAAAAATTAGCCCTATTGGTTTAATTGGTAAACTGGTTTAAATGGTAAATTGATTTAAATGCACTGGTAAATTACCAACTTAAACTGCACCGATTTAACTGGGGATTATTTTAGTGCATCTACACTGGGGGGTTATAATCAATATAATTTTATATTGATAGAGTTGTATAATCAGTACAGTTTAAACCAGTGAAACTTTTCTCATATACACAAGGCCTAAAAGCACCAGCAGATTTACCCAAGGAGCTGGCTCAGCCATGCAGAGAGCAACAGATGACACAGACCTTAAGCTAGACTAGGAAAACAAGTCGTTTTTAAAAATAAGCATAGCTAACAGAATACCAAGCCAGAGACTTGGGACTGGACTTGTCATTGCACGGAGAGCTGGTGCAGAGAGCAGGACACCGGGGTATTGTGGTCCCACACATGCCTTGCAGCATGAAGTCCAACTTATAGGTTAAAGCTCTGGACCCTGAAACCACATCAGAAAGAGCACCCAGTGGCCCAACTCCAGCAGGAGGAAAGGAGGAGACAAGACAGCCCAAGGCAGTGCCAAAAAGTATGCTCCAGCCTTCCAGCTAACTTGCTGGAAATGGCCAAAAGCCCAGAAGATGCTTCAGGGACTGTTCTCTGAAGGCAGGCTGAAGAATCAATACAGCAAAGAGGAAACCTTGACAGCCTGCCACCCTCCCTAATCATGGGAAAGATGTTTCGACACAAGGCTGAAAGGCCCAGCGCAGAGCGGCACACAATGCGAGCTTTGCCCTCACTTAATATCTCAGCTCCAGCTCCTCCCTGCGTTGGTGATCTGCTCTTGGGTATCTTAGGGTATGTCTACACTTAGCCGCTGGTTCGGCGGCAAGCAATCGATCCCGGAAGTGCTCGCCGTCGACGCCGGTACTCCAGCTCGGAGAGAGGAGTACGCGGCATCGACGGGGGAGCCTGCCTGCCGCGTCTGGACCGCGGTAAGTACCTTGTAGTTCGAACTAAGGTACTTCGACTTCAGCTACGTTATTCACGTAGCTGAAGTTGCGTATCTTAGTTCGATTTGGGGGGTTAGTGTAGACCGGGCCTTAGAGTGCCTGCTAAGGAGTTGCTGCAGGTGGGGTCTGGGAGGGCTAAACTGGATGCTTGACAAGCAGCAGGATGGGCTGGAAGTGCCAATATCCACCTGTCAAGTATCAGGGGGTCGCCGTGTTAGTCTGTATCCACAAAAACAACAAGGAGTCTGGTGGCACCTTAAAGACTAACAGATTTATTTGGGCATAAGCTTTCGTGGGTAAAAACCTCACTTCTTCGGATGCATAGAGTGAAAGTTACAGATGCAGGCATTATCTACTGACCCATGGAGAGCAGGGAGTTCTATATACACCTGATAACTACTGGACATAGGCTAGGTCTACACTACAGCGGGGGTCCGACCTAAGATACGCAACTTCAGCTACGTGAATACCGTAGCTGAAGTTGCGTATTTTAGGTCGGCTTACCTGGCGGTGAGGACGCGGGAAAGTCGACCGCTGCCGCGCTGCCGCCGACTCCGCTGCCGCCTCTTGCCGAGGTGGATTTCCGGAGTCGACGGCAGAGCGATCAGGGATCGATTTTACCGCGTCTTCACTAGACGCGGTAAGTCGATCCCCGATAGACCGATTGCTACCCGCCGGATCGGCGGGTAGTGAAGACAAAGCCTTAATTATCCACAGATAAACATCTGAGCATGCTGGCATGTGGATCAAATCCTGCTCTTGGTAGCAACGGTGTAAATCCAAAGCAACTCTACTGATCTCAGTGCCATTTATCAGGCCTGATTCCAATCTCATTATTATTATTTATATTGCAGTAGCACTGAGAAGTGCCAGTCACGAACCATTTTGCTAGGCACTCTCCAAACACAGGGGGGGAAAGACAGTCCCCTACAATCCAACCCAATTATACGCCTGTGTAATACCATTGACTCCAGTGGAGGATGTCCTGATTTATAGGGATGTGACATCAGAATTAGAGCTGTGTGCATATATATATATATATATATATATATATTTTTTTTTTTATTATTCTGTGGCTGAACTGAAAAGAAAAAAACCAAATTGTTATGAATTGATCTGAAATGAAAATTTTTCAGCAAACCAAAAAAGTTGATTTTTTAAAAATGTTTGGATCAAACTAAATGTCTGATTTGAGCCAAAACAAAATGGTCTGTTTCATTGTCACCATTTAAAAACATTTCTAAAAATAATGAAAATTTTAAATGAAAAGTTTTTTGGAATCAAAAAGTCAAAACATTTTAACTTTTTCAAAAACGTTGTTTTTGTCCAAAAAAATGGTGAATTTGACGCAAATTCATGAAATGTTTTTCTCGACCCAAATCTGCATTTTGCTTTGAGAAACAGTTTTTGTCTACAAAATTTCACCCAGCTCTACCCAGAATCAAGGCCAATGAATGCATTATTTCAGTGAAATGACTCTAGATTTCTAGAGAGTAAAATCTGGCTCATTGATTTCAGAGGAATTATTCCTGATTGACACTGGTGTCAGGGAAGAATCAGGCCTAATAAACAGCAATGAAGTCAGTGGAGTTACTGTAGATTTATACTGGCATAACTGCAGCATTAGGCCCACCGAGTTATGGGAATTCTAGAGAGAGAAGTCAGATTGGATCTAACCCAGCTCCCTGCCAGCACAGGGCCATTCCGTACTATACATTCTCCAGTTTAGCTGGGAACGACGAACTGAAATCAGCTGCAGCGAGTCTGTCCCATAGCAATGGCCTGGGTTCAGCAAGCTGGCCGTTTACCAGCGGTCTGATTACAGTGATGCTTCTGTATTTTGGTGCCCAAACTTCTCCCATTCTCTCTTCAAAACCCTTTTCGCGCCTACATGGTAAGGTGCTTTGGAGGATGAATGGCACTTTTAAATTGTAGCTGTACCCACCATCCTGATGCCATTATGGGAGCAGCGAGGAGACGGGGCTGTTTGTTTCCACAGGCAGCCAACCTAGAAGAGCCCCCACTCCCCCACCCTTGTTGCAGGCAAACCCATCACCTCTGACTTTCCGACAGCTGGTCTCAGTATGTCTGACTCCCACACAGCACCAGCTGCCGGGCATTGTCTTGTGTGCTCAACTGTAGGGCAGCCTGCCAGCTCTCACCAGTATCGGCATGTTATCAGCTCCAGTTTGCCATGTGGCCACTTTGCAAACAGGAGACCCCCTGGGGCCTGGTCTAGTCTCTAGCAAAGTTCAGGTCTGTAATTCTCTACCGGTGATCGCAAGCGTGGAAGCACATTGTAAAGCTGGAATATGAAAGAAGAGGGTTGGATTCCCCACTGATTTTGAACAGCCTGCCCACTTGCAGAACCAAAAGGAGTCAGGATGGGTAGAGGACCTCGCGCCCTCCAAAGCATCACTGTGTCTCCAACCCTGCCTGCAACCAGGGCATGATCCCGCAAGGTGCTGAGAGCTCTGATCTCCCAGGGAAGTCAAGGCAGGCTTCCAGATTCGTAAAGAAGAGGGGTCCCAGATGGGGAAATTATTGGACAGATGCTTGCAAAGGATTAGGAGTTTCCAGTCGCTCAGAGTGGAGCCTACACTGACAGAGACACGGCCAGAGGAGAGCCTGTATTCAAAGTAAACTGAAAAAGTATCTCCGGTAAGTGGATTATGTGAGCATCCTCATCCAACATGAAGCTTCCCTTGCCATCCACTCCTGGCTTGGATAGTAGGCAATATGACAGTCGTTTGTGCACCTGCTGCAGCAGCAGCTCTGCAATGAGATTAACGTGCCGGCTGACAGAGAAGGGAAACTTTGGGAAACAATCTGCAGTCCTGCTTTTTTCCATTCCCCTCTTCTGTAGGAAGGGCTATCTTGTGCTCCATCGTAGGGCTTTCTATAGGGCCCACCTCTGTGGGAGCGAAGTGCTTGTCAGGGAAATTAGAACTGCATAGCCAGTCCCCAGCGGAATTCTGCACTTCCTCCTTCCCCTGGCTAAGGACATTATATTCCTGTTTGTTTTGGGATGAGATATAAAATGGATATCCTGTCTAGCTATGGTAACGAAAGATACCATGGTGCTTTGGCAAGCGCAGAGGTGTTAGTTCCAACATACTGGACAAATTCAAGCACAGGCAATTACATTCGACCACCCTATTATTCTTATTCTTAATAATAATAATATATATTGTAGTTGCACCAGGATCCTCAGTCATGGACCAGGACTCCGTTGTGCTAGGTGCTGTACAAACACAGAACAAAAAGACAGTCCCTGCCCAAACTTGCTTACAGATCCAATAGTCTTTTTCATTCCTGTCCTAAATTGATGTATAATGTTACTGTGCGCTGTTAGCCGTCTGCCACATTCCACCGCAGACATGGCTGCACTTCAGTGGTAAACAAAGTCATCCCTTTGTATTGTTTGCACACTGATTGGTCACACTGAGAAAGCATTTGAGATCCTTTGGGATAGATGGGGTTATATGAAAACTAGACATTACTAGGGTGTCATATCCCCCTCAGGCTGGGACTTTATTTTTGGTTGCTGTAAAGATAACTGTGATGTCAGAAGCAGATGGTTATGGCACTTCAGGTGGGGGGAAGGATAAACTGCAGAAGCAGATGGACACAAGATACAAAGATCCTTTTCATGCAAAATGTCCCTGGTAATATATTTTTTAATGACAGAGAAAGAACTAAAGAAAATGCATTAACAGGTGTGTTGTGAGCAAGACACGAGAAGGCATTCTTCCGCTCTACTCTGCTCTGGTTAGGCCTCAGCTGGAGTATGGTGTCCTTTGCCCTCTGCATCCGAAGAAGTGGGCTGTAGCCCACGAAAGCTTATGCTCTAATAAATTTGTTAGTCTCTAAGGCTTGGTCTACACTTACCCCCCAATTCGAACTAAGGTACGCAACTTCAGCTACGTGAATAACGTAGCTGAAGTTTGAAGTATCTTAGTTCGAACTTACCTCGGTCCACACACGGCAGGCAGGCTCCCCCGTCGACGCCGCGGTTCCCCCGTCGACGCCGCGGTACTCCTCTCGTCTAGCTGGAGTACCGCAGTCGACGGCGATCACTTCCTGGTTCGACTTATCGCGTCCAGACAAGACGCGATAAGTCGAACCCAGAACTTCGATTCCCAGCCGCCGAACTAGCGGCTGGGTGTAGACATACCCTAAGGTGCCACAAGTACTCCTGTTCTTTTTGCGGATACAGACTAACACGGCTGCTACTCTGAAATTTGCCCTTCATGTTATTCTCCCAGGGGATCCTGCCCATCTGTTCCCTGAGGGAGTCAAAGTCTGCTTTTCTGAAGTCCAGGGTCCGTATTCTGCTGCTCTCCTTTCTTCCTTGTGTCAGGAATCTGAACTCGGCCATCTCATGGTCACTGCCTCCCAGGTTCCCATCCACTTTTGCTTCCCCTACTAATTCTTCCCTGTTTGTGAGCAGCAGGTCAAGAAAAGCTCTGCCCCTAGTTGGTTCCTCCAGCACTTGCACCAGGAAATTGTCCCCTAGATTTTCCAAAAACTTCCTGGATTGTCTGTGCACCGCTGTATTGTTCTCCCAGCGGACATCAGGGTGATTAAAGTCTCCCATGAGAACCAGGGCCTGTGATCTAGCAACTTCTGTTAGTTGCCGGAAGAAAGCCTCGTCCACCTCATCCCCCTGGTCTGGTGGTCTATAGCAGACTCCGACCACGACATCATCCTTGTAGCTCACACTCCTCAACTTTATCCAGAGACTCTCAGGTTTTTCTGCAGTTTCATACTGGAGCTCTGAGTGGTCATACTCCTCTCTTACATACAACGCAACTCCCCCACCTTTTCTGCCCTGCCTGTCCTTCCTGAACAGTTTATATCCATCCATGACAGTACTCCAGTCATGTGAGTTATCCCACCAAGTCTCTGTTATTCCAATCGCATCATAGTTCCCTGACTGTGCCAGGACTTCCAGTTCTCCCTGCTTGTTTCCCAGGCTCCTTGCATTTGTGTATAGGCACTTAAGATAACTCATCGATCGTCCCTCTTTCTCAGTATGAGGCAGGAGTCCTCCCCTCTTACGCTCTCCTGCTCGTGCTTCCTCCCAGGATCCCATTTCCCCACTTACCTCAGGGCTTTGGTCTCCTTCCCCCGGTGAACCTAGTTTAAAGCCCTCCTCACTAGGTTAGCCAGCCTGCTTGCGAAGATGCTCTTCCCTCTCTTCGTTAGGTGGAGCCCGTCTTTGCCTAGCACTCCTCCTTCTTGGAACACCATCCCATGGTCGAAGAATCCAAAGCCTTCTCTCCGACACCACCTGCGTAGCCATTCGTTGACTTCCACGATTCGACGGTCTCTACCCAGGCCTTTTCCTTGCACAGGGAGGATGGACGAGAACACCACTTGCGCCTCAAACTCCTTTATCCTTCTTCCCAGAGCGGATCAACGACACTTCCCAGCCCAAGGCTGTAGACCCAAGAAGTATGGATAGGAGCTGAAATTCTGGGGTTCCTCTCAAAACTTCCCGAGGGCTGAATATCATTACAAAAAATCCAAACATTACAAAATAAAATTGCATATCATGTTAGGGGGAAAAAGCAGTTGCCATTGTGGCCACAGAGCAGTGGTTGAATGGGCCTAATAAGCTATTTTGGGGATTTACCCAGTAATCCTGCTACAGCAGCCAGGTGAATACTGTAGGTAGGAGCTTTCCTTTTTGGAATCCAATCTTCCAATCTCTCACTCTCTCTAAACTGAGAAGCAAACCTGTTGAGGGTTAGCTATTTTCAGTGCTGCTGTGGTACGGATCAGGTATTAAAGGGAGGTGATAAAGGATTTATTGAGGTAGCCTCTCCATTATTTTAATATCACTTAATTAAATACAATAGAAGCAGTCTTAAACTAGCCATGTTTGAAAGAGTTGTTGCTACATACAGAGGATATTAACAGCAACTTCTGCATTTTTTACTGAAAACATGTCAGGGTATGGACATTTTGTATCATTTTCCCTCCACCCCAACACACAACTTCCACCTCCCTAACCTTAACCTTAGAGGTTTGGGGCTAAAATTAAAAAAAAAAAAAAAGTAAATACTCCTGCAAAAAATGTCTAGAAATATTTATTCCAATTTGGCTATGCCTGTATTCATACCCTTCTTGCATCTGATGTTTATCAAATGAGTTTATTAGCAGGAATTTTCACCGATTTTAAGTATGGCTAAAGATTCATAGACAGTGAATTTAGCATTCATAACTACAAATGGTCACCCCAGAAATCTGATTCCAAGAGTTACTATCATCCAATCAGGGAATGAAAACGTACCATGTAACAATCAGACCAGCCAGACTTTTGGATAGCAAGTACTTGAGATGAACTGCTCACAGATGAGCTACTCACAGAAATTATTCCGCAAATAACTCGAAAGAACAAATGATTTTGAGAAAATCATGATCTGGTGGAGATCTGTGTCCCATGTCACACAGCTGCCAGGTTGAGGAGTAGGCTCTCCAGTATGCCTCACTGGACCACCCAAGCTCCATTAGAATTTACACTCTTCAAATACTTTTCAGACAGCTGATTTTGCAAACAAAGGACATCAACTAAACCACACACGTGTGGCAGGACCTTCAGCTATGAAAACATGAGCCTGGCCTGGAGGACCCACTCCATTTGCGATAGCAATATTAGGGCTTGTATCCTCTGCAGACCGCAGCCACTAGAGGGTGACATTCACACACACTCAAGGTATCCTGAAATTCCAGCCAGGAGAAGGCAGTGCACACACACACACACACACACACACACACACACACACACACACACACACACCATCATGTGCCAGCAATGCCCCTCTGCCATGTACATTGGCCAAACCGGACAGTCTCTACGCAAAAGAATAAATGGACACAAATCAGACATCAAGAACTGTAACATTCAAAAACCATTAGAAGAATCTCACTTGGTAAGGCAACTCCCATCTTTTCATGTGCTGTATATTTATACCTCCCTGCTGTATTTTTCACTCCATGCATCTGATGAAGTGGGTTATAGCCCACGAAAGCTTATGCCCAAATAAATTTTTTAGTCTCTAAGGTGCCACAAGGACTCTGCATTGTTTTTGCTGATACAGACTAAGGCCTGGTCTACACTAGGAGTTTATGTCGAATTTAGCACCGTTACATCGAATTAACTCTGCACCCGTCCACACCACGAAGCTATTTAGTTCGACATAGAGGTCTCTTAAATTCGACTTCTGTACTCCTCCCCAACGAGGGGAGTAGCGCTAAATTCGACATGGCCATGTCGAATTAGGCTAGGTGTGGATGGAAATCGACGCTAATAGCTCCGGGAGCTATCCCACAGTGCACCACTCTGTTGACGCTCTGGACAGCAGTCCGAGCTCGGATGCTCTGACCAGCCACACAGGAAAAGCCCCGGGAAAATTTGAATTCCTTTTCCTGTCTGGGCAGTTTGAATCTCATTTCCTGTTTGGACATCGTGGCGAGCTCAGCAGCACTGGCAACGATGCAGAGCTCTCCAGCAGAGATGGCCGTGCAATCTCAGAATAGAAAGAGGGCCCCAGCATGGACTGATCGGGAAATCTTGGATCTGATCGCTGTGTGGGGCGATGAGTCCGTGCTTTCCGAGCTGCGCTCCAAAAGACGGAATGCAAAGATCTACGAGAAGATCTCTAAAGCCATGGCAGAGAGAGGATACAGCCGGGATGCAACGCAGTGCCGCGTGAAAATCAAGGAGCTGAGACAAGGGTACCAGAAGACCAAAGAGGCAAACGGACGCTCCGGATCCCAGCCCCACACATCCCGTTTCTACGAGGCACTGCATTCCATCCTAGGTGCGGCCGCCACCACTACCCCACCACTGACCGTGGACTCTGAGGATGGGATATTGTCAACGGCCGGTTCCTCGGACATGTTAGCGGACGGGGAAGATGAGGAAGGAGATGAGGAGGACGAGGCAGTCAACAGCGCTTACAACGCTGATTTCCCCGACAGCCAGGATCTCTTCATCACCCTTACAGAGATCCCCTACCAACCGTCCCCAGCCGTTAACCCGGACACAGAATCAGGGGAAGGATCAGCCAGTAAGTGTTTTAAACATCTAAACATTTATTTTTAACAGAACAGGAATATTAACAATAACAACAATGGGTTTCTCATGATTAGTTTGCCCTAGGCGCTTAACGTTTCAGTCCTGGGCAGTGCAACTATTGAAAAAAAATCTAACAATGTCCGGTTTAGCATGATTGTTCTGCCCAAGCCACTCTACTGTTTAGTCCCTGCCAGTGCAGCTACAGTAAAATGCGGTCTATATGTCCGGGGATAGAGCTGAAATCCTCAATGGACATCTCCACGAAGCTCTCCTGGAGGTAATTGGAAAGCCTTTGCATCAGGTTCCTGGGGAGAGCGGCCTTATTGGGTCCTCCATAATAGCAGACATTTCCGCGCCAGGAGACAAGCAAGTACTCCGGGATCATTGCCCTGCAGAGCATGGCGGCATACGGCCCTGGTCTTTGCAGGCTTTCCCGAAGCATTCTTTCTTTTTCCGTCTCTGAGATCCTCATCAGAGTGATGTCGCTCATGGTGACCTGCTTTGAATTAGGTAGGGGAATGTTAGTATTGGGACTGCTTGCCTGTTCCTTTACAGAACTGTAACCGGCGGTTTACAGCCACGCGGTGGAGGCGGGAGAGGGGCAGCATACAGGGATCTTTCCCAGGGACAGCCGCGAGGGGGTGGGACAGGGGCAGAGTTCATGCTTGCCGGATTGCTGGCAGCAGGGACTGGCATTGCTTTCAATGTGAAAGGAGGCCAGTGCAACTATTAAAGTTTTAAGCAGCCACAAGTCTACGGCTTACCATGTCAGCCTGCTACCCAAATTCCACTGTCCTGCCCCGCTTGTCAGATCTGCACTGCAAGACCCCAGGCACTGAATGCGAAGGCCGAAAATTCGACCTTGTCCTGAGTGCGCATGTGATAGGTGCTGTGCATGGTCTTGTTCACAGAGAAAGACTATGTTCTTTGTTCACAACTAAATTTATCTTTCTGAGGAATTCACTCCCTTTTTCCCATTCCCACAGCTGCGACTGTCTCCCAACGTAGCCTGGCATCAGACTCCCAGAGGCTAGCGCAGATTAGGCGTAGGAAGAAGAGGACACGGGAGGACATGTTCTCGGAACTTATGGGCTGCTCCCGAGCCCAGGCAGCACAGCAGACCCAGTGGAGGGAGAACTTGTCCCAAATGCACCGTTCACACATGGAACGGGAGGAGAGGTGGCGGCAGGAAGACCAGCAGGCGACTCAAACGCTGCTTGGACTTATGAGGGAGCAAACGGACACGCTCCGGCGCCTTGTGGATGTTCTGCAGGACCGGAGGCAGGAGGACAGAGCCCCGCTGCAGTCTATCTGTAACCGCCCTCCCCCGCCACCAAGTCCCATACCCCCCTCACCCAAAGTCCAAAGAAGGAGGGGCGGCAGAGTCCGTGAAAACTCTCACTCCACCCCTGCAGACTGCTCTACTACTAGAAGGCTCTCATTCCCCAAAATTTGACAAGTCCTTTCCTTCCTGCCTCACCCAAGCCCCCGTCCAAGTTTCACCCCCCAGTTTCATGTGTAGTTGCTAATAAAAAATACGTTTCTGTTAATTACTGTTTCCATCATGTTCTTTTGGAGGAGAGTCTGTCTGAAGGGGGGGAAGGGGGTTGGTAATTGGACAGGACAGTCACCTTTACCAGGGTACAGAGGCGGGGGCAGGTTCAGCAGCAGGGCACACACACATTGCAGTCACTAGTTACCCTGGTCAGTCTGGGAGGTGGTTTTAGTGTTCTGTGGGGGGTGGGGGGTGCTCTGTGACTTTGTGGCGGGGGAGGGCAGTTACAGATCTTATGCAGCGGTCCTTGTCCTGGATCACAGAGCCACGCAGCAGGGGATCTGTAACCGTCCTCCCCCTGCCACAAAGTCACATAGCCCCCCCACAGGTCCCGAACAGGAGGGGTGGCAGGGTCCGTTGAAACCACCAGTCCACCACTGCAGAGCCTGTCATTCCTGGAGTTTGGAAGCGTCATTTGCATCACTACACTACACCCGCTCCCCACCACAGTCTGCGTCCCAGGTTCAACACTTTCCCACGAAAACAGTAATAAAGAAAACGGTGTTCATTAACAAAATTCAAGTGATTTTATTTTTAAACGTGTGTTGGAAGGGGGGGAACGGGGTATGTAACTGGAGAGGATACTGAACATTTAGTGGGTAAAGAAACGGGGGCAGGTTCAGCTTCTCTGTACACAAACTGAAAAGTCACTGGTTACCCTGCTCACTCAGGAACCTAGCTTTCAAAGCCTCCCGGATGCACAGCGCGTCCCGCTGGGCTCTTCTAATCGCCCGGCTGTCTGGCTGGGCATAATCAGAAGCCAGGCTACTTGCCTCAACCTCCCACCCCGCCATAAAGGTCTCCCCCTTGCTCTCACAGAGATTGTGGAGCACACAGCAAGCTGCAATAACAATGGGGATATTGGTTTCGCTGAGATCACAGCGAGTCAGTAAGCTTCTCCATCTCCCCTTGAGACGGCCATAAGCACACTCCACCACCATTCTGCACTTGCTCAGCCGGTAGTTGAAGAGTTCTTTTTCAGTGTCCAGGGCGCCAGTATAGGGCTTCATGAGCCAGGGCATTAGCGGGTAGGCTGGGTCCCCGAGGATGACTATAGGCATCTCCACATCCCCAAGAGTTATTTTGTGGTCCGGGAAGTAAATACCTTCCTGCAGCCGTCTAAACAGACCTGAGTTCCTGAAAACACGAGCGTCATGAACCTTGCCCGGCCATCCGACATTGATGTTTGTAAAACATCCCCTATGGTCCACCAGTGCTTGCAGCACCATTGAAAAGTAGCCCTTTCGGTTGATGTACTGGCTGGCCTGGTGGTCCGGTCCCAGGATAGGGATGTGAGTTCCATCTATAGCCCCACCGCAGTTTGGGAATCCCATCAAGGCGAAGCCATCTATGATGGCCTGCGCGTTTCCCAGGGTCACTACCTTTGAGAGCAGTAGCTCAACGATTGCGTTGGCTACTTGCATCACAACAACCCCCACGGTAGATTTGCCCACGCCAAAGTGGTTCGCGACTGACCGGTAGCTGTCTGGCGTTGCAAGCTTCCAGAGGGCTATGGCCACTCGCTTCTGGACAGTCAGGGCTGCTCGCATCCGGGTGTCATTGCGCTTCAGGGCAGGGGACAGCAACTCACAAAGTTCAAGGAAAGTCCCCTTCCGCATGCGAAAGTTTCGCAGCCACTGGGATTCATCCCAGACCTGCAGCACTATGCGGTCCCACCAGTCCGTGCTTGTTTCCCGGGCCCAGAATTGCCGTTCCACAACATCCACATGACCCATTGCCACCGTGATGTCCTCGGCGCTGGGTCCCGTGCTTTCTGACAGGTCTGTGCTACTCTCAGACTTCAGGCCCTCACTGCGGTGCCGTAGCCTCCTCGCCTGATTTATCTGCATCTGCCTCTGGGAAAGGTGGATGATAAGCTGCGAGGCGTTGACAACGGCCACAACTGCAGCGATGGTCGCAGCGGGCTCCATGCTCGCAGTGCTGTGGCGTCCGCGCTGTCACTGACCAGAAAAGTGCGCGAACTGATTTCCCGCCGGCGCTTTCAGGGAGGGAGGGCGGGAGTGACGGTTGGATGACGACAGTTACCCAAAACCACCCTCGACACATTTTTTTCCCCAGAAGGCATTGGGGGCTCGACCCAGAATTCCAATGGGCAGCAGGGACTGCGGGAACTGTGGGATAGCTGCCCACAGTGCGCCACTTCCAATGTCGACGCTTGTCCCGTTAGTGTGGACTCACAAAGTCGAATTACTGTCCTTAGTGTGGACACACACGTTCGACTTTGCAATATCGATTCCACATATTCGATTTAAGTAAAATCGAACTACTCTCGTAGTGTAGACATACCCTAACACGGCTACCCCTCTGAAACTCATTACAGGGTTATTCTATCCTTCTCCCATTAACTCTCATTTGGCAAATATATATACATTTTGGATTAATGGGGGTATGATTGATTTATGAGGCAAGATTATTGGAGTTTATATATAATTCCATTACTCTTGCCACATAAATCAATCATACCTCTAGCCTCCCAAATGCAAGATTTGGCTACCCTTTCTCACACTGAGTTGTACCTTACTCCATGAGTAGCCCCACTGACAACTTTATGGTGTTAAGATGCCTGGAACTGAATGCAATATTGTATTCTCTTATATTCTCACCTTTGCTTTACAGAGACACACTAATGCCTCTTTGGTCCATGACGTTATGCCCAAAAATCCCAAATATTTCTGGGTTATTTTGCTGCAATATTGCCCTTCAAGCTTGTCTTCTAATTTGATGTCCACCATCACTCATGGGTCTCTTGCAAAGTCTCCATCTTCCGTTAACAAATACCATTTTTCTATTGAAAAGTCACTGTTGTAACAATTGAAAGAGCTTACAGAATCAGTGAAAAATACACGGGGAAAGAAAGGATGTAGTAGGGGCTTTTATCAGAATCAGCACTATTTATTTTGTTCCTGGGTATTAAAGATCAGAGAAAATAAACCCAGAGTAATTTCAATATCATAGGGGTTAGGATGGCGCAGCCAGGGCGGGGGTGGAGAAAGGGGTGGGAGTGGGGAGACCCCACTCCAACCCCCTGCAGGGCTTCTCCCCACATTCCCTTCATCTCGTTCAGAAAGCCCTCCCGTTTTATAGCAGAAGAAAAAGATTTTGCAGTCATGGTGCAATGGAGCAAAGGGACTATATCAAGAGGAGGGTGAAAAAACAGCATCAAAGAGGGGATGGAAGAATAAAAGAGCTCCTTTGCTGATCCACAGCTGAGCTGGGCAAAGCTTATAAAAGATAAATAATGCTGACATTACAAAGCTATGGCTAATTCATTTTCTACTTGTCACCACTTGGGATAATTGGCCTACACAACAAGCATGGGAAAAGCAGGTCGGCTTTTTTGCCTTATTTTTTTCTTAGAGGTACAACTCGGATTAGACTGTGTGTTATACCACTGATAAAAATAAAGAGAACGATCCAAAACCTTCAATCTTTAATCCAGAGAGGTTGCAAATGAATAGCTCAAGTGCCTCTGGATCAAGTGAGGCCTAGTTGTCTCTATGGTAACTAAGCCAGTGTTAGAGTAAGGCTTTACCTGGAAGCTTTGCAGATATGGGCCAGCTTGGCTCCATTTGAAGTGTGCGTGTGGCTTGTAGTGTTGTAGTGTTGCCAACTCTCACGATTTTATCAAGGTTCTTGCAGTATTTGGTGTTTTTCATAAAGTTCCAGCTCCTGGATTCAGCTGATTACCTTTGAATCTCCACTTTCATATATTTATTTTTTAAAAGCAAGTCTTTAGCCGTCACGATTGCGGCAAAACACTTGAAAATGTGATCCGAGTATACTCCAAAGACTCAAAGACAAATAAAGTTATTATTATTGCAATGGTGCCTAAGAACCCCAGTCATGGGCCAGGGCCCCACTGTGCTAGAAACTGTACAAACAGAACAAAAAGATGATCCCTGCCTTAAATATCTTACAATTTAAGTACAAAACACGAGAGAAGAGGTGGATGCCGACAGAGAGAGGGAAGAGCATAAGGAAACAATGAACCAATACTAGTCCCATAACTGATTACTTTTTAAAATCTATCACTTTTTATAAGTCTCCTGATTTTTAAACTAATCTCCTGATCTGATTTTTTGCAGGCTGACTTGTGATTTTTCTGATGCTTGGAGTTGGTTGCACTGTTGTACGGCACCTGAATTTAGATAACTAAGGCATTCAGAGCTCTCTGCGTGGAAGGGGTTTCCATTTTATCTTTCAATGAAAGGTTTACAGAGGAAACCATACAGCTTTCTTACCATCAGCCAGAAAAATGTGTCTCAGTCATCAGAGAAAACTGCTGTTCATTTCACTCTGTTCATAACAAAAACATCCTTCCTTTAAGGGAAATCATCTTGTGATTGTGAGACACTGGTTAGAAATAGAGATGGCTTCACCTGGAATCTGAATCCCCTCTGATTTTACATCTTGTGGTAGTTTTGTCAAACTCAAGGCCCTAAGGGCAAACCTGCCTTTTTCAGGTGAGGGTCCAGCCACTGGGGCTGGGTATGTTTTCCTTGCTTAGACTGGGATGAAATATTTTCAGCCCTGACCTGACAGCAATATACAAGAACAGCTGATCTTGGGAGAGTTCAGCGCTGTTTAACATGATCAAATCCAAACTGAGCCCCTGCTCTTAATCCTAACCTGCTTCCTCAACCCATCTCCGTTTAAAAATGCTGTGGCCAGAGAAACATATGAAGCAGTGTCTGGATTTACTGCTAAAGTGTAGGATACTGCCTAGCGGGTGCTGGAACAATTTGTATAGGGGAAGTGCTGAGAGCCATTGATCCAAACTGTAAACCCTGTATATGATGGAAACCACTTCAAGCCAGGGCACCCCCAGCACCTGTGCTGCCTAATCCACCAGGTGCCCACTGGGAGAGAGGGGTTCAGGTGAGGTTCTTGGAGGAGGAAGGGTCAACCTGCCCTTCCTTGGGTCATGAAAAAGGAGAGGAATTTGCTGACCTCTAGACCCTCAATGGAGAGCACAGTGGAGGAGCCTACCACATGCTTTGCTTGAGATTGGCAGCAAGAGGGGCTGGAGACAGCAAGACTCTGTGAGTGGGAGTGAGAGAAAAGGGTCACCTCACCCCTTCCCATGCAGAACAGCATTCCCTCTTTCCCCCACCCCCGAGAGGGCACCCCTCTCTCTCAGATGCCATGCTTTTCTCCTTTCAATTTTGGCTGACGATTCACAACATTCTCTTTTTGCTGCTATCAAATATATAAAACAGTGACTTCCAACTGAGACAAGCTCAGTGTGAGGGGACAGCTCCCTTCTGCAACACCTACAAGAGAAGCTGTCTACAAGCCTGAGGCAGCTGGTTGGTTTGACTATCCAGTGTAGTAGTAACATGAGAAGGGCAAATGATGAGAATCGAGAAAGAAAGGAGAAACTATGCTAATGGATTCAGTGCTTCTCCAGGGTTTTGCCACCCACTGGTAGACAACAGTAACACGGAGTAGTTTCCTCTTGAGTTAGGTCCACTTAAAGCACATGGGCCCGATCTTCTGCTGGTGTAAATCAGTGAAGTTCCATTGACTTCAATGGAGTAATTCTAATTTACATGAGCTGAGGATCTGGCCTATGATGTTTCCAATGATTTTGCAGTTGTGAATATACTCCTGGGCTCCTACCACAACTCAAGAACGTGTTCTACAGGGGATGAGTTGGCCAAGGCTCAACCACTATCTGCTCAAGTCATTCCATGCTACTCTGCCAGCCTGTACTTTTGCCTCATGGGAGGAGAGTGCCTACCAGGGGATGCTCCTGATTCTATTTAACATGCGAGCGCTGTCCTTATGTGCACATCTCTTGCTCTGGCCGTGCGTGTCAGGCAGACCTGGAGCTGCTGTTGACGCATTAGCAGAAGGAGAGGAGAAGACCAGCTCTTTGCAGATGGGCGGCACTCACATGCCACCAGTGGGAGTGGAAGGAGGTGAGGAAGAGAGGAGATAGACAGGGTCAGAACTGGGAGGGCCAACTAAAGAGGGAGGAACAAAATCCAAGTCTTTCTGCCATAGGAAGCAAACTCAATCCTCTTGCTGGAACTCAGGCGCTCTTTTAAAGGAAACATATACACAATACTATAAAATATATATGGAATAAGAGCTGAACTGAAAAATCAATTAATTCCTCAATGATCAAACTGGAAATTTTATTTCAAACCAAAACTAACCAGGTGGTGAGAAAAACCTTATTAGACAGTAAAGTAACTTGTTAATAAATATTTCTTTTACCTGTAACCTTATGTTTCCAAATCCTTATATTGGAATCTTTATCTCGAGCTCTGTTAAATAAACTTCAATTTCAAAAAAAAATTCAACAACACTGTCCAAAGGTGTTGCGCTAAGGAGAGTATTGAATTAAGATGAAACCAGTAAACTGGGGTGCATTGCTTCCATGGAGGCAGAGGACTGGTTGGCCAGAAAATAGGGAAGTGGGCAATCCAGTTTAACAAAGCAGGGTGTGTAAACTTCTAAGAGGCAGAGGGAAAGAGCAGGGCTCACGGAGCCTGGAGCAGAGCACCCTGTGTTGCCAGCAGCCAGTGGCTGGGAGACTTTCCCCTCGTAGGGGACAGACAGGTCTCCCTCCTGCTGTAAGCCCAGACACCTGAAAAGTGTCCCTGTACTACTCTGGCAGGTTGATTTCTTAAAAAAAAAAAACCCACCTGGCAGCTGTTTGAAGTTGCTCAGGAGTTTGGAATGTTAGTGTGGATTCATGGAAGATAGGCATTCAAAGAGTATGATAAATTCATTGCTCACATGGCTATATGTATAGTATATATGTATTCTCTCTCACACACACGCCCCTAGCTAGATATTCTAATCAAAGGGACAAAGCACTAGGGTTCTGGGTGAAGAACATGCCAACTTTGTAGCTCTTTGTCAGCATACAATTACTCATGCATTACACTGAGCTTTTGTTTTGCTCCAGCAAGCCACCTTCCCCCACACCCCGCTCTCAAATGCACGATTTCAGGGTTACACTCCCCCCACCTCCTCGCCGTCTGCCCCCTTCCCCATTGGACAGATGAATTTGCCAGAACAATCCAGCCCTTGCCAAAGAAGCCACTCAAAGCAGGCAGCTGGAGACCTCAGGGTAATTGATTGGACATGGAACATTACTGGTCTGCAAACATGGCTGCACAGAGAAAGTGGCCACTTTGCCAGTCTGAGCACATATGAGGATGATTATGTTAATAAACTGCCCTTAACTGATCAGTCTGCTGCAAGGAAGACCGGGGGGAGGGCGTGCCAGCCAGCAAGAAGTCATTGTGTCACCCCCTACAAAGAACATACACAAACAAGAAGCGCCAATGACACAGACCGAGTTTGGGACCATATTTCCACAGTATCAGTTTTCAGGCATTGGGCCAAATTCTTCTCTGGCATAAACCCATCTGAAGGCAAGGGAGTAACCCCAGGGATTAACTGGCCTACTGGGGAAGACATATTCACTTCAGTTCAGACTACAGGGCAGTATCATGCCAGCTGGGGCCCCAGCCTTCATGACTCACTGGGGATTAGCCTCGAAAACTGGCTAGATGCTTTCAAATATTTTACCTGAAGTAACTTACTGTTTTTACTCAAGAAATAACAGTAACAACTTACATTTCAGACGGTCTTTTACATTTCTATGGAGACTTTTATCTCAAAGTTGTTTAGCAAGTACGGTAATCAAAATGACTTCTCCTCCACTGCTGAAATGCAGCCACCTCTGGCCTGGAATGCAGCGGCTGTTGAACAGCGCACAGCAATGCTACACAATAGTTTAGGACAGAAAAAGAAGAAGATTTTATCCAGTTCAAAGTGGGATTCTCTGCCCCTACCTTGCCCCAGCAACATGGTGCTGGCCTAGAAGAACCCTGCTCCAGGATACAAATTATATTGCATCTTTATATATATATTCCTAACTTGGTCACATTACATCTGCCAAACTCAATTCATGGAAAAGGGCTAGATTTCTACCAAAAATCTAACTTTTGGTTAGCATGATCAGCAGTGGTCTCAGCATACCAGCAGCTTAATCGTCGACAAATTTTTGGTGGCATCACAGCAAAGAAGTGTTTTATGGAGGGGGTTGAATGAGGATAATGCATTGGTTTTGTAAAGTTTACAGGAGCTTCTTCAAAGCATGCAGGGCAGCGTGGGAGAAAACACAAAAGGGGATGTTTGAAAATTTAGCAAGTGGGCCATTGGCATCATGGGCCAATTGGAGGCTGGAGTCTACCTTTCAATACTGAATGAAAGATGATAGGTAGTGTGGGGATAGGCTGTGAAGGGTCTTGAAAGTGAAGCCAAGTAGCTTACGTTTCATAAGATCTTGAAGGAGGAGTCAGCAGAAGGATGCAAAGAGGGGGTTAAAGTGATGGGCTAGGAGAATGATCTTGACAGCTGAATTCTCAATGGATATGAGCAAAGCAAGGTTGCATTTCTCAAGGCCAGAGAAAAGGCCGTTGCAGTAATCGAGACACAGGAAGTTGAGAGCCAGGAGGAGAGTTTTAGCTGTATGGATGGATAGAAAAGGCCGTATTTTAGCGATGTTATGCGGAAAGAATCAGCAAAATGCAGACGCAGCCTGGAGGTGATGCAGAGCAGCGGACGTAGCCTAGAGAGGTGTCCGAATCAAGGATGATGCCCAGGTTATGGGTCTGAATGGAGGCAGCATGGTGGTAATGTCCACAGAGATCAAAAAAGGAGGTGACGGAGAGAGCTGGAGGTGTGGGGATGGGAAGGGGGAAGGGCGATTAAGAGCTCTCTTTTATCCATGTTGAGCTTGCGCTGACGGCTAGGCATCCACAAGGACATGGCAGAGAGAGACACAGGGTACGTCTATACTTACCTCCGGGTCCGGCGGTAAGCAATCGATCCCGGATCGATCCCGGAAGTGCTCGCCGTCAACGCCGGTACTCCTGCTCCGCGAGAGGAGTACGCGGAGTCGACGGGGGAGCCTGCCTGCCGCGTGTGGACCCGCGGTAAGTTCGAACTAAGATAGTTCGACTTCAGCTACGTGAATAACGTAGCTGAAGTTGCGTATCTTAGTTCGAAGTGGGGGGTTAGTGTGGACCAGCCCTTAGACAGTCTGTCGATCTGTAGTATCACGGTGGGGAACCCCAAGCTGGGAAGCCTTTACCACTATCATCAAAACAAGCAACAGCAGAGAAGGGACAACCTGCTGACGTATTTCTTTTTCCCTCCATGCTTTAAAAAATCTTCACTGGCTAAAAAGGAAAGAAAGCATGTACAGACCAGTTAGAAAATAAAAGGGGGCCAATTCCCTCATATTAAGCCTGTTATTAGGCTCAGAATCAAATTAAACTACAGGGCTTTTCACTAGCAGAGTGCTATTTTAAGGCTTATTAGACTATATTAGGATTGGCATAAATTTCCACTGACATAATATAGGCCTTTAATTGGATTTAAGGGCGAGGAGGCTGCATTAAACTAAAATCAGCCCTCGCAGGGGGAAATTCGGTATTCTCCTCACAGCTCCTCTGCTTTCCCTTGGCACGGATCCCAAGCAGTCAACCAGGCTGGGTAACCCATTCAGAACCAGATGTAATTGCTTATACTCCTCTAAATCAGGCAGATAAGCAATCTGGCTGCCAAAACTATAACACACACACCATTGCTCATTAGCAAAAGATGTACTGCTCTGGCCGGTGCTCCAGTTCACATGCGAAGCTGGAGAAATGGCATTTTCTTGGAAGCAAACTGAGTACTGGAGGAGAATTCGTGTTAAGTATTCGCTTGTGGAAGGTGACAATCACAGAGTCTCAAAGCCAACGCCTCAACCTTCAAAGGTCTGGTAGTACCAGAGCTATGACTACTAATAAAAATATAATTCCTCAACTGCTTGTAACATGGTTTGGGGGGCTTCTATATTACCTGACTCCTTCAACCATCTTCTGACTAGAAATGTACAAATTTCAGGAGGGTCAGAGGTCAGGAGTTCTGCTCAGAGAAGCACCCTGTCGGTTGGAACAATAGCCAGATCATCTCTTCACCCCAAAGACTTCGGCAATACGGATCGAACTCTAGACAGTTGTGTTAGCATAGCATGCATGATGTGCCATCTAGACAAACACAGTCACATTTAGGCTGGGAAGTCACAAGATCATAATCTCAGGTGGATTTCAGTGCTTCCTGCTTCCTGGAGAACAAAAAATATTCTTTCACGTTTTTTTGGCATTTTTCCAGTCTCAACAAAATGAGCACGAGCAATATTTAGACTGAGAAAATAGCTTAACACAAAGATGCCCACAGACTGAAAAACAACACTAAAAAAATAAGTGAACCAAACATTGTGTGTCTCAATAAAGGTTCAGCTCAGTACAGGCTAGGACTGGGTGATCACTCATCCTGTATTTTAAGGGATTTCTTTTATCTTGCACCTAAGGTCCCACCACTGGCTTCCAATAATAAGGAGCTATTAAGAGGTGTTTGATCTCTGTTCAAGCAACAGTCATGAAGATGATCATTCCCTGTGATACAAAGGTATGGTTTTGTACCAGGCATACAAGACCATGGGCTGGTGTCCCCCTAGTAATACGTTTTGTCCCATATTTGTCATACACTTACAATATTGGCCATTCCAGGTTAGAACACTTCACTGGGTGCTGGATGGAGCCTGAAGAACCTGGCCTCTCACTTGATACACAATGGTGTTTCAGACAGAGTAGTCCTAATAAGTGACTGCACATGGCATACCTCTGCTCCCAAATCGCTCTGAATAATTGCAGTGACTCCACTTATAGTTCCATGCCTCGGGGCACAGAACCCCAATATGAGATGATCTAACTCTCCTCCTCTTCAGCCCAGCTCCTCTTGAACTCTGTTGACCACAGTGCATCTCTTCACCTCTAAACTTCTCCCATCCTCCCCATATCCCCCAGCCACACATGGTCATCATTAATGGAACACTGAGAAAGCAATGAATTTGCAGCAGCCTCCACTACCCCCAGCGGCAAGTTCAAAGGATGCTGCTGTATGGCATTTAATGGTTCCAGGAAAGTGGCTCACAGCAGAATTATTGCTGCAGTATTTCAAGAGTGTGTGTGTGTGCATGTGTGTGAGATCTGATGTGTCACTGCTCTGCAGCTGCTTCTTATTAGCTCAAGCACTGAGCTGCTGGGGATGGTGATTTTTCTTTCAATGAGACAAACTTTGTTCCTTTTGTATCAATTGCTTCAAGATGTAGCTGAGAAGTGCAGACAGACTGAACAGGGCTGATGGTTCCAAGGGGGGCAAAATGCTCTAGCACAGCTCCATGGTTTCCTATGCTGTATTCCAACAGACACATCCCAAGTGGGTGAACTGGGGATGGCATGGCTAGAAGTTGGGGAAAAGCTACTGGATTCAACCGTATCAAAGTATTTTGGTAGCTCCCATCACTGTAGGGATGGCACAAATGTCAATGCAACAGTCAAAAGGTGTTAACACAGGCTAGAAAAATTAGTATGGCTACAACGAGAAGTGATGTGAATCTTCACCCAGAACTCAACTGAATACAAAACAAATTGGATAGCATTAATGCACAGCTAAACGGGGGCACCAACAGGGAGAGAAGACCAACAAGGCAGTTAGGCAGGGGCAAGAAGCATTTGTGAGTCTCAGGAGATCTACTTGTTTTATGGACTGCAAGTCAAATCTATGTATACAAACACACAAATACAGATCTATATGTGTACACACTGACTCAGGTTCAGATCTTCAGCTGGCATAAATCAGTGCCACTCCATTGACATCAATGGAATAATATTGATTTACACCAGCCAAGGCCCACAGTGTACAGAATATAGTACCAGCGACATTATGGCTGTAAATGGTCCAAGTTCATCTGTTTTCACTAGTTCTAGGAATCTCTCTTTTCTCCGGTGCCAACTGAGACAGGTGAGCTTGGGCTGGACATGGAGGATGCTGCGGAAGTTTCCCTGACGACTGCAGCCACACAGATGAGAGATCTTAGAACATCCAACTGATGGGCCTGGGTTTGCTTTTTTTAAGTCATCCAGGTACCAACTGTACTAGCAGACACATCTTTACTGAGAGAAATAATCACAAAGCTGCTGTTATATCTCCTTCTGCCTTAGACTCAGATGGTTCACCAGCCATGTGAGGTAGCATGAGAAGGAAACATGCTTGATGATAAAAATAAAGATCCAACCTGAATATTCACAAAGGACTTGAACCAAGCCTAAGCAGAACCTTTGGGGGGGGGGGGGAGGAATCAGGGGATTTACTTTAAACTCCCCACATGGCCCTACACATTCTGGGACTCAAATGCTAAAATATTGGGGAAATATTTCCCTCGTAATATTTCTGAATCAGCCCAGGGCAGGAAATATGTATAGAGAGAGATTTCCCACGCTCTAAAGTTGGGCCAGACATTCAAACTTTTGGTTGCTTACCCAAACTACATTTCCTAAATGTTCAGGCTTTGCCCATCACTAGGTAGTTCCAGCTGAGTTAGGATGGCTCCGATCCTGCTGGAAGCTTAAACCAATAAAGAGCATATCTTGTGACATGGCAAGACCAACAATTGTCTTTACAGATACCCAGGGCCGGCTCCAGGCACCAGCCCACCAAGCATGTGCTTGGGGCGGCGCCTGGAGGGGGAAGGCACGGAGCAGGTTGCGGTATGGTGCGACAGGGGAAAGCCTGGAGGGGGGCGGCGCGGCGGGGCCACGACCGGGCTCACCGCCCTCCCCCCGGCGCTCCGGCCTGTCGGGGAGAGCGGAGAGCCCCAGCCGGGCTTGCCGCCCTCCCCCCGGCGCTCCTGCCGGTCGGGGATTGCGGGCCCGCGGCCGGGCTCGGCGCCCTCCCCTGCCGAAATGTAGGCTGGGTGTAGGTTTCCTGATGGTGATATCTATTAGTCTGTGAAATGGTCTCTCAACAGAAGCAGACCCATTGTTTGGGACATTTAAAGTTAGACTGGACAAAGCACTTGGGAATCCACTAGGGGGAACTATCTTGCACCAGCCTCTGGAGAATGGACAAGATCTCATAAGACTTTTCTGTCTTGGATTTCTCTGCTCCTCTCATTATTCTGTGTTTAGATCATTTGCATTTGAATTTGCATTTATCCAGCCCCTGATGCTGAAATGTGTAGGCAGGCAATTCAGGATCTGCTGTGTTTATGTAACTGTAAACTAGGTTTTTAGCAGTTTAATTAGTAATATTAATAATGTCACCTAAGTTTAATGATACCAATTATAACACAGTAAATATTGTTTACTGGATTACAAGTAGCCATAATAAAACATGAACTTTCATGCTTGGTCAAACTTTCAAAACATATTCTTTAAAAAAAGTGAACAGGCAGTTTAACTTTCATATACCGGTGGCTCTTTTGATCTCAAAGAGGGATAATTATTACAAATAAATATTTGCAAGTGGGAGACTTTCTCAAATGACGCATCATCTCCTCTCCTGGGCTTTGCTTCTACAAGTTGAGATTGAGTTGCCCATTCCAGCCAAGTGGAAAATGTCTTTGTGATGTCACTGACAGGTGATGATGAGCTGTTCTCATTCACAGAAGAAGAAGAGGAGGAAGAGAAAGAGGTAGTCAAACTGTAAGAGAGAAAGGCTAGGCTTACACCCTGCTGTTTACAAACTGTTCGGCTCATCTGAGGAATGACAGCTTCATAGGAGTACAGGAAAGACCTATTTGGTCAGAGAGGGCAGGACTTCCATAAGTGCTCTGCGTTGGCCTAACTGGTCCCATTGAAACTGATAGATGGAAACAGATTTAGGCCAATAAGTGCTACTGAAAATCCCACCACCAGTCCATCCCCTTCTGCTTCTGCAGCATCATTCTATGCCATGCCCTACATCTAGAGAAGTGACATGTTGGGTGGGGTTGTCTGGACCTGCCCACCATGGACATGCACTATCTCTGATTTTCATCAGAACAATTTCCTTTTTGTTAGCTCTGGTAAAAAGGTCCCAAATTGACATCTATGGAGCCTGAAGCCCTTTCTTATTCCACATAACAATACAGGTCAGATATGGGCAAGTTTCCTCTATATTGCTCGGCCAATGAAACCCTAACTTAGAAGAGCCACTTCTAAGGGCAAAAGGGCACGTCAGACACTAGTGTCCATTCAGTCGCTGGGCTCTCTGCTGAGACTATCCAGACAACCACCTCCTCCATGTCACTTCACTACTTCCCTCCACCTCAGCTCTTCAGAGCCTCTCACACTCTTGTGTGCATCTGGTAACATTCTGATGGCTGCTCAGTGGCCAATATGAAACAAATTGGTGGATCTCAGCCCATTTCTTAGGCCTGGTCTACACTAGGAGCTTATATAGAATTTAGCGCCGTTACATCGAATTAACCCTGCACCCGTCCACACCAGGAAGCTACTTAGTTCGAAATAGACCTCTTTTAAATTCGACTTCTGTAATCCTCGAAAACGAGAGGAGTAGCGCTAAATTCGAAATGGCAATATCGAATTAGGCTAGGTGTGGATGGAAATCGACGGTAATAGCTCCGGGAGCTATCCCACAGTGCACCACTCTGTTGACGCTCTGGACAGCACTTCGAGCTCGGATGCTCTGACCAGCCACACAGGAAAAGCCCCGGGAAAATTTGAATTCCTTTTCCTGTCTGGCCAGTTTGAATCTCATTTTCTGTTTGGACAGCGTGGAGAGCTCAGCAGCACTGGCAACGATGCAGAGCTCTCCAGCAGAGTTGGCCGTGCAATCTAATAGAAAGAGGGCCCCAGCATGGACTGATCGGGAAGTCTTGGATCTCATCGCTGTGTGGGGCGATGAGTCCGTGCTTTCAGAGCTGCGCTCCAAAAGAAGGAATGCAAAGATCTACGAGAAGATCTCGAAAGCCATGGCAGAGAGAGGATACAGCCGGGATGCAACGCAGTGCCGCGTGAAAATCAAGGAGCTGAGACAAGGCTACCAAAAAACCAAAGAGGCAAACCGACGCTCCGGATCCCAGCCCCACACATCACGTTTCTACGAGGCACTGCGTTCCATCCTAGGTGCGGCCGCCACCACTACCCCACCACTGACCGTGGACTCCGAGGATGGGATATTGTCCACGGCCGGTTCCTCCTCGGAAATGTTAGGTGACGGGGAAGATGAGGAAGGAGATGAGGAGGACGAGGCAGTCGACAGCGCTTGCACCGCTGATTTCAACGACAGCCAGGAGCTCTTCATCACCCTTACCGAGATCCCCTACCAACCGTCCACAGCCCTTACCCCGGACACCGAATCAGGGGAAGGATCAAGCAATGAGTGCTTTAAACATCTAAATGAATTCCATTTCATTTTAACATAAGTGGAATATTTATATTGTGAAGAATGGGCTTTTCAGTCACTCATTTAAACATAGAAACTTTTATTTATAACAAAACAGGAATATTAACTATATTAGTAATTTGTTGTTCATGATTTGGTTGGCTTAGTGAACTATTTACTACTAACTATATATAGAAAATCAAGTACTGTCCGGATATTCATGATTAGTCCACCACAGGACGCTCCACTCTGTAGTCCGTTATGCTGAACTTAAAGGAAAAGGCGGTCAATGTGCCCGGGAATGGACAGACAGTCCTCCTGGGATAGCTCGGCATAGCTCTCCTGCAGGTACCGCTCCAGCATGCGCACGAGGTTCAATGGCAGGGCGATCTTGTTTGGTCCCCCGTGGTAACACATGTTCCCACGCCATGAGTCCATCAGGTAGTCGGGGATCAGTGCGCGGCACAGCATGGCGGCATACGGCCCAGGCCTCTGCATGCTTTCACGCAGCATCCTTCCCCTCTCGGTCTCCGAGATCCTCATGAGGGTTATGTCACACATGACGCCCTGCTTTAAATTAGGAAGGGGAATGTTAGTATTGGGACTGCTTTACAGCCACGCTGTGGAGGCGGCAGAGGGGCAGCATACAGGGATCTTTCCCGGGGACAGCCGCGAGGTGGTGGGACAGGGGCAGAGCTCATGCTTCCCTGATTGCTGCCAGCAGAGAGTGGCCTTGCATTCAGTGCGAAAGGAGCCCAGTGCTACTATTACATGTTTAAGCTGCCACAAGTCTACGGCTTACCATGTTTTCCTGCAGCAGAAGTAGAGGTGTCCTGCAACGCTTCTCTGATCGCAACTGCAGGACCCCAGACACATAAGGCGAGGGCCGAAAATTCGACCTTGTCCTGAGTGCGCATGTGAAAGGTCCAGTGCATGGTGTTGTTCACAGAGAAAGACTATGCTCTTTGTTAGCAACTTCATGTATCTGTCTCAGGAATTTACTCCCTTTTTCCCATTCCCACAGACACATCTGCGACTGTCTCCCAACCCAGCCTGGCATCACACTCCCAGAGGCTAGCGCAGATTAGAAGAAGGAAGAGAAAAACTCGTGAAGACATGTTTTATGAACTTATGGAGTGCTCACGAGAGCAGGCAGCCCAGACGACACAGTGGAGGGAGAACTTGTCACAAATGCACAGAGCAGTCATGGAACGGGAGGAGAGGTGGCGCCAGGAGGACCAGCAGGCTACTCAAACCCTGCTTGGACTAATGAGGGAGCAAACGGAGACGCTCCGGCGCCTAGTGGATGTTCTGCAAGACCGGAGGCAGGAGGACAGAGCACTGCTGCTGTCTATCTCTAACCGCCCTCCCCCGCCACCAAGTCCCACACCCCCCTCACCAAAAGTACAAAGAAGGAGGGGCGGCAAGGTCCGTTAAAACTGTCAGTCGGCCACTGCACACTGCTGCAGCAATGGAAGGCTCTCGTTCCAAAGTTTGAAAAGTCCTTTCCTACCCATCTCACACTAGCCCATGTCCAAGTTTCCTCCACCCCCCCCCCCCCTTTTCATGTGCGGTTCACAATAAAACATCTGTTTCTGTTAAGTACTGTTTCCGAGAGTGTCTTTTGGAGGGGATTCTGTCTGAAGGGGGGGAAGGGGTTTGTTACTTGGACAGGACAGTCACCTGTAGCAGGCTACAGAGGCGGGGGCAGGTCCAGCATCAGGACACATACACAGCACAGTCACCAGTTACCCTGGTCAGTCTGGGAGGCGGTTTTCTTGTTCTGGGGTGCGAGGGGGTTGATCTGTGACTTTGTGTCGGGGGAGGGCAGTTAGAGATCCTATGCCGCGGTCCTTATCCTGGATCACAGAGCCACGCAGCAGGGGATCTGTTACCCTCCGCCCCCTGCCAGAAAGTCACTTGGCCGACACATACATCCAGTCCCGCCCAGGACTGCTGGCAGGCTGCGTTGAAACAACCAGTCCAGCACTGCGGAGCCTGTCATTCCCGGACTTTAGAAGCATCATTTGCATCAAAACACTAAGCCCGCCCCCCCGCCACAGTCTGCGTCCCCGGTTTAAAACATTCCCGCGAAAACAGTAAAAAAGAGAACCTTGTGCATTAACGGAACAGAAAAGATTTTATTTGTTGGGAAGGTGGGGAAGGGGGTATGTAACTTGGAAGGATAGTCAACAGTAACTGGGTAAAGAAACGGGGGCAGGTTCAGCATCTGTGTCCACAAAGTAAAAAGTCACTGGAGACCCTGTTCAGTCAGGAACCTGGCTTTCAAAGCCTCCCTGATGCACAGCGCGTCCCGCTGTGATCTTCTAATCGCCCTGCTGTCTGGCTGGACGTAATCAGAAGCCAGGCTATTTGCCTCAACCTCCCACCCTGACATATAGGTCTCCCCCTTGCTCTCACACAAATTGTGGAGCACACAGCAAGCAGCTATCACAATGGGGATATTGGTCTCGCTGAGATCACAGCGAGTGAGTAGGCTTCTCCATCTCCCCTTGAGACGGCCAAAAGCACACTCCACCACCATTCTGCACTTGCTGAGCCGGTAGTTGAAGAGTTCTTTCCCTGAGTCCAGTGCGCCAGTGTAGGGCTTCATGAGCCAGGGCATTAGCGGGTATGCGGGGTCCCCGAGGATGACTGTAGGCATCTCCACATCCCCAACAGTTACTTTGTGGTCCGGGAAGTAAAGACCGTCCTGCAGCCGTCTACACAGACCAGAGTTCCTGAACACCCTAGCGTCATGAACCTTGCCAGGCCATCCAACGTAGATATTGGTAAAACGTCCCCGATGGTCCACCAGTGCTTGCAGCACCATGGAAAAGTAGCCCTTCCGGTTGATGTACTGGCTAGCCTGGTGGTCCGGTGCCAGGATAGGGATGTGAGTCCCATCTATAGCCCCACCGCAGTTTGGGAATCCCATCTCGGCAAAGCCATCTCTGATGAGCTCCACGTTTCCCAGGGTCACTACCTTAGATAGCAGTAGCTTGACGATTGCCCTGGCTACTTGCATAACAGCAACCCCCACGGTAGACTTGCCCACGCCAAACTGGTTAGCGACGGACCGGTAGCTGTCTGGCGTTGCGAGCTTCCAGAGGGCTATGGCCACTCGCTTCTGGACAGTCAGGGCTGCCCGCATCCGGGTGTCCTTTCGCTTCAGGGAAGGGGACAGCAACTCACACAGTTCGAGGAAAGTCCCCTTCCGCATGCGAAAGTTGCGCAGCCACTGGGATTCATCCCAGACCTGCAGCACTATGCGGTCCCACCATTCCGTGCTGGTTTCACGGGCCCAGAATCGCCGTTCAACAGTATCAACAAGACCCAGTGACAGCGAGATGTCCTGGGCGCTGGGTCTCATGTTCTCAGAGAGGTCGGAGCTAGTGTCCGACTTCATGCCGTCACGGTAGTGCCGTAGCCTCCTCTCATGATTGATCTGCAGCTGCCTCTGGTACAGGTGGAGGAGAAGCTGCGAGGCGTTGAGAACTGCCACAACTGCAGCGATGGTCGCAGCGGGATCCATGCTCGCACTGCTGTGGCGTCCGCGCTGTCAGTAATCAGAAAAGCGCGCGAACTGATTTCCCGCCGGCGCTTTCAGGGAGGGAGGGAGGGAGGGCTTGAGTGACGGACGGATGACGACAGGCGCCCAAAAGCACCCTCGACACATTTTTTTACCCAGAAGGCATTTGGGGCTCGACCCAGAATTCCAATGGGCAGGGGGGACTGCGGGAACTGTGGGATAGCTGCCCACAGTGCACCGCTTCCAATGTCGACGCTTGCCCCGTTAGTGTGGACTCACAAAGTCTCACAAAGTCGAATTACTGTCCTTAGTGTGGACACACACGTTCGACTTAGTAATATCGATTCCACATAGTCGAATTAACTAAAATCGAAGTACTCTCGTAGTGTAGACAAGGCCTTAGAGGGAAGGTGCCTAAATCAAAAAGCCACCATCCCAATTGGCGCCCTGTTGACTGTGTCATCAGACTAGTCAAGGAACTATCCTTTCAACACCTCTTTTACACATCTTCCTTCTGTTTATTTTTCTCTGCGTTACTGGGTATTCCTGATTTTGCCTGTGCAAAGATGAAGGTGGAGTGAGGAATGAGAGGGTAAGGAAGAATAGGGAGAGAATGTATCTCTATCCACAGCTTCACAGCATAATTTACAAGAAGGGGCAACTTATAATAAATAACCCAAAGCCCCTGGGAACAGTGACCTAATCAAGATGTATAATTGCATGTCTTATCTAAATGAAAGCATCATTTCAGAAATGGTAATGTGCATCACTGTGGATTGAATTGCTATAGAGTTCAGCACTGAAGGGTAATTATAATGTTTAACAAATATATTCCCTTTGGGGGCCTGCAGTTAAAGATACCATGGCGCTTCTTCTTACTGCTACCTCCTACTAAATTACCAAACATTCCAAAATATCTCCCTGCTCGCAAGCTTCTCATGGACTTTCCGAGCTGGAACTCTGTTGCCCTTTACAGTCCAGAGCACTGCTCTCTGAACTGGTCTTCAGGAAGCCAAGAGGTGCCGATCACAGGCAGTGCTTACAAACACATGAGAAATAAGCTAAGCAAGAGGGTAGAAATTAGAGATGGAAAAGATCATTAGGTCAAGTCCAGCTCCCTGCTAGACTAGCATGGTTCCTTACAGTGTGAGTTACAGTGTTTTGCCCAGTCTAGTTTTAAATAAATCCAAAGTTAATGTTCCATATATTAACAGATCTCACTCTCTGGAAGTTTTGATATGATTCTTAAAATTCCCATTTCTTAATTTCATCCCATCCCTCCCTCTTAGTTATACCTACCGGAATAATTCCCATCCCTCCGTGGTGTGTATGCCCTTCAGATATGTGTAGATTGTTACCATGAATAGTTGATAGATTATGGACATAACGTTACGATGTATAATTGCATGCATCATGACACCACTATACTGCCCATAGCACAGATGCCTCCATCACAACTGGCCCCCTGGTGGACAGCCACAGCAGAGAGGACCAACAAGGGGGCCCCATAATGCCTACTGTGGTGATGTTGTGGACATTTGTCCACTAGGAACTGGACTGAGACCATAAAACTACAGAACATAAGAACACAGGACTGGAAGGGACCTTCTGGATCACTGAGTCCAGTCCCTGCTATTGCAGGCAATCCTGTCATACATTTATCAAGCACCATCTTAAAACCAGTTAGCTGTCTTGCCTCAACCACTCCTATGGGGAGGCTATTCCACAACCTCACTCCTCTGATGGTAAGAAACCTTCTAATTTCCAACCTAAATTTATTCATGGACACTTTATACCCATTTTTTCGTGTCCCACCATTGTTCTTTAGCTTGAATAGCTCTTCTCCCTCCATGGTGTTTACTCTCCTGCCCCCGTACGTATTTATAGAGTGCAATCATAACCCCTCCCAGCCTTCATTTTGCTAGGCTAAACAAGCCAGGCTCTCAGTCTCCTCTCATAAGATCAGCTCTCCTTTCCCTTGATCATCCTAGTAGCCCTTCTTTGCACCTGCTCCAGTCTGAAAGCACATGTGCCACCCGCCAGTAGCAATTTCTGGTCCCTACTGGGCAAGGTGAGACTGGAAAGGTGAAAGGCACTGTATCATGATGACAATACTTTGAGTCATCCAGACTCCAAACTCACTTCCTAGTTTTCCTAGTTCATCCCACTCAGCCTGGAGACCATGCCCCATTCCTCCACTGGGAATCCCCAATAAAAGATCTTGCAAACACTCTGCCCCAGTCACCCTCAGCTCACCCCAGTACTCGCATGTCAAGAACTACAACAAATCACAGTAGCTCATGATACTGTGGCAGGGCCATGGTCTCACCATGATGGGAATAGAGATCAACTCAGGTCAGTGCAGTAAGTACCTGACGAGCTTTCAGAGAGAATTTTTATTCTGATTTATTTATTTATTGCTAGGAATGATGGATGGATTCAACAGGGAAGACAATCTAGTTTAGAGACAGACCAGTCAGCTGCAAAATAGCTGATCCCGCTTTGGGTTATTTGCTAGGAAAACAAAATTGAGCCAGCCCTGTATTCTGAGAATCTTTTAAAATCAACTTTAATAAAAAGAAAAGAAGAGGGGGAGAGAGCAAGAGAGGGGGATTCGGTTAAATGAATCACTTCTGTGTTGTCTCCAACACCCTGATTAAAGCCATGGTAAAGAAGCCTGAACACAATTTTGTTTGCTGCAGTCTTTCCTAATGCGTTCTATTATATCTAAAGTTTCATTTTGTTCTCTTTTGATCTGTGAAAGTAAAGCAGCAATGGAGGGGAGGAGGAGCCCAGAGAAATTGACACAAATCTTGTTTTCTTCCTTTCTCTTCGCCCACATCAATAACTCAATTGGATCAGAAGTGAAGCTTGAGCAGAAATTAACCTTATGTGATTGCCAAATGAAAAGCAGAAGGTGTATTGGAAAAGCAATATTGCCAATAAAGTTAAATTACTGGACAGACAGCCTTCCCCTCCCCAACATTAGAGTCAGAATGTTTTGAAGATTGGTATAAACTTTATCTGCTTGTAATAACTACACGATGTAACCTTCTGCCCCTTTAAGGAGCCCCGTAGCTTCACCTGTTGGAGAGGAACCAAGAGCTGTGTAGGACAGTAAAGGGAGTTAAGCAGAACAGGAGGCTGTGTGGTTTCTAGGAGAGAGGGCATAGTACTGGCAACCAGGGCACCTGGGTTATATTCTCAGCTCTGCCACTGATTGACTATATGATGTTGGTCAAGTCACTTAGCTCTCTGCCCCTGTTTCCCTATCTGTGAAGCGGGGATAATGATACTCACCCTTCTTTGTTAAGTCCTCAGTATTGTACGTTGAAATTTCAAACATGCACAGCATTGGCCTACTCCCACTGAAGTCAATGATCAAATTTCCACTCTCTTCGATGGGAGCAGCATTGCGAGCTTTCAGACTCCAGAGATGGCTGGCAGGCGGCGCAGACCTTTTCATGGAGCTTGGTTTGTACAAAGCTTGGACGTCTGTTTGAACGCTAAAGGCTCTGTAGGGGAAGGAGGCCTGTACAAGCTTGGTTGGACCAGGTATCACGTGGACAGGTATAATGTCAGGGCAGGGCAGAAACTGATGAGTGGAGGCAAAGTGCAGGGGATCCTGATCTTGCCTTGCAGAGACACTGTTGCAATCTGTTTCAGCCTGAAAGCAGGAGTAAGGCCTCAGGAAGGAAGCACATAGCTAAATACCTTATGAGCATAAGGAGAAGCCCATATAGCATAAGACCCCTTCATTCTCCACCCATGCCCCATCCCTTTTTCACCAAGCGCACTTTGAGGAAGGGAGTAGGTGGACGGAAAACACAAGGCTCATTGCAGAGGACTGTGCCTTGCACTTAATGCTATTTGCCCACCCAGGTATCCTCCACGCATACATTAGATCACAACCACACTGCGTTCTCTGCAGCATCGAGGTCTAAACATGGAATTCACAGGCCAATTACACATTTGTCTTTGCAGGATCCAAGGTCTCACACACTGGCCAGACACCTTGGAGGAGCTGGGCATCCTCTTCTTTTCCTTTGCTAGCAAGCCGTAGCATAGATTAACTTGACCAAAGGCTGCCCCAGCAGCACTCACGCAGGCCTACAGTTTGCAAATGGTGATATTATGCACGCTGTGTGGCTGGGGCCCGTGCACTGTTTGGGCTTGGAATCAAAAGTGCTGGAGTGAAGGGGGGAAAAAAAGGCGTATTAAGCAGTGATTTTTCACTCCTGGAGGGTGTGCCATCAGATGCTGCCTGTGCAATGAGTCTGTGTGTGGGCTGAGGGTATGGGAGGAAGGCAGCAGGAGGAATTCATTAGCATTTTGGTGGTTACATATTTATGTTCAGAAACAAACACGTGGAGCAAACAGAGGACACATTGGGGAGCGCTGCTTTGCAAAAAACTCGCCGACATTCACAGCTGTTCAGATTTGCTGGCAGCCTACGAAAGGCCCCCAGTTGACCAAGGCACACCAGGCCAAGGAATCAGAAGAAAGGAAAAATTATTCAGATTCCATAACCTTTCCTTGGGTCAGTTCCAGTCTGAAGCCACTAAATAGGTTCATTTGCCTGATGTCAGGGAAGGGGAGCAGTTTGCACTGACAGTGCTTCCTATTGGACAGGTTCACAGTGAAAAACCTCCAAGGCAGGGCTCTATTCCTGAGAGAGATGCAGACGCAGCCAGAGAGCTAAAGCCAAAAGTATAGAGGTTTTTCAGGTTAAGTTCCTAGTAGAGAAGAAACCAATCTGCCTTGAAGGCAGTATCAGCCTTTCAGTAGAACAGGGGGCCCACAATATATCTAGTTTTAAGATGGAGCTTGATAAGTTCATGAACAGGATTACAAGATGTGGCTGTTTACGATAGCAGTGGACAGGACTTGATAACCTAGGAGTTCCTTCCAGTCCCATGTTCTGTGCAAAATGGGACGTAAACAACAAACGTGTGAAAGAAGCAGCATCTCAAGTTAACCCAGTGCTTTGCAACATCAAAGTGCTTCATATGAACATAAAGGTCTTATTATATCTATGAGAGCTCCTTAACCGGGCTGGTTCAGGCCTGATTGACAGAGACGTGTGCTCCAAAAGGCACCAGGCTCCCCAAAGGGGCAGGGCCCTATCTCCTTTCTGCACAGGCCCCCGCCACTCCAGCGATGGACATGCACCCAACTCAGTATATTTCAATCCAGTGATCTAAGTGTTCTGCAAGGATAGGTCAGTACCGCCGTTCTCATTTGATATATGGCATGACAAGTCCATGTAACTTTGTGACGGAGGCAGGAATAGAACCCAGGATTCATTACACCAGCCCTGTATCCTACACCTCGGCCTATGCTACATCCCCAATCAAAGCCTTCCTAGCCGAGTCTTCCTGAGGTTTGCAGTCCAAAATTTGGCAGACGCTCTAAGGTAAGAGGGGAAACAGTCTCATTAGGTGGGGTTTGTTTGTTTGTTTGTTTGTTCGTTCGTTTGTTTTTAATACTGCTGCCCCTTTCAACTCTCATCTTCCGTTCAGGCAAAATCAGTAGCACAGGCTGCACAAAGCTGTTCAATAAGACGGGCAGCGATTGATCCAGTGGGGATCCATTTATCGCGTCTAGTCTAGACACGATAAATTGACCCCCGAGCGCTCTCCCGTCGACTGACTCCTGTACTCCAGCACCGCGAGAGGCGCAGGCAGAATCCACGGGGGAGCGGCAGCAATCGACTCACCGCGGTGAAAACACCATGGTAAGTCGATCTAAGTACGTCGACTTCAGCGACGTTATTCATGTCGCTGAAGTTGCGTAACTTAGATCGATTCCCCCCCTCCTCCCCCGCCCAGTGTAGACCAGGGCTAAGATTGCAATTGCCTCTAAATCACTAATGTGCAAGAAACATAATGAAATACCTTGCTTATTCAGCAAACGGGCTTTTCCTGGCAAAAACAGCCCATGACTCCCCAAGATGGATGAGAGAAAGTTTCCCCAACTTCAAGGAGGGCAAAAGGCAAGTGAAACCAGCACAGTTTCATGTCTTCTATCCCTGAGCCATCATCTCAAGAGGATGTCCCTAGGCATCTGGCTAATTGCTCATTGATTCTGGCAATGGAGAAACCCAGAGGAGAAGAGAAAGGGGATATAGGCACCAAATAAATGACCGTATTGACATAAAACAATAGCTGCACAAACTGAAGAGCCAATGCACCTTAACTGCCTTGAAACCATTGCTTTGAGCCTAAAGCTCATCAAGGAAATTGAACTTTTATATAATGTTCTCAGACTGAGGAATCTGATAGCTAATTCATCCAGTACAGCATGCTGGGACTGTCCTTAAAATAGGTACAGACGTGCCACAGTAACGTGATAAAAAGCTAAGAGAGTCTTCACTAGAGGAAATGGAGAACTTGATGCTTCTTAGCAAGTCCTGGTGCTGGCTTCACCTTCCAGAATATTATCTGGAAATGCACAGGGACTTCCCTGTTTCCATCTCAAGTGGGTTGCACACAGCTCCTTGATAATGTACATTCCCCAGAGGTATAATCAGAGAGAGAGGATGAGGGGTGGGGAAACGGTAACATGGATTGGAAAGCCAATGAGAAGATCTGGAATGCTACTCTTTGAGGGATGCAAGGAGGGTCAATAAAGATTGGGGCAACCAACTGAAATGAGTTTTTTGGCTACTTCTGGAGTTATGCATTATAAGAAAATAAAAGTAGAGGCAAAAAATCTCAATCATCAGGGCACCAGTTCACCACGGCAGAGATCGAGAAGGAATTCTTACTGCACGGCTGACAAGGCGCATTATGGAGATTTCCACTTTCATCTGAAGCTTCAGACAAGGCTGATACCAGACTAGATAGACTAGTGGGGTCTGATCCACTATGATAATTTCTAGGTTCCTACTGAGTAAGGACCATCTGTTAGAGTCAGGTGGGCATACCTCCCATGAGCAATTTTGTGAGAGGAGTGGACATTGACGGACTTTGGTCTCTCTTATAAGTTGCTCTAGCATACTCTGTCTCAGTGGGAGCATGTGCACCTTTGCCCTATGTTGGTTGGAATGCTTAGCTGTAAGTCTAATGTCTGATGTCTGCAGCCAATGAAGGAGATAAAACCTAATGCTTCTACAGTTAAGAGAGAAAAGCTCCTTCAACTCTGATAGCCTAATGGGGACCCAGTCTCAGGTAGGGTCTCTAGCCACTGCTACAATATAAATAATAAAACTAAGGTGCATTTGGAGCAGAAAAGCCAAAGTAAGTTCCATTTCCCCCCAAAAGTGTGAACTCCATGTTGCCATAGTGTGCAGAACAACCAGGGCCGCCCAGAGGATTCCGGGCGCCTGGGGTCTTCGGCGGCGGGTCCCGAGGCGGAAGGACCCCCCGCCGCGGGTCTTCAGGGCACTTTGGCAGTGGGTCCTGGAGCGGAAGGACCCCCCGCCGCCGAATTGCCGCCGAAGACCCAGAGCAGAAGAAGCTCCGGGCGCCCGGACCCCGCGAGAGTTTTCCGGGGCCCCCGGAGCGAGTGAAGGACCCCGCTCCAGGGGCCCCGAAAAACTCTCGTGGGGGCCCCTGTGGGGCCCGGGGCCTGGGGGAAATTGCCCCACTTGCCCCCCCCCCCCCGGGTGGCCCTGAGAACAACTGATGAGCTTAAGGTCTACACACCAACTGAATTCTTAGAAACCAGGTGGAGCTTACTTGGCAGAGCCCAGCAAGGAAGAAAATGCAGAATGAGTTGAAGCCCAAAACACAAGGGCCATCGATACCTCCGGAAGAACACGGCTGTTTCTCTTTTTTCTTTTCTCTTGAAACACAGTTCATATTACCCTTCAGAAGCTTAGCACTGCATCAGCAACCCTTGATGTCATTCAGCTAACTTAAAAAATCTGCTGGGCCTTCTTTAAAAATAAAAGATTTTGGACGGTTTTGTTATTAATTGCTTTGGCTTCTTAACAGTTGCATTAAATATCTAGGCATCCACCTGGGACTGGGGGAGGGGACAAAGCACAGTAGCATAAAGGAAAGGAAACTGGGGAAATGTGAAACTTTCATGTGAGATAAGACGCTCGTAACACTGGTATAATATCCCCCTGCAGTCAGGGGGTCTCCTGGTTTTAATAAAATCTCATTTTTCTTAAATTTTCCCATGTGGTCGATGTATTATATGAGGAGTTTAATGTAGGCAGGATAGGATCTAAACTCAGGTGGTCTGGATCCTTCGGAACAGCCGGGGTGCATTGTTGAGCCACAGATTGGGGAATATAAATAGTGCCAGAAAGCACTTTTTTTCCTTCCAGAATCAGAAAATAAACGACAGTGTCTGATAACTGATCCAGCCAGCCAGCCCAATCAAAGAGAGTCCTGGCTCCAGCACTGGGGCAGCTTTTGGGAGGGGAGGGGGAAATCAACACTTGCTTTTCTTTAAAGTAACAAAAATAAAATAAAATAAACATTCCAAGATGATAAGACTTGCTATTTTTTCCCCAAGGGCATCTGCCTTTGAAAGCCACCATAGGGGTTCTCAAACCTGGGCCGTGACCCCCTCAGGGGGTCATGAGATTACTACATGGGGGTTGTGAGCTGCCAGCCTCCACCCCAAAGCCCCACTTCGCCTCCAGCATTTATAACAGTGTTAAATATATATCTAAAAAAAGGGTTTTTCATTTATAACGGGGGTCGCGCTCAGAGGCTTGCTGCGTGGAAGGGGCCGCCAATACAAAAGTTTGAGAACCATCCATGCAGAACTCCTTGAGGTGCCCCTTAGGACGGGGACATTGTATTCATTAGGAGCACTGATCCTGATGAATTCATTTTTGTTGTCACATACAATCCCATAAGTGGACGTCACTTACAGTTCTGTGGGTGATCCACTGTCATTTAGCATCAGTCAACCGCCTCTTCAGAAAGAAACATTAGTGGCATGGGTTGGATTTCAATACAGAAACGTTCTCTACAATAGCTCCAGTCAAGAGTGGGCAGTTTCTTTTTTTAATTAAAAGTTAGGTACCAAACTGTAAGCTTCAGAAATGCACCAATCAAGTACAGTAGCATTTCCATGGCTGCTGTAGCATGGAAGGAAATTCTTTGCTCTGACTATAACAACGCAGACTAGCTAATTCATTGCTTCAAATGCAACGTTGTTTTTGCCTACCTAATTCCTCCACCTATTTCAAGGGCTACCGGGCAGGAGGAGCTAGGCTGCTGCTGCAGACAGGAAATTACAGGGGGTCAATGGTCTAATGCAGGCAGTTAAATGGCGGGTGATCGTACGTCCATTTTGGATGGGACAGTCCCTTTTTAAAGCCCTGTCCCGGCCGTCCCGCCTTTTTTGCCAAAAGTGGGCATTTGTCCCATTTGCTCTTACTCCCAGGGCCGCTCCAAGTTTTTTGCCGCCCCAAGCAAAAAAAATTCCGCCCCTTCCCCGCCCCATTCTAACCCCTTCCCCAAATCCCCGGCCCCGCCTCCTCACCCGGGCGCGCCACATTTCCCCTCCTACCCCTCCCTCCAAGGCTTGGGAGGGGGGAGAAGCAGAGCGGCAGCGCTCGGGGGAGGAGGCGGAGGTGAGCTGGGGGGGGAGCGGTTCCTCTGCCCCCCCCCCCAGGGTTACTTCCTGCGGCCCTCCCTGCGCCTCCCACCGCCCCAGCTCACCTCTGCTCCGGTTGCTCCCCTGAGCGCGCCGCCACTGCTCTGCTTCTCCCCCCTCCCTCCCAGGCTTGCTGCAAAACAGCTGATTCGCGCGGCAAGCCTGGGAGGGAGGGGGGAGAAGCGGAGCAGCGGCGCGCTCGGGGGAGCAGGCGGCAGTGGAGCAGAGGTGAGCTGGTGGGGGAAGCGGTTCCTCTGCCCCCCCCTCCACGGTTACTTCCTGCAGCCCTCCCCGCGCCCCCCACCGCCGCAGCTCACCTCCACTCAGGGCCGGCTCCCAGCTTTTTGCACCCCAAAAAAAAAAAAAAAAAAGGAGCCGGAGTGCCGCCCCTTGGAAAGTGCCGCCCCAAGCACATGCTTGGAGCGCTGGTGCCTAGAGCCGGCCCTGCTTACTCCGCATGGGGGGGTGGGGTGGACAGGCAGGGCTCGGGCGAGCAGAAACGCTAGCCCCACACGGGGAGAGGGAACAAGGCTTGGGCCAGCCCTGCGCGGTGTCCTGTTTTCCCTTTGGGAAATATGGTCACCCTGTTTAAATGGTCCATAATGGATATGTGAAGCCCAGCTGGTTTAACAATGTCCTGCCATGGCTATTGGACCCTACACATGAGATCTCACATCAAGTTATAACCAAGATTAGTTGACATAATGCTGAACATGGCTTGCTCCAGTCTGCACTGACCAGTCGGGCATGGTCAGCATTGTTTCAGCTAATCTGACTCCTTACAATCATGGTTGAAGACAATACGATTTCCTGGTTGAAGAGGAACTCATTTAGGGCCTAGTCCTGCTTTCTTGAGGTCAATGGGAGTTTGGAGTGTGTGAGGGCCGTGGGATCAGGTCCATAGTATTGATAAAAAATAATGTCCAAATGGATTTAATTAGAAGACAAAGGAGGTTATTTGGTGTGGCCAAAAAGAAGAATGCCAAAGATTCAGCACTTCTCTAGTACACTTCCTCTGAGGATCCCAAAGCATTTGACAAACATGAGTGAATTTAGCCTCAGTCCGCAGTGCAGACAAAGCATTATTAGCCTGATTCTACAGATGGGTAAGATGAGGCACGGGGCAGTAAAGACATACCGAAGGTCACAGAGCTAGTCATTGGCAGAGCCAGGGGTAGGACTTGGGAGTCCTGACTCCTAGTCTTGTGCTTGAGCTAATACTTGTATTGAAGTAGCATATAGAGGCTTCCTTTGTGCTGGGCTCAGTACAAACATATAGGCTCTGGCTACACTACAGAGCTTACAACTAAGCCAATGGGAGAGAGCTCTGCCGTCCACGTAATTACTCCAGCCCCCGCGAGCGGTGGTAGCTATGTCGGCCGGAGAAGCTCTCCCTCTGACATAGTGCTGTCCACACCAGTGCTTAGATCAGTGTAATTTAGGTCTTATTCACACTCTTGAATAAGCCCTTATTCACACCTCCGAGCAACATACCGACATAAGCTGCAGCGTGCCCATAGCCATAGAGAGCAAGACTTTAAAATCAAACTAGACAAGACAGACAAAGGGTGGGATTATTAACCCCATTTTACAGATGGGGAACTGATGCATAGAGAGATTAGAGGGCTCAATTGTGGAAGCTTTGCTCTTGTGGAGAATGCTACCATTCTGACCTGGAAATGGTTTACACCCCATTTTGCGCTGGTGTAGGCTCACAATGAACGGGGCCCTGTGGGACTTGCCCAACATCACAAAGTAGTTTATAGCAGAGCTGGGAATTGAATCCAGATCTCCTGAGTCTCGGCCCAAGACTATTGCCTTTCCTTAAGAATTAGAAACACTCCCTCCCTAATCCAAACTGATTAAAGATCTGCTCCCTTTCCATTCCTCTGATTTTAAAAGGACCTACACAACCTTATCGGACAAAGAAAACAAAAAACAACAACCCTTTTTCCATTTCTGAGATTGATAGAGACAATGGGTATCCCTATCCCACAGAATCACATCCATTAAGCTGCTGAATAACTCATTCAGACTCCGCTCTGGTTTCAAAATACCTTTGGAAAAAAGAAAGGCTTTTTGTAATGAACACCTTTCCAAACTGACGTGAAAACGGAGATTTTAACCAAAAGGCTTTAAGCAAGACGCAAACTCATAAAGAGCCAAAATTGCAGCTGTTAAGACTTAAACCAAGGAGGCAATTCCTTTTGAGATACAATGTTCCAAGGGTCTTGATCAATCTCAGATAACACTGAACCCCAGGAGGAAAAATTAGCAACAACTGGTCAACTGATCTCCCAATCTAGTGGAGGAGTAAGGACTAATCTCCGTTAATCTAATTCAATGGACTCCATTTAACATCTCCTGCCCTTTCAGACTTCATCGGGGAATAGCCAGGGATGACATGAACTCCCTTCCTCTCTGATTCTGCAGTTGTTCAAGCAGAACTTGCAACTGCGAAAAGCTTAATGAGTTGCTATCTAGCTCCTTTTACATTCATCCCCATCTAAGATATCACCAAAACTAAAGCGAACCCTTTATAAATAGCATTCTGATCAGCAAAGGCTTGCTTTCCCCTGTCGCACCATACCGCAGCCTGCTCCGTGCCTTCCTTACTGAGAGCTAATCACATTACTTGCTTTGAGAGGGAAGTGTGGAATACAGCCTGCAGCAGTGTTTGTTTAAAAAGTAACTCATCCTGCCTGCGTGCTCGCTCTTCATCAAACATGAATGTCAACAAAACCTCACTTCCCGCTTTCATGAATTTTGAAACAGATTTTTTATTTCCTCCTCCTTTTCCTCCCCCTTCCTCAGGGATTCCTGGAGGGGGAATGGAAGGCTCCATTTCCTGCTGCACCCAGGTCGTCCCTGGGTAAAAGCTATGGGCTCAATTCCCTATTGCCTTGTACCTTGCGTCCTCATTGACTCGTGTACCCAGTGATTGTAAAATGGTACCAGATCACGATGGTAGCATAACAAGCCCCCACCATGGGTTGTCAATGGGGTCTGAACACATGATCTTCAGCACTGAGGGTATGTCTACTCTTCGAGTTGGGGGTGTAATATCTAGTTTGAGGAGAAATACCCTAGTAGCTCTGATTGAGCGAGCATGCTAAAAATAGAGTGTAGTCATGGTGATGTGAGTGGCAGGAGAGGCTAGCTACTAGGGGGCCAACCCTCCAGGATTGGCCTGGAGTCTCCAGGAATTAAAGGTTCATCTTTAATTAAAGATTATGTCATGCAACGAAACCTCCAGGAATATGTCCAACCAAAATTGGGAACCCTATTAGCTACCCTAGGCCTTGGATGGGTATGTACTCTGGGCCCTCCTACTGTGGCTACACTCTCTTTTTAGCATGCTAGCTCAATCAGAGCTAGCTCAGGTATGTCTTCTCTAGCTGGAAATCACACCCTTAGCTCAAAGTGTAGCAATACCCTAAAAGCAGAGACCTTTACCACTACAACTAAAGGAGTAACTTCAGGAGCGGGTAGTGGGCACTTATCCTTTTATGTGGATCAGGCACTATTTTTTTTCGGGTGTGGTGGGGGAGGGAAAGGCAGGAGACAGAAATCACACTGAACCAGTGGATTTCAGCAGCATTTTTACACTCACTTTGCAGAGGTGTAAATGGTGCAAAATAAAATAACCAGGCCCTGGGTTTGTAAAAAAAAAAAGAGGACTTTCCCTCATTCACACTGCTGGTTTATTTTTCCCACTTGGTTCTGCTTGGGCAGTGAAATAAGACGAGTCAATTTCCACAGTTCCGCTGCCTTGTCTCAGGGCGCCTGAACTATGCTGTTGGGACTGGTTTTCCAGCCCCGCAGAGGAAATGTTTAATTCAAATAGAAAAAGAAAAAAAACAAGGAAAATATTTTTTTTCCATTTTAATTTTTTGTAAACAATGACAACACTTTTAAACTTACATTTTTTACCTTAAAAGTATCTGACAGCACCAAGATCACATTTCCATGATGCACCGAACCATCATAAGAAGAATTTTTATGCTTTGAAATTGGGGAAATGTTATTTTTCTCTTTAAAATGATGTATGTCATAAGTTACTCCGTAATGCTCCCTCATCACAGGGAATTAGCCCCACCCTCACCCCTTTGTTTCAATCTGATTCCCTTTCCCTGTTTATTGATTACAGCAAGATCCAAGACTCTTTTCTGATGGATATCTATTCCTGAGCCTTGCAGCCATTTAGAACAGAGCTTTGGAAACTCACCTCAGTTCCACATGCCGAGTGGGCAACATGGATTTAATTTGAAGGCTTCTGGAATCAATAATAGCCTTTCACTTGATCGTACTTTATCCTTGTTGATAGCTGAGACCTGTTGTCAGAACTACTAGAAAGCATCCCTTGTGATTTGCTATGCCATCCCTGCAGTGTTTAAAGAAAGGGATCACCCATTATATTTCTGAGCTCCTTTAAAATCCATTATATTATCTCACTACAAATACCTTGGAAATCTTCCATGTGGAGAAATGGCCAAGCAGCTGCAGGCATGTAGTTTTCTCTTCCATCCTCTGTCCCAGGTCTGCATCTTTACAACCCTTATATATTCCATTTTATATGTGGCAGCTATCTTAACTAAACTAGGTACTTTCATGGATGTCATCAGGATTTAGGCATAGGTATCTAGGGCATTAACTGGCCCTAAGTACCCTTCGGTTCCCAAGAAAAGGTAGCTGTCCATAATTATTGTAATGCTTTGCACTTGTAAAGCAGCTTTCACTGGCAAATCTCAAAAAGATTCACAAACAGGCAATGAAGTACAATCATCAGAGGAGACACCAAAGGAGACAATGGAGTGAGTTGCCCAAGGTCACATGAATCAGTGGCAGTCATGGAACCCAGAAGTCCTGATTCCCAGTGCCCTACTCTAACCACCAGATCACACTCCATTTGATCGGCTAATTCAGTAAGCCAGCTATTATCATCACAACATCTATTTGCATACGGTGCCCATTGTCAGTGTTTGGGAGGTGTACAATCAAGTGGACACAATATTTCCTAACAATTGAGGGTTATATACTCTGTGTTCCTGTTGCAATGACTGGGCGCAGAAATAGAACTGGAAGAGTCTTGACTATCTATATTCAGTAGACGACCTGGACAGTAATTCATTCTTGCCTTGCGCTTTAACAGATTTCCAATAAGTGTGAATTCCAGCTAGTTTTCTCTATCATCGTGTGGTTTTGTTGAAATCGGAAAAGACCAAGTTTTATTTTTAATAAAGCTTTCCTGACCTCTACAGAAGGGCTGGGAATCTCATTTCAGTTTGGGCAAAAGCTCAGGCTGATATTTCTCAGCCTGTAGTGTGGCTCCATTCAGAAAAAAAGGAGAAAATTAAGTGGAAAAACAAATCGCTTTCGCCCTGATTCTCCATGCCATTCCCTGCTGCTGACTGACTGGAACAGCTCTCTAGTTGAAGGACCTTGGATGAGCAACAGCTCCAGGTTGGGTCATACACAAAAGCACATTCCAACACAACAGCAGCAACACCAACAGGATGTCACTGAGTAGCCAGTCAGCCACAACATAGCACCTAGCAGCACTTTCAAAAGTCCATTAACTAAGGAGCACATGTAGAGTTAAGGGAATGTACAGTCTCCTCCCTACAATTCTCACCTAGAGCCAGCCCTAGTACTTCTTTTTATCCAAAATGAATGGGTCCATCTCAATTAAACCATGTGACGAGACTGGCTTTGCACCATGAACTTTCAGGCCACTGCTCTGAGCAACTGGAAGCCACTATTTTTTTCCAGTTGGAATTGCCCAACTCTGACTAAGGGTACGTCTACACTACACGATCTATCGGGGATCGATTTAGTGTAGACGCGATAAATCGATCCCCGATCGCTCTGCCGTCGACTCCGGAACTCCACCACGGCGAGAGGCGGAAGCGGAGTTGACGGGGGAGCGGCGGCCGTCGATCCTGCACCACGAGGATGCGAAGTAAGTGATTCTAAGTCGATCTAAGATACGTCAACTTCAGCTACGCTATTCTCGTACCTGAAGTTGCGTATCTTAGATCATTTCCCCCCCCCCCCACAGTGTAGACCAGGCCTTAGTCATAAAACCCTCAGATCAGCCCTCCCCCACAAGTGCGCCTGCTCCCCGATCCTCGGGTGTTTCACGTAATTTACCTCCTGCTCAATCATTCTCATGCACACTTTAATTGTTCTCGTACATGAACAGTATGCTAATCAGAACCTAGATAACCTCTGCACACTACTTTACATGCTGGTTCACGCTTTCCCTCATTTTAACTGGAGCCATTTTTAATTCCAGTTAGGAAATTGATTATTCACACTTCTATTTGCCTTCTTTAAAAGGAAGGCACGAGAGGCAAGGGAAGAATTGTAAATGGCTGGATTACAAACAGAAATGGAAACCTGATTCCCCCCCCCAACTCACATTCCTGATCAATACTCGGGTTGCCACTTGCAGAGAAGGTGCCATGGCCAGTCCGTTTGGGCACAAGGAACATGAGTCTTACTCTAGCAGGAGGGCTGAAAAAAGATCAGGAGGAGAATGAAAAATAAATCTAAATCCAGGGCCAATATCAAGACAAACTAGAGCCCCCCTATGCTAAAACCTTGAAAATCTCAGCCCCCTCCTTGATTTTGACCTGCAGAGCCCATACCTCATCCATCTCCCCTCTGACCTTTTGTGGAAGACAAGGCCCCTTAGCTCATCTCTAGGTAAATCTAGTGAGTTTTAATGTTTATGAAAAAAAAGGGACTGACAGACTTAGTTTAAGCTTGGCGCATGCAGGTAGGGGCCAGGTCCTTTACCCTCCCAGTTGTGCTAATCACACACTTTAACTATGACTCTAACCCAGGGCCACCACATACTCCCTGGAGGCACCTCACGGCTAACCATACTTGCCCAATCTCAGGTTTTTGGTCAGAATTTCTCATGCCCTCAAAACTGCCTCTAAGAATCAGAAATTTCAGCGGTGCTATGGGGAGGGAGCCACCAGGGTCATGTTACCAGATGCTGCCACCATCAGGGTGATACAGGGTAGAGCAGAGGGGAAATGGCTCTTGGAAGGTGTGGACGGTACGTAGAAGGAACGTTCCAGAGCTCCTCTCTTCTCCCCAACACCAGCTGTTCTTTAAGCAATGGATGAGCCCTGTATAGGCAGAACCACTTTGCCTCAAGGGCTGTGTCCCCAGGAGAAAGATCAGTCACAGCAGCAGAAAACAGATCCCTCGGCAATAGGTGGCACACAGCATTGGTGCTGCTATTGCAACGTGTAGCAAGCCATAGAAAGAGGGAGGTTCTAGAACAGCTGGAATCCCATCCATTTTGACTCTTGTGAAAGATTGTGAAGAGCAGTCACTAGAGAGACAGAGAGAGAAATCCAGAACTAGCAGGACAAGATTCCTCCACGAAAATCACCTCAGTGCTGACCGGCCACATGGTATTCCATGCCCTAGAGAGACCACAGTGACATGTCATGTTTACACCACCCCTTTCATCTCAATGCATTTTACTAAGCTAAGCCTCACAACACTATGATCAGGCAGGTACCATCATAAGGATGGGGAACCTGGAGGCCCAGAGAGGTGAAGTGACTTTCCCAAGGTCACGTCAGCAAGTAGGTGCTAGAGCTGGTCAAAAAACGGGGCATGGGGTGGGGGGTTGACAATCATGTCGATTTTCAGCAGAAATTTAAAAACTTAAATATTCCAATTTGGAAATGCTACCATGGTGGTTCATTGGAGTTGTAGTTCACATGTCTCAAGCTTCTAGTCTCCTCTACAGGCATGGTTCTCTGGTCAGACCACATCTCCCACAACTTAGCATGGTCTCCTCTTCTTGGTGAGAGGAAGTAGCGCTTCATGGTAGTCTCTGGCCAAGGTGCATCACTCTGCAGCCCAGTCCATGAAGGAGAATGGGGACATGAGACAACTCCCATGAGTCACCACTGCAGCATTTACAAACTGAAATATTTCTGTTTGCACTTATTCGTTTTTCAATGAAAAACCAATGTTCCCTGTAGCAGGCAGACACTCCTCATGAAGAATTCCATTCCCAATTTTCCATCAAAAAGCAGGTTTGACAGAAAAATTCCAAGCAGCTCTAAAAGGGACCTGAAAGAGAACCCAGAATCACAGTCCCATGCTCAAACCACTAGACAACACTACTCCTGTTATTTTTGCGGATACAGACTAACACGGCTGCTACTCTGAAACCTGACACTAGACAACACTAGCTCTTACCTACAGACTTGGCAAACAGGTTGAATCAAACTGTAGGGGTCGTGAAGTGATGTGGTCAAATATCCATCAGGGCCTAGGGAGATACGACCAAATGCATTTTTTTTTCTTTTGACCCACCTAAGAGCCAGAAGCAGAGCCAGCTTCTAGAAGTTAAAAGCCATAGCAATGCATTAGCTCAATATCCAGCTATCTAATCTTTGACCGGGCATGCTCCAATGGAGAAAACAGCAGCAGCAGAGGCCAGAAGCAGAGATGTGCTGTGCATAATGCATCAGGCAAACATGCTGAGCCTGGCAGAGACAGGTACAGAGTTTATTTAGATTTGGTCTCTTCTTTTCCAGTTGAATACATAGAGAGTCTCCATTAGCATTCGTAAAATGTCTGGCGTCGCTGAGCCGGAACCATGTTTCTAATCTGATCAGCCATTAGGAACCAGGCAGTGCTCACAGCTTCCCAAACACCTTCACCTCTCCATTAAACAAAAACAAAGCACCACTGGCAGAGCTTCTCTGAGGTTACTGGAGATGGATTTTCCAAGGTGCAGCCAGAAGCACAGCCATGCATCATTAGAGCTGCCCTCGCTTGAGTTTGCACAGGACAGTCCCAATTCTTTTAATTTTAATTCTTCAAACGAACAAGACAGGAATAAAACAATTTCCTCTAGACGCTCTCAAGGAACAGCAGAACGGGGGCTTATTCTCCACTGCCTTGTCCCTTTTGTCCTCACTTCCCTGTGCTAAGTAGGGCCAAATCAGAACAGCAGTCTTTTACCTCCACTTGGTACAGGTGTAATTGACTAGACATGGGGCAAAGTGGTGGAGAATCATCTCCATCCTCCTCTAGAAATGCTCTGCAAATGGAAACAATCTAGGAATACAAACACATCTTCTCACATCCATGGCATAAATCAACTGACTTGAATGGAGCTACTCCTGATTTACACCAGTGACAGCAAAATCAGATCAATTTGCTTTCCTGAACAAAGATATCTGTTCTAGAACCACTCTCTAAATAACATCTTTTAGAAACTCTATAAATAACATCTGCTGTAAAAAGCACTGACTACAACTACTCTGAGGATGCTCTATAAATAATGTTACACTGGGGGTTGGGTGAAACCTCATTGAAGCTGGTGGGTGTAACAGCTGCCCTTCATTCAGGATAGATGTAAGAAACAATTAAGTTCCTTAATTCAACAATATAGCTAAAACAATAGAAGCAACTGCCCAAAACACAGGCCACGTGCAAGGTCAGTCAAGAATCTGAGCTATGTGGGAGGAGGGATTTCACTGGGAGGCTGAATGCAAGCTCAGGGGGCTGGAGCTGTATGTGTCCTTGGAAGAGAACCAGCAACAACAACAACAAAAACAACCACAGAAGAACACAGAGAAGGTAGCAAGGAAGCCTCAGAGACAGCCAGAGAAGGGCTTGTAGTGTGACCCTGAGAAAAAGTTGAGCGTGTGCGCTCTTGGCCAGAGTGCTGGCTGGAAAGAGGCTTAGAACTGCAAGCAAAGTTTTCTGTCCCCTGTTTGATTCCTACTGAGTTGAGAGAAACAAGACTTCGTGCATTCTTTGTACAAACAGGATTGCATCAAAGAAATACCTGACTCCATCATCAATTTCTCCTTCTAATGGAAACAATCTGCAGGATCCTGAAGATTGGATAACAACTTGGGTCAAAAGGGGTAACAATAACGTCTCTAGAATGAGCTCTGTGACGGGAACTCCATAAATGACACCGTGTGCACCAGAAATGACCAGTCCACAATGGCGTCTCCGCTAGACAAGTCCCGTAAAGAATACCCGTCTTAGTTGCACCATATAAAATATTCCAGAACACGCACTTCATTATATTATAACATCTACACTAAATGAAACTTTAGGCTTTGCTCCCATACACTACGAAGGAATTCTCTCCCCCACTGTCTCTCCCTTGCATTTTTTAATCTTTTTTTTTTTCCTGCTGAGATCAATGCTCTTAATATAAAAGGTTTCAGAGTAGCAGCCGTGTTAGTCTGTATCCTCAAAAATAACAGGAGTACTTGTGGCACCTTAGAGACTAACAAATTTATTAGAGCATAAGCTTTCGTGGGCTACAACCCACTTCTTCGGATGCATATAGAGTGAAACATATATTGAGGAGATATATATACACACATACAGAGAGCATGAACAGGTGGGAGTTGTCTTACCAAGTCTGAGAGGCCAATTAAGTAAGAGAGGGGAAAAAAAAAAAAAAAAAAAAAAAAAAACTTTTAAAGTGATAATCAAGATAGCCCAGTACAGACAGTTTGATAAGAAGCAAGTGTGAGAATACTTACAAGGGGAGATAGATTCAATGTTTGTAATGGCTCAGCCATTCCCAATCCCTATTTAGCCCTGAGTTGATTGTGTCTAGTTTGCATATCACTTTAAAAGTTTTTTTTTTGTTTTTTTTTTTTCCCCTCTCTTACTTAATTGGCCTCTCAGACTTGGTAAGACAACTCCCACCTGTTCATGCTCTCTGTATGTGTGTATATATATCTCCTCAATATATGTTTCACTCTATATGCATCCGAAGAAGTGGGTTGTAGCCCACGAAAGCTTATGCTCTAATAAATTTGTTAGTCTCTAAGGTGCCACAAGTACTCCTGTTATTCTTAATATAAAAGAAATTCCTTTCTGGTTACACTGGAGCAGAGGACACTGCAGCCCTGAACAGGAAACTTCAATTCGTTTTCCTCCAATACAGATTTCTTTTTAACTCCCTTTGTAAAACAAGTGTAGAAATACCTATTACCCTCTCGCTCCAGAAACCTCAGAGCCGCAGGAGTCACGTGAAAGTTAGTTAACTAAACCATCACAAAATGCAACAGGGTCTTGTTCAGAATGGGAAAACAAGAAGGGAATATATAGCCAGCCTGACAGTGGAAGGGGTGGGCTATGTCAGGGTAAGCTGCAATGGCTCAGATGGGACAGATGGAGTTCATCCCACTCCATTGTTTAATAACAAGTGACTATAGCACTGGTGAAAGGTACCAGATTGACAGCTCTGTCTGCAAAGGGAAATGGAAGGCGGTGGCTCGCTCGCTCTCCATTCATTTCCCTGTTGCCATTTAATAAAAACAAACATATGTCGTCAAAGAAACGTAATTGCTTTTTAATGAGGAAAATGATAAATCAATGGACTTTAAGTGAATCCAGACAACGATGGGGCACAATCTTCCCTTGAGCCTGAACGGTCTCTCCATTCCCCCTCTATTCTATCCAACGTCAGCTAAGGCAACCATCTTCCTTACTCCACTCAGACACCAGATCTGTAACAGGGCATAGCCCTCATTACTGTCTTCTGATATAATTGGCTCTGACTCCCTCTACCCCCCAGTTTGTAGCAGCCACAGCAATTGGTGTTTTATCAACACCCTCGTACACTCCTGTGCAGCAATTCTACTTACAGTGTCCTGCAATCATGAGAGAGGGAAGAGTTCTCTCTTTACCCTGGCCCTGCTGGCCTTTCTCCCTCTCTCTCTCCCCCGGCACTTCCTGCCTGAGTTCCTATTGTACTTTTGCAGTTAACAGGCTAATTACACCTCTACCCCGCTATAACGCGACCCGATAGAACACGAATTCGGATATAATGCGGTAAAGCAGTGCTCCAGGGGGGCGGGACTGCACGCTCCGGCGGATCAAAGCAAGTTCGATATAACGCGGTTTCACCTACGACACAGTAGGATTTTTTGGCTCCCGAAAACGGCGTTATATCGGTGTAGAGGTGTAGTTCCTTAGCTCTCCCCAGCCCAGGCTGATCTGGTACTTAGTCACCCCTTCTCTCAATCCGGCCCTCGCCAGGGGAACTAATTAGATTCACAGGGACCCAAGAGCTGGTTCATCTGCTGGTGCTCAGCGCTCGGTCACAGGATCATCTAACTGGAAGGTGCCATCTTAGGAGCTCAGTTTGCTTGATGCCATTTTTATCGCCCTGGTTCGAATGGTCTGAAGGCAAATCTCACATCCACTGCAAGGCTTTCAATGGTGAGCTCGGGAACGGACTGCGGATAGCTTTGAATGAATTGGGGGAAACCAGAGACTTTGGCAGGACAGGTTTCACATGGCACAACCGAAAGAGACACCAGGAAGCACTATGGAGAGGGGCTATAGGAGAAGCCAGGCCTTCTCATGCCAATGGGGACCTTTCAATGAGCAGTACAGAGACCTTTGAATGCCCTATGAGAACAGAGGGTCCTGTGGCACCTTTAAGACTAACAGAAGTATTGGGAGCATAAGCTTTCGTGGGTAAGAACCTCACTTTTTCACTTGCATCTGAAGAAGTGAGGTTCTTACCCACGAAAGCTTATGCTCCCAATACTTCTGTTAGTCTTAAAGGTGCCACAGGACCCTCTGTTGCTTTTTACAGATTCAGACTAACACGGCTACCCCTCTGATACTTGACACTATGAGAACAGCTTCCCTGAGCCTAATCTAAAACCCAATGAAGTCGTTGGGAGTCTCTCCATTAGCTTTAAAGGGCTTTGGCTCAGCTCCATAATACAGTTCTCCTCTTCCCAACCGTGGCAGGCAATTGCAATTTGCTGAAACAAACCCTCCCATCCAGGCAATAGCCACCATGCCCAGCGATTCCCCAGACCTTCAATTCTTTGAAAAGAGTCATCGATTTCCAAGGCCAAAAGGGACCACTGTGATCATGTAGTCTGACCTCATGCCCCAGAACTGCCCCAAAATAATTCCTAAAGCAGATCTTTTAGAAAAACATCCGATTTTGATTTAAAGGATGTCAGTGATGGAGAGTCCATCATGACCCTTTGTAAATTTTTCCAACGGTTAATTACTCTCACAGTTACAAATTTAGGCCTTATTTCCAGTCTGAATTTGGCTCGTTTGACTCCCAGCAATGAGCTCCTTGAGTCTATCTCTATAAGGGATGTTTTCTGATCCTTTAATCGTTCTCGTGGCTCTTCTCTGAACCCTCTCTAATTTATCAATGTCCTTCTTGAAATGTGGACACCAGAAGTGGACACAGGATTCCAGCCGTGGTCACACCACTGCCAAATACAGAGATAAAATGTCCTCTCTACTTCTGCTTGAAATTCCCCTGTTTATACATCCAAGGATCACATTAGTCCTTTTGGCCACCGAGTTTGCAATGGATACTAACCTGATTATTCACCAAGACCACCAAGTCCTTTTCAGAGTCACTGATTCCCAGGCTGAAGTCCCCATCCCTCCAAAAAAATCACATAAGTATGACCTACATTCTTTGTTCCTAGATGTACACATTTTACATTTAGCCGTGTTAAAACCCATACTATTTATGTTTGCCCAATTTACCAAGCTAGTGCTACTCAATCTGATAATTCATGGGTTTGGTAGTGTTCTTGAAATCTGTCTGTGTGATGCCACTAACCCTACCCCCTGTATACCTGCTCCTAGTTCGTCTGCATGGGAAGAGTCACTCCACCATAGTTACTATGATAATTTTATATGCATCCGAAGAAGTGGGTTGTAGCCCACGAAAGCTTATGCTCTAATAAATTTGTTAGTCTCTAAGGTGCCACAAGTACTCCTGTTATTTTATGATAATTTTGAGTAGTAAGAGTGCTATAGGCCCATATTCCTCTTCTGATCCTTTCACCTGCCTTCTACATCACAGAAGCAGCAGCATGGCTGGTTGAAAGCCATCCTGACCAAGACCTATCAAGTGGACTTAATCCTAGTGAAAGGTGCCAGGAAGACAGATTCAGAGGAGGAGGAGGCCCTTATTAATTACAGAACAGGGACAGCAAGGGCAGTAGCACGCTGGTCCATCAATGTGCCCTAATCCTGACCTCTACAGCTGAGAGTAGAGTTTTGACTATGCCCTGTGATGGGGTATATACAAGCCCCATACTAGTGAGGGAAGGGTTAAGAAGCAGCTCTGGACCTGGAAAACCATGCCCAGCCACCCCTTCTGGGCATGCTCACAATGGAGGATGAGCTCAAAAGGGAGCAGATCATCTCAGTCTAGGTGGACCAAGCAGGAGAGCAGTTGTGTGATGCAGGCTCCTGCCGAGAAGCTGCCAGGGCCCCAGATGGTTAGGACCAGGCCCCACCGCCAAGGTCCTTCAACCACGGAGGACAGCAACAATAAGCACCAACTAAGAGAGGAAGACCCTCCAGACCGCGGCCAGGGGGACTCCAAGGGGGACTCAGAAACAAATCAGTGGCACCCGTTGGGGGACCAAAGCTAGGGTAGGAAGTGGCCCCAGGAGCAGGCATGGGGCACCCGTCCCCAGGCCTCATATTTTGAATTTTTGTATCACTGAGCCCTGGTTTGGAACCTGGTGGAGCAGGGAGGGCCTGAGTTCTCCTACCCCTGGCTGTAGTCTCTTGCCACTGGGCGACGCAGCCATAGACTCTCGCCGCTGGATGACGTGGCCGGGCATAGACACTAAACCTCTCCCCATCCTGACAGGTCCATTCAGCACTTGGCATTAGGTAGGATCAACAATGCAGGGAAAAGATTTGCACAAGGGGAAATGCAGCCTGACACAACCAGCATCAAGTTTTACAGGACCAAATTTGACCCTGGTTAAAGTGGATGCAGTTCTGTTGGCATCAATGGCGTTAAGACTGTAAGTGGTATAACTACTGGTCTTCCCTAATTTCCCCACAGCGCCTATCAAGTTCAAAGTGCTACCATTTGCTTGTAAGTCCAGAGCTGCTCTCCCATCACTGTCTGTGGGATGTTTGTTCTTTCCAACAAAGAAAGATGCCCTGTTCCCCAGCCAGTGAGCTCCGTTCATGTCTGAGCTCTGATGAAAGGAACAGCACTTGAAACCAATCCGGATGGCTTGTGCTCTGTTTCTAATTAGCACATCATCTGTTTGCTTCTAAAAACAGCCATGTGCATGTGTGCCTGGAAGGCGAGCGACTTGCGAAAGTGCTTCGCTCTCCAAACAGCCAGGAATGGGACCTGAGGGGCCACATGGCTAAGCACAGAGGACTTGGACAGAGCAACCGGACATGCTGCACTTTTTACAGCTAACAGGGAGGCATCTCCCAAGCAGCAGAATTCAGATCGAATCTTGTCGCTGCAGAGAAGGAGTGAACTCAATAAAGCGGATCCAAACATACGCTCAGACCACGCACCAAACATGAAGCAATTGAGGGCCAAAATGCAGATGACCTCTTTCACCCCAAGGTTACAGCTTTTCACCCATCTCCATCCCGCGAGATTCTCATGAACACCAGAAGGACCAACATACAGCCACCATGGTCACACTCTCAACACTTCCAACCCAATTCTGAAGATGCAAGATTTTGCGACTGGTTTTGCATAATCATCCCAACTTTCCCAACCTAACCTCTGAACCATTTAATTATTGAGCCTTTAATTTGCTCTCTTATCATTGGCAGCCAAATAAATGGGCTTCTCCGTTGAGACACTTCCTGTAATGTTGCAGCACAGTCTTCTCTTGCAAAGGGGCCATTTATGATCCCCCAAATCAGGTTTTAGCCCTTAAAACTAAGCCACCACTCCACGAGCTGGTCTAATTTCAGGCATGCAGATTTGGAGCTCATTTCTGACAATTTGTCCCAGGAAAGTTAGACTGGGTTTCAGTGCTTGGGTAATGGCCAGTGTTGATTATAATCCAATGAGTGGTGGACGGTTGGGGTTTTGGCCAGCCACCATAGACACAAAGTCAGCAAAATGAGAGATCTGTGAAAGGACCTGGACATGAGAAGCACACATAGACGAATAGAGGTACCCAATAGATCTAAATGCAGTGGGACTTCGCTTTGGTATCAGGAATACGAAAGCTGAAAATTGGTGATGTCAAGACACTCAATGGCTACCTCTCTCTGTCTGTGACTCTGACATGATGATCAACACTACTCTTTCTCCCCAGCACACACACAAGACATCAGGCACCACAGGGGGTTGTCAATCACTCTCCAGGCACCATGCTCGTTGGCTTGTTCACATCTCTGGGGTACAGTAATTCCACGATTAAAAAAGTTTAGTTCTTCCAGCAAAGGATGAATTGAAACAAAACATCCCTGAAATCTTGCGGTGAGAAGGACGAGTGTGTCTGCTAGGGTTCAGTCTTTTTTTATATATTGAAATATACCTATCTCATAGAGCTGGAAGGGACCCTGAAAGGTCATTGAGTCCAGACCCCTGCCTTCACTAGCAGGACCAAGCACTGATTTTGCCCAGATCCCTAAGTGGCCCCCTCAAGGATTGAACTCACAACCCTAGGGTTAGCAGGCCAATGCTCAAACCACTGAGCTATCCCTCCCCAATCAATCTGATAGAGGGCCTTCAAGGCAAAGCAATGGACAGCATTCCCCCTATATCTGTGCTGTTTAGCCCCCTCAGTGCCCAGCTTCTCCTCTCCTTGGGTCCTGCAGCAAAAGCAAAATGCTACGGGTTTCTATGTCATGAAGAATCCACAGTAATCAGTCTCATATGTGACTCCACTATGCAAACCAACAGGATGAAGGCTCAGGGCTGAGAGAGAAGCAAAGGTCGTATATCAAAGGATAGAGAGGGCTGTGCTGTGAAATTCAGAGACAGATTATGAACTCCTCAAAAGTCTGGATCCAGGAATTTGCTCTGGGCCCATAACAGAGAGAGGAAGCAGCAGTTTGAATCCACACTGGAACTTTCCCAAGGTTGGGCCGGAATTTGGACCCAGGGTTTTGGTTCAGGCCAATTCTAGCAGGAAGGACTGGCAGAGAAGTATGGATCTGAATCCAGGTTTGGATTCCAAAGTTCAGGGCCATTTGGCATCAGAATCTGTTACATACAGAGAGACCAAGTATGAAATTTAGGTTTAGATCCATATTCTGATTCTGAATTCCCTCCAGTTCCAAGGGGATGCAGGCCAGATTTTGATTCAGTCCATTGTGGGGGATCAGAGCCACCCACAGAATTCAGATCCATGCCTGGGCTCAGATTCCACTCCATTCACTGCACAGAGTTTGGATTTGTTTGGCCTTGGGGCTTTCATTCAAGCTCACCTCTATTTAAAACCCAAACAAGAAATAGGGAAGGCAGGGCAAAGATCAAGATGGAAGACAAGGGAGGGGTAAATCCATTCCTGTCTTCACTGAGGTATGTTTGAAACATTCCCTTTTCCCTAGTGTAAAATGTCCCTCGTGCATAAGGGAGAGAGGTTGGGTGGGGAGAATCGAGCCATAACAGATGTTGCATCTAGCATCATTCCCTCTATCGCCCCAGCGTGGCCACACTATCGCACTATCACAACGCATCAGGTTCTTGTGAGCTTTGGGATTCCAATAGCAAATGCCTGACATATTTTAAATACATGATCCAACTCAAAGAGACAGTGGTGCTCCCTTAAGCAAAGCCTTCTTTCTGAGCACAGCCTGTCTAGGAGGAACGGAAGATTTCTCTGAAGCTTTGCCCAACCAATCTCCAGCTTGCTCTAAACCTCTAGAGAGATATGGCTAAACTCGGTCCAGATGGCATTGGAAGACACAAGGCTCCAGCAAGTAGCATCCTGCTAAAGCAAGGACATCTTTACCAGGGGCTGGCCAAAACCAGATTCTGACTGAAATTGGAACTGACCTGAAATTCAAACTGAGCCCCCCTTTGAAAGGCTCAAGTTTGAAAATGATACCTTGGCTTGCTTTTCCTTTCCACAGTATCTCTTCACCTCCCAGTTCTAGCCAGAAACATGACTGCTTGAATACCCTGAGAAAGGCTGGCCACTGGGAGGTACCTGAGATCTCACAGAAAAGCTTATATTCAACCGCGGCTCATCCAACCTGCCTTCAAAAGACTCAAGCGGTTTGGGTAGTTCTGAGGAATGCGAGCTTTGGGGTTTCTCTGAACCTGCTGAGGTTTGTCCATCATGATTTATTAGCACGTTAAAAAGATTTCCCTTACCCCAAACTAAAATTAAGAGCTTCTCCCTCGCATAGGCATAGCACATTCTCATAGGCTGAAGACATCATCCTTCTCATACCTAAATAGCTTTAGAAATCTGACCCTTAGTGTCCTATGCAGCCAGTTCGGAAGGGTTCAAGTGCCCAGCTATTGTCATATCTCACGCCCAGGTGTTGGCAGGAGCTAAGCTCACTTATGTGTGCAGTAGGACTGAACAAGATCCAAATCCACCAAATCTTTACCTCTTCCCTAATTCCGGGTCCACACCAAGCTGTGGGGCTCCCTGAGAAAAGGAGAAGTTACATATCCTTGTGCAGTAACTGAAGTTCTTTGAGATGTGTCCCTCTATGGGTACTCCACTTCAGATGTGCTTGCGCCCTGTGTCTTTGATCAGAGATTTTTGGTAGCCGTGCCCAATTGGCCCCTGCATGCACCCCGCACATCCTCGTGCCCCACGCAGAGACTAGATGGAGGCTGCCAGGGTGAACCGCCCTCTGTTCCTTCTCCACTGCAAAGACCCACAAGGGACACTCCAAAGCAGAGGGGAAAGAGAGCAGGTAGTGGAGCACCCAAAGGGCCACACATCTCCAAGAACTCCAGTTACTGCACAAGGTGAGTCAACTCTCCTTCTTTGAGTAGTGTCCCTGTGGATGCTTCACTTCAGGCAACTCCTGAGCAGTACTCCCATTAAGGAGGTGGGAGGTTTGGAGCTGAATCCAGTATAGAAGAGAGAACAACATTGCCTACAGCAGCATCTGATGTTGCTGCTGGTGCCAAAGCATAATGATTAGAAGAAGTATACACAGATGACCAAGTTGCCACTCTACAGATGTCTGCAACAGTTACATCCTTAAATATGGCTATAGACAGAGATTGTGCTCTTGTGGAACGTGCTATCACTCTCGAAGGGGGTTGAACATGAGTTCTGTCATAACAAATCTTAATAAAACAGGAGATACATTTTGATAACCTCTGTTTCAAAATTACCAAACCCTTGTTTCTGTCTGCAATGGATACAAATAGTCTAGGAGATCTTCTAAATGGTTTGGTCCTATCTATTTAGAAGGCTAATGCCCTCCTGACATCTAGGGTATGACTTCTTGAGTAGTCTGGAGTGGTTTTGGAACAAAAAAACGGGAGTTGAATGGTCTAATTAATATGAAATTCTGAGGACACCTTAGGTAAAAATCTTGGATGTGCCCACAGTGACATTTGCTCTCTGGTGAATACCATAAATGGGGGAGGCTGCCATTAAGGTCCTCAAATCTCCCACCCTTCAGACAGAAATGATTGCTACCAGGAAGGATGTCTTTATTGATAAATCTAATAAAGAACATGTAGCTAGTGGCTCAAAAGAGTGTTTCATAAGGCAGTTAAGTACTAAGTTCAAGTCCCAGCTTGGAGTAGAATCTCTGATTTGTGGGGAGATATTCAATAAACCTTTTAGGAATCTTGTCCTAGTTGGGTGAGTGAAGAGTGAAAACCCCCCTATGGGTGTGTGAAAAGTCTTCATTGCTGCTAAGTGAACCCTCATGGAATTCATGAAATGACCCGAAGTTTTCAGTTCCAACAGGTAATCTAATACCCTGGGAAGAGGAGAGAGAGTCAGTAAAATCTGACAACTGTTACACCAAAAATAATATCGTTTTCATTTCTGGAGCTAAGTATTTCTTATAGATTGGATAGGTCCATCAATGGCTATTAGCCAGGGTGGGCAGAGATGGTGTCCCTAGCCTCTGTTGGCCAGAAGCTGGGAATGGGCGACAGGGGATGGATCATTTGATGATTATCTGTTCTATTCATTCCCCCTGAAGCACCTGGCATTGGCCACTGTCGGAAGTCAGGACACGGGGCTAGATGGACCTTTGATCTGACCCAGTATGGCCATTCTTATGTTCTTTCTTACTATTTAATAAAAAGGGTTTTACCTCTGACAAACAGGATATCTTTATTCCCCAAACCATCGAGGAACCATGCTTGGAGCCTCGGAATCAGCAGTTTTTGGGTGAAGTGTTTGACTGGCATGCTGGGTCAGTAGGCAAGGACTGATCATAAACCTTCACGAAGGCAAGAGGTGAGTCTGATCAAATAGGTGAGTCTGATCTCTCTTTGCCACATTGGTGCAATCAGTATGACTCTGGCTCAGTCTTGTGTGATCTTGTTAAGAACCTTTAACAGTAACGGTGCCAGTGGATATGAGATAAGGAGTGTGTCTCCTATGGAGGAATACCTGATGCATTTTGCATGGGCTGCCATGCCAAACTGATTGACCCCTGGGAACCCGCAAACTAAGAATATCTTGTGGAGAACTCTGGAGTTCAGTTCTCATTCATAATTAAGAAAGAAATGTCTGCTGAGGACATCTACCACAGAGTTCTGAATATCTGGAGAGTAAGAAGCTGAGAATCATTTCAGAACCGAAAGATGAGGAACGTGCACCCTCCTGATGTTTGATATAATACGGCCATGTCATGTCTTCTCAACCTTGTCTCTGCTGTTCTGGGTACAGATATCCGAACTCAATACTGAGCCTGTCTGAGATGACTGACTCCTCTTCGTACTGGTCTCACTCACTGCCTACATGGTACCTTTAGTCCCCCTTGGGACCTGAGGTCTTCGTAGCCTTCTTGTGAGATGGTGACCGAAACTTCTTGGAGATTTACTCCTTACCTCCTTCTGCTAAGGAGACAGATATAGATGACTTCGGTAGTTGGTGCTGCAGTACCACCTACCCCTCTACTGATCTCCGGTGACCGAGATGTTGACGTGGACAGGGCACTAGCTGTACTGGGAGGTCTCTATACAGGGTGGGGTGTCCTCCACTCCTGGATCCAGAGCTGGACGTAAAGCTTGCTCCATCATTAGGAGTTTAAATTTATTTTCTCTATTTTGGCGGGGGGGGGGGAATCTACCCTTGAAGGAAGTGCAGATCTTGCTGGGGATATGAGAATCACTCAGACAGCAGAGGCACTGGGAGTGTCTGTCACTTATCGGAATAGCCTCATGACAGGAGGCCAGCATTCCCAAGTAAAATGAAAATTTAACCCCCAGTAGGGGAAATCTCCTAACTATATAACTACCTCTATGAATAAAAAGTTATTTTATTTTAAGAAAGAATAGAAAAAACTAATGGAACAATTGTTCCAACAACTGTAACACTAGGAGGCCTGTACCTATAAGGTAACTGTCTGAGAAAAAGCTAAAATACTAGAGAGGAGACACACAGTCGACTCTGTCTCGGGCCAAAGGCAGTTGAGATGGAACTGAGGGCGGGTTGCCCATGCAAACCCATATTTGTCTCGGCGCGGGGCATGAGGATGTGTGGGTCACTTGGGCGGGCCAAATGGGCACTGCTACCAAAAATCTCCTATCAAAATGCCCTGAAATGGGGCACCCACAGGTGTAGGGATATTAAAGAAGGTACTAACAGTGATTCCCCCAAGAGACAGTGACCCCCTCATAATTTGGCCCCCACACTTTAAAATCCAACAGTTTCACCAAGTACAAAAATCTCTTGGGTCTTCTGTTAAAACTTGTAAGCTACTGTCTGTAGAAACCATTGATTATATCTATCCTGTGAAAGATACTTTACTACTATGTAAAACTTACAAACAAGTTAACTGACTTTGTTCTTGAAGTAATTGATACAATGTAAACAAACACTATAAACTGTTAAGTGACTTTCACTTCATTCAACGGCTCCTAGGACAGACCCCCCACCCTCTGTGATTAAAGGGCCGGGAGTCTCAAATGAATTAGCACACACCCCGAAAGTGGTGGAGACAGTAAATTAAAATATGGTTAAGGTATGGAATGTATGCTGATGAATGCTTGATATCCATGGATGGTTAGGGAGATGCCAGCCTAGAAAGGAAGTATCCATCGGCCGAAGAATGTGTCAAGTGGATGACCAGAAAACCCCCGGAGGGTAAACTGGGATCCACCCCATCACCTGGAAGGATGAGAAACACAAACTTTGGACAGTGTGGAGCCACCAGGAATGTGCCACTTTGGACAGGAATGTGCCATCTGCTGATTGAGTCAGCAACAGCAGGATGAAACAGCTCCCATAGACTAACATAGGAATTAAATCCTATAAGAATGGACTCTCAAGACTGAGGACTTTGAGTCTTTGGTTCTGCTGCCAACCTCCAGGAGCATCAGGTGCATCTGACACAGACTCGGCTCCATCCTCATGACCAAGCTACCTGGCCAGTAACTTGGCATGAGCAACTTCTAGGCTGGTAACTATAACACCTATACAGAACTTGAATGAATGATTGTGTGAATGAATCTATCTATATATATATATATATATATGTGTGTGTGTGTATAAGGAATAAGTAGTGATAGGAATAAGTAGTCAAACAACGTTGTTTACTTTTATCTTTTGCTTTATCATTATATTTACAATAAATGTGGCATCTTTGCCTTATCCCTCTTAATAAGTTCCTGCTGGTTTTTATTCTATTGGTATAACACAGGGACACTATTCAAAGAAGAACTATTCTTCTCTAACCAGCTCACACCTCTGGGCTGACTCTGTCATTGTCTCTCCCACTCCATGACCACACTCTACCTTCCAACCCAATCCCTGGACTCCCTGAACTTCCTCCCAGATCCACACACCTCCTCCTCTCACCAAATTCTTCCTAACAGCTCCCTTCCTCTCCAAAGAAGTTGACTCTCCTCAGTCCATTTCTCCTTGGGGTGGGGGACCATAAGGATGACAGTGAGATTGTGATGGGAGCCAGAAAGGCTCATAGGCCTAAGAGGGATGCAAAGGATTCCCTGAAGGGAAACCAACCTATTTCCTCTGGCGTTAATAACAAATAATAATACTTTCCTCTTCCATCAAATGGATCCTTGCATTTGAGTCTCCTCAAAGCACTCTGCAAATATTAATGAATGTGGCCTTGACACCTCTGTAAGGTAGGATACAATATATTCTCATGTTGCAGATGGAGAAACTGCGGTACAGAGAACTTGCCCAAGACACACCAAGAGTCAATGGCAGAACCAGGAATAGAAGCCTTCACACCCAGTCCCTGAGCTACATACTAAATGGCACTGCCTTGGTGTGACAGTGCAGTAGTGGCTGATTGAAAACCTCAGGGTGTGGAGATGCCCCCACATTTCCTTGTGAGTGTTTCTCACAGCCCCCAGTTTGTTTTATGCAGGCAAGCAGATGCTGTGTGAGCTTGCAATTATTAGTCAATCAGAGATGTAGGAGTAACCTTCTAAATAGAACCCCTGTAAAGATTCCTTCCCCCTGCATTATGTGTAAGCTTACGCCCGTCCACAGCCTGGGCCTGGTTTCCATAACTGTGTCAACAGGGCTATTTATATCTCTGGTCCTAGCTGTATAAACAAAATAAATAACATCCACTTGCAGCACTGACTGCACCTGCACTTATGATCAGGGAGCCTGAGTTTGAGTTCCCAGTGATAAAACCCGAAAGAATGCTACTGAGTATTAATATCGGTGCTTTGTGGCGTCCTGTGAGATCAGCAGCTTGGCTCTCCATTCTCTAATGAGGGTGATCACACCCTGTACAGGGACTGCAAGCCAAGGGATGTGGGCAGGGTTACACATGGAGGAGAGATTAAGCAAGACTTGAGCTGTCTGGCTCAATGAAGAGGAAACCTGATAGTGGTATTCAAAACAATGAAAGATTGCGTTCAGACAGGGCAGTCTCTACCCATACGCCTACCGCTGGGCGAATTCCTGACAGAGAACAACATATTCATTGGATTTGGTCCTTTTTTCTGCTCACTAATTGTCCATCATCAGATCAAGATTTCCATGGGGTGGGTTTCTCCTCAGAATCCTCTGATGAATGGCTGTTTTCCCCCCTGGGGGTGAACTGTTCATTCAGAGGCTGTTCTCATAGGGTAGGTCTACCCTGCAATTAAAAACAGCTCGGGGTAACGGGCTGTTTAGTTGCACTATAGATGTTCGGGCTCGGGCTGGAGCCCGGGCTCTAGGACCCTGTGAGGTGGGAGGGTCCCAGAACTCGGGCAACTTCCCAAGCCCAGACAACACAATTAAATAACCCCTTCACCCAGACCTTGTGAGCCTGAGTTAACTGGCCTGGGCCAGCAGGGGGTGTCTAATTGCAGTGTAGACATACCCATAGCGAGACAAAGGAATACCCTGTGATTAAGGCAGCGGGCTGGGAGTGAGGAGATCTGGGTTCTATTCCCAGTTCTGTCCCCGATTCCCTCTGTGACCGTGAGCACATTACTTAGATGGAGACTTTTTCAGCGCTAACTAGGGGATTTAACAACCCCATTTCCCTGGCAATGAATGAAAACATGCCTAAATACCCTAGTTGGCTTTGCATCTTTCAATCTTACTCTCCCAGTGCCTCACTTCCCCTTTTATAAACTGGGGACTATGATACTTCCTGTCTTCCTCCCACCCATTGTCTTGTCTAGTGGGCAGCTTTTCGAGGCGACTCACTAGCACTATGGACCTTGTCTCAGTTAGAGCCTCTAGATGCTCTTGTAATATGCATAATTAACTGTAATATTTGCAATTCAAGCTGTTTTGATTGGACACATAGGTCATGTGTTAGAATTCTGCTCCTTGACTGGATGAATGTCACTCTTCGAAGCAGGCAAACAGGACTATGAAGCACGCTTTCTGAGAAAATTCATTTTAAATGTGCTGTTATGATTAATTGTCCTACCCACTAGAACATCTACACAGGGCTAACACAACAGCAGCATGAACACAGGAGTAGCACGTTCATTCAAATGGATTTTTTTGCATGATTCCCAGAGCTCTACACACATGTCATAGATTATTAGGCCAGAGGGGATATTTTCCAGCCCTTTCATCATTCTTGGGGCTCTTCGCTGAAAACTCTGCAATGTATCAACATCCTTCTTGAATTGTGGCCACCAGAACAGCACTGGACACTCTATTTCAGTAGCAGTTGAAATGGAGAAGGCCTATCAGTTCATGTGGTCCTTCCCCCAAGGGCCAGTGCTAGACTGGTTATTACAAAATAACTTGCAGGAATTCAGCCTATAAACCAGGGGCCTCCACGGCCTGAGAACAATAAGTGCCACAGAACTTGTTTACCAGATGGCCAAGGCTCACACTTAATTCACATGTATATTCATATACATTTATGTATCAAAACTAAACCATGGAACTTGTTAATACTTGTGTCTTCCATGAGATATGAATAGAAAACATATGCTGGAAGAGAGCTACAATGATAAAACCTTGTCCTGAAGCGCAACAGTGTCCTCTTCACCCTATAGCTACCAGGACAGGGTAGCCAGACACTGCATTTCAGTGCTCCTGGCACAGCATCTGGCTCTCCTGCTATAATTTACTTATTCCTGGAATTAGCCAATCACAGCTAGCGCCAGGAAGGGCTGTCCTCACCTCTCTGAGATGAGTTTACATCGTTGGCTTGGATGCATTATGGGAGGTTCTTGCATTCCTCTGAAGCATCATGCAACAGCTATTGCCAAAAGAGAGGATACTACATCAGAAGAACCACTGGTGTGATGCCATCTAAAAAGACTAAGTAACAGGTTCACCTCCTGTCTGCACCGTCATGAGGGGCTCCATTGCTGTTAACCATGTAGGGTGGGTGGGGAACCATCAGGGTCAAAACTGATGAGGTTTCCTTGACCAGGTGGAATTCTGGTTTTACAAAGCCACAAAAAACTGAAGAGTAACATGATGTAAACGCAGCTCAATTCAGGGTTTTATTTGATAAGGACACATTTCTCCCTCGCTCACTGTCTCTCTCTTCTCCCCCTCCCCCAAACCCTACAGATTCAGTGGGGAAAACCCTGGCACCAAGATAAGTAAAGCAGATTTTAAGAGGCAGTGTTTAGCATAAAGATCCCTCTGATGGGAGTAATTTGGATTCTGATGTTCTTCTGGATTGTTTGCTGAATTATGCAGTAGCGGCTTCTGTCACTGTAAAGAGCACGACAGTCACGAGGCTCCAGCTAAACCTGCAGGAACGGAGGTAGTTGGGATCACATTTTGGAAACTGAGATTTGTCTTTGATGTTGGTTAGTGAGAGAAAGGGGGAAAGGGGAAACATTTAGAGACCTACAAATTAAGGAGGGGAGAACTGGTTCAAGGAAATAGAAGAACCTGCCCGATTAGTGAACCAGTCCGCATGGAGGGTTTGGATAAGCTTGATGCTACCCAGAGCAAGGTTTCTTCTGCTCCTAATAGGTCCCACCATCACCATCACCTTTTATGAAAATCCACAAAGCCCATGGCAGAGTGCCAGAAAGCGGGGCAGCTCTCGGCTGGGCCAGCACAGTTACGTGCTGTGGCGTTTCCCCAGTTAAGATGTAACCTAGAAGGCACACAGATGCCTCTGATCAACGTAAGAAGCTAGTAGCCAGCCCCCAAGAAGACTGCCAGAACTGCCAAGACTCCACTATGGAGCTGAACTGATATCTGCTAGGGCAAGGATGCAGGGACGGCAAACATTGGGCTGAATCAAGAATAGGTGTAGAGAGGAGGAAAGAAAGGAACAAGCAGGGGGAGGGAACAAGGATTCCTAGGTCCAGGACGGAGTGTTGATGGCACTCAGAGGTGCAGGAACTGAGGGCAGGGGAGAGGGAAGGAGAGAGTGAAAAGGGTGGCTGCGGGAAGAGGAGGAGAAAGTAGGATGAAGTTAACATAATAAATATATGGAGATATACCTATCTCATAGAACTGGAAGGGACCCCGAAAGGTCATCGAGTCCAGCCCCCTGCCTTCACTAGCAGGACCAAGTACTGATTTTGCCCCAGATCCCTAAGTGGCCCCCTCAAGGATTGAACTCACAACCCTGGGTTTAGCAGGCCAATGCTCAAAAGAGATGTGGCGTGGGTTGCCGCAAGAGCAGGCAGGTGTCAGGGCCCACGAGGGAGTTGCAGGAAGGAGAATGGGATCTGCAGAAGATGGAGGAGACTGCAGGGAGGTGAGCTTACAACATTTAGTTACGCTTCAGACAAGCATCCAACCTTTTGGGGATGATCAGAACTGACCCGCCAGACTGCCTGAGGCTCATCTGCACAGAAACCCCAGAAACTCTCCTTACTCCCTCCCTGGCAGCACCCTTCCCACCCTGCTCATCCCGGCCTCCGAAGCGCAATCTGAAACCGCTCTTGGGCTGAGCTTTCGCCCTGCTGCCAACACCCACGACGCTGGGCAGTAGCACAGGCACTGGGACCCCACCGTTGACTAGCGTAAAGGACAAGCTTTACAAATACCATTACCAGAAGGCTCTTATTCAAACGCAGGCTGGGTTTGGAGGGCCATAGGACTGAAATGCTGCCTGAGGGACAAAAGAGGGAGACAAACTTGTAGGGCATTGAGCAAATACAAAGGCACCAAGAATGGCACTAAATGGTCTCAGCTGGCCCATAAAACCGCTCGTGTTTACTGTGGCTGGGTCTGTTATTAGTTTGTGAGCATTTTAAAAAGTTACTGTAAATACACCCCAAGTGCACATGCTCAAGAGGCCAATATTTTCATCAAGGGGCCCTGACAGCACGAGCGCCACTGTCACTGTCCTTACTGTGACCAAGGGGGAGACACTCTTAGTAAAAGCACCACCTTTGTGGCATGTAGCTGGGTGCGGTTCATGTGGGAGCATCCTTGGGAGAGCATATGTGACTGTGCAAGACACACACGCACTTGGGAAGAATGGAAGAGCAGTGGGTGTGGGTCTGCGGGAAAGGAAAGGAGACATATGCATGTTTAGGAGCATGTGGGTATGCATCACCGACAAATTCTGCATGTGCATTTGAGAATGCGTGTGTGCATGCCAGGGAGAGAGAGGAAGTGTTTAGGAGCACAGGTGAGTGCATCTGTGTAGAAGTGAGAGGGATGCAGGGTCAGTGTGTGTGTGTTTAGGGGTATATATATATATATATACACACACACACATACACACAGAGAGATATCTATCTATCTCATAAAGCTGGAAGGGACCCTGAAAGGTCATCGAGTCCAGCCCCCTGCCTTCACTAGCAGAACCAAGTACTGATTTTGCCCCAGATCCCTAAGTGACCCCCCCCTCAAGGATTGAACTCACAACCCTGGGTTTAGCAGGCCAATGCTCAAACCACTGAGCTATCCCTCCCCTCATGTGTATGTATGCAAAAGCACTCGTGATATTAAGGTGTCCATGTATATGAATGCGTGAGCACGCTTATATGTGAAACGGCCACAGGAAGTAGCACAGACATGAAACAGCGTGAGCAGTCACACAGAGCCCCGTCAACCAGACAAACCAGCCTGCACTGGACGCTTAGCTGACCCCGAGCGGAAAGTCATGGCCACAAAGCTCAGAAGATGTTTAGCTCCGGAGAAGCCACAGCTCTGCAGAAACACTAGCCTGTAAGTTTGCTCCTTCCATGAAAATGAAGCCATTAGTATGAGTAGCTCCTTCAAGACTGGAGAGAGAAACTGCACAGTGTTCCTGGGGGAGGGGAACAGTATAATTATAAATCAATCCAGCAAAACATTTAGTGCTCATAAACCTAAATTGCTCCAACTGTCCAGCATCTTCATCCTTGCCAGTCCATACAACTCAGCATACACAATGGTAACTAAGAGCAGATGCTGTGAAACTATTGCAAACAGATGCAGACGTAATGAATGTGTAGGGGTTGGGGCAACTGGGCATAGAAAGATAAGCAGGTGTCAGCACTGCATCACCTATGTCACCATCCATCATGCTGTCAGGCTAAGGCAGACTTCCTCCAGATGGCATCTAATCCGGCAGTGCGGGATGCCAGCGCAACAAAAGGAACCTGCGTCAGTGAACATAAGCATGGTGCCAGCCTGTTGGTCTGAAATGGACAGATGTAGGGGGGAAAGCTGCTGCTTTACTGCCATTGGGGAGAGTCTGTCCCCCTCTCTCTGGAATTTAAAGGGTATGTCTACACTACCCGCCGAATCAGCGGGCAGCGATCGATCCAGCAGGGGTTGATTTATCGCGTCTAGTCTAGACGTGATGAATCAACCCCCGAGCGCTCTCCCGTCGACTCCTATACTCCACCTCCGCGAGAGGCGCAGGCAGAGTCGAGGGGGAGCGACAGCAGTCGACTCACCGCGGTGAAGACACCACAGTAAGTCGATCTAAGTACGTCGACTTCAGCTATGTTATTCATGTAGCTGAAGTTGCGTAACTTAAATCGATCCCCCCTCCCCCCAGTATAGACCAGGCCTTAGTATGGAAGCACCCTGGCTATTACTGAATGGAGAGAGATGAAGCCACTTGAGACAGGATAAACCAGTCACTTGTAGGATGATACGGAACTGCCATAGCCCGAAGTGTCTCAGGTAACATAACTGGATAATGCCATTTGCAGTGCAGGAGGGTTTAAATTATGATCATTTGGGGGTGAAGCTAAAAAAAATGTGGGAGCAAATGTTTTATTTTTCCTGGAACCGCAGCCTGTGGCTTGCTGGGAAAAAAAGAGAAACCTCCTGACCTCAGGGCTGCACTACCTGAGGTGTGTTCAGATGTAGAGAAGAAGAATAGCTGCAGGGAGCCGGATGCTGCTTCCTGATTGAAGGCTATCCTGCCCTAGCGTATGGTAAACCAGGAGGGATCCTGCTCTAACTTATGCTGTTGGCACTGCGGGAGTAAGGCTTTATCTACCTGCCATTATTATCACCAATGGTGGCATGGTGCTAACCGTGGGAAATTTTTAAGACAACATTCCTACCATAGGCAAGGCCAAGGAGGGTTAGCCTTGTGTCCCCGCAGCCGCAAAGGGCTGAAGCCGAAGGAGTCACAGAGATTCATTAAACTCACCGAATCCGTGACCTCCATGACTAAATCGTATCCTTAGTTAAGAATAAGACACTGTGAAGAATATTACTGTAGAGAATGACTCCTGCTGCATGGAATCAGAAGTACTCTGCTGAGAGTCAGCCAACCAATACTACTAACAGCTAAAGAAGACTCTCGCTTAGCTCAGCTTTTGTTTTGGAGTAATGGATCTCAGTTCTACCCCCTTCCCGATGGACACAGTGTGCAGCTTAAAGACAACTGGGTAGTGTCTACGTTGCCCCAACTTTGTTACATGGACTTCCCCATTTCAGATCATTAGATGGAAGGTGCTCTCAAAGTGCGAAGAATGATGATGCTGAGGGTGCTCTGGGTGTTTATTGCTAATGCACTGAACGCAGGCTATTCAAATTCACTAAAAAGTACATTAAAAACACCCAGTGTGGATCAGAAGGAAGACAGTAACATCTATTAGTAAGTTTTTCCTTATTTGGAGGTCTCTGACCCAGATTCACCTCTGACATACACCACTACCTATCCAGAGAAACTCTGTTGACTTCTGTGCAGTGCCTCTAGGTTTACCCTGGTGGCAGACTGATGAGAATCCATCCCTGTCTCTTTAACATAGGCTGACCTCAGAAGCTGCAAACCCAAGGGAACAGGGCATGTGGGTGTGCATTGAGCGTGCAGGCAGAGCCCAGGGACCTAGGGAGGAGTTCAGGAAGAGCTGCCATAGCTTTCAACTTGCTAATGGAGCTAATTGAACTTCTGCAATTTGCCAGCGTTAACCCTGCGCTCGCTCATTGTGGGATGCGGAAACCATGCTGCAGATTTGTTTTCACAGCAACAGCTCTGCTCTGGTGCCTGCATTCCCCCTAACAAAGGAGAGAGAAAAAGGTGGCTCTCCCGGATCTCTCAGGATCTCTCTTTGATTGCTACATTTCCTCCCAGTGTCAGCATGTGTGTTTTTAATGACATAGACGAAGGGTCATTAAAAGCCATTCACAGGGAACTATAGTCACATAAGGAAGGATTGTAGCTCTGCTACTTCCAGAGAGCAGTGGAGAGAAAGCCACCCTCTATTTCCCTCCGGCAGGAAGGTTAGAACGCTTCTGAATAATTTCAGCACCCCCCCGAATAAAGAGGAGGAGATATCTGACGAACAGGCCTGGCTTCTTCTTACCCTTGAGGTGCCCACTCCAAAACATTAAAATGATGCCCCTCTGGGAATCGCATGCTAAATTTTAACAAGGTTCATAGAGATATTTAAGCCAAGGGGGAGTTGTGTCTAATGCAATGGGGACCTCCAATTTCGATGGCCTTTCATTTCCTTTTAATGTTAATTGGATTAGAATTTCAATTGGGTTTGATGTATATTTTGGCACGTGTGAGATAAAGATTTCATAAATATCAGCCGCACCGATGGGAGAGTAAATGGAAAAAGAGGAGGAGGGAGAGGCAGAGGTGGTTGAAACAGGGCAGAGATTAGGCCTTCGACTGCTTCCTTACGCTTGGCAAGAGCTGTAGGATTCCCTTGCAGCCTCGAACTTCGCGCAGGGTCTCGGGGTCCATGCTCTTTATTGAAAAACACCGTCAACAAGAGAAGACAAAATGGCATCGAGCTGTAAATGGGCCACAGTAGAATTCAGGGAAATGCTCCCATTGCAAACCATCCCATTTTCCTTGCACTTATTACCTATGGGGAAACTTCAAATCGAGCATAGAGGTTAGAATGAGCCCGACTCCTCTCGCTTACGGCAAGGTTATCGCCAATGAGCTCACTGGCGCCACTCCTGATTTACACCAGTTTCTGAGAGGCGAATCAGGCCGTTTAGATGCATTTCCCACATGCAAATTAGACTCTCAGTTGTCAAGATTCAAACCCTCTAGCCAAATACCGGGCCAGCTCGGCAGCTGGGGTAAATCGGTGCAACTACAGCGACTGCAGGAGAGCGCGGCTAGTTGCACCAGCTGAGCATCTGGCCCACCTGGCAAAGCACTGGCAGTGACAATGCAGACTGTCCCCACTAACATGTCTTAAACCCTCTTCAAGAGGGATCCCCTTTAGGGTGGGAAGTTAGTTCAGTCTCCATGTCCCATTCAGTCCTTGCCCTCTCTGCTGAGCCTGCCCATGAGGTGGCCATCAGAGACTGATTTCCAAGGACTGTACACTAAGGATCACAGAATACTAGCCCTCTAGGCTGGCTTTCTGATTAAAAGTGTAGATGAGTTCCATTCCTAGTTTTGGCACAAGCTTCCTGGCTGGCCTTGGGCTGTCATGTTGCCTCTCTGTGCCTCAGTTTCCACATCCATAAAAGGGGGATAATTACCTACTTCACAGATTTGTTGGGGAGGAGTAATTCATTAACGTCTGCGAGGTGTTGGTGACTATGGTGACTGAGCCATAAGGATGCCTATGAATAAATTATAAGTGAGCTGAAAAGGACCCACTGATTATTGAGTCCTCTCTCCCTTCCCAGATCACATGAGCAGACTATAGCCCCCGAGACAGAACACGGCAGACATAAAACTTGTACTACACTTGATCTCAGCCTCGCTGTCATGCTGCACATTAAACAGGAAGTGATGGTGGAAAAAGAGGATCGGCATATTGGATGTACTCTAGTGGTCTCCCTTACACCCACCGCCACATACCTCACTCCCTTCCCCCCGGTGACTTTAAATGGCTTAACCCTGGGCTGAGGCTAAGCATGTGGCCTCTCCGCCTGCTTCTGGGAAAGGCAGGAAGTAAAATTCCTGCCCATGCAGCACTGCCCCCAGCAGGCTCCCTAGGATACTGGCACCCAATTTGCCAGCAAACAAAACGGTCAAGAGTATGCAAGAATGCTCTGGGACCCAAAGACCAGATCCAGCCATAGAGAACACAGAGCAGGAGAGTGTCAAAGCAAAGAACACGGAACATAAGAACGGCCGTACTGGGTCAGACCAAAGGTCCATACAGCCCAGTATCCTGTCTTCCGACAGCAGACAATAAAATATCACGTGGACAAGTACTGGTTTATCCATTTTCTCACTCGCTCTCTCCCTTGACCCTCTTGCCCTGGACCTTGACCCAGCTGGCCCAAAAGAAGACCCTGTAACTGATTGAAACCAACTGTGATGACCTGGACTTGCAGTAGGTCAGAGCATGACTGCATCTTTTCAATAACTGTATGCAGTGTAGTTGTAGCCATGTCGATCCATGGATATTAGAGAGACCAGGTGAGTGAGGTAATATCTTTTATTGGACCAACTTATGTTGGTGAGGGAGAGAAGCTTTCAAGCCACACAGAGCTCTTCTGTGAGCTCTGTGCCACTCAAAAGCATGTCACTCTCACCAACAGAAGCTGGTCCAATAAAAGACACATGGGACTGGGGATTCCAGAGTTAAATTCCCACACCTCAGGTACCAATTTGCTGGGTACCCTTGGTCAAGTCACTTAACCACTCTGTACCTCAATTTACGCTTCTGTGAAATGGGAAAATACCCCCACCTATCCTCAGACTCAATGGAAAAGTCAAAACAACAAATGGAAGAGTAATGGAGCCGGACATGTTAGAAAATGTCATCAAAGAAAAAAGGGTCGGGCAGTTGGGACGTGGACACCATATGGAAGATGGGAAACGTGCTATGCAAGCATTTAAGTGGGTACCCGAGGGAGGAAAGACAAAGCCTGGAAGGCCAATGAGGAAGTGGCAGAAGACAGTGAGAGAGGATATTGGATGCGCTGGCATCACCTAGGATGAAGTACTACAGCTCGTGAGTGACCGTAATCAATGGGGGAACTAGACTGCTCGGCGAGTCAGTGGCACAGGATGAACTACTAGCCTCAGGAGGATACTGGTAGGCTTGCTTGGCAGTCCCTGAATGAACAGCACTAGCATTATTACTACTACATTAACTGGCTGCACTGAATTTAAGGAAGGAAAATAATTTGCATAAAGAAGGCTTTTTAAATGCACATCTGTGTATTCATCCAGCGATGGATTTCTCGTCACCATGGTGTCTAGACTGAGCTACATCACCACCAAATGGATAGAAAGATTTTTTTTTTAAATCGCTTCTATTTGTTATAAAACTTTAATTAGCTTTAAAGAGTGACTGTCGTGCAGTCTGACACTTTAAAGTGTTCTGTACCGTAGGAGACATAAAACATGAATCACTGCACTTGTTTTTCATCTTCCCTCTTGCCACGTTCGCTAATTACTTAATTTCCCTGTGTCGGAAGTGGGGCTTTTGCTCCTTCCCCCTACCCCGCCCCCCCCATGTACTTCTGCAGTGAAGTCAGGGCACAGACAGGCAGCCAGAGAGGGCTAGCCATTTAGTTGGCGGTAAGGGGAAGCCTCAGTTCTGCTCCCTTTTCTATTCTTCCGCTGAAGTTAGGCAAGTCATCCGTGGATCTGATGTTAAGGCCAGAAGCGAGCACCATGACCATGCAGTCTGACTGCCGCATAGCACAGGTCTTTGAGTTTCACCCAGTGATTCCTACATCCAGTTCAGTCACCTGTAACTGAACCTGAGCACATTTTTCAGACAGACATTTTGGTTTGCCGTGCCTCAGTTTCCCCCATCTTTAAAATGGGCGTGATAATACAGCGAGTCCCGTGAAACGATCACCTGCCCTTATGGCTAGTCGAACTCCAGTCCCATGAGAGTTCAACAGCACACCGCCCTCCAACTTCATGGTCCCAAGGGCAGAAAAATAGCAGTCCCTTTGGTGGCTGTTATTAACAGGTCTTACTGTCCTCTGACTCCCGGGGTGCAGAGAGAGATAATGTATGACTGGCTGGACTGTGTTTTGATATCCTTGGATGTAAGCCACCAGTGGAATGACCCTTTGTAACATTAAACTGTGCTGTGTCGCTGGTGTAAACTGGCTGCTTCCTTCCATCCCACTTGGGTAGACGACATTGCACAAGCCTTCTAAGAGGAACAGGTGTTAGTAGTGGATCATAGAGGGGTACAGCTTTGCTGAACGGCTGATCTGTTCAAGGCTACCTTAAAGCTGCTTTCACTTTAGGAGAGGAAAGAAAGAAGGCGTCTCGGATGCTTCCAGAGACCAAATAATAATAATGTCTGCATAATTTTATAGCACTGACTTCCTAATCTTCAAAGGACATCCCACAGTTCTTGGCAAGGTCCCTCTCCTGAAACAGAAGCTAGTTGCTAACTCCATGCCAGCTCAGCGTTTAGCATGAGGAGATTTAAAGGTGACTGTTGATATTATTTATAATAAAATGAGAAGACAACCCCTGCTGGCAATTATTGGTGAGGTGCGCGATGACCCTGGAACACCGCAGTCCCGCCCTTGCCAGGGTAGGAGCACCTGCCTTAGGAACGAGCGCTCTTCTAGCTGGCTCGTGGGGCTGCGTTCCCAGGGGCAGGGATGCTGAAGGTGGCAGAAGAGTGAGCTAAAATAAGCCTGGCACCTGGGTGCTACCGAACAGATTGCCCAGTACATTGCAACGAGCCAATTTTAGAAGCTGTTTCCATCTCAGGCCGGCGCTGGCAGAGCGCGCGATCCATTCTCAGCCATCCTGCGGCAATCTCCCTCCACAATCGCCAGCCTGTGTCCGCCTCCCCTCCACCCCTAGATCAGGGCAGCTGGCCCGCTGCAGTGCAGTCGGCGGTCTCCTCCTGTACAATGCGCACCTTGTTGAAAGCACAGAGTGCATTGAGCCGAGTGCAGGTGGTTCAGCAGCCCCTCTCGGAGGGCATGAGTGCCCCGTAGACGCACAGAGCCCAGGCCGCATGCCATCTTCCCAACACAGCTGAGTTCAAGAGGACACTTCACACAGCAGATGTTGCACTCAAGGAAATGGCTTCTCTCGAAAGAGCTGAGAGATGTGACTTGATGGCTGGGGGAGAATGGCCCCCTCCTGCATATCGCCTTCCTTCCTGCATGCTGATTTCCCTTTGCGACAGGGTCTTCCGCTAACACGAATACCGCCTTCTCAAAAGTCGGTGTGGGACAAGGCAGTGAAGCTACTGGCAGCACGCTTCCACAGTGCAGGGGAGGATGCATCAAGATGAATCATGAGCAGTGCAACTAAGACGAACAAAACACAAATACAAATCACCTGGGACTAGATCCTGAGCTCAGTGTAAATCCAGAATGGCTCCCCTAGAGTCAAGGGGTTCCCGCAGGTCTAATCTGCTGTAGCTGAGATCAGAATCTGGCCTGAGATCTTTATTTGATGTAACCTCCTTCCTAGATAGTCTGGTGTCATCACTCTCTGCATTAGACCTTATTTGGACTGTGAGAGCTGCAGGGCAGGGACTTGCCTCCATATATTTCATTGCAGCAGATCTATGCTACTGTGGAAACATTCAGTAATAGCAGTTCCTTGCCACTGGCCTCCGTACCAGGCTGATCTTATCCACCCCAGATAACCTCCCTGCCCAACCAAAAAGCATCAGCTCAGACTCTCTGGGCCAGATTCTGCTCTCAGTTAAATGGGATCAGTGACTTCAAGGGGATTGGACCCAAGTTGTTGAGAACAGAATCTGGCCACGCAAGGTAGGAAGAAAAGGTTTATTTGTAACTACAGCACCAGGGTGTGTTAAAGTAAAACACCAGGATGTAACACGGCACAGAGAGAGAAGGCACAGGTGTACACAGGCGTGTCCCCATCTCTACTAGGAGAATGCACAGGCCAGAATTAAGACCTCTTTGGAAAACATTCAGAGGAAAGACAGTTAAGCAAATCACAGACCTGCCAATGTAACATCCCTCAGCATAGGCCACTAACAGGGGTGGAACCAGAGCCTTCCACGCAAAGTACAGGCTGCTGCCTCTGGAGCTGAAGGAGTAACTCAAAGATGGCAGCAACAGTAGGCTCTCCCTGTCTATATGGAGCAGTCACTAGAGGGGGACGCAGCAGATCTGGCTGGTGCACACACCAGCAGTCCTAACTGCTCCTTCCTAGCTAAGCTAGTGACTACCCAGGTTTCTCTTCCACAATGTTCAGCTACAGAAAGTCCTCCTCATGGGGTGTCCCTTGGGGCTCTCAAGGTGCCATTGCTGGTTCTGCTATTACCTTTCAGGGCTAAGCTCAAGAGACCAGCTCATATGCATTTCTATGGAAGACTGAGCTAGAAGCCGAGGAATGTTCCGGAGGTGCTGTGCTATTTTGCCAGGAGTGCTCAACCCAGCACATAGGGCAGGGTGGTGTCAGTAACGCACAGAGACGCTGCTGCACCTTCATTACAGCCGGGACATGGGAGACGCCATCCACCCTTCTAGGTCAGAGCCCCGTCGGTGGCCGCGGCGAAGACCGCAAGCAGCAAACGAAAAATTCCTCACCAAGCAGAAATGTATGAAAATCAAGACCAGCTGATCCCTCTCGCAGCACTCCTGCAGCAGCTGTCTTCCCTTCCCAGGGTGCACTCTCCTTCCCTCATGCCCAACCTGGTCACGATTACCGTCTTTTACGGAGTTAGCCGTGTCTTACCTCAGGGCTGCTGCTAGGAGAGACTGGGCACCTCTCTGTGCGATGCCAGGCCCCCTACACACCCTCTGAAATCAGAGTCATCTAGAAGGAAGGGTGCTCGGCACCACAGAGCCCCTTCTACCATTGTACCACTACAGTGTAAGCGCCGCGGGATAGAATCAACGTCCTTGTGCGCAAAGCACCACTCACACCAATAGTACTACGAAAATAATACCACGCCTGTGCAATGCTATAGGGCGGAAGGGACTGTTAGGGATGATATCCTGACCCACATAGGCAATCAGCTTATGATACGAGGGCTGGGATCATGTCAGCTGAGCTGGCACAGATGCTAATGTTATTCTTGTTCATAGGAAAATCTAATCCTATTATTTTAATAAAAAAAAAAATCCTGCTTAAAACTATTTGCCTCAATGACTATTTGCCTGAGGCTTTAGTTAGAGCAGCTAATGGGGCAGTCACATGAGTAGACTAATAGATCCCACCAGGCACATCGGGCTGTGAAGAGTATAAAGCCAACAGAACCTGTACAGGGAGAGAGGGAAATCAGAAATCTACAGCAAAGCAAGAGGAGCATCTATACAGAAGGGGCTGCTGCAAACACATGGGCATTCCCAGCTCCTTGGAGCTGTTGATTACAGGTCTGTGAAGGGTGCAATAGATGGGAGGATTGGTTAGGATGGCCCAGGGGTAAGAATAACCTGGGGGCCATGACCCCTGGGGGATCACAACCACCCTGCCCTTCCCATATTGCTAAATGGGAGAGGGGAACCAGCTAGATTCCGGTTACATGGGAGGCAGGAAAAGGCTGAGAACCACTGGGTATCTACGTTTTGGGGTGCCTCTCCCAACCTTCTGATGCTTCCCCCGCCATGCAGCGAACTGTCTGTGGGTCGTTTACAGCCGTAGCCTCCCCTTCTGCGAGCCACAGTGTGTGATTCTTTGGTCCCCGGCACTAAGCCGGGCTGCTTGTCAGCTCAGAATCCCTGAAACAATCCTGGGAAGTGGAGTTCAAGCAGCACAGAGGCGACGTGTGACTGATTCTTCCCCCAGATAAGTAAACGTGCCAGATCCTGGCACGCAAGTGACAACTTCATTCAGGAGACAGAAAGGAGGCTGCGCAGCTTGGTGCGGATGCCAGAAGGTGAGGGCTGTCATCAGGCGCCGCCTGGGCTCCTTTCACAGAATCTAGCTTTTGCAAAGGAACAGCTTTCATGGCTGATCCTGGCCAGCATGGGCGATGGCTTTCCAGCCAGCCACGATCACTTGCACTCCTGGGACCCACCCGCTGCAGCCTGATATTCAGAGCGCTCTGCTACAAAGCTTGAAGGCTCAGCCAGACCCCAGAGACATCGGCATGGCTGTCTCTGCACCAGGATGGAGGAAAGAACCTGCTAATGAACTGGGTACAAATACCCATCCTAGCATGTGCTCTCTGCTTCACACTCTCAGGCCACCCAGCCTTCCCGGATGACCCCAGACTCCACTCAGCCAATTGAAACCGTCCTGCCTGAACCCGATTGTTTAGAGAAGAGACAGTAAGACTAGTATGGCCTAGAAGACCTAATCCAGCCTCAGCATGGGGGTGGGGTGGATTAGACCACCTCTTGAGGTCCCTTCCGGCCCCACATTTCTATGATTTCATGGGGAAGGGGTTACTGAGCCTTTCACTTCTAGGTCACCGGTGCAAATCCAGACCAGGTCAGTAATGGCCAGACGTGATTGCCTTGTAATGGCTCTTCAGTGGCCTACATGAAGTAAGCTGCTCATTGTCAGTCTGGTTCCCAGTGAATAGGGATCCATGCCATCTAGTTGCTTAGGGGGGAGCAGTCATCCGAGTCAAGCTTGAAACAGTCCAGGAGGCGAGGGACAGGCGCTGGCACCATCGGTCAGTCCCATATAAGACCCACTGCTAGATAAGAGTATCCGTATGCTGAGCTTTCCGTGGCACACAGGAGTCACAAAACCGAAAATAAATGCCATCAGATTAGACCCCCAGCTGTAACTAATTGTTCAATCGAGCATCCATCCAGCTTGTTTCTCTGCCTCTCATCTGGGTGGAGAAAAAAATAAATAAAATAGGACGAGGGGAGGGAAATGTCAGGACACAGGACAATATTAGAGCTCTGTTATAAGAGCAACAGCCTGGGCCAGCCGACGGAGCCAGGGACGCAGGCGCTGCCTGATTCTAATCCTGGCTCTTCCCTAACTTCCTATGGAGATATGACCAAGTCATTGACATGATTATTGCTTCAGTTTTGCCGTCTGGAAAACAGGGATGATGCCACGTTACCTCACGTGCATTATGAGAGTTAACCAATGTTTTCCCAGTGCTTTGGAGATATGGGGCTTTATTCTCCTCCCGCTGGTGTAAATCAGGAGTAATTTAAATGGAATTACACCAGTAAAAGTGGTATCAGACTCTGGCCCATAAAGTGCTACCACTAGAATAATGCTTTGCACTTATTACTACAATATTCTTCTGGGGCCAGCAGCAGCTCGTTCAGTGTAGATTAATTGACAGGAATAAAAAAACCCCCAATATGTTGATTTCTCAGGACACACTGCTTGTTTTTTATCCATGCTGGAAAGAAGCCCAGATCTAACAGAAACCCACAGACACCCTTTCCCCTAGTGACTTCTTAGCTGATCCTTAATGAACTAGGGAAGAGTACAGTATCCACTGCAGTCGATGAGACAGCTCACTGCCCGGCAGTCCCTGTACGACGCAGATTGATGCTCTTTGGTATGGTGTGTGTGGCTGCAAAAATTAACCAACACATGGGTCCCGGATAGTCTCTCATAGAGCACCCTTGGAGGGATAATTCCTCTCATTGTTATTTAGAGAGAGAGAGATGGGAATGATCCCAAACCCCAGTCCCAATATTCCTGAATCTGGAAGGGGTTGGGGGATAGAGGAGATTAGAAATCCATGCCCACTTTTGCATCCTCTAATGGAAAGATCAGATCGAAACATCCTGAAAATCTGGAGCACTTGAAATTTGGGCCCAGATCCAAATTTCACTGATCATGCACGTCTCCATAAGCAGGCAGAGAGCCGTACAACAGGTTTACTACGCCTAAGAGCTCACTGCACTGAAGAGCTTGCAGCCTAAGCAGCAAGAACACTTACACAATGGACTCGAACAACAGAACAAGCACTGAAGCATTAACACAGGTGAAATCTAGTTGCATGGAATCTCCTTTGAGTTTCTTGGTGACGGGAAGGGCAGTTTGAAAACTCCAGCTACTCCCCATCTCTGGAGCTATACAGCGTGGTCTGAGTTCGACCATTTATAGTTAGGTTTCCTGGGCTTTATTCTGATTTAGGGTGTTTATTTTTACTGCTTCTGAGTTTGCGATGTAATATGGCAACAACTAAACCCAATGTCATTCTAGGCCAGGTACGTAATAGTTGTCCCTGAGAGAGCCGTAAAGATAACCGCTGCGCTTTACACAGCTCTGTGTGAGACTGGCCCTGGATAACTTGTTCTGGACACCACCATGTTACTACAAAGCTTATTGAGCAGATGGGAAGGGCAACAAAAAAGGATCAGGGGGGTGGAGGGACTGATTTCTGAGCAAAGAGATAAACTTGGATAGCTTGGCTAAGTGATAGGATAAGGGCGAGTAGGAGAACTACAAGATGGCAGGATGCGTGTTAGAATGCTGTAGAAAGATGGTGAGTACTGATTCACCGAGGCACGTATGGCTTGTTAGCTCCACCAGGATATACGAGAGTTGGGCATAGCCCTGTGGATGGAGGGGAGTAAGGGCAGAGAGAGGGAGGGCCCTGCAGGAAACTCCAGAAGCAGTCAAGGTTTGAGGAGAAAGCTGAGGCTGAATTTAAGTTCCGTAATTACCTGAAAAAAATCAGCTCTAACCCGCAATGAGACGGTGATGATCTGGTCAGGCTGCACTCCCAGACGTACTGGCTGTTGATCAGACTCCCAAGGGAAGTGGTGGAAGCCCCATGACTGCGGACATTTCACTCTAGTTAGTAAATGCGCAATAGGGAACAATCCGGCATTGCCGGGGAGATAAACTAGATGTGCCCATATAGGCCTTTCCCAGCGCTATGACTAAATGGGGGTAGGTAACGGGGCAGCATTCAGAAGGCCCAGATCAACATTTTGAACGCTGGATCCCCCAAAACTCTAACCCCAGTGCTCTCCACCCCTGAAACAGAGGAGCCAGGCAAAGAAAAGGTTTTTGTCCCATTTTCTCAGTCAGTCATTTCTGAAAACAGCAAATGCAGAATTGTTTTGCTTACGCTCAAAAATTTATACAGTGTCAGATCTACAGAGGATTTGAGATTCAACGATTTTTTTTTAACTCAGATATGGTAATTTTTATTGGACTTGGTATGAAGTCTGTGTGCCTCAAAGCAGCAAGGAATTCATCATTTGGAGTCTAGTTTTTGTCAAGATTTCTGGGAAGGTTTTACAGCAGGAGTTAAAAGCCGGGAATTAGGATGTCTGGGTTCTGTCCCCTACTCTGCTGTGCATGACCTTGGACAAGTCACTTCATCTCTCCTGCCCATGTTCCCTCTCCATAAAAAGGGAGTCATAAAACTGCCCGACCTCCCAGGGATGATGAGGCTAAATTAATTAGCCTTCAGAAGCAAGGTGTTAGAGAAGTGCTAAGCATTATTGTGTATTGTTCCTACCAGGTATACATCTTCCTTGCTGGAATGAAAATTCCTCACCTTTCCACTGCCCCAAAACTCCAGTGGTAGGAAAAGCCAAACCCCACTGTCTTCTCAAACCCCATGTTATGTCCCCAGACCCTTCCACTAATCAGCAGGGAGCCTTACTGATGTGCTTGTTGCAGCAGCAAAATTAACTGCTGGGGTGATTTTACCAGAACAACACGTCAATCCCATTTTCTATTATTAGGCATGTATGTATTACGTTCATTGATCCCATGCACTAAATTTCCTCAGGGGTTACCAATACTTTAGACACACAGGCAAAAATCCATGGAAGCTTAAAGAATACTCAAAGCAACAGATTCCTAGAGGTCTTCAGGGTCTGTGTTTTCTTTAGTTTACAAAGACACATCAATACAGCTCCTTAATTTCATTTAATTATTCCTCTTGCATACCATATATGTTCCTCTCAGACTGACTTGAGGGAGTTTTCCAAGGCAGATTTGGAGATATTCAGCTCTACTCATTAGCTACACCTTACATTACGTCAGCAAGATGGTCAGGCTTTAAGACCAGTGTGAAAACATGCCTAATTTCTTTGGTTTTCACAGGAATAAAACATTGGTATTGAGGCCTCTTGAGGATGTAACATGCAATGTGCAGTTCCAAAGGGTTCCCCTTATAACTCTGCTTTAATTAATGTCCTAATACAAAAGAAGATCCAATAATCATACCCATTAGCTAAGCAAAAATGGACTGAGGTTTTAATACACAAAACGAACAATGAATAGGTAAATGGCATCTAAATGAACTGAAGGTAGATGAGGAGAACAAATAGATACCAGGTAGAGGGATGATAGATCATAGGCAGACACAGTAAATGGAGAGATACAGGAAATGGATAGGTAATAGCTAGATACAATAGATAGATGATGGATAGGTACAGTGCAGGGATGATAAACAGGCACTCACAATAAATAGACAGATACAGGAAATGATAGATAATAGTCAGATACAGTAGATGGGTGCAACAGATGGATGACATAGATAGGGACACTGGTTGGAAAATGGACAGTCACAGCAACACCGCCACTTTTGGTGCATATCGTGCTATTTTATCTCTAAATCTGAAGGCACTTTGCTAAAAAGGGATGATCATGCTTACAGGGCCGGTGCAAGGAAGTTTCGCGCCCTAGGCAAAACTTCCACCTTGCGCCCCCCTCCCCAGCCCTGTGGCAGCAGCCCGCCCCCCCCCCCCGCCCTGAGGTGCCCCCCCGCCACGGCAGCTTCCCCCTCCCCTGGGAGCCGTGCGGCAGCTCCCCACCCCAGCTCACCTCTGCTCCACCTCCTCCCCGAGCACGCCGCCCCCGCTCTAATTCTCCTCCCCTCCCAGGCTTGCGGCGCCAAACAGCTGATTGGCACTGCAAGTCTGGGAGGCGGGAGAAGTGGAGCGGCGACCGCGCGCTCGGGGAGGGGGCGTAGGAACGCTGTAAAAAAAATTGGGGCACCGCTTTTTGGCGCCCCCAAATCTTGGCGCCCTAGGCAACTGCCTAGTTTGCCTTAATGGTAGCACCGGCCCTGCATGCTTACTCACCTTTGTAGAGGGGGAAAATGTCTGACAGATGAAGTGACTAGCCCAAGATCTCACAGACATCAATGCCAGAGCCAGGACTAGAACCCAGCTCTTCTAGTCCCACATTTAAACTACTAGAACCAAAGCTGTTCTGTAGACAGAGGATAAAGTGGCAGCTAATTTTGATCTGCCTATGACCTATCAACTACATGCTGGACCAAATTCTGCTTTCAATCACGCAAGTGTAAATCCAGAGCAATTCCAGTCACTTCACTGAAGTTACTCCAGATTTATGCCACAATATATTAAATCAAAATCTGGCCCACCATATCTAGTATCTATTTCCTGTACTGAATCGGACTTAGTTATAGCAGATATAAGTAACAAGCAAATACAGTGGCAAGACAAAGTAGACAGACAATAGGCAGAAACAGTAGTTAAATGATGGCTAATGGGCAGCTGAGAGAGTAGATGGACAGATGCAGTGGAGAGATGAATAGAATAGATAAGCAGGCATCAGACCCCACTCTGAACAATTACAGTCTGCTTCATACATTCTAATCTTCTGCAAGGTTTCTCTCCAATAATTCCAGTTAAATTAGTTATTATCCCATTTGTGTTTGTCCCTGGAATTATTTTAGTGGCGTGGATCAAAGAAGCACAGTAGGTTTTAATGTGGCGTGCAGTCTAAAAAAGCCAGCGTATTACAAAGCGCTCCCCACTCTAATGCATTCAAGTCTCGTGCTGGAAACTGGATCTTTAACTTCTAATTAGCACATCGTGGGATCTGTCCAAACAACCCTGCCATGTCTATCCTTGCAAACACAAACAGATGAGCTCCCCCGGGGACACTCAGCCGGCTCAATGCCTACAAGGGGATAGCCTGTGCCGGAGGTTGGAGCACAATCACACTCTATAAAGTATGTACAGGGAGCAGGAGAGACTAGATCTAGCTTTGAAATTGGAATCCAATCTTTATATCCCACATTTCCCCTTGCCACCCGACCACTAGCACTCCCACCCCACCAAATAAGAGAAAGACCTCGTTACACGTTTAATTTAAAGCACCATCCGTGATTAGAATATTTTATGGACTGATCGCTTGCCAAATGTTCTGTTTTAAATCAAAGCTGCTCGGAGTGAAGCATATTGCAATAGAAAGGGGACAGCTCTCCTTGTGTTTCAGAAACATGCAAGTGCTCAGACACAATAGTGATGGGAGCCATCAAAAGGAGTAAGTGAAATAGATAAAGACAGACAGACTCTGGGTGCTGGGGTCAGATCTTTCACACCCCATGGCAGAGGGAGCAGGAAAGGCTGTGGAGGAAGCATGCTCAGCCTCTATGATGAATGAATCCTCCCCCTGAAGAGGGCTCCTAAGCAACATTAATGAACTTCAGAGGGAGCTCCAGCCAGCAATGTCTTGGATGGGCAGGGGGATAAGCTCAATCTAGGGCCTTTCCATGGGCAATAAAGTAAAAAACGGGGGAGTCTTGGAGGAAATCTGTCCACCCCCAAAATATTGGTGAAGAGAATTCTCTACCAGAATGTTAGCCATTGAGCCTACAAACTTCACCATCCCCTCCTCTTCCTAATCTCTCCCCGGTATGCTCAAGGTCCCTAGCTTAGCTGTGATGTCCCTCCTCGCTGTCAAACAAGAGTCTGTCTAGAGACCCACAGTTAGGACTGGTAGCCCTGACACAGCCATGCCTACCACGGGTGAAAGGCCACAGGCAGAGGAATGCTCTCTACACAGCCAGTACAACGTTACCGGGGCTGAGGGACACTGATAGTTACCATCCTCCCAATTTGGCATAATATGTGGGTTTCACAGATCCTGCCCCCGGTAGCAAAGAGCACGCTGTGGGTAGGAGATAGACAGGCAAACCAACGGGAATCAAAGGAAAAATGACTCAAGTTTGTGAGCATGATGTAAGCCAGGCACAAAATATGGGTGAAATTCAAAAAGGTTTGGTTCATATCCCCACCCCGCTATCCCAACCAGTCAACAAACTGATGATGTCCATGAGGGCCCTCCCTGAGACCCAAGGAGCCCCCTTGGGGCTTTGTTAAGTGCATGTAATGCATTAACACTCCTTTGTACTCATCTAGCATTTTTCATCTGAGGATCCAAAAGCGCATTAGAAACATTAACAAACTGATCCTCGTACCAGGTGAGATGAGTCTCATCCAATGTTTCCTCTAATTTTTTACGTCCATGTGCGGAATGAATTTTGTTACGTGCACCAATATAGACGTGATATGTGGCGGGGGTGGAGCCGAGGGGTTTGGAGTGTGGGAGGGGGCTCAGGGCTGGGGCAGAGGGTTGGGGTGTGGGGGTAAGGGCTCTGGCTGGGGGTGCGGGCTCTGGGATGGGATGGGGGTGAGGGGTTTGGGGTGCAGGAGGGGACTCAGGGCTGGGGTAGAGGGTTGGGATGCGGGGGGGTGAGGGCTCTGGCTGGGGGTACGGGCTCTGGGATGGGGTGAGGGGTTTGGGGTGCGGGAGGGGACTCAGGGCTGGGGCAGAGGGTTGGGGTGGGGGGGTAAGGGCTCTGGCTGGGGGTGCGGGCTCTGGGGTGGGATGGGGTGAGGGGTTTGGGGTGCAGGAGGGGACTCAGGGCTGGGGAAGAGGGTTGGGGTACGGGGAGGGCTCTGGCTGGGGGTACGGGCTCTGGGGTGGGGCCGGGGATGAGGAGTTTGGGGTGCAAGCTGCCCCAGGGCTGCGGTGGAGAGAGAGGACTCCCCCCAGCTCTCTCTCGCCGTGGAACCTCCGGGGACGGTGGAGAGGCATCTCTCCCCACTGGGCGGCCCTTGATAGCCTACTGCGCGGCCGTGCAGCTTAGAGGGAACTTAGGTCTCATCTACAGATTACAGATGGAGAAACTGAGGCCCAAGAGCAGTCACACCCCACTGGCAGACCTCAGAACAGAACACAGGCATCCTGTGCCACCCAGCCTTTGCCCTTGATCACTCTGTGTTTGACAGCACACAGGCGCGTATCCCAAGAAGCAGCCTATTAACCCTCCTTCCCTGTGCTAAACCTCTGGTTCACGTGATACGCAGGGACCAACGCAGGCAAAACAATCAGCAGTAGGTTCATGAGTATCAGTGAGATAAAGGAAACCAAAGGAAGCAGCAGTGAGCAAATGGCAGTCAGTAGCGTCAACTGCTGGTGACAGATGGGGTGATTCATCCATTGCATCAAACCCCCTGACAACCACAACAGGCAGAATGCTAAGCACTTGGAGAGAGAGGGATTGTAGACAGGGCTGCAGTTTAATGAAGCTCTGGATGGGGTGGTGTGAATCGCGGTGTGCTCATCTTGCCACTAAAGCTACATGGCTACATCCCGGCTAAAAACAGCAGTGTCGACATTCCCACTCCATCTCCGAGACACCCCCCCCTCGACAGGGAGTTTGAGCTTGGAATGACCATAACAATTCTTAGCAGAACTGGGCAGCTTGGATGGAGATTTGCTGGGGTTTGGATCAAAGCCAACTGAAATCACTTAGTACTGACTGTCTGGTTACCACCTTGTTCTGGAAATCAGCACAGGCTGTCGCAGAGCGTTCATGATTCTCACCAACCTAGCCAGAGTTTGGGGTTTGTGACTGTAGATTTAACTTAGAGACGGGCCCAAACTGGGCCCCCAGTTCATATCAGAGCTGGAATCTCTCTCTCCAATGAGCTGGAGCCAAACATGCTGAAGTTTGGATTCTGATCTCATTTCAAGCCTGCTCCTGCAGAGCTGGGGTTTTCTACCTGCTCCACCACTCTAGGCTTTTATACCACCCTCACCATACCTTGGTGTCTCTTGGTTCCTTCAGAAAGTCATACGCAGCCCTGGTCATGATTCCTGGATCTATTCCCTGGCTTGCTGCATGACCGTAGGCACGTCATGGTGCCTCCGTGCCCCAGTTTCCCTCATCTGTAAAATGAGGGCTGGTTAAAAATTTTCCACTGAACCTTTTTTTCCAGTGGAAAATTGGGTTTTCCACTAACCAAACATTTTGATGGGAAGTGTCTGATTCCCTAAAAAACTCAATTGTATCAAAAGAGCCAAAACTTTTTGGGGAAGGAGGTGGGGATGAAAAGCCACAATTTTGCATAGGAAAAAAAATCCCCTATTTTCCAACCAGCTGTAATGATGACACTTCTCTGCCTCTAGTCATTGAGCTTCTGAGGTTAAATTTACCGATGTCTTAAGCTCTTTGGGGTCCCCGCATGCAGGGCCGGCTCCAGGCACCAGCTTAACAAGCAGGTGCTTGGGGCGGCCAAGGGAGAGGGGCGGCACGTGCGGCAATTCGGGGGCGGCAGGTCCCTCACTCCCTCTAGGAGCGAAGGACCTGCCGCTGAACTGCCGCCGCAGATCGCGGCTTTTTTTTTTTTTTTTTTTTTTGCTTGGGGCGGCAGAAATGCTGGAGCCGGCCCTGCCCGCATGCAAGATGAAATAGCAGAGCAAACTACACCTCTACCCCGATATAACGCTGTCCTCAGGAGCCAAAAAATCTTACTGCGTTATAGGTGAAACCGCGTTATATCGAACTTGCTTTGATCCACCGGAGTGTGCAGCCTCGCCCCCCCCCGGAGCACTGCTTTACCACGTTATATCCGAATTCGTGTTATATCGGGTCGCGTTATAGCGGGATAGAGGTGTACTTTCTAAACTGCCATGACTCAGGGCTCGTGTCAATGGGATTCTGGCGTAAGTCTCAGACCGAGGTGCAGTGGGAGGAAGTTTCACTTGGGAGTGGAGTACAGTTTGTGGGAAAGATACCTGACAAAGCAATGGCTCAGTTCTGAGTTACTTCCACACCCAACCCCATGGATTCCCCAAGGGCAGATGCTGGTGCAGGAGAAAGCCGGGACTGGGTCCCAATATCCTATTCTCTTTGCATGAGCATTGCATGTTCTCTGCATGTGTTTAGAAACCTCTCCTGCACACGCAGCTCACCTCCCTGGGCCTGTATAAACCCCTGTTGTCACCACAAGGGGCCTCAGCCAAGTTCACAACGGAGGCTCGCTCAGGCCTGCCAGCAGCAAGGAACCAGGCTGAGCAGAGCATTAGCTGAAACATCCATAGAGACACACAGGCTCCCATCAGCCGGCAGCAGCGAGGGGGCATCCCTCAAACCATGAGTGACCCCAGCTCCAGAGGTCAGTGCACTTAAGAGACAGACTAAAGAGGCTCCCAACACTGCACCTGCCCCGACCTTTTACCTTGCTGGGGCTGGCCTTGGTTACAGATTAATTGAGGTGGCGGCTGGGTCTCCAGCTTGGCTTCCATTAAACAGATTGTCACATCTCTTTATGGCCCACGCTTTGCCCTGGAGAAACAGACAGCAAACAATGCAGGGGGCAAAGAAGCTCACTTATGGGCATCATTGCACTGACAAACACACACACACAGTGATCTATGGTGATGCTAATTAAGAGTAAATACCGGGATACGAGTAGCAGCTATTTAGGGCCTGACCAAAACCCACTTAAGGCAATGGAAAGACTCCTATTGACTTCAATATGCTTTGGATTAGGCCTTTAGTCCCCAGAATTGGGACAGGATGGGATATTTCTCAAAAGGGCCGTTAGACCTAGCATTTAGGGTTTGTTATGGTGTAAGACGAATGGGGGAGGCTGATAGCAATTTGATAAATAATTCTTGTCTGTCTTTTTTATTGTTATTTCATTTCAAACGGGATGGGGGAAGGGTTGGATTTAAACAGACCCTTGCACATGAACTAGGGTTTCTTTAATGTTAGACACTGGTTTGAACTGCAAATCCAGCTCTTAACCGGCCCCCAGGCTTAAGGAAAATGTAATGTGAAGCTTCATTTGAATGGTCTGACCCAAGTCCCCCTCTGCTCATTACTGATCTTGGATACAAATCATACCCTTGTTAGGGTGACCAGACAGCAAGTGTGAAAAATCGGGATGGGGGGCAATAGGAGCCTATATAAGAAAAAGACCCCAAAATAGGGACCGTCCCTATAAAATCGGAACATCTGGTCACCATAACCCTTGTTAAAGTTTAAAATATGATCAACACCAGATTTCCATTCATTCTTTCCCTCCAATAAATGGCACCGAATATTGGCCCCAATCCTGCCCTCATTAAAGTCAATGGGATTTTACCTTTGCCTTCAATGAGAGCAGTATCAGGCCCAATACATTACTCTACAAACATCTGCTTCCCTTCAGAAGCATGGAGTTGATTCTCCTTTGACTTACAGTTGACCCCCGAACTCCAGTAGAGTTGCTCCTAATTTACAGCAGTATATGCAAGGAGACAATCCCGCCCCAGTTTTCCAACATACACGTTCCAAGACGGAACAATAATGAAGAGGACATGGCCTTCCTCTGTGTTTGAGAAAGCGTTTGTGAGATGAGACGGCCCTAATTTCCCCTGGAGATCGGACAGAAATCTGAGCGTTGGTTTCTACGTGTTTATAAAGAACTTATAATCAGGGCCGGCTCCAGGCACCAGGCACCCAAGCACATGCTTGGGGCGGCACCTGGTAAGGGGCGGCGGGGGGAGCGCGGCGTGGCATTCGGGGGGGGGGCGCTCCGGTGGCGCGGCGCTTGGCGGGGGGGGGCGGGCTCCGGCGGCGCAGCGCTCGGCGGGGGGGGTGGCGTGGGGCACGGCGCTGGGGGGGGGGGTGTTCCGGCGGCGCGGGGCGCGGCGCTCAGGGGGGGGTTCCGGCGGCGCTCGGCGGGGGGGGGCTCCGGCGGCGCTCGGCGGGGGGCGGGGCGCGGCGCTCAGCGGGGGGGGGGGGGGCGGCGCTTTTTTTTACTGCTTGGGGCAGCAAAAAAGTTAGAGCCGGCCCTGCTTATAATGAGCGTATCCGAACGGAATAGTGTCCATGTTGCTGTAATTATGGCAAAGCGCAGCACTGTCCACCTTTAAAGAGCTGCACTTCCTCCTTCAACTTGTAAATGGCTCAAAGAGGCACAGGCTAGCTTCCCACTTGAAAAGCTGCACCGGAAGGAAAAGAGAAGCTGAAAAATCGAGCTCAGATCTCTGATCATTCTTCTGGAAACATTGAACGAGGCTGAGCCGTTCTTCCCTGCAAGAGGGCACAAGGAGACACACATAATCTGGGAGGTGCACAGCAGTGGCGTAGCTAGGACAGGAAAACTGGGTGGGCCCCAGCTTTTGGGTGGGCGGGCAATGATGGGGGGGTGAGGAGAGGGGATTAGGGGAGGGGGCCCGGCTCCCCCACCAGTGCCAGAGGCAGATTATGGTTTTGTGGAGTCCTAGGCCGGGACAACTGGGGGCCCCTCCCCACCCCTTCCGTCTACATTTCCCCCTACTGCCCCCCATCCTCCTGCCGGGGAGCGGGATTGGGGTGCAGGGACTTGCCCTGCTCCACCATCAGGTGGGCGGGCGGAGCGCGGCAAGCCCTCGCGCCCTGACCCCACTCCCCAACAGGAGCACTGAGTGGGCAGAGCGGGTCGGGGCACAGGGCACCCATTTTTCCAGGGCCCCCGAGTGGCCAGGGCCGCTGGACATGGCCCCGTTGGCCCAGTGGCTAATCCGCCACTGGCTCCGACCTGCCCCCACAAGGCACACCCCCAACTGGGGCCAGAGACCGGGGAGAGGGACACGGCCGGACAGCGAGCCGGGGTCCAGGAGTCCCAGCCTGTGGATTCGGAGGGTCCAGCCCCAAATTGGGTGGGCCTGGATGCTAGGAGGGTAGGCCATGGCCCACCCAGCCCACCCATGGCTACGCCCCTGCTGAATAGATGGACTGTGAATTTGATCATTGTTGCTGTAAGTGCAAAAGAGGGGGAGTATTAGCACCGCGGATGCAGTTGGTCAACCCAAAGAGGAAAAGGAGGAGCCTCTTCTGTATGCAAATTGAAAGCAGAGCTGCATAGGAACCAGAATTTCTGTTTCACAGGAAATTCTGCGATTTTGATATTTGTTTTTGTTATGAAATGTCCAATTTCCTGATTTCCCATTCAATGAAATTTTCCAAAAAAAAAAAATTTGTTTTGGGTCAAAACATTTCCTTTTGATAAAACTGAATTTTTTGTTTAGATTTTGACCTAACATTTATCTCCATTATATAATAGAAAATAAATTTTGTAATGAAAATTATCTCAAGACAGAAAGTCGAACTGGTCTGTTCCAAGAATGTCAACATTACCTAAACACTTTTCAAATCTTTTTCTAAACAAAATTTTGTCAAAATCGACAGTTGCATGGAAAGTTTCGATTTAGATGAAATTGTATTTTCCAATGGAAAAATGGTTTATTGGAGAATTGTCAAGCAGCTCTATTTCAAAGTGTGATACCTCTTTTCAATGTACTGTATCTTTAAATGTTTAAACACTCTGCCAGTCTGCAGACACAGCAGGTGGGATTTTCAAGAGCCTAAGTGATTTAGGATTACACATCCCATTAACTTTCAATTTAATTAATTTTAATTGTAATTGATTTTAATTTAATTAACTCTGAATTAACTTTTAATGGGATGTGTCCACCTAAGTCACACAGGTGCTTTTGAAAAATTCCACCCAGCAGCCATTTTGTTCTCCGAACTGCTGCAGCCCGTTAGACACAGAACACACACACTGTGCTCTCATTCATGGAGGCATTCATTGTTCTCCCCACCACTACCACCTTTAAATCTAAAGTAAGTCATCTGGGACTAAAGTGCATGCCTGGATATATAACCATGCCCCTTTTGCACTGGGCAGCAGACAACAGGGAAGAGGAGCTCACGCCACATCCCCCAAAACCGCCCCAGGCGCACACACACCAACACCTCAGTGCTCGTCCATAATAAACCTCCAGGGACTGATGCTGGGTGCAATGCCCCTCTACCCACCTCCCAATACACAGTCTTGCTGTGTAAAAGCCCAGTGATCCCAATGAATGAAGTTAGTTATGGACCATCACTTGTACTGTGCATAGAAGGTTTATAATACAGTTGAATGACTCAAAGTTTGCTCCCACTTGTATGGGTCATCCTGGTAATTAAAGAGTTAAAGGATGAATTTGCCATTGCAAGGTAAATCATTCATACCAGGCAAACTTAAATGGGGAAGGGGGGAAAAATAATCAGAGGCTCTCTACTCCTCAAGGAGCACGGGAAACTGGAGAGGGGAAGGGTGAATTCAGCTACGGAAAAGGGATTAGTCTCCTTGCAGTGCACTGTAGAGCCGCACAAGGTGCTTGGGAAGCATGCTTCCAAAAGCCTGATCTGCGGCATATTTACCCTCACAAATCAATTCAATGCTCTTGCTCTCCCGGCCTCGACGAGAGAATAACATGCTTTTCCCAGAGGATGCAACAGTCTATTTGCTAAGCTGAATTACTACAAAATTCCCCCCCCCCTGCCAATTTACCCATCACAATCTCCTAAGACCTGACCACTGTGTAAGAGTCCCCGTCAGAAGAGAGGGCAGGGGCAGATTTCCACTCTGTGCTGAGCTGAAAGCCCCGCTTTAGCACTTTGCAATGCATTATCCATGGAGATCAACTCCTCGGGCTAAATCCAGAGAGGGGCTGAGTGCCAGCTGGGCCTGCTGCTAGCAGGGGCTTTGCTGCTGCTCACAGTATCCCTCGGCATTCGGCCAAAGAGCTTTTCCAACCACAAGAGAATGTGCGTGGGGAAAAGAAGCCAAGGGGGATGCGGGGAGAGGGTAGGGGCAGGGCATCAGGGAGCTTTGTCGTTATTGTGGGGAGAGCGAGGGGAACTTTGAACTCTGAGTGCACCACTGCCTGACCCTTTCCGACACCCACCGCCTGGGAACACAGGGAATTCCTCCCTGCCCACTGCTGACATCCCCACCCCAAGAAAAAGAGAGCTCCTCCCAGTGCCACGCTTGCCAGCCAGTGCACCTGGCTCATTTGCAAAATGCAAACCCACAGCAAAGCAGCAGGCCCATAACAGCAATGGGAGCAGAGATGCCACCATTTCCGAGTTTCGCAAAGCTGGCAGGGCAAAAAGCGCACCCCCCCCCCCCCGCCCTCGCCTCGGGAGACTCCCTTCAGATCAGGGCTGATGCACACTGGAGGGATCACAATGGGAAACCCTCATGGACCTGGTCTCTGATTTCCCGTGATCTACTGTTTCAAAGTAATAGCGTCTCTTATGCTGTTTGCAGAGACCAAGAAATCAATGATCCAGAATGGTTAGCCCGAGTTTAGAGCTTTACCCTTCTTTTCAAAAGGGACTGTAAATATGAATGAATCCCCCAAACACCCCTGTGAGACATGGAGGTATGTAACAGCATCCTCATGTTACAGAAGGGGAAACTGAGGCACAGAGCGAGGCAGCAATTTGCCCAGTGCCATCTGTTAAGTACAGTTTTTGTTTCCGATTGTGGTGTATTGAAGACTGCGTTGGAATGGCGAGTTATCACTTTCAGAGCGGGGTTATTTTCTGGTCCTGCTTGCAGGATAAGAGGCTCTGGAGGGAAGCGTGCGATCAGAGTCAATTTGGTAAGAGCCAGCTTAAAGCAACAGGGGGAGGGGAGAGTTAGGGAGCAGCCTGTCTCCTCTCTCTCTGCTGTTGTGTACTTGTGTGTTATCATTCTGAGTTCTAAGAAATAAAATCGCGTTATGTTGCAACTACCTTCCAACAAGAATATTTATGTTTTCATCTAACTTCTCTCTGTGTACGCCCGCAACATAACACCCAACTCCATGCTCAATCTTCCAGACCACGTTTCACTCCTACTCCCAAGATAAGAGTAGGGGGAGGGATAGCTCAGTGGTTTAAACATCGGCCTGCTAAACCCAGGGTTGTGAGTTCAATCCTTGAGGGGGCCATTTAGGGAACTGGGACAAAAATCTGTCTGGGGATTGGTCCTGCTTTGAGCAGGGGGTTGGACTAGATGACCTCCTGAGGTCCCTTCCAACCCTGATATTCTAGGATTCTATGAAAACTGCCATCCCTAGGCACGGCAAAGGAAGCTGTTGAGTTCCCAGTAAAGCACTGGAGACACAAGAACCAGAATGGAACACACCATTTAGCTCACTGTCCCCTGCCAACCAGAGGGGATCTCCTCCTACTACTTCCCTGAGGAGCTGGAAAGGCTAATGAAAGTCCATACCAAGCTCCAAAGGCCGGAGCCTCATGGAAGTGCTAATGATTACTATTCACAGAGGAATACTGGGCTCTTATAGGAAAAAGTATTGCTTAGCCAAAGTTTGTGTTTGTTCAGTTCCCCCCATCAGTCACTCTCTTTCCTTGGCATTAGGGCTGGGTGGGCTGGGTGATCCACAACCAACACAAACCCCGACTGTACACAAACAAAGCCATTATTTGCATCAGTGGGAGCACCTCTGCTTGGATTGCCTAGCTCTTTACATCATCTACATCGGGGTTTGCACTGGTATGGCTGTACCAGGAGTTCACTGGGCAGAGAGGATGGTCTAGTGGATAGGGTACTGGAGGGGTTTCTGGGCACTAGTGTGGCTGTACCAGGGGCTGGCCATCAATAGGTGAAATCCCCAATGTGCACAAGACTTAACAGGGCCTTGTGGGAGTATCCAACTCAACCCCCTTCACTTGCTGATTTCTCAGCCCAAACGCATCGAACCCTTGGAGCTGGGATGTTAAAGCCCTGCTGGCAACTCCACTGGCAACTCCACCATACTTTGGTGTTTAAAAAAAGCCTGATTGAAAACCCCTTTTCCAGGGGGCTCTTCAACTCCAGAGAAAGAAGCGGCTCAAAGTCTTTGCTGTGGAGTCTCACAGTCTCACAGGAGGGAGAAAAGAGAACCCAGTAGAAAGGATCGCATGGCCGGATTTAGCCTACCCCAGCAATGGACCTTTCTTCCCATGAGTGGAATTGCTCTGCACAGGAATCATTAAACAGAGCTGACTTGGAGGAATCCAAACCTTTTGCAATTACCATATTAGCACCACTTAGCTCAACCTGTGTGGAGTTCCCTGCCTGCACTTGACCTGTCATTTTGCATTCCCTTTCAGGCGCTTCACCTCGATGCTCCCTCCCTCTTCCCTCTCCCCCCCCCCCCATCTAATGGAGATTATTCCTGGTGCCTTTCCAGTTAAGGAATAGCCAGTGGGCCATAAACCGTGATCAGCATAAGCACTGCTGGCAGAGGTACAGGAGGCATGCCACATTGGACTAAGTATCCTTCAAGAGTGGAATCTCGCCTCTGGTAGTGGCCTCAGGCTCAATCTTTTGGGAAACCCAAACAATAAATACACCAGAACATAACGTGCTTGGCCAAATGTGCGGTGCTCTGGGTATGAAGAGAAAAGGGTGTTGTGACTAAATTCATCCATCATTTAAAGGGGGCGGGGGTTCCTCGCCTTCAAAGAAAGGTGCTAGAGAAAGAAATACTCTTCTTTATTATTAACTACCTAGAGAAGTGTGGAAGTGGAGAAAGGGATAAAGGGAATTTGAACGCAGATATCTTTTCTAGGAATAAAGCAAGAGTCAGGCTAACACTAACTCTGAATTAACGCGAGACTTTAAGGCAGGCCTGGGCGAGTGGGAAGCGAGTGGGAAAAAACTGTAAGAGATACTGTTATGACCTTGTGTTAGATAAAAATGGAATGCAGACTGTAGCAGGAACTGTTGAGGAAAGTAAGATATCAGAAAGAAATATGTATAAACAAGACGCGGTTGTTGATTATTATTGTATGTAACAAAAGGTATAAATGCTTGCCCTAATTGTTTATCTGGCGGAGACCTGCCTGGGACAGGGGAACCCCTGTCCGGCTGTACTCTCCCCTTGCAAGTGTCAGGAAAATAAACCGTCTCTGACTTGTCGCAACCAACCTGAGAGTGAAGACTCTGTTTTCTTCCACAGAATAATGGGCTTGTGGTTAAGGCACCACACTATGGTTCAGAAGATATAGGTTTGGTTCCTGGTTCTACCACAGACATCCTCTGGTGATGCTGGGAAAGTTACTTACTCTCCTGCTAGGCCCTCAGTTTCCCCCTCTGTAAAATGGGGATTATACTACTCCCTTTGTTTGCCTCCTCCATTTAGAGGGTAGGCTTTTCAGGGCAGGGACTGTCTGTCACTCTGTGTTTGTCCAGTGCCTAGCACAATGGGGATCTGATTACAGCTGCAGCCATTCAGTACTATAGCACAGCAGGCGGTGATATTTGCTGGTTCTGCATGGCCCAGTGGCTTGAATTAAGGAGGGGAAGGAACGTGGTTTAAATAAGAAAGGTCGGAAATAATGGAAGTATCTAACGAGCTTCCCCCTGTTCAGTTGGTGGGATAACTTACAGTGTCTGGAGGGGAATAACAAAAATGACAATTTCTTATTTAAGAGTTCTTCATTCTGCTCAGCTTAATTGAAACTAAATGAGCAAGTTAGAAGAGGATAGATCAGGTTTCCCCAGAACTCCACCCACACGTGATATAGGCCAGTGGTTCCCTAACTTTCACAGCCCGCGAACCCCTTTCACTAAATTGTGAAATCTCGTGAACGCCCTCCTAAAAATGAATATTTCCAGGGATTTAAGTTTAAATTTCCTCAGTGTGATGGATGCGCTTGCTTTGCTCTGCATGGCTCTTGGAAGTCCGGAACCACTGGAGAAAGATAAAGTCTCAGGTCTGGTTTGGCATCAAGTCTGTTTCTGTATTTGGTTTTCAGATGTGCATACGAGGAAAACGCTTTCTCGCATAAGTATGTTGTTGAAAATGGTAACAAAACTGCAGCAGCTTTTTCTGTCAGAAGGGGGTACTCATTTCTTAAACTCGGCCAAAAGTTGATTGGAGCGCTGGGGTTCGGGCTGCCGGCTCCCTCGCTGACGGGGGCAGGGCACGGGCTGCCAGCCCAAACTGCCCGGCCCCGCTCTCCCTGGGGCTTGGGCTGCCAGCCCCACATGGAGCGATGGGGTTCGGGCTGCTGGCTCCCCCGCTGATGGGGGCAGGGCTCGGGCTGCCAGCCCAAACTACCCGGCCCTGCTCTCCCTGGGGCTCGGGCTGTCTGCCCTGCAACCGGGTCCCACCTGCTGCCTCCAATGCCCGGGGTCCTCTGGCCACCATTAGTGAAATTTTTCTGGCGAACCCCCTGTAACATTCTGCGAACCCCCAGGGGTTCGCAAACCCCAGTTTGGGAACCACTGATATAGAGTGATAGCACTAATGGCCAATCAAACAAGACAATAATCATCCTCATCCCTAATTCTTATCATCGGTAGATCTCAAAGCACTTTACAAAGGAGGTGGGTATCATTAGTCCCATTGTACAGATAGGGAAATTGAGGCAGAGAGAGAAGAAGTGACTTGACCAAGATCACCAGTAGTAGAGGTGGGAAATAGAAAACAGGTCTCCTGAGTACAAGTCCAATGCTTGAGCCACTAGGCTACACCACCTCTCTATTACAGCATCATAATCCTCACTGATTCATATTCTGAGGGAGGGACAATGACCCAGCAAATATTGAGAGCAGGCTGTCTCTCCAAATTAACCCTTTCATGGGTTTTAAATGCTGGATACATGTTAATAGTCTGGGAAAGAACTAAAATAAATTAGGTTTCAGAGTAGCAGCCGTGTTAGTCTGTATCCTCAAAAATAACAGGAGTACTTGTGGCACCTTAGAGACTAACAAATTTATTAGAGCATAAGCTTTCGTGGGCTACAACCCACTTCTTCGGATGCATATATCATCCGAAGAAGTGGGTTGTAGCCCACGAAAGCTTATGCTCTAATAAATTTGTTAGTCTCTAAGGTGCCACAAGTACTCCTGTTATTTTTAAAATAAATTAGCTTCTTCTAAACTCAAAACTCCCTGCAGCTAATCTGTGATCTCTGAGAATGGCACTAAGTAGGGCTGCCTGAATTGTAAAATAATCTTAAACTGCTCGAGCCAATAATATCTAAAAAAAAAAAAAAAAAACCCGGACACACACTCATGAAAACCCAAACACACCATATTTTAAAAAAAAAAAAAAATCTTCTCCATCCAAAAAAATCTGCTTTTGGCAACTCATTGGGTGTTTTAACTCAGAGCTGTGAAATCTTGTAGAAAAAACACATTGTTATTAGTTCAGCTATAGTGCAGGCCGAGTTATTTTTAATATAATAAAAGGAGGAGATGATACGGTGCTGATAATTATCTGATGACATGTTGAGGTTTAGCAGATGGATTCATTTCTTTTTACATTATGTTGTTAGCACCACTAAAGAGCTTGTCACATACTTTAAATACAGTGACGACTGCTGAGGAAAAGTAAGCTTCCACTGGTTTTCTGAGAGGATCTTCTCTGCAGGGGACAAGGGATGTTACCGTGCAGTTCCAAGGAGACAGAATAGCCTTAGCTGGAATTGTTTGAATTTTTGAGCTTTGAATTTGAGAGGAAGGATGATCTAGTGGTTAGGCTTCTAGCTTAGAACTCAAGAGACCTGCGTTTAATTGTGAGTTCTGCCATACACTTCGTATGAGACCTCGAGCAAGTCACTTATTCTCTCTGTGCCTCAGTTCCCCCTCTGTAAAATGAGGTTAATAATACAGAGGGATAGTGAGAAGAAATACATTAAAGACTAGGAAGCACTTGGATACTACTGTAGCAGGGATAAGTAAGTTCTATAGCTATATCTTGCTCCGAATTGTGCTGTTAAATAAAGCGTCGTGTTCCACCCCACGGGTGGGCCAAGAGTGAGAAAAGTTATTGACATTTTGGCAACTTCTGCATTGAACTTTGCTTCACCTACATTTGATGCCCTTTATAATTTGCTTTTCATGACCATTCCTGCAAGGAGTGATTTGCTCGTCTGAATGTTTGCAGAAAGCAACCGTCAAGCCTGTGAGTGAGATCTGACTAATAACTAAGCTAAATGGGTTGCATGAGAAAACAAAATTTGTTTTGGGCTGGAGCTAAGATAAGGGTCTTCCAATTAGGGAACAGAATACCATGTGACTGAGGTGACCAGTCACACAGCTTACATATTGAATGGCAAGTGTCAGATACTCAATGAAATGCAAACAGTGATGAGCAGGGATCCTAGTTTTCTATGATAAAAAAACAAAATTCTCCAATTAAAAAAACCATAAAAATCTGCATTTTTCCATGATTAAAATGAAATCTGACAGCGGGAACCCTATCGCCCAGGGCTAACAGCGTCAATTTCCCCAATTCCTGTGTGTGCACTGGTGGCATGGGCTTCTACTGTATACGTTTTTATTTTTTCACAAAATCTAAAAACTAAAGCTTCTCTATAAAAACGCAAATTTCGCGTTTTTCCGCAGCAAACAGATTTCTAGGCTCCCTGGTGATGAGTTACAGTACCACCTAAGTTCTCATAGTCCATTTTTTCACCCAGACATCTCAGGGCAGCTGGTTTAATCCCCACTTTACAGTTAGGGAAACTGAGTCATAGAGTGGCCACATGATTTGCCCAAGGCTATGCAGCACGTCAACAGTCAGGAAGATAACTCTGGTTACCTGAATTCCTGGCTGGTGAACTATACTATTTGCTGGGCAACATTGCGTCCCAGTTAGTGAGCAATCCACACATTAACCTCTGTTCATAAAAAGCCATTTGTTGACCGTTTCTTTTCCCCACTACCCAGAACACACAGGTTCACAGACAGATTCTTGAGCTGAAGTAGTATGTCATTGATTTGCTGCTTCAGTGAGTGATCAGTCCCCTGAAACAGGGCTAAATGCAAGCGCAAACCCACATTCAGGTGCTCGCCTTATATACACTGTTACAAAGTTATTCATTATATATTGTATAAACTCTTTTCTGCATACCACTAAGATTAGTTTGCTGACTAAGTTGTTTACCTGATTAGGTTGCTGACCAAGTTGTTCACCTGGCTGTTCTCTTTCCTTGACAGACAAGCAGGCATCTTTTCGAATGTCCCAACACCTAAAATATACATTCTACATATTACATCCTACACCTTTCAAGCAATTCAAAACAGGGAACAAATCCATAAACACGGCCAGGTGTTCATGGACAGTTCACAAACTGGGGAAACTGGCTAAATCTTCTGGGGGGAAAAAAACAGTTACTGCAAATTCTTGACCCAGCTTTAGTGTCTGCACTGCATTGGTGGGTGAAGTGCAAAGCACTTTGGATGCAAGCCATGAAATGTTGATCTAAGATAGCATAACAGTCGTTACTCTTCAAAAATTCCTTCTGTCCTACAGGGTAAATTCTGTTTGATAACATGAAGTTCCTCATTAAAAAAAAAGAAAAGAAAAATCCCTTCTACAGGAATGGAGGACTTTCTCAGGAACAGGACTAAACAATAGTGGTGATTATAAAGCATTACGCCTCCCATGCTCAGACAATCAGGTTTCAGGATACCTGATGTTTTGAAAAACTCCTATTATCACTGGCTGATGAGAAGGCGTAGGGCCATGTAGAATAATGCATACCATTGGCATGACCCCAGATAACTGTGTTTTTGTGAAAACTAAACAATTTGTGGCTTTGCTTCAAAAATATTTTCACATGTTCACTTTCCATGAAAGCACATGGGAACTTCTGCATCCTGACAAAGAACCATGATCAGTAGCCTGTGTGTGTGAAAAGTATCAAAGACAAAGAGATGTAACTGCTGTGACCCTTACAGTGGGACATTCTATTGTGGTGATGGTGGTGGTTCTGGGGTTTTAGCAGAAATCCAACCCCACGTCAGGATTGAAGAGGAATTGAGTGATCATAGATTTAAACCTATTGCCTAAGGTGGGACAGAATACTTATGAACTGCCACAATGGAACAGGCCAATTAGCCTTCTAGGCTGGTATCCTATCTCACAGCAACCAGTGCCAAATGCTTCACGGGAAGACAACCTCCCAGCACACCCATAATGTATGTAATTGTGTTATAATACACGTGTCGGGGAAATGTCTTCCTGCCCCCAGCTACTGACCAGTTTATGCCCAGGAACCAATAGACTAACAGTCCCAATGCATTGTTCCTCCTAGTTGCCAACTGGAATCAGTGGAACATTACCAAATGGTATGTCCTTTAGGGCTTCTTCACACGTGTGCTGCTCTGACCAGAACAACTTTCCATCCCAGGGAACGTCCCCATACATACACTCTCTCTCGCTTTCACACACACACACACACACACACACACACACACCTCCCTCCCTCAGCAGACACAGCGCCACAAATACCTCAGCTCTCTTGATCTGTGAAAACAATTTTAAGTGGTCTCTGCTGTTTTGTACATACAGAAAATTGAATGAAATCTATCTAACACACTGTGCAAGCCTGTGTTAAAGCTACATACCTATCTGTCCCTGTTTTCCAATAGGGTTATTATGCCTGGGACATGTGTAGCTAAGGAACCCAGAGGACCCTACTCTCAGAATAATAAACAAATAAATTGGTTGCCCTCTAACATACCTCTCCTTTCCCCTAGCTGACTGAAAAGCTAACCCAGCCTTCCACCGGCTGGAATAAGAGTGTGTCAAGGCTCAGCTGAAATAAGCAGCAAAGCAGGAAAGCGGGAGAAAAAGACTACCGGAAAGAATATCTGATGATTCCTACGTGGGATGTTTAGAAGAAGCCTCGGTGGTATCTATATCACCTAAAAATCTCTGGAGAGTCTTACTCAGTGAAATAACCTCCCAGCGTGGAAGAGGTGGAAACCCCGTCATGTTAGCCACATAAAGCCAGACTAGACAGAACACAATCCTGTACTGGCTGAGAGGAGAAGAACTACTCTGGGTGCCGGAATAGGACTTCTTGATCTCTGACCGCGTTCCCTAGTTTCCAGTGCGGAGATTCTGGGCTGTGCCCTCTAGGGGGCTGAGCTCGGGGGAGAGGGCTGTGGGCAATTGGCTTTGAGCCAATTTTGTGCCCTGGGGTTTCTAAGCTGCTCCTGGGGCCAGTGCAGCAGCAAGAGTAAATTGGAGCAGCCAGACACTTCTCTAATATATACCAGCCTCCCAGGGGCTACTCCAAGTCCAGACTACAGAGAAGTTAGAGTCCCCTTCTGTGCTTTGACATCACCCACGCTCACCCTGGCTGCTCCCTCAGCATGCAGTCTCTAGCAGGGCTTAAAGGAGGGACAATACAAGCCTGTTTACTGTGGCCCCACGCAGTACCTGCACTGGGAGAAATTCTTCTCCAGCTCCTTGTTGGCTCTTTATGGCTTCTGTAGGCCACCACAGCAGCGGATAGAGACCGGGGGCAGAATCCCTCTCTAGATTTCTATCTGCTGATCTTGGTTATTCAGCCTCAGTTAATCTCTTAGAAGTGCAGCATCTGATGAAGAATTAAAGCCTGGGAGACACCTTCAGCACAAGTCTGGCTCGAAGAACAGGAGCCAACGGGGATGCATCAGGTGCTAGATCAACAGAAATTGGCTGCCGCTGCTGCTCCCAATCAGAAGGTCTCAAGCAATGGCATTATTATGTAGTGAAGCATGTAGCTGGCATTCTATATTCCCTGGGTCATTGCTTGAATACTTGGGCTTCCCTCTCGGGCAGCCCTGGTTAAAGATGTACATGCTTTTTATTTCTTTATCTCCAGCCGATAACCAAGAGCCAGCTGAGGCAAGGTGGAAATCTAGCGAGCTAGTCAGATAACATCACTAATCCTGGGAGCAGGGAGAGAGACGCAAAGAGGATAACAGGCCTTGTGTATGCCACTGCAGCTCCCTTATTCGTCTGTCTCAATATTCCTGGTGCCTGCATTGGTCCCTTGACTTGCTCCTCTCTATTCACTGATTCCAGAAAGATACTGGGAGGGAGACACTAAGGGATCATCCTTGAAAAAAATGACAAGCACCAACCTCCCCGCTTCAGATGAGAAATGGGTCTCATTTTTGTAAAAGCAACGGGTTCAGTCAAGGTCAACTGGAGCAACACTACGGAAAAGCCACTGGAATATATATAATTAACTTTCACAGCAGTCCCTCTCTCCTTCCCAGCCCGGTACTGGGTTCCGGGAGAAAGCTGGGGAGGGACACACCAAGCTGGCTTTTTAAGTCAGCAGAAGAATTGTATGAGAGAGCGCGCTTGCACCATTCTAGTCGCAGGTCGGACTGGAGGTCTCACAGGCTTTTTCTTTTTTTTTAAACAGACACACACACTACATCCCCACCCACTTTGTAAATACAGGAACAGCAACACACATCCATATCAACACGTGTCGCAAAAAATATCCATATACATGCACCACCTAAACATACACATTCCTATACACACGCATCCCCATTTATACACAAACAATATGGAGTCACAACAACACTCATCTATATGCATATGCAACCACCCACATCCCCATACACACCCTAAAGACAGACAAACAACACAGTTGGAACAACACATTCAAATAGACTCAAAAATAGCCCTTATGATAAAAACACAAATACACAATACACACTGTCAACTCAACACAAAACATACTCACATATTCCAGGATGCAGACACCACACACACTTACACAACACACATGCGCCTTTCAAAACAGTCTTGGGTTCCCAAGCATTAGGAGAGAAATTAAGTGAGAAATCCAAAGCATGCTCTGAATACAGTCACTGGTGGCTTGTCTGGCTATGCAATCACACAGGGTAACTGCCAGTGATGAATGCAGCCCAAACCTGGTCAGAACAGAAGTCATTTTGCTGCAGATATTTAGTATTTTCAGGCAAGCCCACCAAGTGCATCTTGTCCTGTCATCTTGGGTTGTACACATAAGAATGGAGGTAGTTTTATTATAATGATGATTCTGGATCAGAGTTAATTGGACTAGCTGGAATTGTTTGCTTCTGCTGCAACTCTGCGGCGCAGTCCCCTGTTAACAACTGTCCTCTAACTGAGTCGAGCCAATGCTTGACCTGTCACTGGGAAAAAGCAGATGCCTTGGTGCTGCTGGACTTTTACTGCTTCCTCTGACAGGCTCTCAGCATAAAGGCCGGATCGGTGTGGGGGTGGGAGGAGACAGCAGGTAAATCGACCCTGTTCAAACACTTAGGCTATGTCTACACTACCAGTTATGTTGGTATAACTTATGTCACTCAGAGGTGTGAATAAGCCACCCCCCCAGGCGACATAAGTTACACCGACCTAAGCGCTGGAGTGGACAGCGCTGTGTGGGCAGGAGAGCTCCTCCCACTGACATAGCTATCACCGCTCATTGAGGGTGGATTAATTAAGTCAACGGGAGAGCTCTCTCCCATTGGGTTAGGGCAGCGATACTAGAGAGCTCACAGCAGCGCAGCTGCATTGGTGCACGTACATTGGGACTGTAAACGTTGTTTTTGTGTGGCAGTCTTTCCTGAAAAGTGGGGGGAGGGGGGGAGAGAAAACGAGGACTGCTCTCAAAATGTTCCATCACAACAAGGTGCACGGTCCAATCCACCCCTAGGGCTCCAGTCCACGTGAGGGACTTAGCTAATCTCAATCGCTCACAGGGAGCACACATGGGGATTTTCGCAACCTTTCATTTGGAAGTTGGATTGATATCTATTACGCATCCCCCCGCCAGTCCCTACCCCAAGGGAGTCAGGGGGGTAAAAAACAGAGCCCCACCCCCTTCCAGGTTACACTCTCCATCCCTCTTCAACCTCCACTGGTCCAGTTTCTCCTCCACACACTTTGACACACACCTTCTCCCACACCCCCAACCATCTCACCCTCTGATCTTCATGTTGTAAGCACCACTCTGCCAGCCATGAACCAGGAGGCGTCACCTTCCCCATCACTGCTGCTCCTTGACCTCCCTGGAAAATCTGCCATTGAGTAACACGATGCATCACTTCCTCTCTCCCTGGGACTGAGTGCCCGGCTTCCCCAGCACTCTCCCAGCCCCTGCTGACCCACTGAGTGAGTGATCCAGGTTCCTAATTTGCTTTGGCTACTTTTACCATTCCATTGTCAGTTAATGCCCACTGGAGACTAAAACCCACCGGAAACAGCACGTGTAGTGCAGTGGCTAATTGTTAGAGGGACTGATCCAATGGAAAGATTCCCCTTGACTCCAATAGGCTTTGGATCAGGCCCTTAGATCGTATCTCCTTGTGGTTGGCCCTGAATCAAGCATAACAGCTTGCTACTTACTCCTTTAGCTCAGGCAGTAGGAACGTGTGCCTTCTGTTGGGACGGTGCCAAATTGTTATGAATTGTTGTGATTGATATGAATGAATGTGGTGAACATGAGTTTGGTCTGGCTTGGTACATCTGAATTTACTAGAGGATTATGGGAGCAGGATTCTCTTAGTATCAGGAAGTTGATATGGAATTTACTGAGAGTGCTGAAATTGCACTTGAATGGCTAATTGAGCCTCTATCCGTGTGTGTGTTTCAACTTGAAACTTTGGAAACGTATCAGCCGATGACCAGCTCACCCAGTAAAACACGCGATCGGTGGGCTTGGTACAGGCTGACCCGGGTCAAAATGACCCTTTTTGGATGGCACCACACTAAGAGCTCAAGTGAATGATGGATAAGAGGGTAAACGTCACCTGATCTTTGGTCTCTGTCTGCTTTGCAGTCTCTTCTAAAATATTAATTAGGAAAAACCAGTAACGGAATGCCCACAGGGCATATTTTTGGGACATGTCACTGCTTTGAGAACAAAAGGTATAAATGCAAAGCAGAGATAGTTAGTTAACATCTGAAGAGGTTTGTGATGCTGTAAGACAGAGGGTCTCAGAGTAGCCAAGGCCCTGTTACGAGGGACTTTTGAACCAGGCCTTCGGGGGACATTTGACAGACCAAGTACCTGAGAGGGGAAGAGAAGAGAAGAAATCTCCATCTAGGACTGGTAGCTATATCTGCTTTGTTTGTCACTCAGGATACTGTGTAAGGCCAACATAGTTACTGAGGGTTTATGCTTGGGGGAATTGAGGCTTATTAGGAAGACGTATTATATAACCTTTTACTGCTTGTGTAATTCTTTCTCCAATAAACTGCTGTGCACTGAGTAAATTGAATCTGAATTTTCACTGGTACTGGTAACAATCTGCCCAGCTGTGGGCCATTAAAGATCCATTGCAACACCTTATGTGCGACAGGTCCCAGGTGTGATCTTCTGCAGCCAGTAGCACACAGACAGTTCAAGCCACATATAGGCTAGTACTTCACCCACAGGTGCGACATCTGTTAGATTTTCTATGGGCTAATTTAAAAACAGGCCCAGCAGTCTCCTCAACTGCCACATAAGCTCCTATCCCATATTCACATGGCACTATAAGACTTCTGAACTAAATGTGATGGGTTTCAATATGAAACCTCAGTGCTATGAAGAGACAAACTGCCAAGCCATCCCCTACTCATCTCCCTGCCAGCCTACGTTGAGATTATGTCCATGACCTCCCCAGAGATCCTTCCCCTTTAGGCCTTTCCTTCTCTGATACTAACCCTAGAGCAATCCCTGACCTGACCAAGTCAGTTGTTTCACTGAGAAGTCCTCAGCTCCCTTTTTTGTCAGCCACCTTATGATGATATAATCTGGGAGGATCGGAGCTGGTTTCCAGCCAGGCTAAGTTGGCATCTGCTGCCTTTGCTGGCTGGGACTGAGGCTGTGATGGCTGCTGCTGCTGCTTTCCCAAACAGCAGATTCACAGCAAACCTAACAGGAATACAATCTCGGGTCTGCCCGATGAAACACCCTTCACAGCTGCAACTGTATGGAGTAGTTGGCACTTTTCACCTTGATGTATTGTGTAGTGTTGCTGTGGGCTGTTTAACATCTGCCATCTTCCACACCAGAAGGAGCTGCAGTTTAGCACTAGTACCTTTTTATCAATTGCACCCCATTTCGCTTAGTTATAGCCCGGGTGTGAAATCCTGCTCCCACTGAAATCAGTTGCAAAACTCCCAGTGGCTTCAATGGAGCCAGGATTTCACCTCAAGACATTAAGGCGCAAGGTGCAGGAGGCATGAATAGAGTTCCACCACACTGCCCCCCTGACTATCTTATCTATCCAGGGGCTACTATGCCCGCTGTCCCCACAACGTCTGACTGCCTACAGTAAAACCCCATGTATAGTGAAGCTGAATGAAAATCCCCAATGGCCCCAAAGCATTGCAATGTGCCAAGTGTATCCCCAATTACAGACCACGCCCTCTCAAGAGTGTTTGACCAAAAATGACTCTACTATAAATGGGGTCCTACTGTATCCTTTTCATAATTACAATCAAAGGGCGGGCGGCGTGTTGGAGACCCTTCTCCACTGAGTCTCTCTGGGCATGGATCTGTGACCTCCAAATGAATAGTGGTTCGGTTTATTGGAAGTTCTCTTTTCATTTTACTTCAAATAAGTGACCAGGGAGATGAATCACGCACCTTCTGCGAACACTAAATCTTCCAGAGAGAAAATATTTATCGAGTCTCAAGCTGCCAGCCTTGGCCCCATCAGTGCCTCTGGCTTTCAGGAAATGTTTCTGGCTGATGAGAAAAAAAATTAAATGAAATGCCAGACAGACATCAGGGGATAAAGAAGGGATTTTGAATCCATGAACAGACCCATCCCTTATGAAAAATCGCATGGAATTGAATTGGGGTGAGACCAGCAAGCAACAGACATTTATTAGGGGAGTATAGAAATGACTAATTACTAGGCAGAGAATGAGCTCCTGGGCATAATTTTTTTTTGAACATTCCTATAGCATTCTATAGCAGGGGACAGACGTCTCTTATTCAAATCTAGAAGATGGTTAAAGTAAAGCTGTCATAACTATAAAGGGAAGGGTAACAGCTCTCCTGTGTACAGTACTAAAATCCCTCCTGGTCAGAGACTCCAAAATCCTTTTACCTGTAAAGGGTTAAGAAGCTCGGGTAACCTGGCTGACACCTGACCCAAAGGACCAATAAGGGGACAAGATACTTTCAAATCTGGGGGGGGGGGGGGAAGGCTTTTGTGTGTGCTCTTTGTTTTAAGGGGTTGTTCGCTCTTGGGACTGAGAGGGACCAGACATCAATCCAGGTTCTCCCCATCTTTCTAAACAAGTCTCTCTTATTTCAAAATTGTAAGTAAAAGCCAGGCAAGGCGTCTTAGATTTACTTTGTTTTCTCAACTTGTAAATGTACCTTTTACTAGAGTGTTTATCTTTGTTTGCTATACTTTGAACCTAAGACAGAGGGGGGTCCTTTGAGCTCTTTAAGTTTGATTACCCTGTAAAGTTATTTTCCATACTGATTTTACAGAGATGATTTTTACCTTTTTCTTTAATTAAAAGCCTTCTTTTTAAGAACTTGATTGATTTCTCCTTGTCTTAAGATCCAAGGGGGTTTGGATCTGTATTCACCAGGAGTTGGTGAAAGGAAGGAGGGGGGAAGGGTCAATTTCTCCTTGTTTTAAGATCCAAGGGGGTTTGGATCTGTATTCACCAGGAGTTGGTGAAAGGAATGAGGGGGGAAGGGTCAATTTCTCCTTGTTTTAAGATCCAAGGGGGGTTGGATCTGTATTCACCAGGAGTTGGTGAAAGGAAGGAGGGGGGAAGGGTCAATTTCTCCTTGTTTAAGATCCAAGGAGTTTGGATCTGTATTCACCAGGGAATTGGTGAAAAGTTTCTAAAAGCTTCCCAGGGTAGGGAATGGTGGCAGCGGACCAGAACTAAGCTGGTAGTTAAGCTTAGAAGTCCTCATGCAGGCCCCTACATTTGTACCCTAAAGTTCAAAGTGGGGATACAGCCTTGACAAAAGCCTATAGAGACATTGTTTGCTTTTAATTCTACAAGACTTTCCTATAAGGGATCGGCAGGAATCGGTCACCTAAAGGCTAACATGGAGATGGAAAAGCTTTGGCAGACTTGGAGCAAACTGGGTTCGCCTCAGGCATCAGGTCATGGCGAAGTCTCATCTCATTATATCTCACTGAGCCTAACACAGAGTGCAGTGTTCAAGGCAGCGACAAGTTATCTCCGGCATTATCCATACCAGTACTACTACTGCTGTATATTTCTATGCTGCCTTTCATCCCGAAGAAGCGGCCTTTTCAAACTACAGGGATCATTTCCCATGCAGCCCTCTCTGGGGTGGAATGCAGTCATTGTACGGCTACCCACAGGAACACTACACAACAATGGAGAGGGGCCGAGCTGAGGAATACGGAATTGGATCCTGATCCGAATCTGAACTTTCCAAAAGTTGGGAGGGGTTGGGAATTGGGTTTCCAGTTCAGGCACGTCTCGTAGGAACCCTTCAAGGCAGGGACCATGTCTTCCTCTTGCTGTACAGTACCGAGCACGCTTTCTGCACTCAGCAGATATGCTGGGACTGTCAGAGAAGCCTACGGGAGCTAGGCACCAAACTTCCAATGAATTTGAAAGGTGGGAATGGTGTGCCAAATGCACCCAAAGCTGGAGACCATCTCCAGCCCCTTGCCTACTGCCACATCAATGGCATTACCCCACATGAAAGCAGACTAACTGTCCTGCAATCCAGATGCAGGACAGATATGCACAGGAACCAGATGCAGGACAGTTCTGTGCAGTGGGATCAGAACAGGGCCCTTTGAACTGTTAGTCAAAGCAATGGGTGAGTTTTAGACCCTCATTGCTGTAATCCCAGGAAGCATCTGATTTATACTAATCTTCAAGCAAGTGTCACTGTGGGCCCTTTAAGGATACGTCTACACAGCATTGTGGAGTGAGCGGGAGAAAGCCTCCCAGATAGAGTTGCCAATTTTGGTTGGACGTATTCCTGGAGGTTTCATCACATGACATAATCTTTAATTCCTGGAGACTCCAAGACAATCCTGGAGGGTTGGCAACCCTACTCCCAGACCAGATTGACAGACTTAGGATAGTGGGGCTTGTGCGAGTGCTCTAAAAACAGCTGTACAGACAGCACATTGAAGTTGCAGCTCAAGCTGGAGCTCAGGCTCTGAAGCCCACCCGGCTCCCTAAGCGGTAGCATGAGCGGTAGCAGGAGCCCCGCTAGCCAGAGTCTGTTGACCTGGGTTGAGCGGCTTGCTACAAAATGCTGTAGACATTCCCGAAGAGAGAGCGACTGTACTCGTAGCTGGCTCCCCTAAGGAATGCATAGGGGAAAAGCAGAGGACAGCAGCAATCTGACTGCTTGGCACCACTCCAGTCAGAGGACTGACACCTGAGGCTCACTCTGGGCTCTGTTAAAGTCTGTGGGAGTTTCATCGTTGACTTCAACGGGGCCAGCATTTCATCCTGACCTCCAATGCCTGGGAACTCAGAGGTGAAGCTGGCTGGTGACTGCCAGTGGAGAGGACCACATGAATGATGAGACTGAGCAATAGAAGGCCTTTCTTGTGACCCATGCTCAAGTGAGTCTGTTTGGGGAGGAAGGCAATTTGCTCAGGACAGTCCTTCCTAACTGATCTATTTGGCAGCCTTAAATTAAACTCAGCTAACGGAAAGGGTAGTATTTGAAAGGAAGATTATTTTGGAGTAAACATGAATGCCAATAAATATCTTTCTAAAGCAACACTCCACCACACACACACACACACACACGCACGCACGCACGCACGCACGCACACACACACACACAGGTCTCAGGGTTCCTGTTGCATAGATGCTGCAGACATTTGCATGGAAGAACGGCTTCCACCCAACATACAGGGCGATGGTCTCTCCTCCGAGAGCTCAGTTAATAGGGACCTGATCCAAAGCCCATCAAAGTCAGTGTTTTCAATTGATTTCAGCGGGCTTTGGACCAGTCCCTAATACAATAATGCTCCCATTCGTGTTAGTGTGTGCATGGAAGGGAGCGGTGGGAATACAAATGTCTTGAGATGCCGACTCAACTGTATAGTTTCTCTGATCACTTCCCCCCCACCCCAAATGGCACTTAACCCTCCTGGGATGGGGGTGTATGGGAAAGGAGAGGAGAGGCCAGAAGGAAGGAGTAGAACCATGAGGAAGGAGCAAAGATATGACCCAGCAGTCACCACCCAACAGCACGCCAGCAGCAAAGCTGTTTGGACGTGAGGGACAGAGGCTGAATAAATCAAATAAAAAATGAAAGGGAGGATTACGGGAAGGGACATGAGTTTAAAAGGCTGCTCAGCAAATGAAAGGAGATTTCAGACAGGCAAAAATCAGTGGACTGGCATATGATGCCTTGGTGCATGAAGAGGCAGGCAGGCACCAGGACCCGAGCCCCCACCCAGCCCCCAATCCAAACCACACAGCCTTCCCAAAGGGTTATGCGACACAAAGTCCTCATCCTTATCTCACTGCATCTGCCTGACCCGCACATAAGCCCCTCCTTCCCTGGTTGCCAACCCTATTCTCATTATCACTAAATGGGCCCCTTTTCCATTCTTTGCTTCAAACTGGCCCCCATCTTTTATCTCCCAAACTCCAAAACAGCACCCCTTATTTTGTGACTCCTCCCTCCCAATTCCATCTCCTAGCAACCAACTTCCCCCCCCCACACACACACATACTTCCTTTTCCAGCAGCCGTCCTCTCCATTCCCCTGTCCCCAAAAGAGATGCCTTTTCTCTGTGACACCTCCCCCTTCCAACATCCATCCTCTGATCTCCAGCACGGCTCCCTTCCCCCACCACCTGGTAAGCAGAGATGCCACTGCGCCACAGTTTAAATTATTAACAGGCAAACTTGGCCATTGGCATTAATATTTCATTCACAATTTAGATGCCTGATCACAGCCGCTGGACTGAAAGACTTTCAGGAAATGAAAACTCACAAGCCGTCCGAATGATCCCGTCCTAGAGGAGCCCTGCAGTCACCTGGCAACTCTCCTTGTGGGGATATTAAAGGGTCCCAGGGCCCCTGGGATGTGGGGGTTTCATAGAGAATCTGATGTAACTGCTAGAATTCCCCTATTGCTGCAGTAGTGCAGCGCGTTAGGGGAAATTCCACCCTCTGGTACCAGGGGGAGGGCTCAGCTGGTAGAGATGCTAGTAATTGTTCTAATTGCCTCCACATTGATGAACAAGCCAGTGCACCAAGGAAAGGGGATAGTGCACGTGGCAGGGGCATCTTGACTCACGGTAATATATGATCATTTGAAAGTGAGGTGCTTCCATCGGCTCCATGGGGTGGATCCAAGAAAAACCGTAACACGGAAATACAGATTCTCCAGGGCTGATGTGGTTCCAAAAGCAACTCAGAAGATGCTCACAATAACATCATTGCCAATTTCTCTAGCGCCTTTAACCTGAAGAATCCCAAAGCACCTTACGGGAGCTGCATCGCTCATCACTGACGTGTAGACACAACTGGGCTAAGGGCTGGCAGCTGTTTATGCTGCTCATGGCAACCATGAAATGGTTAGTAACCTCCCAGAATGGTCAGGAGAGGGGAATCCGCACTCTTAGAAAATGCATGAGCACTCAGCTGAGTTCAAGTCTGTTCAGGCTTCTGAAACCATCTAAGCTGAGAGGTTTCAGAGCAGTCTAGGGGATTCCACTGATGGAGGTGGAGTTTGAAGGGAGGAGTCACAGAGAAAAGGGGCCATTTGTGGAAGACACATGTCTAAAACTCCTTTGAAAAATCTCAACCCTAGCCCACACGACGGCATGCTCAGTCGTCTTCCATAGGTATGACAATAGTCTGCATCACACCCGAATCACTTCGTCTCGCACGCACTTTGCTCAATACCTCTTTCCTTGCACAACTGTTTAAGGCAGGAAGTAGAGGGAAATATTGTGTCAGCTGCTACCCAAGACATTTAAGGAGCCTGAATGTGTTGGAATTTGGACAGGACTCTGAGATTAATATCCCAATACGCCAGGAAAACAAATGTTGATGATCATAAGGGGTCAGGATCTACATTTTAAACAGCACTCATTCTGGGGCATGAATGCAATACAGAACTGACTCCAAGGGAAGAGTGCCTCCTACCAGACAACCACAGCTTCTTGCAGGACCTGGCATTTCCTTTGAGGTCTCCCATCCAAAGTCTGACCTGGTCTAGTCCTGCTTAGCTTGGGATCATGGCAAAATGACTACTTAAGCTCCCCTCAGTGCAACTAAATGCTGTGCTTCAAGCACAACTGTTCAGCTGAGGACCAAAGAAATCCCTTGCCCAACTTCACCAAAGCATTTCCAATGGGCAGGGAGCCCTCAGAGATGTCTCTGAAGACGGGAGGCTTTTCATGCAAAACTCAGCAATTTTCTTGTGAATCTCATTTAAGGCACAAGAGATGAACAATTCATTCTGATTCTTTATGGATCCTCAGCCGGCGCTTACTGCAGACTGGGATTCTGCCAGCCATGTCCAGTTATGTGTTTTTATCAATTGTTATTGACGTTTTTCAATTATCTTCGTGACACTTTTTAAAATACATTTGGATATGAAAGGCACTCAGTAAAGTTCTGTTCCACTTCATCTGATGCTGCGGTTCTCTCATGACTGATGGGCCAGTCCTTTCGAGCGTAGCCTGAGAGAGGGGCAGAAGAGACAAGAGCCCCCCTTTCATCCCTGCATTCTACAGGGCTACTCCCTGACTCAGCAAAGCAATTCATTCTATTCTATATGGATTCTTATACTATGCTAACCACTGTAGCATTTGAGTGTCTTCTAATAGCGCATGAAGCAATGTGACTAACATCTGTTAAGATTGGAGAACTCAAGTTCATCCCTATTTAGCAAAACACTACTGTTTTACTTACCTCTGCTTGAATCTCTACACCCACGGCCCTTTTACCAGCACCTTTGGGACACTATTCCAACACCCATTTACTCTTTTCCCCTAACATCCAGCCAAACGTTTCTTTCCTTAGCTCCCGTCTGTTTCTTCTTGTCCTACCTGCTTCTGGCGACTGTGACTAAACCCCCTTTAGTCATTTACAGTTTTACACATGTATTTCCGAATGCCTATTACCCTTATATCTGGAATCTCTCCTGTACGTTTATCCTTCTACAAGGAAAAACCCCCAGAGGGAAATGAATTCTCTTTCCCTCCAAGTATTAGCATTACACTGTCGGTAATAATTAAACACATAATAAGTGTTTGTAGTATTGCATTTAGGATTTTATAGTACCTTCCATCCAAGGATCCCAAAGGGGCTTTTATTTATAGACCTCAGTGAATTAAGGATCCCTAGCAGGTATGGAAGAATTATGCCTGTTTTACAGATGGAGAAACTGAGGCAGAGAAGTCATTATCATCTGCCTGTCTGTCTTTAAGGTTTTGCACTGATACCTATCATTGTAGTCTCTGAGCATGCTCTATGTAACAGAGTCTGGCAATAGTAAGGCTCCTAGTGGACTCCATGGAGTCAATGGCTTTTCTCCTGTTGAGTTGTGGAAAGGGGAAGGGTCTCGGTTTTTGAGAAGGGTGAGGGAGGAAGGGAAGGAAAGAAGGAATGATCATTGCTTATTTGTATTGCAGTAGTGCCCAGAGACCCCATTCCTGGATCAGATTCAGGACCCCAGTGTGCTATGGTATGTACAGCACCACATAAATAATTGACAGTCCGAGTATGCGACAGCAGGTGGAGTACAAAGTAACAGCGAGATAATTGTGATTGGTGGAACAAGCAGAGGTCACAGCACCTGTCAATCTTTTGCCAAGTGCTAGGGGATAGAAGCCAGATCTCCTGACCTTTCAGGATTGGGCTCTAACCACTAGACCATGTTTTCTCCGCACGGATTTTAGAGATGATGATCATGTTCCCCTCAACACCTCGTATTCCCAGCCTCCAGCGTAAATGTTGCTCCCTCACTCTGAGTGTTTTATCCGCCAGGCCTTGTATTATGTTGGATGCCATTTCTATGTATTCCCTCTAGCTTGCCTGCCTCAGTCGGAACCCAGGGCAGAACTGGGGCGAACGCAGGCCTATAAAATCCAACAAGCTGAAGAGCCGCATAAGAAGAAAAATTACACTTCTGCCCTGGCGCCTAAGCCAGCCATACATCAGAGTGGAGCCATCCAATTAGACTCCCATTCAATGGCTGGATTCAGTGTGAGCATGTGTCAGATGTTAGCACTGCTAATGGACAGGGCTCTGGCAGTCTCCCATCCCTGGCTAATCCTGCTAGGAACCATGCTTAGCCAGAAACCACTCCTTTGGCCTCTCTTACAGAAACAGCCACGGCCATCCCTAAGCTGCCTTATGTTTTAATTGTTCATTGGGAAACCAGCGAGGAAGGAAAGAGCAGGTTAAAAGACTACGTTGATGTCCGTGATTCTGATACTACCCCTCTCCCACCCTCCCTGTCTCTCTCTTCCCTTTCCTCTTCTGTGTAGTTAGGGATTTACAGATCTTGGCATATCACTTATTGGTATCAGACTCCAGTTCAGAGGCTCCAGAGGTGTGGTATGTACCCTTACAGTGGGAAATAAGCCAGTCTTCGGGATCCACCCTCTGGTACATGTGTAGGGATTAGTAGTGGCCCTCTGAATAACCCACCAGGTCAGAATTTCTCCTGACAAACAACCACAGGGGGCTTTTCATCCAGCAGCCCTGTTGGATTTTTATAGAAGTCAGTGGCACTGTACAGTTGCAATTGGTCGTTTCTTCCACAGTCTATAACACCCTGCATGTATCCTTCACTCCTGTAGCTCTGAAAGGCAGGATACAGTGCAGAATTCACACTCTGTCTGTCAAATAGTTTTGACTGCGGGAGAATGGGGGAATTTACGCACACAACTCTCATTAGCATTAATGGGAATTACAGGTGTTAAAAAACATCCTCTGGAGAAGTAAAATCAATTAAATGCTTATTGTAGGCCCTGCTTTAAGATAATAAACAAACAATAATAATAGCATTGTCTCATATTTATACTTTTTTTTTTTTTACAAACTAGTCACTTAACTCACTGCTGAAATGCAGTTACTTCTGGGGTAGAACACAGCAGCTGCATGACAAACATTTAGCACAGGATTTGAGGAAAAGGACTGCATCCAATTGAAAGTGCCAGTGGGGGAGGGGAACTCAAGTAGGCAGAAAGTAACTGAAATTTGGCCAGGACGCCAAGGCTCACGCCCCGACATGCTCAGAGCTAGGCACCGGGGCTAACATGCCTCCTCTCAGTGCTCAGAGACCAAATCAGCAGGTACCTTAGAAATAACAGAGATCCATAGATTAAAATCATAGAATACCAGGGTTGGAAGGGACCTCAGGAGGTCATCTAGTCCAACCCCCTGCTCAAAGGAGGACCAATCCGCAGACAGATTTTTGCCCCAGATCCCTAAATGGCCCCCTCAAGGATTGAACTCATAACCCTGGATTTAGCAAGCCAATGCTCAAACCACTGAGCTATCCCTCCACCCCAATTAGACAGCTGCCTTTGGAATGTTAATGATCATAAGCAGTCAAGACCTTGACTTTCCGCCTCACCCAAAATACAGCAGCAGAGTACACCCCAGTACCATGCTGGGACACTGAGTCAGTCCTAACTCAGGAGGCAGAACAATGCCTATTGAATCACCTGCTGCCTCCGGGTTTACCTCAGAAGACTCTCATGCAGATACCAGTCCTGCCTGAGCCCAGGTAGCTAAGATACCAAATGAGAGCAGAAAAACAAGGCGCCTGGTTGTCATTTACACAAAGGCTACCTTTCACCACCCTACAATGTAAAATGGCCCTTAACACGGTGTCAATATAATTCACTTCCACTGGGAAGCCCCTTTACACCGTGAGAGTGGAGTAAGGTGGCCTCAGTGCCAATGAGAGTCAGGCCCAAGAAGATGTGGTGCATAGAGACGGAAAGGAATTACCTACCCAAACTCAATGTCTCTCTCCCCACCTATCTATCCTGGGAACTCCACATTTAAACAACCCCAAATTTGGACCAACCCCCAGACATTGACGAGACACAGCAACTTCCCAAGCAATCTGAGTCACCATGTGAATTTTCCATCACTTAAGAAAACCCCACCTAATTTGGACTGGTCTCTTCTGGAGAATGCCACTATAGTCTCTGTCCATTCTGCTCAGCTAGCCATGACAAGGTAATTTGTTTCCTTTTGAGAAACTGGCTCTTGGTAGAATTCAGATGAGCTTTTCAGGGCCCTTTATCCTACCAGGTACTCCCCTTCCACCCCAAGCATATCTCAGTGGGGAGGAGAAGGACAGGAGAAGGCACACTTTTGGTTCAAATGGTTCATGGTCATTGTGAAAGGTAGCATAGGAAGCTGCTACCAGCCCAAGCCTTAATTGTTATCCTCCAAGTCCCTGTTTGATGAAAAATAATTCAAATAAATAAATTACTTTTGTTTCCAGAAAAATCTATAAAACCTCCCCATCATGTGCTGCCAGAAATAGTAATGCTCTATGGTCACATATTACTTCCTTGCTACCTTGCTAGGAGATGTATCCTCATCCTCGTTTTACAGAAGGGAAAATGGAAACACAGAGGTGGATGTGACTTACTTGTCCAGGGTCACACAGAAAGTCTCTGGCAGAGCCTTGGGTAGATCCTATGTCTCCTGGTTTGTAGACAAGACCCCTTCCCCACACTGTCTCACACACATCTTTCCACTATCTTTACTTATAGACACTCTACCCCCTTGGAGACCTGACCGAAAGCTGATTAAAGTCAATGGAAGAACTATCAACTTTGGATCAGGCCCTAAAGCAGAGAGGTAAGCAAGAGACCTACTTGAAAGTAAGGAGAAAGGCTGACATCTAACACAGTGATGAGATAACCGTACTTGCCTCCCCTTTGCAGGGATGTTCAATTTATTCAATTTATTCATAAATGATCTGGAGAAAGGGGTAAACAGTGAGGTGGCAAAGTTTGCAGATGATACTAAACTACTCAAGATAGTTAAGACCAAAGCAGATTGTGAAGAACTTCAAAAAGATCTCACAAAACTAAGTGATTGGGCAACAAAATGGCAAATGAAATTTAATGTGGATAAATGTAAAGTAATGCACATTGGAAAAAATAACCCCAACTATACATACAACATGATGGGGGCTAATTTAGCTACAACGAGTCAGGAAAAAGATCTTGGCGTCATCGTGGATAGTTCTCTAAAGATGTCCACGCAGTGTGCAGAGGCGGTCAAAAAAGCAAACAGGATGTTAGGAATCATTAAAAAGGGGATAGAGAATAAGACTGAGAATATATTATTGCCCTTATATAAATCCATGGTTCGCCCACATCTCGAATACTGTGTACAGATGTGGTCTCCTCACCTCAAAAAAGATATTCTAGCACTAGAAAAGGTTCAGAAAAGAGCAACTAAAATGATTAAGGGTTTAGAGAGGGTCCCATATGAGGAAAGATTAAAGAGGCTAGGACTCTTCAGTTTGGAAAAGAGAAGACTAAGGGGGGACATGATAGAGGTATATAAAATCATGAGTGATGTTGAGAAAGTGGATAAGGAAAAGTTATTTACTTATTCCCATAATACAAGAACTAGGGGTCACCAAAAGAAATTAATAGGCAGCAGGTTTAAAACAAATAAAAGGAAGTTCTTCTTCACGCAGCGCACAGTCAACTTGTGGAACTCCTTACCTGAGGAGGTTGTGAAGGCTAGGACTATAACAATGTTTAAAAGGGGACTGGATAAATTCATGGTGGCTAAGTCCATAAATGGCTATTAGCCAGGATGGGTAAGAATGGTGTCCCTAGCCTCTGTTCGTCAGAGGATGGAGATGGATGGCAGGAGAGAGATCACTTGATCATTGCCTGTTAGGTTCACTCCCTCTGGGGCACCTGGCATTGGCCACTGTCGGTAGACAGATACTGGGCTAGATGGACCTTTGGTCTGACCCAGTACGGCCTTTCTTATGTTCTTATGTTCTTATGTTATGTCCTGTAGACTAGAGGAGGTGCGTGCAGTGCTTTGACGACGGAAAGCACTCTACAAGTGCTGAGATGGACATGTCTGTCTGCAGTGGGCTCTTGGGGACCCAGGCACAGCACGGTGTCAGCCAACTGGAGAAGCAGGACTAAGTGGGAACAGAGGATGGAGGAAGCGATGTGGAAGAGAAGATGGCAGCAGCTAACTGTGGCACCCTGAGAAAGCAAGACGCGCTAATGAACAATGGCAAGAGCCAAAGCAAAGAGCAGCAAGACTCGGAGCGACGCGTTTGGGGGCTATATGTTTTTTAAGAAGCTGTCCACCTCCGCTGGCTTGATCGGGAGTTTTAATGAGCAGGACTTACAGTGCCACTAAATACAGACAGCAAGAGACATTCACTGTCCAGGCAAGAGTATCGGCCAGCAGAACATGCTGAAGAAAAGGAGCACAGAGGGAAAAAACCACCTGGGCTCATTTGGTGGTCTCGCTGTCTCTCTATCCTTTTCTGCCCAGAACAACCAAATAATAAGGCAAGTCTCTAACGCACTGCAGAATCTATTTTCTGTTTATTCACCTGCTATGTGACTGCAATTGTAGTATTACAATTCAATAACCGGCCAATATCAGAGAGCAGCCTCTCTCCAGCACCAGATGAGTGGAGGAAAACGTTTTTAACCTCTTTGGTGCCCTTGTCAGGATGTCTGGTGCACGGGAAGGGAAACAGTGCTCATACTGTCCCACATTCAGCACATGCTTAAATTTCATTGAGGTCAGTAACAAAGCACGGGACAAACTATAAAAAGGTGTCAAAATGAGTCACTGCCTATCCAGCAAGCTTTAAAGAACCCCTTCCTGACATAGTATTGCGGGAGCCACTAGAGGGGATGAATGCAGCCAGGCAAAGCATGCAGTTACTTTGCTGGAATGCCCTGCAAGCAGTGCCCTGTCTCTCTCGGCCATGTCCATCCCTGTAGCATTTAGGCACAGAAGCTCTTGATGGGATGATAAAGTGATGGGAGGGAATCATACGCTGCAAAACAAGAGTTGATCTTACCCTCTCCCACTTTAGTATCAGAGGGGTAGCTGTGTTAGTCTGAATCTGTAAAAAGCAACAGAGGGTCCTGTGGCACCTTTAAGACTAACAGAAGTATTGGAGCATAAGCTTTCGTGGGTGAATACCCACTTCATCAGACGCAAGTAATGGAAATTTCCAGAGGCAGGTATAAATCAGTATGGAGATAACGAGGTTAGTTCAATCAGGGAGGGTGAGGTGCTCTGCTAGCAGTTGAGGTGTGAACACCAAGGGAGGAGAAACTGCTTCTGTAGTTGGATAGCCATCTCCCACTTTAGTACTCTCCTTCCTATCTGGGGATCTCAAGCTATGTTACACGGACCGATGAATTAAACCTCAATGTCCCTGTGAGCTAGGGAGGTATCACTGTCCCCATTTGACACATGGGGAGACTGAGGCACCTCTACATTATGTGACTTGCCCACAGTCACAAAGGGAAGAGCCAGGAAGAGTATCCAGATTATCTGGCTTTCAGATCCCTGATCATGCCTCCCCTACTGTTTGTACTGAATGCCTACAAAACAACGCGTACTGCACTTAGATACCCTGGTGACAGGCCTCAGAGGTGAGGTCGCCATGGGGAATCCTAGAGACAAGGTGCTGTAAAACCCTGTCACAGCTATCTCCTGAAAAATTCTCCCTGCAGCCACAGTAACTCTTGGCTATAAGGTGTTAACTGCAGTGTGTTACAAGCACCAAATAAAAGGGTGCTGGATTTATAGGCAGTCATAGGACTCCCAACTCGGGTCTGCCACCCTGTTCTTCTAGAGGTACATTCCACAGAGTCAGGCTCCTAGCCCAAGAGCTGTGGCAGCAGGAGGTGGGGAGGGAAACAGCCCACATGGTGAGCAGTATGGCCAAGGTGCTGGTGGTTAGCACCTCTGCTGTACTGCAGAGGAATATCATTTTCCATGTAATACTTGGCTCTCAAATACAGTGAGTGCCAGACGCTCACAATTAGCTTGAAAAAATGTCTTTGAGACACATCCGGTCAGAAACGTCTGGCTGGATATTTTGTGGGTTTGATTTAGGAGCTGATTTTTTTATAATAGCTAATTAGGTAGATTTCTCAAACTGTAATTTAAAATCCGCTAATTATCCCATCATCTGAATAAGAAAAAGAAAATCTCTCCCTCCTTGTTACCCAGGCACTAGTGAAAAATATTAAAGGTTGACAAGCTGCCAGTCGCAAAACGAACCCTAGGAATTAACTCCGTGGTGGGATCTTAATTCAATTGTCTCCACTCTCCAGATGCTTCATGAGCGACCTGCAGGCGAGTGGTCTTTCCATCCAGCTATGCTTGAAACTGATGCTCCAAAATGACACATTTACATTAAGAATAATAGTGACTATAACAGTCGTTATTTGTCTCCCGGCTTTGGGGCTAAATATGATCAAGAGCTGGGGTCCCAATGAGGGGCATTATGGGAGGTTTATGCCTTCCCTTGCAGCATTGGCCATGGCTGGAGATAGAATACCAGACCGTTGGCATATTTAATCTGAGTTGGTGTATGGGATTAGGATACCCACCAGATGTCTCATTGGACAATTCCAGCAGAGCAAAATCTGAAATGAGACTAGATGCATCACTGCTCTGGCTTGGCAAGTCAGATATTCTTATACATACAGGGCGTCAACCTAGTCCTAAGAGATCCGTCATGTGATGCGAGTACTTGGCCTCTTGGAAACCCAGAGGCTGCTCTCCAACACTCTTCTGTGCAGCAGGTGACTTGCTCTGCTGGCCAGCCATCCTGAATTGCATAGGATAGACTGGTTAAAGTCAAACACAGCCAACAAAATGTAGGCTGTCTGGTAACCCTGGCTCTGGTCCGTTTGGAAGGAAGTTCTGAGCCTTCTCTTTAAAGTAAATTAGTCACTCATTGTATGATTTCTACCAGGGGTGGGCAAACTTTTTGGCCCGAGGGCCACATCTGGGTGGGGAAATTGCATGCAGGGCCATGAATGTAGGGCTGAGGAAGGGGGTTGGGGTGTGGGAGGGAGTGTGGGGTGTGGGAGGGGGTGCGGTGTGCAGGAAGGGGTTCAGGGCAAGGGGTTGGGGCAGAAGAGGGGTGTGGGGTGTACGAGGGTTCTCAGGGCAGGGGGTTGGGGTGCAGGAGGGGTGCGGCGGGGGCTCAGGGCAGGGGGTTGGGATGCAGGAGGGGTGCAGGGGGGATGCGGCAGGGGGCTCATGGTAGGGGGTTGGGGTGCAGGAGAGGTGCATCAGGGGGCTCAGGGCAGGGTGTTGGGGGCCAGGGGGCAGGAGGGGTTGGGGGTGCGGGCTCTGGCCCGTCACCGCTTACCTGGAGCGGCGCCAGGGTGGCAGCGGCGCGCACCGGAGCCAGGGCAGGATCCCTGCCTGCCTGCCCTGGCCCCACGCAGCTCCAGGAAGCGGCTGGCACCATGTCCCTGCGGCCACTGGGGGAGGGGGAGCAGAGGGCTCCGTGCGCTGCCCTCGCCTGTGGGTACCTCCCCCAAAGCTCCCATTGGCCACAGTTCCCCGTTCCCAGCCAATGGCAGCTGCGGGGTGGGGTGGAGTGGCAGTGTCTGCAGGCGAGGGCAGCCTGCGGAGCCCTCTGCCCTCCCTACCCCAGAGGCCGCACGGATGTGGTGCCGGCTGCTTCTGGGAGCGGCGTGGGGCTCACGGCAACACGGGGGTGGCAATCCCGCGGGCTGGATCCAAAGCTCTAACGGGCTGGATCCAGCCCTCAGGCCGTAGTTTGTCCACCCCTTATTTATACAGTGGCCGAATTGCGGATTAACCTTTTGGAGGCTGTGCTTCCATAGCTCTTTACTTATTAAAAGCACTGCAGAAACATTAGCTACATCCTCAGAACACCACCATAAGTACCATTGTCCCTATTCTACAGATGGAGGTATTTAGGCAGACAAGGTAAGAAAACATTTTCAAAAATGGCCACTCATTTTCAGTGCCTTGATTTTTGGCTGCCCATGTCAAGAGGTCTAAAGCCGGATTTCCAGATGTGCTGAGCACATGTGAAGTTCATCACTTCATGTGAAGTTAGTGGAAGTTACTGGGTACTCAGCACCTCTGAAAACCAGGCCATTTATTTAGGTGCCTAAATATGAACTTAGGAGCCCAACTTTAGGCCCTCATTTTAGGAAATGTTTGGCCTTTATCCACACAGTACAGCAGTACTGGAATGCAGCCACTTCTGGGGTAGAAGAAGGCAGACAGCTTGCACTCAGCATGCTGTACAACAAGGGTGCGAGGGGAAATATTTGTAAAGAAGACCAGGTTAAACCTCATCTCTTAAATTCATAGATTTTAAGGCCAGAAGGGACTAGTAGATCATCTAATTTGGCCTCGATTGTATTCTCCCAGAGCAGACAGGACTCCAGTTTTTAAAATCTCATCTGCAAGACTTACACACAGGAATGGTCGTGGAAGGATAAGTTGATCCTGCTGCATTTTGAACCTGTGACTGCAAAGCATGTAGTAGCTGCAAACCTGAAGCTTAGCGCACTAAAGCCATCTCCCTCTGGCTAAGGGCTATCATGTCTTACCATATGATTTGAGCATTCTGAAGGCCTGAACACCTCCTACACAGTTAGGAGGTGAAGGTCAAGTCATGTATCACTGGAAAAGGAATTCCCTTTAGATCTGCAGTTAGTTCCTTGATATGACCTATGACCTCACATCACGAGATATTAATAATCACACAGACACAAGAGAGGCAAAGCATCCCATTTTTGGCAGATTTCTCAGAATCTTTCCCAAGGACAAACTCATTCACTGCTAAAAATCAGCGTATTTGTCCAATTACTCAATTATAATGCATTAAAACAAATAAAAAATACTTCTAAAAAAGAAAAATCTCAACCCAGTATTTGTGTTGTTTAAAAAGCAAAGTGTAGATCCCCAGTTACAAATACCAGCGTGATTCAGGTAAGGTAATGTGAAGCAATGTCCCATATTGGAATCTGACCAGAATAGTGGGGCTAATGTCTGTACTCTGGAGTAAACTATCCCGGAATCTTTAATTACCAGAAGTAGAATCATGGTCTTGGTTTTATATCTCATTGGAAAGATGGCACCTCAGACCTCTTAACACCACCCTGCTGCTGTACTGACTCAGAGGAAAAATCTACTGACTCATCAACACCTCTGTTCGTACAACACCTGTGTGTTCCTTGGGATTTCCCTTTCGCGCAGCTCATCTCTTCATAGCTTATGAAATAGGAGAAGATCACAATGCAAAGTGATATGGCTGCAGGCCAGCAATGGCTTTATCGCCTAAGCAACTGAACAGGAATAGTTTTGTCTGTACCTGTGAAGAATCTAAAACCAAAAATAAGTCAGGTGTCACAGTCCAAAAGTAAAAACAGAAAAGAAAAGGGTTCTATTTACTTCCTTCCATGCTAAAGAAACGCCCCCTGAACACTCCCTGTGGAGACTTGAGAAGCAGCGATCCAGAAGGCCTACAGCAGCAGCTGCTCCCAGACAGCCTGGGACATGAAAACCTGCTTCACCAGCAGAGGGAATTCTCCACAGGGCATTAGGGCTAGCCTGGAAAGCAACCTTTCCCCTCAACCAGCAGATAAGGACAGAGGTGGATCTATCTAACATTTCCTCCAAGGGATGAATCTCTCAAGCTGTCCAGGTGAACTCAGAGTTGAGAGGACATCTTCTAGCTGCTCCCAAGTTCTATGACAAACGAGCCAACCTTCAACTCCTAACAGTAGAAGCCAATATATACGGAGTGTGGCCTCTGGTGGCCCATCTAATTGTTTAAAATCAACATAGGATACTCATTAGAGCAGATCAGAAGACAAGACCAGCTTTGGTTGCTATGCCATCGGCAGACCTAAATGAGGCTGCAACTGTATATCTACAGAATGTAAAGCGTTAAGATTCCAAAGGCCCCACTGTGTCTTTCCACTGTTAACAGTAAAAGAAATTAAGAAACTGAACAAAAAAAGAGGGGGGAACAACAGGGCTGATTCAAGGAAACCTGTTTCTGTTTTAACCTGTCCATTAAAAAGCTGGGCCTGGAGTGTAATTCAGCCTCCTTCATTAGAGTCTATAACCCATTCAGCACATTTTCAAACTGAGTAGACAGCACTAATAAAATGTGCATGGCCCAGAAGACTTCCTGCAAAGCCCGTGGTCAGTTGGATCTGGGACTTTATGAAGCAGCCTGGCAAGGTAAGAGTGGGAGGAGGCTGGTTGGGGATGTAGAGCCTTAGGGTTTGTTTGTTTTTTTAAATACTCTGTTAACCCGCAGGCTGGAAAAAAACAATAAAAAATAAATATAGACCCATTAAGCTACTTAGAAGAAAACTGACTGCACCTCTGGATCACTGACAGCTGCCAATTTTCTGCCAGTTGCACTAGCCTGGGAAAGAAAGGGAGGAGGGGGGGAAAAGAACCTAGTAACAGAAGAAAAACAACTGTGTGAAACACTCTGAAATAACAAGAGCTGCTCTGATTGTATTTCCCGGCAGCTAGTCCTTGACGTGTGTTTCGAGGGAGGGGGTGAGTGTAATGCAAACGTGTAATAAAAGTAAGGCAAATATATAGCCGAAAAAAGGGAGGGGTAATTGCAGGAAAATGGGAATGGAAGGATTTTTCTTCAGCGTGAGAGAGATGTGCTGGAAGCCAATGTTTGTACACACTAAGTAAATAAGAATTCATTTTAGGCCATCTCCACCCACTCGCCCCCTCCCTGCAGGTAGGCTTTTCCAAAGCTTGCCAATGTTTTGATGTTGAAATTGATAGCTACTTCCTGATATCAGGTGGTGATGAGAGGCTCTTGATGTCGCCCTGCAGAATGGTGTGTTCCCATTCAGCGTCCATGACACAGCGTTAGATTTTTCACAAATTATCCCTCCGAGATGGGGCCTTCCGAGAGAACACTGTTGACACAACGGAACATGGACCAATGGAACATCCAGGATGTATTCTTATGGGATGGGGTCTTCTGACAGAACATCCCAGGCAAATGTACAATGTAGTTCTGTGTGCAGAATTAGAGGGAGTTCAGAGACTAAGAGAGATTGAAAAGATGGGGATTGTTTACTGTAGAAAGGAAGCGAACCAGAGGCAACATCATAAAAGAATATAATGAATGAATGGTATCAAGAACGTAGGTCGGGAGCTTCTGTGCTCCCTGTCTGATAACAACACAAGAACAAGGGGACAGTAAACTAAATTAAAAGTTGGGAAATAGCAAACTGATAAAAGGAAATATTTTTTTCACACAGTGTTTAATTAGGCTGTGGAACCCGCTATCACAAGAAATCATTGAGGCCAAGAACTTGGTAAGATTCAAAAAGGGATTGGACATTTCTATGGATAAGAATATTCAGAGTTAGAATAGTTAATACTAACAAATTTTGGAAGAGAAATTAAACCTCACGCTTCAGGGTTTAAAGTAATCTCTGTTATGGATTGGGGGAGACCTAATGTGGGGGAGGGGCAGATTATCTCACATCTGCCAAGTGCAGGGTTTCTTGCACCTTCCTTTAAAACACCTATTGCCTGGCACAGTCAGAAACAGGTACTGGGCTAAATGGACCATGGGCCTGATCCACGATGGCGGTTCCTATGTTCCTGTGTTATGTGTGCCTATGGAACATCCATGTAGTAGTTCTATAGAACAAGGTCTGCTGAACATCCATGACACAATATAACATGTCTCAATGGAACCTTCATGACACAACACTATGTGACGATACATGCCAACAGGACACATCCACGGTAGTGCTAAGCCAATCTGCATGCCAACAGAATGTAGTCATTATGTAGCACTACCTGACAACATACCCTGGGACATCCGTATCATAGTGCTACATGATGCCCCACAGAGCATTTATGCCATGGCTCTACATGCCATTACATTATGGTCTCAGCACCACCAGACAAGCATTAATACATCAACCTCAAGACGCCTGCTTCCCATGAAACAAAATTACTGCTGTCAGATTTCATGGGCTGGCTCATTTCACAGAAATAGAGGACTTGCCAAACAGAAGAGAACAATGGTCCATCTCTGTCTCTGGAGACAGTGACCCACATAGAAGAAAACAAAAAACTTGTCGTAGCTGTACAGTACTGCACTGAGGGAGAAGTGATGGTGTGGGGGCAGATTTTCTTCCTGACTCTAGTTTGGGATCAGTTAATGCCTTGGAGCATGAGGGTCAAAATCCTTTGTAATTCCCACTTTAGCTAGTGTAGTAGCAGATGTTTTTTCTTATTCATATTGGATGTGGCCTCCTTTGCTAGGTAAGTACTGTAGGAGGCAGGAGGAAGGAGAGAGCTGTGCCAACAGGTTGGCAGTGTCCATTGCCAATGAAGCTTGCTCCAGGAAGAGCCTTTCCATTTCCAGTACTCCCGACTGGCATAGAAGCAGTTCACAGCTATGATTAACCTCTCCCTTAGCCTGTCATCAAGGAGTCTCATGCTCCGCCTCCTTTGCTTCAGGGCCTGGGCTGCCTTATTTCTTATATGGGGCGGGAGGAGCTTTGGGTGGAAACGTGTTGCCATGCTATCACATGACATTTCGTTACCCCCTAGGTTTGCTGGCTGCAAATTCTCATCCACTTCCAAGCCGCTCCATCTAACCATTGCGCACTAGATCCTGCAGAGAGAGCTACCTGCAGGGGAGCATGGCTGTAGCACATGAAACCTCAGGCCCCTAGGGAAGACAGACTCAAAGCATACAGTCTGCAGCTTCTAGCTCTTGGATTCTCCCCAGCCCTGCGGCTGCTGCTCACATTGCTAAGGCAGCCTGGCCCATGCTGTACCACTGTACACGAACTCTCATGCACGAGCTGACAAAAATCTCCCCTGTGGAATCCCTCTATGAACCTATCACACGCGAACATGAGAAAGCAACGGGATACAACCAGGGATGGGAAGAGAATCCAAACCCTCCACCTTTCCCCCTGCACCATCCTTTTCTCCCTCCATCAGCTGTCACAGGTCTTCCCTCCTCTCATTTCATCCTCCCGCACCCCATTCTGGTCAGTCCCCTCCTGTCTCCCTCTTCCTCGCCATCGCTTCACCCCCTGCCTTCCATCTCTCTTCCCTCTTTTCCCGTTCTGTTTTAATTGGCTTCCCCAGGTCATCCTGGTTTCCTAGCCTCTGAACCTTCAGCCAGAGCCGAATGGCCTGTGATTTCCCCTCGCCTCCAGATCTAAACCCTGTCACTGCTAACCTGCTACAGAAATCAGCAGAATGAGAAGTGTGGGGGAGGAGAGAGAGGAACGGACTAGCCACAACTCATCAGCCAGCCTCAGTCTGCAGCATTCAATTCCCAGCCTGGCCACTGACCTACACGGTGAACGTGGACAAATCACTTCATCTCTCTCTGCCTCGTTTCTCCACGGGGGGTTATATTGTCTTTCCCCACCCTTTGCCTTGTCTATTTACATTATAATCTCTTCAGGCAGGGACCGTCTGTCACTGCTTGTCTGGCTCCTATCACAATGCTTGGATGATTTTGGTCAGCTGCTACCTTCATACAAATCAGAAGAGACTTCTCTCCCATAGAACCCCACTTCCAGGCTGTGCAGTGGCGGTGAAGGGGCCATCAAGCTCAGAGAGTCCGAGTAGGTGAGAAACATCTTAGCATGAAGTCTCTGGGTCTTCATCTGGGGTCCTATGGTGTCAGTGCTTCCTCCTCAGCCTCTGCGTTGAGTTAATTGAAAGCTGTTTGCCAACGGAAAGCAAGTTGCCTGCTCTTATGCTGCTGTTTTACATTGATAATCCATCTGGAGATCAGCATTTACACTTAATTCTATTAAAGGGGGCTCAGCCTTCATTTATGAGGCAAGGAGGCTTATAGGGAGCTGTGTGTAGGGGGCATCTCTGCATGCACAGTGCTACGCACGGGATTATCTTCTGGTTGAGCACCTCGCTCAGTGCAATTCAGTGTAGGCAGGAGGCTGGGGAGAGCAGGCAGGCTAAGCAAAAAGGGGCACTAGTTTTGGGTCTCTCTTTATTGACAGTCTCAGCAGAGAGGGCAGGCACTGAATGGGTCCTAGAGAGGTTGGACCCTCTTTTCCCTAGAGGTGGTGGCTCTGGGTCAGATTTGAGGCATTTTGGCAGTGTGGGGAAAGCTTCCGCTGTTGTTGTCTGTGCTGTACATGGGCTGTGGATACGCAGGTGTCAGTCCCTGAAGCCATCCCTCCTGCACCTTTCCCCAGCGCTAACTTCGCTTGAATGAGAAAAGGGGATAGCCCCAGGCTGGGAGTGTTTCTATTGGCTTCATCGCATGTTAAATTATATTCTTTGTCATTAACCTATGCCCCTTTGCATAGCCAATATTTGGGGTCTTTCTGGGTTGTTTCCGCTAGGAGGAGAAACTGATGCTACGCGTCAGGTATTTCTTTGGTGCTGTCCTATTTATTTGCAAAGGATGGACACACAGTCCAGTTTCCCTGGAAACAGGAGGAACAAAAAAGGAGGCAGTTCCCTTGTTCAGACATCCAAGGCTGCCTTTCCTGCCAGTTTTGTGCCCCCCAAAAACTCTCTTTCAGCTTCCTCCCATGGCCACATTCCCCACTGCTTCTCTTGCTCTCTCCTGGCTTTCTGCTTGCGTTTTGCCTCTTTCTGCTTGCTTTCGGTCTCTCTGACACCCACCCAGACATGCATTAATGCAGGGTCTGAGGCATTAATCTGTTGCAGTCAGTCCATAGGGAAACCCCTTAGCCTACATGGCTTAGCTTCTGCTCAGACCTTGCCATGCCGGCCAGTACTTTGGGTGATGGCTTCTATAGTTTCAGCTCTCACTACACAAAGAGACACTTAATTTCTCCTTCTGTTTAGCCTGAATGCAGAGTGCTTAGTACATCCATCAGCTTTAACCAGGTCTGTGACCTGAGGGGCAGCTGTTAACATCTTCCAGCATAACAATATATATACTGTATACATAAGTCCTTTGTAGTATGTGACATGCCGATCTCGGAGTCCTCCTCTCTCCTATTCTTTTACCCTGGCAGTTAAAATCAGGAGGGGGTGCTAAGGCAGTCCCTAGATATGTTCATCTAGAGTCAGGGCCTTCATAGCAGAGAGCTCTGGATCACACCCCTCCATCAGCTGGTTCATGAGTTTGTGGCTTTTCAGGAAGCACTGCCAAGCCTGTTTGTCCAGGCTTTTTCTAAGGGGGTGGGCTGAGTGGGAAGGGTCTCTGTTTGTGTGACTGGGCAAATGTTGACATTAGCTCAGATGGAATTGTGTATGCCTCTAGGCACTGATTCTCCTCTCATCTGAACTGGTTTTGTAATGGGGTCACTCCAGTGACTTCAGTGGGGTTACTGCTGGCCACTGGAGTCCCCTAGAGATCAGGGATAAAGATAAGTAAATGAAATTTCAGAGGCAGAAACAGGAGGATCAAATTGCTGTGCAGGCCTGAGATAACCAGAGCACTGGTTTTTTGGGACAGTTCTATTTCAGCCTCCTATGTGCCTCCCTTCCCCTCTCCGTTGCGATAGGTTAATCATGCCAATGCCCCAGCCCTTTATGACTCCTAGCTCCTCTTCCTTCTCAGGCACCTGGATCCATGGTGCGAATCGTCTAGCTGGCCTGGCCCAGACTGACAGCTGTCAGATGTTCCACATTTTCTAGAGCAGACTTGTCAGGCAGCTGTTTCCGGAATCTATCCCTCTCCCCTCCTTATATCTGGGTAGAAACATATTTTGACAGGCCAGTGATGCAGAAAATAACTTGCTGCTACCGAACTGTTGCATCCCTTGACCCCAATTAGAATGCGGTGTATGTAAAAGTGTCAGCTTCCAGCTTTCTCTCTCCCTCTGATCTTCCTAACCAAAATACCCATTGTCCAAGCCATGCCTGAGCAGTTCAGTGTGCGAAATAATTGCCGAGGTATCTAAACATAGGTATGGCAAGACTGGATCAGCCCAGTGGTCCATCTGATTCGGTCTCTAACAGTGGCCAGCATGAGCTGCTTCAGAGCAAGATAATACAGGACACCTTGCAGCAAGTACTTATGGGATAACCTGCCCCAAGGAAAGCTTTTCCTCCTGACCCCTTCAGTTAGAGGTTGGCCTGGGGCCTGAAGCATGAGGGTTTACATCCATTCCAAAAATCTTTTTTGGGGTTTCTGTATATTTACTGGTCTACCTGCTAACCAATCTGCCTCCCGATGCCTGAAGCCATGGAAAATGGGCCAAGGCACCAATCATTGAGGCCAAATTCACCATGGAATGTACCAGTGCAACTCCAGACTATTCGCAGGACTGACTTAGTTTTCCCTTTGTCCTCAGTGTTCATGTCCCTGCCTCTCACCTTGCTGTTATCAGGTCCATTGCTAGCTGCCTTCATGCAGACTGGCCTGGTCATGCTATCTTCCTGTCCCCTCGCATGTTAGAGCCAATGTGAGCTGGTGAGCAGTGCCAGTGGTGTAACAGGCCGGATGGCATGAACAAGGATGGGGAGGGTATCGCCAGGTGTTTTGGAGCTGAGGAGTGCTCTTCTACTTGGTGAAGGCAAGAATGATATGCGCAGTGTAAATAGCTAGTTAAATCTGTAAGAGATCAGACGGGTGTAAGGGTCAGGGATGGTTCTGAGCTGGACCACTGGATCTCAATATGCCCTACATCCACTCGAACTTGTGGACCTCAGCATTGTGGTTCGGACCCATCTCAACTAACAATAATCTGTTACTGCACTGGTTACTTGTGTCTGCCCAAACGTGTGTGTGGGGCTCTAAAACATGTCTCACTTGAACTCATCAGTACCGTGGCCACTGCTGTCAGTCAGGTGGAGACATCAGAAGATGCCATGCACATTAAGATCTTCATACATGTTAAACGTCCCACGCCCTGCCTACTTTTCATAGGCACAAGAGACCCCCATGGCACTTTGTGTAAGAGTGTTGGCTTGTCTTGGCACCCCTAGCCAAAAGCCTCTCCGTGTTGTGTTGCCGTCATCTCTGACGAGGTGGCTGCATATTGGTGGTGCTGTTTATTTGTCATTCCAAAGCACTTGAGATGAAAGCCGCTATTATAGTGTCTTGCGGGAGCAAAGGTTCCTCCTAATGATAGCTCTGCATCCTGAAATTAAACAGAAGGCATGGAAGTACTGCAAGAATTCTGTACGACCTTCCGAAACCATGCCAGGAGACCGTATCCCCTGAATTATTTCATTGGGAGTAAATTCAGCACAAGCACAAGGAGAGCAAAGAGAATATAGCAGGGGATAAGGAGTCTAATAGACAGCCCCTAACACATGCATCCCATTTAAGACTGTTCTGTCTTCCCAGCTCCTGGTTCCCCAGGACCACATCTAATTGTTGAGGATGACCCCGGCCGTGGCTTTCTTTCTTCCCATGAGGCCATTGCCTGTGTTTTTAGGTTTCTTCAGCATGCGTTGTGCTCTTTGGATACTGATGCCGAATTCCTCCTTCATTATCTTTCCCTCTGACATCCCCTCTGGCCCTATTAGGCAGACATTGGGTTGAAGGTGGAATATCCTTCTTCTATCGGGTGGAGTAGCTCTTTGGAAAGAGTCGTTTCTCTGCTGCCCTGGGGTGACCTTCCTCAGTACCGCAGAGAGTGGACTGTAATAAGGCTGGTCCCCTTGACTTCCTCCGTAACGTAACTGTACAAGGACGGTCCTTCCCAGAGGCCTTTGTCTTCCTCATGAGCTGGTTTACCAATAAATACTATTCTGCAAATAGGTCCAAATTCTGGAATGGTCCCCCCCGCCCCCCAAGGTTGTGTCCTGCAATGATGGAGGATACATGTGTAGAGAAGATCATAACGAATCCAGCCTCCCCAATCAGCAAAGGATCGCCCCTTCAGCACGTGCCCCAGTCCCAAGCAATGAGGTGCATTCCCCGCTTCCTTTGGGAGACTAGGCTGCGGGTTGATGGCTCTCACTGCTCGGAAATGTATGGGATTCAGCCTTTGTTACCCTCTGCTCAACTTTATCCCGTATGTCCTAATGCCACCCTAAGCAATGTCTCTCCCTCCCTGGGCCTCATTATTGACAAAGGAAAAACTTCCAGTGGGGAGTTTTGTCTGCCTGATTTCTGTGTATCTATGGTACTTATCTGGCCCCCTTTACCATAATTCCTGAGCATCCCAGGATCATTAATGTATTTGTCCTCCCAACACCTTTGTGATGGAGGTATTATCCATATTTTACAAAGGGAAACCCGAGGCACAGAGCCCAAGTGTCACCCAGGAGGTCTGTGGTGGAGCAGCAAATTGACCCTAGGTCTTCTGAATAGGGCTGGCTGGGAAAAAAACAATTCCGTTTTGCAAAAAAATTCAAGGTTTGGAAATTTGTTTTCCTTCTGCATCAAAATGACAATGAGACCTTTTCAGTTTGTTTGGGGGGGGGGGGGAATGAGAGACTTGCCCACCCCAGACTGCCACTAGCCTGGTGGTTACGGCACTCAGGTGGGATGTAGGAGATACAGGCTTAAGTCGCTGATTTGGACATCCCCAGTGAATACACTAGTCACTGGTTATAGAGTCAGTCTCTCTTATAGGCCCAATAAATAGTTAATTATAAATACAAAGTGGAACAGCTCCAATAGGAGAGATGGCAAGAAAGCCTGGGGGCCAGGGTACTTGCTTGGGAGGTGGGAGACCACTGCTCCAGATCAGGGTTTTGTTTCTGTGAAACATTTTGGTTTTGATGAAATAGTATTTTTTAATGGAAAAAAAGGATATTCCACCTTCAAAAAAGTTGCTTCGAAAGTATTTCCACCAGCTCTACCTACCTCCAAGTCCTGGGCTAGCACCCAAACCACTGGATTATCCAGGCTCTTGCTGATCTCTTGTTGTTTAGATCCTTCAAATAATCTTTTCTTTCCTTTTCTCTTTCTCTCGCCACCTCCATCCCCCTCTCATTTGTTCTGCTGGCAACAAACCCCGCACCTCTGCCTGTCTGGAATTTCAGAGGCACAGGTGAAGAACAGAGGCCTCTTAACTAACCCTTTGAGATATCAGAAGCTGCCTTCTTGCAGCTCAGAAGCAGGGCCGGCTCCAGGCACCAGCGGAGGAAGCACGTGCCTGGGGAGGCACATGCTAAGGGGTGGCATTCCATCCATTCTTGGGGCGGCACAGTCTGAGCGGCTTTTTTTTTTTTTTTTTTGCTTGGGGCGGCAAAAATGGTAGAGCAGTGGTGAGGGATTGGAAGAAGCAGGGCCGGCTCTAACTTTTTTGCTGCCCCAAGCAGCAAAAAAAAAGCGCCGCCCCCTGAGCGCCGCGCCGCCGGAAACCCCCCCCCCAGCGCCGCGCCCCGCGCCGCCCCCCCCGCCGAGCGCCGCGCCGCCGGAACCCCCCCCCTGCGCTGCGCCGCCAGAGCCCCCCCCCCCCGCCGAGCGCCGCGCCACCGGAACCCCCCCCCAGCGCCACGCCGCCGGAGCCCGCCCCCCCCCCCGAGTGCCGCGCCGCCGGAACCCCCCCTGAGCGCCGCGCCCTGCGCCGCCGCCCCACCAAGTGCCGCGCCGCGCTGCCCCCCGCCACCCCAAGATTGGCCGCCCCTTATCAGGGGCTGCCCCAAGCATGTGCTTGGTTGCCTGGAGCCGGCCCTGGGAAGAAGGATGGTGAAGACAGGGAGCGGGGGAAAGGGCCCTGCAAGATCTTAGCAGAAAGTTGTTGCATTCAGAAGGGAGAGTAAAAACCAGTGTATTGCTAAGGGGAATTCTCCCGACACATTGCCTGAGTACGTGAGGTCTGACAGGGAGCAGAATCACAGTAGCCCTCATGCAAAGCAGATCGCTCACTCCTCTGCAGCAGCATGCAGGAGGCTTTGTGGAAAACTATGGTGGGGAGCAAAGGCATAGCCAGTGGGTCAGCAAACTGGTCAGGACTATCACGGCGTCTTTATTTTAAGTAGCCGAAGACACAGTGATCCAGGCAGAGCCCAATCGATGGGGTCTGTGTCGGTGACGAGGATTTTACCCTCTAATCATGGCAGTCGTTGCCAGGATCAAAATTTTAAACAAACAGTTCTTCCTTCTCCTTTGTTATTTTCGGGTGAGACGTTTCTGTTGTCGGAGTTCCGTACAGCCTGGGATCTGAGTAGGTCTTTAATGTGAATGAAGTGGGTAATGTGCGAGCGACAGGCAGCGGCGGCCTAACAGCGATTGAGCCATGGTGACTTCAAGTGAAAGAGTTTTTTGTCTCTTCACATGGAACGAGTGGCAGCTAAAGATCTCTTTAATTATTTGTGTCATGAAAAAAATGCTCAGTAGGTCAAAATGCGGACTGCTTGTGAAGCCCTCTGAACCAGATCAGATATATCCTTTGCTTCCCCTGCTCCCTGTGGAGAGGGACTGGTGATTTCTCCTCTCTTCCTGCGGGAACTGCCTGGCGTCGCTGTGAGAGGTGCACAAGTGCTGGGATGGGCCAGCAAAAGGGAAGCCCCTTAGTCACAAAAATTCCTACAGTGATTGCCTGCACTGCAGCATTACCGGGGAATAGAAAGTTACTCTGGAAGACAAAGATGTCCACACAATTCCAAACCCACAGCGCTCCAGAAGGAATGGCTGGAGCCCACTCAAAACTTATAGAAAAGAGAAATTTTTTCAAAAAAAAAAAAAAAAGTCAGTTTTTGCTGAAAATTATTTTATTTAAAGCTTATAAACTCCAAAATGCCAGCTTTAAACTGAAAAATTTCAGTTGCTGAAAACTGAATTTTTTTTGAAATTTTTGACAAAAACTTGAAATTTCTAAAGAAAATGTTTGACTAAAATGAAAAAAAAAAGTCATTTTAGTTAAAAATAATAATAATTTCACGGGGGGGGGGATAATTTGCCACCTAGTTCTACAAATGACAAAACAACCAATTAAGAGCAGTTTATCATCAAAACAGGAAGCCGCTGCAGTAAAACACTGCAGGATTGTCTAATATGCCTGAATTTAAACTCCCGATGCAAATGTTACACAAACAACGTTTGTTAAGAGTTACTCAAACATACTCAAACACTGGGAAAGTTTTGTAATTTGATTCCAAAATTTGTAAATCTGCCCCTCTTGGGTATATTTTCTAATCAGGGATTTGAAATGGGCATTGCCCAGGTCCCCAAGGCTGGGTCTGGCCTCTTAGAAAGTTGTTTTGTCTCTTAAAACACTGGCTGTAACAATTATTTAATACTTAGAGAATCTCAAAGTGTTTTACAAAGGTGGTTCAATGTTGTTCTCCCCATTATACAGATGGAGATACTGAGGACAGCAAAATTAAGTTATTTGCTCAAGGTCAAACAGCGCCAGAGGAAGAGCTGGTGAAAGAAGCCAGGTGTCCTAAATCATGGGAGGCTGCTTCTGCAACTAGTCCCTGCTAAAAGAACAAGGAGTACTTGTGTGACCTTAGAGACTAACAAATTTATTTGGGCATAAGCTTTCGTGGGCTCAAACCCACTTCATCAGATACATGCAGTGGAAAATACCAGTAGGAAGATATATTTATACAGAGAACATGAAAAAATGGGGGTTGCCATACCAACTCTAACGACACTAATCAATTAAGGTGGGCTATTATCAGCACTTTCCCTTCCATGACGTAAAGTTTAGAGGCCTCTAAATCTTTATGGTTCTAGGGCTATATCCTCTTCTAATCTGGCCCTGGGTTACCCCCCAGGTTTATGGACACACATAAAAGGCTTAGTAAAAAAGCAGAAGCTAACAACAAGTGTCCTGCCCTCATGGTGGGATCAGCTAATGGGAAGTGAGTGCTGAGCTTGAATGGCTTCTAACTGGCTATATTGCCACTTGATATCCTGGTGCAAAGTTGTGGGGAGGGAGTTAGACTGATATTTTCCAGAATAATTGTCTACTGACCAGTGGCCATCACGACAGTAAATAAATAGTGGGTGATGAAAATACACATTAGTTGGTGTTTTCATCTTGTTGAGGTCATCCTGCAGCTTCAAACAACGCAGCATTTCCACCTCCCTGGATCATTAGATATTGAAAAGACTTACTGCTGTAGGCCACATCTAGCCCAGCCTCCTTCACCCCCTGCTCACTGAAGATTTGCTTCCTAGTGTTGCCCAGTTCTTCATGACTCCATTGCTGGGCCTCCTAATGCTTCCTTTGGGAGACCCTCCCACAGCCTGATAGATCTGGCTCATGAAGTTATTCCTCAGACTCATCCTAGTTCTTATCAGTCTGTCGTTTTATCAACTCATTGGGCTAATAGTTTTTCCATTACAAAAGCTGTCTGTCTATGTCCTTCCACTCTAGTCTCCCCAAGGGAGCTTCCTTTCTCCTGCACGTGGAGAAGGCTGGACAACAAGACTTTACAAGTCCTTTTTTCCCTTTCTAACTTGTTGAATTTCAAGGGGAATTGACTTGCTCTGAACTCCAATGGTATTTGAAAGAGAACTGGATTTAATGTAGCGAGCAACCAGGACATCACTGTTCCCAAACGTCACTGGCTCTGAGGCCCTCATTGTAAAGTTCAGGATGGCTCCTGGCTAGAGGGAGACTGACTCTCCTCTGTTACGGATATGGGTGCCTTTTGAGTGGCATGGAATGCTGAAAAGAGGCGGACAGCTCCAATCCCTGTGAGATGTGGGGTTTCTCAGACGTCCAGTAGGGTTTACCATGGTGTGGGAGGGACAGGATAGGGGTTCAGAGGAGAGAGACATGGAACACAAAGAAAGAACAAGAGGGTTCATCTCCTCTTGGCCTTTAGCACATGGAAAAGGGCACCGATTCCTCTGCCTGTTGGTGTCCCCATCTGGCTCGGACGGGATGAAATTCACCCCCTGTGCAGAGAGCCAGCAGAACGCTTAGTAAGCCCCACCAGTTTAAGACCTGAAAAGCCATCTAGCCCATCCCCTTGTGGGCTAAGGTACTGCATAAACCATGCACTGGCTTTGTGCACAGTGGGGTGAATATCACCCTTTTGCGTCATTATTTTATGTTGTGTTTTCTGACCAGCATTCCCAGTCTCCTCTCGTAGGAGCCCTAACCAGCCAAGCAGCAGGGTGTCAGAGGGGGACGTTAGCGCTCCTTGCTGATCAAGCAATAATGAAATTAATAGCCTCTTAAAGCTCTTACATTAACAACGGAGTCAGCGTGTCAGTGGGTATTTACAATATAAGTTGCACAAATGTCATTTTGGTACACTGAGCAGTTCATATTTGCAATGCTCTGCCGCGGCAGTAAAATCCATCAGCCATTCGGAAGAGAAACACACACACATGAGATATTAGCATTAAAGGCGCAGAACTGGGTTTTCCAAAGGTTGTCTGGGGGGCACATTAGCGGCCAAAGGATGCATGCAGGGGTGCACCTGAATCCCCTGGGAAAACTAAGTCAGATCTTGGATCTGAAGTCAGCAAAGGAAAAATGTGCTGGAGGGTTTGCAATCTACTAGATCATCCATTCCATTTCATCCCCCAGCTATGGCCAGTACCATTGACTTTGGATGAGTCCCTTGCTCTCCCTGTGCCTTGGTTTACCCCCTTTGCAAAATGGGGGTGCTAATCTCCACCTTGCAGGCTGGTTGCAAGAACTGAACAATGCGTATCTGTATAGATCTGTGAAATCCTTGCATTTGAGGTTCTATCCAAGTACAGAATATTGTGGCATCTTGAAGTATATTGGTTTGTTTTGATGCCAGACAGATAACTCCTCCCAAGCATTCCTTTGTCCAGGGTGGGAGGTAGGACCCAAAATCCAGTACTTGGAGGATTAATTGCCTACATTTTCAAGGGCCATTTTAAGTTTTGGTATGTGTTAGGAATGCATATGCCCACCAGACTCCTATGGGGTAGGAAGAACTGAAGTCAGTGAAGTTACACCAGTGATTTATTTGAAATTCGCCCCCGGCTCTCTCCCAACCTTCTCCAGCACTATAAGATTTCAAGGCAAACCATATAAGGAGTAGAGAGGCATGGAGCCTACATAAACTAATACAGGTGTTTGTGCTTCTGCAAAGTCTCAAGGCCTAGCAGAAGAACTGATGAGCCATAGCATTTTGGAGAGGAATCTTAAAGGGTTGAAATCAACGAGAAGTGTCAGTCAAGTGGCCCAACAATGCTGGGAAATCAATGCTGAATTCTAAATGAAGAGCGTGCAGGGAAAATGATACCATTTGTTTGCAATTCTAATACAATGAATCAACAGATCGCCTGTAAAATGCTCCTAATGAAAATGCGCATAATAGATGTGCAGAACCAAGAGGGAGAGAGAACAAGGTGTACGTGTTGGTGGGAAGCGGGTGAATCCAAAAGAGGATTTCAATGTGGAATTTTGAAAGCATCCCGATCCCTGCAGCACGGGTCTGTCATCCAGGAAGGCCAAAGAGCTTGGCATGACAGGACATAAAACTCAGCCAAGAGAGGTGTCAAGAAGGAACCACATATTGTGGATGGTCAACTGGTTTGGAAACATAACAACCCATGAGCCTAGAACCTAACCCATATAGGAACATCTGTATGTCCTGAACATCTCAGCTAAAGGGAAGAGTGGCCGGTCCTCAAAGAGCCCCGGCACCCTCCCTCTATTCCCCCGCAATTCTTACCTGCTGGCAAAGCTTCTTAGTGAGACGCCTGTGTTAGCTCCTTACAGCACTGGGGTTTCCTCTTTAAGGGGCCTTCCAGGGCAACCTGCTCCTTTCTATATATAGGATGGGTGATTGGCCAGTTTGCTCCTTCCACTCAGGCAGTGGGATCCAGAAATCGTTTGAGCTGTCCTGTTAAACTTTAATATACACCTCTGAGTGCTTTCCAGGAGCATGGTAAAGGGGGATCCTGCATTCCTGCAAGATTAGTGGTCCCTTTGCCATGCACTCAAAGCCTGGTCCGAGACCGGCTGAAATCAATGGGCTGAGTGGCACCGTCAAGCACTGGAGGAAGAGCTGCATATAAGGGTATGTCTACACTGCATCTAAACACCCGCGGTTGGCCTGTGCCAGCTGACCTGGGCTCACAGGGCTCAGGCTACAGGGCTGTAAAATTATGACATTCGGGCTTGGGTGGGAGCCTGAGTCCCGGGACCCCATGAGAGGGGGAGGGTCCCAGAGCCTGGGCTCCAGCCCAAACCCAGACATCTACACCACAGTTTTACAGCCCTGCAGCCCGAGCCCCACAAGCCCAATTCAGCTGACACGGGCCAGTCCCGGGTGTTTAAGTGCAGTGTAGACATACTCTAAATTTCTTCACCAGAAAGAGGGCTCAGGCTGATTCAGGCCCGTGGGCTGGGGAGTAGGGGGGGAAAGGAAAGAAACCCTGACGTCCTCCCCACCAATGAGGGGTGGTATCATTCCCATATTGCTGGATCATTTATTTCTGGTTCGGGCTGGGGCAAACACAGCTTATGGCCCCATTCCCAACAGAGCAGAGCAATGAAGGGTGTTATAGAGCAGCAGGTGATGTGGTAGGACCAGGGGGGTTTGAATGGAGTTTAATGAGCGAGATGATCTAAGGGGCTGTCTATGATTAACATTCTTTCTGAGAAGAGTTTTATAGACACAGAGCTACGGCCATTGGCATGAGCTGCCTTTGAGCTCCTGGGTGCTTCCTGAGCTGGCTTATTCCCTCTGGCTTCCTACCCACCAGGCCCTGGCAGCAGAGGCTGACCCGAAATTTCAGGAGTTTAAAAGTTCAAGGTTGCAACAAGGAGCTTTTAGGCCCACATCATATGTCCATCGTTTGATGCATGCTGGAGCTGTTGGGTGCGTGAATCCCAGTCTCCTAATGGAACTGGCATGGAACACATGGTGTTCACCCATTCTTTCCCCCTCCAGTCTATGTTTTTTAAATCTATGTCAGGAGGGTGCTCCCAGGGAAGCAGAGAGGCTGAGTAGCTTTGGAGATAGCGTTTCCCTAATTCTACGAAAGTTCCTTGATCGGTATTAGAAGAAAGAGACGCTCTTGGATTCTTTACCTTTATCACGTGACAGCCAGCTGTGTTTTCTCTCTGTGAAACTCCCGGTGATGTCTGGATTCCATCCAACACTTTTACAATTGGTTCAGACAAAAAAAAACAAAACAAACCCAAACAGTGATAGATGTGCCAGGCAACTCGTTCCCATAGTCGTCGCCAGCTTTCCCAGCCAATCACCAGCAGGCAGGGCAGAATCCAGACTTCATGGGACATGCTGGCATTAAAATCCCCAGGCCTGAATTTACATGCTGCGCCTCTTGGCACTGGCCAGCTCCCTGCAGCGGTGTCAGGAAATGGAGAGTACACAGCAATTAAACACCCGCGGCTGGCCCGTGGCCGTGGGCTTGCGGAACTTGGGCAGCGGAGCTGTGAAATTGCTGTGTAGATGCTCAGGCTGGACTCTTAGCTCTGGGACCCCAAGGGGGGAGGGTCCCAGCCTGGATTCCAGGAAGAGCCTGACTGTCTGCCCTGTGAGCCTGAGTCTGCTGACCCAGGCCAGCTGCAACTATACCACGGGTCTTTTATTCCAGTGTAGGTGTACCCGGAGTACCCCGACCCCTCTCCTCCCACCTCACCTAACTGCCTGTCAGAGCAGGGCTGGTGTGTGCTGGGTTAGAATTCCTTCAGTGGTCTTCTTGTATTTACAGTGGCAGTTTCTCATTTTTCTCCCTTTTTCTCTATCCCTCTTCCCCACCCCACTTCTTTCAACCTGTCTGTCCCATTTTTCTGTCTCTCCCCCTGTTGTGTTTCTCATATTCACAAAGGGCAAAACGTGTATTTCCAGCCTAGGTGACTTAGTTCAGATTGAGTCAACAGAGATTCCATGAAATAGAGTCTGAGCGCAGGGATTGGCTCAGTAACCTACCCGGAGCAGCTCCTTCGCCTGTAGTGGAAAGGGAGAAACTCCTGGATTTAAAGAAAAGAGAATGATATCCCCTTTCAGTCAGGTACGTGAACCACACCCTTTGCTCTGATTCCAGGCACTGGAGGCCAGATAGCCATGCACCCGCACTGTATGAGCCCCTCCTATAGACAGGCGAAGATGCTATTGCACTGACAGAACTAACTGGCTCCAAGCAGAGGTAAGCCCCATTGGTGCAAATAGCAACGTTGCCTGTCCGTATTGGGAATTGCAGTACTGCAGCCACACAGTGATACTGGGACAAATCCCCAATGGCCTAGCCAGAGTTATAACTAATGACAATTTTTGGAAGGGGTATAAAGCTTTTTGTGCTTCAGGGATTAAGCCAACCTCTAACTATTAGAGATCAGGGTGAGACCTATATGGGGGTAGATTTTCCTGCATCTGCTACTGTGTGTTTCTTATTCCTTCCTTTGAAACATCTGCTACTGGCCACTGTCAGAGACAGGACTTTGGGCTAGATGGACCTTGGATCCGATCCAGTCTGGCAAGTCTTATGTTCCTATGATCTCTGTCTCCTTCACACTTTTTGAGAATATGCTGCATCCTCTCATGGTCCCTAGCCAACGAGAGAGTGTTGGCTTTGGGGGGTGGGTGGGATTGTGAACCAATTATCATTGGGCTCAATACGGTGTAATTGGGTGGGGGAGTTTAGTGGCCTGTGATGTGCAGGAGACTAGATGATCTGGTGGTCCCTTCCGGCTTTGAACTCTCTGATTCCATAATAACAGACTGCATTGAATCAGCAGCCATAGGTTTCCTGAAATGTATACCCATCCCAGGACTGGCAGATGGAAGACAGTGAGAGCCTGGATTGGAGCTTTTGCTGTCTGGACAGAGGGGAAAGGTTGGATCTCAGAGATGTGATGGAGGAAGAAGTGAGAGGATTTGGAAATACCCAGGATGTGAGGCAGCTAGAGAGAGAGGGAGGAGCTGAAGAAGACTCCCAAGTTACAGGCCTGAGTGATGGAGAGAAAGATGATGACAGGGAATGGGGGACCTCACACAACACCCCCATTTGAATCTAGGCTGCCAGAGGTAAAAGGCTAGCATATCACCAACCTGCTGAGTCTGCTCCCTGTTAGGTCATGCAGCAAGTCAATCCTTTCAGAGTCACTCTTATTGATAGTCACAAGGTTTCCTTGGGAGACATCTGATTACTAAATTGTGGGTGACGTTCAAGATTAAAATCAGATGCTGTACAAACCGTGGCTGGTGAATGGCTCGGAGAGGGGAAGAATTGGCCCAAAAGTTTTTTGAGGTTGGTGAAAGTTTGGATAAAGCTATCTCTGCTTCCCAGTCATGTTTGTATTTCTCTCTGAACTTTGTGGCTTTAGCTGGGACTACAAGGAGAAATAAGCAATTCTTTGCAGACAGGCCTTCCAAGGGATTTTAATTAATTGGGCCTTGATCCTCCACCATCTATTAATCTGAAGTAGTAACAGCTTTTCTGTTGACTTGGATGGATGCACAACCAAGTGCTCATTCTTCCTCACAATCTTGCGAGGTTGGGGAATATCATTTCTCTCCATTTTCCAATTGGGATACACGGAAGTTAAGTGATTTGCTCAAGGTCACACAGAGTCCATGGCAGAGTTGGTAAACTCCTTGGGGCCAGGACCATCATTTTGTTCAGTGCTTGTACAGCGCCTAGCACCATAAGGTCCTGTTCCACAACTGGGGCGCCTAGACACTGCAGCGATGCAGATAATACATAACAACAAAAATGGAACCCAGGAGTCTCGCCTATCCCAGCCCCCTCTTCTAAACAAAGACCGTTCTTTCCTTTGTAATATGTCAACATGCCACCAGAAAAGGCTGGTCTTGTGGCATTCCCAGCCCAGTTCTGCAAACCCAGGAGGTTCAGGGGCCGGTACCTCAGTTGGTATAAATCCATGTGGTTCCATGGAGCTCAATAGAGCCAGACTGATTTACACTAACTGAGGATCTGGCCCAAGGTTTGGCAGAGCACCTGAGCTGAGCCTCTTGAACTTTACATTCTGAAGGGATGATCACCTCCCACTTCTCCTCCGCTCAGACTTAGAAGAGAAGATCTCAGCAGGGAGTGAAGATGGCCTTGGAGAGGCTTTCTTCAGCTGCCAATGTCCCTTGGGCTACAGGGCGGATGGAGGCCCTGCCACCTCTTCTGGAGTGGAATGTGAGGGATGTTTTGGCAGGGAGACATTCTTTTGTTTATAGTAAAATACTGCAGACGGGCCACTCTTTCCCTAGATTTGGGTGCAAAGGTCTGCAGTCCCCTGGATGTGTTGTGGTTCTATGGTGCACGGGAGGGGGTGTGCTAAGAGCAGTAATGTATCCCCTGTCATGGCTCACAGCTGAATGGGAGCTCCCTGCTTGCTGCCACAAAGGGGTGGGGTAGTTGTGGGCAGAGGCATGGCTCATGAGTCTGCTCCCAGCTGAGCCTTAAGGCCATGGAGAGATTCTGCAGCTTGCGGGGATGAATGGAGGGGATCTTGTGTCCCCCAGTTCCCAGAGAACACCCCCGGTGTGTAACCCAGATCCCTGGGGAAGAATTCGCCCCAGAGCGATGATTGTTTTGGGGGGGGAGAATCTCTTCTATACAAGAGCCTTTGTGCTGTGCATTGTCCATTTGGCTGAACGTTTCTATCTGCAATACAGTCAGAGATTTTTCCATGTGGGGTTTGTATCTGGATCCCACAGAGAGAGGCTTCTAATGTCATAAATCCTCCTTTGCCAGCCCTCCACGTGCCACCTGTGCTCTTCCCATCCCGCCCTCTGGGTTGTGTCTAGAAGAGGGTATTTCACCTCCAGAGATAAACATGATGATTTTTTCATGAGCGTGGAAAAGCCAATAACTCATAAGCCTGTCTGGGGCCTAGCCATCGCTTGAAGGTCCTTTGCACAAACAAGAGACGGATAATCACCCTTCATGGGTGAGATATCTGATTTATTCCACAGAGATTCATTGGAGGTGTTTCTTAAAGCAAAACTCTGTAAACATTCGTCAACCACTGAGGGGGAAAGGGAATGGTGGGGCAAGGACGAGAGAATTACTCACTGTGCTCTCCTGGAATTGTTATTATATTAAACTTGTGTTCTACGGGTGTAAGTATTTTCCGATGCAGTTGAAGATCTTGCCTCTGGACAGCGAAATTACTATCCTCTGCCATAGTAAAAATTACCTGTCAGACTCCTTTAGGCAATTTCAGGCTGGTTAGCTCAGAGACAGCGTTGCAAGCTGAAGACTGTGGGGGGGGGGGGGGGGCGGGGGCGGGAGCGCTGAGCGGGTACTTTATTTATTTTCCAAGTTGGTGGTCGCATGTCATAAAGTTATTTCCCGTGTCTGGTTGAGCTTGCGTGGTCCGACAGACCCATGTAAATATGACGGAGCTGGAGACAGCTATTTCACTGCATAGTTCACTTTTTTGTTGTTGTTGTTGTTGTTAAGGATGGTTCTCATTTAGTAATAATGGCTGTCGATGCTAGCTGATTTTATTGGTGTGGATGGCCAGGATAAGTGATGATTCATATGGGTTATGATTCAGAAGAATGCTAGTCGTTAATAATGTCCGGCTAACGGATATTATGTGTTTGAAAATCCCACCCAGCTTTACAGTTTTCGGTCATTCTTGCTTTGGGTTGAATTGCAAACGGATGGTGGAAGGGGTGGTGGAAGATGCTCTCAGCTGGGAGCAGAGAAGCAATTCTACCCGTCGTTCTTGTGATGGAGACTCAGTGTCATGGTAGGGGAAACAGACTCTTGCTGAAATCATTAATTAATAACAGTGTAACCACGACAGATGTTTGTGCAGAGCCTTTCTTCCAAAGACCCCTTAGTGCTTGACAAACCTATTGCAAACAACGGACCTGCTGCACACCCTTTCTCACATGAGTCATTCTTACACAGGCGAGGCGCCCCATTGCGTTCAGTGGGACTCCTGGCCAGAGTAAAGGTCTGCGGGATTGCATCCTTTGTACACCCGAATCGTTCATCTACCACTGAAATGGGGTGAAATGCCGCAGTTGCTATAGGAGCATGGCAGCATCGCCACACAACAGGTAAGGACAGGAAGTGAAGAGGGAAACTTGGGAGTGGGGGATGGGATTTGACCCACCCGGAACCTAGTCAAGCAAAAGGCAAAAAATGCTGCATTTTCCTCTCTCTTTGTAGGGCCTTTGCTGTTTGAGCCCTCTCTTCCTGCCGCACACCCCCCCCCCCCCCCCCCCCCCGCTGCCCTTCCCCTAGCCATGCCTGTGATATCAGGACTGCTTCTCAACTTAGTATTTATAGTGGCACAGCCCCTGGGGACAGACCTAAACAAAGACTCCAAAGTCAGAAGCTTGGAGAGGGGAGGAGTTTGGAATCAGCTGGAAAGTTTTGTCTATAAAACTCTAATTTATATATATTTTTTGCTCTTGGCACTCTCATCCCTTTGGGGTTGTTTTTCTCAGTCTGGACAGCAGCATCTTACGGGGGAGGGGTAATAGCAGGAGTCCATGAAAAGACAATAGCCTTGTCCTGTAAACCCATAATATATTGGCCAAGCCTGTTGTCCCACGAAACTTATTGAGGAATGAATCAGGGCAGCTGCAGAGGGGAACAGATAATGCCTGCTATGCTCTAACCTAACACACTTTGTCTCGCTTTCTCAGCAGCTGCCAAAGTTCAAACAAGACCTCCATTCACCACCTTGGAAGGCCAGCTTATCTACAATAGGACCCAAGGCCCAGTGTCAGGATCTCTCTATTCTCTGCCTCCTCAGTGTAATCTGGGTGTTGCCCCGTAGGCAGTCACTGCAGGCAGATTTGCAGTTGTGTCTATAAGACCTGCTGTTTCTTAACTTTTCCTGCTTTTGATTTCACTGGCTCAGCTGCCCTCTGGCGATAATGGCAGTGCTAGTGAGACAGGGTGCAGGCAACTGCTGGTCTCTGAACCACTACAAAGGCCAAGCATGCTCAGAACAGGTCTAAGAGGGCACAGTGGTTAAAACCACAGGTCCACTCATGCTTGTGCTAAAACTCCCACTGGTGAAGTTGCAGTGTTGGGGCGATTTTAAGCAGCAGCTAGTGCAGAGTAGGCTGCAGAGATATGCACAATGTGCCCCCCACGCCTGGAGTTCTGCACCGCCAGCCTTCCTAAACAGAAGGGCCTGCATCTCCTCTCTAGCTACTGTCACCTCGAGAACCTCACTGCAAAAATCTTCCTTGCCTCTTGGGCATGCAGCCCTGCCTGTCCTGGGGTTGATCTGTGGGAAGGAGCACAGAGCAGGGTAGACTTTATTGGCAAATGCTGCCACTGATTAAAACAGGCTTGAGCTTGAGCGACTGTATGGAGGAAGGGTTGCCATGGAAACAGGCTCTTGATGTTGTCCAGGTTTTGAAACCCCTTTTTTCCCTCTTCACTCTTCTTTGCTTCTTTTTTGTCGCCGCCGTTTTTCGTATAATATTTGCTCCTGCTAGGTGGTGCTTTGCCGACAGCTCCTTGAGTGCAGGAAGGCATCCAAGGATCTTCGAAGCGCAAGTCGGATGGTTCAAACAGACTCACGCCCGCCCCATCCCCCCCACCAATGGCTCTAGAAAGCCCTATGACATCAGTGAGCAAGGTGTATGCCGTAGGTGTTTGGACCACTAGTAGGATGGAGTCTGAATAGGGAAGACACCTGCAAGGAATTAAGATCATAGAGTGCTTGTGGACAAATTGCTATGGTTAGTGGCAAGATGGGGGGAGCTTCTTTCCCTGGAAGCCTGGGCAGGTTCTTTTCGGCCTTCTGCTGTAGAAGGAAAGGGATGGAGTAACAGTGAACAGCCTTCGCTTCAATGGGAGACAGTGAGCCTGCGGGCAGCAGGGGTCCCTTTCAGTTTCGCACAGCAAATCAAATTGCTGCGTTCATTGTGCCGTTCCAACTGGGAATGGCCCCGAGGGTGGGCAGCCATTTTCGGAATCATAGGAAATCAAACCGGTGCCATAAGGAATGTCTCTGAAGAGAGACAAAATGGAACATCCCCGACCCCATCCCACCTTGGAACAGGGGCCCTCGTTCTGCTCAAGTGCATAAAAAAGCCAGTGTGATGGTTTGTTACCATTGACAGTTTAAAGAGCCATTGTCGCCTGGTTGAAAGCTTTGAAGAGCCTTTTACCTAGAGACCATTTGCCCACATTTCAGACATTTGCTGTTGAGTTTTTACCTGCCTCTTATTTCATTAATCAAAAGACACTTTCATGAACACAGGCTCCCTTGCTTAAGTATTTCATCTGCTCTTACTTCCCATCTCTCCCTTTGAAGTCCTGGCTTCCCCCTGTTCCCAACCCAAATGTTCCTAGTTTTCTGCATAATGACCACATTTGGAATGGGATGATTTTGCAAATGCAAATTATTAATTACATTATGGTAACATCTAGAGAGCCCAACTGGAATGAAGGGCCCCAAAGTACTGTACATATACTTATTCCCTGCTCCAAAGATCTTACAATCTAAACACACAAGTGTGGGGGAAAGAGTCGATTATTATCCCCATTTTAGAGATATAGAATTGAGGCACAAAGAGATTAAGTGACTTGCCCAACATCACAAAGAGAGTCTGTGGCAGAGGTGGCAACTGAGTTTCTATTTTCTGAGTTCTAACCTTGGCCCTTAACCACAATACCATCCTTTCTCCTGATGAATCGCGATGTGTAGTCTCTCTCCTTCTCTTCTCTCTGCATTTCTGGCGTGCCCATCACTGTGGTAATTAAGTACCAAATGTACTGGTTAAATAGGAAATGTCCACTCCTGCCATGTGTGCATCTCATCTATTCTAGAGATGTGTGCATCTCATCTATTCTCATCTCTCTAAAATAATGATGCATTTTTTATTTTATTTTTTGGATCCAAGCACTTTACAAAGGTGAGTATTATTATCCAGTAGCAGAGCTGGGAATGAGACCTTGAAGCTCATCTGCACATACACATAGTATGTATGGTTTCAGATAGGACTTTAAATTTGAAAATTAGGCTACTGCACTGCTTATGTAGTGTCTGGTTTTATTGTATTTTAATAGGGAGCTGGTAACAGGTCACTGAGGGCAAGAGAAGGCCCAGAAGTCTTTCTGCAGGAGCGTCCCAATCTGTGTGGTCAGGAAAGGGGAGCAGCAGTGGTTTCTTTTCAGAAGGTGCGAAATACACCTAGATCATGAAGAACATGGTAATGGTATTATTGCTGAGGTCAGGAAGTTAAGGAAGAAAGGGCGAATTCATACTAAGCAGCTGCGATAGATTGAATCAGGATAAAAGAGTGTTCAGAGCCAGAGCAGATATCAAAGATCACCGGTAATGCTAGTACTCATGGGTGATGTTTAATTCCTCTGTCTGTTAGGAGATGCAAACAGCCAAACAAGTAAGTTCTTGAGCTTCAAGATGCTTCTCTCTTCTCGGAAATCAAAACCGAATGATAAATCAGCCTTAATAGGTAGGGCTAGGAAGACGGAGGGAAGTCAGAGCATGTCTGGAGTCAAGGAGAAGGCTGGTTTGTGGCTTATTGAGGAGGCACATGGTCAGCATAAGGTCACAGGCTTAGTTAGGGCTTTGGGCTCTGTATTCCCAGTATAACACTCTAATAATTGGTATGTCACATGCGCCTCAAGTGGTTGGTCTAGTGGAAGATAGCAGCCTGCTGCAGCTGCTACTTGTAAAGAAGTTATTCCAATAACTCAGATGGTAGTGGGCTGTGGCATGGTACTGAATGTCTCTGGTTCAAATCCTGCTGATGACTTGTATAGGGGTCATTATATCAGCTCTTCCGCTGACTTGTGTGATCTTAAGATAAGTCACTGCAGCTCTTCTGTCCTCACTTTACTGATTCATATTCAATTGTAGATCCATAGATTTTAAGGCCAGAAGGGACCATCAGGCCATAGAGTTTCACCCAGTTACCTCTGTACTGACACATATCTGTGAGTGATATCTACCTCACAAGGAAGATGTGCATGTGATCCTCCTAGGGTGACCAGACAACAAATGTGAAAAATCGGGACGGGAGTGGAGGGTAATAGGAGCTTATATAAGAAAAAGACCGAAAAATCGGGACTATCCCTATAAAATCGGGACATCTGGTCACCCTAGATCCTCCGGTGCTTTGAGATCCTCCAGTGAAAAGTGCAGTAGAAGTACACAGGATTGTTCTCTCTCTTGAGCCATACAAACAACTCACCAGATTTGTGCTGTGTAAGCAGGGGGCTGGTATTTTTAGTGCAAGAGGCCACAGTGGCATACCTACGCCAGGGGTTTTGGGAGGTGAAATTAACCAGATGAGCATTTGTCTCGGAGGGTTAACAAACCCATTCATAGCAGGGTTTACTCACATCATTTTCCACCAGGATGGATAGACCAGAAGCCAAGTGGCCTCTGACTTTATTGTGCAGACATGAACTAACTTTCATTTAGATAGCACCTTCCATCACAAACAATCCCAGAACACTTTGTAGCCATCACTGCATCATCATTGTAAAGCAGCTACTGCAGGGGTGGAACATGGCAGCTGTTTAATAGCAGTCAGGAACACTGCACAAGAATCAAAGATATGGGCAGGGTGGAGAATCATCTGATATCAGAGTTCATCTTTAAACCAGTTCCCATCGTGCTGTAACAGTGACCCAAATATCACTGTGTAATCAACATCTGAGTACTGACACCTTACATTTCTATATAGTAGGTTTCATTCCCACAGGTCCCAAAGCACTACATTAAAAAGAATTGCCTGTCCCATCATTTGAAATGCAGCCACTTCTGGGGAGGAATGCAGCACAAATCAGTGGTTATGGGTGGAGTGTTCTTCTCTTTCCCTTTTACTCTTGTGCAGTGTTCCTGAGTGCTATTAAACAGCTGCTGTGTTCCACTCCTGCGGTGGCTGCTTTACAACAATGGATGCAGTGATGGCTACAAATTATTGTGGGATTGTTTGTGACGGAAGGTGCTATCTAAATGTAAGCGATTATCAAAGAAGCTTTAACTGCTTTTCAGTAGGGAATTTGGGGATGCTGAAAATGGCTGATACAGAGATGCACTGAAATCTGAACAGAGTAAAGTGTGATAGGTCCTTCCCTAAAAGCCACTTTGGACAACCTCATTAGAAGGGACCCTCCTTGAGTGAAGGGCTTTATGGCAGATGTTTTGAGAGAGGGTGGAAGGAAGGAAAAAAGAAACCTGGTCTATTTGCAATTGCAGCCTGTACATTAACAGAATTTGTAATGAAATGGAGAGAGTGCAATGCTGCCTCTAAAGGACAGAATAAAAACGGCATACCTATGTGCTATAGGCCCTATACTGCTTAAAGTAGGAAGATTCCCCTTTAGTTTAAATGGAGGGGCCCTCAGCTTCTGGCTCTGGAGAATCTGAGTTTTGATCTTTGCTGTCACCATCAAGTTCCAACTGGCAACTGTTTTCAGGAGAGTGACAACTGGGAAGTCCTAGGTGGGCACAGATTTCTTCCATCATTAGGGCTACCATACGTTCAGATTTCCCCGGACATGTCCGGCTTTTCGCTCTTTAAATAGCCGTCCGGGGGGAATTTCTAAAAATCTAAAAATGTCCGGGATTTCCCCCCGGTTGGCTATTTAAAGAGCGAAAAGCGGCTGGCAGGGCGGCCGAGCGCCGCTCGCATTGGGGCCTCGGCAGCCAAAGCCCCTTCCCGGCTCCCCCCATCCCCTGCAGCCTTAGCACGCCGCCCGGCAGCGCTGGGGGGCGGGGCTGTGCGCCTGTGAGGGAACGCGGCGGCAGGGCTGGCAGCGGCGGCCAGAGCCCCTCCCCCGCTTCCCCCCTCCTCCACAGCCTCAGCACGCCGCTCGGCGGGGCGGGGCGGGGCGCTCCTTGGGGCGCGGAGCCAGACACCTGCTCTAAGCCGAGTGGCACAGTAAGGGGGCTGGGGAGTTGGAGAAGGGGGACAGTCAGGGGACAGGGAGCGGGGAGGGTGGATGGGTCGGGAGTTCGGGGGGGGCTGTCAGGGGGCAGGGGTGTGGAGAGGGGTTGGGACAGTCAGGGACAGGAGCAGGGGGGGTTAGATGGGTCGGGGGTTCTGGGGGGCTGTCAGGGGGGCAGGAGTGTGAAGAGGGGTTGGGACAGTCAGGGACAGGAGCAGGGGGAGTTAGATGGGTCGGGGGTTCTGGGGGGGCTGTCAGGGGGCAGGAAGTGGGAGGGAGTGGCTAGGGGGCAGGGCTACCCCCCCCCCCCCGAGTGTCCTCTTTTTTGAAAGTTCAGATATGGTAACCCTATGCAGCATGAAGGGTTGCTATCAAATCCTTGACAGACACTTGCCCGCTGCCTGCCTGGTATCCTGCTGCTGGCACACGGAAGTCATCAGTTGGCCAGGGACTATTGCATAAGCCTCACTGAGGATCTCGATAGCGGATTAGCTCCTTGAACACCTTCCTTATTGCCACCCCCCAGGGCTGATGTGTAACTATGACCCACTAGGTAATGCTGAATCTGAAACCTCTACCAGCCCTTGATATGGGATGGAAGAAATGACTGATTCCCCCTTCCTCTAGCCCTGTAAAGCACTGGTCTTCTGGGAAAATCCTGTCTCATGCCAGCCAAGGACCTTGCAAACCTCAGCCACAGCAAGGACACCCTTCAGGTAGGCAAGTTAAGGCAAAGAAGAGTGTGATTATGTCCCCCACTTATTCTCCCCCCTTTCACTGCTCTTGGGCAGAACTCAGCCTGTGAAATGCTTTGGATTCAATAGCCTGTAATTATGTAATTCCTCCTCGTTATCTTTTCTAATTGTTCTCAGTGTTGTTTCCTAAACTGATTGGAAACAATAGCAGACTGGGATGGAGTGGGAGGCAGATGGGAGCATGGCAGGCTGCCAGCATGGCGCCAGGCTCCCAGCAGGGTCTGTGTGGGAGGAATACGCCACTGCTGCTGTGGAGAGATGGATGCTGAAACCTGAACAGAGGATGTAGCTGAGTCCCGCCGGGGAGGGAGAGGCTGGGAGGGGATAGCTCGTTCAGCTCTATGTATGTGATCTGTATTTACAGTGCTTCATCATTCAAGAAATTTCACCCCCACTTCCCATCCCCGAGGGGCTCGCTGTTTTCCTCCTCTCCAGCGCTCTGATGACGTAGGTTAAACCCTCGTGGGGGGGTTCGCCCCAGCACCAGGAGAGAGCATGGTCCTGTCCCCCTGGTATTGGGTTGTTTGTTTGCTCGCCAGGAAGAGGTTGGCTCATTAGCTTTTGGGGGATGTCTATGAGCGGTTAGAGGGGGCATTTAGCATTGGTGGGACACCTGGTGGGGTTTCTTTGTATTTAAGTGTGTGGGGGGGGGTAGTGCGGAGGGGTACTGCTGCAGAGATGGCAGTTGTGGCTCTGTGCTTTTGCAGGTCGCTCGCTTTCCAGACGGCTGCCGGTATGGAGTTGTTCCATTTTTTCTCTGTGTGTGAGAGTTTATGATGATATGCTGCCAGCTTGGAGACAGTTTAGTCAAGCAGGTGCCTCCCTCCCCCGGCCCGATCCCATTTAAGTGGCTCAAGGAGGAGCCCAGGCTAAGTGGAGAGGAAAGAGTTTGAAGTGAAAGACTGCCGACAGCACCAGTTCGAAAGTCTGGGGAGGGCCAGAAAAGCCCAGCTGGGTTTTCTTCAAGGTGTGTGTGTGTTCATCCATTTCTCAAAATCTGTGGGACCAAGTAATTGTGGCTTTATGATATGTCACGTGACTCTGACTTTTGCACTGACAGGGTGGTTGTGTTGTATTGTGATGTCAAGTACTCTGAAAGAAGTTCACAGGAGAATCCTCATTTCCACCTTAGGTCTAGGTTACAGGAGGCGAGACAAACCTGGGGAAATTAGGACTGATTTGCCAATATGGGGAAAGGTTGCAGCCTTGTGTGAGGCAGCAGCCAATTCCTGTGTAGTAAAACTGTTTGGCTTGGAGGTGGCTTCTGGCTGAGCTCTGGGTTCCAGGGTTCGTTTACTCTCATTATGCTGTTAGATTAGGGTTGCCAACTTTCTACTTGCACAAAACCGAACATCCTTGCCCCTCCCCTTCCCCGCCCCTCCTGAGGCCGCAGCCCCCGCTCACTACACCCCCCCCCCCTCGCTTGCTCTCCCCATTCTCACTCACTCATTTTCACCGAGCTGGGTCAGGGGGTTGGGGTGCGGGGGGGGCTCCGGCTGGCGGTGAGGGCTCCGGAGTGGGGCCAGAAAGGAGGGGTTCAAGAGGGGGCTCTGGGCAGGGGGGGTGGAGCCAAGGGCTTGGGAGTATGGGAGGGGGCTCTGGGCTGAGGCAGGGGTGTGGAGTGTGGGAGGAGGTGTGGGCTCTGGGCTAGGGATGCGGGTTCCAGGATAGGGCCAGAAATGAGGGGTTCAGGGTGCAGGAGGGGGCTCCAGGCTGGGGCAGGGGGAGGGGTGCAGGGGGATGAGGGCTCTGGCTCGGGATGAGGGCTCTGGGGTGGGGCTGGGGATAAGGGGTTTGGGATGTAGGAGGGTGCTCTGGGCTGGGACTAAGGGGTTCGGAGGGAGGGAGGAAGATCAGGGCTAGGGCAAGGGGTTGGGCTGCGGGGGGGGGGGGGGCAGGCTCTGGGCAGCACTTACCTCGAGCAGCTCCCAGAAGCAGCCAGCATGTCCCCCCTCTGGCTCCTATGCAGAGGCACAGCCAGGCGGCTCTGTGCGCTGCCCCATCTGCAGGCGCCACCCCTGCAGCTCCCATTGGCCACAGTTCCCGGCCAGTGTGCAGAGCCCCCTGGGTGCTCCTATGCGTAGGAGCTGGAGGGTGGACATGCCGGCTGCTTCCTGGGAGCCGCACGGCGCAGAGGCTAGCAGGAAGCCTGCCAGCCCCGCTGCACGGCACTGCCAACCGAACAGCCAATGGCCCAGTCAGCGGTGCTGACCGAAGCTTCCAGGATCCCTTTTCAACCGGGTGTTCTGGTTGAAAACCGGACACCTCGTCACCCTCTGTTAGATTTGTGTCTAGCCTCAGCCTTGAATGTCTGCAGTCACTGCAGTTCCACAACCTGTCAGCCCAGTCGGTCTCTCACAGCACCCTCTCAGCAGGCTGAGAATCTCTGGGCCCTGTTGGCATCGCTCTGGACCATAATGGAGTAATGAAGGTGGAAAAAAGCGATTCCTTAGCCCTGGATCTGAGGTGATCACTCCTGCTGCAGACTGAGGCTGGCTGATGAGTTGTGGCTAGTCCGTTCCTCTCTCTCCTCCCCCACACTTCTCATTCTGCTGAATTCTGTAGCAGGTTAGCAGTGACAGGGTTTAGATCCGGAGGCGAGGGGAAATCACAGGCCATTCAGCTCTGGCTGAAAGTTCAGAGGCCAGGAAACTAGGATGACCTGGAGATAGGGTGACCAGATGTCCCGATTTTATAGGGACAGTCCCGATTTTTGGGTCTTTTTCTTATATAGGATCCTATTACCCCCCCCACCCCGTCCCGATTTTTCACACTGGCTGTCTGGTCACCCTACTTGGAGAAGCCAATTAAAACAGAACGGGGAAGGAGGGAAGAGAGATGGAAGGCAGGGGGTGAAGCGATGGCGAGGAAGAGGAAACGGATGGTGGAGGATTTGGATTCTCTTTCCATCCCTGGTTGTATCCTGTTGCTCTCTCGTGCAAGTGTGTGAAAGGTGCTCTCCTGAGCCTCAGTCCAGTGCCTACGGCTACATCTACACTCCAATCAAAGTCCCACGGCACGGCACGGCACGGCCACGGCTGGCCTGGGTCAGCTGACTCAGGTTTGTGGGGCTAAAAATTGCAGTGTGGGCTGTGAAACTCTGCAGGGGGGTTGGGTGTCACTTGACCTGGGCTCTGAGACTTGGTGCCATGGGTACTGCCGTATAGACGTTCCCTTAATCACAAAATCACCTGGCTGCCTGGTGGAGATGGGTATTGGAGCCTGAAGAACAACTCGCTGTCAGCAGCTCAGATGGTGCTGTGGGGAAACCTATCTTAGGCTCTCTTCCTACTACACCTGCAACCCTGGAGAGCAAGAGAGAGGAGCAACTCACTCCCTCCCACCCCCCACACACTTTATATACAGACACAAAATGCTAAATCAACAAGCAAAGCTGTTCCAGTCCATGCCTCTCCTGGCAGGTGTATGGGAAGAACGTGAGGCCCTGACATGCAGGAGGAGAGCCTCAGGCAGAAATTTTTATATATATACATATACATATACACACACACACACGCCAAGCTGTATTTTATCTTCTCAAGAGGTAGGTAAGGTTGCCGGAGGTGCGGGGAGGTGTCCCAAAGGTGGGACTGCAGGAGAGAACAAGCAGAGATCAGAGCAGGAGAAGGAAGCAGGTAGAAGAGAGCCAGATTTCATGCCCATCCTTCCCAAGCAAACACACACACAGAGCAGATACGTACCACCCCTCCACACACACCTTCCCTGACACCAAAAAGACTGATCCCCTGACACATGCACCTAGCCCCACTCACCCAGACACCAGGGGTGAAATCCTGGCCGCACTGAAATCAATGACAAAAATCCCATTGACTGCAGTGGGTCCAGGATGCCCTCCCAGATACACAGTCATATACACCAGACCCAATCACCATGTGCACACAGCACAGACATCCATCCAAAAGAAACTGCTAGGATTTTCAAACTAGAGTCTTCCAGGCCCCAGGATATATTACTTAACAGGGATATTCATTCCTGTGACCTGCCCATGCTCAAAACTAGAGCTAGTCCAAATGTTGGCTTGGCATGATATTCATTATCCATTGAGCCCCCCAAAAAATCAGAAAATCCTTCATGAACTGATCCCAATTTCCATGCACTTATTCATTCTGCCGAAGCATTTCCTAAAGAGTTACAGTGCAAATTTCCAGACAAGTTGTTTGCAAAACTTCTCACTTTTAACTGTTGTTCTGCAATTGGTCAGCCTATGGCTGCTGGCAGTGTTGTGCTCCCCTATTCGTTGTTTGGTCTCGTTTTAAAAAAAGTTTGTCAAACAACAAATTAAGTATTTTAGACATGAATGTTCAGAAGTCAACTTAGGAGATTCCCTGAAATTTCCCCCAACACACAGCAGCAGTTGGGATATGGATAAACATGAATCACGGATAAATGCACTTGGCACTTTTGATCATAGTAATATTAGTGAATAAAGAGTGGGTCACACTCTGAAAAGGGCGCTGTATTTATAGTGTCGTTACACTGCACTCAGTGTAATTGTTACACTACATCAAAGTCACTTTGATACAAGTACCGTGATTTGGCTTTTCATTATGTAACTACCATTAATTCATATAATCAGAACCTCAATGACATGACTGCTTTACTTAGCACCCCCCGGGTGCATTTAATACATACACCATTAGAATCCAGGTTTATTAACTACATCCTGTTTACAATGTATTTATTCTCAATCACTTGGTGACCTTTCTGGTTGTAGGAATTAGTGGTAATTACAAGTAGCAAAAAATGCACAACCACAGTGTAACTACACTGTAATTATCAGAGTGTGTGACCTAAAAGGGGTTGTGTGTGTGTGTGTGTGTGTAAGACATTCCCTTTCTCTCCTATATATAAATATGGATAGATCTCTCTCCGTGGGTGTAATTATAGATCTATGTAATTTACACACAGACACGCTGTACAAGAATTTTACAATGCAGATACAGTAGTAGGTGGTGCAGGGAAGCAAGGAAAACGATAAACTATATTTAAAACATGATCGTTAGGCAGAGCATTTGACACCTCCGGTATCAAGAGATACATTTGCACTGAAATAATATCCTATTTGCTAATAATCCAAATGTGCATTTCCCAGAGCCTGAGCAGACGCAGCAAGCCTTCGAAAACGGCCGAGAAAGCATCCCTGCCTGTCAATTAATAGCAGAGAGGAGCAGGCTGTGCTCAACATAGTAAACAAACAGTCCAAATTCTTCCAAGAGATGGCTGGGTATTAAACTGCTGACTCAGACTTCTCATAATGTAAAGCAGCCGTCAGAATAGCACTTTAAAAATCTCCTCTTTATTACAAGAATCAGAGAAGGTGGCAGCAGGAGCATGCATGGTAAGTATCTCCGCTAACAAATGCCTTCATCAAATATGTCTGGTGCATGCGGATGTGTGAGGTGAGCATGTGTCTCTATCAAATGTTTCTGGCAGAGGCATTTAGAGGCAAGTCATTCTAAATACCTGGTTGCTGCTGCTCTTTGTGAGGCCGTAACAAAAGGAGAGATCTGAAGGTGCCATTAGCGGCATGCTGAAGCAGGCACGGCCTGGCTGTCACACGTCACTCCAATCCCAGGGCCAGCGGGGCTTTGGAGTTCATTCCTTTAATCAAACACGGGATAAAAGAGACATCTTGGCTCGCTTCCAACAGCCATCTGGCCTCCGGGCTGCCAGGCTGGGGTTTCCAAAGCCACCTTTGGGATTTGGGATGCCAGGAACCAGGCATCCGAATCTCCTAGGCAGCTTTGAAAATTTCAGCCTTTGGCGCTTACAGTTAACCAGGCATCTCACAGACAGGTACAGCACAATGGGCTAATACCACCCCCTGTGCTGGCTGCTCTCTCCATTCAGAGTGGACAAGACCAATAGGGCCCAGCTGCGTGGACGGGGGGGGGGGAGCAGGGTTCTGCCATGGAGCAGGACATTGTCCACGGTCTCCCACCTCCGGCTAATAATCTGTGAACCGGCCCTCCATAGTTCTCTAGGCTGCAGTCAGCACTGTAGGACCAGGTGGAAGAACAGGCTGTGGGGTGTAAATAGCTTCTGCAGCTTGCAATGCCATCAAACAGGCTTCCTCACCTGGAGTCTCTTGTGAGAACATCACACTACGGCAGCCCTAATGGTACCCAAGATTTGCCCCTCGTGCAGCTCCCCTGGCAGCAGCAATGGATGGAGCATCAAGAGGGGTTTTGGATTAGATGACAGGATGGTAAAACCCCAGCACTTGCCTAGATTAGAGCTTCCCATAATGCTGCCACCAGAGAGCTGCAGTGGAAAGCTACCAACCTGGACAGGGCAGCAATGCGCAAGCATGCGTTGTGGCTGTGTCACACACTCCCACAATAAGGGCATGGTTTTCTTTCTAGGCACACATACTGCTCCATGGACATACTGTGCAGGGTCACCAGGAGAGTCAGCATGGTCTTTTCCATGGCATTTTCCGTGACTGACAACTTCCTCTCTTCCCAGTTCATCCTCAATCCAAGCCCCAGCTTCACCCACAAAGAAGGGTCTAAACCAACCTGTGAAACTCACTGCTGCTTGATAGGACTGTGGCAAAACTAGTTTAGCACATTAAGAACATTTACATGGGTAAGAGTAGCATATGCAGTTACTCTGATTGGAATAAAAATTACAATAGTTATTCAATCCTATTGCTTCAGGGCTTGTGCTGATTAGCACACAGGACATACCTCCCTTGCCCCAACTACGGAATAGATTTGCACAGTAAGGTTCCGTGTGTGGGGGGAGCGGGGGGGGAAGGGGTAGCAGTGGGGCCAGGGGTTGTGTCTTCCTTTGAAGGCTTTGGGACTGTCCACCATCAAAGCTCGGCTAGAGGGCACTTGTCTGGGATATGGCAATTCCTATGTATGAAATGAAGAGGCAGTTTCCAGATCATTGTCTGGCCTACTCCTGGCTGGTACTAATGTAACACACCGGCATAGAATATTATATCCCCTTTTAGAGGTTAGTCCACTTGAGGATAACATACTACTGCTACCAGAGTTACTCCTTTAGTTCAAGTGATAGAGGTCTGTGCTGCAGCTCTGAAGGTTGATGGTTCAAACCCTGCTGATGACCCATGAAGGAGGCACCACAGAAGTATCAGTGGAAAGCATATATATTGCGATTCCAGCCTCAGCAAGTCATACCTTCAAGCCTGCTTTATTCCGGGCTCTCAACAGAGCCTGCATGCTCCCAGCATTGCAAGCACTAGAAACCTTGCAGCTTCCCTCCTAATTTATTCATGAAGGTACAAGGGCCTTGCCAAGTTCATCCCAACTCAACTCATGCAAAAACCCAAAGCCTGGAATGTTCCAAACAGCATTTAACTAGCAACAGGTGGCAGGGGTTCGGCTACTGCAGGCTACGATACAACTCCGGGAGGAAAAGGGAAAGAGATACCAGAGTATGAACTCAGTCCAGAGCAGGCTGGCCTGCAGCTGTCTCTTCTGTGGCTTCAGGGCCTCCCACTGGGATACAGAGAGTCAGCCAGCAGCAGAAAGGGTTTGAAACACATCCGCTATGGGGAGCTGTTTGCAATTGACATTCAGTAGGCACAGAGATGGATAATTAGGCTTGGAAGGATTCGATTTTTATCATTAAATGTCAGCTAACGTTGCTTTCACTGTACACACTAAAACCGACAAAAATATATTTCCATCAATGATAATGGAAATGTACAGACAGGCAAAGAAAGAAAAATGCTACCTGAGAACTTTTAGGGTTTGATTTAAGGATATTTACTTGGTATATTTTGGCATGTGATGTTGACAATCTGTGTTTCAACAATTATAAAACTTTTTGAATCTCAATGTCTACTGGCGTTAAATAATTTTCATCAGATCTCCCCATTGTCTGACCTGCCCCCATCATTTCCAACCACTCTGAAAATTTAAATAGATAAAAAAATTAAATGCTTAAAATAAACACGAATATTATCTGGTGAAATTATAAAAATGTAAGAATTGAACGCTGCTAAGCCTTTGGATAACGTAACATGGACATATCAAATCCAAGATGATTAGGCAGTTCTCTCCCACCCGTGCACAGGCTGTGTTGAGATGAAGAGGATACATGCAGCCTTGCAGAGAAAATATTCACCCATTTCTCCAGCATTTTCTGGGCCCCGGTTACCACTCACACTGGTAAAACGCAGTACCACATTTGGCATCCTCCAGACCAAGAAAATGTTCACCTAGCAGAGCTGTTCTTTTTCATCAAAGAATCAGAGGATAGTTTAGGGCCGGGGTACACTGGGAGGAGAAGGAGCTGGCTTGGGGATTTTCTCCCACCTTTCTCCAGAGTCCCAGTGGGCAGCATTTGTCAATATCCCATTTTTAGCCCAGGTGAGAGAGGAAAGGCACAGAGGCAGGGAAACCAGAGATAAAGCAGTAGCTTCCTGGCCCTTCTCAAGCTCTTCCCTACCAGCCCCCCCCCCCCCCCCAAGGACCCCACTCCCACCTAGCCAGGATCTTTCTCCCATTTAGCACTATGGGAAGGGAAGGGTGGTCTTGCCATTTGTTTGCAAACCTTCCCCCCTCCCCCAGAGGCCTACGACCCACTGTCATTTCCACTTGATTCATAGACATGCTGGATCTGAGTGTGCATGGACACCCCATAGCACAACGAGGCCCTGATCCTGATCCAAGCCTCTAGGTACTACCGTAATACCAATAATAATAGGAGGTCTCTTGCCTCTGGCTTAGGGCAGATCTGAAAGAGGGTTATAGGACACTCCTCAGACACAAGCACTTCAATTAATTGCAGAGAGAACCTTGCAGAGAGCACATAGGGGTTCTGCTATGCTTGATCTCTGTCAGACTCTGCCACTCAAAGGGGAAGGATTTGGGGACAGAGGGACAGGCCCATAGTCCCATTCCCAGAGATGGCCTGTGGGCTTCACAAGAGATCACGATGTGTTGGGGTCACCTCACGTGCAGCCCATGTCTGAATCTAGTCACTCTGAGTTCCAGCACCTCTGAACATTGTCCTGTGAGAGAGGCTAGGGGGGGAACTGGAAAGAAAGCAAGTAACTAACCCGACACTCCCTCCAGCTTAGAGTCCACAGACAGGCAATAGTCCCTGTGCAGGCTGTTACAAACAGCAACAATGGCTCTTGAATAAATTCAGTGGAACAAAATAAAGGTGAAAAAAACATCCAGAGGGTATATTTGCGTGCATGGAACTGGCTGAGTTAAATTATTGGCCAAGTTTCTAACAAAGCATGGTCTAGTCATGGTCAGAGCAGGGTACTGGGTATTAAACTCACTGGGTCTAGTCTCAACTCTACAATCATCTCACTATGGGTCCTTCTGCAAGTCATTTAACAGATCTGTGCCTCAGTTTCCTCAACTATAAAATGGATATAATAACTCATACCTGTTTTTGTAAAATGCTTAGAGATTCACTAATGAAAGGTCTTATAGAAGTGCAGTGTTTGTGTATGTGCATATGCGCACCTGCGTACATGTGTGACCATGATTGCTAAATCGTAAATAAACTGAAAAACATGGGATAAGTGGTATTAATTTTGCAGCTTCAAACGTTTCATCTGCTCTCTGCCTGCTACTCTAACTCCGTCGGGACAACTTCTAACATTCCAGCAGGTTCAACACAGCTGCCGTTTAAAAGAAATCTACTTACAGTCTAAAAATATCCCAAACTCATGCCATAAATAACTTTATACCACAACATAATGTATTCCATAGCTCTTTTGTAGCTATAATCTTTCCCCCCTCACACCCACACATACACCCTCTATAACAGATAGAGAAATATTCTAATCTTGATAAAGAGGGATTTCTATGTATATTATTATATTATCAAGATGGGATGAAATTCATCCCTGTGCAAAGGGCCAACACAAAAATGGGCTTAAGAGGTGCATTTTATACAGGGGTGAATTTAGAGTACAGACCACCAGGGAACCTGCAGTACATATACCTATCTGTGCTGGTGATACAGGGCACCTACCCCCAGCCAGAAATGACTGGATAGCGTCTCCTGAGAGGGCTTGCATGTAGTTACAATCATATCCATTTGAGCTGCAATTGAAAATTCAGCAGCATTAACAGATGGAATGGGCCTATGTTTAAAGCCCAAGTCTAGGGGTCAGAAGTTTGTGCGTCTCTTCCTCACTCTGCCATTCAATCTGTAGGTAACTTTGGGACAATCACTTAGCTGCTCTGTGCCTCAGTTTCCCCATCTGTAAAACAAGGATACTACCACCTGCCAGTATTCAGGCTTAATTCATTAGTTTGCTAAGTGCTCAGAGGTGTTCCATCAAAACTGCTATAGGAGAGCACAGTATTATCAAAGGTACTATATATTTGCGTTGGAGGGGGACGTGTTGGCTATTAAGACATGATCAATGGGGCTGAAGAAAGGCAGCAGAAGAGAAAACTCTGCGCTGGCAATTCTCGTTCAACGTGTCTAATACACATAATGGCACAGAGAACCCTTGAATTATGGCACCAGCTAGAGGCCCCAGCTGAGATCTGGGCCCCATGGTGCACAGCGTAATGCGTACACATGTCTATGCCCCAAAGAGCTTACAGTCTAAACAGACAGCAGGGGGTGGGAGAAAGGGAGTGTTGTTCTCCCTGTTGTACAGAGGGGGATCTGAGACACAGGGGAGATTGGGTAATTTGCCCAAGGTCAGACAGAGAGTCAGTGGCAGAGGTGGGAACCAATTTCAGATCTCCTGAGTCCGCAGGCCGGTGCTTTAACCACAAGAGCATCTTGCCTCTCACTTGGCCCTTCCACCGATTGCACTAGATGGGCTAACAGGAGGGGCTGCATCCAGGTACTTGGCACCCACTTCCCCTGTGAAAACAGAGAGCAGGGAGGGACATGCCTGTCCAAGAGGGAATGTCGGTCACGCTGTGTCTGCAGGGTTGCACCCCACACCCTGCCCTGAAGCCCTCATCTCCAAGCCTCTGCAGCTATAGCAGTTCGCATGGAATTCTGCGTCCTTTTGCCTGCCAGAGTGTGGCGATAAATCCCTTTGCTCTCTCTCTCTCTGCCTGTCTTCTCGCTCCCATTCCCCGGGGGCGAGGCACAGGGTAAAGGTGGTCAGTGTTCATTCCCCAGCTCTGCTATGGAAATAATGGCCTTTTTACACTGGGCAACCTCTGCTTTGCCCCCTCTTCGACCCCAGGAATAGTGCATTATGGGGGGAGGAGGTGAGTCAGGTTAGTGCCACCTGCTAACGCTCAGCCTGCCTTTGCCCTCCTGGAAGGTTTAATCCCTTCACCGCTGGGGAGAAAGGCCTCTGTTTTATTGATATATGCATACATAAAATGCAGGCAGTTCTGGCAAGGGAAAGATTAATTCCATTAAAGAAGGAGGAGGGATGCAATAGAGAGAGACTTCAGGAGGGGAGAGAGGCTGAGGGGCTGATTGTTGAGGGGTGAGTAGACAAGACACTTGATATGATTTACTTACTGAGACAGACTGGCACGACCTGTGAAGCTTAGATCCTGATCCAGAGTCCAATGGGGTTCAGATTCAGGCTTTTGATTTGGCCCATTATAGAGATAAGGAACCAGCCATCTTTCCCAAAGATCAGGCGTGTTCAGAGGTGGGAGTTTGGCTGAGTCCCATCTCTGGGTTTTCATCCCCTTACCGAATAGCTGGTGGGTGGCTCAGAGGTCCAGCCAGCACTGCTGTGCGGGAGACTCAGCTCCAGAAAAAATGGGCGTGCCTCTTCCGGAACCCCTCAATGGAGACTGAACACACAGGACGTAACCAGATACAGTTGTGGAAAGCTCCTGCTGGAGAGGACAAGGCAGGGCTTGGAGCAGGAGGAAAAGGCAGTTCTAAGCACGTAGGCTATGGTTGCTTAGGCACGGGTGGCGTCTCTAAACTCTCTATTCCCGGTGATCCAGCGCATCTCTGAACCCTGCCCAGAGCCATTTCTTCATGGTTACAGAGAACACCGCTTCAGAGAGCACCGCAACCTACCACTGTGGGATGTGGACTCGGAGTAGGTCCCTCTAACCTCACTTCTGCTTGCTGGTGATGCCTTAAAGGGCAGTGAGAGCAGCTCAGGAGGTTGACCTCTCCGGTCCCCTTCAGATATGCAGCCAAATGTTTGGAAATCCAACTGGAGCCAGTCTGAATTATTTGGCGCTCTGGGGGTTGCAAAGCGCATGCGGGCACCTTCCACTCTCAGCAGCCGGAGCCCAGACAGGCGGAAGCGAAGCAGAACTGAACCTCATGAAGAAAAGTTCCGTTCAGGTAACCGGAAGGGAACCTTCACTGAACTGTGCAAATAGCTGGCAGGGCCTTTCATTTTCACATGACATCACTCCTCCCGGCTTCACTTTGGATCATTGACCGGAACAAGACAAACCCCCACAAAAAAGGCTGTTCTTGAGTTAAATCCTGGCCTATCCAAACTCACACCCATTTTTGCACCCCTCTTCATCCTGCCTAGGGTTGCCAACTTTGTAATATTTAAAAACCGGACACTCCAGCAGGAGTGCCGGAACCTTCCCTGCCCTGCCTCTGCCCCACGTCTTTCCCCCTCAAGGCCCCGCCTCTGCCCACCCCCATTTGCTCCTTCCCCCCCCCCCACCCCCGTCGCTCGCTGCTTTTCCCCTTTCTCCCGCCACTCCCTTCTGCCCAGGTCGGAAGGGACTCACCTGCAGAGCCAGGGCTGAGAGCTGCAGCCACCTGACGCAGGTAGGAGGCCACCCTGGCTGAATAGGGAATGGTGTGTGTGATGACCCGGTGCCTCCCCGCCTCCTCTGCTCGCAGTAACTGGACTGTGGGTGTCCGGTTAGTAGAACTGACCAGACACTGTCAAGTCCCCTTTTCGACCAGACTCTCTGGTAAAAAAACCAGACACCTGGCCACCCTTCCTGCCCCACGTACCTGGGAAAGCTTCTCGGACAATACATGCTAATCTCCCCACAACCACACCTATTCGAGGAAGCATTCCACTACTAATGCCCACAGCCGGTCATATCTTGCACTGTGTGTTTTCCCTTGTGCCTTTAGAATGCTGGGATTTGCCATTTGTTTGCAACACCCACAGGGCTGCCCCATAGTCACAGGGAGGAACTATGGAAATGAGGAATAGTTATAATGACTCAGACTAGATGTCCCTTTACACCATACGCACACTCTAGTGCAACCACAAGTTATTGGGCTCAAGGCAGGAATCACCGAGTGAAATTCTGTGGCCTGTGTTACACCGATCAGACTAAACCAGTGGTTTTCAACCTTATTTCATTTGCAGATCCCTACAAATTTTCAAATGGAGGTGCGAACCTCTGCGGACCTCCAGGAGTCTGCGAACCACAGGTTGAAAACGACTGAACTAGACGATTACAGTAGTCTTGAGAATCTATGGCCTGGTTTGCACACAATTTTTGCATTGATATAACTATATTGGGTCCGGGTGTCATTCCTTTACCAAACTATTTATAGCAATACAACCCCTAGTGTAGATGCAGTTGTATCAGAATAAAGGTGTCTCGTATCAGTATAAATTATTTGCATTCCCCTGTGGGAGTAGCCATACCAGTATAGGCACTTTTATAGGCACTAGTATAACTGCATCCACACTAGGGGAGTTGTTTCACTTTAATTATAGTAGTATAAATAAAGCAGAAGAACTTTTTCCATGGAGGCAAACGAGGCCTTAGATTCAAGCTACAATGTCTGGGCTCATTCACATCTGGGGTTTCAATCCACTCTGCTGTACAGACCGGAACCAACTGCACAGTTCAGCTCCAGAGCCAAGCTTCCCCAAACATTGGAACGGTGTGGATGTGGAAAGGGATTTGGACCCATTGTTACCAAGTCCCAGCAATCTCTGGAGAAAACCCCCACTTTATCCAAACCCATCCAGGGCACGTATTGAAAGGTGTCATAAAATCAGTCAATGAAATGTGATGTCACAAATGTAATTGAATGATGCATATGTTCACCAGGCCCCCCTCACACTTGATATCTCCGTTGGCCAATGTTGAATTATAATGGAACATACACAACTATATGAAACATGCATAAATAACCCAAGCATGCATTTTTAATTATGGAATCCTGATAACTTTCCCACTCCTAACAAAATCAAAACGAATTAAACTCAAGTAGCTGTCAGTGGCATAAAAAACATCTCATCATTTAAATAGCAACATGAAACGTATGCCTGAATTGCAGTATGGCTGGGACAGTTTGTTGTAATGATGCTGATTAACATATCTATCCATTTAATAGTTTCCAATGCAGAAGGAGATAGCAGCTCGGGTGATATCCAAATGGAAAGCAGGGTGAGAAGAAAGAAAGAAAACAATAAAATGCATCACCAGGGAAGTAGCAGGACCAAATCAAGGGGAAAATTTCAGACAAATGATCAGCAAATACCTCCTCCCAGTGAGCTCTATTAGACAGCAAGACGTCCCCAAGGTATGGGGTAGAAGTTCCATTGCTTGGGACGTACAGAACAGACAGGATAGGAGAACTAAATAATATATGGCTGGGAACAGTCGGACAGTAGCAGAGACAGTTGACTAGATGCAGACACCTTTTTCCCCAGGAGACACTAAGGAGGCTGAGTTCAGCTGGGATGCTGGAGTTAACGGTCCCCAGACTTAGCTGTCCAAGGGCAGATGGAAGGGAATTCTCAGTGTAGGGGCCCTTGGCTCTGGAGTTTGGATGGTTAACCTATAGGACATGGTGCAAGAGCCATCTTGGATACCATGGGGATGAGCCCGGTGTGCCCTGGACTAGGTGTACCCATCTTTCAGTGCTCCCTGGAGACCTCTTGCAGCCCAGCCTAGTCCTCGGTGCTTTTAACCCAGGCGCTCCGGGATGTATGCTCACTAGTACTTTGTCCAGTCTAGTTTTAACACTGCAGGCAATTAGGCGCCCACCCTGTCTATCCATCCACGTTAGATATTTCCCAGGGGCCCCAACACCATGTTACCTAGGAGCCACTTTCCTTGAGCTACTTCCTATTCTACAGCCGACGTGAGTGCGCCATTGAGAAATCTGTCCCTGGCTATTCCCACCAGCAATCACGCCTTTGCTGGGTGAAAAGCAGCAGCATTTTACATATTTGTTAATATTTGTAAATCAATGGCAAAATGAACAATATTCCATTTGGGAAAAAAAAAAAAAAAGCGCTTCTGGGGATATCATGAAGAATTCAAGTCAAAGGAAAAACAATTGTGCCTGCCTTGGAGACTATGATCTTCCACCAGTTTCACTGATTGAGAAATTTGTTTCCTCCATGCAGTTGTAACACACGGTACTAAAATAAAGAAGAAAGTCTGAAGTTGTCACAGACTCTATTCTCAATTGCACACAGACTGGATACAGCAGCCAAGGATGGAGTCACTAGGGATACCAATACATTCCCCATGGCAAGCTCATTATCTCCAGCACCAGCTCCCTCCTCAGAAACTGTCCCAGGGCCCATAACTAACTTGGATCCACACAAAGCATTTTCAAGGTGAAACTCTAGTCTATGCTGGAGACACTGTAGCTTTAACAGAGTAAGGGAGAGAGAGGGGAAGGGAATATGCTGCATAATAGGAGAGCAATGAAATTAATGGCAAATAAGTTTAAATATCTCCTTTCATTGATTCTAATCTCAGAGCATTTGTGTTAACGTGTGGAACTGGCTGTTGCAGGGATTCAGAGAGTCAAATGTTGTTGGTGGGTTTTAACGAGGGCTGGATCATGGAACAATAACATTCACATAAACACATACTTCACAGTGCAAACTGATCCCTGCAAGAGGGTCGGGAAGGAATTCTTCATAGATTTGTATATTCCAAGGCCAGAAGGGACTGTTGTGATCATCCAGTCTGACCTCTTTTCTTCGACAGGCCAGAGAACATTCCCAGAATAATTCCTTTTGAATTAGAGCATAGCTTTTACCAAAATAAATAAATAAATAAATAAAAAATCCAGTCTTGATTTAAAAATTGCCCGTGGTGGTGAATCAATCACCACCCTTGATAAATTGTTCCAATGGTTAATAACCCAAACTGTTAAAAATGTACATCTTATTTCCAGTATGAATGTGTCTCGCTTCAACTTCCAGCCACTGGATCTTCTTGTACCTTTCTCTGCTAGCCTGAAGAGCCCATCAGCAAATATTTGTTCCCTTGCAGGTACTTACAGACTGTGATCAAGTCAGCCGTTAACCTTCTCTTTGTTAAGTTAAATAAATTGAACTCTTTGAGTCTATCACTGTGAGGCATATTTTCTAATCCTTTAACCATTTCCGTGGCTCTTCTCTGAATCCTCCTCAACTTATCAACGTCTTTCTTCAATTGTGGGCACTGGTACTGGATACACTATTCCAGGAGCGGTTACACCATTGCCAAATACACAGCTTCTTCCTTTACCATGTCCAGCATGACAATGAACTAAGTGTATAATCTTGTGGTTAAGGCACTGGACTGGGTCTCCGGAGACCTAGTTCAATCCTGTGCTCTGCCACAACTTCCTGTGGGACCTCGGGCAAGTCACTTAGTCTCTTTGTGCCTCTGTTCCCCATCTGTACAATGGGGATAATAGCACTGCCCTACCTCACAGGGGCATTGTCAGGATAAAGCCATTGAAGACTCAGGTGCCCAGAAACTATAGTAATAGAGCTATGTATGTGCCATTGATCGGCCGCATGTAGAGAACCTAGCTCAATGGGGCGCTGATCTTGGTTGTGTCACAAACCACGGCCAAGATTTTCAAGAGATCAGCACTGGGCACAAACTAAAAATCAGACCCCTTTGAAGTGTTCCAGGTTGATCACCCAAAATCCCCGGTCACCCATGAAAAACTTGGCTAACCATAATAGGGAGTGGGGCTACATGAGAAGGGGATCACTTTCCTTTGAAGAATGAACGAGCAACCAGAGCAGTATGCTAGACTTGACAGACCAGTCACTGCCGGTTCATAAGAGGAGCATAACAGATTTTCACAAAAGATTTCAAATAGAAGTGCATCCCTTCCCCCTCCACCTTTGCATTCGTTTCCCTGTCATATGCAAATATTAAATCATGGCATAAATTAGAGAGCGGTTTATTTACTTAAGTAGCGTGAATTCATCTCGCCTTTTAAAAAGAAATACATTTGCGGGGCTGGGGGAGAAAGAGACACTTCAGCTTTGTTAAATAATACCAAAAAAAAAAAAAGCCACTTGAAAAAAAGCTGCTGAGAAACACCCCATTATCGGGAGGTGTTTAAAATGCGGAGAGTAGGTTTGGACTGTTCCCGAGAAGCACGACTGTCAGATAGAATGGGGGCCAGAAGGTTAAAACACAGCCATCATAACCTTTATTACTTCATTTTTGCGAAGCCATTAACCCATAGGAGGGATCCCAGATGTGCCCCAGCAACAGCAACTGGAGTGAAATTCAATCCTCGCATCAGAACCTAATTTATGATCAACCTGCCAGGAGGAGATGGGGGGGGGGGGGGGGAATCAGAGAGTGGCATTTCCGCATGGCAATATTGCGAGGAGACAGAAAGCAGCACATTTGGGGTGAGAAGAGTGTGCGTTAAAAATCTTTCTCCAACCCCCTACTTACCCCCCCACACAACTGGAGCAGATGTGGATGGAGGCAGCGCTGCTGTTGGTAAAAGGCCTCCCTGAGTGATGTCAACTCCTAGGGGCAGGTGAACACCACAGAGATCCATGTTTAGTGCTACTGAAATAGGAATAAAAATGATCTAGAGAACTCAGCTGGGATCAGGACCCCAGCATTCTAGGCGCTGTGCAGACATATAGGGAGAGACAGTCCCGGCCCTGAAGAGCTTACAGTCTAAATAGACAAGACAGGGTGGGTGGGGAAACAGAGGCATAGAGAGGGAAAGGGATTTTCCCACAGTCACATTGCAAGACAGTGATAGAGCAAGAAACAGAACCCAGGTCTCCTGAAACTCAGTCGTGTCCCATCCATTATGTCAGGTTGGCTTTATTCCATCTACTCTCCCTGCCTGTGTCTCTTCTTCCACATTATCTCCCATATGCAACACCCATCCAGCCCGGTTTGTCAGGCCACTCTGGGTGCCCCCCATGCCGTAAGCATCATGTGACCATGTGGAATCTTCACAGCTTGATGCATCACCACCACCACCCAGGGATGCTGTGTTACAATCAACCATCAAAATAAATTCACAGCCTTAATTGGTCTACAGGCTAGAAGCCTGATCCCAACAAGGTGCTGAACACCTCCTGGGAGATGCTGAGCATCCTGCACTCCGCCTGACTTCACGGGGAGCGAAGGGTGGCTCGTCACCATAGGCTTGTAGGATGTAGGAGAGGCCAATGGGTATTGTGACTGTCCCAGCTTTTTAACTGGCTGCATTGTCACTGGCATCCTGGGTTGCTGCTGACATTGTGACTTCCACAGAATCTATATCTCTTTTAAATGCACCCCTAAGTATTCTTCCTGATCTTTTAGCAGATTAAAGTACATTTGTAATGACAAAGGGAATCAATCATTTACGGGTGTATGCATGCTAGGTTGTTGACAGGACTTCTTGCTTTCACATCCATGTAAGTTTCATGCTGTTCAACGTTTTCCTAGGCAGGGCACTACTACTGAGGTTTCACATGCCCGTAGGCCGAGGCTGGGTGGGTTATTTTCACTGGGTGATCTCACAGCAGTCACACTAAACTCCTTCATACTCAACTCAGTAACGGCACGTGCATAATGCCAGGGATGCTTAAATCGACTCCAGTCAACTGGCTCCCGGTCCCGTCACACATCCAGCCTCCACAGATTAGAAGAGCTGCCCAGACATCTCGCTTTCTCAACCACGTCAATGCAAACACGAGGATCCTGCTGCACTGCAGAACCCGCCAAAGATAAGATTAAAATCCCCAAACCCTCTATGGAACCACATCAGGACCCTTACACTCAGCTTCAATGCTGAGGCTCAATGGAAAGCCATGTGGAACGTTTTGACGCTCAAAACAAACAGCTCGTCGTTGACCCTGCCAAGGAACCACCGGGTTTCGATTTCTGTCAGAAAGTCTGGTGCAGACTGAATCGCATCAGGACATCTCCTGGGAGATGTGGACAAACCCTCTTTAAATGGAAAATGAGGCAAACCCCTGCATGCAACTGTGGTCACCAGGCACAAAGGATGGAGCACATCATAGCGGATTGTCCCCTTTGTTCTTTGGCTGGGGCCCTAAAGGACATTCACCACCTCACTGCTGCAGCAACGTACTAGCTATCAAATCTAGATATACATTTGTAATTGTTGCTCCCTACCCAAGCCATACAAAAGAAGAAGAACTGGGGTGAACAGAGAGTCTGTAGCAGATCAGGGAATTGAATCCAGGCCTCCTAAATCCTGGGCTGATGCCTTAACTACTGGACCATCCAGCAAGCAGTCTGATAACCATGGGATTGAAAGCTTGTCTACACAGTACAACTTTAATGCACACTAAGGAATTTTTTTAGTGCATGCCAGTACATGAGCCAGTTAGTAACACACTGGTGCACCTTAGAATCCACATCCCTCTAGAATCCTAGATTAGGGATGGAAGAGACCTCAGGAGGTCATCTAGTCCAATCCCCTGCTCAAAGCGGGACCAACACCAACTAAATCTAGTGGGCATTGCTACAGTGTGTAGACAAGCCCAGAGAGTCAAGATGAGAGGAAGATAAAGGAATATCCAGAGGTAGCAAATGGGTGGAGACTCCAAAGGAGGAGCCAGTGGACACCCTAACAGTGAGGAGGGAGACCTGAAATGACAGAGCATCCTGAGGAGACAAGGGCAAAGGAAGTTCAGGTAAGGAGGCAATGGACTCTTTGTAAAGAGATAAAGGGGATGAGGGCAGCCTAGGCATGTCCACAGGAAAGGAGGACAAGGACATTTGAGGTGACGAGGTCACACACTGTCCATAGGAGACAAGAGGCATGACACTACAGCACACGGAAAACAGGAGAAAAGTCAAGGCGTAAGTTACCTTCAAGGAGACGGTAGGCCGTACCCTAACCCCAAAGTGAACATTTGGAGAAGTTCAATTCCTTTCTAAACCCCCTTTACTCTTCCCTTCCATAATGCCCTCCCATGCTCCCCACTTGCCATTTTTCTTCCACCACTCCATGTCCTGGATGGGATCAAAGGCAGAAGAGCGAAGGCAAATGCAGGGAAAGGCTGTCCTCCCAGCACGACAGGCAGCAGTCAGTGCTGTGAAGCAGACAGACAGCAAGGTTTCCAGCCCACTCCCACTGGCCGGAATAGAGTTGCACCTGCTTAGATCAAGGTTGAATTGAGTCCACAGCATTTGGATGGTTTAAAGAAGCACCCAACTAAATCAATCTTCCAGCTACTGTTGGACCATCACTAGTTTCAGCTTCTGCAATACATTCATACATAATACTTAGCATTTTGTAACCTTTCGGTCTCTAGGCATTTCTATACAGTTGGTTAGAATTATTAACCATCCACCTTCGCCGCCCCCCCCTTTTTAACTAATGGGGAAACTGAGTAACAGAAAAGTCTAATGACTTGCCCAGGGTCACACACTGAGTCAGTGGCAGAACCCAGAGCCTGTTACTCCCACTCCAGTGCTTCATTCCCCTTGTAAAATCAGAGATGGGCCAGAGCCAAAACCCTGGATCTGAACTTCACGGGAGTTCGAATAAGGATCCAAAGTTAGTAGCTCGAGCCAGTCTCTGTTTAAAATTCAGCACTGGGTTTGGAAACAGGATAATGACAACGATCAGTCAGTCCTGGAGGAGGAAAGTGGGAGGAAGCATATAGAGTGGATTCTGTCAGGAAACAAAAACAAACAAATAATAGCTGGGCTCCCTACAGACAATTAAGCAGCAGTTAATGAAATCACCTGCTACCAACAGGACTAACAAAACAGAAAATAGAAAATAAGTCACGTCAGTGCCTGCCAGTACATCCCTGGCACCGGGAAAGGGGCCTGATGGCTGATACAAATTTAGTGCCAGTGATATCAACTTGCTTAGAGGGGCCCGCATGCCGCAGAGCACGAAAGGGCAACGCTGCCATCACAACGTTGAAGAGGACGGTGCCTGGGATTTCCTTATCAGGGAAGAGAGCAGCATAGCAGCTTAAATGAGCTGGATCACAGGATGGGAGACAGAAACAGGTGGGGGAGCCTGCAAAGCTGGGTCATGATGAAAATCATGGACTTGGGGAAGCAAGTCTCTCTTTTTATGTTATTAATTAACAGTGCCATATGGCGGTGTAATGAGTTTGTGGTCATTTATGGACTTCACAATTGTCGCTGCTGCACACCACTCCGATCACTACAGCAACAGCAAGGATAGAACGTGGATCCTCCTATTCCACCGGCCCTCCCCTCCCGGCTTGAGCTGAAGGGGAATCTCTGTTAGCAGTATAAGGCAAATGACACACACATGAACAGTGGTGATTCCGTCTAGCCGAGGGAGGTGGTGCACATGCAGATTAGCCACTGTGTTGCAAAGTTAAAAACAGAAAGAACAATTTATAAAATGTAGCCTTTCACTGTTTGCCCTTTGCAGCTACTTTTTGCACATCATTCACAGTATTGCCAAACCCAAACATTCAAGAATCATGAGTTTGGCCTGAAAAAATTGTGAGTTTGGCTTAAAAATCATCAGATTTTTTTAAAACAATTTTTGGCTTCCCTTCCGGTTTTTGAACCATTAGGTTTCATGTTTTCAAGCTTTTCTCCACAACCAGGGAGCCTAGAAACTTTGTTCCCCCCTTTCAAATGAAATCTGAGAGTCTGACATAATCTTCAAAAATAACAGGAGTACTTGTGGCACCTTAGAGACTAACAAATTTTAAATTCATGAAGTTGATGGATTTCCACTCCATACGGCTAAATGCAGTGCCTTGCATAATGACAGGTTTCAGAGTAGCAGCCGTGTTAGTCTGTATCCGCAAAAATAACAGGAGTACTTGTGGCACCTTAGAGAATTTGTTAGTCTCTAAGGTGCCACAAGTACTCCTGTTATTTTTGCGGATACAGACTAACACGGCTGCTACTCTGAAACCTGACATAATCTTATGACTCCAGGAGCTGGGGCTTTAAGAAAAACACCAAATATCATTTCAAATAAAATCTGCATGATTCACCTTAGACAGAGAAACCAGAATGGTAAATTTTAACCTTCCGATCTTTTCATACACTGCCCCAATGCTGCTTCTATTCCACATGTCCATTCAACCCGGGGGAAAGTAATTTGTTTTTGAAGGACAAGAAAACTTCCATTGGATTTGTCTACATTAGCATCACCCAGCATAACAAAGGCCAAGTGAACAGATTTTGCTGCTTGAGCCACTATATTTTTATGACAATTTTACAAGGCTTAAACACTATCACAAACTTACGTTAGACTATAAACGCTTTCGGACAAGGATCGACTCCTACTTGGTATTTGTACAGCATGCAACACAATAGGCCCTGCATCCTGATCTGGGCACGACAGTAATATAACTGAGTCCTGATCTACAAACAGTGTTTGTTCCTTTATGACTGTGTCAGTTACAGGATGGGATTTTTTTTTTTTTAACTAAGACAATTAAAAGCAGTCCAATGCTCCTAGTCTGGACACAATTAAACCAGTATAAAGGTACCTTATCCCAGCATAGCCCATTTCCCTTCACAGGAAAAAACTGCTCATTCCCAAAACTTTCATATTAAAGAAAGGGTTACATGATTTTTTTAAACTGTATTATGGTCATTTATTTCACAAAAGATGCTCCCAGGTGAGACCCAGTCTGATGCATCCACGCCATCTAAAATGCTAAGAGATGTTGAACCAGGAGCATTAATGCAGCAAGCCTGCAAGATTCTGCAGTGCTTCATATATCATATGCTTAGACAGAGAGAAGTGTCCACACAATACCAAAAGCACCACACACAATAACCTCAAACATCACTCTGATGCCTAGAATCTCTGTGGAGTCAGTGTGAAGTGATAGAAACAGCTACGCGAATGACGGGGTGCTCTTTTTATTTAAAATATCACCAGGTTCAGACATCACTGGGAATTGTGGTTTGATACCATCCACTTTTTAAGTTCTCAGCCATTTACTTCTGCAAGTTTCCTGCAATGACCGATTCTTACACTGACAGCACAGTTATGCAGTCTAAGAGGCAGAGAGGAATTGCATTAGCATGCATAACCGGTACTTATTGTTCAGGTTAGTTCTATCATCAATACATTCCCCCCACACCCTAAGGAGATAAATCGATCACACATGAAATCCAAAAGAAAACTGACAGAAACATGGGGAGTGGGGAAATGATCAAAGTATCTGCAGTGTGCAAAACCCCAGCCACCTCGTCTGATACCACTGGTAATAACTAACCCCCTGATAATCCTGTTTTAATCATGTGTATCACAAATGAGGCAAACACAGGGAGTTTTGTGCACTGCCAGGTCACTATGTTTAATTAGATTTCATCAGAAAGATTCTGAAAAATGAATACGGTGAGATTTGTGCCAGCATCAGTGATAACCTTTTCCCCACAGCTCTATAATTTATTGTCAGCCATCAGTTCAGAGAAAGTTACTGAAAGTCCTGAGGCAGATTAATTCCAAACCATGTACATAGACCACAGCAACAGGAGGTTGTGAAGCTCGCAGGGTTATCACAACAGTATCTTGCATTTATAGCACCCCTTAGGCACCAAAGATCCTTTGCAAATATAACAAAAGGGATCTACAATACAAACTATGGGTAAAATTTTCAAAAGTGCCTAAGTCTCTTAGGAGCTTAAACCCCATTTTCAAAAGTGACAGGCACTTAGGCTCAGGTTCTCAAAGGTATTTAGATGCTTAATGCGCAATGGGAGTTAGACACCTAAGTACCTTTGAGGATCCAGACCTTAGGAACCATGGAACTTGGACTGATTTTAAAAATTTTACCCAGTGTCTATACAATAGGCAGAGCTGGCAGCTATGTCATTAATTAAGGTTGCCTAACACTTGCCATTAATCACCCACCACTAAAATGCAGTCGTCACCTCTGGAGAGGAACACAGCTGCTATTTAACAGCGCACAGCATCACTATTTAATACATTGGTTAAATGAATGCAATTAAGAACCAGCCATAGCTACCATAACAACCTGCTACTTTTAGGTTTACGCCAATTGATAGAAGCTTGATGTTTTGGAGCAGAAGGTCCCAGGGCTGATCCTGGATATTGACAACAGTTTCTGTATTAGAGCTGGTTGGAGAAACTTTGATGGAGCCATGTTCTGTCAGAATATGTAGTTCTGTCAGAATCGAAGAGCTTCGTAAAACTGTGTTGATTGTGCCAGAATTTTGTTTCAGAAGAAAAACAAAGTTCCAATACACCTCTACCCCGATATAACGCGACCCGATATAACAGAAATTCGGATATAACGCGGTAAAGCAGCGCTCCAGGGGGGCAGGGCTGCGCACTCCGGTGGATCAAAGCAATTTCAATATAACGCGGTTTCACCTATAACGTGGTAAGATTTTTTGGCTCCCGAGGACAGCGTTATATTGAGGTAGAGGTGTATTTACATTCTCAGCCATTTTTGACTTTTTTTTTTTTTTTTTTTTTTAGGGCTGTTGATTAATCGCAGTTAACTCACGCGATTAACTCAAAAAAATTAATCGCACTTAAAAAAATTAATCACAATTAATCACAATTTTAATCACACTGTTAAACAAACAATAGAATCCCAATTGAAATTTATTAAATATTTTTGGATGTTTTTCTACATTTTCAAATATATTGATTTCAACTACAACACAGAATACAAAGTGTACCGTGCTCACACTATATTACTTTTGAGTACAAATATTTGCACTGTAAAAACAACAAACAAAAGAAATAGTATTTTTCAATTCACCTCATACAAGTTCTGTAGTGCACTCTCTTTGTTGTGAGAGTGCAAATTACAAATGTAAGGGTTTTTTTGTTACATAACTGCACTCAATAACAAAACAATGTAAAACTTTAGAGCCTACAAGTCCACTCAGTCCTACTTCTTGTTCTGCCAATCGCTAAAAGAAAGAAGTTTGTTTACATTTACAGGAGATAATGCTGCCCACTTCTTGTTTACAATGTCACCTCAGAGTGAGAACAGGCATTCGCATGGCATTTTTGTAGCTGGCATTGCAAGGTATTTACGTACCAGATGTGCTAAACATTCATATGCCCCTTCATGATTTGACCACCATTCCAGAGGACATGCGTCCATGCGAATGATGCTTGTTTAAAAAAATGTGTTTATTAAATTTGTCACTGAACTCTTTGGGGGAGAATTGTATGTCTCCTACTCTGTGTTTTACCCGCATTCTGCCATATATTTTGTGTTATGGTAGTCTAGGACAATGACCCAGTACATGTTGTTTGGTTTAAGAACTTTTTCACTGCAGATTTGACAAAACATAAAGAAGGTTCCAATGTGAGATTTCTAAAGATAGCTACAGCACTTGACCCAAGGTTTAAAAATCTGAAATGCCTTCCAAAGTCTGAGAGGGATGAGGTGTGGAGAATGCTTTCAGATGTCTCAAAAGAGCAACACTCTGATGTGGAAACTACAGAACCCAAACCACCAAAAAAGAAAATCAACCTTCTGTTGGTGGCATCTGACTCAGATGATGAAAATGGACATGCATTGGTCCGCACTGCTTTGGATCGTTATCAAGCAGAATCCGTCATCAGCATGGACGCATGTCCTCTAGAATGGTGGTTGAAGCATGAAGGAATATAAGAATCTTTAGCACATCTGGCACGTAAATATCTTGCGACGCTGGCTACAACAATGCCATGCAAACGCCTGTTCTCACTTTCAGGTGACATTGTAAACAAGAAGCAGGCAGCATTATCTTCTGCAAATGTAAAGAAATTGTTTGAGCGATTTGCTGAACAAGAAGGAGGACTGAGTGGACTTGTAGGCTCTAAAGTTTTACATTGTTTTGTTTTGAATGCAATTATTTTTTGTACATAATTCTATATTTGTAAATTCAACTTTCATGATAAAGAGATTGCACTACGGCATTTGTATTAGGTGAATTGAAAAAATATTATTTCTTTATTTTTATTACAAATATTTGCACTGTAAAAAACAAAACAAAGTGCTGTACACTTTGTATTCTGTGTTGTAACTGAAATCAATATATTTGAAAATATAGAAAACATCCAAAAATATTTAAATAAAAGCTATTCTATTGTTGTCTAACAGCACGATTAATTTTTTTAAATCGCTTGACAGCCCTACCTCTTTTTTAATACACATAACTTTATGAATTACACCCATGAATCAGTGTGAAGCAATGGAAACAACTACAAGAATGACAGAGTTCTTTTTGTTTTGAATACCACCAGGTTCAATCATCATTGGGAATCACGGTTTGTTACCATCCAATTTTTAAGTTCTCAGCCATTTTCAGCCCTTTTTTTTTTTTTTTTTTAAATACACATGACTTTACAAATTACACCCATGCAGCAGCATGGAATTTCAGCTACTAGTATATTATAATACAAAATAAAGTCAAAATCAAAATGAAATGTTTCAAATGACCTAAATATACATATAATTTTCCTTCATGGTGAAATTTGAAATTTTCAGGTTTCACTCCTATTCAGGATGAATGTCTAGTCGGCAGCCGGTTTCAAGCAGAGTGCCCCAAGGGTCGGTCCTGGGGCCGGTTTTGTTCAATATCTTCATTAATGATCTGGAGGATGGCGTGGATTGCACCCTCAGCAAGTTTGCAGATGACACTAAACTGGGAGGAGTGGTAGATACGCTCGAGGGTAGGGATAGGATACAGAGGGACCTAGACAAATTAGAGGATTGGGCCAAAAGAAACCTGACGCGGTTCAACAAGGACAAGTGCAGAGACCTGCACTTAGGACGGAAGAATCCCATTCACTGTTAACAGACTAGGGACCAAATGGCTAGGCAGCAGTTCTGCAGAAAAGGACCTAGGGGTTACAGTGGACGAGAAGCTGGATATGAGTCAACAGTGTGCCCTTGTTGCCAAAAAAGGCTAATGGAATTTTGGGCTGTATAAGTAGGGGCATTGCCAGCAGATCGAGGGACGTGATCATTCCCCTCTATTTGACCTTGGTAGGCCTCATCTGGAGTACTGTGTCCAGTTTTGGGCCCCACATTACAAGAAGGATGTGGAAAAATTGGAAAGAGTCCAGTGGAGGGCAACAAAAATGATTAGGGGGCTGGAGCACATGACTTATGAGGAGAGGCTGAGGGAACTGGGATTGTTTAGTCTGCAGAAGAGAAGAATGAGGGGGGATTTGATAGCTGCTTTCAACTACCTGAAAGGGGGTTCCAAAGAGGATGGATCTAGACTGTTCTCAGTGGTAGCAGATGACAGAACAAGGAGTAATGGTCTCAAGTTGCAGTGGGGGAGGTTTAGGCTGGATATTAGGAAAAACTTTTTCACTAGGAGGGCGGTGAAGCACTGGAATGGAATCTCCTTCCTTAGAGGTTTTTAAGGTCAGGCTTGACAAAACCCTGGCTGGAATGATTTAGTTGGGATTAGGTCCTGCTTTGAGCAGGGGGTTAGATTAGATGACCTCCTGAGGTCCCTTCCAACCCTGATATTCTATGATTCTAAGCCAGATTTCAAAATCCATCGTGAAAGACAACTCCCATCCTCCCTACAGCTCTATTCTGTATGCACGAGGCCATAGCTCATTACAGCTATGCAGCAGTTTCAGAGCTGGTCTATACATGAAAGCGTGAATATAAGCAGAATAGCTTATATTCCAGAAAAACTCCATGTGTGGACAAAACCTAAGATAGGAACGGAGTAACACAAACAACATGATTTTAGTAGCCAGGATTGTAATCTCTTTGGGGCAGGTACCTTTTATTTTTTTTATCAGATGTGGTTACAGCACCTAGCGCAATAGGGCTCTAGTAACTGATTGAGGCCTTAAGATATTACTGTGGTGTTTTGGGAATCACCCATACAGGTGAGGGGTTCTGTCACTGCCTGCTCTGTAACCTTGGGTGCCTTAGTGCTATGTTCCTATGGCTCAGAACCCTGACACCAGCAGCCAGCCGAAAAGCATAGAGGCCTCACCCCGGCAGCTACCAGTCTAGTCCCTCCTTGCAGGGTGACCTCCACAACCCTTTTAGTTCTGAGTCTCCCCAAATCCATCTACCTCGAGTTCTTAACTACTAGCCATTCGGACCTTTCCCCTCTGGTTCATCCCCCCCAAAGGAGTGAAACCTGCCCCCAGTTATCAGTTCACTTTGGCACACACGCGCCACACAGTTTGCACAACAGACCTGCTTGGGGTAAAAATAAACCAAAAGTTTTTTAACAGAAAAAATCAGACTCAATGTTGAAACAGTAAGGAAAAGCAAACACGAACAAGCTACACAGAAAATAAACATAAGGATGCAACCTCAGGCTTCACACGTCTCTATTAGCTAAATTCCCCTTTCTAATACAAGTTACTTACTGCCTCGGAACTGTTTCCTAGCTTGCCCTCTGTTGTGGGGGCAGATCTAGTGTTTCATGGAAAACACCACGCTTAGATGCTGCTCTAAGCCAACGCGTGAGAGCCCTCCTGTCGATTGAAGAACTCCAGCCCCCGCGAGCGGTGACAGCTGTGTCAGTTGCAGAAGCTCTACCGCCGACATAGCGCTGTTCACACCGACGCTTAGGTCGATGTAACTTACTGTCGCTCAGGGGGGTGGCTTATTCACACCCCCGAGTGACATAACTTATACTCACCTAAGCGGTGGTGTGTACATAGCTTTAGCTTTACAAATCTGGGGTTTTCTTTCAGTTTCAATGTTTTCCCATTAACTCTACTGGTCCACCATTGTCTTTTTCCTGGCTGGGCAACAGATGGGTACTTACATTTAGTTTCATATAAACAACTGACTTGCGTGGAGTCCCTCCTGGTTGTGAGGTGTATTTGAAATTGTAGTACTGGTCATGAGCATACTATTCTATACACATAAATACAAAGCTTCGTAACCACAGTCTGTGTCTATAGCTTATAAAGACCATCAAGTTCAGAACGTTACAAGCTTTCCCAAAAGACCTTACTCGACATATTTTAACACACAGGAACACTGCATACAACCAGCTGGTTCAATTTGTTACTCTTTGGGGTTCAGACCCTCTGTTCTCCCCTGGGAGGGGTCTCAAACCGGATTGTCACAATTACCGTGTCACAATACTGACCCTCAGTGGAATGTGGCCTCAGTTTTGTATCTGAGCGATCGCATCTGCAGTCACATGGCGTCCCTTAACACCACACTAGGGCACTGGTTCAGCACCAATTCAGAGGGCAGAGCACCAGCTTCCGAACCAGGATCACTTCCTGCAGCACCTCCACTTCTCTTCAAGGTCTCCCATCCAAATACCAAGCCTGCCTACCCTTTCTTCACTTAGGAAATCAGATCACTCCACAACACAAGGTGGGATGGCTAACACAGCGTGGCGTCGGGGTACACACAGACACATGTAGTGGCAACTGAGGCATGTGCTTTATTGATGATCACCAAGAAGTGATAAAGTCTGGGTGTGGTGAAACCTACAGGAATACTTAGATCGTAAACTTTTTGGGGGCAGACCATCTTCTTCTTCTGTGTTTGTACAGTGCCTGGCACAATGGGGTCCTATTCATGACTTGGGCTCCTAACACGCATAATGATGATGAGTGATGTTTAAAAATCCTTAAAGTGCCATTTAGTGCAACAATCTCCTGCCACAACAGGGCACAATACCCAAGCAGGACTACAATGGGGGCACTGCATTGATTAATAATCCTATCCCAACCTTGAAACTGTATACCAGCACCCTCAGCAGGCAATCATAGGGTTGGGAATTTCAGCAAGCACCAGAGAGCTGCTGTGCTTGCTTATGGTTTAATTTAAAGGGGGTTTCCAGCCCTGGGCCAAGTTCTTAAACCCAAATTTATCCTATCTTTAAAAAAAAAATGGCTAGACCTTTGAGGTAGACCCTCTGGATCCTGAACGACACACACATCCCCACCCAATGTTATCACTACTAAAAGATTCCATAGAAGCCTATTTTTGTGGGGTTCATTACAAAAAAACTTAATGTTTTGTGCTCCCCCTAGCGGGTCTAAACAACGATGCCAATTCCCGCAGAGCTCAGGGCACACCAAACATGAAGCCAATGCAAAAAAAAAAAAAAAAGCGCAGCATTACAAGCCGGAGTTGTTGTTAAAACAAAACAAAATAAACCTACTGCATCCAGTCTAATTAGAATCAAAACCCACCAGGGGGCAGAGGCTGGGCCGGGGGAGGAGAATGCCAGAGGAAAGAGATCAAATTGGCGAGGAACAAAAAGATGTTTTGTCTCTGCCTGCCGCGTGGGTTTCACAACCAATGCCAAGCAGGAAACAATATTGTTGGTTTTTTTTCCCCTAAACGTATGTGACAGCGTCCCTTTCAATAGAGGACGTTAATGGTCTGCATGAAGACTTGCACAAATCAAGTGAGAGCAAAACCTATGCTCGGTAGCAGAGTTTGCAAGCTGCAGGGCAGGCTGTCCTAAGGGTAGAAATGCAGTCAGTGACAGAAACAGCCCTAAAAAGGGTAAGTAATCATAGCATTGCGCTGACTCCAAATCACAAGCAGCATCAGGGAATTGGGTGTGGGGCAACGGGGGAGGGAGAGGAGGGGAGAAGATTCTTCAAATTAGTTCACGCTGAAAATCACTCGTTCTAACAAGGTGAGATGTTTCTTTTTGCCTTTTAATTAAAAGTTATCTTATAAATCAAACCTCTTGCTCCTGCGCTTCAGGTGTCGGCTGAGAAAAACTCCTTTTCAATAGCCTAGGGTCCACTTATACAACCTGCTGTCTCCAGCTCAAACCCAGGTAACGCGTCCAATTACCTGAGCTTTGCTTCCTGTGGTTTTTACAAGATCTTGACTCTCTATTAAAAAAAAAAAAAAACACACTCCGTACATGCATTAGTAGCTCTGCTCTTACATACATTTGCATTTACCGAATGCTCTCTGACTAATCCACCAGCACACTTCTGGATGGGTCTCCCACCATTGGAACAACACATTCATACTCCTCTGGGTACCTTCACGCCCTCCGTGTGACTCTAAAGGGGATGTGATGTTACTAGCACACACTCCCTTTGTAATGTGCATTAGAGGGGTTTCCAGCTGAGAAAGCACCTCCTACCATCTTCTGGATGAGCCAAGCAGGGGACGTGTAGGGACAATTCTTAAATCCAGGGGGCTGGGTTTGAGTCTCGCACTGGCACAGCAAGTCCAACCTAGGGTGGCCACCTCTCCCCATGTTTCCAGGATCCTCCCAGTAATGACGGGTGGTCCCACTCCTGGCACGCATGGGTTGTGGGATGGCAAATGGCCCTGAAAGAATTTTGATGGCCCACAAAACGTGCCAACATTTAACCACTTGCCATTTCACAGAATATCAGAAATGTTATGCTGAAAGGTGCCAACGGCTGGCAGCAAGTGAGTCTCAGGGCTTGTCTACACTGGCACTTTACAGCGCTGCAACTTTCTTGCTCGGGGGGTGAAAAAACACCCCCCTGAGCGCAGCAAGTTTCAGTGCTGTAAAGCACCAGTGTAGACAGTGCCCCAGTGCTGGGAGCTGCACCCCTCGTGGAGGTGGTTTTTAGCTCTCCCAGTGCTGCACCGCGGCCACACAAGGCACATTGCCAATGTAGACTAGCCCTTAGGGTATGTCTACGCTTGCAGAGTTTTTGCACTGTAAGTTTCACCGGTGATAGGGAACCAGTGAAAGAAAAAAGTGCTGGTTTGTGTACTCATTTCATTCCTCAGGTGTCAGAGAGTGTTTACATTAGCAGCACTTCCATCGTGGATGAGAGCAGCTCTCTCCAGTTTGACGATGGGACTTGTGGGAAGCGGGTGGGGAGGTGATCGCGGGGCATCCTGGGTCCCTGCACAGCCTCCTCTCCCCAAACACTGATCAGCTCCAGTAGCTCGGCATTGCTCCAAGCAGGGGATCGTTTGCTCCGTGGAGCAGGCATTGTCACCTGGCCAGATAAGTGAGCACTTCCCAAGAAAACAGGAAGGGGAGTTTCAAAGTTCCTGGGGCTTTACAGGGGGAGGGGTGGATGTCTTTTTACAGGGGGAAGGATGGATGGATGGCAGGAGAGAGATCACTTGATCATTACCTGTTAGGTTCACTCCCTCTGGGATGCCTGGCATTGGTCACTGTCGGCAGACAGGATACTGGGCTGGATGGACCTTTGGTCTGACCCAGTATGGCCGTTCTTATGTTCACCTGGCAGCAGAGCTGCTGGCTAGAGTGGTCACCTAGGCACTGTGGGATATCCTCAGGAGGCTAAAAGCTGTGTAAACAGGAAGAACGTGTCTTCACTTGCACATCACCGCAAAAGCATCACCAGTAAGAGCTGTACGCCTCTCGTGGAGGTGGTTTTCTTTTTGCGGTGAAACTTCTGAGTTCCACTGCAAAAAGTCATTGGCAAGTGTAGATGCTCCCATGGTTTTTGCGCAAAAAAGGGACTTTTTCCACTTTAAATGGCAAGTGTAGACATGCCCTTAGATCGAAAGGCAAACCTAGGCCTCATTAAAGCCAACAAGCGTGTCCTGTGCCCTCCTTTAGGCTCAGCAGAAGGAGCAGTCAAGCCCCTTGACCTAGTAAAAATAGCTGCAGACCAGGGGAGGGGGAAGGGAAGCGCTGCAGGCACTAGGCTGCATGGCAGGTCAAAGTGAAGCCGTGTGAATTGAGGGGTTTCCCAGGTTGCAAATGCAGGCAGGGCCGGCTTTAGCAAGAGCGGGGCCCGATTCCTGGGGGCGGGGCTTGCCGCAAGCCCCGCCCCCAGGAATCGAGCCGCGCTCCGGCCGGGGTCACGGGGCTTGGGTCCGGCCCAGAGCCGCTCGGCGGCCGGAGCCGCGCCGCGGGGGCCGGGCCGGACCCAACCCGAGCCGTGCCGCGGGGGCCGGGCTGGAGCCAAGCCGGCCCGGAGCCGCTGGGGCCGGCGCTCGGCCGGAACCGGGGCCGGACTGGGCCGCGCCTTCCCGGAGCCCTTCTCGCGCCCCCCGCCACCCCAGCTTACCTGGTGCTGCCTTCCCGCCCCTGCTTCTTTTCAGACTTCCCGCGAACCTCTGATTCGCAGGAAGCAGGGGAGGGGGAGGAGCAGGGGGCGGAGCGTTCAGGGGAGGGGGAAAGTGAGCTGGGGGCGGGGTGGAGAGCTGCGGCACGGGGCCCTCTTAGTGCGGGGCCCAATTCAGTCGAATCGGCTGAATCGGTCTAAAGCCGGCCCTGAATGCAGGGGAGAGGCTATGTGTGTTGGAGGCAGAAAGCCCGGAGAAACAGTTATGAGAATCATCACCCTGAGAGAAAGCAGAAACAGAGCTTCTTGGGCACACACCTCACTGGAGTGGCAGACAGGGGCATTTTGGAGTAAGGAAATGGTTGGCTGCTCTTATTTGTTCCTTCTGTGTGTTCCTACCTACTTCAACAACAACAACAACAACAAAACCCACCAAGAATATACCTGACTCAGATCACTGATTTCTCATCCGAGCTGAAACAACCCTGCAAGGCCCCAGACTTTGGCCAAAGGAAGAGCAATAATGTGCATTCCTATGGGGCCCGCCATGCAAGGATCTCAGACATCCATGGCTTAAGCCTCACCCCAGCCCCAGGAGTAGGGAAATATTACCCTCCACGTTTTGTCAAGGAGGAAATTGAGGCACAGCGAAGGGAGGAATCTTGCCCAAGATCACAAATCTGTGTTACAGCCAGCCAACCTCCAGCAGGGGAAGGGTGGATTGACTCCACACCCTATGAGAGAAGCAGTGACCTGCTGGGTTTTGCCAAGCAAGAACTCACCGCTTATTCATTGCTCGTTGCTAATGATGCTCAAAAAGCAACGATCCAAGGCTAACATATTCAAACACAGGGCGCCTAAAACAGAACACATTGGCCTACAGTTAATAGCCTCACAGTGTCCCTTTCAGCAATGTGTACGTGCATCACCACCCTCTGCTGAATGGAATCAGAACTATTCAGCTCTGTGTCTTAGGCCCTATACTGTTAAAAGCTATTGGAGAGTCTCCTGTAGTTCAAGTGGCAGGGGCTGGGGCATTTGGAGAGGAACTGATTCTACGTAGAATGTTCCCCACAGGTTTTCACAAGGCATCAACAGCTCATTTAAAGGAAGAATATCACAGAGTGAAGGGGAATTGTTCATGGTTCAAACACAGCACAGCTGGTGAAAAGAGCAGATCACAATATTTTGAATTTTTGATGACATTGCAAATTTTGGGGAAAAACAAGAAAAAAATCTCCCCCCTCCTCCCCTCCCCAGCTCTCCTGTTCTGCGGCCAGGTATTTAGATCACAAAACTACCACCACGAATGACACTGAATGGGATACCCTCTTGCGGAGAGTCGCAGCAAAGAAGTCAGAGAGGGATGAATGAGTTATGGAAACAAGCTACCTTCTGGCAACACACAAATACTCCAGAGGTGACTCCTCCAACGGAGGCATGAGGCAGACAAGGATTGCGGGGGGCTTTTTATTGCTTCCCCCTCCCCCCAAGGAAGAGAACTTACGCAGCCAGATCCTGCTCTCGGACGAGTTTTGTTCACTTGGATGGCGGGAGTGACTCCAGATTTACACCGGTGTCATTTCAGTTCTTGAATCAGGCCCTTGGTCTCCAAGGCTGTCAGTCTGAACAAAAGCAGTCAACTCACTCCCACCTCTAAGAATGGGCTGCCACGCTTTGACAACCACACCCAACTACAGCCTGGACCAGAGATCAGCAGCCAGATCAAAGAGAGGAAAAACTCAAGACAGGAGTGGCAGTGACATAGGAAACAGCTACCCCAGGCAAATGGGGGTGAAGGTGGGGGGCGGGGGGGGGCAGAAATAATGTGGCTCATGGTGAAAGAGAGATGGATGTGCAGTGCCTTATCGGGGACTGGCTGTTATTCCAACTAGCTTCCTGATAACGTAAGAAGCTTAATCAACTATGCAAATGACGGCCTATCTGGAGACAGGGGGAAATAGAAAAATAAACCCAGAGATTGTGCATTAAACTAGCCCATGAAATAAGGAGGGGGAGAAAAGAGGTTCCTTCTTTTGATAAAATTCTTTCAAAAGATTAAATTAAAGCAGAATTAATTAGGAGAATCGCACTTAACCCAACTCCCCGTAAGAGGGGTCAGCAGGCAAGAGGCAATCAAGTGAAAGACAGACGCAAGAGGCACTAAAAGAGCTAGCCAGCCAGGGAGAAAAAAAATAAAACAAGAGTTCACCATTTTTGGCTGGGCCGTCTAGTTGGGCGCTAGATGGAGGATTGGACAGCTAAAGAGCCCCACTTTGTCATCACTGGCAAGCTGGAGGGGCAGAGGAAGAAATAAGCTGATTACTTATTATCCCATCAAGTAACAAATGAGAGGAGAAGGATTGTTGGGTGGGAGAAGACGGCAATGCAGAGACCATTGGTGCCTCGGTGGTTCTTTGGTCCCACTGCCCCACGGTATCCTGCAGTTTAACAGTAGGAGGGCAGTGCATGGTTATCCACAGTAGGCGACTCACACACCACAAGGAGCAGCCTATCCAGCCCAACAGCCTGCACACCCCACGGCACCCGCGGCGTAGCACCTGCTGCAGCACACAGAACCCCCCCTGCCCAAGGGAAACTGAAGCATTGCTGCAAATCATGGCATCCTTCAGTGCATGGCCCACAGAGGTCTGTAGGGTGCAGCACCCCCTGTGGCCAGCAAAAGAGCCCACCGCAGGGCATGGCCAACTGTCCTCTCCAACCTGAGAAGAGCCCTCACGGCATAGTGTTCCGGCTGCCTCCAAAGCAGCACCCTACATGTCATGGCATCCTGCCCCGCCTTACCAGGAAGAGCCTGCCCCATGGGTTAGCCTTGTGACAACTTTGGGTGCTTCGGAGTTAAGTCAGTTGAGTTCAGACTGCAGTTTACCATGGGAAAGCCCTTGGTGCACTATCACATGGCCCCTGCTTCTCTCACAGCCAGCGGTCTCGGATGCTGATGGTGCTGTTGGGCTGGTGGGTTTTTAAGTGAAAAGGCATGGGGCAGCACTGCCAACACAAAACACTTGGGAGCAGCAGCAACCAATTACCCCTAGACTTTGAAGTACAGATTGGATCTAGGGGAGTTATATTGTCATTTGCAAGTCTCATTGCATGGCTCCAAGACCCCATCTCCCATGACACGCCAAGGCACTTCTGAATCAGAGCCTCGGGGGGGGGGGGGAGGGAGTGGGAACAGCAGCATGTAACGCACACAAGAGAGAGAAAACAAGTCAAGGAAGTGCTCAGCAAATACAACCTCTCAGCACCTTGATGGCTGGATAGTTTAATAGCTAGGGGGGCTTCAAGGGAGCCAGGTGATGCGCTGTGCCAGAACGAGCAAATAGCTTCTTTCAAATCCGGTTCTTGCTGGGAACTGTAAATCCTTCACAGTGGATGGAAAGGAGTTTTTCTGCTGTACTAGGCACCGTGAGGAACTTTGAGAGCTTTGCAGTATGTTGCACACACAGGCTGCAGCTGGAAGAGCCAGGGGTCTAAGCAGCGCAGTGATGTAAATGATGGGTGTTGTGTTACACGCTGGGTGGGAGTGGTAACTTGCACTGACTGGGCACTCAGCAGATGTCCAAAACAAGTGTCACATGTGCTAGTTTGGTGCCAAGCATCAGCCCCTTGGTTTGTAGATTAGATTCCGAAATGGCAAAGAACTGATTCCACAACAATTTCTGCAACCATGGAATTGCAGGATATATCGGGCACCGACCATGGGGGAAAACCTTCTTCCCATGCAACCCCACCTCCACCTCAGAGGAGGTTACGGATAGTAAAGAAATGGGCCTGTCCTCAGATGCTGAAACAGAAAGAGGAAGTGGAACTGGATGCCACAGGGGTCTGGTAATGGGACACACAAGCCTATCGATCTAGGTCCTTATATTGCACCCATCACCCTGGTATCCAAGTGCCTCTCACCTTTAGATCATGCTGGAGTACATCCCATGATGGTAGCAACCAAATGTCATTACCATCTGTGGCTTTTAAGAGGCTTACATGGACCAAATTAGTGGGTCTCACTCCAGTTCCCAGTAAGCAGTCGCCCACGTAAACCCCACCACTGCACTAATTGGGCTCTTTTGTTGGCAGATTCAGCACAGGTGTCAAGGACTGGATGGGCCACAGAAACTGAACCACTCTTCTGAATCATATGGGCCATGGAGATGGAACTACATTAATCTAGAGAACCATAAACTCTTACAGGGTTACACATCTTTCATAATATGGCTCTACATGTTTGGAGGATAAAGAGAACTTTCAGAGATATCAATAAATATAATAGAGAGGGATGTATCTTCCAGCTCCATCATCAGAAGGTAGAATAATTCTCAGACTCCAGCTGAGGTCAGAAGCTGGGAGGAGATGACCTCTCAGCAGATGTGGGAGACTTCACACTGTTATTTTGCATTGCAGTCAAGTCCAGTCACCAAATATTTAAAAAAAAAAAAACTTTCACAAATCATACTCCCTCAAAGCAGAAGGAAGGAGAAAAGTTGGTTTCTCTGCTGACACCTTGCATGGAGACGTCAGCAACCAAGCGTCCTCCAGGGAACATCAAAATCAGCTCATCATCAGCTGCATATTCAGAAACCCAATCGCATGGATAAATAGTAAAGATCATTGTGTTTACCTGCAATTAATGGGAACTCACCATCTCCACATGACAAACCTGGGGCTCCTTTATTTGCTCAGTTTCTTTGGACACAGGTGGAATAAGGGGTGAAAAGAAAAAAAAAAATTCTCCCTCCTTACACGAGTGCTTTAGTATTCTGCAGCCGTGCTGCCCAATTACACAAACCCACGCACAGCCACCATTACCACACTCGCGCCTCTGCTGTTTTCCCGTCTCCAAGAGCTATTTATCCTGGTAAAATGTTGTTGAATAAATAAATCTATTCCTCCCCCTACACAGCTACGGCGCCTGGTTACAGCACAGCCCTGTTGAGAGAGTTGGGTGGAAATCACTCCCTGCAGGGTTGAGCTGATGCAGCCCTCTCTCTAGGCCAAACCTCAACCCCACACACACGGAACCTCCACTCTGCTTTGCATGGTCATCTGCCCTTCCCTAACACTAGGTCTAGTTGATTTGCAACTTGGACACGGCTTCCTTGCAGTCTATAGATTGATCTATCCACAATTCTAGGGCCCACACAGAGTTTTAGTGACTACAGGTGATCAGGACTTAGATTATATGTCTTTGGAAGAGATATAAAACCAATGCAGGGAATTTATAAGGCCACCAGTACCATATATCTAAGCACCTCACAATCTTTAATGTATTCATCCTTACACAGGGCCAGCTCCAGGCACCAGCAAAACAAGCAGGTGTTTGGGGCGGCACATTTCTAGGGGCGGCATTCTGGCGCCGGCCATCATAGGCGCCGACTCCAGGGCATGGGGAAAAAGTGCCCCCGCTGCCCCAGCTCGCCGCCCCAGCTCGCCTCCGCTCCACCTCCGCCTGCTCCCCTTAGCGCGCCGCCGCCTCTCCGCTTCTCCCCCCTCCCTCCCAGGCTTGCCAGGCAGAGCAGGCAGAGCGGAGGCGAGCTAGGGCGGGAGGTTGCGGGGGGGCCCCACAGGAAGCAATGGGGGGGGGGGGAGAAATGCGGCACGCCCGGGGGAGGAGGCGGGGCTGGGGATTTGGTGAAGGGGTGGAGTTGGGGTGGGGCCAGGGGCCATGAAAATAAAGGGGGGGCGGCTAAAAAATTTTTTGCTTGGGGCGGCAAAAATCCTAGAGCCGGCCCTGTCCTTACAGCACTCCTCTGTGCAAGGTAAGTGTTATCCCCATTTTACAGATGGGAAACTGAAGCCCAGAGAGGCGAAGTGATTTCCCCAAGGTCACACCAAGTCTGTGGCAGAGCAGGGAATTGAATCTGGGTCTCCCAAGTCTCTAACCACTGAACCAACCCTCCACTCAGCTCATAAATGACACCAGCCTTCACCAAACCTTTCAATTAACATTTCCAGTTTCTAACATGTGCTTGTGCCATGGGGGATTTTCCCTCTAGACCACTTTGCTTTTTGTCCTTTTTATCTCTTCGTTCTGTTTCATTCACTCTTTTTCCACTCCATCTGTAGCTTGGTTTTCCCTTTTCTTTCTTCTTTGTTGTCTTGGTTACATGGCCAGACTCTCGATACGCGGCTAGTTTTCATTCTAATGATGTGTTCTTGTAAAACACAATATTTTACTTCAATTGTCTGTCACTGGAAAATTCCTTTGACGGATATAACATTTGTATATCAACCAACTGATATTGCTTTATGACTGGGTAGTTTGCAGGGCTTCCACAAATGGTGCGTCTTGAGAACCTGAGATATGATCTGTATCATTTATATAAAAACAAACACAAATACACACAAAAACCAGTACATTCTTAACTGCGGAGAAACAGGGTTTCTCCAAAACGGTCTGCTAATTACTTGCAGCAAACCTTTCAGTATCAAGAAGTAAATAGATTCTGTACCTTTAAGGCAAACAAGTGTATTATAACTCCATCCCTTATGCAATATTGCTCACCCAATCTGGCTGACCCAGAAATGGATCACCAGGTATGGCCCTGCCGGTTACATTACACCAGCTGTCTGGAGGGTGGGGGGAGCAGTAAAATACCATCGTTGCTAGGATCCATTGGGAGACAGGCACTGGGAGACCCTTGGCCTTGGTCCATAGGTTCATCTGAGCCTACACAGGTTATTTCAGAGACTGATTTGCCCATAGGAGGTATTTCTCTAACCCCAAATCAAACTCTATGCTAATTGGATGGGTTAGCAGCAGCATCGATGGGGAGAGCTGGAACCAGCTCTCTCGGCCACTCCTCTTCCCCCGCTATTGAACAAGTCTTCCAGGGTGACGAGACCAAACCAACTGTGAAGCCCCAAAAAGCAGGCGCCAGTTAGTCCCAGGTGAAAATCGGAGGCTCTTGAGCAGACCTAGTGGCAAGGCCACGCGCCTGCAATGCGAGGGAAGCAATGTCTGAGCGTCGGACCGGCCCTTTAAATTTCCCAGGATGCGTGGGATTTGGAAGGGGAGGGAAGCTGGTGTTCTAAGCTCGGAGCGGTTGCTCACTGGCCATCCTTCTAGGCGGACCAGGAGTCGCAGGAGTCGCATCCTGTTCTCCTAGCAAGAGGGATGATGGAATGAGAGAGATTTCTGCAGGGAATGGGTACCCCAGATTTGCTGGCCCAAAACAAAAAAACATTTCCTGGGCAAATGCAGCTTTCCGCACACTGCATGGGGAAAGCTGCCTCTCAAAAAGACACTTGGTTGGCTGACTGCTGATCCCAGCCCCTGTGCTCCCGCACTGCTCTCACGTCCATTCCCTGTTAGCTACAGTCTGCAGAACATTATTCACATTTAGTAAACATGGAACAAAAGGCAGCTCTCCAAGGTTCCTGTCAGCAGCTCAGCTTCCCTCCTCTGATTCTTTACCCTAAAAGGATGCCCCTGGTCTCTGCCACACACTGTAAAAATAAAAGCCTTCCCAGCCTGTATGCCCGGGTTTTCTATGCTCCCAACAGAAAGATCAGTTCCTAGAGTCTGTAAAATGACCTGCAAAGGAGGGGGAAAAGGAGAGAGCTTGTGCCTTATTTTGCATCTTATGATACATAAAGAAGGTATGAAAGTGTTGGGGGTGCAGCCTAATTTTTTTTTTTTTTTTTTTTTAAACATTTGTAATTCAGATCTCATCTCCCTTATTTTTTCCTAGCAGACACTATAGGCTGTTGGAGAATTAGCCAGGTTACGATGACATCACGGATAACAGGGAAGTGAAAAGTAATTAAATGGTGGCGGGGAAAATGATTTTTACTCAAATGGTTTACAAACAACTTAGCTTGTTTGGGTTGAGCCCATTTCACCCATGTCTGAACACACAGCAGTTAAAAACAAACAAACAAACAAAAAACCACACCTCTTATTGACCATTCAACAGCCCTACCCCGCTCCCCCTTTAATTAAGGACTGAAACAGTTCCCAATGAACATATCTTGGTCCTCCAGGGCAGACCTCCACGTGAACAGGGAAGGCTGAACCAGACTTGACATACCTGATATTTCTAAGATAAAAAGCAAGCAGAAGATACCTGTGACCAAGTGACTTCCCTCACCCTGCTCCATACACAGTCCACACAAGTTGTAACAGGTCACCAGTTAACCCCCCCCCCCCCCCACACACACACACACACAACCCACTCCCCCCCCCCCCCCCACACACACACACACACTCTTGGGGTTTAACTTTTATTAACAAAGGGAATTCAAAATGAAACAACACAAAATCCAGCCCAAATCTTCTTCCCAAGATTGGCAGCTTCCAAGGCTCCTCCATGGGGACTGCTCAGTACACATCCTAGTTCTCCACTCTAGAGAGCCACTCCCACACCTCTATATTCTGATGTGGTAACGATGCACACCACTTTGCAGCAGGAACATCCTCTGGCTCTGTTATTCAGGCAAACACTGCCACCCTGTTCCTGCATCATACAGGGCTCTAAAAGGGGGCACAGAGCCCATTTTTAGCATTGGAAGGTTACCTTTAATGGCTCTTAGTAGCTTAAGAATAAAACACCTGCCAAAACCACTGGTAAAAGTCTTTCAGTCTTGGCTTTAGCTTCAGAAGATAAACACTAGTGCCCCATATAATAAATGACAGCAGCTGTTACAATACAAAGCTATAGCTAAGCCATGGACATGTACAGTTCATTTGGAGGGTACCTAGTAACTTTGAGAGGGACTTAAGCCCAGATACCATAAAAAGAGTATTTATTTATATGGAGTCGACCATGGTTACCCAGTAAACACAATGCTTATTACCTTTCAAACACAGCTCTTCTTTCATAGAAATCCTTCTCCCTTTGCATAAACACACACTCAGCCTTACCCAGATAAAGCAACCACTAACTTCCATGCTAGGTTTGTGGTAAAAGCATGTCTGGTCACATCGCTCTAAAGGAACATCTCCAAAGTATGAGTCATATTTCTTAATAACCCACAACGCCAGTAAGTTCTTCCTCCACAGCGCACACAGACACCCTGTGATCAGCCATTTAATTAGACAGTCTGAGCTGAAAAAGTTTGTACTTGGATCTACGCTACACCAAAGTCTGAAGGTGGCTAGACCCATGGCCACGCATCTTCTGGAAGGTGCAACGTTAGGAGAAGACTTGTCCCCTCAGTCAGGTCAGCCTAATCCCTCAGAGCTGAAGTGCAATCAACCAATACAATTCAACGCACAAAATAGGTAACCGTGCACCAGGCCTATAAAATGCTCCCCACTCATCTCGATGCAGCCAGTCTCCAAGGCAACTAGCAGCACTGACTTAGGAAGGCCACGCTGGGCCAGGCCTACCTTTTTCATCTTGCCACTTTTGGTGCCCACGAACGCCAGTGAGTGGTTCTTGTAGACGTAGGCGATCACGGATGTCATCCTGTCCCCGTCTTCGGTGAAGATGGGGAGACCTCGCACCATCTCCGATACTCCCAGAGGGGCATTCATATCCAGGCCGCAGAAATTGTCATCAATTGTTAACAGCTGTGAACAGAAGGGGGAGGAGGAGAGAGAGCATGAGGCCACTGAACATGGATTGATAATACAGGAGTACCTAGGGGGCCCCAGCCAAGATCAGGGCCCCATACCAGATGCTCTACAAACACAGTAAGAGACATTCCCTGGCTTAAAGAGCTTACAATCTAAAGAGACAAGACAAACAGCCAGGGATGCTGGAACGGGGGCAGCTGGAGCCCAGCAGTTTTGGGGAGCCAAGGACCATCCACCTGACCCTGAGAGCAGCCCTGGGCTCCCCGCCCAAGGCAAGTGGAGGGACCCCGGCTCTCCACAGCTGCCCACACAGCTACCATGGCTGGGCTGCGGCTCCGAGGCCCCACCCCCAACCGGAGCGGGTGGGGATAAGAACCACACGGACAGCTGTGGGGAACCTCGGACCCTCCACCTGCCCTGGGCGGGGGCCCCAGAGGTGGGGACACAGGCTGCTTTTGGGCCCCCCACCCCCATCCTGAGCAGGTGGAGAGTCGTGGCTTCCCGGCCCAGCTTCAGCTTCCGGCTTGGCCGGGGTGGGGGGCTCTGCCCCCCGTCCCCCACTTTTGGGAAGGCAACTAGCCCACTGTCACACAGCAAGTCAGTGGTAGAGTCATGCATAAAACCCAGGGCCTCCTGAATCCTAGTGCAGTGCCCTACCCACTGGACCACATCACCTCATCCTTTTGCCTATTAGTTTATCATTCATGACCTAACAACCAAGCCCATGGTCTGTTAAGAATCTCAGCTTAAATATTCCCAGTTTGTGTCTGAAATGCACATAAATCACAAGGGACTCATTTCCCAGACCTGAAGAAGGGCTCTGTGTGGCTTGAACGCTTGTCTCGCTCACCAGCAGAAGCTGTTCCACTAAAAGATATTATCTCACCCACCTTGTCTCTCTAAGGGAATCAGAGTCAGGACTCCTGGGTTCTATTCCCGCTCCCCCAATCATACAATGTGAGCTTGGTCAAGTCAGCTAACCTCTCTGGGTCTCAGTTTCCCTTCTGTAAAATGGAGGTCACTAACACCTACCCACCTCAAAGGGGGATTTTGAGGAGGATTAACTCATTAAGTGTCTGTAAAGCACTTTGGGCCCATGGAGGACAAGTTCTGTAACTGGAGCTCTGTAGTGGCTCTCTCTTTCTTTCCAAGTGCTGAAGACATCTGTAAAGCCCTAACAACCTGAAAAACTGCCCTGCCCACTTATACACCTTCACAGCCACTACGATCTGCTGGGCTACTACTGTCTCTTTCTGGACTTGAACGCCTCAGGATTTGCACAGAGGACCTTCATATTTGGAACTTGGTCCATGAGAGCCCAAAGTGGACAGCCATCAGAATATGGTGGAAGCTGTGAATGCATTTGGTTTAGCATATGGTTAGGTTTCTTTGATGGTGCTTCCTAGAAGATCAATAGGCAATGTATTCGCTGCAGCAGACGGCATTGGCAGAAGCATCTCTTCTACCTAGCTTTAGGCAACACGGTTTGGTGAGGAGGGCATTGGACTGGATGTTAGGAGACCCTACCCTGTTAACAGAGGTTCTCTCCTTTAGCTCTAGTAGCAGCAATACGTGCTTTTGCAGTTCTATCAGTGCTGGTGTTGCGACATTCCAGTTGGTCATGGCATGCTAGGTGGTGACAAGGAAGCAGCCCTAGATGGCCAGAGTGTGGTGTATAATAGCACATTTGCCAAGGCACTAGGTTCTATGAACATGATTCATCAAAGCATTTAAGCATGTGCTTAAATGCTTTGCTGGATTGAGGCCTATAAGTGTTAATTAAATAAGTGCGCAGAATGTCTATCTAATTTTCTTAGATCAATAATAAATGATCATGAGCATTACTGTTATATTTGCTTTATATTTGCTCATATCTTCCTTGACACATGGCTAGAAATTACTGCTCTTGCTTGAGTTCCCTAGCAATAAAAGCCTGCAGTTGATCAGCTTTGTCCTCACCTGGCAATTACAGGGAATAATTGCAGATGGTTTTATTGAACAGGAGAGTAATGTGTCCTAAAAATAGTAATAAACATACAAAGCCCCCCCAAAGCATTTAAAGAGCTATTCGAAAAGAACAGCAAGACCTGAGCTCTAGCCTGTTAGAATCATTAATCTCTGGGGACTGCACCTCCGGAGTTAAAACATCAACTCAGAGAGCAACTATGGATCAAATCTTAGGACTCCATGAGTCACAGTTTGGGTGCTATGAGTTTACACGCCAGTAGACAATTTAGCATAAAAGGTATGGGGCCAAACTCCAAAGGCCCAATTCATCCTTTGTGTAACAGAATTGTACACAGTGATTACCCTGTAGAACTCAGTGAAGCTAAATACCATTGGGACCAAGACCCTAGTAGTATTTGAACAAAGTTCGAATATTTATATGGATGGGAACATCAACAGTTACATTAGATAGGATAAAAAAATATAAATGGGATATAAATAATCATGCTTCAGGGACTCAGTCAACCACTAACTGCATGGGGTCAGGAAGAAACAAACTATGAGTTGATTATTCAATAGCTGTCTGCTACTGGGTTTCTCTCTGAAGCATCTGGTACTGGCCATTGTCAGAGACAGGACAGCAAGCTACATGGACTGTTGGTCTGAGGTAGAATGGCTGTTCTTATGTTCTAGGATGAGTAAATTGCACCAAAATTCACTTGCAATCAGGCCCAGTTCGACCAGAACCCTTAGCGAACCTTGCAGTTAACGTGATTGATGTTTCACATGTGTAACAAAACCAGGCCCACATTTAGCCTGATCCACTTGTCAGACAGACAGAGAGGGAAATGAAGAAGTCCCATCCTATTGGTGTGAAAAAAAAAATCCCCTTTCTTCTCATGGCTTTGAAGAAAGAAGGGGGGACCTATTTTGCCACTAAAAAGATGCATTTCATTAATGGGAACCAAGACACTTCACCCTGGATCCAGGATATGAAACCCCACCCAAAACATCAGGGCTGGCAGCAGGCAAGCACTGAGAGGCGAAGGCTGGTTGGCATGTGATCCTTAGACATGAGGTCAAGGCATCCCTGGTATAACTATCTACCCGCGTACTCCACTCACCTCACTGCAGCAAACACTGACCAGTCTGGCTGAAAGAGCTTAAGGGCAGAAGGGACCATTGTGATCATCTCGTCTGCCCTCTTGCATGATGCAGGCTGTAAAGTCTCACCCAGTGATTCCTGCACTGAGCACAAGCTCAGCCAGCAGTTTTTGAGAACATCTCCAGATAAGTGGAGATTTAACTCTGATCACCAGGACTTATTTCTTCCGGTTGAGACTGGACCTGGCTCCAAATGAACTTGCGTTTTGCATTGAAATCAGATCGAGGTCACAATTTTGTCCGTTTTAGATGCAAAAACAAAAGGTGAAAACCTGTTGATTTCATCCAAGCTTTCACAAGCAACATAGCCTGGTGCTCATGGTGCTTTTCAAGAGTGAAGTGCCTGCTATCATCCTCAGAAGAGGCAGCTGCAGGACCAGGGTCCCCCACAACATTCTCTAACCCTGCCGGACCATGTCTAGTTCGGTCTTCATGGATCATTCAATCACTTTCTCTGACGCAAATGCCAATAAGGCAATAATAGGAATACTCTTTGCTATGCAGGCAACTGTCCTCTAGGTCCGAAAGTGAACGGAGGCTAGCAAGTAAGACACACCACGTGGTAATGATTTTCAGCTAATATGATTCTGTCTCCAAGATCGACTGCAGAGATACAAAAAAGTCCCCTATCTATACCACTACCTGGCCCCTTGCAGTTGTGGCTCTCAGCTATAGTGTTTATATCTTATACACAGCTAAGACAGCAATATACCCGTCTCCTTTAGTCAGGAGAAACATTAAAGTAAGTTCAGATTTATGCTGGGGAGGTCAGGAGCTGCAAGTACAGGTTTGTTTTCAATTCCAGACACTCCTAAAGGCAATATAGAGTAGCCGGGCTAAATTCTCCAGAGCCTTCTCAGCTAGACAATTTTGTATTAACTACTTTTAAGAACAAAAAATGCAACCAGTACGTTAATGCACCAGGAATGCCAGATGTTCCAGGATGGCTGTTGGCCGAATTAGGACATCTGAAAGATGCAAAAGGAAATACCCAGGGAACGGGAATAGAATCAGTGTTTTGCCCCCTCTCACTCACTGTCAGTTCGAATCCAGCCTAGAAAATCATATTATGAGCTGAAGCCAGTTGTGTGACTGAGACACAGGACTGGACACTAGGAAATTGGGGTTCAATTCCTGGCTCTGACACAAACTGTGTGACCTGTGGCAAGTCACTTAATCTCTTTCTGCCTCAGTTCCCCACGTGTAAAATGGGGAGAATAGAACCCTCCCTCCCTGGTGTATTCTGAGGACAGATTAATTTGTAAGGTGCTATTAGAGCAGTGGTCCCCAAATTTTGAGGGTCACACACCCCACTTCCCCCGTCCACATCCCCCAGCCCTGCCTGGAGCCAGGGCCAGGAGCAGGGCCGTGGCTCGGGTTGGGTGAGCTGTGACAAAGACAGGGATAAGGGGGCTGGGGCCACAGCTGAGGGTGGGGCTGGGGCCGGAGCTGCAGCCAGGGACCGAGGCTGAGGGCAGGGCAGGAGCAGAGCCAGGCCATGGTGGGGACTGGCAGCCAGGCCCGTGGCCGGGTGCGGCTCCATCCCTGACCCCGCCCGCAGCTTAGACCCCAGGCTGGGAATGCCGCCCCTGCCAGGGGCTGAGGCTGGGGACGAGGCTGGGAACAGACACGTGGCCGGGGCTGAGGCTGAGGGACCACTTATACCCAAGGTGTTCTATAGATCTGAAATACTGTCACATGAAATAGTTGGCAGTTCCGCACTCAATTAACAAGGGGGCAGGACTGTTCTCTAAGCCCTAGCCGCTCCCTCTCCAGTTCAAGGCCGAGGGACATTGGCAGGACACTTGGGGATACTCTCTCTGCCTGTTTTCATCATCCCCATTCTGTGGATGGATAAACAGAGGACTGCAGTGTCCAGAGCTGCCAATGGGACACGCTGGCCAAGCAGTACATTTGCTTCGGAAAATCAGGAGGATGTGCGAAGAATAGTTTGATTTAGTGAAGGATTCTGGCAGGACTGTGATGGTCCCTAGATTAAGTCCATTAAAAACAGCTCCAAGCCCTCCTGGAAAGAATGACTTTGCTGGGCCAACTGTGGCTTGTGCCCATCTCTGCTCTTGCTAGGGACTGTCAGGGCCTCTAAGAACTTGAATCTCAGCAGAGGGATTACAGTTCTGACGCGCCTCTTTCCACCACCTCATCTGATCCCACAGGCAGGAGAGAGCAACTTGGCCAAGCTGGCGGATTTAAGTGCCAGATATCAGGGAGCCGGCCTGAACGGGAGCTACAATAAATCTCAATTGTCCTTTAAACATCTGCTTTAGCTATGTGTCTCTAAACAGCCCCAGATAAAGAACACTGCCTAATCCATATTTTGGGGAAATCCTACAGATGGGATTAGCTATCCCCAGTTCCTCCTCGCTTTCATTTTGGCAGCATCTCTCTCACTAATCAAAGCACAGAGCAGTAGAAGGGCCTTTTTCCAGGGATCTCAACACTCTGCAAAGCTATCCCAGAGATTCACTGGGGATCAGGCTGTCCTCAATGGCCAGGTCTTGCTTTTGATTTACAGCGAATAGCTAGAAGTTCTCTCTTTATACAGTGGCAGGTACTTGGCTACTCACGCCAGTTATCACAGGCTTGGCTACTGCAATATGCATGCACACACTTAAACTGGTCGTGCTTCCAGCAGAGCCGACCCAGACAGCCGATAGGAATACAGATTCAGCATCAGAAGGCATTTGGGTCTTTGCAAGGAGATAACAAGCATCTCTTCCATCAGCTGATTTCAGGATCTTTCCAACAGAAAGTATCAAAAAGGCTAATTTGGGGAGATATTTAAACAACAGGCAGGACAGAAGCTCTAGGGAAATCTTTATCCTATGTTTGCAGGGATATGGACTGGAGGGTCTAGTAGGTCTGTTCCATCTTATGGGCTAGAAAGATGGAAAACGTAGGCCACTAGCCGAAGAAAGCATAGACCACCAACCAACCATTCTCTTCAGCAGTTAACATGCAGCCAAATGACACCCAAATCCATCAGCGCCCTTCGGCAAAGGAACTCTGTGATACAATGGAAGTGGGACTGGAAGCCAGCATTTGGGTGGCATTACATTATAATTACAAACTGCACTTCGCTCGTGCAACCACAGCAATGCTTACTGTGCAATTACATGTCACTACATACAAATGACAGTGCAGTTACAGTTACTTTACCAATTACAGAGCAATTGCACCCACTATGCTAAGAGGTTTTCACCTGTAATTCAGGAAGCAAAGAAGGGGAGGGGGAGGGAAAGTTACTCTAATTGACTAGGGTTTGAACAAACGTTGGGTTTTTAGGCCTGTAGTTTAAGCGTAAATTCAAGGATTGGTGGCAAGCTTGCAGAGCACTGTAGAATCCTAAGGTAGCACATACCTGCATTTATGTTACCATTCTGCCCCCAGCACGTGGCTTGTGCAAGTCTTTGCCATGTAATTCACATTGTAAAAACTGCAATTTCCTGAAGAGGCGGCTGCATTTCTTATGAAGGCTAGCAGGTTTCGTTCAATCTTCAGGCCTTCTGCTAATGGAGCTGGGCTGATTACTTGTTGTGACTCTCAAATGATTATTTGCGAGTCACTCACAAAGCCATCCTGATTTCCTGACTAATCAATGTTTGTGGCGTAGTTGAGGAGGCATTTGGATGAACAATGTTCAGCCTATGGAGTGTTTGCAAACTCTCCCCTCTTTCTCATGCATGATGTCTGATTGGTCACGAGTCACATGATCGTGGTTCCACTCCAGAAACGAACTGGGAGCCGGCGCTGCAAAGCTAACAGTGAAGCAAGCAGCTGTGTTCTGCACCAGCTGAAGCTTCTGGATGATTTTCTAGGGCAGCACATTGCAATCATCCAGTCTGGAGGCCACAAAAGCCAGGATAACTGGTGCTTTCCACAGCAAGAGGGGCATGGTCACCTTCCAGCTAAACAGAGAGAACAGGGTACTTCCAGCCACCAGTAAAAATCAAGGAGTCGTTGAAGACCAAGACAGATGTAACCCCACCATGGTGAGTTGTACCACCCATAGATGGCTCACCTGTGCCCTATTCTCCAGATGCTTCCCCTACCAATCAGCATCACCAGTGAGCCTCAGTCAACTCATTCTCAGCCATGCCCGTAGCTTAGCCAGACGCTGGGAAAGCAGACTGGCTGCATTGTCTGAGCCTGATGGGAGATGCGGAGCCGAGTTGGAGGCTCCAGGATGTTTTCTTAGTAGACAAGGCATCTGCATTCCAAAACCCAAACACCATGATTGCATCAGCAGAGAGGCTGAGGATCTGGGACCAACTTTTCAGCAGCCAAGGCCTTCCTTTGGCAGGTACAATTTGCACCCACAAAAGCATAGGTGCTGGAACTAGGGGTGCTGCTGCACCCTCTTGCTTGAAGTGGTTTCCATCATATACAGGATTTACAGTTTGGTTCAATGGCTCTCAGCACCCGCACTATACACATTGTTCCAGCACCCCTGCACAAAAGAGGCTGGCCTTGCAAGCCCAAGTCTTGGATGGTAACGCATCAAGCTACCCAATCACAGGTGCAGATCAGGCCATCAGAATGCAACTACTAAGACTTGTGCCTGCAGTTCCTTTGCGGGCATGAATTCTGCCCACAAACCAGAAGGCCAGATGGCATCTGCAGACTAGCTAAAAACATACCCTGAATGTGCAAGGAACCTGAACTCCCCATTTGCCCCCCCAAAGTAACCCCTGCCACTCAGGGTTTGAGAAGCATATGGCTGAGGTGTGGTGGGGAACAGTGGTTCCAGGGCTCTCAGCCTCGTACTTTCCATGAGCTCTGAAGTTCACCTAATTTTTTTCATACTGAAAGAGATTATTGACTGGAGAGAGACTACCTTTGAAGCCACTAAGGTCTATTGAGTAAATATGCGTTTAGGCATCTTTTAAAAAAAGTATTGATCAGGTAAGCTGCAACAGGTCTCTTGTAAGAACATATCCTAGCAGCAAAGCTGTGTATTATATATATATGATAGACAGTGGCACTTCACTTTCTTTAGTGCTGCTGCAATCAAGAGTGTGGTGCTGTTGCTCCATCATGGAGAAGAAAAGTCTCTTGCCAAAAGAAACTGCTCTGCATAAGCATGAAACTGCTTTCCAAAGAGGGGAAAGCCCTGTTATAGACAGCTACTGCATTCCATCCCAGACTGCATTTCAATGATAGACTAAAGGATTCCTCTATAATTCACTCTTGTAAGGCACGCAGCTACTACAGTGATGTAGGCAGTATAAGAACCAGAATGGAATGGAAAAGAATAGATTGTGTGGGATCCTGTTATTATTTATATTATGGTTGTAGCACCTAGGGGCCCATGTCCTGGATCAGAGCTCCATTGTGCTAGGCGCTGTACAAACACAGAACAAAAAACAAAAAAACAAAAAAACACAGCCCTGCCCAAAGAGCCTTAGATTGTAAACTCCTGTCTACATTTGAGACCTTATATAGCAACACAGCTCTACTGTCAGAACAAGGAGCAATGGTCTCAAGTTGCAGTAGGGGAGGTTTAGGTTGGATATTAGGACAAACTTTTTCACTAGGAGGGTGGTGAAGCACTGGAATGGGTTCCCTAGGGAGGTGGTGGAATCTCCTTCCTTAGAGGTTTTTAAGGCCTGGCTTGACAAAGCCCTGGCTGGGATGATTTAGTTGGGGATTGGTCCTGCTTTGAGCAGGGGGTTGGACTAGATGACCTCCTGAGGTCCCTTCCAACCCTGATATTCTATGAGTCTATGATTCAGCTGCGCTGCTGTAAGATCTCTTGTGTAGCTGCTCTATGCCGACGGGAGAGCTCTCCCGTCGACATAATTAAAACACCCCCAATGAGCGGCCGTAGCTATGTCAGCGGGAGAAGCTCTCCCGCCAACATAGCCCTGTGCACATTACCACTTATGCTGGCAAAATTTATGTCGCTCAGGGGTGTGTTTATTTTCACATCCCTGAGCCACGTAGGTTTTGCTGACATAAGTGGCAGTGTAGACATGGCCTCAGTTTCTCTCTCTCTCCCCTGCCCTTCTAGTGTCTCCCTGGCAAGGCTTACATATAGCACTTTGGGATCGTTCAGGACATAAGCAGTTACACACGTGTAAGATGTTTTCTTTTCCTAAATACGAACAGTGACGTGATCATTATTTGGATGAGCTTTTCAGTTATGCATGGTGGGGGTGAGGAAAGACCCCTACAATGGCCTATTGCTGACGGATTATTCTCAAACGTGCACCAGCAGTCTAGGCGTTAAACCTGGCAAGATGCGGTGCACCCTCAACTCCGGTTCCAGGAAATGGCAAATGCAAGCACTCAGCACCTGTCAGGATTGAGTCCAGATGCCTTCCCCAAAGCCAGAACTGGGAGAGATTCTCCACTGAATAACAATTACTATCATGATTATTTTGTTATACAGACAAAATGATAATTTGAGCTGCAAAGTGCTATGCATGACAACGGGACTCTATAAATTAAACAGCAACACTGCTTTGCATTCATATAAACACCTTCACCCAGTGATCTCAGAGCTGTTAAAAAACATTAATTAAGCCTCACAACAGTGCTGGGAAGTTAGTGCTCTTGCCTTTTATCTGATACAAGCAAAACAGCTCAGCTGTGTGTCAAAGGCCCTATATTTCTAACAGGTAACAGAGAATCCCCTTTAGTTCAAGTACTGTGCTTTTGGGACAGGAAGAACAGAGTTCTCTCTGGCCTTAGTATCCAACTGAAAGTGAATTTAAAGAACCCTAGTTATCACTCTAAAAAAAAAAAAAAAAAACAGCCACTAAACTGTGGAAAGAAAAACTCCCATTTACTACCTCTGTCTCTCCAGAGATCAGTACTTGAGACACTCCGAGCGTACCAGTCAGCGCAGTATAAATTCACTCAAGCCATTAAGCCCAAACTCCTACCGCATCTGAAAGCGGGACTGTACTGTGGAAAGCCGCGGCAGTTCGTTTTAAGCAGTAATGCCATAACGATTACATGCTTGTGTTTCCTGGCTCAGGCTCTTGACCAATAGCCCTGATCCACTAGCAAGTGATGGGTCATTCCCTCATTAGTAGGAATATATTTCATTAGTCCCTTCTGCGCTCTCTCGGACTCCCCTGCTTTCTCTCCATACCCAAGTGTGCATCTGGATAATGTCACTTGTGTGCAGGATAAATCAGCTGAACAAATCCTATTATATTTTGGAACACTGACAGCGACATGGTAATGACATTGAAACAGGGAAAATACTGTGTTGCTCCTACTGATCTCATGTCACCCACATGGTCTAGCTGCCATGCCAACTTCACTATTGTACTAAGATGACAGAGGTCTCGGTTTCTCTCACCAGAGCCACCATTTTTGGGATGTACGCAGACACATCCATATTATAGATGGTCTGTCTAGTCTCTCCCATCTTTAAAGCGTTATTAACACACCTACCTCCACAGTATCTGTACCGCTGTGGGAGACAGGTCACTGACTCGCTAACAGTACCTAGATTTAAACAGTGGGGGGCTGGTGAAACGAGAAAGAAACTGGGTGATGCGGATGGCACTGTTATATCAATTGCACACACACAGCAGGAGCTGGGCCTAGAACCCTGGTTTTTCAGCTCCAGACAGCACAGGTGTCTAACACTGGAACCAAAGGAAAACTTCTGGTGATGGTGGTATTAGATCCCTTTATGCTCGCTGGGTGGCTAGCCAGGGAGTCTGATGTCACTCACACACAAGCCAGTATGTTATATAGCATGTGGCTGGTGAAGGGTCATCCAGACTTGCTACATCTCATAGGCTGACATATCGAGAGTCTCGATCTTTAGCAAAACCTGCCAGGCCGTGCTCTTTATTCTTGGCATGTGTCTAAGTAAGGGAGAGGTAGCCAGTGGGAAGGGAGGCTGACCATGTGGCTCATGCACTAGACTAAGACACTCCATAGCTCTGGGTTCAACTCCCAGCTGGATCACAAGCTTCCTCTGTGACATGGGGCAAGTTACTTAGCCTCTCTGCGCCTCAGTTCCCCATCTGTAAAATGGGACCAATGATTCTGATTTGTCTATTTACAGTGTAAACTCTTCAGGATAGATACCGTCTCTTACCATGTGGACCAAGTACAGTGAGGCCTCTGGGTAGTAATAATGATGAGCAAGTTGCTGTGCTGCTTTGGGGAGATTTGCTTTGCACCCAGCACAGGACTTTGTAGAATCTCATAGGACGCACCAGGAGCATTGAAACAAAGTAAATGTTTTTTTAAGGACATTGCCAGTTTAGTGCACTAGCTGGTTCTTTAAATATTAGAGTCCGAATCCGGCCCTGACTTACACCCTACATAACTCCACTGAAGTCAGGGAAGTGAGAGGGGGCGTAAGTCAGTGCATGACAAGGCCCAGAGGGCAAAGCTAAATTCAAAACGTACCCTTGACCCCCTTCCTCAACAGAAGGGATATTGTGCGGCTCCGGGCCCGGGGCCAGTGGTGCTTTAAATAGCATCAGGCTTGTGGGAGAGCCTGAGTTCCTTTGCTTCTGGTTCTTGTAGGACTCTTGGATTCTGCTGCTTTTTTTAAAAAACGGTTACGTAACTGTCCCCTTGGGCTGGCGAACTTGCAAGGCAACGCGAGGTCAGGCCTGGTAAGTAGCTGTTCACCTGGCATGTAAACAAGTGCAAGGCAATCATATGGAGCCCACAGAAAACCTTAGGCTAAGCCACGTGCAATGGAGCCGCTGGGGCCCTGGCAGCCGAAGCGGCTAAAATCAGCTCCGGAACAACAAATCTAATCGGTTGCGAGACATACGGCAAAGAGCAACCTGCAGCGGCTGAGACAAACTCAGCAAAGCTCTTCTCCACGCAGGCAGCCAGGGCGGGGCTGCTGCTTAGCGCACCTGCAAGAGATCCTGCCCCTGGGGCGGCGAGCACATCGCACCAAATGCAGCGCGAAGGCGGCCTGCAGAGGAGGGGGCGACGTGGGGGAGGGAGCTAAGAGACTCTGCCTGAAACATCCCAGACACAACAGCACTAGTCAGCCGCCTCGGGCCCCATTCCACCGTCAATGGACGTTCTGTGTGAGCAGGGTCAACAAGCAAGCAAGAAGCCAAGAGAGAACGGCACAGAGCGCAGGGTTATGGCAGCCAGTCATTTAAAGGGACAGAAATCTTATATATTTTTAAAGTCAATATCTTTTAAAAGGGGGTTGGTCTGCAGCTTTATTTTATTTTTTTTTTCTTTAAAAGAAATTTTTGCGGGGACGGGAGAGGAGAGGACGGGAAGGAATTTACTTCCTAGGGATATTTGTTTTGCAATGTTACAGGCAGCCAAACTGAACTAGTGGAGGATTATTATTGGCGTTACCATAGCATGTACACTCTGTAACAAACATAGCATGTACACTCTGTCTACTTTCTGCTGTGGATCATACTTGATGCCTCTAATAAACAACATGTCTGGGACATTAGGTCCTGATTCAACAATGCACTTAAGCACGTGCTTTGATTTGAGTAGGTGCGTACGTGCTTTGCTGCAACATGGCCTTATAAAGGCACTTTTCAGCCATGAATCTCAAAGCACTTTACAGGGCAGCTATCAAGTAAAAACTATGCAAATGAGAGGTCATGTTAGTATGGGCGTGTCCATTCAAATACCAAACTTCAGCCTTTGAGCATGCCCAGTGTGAACTGGATGAATAATGTGTGAATAATAATGCACAAGGCATTATTTCTGGGCCTGTTACCTTTCAACTTGCTGTCCTGGCTGAGCAGGAATCAGCTAACCTGAGTGCCTTATATGTTTAAACAAAGTGTTCTTTCCTCTCATCTGAGAGACCAGACTCCTGAGTGCTTCTTAAACATTACAAAGGCTTTGCCCAAGGTCACAGAGGTCAGCTAGGACAAACCCAGTTCTCATATACTCAGCTCCACTGGGCCCCAGCTGTCCAGTCTAGAATACTCCATGTGTTCGGTACACTGTACATACAGCAGCTAATTAACCTGCATGGCTGCTTCAGTGGAGGGGTTAAGAATTGCTGGCCACATTTTACAGAGGAGAAGCTAAGGCACAGAGGTAAAGTTCCTTGCCCGAGGTCACACAGCAAGTCAGTGGCAGAGCTGGACGCTGAACTCAGCAGCTCTAGTCATCCAGCCCTGTCCTCGTTCTACCAGAGCGCAGAGATAATAAATGTAGCCCTTACATAGCATGTTTCACCTAGAGACGCAATCCGCTTTACAAAGCAGGTAAAGGTCAGATGGGGGAGCCGTAGCACAGAGACGGGAAAGAACTTGTCCCAGGTCCCTCAGCAAGATGAAGGGCAGAGTCAGGAAGAGTGTCCAGGACACCAGAGTGACAGTCCAGCGCCCTATCCATTGGGCCACACTGCCTCTGTGTGATTGACAGCTCTATCTGCTCCCAGAGTCAATATCAACTGAGAACCACCCTGTCTCGTTTCCTAGGCTGAAGAGGTGCTCTCCACTACCCACAACGTCTACTGGGACTGATTATATGAGCATAGAGCCTGAAATAATAAGACTAGTTGCCTCCTCTAACCATCTGGAGATAGTCTGGAGAAGAGAAGACTGGGTGGGGGGACATGATAAACAGTTTTCAAGTACATAAAAGGAGGAGGGAGAAAAATTGTTTTCTTTAATCTCTGTAGATGGGACAAGAAGCAATGGGCTTAAATTGCAGCAAGGGTGGTTTAGGTTGGACATCAGGAAAAAACTTCCTAACTGTCGGGTGGTTAAGCACTAAAATAAATTGCTTAGGGAAGTTGTAGAATCTCCATCATTGGAGATTTTTAAGAGCAAGTGAAACAAACACCTGTCAGGGATGGTCTAGATAATACTTAGTCCTGCCATGAATGGAGGGGACTGGACTAGAAGACCTCTCGAGGTCCCTTCCAATCCTACACGTCAATGATTTTTATCTACAGTGAACTTTGCCTGCACAAGGCATTATTTCTGGGCCTGTTACCTTTCAACCTGCTGTACTGGGTAAATCTTTGAGTCCTTGTCTTGACAGTATCTTTAGAGGAGGAAATGAGGAGGGAGCTATAAATGAACCACTCTTTGGCAAATTTTTAAACATCTAAATGTTATTAAACCCCCCATTACACTCTTTGCCATTTCTGATAGCAAATCTCCCCGGTCTGAGGGTGGAAACAGAAACTTTCAACTTTGGAATCAGCTTCCCCTTATGTTTGCTTTGCTGAGGGTTTATAGATTCATAGATTCCAAGGCCAAAATGGCCCATTGTGATCATCTCGTCTGACCTCCTGTATAACACAGGCCATAGAACTGCCCCAAAACAATTCCTAGAGAAGATCTTGTAGAAAAACATCCAATCTTGATTTTAAAATGGTAAGTGATGGAGAATCCACCACGATCTTTGGTAAATTGTGCCAGTGGTTAACTAAACTCAGTTAAAAATTCATGCCATATTTCCAGTCTGAATGTGTCTAGTTTCAACATCCAGCTATTGGATCATGTTATACCTCTCTATGCTATATTGAAGAGCCCATTATTAAATATTTGTTACCCAGGTTGATATAGACTAATAACATCACCCTTTAACTGTCTCTTTGTGAAGCTAAATACAGTGAGCTCCTTGAGTCTATCACTATAAGGCAGGTTTTCTAACCCTTTAATCATTCTCGGGGCTCTTCTTTGAACCCTCTCCAATTTATCAACATCCTTCTTGAATTGTTGACACCAGAAATGGACACAGTGTTCCAGCAGTGGTCACACCAGTGCCAAATATAAAGGTAAAATAACCTCTCTACTCCTGCTCAAGAGTCCCCTGTTGGTAATCTATGTGGATTTAGGAAAACTGAAAAAGGTAAGAACTATAAGTAATGGAATGAAGCGGAAGGAAAATGTAAAAGGAGGATGGGAAGAATACTTCCCAACAGTGGGATCGTGGAAGAGTCCCTAAGGCTATAGCTTCGTAACTATCTCCCTGGTCACAGCCTCAGCAGACACTGAACCCAAGACCTTTGGATCTAACACACATAATAAGCCTCTACAGGTTGAGCTAAAAGAGCAGCTTTATTAGTTCAGAAGCACTAATGGACTCCACTAGAGAGAGACAAAGAGCCCCAGCATGCTAGTGCAGGTTACATCTGCACTGGGGGATTTACCGAAAATATTCCCACTGGTGAGCGCAGTTACATGAATTAGTCCCACGGAAGCTGAGAGGCTATTGCTATCAGGAACTACTCAGAATGAGAAAGTGCTCAACTCATACCGACATGAGTGCAAGGATCATACGTGCAAAAATGCAGAGGCCAGAACACCTTACTGAACTTATCCTAAACTGATCCAGTTGTCGTCCTTGCGTGATCCTTGCATACACTGATAGTATGGGAATACCACACAACCCCATGCATCGGAGGTCCCACCTCCTTAATTCGAAAGCAACTGTCCATCTATTTTTCAAAGAGAAATGGATATTTTCCTATGCACTGAATAAAAGTTTTAGCAGTACAATAATCCACCACCACTCCCCTACTGTTCCTGGAGACTGAAAAGACGAAAGCTAAGGCGAGAGGCCACACAAGGCTTTGCTTTTGGTGCTACTTTTCTCTTAGCCTCTGGACATGCTGGCACTTCCTACCACACCTCCACCCATCTCTATGGAGGATTCTATTTTGCAGACAGAACGCTCCGGGTGGGGATTCCTGGGAACAATTGACTAGTAAGTGGCAGTGTTGTCCAGTAGCCAGTGCACAGGACAGATTCAGGAGACCAGAGTTCTATTCTGAGCTGCGCATTGACCTACCCCATGATCTTGAGCAAATCATGTTTCTCTCTGTTTCAATTTCTCCATCTGTAAAATGGGGATAATGATACTTTCCTTCCCCGGTAAAGCACATTGAAATCTTTAGATGAAAAATATGGTGTAAGAACTTGATATTATTATTGCTAGGACAGGTGTTTGTTCTCCCAACAAAAGCAGAAATCCAAATTGATAACCCATTGTAGGGGAGGGGGGAGATGAATAGTAACACACTAACATTCACAGCCACTTGCTCATCACAGTTGCATGGTACGTGGATCTTCAGGACAACAGCAAGCATAGAACTCAATTGCTCCTATATTAAGAACATAAGAACGGCCATACTAGGTCAGACCAAAAGTCCATCTACCCAGTGTCCTGTCTTCCGACAATGGCCAACGCCAGGTACTTCAGAGGGAATGAACAGAACAGGTAATCATCAAGTGATCCATCCCCTGTCGCCCATTCCCAGCTTCTGGCAAACAGAGGCTAGGGACACCATCCCTGCCCATCCTGGCTAATAGCCATTGATGGACCTATCCTCCATGAACTTATCTAGTTCTTTTTTGAACCCTGTTATAGTCTTGGCCTTCACAACATCCTCTGGCAAAGAGTTCCACAGGTTGACTGTGCATTGGGTGAGGAAGTACTTCCTTTTGTTTGTTTTAAACCTACTGCCTATTCATTTCATTTGGTGACCCCTAGTTCTTGTGTTATGAGTACAAGTACAGACCCCCTACTGCTTGAGCTATAAGAGCCTCTGCCTGTAGCTGCTAGCCATAGAGGGTCTATGACACACCATTAAGCAGTCTTGGTTCTCGCCCACAGGATAGTGGTGCACCCATCAGTCACCACGTTATAACATTTTGCACTTGCACAGCATGTTCCGGCCTTGTCGTCATCAATGCAGCGAGGGTAAGTGACTCGCTCAAGCTCACATAAAAAGGTTAGTGGGAGAGTTGGGAATATACCCAGGAGTCCTGACTACCGTTCCCCTGCTGAAACTACTTGGCAACTCTGCCTCCCTGTGACTCACACTTTGATCCCTCAGAATAAGAGGCTATCCGAGCACTTCTTTAGCTGTCCTCCCAGCCAAGCCGCTCATCAGGGAATAACTTCGAAGCCCCCCCAGGTATGCCCCCCAAAGCCCCACTATCCTACGGTGGTGGGAAATTATTGTACAACCAACCCTTTGAGAGCTCCTGTGCTCAGAAAGGTTTTTGTCCAGAGCTGCCACAAGAAACAAGAAGAGATTGAATACAGTAATTTAGACAGTCAAACTCCATTTCCTGCCAAAAGACAAACGAAAATACACACAAAAGGCAGCAGTCAGGTGGTGGCTGGGGGCTGGCGCTTGATTATCTTGGACAGATATTTCACTAGAGTATCCTGGCGGCAGCGGCTAAGGTGACACCTTTTCATTTAAGGCACTCGGCTTTGTTATGCTGCAGTTCATCAAGCAGGCGCTTGTGAAAAATAAGAATCCAATCAGACAGATGAAAAGACCTGGCTGCCAGGAGAAGCGGCTGAGCTTACTCCAGAATAGCGAGGGTCAACCGAGGAAACCTTACATATCACTACCCCGGACACCGTGGCTGGGTTTCAATCCCCACCCAACACCCAGTCAGGTCATCTGCTCCCTTCCCCTGGGGTCTCCAAAGCAAGTGCTATGACACCAGTGCTATCTACTGGGAGATACCTGCTACAATCCCATCCAGCTCTGGTGTTTCAGGGTAGCAGACCACCTGTCTGTTCCCAGCAGCAATGGGCCGTAGAAGGCTCCACTGGGCCCTGAAGCTGTACCACAGGATGGAGAGTGGACTCCAACTAGCACACTGCTCTGGGAAGTATCCTCTCTTTGGGGAGGCTGCCCTAGGAAGTGTTGGAGGAGGCTCACTAGAGGACTTCCCCCCCAAAACATTGATCCTTGAGAGCAATAATGTTGATGGGCTTCAGCCAGTGGGAGAGAAGGAAAGACAAATAAATGGGCAGGTGAGAGGGATCCTGAAGGGCATCCCCTAAAATAAGTTAAGGATTTTTAATATAGATAAAAGCAACACCACAGAGTAGCTCAAGGTGCCTGCATTTCCCAGGTGGGCGAAGGCACCTGGCTTTTAAGTCTTGTGAAGGATAGTCCAGTGGTTAGGGCGTAAGTCTGGGACTCAGGATTCCTGGGTTGAATTCTCTCCTCTACCACAGGCTTCCTATGTGACCGTGGGCAAGTCACTTAGTCTCTCTGTGCCTCAGTGCCCATCTGTACAACGGGGATAAATAGCACTGGGGACTTGGCAGGATAAATGCTTTTAAAGATTGGAGGCACTCAATACGACAGCGATGGGGGTCCTATAAGTACCTGAGATAGAGAGATAAACAATGCACCTGAAACCTGTGGAAATCCATTATGCCCAAACCATGGGCTGGAGGCCATGCCCCCCCCCCCCACACACACACTTTTAAAAGTGGAATGGCTATGACCGCCTTCCCCTTTTTACCAGCTGTAAGGGCAAGCAATGGGGGGGATGGGGCAGAGAGGAGTGAGTGGGAGGGGGGGATCTGGGGGGGGAGAAGAGGCAGCGTGGGAGGGGGCCTCGGGGGAAGAGGCAATGCAAGGGCAGGGGGAAGCAGTGTGAAGGTGGGATCTTGGGGAGAAGGGGCTCTGCAGGGAGGGGGGCATGGTTTGGGCTCCTGTGGACCCCCCACATTTTTAGGGTGCTTCCGCTGCTCCTGGCCCAAAACACTCACCCTGTGTCCGTTACTATGTTGGGTTATCCGAACATGAGCAATTATAGTCACAGACTTGCATGCCTCTTATAGTTTCTATCAGAGAAGAAGAGATTCTTCTTCACTTCCTGTCCTAAACTCCTTAGTAGTAGAGCTGGTCTCTCTCTCTCTCCCCAGTCCCCATAGGTATAACACTACATTTCATGAAACTTTTTGAAAGTTCAAAGTTGTTTCCCTGTCACACGGTTTAAAAAGCAAACCTACTTGGTGTTTTTGGTTTTTTTTTAAATGCATTTCCCCCCCAAAAAACATTGTTATCGAAACAGCCACTGAAATGGTACGAGCTCCAACCTCCTACCAACCTTCACTATACATGGAAAACGTCAATAATCATTTCAATAAACATTTGGGTTTAAAAAGTGCCAAAAAATTGTGACGAATGAAACATTTCAAAAAAGCGATGAGGTCGGGGAGGGTAATATCTTTTATTGGACCAATTTATGTTGGTGAAAAGGGACAAGCTTTGGGGTACCCAGAGCTCTTCGCCAGCTCTGGGAAAGGGACTCAGCACAAGGGTGTAACAGATCAGGAGTTAACACATTTCCCAAGAGACTGTTCAAGGTGAAGTGGGCAGTTAACGCGCCTACAGTCATAGGGCAAAGGAGGGTCAGCGGAGTGGGTTACAGATAGTAATCGGTGATGTGATTGCTGAGCATTGTGGGATCAAATGTATTATTCAAACGTAAGCTATTCTTATCTCATATGTAAACAGTGCTGACGGAACAGGGGGATGCTGCAACATTACCTGGAGCCATTCATCACCCAAGTGAATAATGCCTGTTTGAAAAGCCACTGAGTAGTCATAAAAAATGACCAATTTCCCCTGATTTATGCTGCAGATTAGTAACTACTGCCTTCTGCCCTTAAAAGGGAAGGAACGTGCACGATCTTTCATTCATCCATTTATTTACTGTTCTTCATTCTTCCCTTTCTGAAAACTTTACTTGGTGAGTAAGTTTGTACTGCCAAAAAAATCCCTGCTCTTGGTTAGTTTACTCCCCTTTACACACACACACACACGCTTAGATTTTGTAAGCAATGGCACCTGGGACTTTGCCTCCAATTCACTCTGCGAGCCAGGCCAGCCCAAGCCTTAGGGCCATTAGCTGGAGAGACTCAGACCCAGCCTCTTGTGCCCAAGCGATGAGCGTGAAGCTTGGTGTGCTCAGGCCAGCTGAGTCACCAACTCAACAGCTCATTTCGCTTGATGCCAGCGGTCACAGCTGCCGCTCCGGCTCAGCAGCAAGGCGCTCTGACTGGCTTGGGCAGCCAAGTGCAGCACGCTCCTCCCCGTCTCCTCTGTAATTATTTGTGTGCGTGCTGCAGTCCGTTACTGCCGCGTGCCGGGATGGCTCACTGATCAGACTCTATGAACTTGGTCGTGGCCGTGAACAACCATTGCACGGGGAAGGAAACGGAAGCAGCCACAAAGCCGGGGGGGACTCGGATTTTCTGTTAACTGCTTGCTGCCCTATTCAAAAAACATGGGGCCTAGAGTAGCTGTACCCTGCGCTCCAGCTCACGGCAATGTGTCTACAGCGTGGGGGGCTATTGCTGTAGGGTTTAGGAATGAACTCTGTTTACTACAGGAGAGCAAAAAAATCAAGACCTATGCTTGACCACATCTCTTAAAAGCCCAACCAGCTCCGCCTAATCTCTGTCAGTCTCACTGTAGCATTCCCAGAGCTTCTCACCACCCACCGCGTCGGCCAGCCGAGGCCTTTGGCCAGGCTGGGGACTTCAGTTTCTGATGGCGAGGCAGCCGTGTAGCTCGCCACCCTTCAATTCTCATTGTGCTGACAGGCAAAGCCACTCTGTGTATACATTTTACAACTGCAACCACGCAGCCATGCTGGCGGATGGCTGACAAGGGCTGTAACTGGGGCAAATCACCAATGGAGAGAAGGCCCTAGAGAGACGTCTATCCCAGACATCTCTGCAGCCACCTCCACTTATTGAAAGGCTACACTTTCCAGGCTTGGGGGCTGGGTTCTGCCAGCTGTATTGAAGTTGAGGAGTTAGTACCTTTCCCTGGGGCAGCCCACTGAAAGCAACAGGGCTGCTTCCAGAGCAAAGTGCTTCTCAACTTAAGAGTTCAGAATCTAATAATACTCTGAATAATGCCTTTCATTCGGGGCTCTCGAAGCACTTTCTCCACTGTACAGATGTAGAGACTGAGGCCCAGTAATGCTTTGGCAGCTTTCCCTGCCTGGGTCCCAGAGCAAAGCTGGGAAAGGAACAGAGTCCCAGTCCCCTGCTCCAACCACTAGGCCATGCTCTCCCTCCAACTCTTTGCTCACATTCTCCTATGCAATTTAATAGTTGTTTTTGTCGATGACTCATTATAGGGACCACAGGGATCTAACTGTCCCTTTTATGGCTTATCAACGCCACTGCCATGATGGGGTTAGTGAGGTTCAGTGTTTTGTTTTAGAGCTCCAAACTCCCAGCACAACTGACTCGCTGCAGGAGTATGTCTACAGGCAGCACATACCCCTGTGTGGGGAGGTTTAGCGGCCCAACCAAGTAACCCCAGCAGAAATTACTCAGCTTCAACCTAAAGGCAGCTCTTTGAAACTGCCACGCTCCAGAAAAATCAAACCCAGATGTACCTCTGGGCTTGATCCTTCTCCCACTGGAGTCAACGGGAGGGTTGCTTTTGGCTCCAATGGGCAGAAGGAATCCGATTCAAAGAGAGGGCCTGATTCTCATTTACACCAAGGCCTCTTTCTACCAGGAGTAGAGCTGGGATTTTTGCCCACTTTCCGGCCCCTTTACGCTGCCAGTGGCCTAAGCATACAGGGAAATCACCCGCAGAAACTAAGTCAGACTAAATTTCTCTGCCATTGAACCAAATGGGGACTCCCCGGCAGAAAGCGGAGTGGGCACCGTGTGAATCAAAGAAGAGGCATTCCAAGTCTGCCATTTGAGCGGGGGACATCCCACAGGGCTTAGTTTGCAATGAAAGAGGCGCCGGAGCTCAAGCACTTATTTTACATTCATAACCGGATACAGCAAGCCCAGAGGTGCCGGGGCTATGAACTGCCTGCCACGCCTAGAGGTACCAGGCTCAGCAATGCAAGCCCAGGCACAAATGAAGTGCTCACGTTCCGACTCTGCCATTCGACTGGAGGGCAGTGGAAACACACCGTGTTTTCCATTCTCCCTTTGCTCAGACTTGAACTTATAAAATAAATAAATTTATAAATTAATGGAGATATCCCATCTCCTAGAACTGGAAGGGACCTTGAAAGGTCATCAAGTCCAGCCCCCTGCCTTCACTAGCAGGACCAAGTACTGATTTTGCCCCAGATCCCTAAGTGGCCCCCTCAAGGATTGAACTCACAACCCTGGGTTTATCAGGCCAATGCTCAAACCACTGAGCTATCCCTCCCCCCTCCGCTGGAGCTAACTTGCCGGAGCTAATCAAGCCGGGAAAACCAAAGCACAGCGCTCGGACTATTACACGCAGCCCCGGTGCAGTTCACGCTGTGCTGCTGATTTCGGTACAGCATATCAAAGGCTGCAACACACCGCCTGGGCTGAGGCAGATCCCAACAAGAGTAGCCTACACAATCAGTCAACACAAGGATGCCTGGGCTTATTTGCCGAATAAACCCAAGCACCTCACCCCCACCCCGAATCTTCCCCTTGAATCTTGTAGTATTTAGTTCTGATCTTCAAGCTATTCCCTGATCACTTTTTGGTGCACAGACATTGCAGAACTGGCTCTGCATGGGGAATTGGGGACTTCAGTGGGTTAATGGCCCATGTTCCAGACCCCTAAAAAAAAAAAAAAAAAAACCAAGCAATTTCTTAGCAAATCTCACTGTGCAAATTAGTTTAGACTCTGCCTCAAATTAAGATTTTTGGGGTAAAATTCCACCCATAGGCAGAGGTGCCACCTTAAGGGGTCAGGGTTTCAGTGGTGCATAGGGATTTGTGCTAGTCTTCTGGACGGAGGTGGAATTTCATCCCTAATTAATTATTTTGTGGAATAATAACTAAGTAAATAGGCTGATGCCCTCAGAATCTCTCAAAGCACCTTACACTAATTCTTTAACAATCACAACCCTCCCGTGAGGTAAGAAAGCATTATACTCCCCAATATACAGATGGGGAAACTGAGGCACAAAGAGGTCACATGGTAAGTTGGTAGCAGAGCCTGGCATGGAACCCAGCAGCTCCAGCTCCTAGTTCTCTGGTCTACTCAGTAGGCCACACTGTCCTGGTACAAAACAGCCACATGAAGTAGCTCAGGTGGTGGAGCTCAGCATGGCTGGTTAAACACGTGACTTACCGCGCTGCTACAGGGAATGTCCTTGACTTTGAGCCAGGCCAGATCTAAGGTCCCCTCTCCCCTGTAGCAGGACTGAAGCCTTTCTTTGATGCGGTCGTTGATCTTTTTCAGGATGAAGATGCACAGAGCAGACTCATCCAAGGACTTCATTTTCCTCTTCTGCCCCTTGGAGAAGACTGTGAAGAGGATATCGTCGTCAGGGCTGGCACCCAAGGACCTGGCCAAGATGGCACCTGCCTTGGATAAATAGGCTGCTTGGAGGAGCCGGTACTCCACCCCGTTCTTCTCGCAGCCAATGGGCACCTCGACATAGGAGTTGAAGGCTGTGTCCTCCTTGCAGAGCCGGACCAGCTTGGAGGTGTAGACCTGCTCCTTGGTGGTGGAGCCAGGTGGGGAAATCATCTCGGGCTGCAGGGTCAGAAAGTAGACGAAGTTGCCGCTGCTGAAGCCGTAGATGTAGTAGATGTCGAAGTCGGGGATGATGGTGAACGTGTCTGAGGGGATCTTGATCATAGAGGCCACGAACTCGTCGTGAAAGACGTAAGCGAACATCCCGTCTGCCTCGGAGTTCTTGGTGAGCTTCCTGCTGGAGATGGTGGGGAAATACTCCGGCTTGCCGTCCACGGCTGTGGCAATGAACAGCTTGTCATCCATGTTGCTGTAAGAAACGATGACTCCAAAAACAGAGCCACTCTCGTTTACCCCAGAGAGGTAATGCTCCTTCTTATGGAAGGGCTCTCCCAGCTTGAAGAGGTCGTCCAGCCTCAACAGCTTGCAGATCCCCTGGTAAAGGCTCCCACAGGCGATCAACCGGTTCTCCTTGTAGTCTATCAGGAGCATCTTGTTGATATTGTTAGTGAGAGTCAAGGGTTCATTGCAAGTCTGGACTATCCTGGGAGGATAGCACTTTGGGTTATCCTCATCTGGACCAGTCTGGTGGGTCACCAGAACTTTTAGGTCATTGGAGAGTTTGTAGATCCTGTTGACGGCCCCCAAGTAAATGTGCCCAGTTTTTTCATCAACCACCAAGTGGTTAAAAGTCCCCTCTGCCTGCTCTCCGGAGAAAGTGGCAAAGGGCCTCTTTGGATGAGGTGGCTGTTGCCTAGCAAGGGATGACATCATGGTAGATAGGAGCAGGTGGGAAATCAGGCAAGTCCATTTCCACATGGCCGCCGACATGGTTAGAAAGTTTTGTATTCCCAAGGGAGTGAGGATGCGGAGCGGCAAGTGTTTTCAAAGTCCCTTCGCGGATTTTGTCCTACAAGCAAAGGGAAAGGAAAACAAAAGCATATTACTATGGAGTATTTCCCGCCCCTCCAGCCTTCAAAACCATGCCATCCTCAGAGCATATTTAATTGCTAATCCCCCCTTTCTCATCTCTGCTCTCGCCGTATAAAACCAGCACAAAGGAACCCTCCTGGAAAGAAAAGACTGGCAGAAATCTCGTGCCAGATTAATAACCACACACACACACACACACACACACACACACACACACACACACACACACACACACACACACACACCATAACACAATAGAAAATGCACTGGAAGCAAGCATAATGTAAAGGGTTAATGGCCACAGATATGGACTAGTATTTACATTACGAAGCCCTGGCTTTGACAGGGGTCCCATTGTGCTAGGCACTATACAGGCATATAGTTCCTGCCCCTGCGTTTACAATCCAAACAGACAAGACAGAATGAATTATGATCCCCTTTTTACAGATGGGAAACTTGAGTAGAAGAGAGATTCAGTGACTTACCCAAGGAATGGGTGGCAGAGATAGGAATTAAACCCAGATCTTCTGTAGCCAAGTTCAGTGCCTTAACCACCCTCTCTCTCTGATAGAGTCTCACCTCTTACCTAGAAGTAACTAATAGAGTCAGTGTCCCTCCCTCCCTCTTCTCCTGGTGCTGTTCCACTTTGTATAAATTAAATATTCATAGGCCCAGAGAGGAGAGAGCCAGAAAGACACACGGACTCTATAGCCTGGTTTTTGGCCCTGACCTAGGACGTGGGACACCTAGGTTTAGGTTCTTGCTCCAAATCAGATAGGGCAGGAACTTTTTTTCTGCATCAGAGTGAAACCAAGATTTTGAAACCTTGAAATCTTTCATGAAACAAAACCGTTTCTGTTCAGCCCCAGTGGGAACCCAAACCTTTCCATTTCACCCCTTTGAGCTGCAGTTTTTAGTGCAGCTAAAGATGATACATATACTGGCACTCCGTGTCCTTCTAGCCTGTCTACACTATGCACGTAAAGGGGTTTCCCAACACCATTGTCCCGCATCACTGCAAACGCTGAATGGTGCTTTAACTGCGTAGGTTTAAAGAGACAGCTGTAAGTTGGCCTAGGTTTTAAACACACAGCTAAGTTCCCCTCTTTACCCGGAGACAGAACCCTGCATTAGCCAGGTTTGAAGACAGCTCCATTGTTACTGGGTTCCCTGGCATAGCTGCATTTGTATGGTAGCCAGGACCTGTGAAACTGCACCTCCTCCTTTTCATAGCTGCTTATTTAACAAAAGCCAGTTCAGGTCCTTTGAGTCCTGCAGAGCTCATACAGCTACCGGAGACGGAGCTAGATTTCATTCTGGCTCACGCATCATATGTGGAACTTCCAACTAAGTGCTGAGTGCAAAAGCCTTATTAGAGGCAACCATTAGAGCAGGCTCCAAATCCAAGACAGTCACAAACCACACACCCCTGAATGTTAGGCTGTTCAAAGCCTGGGTCAGACTGTCACAAAGTGCCCCTTCTCTCTTCAAAAGGAGCTTTGCTTCTGCTCCTTATAAACCCATCTCAAAGGGCTAGGCTCTGCCACCCCTACTCATGCGGAGTTGTTCCACTGATATAAATGGTGTTAATTATGAAACAAGGGTGGTGAGATCTGGTGCCAAGGATTGCAAGTGGCAAGGTGAACACAGCAGGATTTTCGGATCCCAGAGAGTTGAAGGTGCGGCTAAGGCAATTAGAACCACTGGGCTAGATCCACACCTAGTCTGAATCCACTAATATCAATGGAGCTACAAAGAGCGGGGGGGATAGCTCATTGGTTTGAGCATTGGCTTGCTAAACCCAGGGTTGTGAGTTCAATCCTTGAGAGGGCCATTTAGGGATCTGGGACAAAAATCTGTCTGGGGATTGGTCCTGCTTTGAGCAGGGGGTTGGACTAGATGACCTCCTGAGGTCCCTTCCAACCCTGATATTCTACAATTTACATCAGCTGAGGGTCTGGCCTATCTTCTTGTGACTTGGAAGCTGATCAGATCTGACCAGGAAGCCACATGGCAGGAATAAATCTGCCATCACACAGTCACTTTTCAGAGTATTTACACAATTCGGGTCTACGCACAAATCTCACAAAGGACAGTTGCATTTCTCTACCCCCCCACCCCAGCTTTAATTTCCCAGCTGCTGCATTTGACACATGCTGGGCAGAGGTCATGCTGAGTTTACTTGAGGCATGTTTACTTTGTCCTGCTTTGGCCTTCTGGTCCAACAAATATTTTGAAAATCAAGTTTACGCAACAAAGTTCAAGAGACTCCCTCTCTCTCTCTCTCTCTCTCTCTCTCTCTCTCTCATCAGTGAGAAACTGTTCTCTCTGCACCCGGCCAGTCACACAGGGCTGTAAGCAGGGCTTTTAATAATCTTTATTATGATGGATAGAGTGGCGATGGGATGAGTTGTCCCTGTGCAGCGATTCCTCTTCAGCTCCTGTCTCAAGGGTGGACTCTTTCAAAGGAGAAAGCTGGACCCAGTGTTCTGAAATGTCACACGGTGCCCCTGAAAACTAGTTCTTGTCACTTGTGAATTACGATCTGTGTTTCTAATGGCTGCCTAGACACTGGGGTGATTGGAGCACTAGAAATACATAAGGAGAAAAGAGTCTTTTAAGAGAAGTTTTTATTACTTTTCCCCCCCTCTCTCAGCCCTGCAAAGTCAGCACCGCTACAGGATAAGGAAACAGGTTCTATGGTGGCTCATGGGTCAAGCATCACACTGTTAACCACAGCCCCAATTCTGCAGTGAGGTCTACCTATACAGAGCTCATTCTTGGGTCAGGGAGCTATGGTCCAAACGCAAAGGAAAATTCATCCCATGGTAGCAGCTAGGCAAGCCGACTGAAAACAACTTGGCTACACGGGGTTACGGAGAACACACGCCAGCCTGTAGAATCTTGGGGGCATAAGCCAGAAAGAACCCAGCTTGACGTTCAGGTGCCACAAATACTTGTTACAGAGTATAAAGCACTTCAAAATAGCAAGCCCCATGGGGGAAAGTCTTCACATACAGAGAGAAGTCTGACAAGTGTCTGCCCTGCCAATCACTGAACAAGACACAGCCCCTGGCCGGAGATGTTCATTATCTAAACAGATCGGGCGGGGCGGAAATACACTGGCAGACTGGCCTGGGGGAGGTTCTGCCTTAGAGGTTTGGTTGGTTTCTTTGTTGCAGTGTGAGGGGCAGGCAAGGCTTAGCGATTTGAGAGATTCATAAAAGAAAGGAGTGTTGACATGGGTGAACACCTGATGTCCTGAGACAGGGGGAGTGCTAGGCACAGGGACACCATAGCTGAAAGCACTCAGGAGATATAGGTTCTATTCCCGACTCTGCCACTGAGCTGCTGTGTGACCTTGGGAACATCCCTTCACCTCTCTGTTTCTCCTCCCACCTTTTGTCTTGTCCCCTTAGACTGTTAGTTCTTCAGGACATAGACTGTCTGTTACCATGTGTATATACAGCATCAGGCACAATGGGGACCCGATCTCTGACTGTAGCACCCAGAGGCTCCAACATTGTTTGGGTTTATTAAAAAAAAAAAAAAAAAAAAGTCTGTTTGTCACAGCATAGGGCAGAGACATGGATGCCTGTAATTAGTTATTTACTGAGCAGAGAGTGGGCAGCGTTCCTGCTACATCTTAGAGGAGGCACCAGAGAGAAAGAGAGTGTTGTGCATCTCAAAATGCTTATCACCCACATCGAGGGATGGTGAAATTACAGCCACTGGGAAGACTGAAACAATACAATGCAGTAAGAATACCCAGCTTGTCGCTCCACACGGCCTGAAAGAGACTGATTAGAAAACAAATAAACATGGAAACAAAAGATAAGAAGGGAGCAGAAAATGAGATCTGGCATTCAGGCTTTGATCTATTCCAGTGGTTCTCAAACTGTGGGACCCCAAAGTGGGTCTCGACCCCATTTTAGACCCCTGATCTATTTGCTTACCAGGGAAAACAAAAAACCCAGAGCCCAAGTCAGCCTCGTGCAGAGATCTACAGTGCAGCCTGCACTTAAGGATTTGACTACGCGTGAAGGTGTGGCCTGTGGAGACTTCATGTCCCAGCATGCAATGCCCTATCTTGATCCAAGTTGACCATCAAGATAGATGAGTGCATGCTGGGACCTGTAGTCTACATTGAAAAAAATATGCAAATTACAGGCACTGTATCTCAAGTCACTGGGTGCTCCTCAGCTGAGACACAGATGCAGTATCGAGTGATCACATCTGCGCTGCCTGGGTATCCACACAGCACTGAGCAATACCCCCAAAGCTCTGTCCCAGCATGCACTAGGCTCAATGGAAAATCTGAGAGGAGTCCTCTATGCTTCTTCACCCCCTCGGGATTTTGGAGCAAGTGGGGTAGGGGGCAGATTGCCTCTTCCATGGAAAACTCTCCATGGTGCCCCTTGCAGAGCCTCTTGGGCAACATCCCCTCAGAGGCTGCAGCCAATCCAGTGCAGGGACAGCCAGGGCCGACGAGAGGGGTGGGGATGCCGGTACAAATTACCGGGGCCCGGCAGTCCGGAAGGGGGCCTGGGGCCCAGCTTCCCCCCCCCCCCCCCCAGTCGCCCTGTTTAGCCGGTCCACCCTTGCTGTGGGGCCCGAACCCGCTCTCGGCAGCCCTGGGGACATGCTGCTCTGCTGGCCTGACCTACCTCTGCGTGCCCCACCCACACCAGAGCAAAGGGGACACTGTGAGACCAGCAGCACTAACAGCTCACAGTATTTCCTGGATGACACCACGAGACAGAGCAGCCAGCCTCTCTGCCACACCCCCTAGGCCCATATGGTCCTGATCCTGCAGAACCTCCGGGAGCTTCATGGGGTGCCAGAGAAGGGAGGAGAGGAAGATATCGCTCTCCCTTTCTGCACCCTAAAGGGGAGCTGCGCCAGAGCAGAGGTTACATTGTGCATCAAAATGGCGCCTGGGAACCTAGGAATTGCCAGACTGGACCAGACCCAAGGTCCAACTAGTGCAGTGTCTTATCGCCATCAAAGACCAGGACCCGCTGCTTCGGAGGAAGGTGGATGAACCCCACAGTAGCAGAAGCAGGACAATCTGCCCCCCGCATTCAGTCTCATCCTGGTTAGAGGATACCATTAGGCCCTTCCTCATTCCAAAGACAGGACAGCATGCAGCCCTCTGGGAAGAGGTCAGCGCATCCCATGGTGATGGCAAAGTTTAGGTGCGGTGGGGCTACATGCAACTCACGTGATATTCGAACTACAACACAAGGATCGCATGGCACGTTAAGCTCATCCTCAAAACGCAGCAAGTTTCAATGGGAAAAATGAAACAAGCTCCTTTTTGTCCAAGGTAGGAGAAGGGTGGATTCGAAAGCAGTTAGTACACAGCGGGGGGGCAAGGGGTTGGCATGTGAATCTGGAGCAGTGCACAGGGTGGGGTGAGTGCCAAGCCAAAGCAGGGGGAGAATTCGGGTTTGGATTCGGATTCAGCAGCACCAAGGTCACACAAAAGGCTGAACTCGCTTCACAAGCTGCGGCAGGGGCTCCGATCTAAAGCAGTCTGTGCTGGAGCCCGACCCTGATTTCCCCGACCGCTATTGTAAACCCTGCCATGAATCTCTGCCCCACCACAACTGGATCATCCCCCTGGAGTAAACACAGGAGATTAAACATTCCTCCTTTTGTGACACGCACCCACTTCTGGTATGAACAGGTGGAAAACGGATGAGATCAACGGATCGTGATTATAGTCCCATCCAACCGCAGAGATTGTGAAAGCTCAGCTGTGAGATTTGGACCCCTTGGGGCTGGTCCTCTGCCAGAACAATCACTGATGATATTCCAGCTGCACTGGGCCAAGACAGACCCCTTTGGGTTCAGGATCAGCTAGGTGCCAAAATCAAAGGACAGGTTTGAATCTAGGATATGAATGAGACACCATCCCCCAACCATAAGAGTTAGGGGGTTTCTCATCCAGCAACTCCAGCCCCCCAACTGGTGTCTGATTAGAGAGAGTCAGGTCTCCGGCTGTGACACAGAGTGATCCGGCGAGTTCTCTTCAAGCCTGTGCCCAGTTCTGCTAGGAGATGCCTGCCGTATGGGTTTAGCAGTTAATGAAGCCCAGCACTAATCTGGCAGTGCATTCCACTGTTTACTTTTGCTCCACTCATGAACAGCTATTCATTTCCCGGGACACGGGAGGCCGGACACGTATGCTGACTAGGCAGGCTCCCAGCAACAGAGTCGCTGTGAAGCAATTCAGCACCAAGTACAGCTACACAATCCCTTTAATCTCAGCTAAACATTTTCCTGGCTTCTTTTAATAAACCCTGATTACCATGGACAGAGGCTTTTCTTTGGAAACTTGCATAGAGCGAGAACTCATACAAGGACATTGTCAACAACTCCCCAACAAAGACCGGCTTCTAACTTCAGCTAAATCCTTCCTCCCTGAACTTGCAGTCTGTTTGTTGCCTGATGGAAATTGAAGGCAGTTCTCTCTTTGAGGGGATCCCACTTTACAGCATCTTTTCTCTTGAGCCTGTGGCAAAAAACACATCCCAGCAAAACCTGCAGCTTGTCCTAAATAGAGAGCTTAGCTTCTGCAGTAGGTTACTCCCGAAGCATTTAAAGCACCAGCTATGCACCATGATGTTCATGGATCTCAAAGGCTATTCTGTTTGGGTTCTTGGATGGTGCCCATCACCTCAGTATCTGAGCCCTCTCCGGAGAAGGAAAGAAGCACACTCAATGACGACCTCTGAAGGGGGAAAGTTGTACGCAGACTTTATTTGTATTTTTCCATTTATGAATGATGCGCTCTGGGTTTCTGTCAGCGAAGGCAGGTCAAAGCAGTGCACTTCATGCTTGGAAGGGAAAGCTGTCAGGTTTGGAGTGGTCCTGCGACCCTCAGGGAATGTGCTCCCCAAAGACTACAGCAAAAAAATACAATCCCTATGGTGTCCTAGCAGTACGAATGGAAACTATGTGACCAGAGAAGGATGGTCTAGTGCAGCAGTTCTCAACGCGTGGGCCATGTTAGCACACAGCTGTGTGCTAAAGGCCGCAGGGCCCGTGTGGCTGGAGTCTGGGGCTGCCCTGCCATGGCGGGGTCTGGGGCCGCCTGGGCTGCCCTTCCCTTCTCTGGCCTGCACGGCAGGGGCCAGGGCACCGGGGCTGTGCTGCCTTGCCACACAGCGGGGTCCAGGGCTGCCCTGCTGCCCAGCCCTGCAGTGGGGTCTGCTCCTGGCCCCACTCTGTGGAGGGGGTCTCTGGGCAAGGGCAGGTGCTGGGCATAGGGGTCTGAGAGGAGGCTTGGGGGGCCACAGGGGTTCTCAACCTGCAGCCCAAGTAACACATTGTGGGCTGCATGTGTGGCCCACAATGATAAATAGGTTGAGAACCATTGGTCTAGTGATTCAGGCACTAACCCACAACTGGAAGACCTAGGTTCAATTCCTTGCTCTGCTACATACTTCCTCTATGACCTTGGGCAAGTCACTCTGACTGTACCTCACTTCCCTAGCTCGCAGGGGTGTTGTGAGAATAAATGCATTGAAGACTGTCAGAAGCTCAGATATCACACTAATGTGGGCCCCATAGGTACCTAAGATAGAATAGCCTTGCACCACCAAAGTAGGTTGTTAGCTCAACTCCTGCCTGGGTTGGTGGTGACTAAACCGTTGACTTGCTTGGTGGCTTGTTCTCAGTACCTTTTGGAAGGTACCTTTTTGGAAACAAGATCAGTTGCAGAGATGAGTGGCAGCATGGTGGTTAAAGGACAGAACGGCAAGCTGGATTCTACTCCAGGCTCTGCCACCGACTCACTATGAGCCATTGGGCAAGTCACCTCCCATCTCTGGATCTCCCTTCCATGAAATGGCGAGATAGTTGTCTGCAGTGAGGATCTCTAAGAACCGTGTAGCCACTAACCAGTGACGCCTCACAACAGCCTTATGAGGTACTGCACATAAGAACATAAGAATGGCCATACAATGTCAGACCAAAGGTCCTTCCCGCCCAATATCCTGTCTGCCAACAGTGGCCAATGCCAGGTGCTCCAGAGGAAGTGAACCTAACAGGCAATGATCAAGTGATCTCTCTCCTGCCATCCATCTCCACCCTCTGACAAACAGAGGCTAGGGACACCATTCCTTACCCATCCTGGCTAATAGTCATTAATGGACTTAACCGCCATGAATTTATCTAGTTCTCTTTTAAACCCTGTTATAGTCCTAGCCTTCACAACCTCCTCAGGCAAGGAGAGTCAACCTGTGGAACTCTTAGAGATCCGCACTGGGAAGGTAGGGAGGAGAGAGATTAATAGGTGTATTATGGTCATGCCTAGGGTCCCAGATAAAGATGGGGGCCCTGTACAAAGTAACAGATCATCACAATCCCTGCCCCAAAGAAATGACAGTCTAAGGGCCTGCCTATATGAACAGTTAGTCTGCAGCAAGCTGACATGCAAATCTCTCTTGCACTATCCCTGCTGTGCACCTAACTGTCCTTGTTGACCCTGCTGCCACGCACTAAAAATTCTCTAAAGGACTTTGATCTACACCACTTTGAAACAGGAGTAGCTCAAAGCGTGCTAGGGAATATTTAGTGCATGGCAGCAGGGCCCACACAGACAGTTAGTACACAACAGGCTTTCACAGGATTTCCGTCCCAGCCAAAGCAGTTCAGATAAGCAGCCAAACCGAGCACCTTAGCCTTTTGGAGCACTGAACAGCACTTCCTAGACACCACTGCTCTCCCAGCAATGGCAAGGAAGCAGAACGTGAGGATCCGACTCAGAAAACCTACCGCCTCTCCATGACTCAGCAAGCAGCTCTTTTCATGCTGGCTCGGGCTGGTAGACAAGGTTGCCGTTGCAGTCTAGTGCCGGTGGGCGGATGTTTTCCCCCTTTGTAATTTTAGTAAGATCAGGAAGTCACAAGTCTCTAGCAGACGTCTATACTCTAATCGGCGAGTGAGCCAAACCCCATAACACACAAACCAGATTTCAGCTGCCTGCCTGAAATCCTGACAGAGAGAAACCAAGTAAGTAAGTAAGTAAGTCCATAACCACAGAGACTTTGTGGTCATCAGCTATTCCACTCCATGCAGCCACAAGGGGAACTCAAATCATACACTCAATGAAACAAGTCCCTACTGCCTGAGCTATGGGAGAAACCCCACGAGCTGTGGTAGCCTTGGGCCTTACATCTAGAGTGGGGAAAACTGCATGCAAAAAAATCAGGGGAGCCTTCCTTGTCTTCCAGGTCTGGGGTTTCACTGCAGATTCAGAAAGCAGAGAAGGCGAGGCCAGAGAATTCTGGCCCAGCGCAGAACTGAATATGCATTTGGGGACCTCCCAGTCTAATCCCATTTTGTTCACGAAACCACCTCCCCACTCAGCACCACTGACCGCCTCTGCTCAGGGGATGCCTGCTCCCTGATTACCCCAGACATTTAATGGAGCTAGTGACGGAGATGCATTGGCAGAGGCAAAAGATTGCAGGATAGGAGCAGCACTGGGGAACATTGATAAAGCTGAGTTTAGGGCCAAGGACTGGTATAATCAGAGGCACTAGCAGAGCAAGGAAGAGGGGGATTAACTCAGCACTGGAATAGCAGGCAGGGTGGAAGGTCACCCTCAGCACAACCAGCCAATCCATTTTTACCACTGTAGAGTATAAAGAGGCTCCAACTGAAATCAGGATCCCATTAGGGCACAGACTGTTTCTCATTATATATATCCATCCATACAGTTCTTAACACCAAGAACTTACTGTGTTAAATAGACAAAAACAGACAACAGGTGGGAGAAAGGATGCATTATTATCCCCATTTTACTGATCGGAACCGAGGCAGAGAGACTAAGTGACTAGACCAAGGTAACACAGGGAAGTCTGTGGCAGAGGTGAGAAACTGAACCCACATCTCCTGAGTCCTAGTCCAGTGCATTAACTATCAGACCAAAGCCCGACTTAGTCTAGAGAGGGTTTCCAATTATCTCTGAAGCATCAGTTATGGGGCATGGTGATCTGACAGGACCAATGGCCTGATCTGATACCGCAGATTCACTGGCCCCATGTTTCTATATGAGGCAAAAGAGTCGTGGAGGAAAGAGTGCTGTGTTATAAAGAAGGGGTAGTTGAACCATCCCAAGTCTTCACACAGAACTTGAACTCAGCATACAAAGATTGCCATTAAAAAGTCAAAATTCTCCTCTTCTAAATGTAGATAAGGTGACCAGATGTCCCGTTTTTATAGGGACAGTCCTGTTTTTTGGGACTTTTTCCTTATATAGGCACCTATTACCCCCACCCCGTCCCGTTTTTTCCACAGTTGCTATTTAGTCACCCTAAATGTAGGGAAATGCCAAGGACATCTCAGATAACACTTGGTGGTAACCATAGGTGCTGGAACGAGGGGTGCAGGAGGTGCTGCTGCACCCCCTTGACTTGAAGTGGTTTCCATTATATTCAGGGTTTACAGTTTGGTTCAATGGCTCTCAGCACCCCCACTATACACATTGTTCCAGCACCCCTGGTGGTAACTACTGGTAAATGCTGACTTTTTAAATGGTAGCCACTACGTCTGAGATTAGAAAAAGTTTAGCATCTCCTTGTGCTTGCTTTATTTTCACAGCATTGCCTAGTTCTGACCAGGATTGGGACCCGGAATGCAAAAATGTTGCCGGATACGCTGTTGTGTGATATTTCCATCATCACTGGACGCACCATACATTTCGTGGTAAGTCGCATACTATTATTTTTGTCACCCTGCTTTCTCTGCCCCAATCCACTTGTTCATCTCATCCACCTGTCACAGGTTGTCATTTAGACTGTAAACTCTTTGGAGAAGAGACTGTCATTTTCTGTGTTTGTACAGCCCCTAGCGCAACGGAGCTCTGACCTGACTGGGGTCAAGGCACTATTACAGATTAAACGTTAAATGAAAGGCTGTTCCAAACTCCAGCCCAATTTTGCAGCTCTAATAGAACTGCGCAGGAAGCGGCTCTCCTACTGAATGAAATTATGGCTCAGGAAAGATATACTAAAAAAAAAATTGCATCATGGCATTAAACAAAATAGTTCTTGCCAAATTATAGCAAAGTTGGCCCTCATCTGAGGCCTTGGGATAAAATCCCAGAGAGCAGGACATCAGAGGCCAAAGCAAACAAGAGATGGCACGTTTCAAGGAATTTTCCTCAGGGCGTGTTTGATAAAAAAACCTCTCCTCAGATTTTCCCTTCAGTTGGGTTTTGTCACAATTAACCTCAAAGGCAGTGCAGCTGTCACCCAAGACGCAGGAGAAATGAGGTGAGTAAAGTGTAATGGAGAGCGCTGTACTTGTGCTGGCAGAGGCTTCCTGCTAGGAAGCAATTCTGAGCCAGGCAGTGGCAAGGGTGATTGACTCTAAGTGGTCTTCGGATAGCCATAATAAAGCCTATTTGGGCAGCTCAGATAAGTAGGGACTCAACTGTTTTACTCTGCTCACAGGTATTTAGGGGGAGAAGGCGGATGTGGCTTGATACGTTTAATGCCTAACACTACACTATCGTTACCCCATTTCACAGAAGGAAGGGAGGACGGAAGGCGGAGGTTATAGTAACCAGCCCCAGGACACGGCCGGTGGAGCAGCTGGGTTCCCCCCAAACAGGTGGCTACAATCTCATTAAAAGTTCCCTTCTCTGACAAACCATTAAGTCATCAAACCAAAGGTAAAGAAGAAACCCAGCTGCAGCATAGAGTTTGAATGCCAATGGGGAGTTATTCTTACTGGCCTGGACAGCGCTTGCACCGAGGTTACAGACCCCAGGTCCTATGTTCTGGTCTCGGGATACTAATGGAATAGACATCAGGGATGTAGGTAGGATTAAATATGGACAAGAGACAAATACTGATACAGACAAGCTTATGAGAGAGATTACAGATCGATACTGTGTGTGATCAATTTACATATTATGTGCACACATACTGAATATTTACAGTATAATAGAGAACCTATCTATATATATTTCTGCACAGATCAATACAATTCATGCAAACACTGTGTGATGCAGGAAGTTTCCGGCATGTCATAAGAGGCACAAGTAGCAATGCCTATATTTAAGGCTGCCTAACATTCTCCATTATTAGACCCGGTTTTCAGTTGTGCATAACTTTGCCAAATTTTAACCATTCAGGCTGAAATTTTCCATGTTGTGATCTACCTCCGGAGCTGAATTTCTGGAGGGAAAGCTTTACTAAAAACAATTCAGCCATTTCAGAGGACAAAATTAGAGGAAAATGCATCAGTTGTAAGATTTTTTTTTTTTTTTTTTTTAAACATTTCTATGAGAAGCTCTAGCACCTCCATGCTTTGGATCAAGGACCAACATTTGGCAGAGGGTCACCCTGGTATCAGACATGTGCCTTTTGCCCTCCCTGTGAAAGTCTGTCCAATTTGGCCAAGTTACTGTTTGCATACACTCAGTAGAAGCTTGTTAGAGTTTGGCAGATAAATTCTTTGAAGAATACATCTGCACTGAGCATGCTCTATCCCCTCACAGCTCCTATATGCTGACTGGACTGTATGTGCACCATTTCCAACAGAGCAAGTGAGTATGCTCCAGTGCAGGGTTTCAGGGACGGAGCAGGACTTTCCCTACAATTGCTCTTCCCAACAGCCAGGGACCATTGTGGCACTCAGAGTCTCTCCTCCGCTCTCGACATGCCCCCTGCTGGTGCCCAGACCACAGCATGGAGAAGGTTAATTAGCCAGATTGGAATACCGAGGGATGAGAGGGTGGGGGAGTTTTCAGTTAGCTTTTCTAAGGACTTAGGAAACTACATATAAAACAATACAGTAAGAGAAAGTTAAAAGAGGGGGAGGGGGATGTGATCATGGAGTTTAAGACTATACCATAATCCATGCACACATACAACACAGCTGAATTAAAGTTGCACAGACAATCTTAACCCTGGTATATCCTAACCTTTCTTTGAGTGTTTGATGTTGGAACATGAATATACAGACAGACACACACACAGTTATATATATCCTGTATGCATAGGACACCCTCCCCAACCTGGTTTTTAAGGACAATACCCTGTCCTCCTTCAAACCTCTATTCAAGACCAATTTTTCCTGCGATGCCTACAAGAAATTGCCAACTGATAATAGCCAAAAACAGGACAAGACGGGATGGCTGATATTGGGGGAGGAGGTGGGTTATTAGATTTTGAAACACATAAATGATTTGGAAGCCTCAGGTTGTGCGGAGCTAGTCTACGTGTGTGTGTTACTGTTAGCCTGGCTCCCCATTGTTGGTTATACCTACTTGTTGCATCTTGTGTTGAATTAGGCTCTTGTCTCTTCCTAGGTGTTTGTGCAGCACCCAGCACAATGGGGCCCTGAGCCCGATGGCACCTTTGGACTCTACCCCGGTTAAAAGAATCCATTTGTGTGTGTTACAGTATCAGCTGGGGCCTCCAGGGGTTAACGCCACCTTGCTAAGCACCGTACAAACAGATAGTGAGAGACAGCCCTTGCCTCCCAGATCTTACAATCTAAAAGGGACAAAGAGGGAAAAGTGACTTGTCCAGAGTTCTACGGCAGGGTGTGGCCCAGTGGGGAGCAGCATACTGATTGCCAGGCAAGTGCCCCATCCACGAGACTACGCTCCCAGTTGTGCATTATATACGCCACTCTCTCACCACAGATCTCCCGCCTATGCAGTGCCACGTATTATAATCTCCTTCCTGCATGTTTTATAAACATGCTCATTCCGATGGCTCCCGGGGTTATAAATTCACATAAAAAAAACCCACCTTACCCCGCCCACCCCATAACTACTTTGCCAACGCCAGCAGAATAGGCACATTACACACTCGAGCTCCATTGTTGAGAACACTTTAAATAGTTCAGTGGTCATTGCATTCAATTTAGAGTCTGAATAGATGCTTCCCAGGCATCCTGAAGTGATAAGGTGCCGAGAGGCCTGGGGCTCGCGCTGCAGCTCCACCGGGGGTCGCCTCGTCCGACTGTTCTGCCACTAAAGCTTTCTTGGATTTAAATGTGCCCTTCCGCACACAAGCAAACATTTAAATGAGCCGCTGTCGGGACTGCCTCACAATGCCACGCTCCAGGCAGCTTGCTGCGCTGCAAAGCACATCTGTAGAGAGTGGATTCTCCCTCCTTTCATAAATACCTTCTCCGGTTAGATCCTCAGACATCAATAGGAGCTGCAGGTGCTCAGGGCCAGCTCCAGGCACCAGCCCACCAAGCATGTGCTTGGGGCGGCACCTGGAGGGGGGCGGCGCGGCGCTCCGGCCGCTGGGGAGAGCGGGGCCCCGGCCGGGCTCGTCGCCCTCCCCCCGGCGCTCCGGCCGCCGGGGAGAGCGGGGCCCCGGCCGGGCTCGCCGCCCTCCCCCCGGCGCTCCGGCCGCCAGCGGAGCCACGGCGGGCTCCCCGCCCTCCCCCCGGTACTCCAGCCGCCAGCGGAGCCACGGCGGGCTCCCTGCCCTTCCCCCGGCGCTCCAGCCGGTCGGGGAGAGCGGGCCCGTGGCCGGGCTCGGCGCCCTCCCCTGCCGCGCTCCCCGCCGGGGGCAGGGGGGGGGGCGGCGGGAGGCTTTTTTGCCTGGGGCGGCAAAAAAGCCAGAGCCGGCCCTGTCAGAGCTTCTCAGAATCTGGCCCTTTGTTTGCACATACAGACGTTTGGTGCTATCAACAATCATTCTAGAGCAGCCACAACGAGGGCGAGGTAATTGCTTAGCTGCTCGCAGGATTAGCTTTGCTAAGGGGACGGGTATAACACAGACCAACCAAAACCAGGACCGCTAATCCAAGCCCCTTCAGATTTCAAGTGAAAGGGAGGGTTCTGGGCTTGAATCTCAGGATCCAAGATAATTAATTATTTCAGATCTGGGTCAGCTGCACCAGAACAAAGTTGCTTATTTTCCGGTTCTGGTTCAGGTGCAACCAAAATGTCACCACCGAACACAAACCTGATCCAGATCCAAACACCATCTGCTTTGTTCATCTCTGGTTTACCCACAGCCTGAAGGGCAGTTGTGCATGAAGTGGGGGATGTTAGAATTGTGTCTGCTCATCCACAGAATCAGGGGTGCAGGAACAATTTGTATAGTGCGGGTGCTGAGAGCCATTGAACCAAACTGCAAATCCTGTATATGATGGAAACCACTTCAAGCCAGAGGGTGCGGCACCTATGCATAGAATCCTAGAAATTAGAAGTGGGATGCTAGATACCATGGTGATGGGCACATTAGACAGGTCATCAGAGGGATGTACAGAGAGAAAACTACTAAGTCATCTATTCCATGTGCACCATTGTTCCTCGCGGTATATTTAGTGCAGAATTACTCTTTGCTGTGTCCCACCACTTCGGTCTCTCACTTTCCCCCTTTTTTGCAAAGTGGGGATAGTAGACACTTCACCTACCTCACGGGAGTGTGGGATTCTGTAGCTACTGCTTGGAAAGTGCTTTGAAGATGCAGAACATTATAGAATTGTCAAATGCTGTAACAAGCCAGCTATATCGATCGATATCTATCAATCTATCTATCGAGTGTGTGTGTGTGTGTGTGTGTGTGTGTACACACACTTGTACCGCTGCCCTCTGCGGGTTGCAATCAGAACTGAATAACCTTTAATCATAAGCTCCCTACAGCTGACGGAGATTCTCCTTTAGCTCAAGTCATAGGGTGCCTTTGTTTAGGGGCAGGAGAATTCAAGTTCGATTCCTGCCATTGCTGTGAAGTTCCGAGGAGCCAGGATATGCAGCTTACTGACAGCTGTGGAGTCTTAGGTGGCCGCGGCTGGATTAGAGTATTATCCGCCAAACACCAGGACTGGGAGGACATCTGAAAGCAGCTCTGCAGTTTGCTCTCATTTCAAAAGTTAACCCCTGTAAGACTCATGCTTAGGCTGCAAGGTGTTGGGGCTGAAAATCCAGTACCTGTTCCTGAAGGCAGGACTGCTTAATTGACTACCGCACTGGCTGGAACGGTGCGGTGACACCGGGCAGCTTCACAGAGAACATCTCCCCACAAATGCTGCCTCCTTACTAGTTTTAAAAAATAAACTTAATCAGCAAAACAAATGTAAAGCTAAAAATAGAACCATGGAGTCCTCTGCAGAGCAACCCGGGGTCCTGCTGCCTTGCTCCTCACTGTCAAAAAGATATAGACCAGTGTTACAAAGTTAGACCGAACGGCGGCGGTCATACAGACCATATTGTTGGCTGATCCAAGCTCACATCCCAGCTCCTACCATGTGGTATGCTATTGGCCCAAACTCAGATCTCCCCCTTGCTCCAAAAGCACATGCCCCACCACTCACGCAAAGGGAGACTCCCCATTAGCTGTCTGCATATAGGAGCTATGGCACACACAATTAAGCATTTAATTACAAAAAGTGATGATATGGAATCAAAACCGTAAAATACACAGGTGCAAGAGTTTCTCTGCAGTACAATGAATGAACAGTAAGAAGACAATTGGTGCATAATGTTGATCATACTACCCCTGCCCTTGCCCCACCAAATTAGCTCCCTTCAGCTAGAAAAGTTCTCTTATTCGGTAGAGAAAGTTCCCTCTCTTATTGGCTACAGGAAACAAGGTAACATTCCATTGGCGGTTTGTTTGGCCTGACCTGTGCAGAAGAGCAAATGCTGCTGCCGCTGAAAACTAGGACATCAGAATGGAGAGTCTCTACACGGCACACAGAAGTCAAAAATAAACCCTTCCTCCCCCCTCATATACTCTGCATCCACACTTCCAGCACACCTCACCCCCGAAGGGACTTGAAAGGTAAAGCAGAGGAGGCCTACGTGATGTGGATTGGTTATGGAAATTCATCTCTTCTGATAAATCTGCACTCGCTTGATCATCCTGCCTTCCACGCCCCCCATGTTGCACAGCTGGATCCTGAACCGAGAAAAAAAATACAAGGGAGCAATGGCCAAGGTGCCCAAAAGGAGTTGGGATTTGGGGTGCCTCCGCTTGGGGCCCCTGAAAGGGGCTTGCTTTGCAGACAGTGCTGAGCGCCCGCCCACCCGCCCTCTGAAAATCAGGCCTTAAAGGGGTCTCCCGTTAGGCCCCCAAAATGATTAGTTGCTTTTGAAAATCTTGGGCACTAGCTCTTGCAGGGCAGGGTTTGCCAATGGAAGCCATATTGGTGAACACTGGTGACAGGACCAGTTCAAAGGGTAGCAGAGGGGAGAGAGAGCGCGTGAAAGTTTAGTTGGTGCACCAGCTCCTTTTAGTCCCCATATTCGCTGGGTGTGTGCATGTTAACACAAGGGGGTTGTGTTTGTACCGCACCTCGCGCAATCCCGACTGGCGCCTTTGAGCCATGCCACCACGCAACTAATGAACGGGCAAAGGCCAGGGCACTGGGTTTGTCTCTACACAACAGCTGGGAGGGGCAATTCCCAGCGTGGGTAGATAGACACATGCTAGCCCTGCTTCAGCTAGAGCCGAAGAAGAGCAGCGTGGCCAGGGCGGCATGAACTAACCACCCCAGTACAATTCTGCCTGACCCCCTCTGTACATACTCGGGCAGCTAGCCCATGCCGCTACCACAGCCATGCTGCTGGTTTTCGGCACTAGCTCGAGCAGAGATAGTGCCTGTCTGTCTACCTGTGCTGGGAATTACACCTCCCAGTGGCTGCACAGCTGTCCCAGAGCACCAGTGCAAGGGGGGGGGGGGGGAAAGAGTAGCTTGACTGATGTTAACCCTTTGTTCCCTGGAGAGCTGATTCAGGGTAAGGGTTATAAACTGGCTGCTTGGGGCTTTCGGAAAGGTCGGAGACAGGGCCATAAAGCTGGGTTGAACTCCAGGCTAAAGTTGCTTGTTACAGGCCTTCTCCTCAGAGATAAACCCCCTGCTGACTGCCTCCGTCCTGGCTTTCTGCTCACTTATCCCCCAGCCTTCTTGCAAGAGCTGGTACGCAGCCTGAATCCAGGGGAATTTCTTTATACAAAAATAAAAACCATTTCTCTGTAATCCTGGAAGTCCAAATGCAGCAAAGTGGATGGCACAGTGTTTGGGAGAATGTGAGGGATCCTTGTCAATCCCCTCCAGAAGTATCTACGCTACAAAAGGCAGATTAGGAACCCAAGAATAAGGAATTGACCTCTAAAAGAGACAACAAGCTCTGAGCACAGAGCAACACGTCCTACAGTTTCAAATACACTCTCTCAACCCCGAGCTCCTGAGTGGGGGGATTTTTCCATGCTTAAGAATATGCAGTTGTTGCAATAACCTTCTGCGTTAGCCACAGCAACGACCAGACCCTGGGAAGAGGCTAATTATGGGTGGCATAGTAAGACATCCAATAAGACTGCACAGGAGAGAACAAGACAGCCGCACACAAAGCAGGGTCTGCAGACTTTTTGTCTATTGTAATACGGAACCTTTTGAGCAACTCAGATTACAAAACAAATGGGGGGGGGGGGAGGGACAGTTTGGAAAAGCTTTTTATTCCAGCTTTAAATTGCATTCGTTTCTAAGGAACTTCTTCCTTGTGGGCCAGGATTGCTTGCTGGACCCCCCGTGCAAGTGAAAAAGCGGGTGGGACATGTCCTCTTGCACGCCAGCTCACGGGACTCACCCATGTAGCAGCATGGAGTCGGGGAGAGAGCAACCTCTGGCCTCATCTACACTTAAAACGTAGGTCAATATAGTTACTGCGCTCAGGAGACTGAAAAACCCACCCCGCGAGTGGCTATGCTCCCTAACCCCTGGCATAGACTCAGCTAGGTTGAGGGAAGAATTCATCCATCGGCCTAGCTATGGTCGCTTGGAGAGGTGGGGTTACTACAGAAAAAACCCTTCCACTGCTGTAGTCTGTGTCGACACCACGGGGTTACAGCTGTAGCTGGTGCACCATGGAGCGGCTACTAACACTCAGGTGGGAGGGGAGTGCGTGGGATCTTGGCTAAACCCATCCAAAGCACGAGCCAGCTAGGGCAGGGAAAATAACCTGCCTGAGGTCTAGGGCTGGCATGGAATACTTCCCCCGCCCAGAGCACCTTGGAAGAAATGGGGAGGAGGGAGATGAATGCGTCACAACCTGGGTCAACACAACTAACCGCTGCCACTAATTTAGGGGCTTCTGGCAAAGCTGAGACCTGAAGATTTTCCTCAGACACAAGAGGGTGGGAAGGAGAGGAACAGGGAACTCCAGGTAGCAAGACTCTCCTACCAGTTCCCCCCCACACCTCAGACCCCCAGCGAGACCCCCTGGAGATGGGTGTCCTTTGAATGACAGTGTCACCCTCTAAATGACACGGCTGCAAAGGAACTACAGAGTCACGGCAGATACTGGGAAGGGTGTGAAATGAAGAGCTAGGATCCCTTCCCCCAAAGCGTGGGTCAGGACAGGACAGGCTCTTTATCCGAAATTTTAAAAAAATAAAAGGGGACCCAAACAAACAGATACAGATATATGCCAACTGCAAACACACACACACACACACACACACACTTGAATTCATCTCAAAGGCTGAGGGCTGCCGGGTGTCAGCCGTGGAGATGTGCCAATGACAGCAATTCTTGACAGCCCTTAATAACACCACTTACAGAAGCTGGTGTGAGAGGGGTTGGGGGGGGGGGAGAGATGGAGGATTCTATTAGAGGCTGGTTCTTAATCAATCTCAGCATCCATGCCAAAATGGGTTACAATCAAGCGCTGATGGCTACATAATTGCAGTCCATGCTTTGGACCTGTTATTCTAAACAGCCAACAGAGGGCACAACAGAGAAAGCGAACTAGGCTCTCTAAATTGGGGAGGGTCCCATCGCTCAAAGGGTATTTGGGATATCAGGAAGCGCTGTTTTCTGGATGTTGTAGACTTCAGAGAACAGCTTAAATGTACTCTGACTCGTGCGTGATGTTTTCACATCCCCCTATGTTGAGCTCTAACGCACCTTGTACTCTCTTGCAGCGTCTCTGTTTTAACTCTTCCTTTGTATCAGGACTGGTCCAGGAGGCAAAGTCACCCACCGCTCAGTGGCAGATGGGGATAGGGAGGAAACATGCCTAGTGCCGGAGTGGGACTCAGTGTTCCTAGATTCAATTCCTGGCTCTGCAGTTGACTCGAGATGTGACCCTGAGCAAGCCACTTAACTCTCTGTGCCTCAGTTTCCCTATCTATAACTGTACTCCCTACCCACGCCTGGAAATGTTGTGAGGCTCACTTACTAGGTGTAGAGTGTTGCGAGCGCCTCCCATGAAATGTGCTACAGAAGTGCCGTGTGTTATGATTATTTACTTCAAGCTCAGAAAGTACCTATTTCAAATACCACCACCTGGAGTGGCTGAAAAATCAGGCATGCAAAGTACAGAGACTGTGCACTGAAGCAGAAATGGAAATTGACTTGATAGATGCTTCCCCCTTCTAATGGATAATACTTACCTAATTATGCCTGCTTGCTATTTCCTTTTCCTGATTTCTTTGTGAAATTATGTATATAAAACCTAGTCTTAAAGTTGCTATTTTCCTTCAGATTCGTCCCTTGGAGCCATTTGTCCAGCGAAATAGAGCTAAGGAGACAATTCCCTTAGTCGGGGGATTGGGGGGGGGGGGGGGAGGGGAGAAAATAGATTTGGTTTTTGACGTGCATTCTCTTCGCTTTTCTTTCTGCTGCATGAAATTTGTTTCCCTCCTCCCCCACCCCCACTTTCCAATCAAGGCTGCTGAGTCTCTCGTCTTGTCTCCATGTTGACTAGATGTTATTAAAATGTTATGACACTGCCCCACTGTAATAAAGCTCCACTCAAAGATGTTGCTACGCAGGTGGCTGAAAAGCCACCCTGGCTAAGGTGAGATGCTGCTGGAATTGGTAAATGAATGCAGAATTCAGGACAAGCAGCCTGTAGCTGTAAAGATATAAGATTACGGCAGGAGACAACACTGATTTGGAGAGTCACTTTAAAGGTGACACAGTCTTGGTAGGTAGGACCCAAACTATGGCCTAGATCTTTATTATACCATGTTGCAAAATTCATGGCATTCTTTAGATGACTTTTCTTCAAGCAAAACATGTTCACACCAGCAGCCCAGGGTTCAAAAGCAACCCTTCAGCCGCAAACCACCGCGATGCAGTCCAGCGCTCATGAGCAAACCCGTAACAAACAAACCAGTCTGCCTGCAGCCTCACATTTCTGGGAAACGGTAAAACAAAAACAAGTCCACACATGAGCAGCCCTATTAAAAACCAAGGCAGTGTCAGTGAATCTGAGCCCTCGTGAGCAGCTCTAAAATAACAAGCCAGAGGAAAAACGCATTTAGGTTTTCATTTTGTTGAAAGGAAGAGGAAAGAGCTCAGGATCTATTCTGCAAAAACGAAGGGAACTGCCAGGGTCCAGAGCAAACTTAGCATAAATGAACATCACCACAGGATGCAGGGGGCCTGGCTACAGAATTTGGGACCCTCAGAACATGGCGTTGGAAGGGACTTTGAGTCCGGTGCCCTGCTATTGCGGGAAGCACCATCAGATAATCCCATTCGTGGACTTCTGGAGCTCCATTTTAGAACTAGTTCAGTTGTTTGCTCTCACTCTTCCTACCAGGAGGCTGTTCCAGGATGGTTAGAAACCGCTCTCTAATTGCCAGGCTAAATGTTTTCATGGACAATTTATACCCATTTGTTGTTGTGCCAACACTGTCCTTTAGCCAACGTTGTTTATGGCCCTTATGTGTTTATAGGGAGCAATCGGATCCTCTGTCAGCCTTCACATGGCTAGGCTAAATAAGCCAAGCTCTTAGGCTCTCCATTCCCCTCATCATCCTGATAGCCCTTGTTCCACACCTGTGAATCCCAGGTGAATTCAGTCCACCATGATGTGGCGTGGGGGAAGGATGACAACCACACGCAGCCTGGCACCCGAGCACAGCTCTGCAATAACGAATCGGCCACAGAGCAACAAACCAGGGTGCATCCCTCGATCCTCTTGAGCAGTCTGACAACACCAAGCCAGCAGGCATGCAGGCCAGGACTTATAAGTGACCCAGGGTAATAAGCAAACATGAGCACAGCCACTGAAGAGCAACCCTACAATAACAAACCAACGTGTCCCCAAGGAAACCTGTTCCACTCTCCATCATGCAAGAATATATATATATAAATAAAATCAAAAATATATAATATATATATATATATATATAATCAAAAATACCTATCCAGTCTCCTTTTTATATGTGATATCACCCCTGGATATAGTCAGCTCTCTCCAATAACCCACACTAGACTCTGTCCTTCCCGTTTTACACGGGATACAATTCTGCCTTTGGATGCACTCAAACTGCCACCGAGTCAGGAGATCACACCTAAGGGCCCATTCTGCAAGACACTCTGTGCCTTTTGATGAGGGCTGAGCACCCTCAGTTCCCTTTAACTTTAGTGGGACATGAGGGGGTCTCAGCACCTCTCAGGATCAGGCCCTAGCCCAGCGAGAATCCTCAGCAAGATTTTGCCTCTAATGAGGCTCTGGAACCCCACTGAATTCTGGGAGAGGGGGCGCCGTATTCAAACCCACCCCCTGCTGTTTTGATTCCCAAATCCAAAGGAGCCCATTTTCTCACTGCCAACTCAGATGCTGCTAAAACCTCCTCGGGAACCTGATCTTGCCAGATTTCCACCAGTTGAATGGAGAGCTCATGAAAACAGTCCCAGCTCTAGCTTCCAACCTATACGCTCCCTTCTCAGCTCAGAACCAGAAGCCTACTCCAGACCCAGACCCTGCTTCCTTGGCCCATCTCTTATGGGCAACAAAAATCTCAGCTTTAGCAGAAAGGGAAATATAAAATCAAAAGGCACGAAATTCACCTGACGAAACAGCAGCAGTGTTGATGCCTGGAAAACTACGTGCCTATTCCCTGCGGCGTGTTACTTATTGACTGATTTGAGAGAAGGGGGGGCTTTAAAGAACATTCAGAGACACCCCCAACCCCCAGTCCTTTAAAGAGATGCCTCCACACTCTGTACGGCTGGAAAGAACAAGTCTAACTCAGAGCAGTAACAGGCAGGTGAAATGAGTGTTACGGTGTCGCCAGGAGACATGACCACAGGCAGCACTGGATATCCCGCTCAGAGCCACGCAGGCAGGAAGCTTTGGCTGCGTCAGCTTAGGCCCTGCTCCCGGCTGACGCTTTCTGCGTAGCGCCAATGGCACGGCTCAGTACCAACTCAGAATCACTGCCGTAAAACAATCCAACCCGCCCACAACCACAGTGAACAATCAAATGCACCCGGGTGCAGGGAAAGCCCCTTCTCAAGTCTCTCCATTAGCTTCGGGAAACCAGGGTCAGTCTGATCCACCTCCATTACAAATGATGGTCAGTTCAGGTCACACCTGGAACCAGCTCTTTCAGCTGTATCTCAATGAAGGGATTTTCATCCTGGATCATGTCATTGGTCCATCTAAATCCAGTCTGTCACCCTCTGCTGCACTAGACCATTGGTCCATCCCATCTTGTATCCCACCTCCTGCCATACCAGCCTCCATCACTGGTCCATCAGTGCTGGCATCCTGCCTCCACACGGTAGCTATTAACATAGGCTTCAGAGAGGCAAAAATAAATCCTACGCTGCCCCTGGCCAATTGTGCAATGCTGCAAAGGACGGGGTAGAAAACCCCTCTATCGACAGGGCATGCCTTGAAACTGGAGATCAGAGTGTTTTCTTAGCCTACATAACTGCACGAGGCACTGATGGCCATATCACGTTCGGCACCCCTAAGATCCCCCTTCAAGACACACGAGGTGTTGCTCTCGCACCAAGGACGCCTCATACTGGAATGTTTCCCCATCAGGCTCCTTCGGGACAAGAGCAGGATGAGGAGCAGAATAAATCCTCACGCCTGACCTCAGTTCCTGGCAAAGCCAGTTCCTCCGCGCACGGACTCGGCTGCAGCGGTGAAACAAAAGGGGAGCAATCGCTCCCGTAGCCACTGTCCTGGCACAGGAGCCGTTACCCCTTTCTGCAGAGGGGATCATGAGTCAGACTCCCCCCACCCACGCCGGGTTCCTTGACAGCACGTGGAATCTCAGGAGGCCATCGGTGGAGACTATGGGAGATTTCCCAAGAGGAACAAAGGGCAGTTGGCTCCCCAGTTCCACTGAAAATCAATACACCCCTTTGTGCCTTTAAAAATCTGCCTTGCATTTTCTGGCCCCACTGACTCACTCATCTCAGTGCCTTGGGGTGCTTCTGCGCTAGCATCGCCCCTTCTCGAGCTGCCAGCTAACGGGGCACGAAAGGCAATTAGAGAGGATTTGCCTGATTGATCTCCTAGTTTATTTTTCCTCATAAGGGCACTAATGCAGCTTTGCCCAGAAGTCAGTAGCAATGATTGATGAGATTTCCTCATTTCCTGGGCTTTGATAAACCCATCAAAGGTGCTTAAAAGCGGCAAGGACTCCTGCTGCAGGAGTGAAGTTTTGTTAAGTGCTCTGCGTAACGTAGGTACGACGGGCGGCAGTGCTGACGCACCCACGGCACCTCTACAAGAGAGTAGCAGTGGGGTATAACCCAGTCGTAAAGAGCCACCAAGGTCTTTGGGACACAGCAACTCCTGTGGTCTAACACATCTGAAGCTAGATGTAAGAAACACGATAGGCACCAGCTAACCCACAAACCCATGGAAGCATATGGGACAGAACCCAGGAGTCCTGCTTCAAAATGCACTGCCACTGAACTGTAATGTTCAGCTGTGCCTTGCTGTTGTCTCACTCGCATTGCCACTAGAGGCAACTGTGACAGCCTCCATTCATGGGCAATGGATTTGAATGAGGTCAAGTATTAGCTCCAGCCATCATGACGCCAGGATCACAGGGGACTTGACTCCAGACTTCCCCCGTCACATGACCACGCCGAACGCAGAGGTAGAATCCAGGACTTTCCTGCTGCCAATACTCCGCCCTCAACCACCTGTGCAGCAGCCACTAGAGGGCGACACAAACCCTGGAGCAGGTCTGGTTCCATCCAGCAGAGGTCAGTTACATGTGCACACATTCTAGGAACTGTCCCTCAAGCCAGCAATTCCCCCCATGACTTCCATAAGAGCTACCACTGCTCGGCCCCTCTCAGGATCAGGACCTTAGACAATCCACCACACAGCATCAATCTGTGGATGGTAGTGGTTCCAGGAGCGACACTGCTGCACCTCCTACTGAGCGTCGATTCCCAGGGCTCCTACGTGATGTCTGGCAGTATCACTGGTGGGCAGAGGGAGGAGTGACTCAAGAACACCTATGAACATATGATAGAGTAGAATTTGGTCCCATTAATGGACAGTAGACAGGCGGTAATGACACCCTGTTTCATATATAAGCATTCACACACATCACGTGACATCAGATTCATTGCACTGGGCTGCGACCTGCCCCATTAAACCATCTCACGCTGTAAGTGGGTGTTCCGACGCATGTGAAGTCACCTGATGTAACGTCTCCTCAATTAGCAGATACGGAGCCCCCAATTGTCGTGGGTAATTAACGAGTAGGATCAGTGCAGCAATTACCCACAGAGAGCCCCACACAGCAGGAACTTCCATCCCTGCCTATTGCAGCAGGGACAGAAGTCAAGCTTTCCTTCCACCATCCTGCATCTGAGCCCAGACCTCTGGGCTCGTACGGGGGGGCAGGGAAATAACCAGGAGTAGAATGAGCAAGATCAGAGGCTGCATTTACCAGACACTCATCGCAGGTCCTGTGAATATGGTATTTGTGATGGATGAACAGACATATTATTACAGGACTTAATGCAAACGCTTCGCCCCAAATGGTGACACACGATTACTAGTTTGGAAATGACTAGGCTAATTATAATGAAACGCTTCACTCAAATTCCTCTCTAAAGGGCATATCTGATGAAGGAACAAACCTGTGACGGGCACTGACTGTAGGATTGGATCAGACCCCTGGGCCATCCAAGTGCAGTTTCCGGTGTCCTGCAGTGGATGATGCCCAGCGCTGCAGAGGAAGGTCAAACACACACACACACACACACACTATGGGCAACTGAGCAACGATGCCTGCAGAAGACGTGGGTGGGGAGGGATCAAGCCACAGCATCGGGCTAGTTATATCCCAGTTCTGTGTTTAAAGATGAACCGAAACACCTTTCAATAACAATGCTAACTTATGTGTTTCTATAGCAACTCATCACCATAGCATCCAAGCGCTGCACAAAATAAGGCTCAATCCTGACTTCTTTGGGGCTCGGCAAGGATCCACCCATGTTGATTTGATTGCAGGGTCAGGGTCCACGTGGCAATTGTCCAGGCTGGAATCTGCTCTTCAGCTTCCAGGAAACTCAGCTGGTGGTTTATTGGTTTCCTGGACCGTGGTTGTGCCTTTAGCAAATAGGTAGGTGCAAGAAGCTGCTGCCAACTTGGTCAGGGCTTTGGCTAAGCCTAACCTTCTCCTGTTGCTTGTCCTGCAGGCAGATGACCTGTCTAGATCCTTACCCAGCCCATCATTGTCCAGACAGGGAACTGAGGCACAGAGAGGTCCCGTGCCTTGCCCTAGATCGCACACTGTAACACAGCTGGGACTCAAACCCAGATCAAGACCCAGTCCAGTGTCTTAAATCACAAGGCCATCCTCCCTCCACCACTGAGTCCCATTGACTGCAGATGCACACGCTTCATTGTAGGCTCTTCGTGGTATCGTCCCTGAAGAACGCAACCATCTCAGTAGGTCTCTAGAGAGGATTAAATGCAAGAGTGGGTTCTCGCTGAAAGTCTCCACAAAGGTCTGTGTGAAGGAGGGATTTGAATGGGGAAAGGGTGGACAAGGAAAGGGAGGAATTCCAGCCACTAAGGGTGGATTGGAAGATGGTGCAAAGAGACGAGTGGGAAGATGGAACTACTGGGTGCCTTGAGGCTTTGGCAGGGGAAGGTGGACAAGTGCGAATTTATGATCCCTTTGTGCAGCACCTCAAAAGTGCAAACATGCAGCAGACAATAACAGTGGCACTAGTGAAAAGTGAAGGAAGGAGGCTCATGAGCGAGGCATTTAAAATTGATAACGAGCCGCAGATACATATCAACGAGCACTTACAGGAATGCACTGGGCTAAGAGAGACAGGACAGGACAGAGGCCTGAACATGCAAGGGTACAAAACCAGCTCCAGCCCCTGCACCCTCCAGCTGACAATGCAGCCTGCAGTCCAGCCACACAGAGATAATCAGAACAGGGCAGCACTCCGAGTGGAAGAGCTCATGCAGCGCAGAAGGCAAGGTCTGAGAAGCAACACTCACAGGAAACATGGCAAGATGGCACTATGAGCAATAATCAGTCCTTCAACCAAGATGTTCTCATCCCTCCTTCTATTTTCCTTCCACTTTAATTTCACTTCTCTCCATCTTGGTCACTTTCATTCTTGCATTGAAAGGAAAAACAGAAAAACCCTTTTGTGGTTTCACATCGACAGGGAGTTGTGGGACCTAAGTCTTGACTCTCCTATCAACTCACTCAGAGGATTTGGGCCAGTTGCTTCACCCACCCCTCCCCCGTGCCTCAGTTTCCCACCTGTGAAATGGGGGTGACAAGGCTTATCTCAAAGGAGAGCTGTCAGCCTGAATTCATTACAGCTGATAAAGCTTTTTGAGATACATGTGCCTATTTAAAGCTTTATGATTTTATTATACATACAGATCTTCAGCTATACACAGGGAAAGAACAGAAGTCCTTCTGTTCTAAGAAAACAGACCTTGACCATTTCACCTAAAGGTGATGCTTGAGCCTTCTGTCTCCGGGATCCCAAACACTAGAGGGCCAAAATCAACATACACTCGAAGCAGGTCTATTATTCTACCCAGCAGAGGGCAGTACTGCAGAGCCCAGACACAACAATGCAATGAATATGCAACCCCACTGTTCAGTAAGTGTTTGTGTCCCCCTCTAGTGGCTGGTCCACTACCACAGCTACCAGAATCAACCTTCAGCTCAAGTGGTAGAAGCTCATGGTCTTCGTACTCTAAATCCGGTGTTCAGCTCCCAATGAGAACTGATGGTATCCCCCCACTGCTCCATACATCCAGGAAGAAACATAGGATCAAATGGGGAACAGAGAACTGACTGCAAAGGAACGGATGTTCATTGACATGAAAGGAAAATCCAAGCGTAATGGAAGGGGGAAGGCAGTTTCCCCTCAGAGTCCCATGTAAAAGGAGGGAGATTATTTTAAAACAAAGAATTCAAAGAAAGATAAGACCATGTAAAAAAAAAGAAACCCCCCCCTCCCCAAAGTAATAAGAATTAGAGTTGGTCTTGGGGGCTTCTATCCATTGGGGGAAAGAGGGAGGGTGGCCAAAAAACTTGAAAGCTAAACATTTTTCAGCCAACCCCCTCCCCCCCCCAAATTCATTAAAACCAAACATTTCCTGGGGAAGTTTCCATTTCAATTGAAAAACCATTTTCCATCGAAGAAAATATGAAGGGAAAGGTTAGACCAGCTCGAACAGCTCTACATCTATTCCTTTTGAAAATTGCCAGGTTTACAGCCTCTGTTCTGTCTCTTTGCACAGAACAGATGAGAGCTTTCTCCTCTGCACCTCCTTTAATCTAGAGCAACCTTCCTGTCCCTCTCCATATACTCCCATTAAAAACCTCTTTCCCCCAACCCTGACACACGTCTAGTAAACAGAGGAAAGAGAAATGAATTAGCAATGGGCAAACAGGGACCATTCACCTAAGCCTTTAGAGGGTTCGGATAAAATGAGTTCCAGATCTGAATCCCCCCCAGTTTCATCCATCTCACGTAGGAAGTATAATTATGACTTAATTAGTAATGTTTACATAGCACTGTAGAGCCACAGAACTCTAAAGTAGTACCATCATCCACAATTTACAGATGGGGAAACCGAGGCACAGATCGGCTAAATGACTTGCCCAGCAAGTGACTTGTGACAGAATCAGAGTCTCCTTCCGATACATTTTGTACGAAGATGCTATAAAAATAAAACAAAGCTGCATTGTGCATCAAGTGCTCGCTATTCCATCGATAGCCTCTTGCAACGGGATACACCACTTTAGTCTCCTAACTGAGTTTTCTTTCTAATGTAACATTATGGACAAATCCCTAGTCAAAAAAAACAACAACCCCACACACTGTTGATGATCAAATATGCTCTAACCAAGTAAAACAAACAGGAGCACGGAATTTTCAAACCCGTTCCCACCATCCCAGTGTAACCATCTTCCCTTCCAAAAAAAATAATAAAATAAAATAATAATAATAATATCAAGCGAACAGTTTATAGAAGAAATGAAGTGGCAATTTCCCAGTTCGGCTGGGGATCAATACGTGGGCTTGTCATGGTTTTTATTTCAAAGGGGCTGCGCTCCTTTCTCAGAAGCCCAGACTGACAGAACTCCAGTGCTTGACTTATGATTACTTCATCTCGGCAAGATATTTTGAATTTAAATCTCACTGCAGTTGGATACAGAATCAGCCAGGATTTGATTTACTGTTAATTCATTGCTCCGATTCCTATAATTCTACATTCAGTCACCAAACAGTTTAATGCTGATAGAATCACCAGCGCGGTTCTTTATGAATGGGCGTCAGGGGAATTTTGTTAGTAAGTGCATGTTAGCAACTGTTATTCACTTCAGAAGGAGTGGGGGGAAAAAAAATCTATACACACAATTCTTGGTTCAGGTACCAGCGCTTTTGGAGATTGAGAAACATACTGTGCCACTTAATGATTTAAGAGCAAAACAGCTCTGGGATTATAAACTGTTTTCCCCCCCCCCCCCAATCTTTCCTCTCCAATATGGTATTTCACACTCAAATGGAATCAAAAGCCGGTTCAGAGAGTGGTTCATTTTGCACAACATTTACATGCATTCAATGCTGCGTTGGCTTGGAGAGTTCATCTAACATCAAGATTTATTTCCCCGGTCCTTGTACATCACAGGCAATGAGGACAGGGGGGGGAAAGTGTGTGAGAATAGATCATGCAGATGCGTTTAATGGAAACTGATTCTATATGATCTGCATTAGAGCCACACATTCACCCTGTCAAAAGGACAAGGTAAAGTTCTAACGCCAGTCACCTCGCATTAATTGATGGCTCAGAGTCTTGGTGTGGAAACCCAGACAGGCCACTTGCACACAAACAGATACAGCTGGAAGGGAAGTCAGAAGACAGACATTGCAGCCAGGATAGAGGAGGGTTGGCTACAGAGGCGCTTGCTACCAGGTCACCAGTTCAAATCAGCCTGGGTTAGTAGCAGCTGCAATTTAGTACCTCTGCAAACAATTCAGTGAGTCTGCATCCATTTCCTAGTGGGACAAGGGTCCCGAAAACAAAATCCACTATTGAGATCAACACTAGGTGTCAGCCTCAGCAGCGAGGTCAAGGACAAAATGACCTGTCAATTCCTAGAGCAGGTTTGCCTGCAGGGTAGGGATGTAGTCTAGTGGAGGGAGGCAAAGGAGCGTGGAGGGAAGCTTGCACTGTTCCTGTTCTCTGGATTTCAGTCTGCCCTCCAGGAACATTGATCAAGCACCTTTCACCATTAAATTTACCCAGGCACTTAAGGTGGAAAGAACTAGCAGTGTTCTGCTTAGAGCCTCCATCCAAGAGCAGCCCTACTTAAGGTTTCTAAAGTGCTTCTCATTGCCAATAATGCCCAGGCCTGTGGGAGCATTGGGAGACACTCCCTGGATGCCTTGGCTAACATGGGATCACTAGCAAGCAGATCTTTAAACCTAGAGCGCCCTTTCAAAAGTTTTCGGCCCGGGGGGGCTTTATACGAATGCTGTGAACAAGCATGTCTGCATTATGGCTCCATAGTCCTGTTCGTGGCTATAGTAAATGCTCGGCTGGAACATTTTCAGTGTTTAGGTCTTCTTAGCTGGGCAGGTTTTGTTTATGTTACAAAGGATGCCAAAGAGCAAAGAATGCACCAAGTTAGAACAGCAGAAACGCTAATTAAGGGGGAAAAGACAGCTACATAGCTCCAGTAGTACCAGGCAAAAAAGAAAGAGAAAAGGCCGCTTTTATCCAAAGACAGCCACTACAATAGGCTTTCATCATCACAGTAATAATAAATAATAATAATTAATGGAGATATCCCATCTCCTAGAACTGGAAGGGACCTTGAAAGATCATCGAGTCCAGCCCCCTGCTTTCACTAGCAGGACCAAGTACAGATTTTTGCCCCAGATCCCTAAGTGGCCCCCTCAAGGATTGAACTCACAACCCTGGGTTTAGCAGGCCAATGCTCAAACCACTGAGCTTCGCATTTCTGTAGGGCCCGCAATCCACATGCTTTACAAGCCACACTTCCCAGGCTGTTGAAAAGACTAGCACCCCACATTTAAAGAGGGGAAACTGAGGCACAGGGGGGCTGACTCAGCCAAAGTGGCCCAGCATGTCAGTGGCAAGTCTAGAACTATTGCACATACTTCCCGACAGCCCAGCCCCATGCTTTAACTACCAGGCCAGGCTTTCCTCATTTTAAGGCATTCCGGTGCCACTTGAATTTCAACGAGTTTGGGTTGTCTTTTTTTCCCCAAATGGGATTTTGCAAGTATTTCGTCCTGAATATTCCCGCTCTCATGGTGGTTAAAGCACAGGGACTGGGAGCCAGAAGAGCTGGAGCTTGATACAGACTCCCTGCTTAACCTTGGGCTAGCTATTAGGGTCCAAGCTAACTTCTGTTACAGTCGGTGGAAAGACCCCTTTGAGTTGATGGGAGTTGGGCTGAACCAATCACCCCCTCGTGCCTCAGTTTCCCCATCCATAGAATGGGGATAATTATGCTTTTTCAAGGGCTCCAAGAGCTCTGAAAGACAAGCACCACAGGAGTGCTAAGTTTTCTTCTCTTGAGCAGCTTGTGGGAAAAGCAGAGAAAACCCCAAACTCCCATGAGCGAATGTGCTTGAAACGCAACTGCCCAGGCATGGGGCGCCCTCCTCATCCAATGCCCAGCACTGCAACAGCACAGCACTTTGCACACACAGACTAATTCGTTGCTCAGGCCTCCTGGCTGGGGGGAGGGGAAAGCCTCCGTGACTGTTGTTGGAAGGAGTTACAATCTACTTGGAAAACAATACAAGAAAGAAAAAGCCCTTCAAAAAAAAAAAAAATACAGAAAGGAAGATGCTGGGATTGGGCCTTTACCCAGTTCTTGCTACTGACAGTGTCACCTTTAGCAACCTGCTCAGTCAGTAACATACCCTTGGAGGCGTTCAGGGTGACAACCCCACCTTACACTTGCAAGCAAAAAGATGGTCTAATGCAGGGATGGCCAAACTACGGCTCGCAAGCCACATGCGGCTGTTTTTCAGTTAAAGTGTAGCTCACCGAACACCCCTCCCGTCCCTCTCACAACCAGACGGGGGAGGGGGGGAGAAGCTCGGGGCTTCTGCCCTGCAGCAGGGTGGTGGGGCTTGGGGCTTCTGCCCCATAGGAGGTGCCTGCCAGGGCTGAAGTGTCCAATCCCCGGCAGACACACCCTGGCTCTCGACTCGGTGAGTCAGTAAATTTGGCCACTCCTGTAGTGGATAAGATCCTAGAATGGTACTTGACAGACCCAGGTTCAAATCCCAGCACAGCCACAGACTCTTTATGACCTTGGGAGAGTCACCTAATCTACCCTGGACCTCTATTCCCCCATATATAAAATGGGGATAATAAATCCCTACTTCCCAGAGTGCAGAGACAATAAAATCCATGAATGATTGTCAGGTGCTCAGATGCAACAGTGTTGAGGGCCATGTAAATACCTAGACTAGATGATCAAATAAGGCACTGTCTCTTTAAGATGTTAGACTAGGATGGTGTTGAGATGCTAATCCGCGAAGCATGGCACTGTTGACCCCAGAACTGAAAAGGCTCCCCCGTTAATACCGTCACAACACACAGCAGTGGTGGGCTAGCTCACAAACACAAGGAGTCTCAGATTTTGCTTTTCAATTTTCCTTCCAAACAAGAAATGAATTCCAAATAAGCATTAACCCCAACTAAGCCTGAACTCCAGAATACTTCCGACTCACACGCCTTTCCTCTGAGGGTCTCAGAGTGTTTTAAAACATTAATTAACCCTCGCAACACCCGCTGGGAAGTAGGTAGACATTATTGTACCCATTTAGAGATGGGGAAACTGAGGTACAGAGAGGCAAAGTGGCTCATTAAGGCCAAAGGGGGAGGCAGTGGTAGAGGCGACAACAGAAATCCAGACTCCTGGCTCTCAGTTCAGCCAGTGGATGTGAAATTAGAGGACTAACGACCCAGCTCAACAAAGCCAGAGACTTTGAAATTCAGGTCCTTAACTCAATTGTGAGCCATTTAAAAAAATTAACCTACTATAACTCAGTGGCAAAGGTTCACTTGGGAGCCTCGTCCTCAGTGCTGGTGCACCTGGATCACTTTGGTTTGCCCCAAAGCTTGCTAAGCCCCTCAGAGCAAACCAAACCCAGCGCCAAACACTCTATGTACACAGAGGGGACTGGAGGTAGTTTGATGGGGGAAGGTGTGAATATTTTCTTTCTCAAGGGAGAAACTCTGTCTAGGGAAGGATTTTCTACAGCCCTCATCACCATAGTAGCCAAGAGCTAGGTTGCATGCTGAATGGACTCAACTGTCTTTCGTGCCGGGAAGGCAGCTACAATTATCCAGCAGAGACTCCCAAACAGCACCGGGATTTATCATGAGGAAGTATTTTTAAATGCCCATCTTCGATGTAAGCCACACCTAAATCATGCAGCTGTCATGAAGTTTGCATCCCATTGATTTCTCCGACTGCCACAAATTTAAGACAGGACTCAATGGCAGATTCTTGTGAAAGGCTGGGGGCTGTTTTTTAAAATGACAGCTAACCAAAAGGAGACACTTATTTTAAAGGTGTCCCCACATTGAATATATTCAGGTTGGGAAGAAAAATCTTATCCTTTAGGATTTTTTTTTGTATGTTTCAATCTGAACATGTAAGAAAAACAGACATAGCTACATAGAGCACATCTGTTGCACTGTTTGAAGCCCAACTCTTATAAAGAGCATGCTTAATAAGAGCTCCCAAATAAAAAAAACACTAGACAATTAAAATAATAACATAAATGTTTCTCCGAGCCCTGAAGCCTTCAGACTATGGATGAAGGTGGGGGGGGGGGGAGGAGAAGAGAGAGAGAAAGCACCTAATCTCACACTGAGAGGCACACACTGTAATTAAAATCACAAAAAAGGCAAAGGCAAGCAACCCCATGCTCCACTGGTTCTCTGCATTCACAGATTTAAGTAGCTTTTATAAACACCCGGGTGAAACGGAGGACAGATAAAGAGAATAAGTTAACATGCTTTATGCCTTCTAAAATATTTGTGGAGTGCTGGTGCATGCTCAAGATAAGTCCTTCAGGGGTAGAAGGTATTGAGTCGGTTGTAAAATTCCCTGGAACCTTTTTCATGGTTTCCCTGGAATGATAGCAACCTCTAGCAGTCACAGTTGTGCACCTGCCGCACGGATCCAACCCCTTTTCCAACACACACAACTACCTGTGCAGCAGTTCACTCCCATCCACCGCCAAGCTAACTTGAGTAACAAATCCCATGTTCCTTGTGGCAGAGGGAAGCCATGGAACGCCGGTGCATTACACCAAGCTTTTTGCATAGCTGCTAATTAATGCCTGACGGTTGTACTAGAAACCAGTTTAGTGCAGACTCCGGGTTGAAGTTTATATTTAAAAAAAAAAAAAAAAATACAGTCCCATATTTTGCATAACCACCTCTTCATATGAATAAAGATGACATTTATAGGAGAGAATGTTTCCTCCCTCCCCCAAGGCAATAACTTTATAAAATCCTAGAAGGGAAGTGGGTGATGGTATATGGGGAAGTTTCTCTCTCTACACACACACACACACACACACACACACACACACACACACACACACACACACACACACACACACACACACACACACACACACACACACACACACACACACACACACACACACACACACACACACACACACTATAAAGCTAAACAAATAATATTGAAACTGATGAGGCTTTGCGAGCCTGGGTTTATCTGGGAGGACCTCATCTGATGCTGGAGTATTATATTTCTATCAAAACCATGTGCCGCTCAGTGTTTAGATCACTTTTCCCTGTCTACATAATTTAGGGGCATATGTCTGATAAATGAGGAGCATCAATATTCAGGTTTCAGTTGCAGTACACAGAGGCACAAAGAGATTTATCAGGACTAACTGTGCAGGCTAGATTTAGATACTAAAAAAACCTCACCAAACAGCTTGTGGAAAAGAAACTGTTTTCTCTTTCCCTAGATATTGCCAATCGGAGGTGGGTGTTTCCCCCCTCCTCCCTTCCCCCCCCCCCTCAATCAAGCAAAAGGGCTGTTTCTCTCTCTCTCACACACACATACACACACACTCCCTCCCTAGGAAACTATAATTCTCCCAGGGAAGCAGGGTCTGCTACCACCTTGTCAAGTGAAGAAGTTTGAAAATACAGTATGTGGGAACTAAGGGAGAGAGAGATCACAGTGGTTTGAGCAGGCAAAGCATCTTCTGTCAGATTGGATGGCTTTTGCTTTACAATGGACACACACACACACACACTCCACACTTTACTCTCAGTTCAACAACAGCCCCAATAATAAAGTCTGTCGAGTCTGATTGATTTCACAGTACATATTTTCCTATGTACACATACAGAGGAATACACCTATCTATAGAGAAAGATACACACCCCAATTTTTGGGCCCACAGAAACCCCCAATATAAAGTCTCTCACCCAAACCATGTTCTCTCATCTCTAGCATTTTCCACACAGGTGTGTGTGTGTGTGGGGGGGGGGGGAATGTTTATTTATTTTTATTTTTTAAGAGAAGGCATCATCTGCCTCTATTTCTGGCAGGCAAACCAGAATAACTTCAGTCTCTGGAGCTCACAGGGGAATCTGCTGGGGAAACTTTATCACCCCTGTGCTGATTTTGCAGTGGAGGCTGGAGGGGAAGAGGAAAGGAAGAGGAAAAATTACTGCAGAAGCAGCAGCTGGAGTGTGTCTGTTTCTTCCAGAAAAGTTCAGCAAAGGGGGAGCTTATGAAATTTGGGGGCAGGGGGGAAACGTCGAGACTGGGCGGTGGGCTAGGATCTGGCAACCCCCATCCCTTTCCAAGGGCCGATCTGGGAGGCACGCTCTCAAAGCCCATCCTGGCAAGCCCCCTGCCCCACTAGCGGCTGCCAGATGTGGGGGGCGGGCTCCCCCATTCCCGCGGCTGAGAATCTGAGCAAGGGACCTCCCGGGAAAGCTGCAGGCAGGCAGAAGGGGGAAATCAAGAAGCGATGGCAAACAAATACACACACCCCCACACCCCACGCCCGTCACCTCACTGAAACTTGCCTGCTAACAAGTCGCTGGCTGTGGGTTTTCGAACGGCGCAGGCAGACAGATGCTGACGATCCTAGATCGACATCTGGATCTAGGGACCAGCATCCGCTCCTCGCACACAAATCGCCCATGCAGCAGCCTCTCTCTGGAGTCGTGGCTCGTTTTAAGAAGCCGATCTGGATTGAATCTCGGCATCCATGCGGATTTCATTTTAACACACCCACCCACCCTTTTTGGAGGGGGAGGGTGCCGGCTCGAGGGGGGGGGGGGGTTAAGGAATCCCTCCCCCTTGGTTAATAGCATCAGGGATTCCCCCACCCTGCCAAGCGCCCAGGTGTGGCAAGGGAGGGAGGTCTCTACCTGCCCCTACGCCCCCCACCCCCGGGCTAGAGAAGATCGGGGACGCTGGCTGGCTCCTTACCTGGGAACGCTGCTTTTTTTTTTTTTCCTTCTCCCCCCCTCCCCCGGTCTTCAGTGCAGGCGCCGCATTGACACTGCAGATGGTGTCTCTGGAAATGGGTCTCCGATCCCCCAATACTCCACGGCTGCAGCGCCCAGGCAGCCCTTTCCTCCAGCGTCCAAGGCGAAATGCCCCGCCAGCCCCCCCCCCCCAAAAAATCACCCCTCCTTCCCTTCCCCCCCCAAACCAGCAAGGGGGGGGCTGGCGCTGAGCGCGCGGGTGGGGCTGCAGTCCGGAGCGGCACCTCTCCGCCCGTTCCCCCGGGGCTGGAGGAGGCGACCCGGGGCTTCTTCACTCAGCCATGCCCGGCTCCCCTCTCGGCTCCGCGGCTGCTCTGTGCCCGCCTGGGAGGGCGCACACTGCGGCTGTCTCGCCAGCCTTGCTCCCGCTGGCGCTGGCTCGCTCTCCAATGGTGGCTGGGGGGGTGGCTCAGTCTTAGACACACACAAGCGCCCCCCTCCAGCCCAAACAGCCACGGCCGATCCTGTAGCAACGTGTGTGTGTGGGGGGGGGGGGGTGGCACCAAAAAACCACCCCTCCCCAATCCCGCTTTGCAGCGCTCCCGGCCCCTTGCTCCTGCGGCGGGTGCTGGGGGGGGGGGGAGGGGGGGGCTGGGCTCGCTTCCCTCCACCCCTCCCGCGGCAGCTTCGCTCAAAGTTTGCTGGAGCTCGGCTGCCACCAAACTCTCCGCGGCTCGCGGCTGCCTCTGGCTCGCGGCGGCGCGTGCACTGAAGCGCTGCCAAGCCTGCAACTCCGGCTGCCTTGATTTTACACCCCCCCCCCCCCCCCCCGCTTCTAGACTCGCTAGTGACACCTAGGAGCTCCAACCTGATTGGGCTAATTGTGAAATTTCATTGCCAAGGGGGGGGGGGGGGAGGGAGACAAGGGCTCAAGGCAGCGAACACACACGCTGCTCTCCCCCCAGCTCAAAAAAATCCCTCACACGCTGCCCCCCAGCCTGCCTTGTGCGCTCTTCTGCACCGGGGGGAGGATCCGACCAGAGTAGGGCTGGGGAAAGCACAGGCGGTCACTCCCGCCGCCTGGCTGATAATCCTAGAGAGGCTGTTCTACCGCCTGCTTCTTCCTTTCACTGCTGGCAGCCACAGGGAAGGGGGAAAGCTAATAGTTATTTTATCCGCTCATATTAATCAATCTTTGCTAGGCTTAGCCTCCTCCCCTCCCCGCGCTGCCTTCCAGATCAGGCACGTGAGACTTAAAAATCCACCCACCCATGGCACCTCCTCTTGCCAGGTAAAGGGCTAGCCCCCTGCAACTCCAGAGGGCACAAACACGGTCTGCAGCAGCGGGGGAAAGGGGGAGCATTGCTTTTAAGGAATTAGTCTCAGCCAGAGCAACAGGTCTGTCTCTCTCACAATTCAGTAGAAGATCAATAGAACAGATGCTATGGTGATGGACATTTGTCAAGTGTCCAAGACAGAAAGGGAAGATAAATGCACAGCACTGCATTTGCAGTGATATACACGGGTGCCATGTACAGCCTCCAGCAGGGGGAAAATCTAGGTTCCAATCCAGCATCGGCAGGACTGTCGGGGTTTGTGCAGAACTCAGCCCAATGCCCCCCCACTTCCTACCTGGCAGCTCTGAGCGCTACCATAATACAAAAATAATAGGTATTTTTGTGACCTCTTAGGGACCAGGACTGTGTCTCACTATGTATGCGTACAGCACCTCACACAAGGTGGGCCTGATCAAGGCCTCTAGGTGATGCCACAATACAAACAGACTTGATAGCTGTAGTTCACTTTTAAATGCGCACAATAAAACACTGGGCAGAAATCTATTTCCATCCCCTTTTGCACCACTACATTTTTTTTAAAAATAATATTATGTTTTCCTGGAAACAAGTTTTATCTCCCTAGGGTGTGTGTATTCGTGTGTGTTGACTGAACCCTGGTTTACATTTCCTGATGGATGGGGATTCAAAGCCTTTTTTTTTTTTTTTTTTTTTTTTTTAAAAAGGTGGTGCATAAAATGTATTTATTATTCTTTATCTCTTGCGTCTTGCAAGGAATCATTTGTTTTCATTCAGAGAAATGAATGCCATGTGAAGCCTGAAGAGTAATAACACAGCAAAATGACATGGGAAGAGCACGACAAATCTGCAAGATACAATGGCAGGTGAATAACCTCTGCAGATCACTGCTATTGTGAATAGTACAGTATTATTTAATGCCCATTCTTACTTGCACTTCCATTTAATAATACATACGAAAAATTACTGGGAAAGTCGGTTCTACCTTTAAAACTCAGCTATCCCTAAAACAGATGATGTAGATGAACTGATTTTTTTTTTTTTAATCTGAGGAGGAGGAAGAATCAATGTGATTCTATTTCTTAAAACAATGGCTCAAGTCAATATATTGCTCATATCTCTGGATTCCATAAGGATGAGTGACAAACGAGACTTTATTTATAGGCTCTTTCATGCACAAGGCTGTGGGGGTAGAGAGGGGTCAAGACTGGATAACCCATGTGGCCTCTTCTGACCCTATGAATAGCTGTAGTAAAAGAGCCCCAGGACATATTACCCAGATCTGGAGAATTGTAATCCATCAGATTTATTTATTTTTGCCATTGACTTTAATGACATCAGGATCCAACCAGTGCTGTGTAGACGCAAAGACTCATCCTGAGAGTTGCTGTGCACCCACAACTTTCAGAGAAGTGGCAAATACTTCGCACCGATCAGAATCGAGGCCTCATTGTGCATTAGGGTGGAGAGAGCTTAGCGGATCAGAGCTGTTTCCATGCAAACTACCTGCAATGCCTGATTTCCCCCTTGCTCCCCATTCAAAAACATCCTGTTTAGCATCCCTTTGCTAATAACGTCCTAGATTTTGATGCAGTTGACACACTGCCCATTTAAACGGTTGGAGATTTCTTCCCTGATGGTGACTGGGTGTATAGCTCACAGCATACACATCCTTTCATTTTGTCCCTTGTTATCTAACCACATACAGGGAGCATTTATAACAACATCCAAGGCTTCTGAACAGAAAAACATTTTTTCTAGGGTATTTTTTTTTCTAAGGAACAATTGAGACCAACTACAGCACATAGAAGCCAATTAAAAAAAGAATGAAAGAGGGTGGGGGGGGGGGGAGAACCCTCACAAGTTGTTCTCCTCCTACCATTTTACAGGTCTGTAAACCAACCTTGTATTTAAGTTGATAAAAGCCAGATATTCTTGCTCAATAAATCAGCTGATGCTGCTTGAGGATTTTTTAAGCTTGGTCTGAATCACAGTTAAAAACCTAAATTATAGCGCCACCTGCAGGGGGCTCAAAATTTCAGCAGCTCTGGAAATCACAGGCCACAGCGAGGAGTAAAAAAAAAAAAAAAAAACCACACGAGAGAGCAAGGGTGGGGGTTTTCCTGACAGTGTCTAATTGCACCCAGATGCACTCTAGGGCAGGCATGTGGCTGGGATAATGCCACTTCTCAGCTCCCTTATGGCCCCCATTTGGCCTTGTGTCTCACAAGACTGCCCCAGGCCTGGGTTATCCGAGCATGACACCTCCTATTGCTCCAGCATCCTGAAGAAGCACCCTCAATCAAAAGCTGTTAATTTAATTTTCTGTACACTAAATGCCAGAGTGAAACGATAACTCAGGCTGGTGACGCAGCTTTGCTCAGCTCACAGAAGGCCACCTGCTTCAGAATCCTGATTCCCCCCTTCAGATGTTTGAAGCTTAAACAACTTCACCAGCTCAGCTGACAGCCAAAACAAAATTGGCCTCCTCTATTGAGCGGTCACCATTTTTGTCTCTGACAAAGGAGGTCTTCATCGTGCTATCGGCGTGTAAAAATTTCGTTACAATTGGTTTTAAGGCTGGTCCAGTGCTTAGCATGGTCATTCCTTACACTCCTGGGACCAATGGAGCCCAACTATTGCTCTCTGGATTGGCGGAGACTAGAAGAGACCAAACAAGCCGACTGCACAGAATACAGGCCCCTGGTGGTTGCCAGGAAAAGGGAGGTGGAAAGTGTATGTGAAAAGCAAGGAGTCTTGTCCCTTAATCTTTGCTTGAGAGATTTAAAATTAGATTAACCTGATAGGCCTTTTCCAGATCTACCTTCCAGGGATCTTGTCCCCAATGCCAGCTGGGGGGTGGTGTTTTTCCCCCCCCCCGCTCCACAAGATTCAGAAAGCTGCTCATTTGTTCTGCAGTTTTATCAGCCTCCAGTATGGGCACACAAGGAAAAAAAGACAGAACGGCTGGAAAGGGAACACAAACAGCCGGCAATGAAGAGGAGGATGGAGAAGGGGAGGGGGGAACGTGGGAAGAACAGGATTCTGTCAGCAATGTAGTCAAGTGCCTGCTTCTGGAGGAGAATCTAGGTACAAATACTCAAGTGACAGGGAAGGAGAGAGCCCCAAAGAGTATCTGGAAAGCACCCGTGTATTTATTTTTACCATACTTGTATGGGGTCCAAAAAGCCCTCTCCCCCCCCCCCCCCCCCGTCATATGCTCTTGCTGCTAGGATATGCATGCAGTGGGACATGATAGGACTGGGTCATCTAGAGCACAGATGAGCTTGGCCTAACAATCCAGCAGGAGGAAGGATGCCTGGGTTCCATTCTCATCTGCCACTGACTGGCTACATGACCTCAGGCAAGTCACTTAACTCCACTGTGCCACAGTTTCTCCCCTTCTGCAAAATTCTCCCTCTGTGAGGTAGCAGATAAGTAGTGCACGGCTTAACATTTGCAGATGCGTATATGAAACAGACAGGCTGGAAATCCATTTACCCAATGAGACGCACTGGTCAATCAGTGCCCATTAAAATGTTTCCCTTCTGGACACTGCCAAGCAGCTGGACTATTCGTGTACTAGATGTGTTGCCTACCAGACTCGTTTTCATCAGTTTTTGCAGGTGCCTAGGAGTCGTTTCTCATTGTCCCTGTGAGAAAATTGGGCAAGAGGAGCGAGGGGATGGTAAAAAAAAAAAAAATCAGATCATTAGAGATCAGAGAGACCTAATAGTTTAGCTAGTCCTCCCCCTTCCTCCCCTCAGCAGTCCAGGACTCTTCCCTACAGTATATATTCTGCTGTGTTATCCAGTCTAGTTTTCAACTCAAGCAACGGGGCTTTCACCACTTCCCTTGGGAGACTGTTCCCCAGTCAAACAGCTCTCACTGACAGGAAGCTGTTCCCCGATTATTTGGCCTGATTCTCCCCCCTCCCCCACCACCCCATTTCCTAGTTTCTACCCCCTTGGGCCTAAAGGTACTTTTAGGCTTTTCAGTCTCCCAATCCCCCACCCCAGCCACCCACCCTGCCCCCACAACACTCCAATCTGTCTCTTCTCTAGAGAGACAATAGCGAGATAATCTCTTTTATTGGACCCACTGATGTTGGTGAAACAGAAAGACACCCAGCTGGTCCAATAAAATTTATTACCTCACCCACCTTGTCTCTCTAATAGCCTGGGACCAACACCGGGAAGGTGGGGATGTGGCTCTCAACCACAAGGTGAGCAGCTCTGGATCTTTTTTTCTCCCCTCTTGTCCCACATGGTGGGTTGAGAAGAAGGATCTGGTCTGGTTTCTTCCCAGAAGGGGATCAGCAGACAAGACATTCGTTCCCATTCTGCGAGCTCCGCCTAGCCCCGGGGTATGCTACCAAGGTAGTGTTCAGACAGTCAGTTACCGACCCCTTCGCCTCATCTTGCAAACACTTTCCAACCATCAAGGCTCCCCTTCCTCTCCCTTTGGGTCCCTGAAAAGCTGCCTGTCCTTGGAATCCCACTGAACAATTCCTCTTCCCCCCACTTCAAATGTTTGTGGGCCGTTCTAGTCACATCCTGGCTCTCATGCATCCAAACAACAAAGGGGCAGCTGGAGGAAGGACGGGTGAAATGAGATCCAGGGGACCAGCGAGGACAATGAAAAGGAGTGCATAAAGCATAGCCCGGCGCTGTCGAATTAAGAGGACGTGAGAGAGGAGACGTTTCAAACTGCAGGAGACAGGCCAAGGGGCCATAATACGGAAGCAGGCAGGTGGAATGACAAAATACAAGGAGGACAAATTCATTGCTTTTTCATTATGGAGGACAATACAAGTGGGAAGAACAATCAATATCAAGCAAGGGAGGTAGGAGAACACTGCAGGGAGATAAGGACCTGGGATGTTCAGCATGGAGGGCTGCGGCAGAGTAACTGGTACAGAGCCATGCTGTACACACAGAAGGCATTGCAGTGAAGAGCAATACAGGCTGGAAAGCTGAGGGACCTGAAAGCAAGAGTGAACGATGAGGATGCAGGGAAAAGGCAAAAATGGGAAACTCCAGAGAGGAAAGCTAAAGAGGTTGGTAAATAGGAGGATGGGCTCAGGCAGAATCGGTCCTGGAATTGGATGGGGTTAGGACTAGGAGGGATGTAGGAAAATATTTATCTGGAAGGAGACTGGGCACCATGAAGAAAGGATAGTGCAGTGGTTAGAGCACTACTCTGGGCTAGTCACTGCTGTCAGAGCTCTGATAGCAGCCGATATAGACATATCCGAACTAGCTTGGGTAGCGATTGCAGCAAAGCTGTGGCAGCCTGGACTAAACGCCCAAGTACATCCCGAGGCTCTCTGGTGGGCTGAGACTCAGACAGCTCTGTAGCAATCGCTCCTGATCCTGGGGGTTCTGACTCATGATTTTTGGTAATAGTAGGTGGTACAACCAGCCATGGAAAGAGAGGGGTGTGATTTCATAGGGGGCGAGTTACAAGAAGACAAAGAATGCCTATGTTTGCATACCATCCTCATCACCATGGTATCAGAGTAAAAAGGACAGAAGGAGAGAGAAAAGAAAGGGGTTAGTGAAGAAAGAGAAACAGGAAGGGGAAGTGAAATCCATTTCCCTGATGAACAATAGAACTTGTTAAAGAATCAATGGACAGTCCCCACTGTAGCCTTTATTTACAGTTAGAAGAATGCTGTTAAGTCCCTTTATGTAACCGTCCTTTAAAGTTGCCCATTTTCAAAGGGAATATCCTCTTTATCTCACTGTAGAGGGGCTTAGTCAATCCATCTTTCCCATTACTCAGTGCTTACAAATAAAAACAAGTATTGCATGTATGCTAGGTCCTGCAGTTAAAGCAGTACAGATGCTGTGCACACTAGGACAGCCTTCTGCCCTGCTTTGTATATGTGTAGGACTTACACTAAGGTGTCACTACTTTAACTTCAGCACCAGGAGGGTTATTCTGCTATGAAAATGGACCATTTTTGGAGTGAATTTGTAAGGTCTTTGACCCCTTTGCAGTACTGGGCCTTCCCTGTAAGAGTTGGTGTCTCATCATCTAGAGCAGGGAGTTGAACTCCTTATGCGTCTGGGTGCATAGACATGGTTAGAGCAGAGCCGTGATCTGTCTAGTCCATGATCCTGTCTCAGCCCATGGCCAGGACTAGACACTTCAGAGGCAGGTGCAAGACACCCCATAGTTGACATCTATAGAAGTCTCATCAGCCCATGCAGTTAGTGGTTAGCATATATCCTGGAACCTTATTTTATTCAAGTGGATACGGTTATACATATAAAATGCCCACTCCTTTTTTGAACCCTAAGATCTTTGCCTCAACAACACTTTCTGGAAGCAAGCCGCATGAGCTAATTAGGCTGTATTAAAAAAAAAAAAAAAATGTATGTCCTTTAATCAGTTTTAAATTGGTCACCTTCCAGATTGATCGGAAGATTCCTTGATCTTGTATTTTGAGGACAAGAAAGTAGGAATGCTCAGGTTACCTTCTCTAGACCATTCATTATATTGTACACCTTCCTTGTATCCCTTCTTATTCATGCCCCCTCTAAAAACAGAGATTTTTTCCTCAGGCTCACCTCAGATGGAAGTCTCTCCATGCCTCGGCTCATTGTCACTACCCATTGCTGGACCACATTTTTATTTAAACTGTTTGGATTACAAGCTCTTTGGGGCAGGGACTGTCTCTTACTATGCGATTGGTTCCCGTTGTGCCGCCTGCTATACAAATCTCAGTTGCAGCCTCTCTAGATACTACTGTAAGACAAATAAAAGAATGCTGTCCCTTTAAACTCAGTTAATGTCTCACCTCATGACTTGACAACAGCCCCACCCCCACCCCTTTAACTGCTTTTATACAAGTTCCCGATGAAGGAATAAACCTGCCAAAGGAATAAAAGCTGCAAAAGGAAAAAGCCCGCTGTGCATGTTGTAGCCCTTTATATCTATGAAGCCCCACTGAAGCCCCTCTCAAATGAATAGAGAGATAATGTTAATGGAATTATGCATTGTGTCTGATCAGGGACTGCCACTGAAAGATAAATGCCAAGGCAAAGCTGAGGCATTTAATCAAAAATAAACCACCTCACCATTTTTCTTCTTCCAAAGAAGCAAACCACGGTCCTGTCACTGCATATTATTTTGCTGGCATTATCTCTTATTTCCAAATAATTCAATAGAACGGGGAGGGGGGGAGGTGGAAATGTGAAATCAAATTAATTAGAGTGACCCAACAAACTTGTGTTTGCACTGGAAGATTTAACATGGCAGCAAATCTAGTAGGAGACAAATTGCATTCGAATTAATTTAAGGGAGATAATTTGGGGCATATCAAGTTTATTTAGGATCAATTTTAATAAGCGAAAATAAAGTCAAGCAGTGGGTGATACAATCAGCCAATCAAAAGCCAACTCTAGTAGAGGTTTAGACAGTAGACTGTCAGTTACTTAGGAAGCCATTATGTGGAAAGCTCCATTTTTGTATGGCTGAGACAATTAAAGGGGCACTCTCATTTCAACCAGCTGAACCTATTAGTTATGAATAAATTCTGATGAATTTGGCCCTTCTCCCTATTTGCAAGTAGCCAGAGCCCTTAGCACATTTTGAGGCTCTGAGGTAAAATTCACTTACATAAGAAAGGCCGTACCGGGTCAGACCAAAGGTCCATCTAGCCCATTATCCTGTCTACCGACAGTGGCCAATGCCAGGTGCCCCAGAGGGAGTGAACCTAACAGGCAATGATCAAGTGATCTCTCTCCTGCCATCCATCTCCACCCTCTGACAGACAGAGGCTAGGGACACCATTCCTTACCCATCCTGGCTAATAGCCATTAATGGACTTAACCACCATGAATTTATCCAGTTTTCTTTTAAACTCTGTTATAGTCCTAGCCTTCACAACCTCCTCAGGTAAGGAGTTCCACAAGTTGACTGTGCGCTGCGTGAAGAAGAACTTCCTTTTATTTGTTTTAAACCTGCTGCCTATTAATTTCATTTGATGACCCCTAGTTCTTGTATTATGGGAATAAGTAAATAACTTTTCCTTATCCACTGTCTCCACATCACTCACGATTTTATATACTTCTATCATATCCCCCCTCAGTTTCCTCTTTTCCAAGCTGAAGAGTCCTAGCCTCTTTAATCTCTCCTCATATGGGACCCGTCCCAAACCCTTAATCATTTTAGTTGCCCTTTTCTGAACCTTTTCTAGTGCCAGTATATCTTTTTTGAGATGAGGAGACCACATCTGTACACAGTATTCGAGATGAGGAGACCACATCTGTATGCTGGCCATCCACTTAGGTGTGGATGGCCAGCAGAAGGCCCCGTGCAGCACTTTAGCCATCAAAATGGCACACAGCCATGTTGTATGGTCTAGTACATTGGGCACCAGACTGGGTTCTGCCCCTGGTTCTCCCATGAACTCACTGGGACACCTTCGGCAAGTCACTTCCCCTTTGTGCTAATGTAATATAGCCCCATCTGTGCGCTAGGTATACTACAGAGAGGAATGGAAACAGGGTCCTGCCCCCCCCTGCAAAGAGATTACAATCTAAATACATTGGGTTTTAACACAATTTTATCTTTATAAGCCTTGGAGTTGATCGTATATATTGGGCCAGATCCTCAGCTGCTGTAATACAGCCTTGCTCCACTGGAGATAGATTTACACCCACTTGATCTGGCCCATTGTATTTATTGAGCCAATAGCTGGTGATGGAAGACAGTCACTGCCATTCACCAAGGACATTCACTCGTGACCTGAATGCATTTACATTCCTAGACCAGGGACCGTTTTAAAACTGGAGTTTCACTACTTAGTATCCAAAAATATCACACCCAGCTGGTGCAAACTCCCCTGCTGCAGAGATTTTCCAGAGCACACCAAACTCTGCTGCTGCAGACACTCCCTGCTCCCCTTTAATCCCCCCAGCAGACCTTCAATCCTCAAAGAGACAAGGCACAGGTAAGTGTAATCCTGGCATTCCCAAGGGAGGGCTACACATACAGTTACCATACTCCATGTGGGACAAGAAGGAATTAGACCCTATTTCAATGGGGGGGGGGGAGGAAAGAGGGAAGAGAGAAGAGGAAATGGAAGGATATTGTCTCCAGGGGATAAGTGGAAGTCACTAGTTTTTTAGTGATTCAAGCGAGACAAGACTTTTAGAGTATTTAGGTTTTGGCTTTAAACTCCACACCAAAAGGCTCCTCATTATAAGTGAGGGCGCCCCTTGACGTACATTGAAATGTCAAAGTAAAAATTCACCTAAGCAGCACTAACACATCATTATCGTAATGATTGATTAATAATAATAAATCAGGGAGCCATTACGGTAAGCACTATGCACTATAAACAATGATCGCATCTCTTATCTGCTGGCATGTTTTCCCTGCAGGGGACGGGGGTGGTATTAACCCATGAGTGGTAGGGCCAGTTTGGGAAGTCAGGGTTTCAAGCAACCACTTCTTTCACTGGTCCAATCTTCCAAATACAAGGATGTACAAGAGATTTCCTCAGATTATCGGGCACCCCAAGACATATTACATCCAAAAGCAATGAGGAAAATCTGTGCCTGACCCTGGGAGAAAGGAGAGACATGGCACCATGCTACAGAGCGACCTGCCACCAGATCAGGAACAGACAGGGGTCAGCCTCCAAGCACAGCATGTAACCCTATTATGGGTGGGTGATATTCCCACCCTGAGAGACACCTGCAAGGTCTCTTCTTCCTCACCATCAGAAGAGACCAGGGCGCACCATGGAACCCATGGTCTGACCAGGAGCCTGGCCTATGCAGGAGAATGGGAGTATGAGGCACCCAAACCATCGCTCCCATGAGGCAAATGCGAATTGACATATTTTGGATTCCAATATTTCCCCAAAAACCTCAACATTTTCCAGCCAGCTCTCATGGCTTACGCCCCTGCCCATACAGAAATGAGCTATACCAGTATAGCCACCTTTATACCGGTATAACTGCATCCACTCTTGGTGGTTGGTACCACTTGGAACAGTTTGTGTGAAGATGGACCTCACCCTTTAGCTTGTCCTGCCAACGAATTGAATTGAGAACAGACCCAGCACCACGGTAGTTACTAACGCATCCCCTGAATACCGGGCATTCCAGTACTTCCAGGAATGGCATGGGCCCACCTCCACTGGCATGACCCCTCACACACAGTGCATACAAAGTCACACTGCATGGAGGACACCATTTTGAAAAGCATACCACCCTGCCCCCTACACTAGCACAGTGTGAACTTCAAAATGGCCCCATCCTCCATGCCATGCGTGATACCAGACAAAACCACATCTGGCTTATATCACTCTGGACAGGGAACAAGTCAGACAAAAGCAGGACTGTCCAGCTTAAAACCAAATGAAGGGCCTGTCTATGGCGTGTCATCACTGCTCATCCTGTTGGAGAACAGAAAGACTGTTCACAGTCCCTCTTAGGAAGCACAGTTGTTACGGCCCATGGTTTGTTGTCCCCTGTCAATGAGGATGCAATTGGAAATGATACATGCCGGACCATAAAAGATTATGAAGATTTAAAGGCCTCCCCGTGATTTATGCCTCTGTAATTAAGGGCGTTTAAATTTTAATTTAAAAGTTATGGGAGTTGTCCTTCCTTCTGAAAAATGCATTTATGGTTGGCTGCTTGGGTGAACTGAATAGCATTAAGCCCCACAGAGTCTGCTAGCCCTGAGATCACAGCGCTTCCTCAAGCATAGGCAGTGGGGTGGGATAGAAGAGGAGACATAAATGCCAACTTTTTACTGCAGCTTTAAGATCCTGCAATAATAAATCAGCTAATTTCACCTAGACGGCTCGGAATAGGCTCTCTGTGTCCTAGCCACTTTCTTGAGAAACTCTGCAAGACTCTTCAAGGGGTACTGCCAAAAGCGCACAACAAACTGTGTCCCAAATCTTTTTGCACTCGGAGAGAAAGTTCTTCAGACAGCAGAAAGTCTAGGGTAGAGTGCAGGACAGAGTGGTGTGGAATCATTGCTGCAAAGCCAGTAGATCTGGTTATTGGGGAATTCCCCCAGCATGTGAGCCTTCCCCAGGTGGTACAGAGCTGAGGTATCAGGTTCACAGATTCCCAGGCCAGAAGGAACCATTGTGATCTAGTCTGACCACCTGTCGAGCGCAGGCTAGAGAACTTACCCAAAATAATGCCTAGGCAGCCTAGAGCACATCTTTCAGAAAAAAAACCCACTCTTGATTTTAAAGTTGTCGATTATAGAGACTCCACCATGACTCTTGGTTAATAGTGCCAATGGTCAGTTACTCTCACTATTAAAAATGTATGCCTTATTTCCAGTCTGAATCGGTCTAGCTTCAACTTCCAGCCATTGGATTGTATTATACATGTCTCTACTAGATTGAAAGACTCATTTTTTAAATGTGTCCCCCTCTGCCCCCCCCCCCAGATACATATAGACTGTAATCACATCACCCCTTAATTTTTGTGGCTCTTCTCTGAACTCTCCCCAATTTATCGACATCTTTCTTGAGTCGCAGGTACCAGAACGGGACATGGTATTCCAACAGTGGTTGGACCATTGCCAAATTGGGAGGCAAAATAACCTCTCTACTCCTACATGAGATTCCCCTGTTTAATGCATCCCAGGATCGTATTAGCTTTTTTGGCCACACTGGGAGCTCATCTTCAGCTGATTATCCACCATGAACCCCAAGTCTTTTTCAGAGTCACTGCTTCCCAGGATAGAGTCCCCCATCCTGTAAGTATGGCCGACGTTCTTTGCTCCTCAATGTACACTTATGGGTTTGTACATTTATATACTCTAAGTCACCTTCTTCCCAGCTGCAGCAGTGTGTTGGCGGCACAGCTGCTCTCCGGCTATCCTTGACTCCTGAGAAGGTCCCTTTGGTGTCCTATGGCAGCTGAGAGCAAGGCCTCATCTCCACAACAAAGCTGTGCTTGTTTAGTTAGCTCAGTTCTTTTGTGCGTCCACCTTTGTTTCAGTTTAGCAGTGCCTATCAAGTGAGGTCAAGTTGATTGCTTACCAAAGTAAGTTCAATCAGTAATGGCACTCAAATCAAAATGCAAGATTCCACTCAAGTGTGATTGCACCAAATTAACTAATCCAATACCGCTTTCTCCTGTAGACTAGCCCAGAGTTACAGCAGCCTGGAGGTCACTGGCTAGGCAGGCCCCCAAGCCAGCTCCAAAATCCCAGGAGCTATAAAACTGATAAAGTCACCCTGCTCTCCCTACTTCAGTTCCTGCACAGAGTCCAGAGCAGAACCAAAACAAGTCAAATCCATTGTCTGGTGACTATTAAAACATGCTGGGATGGAGTCTCAGATAGCACAGTTTAAACAAATTTAGAACCCACTTGGCAAGGAATATAAACTGGACAGGACTTAGGCTGGCTGAGTGACCTTGGGCATGTCACTTCATCTCTATGTTCCTCATTCCGCCTCCGCCTCCCCCTCCCCCCCATCTGTCAAATGGGGATAGTGAGACCAACCTCCTTTGCAAAGCACTTTGAGAGCTACAGATAAAAAACACTAGTGTTCGTTATTATTGAGGCTGCTAGACACACAGACCCTGTGGTTCTCTCTAGCTCCCTGTAACGGGGTTGGGACTCACCACCATGGCGCCTCCTACTGGAGGTCTTGGGAATTAGCTCAGTCCAGTGGAGCACCCCCTCCTAGTGGTGTCCCGACCGTCGTCTCGCCCTCGGTTGGCGTGTCTGAGCCCACGTCGCTCACCAACTCGCGGCGTCCTCTTCGGGACCACTGCCCTCCGGCAGTGCCCCTCTGTCTTTCCACACCCCCTTCCGGGGGTGGGGTGTGTGTCAATCACCAGTCTCTTTCTCCAGCCACCGTAGTCAACCACACACCCCAAAGTCTAATCCCCCCCGTCAGGGATCTGGCGTGGTCTGTACTGGCCGCTCCCTACGGCCACTAGCTAGATATACGGCAAGGGGATGGGAGGGGGGACCCAGGCCCGCCCTCTACTCTGGGTCCCAACCCAGGGACCCTCTGGAGGCAGCCTCACTGTCCTCCCTCTCTCCCCTCATCTGTCCGCTTCCCTGGGCCGCTTCCCCTACGGCCCCTTGCACCCGCTAGGCCCTTCCATTCAGGGCCTGCAGCCTGGCAGGCCTCAGGCTAGAGCTCCCCTCTGCTCAGCACTGCGCTGTCCGCGGTGCTAGTCTCCCAGTTTGGAGATAGACCTTCCCCTCTCAAAGGCCTGGGACAGACTGACTGCTCGCTCCCTGTGCAGTCTTTTATAGGGCTGAGCCTGGCCCTGATTGGCTGTCTCCAACCTGGGCCCTGATTGGCTCCCAGTAAGCCCTTCTCTGATTGGCTGTGCGTCTGCGCAGGCCCACTGGCCTGCCACAGCCCATAATCTCAGGGAGTGGGGCAGCTGCCCCACTACACTCCCAGACTAACTAAACAGCCTGTGCTGCATTGTGTCACCATTCAAGGTGTCTCAAAGACCTGAGCTGGACTCCAGAGTCACAGAAAGGAGTGCTGATTGCAGTACCACTTAAATGCAGAACTGAGAACTTTGGAGGTTGTAAAGGAGTCTACTCACTATTAGGCATTACCACGCTCCGGCTGGGCTAGCACCCACTGCCAATAGTCACTCTGACACGGTGATGATTTCTCCATTAGGTAACTCAGACCTCCAGCCAGCTCACAAGCTTCAGTCCACCCCTTCCCGGGTCCCCCTGGGCCACTTCCTACTTCAAGGCTTCTTGCTTTCCTTCTAGGGCTCCCAGTTTTTTCCCCTGTTTAGTCACAGTCTCTCCCAGGCCTCCCTGCTTGGCAAACTTTCCTCAATGTCTCTGCTTGGTTAGGATCCCTCCCTGCTCTGAGCTTCCAGCCAGCTCTTTCCCTAGCTGCCCCATAAGCCTGGCTCTTTATGGGGAATTGCCAGATTCCCTTCAGGTGGGGCTCATTCTGTAATCAGGTTGGCTTAACCCCAGGTTCTCCAGCCTTATTGGAAATCCTGGGGGAAGCCACCCTGTTACAAGGTTCTTCCGTTTTGGCTTGGGCAAAAAGCCAGGTTTCAGGCTGCTGCCTGCTTCCTTATTTTAGTCCCCTGGTCACGGTTTTAAAATTAGTTTTCCCTCATAAAGTAACGGCGCAAACTCAGAACCTCTTTGATTTCTATTTACAAACCCAAAAGGGACCTGTTTTCCAGTTCAAGTTAGGATGCAGCTGAAATCTCATGAGAACAGCAAATCTCATGGTATTTCCAGGAGGGAGGAGGTCACAGGGGAAACAGCTTGAAAAGAGCTTGATGGCTTATGAAACCTCAAACTTCTCTGCGGCGTGGGGGGGAGACAGATGATTAAAACCATAAGGAGAGAGCAATTAAGAGGCATAGGGCAAGAGAGAAGGGGGATGTTCGAGGTGAGGTTAGAGATGAGATGGAACTGATGGGGCAGAGAAATCCAGGGAGGCTGTTCCAGACAACAGCAGCAGAGGAGAAGGCCCAAGCCAGGGCCGGCTCTAGCGTTTTTGCCGCCCCAAGCGGGAGGCGGGGGGGAGAAGCTGCGATCACAAGCGGCGGCAACTCTACCGCCGCTTCATTCTACGGCGGCAATTCGGCAGCAGGTCCTTCGCTCCAAGAGGGAATGATGGCCCCGCTGCCGGACGTGCCGCCCCACTCTTCATTGGCCGCCCCAGGCACCTGCTTGCTAGGCTGGTGTCTGGAGCCGGCCCTGGCCCAAGCATTGACAGGATGAAGGGACAAAGAGGGGGCTTGAGTCAAGGTGAGCAGAAAGGTAGGTGTGAAGAGTGAAAGTGATTTGCAAGGTAGGATGGAGTAAATATAACCCACCGGCTCAGCATGTGTTGTGTGTCCCTCTCTAGTGGTTGGACTAAATGAAATAAGATAAGAGCCTACTCTTACTACCAGCGTTTAGTGCCTAGGCCTAAGGTCCCAGGTTCGAAACCTGCTGGTGAGCTGCAGTGGGGAAGAGATGTGATTGCATAAATCCACTGAGCGCTCAAACACTACCCAAATCTCCTGACTCAGTCCAGCAGAATACCTCCAGCGACAGGGCGTGATTCTGATCCCAGCCCAGTGTTACACTAGCCTGAGTCCATTGGCTTCAATGGAATTACTCTTGATCTAGAGCCGGTAAGACCAGCGTTATACCTGCTGTACCTACGTACTGTAGGCTCGGATATTTAGAAACCGGGATGATGTGGCTGGCTGAGCACAGGAACTAGGCTCCTAGGCCCCAGCCCTGCTATGAGTTTTGCACAGACAAACCACTGCACCTGCACAGATCAGAGCACTGGCCAGTATTTGGTTATAGTTATGAGATCCAAAGACGGGGCATTAGGCTGGGAGTCAGGACAACACAGTTTCTGGTCTCAACTCTGCCACTGACCGGCTGTGTGACCCTGGGCAAGTCCCTCCATCTCTCTGTTTCCCCTCCCACTCATTGTCTGTCTTGTCTACTTTGCCCGATAGTTCTTTGTGTCAGGGGCTGTCTCTCATTGTGCACACAGACTGCCTCATGCTATGGGACCCTAATCTTGATTGTGACCGCTAGAGCTACTGTAATACAAATAATAATTTCCATCCCATCTATTTTTTATGTGCTACTGATCTATATTAAACAGTTGGTGATTAGTACATTTATGCCGCGTTAAATCTAGATGTTTGCTTTTCGTGATGTGTATATATATGCATGGCTTTTAACTTTATGTACGGTAGAGTGTTTTAATTAGAAAATCAATAATTTTTTAAAAGACTTTCCAACTTATGAATGCTGCACTGTACAACGTTCATGGCTGGGGGTAGCGAGCGTTCTCTGACTCTTCGTTTGTGCAGTACATAAACCTCATCTATAACAGATCAGCAGACTTTTTTTTAACCCAAGAAGCTATTCATTCCTTATTATGTTGGCTGAGTCTCTCTTCCCCAGTGAGGCCTCATTCCTGCCAGCTGATCCACATGGGTCGACCCCTGCACCTCTGAAGCCCCACTGATTTCAATAGAAGTCACTGCTATTGAAAGGCCATAAGAAGTATGATCTAGTGGGAAGAGCACTGGACTGGGAATCCAACAACCCAGGTTCAATTCCCAGTTCTAACAGAGACTTCCTGTGTGACCTTAGATAAGTCACTTAGTCTCTCTGTACCGCCGTGCTCCATCTGTAATATAGAGAGAATACCTCATGGGGAAGGATAAAATCCATAAAGGACTATGACATGCTTAGATACTGTGGTAATGAGGGTTGTATAATTACACTGAGCTTTCATATAGCTACATCAGTAGCTATCAAAGCACTTCACCGCCTTTATTATATTTATCCTCACAACACCCCGTACAAGGTAGGGAAAAGCTCATATCTCCATTGTACAGATGAGAAACTGAAGCACAGAGAAACCAAGCGACTTGCCAAAGGTCACACAGGAAGTCTTTGGCAGAGCATGCGATACAGTGGCTCCTTTGAAAAGGGTCCCGTTCTTTGCAAACAACTTTGGTCTCGGACCTGACAAACTCACTACACCAAACACGTGTCTTGCAGGATATATTTATCCATAAAAAGTAGCACGTGAGGCATCTCCAGAAAGCTCCTAACTTGTAAAGAGTCATAATCCTTGCAAGATGTGTATATGGGCAATATTTAAGGAATAATAGAACTATACTGACAGTATCCTTTATGGACTTGGAGTAAAAGTTAGGGCTTGTCTACACTAAAAATTCTACTGCGGCATAGCTGCTGCTGCAGCAACCCTTCAGTGTAGACACTCACTACAGCAACAGAAGGGATTTTCCCATCAGCATAATTAATCCACCTCCCCGAGAGGCAGTAGCTAAACTGACAGATGATTTCACAGGGGGTTAAGTCTGCTTAATTAGGGGCAGGTCTACACTACAAATTTGCAGCTGCACCCCTGTAGCGTGCCTGGTGAAGACGCTCTACCGATGGGAGAGAGCTCTCCCGTCGGCTTAATAATTCCACCTCCACGAGAGGCGGTAGCTATGTTGGCAGCTATGTGACGGCAGGCAAAGCTCTCCTGCCAACATAGTGCTGTCTACATGGGGGGAGGGTTACTGTCGGTATAATTACGTCCCTCGCCCAGGGGTGTGGATTTTTCACACCTCTAATAAGGGTACGTCTTCACTATCCACCGGATCGGCGGGTAGTAATCGATCCTCAAATGCGCTCCCCGTCGACTCCGGAACTCCACCACAGCGAGAGGCGGAAGCGGAGTCGACGAGGGAGCCGTGGCCATTGATCCCGCGCCGTGAGGACCCGAGGTAAATCGAGCTAAGATATGTCGACTTCAGCTACGCTATTCTCATACCTAAAGTTGCGTATCTTAGATCGATCCCCCCCAGTGTAGACCAGCCCTAAATGACTCAGCTGGATTGATGTAATTTGTGTGTGTAGACTTGGCCTTAGTCACCCTGGAATAATGAATGGCCCACCACTGAGACACAAGCAGGAGAGAGTTGTCACCCCGCCCTGTTTAGCCAGTGATGCAGGCAAGGCTCAGTTGTCTAGCCTTGCCCCATCCCAAGACTTACAAAGGAAAAAACATCAGACACAACTGCAAACAGTCAAAACGTCTCGGAAGTAAAAAAAAAGAACATGAATAAAGACAAAAGACTGTCTCAGGATAACAGAGAAAGGGGAAAGGCATGAGGTGGCCTTTCACTGCGGAGACACCTTGGGGAGCAGGGATGCTCCAACGAAAAAATGTATCCTGGTTTCTGTGAAGCCTGCCAGCTCTGTAACAGACTGAATTTTGGGAGGGGGAGAAACCTACTTTATTAGATAGGAAAGGTAACTATGGATAAATGTGGACTCAGGTTCATGTTTTATGATTTTGTTTTGTGGTGTAACCATTTGTTTCCACCACTCTCTCTCTGTTCTAGTTAACTCTCCATTCTTTCTTAAATAAACCTACTTTTGTTTGATTGTAATTGCTCACAGGTGTTGTGCAGTTTACAGGAGCTGGGGTTTAAGCTAAAACCAGTAAACCAAGTCACACTGCTGCTTTGGGGCAGAGCAACTGGGATTTTTGTGGCTAGCCAGTGTCAGGAGCTGGATATCACAGGAGAGCGATTCAAAGGGACTCAGGTGCGTCTACTGTTAACCTGCAAGGCGAAGACAGGGCTGGTATAGGGCAGAGGAGAGTATTTGATGGGCTAACAGGCTCCCAGAATTAGGGAGCTGACACCCAGTTAAGCACATGCAAATCTCCCTCATGCTGGAGACAGGGGATAATGAGATGACCAACAGTCCTGGCTGCCATGAGAACGATCATAGAACAGGGAACTGAACCTGAGTCTCCCAAGTCCTAGCCTAGTGCTCTAACCACTGGACATTTCTTCCTCATTACAAGGTCTGCCTCACAGGATCAGGGCCTTGAAGGCCTGGCAGTGGTATGAGCCATCAAAATGTTTGGACCCCTACCCTAGAGTAAAGCTATTTCTCCAAACCTTTGAGCTCAGTTTTCTCCAAGTATAAATCCATTGGGCCAGAGATCTGCAGTTGGCATGTCCATTGTAGTCAATGGAGCGATTATGATTTACACCAGCTGAAGACGCTGTCCCACATTGACCTCAATAGAGTTAGAGCTGCATAAAGGAGAGGAGAATCGGTCCTCTCGGGCCTACAGAGTCAGGAGACACACATCAAGAGAACAGCCCCTCTCACCGTACTTTGGAATTTCTGCTTCTAGCCAGGCATTGGCAAAGACGAAGGAAATGATTTAAACGAACCTGGAACTTCCCAAAAGGTCTGGCTTGAATTCTGGAACAAGGTAGGGGCTGCAGTGAATTCTGTATTTGCCCATGGCCATACTGGATCAAACCACTGGGCCCACCATGGATGCACCCATTTGCCCTATAAATACACATAATCTTACAAAGCTTTTGGCCTTGGTGGGAATGTGCCATCTCCTCAGGAATAAGAAGGGGGAAACATAACAGGAGTTAAGAGCACTTACCAGCTAGAGGAGATGAAGATACAACAGTTACAAAATGGCTGCTTTAAAGCTGCAGCTGCCTTGCTCAATTTAAAGTGCCAGCCCCCTGAAAAGCATGCTAGGAAAAAGTTCCTACAAGCCAGCAACCTTACCTTAAGAAGAATGAGTAGGGATTAGGCAGTTTTCAAGACAGGTGTTGTGTGTTTCGTCATTACGTTGTCGTGTCAGTTATAGCCTGTGGCAGAGAATTCCACAGGTTAATTCTGTAAAACAAAGTGGCAGGACAACTCACACTGAGGTATTTAGTAGTTTAACTGATTGGTAAAAGCTTATCTAGGGAGTTAAAGGGTATTGCTGAATTACCGCTTCCAATGAAAGTTAAGTCCTTGGCCCTAAGTATTTTTATTAGGATTTATTGAGCAGCATTAGGGACCTCAGTGAAAAGTAAGACATGGTCCTTATCCCAAGGATCTTATGTTCTAAATGAGAGAGACAATGTCAATGTGGTTCATACACATAATTAACTGAGTGACCACATGAAAATCTGTTCTCAAGGCACGGTGTATGTGTCAGAACAAACCCGTAGGGAGTTCAGAGAGGGACTGGCATGAGAGGGGTTAAATCCTCATTTTCCCACTTGTGAGGGGGGTTTTCCTTCACAGTACTTTGTTCAAATTAAGGGGGGGGGGCAGCATTGTCTAATGGTTAAAGCAAGGGATGGGGAGTCAGGAGAACTGGCTGCTCCTTTAGACTCTGCCAATGAGGCTGTTTGTGACTTGGCAAACTATTTATTATTCTTTAATGTTGGTAGCAGCAGCTAGAGGCCCAAACCAAGATTAGATCCCCATTGTGTGAAATGTTGCAAATACATACAATATAAGAGACACTCCCTAGCTTACAAGACAGCGAGTGGGGAAACAGAAGTACTATTATCCCTGTTTTACAGATGGGATGCTCAGGTGTGGTAACCTCAAAAGGTGAAATTCAGTTTCCCATTCAAGGTCACACAGGGAGTTTATGCCAGAGCCAGGAACTGAACCTATGTCTTTTGAGTTCCAATCCAGTGCCTTAATCACCATATTAGCCTTCCTCCTTATTTAGGCCCTCTACCTATTTAAATCAATGGCACAATTCCCCTTAACTTCAGTGGGAATGGGCCCTTTAACCTCAGCGTGCCTCAGTTTCTGCAGCTGCGAAATGGGTATTATTCTACCTCCCCACCTTCATATAGTCCATGGAGATCCTCCCATCGTGAGCAAAGCTGCACATCAGTACAAAGTGGGATTACCATCACCGCTGCTGCCTACCACTGCCGAGGGACCCAGAGTTACTCCAGGCAATTAAAGCCAATGAATCGATTCATTTCAGCCAGTCTGCTGAGAGAAAGATAGAAACCTCCTATGGAGGCAGGAGCTGTGACCACTCATGTAAACACAAGTTAATCAACAACTCACATTAAATAAGTATAGTCAGGTGATGACCCCAATTTCTTTTATTCCAGGGTATATTTCTTCAGCAGCAGCTCACATCAGAATTTACAGTTTATTTCTTTGCCATTTATATCTAATTAGGATCCACATTCAGAACAAGTACAGGCAGTGGTAATTACACCGGTCGGCCATGCAGGAAGTGAGGAGCTCATTCACACTGCCTGGTGTGGCTTTTTAGGGTACCTCTGCACTGCAATAAAAGACCCACAGCCAGGGGTGCTGGAACAATTTGTATAGCGGGGGAGGGCCTTAGAGCCATTGAACCAAACTGTAAACCCTGTGTATGATGGAAACCACTTCCATCATACACAGAAGCACCCCCAGCATCCCTAGTTCCGGCACCTATGCCCACAGCACAGCTGTGGCTGGCCCAGGTCGGCTGACTCGGACTCGGACTGCAGGGCTAAAAATTGCAGCGTCGATGTTCAGGCTCAGGCTGGGCTCTGAAACCCCATGAGGGGCGTGGATCTGAGAGCCATTTACACTGCAATGTGCGGCCCCGCCTCCTGTGCCCCAGGAGCCCAAGTCCGTTGACCCGGGCTCTGAGACTCAATGCTGCGGGTTTTCTATTGCAGTGTAGACGTAACCGTAGGTGCTGCTGGAGTTCAGGATGGAGCAGCTATGGCTCTTCCTGCAGACAAATAGTTTGTGGGACTTATACCGATGCTTTTTGAGTCAGGGTGCTCCCCTTCATTCCCAAGAGTGGACCCTGACAGCCCAACTCACCCCGTAGAGTCCTGGCATAGCTAGAGTGGCAGCATTAGTATTACGTGTATTACACACAGGCCCCAACCATGATCAAAGCCCTGTTGTGCTAGGTCCTGTACATACACGTTGTAAGAGACAGTCCCTGCCCCGAAGAACTTCCACTCTAAATAGACGAGAGACAAAGGGTAGGAGAAAGCTATTTTGGGGTCCTTCTATGGCCCCCCGTCACCGCAGTATCTGAACACCTCACAATCTATAATATATTTATCCTCACATAACAGCTGGGGAACTGAGGCACAGGTAATCTAAGGCTTTGTCTACACTAGACAGTTGTACTGCTTTAACGGTTCCTTTATAGAGGCCTGGTCTACACTACGACTTTAATTCAGATTTAGCTGCCTTAATTCGAATTAACGCTTGACCCGTCCACACAACGAAGCCAGTTAATTCGAATTAAAGGGCCCTTTAATTCGATTTCTGTACTCCTCCTCGACGAGAGGAGTAGCGTCAAAATCGGTATTGTTAATCCGAATTAAGGTTAGTGTGGCCGCAATTCGATGTTATTGGCCTCCAGGAGCTATCCCACAGTGCACCATTGTGACCGCTCTGGCCAGCAATCTGAACTCGCATGCACTGGCCAGGTGGACAGGAAAAGCCCCGGGAACATTTGAATTTCATTTCCTGTTTGCACAGCGTGGAGAGCACAGGTGACCACAGAGAGCTCATCAGCACAGGTAACCATGCAGGCTGATAATCGAAAAAGAGCACCAGCATGGACCGTACAGGAGGTACTGGATTTGATCTCTATATGGGGAGAGGATTCAGTGCTAGCAGAACTGCGTTCGAAAAGATGAAATGCCAAAACTTATGAAAAAATTTCCAAGGGCATGATGGAGAGAGGCCACAATAGGGACACAGATCAGTGCCGCGTGAAAGTCAAGGAGCTCAGACAAGCCTATCAAAAAGCAAAGGAGGCAAACGGTCGCTCCGGGTCAGAGCCGCGGACATGCCGCTTCTACGCTGAGCTAAATGCATTTCTAGGGGGGGCCGCCACCACTACCCCACCTCTGACTGTGGATTCCGAGCTGGGGATAATCTCATCAGGTACACCTGATGATTCCGTGGAAGGGGAAGAGGAGGAGGAGGAGGACGAGCTGGCAGAGAGCACCCAGCTCTCCGTTCTCCCCAACAGCCAGGATCTGTTTCTCACCCTGACTGAAGTACCCTCCCAAGCCTCCCAAGCCAGCACCCAAGACCATGACCCCATGGAAGGGACCTCAGGTGAGTTTACCTTTTAAAATATAAAACATGGTTTAAAAGCAAGCATTTTTAATGATTAATTTGCCCTGAGCACTTGGGATGCATTCGCAGCCAGTACAGCTACTGGAAAAGTCTGTTAACATGTCTGGGGATGGAGCGGAAATCCTCCAGGGACATCTCCATGAAGCTCTCCTGGAGGTACTCCAAAAGCCTTGCCACAAGGTTTCTGGGCAGTGCAGCCTTATTCCGTCCTCCATGGTAGGACACTTGACCACGCCATGCTAGTAGCAAGTAATCTGGTATCATTGCCTGACAGAGCCTGGCAGCGTATGGTCCCGGTGTTTGCTGGCATTCAAGCAACATCCGTTCTTTATCTTGCTGTGTAATCCTCAGGAGAGTGATATCGCTTAGGGTAACCTGGTTGAAATAAGGGAATTTAATTAAGGGGACAGAGGTGGCCGTTCCTACTGGGCTGTTTGCCTGTGGCTGAAAAGAAATCCTTCCCTGCATTTAGCCAAGTGCAAAGGGGGGGGGGGGGGGATTGGCCCAGAGCTTTTCGCGTTTTGCTAGCAGGGATCTTCCCTGATACCAGCCACGCGGTGGGGGGAGGGAGAAAGCACTCATCCCAGAGAATTCATGGCAGGTGGGGGGGGGTGTTAGTTTGGTTCCTGCAGGGATCTTCCCTGATACCAGCCACGCGGTGGGGGGAGGGAGAAAGCACTCATCCCAGAGAATTCATGGCGGGTGGGGGGGGGTGTTGTTAGTTTGGTTCCTGCAGGGATCTTCCCTGATACCAGCCACGCGGTGGGGGGAGGGAGAAAGCACTCATCCCAGAGAATTGGATGGGGGGGGGGTGTTAACCTTCAGCAGCAGAAAACAAGCTAACAGGAAAACTGCAGCACAACGGGCTTTGCTTGGTATGTGGGAAAGCAGGGCGCAGAAGCCTAAAGACAGTGGCTTACCATGGCAGCATGCAAGGTGAATTCTGTTGACCGGACCTGCGTCTGTGATCTCTAGCAGCAAAGCCACAGGCACTCAATATTAAGAGGCAAAATGCAACCTTGCACAGAAATCACATGTGCTATGTAATGTGAATAGTATACACCGTGAAAGAGTATAAGCATTGTTCTGAAAAATGTATCTTTTAAAAAAATTCTCTCCTTTTTTCACTCCCTCCAGCAGGTGCAAATGTTTCAAGCCTCCCTCCTCCTTCCCGAAGGCTATCCCAGATAAGGCGTCGTAAAAAAAAGACGAGAGAAGAGATGTTTGCCGAAATCATGCAATCCACCAGGAATGAAAGAGCTCATCTGAATGAGTGGAAGGAGACGGTTTGCAAGTATAGGAAAGAAGCCAGTGACCGTGAGGACAGAAGGGACCAACGTGAGGAGAGGAGAGACGCTCGAGATGAGAGATGGCGGCAGGAAGATCAGAGGAGTCGGGAAGCAACGCTGGGGCTGCTGCGTGAGCAAACAGACATGCTCCGGCGTCTGGTGGAGCTTCAGGAACGGCTGCTGGAGAACAGAGTGCCGCTACAGCCCCTGTATAACCCCCCTACCTCCTCACCATGTTCCATAGCCTCCTCACCCAGACGTTTAAGAACACGGGGGGGGGAGGCTCCGTACACCCTCCCATTCCACCCCAGTGGACAGCCCAAGCAAAAGGCTGCCATTTTCTTAACCTTTTTTTACTGGGCTTTTCCTTCCCGCTGATCCTCCTCCCAAACCCCACTCAGGTTCTCTCCCTCTTTTTATAATCAATTAATAAAGAATAAATGATTTTTAAACAATGGTGACTTTATTTCCTTTGAAAGCAAGCTGGGGGAAGGGGGAGGGTGGGTTCCTTACAGAGAATGAGTCAATAAAGGGGGCGGGTTTTCAGGAAGGATAAACAAACATAAATTTCACACTGTAGCCTGGCCAGTCATGAAACTGGTTTTCAAAGCTTCCCTAATGCGCAGCGCTTCATCGTGTGCTCTTCTAATCGCCCTGGTGTCTGGCTGCGAGTAATCAGCAGCCAGGCGATTTGCCTCAGCCTCCCACCCTGCCATAAAGGTCTCCCCCTTGCTCTCACAGAGATTGTGAAGCACACAGCAAGCAGTAATAACAATGGGGATATTGGTTTGGCTGAGGTCTGAGCGAGTCAATAAGGATCGCCAGCGACCTTTTAAACGGCCAAATGCACATTCTACCACCATTCTGCACTTGCTCAGCCTGTAGTTGAACAACTCCTGACTCCTGTCCAGGCTGCCTGTGTATGGCTTCATGAGCCATGGCATTAAGGGGTAGGCTGGGTCCCCAAGAATAACAATTGGCATTTCAACATCCCCCACGGTTATTTTCTGGTCCGGAAAGTAAGTCCCTTGCTGCAGCCGTTTAAACAGATTGGTGTTCCTGAAGACGCGAGCGTCATGAACCCTTCCCGGCCAGCCCACATGGATGTTGGTGAAACGTCCCTTGTGATCCACAAGTGCTTGCAGCACCATTGAGAAGTACCCCTTGCGGTTTATGTACTGGGTACCCTGGTGCTCCGGTGCCAAGATAGGAATATGGGTTCCATCTATTGCCCCACCACAGTTAGGGAATCCCATTGCAGCAAAGCCATCCACTATGACCTGCACATTTCCCAGAGTCACTACCTTTCGTAGCAGCACCTCCGTGATTGCTTTGGCTACTTGCATCACAGCAGCCCCCACAGTAGATTTGCCCACTCCAAATTGATTCCCGACTGACCGGTAGCTGTCTGGCGTTGCAAGCTTCCACAGGGCTATCGCCACTCGCTTCTCAACTGTGAGGGCTGCTCTCATCTTGGTATTCTGGCGCTTCAGGGCAGGGGAAAGCAAGTCACAAAGTTCCATGAAAGTGCCCTTACGCATGCGAAAGTTTCTCAGCCACTGGGAATCGTCCCACACCTGCAACACTATGCGGTCCCACCAGTCTGTGCTTGTTTCCCGGGCCCAGAATCGGCGTTCCAAGCCTATAACCTGGCCCATTAACATCATAATCTCCAAAGCACCGGGGCCCGCGGTCTCAGAGAATTCTGTGTCCGTGTCCATGTCCTCATCACGCTGGTCGCTGCGCTGCAATCGCCGCCTCCTCCTCCTCGCCTCTTTTTTCTGGTCCTGTGTAAGCATAAACTCCACGAGAAAGCGCGAGGTGTTTATAATGTTCAAGACTGCGTTCTGGAGCACAACGGGATCCATGCTTGATGCAGAATGGAGTCTGCAGAGTTCACTCAGGAAAAAAGGCGCGAAATGGTTGTCTGCCGTTGCTTTCAGGGAGGGAGGGGGAGGCTGTACCCAGAACTACCTGCGACAATGTTTTTTGCCCCATCATGCACTGGGGTCTCAACCCAGAATTCCAAGGGGGGTGGAGACTGCGGGAACTATGGGATAGCTATGTAAAAGCTACCCACAATTCAACGCTCTGGAAATCGATGCTACTATGGTAGCTTGGACGCACACCACCGAATTAATGGTGCCTAGTGTGGCCGAATACATTCGAATTTATAAAATCGGTTTCCTAAATTCGAATTATATAAATTCGGATTAATCCTGTAGTGTAGACATACCCAGAGATAGCAGCACAACGGTCCCTAGGGTGGACTCCGTTATACCAGTATAAAGGTGTGTTACACCGGTATAGTTTATTTCCGCATGAGCAGAGGAATAAGTTCTCCTGCTATAAGTTACCTTTGTAACGTTCATACTAGAGATTGCGCTAGTACAACTATTTCACAATAAACAAAATAGTTATACCAGTACAAAACGTGTGGATAGACCAGGCCAAATCTGTGTGCATAAGGTCACACAGGAAGGCTACAGTATTGCTGGGAAATGAACCCTGAGCTTCTGGAATGCAGACCAGGGGTTTACCCACAATACCGCCTCTTATCTGAAATCAACATGTCGCCCTCACATCATCCAACACTGCCTTGAAGTTGTAATGAAAGCACATTAGAATGCTACGCCACAGTACTGGACAGGGAGCAGAGAAGAGCACACGATCCAATTGAAATTATAAGGAGAATTTAGAAATGCAGACTGTAATTGATTTTCAGAAAGCAGAATATGGACACAGGCACTAAAAGAACCCGAATCCATTGTGTAAAGTGAAATTGGACCTTTAAGGGCCAAGTACAGTGAGAAATTTAATATCACAAGTCACTGTGAAAACCCCCAGTGGATTCTGATTTCATTAGAGCATTCAAACATGTCAGCTGCAGAAGCATGCCAGGGATTGTGCAATTCGAAAGAGCCAAACACTGGCTCCGGGAACGATATTTCTTCTTCTCTGAGTTGAGCTAATTTTTATAGTTGCAATTACTTCTAATCTAGTTGCTACCTTAACACAACTTAATACAACTGGTAAAATAGCCTTTTTTTATATGTACTGCTTATATAGCCACAATAGAACCAAATGGACTGCAGGGCACCGCAGGGAATTAATTCCATCCTGGGAAGACCCGAGCCAACCAGCTCCACTCGCTCAGTTTATAAGGTCACTGGAATCCCTCAGTGGGAATTACTTCCTTGTAAATTACTGCAGCGCAGCTATTAGTGTGTGTCAAATCTCAGCTCTTACAGGTGGTAACCTTATCAGGTGAGGAGGCTGCCTGCAGATATTGTTCCCCTAGTCACAAGGAGACTCGATTTGGTTACAGGGAGAAGACAAGCAGTGTAGGCTAGTGAACCGCGCACAGGCCTGGCAGCCTGGAACTTAGCTAGTATGTTGATTGGCGCCAATAGACACTAGCTAGAGCAGGGGTGGCCAACCTGTAGCTCCGGAGCCACATGCGGCTCTTCAGAAGTTAATATGCGGCTCTTTGTGTAGGCACCGACTCTGGGGCTGGAGCTACAGGCGCCAACTTTCCAATGTGCCTGGGGGTGCTCACTGCTCAACCCCTGGCTCTGCCACAGGCCCTGCCCCCACTCCACCCCTTCCCGCCCCCTCCCCTGAGCCTGCAGTGCCCTCGCACCTCCCCCTCCCCGCCAGAACCTCCTGCACGCCACGAAACAGCTGATCAGGAGGTGCGGGGAGGGAGGAGGAGGCGGCGCTGATCGGCGGGGCAGCCGGTGGGCGGGAGGCACTGCGGAGGAGCTATTGGGGGGGCTCCTGATGTATTACTATGGCTCTTTGGCAATGCATATTGGTAAATTCTGGCTCCTTCTCAGGCTCAGGTTGGCTACCCCTGAGCTAGAGCTTCTGATTTATAGTACAGGATTGCTGTGTGGTCTTGGGTGAGACATTTCTATTGCTGCTTGGGTAAGACATTTCTCTGTCTAAGACATGTCTATCTATAGAATACCTAGATACTTATGAGTGGTGTCTCTAAGAAGCAGTGTGGTCCAGGGGCTTTAGCACTGGCCTTAAAATCCAAAGACTTCTGAGTTCTAGTCCTCCTTCTGGACTTGCTGTGTGAGTGACCTTGGTCAAGTCCCTTAGGCCTGATCTACACTAGAAAATTAGGTCTGCTTAATTATGTCACTAAGGGCACGTCTTCACTACCCGCCGGATCGGTGGGTAGCAATCGATCTATTGGGGATCGACTTATCGTGTATAATGAAGACGCGATAAAATCGATCCCCAATGGCTCTGCCGTCGACTCCGGAAATCCACCGCGGCAAGAGGCAGAAGCGAAGTTGACGGGGGCGCGGCAGTGGTCGACTCGCCGCCATCCTCACAGCCAGGTAAGTCGACCTAAAATATGCAACTTCAGCTACGCTATTCACGTAGCTGAAGTTGCGTATCTTAGGACGACCCCCCCCCCCCCCGTAGTGTAGACCTAGCCTCAGGGGTGTGACAAATTCATACCCCGGAGCAGCATTGTTAAACTGACTCCTGGGCAATCCCTACAGTCTGGAGAAGGAATCTTTGGTAAGGGTGCTGCTTGCTTTGAAATTATAGGGATGGAACCCCCAAAGTAGCACGACACATCTGTTGATTTTAATCTTTTTTACTTGTGCTTGAAGAGGTAGTGAGACAACCAATGGAGGTAGAGTTGCTATCTGCTTCTCATCCCCCTCTAAAGTTAGGCAGAGGGGGCCCCGCGGAGCACTCTGTTTATATGCACGGGGATGTCCTGTGACTCCTCCGTAGATATCTTGATGAAACTTTCCTGCAGGTAGTCTCCAATCCTCTGCTGAAGATTTCTGGGGAGAGCTGCCTTACTTCTTCTGCCACGGTAGGACACTTTCCCACGCCACACAGCAACTACTTCAGCAGGAAGCACAGAAGCCCACAAGCTAGCAGCATATGGTCCCGGGCAGCACCCTGATGCCTGCAGGAGCTGTTCCCCTTCAGCCTCCGTTACCTTCAGGAGTGAGATATCAGCTAAAATCACCGCCATCTGTATTCCACATATACTTATACCCGTGAGCTATCCTGTCCCAAGGCCATACTAACCATGACTGCTGTGACTGCCGCCGTGCTGTATAAATCCCAAGGAGAAGTGAGAATGTAGTGCTGACAACTTGTGCGGATCAAGGGGAGTAAGTTCAGTATCCTAAGTTTTGATTTATCTCATGAAGACACTGACAATGGTACTTCAGCGTATTGTATCTTCAGCAGCTGCAAATATGGCCTTGAGGGTCTCTCCATCCCCATTGGCTGCGCGTCTGATCCACATAAGGAGAAAAAGGAAGAGGGCTCTGGATGACATGTTCCAAGAGATCCTGCAAGCCTCTGCTGCTTCACACAACAAGCACAGGGTTTGGAGTATCACCCTTGCAGGCAGCATGGACAGGGATGGACTGGAGAGGAGAAAGGCGCAGGAAAAGGACAGCGATGTGCAACAGGAGATCCTTGCACTTCTCAGGTAGCAAACAGACATGCTGCAGACTCTGATGGTCCTGTAGGTTCAACAATCCCATGCTCACCTCCCTCTGCAGCCCAGAGAGAACTGCATCCTGGGACCTCCCTACGCCGCCCCCCCCCCAACATCTTGCCTGGCATCAGGGGCCACTGCCCGACCCCTACCACTCCATCCCTGGGGACATTAAAGACATTCACAGTTTTTAAGGTCAGGCTTGACAAAGCCCTGGCTGGGATGATTTAGTTGGGAATTGGTCCTGCTTTGAGCAGAGGGTTGGACTAGATGACCTCCTGAGGTCCCTCCCAACCCTGATACTCTATGATTCTATGACAGTCACACGTACACTGACCTGTGAAAGACACAGTGGGTGTATATGTATCTGGAATGGAAATGACTGTTCTTTCCCCTTCGTAAGTTCTTTTCCCTTAATTTATTAAGTTTTATTAAGTTATAAATGTTTTTCTATTTGCATCGTTATAGAGCAAAGCTCTGTTTTTGGAAACATAATTAACCTTTATTAGTTCACAATATATGCTGGGAGGTGCTGACATCATTCATAGACAGTATTAATAGGTGCATTGGCCATGTTGTATTACTACACACACAGCATTCACCAAAGAGTTTATACAGGGCTGCAGAAGACCAAGGACAGGTAGAAAAAACTACAGCAACACACATTACTTTGGCCCGCAACTAAACTGGTCTTTCAAAACCTCCTTGAGCCTGGCTGCTCAAAGTCAGTAGACAGCCAATCCACCTCCGCCCTCCACCCCAGCAGAAACTTTTCCCCCTTTGCTTCACAGATATTATGCAGGACACAGCAGGCAGCTATAACCGTTGGAATTTTTTTCACTGAGGTCTAATCTCATGAGTAGACCGCGCCAGCAACCCTTCAAACTACCAAAGGCACATTCAACTGTCATTGCCTGCTTAGCCTGTAGTTGAAGCTCTCCTTGGTGCTATCAAGGTGGCCAGTGTATGGCTTCATGAGCCATGAGAGCAAGGAGTAATCCACTGGTTGGGAAAGAATGTCCAGGCTTGCAGCTTTCTGAACAGTCCTGTGTTCTTAAAGATGTGCGCGTCATGCACCTTCCCTGACCCACCCACACTGATGTTGGTAAAGCATCCCCGATGATCAACCAGTGCTTGCATTACCACAGAAATGTAGCCCATTCTGTTGATGTATTCTGTGGCAAGGTGATCTGGTGCCAGTTGGGGATATATGTGCCATCTGTCACCCCACCACAGTTTGGGAATGCCCATTGCTGCAAAACCATCCACTATGTCCTACACATAGCCCGGAGTCACAGTCCTTTGAAGCAAGAGGGGATTAATGGCCCTGCACACTTGCATCACAGCAGCCCCCACGGTGGATTTCCCAACTCCAAACTGATCGGTAGCAATCGCACATTGCAAGTTTCCACAGTGCGTTCACCACTTGCTTCTCCACTGTGAGTGCCAATTTCACTTTGGTGTCACTGCGCTGGAGGGCTGGGGGGAGCTCTGCACACAGATCCAGGAATGTGGCCTGGAACATCTGAAAGTTCTGCAGCCACTGTCCCACAGCACTCTAGGCTCTAAGGAATCATCATGTTCCCCACGGCTCCTCTTGTGTCTCTACAAATACTGCAGTATCAGGTGACCCAGGCTCACAAAGCTCATCACAATAGCACAGAGCTGTGCAAAATCCATGCTTCTGTCACAGATGGCAGACAGAGAGGAGGGACACACGGGTTTGTGTGGGCGATTTTGAAAAGAGGTACGAAACATTATGGGATGCAGATGAAATTATGGGATGGAGAACATGCATTATGGGAAGTTGAACCCATGCTCCCAGTCACCTCTGCATGATTCTTTTTGGCCCCATGAGGCATTGCAAAACCTTCCCAAAATACCTGGCGCTCAGAGCCGGATTTACACCTCACCCTAGTCAGAACATCTTCAGCATCTCCCACGCCCCCACCTCCAGCAGAAACAGAAAGAAATATAAACACAGCCTCCCCAGGAAGGCACCAGACCCTCCACCACGCATGGCGCTCCCAGCTGGGAGGGGACTGTGCCTCTCCCCACGGCAAGCGGTCCCCGGGTGTCTTTCGTCTCTCCTGCAGCCCAGCACGGCAGCCGTGCTCTGGCTCTGCCCATGTAAGTGAATGAGGTGCTGGCCACACCCCTTCCTGGCATGGAGCAGAGGCAGTGGGTGGCTGAGATTGGAAGGGGCTGGGACACTCCCAGTAGCTGCCCCACCCGGCCACGGCTCACAGCATCCCCAGGCAGGCTGACTCGGACACTCAACCTGCTCCAGCCCCACAGGCTGAGTGGCCACCTACCCACGCCAGGAGCCTGGCTGCCCATGGGGGAGCTGTATGTATTAACTTTTTAACTTTTAATCCACTTCTAACTTTTAGGCGCCCCTAGAACGCCAGCGCCCCTAGGCACGTGCCTACTGTGCCTAATTAGAAACCCAGCCCTGCCTGCGCTACATGGTGGCGAGTTGCACAGTAGGATAATTACCCACGGTACACTGCTCTCTGCATCGCTACAAGCGCTCCTAGCGAGGACACGCACCACCGACACCAGGATCATAGTGTGGACACGCACGAGTGATATAATAACTGCAGCAGCTGAACGCCGATGTAACTTAAATTGACATAATTCTGTAGCATAGACATGGCCTTAGTCTCTCCAGCTATAAAGTAGGGATGATAATGCTTAGGATTGCTACCTCCCAGGACTGTTGTTAGGGTTAAGGAATGGCTGTAAAGCACTGATATTTCAACCTCATCATGTCTCAGTTTCCCCCATCTGTAAAATGGGGGTACTACCTCACAAGGGCGATAAGCAATATAACACTATATCCAAGGATGAGAATTTACACAATAGAAATGGATATAATTTAAAGCAAAAAGCCTAAAACAAGGACAAAAAGTCAGCACTGTAAGTGGCAGGAGTGATGGGGGGGGGTGAGGGAAGTGTGTGCTAAAGATGGTATTGCCATGAGTTTGGGAAGAGCTGTATTACTTGAGATTGCCAGAGGTGTTTAATTCAGGGTCTCCAGAGACGGAGCAATAAAATCATTATTGCAGCCCTTATATTCTGGTTGTGCAGAGCCAGCACGGGGCCTAGGCACCCCTTAGCTATTCAGGGATTTTGCAACAAATAGTTTTCTTCATCGGAAAATGCCAGTTCATCAGAACTGTTCGCAAAAAAAGGTCACTTTTGACAAATTTCCTGTTTTGGAAATATATATATATGTTTAGTAAGTTGAAACTCCTCACTGTGACATTTTTGAAACTAAAAAGTTCCATTTATTGGTTCAGAATGACATTTCATTTAGAAGTGTAAGTTAATTTTTAGTAAAAAAAAAAAAAAAAAGTTTAAAAATGACGAAAAGATCAAAATCACAACGATATCTTCCCAATGACTTGAGCTGATTCTTTTCCAGATTTGGGGTCACATTGTTTAGATTTTGACATTTTGTCCTGATTCGGGGCAGGAACATTTTTCAAAAGCTCAAAAACTCTCCCGGGATGGGAAAGCCATTTCCCATTGTCATGGTCTCGGTGTTGTCTTTCAACTCGCCTTCAATCAGGTCAATTCCTGGACCTTCCCCTCTAATTAAGACTAACCGCCCTTCAATTTTATGGCTTGCAATCTGCTGAAGTCCCTTGGTTACTTTCTTGGAGGCAGCCTGGTGCATGGCTGTCACCCCTTTCCTGTCCCACACCTTTCTGCCTTCTTTTCCTTCGCTGTACTCTCCTGTATAGCAAGCCTTGTTTCCTCTATTGGCTACAGCTGTGGGTGCCTGTCTCCATGATTGGCAGCTCTGGCAGCTGTGTGGGGGTGTGATCAAGCGGCTTGCTTGTAAACAGGCGAGGTTCTTCTCCCCTCTCTGTCTACGCTCAGAATGGGGTTCGTAGACCCCGTTACACCCACCCAGCCCTAGAATTGCAGGTGCCTTGCACCTCTTAGGAAAAAGCCACTGTAATCATTAGCCAATAAGTGATCCAGGACAGGGGGGTTGCCCTATCTCTCTGCTGCCTATAAGGCTCCCTGAATACCCTCAGCACTATATAAATAATAGCAATAGTCTGGGCTCCCTGGGACTGCAGGTTCACTCCCCTGTAAGAGTCAATTTATCCTTTGGCGACAGAGACATTAAATACAATGCAGTTCACAGCATGGGGGCTTGGGGGCGAGATGCTCAAATGTCGAGGTCCTGTCTGCTCTGCGGGGTTGTTAAAGATCCAACAGGATGTTTTCACAAGAGAAGGGATTCAACTCCAGTGTCCTTGGCCAAAAATGTCCCCTTCTCTCTAGTGGTGTGTGTTGGCTGGTTGTTCCCCACCACTCCAGAGCTATCTGCATTGCAGTGATGCTGGATAAATCAATTTTAGGATGCTATTTGGGGTAAAAGGAACTGGATCAAGGTACAAATATTATTCCTTTAGTATTTTGTCTCCCCTTTTTACTCCCCTCCTCCACTCCTGTCTCATTCCCTTCAGCAGAGGGGTCCCCTAGAAAAGGGCCAGTTGAGAACAGAACAGCAAGTTCAGGGGACACTACTGGGTCACAGCAGCTCCAGGAGACCATCAAGTAGCTTTGCATTTGAGGGAGAGTTCTGTGGCTGGGAAGCCAGCTATCTCTGCTAGGTAATAACCACGCTAAGGGGGATTTGGATCTTATCAGCACACGGCCTAGGGCTCGTAACTCAACTCTGCCACTCGCCTGCGATGCAATCTCCCCCTTATCTCTTGCTGAGGAATTCCATATCTCCAGCACAGTTAGGAGGCCTTTCCCCTGGAGAGATGCTACTTGCAGATTTGCCAAATGAACAGATCCCTGTGATAAGGCTTCTGCCACACAGAGACCTGCCGAACACTGATAATTAGAATGGTTTATCTCTGCAGAAGAAAGGTGCTCCACCCTGACCTCTTCGCAGCACTTCTTCCCTTCTCATCAGCATACAGGACTAGATGCGCCACCGCTGCAGCACGTCAGACATGCTCCTAGCCCCACACAGCTTAAAGTCCAAGAAGGTTTTAGCTCTGGTGCCCTTTTCCAACTGCTAGCTGAGCAGCTATCACTTCGAAATCCTGCCTTTCAGTCATACCTAAAATTTCCCCCTTGCAGTTTCAGCTGAATACAAACCCATCCTTCACTCTTAAAAAGCTGCCGTGTTCCACCCCAGAGCTGGCTGCATTTGGGTAGTGGGCGAAGCGTTCCCTCTTGTATACTGTATATATTGCAGTTTGGGATCCCTGGGGATTAAAGTTGCTGTATAAATATAAGATTTGTATTAGAACGGAAATCCACAGTCATTGCAAACAACAGGCATGCTTTGAATTCTCCCTCCATCTCTTAAGACTCCTAATCCCCTTTATAAGCGATATGAAAATGCATCTGTTCTTATCCAAGGAGAAGAAAAATGCTGACAGGAGCCATTCAGCAGAGATTCTCTGTGGTTATTCATTGTCCCTGAAGTACAGTGGCCCTGACCTTTAGAATTGATACATGGGGATAAAGCAGCCGAGCTAAATCAGATAGGATGCTCTGGATACTTTCATACGGGGGCACAGAAAAGAAGGATGGTTTTGTGATTAAAGCATTGGACTGTGAGGCAAAAAACTCTAGGTTGAATTCCTGCCTCTGCTACAGCATTCCTGCATGCCCATGGGCAAGTCACTTTATCTGGATGTCAACTCCCCATTTGTTATATGGGGATAAAAATATTCCTTTGTCTATGGACAGTAAACTGTTCTGGGCAGGGACTATGTGCGCAGCACCCAGCACGATGCGGCCCTGATCTTGGTTGGGGTCTCTAGGGACGACTGTAATATAAATCATAGAATATCAGGGTTGGAAGGGACCTCAGAAGGTCATCTAGTCCAACCCCCTGCTCAAAGCAGGACCAATCCCCAACTAAATCATCCCAGCCAGGGCTTTGTCAAGCCTGACCTTAAAAACCTCTAAAGAAGGAGATTCCACCACCTCCCTAGGTAACCCATTCCAGTGCTTCACCACCCTCCTAGTGAAAAAGTTTTTCCTAATATCCAACCTAAACCTCCCCCACTGCAACTTGAGACCATTACTCCTTGTTCTGTCAAATCATCCTCATAATATATTAGTGGGGAAAACAGGAAAGTGCCAGCAAAAGTAAAATTATGCTTCTCAGCAGACCAAGCAGATGATGCAAAAGAAAAACCTTTAAGATGGACATGCTTCTTCCCCACATTTATCGCCACACTCCTGCCTGTTTTAGGCCCAAGTGCCTGCTTCATGCACTCCAGAGAGAGTTTTTGTGGCATTCAGGTCTCTTTTTCCATGGAGGAACCTCTCAGCTCGTCTTGGGCCTTTGGCCGACTAATCCATTTGCTATGCATCCGAAGAAGTGGGTATTCACCCACAAAAGCTCATGCTCCTATACGTCTGTTAGTCTATAAGGTGCCACAGGACTCTTTGCTCCATTTGCTATGGTGTCTAAGGTTCAATCCCCCTGTTTTCTTCTTCCACAGGCGTGTTTTGCTTGGTTAGCTTCCCCTTGTTATTAAGGCTGCCCTGTCCTGACCCTTCCACTATCAGTACCTGACTCCATAACAAACTGTGTGCAGTGTTGTTGTAGCCATGTAGGTTCCAGGGCATTAGAGAGACAAGGTGGGTGAGGTCATATCTTTTACTGGACCAACTTCTGTTGGTGAGAGAATCAAGCTGTCAAGCTACACAGAGCTCTTCTTCAGGTCTGGGAAATGTACTCAGTGTCACAGCTAAATACAAGGTAGAGTCCTAGAGCCAGGCTCCAGCCCAAGCCCAAATGTTTACACTGCAATTAAACACTAATTAAAGCACCTATGTAATGCAGTAATACAGTAAATTTTGTATCCGCATCTAATCTGCAAACACAGTCTGTGGATATAAAGTGGATATTTTCAGGTTTGCAGAGCTCTAAAAATCAGTGGAGTGGTAGTAGGACAGGTTCTTTCTGGATAGCCTAGGTCCAGCCACTTCACTCCTCTTTGTCTCAGTTTCCACCTTGGTATAATCGGCTGCCATCATAATCCAAACACCTGCCCTGGAAGAGTCTCGCGATCAGTATTCTTACCTTAATACCCTTCACTGAACAGCTGCTTAGATTAAACCATACTCTCCATTGATCAGTGAGCTCCACAGCGTAGCCGCTGCTGAAATGAACTTTGTTTTCCATACACTAGTCAGTAAATATTTTCCATTTGGGATGTTTCCGGGTCTGTTGATTGGCTCTCGCACAAGAGTTCAGCAACCAATGGGCAGTTCCCAGAATGTTGTAGCAGCTCAGATCCAGATCAGAACTTAGTGGATCATATTTTAGCCACCCAGGAGCAGCGCCAGGGTTTTTGACCCCACCTAGGGTCGCCTAGTGGAAGCGCCGGCCCTGTAGCCACCATTAAATGGGCTGAGGTGGCTGCTCTAGGCCTCTCCTCAAGTCCAGCACAGTGTCACTTGCATGCACTGTGTACACATCACCTCTCTCCCCAGTCCCTGTTCAAAAATGAGAAGCATCAGATGTAGCAACCTGCATGGAGTCTGGCGGGAAGAGCACACGCCACAGGAGGGAAGAGTTTGGAGGAGACAGCAGGAAATCAGGCTGTTTGCACATGCCAGGAATGCTAGCTGCAATTGCAAAGTCCCTGTAAATAGTTCTCTTAATAAAAGTCCAGTTTAGCTTTAAAAACATGGAGTCCTCTCGTGTTATTACCCAGCATGCGTTCATGAAAGAGAAATGGCTGGGAACTAGCTCTGTAAAGGGGGTGAAATAGACATGAATCACCCACACTGACTCAGATAAAGAGAAAGAAGACTATGCACCATGATTTCCGATTTCCTCCTCCTACTGCCCTTCCATTTAGCTATAGTCTATCTGTACAAGCATCAGAGATGACATAAGCGACAGCTTCCCCACTGTGAAATCAAGGTCACCCTCAAGTCCCACGAACAGAACCCTGTCAACAGCTGCACCATGGCATAGTCCTGGGGTTGGCCACCTATGGCACGCGTGCCAAAGACGGCACGCGAGCCGATTTTTAATGGCACGCTGCTGCCTGCCAGAGTCCCGGCAGACAGCAGCATGCCATTAAAAATCCTGCCCAGCCTGGCCTGCTCTTCTGCGCCCTCTGCTTCCCCCCCCCCGCGGGGGCAGGGGGCAGAAGCATAGGCGTGTGCACGGGGTGTGCCAGGTGTGCCCAGGCACACCCTAATGCAGGGGTGGACAAATGGCCCCACTCTCCCAGTGCGGCAAGCCACGGGGTCCGCGCTCCTGGGCCGGAGCGCCTGGCCGAGCGCAGCAAGCCGCCGGCCCCTCCCCTGCCTTCCCCCCTCTCCTGGAGCTGTGCCGCTGTGCGTGCAGCATTCTGAGGGGCGGGGCTGCCTGCTCCCGCGGGGCAGCGTGTCTGGCTCTGCGCGGAGCCAAACATGCTGCTAGGAGCCTCATGGTAAGGGGTCCGGGGCCGGGGGGGTTGGATAAGGGGTGGGGGCAGTCAGGGGACAGGGAGCAGGGTGGGTTGGATAGGGGGTGGGATCCCGGGCGGGGTGGTTAGGGGCGGGGGGTCTCTGGAAGGGGCAGTCAGGGAGCGGGCGGGGGGGTTAGATGGGGCATGGGAGTCCCGGGGTCTGTCAGGGGGTGGGGGGTGGATAGGGGTCAGGGCAGTCAGGGGACAGGGAGCAAGGAGGGTCCTGGGGGGCAGTTAGGGTGAGGGGGGTCTCTGGAGGGGTGTCACGTTATTGATTTGAACTGGGACCATATAGAACATGGTTGCAACCAAAGTCCTGTAGTGGCACCAAATCTTGTATAAAGGGGGTCAAATGAGGTGTCTAAGACAAGGTTATGATTTGCTGGTTATGATTATGCTGTCTATATGTGTGTATCAGTTTTGTAGTTGAAGTTATGAATATTAGCTCTATACTGTCTGTATTTCAAACTTATGCTAGGCTTCTGGGAAACTTCCCAGACAAGTTGGCTCTGCCTAACCTGCTATACAACTGACCCATTGAGAGAAGGCAAATATGCCTTGCAACTCAGCAAAGTATGCAGGGACTGGCCCATGTGACTCCGGACTCCAATTTGCTGTAATTTTCCACAGTAAGGACAAAGAGGTGTTCTTACACCTGGAAAAGACTATAAAAGGCTGATGCCTCTCCTCCATCTTGTCTTCAATCCTGCTTCTTACCTCTGGAGGAACTTTGCTACAAACTGAAGCTCTGAACAAAGGACTGATGACCCATCCCAGCTGTGGATGTACTCCAGAGACTTGATTTGAACCTACAGTTTATTTCATCACTGCTACAAGCCTGAACCAAGAACTTTGCCATTACTGTATGTAATTGATTCCATTTAACCAATTCTAGCTCTCATCTATATCTTTTTCCTTTTATGAATAAACCTTTAGATTTTAGATTCTAAAGGATTGGCAACAGCGTGATTTGTGGGTAAGATGTGATTTGTATATTGACCTGGGTCTGGGGCTTGGTCCTTTGGGATCAGGAGAACCTTTTTTCTTTTATTGGGGTATTGGTTTTCATAACCATTTATCCCCATAATGAGTGGCACTGGTGGGGATACTGGGAAACTGGAGTGTCTAAGGGAATTGCTTGTGTGACTTGTGGTTAGCCAGTGGGGTGAGACCAAAGTCTTCACTGTCTGGCTGGTTTGGTTTGCCTTAGAGATGGAAAAACTTGGGCTGTAACTGCCCTGTTTTAAGCGATTTGTCCTGAATTGCCACTCTCAGTTGGGTCCCGCCAGAACCGCATCGTTACAAGGGGGTGGTCAGGGGACAAGGAGCTGGGGGGGGGGGGGGGTTGGATGAGTCGGGAGTTCTGGGGGGGGCTGTCAGGAGGCAGGGGTGTAGAGAGGGGTTGGGGCAGGCAGGGAGCAGGGGGGTTTGTATGGGTCGGGAGTTCTAGGGGTCCTGTCAGGGGGTGGGGAGCGGTTGGATAGGCATGGGAGCCCAGGGGTCTGGCTGGGGGCGGGGGTGTGGATAAGGGTCAGGGCAGTCAGGGGACAGGTAGGGGGTAGGGTCCTGGGGGGGCAGTCGGGACAAGGAGCAGAGAGGCTTAGATAGGGAGTGGGGTCCTGGGGGGCAGTTAGGGGCAGGGGTCTCAGGAGGGGGTAGTCAGGGGACAAGGAGCAGGGGGGTTGGGTGTTCTGAGGGGGGCAGTCGGGGGCGGGAAGTAGGAGGGAGTGGATGGGGGCAGGGTGGGGGCAGGGCTAGGGCATGGCAGGGGCGGGGCTAGGGGAAGGGTGGGTGGAATAGGGGCATATCCTCTCCAGCCCTCTGCCCTGACCCCCCCTCACACACACCCAGCCCTCTGCCCTGAGCCCTGACCCCCCATCACATACACCCAGCCCTCTGCCCTGAGCCCTGCAGCCCTGCACCCCCCCCAGGCCCGTGCCCTGAGCCCTGTACCCCCCTCATACACACCCAGACCTCTGCTTGACTCCTTCACCACCTCACACACGACCCCAGCCCTGACTCTGGCACCCCCACACATACCCAGCCCCCCCCCCCCCCGCCCTGACACCTGCACCCCCTCACATGCCCCCAGCCCTCTGCCCTGACTCTTGCACACACCCCCACATACCCAGCCCTCCACATCCCATGCACCCCCCACATCCCCACCCCCACCCTGAGCACCAAACGGGAGCTCCTGCACCCCCCCACCCCACATTCCCACCTGCACCCCTTGCACCAAATGGGAGCTGCCCAGGTAAGTGCCCCACACCCAAACCTCCTGTCCCAACCCTGAGCCCCTGCCCTCATTCTAGCTCCTGGCCAGACCCTTCACCCCCAGCCCTGTGCTCAGTGCACTCCCACCCTCAGCTCAGTGCAGAGAGAGGAAGAGAATGGGCCAGAACCAGGGAGAAGGTAGGTACCCACTGTATGTGGGCAGGGCCGGGACCCCAGACCGGCAGCGGTCTGAGCTTTGAAGAAAAGGAGTGGGGCTCTGCTCTGACAGGGATCTGCCGACACTACATGAATACAAATAATAATAATGCTGTTATTCCACTGTGACATGTGCCCTTTTGTGTCTGGTTATTGCTTACAGCCCGCAGTGTTTGTGGCTATGCGCCCATCTCCGGCATCTGATAGCGTACAAGCCACTTGAGCTTCTCTCTCCTGGTTACCATGATACTGTGATTGTTACCTGTTGTCTCTCTCTGTCTCCCCAGTGCCTGTTGGTAGATAGGATAAGCGAGCTGATGGATGGATAGATTAGACCCTGCATACGTACTTCGGGTTTATCAAGCAATATTTTCTGTCTGATTTGGCACATCTGATTCATTGTTAGCGCTGATAAGCACAAAGCATAGAATAACAGGGCGCGATGGTAGCCGAGCCACTACTCAGTTCACACACACCTGCAGTGAGCCTCCATTCACAACATTTAAAAAAAAAGTCACCTGACAAATGTAATCAATTTACAGCAAACCAGCTGCAAGGTGAAACGGACTAACCATGTGCTTTACCACTCAAGGTTCAGCAGAGGTCCGCGCAGCAATTGCCAAGTGGCGAGGTTGTTGTCAGCCTTTCAGGGGAGTTACCTCCTCGCTGTTCGAAGGCTGAGGCCCAGATAATCCAATTTCACGTCCAGCCTTTAGAGTGTTATTGGATCTTCCTGGAATTGATGAATGCTGGCGCTCCGGAAGGGGGGACAGAGTGAAATAGCCAGCGGCGGAGGTTTCTTGTCTTTTGTTACAGGGCAGGTGAGCCTTTAGAAGTGGTTGCAATTAAAACTCTCCTCCTTGAAGGTACCACTCTGTATCTGTGACCATTGTGTGTTTGAAACAGAGCTATTGAATTCCATCAGGAGTGCTCCAGGAAACTGAGTAGCGCTATAGTAGGGGTGGGCAAACTTTTTGGGCCGAGGGCCACATCTGGGTGGGGAAATTGTATGCAGGGTCAAGGCAGGGGGTTGGGATGCGGTAGGGGGTGTGGGAGGAGGTGCGGTGTGCAGGAAGGGGCTCAGGGCAAGGGATTGGGGCAGAGGAGGGATGCGGGGTGTATGAGGGGGCTCAGGGAAGGGGTTTGGGGTGCAGAAGGGGTGTGGAGTGCAGGAGGGGGCTCAGGGCAGGGGTGCAGGAGGGGTGTGGACTGCGGGAGGAGACTCAGGGCAGGGGTTTGGGGTGCGGGGTGTATGAGGGGCTAATTGCAGGGGTTGGGGTGCAGGAGGGGTGCAAGGTGCAGGCAGGGGACTTAGGGCAGGGAGTTGTGGGGCAGGGGGCAGGAGGGGTTCGGGCTCCGGCCTGGAGCCGCTTACCTAAAGCGGCGCCAGGGTGGCAGTGGCATGCCCCGGGGCCAGGGCAGGTTCCCTGCATGCCTGCCCTGGCCGCACGCTGTGCCATCCCAGGAAGCACTGCAGCCCCTGGGGGGGGGGGCGGAGGGCTCCACGTGCGCTGCCCTTGCTGTGCCTCCAGGTACCTCCCCCGAAGCTCCCATTGGCCGCAGTTCCCCGTTCCCGGCCAATGCTAGCTGCGGGGGGGGGGGGGGGGGGGGGGGGGGGAGGGGCGGTGCCTGGAGGCAAGGGCAACGCACAGAGCCCTCTGCCCCCCTGCCCGGGGGCTGCAGGGAAGTGGTGCCGGCCGCTTGGGGACCGGATCGGGGCCCACGGCGCCACGGGGGGCAATCCCGTGGGCTGGATCCAAAGCCCTGAGGGGCCGGATCCAGCCCGCGGGCCGTAGTTTGCCCACCCCTGTGCTATAGCCTAGGCTATCAGTTACTTCTCCGTCCCTTTGTTGAACTAATTTCAGCATGATCTAATGACTTGTCTGTCTGTAACACCTTCCCGAACTATACATGGGGAATGTGTCACTGAAAAGTAGCCACCTCTGGGGTTGAACATAGCAGCTGTTTCGCAATATAGAACAATGCTACGCAACAGTGTAGGGTGGGAAATAGAGCAGGATCAAATTACAGCTGCAGCTGGATTTCGGAAGGCAGAATGTAATGACTGAAGTTGGAATTTGACCAGGACACTGGCGTTATTATCCCTGCTCTCACAGAAAGTGCCAGGAGACTCTCTAATGAGCACATGTAGTTGGAGGCTGGTTTCAAGCTGGGTCTTCCAGCACCATAGTGCCCCATGGCATCATGCAAGGCATTGGGTTCAATAGAGTGCCCTCCACTGACTACCAATGCCCCTTCCTGCAGCACCCTGGAGGAACTGACCAGACAGTGCCGGTGCTAGCCCATAGGGGACCCTTAGCAGGTATATCTCCCCACCACCACCACCACCAATACTAAACCAGGCAAGTTCTTATAATAAAAAGTGAATAGGGGGCCCCTTGAACTGCTCGGGGTCCCAAGCAATTGCTTAGTCTGCTAATGCCTAGCGCCGGTTCTGTGACCAGACCTGGCCCTGCTTTGACCTTGGATGTAGCGCCGTGTTGGGGCCAGATTCCAGTGTGACCACTCCTATTGTAGGCCTGAGATTTAACTCACCCCCATACTAAACCAGACTTGGGTGAAATTCAGGGATTTCACCACTAAAATTAAGGAAAAAATGCTCCACGGCTGCTAAGGTGCCCCCACCTCAGGAATGCCCCAAGAAGAGTTATAACACCAGGGTTGTAAAGTAGAGACACCCAGGCGCTGGGAAGTTTAGGGAGGACACAAAACGACCCCAAGAATGGGAAAAATAGATAAGATAAGCTCTGACCAGTGAATTTCTGCTGACCATCTGCACAAACAAAGAAGGTCATAAATAAGTTACAATTTGGGCATGAGCGATAAAATGTAAAAAGAGTTGAGCAGGGAGGAGAAAACATAGGTGCCAGTGCGTGATAGGTTAAATTTTGTTACCTGGGGTACTGAATAATGTGATAGGTTTAGTGAAGTTAAAGGTGGTAGCTAGTTTTACCTACATAATGTAACCAAAAAACCCAATGCTCTTTGGGAACCATCTCCAGACTGGAATTTAACATCAAGCTGCTAGAACTCTGACCTCTCTGCACGACCGTGACGTGCAAAGGCATCGCTGGAACCCCCAGACGAGAGAATCCTGACTGGCCATCGGGTGAATTTTGTCTGTATATTGGAAGTGGTGAGCATAAGAAATTTGTTTAGTAAATGTATTTTGTGTGCAGCTGTGTAAGGCTCTCACTGAAAAAAGGTTCTGTAGACCCATAAAGCCCTAAGCCCCAAAGAAAAGGGGGGTACTTAAATTGGCCAGGTTTCTTCCTGAGCCCAGTGGATAAGAATAGGTGCCTTATATCCTGAGCCCTCCGAAGGAAAAGGGTGTGGGGTGCCTAAATTGATTGGGTCACGCCTTGAGCCCTCCGGAGGATATAGACGAGGTGCCCTAGATTTTTTGCGGGTAACATATAGGACCACTTACCGCACTGGAGCTGGTTTCTTTATGTGTCATGGTAGGACTGGTTTTCGTGCCACCCAGTGGGACAGCCCGACCACTTATAGCCCAGCGACCAGTTCCTAGCATCATGTTGGGGCTGGCTTCAGTACTGCATGGGGCCAGTTCCAGATGGGTCCGTTTTAGCTGGTCCGATCCAAACCAAAACCTGGAATCCAAATACTACTAAATTTGGGGAAAGTTTGGATACTGCTCCATATATGCTTCTGGCTCCTTTCTCTTAACAAATCAAATCAACCTCCTAGAGCTGGATGCTTCTAATCTTTGAGAACAGCATGATGCCGATCCAGCTCAGAGCTATGCCCGTTGGGCCCTGGACTAGCTTAAGCATCATGTTGGGGCTGTTTTTGGCCTGCGATGGGGCCAACATCAGTGCTGGGGATTTATAAACTCCTGTTCCAGCCTGACTTGGAAGCACAAGGTTGAAGGCCAAATGCCTCCATTTTCTGAGCTGTGCCAACTACAATTTTCCAGCCATACACGCCAGAGGAAATTTTTGCACTTACTTCGAAATGGTTTGTTTGATTGTTCTGGCTAATTGAGCTCTGAACCCTCCAGGTAGAGCCTTGTAATGACGCAGGTCAGCATCTCCGTCAGACACCCGGACCATTCTATGGACTCGCTCTGAATGTCTCTATAAAACTGACATGTGCAAAAGGGGCCCCTGGAGCAGCAGTTGAAAAGCAATCCCTGTGCGCTCCGGTGGATGGTGGGTTCTGCTGTCCGGTCCAAAGGAGAAAGGGATCCCAGCGGCAGACGGGGCTCTGACACAGCTGAGCTGAGTTGCTAAGAGCTCTTTGGCGGGGATAGGGGAGAGGGAAGTAATTTTTCTCACACTAGCTTTGAGTGTAGAGGGTGACATCTGCGTGGTGACAGTAAATAGAAACGGCGTGTGCGAGCTGGGGTGGAGCATGCGTGCGTGTGTGTGTGTGTGTGTGTGTGCAGAGAAACCGTTCCATCTCAAGATGTTGTTGTAGAGGTTGCATACGAGCGAGCCCGCCTCCCCTTCCTCTCTCTGATCCCCTTTGCTGATGCACTGGAACTGACCTCATTGAAACCACTGTCCCCAGAGGCTGGCCTCTCTTCCGGGCTATCTGTTCTCAGAGCCTGCAGCAGCCTGACGAACCAGGTAGACGGAACAAAGCAATGCTGGGTGCCTGGGGGTGCGGTCTTGTTTCCTGAGGCTAATTCTGTCATATGAAAGGACCCTAGGCCATCTAAAACCCCAGCCTCAGAAAATGCTGAGGGGGGCTGCCACCATCAGGTCACAACCAGGAAACCATTGAGAATGTCGCCATGCAGTGCCAAGCTACTAGGGTGAGGTTGCCTTGCCCAGCAGTTCTGAACCGATGGCTCATGGACTGACAGGCGTCAGGGAATCACAACCACCCTGCCCTTCCAACATGGCTAAATGGGATTGTGGCTAGGTGGGAGTGGGGTCCTTATATGGAAAAGGGAGTCCCATATGGCTGTAACCCCTGCTTGCCGGGAGTGGCACTCTAGCCCCTCTTGTGGTGGCTAGAGATTGATGAGCCTGCTAAAGCCTTGGCTAAGAGAGATGCGTCTTGCAGCTCATGCATTTAGCTCCAGAGATCCCTCCCAGGTTTGATCTCCACTGCCAATACCCGTGTGTGGGTCAGGGTTACATGGGGTGGCCCATAGTGGGATTTCAGGCAATTCAGCTGGGATGCACTTCCCTGCCCAGGGGGAGTATGTAACCCCCTGCTTGCTCAGAGTGGCACTCTGTGCCCCTCTAATAGTGGATAGGCCCTCTAGAGATTGCTGAGCCTGCTAAGAGAGGTGTGTCTAAATTTAGATCATGCATTGAGCTTCAGAGATCCCAAGTTTGATCTCTGCTGCCTGTGTGGGTCGGCATTACATGGCAAACATGGTGAACCACCAATCTTGTCTTTAATGGAGGACTCAGGACTCCTGGGTTCTATTGCTTGCTCCTTCGCTGACGTGCTTTATTAGGGTCAATTTAACCTCTCTGTGCCTCAGTTCCACTTTTGAAAATCAGTGGTTGTCACAACACGGGGTGCTGAATGCTTTTGAACACCTGGGGCTGGATCCTTAAAGGTATTTATGCACATAATTCCCACTGAAGTCAAATCCCTAAATACCTTTGACGCTCTGGGTCCTGGCCCTTAGGTAGGATCCTAAGCAGGAGCTGAGTTCTTTGGAGAATCCAGCCCCAACTGGAGGTGCTGAGTACTTGGAAATCTGGTCCTGAGCTCTTCTGAAAATCTTTCCCCAGGTTCTGCAGGGCATGGAACATGACTTGTTATTTGGAGAGGCCTGGCACATACTAAATAGAATAATAATGATAATGTTTGTAAAGCACTGTAAGATCCATGGATGAATAGGAGAGCTATATAGATGCCAAACATTGCTTTCCCTTCTTCCCTGCAGCAGGCAAGTCTGAAGCCAGCTGCATCGCTTGTAATGCAGAAGGGAGCAGCACAAGATGTATATACACACACGCTTTTTTTCTGTGTGAGTGTCAAGATCAGAGTGTCAGGTATAAAATGCTGCCAGAGCCTGGTAGGCAAAAATTGACAAGGGAATCCAGTGTTATCTGGAACTGTTCTCTCCAGAGAGGCTGAAAATCTTTGATAGGTTCACTCCAGGGGGAAATAACTTTGGTGGATAAGAGGCGTTGATGTGTGTGAAGCAAAAGGAAACCCATGTGCATTCCACAGCAGCAGCAGGGTTTGAAACTGACATGTATTCTTCCCCCTCTCCCACCCCACTCCCTGTTTATTTTATTTTCCCTTCTTCCAAAGCAGCCCTGGGTCTCCCCGCTACTGGGAGTGTTAAAAAGAACCAAGTCACACCAGGGCCCCACAGCATTGTGTGAGTGGGGGCAGCAAAAACGGGGAAGACAGGGAGGGAGGGAGAATGTCAATTGGCAGATCTGAAAAGCAAACCTAGGAAATGACTGTCAGCTTGTCTACACTTGAAACACTCCAGCTGCAGAGCGGCAGCTGTGCCGCGGGAGCGCTTCCATGTAGACACTATCTAGACCGATGGGAGGGGTTCTCCCATTGGCATAGTTCTTCCACCCCACCCCACCCCCGAGAGGTGGTAGGTCGGCTTTACTGCACAGCTGAGGGTGTGGATTTTTCACGCAGCCGAGCAACGTAGTTTTCTAGTGTAGACCGTGTGCGTATGTGTGCGTGTGTGTGTGTGTGTGTAAAGTCTCCAGTGATGCAGAGAAAACAGCTTCCATGAATTTGAATTCTCCCAGTTTGGAAAGGAGGGATGGAAAAATGTGAAAATTAAGCTGAATCCTGATTTTCTTCTTCTGATTAAACTCCCAAGCAATGGCCCAGTCAATGAGATGCTTGCATAACTCAAGGATCTCCCTCTCTCTCCATTCCTGCATACCTAGGGGCAGATTCTTTGCTGCATCTCCCCTGGAGAGCCACAGCACACCCCAGCTTCTGTGCTTCTGTGGGAGCCGAAACGGCCCCCAACATAAGTCAGAGCAGCACCAGGGACTGGTCTCCCTAATGGCAGCCTCCTACCGAATCCCTGTAATGCCCGGCACCGTGGGCAAGCACTCTTCCACTCCTGGTCAATCAGGGGCACACACTATGCGTTTGGTGATAGTGCAGGGCTGCTTATGTAACCCACTGGTGAGTGTGTGTTACAGGTCTCTTTAGCTTAAGCTGTAGCAGTTCATGTATTTAGCTTTGGAGGTCCCAGCTTCAGTCCCTGGTGGATCACCCAAGGAGGTGGCCTTCACGCCGATAGTGGTCCTCCACTGTGTTGGGGGAATTCTTATTTGACCAGTTGCAGCTGCTTCAAGTCACCTCTGTATGCTGCAGGGAAAGGGTCAGGATTGTGAAGAGCCCCATTCTTACACCAGGACTAACTCCGTTGCAATCAGCAGCACTCCACCAGTGTGATATGGGGCTGAAGCAGGAGCAAATCAATCAGGAACCCGCCATTCCAGTCAGCACCCAGTTAAGCCTAGCCCAGGACCTTCGTCACAGCTTGCAAACAGGTGGGTGTAAATCAGAGCTTCTGAAGTTGTCAGCCTGCCCGCCTCTCTGTCCCAGAGCTGCTGCCTCTCTGCAAGGACATAGCCGTCGGCCCCAATATGCCATTGTTCATCTGAAATTGGCATAGGGCCGGCAGCACTAGGTACGAGTGTACGACCAGGCACCGCAAAGGGATGTCACGAAGACAGTCATGGTGAGTCTGCAGGGACTGCAGGTGTATGTGTTTCCTTCTGGAGGAAGACTGATGGGATGTGTGCGTTGCTTATTTGTACCTGTTGGAACCATTATCAGCCTTGTATATGGCAGGTTGTTTTCATCCGTCATAGCCCTGCATGTAGTTTTAAGGGCGAAGGCACCTGGTTAAAGTTTTTGGGGAGCAATAAGCCAGCGCATATAAATGCTAATATGTGGCTAAGGCAACCGCCAATGATACAAGAGGCTGTGTTCAACTCCACATCAACGACACGCGTACGCCATCTTCTGTCCCAAACTGCTGCATAATATTCTGCTGCAGCGAATACCAGTGCCAGCACTGAGGTCTGTACAACATTTCCCTCTGCTCTCCAGGAGGTTCCTACTAGCTTCTGGATCAAGGCACTGGTGGAAGTGATCTTTCCCCACTCCCCCCCAAGTGTTCTAGATGGGGATGATGTGCTAGACTATGGTCCAGTTTGACTCTTAAGTAAGTGACGACTGGCTTAAGTAAGTGACGATCCTCAACACGGACTGTAAGGGGTTGATTGACCTGGCAATTGTTCACATGAAAGGTTGTGGGCACTGTCTTAGACTCACTTAGTGTAAGGCCTGGTCCACACTAACCCCCCACTTCGAACTAAGATACGCAACTTCAGCTATGTGAATAACGTAGCTGAAGTCGAAGTACCTTAGTTCGAACTTACCGCGGGTCCAGACGCGGCAGGCAGGCTCCCCCGTCGACTCCGCGTACTCCTCTCGCGGAGCAGGAGTACCGGCGTCGACGGCGAGCACTTCCGGGATCGATCCGGGATCGATTTATCGTGTCTAGACAAGACGCGATAAATCGATCCCAGAAGCTCGATTGCTTACCGCCGGACCCGGAGGTAAGTATAGACGTACCCTAAGTCTCCACTCATGAAAGGAAGTAGCCAGAGCTCCACGCTGAGTGACCCTTCACTATCATGTAGATCATTACCCACATCAACAAGAGAGATCTTATCCACATACTTGGCCTTAATTGTTGGTAGGTCCTAAGAATATATGTTGAAAAAGAGAGGAGCTGGAATAGATCTTTGTAGGAGTCTGGTATAGAGATGCCTAAGCTGGCTGACTTTGTCTGCAGCTTGCAAGATGAAGCGCTGATTCATTATCATTTCCACAATAAACCACCCCAGGTGCTTACAGGGGATAGTCTGCAGCAATTTAGCGGTCAGCCCACCCCATACCAGCCGACATGTCCACCAGAATGACGCCAACTTCCCCTGCCCTTCTCAAAGGCCTCTTCAATGTTTTGTGTTGGGCAACTAAGTCGCTCTTGGGTATACCATCCACATCTGAAGCCAGCCTGGACAAAGGGAGAGGTGGTTCAATAATCTCATTGATGTGCACCAGAATCAATCTCTCCCTGAGTTAGTATGTAACACGGGCAAGAGCGATGGGTTGACAGCTCTTTCAGTGATTGTCCTGGCTTCGGAATGGCTTTGACTTTTGCCCCACACCAGATTTTTGGGAGGCAGTTGTCCTGGCAATGTTGATGAGGAACCAAAGCAGCCAGTTTTTGGGCCTAGGTGAAAAAGAAACTCTACATGGATACAATCCCGTTCCCATACGCTGTCTGGCTTGGTCCAGTTCTTTGTCTGAAAAGAAATGCCCAGGAAGTGGTGAAAAATCAACTTAAATCTGCAGTGGGACACAATGTATTTACCTGAGAGACGCGCCCCTTAGAAATACCGCTAATAAAATAACAGCAGCAAGGCTACACAAGACTTTGGGACAAACCGTGAAGTCAGCTGCCAGATCCACCATTAGAACGGCACAGCAGGCGTTCTGATTTTAGGTGGGCAGAATGCAATTGCCTCCAGTCACGTCGCTTAGTGTTCTAGCATGTTTGCTAATGGAAAGACCACCACCGAAAGGGGGGAATTCCCTCACGTGCCCTGCCGCTGCCTCACTGATGAGCGCTCCTCGGGGTAATTTTTAAGAGATTCTTAATCTGCTGCTGGATGGCAGAGGTGGCAGCCCAAGCACCTGAATCCATCTGTCAGCTGCTGTCACCATTTAACAGCGGGTCTCCTTGCTGCAGCCAATGTGTTTAACTCTAAGGGCCTGGCTGTACACCATAGCCTCACACTCCATGCCCCTGGGACAGGATGGGCCCGAAATGCTCTCTATGTGGTTTGCCATCCAGCTATGCCGCGTCTATTAAAACTATTTAATAATAAGGTAGATCAATGCTGATGAAAGCCGCCAGTTCACTGAAGGCACCACAGTCCCTCTATTTAGCTGCAAAACAGGTGCACCATTGAAATCGGCCCTTATACCTCCACTCACCAACGAGCTTTAACCCTGCTCTGGTAGGATCACACCGAGGAGAGATCAGTGTCCATGGGTCATTCCCCTCCCGCCGCCACCTCCGCTGAGACTGCCAACGAGAGGAACAACCATCTCTGGCTCATGCAGGAGGTCAGACTAGATCAGCAGTTCTCTAACTGTGGGTCACAACCCCATTTTAATGGGGTCATCAGGGCTGGTGTTAGACTTGGTAGGACCCAAGGGCTTCTGCCCAGGGTGGCGGGACTCGGGCTTTGGCTTCTGCCCAGGGTGGTGGGGCTCGGGTGGGCTCAGGCTTCAGTCCCCCCTCTCCTGGGGTCGTGTAGTAATTTTTGTTTTTGTCAGAAGGGGGGGTCAGTTTTTGTCAGAAGGGGGTCGCAGTGCAGTGAAGTTTGAGAACCTCTGGAAGATGATCAAACCTGCCCCTACTGATCCTAACATCTATGAATCCATGACTGTGGTTTTTGTGACATGGCCACGGGTCTCCTAGAAACTCCTCCTCCCATCCCCTTCTCAAAACTCATTCTGATGTTCAGTTCTCCAGCCCTGATCGCCTTTCTGGGTTATCGGCTCCTAGCCTCTTACTTTATTATTAATTATTATTATCTATATTATGGACCTAACAGAGATCGGGGCTCCATTGTGCTAGGCACCGTACAAGCACATGGTAAGAGAAAGCATACACCCTGAACAGCTTAATTAAAGCTCAACCGTCTTGGGAAAAATGCTGTTCTCCCACAAGGTGTTGATCTTTGGCTTCCCTCACAGTGTGTTGTCATCCTTTATTGTGTTATCTGTCCAGTTCAGACTCTAAAATCCTTGGAGATCTTTTCTTCTTGCATGTCTCTAACAAAGCTTGTCAGAAAGAGAGGTAGTCCCTGCTCTAACTCAGCTACAGACAAACATCTGAACCAGGGTGACCAGATGTCCCGATTTTATAGGGACAGTCCCGATTTTGGGGTCTTTTTCTTATATAGGCACCTATTATCCCCCACCCCCATCCCGATTTTTCATACTTGCTGTCTGGTCACCCTAATCTGAACCTCCAGCACCTTTGGAACTAGGACAATTGACACCAGCTGAGGATCTGCTCCCAGATCGATGTTCTTCCTCATTTTTGTGGCTCTCCTTCTTGCAGTCCATCAATACTCTCCTAATCCTTACTCCTATACTGGAAGTGCATGCGGTGGAAAAGGGTGTGGCGGAAGAGGACTACAGGGTGGAATGGGGGAGTCAATTGGAGAAAGAAATCTTTCTTTGAACTTGAGTCCGAGATTCCGGTTTGATTTGGTTCATGGCCTGGATGAAGATTAGAGCCAGCTCTTCTGCTTTGTGAATGTGGTCAGAATCATTGGTTTAAATGGCAATACAAATGCCATGTCACTGCTTGGGGTGAGCTCACTGCAGCCTGTGGTCCTAGCAGTAAAGCATCCTCCCAGAGACGTGCTACTGGAAATCAGGGATGCCTCAGGTCTAGTCCTATGACTTGGTGTGTGACTTGGGGCTAGTCACTTAGACTGTCCTGCCTCAATTTCCCCATGTGTAATAATTTCCCTGCTTCAGAGGGTTATTTAAAGGCCCGATTAGTTAATGGTCATAAAGTGCTTTGAAGATGAATATGGGAAAAGTAGCTTGAGTCCTAAGGATGACCCACAAAGGAAAAGAAGGGACTAGAAGGATTATAACATCACAAGTGACAATAGCTGAATAACAGAGAAGGGTACCGAATTTTAGTTAGGCTTTTAAAAACTTTTATTTTATTGTTGTTAGCTCCCGCTCAACTCAAACCCCTGAGAAACACATGGGAGAAAAGGAGGTTTTGTTAAAGATGCACCATAAAGAAGCATAAAAGAGCAAACCCCTCAGTTTGTTTTCCTTTGCAGGTCACCTTTAATGATGGAGAAGCTAACGTCTCTCTCTCTCTCTCTAACTTTTTCTGCTCTGCGGTACGCTCATTCACACATGACTGCCAGCTCTGCTTCCTTCAATCTATTCCCTAGCACGTGGGAGCGGCATCACTGAATGTCTTGAATATTCTCAGCACTCAAGGTTTCATTGAGATTTGTGCATTGTTGCTCCAAAAGTGCCTAGTCACCGTCACCTCTGTTGTTTGCAGAGCTAAATTCCTGCGCTACCTGCGTCAGGGCTGAGCGCAGTACCAATCCCCTCAGCCATCAGCAAATCCAATTTTATGGACATGGCTAAACTTGTGTGATGTGCGGTGGATTAATTCTGGGAGCGCATTGCTTTCGTGATGTTGTAATTCAAGCTGTTTTCATAAGCCAGAGAAAGTGGCACTTGGACATTTTCACATCACGGGGCCAGTCAACAGGTGGTCACGCTGGGATGGATAGGCCAGGACTTCGCTTGGCCAAAGGTCAACACCACTCTTACAGTGCCGCATCAGATTGGTCAAAGGTTCTAAATAGGCAGCCCAGATGGGTTCATTTGATTTCACAGATGCGAATAGGTCAAAAGGCGACTAGCGATGCCAAGGCTTGTGTGTGTATTGCCAATTTGCCATGCGGTCCGTGACTTATTTGCTGGGTGTATGTATAGATGGGTTTATATAATTAACCATCACACCCTCCTGCTGAGCCAAGATGCAGCAGAAATGACTAAACCTTAAACCTACTTGTGGCGATCTCTCCCCACACTGATCCAGCCCCTCCTGTGTCCCTCTCTGCTCATTGTTTATGTGCATCTGCCTCCCTATCACCTCCTTAAGCCACACACCTGCAGTGACTTCGCTTCATTCCCACTGCACCGCAGCCACGCGCCCCTCTACATTCCCGCATGCAGCATGGGTCCAAAGCGCTTCTTGGTCTGCTAGGGCTGGGATTCCCCGGAAAGATGGGGAGGAGAATTCTAACCAGCAGGTAATGGGTGACAGTTCTCCTGAAAAAGGGTTTGTGGGTGGGTGTGAGAATCCTTTCCATTAAAACAAAAGCCAGAAAACCCTTCACCTGGGGAACTAACTACTGTAATAGTATGTTTAATAATAATAACTAATACGGGGCATGATTATGGCGGTGCTTCTGGTATTGGAGGATCATTTATCGAGTAGCTTCTCCCGTTGGCGTAGTTAATCCACCTCTGTGAGAGGCAGTAGCGACGTCCATGGGCGTGCCGTCTACACCAGGGCTAGGTTGGTAGAACTACGTCGCTCAAGGGGGTGGATTTTTCACATCCCTGAGCAACATGGTTATACCGACGTAGGTATAGTGTAGACCTGACCTTAGTTACTCTCCACTGAGCTATTGGAACTTGCTGAAAAATGATGTCAGAGATCTGCTGCCATTGAGGCCACCGGGGGTATGTCTACACAACAGAGAAAAACCTGCCAGCTCCAGCTCGCAGGGCTCGGGCTGCGGGGCTGTTTCATGGCTGTGCAGACTTCTAGGCTCAGCCTGAAGCCCGAGCTCTGGGAGCCTCCCATCTCACAGGGTCCTAGTAACAGTGGCAGAAGGTCCTTAAAAGTGTGTGTGTGGGGGACAACTGGAGCCTGAACCATGGCCCCGCCCTCCCGCACCACCCCTTTTCCTGAGGCCCCGCCCCCACACTGCCCCTTCTCCCCAAATCCCTGCCCTCGCATCGCCACTTCCCCCGACGTCTCACCCTCGCGCCGCTCCTTCCCTCAAGGCCCCACCCCCTCACCCCTTCTCCCCGAGGCCCCACCCCCACACTGCCCCTTCTCCCCACACCCCCGCCCTCGCGCCGCTCCTTCCCTCGAGGCCCCGCCACCTCACCCCTTCTCCCCGAGGCCCCGCCCCCACACTGCCCCTTCTCCCCACACCCCCGCCCTCGCGCCGCTCCTTCCCTCGAGGCCCCGCCACCTCACCCCTTCTCCCCGAGGCCCCGCCCCCACACTGCCCCTTCTCCCCACACCCCCGCCCTCGCGCCGCTCCTTCCCTCGAGGCCCCGCCCCCACACTGCCCCTTCTCCCCACACCCCCGCCCTCGCGCCGCTCCTTCCCTCGAGGCCCCGCCCCCTCACCCCTTCTCCCCGAGGCCCTGCCCCCACACTGCCCCTTCTCCCCAAACCCCCGCCCTCGCATCGCTCCTTCCCTCAAGGCCCCGCCCCCTCATCCCTTCTCCCTGAGGCCCCGCTCCCACCCCACCCCTTCTCCCCGAGGCCCCGCCCCACCCCACCCCTGCCCCCACACTGTCCCTTCTCCTTGAGGCCCTGGCCCCACACCGTCCCTTCTCCCCGAGGCCCCACCCTCACACTGTCCCTTCCCCCGAGGCCCTGCTCCCACACCACCTCTTCCCCTCAAGAACCTGCCCCCCACTTGCTCCTCTCCACCTCCTCCCCCCGTCGCTCACCCTTATGGTTGGTAAAAAAGTTTTTAAAAGTGGGGGGCCATGGCCCCTTGGGCCTCCCTTTTCCAGCACCCCTGTCCTAGAGCCCAGGCTCCAGCGCCCGAGCCCAGAAGTCTACACAGCAATGAAACAGCCCCGCAGCCCAAGCCCCGTGAGCCTGAGTCGACTGGCACGGGCCAGCTGGGGGGTTTTCTTTGCTCTGCAGACATACCCTGGGAGTTTTGACTTCACTGGAAGCAGGCTTGGGAGTTTACTGGATAAAGCAAACCCTTTTCACCTGCCGATCTCAAAGCACTTTACAAAGGTGGATGAGCAATGTTAGCTCCATGTGCCAGATGGGGAGAGCGACACACAACCAGGTGAAGTGACTTACCCCAGGTCACGCTGTGAGTCAGCGACACAGTCAGGAATAGAGTAGAAGGGTGAAATCTTGGCCCCTTTGAAGTCAACAGCAATCACTCCTATTGATTTCTATGGGGCCAGCATTTCAGCCTAGGTTCCCTAACTCTCAGCACTCTGCTCCGTTCACAGGTGCACCTAATGCACTGAGCAATCCTTATATTTATATTTGGGCTGCCAGCTGTAATGTGCCTAACTTCCCCCACTGTTACGCCCATTAACGACCTCGCCCTGTGTCTGCTGGGAAGCCCGGAGGTTTCACAAGCCAGGCCAGAACACTGGGAAACAGAAAAAGCTGGGAGCTTAAAGGGGGTCTGATGTGGTTCTCAGTGCAGTCCCCAATGCAGGGCTCAATTCAGAGGCAGCAAGCGGGGGATAGAAAGAGAGTGAAGGGGACAGTGAGAAGGAGCGAGAGACAGCACCAGAGACCAGACAGCAAGCACACATCGGCTGAGCTCTTCTTACCCCTCCCAGCACCCATCCCATACACGTTCCCTTGTCTTTCCATAGCACCGCGGATGCAGTCAGGCATCCTTCAATGCACTCATCCTCGCCTGCCTGCCTAGCATTGTGTTTGTACCATAGTGCTTGTCATGATGGCTCTGGCTCTCAGATAAATGGAGGAACCTTCTATGAACCACTGTCTGTGGCATTGTGGCCCGAATTAGACCACTAACAAAACTGCCTGGTGTCACATGGCATATTATTTGCTGCATCAAATAGCTTCAAATGATTAGAGCCCTGGATAATTGTTACAGTGCTTACATTACACAGGAGTGCGAGACAAGGGCACCATCAGGTTGTTATCCCAGGCCACAGAAATCAAGCCGCGGAGAGTTAAAGCTCCCCGGGCAACCGTAACTCTGACCTGGTCTGTGGAGTCATTATGGTAGGACGTAGGGTCTTTCATTACATGATCATATAACACTGGCCCGTGGGAGCCTTAAGTCTGCATTTCCCAGCGCCTGGGGGCTTAAATCACAACCATAGTGTTCCATTGAAATGGTTCTTCCTCCCTCCCCCTTCCCAATGACATTATCTTGGAGGGAGTTTTCAGGCCTGAAAAGGGAAATAAGAAACCAGGGGAAACTTGGTTATTTCTAGGCTCAGTTCTTACATTAAGGCCCCTCTTACACCATTCTGGCTGTTTAACGGGATCTTAAAATGGAGGTAATATAATGTAAAACCGCTTTCCGCTGCCAGAGTGGTGTAGGGAGACCTTCGTTAGATAAGAATCAGGGCCAATGCATTTCAAAAGGGGCAAAAATAAACCCATCAAAGGATCTCTCTTAGTTCTGTGTTTGTACAGCACCTGGCACAATGGGATCCTGGTCCAGGACTGGGGCTCCTAGGTCTACGGTGAGACATATATGAAATAATTATACTAATTGTTGTTCCAGGCGCAGCAAAGACACATTTCAAAATGCGCAAAAACAGTAACTTTGCCCCTTCATTCAAGCTCCCTCCTCCACCAAGCACCCTTTCTCTCCTCCTTCAACCCCCAGGAACGCTTCCCAAAGTGGTCACCTGCCCTCACTCACCCTCCCCTTTACTCCTGCCTTATGTCTGGTGTTCGCCTCGTCTATCCTAGACTGCGTTCCTTCTCTTATTGAAAACAATAAGGGTCTGTCTGCACGGCTTTGTAAACCCGGGTCTGTGGGACCCATGCTTGTGGACTCGGTGTGTCCAAGGCCATGTTTGAGCGTCCACACTCTATTGTAAACCTGGGTTTACAGTTGTTGGACTTGGGTCTCCAAACCACACTGACGCATCCATACTGCACTACACAGGCCTTCTGACTCAGGTCTGAGGCAGGCTTGAGCTGCATCCACACTGCAAAATGACAGGGCTTGAGTCTCAGCAGGACTTGGGATCAGACACACACATCCTGTCCCCCAGGCGGGTTCTAGGAGCCAGGTCCTGTGGGCTTGCTGACCTGAGTGAGACTGATTTGTGCGTGGACAGTACGGGGGCTTGGACTCAAACCTGAGCCTGAGCCCAGATTTACAATGCAGTGTAGACATATCCCCAGAGCTCTGCCATAATCTGAATGAGAGCAAAATCAAGACCTTAGAAAAAGCTTTTGGTGCAGGGAATGTGCAAAGTGCTGTGCAGCGATACACTTATTACTATTATTTATGCCGTGTATTGTGGTAGTGCCTAGAGACCCCAACCTATTTGGGGTCCCTTTGTGCTAGGCACTGTACATACACATAGTAAAAGGACAGTCCCTGCCCAGAAGAGCTAACAGACATAACAGGTGAGTGAAATGGACATGCAGGCAGTGGGAAGGTAGGAGAAGGAAATAAAAATGAGGGGTGTTATAGCATGGATTAGCTGATGGCACAATTCATAGATGCTAGCCAGGAGCAGTAATTGCAACCTGCCAGCTGATGGATATATTTAGTAGTAATTAAAGATTTCTGTTTGGGCAGAAATTCCTTCTCTACTTTGACCTGCACCGCTTGGCCCTGATCCAAAGCTGACTGAAGTCACTGGAAAAGTTCTCATTGATCTGAATGGACTTTGGATCACGCCCTTTGATCAGCTAGAAATCCTGTTGCATGTGGACAACTGGTGCATTAGCACTGGGAAGAAATGCAAAGATAGAGTTAATATTTTGGTCAGACATGCAAGGGCTGAAAAACAAATAAAGCAGCGAAATAAATGGGGACAAATGTACAATCCGTACCAGGTGTTTGCAAAAGTGGCACCCATTGGCCAATGTTCTTTTTCTCATTATAACTCATTTGCAGATCAGAATCAGGAATTATCTCCAGGGACGTTTTCGGATGTAAATAGATGACTAGGCATGTTCGTATCATTTTTGCCATCCCTAGTATTTATGCTTTATATTGTTTCCCGGGCACACTTCAATCAGATCGTCTCGAAACTCCCAGCCAGATCAGGAGTGTTTTGACTGAAATGAAGATTAAACATTATTTGGGGATGATTCACAGCCACGGCAACAAGATCAGCAAGAACTTTTGGGGCCTCTAGGGTAGACAGTGCGGTATAAATGTATGGCATTTTTTATTTCTCGTCTTATCACAGCACAATTGTTCACATCCTCTTTGTAGCATCCTTCTGTCTACTTAAACACTGGAGTCTTAGGCCTGGTCTAGACTTGGGGGGGGAGGGGGGGGAAATCGATCTAAGTGAATAATGTAGCTGAAGTCGACATACTTAAATGGACTTACCGTGGTGTCTTCACTGCGGTGAGTCGACTGCTGCCGCCCCACCATCGGCTCTGCCTGCGCCTCTCACCAAGCTGGAGTATAGGAGTCAACGGGAGAGCACTCGGGGCTCGATTTATCGCGTCTAGACGTGATAAATCGATCCCCGCTGGATCGATCGCTGCCCGCCGATCCGGCCGGTAGTGAAGACATGCCCTTAGACCCTGACCCACACAGACAGATTCCGCTCTTAGTTATATCAGTGTAAACAATGGAGTGTGTTGCTGTGTCCCTGACACCCTCCCACTCTCTCCAGGCCCTTTATCAGCCAAGTTGTTCTCCCCAAATCTGAACTGAAAACACTGGACCAAACATACCCAGACTTTGAAAAACTTTAGATCTGGATTCAAATGTCGCCATGCAGCCCTTTATCTCTTTTCTATGGGTTACATCCTATCACTGATTTGTAGGCATTGATTTCAATGGCGTCTTCTGCTTAAAAGGAACGAGATGACAGGGGCCTCCCATATGGTGCCCAAAACTGTACGTGCTGTCCAGGATTTTCCAAAAGTGACTTGTGATCTTGGATGCCCAATTCAAGACATCTTAAAGGGGGCTGAATTCCTGTGAACTGGTGCTCAGCAGTTTCAGAAAATCAGGCCCTACCTGTTTTTGAAACTCCCATCATCAAAATATCTGAACACTGCGTGATCTTTAATGTATTTATCCTCCCAGCACCCCTGGGAGGTAGGGCAGTGCTGTTCTCCTCATTGTATAAATGCAGAAGTGAGGCACACAGAGAGACTGTGACTTGCCCAAGGTCCCATAGGAAGTCTGTGGCAGAACAGGAAATTGAAACCAGGTCTCTCAAGCCCTAAATCTACTGCCCTAACCACTGGACCATCCTGCCACTGTAAAGATGCCCTACATGTTTCTAGTTGGGTTACTGAAGTAATTGGTCTCTAGACAATCCTGTAGTATTGCCAACCCCAAACATTCCAAAATCATGAGCGCAGCCCTCAAAAATCATCAGGTTGGCTTAAAAAAATCCATGAGATTTTAAAACTAAAACCTGCTGTGTTTGGAGCCTTGAGGTTTCACATTTTCAAACTCTTCTCCACAACCGTGAGGCCTAGTAACTTACTTACTATTTTAAATGAAAGACAAGACTGTCAAGTAATATCCTGATTCCAGAAGCTGGGGATTTAAGAAAAACACACGAGAGTCAAAAACACTGATCTCGTGCCGCTATTCCAAGCAAAGTCGAACCAGTGCTGTGTAAAGTAGGAAGAACCCTTCTGGCTCTCATATTTACACAACCCCTGTACTCCCCTTCCCTGCAACTATTGGACATTTTACAGGGCCAACAGTGATCATATGGGGCATGCTGAGTGTATTATATTTGGCCTTCTTAGCCATATGTATTCAAGCAGGTGCCTTTGCCTCTTTGGGCTTGTGAATTCTTCCTTCCCCAGTCGCTATGTGCAGGTTGGTAGAAGATGAGGAAAAAGGGGAGTTAATTTCCAGGGCTATTTAGGCATTAAGTTGATGTCTCAGTCCTGGCACATAGCGCAGGTGTGGACACTGTTTTGTTTGCTGCTGAGTGTGGGTGGCGTGGATAAGAGGCTTGGGGAGGCTAAGCCTCCCCCGAAAACACTGGCCACGCAGGAGGGCAAATGCCGTGGATGCGTGGGTCACCTCCTTTCGGAGGCAAGCCAGCCTGCTGCCTTTGGAGCACCGGAAGTGAAGCTCCCTAGAAGTGGGGGGCCACCGGTGCCCAGACTGTGGCTCCACCCGCACTCCGCCCCAAGGACCTGCCCCCACTCGGCCTTTTCCCCCGAGGCTCTGCCCTCGCGCCGTCTCTTCCCCGTAGCTCCCCCACCAAGGAGAGGAGCAAGCAACAGGCAAGCGGCAGACGGGCGGGGACTCGTCTTATCACTGCTAACATCCCAGCCTCGTCTTCACATTTCCTCCACTCAGATCTCAGCTTGACACCAACTGCTTTTCAATCCAGCTTTAGACAGACCTTCTCGGAACCATTTCTTCAGCAAAGCTGAATGCTCTAGAAATGGGTTTCCTTCTACAGCATAAACAACGAGGAGTCTTGTGGCACCTTAAAGACTAACAAATTTATTAGAGCACAAGCTCCAGACAGCCCCCCAACCTGAGGCAAATACTCACCAGCAACCAAACCCCACACAACAGAAACACCAACCCAGGAACCATCCCCTGCAACTAACCCCGTTGCCAACTCTGTCCACATATCTACTCAAGTGACACCATCACAGGACCTAACCACATCAGCCAGACCATAAGGGGCTCGTTCACTTGCACATCCACTAATGTCACATATGCCATCATTTGCCAGCAATGCCCCTCTGCCATGTACAAAAGAATAAATGGACACAAAGCAGACATCAAGAATTATAACATTCAAAAAACTGTGGGAGAGCATTTTAACCTCCCTGGACACTCAATTTCAGACTTAAAAGTGGCCATTCTTCAACAAAAAAACCTAAAAAAACGGACTTCAATGAGAAACTGCAGAGCTGGAATTCATTTGCAAACGTGACACCATCAGATTAGGCCTGAATAAAGACTGGGAATGGCTGGGTCACGACAAGAAGTAATCTCCCATCAACTGTTGAGTATGGGCCATCCACCTCGTTAGCACTGCAAAAAGTAATTTTTACTCTGTTGACCTTCACACCTTCTTGACCAGTGTTGGGAATGGGCCACATCCACCCTGATTGAATCATTGACCCCCCCCACTTGGTAAGGCAACTCCCACCTTTTCTTGTGCTGTAGATTTATGCCGGCCTACTGTCATTTTCACTCCGTACATCTGAAGAAGTGGGTCATAGCCCACTAAAGCTTATGCTCTAATAAATTTGTTAGTCTTTAAGGTGCCACAAGACTCCTCGTTGTTTTTGCTGAAACAGACTAACACGGCGACCCCTCTGAAACTTCTAGAACATGAGGTTCTGCTCTCCTTTAGACCTCTCAGCTGTTGTGCAGGCTGCTGCAGAGCCTCAAGCCTGAGGCTTTATTTTCTTCTTTCCAATGAAAAGAGTCTTAGACAATGCTTCCAGGGCTGCGTATACTCAGCAGCTGCCTCTCACTTTTGCCAGGCAGTCTGCATCCAACATTTCCTGCCTCTCTAACATCAGGGCATTGAACGACCTGGAAAGTACATCTCAAGTAAGTGGAGTGCATTAGTTTCCACTAATGGAACATTTGTTATCCTGCTCTTTTCAGCACTGGTGCCAGTGAAATGAACGGTCTCCAACCACTGTAATTCCTTCATGGGGGATGTAAAATAAAAAAAGAAGCAGCCGCAGCTTTCGCAGCCACATTGTTGACTTGTGGTTTGGGGGAATGAACAATAGGTGCGTCTTCAACTGATATTAAAGAGCACCGATTAAATCTGAACAACCGGAGCTGGGCATTGCAGATGAAAAATTAGCCTCCAACTTCTAGCAGACTTGTAACGTGGTCCAAGGCACAAGGGAGTGGGGTGAAGTCTAAGCCCAACTGACCGGTGTGGGTACACTTCACACCTGTTGTAATTAGAGCTGGGTGGGAAATGCTCTTCTGGTCTGTCACAGGGTGGCTGGCCCCTGTAACTGAAGTAGGTCCAGCACCCCTGTGCCAGAACAGGGCACAAATGTCCCAGTTAAGGAGGTGGGCCTGCCTGCACCTGGGGCAATAGGGGGTCGGAGAGACCCAGTGAAAGGGAACTGGCTGAGAGAGGATTGGAAAGCTGTTGGAAGCAGGAGCAGCAGGATTGCCAGAGTTCCCTAGGAGGGGAGGCAGGGTGGCCTAAAATGTAAAGGGCGAGCTGAGGAACTGGTTTGTTTGTTTAAAGACTGGACAATAAACCCGCTTGAAAGAACCTGTGGGTTGGCAGAGAGTCCTCAGCAAGCTGGGGGGAAGCCCAGCCTTGTTACACCATCTCACAAATATTGTTGAGAGTTTGAATATTTTCCTCCCCATCTTGAGTTGGGACAAAAAGTTAGAATCTTGAAACTATTCACTAACTGAAAAACCCATTGGGGGGGAGACCCTCAAAATGTTTTGACTTTGACCTTTTTAATGTAAACCATTTTTCAGTCTAAATTTCTAAACAAAACGTCCTTTTGAATGAAAACCCGGATTTTATTGTTGTTGTTTAGAAAATCTCAACATTAAACATGGGGACAATTCCTCAACTATTTTTCTGGATACTTTTTCAGATCAGGAAATTCATCCGATCTGATCCTGTATTGCAAGCAATGGACCCGGAGCAGCTCTGGCTATAATGTCCATCCTGACATCTGCAAAGTGCTTTCCATTTCCATATGGAGATTAGTGAACTGGAGCAGCAGTGGCTGATTGCTCCATTACATAGCCCTGTCTCCTTTAATGGTTTGATAAAAGGAGGGTGACAGGAAGATAAATAGAGATAATACTTTAGGCTTCTTACACTAGAACCATTATCATTAACGGCATTAATTAGCTTATAATACAGTGTATAGAAACATCAAACACAGCCATTCTAAGGGGAAGTAACCTGATAATTGTCAGTAATATGATAGCATAGCTTTAGCACATAGCAAGCCTTCAAGATGGCTGGACCTGCAATACAGCATTTCAGGGGAGAATTCCCCTGGCCACATTGCAAACAACATTACAAACGTTAACAAAAAAAAACATAATTACGGGATGTGCCTCGATAGACCTGGGCGTCATAATGGACTGGATAGCCTTTAACATTCAAGTCACTGGCTCCAACCCTGGCCAGGTTGGGAGAGACTAAAGCTTGTTAGCATTTGGAGGATGAAATTAATTATGTTGGTAGGTTGCAGTCCAGATTCTGCTTATCTCAGGTACTTATATGGCTCCCATTACTGTAATGTCTTCTAGGAGGTAGAGCAGCGCTATATCCCCCTTTTACAGGGCTGAGGGACACAGACGCTATGTGACTTGCCTAAGGCCACACAGGAAGTTTGTGGCAGAGCAAATAATCAAACCCCACACTCCCAACCCCACGCTCGTGCCAAACTGCTGGATCACCCTTCCCTTGGGGGCAACAGTCAGAAACACAGAAGCCACAGCTACAATGAGCACTCTCGATGCCAACAGCCGCACAACGGCCAAGGAGTGACTACTCCATGAAATTGTGCTGCAGTGGGCCACCAGGGCTCATTTTCTGGGGGTGTGGTGAAGGTGAAAGAGACGCATGCACTGCTGATCCCAGTGCTATCGCTTCTCTGCATAGCTGTGAAGGATTTCAGGCTCCTGGGCTGGGAATCCAGCTTTACATTAACAGAATTTTCTTAAAAGAACCAATCCCCCCAAATTCCAATCACTAAATGGATGTTTAGAGTGAAGTTGGTCAAAAAAAACAAAAAACCTGGAGATTTTGGGGAAAATTCATAATGTCTAATGAAGTAATCAGTTACAAATTTTGGAGTTTTTTTGACCTGCGCCAAAGGTGGTCAAAACCAATAGGCTATTTTTGCAAAACATGTGTGTGAAAATTTCAGTTTGCTTTATTGTTGCTGTTGACATTTTTCGACACCCTCTCCCCCCCCCCAAAAAAAACAAATTCCTCAACATTTCAAGTTTGGAATGAGCCCCACCAGCTGTCGTCCAGAGACGTGCATGGTAGATCAGACATTCTGCTCACCCAACCTACTTCTAAACCACACAAATCTGTGGCCACAAACAGATCATCCATGGTCATCAGCTAAACTGCACCCACGTCACTTGAGGATTATAGAGAGACAAGGGGGAGGTAATATATTTTATTGCACCGACTTCTGTTGGCGAGAGAGACAAGCTTTTGAGCTTACATAGAGCTCTTCTTCAGGTCTGCTTGACGATTAAAGAAGTTTGGCTGATACCTCCTGAGCAGCAAAAGAATTCCCATGAGATCTCCGTTAACTTTCCCTCTTTTTGCAGAAGATCAGAAGTTAGAAGTTGAGTCAGTCCACTCCTGAGCAGGTGAGATTCCATCCAGCAGTGAGCAGCGGTGCACACCAGTCAGTCTATTACCGCACCCACTTCCCAACTCCTGTATTTTCATACTGTTCCCATAAGAGGAAACCAAGTCGGGCAATGACAGATAGAAGCTACCGTCACTGAAGCTGCAGTGTTCTTCCTGGGAGTCCATGTCACAAAGCAGTGATGCTCCTGGCATGATGGTTTAGGCCCAGATCCTCAAAGGTATTTAGGCACCTAACTCCCATTGACTGGGAGAGGTGATTAAATACCTTTGAAAGTCTGGGCCTTAGTCTTTACCCATGGGTAAGTTAGACATTTGCAAGACAACTTCACTCCAGGAAGAGCTGGTGCCTTCCACTGCTGTAAGCAGCCTGGCCAGGAGGGAAGCCCCTACTCATAAGAGACCCGGCTTCCATCCCTTACCCTGTGAGCTAGTAGGTTTGGGAGGCCGGTGGGCACATCACATTCACCCCCGGGACACACTATGCAGCCCCCGAAGCAACTCAGCTAGCAGGTGCTTTGAATGGGCTCCAAAAAGGCATGTCCTCCAGTCCTTCTGATCCAAGGAAGGTCACTGCAATCAGAAATTTGGAGGATGGTTTCGTAACAAGGCAGGAGGGGAGAGAGTCGTCTTTTGAGGATGAAAAATAAAACAAAGCGGACAGCAGAGAGACTGACAGCTGGAGCCTGCTAGATCTATTGCTATTGACCATGAGCTTGTTTAAGGGGGAAGTTATTGGCTATGGTATTATCTCAGCTAAAAGGGAAAAGGAAACATCAATACTGGAATTGTAAAAGAATAATAATAAAAAAAACCCACAGCACTGCTCTGAAATAATGGGACTGCAATGACTAGCGAGACAGACATATAGATGGGGTGAGGTTAGTGCAATGGCTCTCAGAGGTATTGGGGGAAAGCATCTACATTCCATGGTGAAAAATTATAATGAGCCAAATTTGTCAGCTTGCTGATTGCTTAGATTGGTTGTCTGGATAGCTAGGGTGAACTGGGTTCCCATGTGCCTTACAGCAAATATCCAGAGGACGGAGATCATGGGGATTTTATTATTCTTTGCTTACATGTAGTACATGAGCTTATTGGAAATGTCTCACATTTTGGATCAAAGGGGCTGCAGATGGATTTGCTGATCTCACTCTATGTTATCCTGTCTACATGGTCCCAGGACAACGGTTACATAATAATAAGAATGATGTTTATGTCTTACATGCTGCTTCACAATCTTTAATGTATTTACCCTCACAACACCCCTGAGAGGTAGGGAAGCATTAGTACCCCTAGTTTCGAGATGGGAAACTGAGGCACGGAGAGGCTGAGTGACATGCCCAGGGTCACACAGGAAGTCCATAGCAGAGCAGGGAATCGAATCCAGGTGTCCCATGTTCTAGGCCAGTGCTCTAACCTTTCTGCTCTGATTGCACAAAAAGAAAAGGAAGCTAGGGTGTTTGGGCCTTGCTGTATTGAACCGGATGTACATTTCCTCCAGGCTTAGGCGAAATGACTTACGTGTGTCTGTCATTGTGTATGGTTCAGAGAACAGGGGTCAGCTGGGCACGCAGGATGGTTATAAATGCAAGGAAAGCAGCTGTTTCTCTGCATCATTGGGAACCTGGGTTTATTTCCCCCGGGGAATACTTGTTCCATTTTATTTATGATCTTTAATGGCAATACCCCACATGGAGTCTGCTCCACAGCTGGGGCTATGGCGGGACTAGCTCCCAGAAGAGGGACTGTCCCAGGAGTGATCTTCAGCAGCAGCAGCTTCCCCACCCACCCCCCGGCCAAGACTGAAGCCATCGTCTCCATAGCCACCCAACAAATAGTGCAGGCACTGTCCTTGTTGGACACCCTGAAGGAATCCCTGGGTGTGTAATCAGTTTGGTCAGCTTGGCTCTGTCCTAGGAGATGTAAGGCAATCCCAAGCACAGGCTGCTGGCCTGTCTCCCCAGCCCAGGAAGGAGCAATGCCACGCCCGAACCACTGTTCAGGCCCTTCTTTCAAACACAGAACTCACACAGTAACACAAGCACCACTATGCCTCTGACTGAGGCAGGCTGCAGGGGGCCCAGGGCCCTTTGTCCCTCCCCCTGCTCCGGAGCCAGCCACAAAAGAACCACCTCCCTCCTGTGGTTTTCCTCTTCATCTGAGCCCTTTCAGCCCTCCATAGGAATCACCTGGCCCCTTCCCCGCTGGGCCTGATAATGGACTAGGGCTACCTGGCTGGTTAAGGGGCAGGCCACCCCGTGACAAGTCCTGGGGCTGCTTTTGAAGCAGGGGTGGAGGAAGATGACTCTGGATGCTGTTCCACCAAAACTCAGCTACACGGCTCCCAGCGGCAACCGGTCCACAGGTCTGGCATCCAGGATCATCTCCCCCTCTCCACACGTGAGCCCTGTGCTGGTAGCAGCCAACACCAACGAGCTGCTTGTGCTGCCTGCTACTCAGTGAAGGCTTGATCCAGACACCCATTAAAGTCAACAGATGCCCACTGACCCTCCAGATAAAAGGATGCTCTCGTATTTAAATGGGGACTCAGGAGCCCTGGGTTGAACTCTCAGCTCTGCCCCAGGCTGTCTGGGTAAGTCACTTCCTCTGTGTCTGTTTCCCATCTGCAAAATGGGGCTAGTGGTTTCCTACCTTACGGAGCAGCTGTGAGGATAAATCCGTTGAGCGCTATGAGGTGCTCAGATACTGCAGCGAGGAGGCTGCGGACCTACTGAGCTAGGCCTGTTTCTGGGTCCCCACCGTGTCTGCAGCCCTATCGAACACGGTCCTGGATTCCCAAGGGACTTGCTTGGCTGCTCGGCTGCTTTGCAGACTGCATGGCCCGTCGTCCACCACGGTTTGTGCTGCACTGTTGGGCCTGTGTCGCTGCTGCGCGGTAGGGGGAAGGGACTGCACCCTTCTTGAACACAATAGCCATCCCTGCACGGCTCCAAGCAGAGAGACTGCTCCCTCCTAGTACTGCCACCGGGGGTGGGGGGGATGCACGCCACTCCCAAAAGACCAGGCAAGCGAGCCTGTGGGTGGCTGGGAGCAGAGAGGGGTACGGGGGTACTTTCTCCCTGTGTGTCTAGAAGCACAGCCCCCCACCCCACCCCCAACAGCTCCTCTGGGCCAGATCCACTCCCCCCCGCGCCTAATGCAGCAGAGTGCAACTGCCATGACTGAGCCTGGTTATAGGGGCCTTTAAAATTTTTTCTTCTATTTCCTGAAATGGAGGCTGCTGCCATCCCCCCCCCCCCCCCCCCGCGCCCGACCCAGTGAGGCTCATAAAAATTAAGCAACAGAAAGAAAAAGAACCCACTGCCACCTTTGAACTATCCCTCCCTAAAGCCTCCTGGAGGTCTCCTGTGGTGCAGCCCCACGAGGCTGCACCATAGATCACTGGAGAGAAAGGCAGCTCCTTCCCCTCGCAGAGAGAGAGAGAGATTGCTCTCTTCAGAGATGCACAGAGAGGGCCTAATTCGGATCTCGCTTGCAGCTGCAATGTTCTCCTGCAGGCCTGGCTGTAATTTTTTCTCTCTGGTCTTCCAGAGCTTGTCAGTTTCAGAAGCAGGATTCCCCTCCCCTCACATACACGCACTTTTTCTTCCCAAAATAGGGAGAGAAAACAGCCTGCCCCCACTTCCTTTACAGAGCATGGCGGGAGAGGATCGGTGTGCTGTAATTATGCGCAGACTTCTCCAGGTGCGAAGCCCCCCGACAAGATGAGTCACCATCTGTCGGATGGAAACACCAGCTAAATGCCACCTGGCTTCTCAAAGGGACAGCACCTGTTTAACATTGAGCCAGCTTCCCACCCAGTGCAAACCAGCATAGCTTCATTGTTCATTCGCAGATGACACTAAGCTGGGGGGAGAGGTAGATATGATGGAGGGTAGGGATAGGGTCCAGAGTGACCTAGACAAATTGGAGGATTGGGCCAAAAGAAATCCGATGAGGTTCAACAAGGACAAGTGCAGAGTCCTGCACTTAGGAAGGAAGAATCCCATGCACTGCTACAGGCTAGGGACCGAATGGCTAAGCAGCAGTTCTGCAGAAAAGGACCTGGAGATTACAGTGGACGAGAAGCTGGTTATGAGTCAGCAGTGTGCCCTCGTTGCCAAGAAGGCCAACGGCATATTGGGATGCATTAGTAGGAGCATTGCTAGCAGATGGAGAAAAATGATTATTCCCCTCTATTCAGAGCTGGTGAGGCCACACCTGGAGTACTGTGTCCAGTTTTGGTCCCCCCACTATAGAAGGGATGTGGACAAATTGGAGAGAGTCCAGCGGAGGGCAATGAAAATGATTAGGGGGCTGGGGCACATGACTTACGAGGAGAGGCTGAGGGAACTGGGATTGTTTAGTCTGCAGAAGAGAAGAATGAGGGGGGATGTGATAGCTGCTTTCAACTACCTGAAGGGGGGTACAAAGAGGATGGAGCTCGGCTGTTCTCAGTGGTGGCAGATGACAGAACAAGGAGCAATGGTCTCAAGTTGCAGTGGGGGAGGTCTAGGTTGGATATTAGGAAACAGTATTTCACTAGGAGGGTGGTGAAGCACTGGAATGGGTTACCTAGGGAGGTGGTGGAATCTCCTTCCTTAGAGGTTTTTAAGGCCCAGCTTGACAAAGCCCTGGCTGGGATGATTTAGTTGGTGTTGGTCCTGCTTTGAGCAGGGGATTGGACTAGATGACATCCTGAGGTCTCTTTCAACCCTAATCTTCTATGATTCTATGATTCATTGACTTCACCTATTTTTTTAAGGCCAACAAGGGCCATTATGATTACCAATCTGAGCGCCTGTAAAGAGCCACAGGATCAGAGCAGGAGAGGGGGGATTCCTGCATTCACACTTGCTTGTAAATTCTTAGCTAAGCAATAGCTATTTGTCTATCTAGGCATTTATACGCCCCCATCGTCATAGTATCTAGGTACCCCACACTCATTAAAGGGCTTATTCCCACCACATCCTTGTAGGGTTATCCCGTCCATTTTACAGATGGGGAATAGAGGCACAGACTGATAAAGCGACTTGCCCAAGGTCACCCAAGAAGTCTATGGCAGAGCGAAAAATTGAAGCCAGGTGTTCTGGGTCACAGTCCAGTGATTTAACCACAAGCCCGCATAGCCTCTGAAGGCAACAGCATTCCATGAAATACCATGGAACGTGGGAGAGTCTATAGTTCTCTATTAAAGTGGTGGTGGGAAAGGGGGGGGGGAAATGTTTGTAATAAAGGAACAACCAAGTACTGGGTCTATTCAGTGAACGTATTTGAGTAGGAGTCAGTTAAAGGCTGCTTCACAGTAATTGTATCACACATGCACGTTTATCTTGCAATAAAACATTTGAGTTTTCTTTATGCTCCGCCGAGGCAATTAATTCCTGCTGGAAAACAGGGCAAACTCACAGAACGGTTGTATGACAGAAACGAGCAGAGAAAAAAAAAAACGAAGCCTTTGGAAATAGAGGGCCAAATTCCACCCTCGGATGGGACCCCAGGGACCCCCTTGTTCTCCCCTATCAGCCCCCCCAAAGGCAAAGCTGCTGTAAATCTTCTGGTCCCATCGACAAATGAATGCCAAGGGAACCAGCTTTGCACCTCCGCAGAGCTGTCCGTTCTGAGATGGCTTAGGTGGCCAAAAGTAATACTTCATTAATAAGCCAGAGGTCTCCAATCTGTGGCCTGGGGCGACGTGTGGCCCTGGAGGCTATAAAGCCTGGCCCTTGAGGGTGACCATGTTAAGAAGAACGTGTATTTGATGAGGGAGTGGAAACGTGCTCCCTGAACCTGCAAGTCGTTAAACCGGCTTGTTGGATTCAGCCCCATGGCTACAGAAAGGCAGACTTGGGCACCTCCTGCCCAGACCTCTCCCCTGCAGCTCCACATTGAGCCGAGTGTGCTCGGAGCTGCTGTCTCTCCCCTGCTACATCGGGCAGGCTGTTGTGTCACAGAAGAGGGAAGAGGGTAGCTCTGGCTGCTCTATTGTCTGCTTCCCTGGTGAGTCGTGGGAGCCCCACGGACAGAACAGGAGCTGAGGGGAATAGTAACAGTGTTGACTGTGACACCTTGACCTTTCTGAAAGAGTTTGTGCAATCACCCGTCTGGAGAGGTTGGACGCCCCTGCAAAGCTGGTGCAGATGGGGGCTTGCAGGCACGGTCCCAGCCCCAAGGAGTTTGCAACCCAAACAGTGGTAGATAAATAAAATCATAGAAATACAAACGGGCCATAGCAGACGGCAGCAGACACCACGGGGAAGCTATTGCTCCCTGGCACTTGTCTTCCAAATGTAATTGGCCCCACTAGGGCCGACAAAAGGCTGAGAAGATTTGAAGGTTCAAAAGGGTTTGAAGCTGGGACTGTCCTTCAACACTAAAAGCACCAGCCTCTGTCATGTGTTCTAAAGGACTATGCTCTGTGTAGTAGCAGGCTCACAAACCACTTATGGGGCACAACCATTAGCAGGGGGACAAAGAGCCACTTTCCTATTGTGTGTTACACACAGTGATGAGCTCCCAAAATCCTAAGAACCGGTTCCCTACCGGGTCCTCGGCGGCACTTCGGCGGCAGGGGGGGTCTTCGCTCACTCCGGGTTTTCGGCGGCATTTCGGCGGCAGGTACTTCACCCGGAGCGAGTGAAGACCCGCCCCCCCCCCCCCGCCGCCGCCGAAGACCCGGTAGGGAACCGCGCAGTGAGTACAAGCCCCACGTGCCTGTCTCCCCCCCCAACCCACGTCCTGCCTCCAACTGCCCCCCTCAGAACCCGCAACCCATTAACCCCCCCCTCCTTGTCCCCTGACCACCCCCTCCCGAGACCCCCCACCCTAACGGCCCCCGAGGACCCCACCCCCTACCCAACTTGCCCCGCTCCCTGTCCCCTGACTGCCCCGACCCCATCCACCACCACCCCGACAGACCCCCGGAACTCCAATGCCTACCCAAACCCCCCTGTTCCCCGTCCCCTGACCACCCCCCCAGAACCTCCGTCCCCTCCAACCACTCCCTGCCCCTTATCCAACCTTTCCTCCCAGCCCCGGCCCAGCCCCCTTACCATGCTGCTGTGTAAGGATGCCGCGCGGCCGCTGGAGCTCACAGCCCCACCCCCTTACCATGCCGCTCAAAGCGGCAGGAGTTGCAGAGCTGCCCAGAGTGCTAGCGCCAGCAGCGCGGCGCGCTGGGGCTCTGCGGGGGGAGGGGGGAAGTGGGAGAGGGGCCGGGGGAGCCTCCCCAGCTGGGAGCTCAGGTGGGCCGGGCAGGACTGTCCCGCGGGCCAGATGTGGCCCACGGACCAGAGTTTGCCCACCCGCCCGCCCCTTTAGGAACTGGTTCTACACCGGCTTCTAAATGTAACAACCGGTTCCAGCTGGTTACACACCACCCTGACCTGGGGAAGCTCATCTCTACTCTCTGAGGCCTACCAAAGTTCAAGCCCCCTGCAGGGTTTCACGTATGTAACCAACCCCACCCTTGTGCTGAGTGGGGGGGTTGAACCCTGGTCCCTGCAACTGCTCAACTTATTCACATATGAAGCTCGTTCCGCGTTGGATTGAGACCACTGGGAACTGGAAATAGCTACTCACAGGGCAATGCAACACCTTCCACCCGCTGGCCTGCCGAGATACCTCAACCCTGCCCAGTGGCGACAGAAGGGAGGTCAGGCCAAGATTTTCACCAGTGACTCACAAGTCTGGCTGCCTCCTTTTACAGGTGCCCAACTTGAGTCACCTTAAAGGGGCTGAGTTTCAGAACGTACTCAGTACCCACCCTCTCAAGGTCAAGCCCTTTAAGGCTGTCCCAAACACGGAGGCACCCAAAATCACCAGTCCTCTTAGCCTCCATGGTCCATTTAGTCCTTGGGGTCTCTGAAGAGACTGCCAACTAAAGGAGCCAATCATTCTTTGTACTTGTACGGAGACCTCACCTGGGGATCTCAGAGCACAAAACAAGATTCACATGCCCCAGCAGTGAGGCAGGTCAGTGTTGTTCTCCCAGCTTTCAGATTGGGAGGACAATGCATAGCACAGAGAGGAGACGTGACTTATTCTGTGTCTCAAAGAGAGTCTACCATAGACCTGTGAATAGAGCACAGATCTTCAGGCTCCCAATCCTGGGCTGCAACCACAAAGACCATCCTTCTTCTCCCATACTAGGTGGGAAGTGGACAGGGCTCCACTAGGACCTGAATTTTGAGCCACCAACTCAAGGGGGATTGGTCCTGCTTTGAGCAGGGGATTGGACTAGATGACCTCCCTTCCAACCCTGATATTCCAGCCCTCCGATGTTAATGACTCTGAGTTACTCTCAGATGGGCTACAGCGGCTGATTGTTATACTAACCACCGTGGTTGCACTATCCCCTTGTCATCGTCCTCCTCTAGCTCGCAATATCCATCCGTTGTCTATCATCCTATGTTGACAGTAAGTTCCCTGGACAGGGAGTGTCATTTGTATCTGGATAGTGTCTAGCACCAGGGGGCCCTGGTCCGCAGCTGACCCAGATAGGATCAGCCTCACAGCGCTGGGCTGGATCCATTCCTAGGCCCTTGGGAAGTCCACCCCCAAATCTGTTCTAAATGTTTTTTTCCTTTCACCATTTTCTGATGGAGCTCTGATTTTTCTTACTTTGGAACACGCACACAAGTTCAGCCCCCTCTCCCCCTCCGGTTTTTAGATATATAATGGCAACTAAAGAAAAAAGAAAAGAAAAAAAGAAAAAGAAAAAATAAAGAAAATCACTTAATTTCCTGTTAATAAGACATATATATTTTGCTTTCTCCCCCCCGCCCCCCGCCATCCCTCTCAGTTCTTTCCCTGATTCCAGGCTCAGTCGCCGTGCACTCTGCAGAAATATCTCCTCTGTGTTTGCCATCTCTGCAGGAGATGTTATTGCCTCTTGCCGCTTTGGATTCAAGGCATCGCTTTTCCTCTCCACCCTCCTTTCCTGCCGCCATTTCCCACTCGGAGCACGGCTGATTCTACAAACTAATGTCAAGCTACCCACCTTTGAGCTCACTCTCGCCACGCTGGGATATTTAGCAAACATTCACCCTCACAGGTGTCCCAGATCCTGGGCTCCAGCCCCGGCCTGAATGGCTACCCAGTGATTTTTCAGCCCCGCAAGCCTGAGTCAGTTGGCCTGGGGTCAGTTGCAGGTTTTTTATCCCTGTGTCAACACACACGCTGTCCATCTGTGCTGTAGTTCCCCACTTGTACACTGAAGAGGACACGCCTTTGAGGATGATGGGGTTCATGAACTGTAGGTGTAAGGGGGGTGTTTTTTATCAAGCAGCTCTCCATGGCACCGGGGCACCCAGCTGCAGCTTTTTTCTCCCATTGCTGGGTCTGCGGAACTCTAAAAGGGGTCACAGGAGAGTAAAGCCCCAGGACTGTTTGATGAGGGGGGACTGGACTCGATGACCTCTCGAGGTCCCTTCCAGTCCTAGAATCTATGAATCTATGAGCCTAGGAAGTCAGATGGGTGGGACTGGAGTCCAGTGGCCAATGAGAGAGAGAGAAAGAGAGACCACACTCTCATTGGCTGCTAGACTTGTTCATTGGATCAGTGCCCACTCTTTTGGGGCTGGATATTTGTAAGCCCCAGCTGGGCAGATCTGGCCTTGCAAATGTAGGGGTGAGTGTGTCAGAGCAAGAGAAAGTGCAGAAGAGGGAGAGAGGCGGCGCCAGCTCAGGGGTTTTGTGTCTGTACAAAAGCAGAGAAGACAGCGAGGCCGAGGAAGATCAGAGCAAGGCCCAGCGGAGGAGCAGCCGCCACCAGGAAATAGGAGCTCATCTCCTCTTCGGAGCCCTGCGTCCACTGAGCACACATGAAGGTTCTTGTTTACATTGCTGCCTACGGAGGCCAGCGGTGCCTGAGCCGTGACAGGAGCCTTCAACTTGGCCTGCCGTGAAAACACTACGGAATAAACAACCTCGCCCGTTGAGCCATATGTCTCTCATTGTGCCGCTCGTGCCTCCCTCCATCGCACTGTGCGGCGGATTGCCAGGAGCAGGGTGCCTGTCAGACGGTGGGGTTTCCCTCTCCCTCTCCCTGTCTCTTTGGTGCAATGCAGTATTTTCTGCTCTAGCTGCTTAACTCAATGGAACCTGGCAAGTGTTAAAGAAAACAAGGGGTTTGATCTTGCAAATCTCTCCCTGCGTGGATGCTCAGCTCGGAGAGGTTTTGGAGGGACAGGCCTGGGAAGAGGGTAGCGAAGAGGAGCTGTTTATAGGACAGGTTTCCAGGCTGTGCTGTTAATAAGCACAGTAGTGGCTAGAGATCAGAGGAGCAGCAAAAAGTTTCAAGATTCAGATCCAAACTTTCCCGAAGTTTAAAGCCAAGGTTCTGCCCCACGCCCGTTCCTAGCAGCAACACAAGTTCTCACACCCACACCTTTTGCCCCAGTATGACCATGTGAACTCAGTGGGGTTTTCTCTGACTGTGCCCCCTCTGATCCTCGACGTAACAATAATGGGAACACACCCCCACTCCTGCACGTCACACCCGGCATGTCTAGGGCTGAGCTAAAGGATCTAGATAAAATCACTCACCTCCCCTACACCTCACTCCTGCCCCCTCACCCCCAGCTCCAATCCAAAGCTTTTCTGAAGTCAAGCAAAGTTGAGTGAACTCCTCTTACTACCCCCTCTTTAGTCATGGTTGATCATTTCCTTGTTGCCTCTGCTCATCGCTGTGCCAGGACCAGGACCGGGAGAGCCCAGATCCCATAGGAAGGACCATTCCAGTCTGAGCTGCAGCAGGAAGAATGGGAATTCTCATGGTCCAGGCTGTTTGCTTGGGATTGCCAGCCAGTCTCTGCAGACCCAAGATACTCAGCTACGTACGGGAAATGTCGAGGGGCGACTCACAGACTGTGAACCACTTGGCGCTCATCTATTTCTATGATTATTGTTTGTATTCCAGTAGTATCTAGGGGCCCTGACTGAGATCCAGGTTCCCATTGCATTAGGTACTGGGCCTAAACTCGACTCTGATGCAGCCGTAAGCCATCTTTCCGTAGGATATACAATCGCTTTGTGTGTGCGTATGTTAAGGGGATGTATTTAGGGAATCTCCTTAAAGTCCCACGGTCCAGTCCCCTGCACCTTCCCAGTGAAAACAACAAGGGCTTTGCAACATCCCATTAAATAACAGTATTGTGTCCTCCTTTGCCACCCATCCTGAAGAAGCAGAAGCTGGTTTACATCTCCTTCCCCTAGTCAACGTGGCTCGGTGATGAATTTAAGGGAGGGTGAGCTCAACGTAGCAGCAAACTGTGACTTATCCCCAGATAGACACGCTTTCTGGAAGTGCCCTCGCTCACCCTTGCTCTGCAGAGCTAACAAAAAATATATCTATATCCCAGACTGCACAAGGCTCCCGCTTCTCACCCCTCTCGCTGTCCATTCTAATGAGAACACGGCTGCGCTGCGCCTTCCCCAGCAGCCGAGGCGCTTGTTTGAAGCAATTTGGAGTCAATTGAATGAAAAGGAATAAATGAGTGGATATTGCAGTTTATGGATGGCTGAGTCAACCCCACAGGCAGTGATTAGAGGCCCACAGTCCCTTTTATGCCCACAGCAAGAAAACGACTTAAATTTGTTCCACTTTTGCTCCAAACAGGAGCCGAATTTGTAGTGGGCTGGGGCTGTCAATTATGCCGTCTTTAAATATTCATCTGGAGGAAAACACAATAGTGCAGATTTCTTTTTCTTTCTTTTTTTTGTAAAAGGGGACTGCCATTTAAGACAGGTTTATTTGGCTCCAGCCCCCTCCTTTAAGCAGAGGAGCACAGGAAAGGCATTCAGGGAAGTCAAGAAAATGCACAAGAGCAAATTCCTTGCCCTCCCTGCCCCTTGGCACTTAAATCAGTGGTGCACCCAGACACACATCATTTGTGCAAGAAAGTGTTTTAATGCAAGACGATCAGCTCACGGTGGAGGATAATTTTCCTTGCTTTCTTCATTGCCCCTTGCTGACACTACCAATGGGCTAAAGAGAATCTTTGCCACCCCTATATCTGTTTACAACCTCAGATATGCCCCAGCAACAGAGCTTCAACTCCAGAATGTGGTTCAGGCTCTGAACTGAGACCTGGGGTCCATCTCTGGGTTTGCTAGTGATTTCCTTTGTGACCCTGGATAAGTCACTTATGGGCAGATTTTTAGAAGTGCCTGCTGCTCCCACGAACTTTGCTGGAATTTGTGGGCACTCTGATCCTTTGAAAATCAGGCCATTAAGTTTTCCAGCTGTAAGATGGGACAGTAATACTTCCTTTCTCCCCTCCTTTGTCTGATTGAACTCCACAGCCTTTTCCAGTTATAGTTCCTCCCGGGCATTGATGCATGCAAGGCAAGAAATAGCCTTTTACCCTGAAGAGTAACAAGCTAGACAGACAAAGGGTATGTCTACACTACCCACCGGATCGGCGGGTAGTGATCGATCTATCGGGGATTGATGTATTGCGTCTCATCTAGACGCGATAAATCGATCCCCGAACGCGCTCCCCATCGACTCCGGAACTCCACCAGGGCGAGAGGCGGAAGCGGAGTCGATGGGGGAGTGGCGGCCGTCGATCCCACGCCGCGAGGATGCGAAGTAAGTCAATCTAAGTTGATCGAAGTTACGTCGACTTCAGCTACGCTATTCTCGTAGCTGAAGTTATGTATCTTAGATCGATCCCCCCCAGTGTAGACAGGCCAAAGGGTAGGGAGGGAAACGGGCACAGAGACAGAAAGTGACTTGCACAAGGTCAGACTGCCGGTCAGTAGCAGAGACAGGAATAGAACCCAGCTCCTAATCCAATGTCCTACCAACTAGACCACACTGCCTTGCCATTTTTCTACACATAAAGGGAGACCTTAAATCTTCAGTCTCACTCCCTCTTGTTTCATCAGCGCTACATTCAGGCTTTGAGGTTTTATTTATTGTTTTTTTAAATGGAGAAAAGATGCACTAAAGTTTAAAATGCATTTGTCAACCTATACTCCTTACAAATGTATTTTCCAATCTCCTGGGAGAATGGCTACCATGGCATCAGAAGATGAATTCATCACATCTAGTTTCCTCCTTTTTAAACTGATAGAAGCCTGTCATTTCAGAGTATTTCATAGAAATTACAAAAATGTTCAGAGCATCAGCTGTTGAATCCAGATCAGGGCTTAAAAGGATAGAAAAAATAAAACCCCTCTGAGGATCTATGTGAATAGAAAAAGCCTTTTGGACGTGATCTTAACTTTCCTTTGGGTTCCTACCTATTCAGTTTGTTCAGGAGGAGGGATAGCTCAGTGGTTTGAGCATTGGCCTGCTACACCCAGGGTTGTGAGCTCAATCCTTGAGAGGGCCACTTAGGGACCTGGGGCAAAATCAGTACTTGGTTCTGCTAGTGAAGGCAGGGAGCTGGACTCCATGACCTTTCAGGGTCCCTTCCAGCTCTATGAGATAGGTATCTCTCCATATATTCAGTGTTTGTGCCATTTTACAATGACTTGAACAGTGATGGAGTCAGATTTCCAAGGCACAAATACAATAAGACGTTAGCTAGACTGGGACCTTTCATATTAACAAGAACATAAGAATGGCCAGACTGGCTCAGATCAAAGGTCCATCTAGCTCCGTAGCCTGTCTTCTGGCAGTGGCCAATGCCAGGTGCTTCAGAGGGGAAAGAGCAGGATCTTATGTGTGTTTCGGAGTTAAATGCAAGGCAACATATGATTTAAGCTGCAGGGTGGTCTAATGAAGAGTGCACCAAACTAGGTTGCAAGAAACCTGTGTTCTAGTCCCACCTCTGCTCTATCATCTTGGGTAAATCATTTCACCTCTGCTCCCCCGCCCAGTCTTTGTCTATTTGGATTGTTAGCTCCAGGGACCATATCTCAATGTGTGTATGTACAGCACCTAGCACAACGGGCCCTTGATCTCAGTCGGACCCTCTAGAATACATTCCAATGCAGATAATAACATTAATGAGCTACATAAAGCAGTGGTGCAAAAACAGTGACATTCAGTCATAAGGCCAGCAACGGCAGCATAAACAATGGAAAAAAAGATAATGTACGTTTTATAGTCAAAGATAGGTGGAGACTGAAGAAACAATGCTCGAGAGATGCTGGGAGACTGTTCCAGACAGCAGGAGCTGCAGAGGAGAAGGCTCTCACACCACATGTGTGGGGGAGGGAGAGAAGACACTGGCGCCTAGAGGAATGGAGGGAACAGAGTTGGGAGAAGAGAAAGACAATATCCATTAGGAAGGACAGAAGAAGCCCAAGAAGAGGCCAGAGTCTGTCTAATTACAGAGTACAGTAACTCCTCACTTAACGTTGTAGTTGTGTTCCTGAAAAATGCGACTTTAAGTGAAACAATGTTAAGCAAATCCAATTTCCCCATAAGAATTAATGTAAATGGGTTAGGTTCCAGGGAATTTTTTTTCACCAGACAAAAGACTATATTATATATATATGTATATATACACACACACAGTATAAGTTTTAAACAAACAATTTAATACTGGTACACAGTGATGATGATTGTGAAGCTTGGTTGAGGTGGAGGAGTCAGAGGGTGGGATATTTCCCTTACTGCTAAATGATGAACTAGCAATTGGCTGAGCCCTCAAGGGTTAACTCTCTCTCTACACAAGGCAGCAGGAATGGAGGGGGATATGTGCATTTCCCTTAAGTACACTGCCTTGTTAATTAGATCAGCTTGCTGAGACACGGCTGCTGCAAGCTCCCTCCGTCCTGAGTCCTGGTCTGTCCCCCCTGCTCTATGGAAGATGGGGTAAGCAGGGTGCAGGAGCAGGGGGAGGGGGACACCCTGACATTAGCCCCCCTCTTCCTTCCCTCCCCCCTGCACAGCAAGCAGGAGTCTCGGGGAGCAGCTCCAAGGCAGAGGGCAGGAGCAGCACATGGCAGTGGGGGGAGGGACACAGCTGAACTGCAGGCAGCTGCTGCACAGGGAACTTAGGGGAGCAGGGAGCTGATAGGGGGGCTGCCGGTCCACCCTGGTTCCAAGCCCCCACCAGCTAGCTGCAACGGGCTGCTCTTCCTGCAAGCAGTGGACAAAGCAGGCGGCTGCCAAACGACGGTAGAAGGGAGCACTGCGCAACTTTAAACGAGCATGTTCCCTAATTGATCAGCAACGTAACAACGAAACGTTAACTGGGACCACTTTAAGTGAGGAATTACTGTATTTCTATTGATGTTAGTGGAATTACTCAGAATTACACTGGTGTAACTGAGATCAGAACACAATATAAGCTGGTTAGAGCACTGGGCTGGGGTTCAGGAGATATAGGGTCAGCTTCTGACCCTGCTATGCTCTTCCAGTGTGAACTTGACCAGTCACCTATGGCCAGATTTTCAAAAGAACTCAGCTTTCCAGCTGGCTGGGAAATGATTGATTTTGATGCCCATGAGATTTTGTTGAAAGCCCCCAGACTCAAAATGAAAACCCTAATTTTTTTTTGTCAAAACCAATTTTTTTCATGACAAATTTCACTTTCAGCCAACCCCCATTTTTCAATGAAAAAAAAAATTTTCATCCAAAAAAATTCCAACCAGCTGTACATTGCTCCCCTTTAATCATCCCAGCAGAGGCCAGGTTTGCAAAAGTTCTCAGCACGCAGCAGTGCCCATTGTTCCCAAGCTTCAGAAAGTTTTACTTTGTTTGTACCATAGTTGCACTGGAAGATGCTGGAACTTGATCCTTTCCCTGAGCAGCAAGGAGCCAGGGACCCATCTTAACTGGCCCCTAGCCATATCACTGATGGAGGGGGCTTCCATGGCGGAAGAGGAGCTAACAGAATAGCCCAGCATTGCATTTTCTGCCATAGGCACATAAACCAGGGAAGTGGGGGTGGCCTGCAAGCTGCTGTGTTCCAAATATTCTCAGCTTGTAAAGGGTGGCTGCTGGTTGCGCTAGCTTACCAGACCCAGCCAGCTCCAGAATCTGGGGTGCAACTTTTCCCTCTGAGCTTAGCTCAGCCATTGGCCTGGATCAGGATGCAGATCTTTGTGCTCTTAGCCTATGGCTGATGGAAGCCTACATTTGCTTTCGGGAACAGCTGCTGGTTTTAAAAAAGCTTTCTGGCTTCTCGTTTTTGCCCTTGAACTGACTTCTCAGTCATAGACAATGGCTAGAACAAGTCATAATGTCTCCTATCTGCTCGGTCTAGCTCTGTACTAACTGCTGCATTACACAGCTGCACATGGGGAAATGAGACAGAGAGAGAGAGAGAGACCACCCACAGTCAAGCCCAGGTTTTCAAAAGAGATCAGCAAGTTGGGGGCTGAGCACCTTTGAAAATCTAGTCCCATGTGACTTGCCCAACTTGCGGGGAGGGTTAGCTCAGTGGTTTGAGCATTGGCCTGCTAAACCCAAGGTTGTGAGTTCAGTCCTTGAGGGGGCCACTTAGGGATCTGGAGCAAAAATCTGTCAGGGACAGGCCTTGGTCTTGCTGTGAAGGCAGGAGACTGGACTCAACGACTTTTCACAGTCCCTTCCAATTCTATGAGATAGGTATATCTCCATATTTAAAAAAAAAAAATTACACAGGGAGTCTGTTGCAGAGCTAGAGGCTAAACCTTGATTTCCTGAACCCCAGTCCAATGCTTTAGCCACAAGAACCACCCTTCTTCTGATCAATGGAGCTGGAATTATGTGTATATATTGTAGTGATCTTCCTGGTTCAGCACTGCAGTGAGGGCTAGTCAGAATATTTTTGTCTTAATCATTTCTCAACTGAAAATTAGTTTTTCGGGTAAATGAAGTGTTTTCACAACAACTGCCACTTTCCATGGAAAATTTCAAAATTTTTGTCAAAACACACTCAATACCCCCAAACCCCCAAATATTTCAGTTCGGATATGCTGCTGTAGTGCCTGACATGAGCTGTAGTTCAATTACCTTATGTCCCCACTCTCCACTATGGGCTGGGCTCCTAGGCCAGAATACATCTCCCATGATGCACTATGGTCAGGGACACCTATGATGCACCAGCTCCCTTCTTCAAGAGGGGAGACTGTGATGCATAATGGGAGATGTAGTCCATTTAGGGAGCCTGACCTATAGATGAGAACAGGAACATGAGGCCCCTGAGCTACAACTCTCCTGAGACCCTATGGTAGCATTTCCAAATCAAAATTTCAGTTTTCAGACAAATTTTTGTTTTGAGGCCAAAATGTTTTTGGTTTCCCCATCAACATTTTTCAGTATTCAAATTTTCAATTGGAAAAAATAAAATCACTTTTTTTCTATGGAATCCCCCTCTCCCCATTTTTCAGCCATCTCTATCTGAAGTGTCTTTTTAAAAAAAAAAAAAACTCCCAATTCTGTCTCTCATACAGTCATTTAATTTCAGTACTTGTGAAGGACATTGACTTTAGAGCACTACACAGAAAGAATGTCATGCATCTGAAGAAGTGGGTTTTTTACCCACGAAAGCTTATGCCCAAATAAATCTGTTAGTCTTTAAGGTACCACCGGACTCCTTGTTGTTTTTACACAGAAAGAAAGAAAATCAGTCATGTCTCCTATGCACAGAACAGGGCACTGGGTGGGCTGCAGGGGTAAAATTTACCCCATTACCACCTTAACAGTCCTTCCACTCTCTGTTGAGACAGATAAGATAAGAGAACCGGCTCTGCCTTGGACACCTGTCTAATCGTAGCCCATTTCACATAGGCCACCCAACAGCTGTCAAATGGCGACAACCTTCAGTTGGCCTATTCTGGATTTATTTCAAAGCCGGTGACCTGAAGGCAAAAGCTTTCTGTATCCTGTTACTAACTGCCGTGAGATCAAAAGAACCTGTATAACTCACTGAAATAACAATATCAGAGGATACAGAACTACATTCACAGTATTTGAAGGTGTGAGACCTGAAGAAGAGCTCTGTGAAGCTCGAAAGCTTGTCTCTCTCACCAACAGAAGTTGGTCCAATAAAAGATATTACCTCCCCTGCCTTGTCTCTCTAATAGCCTGGGACCAACATGGCTACAACAACTGCAAACAAGGATGAATAGGGATAATGAAGAAAGGCCAAGGGTGTGTTACTGAATGGAACTGAGCAAAGGAAAATTTAAGCTTTAGCACTGACATTTCCTGGCAGCAAGACTGTAGAATATTCTCCCCAGGGAAGAGGTGGAAACCCCATTCACTTTAATCATTTAAAGTCAGGTTGGCCAAAGCACTCAGGAGTGCACTGTGGGGAACAATCCTGCACTGGCCAGAGTGGGATGAGATGATCTAATAGGTCTTTTCCATCTCTAGTTACTATCATTCAGTCCCCTGAGTCATCCATTTTCTTCAGTGCAATTGCTCACTTCCTGGTCTACTGCTGATTCGCCTTGCTAATCAGCGGAACAATGGCTCTCTCATTAGTTTTCATACTTACCACTCAGATATGTCTTTCATTACAGAGCAGAATCTTGCTACAATTACTGACAAAGGAGAGAGCAATTAGGAGCTTTGTCTGAAGTCCCGCCGTATGTGCTGCAGGGTGCCCCATATTATGCTCACTACGACATGCAGATTGTTAGCTTATCAAAGTGGCCTGAGCAAAAACCAATGGAAGGAAACAGGAATGTAGGCCAGTCCCCCAAACGGAATAACTCGGGCTCCCATTCGGGGACATACAGGATCAAAGCACGATCCTACGCTGGCAAGGAAAGGGACAAGAAGGCCCTACCAGTTCTTCTCCATCCATGCCCACCCACAGACCCTATAGCGGTGGGTGTTAATATCACTCTCAGCCCCAGAAGGGCAGCCAGTCTTCATGACATGCCTCCCTGACCCAAAGTCTCTCTTCCTAAGCCATAACTTCCGGTTACTATCGTGGTTCGTGTTACCTTCCTATGGCCCTGTCTGAAATGGGTAGCAACATGCTTAAGTATCTGACTCTGATCACAGCTGAGTCACATCACTCTAAAAGGCCTGGGAGACAGCTGAACTCATACACTACAGTCATAAGAACAGCCATACTGGATCAGACCAATGGTCCATCTAGCCCAGTATCTTGTCTTCCAACAGCAGCCAGTGCCAGATGCTGCGGAGGGAATGAACAGAACAGGGCAATTATCGAGTGATCCATCCCCTCTTGTCCAGTCCCATCAGCTGGCAGTCAAGGGCTTTTCTGGCTGTCAGAGGCCTGGTCTTAATGGGACTATGTGTCCCTACGGGGGTAATTGAAATGATTAGGGATGAGAGAATGCACGGGGATAGATTTAGAACACACTGGAAATCAGCCACTCAGAAGATGATCTCCATACTTTTAGAGTTTGTCCCCCATTTGGCTCTGGCAAAATGCAAATTCTACCTGGCTCTTATTATACCCCGGTCATCTGAGATGCAGCACAAGGACTTCCCTGCCAGAATTTTTGCTTGCGTGGCCCAGGTTTCCAGCCAGTTAGAAACACCAAGTTGAAAATTATCCTCCTCTCTCTGGATGAAAAAGTGCAGTGCGAGTGCTAAGTGAAACATACGTGTTAAGTAACTGGCAGCCAGACTCCTGTTTCAAGGGAGAGATATAGTACTCCAGAGCAGGGTTTGCATCTTATGCAAATGATCAAGCCCTCTGCACTCCTGCACAAGGCCCCAATACAGGGGCCCAGTGCTGGAGATGTGGGGAAAGGATGGTAAGTATCTGTGCAGGGGGTCTGTTGTGTAGCCCACCGCCCAGCATGGCCACATGCAGTGGCGCCTTCAGAGTAGAGAGGGCTGGAGCAGCCTTCTACATGCATCCGTGGGTGTCAACAAGACTAGTAGCAGCTGCTCTGTGGACAAGGGTTCCCAGCCGAGTTACTCGAGATGGTGACGGAATGCAGGCCTAAGCAATTTAAGGGCTGAAGAGAATACTGACATCAGGGTAGGCTTGTCACCTCCTGTCCTCAAAGCAAGTAGCGGTAGGTTCAGGGTTATGATCTGAAGAAGAATCTGAATGTTCAGAGGTGCCTCTCAAACACTGGGGTCTGCAAATCTGGGGGCTTCTGGATCATATGAGAAATCTGCTCCTCCCTGCCTCTGCTCAGGCAGGAAATCCCATGAGAACAGATGTATTTTTACACTTCTGGTCCCAGCACCACGGAGTTCAGAGGCAACATGAACTTCAGGGGGCAAAACTAACAAGGACAAACATTCAATCACTTTTTTTTTTTTTTACACCCTTGAGCAGCTTAGTTTTGGAGCAGGTCTTGTTCTGTCTAAAATCCTTGCCCACCCCTAGTAAAGAGAGGAATTTTGAGCCAGCTTTGGTAATGGAGTCTAGCTTCCATCCGATACATAGAATCACAAAGGTAGAGATGGGAGAGAGTAAAGGTAGGCCTTGTTCCAGACACTCCCTTTCCCAATACCTTGGGAAATTTCTGATCTGAATCAGACCTGCACTCTTTCCTTAGAATAGGAGAAGCCAAAATGCCATATCCAAACTCACCCCTCAGTATTGGAATTCACCCATCTGAATTTTGTATCTCCTAGGTCACCCATTCCGCACACACACCCCGTTTCTCCCAGTGGCTGATGCAGGATTGTCCTTCTCCCTGCACTATATTCCCCAGTGTATGTTTCAGAAGACTGGAAACAAACTTCCTCCCCTTTACCCTGTATTTCAGTACAAAGAAAAGCGGCCGCCTTAAGATGCAAACCAACAATGTCCTCCCGAGTCAGACAACTATCGAACTGCCGCGCCAGCATTTTTTACGGCAGTTTAAAACACCATCAAGGCGACATCAAACTGCCTTTTATATCTAAACCAAAATGGTTATGGAATGGAGCCTAGAGTGAAATGCTAAATTGGAGCCTATCAAATCAGCATCAGCCCGCACAGCCTAAGTGGTAATGAATGGCTCCTAACAACGGAGTTCATCATTATAAAGTAATGACAAAAGATACATAACCATCGAGGTCTCCAGCAGCACAAGCAGCAGCCAGCCATCACCTGCCCCCCTTCACATTGTCTGTTGCCTGCTGATGGGCTCATATTAGGGTAAAGATTTTGGTGCGGGGCCACTCCAGCTAGAGTCTCCTCTCTTGAACTGACGAAGTGTTTCAGGGCTCATTCCGGATAAATTATTCAGTCTAAACAGAGATGTAATAAATCTTCAATGGGAAACAATAGATGGCTCTTCCCTTGGACACACAGAGGCTACAAAACTAGTCTCCTGCTAAGCAATAGTTATGTCCCACCACAGCTGCTGATGGGCAAATTTACAAAGGTCTTGTTTGTTTCCTTACATGTAAGGTCACCTCCAGGAAGGGCTGCCGTTTGGCAACCTGTCATTGCATGTGGGGTTCAGTAGCCACAACAGATATATAGACACAGAGATACCTCACACTTTCATGTTTTGTAAGTCAATGGGTGCTAGTTTCTATACGATGTACCCGGAACCTCAGCAATGGCATAGAATAAGTTATTTTAAAACATATGAGGTCAAGGGCTACCCCGAGACAGCAGAGGGTTATTCCCTACAATATACTGCTGAGCATTTTGTCCAGAGTTAACACACTAGGGTGACCAGATAGCAGGTGTGAAAAATCGGGACAGAGGGTGGGGGGTAATAGGCACCTATGTAAGAAAAAGCCCCAAATATCTGGACTGTCCCTATAAAATCAGGACATCTGGTCACTCTAACACATTCCACGTAGCTGGTCTTTCACCACTCCTCTTTGGAGACTCTGGCCTTGTCATTCCTGGATGGGCTCAACTGGGGGGAGAAGGGCAGCACTGCTGAGAATGCTATTAGGCCCTTATGAAGCATTGCACCACTCTGGAAACGTCGGCCCTATCTGTGGAGCTCTGGACTCTATCCCCATACACAGTAATGGATGTGAGCTGGTTCATCCAATTTCTCCGATCAGTGTGTGCCAGGCATGTAACATGGCTCCAGGAGGACACAGCTTCCTAAGGGGAGCAGCTTGCACAATATTATAACGCTCGTAAAAAAAAAAGAAAAAAAGATCCCCATGCACACAGGTCAGAAGAATTGTGCTACAGCCAGCATCACTAGACAGCACGGTCCCAGCCACATAGTGGAGGTGGCTGGCCCAGATCCTCACCTGTTGGGGATCAGTGCAGCTCCAGGCACTGTGCAGATTTACATTGGCTAGGGACTTGGCCCACCCGTGTTTAAATCCTCCATCACATTGCACGCCCACTCCCTCCTCTCCTGCCATCTGCCAGGCACTCCGTGCCCTGGGCCAAGATTCATTGCTGACTGTTCTTGCTTCACAAGCCTTTCCCGTCCAAAATATGCCCAAGTGCTTCTGCACATTCCAACTGTTCCTCTCAGCCAGAGATGTGGCCAAGTTCTCAGCCGTGCTGTTGTTTGCCTGCTCCCACGCCAGCCAATAACAGCTTTGCCCTCTCCTACCTGTCAGGATCATCTGGAAAACCTCTGACCTCCTTGTTCCAGTCCTCCTCCTCCATGCAGCACCTGCAGTGCTGTCACCCAAGAAGCAATTTACAGCGTAGGAGTTGGAGGGTCATGTGCACTCAAGACATAGTCAGGGGCTTTCTCGCTCTCCTTTGTGGCAGCACGGGTCCTCCGGGAATCCATGGTGCTCACTCCTAATGGATGCTGCATTAGCTAATCCAGTGATTCAATTAGTTCGAAATGCTCTCTGATGGCACAGGCTGACCTTCCTCCTCCTCCGTTTACTGGGCTCCTGGAAATAATGAAGCTGCTTTTTAAGGGAGGGTCCAGTAGAAGAGGCATCCCAGCTTTTGCCTTGTTACTGCTACACAGTGGCTATGTTTGCTCAGGGTTTCTCTGGACGGATCATTAGCACTGATTCTGAGATGGAAACTCTCCCATCGTCGCCTCTCATCATTTCTGCTGTCCTTCAGAGGGCGATAGTTACTCCCCGAGTCAATCCGGGACTGCCAGCACAGTGTTAGGGGGCACTTTTAGCTAAAGCACAAAACAGTGGTCTTGCTCACCCGCCGTCATTCAATATCCCCCAGTATGTATAAAGGAGGGTGTTAGTTCTGGCCAAATTCCAATCTGGGCAATTACAGTATATTCTGCCTATATGAAAAATTCACCTCGCAGTTGGAATTGGATAGGATGTATCTCTTCACTTCCTGTCCTGAGCTCTGGGGTAGCTGCCTTTCAGTTGGGAAGTGGCAACACGTGCGTCGCCCAGGTGTGCCTTTATGCATAGTGCCACAAATCCCTGGCCTTTTAGGAACGTCACCATTGTGACTGTGCTGCATACCTTGGCATGACATGGGGAAAGCAACAGAAATACTCCTGCTTGACCAGTACAGCGGAGCTAAAAGAGACTTTCCGTTAGCTATTAGCGGTAAGGAGCTTATGACACCCAGTTGAGCAGTTCTGATCCCATTCAGTAGAGGGCAGTGGTGCACATACACAGGAACTAGCTCATTACAAACATGCATACATATCAAACCAGCTGTGCTTCTTTCAAGGTGACAGGCAAGAAGATCAATGTAAGATTGCTGCTGTTCAGTCTGGATACCCTATTTAATAATAGTATGCAAACAATGATGCTTTCTTACAAACATCAGAATGTGAGGAAAGTCACGGACAAAACAGCCTGGGGATAAACTCGATGCATTCCGGATGGGAGACCGCAAAGCCCATTTTATTTTAATACTTTAGGAGTGAGCATCCACAACCTGCTCATGGCTTTGTTCCTGGACTTAGGGGTTATATGATCTCCTCAGCCCATGGAAATAATGAAGAGTATCTTAGGCACATATTCTGTGCATGTATAAAATGATGCTACACAGAATAGGCAAGAATGACATCTGTAATAGCTGATGTGGTCAAAACTCATTGGGGATTTGGTTAATGTCAATGAGAGTTGTGTGGCCAAATCCCTAGGTCCGGTTTGAAAACCTCAACCAATGTGCGTTGTTATTTACTTACTGGCCTGGTTTTCAGACGTGCTGAGCACCCACAACTCCCACTGAAGCCTATGGGAGCTGGGAACACCACTGAAAATTAGTCTACATATCTATCTCAATATATATACACGGCAGAGGTCTCCAAACCGTTGGGCGCGTCCCCTATGGGGGTGCAGAGGAACGTTTGAGGGGGTGCAGTGGGGTATGGGCTAGCCCACAATGGGGGCAGGGCGGGAGCACCCCCAGCTCTGCTCCCAGCCGCAGCCCCAGCCTTGGCCCCGGATCACAGTTCGGCTGCGGCTTCCGCTCCTGGCCCCAGCTCCAGGCCTGCCCCCAGCCTTAGCCCCTGGCTGCGGCTCCGTTCTCAGCCCCAGTCCCACCCCCAGCCCCCTTACCCCTGTCCGTTCCCTCCCCACACCCTCAGGAGCTGTGGCCCCACTCCCAGCCCTGGCTCGGGGGATGGGGGGGAGGCACGACCATGAAAAGTTGGGGGACCACTGCTATATGGCTTGTTTAGATGTAAATATGGGAGGGGAGGCGTGCAGCCGGGTAAATACGCAGACATGGAAGTGCGAGGCCAGAGAAAGGCTAGTGTAAATGTAAGGAGGAAGATTCAAACAGACACAGCAGCCTGCAATTCACACGTAATGCCAAACAAATTGGCTTAGTGTTAACAAGAGCGCTAGATGGGTCAAGGATGAGGAGAGGAAATTAGGAATGAGAAGGGAGGTGGAAATGGAGTCACACTGGAAGACGAAATAAGCCAAGTCAGACAACACTGCATAGCTGCGTGTTATGGCGACATCACAACCACAGGGGAGGATGGTGTCCTAACCCGGGAGAGTCGTGAGTGCGAGATAGCAGCGATGGAGGTTCGAGCCCAAGGAAACAGCGCTGCAGAGCGCTCGCTGTTCAGCGCGAATGCCCTGAGCCTGTTTGTGCTCAGGGCTCTCCTGTCATGGCTGATGGCAACTGTAGGGTTAAGGCAGCTCCTATCGAGAGCTGCAGCAAGCGGTTTGCCAGAGGCTTGAAGTCTGGCAAACAAGCAGGCCCTTCTTGGCTCCCTGGAAACAGATTGCTCACTCTGTTCAACTCAGGGTGAGAAGCACCTCTAAGCTGCTGACGTGTGTGGAGCAGATTCAGAGGTTTTATTTTAACTGTTAGCATGTCGGGGGCAAATCCCGAAGTCCTTACTCAGGCAAAACCTCCCACTGTTCGGCCTGTTAGAGCCCTCCCCTAGCAGCTGGTCCACCGAGATGCGCATCTGCTTCAGCTACTAGCTCGAGAAGCTAGCTCAAGCTTTTAGAATGAGCATGGGCGGTGGGTGAACATGCCCTTCGGGGGAGGCTAGCCCTCGGCCCTTCCCCCTCTGCTCGAGGCCCCACCCCTTCTGCCTCCCCTCCCCCACCAGAGCCCGGAGTGCACACACCCCACGGCTGCTAGCCCCACAGCGTGCTGGGTGGGCGGCGCAGCCGGAGCACCCCCAGCCCCAGCGTTGGGCGGGAGGGCAGGCGGTGTGGCCAGAGCACCCCCCAGCCCAGAGCACTGGGTGGGCAGTCTGGTCCCAGTGCCGGGAGGACAGGCAGTGCATCACAATGTGGCCCCACCCCGGGGGCTCTCGTGCGCACTGCAGCCCCCAGCCTGCCTGCCCCAGTCTCTCGGCCACAGAAGGGAACAGCAGGAGGAGACCTGGGGGTGGTGGAGCACGTGCGGGGCCATGCTAGGCTGTTTGGGGAGGCCCAGTCTTCCCCTGCCTACGATACCCGCCGCCCCTGACTGGACGTGCCCGGGTCCATCCACAGTTGCATCCCACAATGGCAGTTGATCGAGAAGGGCTGCTGGATTCCCCCCCGCCCCCATTGTTATTAGTGGAGATTCTTCTTCAGCACAAGCAGTAAAGCTGCTTCTGTCAGACCCGAGGGTCTCACAAGCCCCAGCCAGGACCGGAGGAAGAGACTCAGTGAGACAGCCGCCATCTTGGCCAATGCACCAGGGATTGAACTGGGAACCCTCTAGAGCAGGGATTGGCAACCTTTGACACGCGGCCCGTCAGAGAAATCCGCTGACGGGTCGGGAGAGTTTGTTTACCTGCAGCATCTGCAGGTCCGGCCGATTGCTGCTCCCACTGGCCGCGGTTCACCGTTCCAGGCCAATGGGGGCTGCGGGAAGTGGCGCGGGCCAAGGGATGTGCTGGACGCCGCTTCCCACAGCTACAGATGGCGCTAAAGAGTCAAGCTGCCCTATACGGGGCTGTAACAGACTCATATCCTCTGTGGATCGGGCCCCGGGGACGAGCCAAAATACCCACATTAGTGGGTTACACTAAGACATTTACAGCTGGCAAATTATCTCCCCCCTGAGGATTTTTCAGTGATGGGATATGGCACCTCACATCTCTAGGCATCTGGTTCAGATCCAGGCAAGATATAACTAGAACCTCCAAATCACCACATAGCAGCTGCTCCGCGAAGTGAGTGGATGGTCTCAGTCCAGGAAGGTGCCCACGTCACAAGAGAAGCTACCGCCCCACAGCTGGTACTAACCTGGCAGACTCAGCAGAAAGGCCAAGAGTGAACAGGACACAGAGAAGAGCAACTCTGTCACAAAGGGAGTCCCTGCAAGGGGAAATTAGAGGAGGCAATGACCATGCTCTATCTATTCTGGGACTGAATAGTGGGTTGAGTTTCAGACTCCAGGGTGCCTCTACCAGCACAAAATCCTTGCAGAAGAAGCGGGGGGGGGGGGGATATTGGAATATTTATCCAGCTAGGGAAACAGTTATACTGCAACAAATCCATGGCTCACAAATGCAACCATTCTGCACTCTGTGGCTACTCAGAACTTCATGGGGGCATCAGAGATGGAACTCAGACACAAAAGCACAGCCCCCTATTACTCAAACTAAAGGAGAATCACCATCAAAAGTGTACAGTATAGGCCATATGCTACACAGTTGAGCAGTTCTGATTCTGTCCAGCAGATGGCAGCGTGGTATCCATATGCACTAGCGACTTGATAACAATGCCATACATACCGTTTATTGTGTTCCTTCACTACAATTATTTGGATCTGGATGAGAATTTTTCCTTCATCTTCAGCTTGCCCTCCTGCATGCAGTGAATTCAAGCCGCATTTATAAAGTATGGAACTGGTTACAATGTCACAAAGTCAGCATTGTCAGGAGAGTTTGCAGAACCCCAGCCAGACAAGCAAGCTCTTTTTTTCATTTGATAAAAGCACTCACAAGTCTGGAGAGCATTTATATAAAAACTGTTAAGGAAACCCCCAGGATCAGGCAGCAGGAGGGAGAGGTGGGTTGTTACGGAGAAAACCTTCTCTTAAATCATGCAGCTATCCTGGAGAGAGGTTCAGAAGAGGATTGGAAAGTTATAAAGAGCTCATAAAAAGGAAACAACAATATTGCTACGATGAACTGGCTAGTGAGAACATGCACCAACTTCATTTAGTGGATGGAATCAGAACTGCTCAACTGAGTTTCATAGACCCTGTACTGCAAATGGCTAATGGAGATTCTCCTTTAGCTCAAGTGGCAGAGCTTTTGGTGCCTGAGGTTTGCAGTTCTATCCCTGCTGTCACAATGCAGTTCTAATTAGCCATGGTGTGCTGCATAGAGACAAGCATGACCTAAGCTCTTTGGGGCAGAGTCTGTCTTGTACAGCGTTGGGAACACTGTTGGGGCTGAAACGTTCACAGTTCCTAGGTGGCCATATATTTGTCCCAATACTTAACATCTTCAGTCTCCTTTCCAAGTATTAATGAAATCAGTTCTCACAGCAACCCTGTCTGTGAGGGAGGGAAGAATTATTTATAAATACCAATTTTACCGAGACCCAAAGGGGTGAAGTGACTTGCTCAAGGCCACACATGGAGTCAGTGTCAAAGCTAGGATTAGAACTCAGGAACCCTGTGATCAGGTCACACCGCTTGATTAGTCAAGCAGGGTTAGTCACCTCCCCCACCCCATTGCTACAGTCCCTCTCTCTCAATTCAAATTGAGGGAGGCCCTGAAGAGAGAAATCCTTAAAGGAAGAAAGTCAGTTCTCATCCTTGTTGCAAAGCATGATCCCCACACTTGGAAGGTCTGTGCAAAGCAGGACCATGCAAAGAAACCCAGCCCTTCCTGGGGGTGCAGGAGCCATAAGGATACATGGTATAATTTTCCATTGCTGAAAGGGAGCAAAGGGACCCTTTGTTTCTGAGATTCCTTTAGCTGCTGATCAATGTCACAACTTCCCCTCAAGTAAAACCAAACCTCAGGCCTGGATTTCCTCCTGCTAACAGCAGCCTTTCTTCCACCCCCCTGATACAATACAGGATCCCAGGGGTGCTGCCAACAGAATGACTCCTTTAGTGAAGGGCCCGAGGTCTACATCCAGGATCCAAGCTCGGTCTCCAGCTGCCAAACAGAGCTCTGAATTCTGCCAAGCTGATCAACGGGAAGGGGAGGCTGCTAGAGGAGCAATGACAGATCAGACTTCCCCCAGATGGGGAAGAAGAGAGGACCTCACACCGGTCCTCCATCTCAGCCTCAGCAGAGCCGGCCCATTTAGAATGAGGCAGCGCAACTCATTGAATTCCCCTGTTGTTTTTTAGTCCAGGGGAACGAAAAACTGTTGATCGTTAGCAACTGCAACAAACAGAAGGAGCCAAAGGACAAAGTTTGCAATTAGGGTGACCAGAATGCAACTGTGAAAAAAAACGGGACAGGGGGTGGGGGATAATAGGCACCTATATAAGAAAAAGTCCCCAAAAATGGGACTGTCCGTTTAAAAAAGGGACATCTGGTCACCCTATTTGCAATATATCCATCGAAGCACCTAGTAGATCGGCCAGGCTCTCTCCCCTTGGCCAATGCAGGATTGCTCTCTATGGTACATTTTAAAATATATTATTCTTTTTATCACAGTAGCACCAAGATCAGGGCCCTCGGGTGCTAGGCAATGTACAGAGAGGTAGCAAGGGACAGCCCCTGGCCTGAGGAGCTGACAAGACAAAGGGTGGGAGGGGAAACAGAAGCAGAAAGAGGTGGAGGGACTAGCCCACAGCTGTTCACTTGCAGGACTAGAACTTGGGTTTCCTGGATCCCCAGCCACTGCCTGAGGCTAGGTCTACACTACAGTGGGGAGTCGACCTAAGATACGCAACTTCAGCTACGTGAATAGCGTAGCTGAAGTGGCGTATTTTAGGTCGACTTACCTGGCTGTGAGGACGGCGGCAAGTCGACCGCTGCCGCGCCGCCGTCGACTCCGCTACCGCCTCTTGCCGCGGTGGATTTCCGGAGTCGACGGCCGAGCCATCGGGGATCGATTTTATCGCGTCTTCACTAGACGCGATAAGTCGATCCCCGATAGACCGATTGCTACCCGCCGATCCGGCGGGTAGTGAAGACGTGCCCTGAGCCACTAGAGCATGCTGGGACAGGCTAGCTAGTCTAGTTTTAAATATCCCAGGTGCTGGAGCGCCCAGCACTTCCCTTGGGAGACTATTCCACATCCTCAGAACATCTCACAGTCAGGAAGTTTTCCCTGATGTTCAGCTTTAAATGTTATCCCTCTCAGTTCCCTCCTATTTACACTCCCATGTATCTTACTGAACAATTCCTCTCCCTCCTTGCTGTCTACAACCTTCAAATCTCTCCCGGCTGTGATCGTGTGTCCCCTGCCCTTAGTCACTGCTTAGCCACGCTCGACGGATTTAGCTCTTTTAATCTTTCCCTGTAAGTTAAATCCCTCCAGCTCCTTGATTGTTTTTGCTGCTCTTCTCTGAGCTCCCTCCAGTTTGTCAATATCTTGCTGACAGTGTGGTGCCCGGAATGAAATGCAATATTCCAGAGGTGGTTGCACAGCGGCCACAGAGAGTGTAACGGATACCTCCCTGCTTCCTAAATTAATTGTAGCTAGCAGCCCCTTCCACCCTAGAGGATCCCCCAGTTACAGCCATCTCTTGCAGATCACAAATACCAACTGGCACAGTGCCTCAGAGGTTGGGGAGGAGGCGTGAATTGAAGGCAAACACCATGGGATCTTTGTATGTCTCACCTCACAAGCCACTGGCTGCCTAGAGCAAAGAAAATGGAGGCCAGCACATGGGGAGAGGTTTAATGCTCTTTTATTAGCAGAGCGGTAGCAGGTGCCCGCTCGTGAACTCTCACAGCTGAAGCAGCAAGCTCTACCACTGAAGGCCTCATGTTACACCAGTACACTCGTGTTACTCCAGTGACCATAAAGGGACACACCATTCTGTTCCTCCCTCCAATGCTTTATAAAGCCCTCAAGAGCTGAAAAACAGATCCACGTGTTCCACACTCCTGGCATTACTCAGTCTCTTGAGAAACACCATCACCATTGTGTCCCCTGCACAAAGTCCACAGCACAGCAATCGCTTGGGCCTGATCCAACCTTAGAGCCCCCTAAACTCCTCCTGACCTCAGCAAGTGTCTTGAGTGTGCGACAGATGCAGGATCAGGTCCCTACACCCACACGGGAAAGATCGAGGGCTGAGCTGACCCTGAGGTGTAGGTCTATGGAGCTGAAGCATTTCACACAGCTGGATGCTTTCATGTCACAAGGGTGTTAAATGTTGTAACCTGGGCCCAGGCAATGAAGATCAGTCTCTTACCAGCACTTCCATACATCACTCTTACAACAGCCCCTCTGTGCTTGGCATGAGGGGAAGACCATGAATGGCTGGGAGCTGGACATCTTTGCTTTGCTTGTCATAAAAGAGAAATAATCAGGGTGAGCTGCCATTTAATCCTTATTTGTGAGTCACTCGGTGTCTGTGCAGGAATGTAAACCCCTTCCCTTCCGGAGAAGACAGGCGTGGCATGAGAAAGTCCCCCACACCAGCCCCAGGGCTGCCCGTGTGCTCCCACTCCACAGCATCAGCTCCTTCTAAACTACCTCTTGGCACTGAGGTGCAGAGAGCTTTGTCCCGCACAGCAGCTCCTATGGGAACCAGAGGCAGTGATTTCGGTATGGGGTTAGGGTGACCAGATGTTATAGGGACAGTCCCGATTTTGGGGTCTTTTTCTTATATTGGCTCCTATTACCCCCCACCCCCATCCCAATTTTTCACACTTGCTGTCTGGTCACCCTATATGGGGTCCTGAAATCCTGCCCCTACCCCTAGGGCAGCAAAACTGCACCAGTTCCCCAGGGGCTACAGAATTACTCACATGCCCCAGTGAGGAGCTCAGCACAGATGGATTAGATTGCCTAGACAGACTCAGAGTCCACCAGAGCTGCAGTGGATGGAGCAGAGTATGCCCCAGATTACTGGGGGGGAAGGGAGTAATCGGTTATCCACTAGTAGGGGAGGCAGCATGATCTAGGGGCCAGGAAATCTGAGCTCTGCCACTGGGTCTGTTGTGTGAGCTTGGGAAGTTTCTTTCCCCGTCTTGTCTGTTTAGACTGTAAGCTCTTCAGTCTCTCCTATGTGTAACCAAGGCCCTTTGTTTTCAGTTTTTACTGAACAATGCCTGGGTCTTACAAAAACTACTGTGTGATTTTTACTGATATTTCACCTGAACTTTGGACCACTCAGTTACATGAAAATACTATGCTAAGAAAACCCAATACATGACATTAGGTCAATGTGTTTATGTTAATAAATTAGTCTAAGGGTACATGTGATGCTGTCTGTTAAAGTAAGGCATGTAGTGGGAGATGCACATGTGAATGTACTATTAATGAAATAAACCACAGCATTAAACTGCTTTCATTTTTAATAATCTTACTTTTCTCTATTTGTTACTTCCTCCACCCCCAATATTGACACAGAAAACTGTGATGTTGATTTTTTGCACTAATTTTCACCCATTTTTTAACTTGCGTAATAAACACTGATAAATTCTCAGGAAATTTTAAACAAACTAAAACCAGAAATGAAGATCCTTGTGTGTAACCCACTGCTGAGTGTGTTACAGGGTCCCCTCTCTAATGAGTTGTTACTCCACCACCTGTAGAGGCTTGGCTCTTTAGGTCAATCAGTAGCAGTTTATGCTTTCAGCTCTAGAAGTCGCTGGGGTTCAATTGTTGGCATGTCAGCCAAGAAGGCAGCATCATATATGTACAGCACCTTGCACGATGAGGTCCAGATCTCAGTTGGGGCTTGTAGGCACAAACCATAATACCACTACTAATAATAATCTGAACAGACGTGATCAGAGTTCCGCCTGCTTGATGGCGAACCTCCTTCAGGTGGAACGGCCTTGTTGCAAAGCAACAGTGGCAGCAATCTGTAATAAGACGACTCTTTCTTAGAGCAGGGGCAGTTGTATCGTCTTGTCTGCCCATTCACAGCGGAAGCTCACTGGGGCACCGATTGTATTTCCCTGTCAGACTAAGCACTCCAATGCTGGCAATAACACTTAATCTTTGCAGAGCAGGTGAGCAGAGGAATCTCGCAAAGATCTATATTGGGACTGGTACCCTCTAATGTTTTTATTAATGATTCAGACATGGTAGATCATTAAATTTGCAGACGATAATAAAATAAGGGCAGTGGTTAAGCCTCAGAAGGATGTAACCGTTTCACAAGATAAGCTTGATAGATCAGGTGAATATGAAATTTAATGTGTCTACGTGTAAAGCGATGCAGTTGGGTAGGAATAATCTCCAAGCTAAGTGCACGTTAAATGGCACTGAAATAGCCATAGACACGAATATGATCTGGGCACATTGACAGAACCAACATTTACATTCTCCGTCCATTGTGAAGCAGCAGTAAATATAGAATGTTTCAGGGTCAGCCCTGTCCATTGAAGCCAACAGAAGAAGCACTGTAGCAAAGTTGCTTCTCCAGCACACAGTCTTGTGGCTGGATGGACGGATGCAGCAACTCTGCCTCAGTTTCCCCCACTGTTCTTTGGCCTACATGGGTTATAGACGTGACCTTACCCTCTGGCCAGATCACTTTATAGAATCCAACCCCTCCCAGGGCCTCAAAATCCAATCAAAATATAAAAACAACCAAACCTTCAACCCAACCAGCTGCCTCTTCCTCCCAGCTCCCCCTCAACCAGTACAGTCTGTCCCCCTGCCTCCCCCCAGGCTTCTGTGCCTCCAATAACCCCACTGGCTGATGGTTGGCAGACTCCTCCCCTCACTCAGGGGTTCAGACAGGCTGCTGCTCACCAGGACTCCTGCTTCCAGTCAAGCTCCAGCTCACACTGGGAGTAGCTTGTCTGCTTGTCTTCCCTTTCTGCTTCCTCACCTTCTTTCAGGCTGCTTCCCAGGGAAGGGACCAAGGCTGGGCCTTGCCTCTCCATCTCCCACTGCATTCACCCAGCTCTTTATGGAAAGCTCCAGCTCTCCCCCAGCTGGGTCTGGTCACTGAGTTGTGGCACCTCATCTCCAGCCGATAAGGATCAGCTGGGGCAAAGCGGGGGTAGATGATCTGTCACGGGTTAAAGGGCCACCCAGCCTGTGTCAGTCACCCATAGAAATGAGGGCATAGCCAGGCTCCATTAAGGACAACACAATTGTTAAGTGGACACTCCTGGGCCTCTGCTCTTGATCCATGTAATATAGAGATGGCTGAGTTATCCTCAAATTGACCCCTGGCTTATGTCTGGTTCTAACTTCTACTGCAGTAGCGCTGATTCCAGAAAAACACAATCAGCAGGGGACTGAGATGGAGACATGTCGGGACAGAAAGACTTTCAAGAAGGGAGATAGCTTTTTGTCATATGGCCTTTGAAACTGGTGAGAGAGACAGTGCAGCAGTTAAACATTTAAGACTGCCTTATGTCTTCTTTTACAAATGGAATGATGTGGAGAGTTATAAACGGAAGAAGCTTTTAATCTGCGAACGCGCTACAAATCGAAGGTGAACCTCATTAAGTTGGAGACTTTGTGTGTTAAAAATGAGAATCATTTTACCTAATGAGGAGCTCTTAATAGGTGATGTTTTTGCTAAATTATCGTATTAACCACAAGATAATTAACAAGCATTTCCTTAATGTGGAACTATACTCACAAAATCACAAAATGAATCTTATTGTCTATAAAGCATCAAGCCCAGAATAAAAACGAGCTTTTTAATCATGATGACAGGCATCCTGAAGGAAAAGTGCAGGGTTCCTGGATCATTTTAGTTATTGGGAACTAGTTTGAAAAAAGATTATCTAACTAATCTGATGCCTTTGGTCTCATGGCAACCCAAAGCGTTTTATCAACTATATGTATGTATAGGAATTGATTAATCTGTCACTGAAACATGGCAGATGTTTAATGGCACATAGAGACACTACACAAGAGCTTAGGAAGTGATGACTAATATACACTGACTAGCATACATACATATATATTATGCTGATAATAATTACACATATCTTAAACATTGAAGTATACATGTTAAGCATGAATACGCGGCTATATAGCCGAAATTGGCCTATACCTTTACTATAATCCTGAACATTTATGCTAAGTATCCCATAACACCTTGCATTAGCTGAAGTAAGCCTTAGCTTAAATAAATAGGAAAACAGCCAATGACAATTTATCTAACAACAGGAAAGGAGTTGCCCACACAAACCTAGGAAGTCCCTTCATCCCTCTTAGTACTTGGGACGTATGTACTCAAAACAAAGATACAGGTGCATCGTAACCTGGAATGCACACCATGATACCAGAACAAACAGGGCAAAAGCTAACTAACGAAACGATGTACGTGGTACCCTTTTCTGGTAAACAAGTAGGGTATAAAGAATGGTTTTGGGGCATAGCTTTGGGGTCACACCTTCTTAAGGTGAATGTAACATCGCTGAAAGGAACTGCTCTTCAGAAACTGATATCATATACAACATTTTTGTACCATATTAATAAACCAGACTAAAAGTGGTTATTTGGGTTTAAGTATGTTTCATAATGAAATAAGGAACCGAAGTGTGGTCAAGCAATTGACTATGCCATTTACCAACAGGAAGGAAAGTGAAGAAAATAATGTCCTACCCAGCTGACTCTGCGGAGGAGTTTATACAGACAGACTAATTACTCGAGCAGGAGTTAGGCCAGGCTCCCCTAATTTAACAGAAAGTGGTCAGGACCTCAACTCTATGTGTCAATTGAAAGATGGCTGCTCCAGCAGCCCATTGCACACAGCTGCATGCTGGGTATTGGCTCTGGGCTAACTCAGAATAAAAAGAGTGCCATTGACACTAGTTTTGTAGAATGGCTTGGATGCTTAGACTCAGGGGGGGTCCACTGGGTCCAATTACCAACCTCCCCAAACAGCCTCTAGCCCATGGCCACTATGTTCATCATCACAACACCAAAAAGGCCTCACTGGTGGTCCTGCAAAGCCTACCATTGGCTGCACATGACCAAATATAGGCTGGCTGGTACCATCTGTATTTGCAGTAGTTCCAGCCTAATGCCACATCTTCCTGGTGCCTGTCACCTTGGTTCCCTGTCAAACCTATCTACATTTTTTACCCTGCATTCATCACCATGGTATCCAAGCACCTGTTGTGACCATTCTTTCTGTCTGCTTATACAGCCTTTGCCCAAGGACACGCAATAAGTATGTGGCCAAGCCAGGAATGAATCAAGGGCTCCTGAATCCCAGCCCTACCCACTAGGCCACTCTTCCTGCCCTGAGTCAGACTCTTCCACTTGGGACAAACTTCATCTGTTTCAGATCCAGCTGCTACCTTATTCCAATCAAATGCTGGGGTAGAGAGAAGTGCGTTTCTGATGTAGGTTTCTGGTTATGGCCCAGTTCTGCCCAGTACAGTACTTTCTGTCCTGCGTAATAATGCTGTTGGCAGTGATTTTTGAGATGTCCCGGCTCTCTTTTGATTATGGTCCTTGAGCCACTGAATTAATTTCAGTCTGTTCTTAAAGTTCTATTAGTTCATCAATATACCTTTTAAATTAATCTTCCCCTTTACGTGTCCAGGGGACGTCGGGAGGGGAAGGATTTTGCCATAGAAGAAAGGTGGCTGGGGCCAGCCGAGCAAAGTTTAAGCCACCTCTCTGCACTCGCTGTCAGAAATTCACTGACACCTGCAGGCTGCGTTCACTCAGAATGACACAGCTGCAGCTTTCTTCTCAGCATCCGACTGCTCCAGTGCCTCACCGCTCAGTCCAGGGGCTCCATTCCAGATGGCCCGGGTCAGGGAAAGTTTTGCGCTGATAGCAAATTCAGGCTGCAAGAAAGGAACAAAGATATTAAAAGCAGCAAAGACTCCAAGAGGGAAAGAACAAAATAAAGGCAAAGCCTGCAGGACTGGATGTCTCTGGGGCCTGGGAATAGGAAACAGAGTCCTTCACTAATCTGTTGCCACTATGCTACTCATCATGAGTGCTCACAACTTCATAATGCAGCTGGGAAGTGGCAACAGAACTCTGATCTTCCCTCTCCTAAGCCAAAGTCACCTATTACTTGGGTTAAAAAGAATCACTCCTCACTCTTAACAATATAGGGCCAATGATGTACCTGCAGTTCAGTAGTTCTTGGTCCAGTCAGTAGAGGGCAGTGGTAAGCATACACACAAGACAGTCTATTACCATACCCTGCTTGGGTCTGAACTACTGAGCAGAAGTCATCAGCATCGGAGATGCAGTTTGAAACCAGTGGGTGGTTCGCTCTCTGACATTCACCCCTATGCACAGGGCCAGCACCCAGATTATGCAGTGCCTAGATTGGGATTGTCTAAGGAACCAAAGGGAATTGCTCCCATCTGGTGCCTAACTCCCTTAGACTCCTTTGCCAATCCCAGCCTGAAGTCCTGCTTGAAATAGTGCTGCATAGCCCTTTGCACAAGGATGAATTTCAGCTGCAGGGCAGGGTCCGTATGGGAAGGCACATTCGTGCTGGAATGGGAAGGAGAGCTTGCCCTGCTGCCGTTCATGCTGTAGCGGTTCTGAGGACTGAATGGCGGAGCTCGTTCTCCCAGGCTGTCAATCCAGCTCCTTCCACCAGCATGAAGATGTTTAAAGAAAATGTAAAAGAAAAGTGGATACAAGAAAACCATTGCAAGGACCTTGGCTTGCACGCTGTTTCCAAATCTCTATATCCAAGAGCACTAGGCAGATGGCTGTGATATACGCTGGCATGAAATATGTATGGACAGGATCATAAGGAATCTTTTGACATAACACCTCAAAACAAATTTCCATTCCTTCCCACCGTGACTTCACCTCTTCTCACCCTAACTTTCATCCTTGGCAGTTGGCCCAATTTCTTCTGCAGCTGTTGTCAGCTCTTCAAAGAGGGAGGTGAAGCAACTTCATCTGAAGTGTTTGGGGAGGGGGCTTCAGAATCTCCTCTGCAGCGGGCAGAGACAAAATCTCAGTGCCAGCAAAAACTAAAGAGCTTTAATGTTTTATATGCTTCAGTCTAAACAGAAAAACACCTGAAAACTATGAAGGAGACCCACGTGCAGAGAGATGCACCTTCAGGGATAATCACAGAATCATAGAACTGGAAGGGACCTCGAGAAGTCATCTAGGCCAGTCCCCTGCACTCAAGGCAGGACTAAGTATTATCTAGAACAGTGACTCTTAACCTTTACTGCAGCCTGAACCCCTTTGGTTCTCAAAATCTGTTCTTGCACCCCTTATCGAAAATCAAAATATGTTCTCGCAACCCTTAAACCTAAAAAATATGTTCTCGCACCCCTTAAACTGAGATATATTTTTTGTTTGTATATTACAGTGATCGTTAAAGTATGTATAATGTTAATAAATACATAGGTTTGATGAAATAAAGTAGTTGTACTTACGTGCCTGTGCTTAATTTGTGTTTTCGATGATTTACCTTCTAAAAAAATCTGGCATGTCTCGCACCCCCAGAAAGGGCATCTCGTACCCCAGAGGGTGCGTGCATCCCAGGTTAAGAACCACTGATCTAAACCATCCCTGACAGGTGTTTGTCCAACTTGCTCTTAAAAATCTCCAATGATGGAGATTCCACAACCTCCCTAGGCAATTTATTCCAGTGCTTAACCACTCTGACAGGAAGTTTTTCCTAATGTCCAACCTAAACCACCCTTGCTGCAATTTAGGCCCATTGCTTCTTGTCCTATCCTCAGAGGTTAAGAAGAACACATTTTCTCCTTCCTCCTTGTAACAACCTTTTATGTACTTGAAAACTGTTATGTCCCCTCTCAGTCTTCTATTCTGCAGACTAAACAAACCCAATGTTTTCAATCTTCCCTCATAGGTCACGTTTTCTAGACATTTAATCATTTTTGTTGCTTTTCTCTGGACTTTCTCCAATTTGTCCACATCTTTCCTGAAATGTGGCACCCAGAACTGGACACAATACTCCAGTTGAGGCCTAATCAGTGCGGAGTAGAGCGGAAGAATTACTTCTCATGTATTGCTTACAATACTCCTGCTAATACATCCCAGAATTATGTTTGCTTTTTTTGCAACAGTGTTACACTGTTGACTCGTAGTTAGCTTGTGATCCACTATGACCCCCAGATCCCTTTCCGCAGTACTCCTTCCTAGGCAGTCATTTCCCATTTTGTATGTGTGCAACTGATTACTCCACTTAGGAAGGAACACTTTGCATTTGTCCTTATTGAATTTCATCTTATTTACTTCAGACCATTTCTCCAGTTTGTCCAGATCATTTTTAATTTTAATCCTATCCTCCAAAGCACTTGCAACTCCTCCCAGCTTGGTATCGTCTGCAAACTTTATAAGTGTACTCTCTATGCCATTATCTAAATAATTGATGAAGATATTAAACAGAACCAGACCCAGAACCGAGCCCTGCGGGACCCCACTTGTTATGCCCTTCCAGCATGACTGTGAACCACTGATAACTACTCTCTGGGAATGATTTTCTAACCAGTTATGCACCCACCTTATAGTAGCTCCATCTAGGTTGTATTTCCCTAGTTTGTTTATGAGAAGGTCATGCGAGACAGTATCAAAAGCCTTACTAAAGTCAAGATATACCACATCTACCACTTCCCCCGTATCCACAAGACTTGTTACTCTGTCAAAGAAAGCTATCAGGGTGGTTTGACATGATTTGTTCTTGACAAATCCATGCTGACTGTTACTTATCACCTCATTATCTTCTAGGTGTTTGCAAATTGATTTCTTAATTATTTGCTCCATTATCTTTCCGGGTACAGAAGTTAAGCTGACTGGTCTGTGTTTTCCCTTATTTCCCTTTTTATAGATCGGCACTATATTTGCCCTTTTCCAGTCTTCTGGAATGTCTCCCGTCTTCCATGACTTTTCAAAGATAATTGCTAATGGCTCAGATATCTCCTCAGTCAGCTCCTTGAGTATTCTAGGAGGCATTTCATCAGGCCCTGGTGATTTGAAGACATCTAACTTGTCTAAGTAATTTTTGACTTGTTCTTTCCCTATTTTAGACTCTGATCCTACCTCATGTTGAGCCATAGCAAGGAGCAGGACAGTCATGGGGAAAAAAAACATCCCGGGGCATAGACAGGGACACCATGGAAGGGGTGGTTCTCTTCCAAGCTCCACCCACTGCCCAAGCTCCACCCCCAACCCTGTCCCTGCCTCTTTCCCTCCCTGAATGGTCATATCCTATGCTGCCCCTCCTCTGTCTCCACCCCATCTCCCTTTACAGGGCGAGAAGTTAGGGGGAGTGAAGTGAGGAGAGAGAGGCAATGGAGGGAAGGAAGGAGAGAGGGAGTGGCCAGTGTCACCACACTGGGTGAAGAGGGTGAAATGTCAGCCAGCTCAGAGAAGTGGGTATCAGACATACACTCACGAGTAGCCTCAATTTGAGCTCCGTTTTTTGCATACAGGGATGCGGGAACTGGTTCGGAGAAAATAAGAACCAACATGAACCTTTGCCCAGAACTCAACCCCAATTTTGAAAAAATTCCATTAACTCCCCGCTCTCCTCCTGATTCATTTTAATTTTTTACTGCAACTCTGTGCTCTTGGATAATGGCCAGTCAGTGGAAGTGCCAATAAACCCCACTCTGGCAGATACAGCTTTAACCCCATACTGCAAGTGTCTTTGGGGAAGGGGACAGCAAGCAGCCCATTTCTGTGTGATCTGCACTAAGAAACTTCAAAAATCCAGAGAGCTTTCTCTCTTTGCCTAGCAAAAACTGACTGCTCCAAGATTTGTGGGAAAGGAAATCAGTTTGGAATTTAATCCTGCTTTGTGTGTACGAGCGCACACATATAAATCCTTTGTAAATAATAAATAGAGGAGGGGGAGGGATGATCTCAATTCTTGCCTCCACAAAGCATTGGAAATTTGCAGCGTCCTTCCTAATTACCACTCCGTTTCCAATGCGTTTGGCCACAGAAGCTGCTGACTTGAACTGCGCAATGTCTCTTTCTCATTCTCTCTTTCCCTCTTGCTCAGCCGCTTTCTTGGATCACAAAGCTCAGAAGCACGATTTGAAGTTTCAAAACGAAGACTGCGGTGAATAAGATAATCAACACCGACTAATTGGCCGCTGCTACTCTCAGCGGAATTCACACCCCTCATGCCAGCCAAACGAAACAGAGTCCGGCTAATGCCTTTGGGTCAAGCTTTGAAATACATCACGTGGGATGTATGGCAGAAGAGAGGGTAGGGAGGGTTATGCTGTCAAGTGCAATCTCGCCTAAGTGTTTTTACACCAAGGGAGGACTTGTTATGAGTAATGTTGGGTACCAAGTGCCAAAAGCAATAATCTCCAACGCTGCGGTGATTTGGCCTACTTGAGACACCGTATTTGTATGGATGAGGAGGCCATATTTAACAAAGACACAGCGACCACATGGGAAAGAGCCTCTTTTGTCACTTGGTGTAGGGGGGGTTAGAGCAGGGTGACTCGGGAGACCTGGGTTCTGTCCCCAGCCCTGCTGCTATGAACCCCCAGCTCAGACAGGCTAAGGCAGGGGTGGGCCACATCTGGGTATGGAAATTGTATGGCAGGCCACGAATGCTCACGAACTTGGGGGTTGGGATGTGGGAGGGGGTTTGAGCTCTGGACTAGGGGTGCAGGTTCCAGGGTGGGGCCAGAAATGAGGGGTTCAGGATGTGGGATGGGGCTCCAGGCTGGGGCAGGGAGTTGGGATGTGGGAGAGGGGGCTCGGGATGGGGCTGAGAGGTTTGGAGTGTGGAAGGGGGCTGCAGGCAGAGCAGAGGGGTTCGGAGAATGGGAGGGGGCTCCGGGCTGAGGCAGGGGGTTGGGGTGTGGGAGAGGGGGCTCTGGCTAGGGCTGAGGGGTTTGGAGTGTGGGAGGGGGCTCCGGGCAGGGGGTTGGGGTGTGTGTGGGGGGGTGAGTACTCTGGGGTGGGGCCAGTTTGGGGTGCAGGAGGGTGCTCTGGACTGGGACCGAGGGGTTCGGAGGGCGGGAGGGCAATCAGGGCTGGGGCAGGGGGGTTGGGGCACGGGAGGGGGGCAGAGGTGTAGGCTCCAGGCAGCACTTACCTCAAGCAGCTCCTGGAAGCAGCAGCATGTCCCCCCTCCGGCTCCTACGCGGAGGCATGGCCAGGCGGCTCTGCATGCTGCCCCGTCCGCAGGCGCCACCCCTGCAGCTCCCATTGGCTGTGGTTCCCAGCCAATGGGAGATGCAGAGCTGGTGCTTGGGGCAGGGTCAGCGTGTGGAGTCCCCTGGCAAGCCCCAGACCCCGCTCCCTGGCTGGAGCTTGAGGGCCGGATTAAAAGGTCTGATGGACCGGATGCGGCCCACGGGCCATAGTTTGCCCACCCCTGTACTAAATAATTCCTGCCCTGAAGAGCTTTTAGTCTAGACAAGACAGACCAAGGATTGGAGGGGAAACAGAGGGACAAAGACCTGGCCCTGTATCCTGCCGTGATTGCTGGAGCTGGCACAATAATATTGACTGTCTACGATCCATCTATGGTACATACACAGCCACCATCACCATAGTATCTGAACACCTTGCAATCAAAAATGTATTTATCACAACGCCCCTGCTATTATCCATGTGTTACTGAGGAGGAATGAGTGATAATAGCGCTACCCTGTTGGGGAACTGAGGCACAGAGAGGCAAGTGACTGACCCAGTGTCCCACAGGGAGTCTGTGTCAGAGCAGAGAATTGAACCTGTCTCTCCAAGTCCCACGTTAACCCCCTAACCACTGGACCATCCTCCTGCTCTGAAATGCTGAACTCCTCAGGGATTGAGGATTTTTTTGCTTGGCAAAAGTTTTCATGACCCAATTCCATTGGTCTCTAAAGGATACGGTATTAAAAAATAGTTACCCAGTGTGAGAGATGAACAGAGAGCAGCCCATGGAGTATTGACAAAGAATCCGGCATTGATATTTGAAATTTAGGCTTCCAAACTGGTCACTATGTTTTCTCATAGACTCAATAACACCTTGGCGAAGGCCCTGATTCAGTAAAGCACTTAAGCATGTGCTTAGTTTTAAGCACATGCGCAAATCATGTTGACATCTATGGGATTTAAGCATGTGTTTAAGTGACTTGCTAAATAGAGATAGATTTTTTTAGTCTATTTTATATAGATTCTTATATAGGTTCTCACCACCATAGTATGTGAGTGCCTGCTTAAGCGGCTGATGAATCCGCTCTCAACTCCTCTATTCCTCATTGCTATGTGTATGCTATGCAGTACATGGGAGGGTGGAGGGGGTGACCCTCAGCCCTGGTTGATCCAATATCCATATTGAACCAAATGGCTCAGTCCACCTCAACATCTTGGTCAATTCACAGATAATGGACTCAGACATGGTCCAGTAAAAACAAGCCCCTAGTTTTTGTGAAATATTTATCTTTTCCCATTCCAGTATCTCACCAGGTCTGATTATAACAGGAGTCACCTCAATTATACATAAACACACTGACATTTTTAACACGTAAAACAGGTACAGTCACCTATCACACTGCGTAAACAAATCAATCCATCCAGTGGCGAGGCGTGGGAGGGCACAAAGGGTCAAGTGCCCCCAGCAGCCGGCTGCGGCGGAGAGAGGAAAGGACAGGGCCAGAGCTGGAAGAGAAGAGGCAGGCCAGAGCCTTTCCTCTTCCAGCCACGCTGCCTGGGACGCTGCCCGCTGCAGCGCAGTGGCTGACTGGGAGAGCGCCTGGCTGCGGAAGCAGCAGGCTGCCTCCCACCCAGGCTCAGCTTCTGGGGACAGTGGCCGAGCGAGCCGGAGCTCCCGCCGCCCCTCCGGCATGCTCAGAGTCGGTTCCTGTCCCCAGAAACTGAGCATGAGCAGGCTGCCGCTGCCACCGCTCCCTGTCCAGGCTCAACTTCAGCGGACAGGAACCAACTCTGAGCATGCCGGGGGGGGGGCTCCAACTCGCTCAGCCGCTGTCCCAGAAGCCAAACCCAGGCGGGAGGCAGCCCACCGCCACCGCAGACAGGCACTCTCCCCGGCAGCTATCCATCCATCAATCAAATCTCTTTGGAACTCCCCATTCTCTGCAACATAAAGAATCTTTTTCACCCTCTCTCACACACACACACACACACTCCTTCTCTGTGGCTCTCCGAGGGGAGCAATCACTCTCTGTTTATAATGCTCTCCCACTGTGAGCCATGATAGGCAATGTAATAATACCTTTTATTGGGTCAATATATCAGTTAGAAAACAGAAGCTATTCCCGTCTTCAGGTGATGGCCAAGAAGTGACCTATGTGAGTCTGGATGCCTGTATATTATAGCTGTTATGCTGGCCCAAGAGGAGGTATGGTATACTTACCTCACTTAGTTTGTTCTCTATTCTTTATTGCATTTCCTGTATTGTAAACAGCCCTAATAAAACATCTTTCTGAAGGGCTCTCCGCTGAGTAGTAAATATCGTCCCTGTTCCACCAGCTTAGATAGACATCAATCAGCTGCAGGCAGCCTCCTGGGATTATCATGTATATCATTCAAGGATAGGCTTTGGACAACCAGGTGACAGCAGCAAGATTGCAGAGTTTCTGCTAGGAACAAACCCTCCTAAAGATTACCCCAGGAGCATGGGGTGAACCACTGTGACTTAGTAAATAGGAAGGTTTCATCTGAGATTCTCAGCAGGGTTTCTTTAAACTATCCATGAAAAAAAAAAAAAAAAGGTGTCTCTGAAATCAGCCATCTGGCTGGCCTGGTGTAAGAGCTACAATACTTCAAGGTGTTGTGGGCTCTCACACCAGTGGACATAACTGTGCACCTCAAGCCACAGACCACCAAAGTCAGCAGGAGCTTCTCCATTGACTTCACAGGACATAGGACTGGAAGGGACTTCCTGTGTCATAAAGTCCAGTCTCCTGCTATCACAGGCAACCACATCATACAAGCACGTTCATAAATCTATCTAGATCCATCTTAAAACTAGTTAGGTTGCTTGCCTCACTCCTCCGATGGTTAGAAACCTTCTAATTTCCAGCCTCAACTAGTTATGGCTAGTTTATACTTAGTTGTTCTTCTGCTAGCTGACAGACCCCAGTCGTTGGCAGGTGGGATCGAACCTGGGATCTCTGGAGTTAAATGCATGAGCCTCTACTGCACGAGCTAAAAGCTGTATGGCTGTTAGCTAAGGCTGTAGAGCAGACTCATTAATCTCTGTCTAAGTGGTCTCGGTGCCACTAGATGGCACAGAACACCGGAGGTGTCTGGGTTACACCAGCATTGTCCTTCAGCTTAAATAGCTTTTAACCCTCCTTAGTGTTTACCCCTGGGATGTAATTATAGAGAGCAATCATATCCCCACTCAACCTTCATTTTCCTAGGCTAAAACAAGCCACGCTCTTTTAATCTCCTCTCGTAAAACAGGCCCTTCATTCTAGTAGCCACCTATTCCAGTTTGAATTCATCTTTCTTGAATGTGGGTGACCAGAATTGCACCCAGTATTCCAGATGAGGTCTTCACAATACCTGGTATAATGGGATTGGTACTTCCCGATCTCCACTAGAAATACCTCACCGGATACCTCCTAGGATTGCATGTCCCTTTTTCACAGCTGCAGCATATTAGTGGCTCATAGTCATCTTGTGATTGAGTAAGCTGTGGATCAGGCCCCTGGTAAAGTAGACACCAAGGGGATTGGCTGGCATTTTTCATTCCAGCCATTTTTCATTCCTATGATTACTTCTGCCAAGTAATCATAGGAAATCTCCTCCACACCTCTGCTCCAACAGCTGGTGCCCTTCTAGGCAGATGAATGAGCTCTCTGGTGTGAATCCTCAGCACCTTTTCTGAGCTGATTTTGGTCAGAACTAGAAGTGGCAGAAGGATACTTCACAGGAATTTTTCCTTCCTAAGTGTAGTACTTCCTAAGTGTAGTTTTGCAGTTGTCTTTACTGAATTTCATCCTGTTGATTTCAGACCAATTCTCTAATTTGTCAAGGTCATTTTGAATTCTAATCTTGTCCTCCAAAGGACTAGCAATCCTTCCCATCTTAGTGTCATCCTCAAATTTAATAGGCATACTCTCCACTGTATTATCCAAGTCATTAATGAAAGTATTGAACAGTACCAAACCCAGGACAGACCCCCTACAAGGCTCTGATAGATATGTTGTCCCCCCCAAATGAACCATACTCAAATGAACTCTTTGAGTATGATCTTTCAACCAGTTATGCACCCACCTTTTAGTAATTTCATCTAGAGCATATTTCCCTATGCTTATGAAAATATCATGTGGGCCTGTGTCAAAGCCTTACTAAAATCAAGATATATCATGTCTACAGCTTCCCCCCATCCACTAAGGCAATAACCCCGTCAAAGAAGGAAATTAAGTTGGTTTGGCATGATTTGTTCTTGACAAATCCATGCTGTCATTATGTGTCCTAGCCTTTCTGATTTTGTCCCTACATCCTTTTGTCTTCCTCCTTCACCCAAATTGCCTTCAACCTTCAGATTTGCAGCTAATTCCTCCCTGTTGGTCAGGATCAAGTCTGAAATAGCTCCCCACCACCAACAGCTACTTCCTCCATCTTCTGAAACAAGAAGTTGTCCCCAAGATATTTCACAAACTTTCTGGGCATTTTGTGTTTTGCTGTATTATTTTTTCCATGAGATGTCTGAGTAGTTCAAGTCCCCCATTACTATCAGGTCTTATGTTCTGCGTATTTCTGTTATTTGTTCTCGGAATGCCCCATCCACCTCCTCCTCCTGATTTGGTGGGCTGTAGTAGACCCCTACCAAGACATCACCCCTGTTTTTTTCCCCTTTTATCCTTACCCAGAGACTTTCAACTGGTCTGCCTCTCACCTCCTTCTGGACCTCTGACCAAATGAATACATTCTTGATGCACAATGCAACACGTCCTCCCTCTTCCTCCTGTCTGTCCTTCCTGAACAAGTTACACCTCTCTACACCAATATTCCCATCATGAGATTTATCCCACCAAGTCTCTGTGATGCCAATTAAGTCACAATTTAACATATGGACCAATACTTCCAGTTCTTCTTGTTTATTCCCCAGACTCCTTGCGCTTGTGAATAGACATTTAAAATGTTGAGCAGATTCTCCCACTGTTTTCCTTCTTGTTGCTCCTATGACCTTGTTGTAATTTTCCATGTTCTCCCTTCCCCTTCCACCAGCATTTAGCCCTCTCTTAAGGTCTCCTTTTTTAATACCTACCTGTGGCTTTTTGTCACCTGCCACCATTGAAGTTAGTTTAATGCCCTCCTTACTAGGTTGGTGAGTCGATGTGAAAAGATGATGTTCCCCTCCTTCTTGAGGTGGACCCCATCTCTCCCCAGAGTAACTGCATGTGAGGATAACCATTTAATTGTGACCATTATGGGATCACCTTTGGCAGAGTCCTGAGCAATGCATCCATTTAATAGAGCCAGCATAGAGTAAAGAGGATGGGAGGGCTTTGGTTGTTGTTTAAACTGCATATGAGGGACATCAAAGGCTTTTCAGTGAGAGTTGCATTTTAACTGCATTAGCTCCCAACTCCATCAGGTGAGCCCTGTGGACTATGATTGATTGATGCATAGCTATTCCCTTCACCTTACAGTTACCTATCTATAATAAGGGATGGCTATCAGAGGCACCTGAAGATAACCTATAACAGCAGCAGACATGCTGGCGATAGCAACGCATCCAGGCTCCGGAGTGAATTAAACCTGAGAACTCAGAAGCTAAATCCTCTCCAGTTGGACAGGAGACAAGAGAATTCATGCTGGATAATGTATTCACAGGCTGTCTTTCGCAATTTGGCTTCCAGCCTGTTGACCGATAATAGGTGCCATCTCAGAAGCAAATGCAACACATGCTTCCACCGGTAGCTCTCATTGATGGTGCGGCTGGCTTCTTGGCCAATTGGACTGGACTCTGGTTGCAACGTGTCCCAAAGCAAGCTCAGCTGTTTACACTTTGATTCCAAGCCCAGTAAAATCCAGTCAAAAGATTTTCCCTAGGGATTACCACTTGGTCATGGCTGCTCTGGGACAGGCAATCAATGCCAAATTCAGATTTGTTTAAAACAGAGTTCAAAGCCTCTTACTGGATAGGGCTAAATGACAGATGTAAATGAGCACGGAGAAGGGTGTAAAAAGTTTCTGCAAGAGTGATTAGGTAATATTTATAGCCAAAGAATGGTCTGGTGGATAAAACACAGGTCCTGGTACTTGGGGATCTGGGCTTTGTGACCTGCAGTGAGTCCTTCATCTTCTTTATCTGTATAATGGGGATAATATGTACCTCCCTCACAGGGCAGTGAGAGGCTTAATTCATTAGCATTTTTACTGTGCTTTGAGGTCATCTAATGGAAGGAGGCTATGCAAGCTTGAGGTATAATACTTACAGCATAAGTAAGTCAACATATGGCCCAATATGCTGTTGTTATAGGTTACCTTCAGTGCCTCTGATAGCCATAAGTCCGGGGCTGAAATTCTCACTTCCTTTCCAGCCAGGTAAAAGGGCCAGAGCAGAGTAAAGGGGCCCAAAAAAGCCCCATTTCTGGCAGGAAGAGCATCCCCTGGCACAGGCACTGCAGAAAAAAGTCATGAGGCTGTTCTCCAAGAACGCCTCATAAGCCTTGATATCGGGCCATGGCTGGGGGTGGTGCCAGTGGAAAGAAGGTGCAAGGCCGTAGCATGCAGCATTGCAAAGGTCCTGGGCAGTGCTGCACCCGATAGGGCAAACTAGGGTAACTGACATCACTTCAGCTTCGCAATGTTACTGTAGCTATGTTGATCCCAGTATATTAGAGAGACAGGGTGGGTGAGGGCATGTCTTTTATTGGACCAGCTTCTGTTGGTGAGAGATTAGCTTTCTGTTAGGGAAGAGAGGTGCTCAGCGGGTCACACCTAAATACAAGGTGGAACAGATTGTTGAGCATAAATAGCTAACACAAACTCCAAGGAACCATTCAAGATGAAGTGGCCAGTTAACACCTCTGCAGTCGTAGGACAAAAAAGGGAGGGTTAGTGGGTAACAGATTGTTGTAATAAGCCATAAATCCAGTGTCATTATTAAGACCAGGATTTTTTGTGTCTAGCAAAGTTATGAATTTAAGCCCCCAGGCTTGTCTTTTGAAGGCGCTGTGCCGATTTCCATTGAGGACGAAGACTGAGGTCAGAAATAGAGTGATCGCTTTGTGAAAAGTGTTCACCCACAGGCGATGGGTGGTTTTGCCTTTTATCATTTTCCTATGTGAGTTCATTCAAGCGCGTATTGATTGTCTGATTTCACCCACATAGTTGCTATTGGGGCATTTTGTGCACTGGATGAAGTACACCACACGTTGGGACAGGCGTGGGTAGGACCCATGGATCATGAAAGTTGTATTGTGGGGAGGGGTCCAGATTCTGGCGTGACGTTACAACATGGGCACTTGGACACTTTTATCATTATTACTATTTGTATTCCCTAGAGGCACCAGCTAAGGTCACGGTTCCATTGTGCTAGGTGCTGCACAAACTAGGAACTCACAGTCTACATGGAAAAGACAGCCACAGGGTGGGAGAGACAGAGTATTCATTATCCCTGTTTTACAGATGGGGAAGTGAGTCTGTAACGGGGCACAGACTCACAACAGCGGCGCCTCTTGCTGGTTGGTTTGGGAATTAGCTTTTTCAGCGGTGCGCCTTCGCTAGTGACGTCTCGCCCACCGTTACTCTCTCGGTCTCCACCGTCGGACCCACATCACTCCCGGACCGCAGCATCCGCTTCTGGACACTGCCCTCTCGCTGTGCCTGCTCTCCCCACCTTCCGGGGAACCGGCAGCTTCTGGTTCTATCACTCGCCACAGTGACTCGCTGCAGTCCTCACCTAGCCCCTTCCTCCAAGGGCAAACTGCAGAATGGCTTAGCCATTCTCACCACTGGCAAGTGGGGGGGGGAAAGACCCAGGGACCCTCTAGCAGCAGCCACTTACTGCCCTCCTCCAACTCTCCTCCACTGCCTACTTCTCTGGGCCACTTCCCCGTAGCCCCAGCACCTTCTCTACCCCTGTGTGTCAGGGCCCCAGTCTGGCAGTCGTCAGCCCAGAGCTCTCCCAGCCTCTGTTGACCCTGCCCTGCCCTGCTCTGCTGTGCTCTGTCCTGTCTTAGGTGCTTCTCTAAGAGACAGTTCTTCTCCCTTTGTCCTCCAGGGAGAGACTCTGCTCCTCTCTGCCCTGCAGCCTTCTTATAGGGCCCAGCATGGCCCTGATTGGCTGCTTTCAAGCCTCCACTTGATTGGCTTCCAATAAGCCCTTCCAGGATTGGCTGGGGCTCTTCACAGCCTCTCTGGCTTGCTCTAACCCCTTCCATGCCAGAGTGGGGCAGCTGCCCCACTACAGAGACAGAGAGACTAAGCAGCTTGCCCAAGGTCACGCACAGAGTCTTCGGCAGAGCTGAGACTAGATCCATAACTCCCAGTCTAACAAGAGCTACCTTCCTCTCATCGGCCCCAATTTCCTTGTCTTCTGAGCAAATGAAGCAGCATAAACACGGCGCATGTATTAATAGCCGCGTTCATCTTAGCTTATGAACTCTGATGCATTAGAACTCCCCAGCCAAAGGGCATCAGCCCTGCCTAGCAGTGAGGCACTTCACTGGCACTTTTTTGCCTAGGCTTGTGTTCCATTACAGTTAGCAGGAAAGCGCCTGCTGGTTTTATTCAGCCGATCCTGTTGCACTTTCCTGAGCTGCAAACATTGCTGGGGTTTTTTTGGTAACCTCGTTTCCACTCTAAAATGACAGAGCTTGTTCCTCCGGGGCCGAGGAGAGCGATGCCCTGGTGAGCTGGTGCATTCCATTCAGCACACTCGCCTCCCCAGGCCGTTCCCATTTGCCCATGTCACAGGCGCAGGTGGGAGGGATGCAAAGGAGAATGCATTAGGTATTTGCTGCACCTCCCTGTTCTCTTGCTGCTCCTGTTTTTTTCTCTTGAGGGCCTGGTTAACAGCAGTGCCTGGTGGTTCCACTGGGGTGAAAGACAGTGGTGTACTCTGCTCTGCTGAGACAGCTGTACTCAGCTAATCTCTACCAGTTCTACACTCCTGGCTCTGTGTGTTTCTTTTTCCCTAAAGCAACTCATCATTGCCCTGCTGTGACCCGCCTGACTCCATCTGTACAGCGAAACTGACTTTCCTGCTCAGCAGCGGCCTGGATTAGTGGTCTGTAAATACAAGCATCTTGGTGCCCATGTGTTGACCTTTGATTCAGTACCAGTTCCCAGCAGACGTGATGGGTTTGTCTATTTGCCTTGCTGCCTGTAGCGACGGGATCCAACGCTGAGGTGAGGTATGTGGTGTTGCTGCACTCTGAGCTGCTTAGTTTAGAGCTGATCTTTCCTGGAGTTCAGAGGCAGGAGTTTGGTCCAGCTTATTACAGGAATAAACGACCAGCTATGAAGTTCGGATCTGGATACAGAACCCCAGCTCATGAATCTCCCAGTCCAGGTTCAATCACCAGGGAGATGGTCCTGTCCTGCTGTCTCCCTTGGCCAGAGCCTCCCAGAGGTGCAACTTGGCCACCTTCTTCCCCCTCCAGGGGGCATTTTATCTGCCTGGCAGGGGTCCTGCTGCAAGCAACAGGGAGCTGCTCCTGTGCCAGTTCTCCCCCCACCACCCCCAGCATTTTCCACACTTTTTTTGCTTTGTGTACTCTTGTGCATCGGCCACTCCCCCATGGCTCTCACTGCACCCCCTTGTGCATCATGGCATCCACCCTCCTCCTCCTCCTCCTCCCTCCCTTTCTCCCATGGGCAGCATTTCCCCATCCTTGTTCCCATCACCTCTCTTCAGTTCCCACCATCACTGCCTGCTCCTCTTCCCCCTCCATCCCAATCTCTTCCTTCCTCCCACCAGCACAGATCCTGAGCCCACATGCACACCCGACTCTGCCTCAATGTTTACCCCAGTCCTGGCCCTCCCTCCATCCTTCTCTCTGGCCATGGTAAATGCAATCTTGCCCCACTCATATCTATTCACAATGCTGCTGTAACATCATTATCTAGCCCAGTGGTCCCCAACATTTTTATGTCGCGCCCCCTCTTACCTGTAATGTAATCTGTTCGTGCCCCCCGGGAGCTGGGACTGGGAGTGGGACCGGGGGCCAGGAGCTGGGAGGTGAGGCTGGGGCTGGGAGCAGGGCCTGGGCCGAAAGCCAGGAGTGGGAACTGCAGTTGGGAGCGGAGCCAGAGCCTGGAGCTGGGCCACGGTCGGGGGCCGAAGCCGGGGCCTTGGCTGAGGCCGGAGTTGGAATGGAGCTGGGGGCAGAGAGGGCTGCGTGGCACTCCCTCCCTGCCCCCCATGGGGGCTGGCCCAGGCCCCACTGCACCCTCCTGAATGTTCCTCTGTGCCCCCTAAGGGGGCACTCCCCACAGTTTGGAGACCACTGTCCTAGCCCACGTCACATCCTCTCTTTGCATCCCTCCACTGCCTCCCTCCTTCTCTGTTGCATCAAACATAAGTTGCTTGTCTTCGCTTTCCAGGCATTTCATGGCCTATCCACCCTCCCCCCCACCTATCAAGACGCCGACTCTCGCCTCCAATCAGCTCATGATGCCAGCCTCCCTTCACCCATTTTCAAACAAGCCCCGTGGTGGTTTCTCCCATCTTGTCCCTCCCAATAAACAACCACAAAGCTACCTCATTGTCCTCCTTCAAAGCCCTCCTCAAAACCTTCCTTTTCCACGATGGCTACCAAACACTCGACGATGGTTAGACTGCTGCGGGGGCCGAGACCACTGCCTGCCATGCCGACCAATATTGTCTCGGTGTTTCCTTCTGCTTCCCCTTTGGTTTGTCTGTATCCCTCTGTTGTCTCGTATTTTATACTTAGGGGCAGGGACTCTCTGTTTGATCTGTGTCTGTACAGCACCTAGCACACTGGGGTCCTGGTCCAGGCCTAGGGCTGCCAGGGGCTACAGTAATACAAAAAGTAAATAATAATAATAACAACGATGTACTGCCCAGTATAATACTGAAAAGTCCAGCTGGGATGTTACCATTTACTGTGATCATAGCAGAGCAGCAGTAGTGGGGTCAGGGGTCCTCAAACTAAGCCAAGAACCCCACGGATGGGCAGGAGTCTGTCATTTCCAGCCAAACCTTTGCAGATTCTCCTTGAGGCCAGGCCTGGTTTGGGTGCCAATATTCTCCACCTGGAAGTGAAAAAGAGAGACAGCCACTGTTTTAAAATCAAGCAAACTATGTCTCACAGCTATGGAGCTCTCCCTGATCCTCACAACAGCTGACTGAACAGGGCTGGAAATGGGTCTGAACTAAAACCCTGGCTGTAAACAGCCTCCGAGCTGAGGTCCTGAATTCAGGGCTGAGCTTTCCAGCCAGCCGCTGTCTCCACCAGAGGCCAAACCAAACCTTACCCCTAAATGCTAATCTGCCCTCCCCACTGTGTTCTACTTTCCGAGCAGAGGAAACGCTTGCTCCCCTGCTCCAGTTTTAATCTCCTCTGAGGGCAGCTGCTCCAAAGGAAGCATCGTCTATTTCACTGCAGCAGTCAGAGCTGAAGAACGACTCCAATGAAGGACACAGAACCAGAGCATCTGGGTTACAGCCTTTGTTAAGCCTGGAAACTAGCCTTCAAAGCTTTAGTAAAAGTGCATTTCCAATCAAAACAACAACAACGACAAACCTCTGCCCCCAGTGAGTATTGTTGTTCAATTGCGGTCAACATGCCCAGTAATATTAACATAAGAACGGCCATACTGGCTCAGACCAAAGGTCCATCTAGCCCAGTATCCTGTCTTCCGACAGTGGCCAAAGCCAAGTGCTTCAGAAGGAATGAACAGAACAGGTAATCATCAAGTGATCCATCCCCTGTCACCCATTCCCAGCTTCTGGCAAACAGAGGCTAGGGACACCATCCCCGCCCATCCTGGCTAATAGCCATTGATGGACCTATCCTCCATGAACGTATCTAGTTCTTTTTAGTCTTGGTCTTCACAACATCCTCTGGCAAAGAGTTCCACAGGTTGCCTGCGTGAAGAAATACTTCCTCTTGTTTGTTTTAATTGTGTCTCCTGGAAAATTACCAAGCTAAATCACCCTCTTGAAAGAAAATATATGTATATATTCACGACTTACAAGCAAAGACCCTTCTAACTGAACCAGAGGCCCAAAAACTGGAGCAGGACTGGGAGCAGCTAATTCTAGTTAGAGCTGGGCAGAAAACGGTTTTCCCATCCCATGAAACTTTGTGAGATTTCAGAAATGTTCCCATTCCGCATTGGGTCAACAGAAGAATCCTTCCATTGACCTAGCTGTGTCTACACCGGGCATTACCTCTGCTGCTCAGAGTTGTGGATTTTTCACACACCTGTGCGCCGGAGCTGGGCCGGCCTAACTCTTAGCGTAGACCTGGCCTGAGTCTCCCACGTGTGAAGTAAGTGTCCTGACCACAGGACTATAGCCACAGTTTCCCTGTGGCCCAATGAATATTTAACGATTTATACAACATAGGACCACTCCAACAGAAGAGACTGAAAGAGACGTACTCTGGCATAGTCTGGTGGTTAACGCACTCACCTCGCATCTGTGAGACCCAGTCCAAGCCCCTGCTCGGAATTTGGCAGTGCAGACACTTGAATCGGAGTCTTCTCCATCAGAGGGGAGTGCCCAGAGGTGGTGGTGGCGTTTGTTTGTTCATTCATTTCTTCTCTCTCCCTCTCCCACCCGAGGAACCTTTCTCCACAAAGCTTTCATCAAACCTGGTATGGGCCTGGGAAAAGTTTCAGTTTTGACCAACTGGCATTTTCCAGTGAAAAAATCATGTAATGGAAAAATTCCCGACCAGCTCTATTTCTAGTCCTTACAACTCTGGCACTAAAGGAGTTATGTGACGGATACACAAAAGATTGATTCCCCAGGTCATTGAGCAAAAACCAGCCCCCGCCCCTCCTCCCAGAAGATTTGTGATGGCAAATGTCGCACTAAATGATTGTAACCTTTGCTGGTCTGTATTGGCCAAACAAAGAGGAACCTGGGTACTTCCATAACTTCTTGGCAGGACTAATGGAAATCAGCAGACCCTTGCGGGGTTCTTCAACAAAAGTCTTGACACCATATTAGAAAAATCTTCTCCATACTGCACAGACCTTCAAGCAACAGGCTAGCAATATTATCACGGCTATTAGATCTGTGTCTGGTAGATATATGGACATTTAAACGTCCTATTGCCCATGACTATAGCTTTTTTTTTTAACCTCTCACTCTACCTATTGGAGGATAAATTACTTTATAATAGCCCAATTTGTCAATGAGGCCACAGCGGGGATGATCTCGATATCAGACCCTGCGAATGTCAATCTAAAGCTTTCCCTGCTGGCGGCTGAGACTTCTAGATAGGATGGAGATTTTGCACCTCACGGACGTCGCCTTTGTGGCTTTCAGCAATGATGAGCTGGAGACCTTTCACAGCCCCATCAACTGCAATATTACGGGAAGCAGCAAAAGTTTACATCAGGGCAGGATTAGAGTGCCTTCGTCAGCTAAAAAAAAAAGACCCTGTAACCAAAAAACCAGAAACCTTTGCTGAAAAACTTTAAAATGTAGATCAAGACTATGCCAAAGAAGCCACCCCTGACAAACAATAAGTCCTGGTACAAATGAGATATGAATTAAACAGGCTCAGAATTGACTATGTTTCACCTTAAACAAGATTACTAGGAGCCAGGGGAGAGGGCAGGCAAACTCCTAGCTTATAAACTGCAATCAAAATCCAATCGAGGTAAAATACCCTTAGTGTGCAATGCCCAAAGGAAGACGTACATGACACAGAGAGACGTTAATAACATTATTCGGAATTATCCAAAGCAGATCCCCCAGCCACTATGGCAGCCTTGACCCTATCTCTGCATGGAGCTTTGTTGCCGGGCATCTCAAAAGCCCGGAAGGAGCTTTACAAGACACTCTGCTCAGGCTCCAGGAAACAGACCGAGCTGTGAAAGAAACGGAACGTGGTAAATCCTATGGAGTGTTATAAAAAAAGAAAAATCGGATCAAATATTCCATGGAGCTGTTTAATGAGGCCCAAAAGAGTGGTTCCCTACTTTCGCAGTGCAAAAGGCAATTCAACTCACTATACCCAACCCAGGGAAAGAGCCCGCTAACTGCACAGGTGACAGGCCCATTTCACTGATAAATTGTGAGGTGAAGCTTCCTGCCAAAGCCCTTGCTTGTACACTGGCAAAAGTTCTTATTCTAATTGTATGTGTAGCTCAGGTCGGGTGTATTAAATCTAGGTATGGGTCAGTGTGACTGCTCCTCCTCTGGCTCCAGGCCCCCTAGCAGTTGTGTGTGGCGCCACAGGTGACGCCTTAGTTTCCCCTCGCCTGGTATGGACAAGTCTGAAGCCAACCGTCTGTGAGCTAAAGAGCAGCCCCTTCAGAGGGTCCCATTTATTAACAACAAAGATTAACATGATCATAAGCAAGACCTTGTTCAGGCGCCTCCTTGGAAATCCACTGGCAGGGTCAGTCCAACTAACCTCTAAGTCCTTTAACCATGGGCACTGCAGACCAAGCCCTTCATCTGGAGCCAGGGCTTCTAGGCTGCTCCTGCTCCCTGCCCTGGGAGAGCGACCTCCAGTTGTCTCTTCAGAATACTCCTGTTCCTTTCACCTGGGGGACAGTTTCTCTCTCTCTGGAGCCCTTCCAGTTCCTTCCTCTGGGCTACTCCTGTTGCCTACCTGGGAACACTCTCCCCCCAGGGTTACCATTTCCTCTGCCAGCCCCTTCTCATCAGAGGCACATTTTTCCTGGGAATACTTCCCCCGACTGAGCTCAGGCAGCTTTGTTACAGGGCACGGGGTTCTTCTACTGATTGGCCATTGAACAGCTGTCTCGGGCAACCAATTATTCGCAGGTGGGTCTTCAGAGGACTGTCATGGGCAGGCGAGGCCCTGATGCCCCTTAGAGGGCCAGTTGCCCCATGACAACCTCAGGTAACTCACTGATAAAACCGCAATATCACAGCACTCAGAAGAACCTTTGGTAGCATTATCACTTAACGCTGAAAAAGCCTTCGACCGGGATGCTTGGCATGATCTCTATGGGGTCCTTGAGAGAATGGGATTCGGTGATCACTTTATCAATTGGATTAAACTGCTCTATAGAATCATAGAATCACAGGACTAGAAGGGACTTCGAGAGGTCATCTAGTCCAGTCCCCTGCCCGCATGGCAGGACTAAGTATTATCTAGACCATCCCTGACAGGTGCTTGTCTAACCTGCTCTTAAAAGTCTCCAATGATGGACATTCCACAATCTCCCTAGGCAATTTATTCCAGTGCTTAACCACCCTGACAGTTAGGAAGTTTTTCCTAATGTTCAACCTTAAACTCCCTTGCTGCAATTTAAGCCCATTGCTTCTTTTCCTATCCTCAGAGGTTAAGAAGAACAATTCTTCTCCCTCCTCCTTGTAACAACCTTTTATGTGCTTGAAAACTATTATCATGTCCCCTCTCAGTCTTCTCTTTTCCAGACTAAAACCCAATTTTTTCAATCTTCCCTCATAGGTCATGTTTTCTAGACCTTTAATCATTTTTGTTGCTCTTCTCTGGACTTTCTCCAATTTGTCCACATCTTTCCTGAAATGTGGCACCCAGAACTGCACACAATACTCCAGTTGAGGCCTAATCAGCACGGAATAGAGCGGAAGAATTACTTCTCATGTCTTTCTTACAACACTCCTGCTAATACATCCCAGAATGATGTCCAGAATGATATGCTCACTCCTCCTTTCATCTTATCACCTGTAACTATATTTCAAATCCTTTCTCATTACAGAGAGGCCTGTGTGTTGGCCATGCCAGGGTTGGCCATGCTCCCCACTGTTCTTCAACATATTGCGAGAACTGTTGTGTGTACAATCTGGGACTGTCCAGATAGAACAGCTACTCAGAATGATCCTATGGAACAAAAAATGATATTGTGTGCGGATGGTGTGCTGGTTCTACCCTCTAACCCACAAAGGTCGATACCCAAATTATTAGAACTCACCAGCAGTTTCAAGCACTTGGCCAGCTATAAGATTAATCAGAACAAGTCAGAGACATTAGGATTAACGAAATACACACACTAGACCTTGCTTAGTCAGTGGGATGTCCAATGGCATTAACATATTTAGGAATTCTAGTCCCCAGCAATTTAAAACAAATGGCTAAAATCAACATTGCCCTCAAATCACTAATCACCTAGATAATTTGGATCCATCCCTTCAGCTCCATGATGATTATTTGCCACAGACAGGACCACAGAGTGGTGATGTGATTTGGTCAAGGTCACAAAGCAAGTCAGGGTCAGAGATGGCATTAGAACTCCTCTGGCCTGTGCTCAGACTGCACCTTTCTCTCTACGGGCTGACCCAATGGACAATAAATAGATCCAACACATAATGTATTGGTTTCATTTATGGCTGAACATATGGCCTTAAACATCTGGAGGACCAGTTCAGGTGACTGGAAATGGGATCTAGAGCCTGCCTCTCTGTTGCCAGTTCGAATCCCACCCAACTCAGGTGTTTCTGAATGGGATCTGGAGCCGTCACCTATAGGTCATGAGTTCAGCTCCCACCCAGACTGGAAGTGACCAGACATTGGTACCAGCTGATAGATGGTTGGTCACCCTATGTGAACAAGACTCACCATAAACGCCACCTTCATAGCTGGCTCTAGCAACGTTCAGTTGCAGTCAAGAGACTCATGTAGAACTTGGCCAGTGAGACTGAGTCAACCTCTCCGCCCGAAAGCTCTTTCCGGGACAGGAAAGAGGCACACAGGCAGGGCAGTGTGAGGGAAGCCCAGTGTGATAGGGCCCAGTTCTTCTGCTCCCCAAGCCTGTCTGTTAACTACACGATCATCCTCCCCCTCCCTACAAGCGAACCAGAGCTGACAAAGCAATATAAGGGGAAGCGCGTCATATGGCCCCATAGCCTGCTCTCCATTAGGCCTGCATGCCCTCACTGATTTCAATATGAATGTACCAGGGAGCAGAGCTGGGTCCAGGCACAGTTATTACCCATCAGCAGGCGAGTTTGTTTTCTTGCAGTGAACCGTTGATAGGAGTCAACTCTTGAGCTTATCAGCTCGTGCACTAGAGCTGACAATGTAATGACAAATGAAATATTGCTTTCCTGCGTGCCTGCCCTCTGTCAATGGCACGTCCACACGGCAGCATGGTGCCCAGCCATCCCAGCACAGGCCTGTCCCATCCCAGCCGCCTCCTCCGCTTCCCTTAGGAATCTGGAGGCTGATTCGTTTTGCACTATGCAAGCAAACAGGCGGCGTGCATCAAAAAGAGCTCGGCTAGCAACAGAGGAGCTCCCGGGTGGAGGGGTGGTGGGAGGGAATTCGAGAGCTGCCTGGAGGCTTGCAATGAGTCAGGCGTCTGCAAACCAAAGCTAGCTTCGCAAATACAAAACAACCACAGCCTACGCTATCAGAGCTTCAGCCAGGCAGTCAGAGATCATAGCAGCAGCCGTCACGGTGGTATGAATGCAATTTATAACACTGGTGTATTGACATGATAATGGGAAATACTGCATCAGTAGAACTCTCCCATCCGTCACCGATCAGCACCACAGCCTGCTTGCTCAGGGACCAGGCTGGGGGAGGAAAGGGAGTCACCTGTGACAGCTTGAAATGTCCTCCTGGCTCAGCGGAGAAGTCTGCTAACTCAGGACTGGAGAGTGCCTAATTCCAGATTTACAGAGAGCGGGACTGCATCCAGGTGGAGAGGGCACTAGGATTATTTTGCTTGCAAAGTAAGAACTAAGGTCTGAATCCACACCCCTTACTCACATGAGTAGGCCTTAGCCATACAAATAGACCTCTCAGAGTCAACGAGACTACTGACATGAATAAGGGCCATAGGACTGAGCCCTGACAGAAGACTTGACTGCAGTGCTTTAGTTTATGAAGGGAGTGAAGTGTGAAAACACAGGATGAAATTTAGAACAAATCAAAGGAACTACCAGCTCAGAACACAGCCCAATCAAATGCAGTATCCTCCCGCCAGCTGGAGCAGTTTCTGATAGTTCAGTGAATGATGAAAAGAACAACAACCAACCAACTCCATTTTGCATCCCCCTAAGTGTGCAATGCTGGGCATACGTGGAAAATTCCTTCCTGACCCCTGCAATTGGTTGATGCCATGAAGCATGAGTACTGATTACACTGCTCTTATCATGAATTAACTACAAGTGTTTTTCATGGCCACTCAGTGCCCCTTACTGTGGTATTTGATAAAATTATCTAGTCCCTTTTTAAACACATCTGTGGCCATTAACTTAATGACCAACGCACCATGCACTCTCTGCCCATTGAATCCACTTAAAGGAGGCTGTTGAGTTAAATACTGCTTTAAGTGGATGTAACTTACGTCGCTCGGGGTGTGTATGTGTTTTTTCACACCCCTGTGTGACAAGTTACATCAACTTAAGCTGTAGTGTGGACAAGCCCTATGATACAACATAGCCAATCAGAATGTCTTGGTGAAAGCAGGAAGAGACTCAAAAGCTCAGACCCCTCAGCCTTGAGCTAAAGGGGAGGCTGTGTGAGCTTCTTATCAGGATAGGGCCTATGACCCACAGCTGGCCAGTTCTGAGTGCATCCAGCAGAGAGCAGTGGTGCAAAGAAGCACTACCCATTGTATTATAATAGTCTGGTTTAAAAATTAAGGTTGCCATTGAAACAAGCAACATAAGAGACTGGGCAGAGAAGACTCATGTCAACTCATCCCTGGGAGAGATGTATTTTAGTACCGTTAGCTCCATGGAGAGAGTAGTATCTTCTGTATAAAAATGATCCTCTTGACATAACACCCACCCCGCAACCCCAAGAAACCTTGAAAACTGTCATTCTTAAAACTGAAAAGAAAGATTGTAGCCTAAAAAGAAAACCATTGCTACTGAATTTCATAGATTCATAGATTCTAGGACTGGAAGGGACCTCGGGAGGTCATCGAGACCAGTCCCCTGCCCTCATGGCAGGACCAAATACTGTCTAGACCATCCCTGATAGACATTTATCTAACCTACTCTTAAATATCTCCAGAGATGGAGATTCCACAACCTCCCTAGGCAATTTATTCCAGTGTTTAACCAACCTGACAGTTAGGAACTTTTTCCTAATGTCCAACCTAAACCTCCCTTGCTGCAGTTTAAGCCCATTGCTTCTTGTTCTATCCTTAGAGGCTAAGGTGAACAAGTTTTCTCCCTCCTCCTTCTGACACTCTTTTAGATACCTGAAAACTGCTATCATGTCCCCTCTCAGTCTTCTCTTTTCCAAACTAAACAAACCCAATTCTTTCAGCCTTCCTTCATAGGTCATGTTCTCATGACCTTTAATCATTCTTGTTGCTCTTCTCTGGACCCTCTCCAATTTCTCCACATCTTTCTTGAAATGCGGTGCCCAGAACTGAACACAATACTCCAGCTGAGGCCTAACCAGCACAGAGTAGAGCGGAAGAATGACTTCTCGTGTCTTGCTCACAAGACACCTGTTAATACATCCCAGAATCATGTTTGCTTTTTTTGCAACAGCATCACACTGTTGACTCATATTTAGCTTGTGGTCCACTATAACCCCTAGATCCCTCTCTGCCGTACTCCTTCCTAGACAGTCTCTTCCCATTCTGTATGTGTGAAACTGATTTTTCCTTCCTAAGTGGAGCACTTTGAATTATTTTATCTTTTTTTAATGCGAGAATCTCAAATAAACAAAGCACCAAATAGATTATTCCTTATTATTAGTATTTGTATTGCTGCAGCATGTAGGAGCCACAGTCAGACACCATGATCCTATTTTACTAGGCACTATGCACACAGAAAACAAAAAGTTGGACTTGTCCCCAATGGTAAGTGTAGTGTATGAAGCTCTGGAAGCGGGATCCCTTTATGGACCGTGCGTAGTGAGGAGCTGATGCTTTTGGCTCTGAGGGCGAAGTGTTTGAACCCCGCTGACCGCCTGAGCAGGGTTGGTTATATCTGCATGGTGATTGTAAGTTCTTTGGAGCAGGGGTCATTGTTTTTAGTTTTGCCTTTCTCACCATTGGCAGTTAACCTAAAATATGATCACTATTAATAATCAAGCTTCCCAGGCAGCAGAAAGGATTGAGGGGAGAGACATTTCAAAATCATCATTATAACAAGAGGATTCCCCCTGGTAACTCAGCTCTGAGAAGGTTGAACTCAGACCAGAGATTTGGGCTTTCTTAGCTCTGTCTGTGTTTATTCCCTGCTAAACACAAACACCAATTGCCCCCTCCCCTTCCCCTCAAGTTATCATCTAAACACTCTGGCTTAACATCCCCTATTTCAACGGACACTGCCACGGCTTAAGTGACACATGTACAAATGTTGACTCTTAGCCCTAAGATGTTGCTGATTCCAGACTCAGTCAAGGCCACTATCATTTCAGTGCATCATTTAATTCAATTTCCTGGAAAGTGCTGTTGTCATGTAACATAATGCAGGGCTGTCTCTTGGCAGGTGCTTCCGAGAGACCACGGTGACTGAGCTCTGCCTTGCTACGGCCAGGAAGAGATGGCATGTTAGCCGGTCATAGGGGAGGTACATCTTAGTTCCTCTAAACAAGGAGGGCTGAGGAGGGTGGAGTATTCCCCTTTATGGATTCTTTTTTCCTACCCATGTAAATTTAGTGCCAAAGTTCTCTCCCCACAGACCAGCCCTGATAGCTTCCCTAAATCACACCCCTGACTTGAAGGAAACACCTCTTGGTGGCTAATGTAGTCCTTGGTTTCTCTGCTAAGGATGCCAATGAGAGGGACAATTAGGACTTGTCTATACTACCGCGCGGGGTCAATCTAAGATACGCAACTTCAGCTATGAATAGCATAGCTGAAGTTAACGTACTTAGATCTACTTACCGCGGTGTCTTCACTGCGGTAAGTCGACAGCTGACACTCTCCTGTCAACTCCGCTTGTGCTCCTTGTTCTGGAGGAGTACCGGAGTCGACGGGAGAGCGCTCAGTGATCGATTTATCGCATCTATATGAGACGCGATAAATCGATCCCTGCTGGATTGATCACTGCCCGCCAATCCGGTGGGTAGTGTAGACAAGCCCTTACTGCCAGTTGACATGGACCATTGTCCACTAGGAACAAGACTAACACCAATATATTGCATTTCAGCCATGGTACGGTCACCAGATGATGCTGTTTGGTCAGAACTGACCTTGGCAGAATTGAACCTGTGACTGAGAGGTGTAAAGTTGCCCTGAGCCATCGCACTTTGACTGCACACACACACACACACACACACACACACACACACACACACACACACACACACACGGTTCAGAAAGGCCATGCGCTCCATTGCTACTCAGCCTCAGGAAGGGCGTACAGCTATTGTACATGCACCTCTTCACCTCCATTGAAGGGAGGCAGGGAAATCTTACCAAGGGGTGGAGGAGCCAAGCCGGTTGAGTTCGGGAAGATAGTTAGGAAACTAGTTCATTTACTGTGTGGAGGGAACACAATGAAGTTGATTTGATGCTGTGTTGTCAACTCCACTGACTGCCCCTGCATCTGCTTTAAAATTGGCTCTCCATCTTGGTATCCTGATATGAGTAGAAGAAGCAGGTGCATCAATAACCTGCCATGGGGGCTTGCCACAGCTTGCGCTTTGCTACACCTGAAGCTGGCATGTCTGTCTGTGTTACTGGTATGGCAGCCAGTGGTACCTGGCATGGGTCTATGGATCCATGTTTCTGAGGGAGAACCTGAAGACTCAAGCAGTGAATCCTGTTTGATATGCCATAGAGGCACCCAGTCGCTTCTCTGTTGAACTCTCTGCCTAGGTACATCCTGGAGCTGCACTGGCTGAGCTGACACTGAGTTTGTATCTGTGACATTATCTGATGAAAATATGACCATGTAGATCATTGTTGCTACCACTGTTATATAATTGCACCAAATCTTGTACAAAATGTGTCAAATAAGGTGTCTATGGAACGGTTATGATTTGCTGAATATGATTTGCTATTTGTATGCATGTATCATTTTTGTATTTGAAGTTATGAGTATTGGCTCTATACCTGGAATTCAAATGTTTGCTCCTGGGGTAACGCACACAAGTATTTAGCCTGCACAGCTTGAAGGGACTGTTCAAATTAAGTGGCTCATCAAGGAACGCTTAATTCACAATGGACCATGGGAGATGCCTATCTACACATAATGGACTTTCCTGCTATGACTAAGAGAAGTCATGCATGGACATGTATCTTGCCCATGTGACTCCAAACTCCATCTTTTACCTGTAATTTTCCACTAGCCGTGCTGAGGGCTTTGTTTGAAACAATGGATTTCCCTCCACATGGCAGAAGCTATAAAAGGCGCTGGAAACACCTCCATTTTGCCTCTTTCCTGCTCAAACCTCTGGACTATGGACTTATACAAATGGGGGCATTCTAACCAAGGGACTGAGGACCTTCCAATGATTTGGAAGCAACCAGAGACTTGACTTAAGCCAGCATTTATTCCATCACTGCTACAAGCCTGAATCAAGAACTTTGCAATTATTTTATGTATTTGATTCCTTTAACCAATTTTAACTCTCACCTTTCTTTCTTTCTTGCTTGCTTTCTTTCTTGCTTTCTTAAATAAATAAACCTTTAGATTTTAGCTACTAAAGGATTGGCAACAGCGTGATTATTGGGTAAGATCTGCGTTATATATTGACCTGGGTGTGTGGCTGGTCCTTTGGGATCAGAAGAACCTTTTATCTGATGAAATTGGTTTGAAAGAACCACTCATCTTTAAGTCTCTTGTTTTTGGTGGTGATACAAGGACTGGAATACCTAAGGAAACTGCTTTTCTGACTTCTTGTTAGCCAGTGGGGTGAAACAGAAGTTTACTTTTGTTGCTGGCTTGATATATCTTATGGGAGAATAACCACCAGTTTTGGGGTGTGTCTGCCCTATTTTTCGGCAGTTTGTCCTGAATTTGGTATTCTCAGTTGTGACGCCCAGAGGCACGGTTACAGTATCACTGGACTGGTTCAGACTTGCAGTAACTCTAGCCTTCCAAATAGCGCAGGGGGACTGGGTGGCTCAAAGGATTAGTCATGAAAACCCAGCATTTCTAGACACATTGGTAGTGGCCAAGGACTCAAAAAGTAACAGCAAAAAAGTTTGTACATACATCAGAAGCAGGAAGCCTGCTAAACAATCAGTGGGGCCACTGGGCAATCAAGGTGCTAAAGGAGCACTCAAGGAAGTTAAGGGCATTGCGGAGAAGCTAAATGAATTCTGTGCATTTGTCTTCACTGCCGGAGGATGTGGGAGAGATTCCCACACCTGAGCCATTCTTTTTAGGGGACAAATCTGAGGAACTGTCCCAGATTGAGGTGTCAGTAGAGGAGATCTTGGAACAAATTGATAAATTAAACAGTAATAAGTCACCAGGACCAGATGGTATTCACCCAAGAGTTCTGAAAGAACTCAGATATGATATTGCAGAACTACTAAGTGTGGTATGCAACCTATCGTTTAAATCAGCCTCTGTTCCAGATGACTGGAGGACAGCTAATGTGGATGCCAATTTTTAAAAAACGCTTCAGAGGCGACCCTGGCAATTATAGGCTGATAAGCCTAACTTCAGTACCAGGCAAATCGGTTGAAACTGTAGTAAAGAACAGAATTATCAGACACATAGATGCACACAAGTTGTTGGAGAAGAGTCAACATGGCTTTTGTAAAGAAAAATCATGCATCACCAATCTATAAGAATTTTTTGAGGGGGTCAACAAGCATGTGGGTAAGAGTGCTTCAGTGGATATAGTGTACTTGGACTTTCAGAAAGCCTTTGATAAGGTCCCTTACCAAAAGCTCTTAAGCAAAGTAAGCTGTTATGGGATAAGAAGGAATGTGCTCTCATGGATCAGTAATTGGCTAAAAGACAGGAAACAAAGGATAGGAATAATTGGTCAGTTTTCAGAATGGAGAGAGGTAAATAGTGGTGTCCCCCAGGGATCTATACTGAGACCAATGCTGTTGAACATATTCATACATGATCTGGGAAAAGGGGTAAACAGTGAGGTGGCAAAATTTGCAGATGATACAAAATTACTCAAGATAGTTAAGTCTTTATGACTGTAAAGAGCTACAAAGGGATCTCACTAAACTGGGTGACTGGGCAACATGAAATGCAGATGAACTTTAATGTTGATAAATGCAAAGTAATGCACATTGGAAAACATAATCCCAACTATACATACAAAATGATGGGATCTGTTACCATTCAGGAAAGAGATCTTGGAATCATTGTGGATAGTTCTCTGAAAACATCAGCTCAATGTGCAGCAGCAGTCAAAAAAGCTCTGTTATGTTAAGAACCATTATTAGGAAAGGGATAGAATAAGACAGAACCATCAAGAAAGGGATAGATAATAAGACAGAAAATATCACAATGCCACTATATAAATCCATGATACGCCCACACCTTGAATACGGCCTGCAGTTTTGGTCACCCCACCTCAAAAAAAGATATATTAGAATTGGAAAAGGTACAGAAAAGGGCAACAAAAAATGATTAGGGGTATGGAGCAACTTCCATATGAGGAGAGATTAAAAAGACTGAAACTTCTCAGGTTGGAAAAGAGACAATTAAGAGAGGATATGATAGAGGTCTATAAAATCATGACTGGTGTGGAGAAAGTGAATAGGGAAGTGTTATTTACTTCTTCTCATAACACACGAACTACGGGTCACCCAATGAAATTAATAGGCAGCAGGTTTAAAACAAACAAAAGTACTTCTTCACACAACACACAATCAACCTGTGGAGCTCATTGTCGGGGACGGTGTAAAGGGCAAAACTATAACAGGGTTCAAAAAAGAATTAGGTAAGTTCATGGAGGATAGGTCTATCAATGACTATTAGCCAAGATTGTCAGGGATGCAACCCCAGGCTCTGGGTGGCCCTAGCCTCTAATTGTCAGAAGCTGGGAATGATGGATCACTTTATGATTGCCTGTTCTGTTCATTCCTTAGGAAGCACCTGGCATTGGCCACTGTCTGAAGACAGGACACTGGGCTATATGGACCATTGGTCTGACCCAGTATGGTCGTTCTTATGTTCTAACATCACAAGCATCCAACAGCTGCTCCGTGATCTAGGCTCTCACCATCCATTTTTCTAATGGACAAGCATCTGCATCCCAGAAAAGCACTACCAGAGTCGGCAAAGTCTGGCCTCCAATCTCAACAGGGAACCCAAGAAATCAATGGGCCTGTTGGCTCAACTAAGGGGTCCTTCCAGCCTGGACAGCAGAGGGCCACATTGGGCAGGGCAATTAGAGAAGCTTGCTCTGCTTGGCCTGCACCCATTTTGGGGAGGAGGGTGTGACGAGGGGCCCAGAGGGGGTGTGGTGCCCAGCACCTGTCACCAACACTAACATGGCAAATATAACAGTGGTGAGATGGATCTCTCTCTGCACCTGCGCAGTAAAGAACACTCATACAGCAAGTGAAATTCACCCAAGGTAGGGCGTTAAGTGGGAGGCACAGATGGGTGGCCCAGGGGTGAATTTTACCCAGCTTACCTGGTGTGTGATGTTGTTTCAATGGCACATGTCATCCAGTCAGCAGGACTTTCTGTCCCTGTTCTTGAAACCTCCGGTGAAGCATTTCCAATAACTGCTTTGGACCCACTGCTGCTTGGCAGGATCCCTGCCATGAGCCTGAAAAGCAGCGGCCAAGTCAAAATGAAGACAAAGCACCTGGAGCCGTTGATGGACGACCGGCAGAGCCGCCGTCAAATTGGCCTCTCACACAATACACAGACGGAGACACAAATCAATGCAAAGTGTTTAAACCCCAGAAAAAAAAATCAACACATCTATCACACTTAGTTATAGGTCCTTTTTAGACCAGACACTTGCATCAGTTTGATATCAGGGACCGGGCTGGATTAAACCTATCCAGACCTTAGGGACGCCAGTATCATGAGGCCCCACCCCCACTTGGAGTGGCAGGGTGTTTGCACTTGTGACACAGAGGCCAGCTGGCAAAGAGTTCACTGAGCTTTACAGGCAACTCCTGTCTCAGACCTGACAAACTCACTACAGCTAATACCCCGCTTTCATGGTACTGAGCCATAAAGGGTAGCATGTGAGGTCTCTACTGAAAGCTGGGAACTTATTGATACTGCTAATCATTGCAACTTGTGTGTACGGGTGATATTTAAGGAATAATGTAACTATATTGAAAATTATGCCCTTATGGGTCTTAAAGTGAAATTCAGTCACCAGGGAGTCATGTGTCTCCGTGATGGCCCATTCAAGCAGGCAGAACTTGTCACCCCTCCCTTTCTAGCTGATGATGTATGTATGGCTCTACTGTTGCAATGTCCCAGAAAAACCAATGGAAAATCACCAAAGTTACACTATAAACATCGAACTCATGTGGAAGTGCAGAGGAGCAATATGACAGTAAGGGCATCACCCCGGCTGTGAATCAAAACAAAACACTGATTCAGTGTAGCTCTGGGTGGAGAAAGATTCCCTGCATCCATTCACTGAGGTGGTACCTTGAGGAGCAGGGGCGTTTCATGAAAGATTGGGTTCTGGCTCCTTGGGGCCAGCAAACGCTGCAGAAGTCTCTAGTTTATTAGCTAGGAAAGGCCACTATTAATAGCTTTAGGCCCTAGTTTGCATTTTGTGGTTTTGTTTTGTACGTCACCATTTGTTTCCATCACGCACAATTGTCTCTGTTTGAATCTGGATTCTCTCTTTTTTGCGACACTTTTGAATGGATGCAGGGGCTGGGGGTGCATCTCTTGTCAGCTGGCCGAGCTGGCATAGCCCAGAGGAGAGTGCATGAATGGCTGACAGGCTGGTTGTGTTAGGGAGCTAGTACAGGCAAGGCTCCCTTACGCTGGGAGAAGGAGGCAACAAGGTGACTCACAGCCCTGGCTGCCCCGAGAAGCATCACACTGAGCACCCCACAGATTATGTCATATGCCAAGATCATACAGGCAGTCTGCAGCAGAACTGGGAATGGAACCCAAGTCGCCCAGGCCAGCACATTAACCACTGGACCATCCTTCCTCCCAGGGCATACAGCCCCCTTCTTTCCTGCTGGGGGCACCTCTCCTCTCTGGAGCAGCAGGAGTGGCAATGGGATCCCCTCCGTCCCCCTGGAGAGGAAGGCCTGGCTGCAGAGGGCTCCCTACTACTTACCCATCTGCTGCGGTGAAGCTGTTTGGGTGGGTGGGGGCTGCACGCTCCTTCTGCCATACACAGAGCCCTCTGCTGGGGGTGAGGTGGGTGGAAGCCCCCAGAGCAATGGATTTGGGAGTTGACTCGCCATTGAGTTGCAAGAGGCATTTCATCCCTTTCACAGCTATTGCTTCAGGCTGTCTACAGACTCAGGCAGTCACCATTGTATCAATCACACCTGGGTCCTGGCTTCAACCTTTTCTTCACAACCCAAGATTGCCAGAAATAGTCATTAAAAAAAAAAAAAGGTGCGCTTGGACGCCAATGTGATCACATGACTCGAGGCCCTGATTTAAGAACGTGGGTGCTGGAGCCACCGAATGGCCCAGGGGACTGGGATCTCCCACCTCTAGGTTTGAATCTGGCCCACCATGGTGGCTGGAAGTCACTCCAATATGACTGAGATGAACCTCCCTGGTGCTCAGCTGCATTCCTAGGGGACAGGTCTCAACATAACAGTCCCCTCCCCCCCGCCCGTCACAGGAAGGCATTGTTCATAGACATCTCAGCCTTGAGGCTATGGACTTAACTGGCCACCGAGACCTAGCTACCCTTTCCCCACATAGGCTGATCCCAAGAAGCCCAGGGTTGGGGCACATTTGTAGGGAAGGGAAGTCAGCAATCCCATCCATGATTTAGGGAGACCCTGTGTGATAACTAGGCAACATGGGCTGGGACGGGAGCTGGGAAGCCAGAGAGAGACACAGCAGTGTCCTGTCCATGTCCAGAAACCTTAGTGAAGAATTTCCTTTATATTCAGTACAACCCATCCTGTCCCTTCTGCGCCATGAGACAATTGTGACAGACAGTCCTCTAGTTTCAGAGGGATTCCCTCAGGCTCTGCCCACCTCCTAGAGGATTGTTTCTGGTTTGCTGGTGGACCCCTGCCAGCCTGGGGCTGCAGAGACAGCTCCTACAGAGAGTGGCACAGCTCTGAGCCTGCCTGCTGGCCTGTGCTGGAGGAGGATGCACCCAGAACCTTGACCGACATGTCGGATAGGTCCTGTGAGGCTGCGTCCAGGGACCCTGTGACTGGAGAGACAGAGCCTGGGGGAGGGAAGGGGGCTATTCTCCTCTTCAGCCGCATGGGGAGGAAGTAGGGTTGCCAGGTGTCTGGTTTTCGACTGGAACGCTTGATCGAAAAGAGACCTTGGTGGGTCTGGTCAACACCGCTGACCAGGCCGTTAAAAGTCCAGCTGGCGCGGGGCTGGCAGGCTCCCTACTTGGCTCCATGCAGCTCCCGGGAAGTGACAACATATCCCTCCAGGGGTGGCGCCTGCAGACACGGGCAGCACGCAGAGCCACCTGGCCACGCCTATGCCTAGGAGCCAGGGGGACATGTCGCCGCCTCCCAGGAGCCACCTGAGTTAAGCCCCACCCGGAGCCTTCACCCCCTCCTACGCCCCAAGCCCCTGCCCCAGCCCTGAGCCCCCTCCCGCACCCAAACTCCCTCCCGGAGCCCTCACCGCACACCCCAGAGCCCCCCTCCTGCATCCCAAACCCTTCATCCCCGGCCCCATCCCAGAGCCCGCACCCCCAGTCGGAGCCCTCATCCCCTCCCCCACCCCAACTCCCAGCCCAGTGAAAATGAGTGAGTGAGGGAGGGTGGGGGAGTGTGAGCGACGGAGGGAGGGGGGATGGAGTGAGCGGGGTGGGGTCTCGAAGAAGGGGTAGGACAGGGGCGTGGCCTCGGGGAAGGAGCGGAGGGCAAGGGTGTTCGGTTTTCTGCGATTAGAAAGTTGGCAACCCTAGACTGTCTTGCCAGCTGTACAAGTGTAACCCACACAACTCCTGGGTGTGGTTCTGTCCCATCTAGTGGCACCGAGACCACTTAGAGAGAGAGTTAAATGAGTCTGCTCTACAGCCTGAGCAAATAGGCAGTTGGCTTTTAGCTCCTGCGGTAGAGGCTCATGCACTGAGGTCCCCGGTTCAATCCCACCCGCTGATCCCTGGGGTCTGTTGGTGTTACACAAGCACATAGTAAGAGCCAGCCCGTGCTTTTACAATCTAAACAAGCCAGATGGACAAACAGTGAGAGAAAGGAGGTGCAGATGTGGAGCTGATGCACAGAGCTACTAAGTGACTTGCCCAAGGTCACGCAGTGAGTGTAGGACAGAGCTGGGAACTGAACTCACCTGTCCCATCCCAGCACCTTAACCACCAGCCCACGCTTCCTCTCAACTGTGATGAAACTCTTGCGGCTCACTCCAAGCCCTGTGCCCACTCGCCCCAGGGTGGGACCCCCTCAAATGAACAGGCACCATCTGCGAGTGGCAACAGGGGAGACTATGGGAGCTTCTCCCATTCAAGTCATTGTATGTTCCACTCATGCAGCAAGGATAAGAGAGGATGCTGCAAAAGCCACTGGTTGCCTGTTGCCTGAGGTCTGCCGCTTATTCTGTTCAAGGGGATTCTGAGACGTAAATCAGTCTGTTGCTGTGGCAGCTGACAAGTGTGTATCTCAGGCAGGAATGGGTTGTTTTCCCCTCCCCCCAGTCTCTCCTCTGTTACACGGTGAAGAACACATCATCGATTCACCTTCAACTGCAAACGAGTCCAAGGTCCTGGACCCATAGCAATCAACCGATATCAAAGGCAGCAGCATCCCCTTCCTTTTACCAGGATGGCATGTGTCAGAGAGAGTGGCGGAGAATAGAAATGGGAGGATGGACTGCCTCTCACTCATCTATCTATCCAGGGCATTTGGAGACCCATCAATTTATCCATAGCACTTATACAACACTTTGCAGCTTCAAAGCACTGTGCAGTAACCAATTAACCCTCCCCATATTCTGGGAGGTACGGGGAACTGAGGCATAGAGAGGCTAAGGGATTTGCCCACTGGCAGAGAAGGAAGTGGCATGGAAGGATGGTCTTGTGCTCCAAGCAGGAGTTGTGGGGTCTATTCCTGACTGCGCTACATACTTAGGCCTGATCAACACCTAAAACGTAGGCTGACCTAACTACATCACTCAGGGGTGTGAAAAATTCATCCCCCGAGAGGTGTGATTAAGCCGACCTAATCCGTGCTGTAGACACCGGATGGATGAATTCTTCCATTAACCTAGCTACTGCCGCTCAAGGGGGTGGATTTACTACAGCGGTGGAAGAATCTCTTCTGTTGCTGTAGCTAGTGTCTACATAGCCGCGGCATAGCTGCTGTAGCACTGGCACACTTGCTGTGTGAGCGTAGGCAGTCGCTCCAGTTCTCCCACTCCCACTCCCAACTGCAGAGGGGGGTAATACTTCTGCCCTAGGTCCTAGGCATGGTGGGAGGGTGAAGTGATGTTTATAAAGATCGTTGGGATTCTCAGAGCCAGGATTAGAACTCAGCAGCTCCTGCTCTATGCTTATTTCTCAAGACCATGCTACCCCTAGAGTTGACTTGTTAGTTCTTTGCTGCTGCTAAGGCTGAAGGTGTGGGAAACGGACTCACCAAGGGCAAAGGTGGGATTGGAAACTCTCTGGGGTACAGGCCACAGAGATGACCCGTACCTGCCAACAGGGGAGGGGCAGAGTGAGGGCAGCAGCTTCAGCACATGGTACTGAGCATGCTCAGTCCGGGTGAGCATGCTCAGTACAAGCCAAGCAGGCCATCTTTTTGTTCTGTCTTTACACAGCACCTAAGTACAATGGGAGCCTGGCCTACAACCAGAGTGCTTAGGTGCTATCGCAATACAAATAAATTATACTACTACTACTAACAGGATGACAAGTGACTGAACCCAGTGGCTCAAATGAGATCCATTTCTAGTTGAGATCATGGACTTGTTCCATTAAGTCCTAAACATTTATTATTTCCATTTTCTCCCTCTGCAGCAAAATCTCTTCAAACATATGCAGATTTACTATTCTACCTGAAGAACAGAGAGACATTTTCAGTCTGTTGAAGAAATAAAAACACATCAAGGAACGCAGTAAGGGCGAAGTAGTTAGATAAAATACTTTCTATATTTATACACTGAGATTTGAAGGAGGTTTTGGTTTTTATATATATATGTCTATATAAACACACTATATAGACACACATGTGTCCTTAACCATGCAATGAAAGATATGGACCAAGGTATATACTTGAAATACCGGCATGATGGTTCAATTTTTGACCTCCATCGCCTGAATGCAAAGACTAAGACAGTGCAGAAATTCCTTCTTGAGGTACTCTTTGCTGATGACTGTGCCCTCATGGCTCACACTGAAAATGATCTTCAGCACATTGTCAACAAGTTTGCTGAGGCCTCGCAACTTTTCGGACTAACTATCAGCCTCGGAAAGACAGAAGTTCTCCATCAACCTGCACCTGGATCAAATGCTTCTGTCCCGAGTATCTCCATTGACGGCACTCAGCTGAAAGTAGTGGAGAACTTTAAATACCTGGGTAGTGTCATATCCAGTGATGGATCACTGGATAATGAGATCAACGCACGAATATCCAAAGCAGGCCAGGCACTTGGCTGTCTGCGTGTCAAAGTTTTAAATCACCACAACATCCGGATGTCAACAAAACTGCTTGTGTACAGACAGGGCCGGCTCTAGGATTTTTGCCGCCCCAAGCAAAAACAATTTTGGCCGCCCCCCCCCCCCCGTTTTTTAATTACCCCACCCCCGGCCCCACCTCAACTCCTCCCCTTTCCCAAATCCCCAGCCCTGCCTCCTCCCCCCAGGCTCTCAAGCCTAGGAGGGAGGGAGGGAGGGGGAGAAGCGGCGCCCGCGCCGCGGCCACTCGGAGTCTCCCCCTCCCTCCCAGGCTCTCAAGCCTGGGAGGGAGGGCGAGTAGCGGCGCGCGAGCGGCAGCGGAGGTGAGCTAGGGCAGCCGGGGCACATTTTTAGGGGCAGCATTCTGGCGCCGGCTGTGCCGCCCCTAAAAATGTGCCGCCCCAAGCACCAGCTTGTTTTGCTGGTGCCTAGAGCCGGCCCTGTGTACAGAGCTGTTGTTCTTTCATCTCTTTTGTACGGGTGCGAAACATGGACACTATATAGGCGTCACATCAAGCAGCTCGAAGCATTTCACATGCGCAGCCTCCGCAACATCATGAAGATCCGCTGGCAAGACAAAGTGCCCAATCTCGAGGTCCTCGAGAGAACCCAGATGACAAGCATCGAAATGATGATCATGAAGTCACAGCTACGTTGGACCGGTCATGTTAGCCGCATGGATGCCAACAGAATCCCCCGTCAGCTTCTGTATGGTGAGCTGTCCCAGGGCATCCGGCATATAGGTCGTCCACGGAAACGTTACAAGGACACCATCAAAGCCAATCTGCAGTACACCAGTATCAAACCTAGGGACCTTGAGGACGTTGCCAGCGACAGAACAGTGGCGTGCAACAGTCAGAAATACCTGCATCGCCTTTGAGGAAGACCGCTGCCGGCGTCTACAAGAGGCACGCAAACGACGTCACAGAGCATCAGCAGCGCACAATCCACTGACCGCGAACTTCCCGTGCACCATCTGCAGCAAAATGTGCACCTCTAGAATTGGCTTGTACAGTCACCAGCGGGCACACCATGAGCCCAACAATAGATGATCTGCACAGATGTGTCATCATCGGCTCGATGGACTACCAAGAAAAAGATACACACTATAACAATTAGATGATATGATTCAATTAAGAAGTTCAGGCCAAGCTTTCCATATTATAAAGCTGTGTTTTCATCTGAGCTTCTAGTGATGACTGCAAGCCAATCAACTTTTCATATTGGCATCAGTTTAAAATATGGCCTTAAATTACATAGTTAATGATAGAGGAGCATTTTTGCACAGCATCTTCATCCAAAAAGGGATCCCAAAGTGCTTTTTTTTAACTGACCAATAAAGCTATGGGCTAAATCCCACTTGCCTTAGCCCCTTCAAGCTAAGTGGGACTGCTTATTTTACATAAGTAAACTGGATTTGTCTGGAACCACTTCAGAAAAAATTCAGCCACCTCTGGGGTGGAACTCAGCAGCTGTTTAACAGCGCACAGCAATGCTGCACAATAGTTTTAGCTGCAAAGTGAAAGACCACTTTATCCAGTTGAACTTTCAGGGGGAATTTAAATATGCAGAATGTCACTTAAATTCTACACCGTTTAGATGTAAACACACACTCGCACAGCAATCTATTTGAGCTCATCTGGTAAAACCCAGGGTCTGTTTTACATAGAAATGTTTGGGTCTGATGAGGAAAGAAATGAAATGTGCAACCCAGCTACCCTGAAGTTTATACATGCAAATCTCGCTTTGATTAACAGATGTGTTACCTAAATAGGCCTAGAGATGTTTAGCTTCTTCCTTTGACAGTTTGGTGACAAAAACCGTTGCTGTATCAACAAAATTCTGCCTGGAATAAACATGAGGGTAAATGACAGGTAATCTAGGATGGAGCGCGAGGAGGCTGAGGCAAACCACTGGATAGCTCTGCACAATGCTGGTTTATTGAACTGCACAAACGGAGACCCAGAATGAGATTAACACACTATAGTTCTGTCTGGGCCACTTACCTTTATGGATTAAGGGCCTGATTCAAAGCCCCCTGAAGTAAATGGAAAGACCCCTATTGACTTCAATGGCTTTTGAGTCAAGCGCCTGTAAAGTGAAGGGATGGACAACATTGACTAGATATAACGCAGGCAGGCACAACCACCGTCTCTGTGCCCTACAGCCCTGAATCTCCTTACAGTCACACACACAACAGCTCTTGGCAGTACAGTGCGGACTCCTCCAATGCTCCTCAGGCCTGACCCGCTGCACCGCCTGCCATTACAGTCCTGGGCCGCCCCAACAACACTCAGAATCACAATGAAACTGCTCATTCGAGCCCAACTGGGTTTTTTTTTTAGATTTTTCAATTCACACAAAAAAATTGTTTTCAGTTCCACACAAAAGCTTTTTTTTCAGAATCGCCGGGGGCGGTGTGGGAAGCGTATGCCGTGGTGGGGGTGGGAGGGTGGAGCATGGTGCGTATACCTTGGGGTTTATGTGTATGTAGCGTATACCTTGATAGGATGTAGCATTTATCATAAGGGAGGGGGTATGTGTAGCATATACCGGGGGGGGAGGGAGGCAAGAGTGTACCATGGTGTGCATGTGAGGAGGGAGCAGGTGTGTACCAGGATGCATGTGCTTGTGCGTGGAGCATGTGTCTACTGTGGGGAGGAATAATGTGTCCAATGCATGAAGGGGCTGTTGGCCCCTTATTGAAACGTATGGGTTTTTGGTTGCCCAGACCCAGGAGGGGCGACGTGGCTGGGCGAGAGGGCGTTACACACCAGACCCAGAGGGGGGAACTTGGCTGGGCGAGAGTGCGTTACGCACCAGACCCAGAAGGGGCGACGTTGCTGGGCGAGAGGGCGTTATGCACCAGACCCGGAGGGGGGAACGTGGCTGGGCGAGAGGGCGTTATGCACCAGATCCAGGAGGGGGGAACGTGGCTGGGCGAGAGGGCGTTACGCACCAAACCCAGGAGGGGCGACGTCACTGGGCGGGGGGGCGTTACGCACCAGACCCAGAAGGGGCAACGTCGCCGGGTGAGAGGGCGTTACACCCCAGACCCAGGAGGGGCGATGTCACTGGGCGAGGGGGCGTTACGCACCAGACCCAGAGGGGAACATGGCCTGAGAGGAGGCCAGAACCGAAGGTGGAGAAGAGGTTCCATGAGAGAGTCCAAACCCATCCATGCGAAGTGCCCCCCTCCCCCCAGCACTGTCAGAGCAGCACGTCCAGGTCTAGGCAGAAGACACTGGGCTAGTAAATTGGTTGCGGTTATAAGGTTTATTGCACTTTGGAGAGTGCTGCACTGAACCTTACCCAAGCCATGTCCTCATGGGGCTTACACTGTGAAGGGTTCCTTACTCCCCAAAGAAAGGGCTTTGGTGTAAATAACTTGTGTGTGTGTTTAAGTGAAGTGCAGCGATCACTGGTTACAAAGGTAACAATTGAGTTAGGAGGATCTTGGAGTAGGGACACCCTCACCCCTGCCCGAGTTCCCTCGAAGAGACTGAGGTAAACACCCAGGACCTCCTGGGCTCAGTCCTCCCTGTGATGCAAGTCCTATTCTCACGGGGCCAGGAGGGAAAGTCAAGGTGGGCAGGCACCTGGGCGAAGTGAATCACCGTGGGGACTTCTATTCTCTCTTCACGCCACTCAGCCAGGGTACTGCGCACATAAAGAAACTCCCCTACTACAATGGGACAAATGCCCAGTTTATACATGGTCTGTGCACACAAGGGGAGTGAGCGCGTACCAGGGGGTCTGTGCAGGACGGGGGAGGGTGTTGCTAGGGGGAGCCAAGCGTCTACTGGGATGTTTGCTAGTGCTAGAGGGGCCAAGTGTGTATCTTGCACTCTGGGGGCGGGGAGAAAGAGCATATGGTAGAAGGGGGTGTGCACATGCCCAGGGGCTGAGCTTGTGCTAGGGGGCTGAATGTGTACTGGGGGCAGGCAGGTGCAGGGGGGGGCGAACGTGTACTGGGGTGTGTGCGCTGAGGGAAGGATCTGAGCAGGTACCAGGGTGTGTGCAGTGAGAGAAGGGGACTGAACACGTACTGGGGTGTGTGCGCTTGTGAGGGGAGGCAAACGTGCACAAGGGAGTGTGTGTGCATCAAAAAGGGCAAACTAGTATGGGGGGTGCATATACGTGAGGTGGCCAAGCATATACTGGGGTAGGGTATGTGATAGATGGAGCCAAGCATGTACCGTGTATGCACTAGTGCTAAGCGAGGCCAAGTTCATACTGGGATGTGTGTGTGCATTGGGGGGGAACCAAGTGCATACCAGGATGTGCACCCAGGAGGGGGAACAAGCGCGTACCAGAATGTGCACACACAAGGGGGAACGAGTGTGTACCAGGATGTGCACACACGAGGGGGAGCGAGTGCATACCGGGATGTGCACTCACAAGGGGGAATGAGTGTGTACCAGGATGTGCACACACGAGGGGGAACGAGTGCGTACCAGGATGTGCACACACGAGGGGGAACGAGTGCGTACCAGAATGTGCACACACAAGGGGGAACGAGCGTGTACCGGGATGTGCACACACGAGGGGGAACGAGTGTGTACCAGGATGTGCGCACACGAAGAGGAGCGAGTGCATACCGGGATGTGCACTCACCAGGGCCGGCTCCAGGGTTTTTGCTGCCCCAAGCGGCGGGGAAAAAAAAAAAAAAAAGCCGCAATCGTGATCGGCGGTACTTTGGCGGAAGCTCCACCATGCTGCTTTCTTCTTCGGCGGCAACTCAGCAGCTGGTCCTTCCCTTCGAGAGGGACCGAGGGACCCACCACCGAATTGCTGCCAAAGAGCCCAACGTGCCGCCCCCTTCCCCTTGGCTGCCCCAAGCACCTGCTTGCTGAGCTGGTGCCTGGAGCCAGCCCTGGCACTCACAAGGGGGAACGAGCGTGTAGTGGGATGTGTGCACATGCAGGGGAGCGAGCGCGTACCGGGATGTGCACTCACGAGGGGAGCGAGCGCGTACCGGGATGTGCACTCACGAGGGGGAGCGAGCGCGTACCGGGATGTGCACTCACGAGGGGGAGCGAGCGCGTACCGGGATGTGCACTCACGAGGGGAGTGAGCATGTACTGGGATGTGCACTCACGAGGGGGAGCGAGCGTGTACCGGGATGTGCACTCACGAGGGGGAGCGAGCGTGTACCGGGATGTGCACTCACGAGGGGAGCGAGCGTGTACCGGGATGTGCGCACAAGAGGGGGAACGACCATGTACCGGGATGTGCACTCACGAGGGGGAGCGAGTGCGTACCGGGATGTGCACTCACGAGGGGAGCGAGCGTGTACCGGGATGTGCGCACAAGAGGGGGAACGACCATGTACCGGGATGATGTGGGAAACCGTCTGGCTGTCCTATCCCCTCTCACCATTCAAGCTGGCCAGTCAGGAGTGGAGAAGAGGAAGCTCTGAGAGCTTTCAGATGTGCTGCTTGTTACCATGGAAACGCCTTCCTCAGTAGCCAGGCTGGCCGGGTGTCTGTCTGTCTAGCTCTGGCTGCATGGGGTGTTGGGAGGGAAAGGGGGAGGTGGGGCCGGGAAGGAGGGGGTGGTGATGTGCAGAATGGCTTCTGTTTGCTGGGCTCCCAGCGCTGCAATTGAGAGACACCTCAGGCAGGCCAGGGCAATGTGCTGACGCCTCCCTGCAGGAGCGCTCTAGTGTAGGCAGCGAGCGGCTCTCTGACCACTCCAATCGCCCCCGGCTCAGCTTCGTCCCGGGGCAGCCAGGGCTGCTGCCGAATGCTCTGGAGAGCATGGGCACTGACTCCGTGGGGTGCTCCGGGGCTGGAGCACCCATGGGGAAAAATTAGTGGGTGTTCTGCACCCACCGGCTGCCAAGCTCCCCGCCCCGCCTCCCCTCACCTCCACCGCCTCCTCCCCTGAGCAGGCCGCGTCCCCACTCCTCCGCCTACCTCCCAGCGCTTCCCACCGCCAAACAGCTGTAGCACGCTCCGAGAGGGGGGAGGAGCGGGAACGTGGCGCACTCAGGGGAGGAGGCGGGGCCGGGATTTGGGGAAGGAGTCGAATAGGGGCAGAAGGGGGCGGAGTTGGGGCGGGGACTTTGGGGAAGGGGTTGGAATGGGGGTGGGAGGGGCAGGGGTGGAGTCGGGGCGGGGCCGAGGAGGGTTGAGCACCCACCGGTGCCAGTAGAAGTCGGCGCCTATACATGTGAGTGCAATGGCCAATGCCGACATGACTAATGAGAACATCCAGTGGTGTCAGAGAGGAGACAGTTTACAAGGCCCTCAGGCTTCATGGCATCAGCCACCCACTCACTAAGGGATGGGGTGGGGAAGGACCGTCCGCTCTGGTCAGGTTATTCCATAGCTGTCTGTTCTGCGGCTGGAGACAAGATTCTGTCTGGTAAGTCCCATGGCTTAGCTCAGCCAGAGAACGTGGGCTAAGGCAGAGAGCTCCGTGGGAGCAGCGTTTCATACTGCTGCCAAGCCACGGAACGAGTGTCTGTCTGGATCGCAGTAGGAGCCAGCTCCAGTCCTGATGCCCCTCCCCGCCATTCCTGTCTGGGGCCCCTTGAATGACAGCCACTCATGAGATCACCCACCCGGTCCAGCCTTCCACCTCTCCGATCTGCAGCTGAACCAGACCCCTTCCAAGCCCACACCCAAAACAAAGGGGACAGGTTCAGGCCTGGGGATTCAGATCCAACCTTCCCCCCAAATGCAAAAGGGGGGAGGAAGCCCCCAACCTGGGGTTCCAGTTCAGACCAATCCTGTGTTATTACTGTGTCGCCCCTTCACGATCCAAGCTCTACGATAAGGCCTGAGTGCTGGCCCCATTAACGGCAATGGGGGCTTCACCACCAACTTCCCCGGGACAAGGATTTAGACCTAAGGCCTTCAATGGCGAAGAGGACTGTCAGGGTTCCTTCCCCACTCTGAACTCTAGGGTACAGATGTGGGGACCCGCATGAAAGCCCCCTAAGCTTATTTACCAGCTTAGCTTATCAGTAAGCTGCCACCCACCAAATCGTTTATGAGTCATTTGGAAACTCTGTCTTCCCCCCAAAATATCTCCCTCCCAAGTACTATAATCCTTCCCTGGGCAGCCTTGAGAGACTTCTCCACCAATTTCCTGGTGAACACCGATCCAAACCCTTGGATCTTAAAACAAGGAGAAATTAACCATTCCCCCTCCTTTCCCCCACCAATTCCTGGTGAGTCCAGATCCAACCCCCTTGGATCTTAAAACAAGGAAAAATCAATCAGGTTCTTAAAAACAAGGCTTTTAATTAAAGAAAGAAAGGTAAAAATCATCTCTGTAAAATCAGGATGGAAAATAACTTTACAGGGTAATCAGATTCAAAGAGCCCAGAGGAACCCCCTTTAGCCTTAGGTTCAAAGTTACAGCAAACAGAGGTAAACCCTCTAGCAAAAGGAACATTTACAAGTTGAGAAAACAAAGATAAAACTAACATGCCTTGCCTGGCTGTTACTTACAAGTTTGAAATATGAGAGACTAGTTCAGAAAGATTTGGAGAGCACGGATTGATGTCCGGTCCTTCTTAGTCCCAAGAGCGAACAACCCCCAAAACAAAGAGCACAAACAAAAGCCTTCCCCCCACCAAGATTTGAAAGTATCTTGTCCCCTTATTGGTCCTTTGGGTCAGGTGTCAGCCAGGTTACCTGAGCTTCTTAACCCTTTACAGGTAAAAGGATTCTGGTGTCTCTGGCCAGGAGGGATTTTATAGTATTGCACACAGGAGGGTTGTTACCCTTCCCTTTATAGTGATGACAAGGACAATGAACAGCTCCTCTGCAAGGGCTCAAATCACAGCCAAAGAGGCCAGTCCTGCAATGTGCAGGAACTGGTCAGCTTCTTGCAAGGTGAGCGTCTCAATGAGCTTGCTTCCCAAGTAGGGTGACCAGCAAGTGTGAACAATCAGGACAGGGGATGGGCGCGTATATAAGACAAAGCCCCAACTATCAAGGGGGCCTGTCCCTATAAAAGCAGGACATCTGGTCACCCTATTCCTGGGTGAGATCATTCTCCCTTGGAAGCACTTGACAAAATGCCTGCAGCTGACTAATGAAATACGCTCGGCCTTTCTCGGCCTAGATGGAGGCCAAAAGTCTCATTGCTAAAGGACTGACCTTTCCCGCCCCCAAAACACTGCTAGGGGCACACTGGTGAATAAACCTGCGCTGTTAGCAGGCGACTTCCATTTCTAGGGCTGTGAGTCTGGCAGCAAATACTAACAACACATTAAAAAAAAAGTTTACTAACAACACATTAAAAAATCAGCAAGGAAGCTAATTGGGACCAATTGTGGTGGTACAGATACCAGATCAGACTATAATCCTGTTCTGTATCAGGCTCCATTCGTAATCTTGTAATAGATTCGTAATCTATATGGGACAAAACACACAGGGCTAGTGCAGGGGGTTGTGCATCTGATTGGGGTAGCGAACGGGACTCAGCCCCTTTATATACAACATACTCCAATAAAGCCCTTCAGTGCTAGATAAATGGCATATATTCTCCTATACGGAGAAATTCACCCATAGGCAACAAATACCCTAAATCTCACCTACTAGGGTTAGGACCAATGCACAGGCTTTGTGGTGGCTCTCTGCACACAGGGTGAATTTCACCCATTATGATCACATCCACTACTGCTCTTTTCCATGCATTTTATTTATTTATTTATTCTGCGTAGTATTTATTTATTGTGGATGGCTTCTGTATTTTACTAAACTGCAAGAAAATATGTAAACAGCAAATGATCAAAACAATCTCTCTGTGTATCTAAGTGCACGCCAGCCAGATGGAGATAATTCATGAAGATGCTTAGCAAGACTAGACATTGTTTAGCTTTTCTGAATGCAGGTGGTTTCTAGACACATCAATAATGAATCCAATGAACAATTCCTGGAGGTGTAAGAAGTTCTAGTGCTCACTCCCGCCCCTTTACAAAGAACTGAATTAAACTTTTTTTTTAATGTGTTGTTAGTATTTGCTGCCAGACTCACAGCCCTAGAAATGGAAGTCGCCTGCTAACAGCGCAGGTTTATTCACCAGTGTGCCTGAAGCCTGAACTAAAAGGGATTGCTTCCTGAAGTGAGAGCATAGTTAATTCAGTTAATTAACAGTGTTTGGCCTCTGAAGGTAGTCAGCAAGGAAGCTAATTGGGACCAATTGTGGTGGTACAGATACCAGTTCAGACTATAATCCTGTTCTGTATCAGGCTCCATTCGTAATCTATATGGGACTATAATTCAGGATAGCATAATAAGAATAATCCTTAGCTGAGTTTAATACATCCTGTGGTGTGTGTGAGATAGAATTTTACTTAAAATATATACAGAGCTCTTGTTGATTCTTTGTTACTGGCTTCCCCAAATTTAATGTGTCCCTTTTCCCTCGCCCCCAGTAGTGTTTTCTTTGTTTCATGCAACAGACTCCGTGTGTGCACAGGGGGAGTACTGCCCGTCAAGGGAACCCGGGGGCGGGGGTTAGTTTTCTCAGGTTTCTGGGTGGGGACTCAAGCCAGTGCTATTGAAGGAGGCCGTAGAGAAATAAACATGGGTCTCTTTGCTGCCAAGGACACCTCGCAGAAGGATTACACATGACCTGCTTTTGTGAGGGAGATTTCCTCTCCTAGGGTTGCATGGTTCTGGGTGTGTTTCTCCATCCACAGCATAGTCTGTTTGGGTTTCTCTGTATGATGGTTACTATGGGAGGCTTCATTTCTTTTATCACTATGGAGCGAATGCCTGTTGGCTCCATGGCCTTGCGATTTGTTAGGGGCATACCAGAGTAGTTAGAGACGGATACAAATCAAAGGTACCACAGAAATAGCCAGTGGAATTATATGTTTAGAATCTGATTTTTCTCGCCAGTGCTGGGAGCTGCTGAATCATTTGGTCTCTCTTTCTCTTACTTTCTTACACACACACAAACATGGCAGGTGCCCATACTCAGTATTTGATCCAATTCTCTCCTGAATAAATCTAGGCTCTGATTCAGCAAAGCACTGAAGGATGTGCTGATGCATCCTGCTACCTTTCCCTACACCAAAACAAAACACACACACACACACTTTCACTCCACAGTGGCTTATTTTGAAGATGAAGGAAAACAGGGGGGGGGGGGGGGGAAAGAACAAAAGTAAAGTTTCCAGGAGAGAGCACAGTATGCATGTGCCTCTTTTCTAACACGCTGCAGCAACACTGAGAACAAACTCTGCTGAACTCAGAGTTTTTAGACATTTTCACATACAATACGCAGACAGCAAAAGACATACCTTACATATCCTCCTCTGTTATTCTCTCACCTGCAATGGCTGGAAAGGGTCCAAATTAGGGCTGTCGATTAATCGCAGTTAACTCACGCAATTAACTAAAAAAAATTAATCACACTTAAAACATTTTATCGTGATTAATTGCAGTTTTAATCACACTGTTAAACAATAGAATACCAACTGAAATGTATTAAATATTTTTGGATGTTGTTCTACATTTTCAAATATACCGATTTCAATTACAACACAGAATACAAAGTGTACAGTGCTCACTTTATATTATTTTTATTACAAATATTTGCACTGTAAAAATGATAAACAAAAGAAACAGTATTTTTCAATTCACCTCATACAAGTACTGTAGTGCGATCTCTTTGTCATGAAAGTGCAACTTACAAATGTAGATTTTTTTTTGTTACATAACTGCACTCAAAAATAAAACAATGTAAAACTTTAGAGCCTACAAGTCCACTCAGTCCTACTTCTTGTTCAACCAATCACTAAGAGAAATAAGTTTGTTTACATTTACGGGAGCTAATGCTGCCCACTTCTTGATTACAATGTCACCTGAAAATGAGAACAGGTGTTCGCATGGCACTGTCATAGCTGGCGTAGCAAGATATTTAAGTGCCAGATGTGCTAAAGATTCATATGTCTCTTCATGCTTCGGCCACCATTCCAGAGGACATGCGTCCATGCTGATGATGCATTTTAAAAAAATAATGTGTTCATTAAATTTGTGACTGAACTCTTTTGGGGAGAATTCTATGTCTCCTACTCTGTTTTACCCACATTCTGCCATATATTTCATGTTATAGCAGTCTCAGATGATGACCCAGCACATGTTGTTCATTTTAAGAACACTTTCACTGCAGATTTGACAAAATGCAAAGATGATGGCTACAGCACTCGACCCAAGGTTTAAGAATCTGAAATGCCTTCCAAAATCTGAGAGGAATGAGGTGGAGAACATGCTTTCAGAAGTCTTACAAGAGCAACACTCTGATGCGGAAACTACAGAACCCAAGCCACCATCTGCTGCTGGTATCTGACTCAGATGATGAAAATGAACATGCTTCGGTCCGCGCTGCTTTGGATCGTTATCGAGCAGAACCAGTCATCAGCATGGACGCATGTCCTCTGGAATGGTGGTTGAAGCATGAAGGGACATATGAATCTTTAGCGCATCTGGCACATAAATATCTTGTGACGCCAGCTACAACAGTGCCATGCAAACGCCTGTTCTCTCTTTCAGGTGCCATTGTAAACAAGAAGTGGGCTGCATTATCTTCTGCAAATGTAAACAAACTTGTTTCTCTGGCTGAACAAGAAGTAGGACTGATTGGACTTGTAAGCTCCATAGTTTTACATTATTTTATTTTTGAATGCAGGTTTTTTTGGTACATAGTTCTACATTTGTAAATTCAACTTTCACGATAAAGAGATTGCACCACAGTACTTGTATTAGGTGAATTGAAAAATACTATTTCTTTTGTTTTTTACAGTGCAAATATTTATCATCAAAAATAAAATGAGCACTGTACCCTTTGTATTCTTCGTTGCAATTGAAATCAATATAATTGAAAATGTAGAAAACATCCAAAAATATTTAAATAAATGGTATTCGATTATTGTTTAACAGTGCGATTAATCACACGAGTAATTTTTTTAATCACACGATTAATCACCATTAATTTTTTTAATCGCTTGACGGCCCGTGTTAAAATTACTTTGGAAGCCACTAGCATCCTGCCTGTACCACCAAGCAGGCATTTCCCCAGCCTCCATCAGCTGCAACAAGCTTTCAAACCAAACAGATCAATGGGAGCTTTTTAAAATGATCATACAGATCCAAAGACTTGGCATTCAGCATCCACTGTAATGACAGCACGTTCCCATGTAACTGAAATCTGTAGCAGACCCAGGCACATATCTGAGACAATGGAGTCTAAAATGGACTTTACAATGTAAATTTATACTAAGTACCAGATTTCTTTGGGGTTTTTTTTTTTCCAGTGGTTCATTTTATTTGGCTTATTTTTTGGCAAGACGTTTCCTAGACGGAGAGACAATGCTGCCGTCATTCACGTTTTTATTTCTACAACTAGTGGGGCCATTGACCTATGGCGATTTACTCCAACTGAGGATCTGTCCCATTTTACTTAAAGTGGGCTGATGGCCTTGGTTTGGAAAGATCTTCGAGGTGGTCTGTGACAGGGTGCTGGGCTGGGACTCCTTAGCCAGCCTTCTGTCACGCCAGCGCCAATGAAGAGAGGTAAATTGGAGCTGGCTAGAAAAACCTGCACCTGATTGGCAAAGGAGAAACAGCTGATTAGCGTGGGGCTGCATAAAAGCCTCAGGGGAAGGAAGCCGGGGGGCAGACAGAAAGGGGGAAGCCAGAGAGTGGAAGGAGAGTGGGAGCTCTTTTCTCCTGGCTGCAAAGACTGAGACACCCTTAAGGCTGAAGCCCCCAAACTGTATATGGTGAGAAGGTGGTGGGATTGCACGCTGTAAATAAACTGCACCAGTGATTGCTGAACCTGAGGGTCTTTGAGTGGTCTTTGGAGCAGAGCAGAGGCAGGACCAAGGGGGGCCCTGCTATGCCCTGTTACATGATCACTGGGTCACATTTTTTAATGTTTCTTTTTCTTTTTAAACCTGGCACAGTGGATCGGGCACTGGGCTGGGATTCAGGGGATATGGGTTCTAGTGATGCTGCCATTAACCCACAGGATGACCTTGCTTCCTCTTCCCATGCCTCCGTTTCCCCGTCTGTAGAATGGGCCTCGTGATACTGACCTCCTGTGTAAAGTTTATGAGATCTATGGATGAGAAGCGCTAGATACGGGTTGGGTGTTATCACTAAGGTACTACTTTATATTAAGGTTCCATCTATAAATAGTTTTAAAGGGGTTAATAAATGATTAGTAGATGTTTTAATACATAGTCCGTCCATTGTTGGAGTCCAGCAGGCTACATATAATCCTCTATTCGGACCTAGAGGTCTGAAGAAGCAGATTTTATCAACTGAAATAAACAGAATGGTGGGCAGGGTGGCCTAATGGTTAGAACACGGGGAAAGGACTGAAAAGACCTACATTCAAAGCCTGGTTTTGTCTGTGACTTGTTATGACCTTGGGTGACCCTCTTCACTGCTTCTGTGCTTCGGTTTCCCTATCTATAGGATGGGGCCATTATTACTTATCTACATCCTGGCAGGGGTGGGTGGGAGTATCAGTCAATTAAGGTCACCCATTGATTTCAGTGGGGTTGGGGCCACAGACACACACAGACCTGTAGTGTATTAGTACGCTAGAGGGTAGGTTGACTTGGCCTGCCCTCAAAATCCTTTGCACTAGCTGGACTGATGCACCTTGCCAAAGATCCTTGGTCTCAGTACCAAGGAGTGGCCCTTTGTTTTTACAGAGATTAGGATGTGTGGAATCAGAGTCCCCTTGCACTGCTACTGTAACTCCGCTGACTTCAATAGTTACACCCAGGAAAAACTGGTCCCCAGATGTTTAGCATCATTGTGCTTCAAGATTCTTGTTGCAATCACACGACGATCCCAAAGTGGTGGCATCATATTCTCCACCCAACAAGGGAAGGAGAGAGGGGGAGAGGAGTGGGTGTGGAGGGAGCAGCGAGCCAAGGCGCAGGGAGGTGTTGCATTCGCTCCTATCAGGGCCGGCTCTAGGCACCAGCAAAACAAGCTGGTGCTTGGGGCGGCACATTTTTAGGGGCGGCATGGCCGGCGCCAGAATGCCGCCCCTAAAAATGTGCCGCGGCCGCCCTAGCTCACCTCCGCTGCTGCTGCCTGGGAGGGAGGGGGAGATCCCGAGTGGCCGCGGCGCGCGAAACAACTGTTTCGCGCGCCGATGCTCCCCCTCCCTCCCAGGCTTGAGAGCCTGGGGGAAGGAGGCAGGGCTGGGGATTTGGGGAAGGGGCGGAGTTGAGGCAGGGCCGGGGGTGGGGTAATTAAAAAACGGGGGGCGGCCAAAATTGTTTTTGCTTTGGGCGGCAAAAATCCTAGAGCCGGCCCTGGCTCCTATTCTCCAGATTTAGGACGCGACACCCGACTCATTTTCCTGCTTGCAAACGAGGTGTCCGCACATCACGTCCCCATCGGGCCCTGGCCCGTCCCACTTTGATTTCAGATGGCAGCAGGCAGTCATTAGCATTATTAATACAGCTGGCCCCAGCTATGTAGCCAAGCAAGACTAATTACTATTTACCCAGTTGCTCCTCTCGTCTCTCTGCCCTTTGCCATGTCCTCCTTCCCCTCAGCTCTCGGTTGCCACTTTCCACAAATGTTCCCACCTCAGAGCAAGACAGACAAAGCAGCAGCAGAATTTCCCCGTGACCCACTTAATGTGACTCCCCCAAGTTATTAGCAAAGGCCAAATACTGCAGATCCCTCCTCGAATGATCAAGAAAAACAACATTGAAGAGGATAAGTGCCACTATCCCATTAAAAACTCCCCGTACAGCTGAGTAATAAGGTTCACGTTCATCTTCTAAAGCTGGTATTAAGTTCTCGTTAAACAGCTAATCACTATCAGTGTGGTCAAAGCACAGGGCTGGAAATCAGGACTCCTATGCTCTCTTCTCCCTGACTCACTGTGGGACCTCGGGCAACTCACACAGGGCCCAGTCCCGCTGCCACTGAAATACATCGCACAACGCCCAGCACCTGCAGCGGGAGCAGGTCTTCCCGCAATCTGTGCCTCGGTTTCCCCACTCTGTGATATGGGGATAACAGTACTGACCCGCGGCAGACAGGGGCTGTGAGGCTCAGTGCGCTGCTGTGTTTCAAGTGTTTGAGAACCTGGGAGGGCAGGTGCTTTAGATGCGTTCACTGGATTACTATGGCCTAGGGCAGGGTCAGCCAAAGGACAAGTCATAGAGGCTTTGAGGTGCTCTGCCCTGCTCAGGGTCACGTCACAAATCTGGCACCTTCCAGTTCATGTCTCAGATGGCCCTGTGCTCCCCTCATTCGGTGGCTTAGCCAGGACTTTGGTCTGCAGTAAACTTGGCTCCTTCCACCTGCCGGATCCTTACCTCTATTCAAAGCAGGATGGAACCAAATGGAAACAGCATCTCTGACATCTCTGCAGGCCCATTCTGCTCCCAGCAGAGCGAATGGGCAAACCTGCGCCAACCTCAGTGGCTGCTGGCGTGGGTCCCCTAGACGCGCGCAGGAGAGGGGCAGGGGTAGCACTGCCATCCACCCTCAGTGAACGGTCCATTAGCTGACGGCAGTGCACGCACTCCTGCTTCTCTTGTGTGTGCCTGTTAATCAGGGGCTTTCTGCACCTCAATATTCATGGCAACATTTCAGGGCACTGCACTGCAAACAAACACACATGTACAACATGAAACACACATATACACACATGTCCCATCTGCTGAGCCACCGGAGCGAGGGGCCTAAATGGTCCAAAAATTGATTTTTGTGCATCTGTGTCTGATTTTGCCCTTAAGCAAAACCAGGGAAATCCGCCCCAAAAGACGTTTTACATCCCAGCGCCTGGTGCAGATCACCGATGGCCTCCCATTCTGCCTACAGGGCAGAATCCCGCTTCCAGGAAAGGCTGTTCTGGGGCTCAGCCTGGGAAAGCCCGGAGCACATTGCAGTCACGCTCCAGGGTCTCTTTGGGTACATCTATCATGCAAAAACCAGCTGGGGCAGCCAGTCTCAGATCCTGGGTCATCGGACTCAGGCTCACTCTATGGGGATAAAAATAGCAGTGTAGACATTCCCGCTCAGGCTGGAGCTGGGCTCTGAAACCTGGTGAGCAGGGCGGGTCTCAGATCCCAAGCTCCCGCTCAACTGGTGTCAAGGCTGCTTCCCCACTCTGAACTTTAGGGTACAAATGTGGGGGCCTGCATGAAAACTTCTAAGCTTAACTACCAGCTTAGATCTGGTCCGCTGCCACCATTCCCAAAGCTAATTCCCTTCCCTGGGAAGCCTTGAGAAACTCTTCACCAATCCCCTTGGATCTTAAAACAAGGAGAAATTAACCATCCCCCCTCCTTCCTCCCACCAACTCCTGGTGGATCAAGATCCAACCCCCTTGGATCTAAAAACAAGGAAAAATCAATCAGGTTCTTAAAAACAAGGCTTTTAATTAAAGAAAAAGGTAAAAATCATCTCTGTAAAATCAGGATGGAAAATAACTTTACAGGGTAATCAAACTTAAAGAGCTCAGAGGACTCCCCTCTAGTCTTAGGTTCAAAGTACAGCAAACAGAGATAAACACTCTAGTAAAAGGTACATTTACAAGTTGAGAAAACAAAGATAAAACTAACACGCCTTGCCTGGCTGTTACTTACAAGTTTGAAATATGAGAGACTTGTTCAGAAAGATTTGGAGAGCACGGATTGATGTCCGGTCCCTCTTAGTCCCAAGAGCGAACAACCCCCAAAACAAAGAGCACAAACAAAAGCCTTCCCCCCACCAAGATTTGAAAGTATCTTGTCCCCTTATTGGTCCTTTGGGTCAGGTGTCAGCCAGGTTACCTGAGCTTCTTAATCCTTTACAGGTAAAAGGATTTTGGAGTCTCTGGCCAGGAGGGATTTTATAGTACTGTACACAGGAGAGCTGTTACCCTTCCCTTTATAGTTATGACAACTGGGAATGTCTACACTTCTCTTTTTAGCCCATAGCACGAGCCGCCTGAGTCAGTTGCCCCAGGCTCGGAGATTCGCTGCTGCAGGGTGTTTTTGTTTTTGCAGTGGAAGGGAAGGATCTCCTCCCTTTGTGAAAATACACCTTCCCATTCCTTACTCTATTCCCCTATACGCCACTGCCCAAAACATGTCTGGCAAAGATCAGTGTGCAGCTAAAAGGCAAAAGCGCCATACGCCAGGCTGATACTAACACAAACTGCCTGAGACACACGAGCTGCCTTGACCGGCGTCCACTTTCAAGGCAAACACCATCATGGAACAGAATTTACCAGCACTGTCGGCCCTCACTGGCAAATTTCTTGGTACCATCTTCCCAGCACCAGTGCCCAAGAGTTGAATGGGCCATGGAGAGTACACCCCCACGCCTCCCCCCAGCCTAAAGGTGGGTCCCTCCTGGTCAGGGCTGGGGACGCTTGCACTGCTATTGCCCAGGTTCTACAAATAAACCAACCATTTGAATCTTCAGACCTGCCCATTTAAGTACCTTTAACCATCACTAAATTCATGTCATACTAAAGACGGGAAAGCGGCATGGTTTGGTTATTTTACACGTTCTCACAATGTGTAATTACCTTGGGGAACTCATTCCCACTGGATGTCATTAGCAAGATTCACAGAGGGACTGGATGTTCGCCTGGATTGCTGTTGTAACTTTGGCTATTCTTGTTAATATTAAAAAAAAAAAGTCTGAAAGTGTATAAACCCTCCTCATGCTTCAGGACTTAAATCAGTCTCGGAGTATTAGGTGATAAGAGGAGACTTCCCTGGGGTAAATTATCCCCCCTCTGCCTGCTGCAGAGGTTCTTGCGTCCTCCTCTGAAACAGCTGGCATTGGCCACTGTCAGAGACAGGCTACTGGATTAGATGGACCTTGGTCTGATCTGGTCTGGCAATTCTTATGTAAGCTTAGTTTCAAATGACTCATGTGCATGGTACTGTACATTCCAATTGTTAATTCTAAATCTGCTCACTCACATGTGCAGGGGTCATACATTGGGGAAAACTTAGCTCAGTCTCCCCATTCGGGGAAAACAATCCAGGGCTGAGCCTCTCCATACTCAAGTTCAGGGCTTTGTAATAACCAAAGAGACACTGTCTCCTCACCAACCGTGCTGGGGAATCTCCGGAGCAGCACAGTCATGATCAATGAAATTCATTGTTTCGTACCCCGCTATTGAGTCTCAGTCTTTTTGAGTCCTGTGAGAGTAGCTCTTGTGGTAATAGGCCCAAACAGAACAGCACACCATAGTGTTATTACTCCAGGAGGTTGGTACTGGAGTCTCCCCCCCTCCCCCACTAGGCCCTCTACCATCCATAACATCACAGCCATTACAGTTTTAGCTGTAGAATCATAATGCAGTATCTCATACATTCCCACTGAGATCAGACAGGTTACAATGGTGCCAGAACCATACACACTCATCTCTTTACACTGCCGTTGAAATAAGAGCCGTTGAGTCTCAGTGATCATGGAGAGCATCTCTTAGTATCTGTCCATGAATTTGGAACGTGCCCCTCATTGTGGTGTCACATGTCCACGAAGACCTGGGTGACATGGGGTTATAGCAGCAGAACTGAAGGGTCTCTCATGCTCCCAGAGAGATTGTGCTGTGTCTTCCAAACACAAAGAGCAAGGCATGCACGGTACAGACGAGGTGGCCTATTTCAAACTGAACCAAGAGGGAAAGAAAGAACAAATGTAAACTCTCCACAAGAGAGAAAGCAGAGCGCTTATGTCTTACTCTATAAAATCGTCTCTCTAGAATCCCCTTCCCTCTGCAAAAGACCCATCCCCAGCCTAGTAGGCAAACTAGTGTGCATACTAGGCACATCCACTGGTGTGGTATAGAGATGCCATCATCACAGTTACTTATGCCACTGGCACTAGTATTCTATCTCCATGATCTAGCATCAATCCCTGGAAGTACCATCTCAGATGAGCAAAGATTCTAGGAACAGACCAAGGGAGATGGCGGGACCATGAATTCAATAGCCCCACCACATTCCCAGTGCTTTTCAAAGAGCTGGAAGGAATATAAAGAGACACCTGATTTCCTTCCCTTTCGTGCATGGCGTCTAGCGGCAAAGCAAAGGGCATGAAATGAAAGCAGTTTAGGAAGAATTTTGCTGGTGATATTTCACACTGGCCCAAGTCTATTCTTTCTTACTGAGTGTTCCCAGCTTGAATATTGAGCAAGCCCAGCTTCAAACCACACATGGAGGTGATGAATTGCTGCTGAATGCAGGCTGAAGTTTAAGCCAACAATTATTTTTCTCCCAAGAGTTTTGTCTCACCAGGATCTAGGGAACAAAATACATTTGACTTGTTCTTCTGCACAGCAAGTGGAATCTTGAAAGGAATCGGGGCTCTGGATAACTCATTCCTGGGGGCGAAATGCCTGGTGATGTGTTGGGTTTTGTGCGAGCATGTTATGGGCGAGGAATTAATTTCACTGTGTTGTGAGAAGGATCTGTTCTGAAACTATTAATGACTTGAGCAAAATTCCAGCACTGGCTTCTCATTACAACCCCTGCTTGGAAACTGAGGAAACTGAGAAGGCCCTTGTCATGGGAATCCACCTCCTGTGGGAATTTTGTGTAACTGTGTCATGGAGTCACCAGGGCGATGCTCTGGAACTGCTCCCTTCGAAGCCAGTCAGGACTCTGGGGGAGCCTCCTCTCTGTGAGCAGACTGTCTCCAGGGCAAGAAGCTTCCACAGCTCCCACCTTCCTGGGTCTGACCTCGGAGCATTCAGCATCCTCTGCCCCTCCGTGTGCTTCCCACAGCGAGTCCGCCCGGGCGGGGTTCTAGGGAAGCCAGTGGGCCCTGCACCCCAATTCCGCAGTCAGACGTGACTCTCAGCCAGCCAGTAAAACAGAAGGTTTATTAGACGACAGGAACACAGTCCAAAACAGAGCTTGTAGGTACAGAGAACAGGACCCCTAAGTCAGGTCCATCTTGAGGCCAGGGATGCCAGAGCCCCATCTGCTCCCCCCCCCCCCTCCATTTCCCCAGCCAGCTCCAAACTGAAACTCTCCAGCCCCTTCTCTGGCCTTTGTCTCTTTCCCCGGGCCAGGAGGTCACCTGATCTCTTTGTTCTCCAAAACTTCAGTTGGCACCTTTGCAGGGGAGGGGCCCACGCCATCAGTTGCCAGGAGACAGGGTGTCGGCCATTCTCTGTGCAGACACCATCACACTGGCCCCCTAGGACTCTGCGACAATCACACACCCTTATCCCACCACCTAGATACTTAAGAAATGCATAGGGGAAACTGAGACACCCACACAGTATTCAGAGAAAACATTAAGAACAGTCCCACTTCGTCCCAACCCCCCCCCCCCCCCCCCAAGGAGATGACCTAGATTCCTGGGGCTCTGTCTGCTGGCAGCTCAGGGAGAGGCACACTGTCCCTGGTAGGGAGGGGGAGCCAAAGCAGACTCAGAATCTGCTCAGCAACCAATAGGGAGTGAGAGGCCCTTCCCAGGGAGTTCAGGAAAGGGGAGAAGCCATTTTTTGAGGAAGTCTGGAGCCAGCCAGGACAAGGGCAGGACTGGCTGTGTGGGGAGCTGGTGAGTCCCAGGCCTGCATGTAGGGTTCCCCCTGAGAACTGGCCTCTAGGGACCTGAAAGCAAGATCCCTCAGCTGGGTTTTTCCTTCTCCACTGAGGATTCCCAGTTTGTAGAGTTTTCTAGGGAAACTTCCCCAGCCAGGCTGAGTTAGCTCTCCAGCTCTCTAGGTGAGACCAGTCACCACACGGTCAGCTCTGCTCTGGCTGCTAGTCCAGGGCTGCTGCCTGCTGTGAGCAATGTGTCTGGACGCTGGGCTAGGAGACTACAGTTTGGATTTTAGTACAGTTGTGTAATCTGCACTTTGAGCTCTGCACCCCTTTGTGGTGAGGGGAAATCCTGGGACCAGAAGCAGCCTGACTCCTGCCTGAAGAGGATCCCGGCCAGCAGAGATCAGCCCCTCTGCAGTGACCGAGGAGTCCAGAGTCATCTCTGAACCTGAGGATCATTCATGGAGTTTGTGAGTGCACCATCTTTTAGTTAGTCAGTCAGGGAAATTGTTTTGGGGACCCCCTACTCCCTGAACTGTGTCCTCAAGCCAGGGAGTAAGGGTTTGGGGATTTTATAAACTTCTGTGTATTAAACCTGTGGAGGGACTTACCACCTCCTCCCACTTGTGAGTCCTTTGGGCTGTACTGAAGCCAGTCCGCCACCCTGCTAAACCACTGCAGAGAAGATCTCGTGGTCATAGGTCATCAAGGGCCCCAACAAAGTACGCGTATCAACAGGACACTGATCTTACATTTGCTACATCAAGTCACGTGACTGGGAAAAGTCATGGGTATTATCAGCGTGGGCATCGGTGACCCTAAAAATAGTGTTTTACCCTGTTATATTTGTCTCCTATTTCATATAATTATTGTGTTGAATATATTGTATGTATTTGTGTTATTTCTTGGAAGTCTCCAACTATCTGGCAAATAAGTGGGGGTTACCCTGTCGTTAGAATTTTCCTCCCAAGCTGCCCTGGTGACCCTGCCAGGAAGGAGCGAGGAGGGTGGAGGCACCGCCAAATAAATTCATAGGGAAAAATAAAGAAGATACACCCTGCTGAGTGGGTGGCGGGATCCAAAAAAACCCAGACTTGTCCATCAAAACCTGTAAGCAGATTGGCATTAAAGAAGGTAACCAGGTGGAGAGGGGGCGCTACGCTTGGGATGGAAAAGAAATGATTCCCTTGAGGGAAAGTGGGTTTTGATCCCACCCATGAAAAAAAAAAAAAAAAGTATCTAGCCACTTAAATCCCCTTGTCAGCAGCTTTTGTTCAGGAGTGGGGATGCCTTAAGGACCAGGGCCAAAGGTGATCAGTGATTTTGGGGGGGCGAACATCACACACTTTAAAGGGACCTGAATTTCACAGGGTCAGTGCTCAGCACTTTCTGCATCAGGTCCTTTTAAGGTGTCAAGTTGGGCACCCAAAAATGGAGCTGCCTCCGCCCTTTTGGAAAAGCTTGGCCTGGGTTTGACTGACACATTATTTCCCATAAAGATCGACTCGGTCTTTCTGTCTCTCTCACATACATAATTGGCCCCCATTCCATAGTATGAGCACCTCACCGCCTGTAATGCATCACAACACACCGTAAGGTAGGGAAGTGTGTTCGGCCCTATTTGACAGACTAAGGCATATGGAAGCTAAGTGACTTGCCCAAGGCCACAAAGGAAGTCAGTGGTACAGCTGGGAAATGAATCCTTGGCTAGCACCCTAATCTCTGAGACATCCTTCCTCCTTTCAAGGTAGATACATTTAATTCCATGCAGCTTTCAATGTGGGTAGGAGGTTGCGGGTCTTGCAGATGAGTCCCTGAAACCAGGGACTGCTCCACATGGAGATTAAAGACTCCCTTGCACTTCCCACGAGACGAAGAGTTTGTTCTGAGGCGCTTGGCCAGAATTACCCCTTCCTTGTGTTCCAGTGACTGCTGGAAGCAATGCAATTTCTCCCGGAGGGAAGTGTTTCCCGTATGTACGGAGTTTGCAGAGTGGCACCGATCCCCCAGCCAGGTATTGTTATTCAGTGAAAAGTTACGCAGGGTATAAATGAGGGCGAGTTTGATACTCAGGAGGTGCAGAGCTCCTCCCGTCTGCTGCTGTAACGCTGCTAAACTCTGCAGGAGGGGAGCTGGAGAGACGCTTAACTCCACAGTTTGGATGACACTGGATGTTAAGGGCCTGACCGGAAGCCCAGAGAAGTCAATGGAAAGACTATGGGACTCCCTTTTAGAGGAAGTGAGAATGACCAGACCTCATGCCTCCAGAACAAAATACAAGACTCGCTTGTTCAGCCTCGCCTGCCCGCAGCGACAACTCAGGGAAAGCTAGAAGAGGGTGTCCCCTCCCCACACCCACCCACCCACCCACCCAGCAGAGAGCAGTGTCTGGCAAGCATATGGGAAGGAGGGAGAAATCTAGCCCCGTTGTTGGACCTTTTGCAGGAGCGCACTACCCCTTTAAGGGTAGGCTGGCACCTATGCCCTGGAGAGCCTGGGGTGTAATCAAGGAGGCCCTGCCCCCACCCTAGTGCTGGGCTATTTAAATGGGAACAGGAAGTTAAGGAGAGAGGGGAGTGGAAACCATACAGGCTGCAGTGGGTGCTGCCTTCCCCATTGGGAGCACATATTTAGTCACAGATGCACTGGACCTCACTCCCTCTTAAAGGGGCCAGTCACTGTGTGACAGACCCTGTGTCATGTTAGCTCTGTTCTAGAGAGGTGTTCAGGTACTACAGTGATGAGGGCCTGATGTGATCCTAGACGGATGGATTAGATAGACAGGGAAGAGAGTTAACACCATCCCTAATGGCTCCATCTACAATGATCCCACTCCTCACCCCTCTAGCACCCTTCATGCCGGGATCACAAAGCACTTTAAAACATAACGATCCCTGCAACACCCCAATTATCCTCAATGTATGCTGGGGAAACTGAGGCACAGAGCAGTTATGTGATTTACCCAAGCTCACGCAGTAAATCAGTGTCAGCACAGGAAACAGGACCCATGTGCCCCAGTTCTTAGTCTGCTCCTCTGACCATTAGACCATGCTCCCTTCCAAAGCCCACCGCTCGCAATCTGACATGTCAGCGACAGCTAAGAGGGCCTGAGCAGCAGGAACTGACTCCTCCAGGGCTGGTCCCTGGATCGCGCTGTAACAGGTGCTGCACAGAACTAAGATGGTTCAAAGAGATTTCACGGAACAGGGGAGGATATCATTGCCTTGCTCAGAGAATCTCACCCTCCTTGGTTAACCAAGGCTCAGCGCGACAGATTTATTGCTGTCTCTGGTTTCCTGGCAGCGGCAGCAGCAACCAGAGTTGTTCTAAAACCGAGCAATATTACGGTGACATCAAATTAAAGAGCTTCCATTAAAAAAAAAAAACCAGAGGAGACTTACTAGGGATTGGTAACGATGCAGCCACTCCCTGATGGATGTGCTCCCCATTCAAGGAAAACACGCTGCGCAGTTAGCGACTGATGTCGCTAGATTCAGTGCCCTAAACCCAGCGTACTTAGGTTGATATGCAGATCCCAGCACACCCAGAGCTTACAGTAACATTAGCAGCAGCCACACAGCATGCATCCTAAAAGCTCAAAGTGGATTCACAACTGTCTGCTGTGTTACTGGAGGCTACTTAACATACTGGTGTCACCCTGGCTCTTTCTCCCCTCCCCTTCTTTGCAGCTTTCCTTCCAGCCTGTAAAAACAAACCCACACAAGCATGTTTGCTGCAGTGTTTCCTAGATGCTTCCTTATCGTTCCTATGAGGCCACAAACCGGGACCAGAGAACGGGAGGTGTGCAGAGGCCGGGAGCTTTCCTACCCACCCAATGTGCAACCGTGATTGCCAGCTAAACCAATGAACGGGCCACTCTCTGCGCCACCCTCAGGTCACGTGCCCCTGTTCTGGGGTGGCCAACCCCAAACATTCCAAAACTCAGGAGAGACTGCTTCCAAATCCGAGATTACAAGTAAACGGGGGTTCTTTTTCTTTGCCTTCTGGACTTTGAGCTTTCCGATTTAAACTCAGGTCACATTTCCAAGTTTTTTCTCTGCAATCATGCGGGCTAGAAATGTACTTGTTTCTCTGTAATGAAAGCTGAGATTCTCCTGCAATCATCTGACACCAAGAGCCAGGGCTTGAAGTGAAACAACAAATATGATGATACCTCACAATAAAATAGCGAGAGTTGGGAACTCTGCAGTTGTTATCAACACCCAGGCTCCTTACCCCCACAACTAACTTCCTTGCAAGTTGCAAGCCATACTGTTTAAAGGGGGCCGTGGCAGAATATAGTTGTTGTTTTTTAAAGGAATCACTTTAGAAGAAATTCAAGCTGACAGTGGCCCCTTTAAAAATAACTGACCATCGAAAAAATACAAGTAAAGAAAACCACTTGAAATGAGGAATGGGGCAGAAAAGGGGTAAATGAGTATTGGCAGCCTGGCTAGAGAAGGAGGTAGGGCAGTAAGGACCTGCCATGCATCTGGTCTCCTCAGCTTCCATCCTGAAATACACCTCCAACCAATCCCGCAACGGAAATCATGAGATTAGCTTTAAAATCACGAGATTACATAAATATAATAGATGTGGGGTTCTTCGTATTTGCCTTCTGCTTTTTGAGCCTTTAGAGTGCACTAGGTGTGATGGGTTCAGTCACAGAGACCCCCTTGGGACTGGCACCTGATGTGCTGAGATTACCTCTGAGACTGTTTTCTCTGCCAGTTTGGGCCTCCAGAACCCTGTCTTGTTGAGCCAGATACACTAATCTGCTGCAACACAGACCCAGGGTCTGACCCACGCCCCCAAAGTTGCAGACTTAACTGAAAACGGCTTAGCAAGTGCTCCTGTCTCTAGCACCCAGACACCCAGCTCCCAATGGGATCCAAACCCCAAATAATTCCGTTTTACTCTGTATAAAGCTTATACGGGGTAAACTCATAAATTGCCCACCCTTTATAACACTGATAGAGAGATATGCACAGTTGTTTGCTCCCCCAGGTATTAATCACTTACTCTGGGTTAATTAATAAGCAGAAGTGATTTTATTAAGTATAAAAAGTAGGATTTAAGTGGTTCCAAGTAATAACAGAACAAAGTAAATTACCAAGCAAAATAAAACAAAACACACAAGTCTAAGCCTAATACAGTAGGAAACTGAATACAGGTAAATCTCACTCTCAGAGATGTTCCAATAAGCTTCTTTCACAGACTAGACCCCTTCCTAGTCTGGGCCCAATCCTGTTCAGACCAATGGTGTAGTTTCTGGCCTGGGTCCAGAATCACTCCTACCCCCGTAGTTACTGTCCTTTGTTCCAGTTGCTTTCAGGCATCTCTTGTGGGATGGAGTGGCCATCTCTTGAGCCAGCTGAAGACAAAATGGAGAGGCTTCCAGGGCCTTTTATATTCTCTCTCTTGTGGGCGGAAAACCCTTTGTTCTTCTGTGCAAAATCACAGCAACAAGATGGAGTTTGTAGCCACCTGGGCAAGTCACATGTCCATGAATGATTCAGCTTTTTGCAGGCTGACGCCATTGTTTACATGTTAGTTTGAACGTTCCCAGGAAAGCTCAGATGTGGATTAGCATCTCCCAAAGTCCATTGTCAGTTAAGTGTTTCTTGATTGGGCACTTACTCAGAATAGTCCTTTCTCAAGAAGCTGACCAAATGCTTCATTGATGCTACTTAGAATCAAACACATTGAGATACAAGTACATAGTCAATATTCATAACTTCAAATACAAAAATGATACACACATACAGACAGCATAATCATAACTAGCAAATTACAACCTTTCCATAAACACCTTATTTGACCTCCTTTGTACAAGTTTGGTGCAACTGTAGGACCTTGCAACAATGATCTATATGGTCACAGTTCATGTCAGTAACATCACCCCGGGGTCACATTTTGAAGCTTTCTCCACAGCCACAAGGGCTAGAAATTGACTTTTTCTTTAAGAATGAAGGCTGAAATCATCACAGATCCACATGACTCCAGGAGCTGGGGCTTTAAAGAAAACAGTAATTATCATGCGTCTCATGACAAAATCATGAGAGTTGGCAACGCTGCGTCTGTGCTGCTGTCTTAGGCCCTGATCCCACAGAAATGCATAAATCTGAGTAGCTCCACTGAAGTCAGTGGGATTACTCACATGCATAAAGCTGAGCATGTGCATAAGGATTCACAGGATCCAGGCCATGAATGCTCGACATTTAGCTCCGATCCTTACTCAGTGCCGTGTGAATTAAGGGATTTCCTCTTTGCTCAGCTTAAATCTCAGTGCAGCCCTATAATACTAAAATAAGGGCAGTAATAAACCCCAAACCTTGGACCCCCCTGAGCCCCCCAATATTCGTGCTGAATTCCCAATGATTCCTGATCAACAGCCCAACTGGGACTGAACTCTAAAACCAGCAGTTGCCCCTGAGGTGCACCCCGGGGCTATAAGTCTGTAAAGCCTCCATAATTCAGGATCAAGCCACCCCAGGGACAGTGTGCTGCCCGAGAGCCCATCCCAGTGATTGGGGTCAGGGTGGTATGTATGGCGGGGTGGCTAGGAGGCCAGGCTGTGGGACTCTGGCTCTAGACCGTATTGGTTTTACTGTTAGGTGCCCAGGGATCTCTGGGCATGAGGCTCCCCCAAGCAGCAACGTTTCAGTAACGGTCATTTCTCCTATGAATCGTGCCTTCCTTGGGAATCTTGTATGCCACAGCCACGAGTGGAAGGGAAAGGGTTACACCGGCTGGAGGCTGCTTTGCAAAGCACCAGGCTCCCTGCAGCACAATGGCGGAGTGTTCTTGCCTTCCCCAACAGTCCCTGGCCTGAGAGAGAATCCAACTAATTACCTTTAATTACCCAACTAATTACCTCCTTAATTACCAGGCATCTTTGTTGGTGTGGAGCAGACAGTTCTGGGCAAGGGCTCCATGCTCACTGGGGCGCTGCCTGGCTGGGGGGGAAGGAGGAACCCTTGGCAGTGACCACGATCCCTGCCACCACTGGCTGTCCATGCTTCCCAAGCTGGTCTCCTCCCTCCCAGTGCGGGCCAGTGCCTGAGCCCTCCAGCGGGTTCCGAACACAACGATGCTTCTCACAGGAAGCACCAAAACCGGCTCTTTGCCCTTTATGGCTTCACTGTGATGCAAGATGGCCCTTTTGCTGTATGCACTTTTCAGGTCAGGAATCTCCATCCCCAACGATGCCAGAGAGCTACCTCCATCTTCAAGCCACCAGAGACCCGGTTCATTCACGGCTCCCTTCCATGGGGCCATCTGCAGTGAAACTGCTGGCTGACAATGGCTGGCGAGGACACGTACCCTTAGAATAAAGAAACTGGCAGATCTATGCACCCGCACGCGTCTATCGCTGTCACCCGCCCTACCGCAACCCCATTTGCTTGCTGTGCCCAAAGCTTGCCTCTGGTCTTAACTTAGACTGTACGTTCTTCTAGGCAAGGATGTTGTTTCTTACTATATAGGCGCACCACACCTAGCAGAGTAGGGCCCTGGCTGGCACCAGTCACAGCCCTGATCCAGCTTCCGCTTGCCTCTGGTCTTAACTTAGACTGTACGTTCTTCTAGGCAAGGATGTTGTTTCTTACTATATAGGCGCACCACACCTAGCAGAGTAGGGCCCTGGCTGGCACCAGTCACAGCCCTGATCCAGCTTCCGCTGCTGGACACTCACCAGGTTGTGGTGTCTGGGTCCCAGCACGCTGCACCTGTGCGCATTAAAGCTTTCCCAAGTCTGAGCAGACTGCCGGCACTGCCTCTGCGTCGAAGTGCACTCTCAGGATCAGATTTCTAGCACCCCCATTCTGAAAGTTTAGACCCCCTATGCCCTGAGGCTGCTGCTGGCTCCCCCAGACTCCCCACTTGTTTAAGCACACCGTTCCCCAGAGCTTCATCCTTGTGGCCACTCTGGTTTACAGTTCATCTCTTCAGGGACATGGGATAGTTGAAGCAAACAGATGCAGGCTTCGCAAAAGGTTTCTACCCCAGTTACTCTTCATCTTAGGTAGCACAAGAGATATACAGATCTAAGCAAAACACTAAAACACCTGCACACCAGTCCCTGCCTCAGTTTCCCATCACTCAAGTGGCTCTTTGGGTTAGTCTCTCTTCAGGATTCAAGGTGCCCTCTGATGGGCCGCACTTTTACAGTTCCTGGCTTCTCCTCTGACACACGCCATCTTTCCGTGACCTCTGCAGTCAGTTTCCTCCGGCCTTGGCTGGTCCTGCAGTCAAAAAGGACCTCTCTGCAATGAATGCATGGCCTTTTGTCCTTCTCCCCTGCCCCAAGCTGCTCTGTGTGGCTGACTGACCCAGTCTCTGTGTTTTTAAAGGGCTATGCCAACAACTCATCTCTTCATTACTATTATTTTTATTGAGCTGTAATACTGTATTCCTAATAGTCTCATTCATGGACCAGGGCCCTTTGTGCTAGGCACTGTACAAACACAGAACATAGCCAGTCCCTGCCCCCAGAAAGCTTACAACAGGCAACTGCTTCTGGAGACAAGTTGGAGAAAACTGTTTTTTCTAGGTACTGTTACTCCTTTGTTTTGCTCAGGCCTCATCTATTCAGGTGTTGATTGTCTTTAATGACTAGCCTATTTATAGACAGAAATGAAGGCACCACTCCCCTATCTCCTTCGCACAAGGCATATGAGACAAGAACAAGTATAATCATAAGGGCTTAAACATGCAGAGTTCAGAATCTCAAACAAAATCCATTTGCTATACACCCAGTCCCCAAATGGTCACAAGATCTTGGGGTACTACTTCAATATAAATCATTAGGCTTTCCCTCCGGAGGATATTGGCAATATAGTTGGAAGGCCTGAAAATAGGGATGACGCTTGAGGCTGTAATCTGAATTGTCACTCTCTCTCCTGGACCAGCTGAGTGGGGAAAGGTGATGTTGACTCCAATCAGCAAGCCAAGCTCAAGGAAAACATTTGCTAATTGCAAATTCACTGGCCAAAATTCAGAATGCCACTGTCATTTACCGACCGATAAAGGCGGCATCTAACTTTACATCACATGCAGATTCAGGGCTCTCACACCCATCTCGTGGCCAGTTAGCATTTATGTTGGAGGGAGTAAGAGAACAGGACTGATCCACAGATTTCCAGTTGTCTTACAGGTGAACTGCGGCATGAGAAGCAGGATGGTCCAGTGACTAGGATACCTGGTTTCTCTTCCCGGCTCTGCAACTGATGTTCTGCATGACCATACGCGAGTGGCTTTACTTCTCTGTTTTTCATTCTACCCTTGATCTGCCTTGTCTACTTAGACAGCAACGTCTTTGGGGCTCGAATCAGCTCTTGCCATGTGTCTATACAATGCCTAATGCAACAGGACCCTGATCTTGACTAGGGTCTTTAGGTGCTAATGGAATACAAAGAAAGCTATACACAGTAAATCGCATTAAAAAAATTGGTTCTGTTCTGCCCTCTACAAAGTGTGTATCCTAATCCGCAACCACACCACGCCTCAGCTGGAGAGAGGGAGATACACTTCAGGCTACTGCCTTGAGGGATATTCCTGTTCAACCCCTCCAAAGACCTGACCCTGGTCCTTCAGCAAAGGAGGACATGGACCAATATTCCTGTTATTTCAAAGGTGAGCGGGGGACTGCCAAACCCTTTCCCCTTCCTGCCGAGAGAGCTTGAGGCAGTATTTCATATCATGCTAATAAATGCTAATTGCATCAGAGACAGGAGCAATAACCCTGCAACCTGCCTGAGCAGCACAGCTAGGAAGTGTCACAAAACACCGGCAAGAGGCTGAATTTTGCCAGCTCACAAGGGCAGATAGTTTCCTTGAACTTCGCAGCTTGACAGTACTACAGAGAAATGGGTTTCGTCCTTGGCTGTCAGCACCAGGCACCTGTCTGCCATGCCCCTGGCTTGTCCCTCATTTATAGATTTGACAGCAAAGGTGTAAGGCAAATGGGGCAGCCTTTCAAACTTGACATGCGGGCACTAATGGGAGCAGCGTAGCAAGACAGAAGTAAGAAGGAAGCACTGAAACCAAGACCTAGCTACTAGGAGGCCTCTCCTCAGGTAGAAGACTTCAGTTCCAGAGATGACATTTAGCTGCACCAGATGGAGTCCCACCTGGATCTCCCCCACTCCCCAAGACCTCCCAAAGAGGGCAGATCTAAATACAGCGAAGCAACAGCCTTCTGAGATCCTGGAACTGACCCCATCACTCCTCTAACTGCATATAAAAGCTAATAGGCAAGTGTCTTTTTTATTTTAACTGAATGCAGGGCTACCTTCAAAGGTGAAAGTGACATCTCTGCAAGGTTCTGTAATCACACACGCACTCAAGAGTCTCCAGAGGAAAAGGACCAAGAGGTAGGGGCTGAGGAAGGGAAGCCTCGTGTTTTAAGGAGTTCTGTATTGGGAAAGTGTTTGAGTCCCGGGGCAGGACTGGTTACGCTACTACTGTTCAGTTGGAAGAGTTACTGCTTTGTTAAGCAAAAACAAAGAAAAAAGGAAAGATCATAATGATGTGATTAGCCATCACCATTGCTGCTTCTACTTCCAGTCTCACCGTTCCTGGCTAAAACCTTGGGCAAAATTGTTCTCTTAGACCAACTGAGGAAAGCTAGCTACAAGGCCAGGGAGGATATAGATTTTTTTTGTATTATTAAAAGGCCCCAACTGAGATCAGGGCCCCATTGTGCTGGGCACTGTGCACAAAGAGAGTCAGGGACAGGCCCCTGCCCCGAAGACCTTACAATATAAGTCGACAAAAGAGACAAAGAAAAGTACTAGCACCCATTTTGCAGCTGGGGAACTGAGGCACAGAGAGACTAAGGGTAAACATTTTCACAAGTACCTAAGCGACTTAGGAGCCTGAGTCCAAGTTAAAGTGAGCAGGACTTAGGAGCCCAAGTCACTTAGGCTCAAATTTTCACAGGACCTAAGTGACTTGTCCAAGGTCACACAGGGAATCTGTGACAGAACCAAAAATTAAATCCAGTCTCCTTAGTCCAGGTTCAGAGTCTAAATTACAAGACCAACCTTTTATTATAGGCCGAGCAACTCCTATACTGTTGCATTCTAAGGAGTCATTTTCTTTCACTTACACAGTTTCCAATTTTTATCTTTGGCAGATTTTTTTCTCTGTCTGGGAGAGAATAATTGTGGGAAGTTTAAGCTAAAATGGTCCAGGCTTTTTCAAGAAAGAAGAACTTCCCCCTCTCTCACACACGCTTTTCCTGTTCTAAAAACAATTGTAATTTGTAAAAGCTTGGGCAGCGGTAGATGGTAGAATATTGAACAGGGGCAGAGAAGAAGTCTTTAGATGTGTGGTCTTTTTTGGTGGCCTGATGAAAATTGGTTCTTATTAAAGGGGTTGAAAAATTACAAACATTGGCAATTATAATGCGATGTCTTGTCTGCCAATGGTTTGGCTATTACTGCACATGTAGGCATAGCTTCGGAAAATTCATAGTCCTCCTCTTGGATTAGTGAGGATGTCCTGGGGTGGAGGCACAATGTAAAAAGGACTCCAGGTGAGTCCTATGATAAACATATGGAAACAGGTAGGGATTTGCAAGCCCTACAGAGATGTACCTAGAATGAGGACACGGCTCCTGCCAATCATTGCACATGCTGAACTGCAGAGAGTGCTGGACTACTGACTAGCAGGCAGCCGAACATGGTGGTTTTTAGGATTTAAAACACCTAGGAAATCCATGCAAAAGCATACATTCAAATATCAGTACAATGGGAATGGAGCACTTGAGGAAGGGCGGTCCCGGTACCTGGGGGCTAGCTGGGGCTTTGATAGACCTGGGTTCAATTCCCAGCTCTACCACAGATTTCCTGGGTGACCTTGGGCAAGTCACCTACTCTGTGCCTCAAATTCCCCGATGCGTACAATGGGGACAATAGCGCTGCCTTCCCGCACGTGAAAGTGATGGGGAGAGCGACACTGAAGATGGTGAGACGCTCAGATGGTGATGGGGGCCAGATAAGCATCTTACATGGATTGAATAGATGGGAAGTGATGTAGTTAAGGCTGCCTGAGCAAAATGGGACCTTAGACTCCTAGATTTGAAAGTCAGAAAGGACCATCATGGTTGTCTAGTCTGACCTCCGGCACGTGGCAGGCCACAGAACCTCACTCACCCTCTCCTGTAACAGACCCCTAACCTCTGGCTGAATTACAGATGTCCTCAAATTATGGTTTAAAGACTTCAAGTTACATAGAATCCACCATTTACTCTAATTTAAACCTGCAAGTGACCCATGCCCCACACTGCAGAGGAAGGTGAAAAACTCTCAGAGTCTTTGCTAATCTAACCAAGGGCAAAATTCCTTCCCGACACCAAATACGGCAACCAGACCTTGAGCATGTGGGCAAGACCCACCAGCCAGGCACCTGGGAAAGAATTCTCTGTAGTAATATCTCCAGATACTCTGAGTTTCCCAGGTATCTGCAGTGGCTGGAGGTTACCAGTGGAGTTCCACAGGGATCGGGCTTGGGACCAATCCTATTTAAAATTTTTGTTACTGACCTTGGCACAAAAAGTGGGAGTGTGCTAATAAAATGTGTAGATGGCAAATTTTCCAGTCACGGTATGACCCCCGAGTTTACAGATTCATTAAAAATCCTTGCTATTGGGCTTGCACGTTCCTGTGCCAGCTCTTTTTATATTCTTGGATGGAGACTAACTGGGCCCCTGGATTTAGTCCCTTGATCCTGATCAGGACCTTTGAACAGTACCGCAATGCAAATATATACTAAACCTGAAGGGCAAATCTTACCTCTGATGCGCGACATCCCCGTATGTGACCAGAATATTCGAGGAATGAGCAGCCCAAAATATCTAGGAGGAGAATTTTGCCCTTTACATGGTGAGTTAGAAGTTGTGACTCTGCAATGTCAGGCAGGACGGGTATGTCCTCTTTCAGATTTCTCCTCTTCCGTGGGAATGTCCTAGCAGGAAGTTTATTCAGACCTTGTGAGAAGGGTGTGCTTCTTGTTGCTATCCAGCAATGCTGCTAATTAAAGCAGCAGGGTTGACAGACTCTGAAGGGAGTCCAGGTTGGTGACTGCAGTATGGCACCAGGAGGAAGATTTGGTTGGTCATCAGTCCATACGTTTGGCTCCCACTATGCCCTCTCTCACCAATCCAGAGATGCCGCCACATTTGGTCATGTGGTCCTAAAATCCTTGTTAAGAACAGCCATGCTGGGTCAGACCAAAGGTCCATCTAGACCAGTATCCTGTCTTCTGAGAGTGGTTAATGCCAGGTGCCCCAGAGGGAATGAACAGAACAGATAATCATCAAGTGATCCATCCCGTCGCCCATTCCCAGCTTCTGGCAAACAGACGCCAGGGACACCCAGCGGTGCAAGTAGAATTCATGTCTTACCAGTACGCTGCACCCATGGGAGGGACAAAAAGGGGGGGTAACAGCTGAAGGGGGGCACATGATCTCCCCATGTTTCTCCTCCCTGCCCTGCCTCTAGTCCAGGGCCCACGCGCTCTCCCCAGCCCCTCCCCATGATCCATCCCACCTTACCTGGGTGTGTGTGTGGGTGTGTGTGTGTGGGGGGGTTCCGTCCTGCTGCACTCTCTGGAACAGCATCGGCGAAAGGAGCAGAACATGGTTAGCACCCAGCCCTGTCCTCCAGTGGGGCTACTGTACAGATCCCAGACAAGAGACGCAGCTGCGTGGAAGGGCTGGGGGTGGGGGCGGTACAGCTGCGCCAGAGGAGCTGCCGGTGTGGGACTGCCCGGTGTCTCCACGTTCTACTCCTCCTGTGTCATTCCGGTATGGAGTACCGGCTATAAATATCTTACTGGTACAGCGTACCGTACTTTACCGCCGTACTTGCACTACTGGGACACCACCCCTGCCCATCCTGGCTAATAGCCATTGATGGACCTATCCTCCATGAACTTATCTAGTTCTTTTTTGAACCCTGTTATAGTCAAAGTAGACTCTGATCCCACCTCCAGTTCAAACTGCTTGTGTGTCACCTATAGGGGAATGGATGTATGCAATCACTTGAAGTTACAGTTACTAACCTTTCCATAACAGTTGTTAACATTCTTCAAGATGTGTTGCACATGTCCATTCCATGACCCACCCGCCTTCCCCTCTCTGTCAGAGTCTTATCCAGTAAGAAGGAACTAATGGGGGCTGGGGATGTCTCCACCCTTTAGATCAGGGGTCAGCAACTGGCGGCACGCGAGCTGATTTTTAGTGGCACTCTGCTGCCAGCCGGGGTCCCGTCCGCCAGCCTGCTCAGCCCGCTGCCTGCCTGGATGAACGGAACCCCGGGCCGGCTGTGGGCTGAGCGGCAGCGGCTGGAACCTCGCCTGGCAGGGGCCGGTGGACGGATCACCAGACCTGAAGCGGGCTGAGGGGCTCAGCCCGCTGCCGGTCTGGGGTTCCGTCTGCCGCCCGTGCTGCCCGTCTGGGGTTCCGTCCGGCGGTCCCTGTAAATGTAAAATGTATTACTGGCACGCGAAACCTTAAATTAATGAAGACTTGGCACACCGCTTCTCAAAGGTTGCCGACCCCTGCTTTAGACCATTTTGCAGCAGCACAAGGTAGCAAGTGCACTTGTACCAACCCAACGGGTACTGCTGAGGGAAAATATCCCCAACAACAGTGCACTGGGCACACATATGCCGACCGGGGAATGGCCATTTGCAGTCACTCAAAGAATAGGTACAACTTTTGTGTTGTGTCAATCTAAAGAGACATGGAAGGGGGACTTCCAAAATCTGCCTGAGTAATGGCAGATCTACTAGCCTGAGAAAATTTAGAAAGAAGGGTTAGCACTGTCTGCCTCCTTGGCAGAATAACTCAAAGTTCCCACAGTCTCAGGTTAATTTGAATGACTGGGGATAGGGAGGAAGAGATATAGAACTTAACTCTATCCTGTTACACTCCCATAAATCCTGGGTAATTCCAGTGATATCTATGGCTTTATTCTGGTGTTCCAGCAAACTCTGGCCCACAGACTGGACCAACCACCCTTTAAAAGTTCAAGTCATGTTCTATACAATCAGTTGCCCCAAAACCCAAGTAACAAATATTAGTGGCGCTGCTGCTGACACTCTAGATGTTTCAAAGAGCAGAACACCTCAAACCCCTGAATGCAACTGGAGAAAGCAAGCAAGTTCAGGTGCCATTGGTCATGGCTGTCAGAATGGGAAATTAATAAACAGCTGGCAATAACAGAGACCTTTTCCCCCGGCATCTCTCTTTCTCTGATTTTACAGAATCATTTGGCCTCAAAAATGTCAGTCCTTCCTCAGCGTCGCATTTTGCTGCCAATTCAAAGACTGGCAAGGAAAGATCTGCCAACTTCTTGGCTCTCGGTTATATATGAGAACATTATAAAGGAGAATTTGTGAATTAGTTGATTTGTAAACACTACAGCAAGTCACCGTGTAAACATGTCGCTTGTGTTCCTATTATTTCTCTCAAGCAGTTTACCTGGCATCCCACACTGCATGCCAGGATTTTCCTCTCCTTAAGTTATCACAGTTCCTTCACACTTAAAAGAGCCCAGCTTCTTTTTATACTATTTAAAAAAAAACAACCACCACCCAACCCTTTAATTAATCTAATCACAAAGCATCTTGATAATTAGGGTAGGAGAGTCACTGAAAACTCTGTGAATACAAATCAGATCTGCAGGTGCACTTGCAATGGTATGGCAGGATACCGTTCTAATGCAGCCAATTAGGGAATGAGAACAAGTAAATAAATAACAGGGTTCCAGATATGTTGCTCATTTGAAACTTTTATCATGCAAAACATAAATAAATAAAAAAATTGCTCTGCAGGTTGTAGTAGCCATTCAGATAAAAATACAAATTGAAATCAATGAAAGTACTACCAGAATAAGGACAATAGGGTTTGGCCCTGTTACAGTACGTCCAGACTACCTGCCGTATCGGCGGGTAGCGATCGATTTATCGGGGATTGATATATCGCGTCTCGTTGTTATATCTATCCCCGAACGCGCTCCCCGTCGACTCCAGAACTCCACTGGAGCGAGCGGCGGTAGCGGAGTCGACGGGGGAGCCGCAGCCGTCGATCCCGCGCCGTGAGGACGGGAGGTAAGTCAGAATAAGATACGTCGACTTCAGCTACGGTATTCCCGTAGCTGAAGTTGCGTATCTTACATCAACACCCCCCCCCCAGTGTAGACCAGGCCTTAGTGTTACTCAGATAGCAGGAATTGGTTTGATAGAGGGTCTCTCAGCTTCAAGATAATCTCAACATATTTTTCAAAATAAGGACTCAGATGCAAGTGGTGCAGGGACAAATCAATCGGCAGTGAGCTGTCAAATGGCTCCGCTGTCACGTGCACAGCGTTGGCTGGGACATCCAAGTAATTCCCTACTTTTCAAAAACGAGCAAGGAACCTTCTACCTGCCTCCAAGGCGGGTTTAAAGTTTTGTCTGGAGGAGGGTGTCTCTCTAGCAGGGCAGCGGCTTCCTAGCCCAGAACTACAGCATTAGCAGTAGAAGTCAGTGTAATCTAGTATTTGAAGAAACCTAATCCTGATATTGGCTCGCTGGGTTATGAGACAAGTCAATGTGCCATAGTGCTCTTACTGTACCATGGGGATATCTACCACCTGTGCAAAGTGCTCTGTAATCCCTGGGTGAAAGTTATTACCTGTGGGTATCATTATTGACCCCCCAGTTCTGGTGTGGGCATGGAATGCACAATTCTATGCTTTCGGGGTTAGAGCAATCCCAGCTGCAACTGACCCAAACCACAATGGGGGCATTAGTTGACTATGAACAGTGGAAAGAAGCAGACCAGATTGAAACATCAATTCTGTTCACAAAATATATTTATTGTTGATACAGAGTGAGACATCATTTTCAATACTTGATGACAGTTGGTAGCACAACATGATCATAGGTTACCGACAGAATGTAATGAAAGGCCATTTTACACCTTGCACCCTTGAAGTATTTAACATTATTCCAGCAGAGAGCATGGCGAGGAAGAGGGGGACTTTTTGGTTACATAATCTTTGTAATAAGTTAAGCAAACATTCCTTCAAGTGCATATAAAAAGGAAAAGTTCTTAACAACCAGCAGTCAACACAGGCCCTATAGTGTGGAGTAGTAGTTGCCCAGTTCACAGAGTGTCACCCTACCCTGGGACACTAGGCATTACTTGCCCCTGGATTTGACTGCACGGAGTCACTGAGCAGATTCTACAGTGAAATAGCAGCGTTCAGAGACATTTCCCCCTCCTCTAAGGTCAATGGAAGATATTTTTTCTTTACCTTTTTTCAGTCACCAATAAGTGAGTTTGACGATGACTGAACAGCACCCTCGGATGTATCATTTCTGATGTAATAAGATACAGGTCTTAGCTTTTCAAACGGCCACGCTGATTGAACTGTGATGGCTGCTGCTCTTGAAATGGCTCTTCCCGTTCTTCTCTTTATTGGTCTGCTCTGTAAATGGGCTGTCATCTTCTTGGAAAAAATGCTCTGCTGCTGGAATTAGAGTTGATGGCTTTGTGCTTGATTCGGATGTCGCCTTACCCTCCTCTACCAAGCATGCTCTGCTAAGAAAAGAGGGGGGGAAACACAGATTTCAACATTTAAAGCTATACTGGATGCTCTCTTAAATGTCAGCAACATCTATACACTGTTTGCATGTTACCTGTACTCAAGGGAAGACGTTGTAAAGCAAAAGGGTCAGCATACATGCAACCACATAAAAACGTTAGGGGACCAGGAGACAGAATGCATCAGTGCTGTCCTCAATGAGCAGGACACCAAAAGCACACTGAAAAGCTGGAGGGAAAATTCCTTTTATCCTTCCTAACAGTCGCGCCTATGGCTGCTAGCCATTTTAGGCCCCCTTTAAAAAAATCTGCCCATATAATAAGGAAAAACTCATCCCCAAAGGTCAGTAGGTTAATCCTATTCCTAGGGTCTTTAGGATACCACCTTCCATCACATTTTAAAAATATAACAAACCAACCCCCCCCTAATTTCCTGGGGCCTGAGAGGCAGGATCAAAATAGCTTTGCTAGCTTTGAACGTGACACACTGACCACGTGCTCCACAGATCATTTTCCAGGCACCATCAGGCCACACAGATGTAACAGCATTGAAGTTTCATGCTGTGTGGCTACCCCAAGTACTCCACTATCAAGAGTTCACAGGCTGCACGGATGTTCCTTCTAGCCCCACATCAGGGACCTGTCAAGCTCCACCAGTATATCCTGCATCTGGAAGGGAGAGTACAGTAACTCCTCACTTAAAGTTGTCTCGGTTAACGTTGTTTCGTTGCTGAACAATTAGGGAACATGCTCGTTTAAAGTTGTGCAATGCTCCCTTATAACGTTGTTCGGCAGCCGCCTGCTTTGTCCACTGCTTGCAGAAACAGCAGCCCGTTGGAACTAGCTGGTGGGGGCTTGGCACCAGGGTGGACCGGCAGCCCCCCTATCAGTTCTCCACTCCCCTAAGTTCCCGATGCGGCAGCCGCCCAGCAGGCTATCAATTACCGGGCAATTCAGCTGTCCTTCCCCACACTGCCGTGTGTTGCTCCTGCCCTCTGCCCTGGAGCTGCTCCTGGGAGCCTCCTGCTTGCTGTGCGGGGGGCGGGGAGGGGGGAGAGGGAGGGGGAAAAGAGGGGTGCTAATGTCAGGGTGCCCCCTCCCCCCGCTTCTGCCCCCCATCTCTACAGAGCGGGGGGGAGGGGGAAGACATGACAGGGGTCAGGACGGAGGGAGCTTGCTGGCAGCAGCTGCTGTCTCAACTTACTGATCTGCTTAAAAAGGCAGTGTACTTAGAGTGGGGTCAGCGTACTAAAAGGGGCAATGCGCATCTCTCTCTCTCTCTCACACACACACACACACACGGTGTGTGTCTCTGTCTCTCTCTGCCATGCTGTCTCCCCTCCCTCCATTTGTGCTGCCTTGTAGAGTGTGAGGCTACATTAACAACACTGTGTTAACCCTTGAGGGCTCAGCGGAGTGCTAGGTCATCATTTAGCAGTAAGGCATTCCCTGGGAAATATCCCACCCTCGGACTCCACCTCCTCAACCAAGCTTCACAATCATCATTGCTGTGTACAGTATTAAATTGTTTGTTTAAAACTTACACTGTGTATATGTGTATAGATAGAGTCTTTTGTCTGGCAAATTTTTTTTTCCTGGAACCTACCCCCTCCCCCTTTACATTAATTCTTATGGGGAAATTGGATTCACTTAACATCGTTTCGCTTAAAGTCACATTTTTCAAGAACATAACTACAGCGTTAAGTGAAGCGTTACTGTACTGTACCAGGCAATGGGCTCCACCATGGTTGTAGAGACCTGGATGGATATGTTACTGGGCTCGCTGAGGATTTCCTATTGCTATGGCCTGTGAGAGAGAAGGTTGGTGGAAACAAAAACATCTACAGGTTCCAAGAGGTAAGGATAGGTACCTGGCTCAGTAAAGAGCATACTAAGTGGGAGTTGGTACTAGATTGGCCAGCGGCATGGTAAAAGCATGGTGGAAGCTATATTTGCTGGAGGGTTGGGAGATTAACCAGAAGAAATCTGTTGCTCCTAGTCCTTGGTGTCCAAAAAAGGTAGCAGTGGTAGGTGAGGAACTGTGAATCTTTTTTTTGGAATTGATGGGCCTAATTGAGACCTGAGCCCCAAATGCACGCCTTGAAAAGTTACGTGCTCTGGTATGACAGGGGAAAAGCCAGGCTACTGTTGTCAGTTAGCAATTACTTTAGTAGTTATGGTGGGACAAGGCAGATTTGGGAGTCGAGAGCCCAGGAATTTAGAGATCAGGAGAGAGGAGGTAAACGAATGGGAGCTGTTCTCAAAGTGTGCATGTGTGTAGCAAAATAAAGGGGAAAGCTGTAGGCTGTCATTTATAACTTTAACCACACTCACATGATACATTTACTAAAGCTCCGAAGATAACCTGCAAAGAGCAGTTCGGGTGTAAGGAAAAGATTGCTGTGAGGAGCAGTTCCTGGGCGGATCTTTGCACCACAAGCGTACGTGTGAAACAAAGAGAATTGCCCCAATGATCACAAACATTGATCAAAACCCAGATTAAATAAATGAGGACAAAGTAAGATGGGTCAGTTTCACATTCCTTAGCTGCTATTAGAAACAAAGCAAAGTAAAACTTTTATTAGTTAACAAAATAAATAATCTAAATCTTTACAGCATCCCCTAAGAGGTTTCCGCAGAACTGACAAAGGCTATTTTAGCTAGAAGACTCCACTGCAGTGGTTGTATGAAAACTTGCATGTAACTGGTGTTGGTCTGAATATTAACATTGCATACATTTAACACTGCATAAATTAACATAGGAAAATCTCAAAGGATCTGGGGAAAAGCTCTGCAAGTCACAATTTAAAAATTGTTTCTTTTGCTTAGGATCCTGCTAACACTGAAATCTTGAAGGTGAGGAAAGAAATGGCAGGTATTTGCCCATCCACAGATCTTTGTCTGCAGCATTTCATCTCCACACCGAAGGATGTGTTCTATGGCACCGAGAAGGTGGGATTGGTTGGGTGGGGGTACTTTCTATTGCTCAGCAATAAACAGCAGGGGCCTGTGCAAATTAGGAGCAAAACCTCAGAGACTGAAAACTGTGGGCTGTCTCCCTTTGTTAAAAAGAGCTTAATGGATTGTGCAACTATAGTTGATCCGTCATCTCCATGAAAGAGGTTTCAGCCTGATTTCTGAATTACAGCTCAGCCATTGTCATTTATGCTGCCCAGTTTTCTCTTTTGGTTGGTTGCGAATGGCAGCACTGTGCTTTGCCAAGTCTTTACAGTGTCAACTTAAATTCTGTAACTAGTATCACTGACGTTAGCGAATGAGAGAGAGTTGTTAGATCCTTTCGTCCATCTCCCAGCCAGTGCAGGGCCATTCCCATTTATTTTATATGTGGCCAATCTTGTTCCAAATATTACAAAGCAATGGGGCTTCCACTATTTCCCTTGGAAGGCTGCTCCCACTGGTCTCCTCTTAGCCAATATCTTTCTGGCAATGTACCTAGAGCTCAATGGAATGCTCCAGGTTTGTGGAGGGATTATCACCAGCTTGCTCTGTGATGTGATCCTCATGTCTCTGAGAACACTGCCCGCTATCACCCCTATTTCAGCATTACTGCTTACCCAGTTTCTCTCCCTCGAGCCAGAGCGTCTGCAATCGGATTATTCTCCCCAGAAGCAGCAGCAGTTTTATTAACTTTTGCCTAAGTTTCTAATTTCTGTAAATTCTCTGTTGGTCGTAACCGTTAGTCTCCTTTTAATACCATGTGCTACTTTCACCAGTTTGCCGTTTCTTCTCGCTCTTCCAAGTCATTAATGAAGGTGTCAAAGGAGAATGGTCCAAACAGTACTCCCTCAGGCAGATACCTCCCACAATATGACTCCCCCACTTAATAAAATGCCTTTTATTGCTATCTTTCATTAAAGTCTTTTAGCCAGTTTTCACTCCACCTCTGTTTTCCCAGCCATGCCAAATTTAAAGAATTTTTCAATTCAGATTTTGTAGGACAGTATCAAGCGCTTCACTAAAATCCAAAGACATCATATTTATTGCAGGGCTTGGTCAAATATGGCTTTATTCTGGCTACAAAGCATGATTAAGGTCCACTCTGTGCTACAAACTGGAATCATGATTGTAACTAGGCTGGGGGACAATGTTTTGTAACCAGGCTTTCTGGCAGTGATGTATTTGTAGTGTAGGCCAGGCTAAGGCTTGATACCATGTTTCAAAGTATTTTCAAACACAGCCTAACGTGGCTGTAGAAACTGGCATCCACGCCTAGCACAGCTACAATTGTACACCTGTACTCAGAAACTGTGCTGTACAGGCTGTGTCGGGGTGTAGTATGGATGAGTCTACAACAAGAAAATTAGGACCGACTGGTAGCAATGGTGGAGTCCAAAGCGTAGGCAGGGTGCAGGGGGTTTTACCAATGTCTCATCTATATTTGCTCTGGGTAGACTAATAATAGGGTGATAAAAATGCTGGTAGACAGTCTAGATTAGTGCTCCCATTGTTACTATCACTGGTAGTACTGCAACAGTGAAAGAAGTTTTTAAAAAATGCTGACGAGGACTCGGCCATAGTGTCTACCCTTAATGATGGTAATAAGTATCTCCTTCTCCCCCACTATTACGATAGTATGAAAAATATTAATAATACACTTCTATTTATCAGACCAGCTTCCTAGGACTTCAGGTAAAGATTTACGGATTTAAGTCAAGATGTCAAATTCCTTAGTATTAGCAGCTCTCCGGGCTTTTTCTAAGAAAAGACGAGATTGAGACATAAGATTACAGACAGGGAGAGAAATAAAGAGCATACTGAAGAGAGGGTGAAGTGATTATAAGCATGATAGGCAAGAAAGAGGAGTCAATAAATTCAATTTATGAAAAGCACAGAGAATCTGCTGCCTGAGCGTAAGTGCCCAGCTTCCCCACCTGGAAATCGGATTAGTTAATTTATTTGGTTTTTAATATCTTGGTCTATTCCCCCTAGCATATTTTTCCCCCCTTTGTTTTGCTTCTGGTAGCCAACACCAGATAACTTTTTCATTCCTGAATCCTCTTTCTATTTATCCCCCTTAACACATATTTTCATTTGCTGTATATTACAATAATATTTAACAATGATGTCATAGTAATTGTACAATTTCGGTAATAAGCAGGTAAAAATAATTACATTTACAGCTGTAACACATGAAGGATGAGAACGGATGATCATTATCACAATGCAATTGTTGTTTCTGGCTGCAAATATTTCATATCATAGAACGCTTCCCCTAGTCAGGTATATTAAGGAAGTAACTTGTATGAATCACCATTCCGGGAGCATGTACGAATGAGAATGAGAAAAGGGCTTTAAAAAAAACCCAAGTTCTTGTTCAGGAAACATTTACACCCATCAAGAGGTTTGGCAAAAAATGGACACTTATTTCCCCCCACCCCCTTCTCCTCACCCTGCATCACTATAGGATATGAGCATCTCCCAGACATGAATGAATTCATGCCTGTGAACACCCCTGTGAGGAAGGGACGCGTTGTTCACTGTTTATATTAGTTTACAACGGGTTTATAAATGATTTAGAGATGTTAAAAATATGAACAGTAGGTATTATAGAGGATTTCAAGCACATCAGTAGAAGGCATTATATATGGTTATAAGCAATCTATAACTATTGATTAACCATTCACTAAAAGAACTACCACCACCCATGTCTATAAACATCCACAACATCATGCTGGAGACCAATATGTTTAGTTCAGATTTCAAAGCAGAAAGGCATCGCATGCTAGTAAGTGAAAATGTGGAAAAATTAAATATACACAGATTAGCAGGGTCTGGCTGATATGCATCCTAAAGGGTAAAGGGAATTTAGCTAAAGAATTTACTGAACTACAGGCAGTTATCTTTGAAGAGAGACACAGAATTAAGGAAGTTCCAGAACACCAGAGAAAAAGCAAACCCTTTCAGGCTGGTGAGTGCCCCAACTGGAAAGAATGCAGTTGCACTTTTTGTGCTCAAAGGAGTGCAAGGAATGTAGTTGTGGTCAATGCCTGCATGGTGGTCCAAAGCTCCTTGCATTTCCTGACACCTTACGTGCCTGAGCAGGGCTCAATCATAGTCTGCCCCAAAATAATTAATAAAATGGCATTAGGTTTGGCAAAGGAAAATATAGGCTGGGTATCATGAAAAATTTCATCGTCAGTGAGATCTGTTAGACTGTGAATATCAAGGGAAGTGTGGGAGCACAATCGCTTAGTGCATTTATAACTGGATAGGAAGAAACTCAAGAGAACATACTGGAGGGAACAGCCCTGCATTCCTAGAGGAAATAGAAAAGGTGACCTAATTGGTCCTTTCCATTTCAGATCTTTATACTAACTGTCTACTACAGTGAATCATGTTTGGTTGGGACTACTCATTCACAATAAGAAATTCCCCACCATCAAGTGAATTGGGGAGCGTCGCTGAAAATGTAAAATCTTCCATAGCTTGGATCCCCACACATACACACAGAGCAAACATACTGCAGCTTTTCAGGTGGAGGCCTTTCTTCCAGAGTTGCTAATCCACCAGGGATTCCTATTTCAAAAGGAATACACGAACTACATGGACGAAGGATTATAAGGATAGAAAGAGAGATGTTTATTAAGCATTGCTGACCTCAGATGGGTCGGGTTGTTTTAGCACTGCAACACACCGGTGACTGTTTGGTTGGATTGAGATTTCCACAGCAGCAGACCATTAGCAGTATTAATACCAATAAAGACAGCCGCAGGACAAATAAAGCTGCCCTGACCCAGAGTTACTGCCAAAAGGTCCAAGTGAATGGATATGGTGAAACTCTTGCTAGTATTCGCTACAGGTATCATTAACTACAATAAAGGAAACAAGGCTATGTTATCAGAATCAGAAGAGTTTGCTGAAGTCTGTGCTAACACACTGGAGCAGGAGCTCTGATGTTTTCCTTTCAACTACTGGAGTTCACCAACATTAAAAATTGAGATCAATAGTCTTATTTAAGCACATGCTTTATACATACAAAGCTGTGGGGGGTGAGCTTTGCTCTCACTGATTTCTTCAAAGACACAGAAATTCACAGATTCTAAGGCCAGAAGGGACCACTGTGAAGTAAGACCTAAATTCTTTGCTCCTAAATGTATAACTTTACATTGGCCGTATTTAAAATGCATATTGTTTGCTTGTCCCCAGATACCAAGAGATCTTCATCATTCTGTATCAGTGACCTGTCCTCTGAGGATGGAATACGTTTCTTGATACTTAAGTTGGAGAAGGCCTCAAAACCAAGACTCCAGATCTGAACCATCATGAAATATTGTTATGTTCAGAGACCTGAACCCAAATTTTGAGGCTTGAGCCTATCTCTAATTTAAACATATACTTGGCTCACTTCTAGCCTCTTTCTCTTATGCTGCGCTAATATGGCAATACAACTAAGTGTGGTGAGTCAGCTAGTAGTACCCAAGTGCTTCAGTTATCAGTACAGCTGCAGGTTTGGTTGTTTGTTAGTGTACATAAAGAGCTGTACTTTCACAAAATAAAATACCCAACTGCCACACTATTATGATGTGCATACATCAAAGACCCCTAAGAACTACACTCTGCAGTTACAAGCCAGATACAAAGAGGAATGTTAAATCGCTGGCTTTTTAAAGGAGTCACAGACTTTTAAACAAATCTTTATTATATTTTGCAACTATCCATTTAAAAAATCCTTCTGACATAAGTGGCTAGTCAAACTTTTATAGAACATTAGACGTTTACACTATATGGTAAAATTATAATGCTAGCAAATTAGGTTGCAAACAGGGCCGGCTCCAGGCACCAGCCCAGCAAGCAGGTGCTTGGGGCAGCCAAGGGGAAGGGGCGGCACATTGGGCTCTTCGGCAGCAAGTCCCTCGGTCCCTCTCGGAGGGAAGGACCTGCCGCCGAATTGCTGCAGAAGAAGAAAGCGGCGCGGTGGAGCTGCCGCTGATGACAATCGCGGGGTTTTTTTTGGTTTTTTTTTCCCGCCGCTTGGGGCGGCAAAAACCCTGGAGCCGGCCCTGGTTGCAAAAGGATAGGATAGGCAGGTTACAATGCCACATTCCGGGAGTTGGGTGTACATCAAAAATCAAAACTTCCTAAAATCTGACTGGTTCGCTAGCCAGTTTGGGACATGCATTAACTTGTTACTGAAATGGGTGATGTTATGGATAGAATTTTATGACAAAAATACCACTCAGATGAATCCGTTTATCTTGCAGCTAAAATCGCAGATACGAGGAAACATTTGCTAACTGTAATGTCTATTACACTGTGGAACAATCTCCCAAGGGAAGTTATGGAAACACTTTTGCTTGAGTAATTTAAAATTGGACTCTACAAAGCACACGAACACATACTGTTAGGAACAATCCTGCATTGGCAGGTGAGAAGGATTAACAAGATGATCCAACAGTATTTTCCATCTTATTTCCATAAGCCATTCAGTAGCTGCATTCTTCTACCCACCTGTTTGGCATGATTGACGCAATGAAAGTATTGGCTGGCCAGTGCCGAGCAGCTGAGGGTCTCATGGGAGTTTTGCTGATAACATTGGAGAATCTTACTCTGCAGATCAGCACAGATTGGATGAGACTCATATCGCCTGGGGAAAGAAAAACAGAACATTTTACAGTTTCCGTCTGGGAAAGATTTCAGGAGGGCTTTATCCAGCCGTTTTGTTAAAAGTAAATCAAATAGTGAAAGGGAAGGAAAATTTTGTAGAGCTAGGAAGGAAAGCTGCTTCCAGACTATACTGTGCTGTTACCTGAATAACATAAAATACAAGCACAAAAGGGAGCTATAAATTGGACTATTAGGACCAGAGACCAGCTACATCTTCTAGATCCAGCATTCAGTTCTAGTTTCTAGAGATGCTAACACCCAATTTACTTCACCTGAGCATAGGTCTCTAATTAAAAGGCCCCAAAGCGACTAAACAGGCCTGGTTTCACCTACAATAAGAAAAAGTTACAGGAAGAACCACAAGGTAAGTCAAGCCTCACCAATGCATATCTCTATGACATCTTAATACTGCTGCTGGTCATGCACTGGCTGTGTGTGTAGGACAGGCAGGGAATGCTATCTTCTTGGACCTGGCCCACAGAGAACATAAAGGACCCACTATTGCCACCAGCGGAGGGAGATGACCTTTTGCTCAAATGATATCCTGTTATTTTTGGAGCTGAAGGCTTCAAGTTCTAAGCCCAATTCCCAGATATGTATGTGATTTAAATAAGAATTTTGTCTGTTTTCTTCACTGTATGGGATTCGTGACACTTGCATCAATCTCTCTTGCTAACCCAATGTAGCCATTGTCTTCAATCGGAGCTGTGGGAATTGAACACATCTCAGGACCAGTCCTTTAAAATATAACCTCTTTGGGGCAAGTATCTTGTCATCTTGCATTTATCCATGAAGTGCTATCCATGCCTATGGCACTGCAGAATTAATAAATAATTCCTGAGCTCTAAGCATGGCTCAGACACAGACACCCTCTGTAAACTTGGGCAGGTCAAACTGTCACTATTTTCCCATCTGTAAAATGGGGGTAGAATGCATGCCTACCTCAAAGCTAAGGATGTTTGCAAGGTGCTTTCAAGATGAAAAGTGCTAAGTATTATTAGACTGACTGGCTACCTCTGTGTGTTAATTGTAAAAAAGGGCATTTCTATGGCATTCATCACTATAGCATGAGGGCCAAATGATGTTTTTTTAAACCCAGTAGTAACAAAGTGCTTTTTTATTGATTATAAATAATAAACACAGCTTTAAAAATGATATGGTTCTTCTACTTTGAAGACTAATATTCATTTTATGTGCATATATAGCATACTTAACTCATCTTCCAGTTAGTTCTTCAAGGAACCTGAAACTGGCTGCTCAAATATACATTCCACAATACATTATTTTCAGTTCAATAAGGTAATTAAAAAAAAAAAAAAAAGACTCATCAAGCCAGAGTATCCTCAGATGAATATTTTGCTCCTTATTTGCTGATTGGCCTAGGCAGCTCTATATTGTACTAGAGTATGAAAGTAAACTGCAATGCAAAATACTGTTCCTTAGGGACATCTGCTTCTTGGCAGCCTCTCAAGATGTAGTACCAAAAAAAGGAATGTTAAATCTCCTTGATTTTACAGTATATGCTCATATAAAACATCTCTCTCTTACACTCTTCATTCAGTACCTTACATCTCCATGAAACACCTAAAACTGAATTTAAATCCAGTCCCATGTGCTTACATTCTTTATGATCTGAAAATTCAGACTTCTGTGGATTCTTATGGATGAGGATTTTCCCTTAATCCCCTCTCTGCTGATACTAGCAAGCGTTTTAGAGGCTGTTGTACATCAAAATGTCTGACCATAGAATGTTGTACACTGACTGATTACAGTGAGGTCTTTGGCTGTATCAATATCAAATAAAACGTGAGGGGAAGCAGGGCATACGCTCTTTGCAGACTTATGATTCACCGCTCTGATGATTCTGTTTCTAACAAGATACATAGATTCCAAGGCCAAAACCAATGCTCATTTTACCTGACTGAAAGCCTGCTCTGGACTGATAATCCAATACCACAGAATCAGTTAACAGAATATAAAGACATGCATATAAAAGACTTGACCTAACCCTGCCTTAATTCACAAGTGACTTTAAAAGTCTGCCATGTATTGTGTCCCATATAAATTGGGAGGTTGGGGGAAAGAAGGAAGGAAATGGCTCTTTATATTTTCATTATGTAAATTTGTCTAAATATTATTTCAATAGTTTTAGGCCAGAGACAAGCTTTTGTTTGTTTTTTTGAGTCATGAGATTAGCAACACAATTCAAAGGCCATACGTTATTTTTTATTTGAAATGTGTCAAGGTATACTTCTATGCTGCTGTCAGTACTACAGCACTTCAGGGCCTTTGGTTTTCTGTCTGTTAATCACTTGTTTTCATAATGTTTTAGAAAAAGCACCTGCGTCCACTGCCAAGCTCCTCAGGCATTCCAACCTGGTATTTATGGGAGTTCAATGCGAACAGGTGCAGCTCCTTGAGTGGACCATGTCCATTTTCTTGGATTACTCTGCTAGGGAAGAACAGTGGGCCTGTATTGATCTGTTATGCTTGTTATGCTACCCTAATGCACGGTTTTCACTTTTGAGAAAAGTCTAAATGAGATACTATCTAACATTAGGTGGCCATAAAATACAAACTGTGGTACCTTCCATTTGGAAAGAGATTCCAAGATACTTCCAATGTGCATAATGGTAAGTCTGCCATACAGTTACCAACTGATTTCTGTAGAGGAATGCGCTCTCTCCTTTTGATGTACAAAACTGCTGTTAGGTGGGCATCACTGAAAGAAAATGGCAAGCCAACTCCTTGGAAGGGAAACTAAGTATCGATCTATAAGGGAAGATTTTCTAAGGTTTTATAAAAGTGGTTAAGGGCCTGGAGGGTTTGACTGATGAGGAAAGGTTAAAAGAGTTAGGCCGTGGCTACACTCGAAACTTCAAAGTGCTGCCCCAGGAGCGCTCCCGCGGCAGCGCTTTGAAGTGCGAGTGTGGTCGCGTGCCAGCGCTGGGAGAGAGCTCTCCCAGCGCTGCAGGTACTCCACCTCCACGAGAGGATTGGCTCCCAGTGCTGGGGCACTGTTTACACTGGCGCTTTACAGTGCTGTAACTTGCTGCGCTCAGGGGGGTGGTTTTTCACACCCCTGAGTGAGAAAGTTGCAGCGCTGTAATGCGCCAGTGTAGCCAAGCCCTTAAATGATGAAAATACTAATGAAGTAAAACCTGTAATGTATCTTCATTGAGCAATTAATTTATGTATTTCAGTTTTTGTTTTGTTTTGTTTTAAACAGTGCTCATCACCATTGTGGCTTAAGAGACCACCACATAATATCCACCCTAATCTACTTTTGATAAATCTGTCCTCTGTTAGATCACCCCGTTCAGAAACAGAGTTTTATGATTCTTCGCCACTCGTGATTTACTGTATCAATAGGGTGTGAAGGCACTAAGGAAGGTGAGGAAGTGTTTAGGGTAGTCCAAGGAGATATAATGAGAAACAAAGGTGTTAAATTAAGAAAAGGTAAATTTAAGATGACCATCAGGAGAAACACATCCTGACAGTGAGATCTATTATACTGTAGAACAATTATCCACAGGAAGTGCTGGAATCTTCATCACTTGGGACATTCACAATGAGACTGGACAAAACAACAGAAAAAATATAATGTAAAGAATAGTCTCCTGCCTGGTAAGGGGATGAGCTGGATAGCTTGATAAGTCTTTCCCACCACTAATAGATGCGATTCTATGACCACTTTAAGAAAATAACACATCCAAGAGATTGAAAATAGAAAGTTGCTGGTTTTTGTGGCAAAAATCAGAATGAGATATACAGTCTGATCTAGGAAGTACATTATATGGAACAACTGCAACAACTTGTTTTTGAGCTGATTACTGTATTACTTCTTGATCTGCTTTTGCTTTCCCGGCTGCCCCTCAAGCACCTCACATGCTAAGAGAATGCTTCTGTGTATGAGTGTAAGCCTTAAAGGACGCCATTCACCCACCTTTTTAATAAAGCTGATGTAATGGAAGCTGGTAAAGATAATAAAATGAAAACACAAAAGAGAATACGAGGTTGTTGTTTTTTTAAATTCACATTCTATGCTATGGGATGAAGAACATATTTAACGAAAGTGACTTTATCTATCTATATAGTCTTTCTCAAAGAACTTAGCTCATTATAATCCCAGGGCTCCAAGAAAGGAACCCTTTAGAATGTTCAAACAAAATGTCAACCAAAGAGGAAATCTGAAGCCAGCATGGTAAGCTATACAGTTTTGTAATGAAATGGGCATCCTGAATGGAAGAATTTGAATTGCTGATGAGTTTCCAACTGTGCAGGTAACTGGTATAATCCCATAGGATGAGGAATCAGACAATTGTCAGAAGAATGTAAGAGAACACATATAAAAGCACTAACACACTTTGAAACATACAGGATACACAGATTTCTCAGGTGCTGGAGTTGCTCTTTAGCTTTAGGCCTCTCAACAATAAGGCACATAATTATGTGTGTGTGTATATATACAGACACACAGACACACGCACACACACACTTATCAGGAAGTGAAACATGTAGTTTCCAGTTGAAACCGCAGGGAGTTTGGAGGGAAATGAATCCTGTTAACAAAACTGGATTTTTGCCCAGAAGACTTGATTTATCACCATCTCTCATAAAAAAGTGCCATTGAATCTTAATGGACAGCGGTGGCCAGAGCCTCAGTTTTATTTCTGGTTTCAGAGTAGCAGCCGTGTTAGTCTGTATCCGCAAAAAGAACAGGAGTACTTGTGGCACCTTAGAGACTAACAAATTTATTAGAGCATAAGCTTTCGTGGGCTACAGCCCACTTCTTCGGATGCATATAGAGTGGAACATATATTGAGGAGATATATATACACACATACAGAGAGCATGAACAGGTGGGAGTTGTCTTGCCAACTCTGAGAGGCCAATTAAGTAAGAGAAAAAAACGTTTGAAGTGATAATCAAGATAGCTCAGTACAGACAGTTTGATAAGAAGTGTGAGAATACTTACAAGGGGAGATAGATTCAATGTTTGTAATGGCTCAGCCATTCCCAGTCCTTATTTAATCCTGAGTTGATTGTATCTAGTTTGCATATCAATTCCAGCTCAGCAGTCTCTTGTTGGAGTCTGTTTTTGAAGTTTTTCTGTTGTAAGATAGCCACCCGCAGGTCTGTCATAGAATGGCCAGACAGGTTAAAGTGTTCTCCCACTGGTTTTTGAGTATTATGATTCCTGATGTCAGATTTGTGTCCATTAGTTCTTTTGCGTAGAGACTGTCCGGTTTGGCCAATGTACATGGCAGAGGGGCATTGCTGGCACATGATGGCATATATCACATTGGTAGATGTGCAGGTGAACGAGCCCCTGATGGTATGGCTGATGTGATTAGGTCCTATGATGATGTCACTTGAATAGATATGTGGACAGAGTTGGCATCGGGCTTTGTTACAAGGATAGGTTCCTGGGTCAGTGTTTTTGTTCAGTGATGTGTGGTTGCTGGTGAGTATTTGCTTTAGGTTGGGGGGTTGTCTGTAAGCGAGGACAGGTCTGTCTCCCAAGATCTGAGAGAGTAAAGGATCATCTTTCAGGATAGGTTGTAGATCTCTGATGATGCGCTGGAGAGGTTTTAGTTGGGGGCTGAAGGTGACAGCTAGTGGTGTTCTGTTATTTTCTTTGTTGGGCCTGTCTTGTAGGAGGTGACTTCTGGGTACTCGTCTGGCTCTGTCAATCTGTTTTTTCACTTCAGCAGGTGGGTATTGTAGTTTTAAGAATGCTTGATAGAGATCTTGTAGGTGCTTGTCTCTATCTGAGGGATTGGAGCAAATGCGGTTATATCTTAGAGCTTGGCTGTAGACAATGGATCGAGTGGTGTGTCCTGGATGGAAGCTGGAGGCATGTAGGTAAGTGTAGCGGTCAATAGGTTTCCGGTATAGGGTGGTATTTATGTGACCATCGCTTATTAGCACAGTAGTGTCCAGGAAATGGACCGCTTGTGTGGATTGATCTAGGCTGAGGTTGATGGTGGGATGGAAATTATTGAAATCATGTTGGAATTCCTCAAGGGCTTCTTTTCCATGGGTCCAGATGATGAAGATGTCATCAATGTAGCGCAAGTAGAGTAGGGGCGTTAGAACAACGCTTCCTTAGCTCTCGTCCCCTAAGTCAGCCATAAAAATGTTGGCATACTGTGGGGCCATGCGGGTACCAATAGCAGTGCCGCTGACTTGAAGGTATATATTGTCCCCAAATGTGAAATAGTTGTGGGTGAGGACAAAGTCACAAAGTTCAGCCACCAGGTTAGCTGTGACATTATCGGGGATACTGTTCCTGATAGCTTGTAGTCCATCTTTGTGTGGAATATTGGTGTAGAGGGCTTCTACGTCCATAGTGGCCAGGATGGTGTTTTCTGGAAGATCACCGATGGATTGTAGTTTCCTCAGGAAGTCAGTGGTGTCTCGAAGATAGCTGGGAGTGCTGGTAGCGTAGGGTCTGAGGAGAGAGTCCACATAACCAGACAAGCCTGATGTTAGGGTGCCAATGCCTGAGATGATGGGGCGTCCAGGATTTCCAGGTTTATGGATCTTGGGTAGCAAATAGAATACCCCTGGTCGGAGTTCTAGGCATGTGTCTGTACAGATTTGTTCCTGTGCTTTGTCAGGGAGTTTTTTTAGCAGATGGTGTAGTTTCTTTAGGTAATCCTCAGTGGGATCAGAGGATAATGGCCTGTAGAATGTGGTGTTAGAGAGCTGTCTAGCAGCCTCTTGGTCATATTCCAATTTATTCAAATGTTGGCACCTTCCAACAACACCTATTATCATTATTTGTATTACTGTAGTGCCTAGGAGTCCCTTGTCAAGCACCAGGACCCCATTGTGCTAGATGCGGTACAAACAGAACAAAAAGACGCTCCCTACCCCAAAGAGTTTATAATCTAAGTATAAGGCAAGAGACAAGAGATGGATATTGAAGGATGGGGGAGTACAAGGAAACAATGAGACAATATTGGTCAGCATGACAGGGAGTGGGAGCGGTCTCCACACACCAACAGCTTAACTGTTGTCAAGTTTTTCTGCAGGCATCGTGTAAAAGATCTTTGGAGGTGGATAATGAGGTAACTTTGCGGACGTTGACAGAAAGCATGAGGGGGAAACACAGAGGAAAGCATGATGGTGCTTGTTGGAAAATTTAAGATGGGGGTAGGGCTGATGGAGGCTGGCATCATGGGCCAAAAGGAGGTGGGAGATGACATCTCGATAATGAATGAGAGATGATAGGGATAGGGTGGGGATAGGCCATGAAGGGCCTTGAAAGCGAAGACAAGGAGGAGGAATTCTGTATTATACCTAAGCCCCGTGTAAATTGCATTTTTATTATAAATTATTATAATTATAATGCTTTTAAAATTCACAGCAGCATCACGGGTGTTTGAATTTAATGGGATACGCATGGAGCTAAGTCACCCTCCCCCCCACTCCGAACTGCTGTGATTTTTCCAATATCAAGGAGGAAGAAGCAGGCATCCCAGCTTTCACCTAAATGCTGAGGCAGTGGCTGCTTGTGGGGAGTTAGAGGGCTGGTCCCATCTCAGCGGGGATGGGGAAGGCTGCAAGCTGGGGGAGGTCTCGCTATATGGTGCCACCCATCTGTCCCACCCTGGCCAAGGACAGGGATTGGAGCTTGGCTTACTTCATATTCAGCTCCAGCCTTGGTCCCTGCTGCTTCTGCTTCCTGGCCAGCAGGGTGGGGCCCCCCTCAGACACCTGCTCATGCTCCAAGTGGTAGATACTGGTTTCAATACCTCACCAGCCAGCACTGCAGTATCTCCTCCAGGCTTGCCAAGGGCCACTGCAGGGTGGGTCAGGCTGGGGTTCCAGAGCACCATGCACTGTTAGCCCTACCTCCATATCCCTGCTAGCAGGACAGGAAGTTGGCCCCACCATGAGCAGCTGAAGTAGCCCAATAACATGATTTTTCCAACAGCAGGGAGGTAGAAGTGGATCTCTCTGCTTTTGCCTCCCCACTGTTGGAAAAATAACAGTATTGGACTTAATTTCATAATTTCTGTGCAATCCTTGAAATCGTGATTTTCATAGGGCCTTAGTTATAACCTTATCTTGACAGATAAAGAAGGACTGATCACAGAACAAAAAGTTAGTGGTGGTACTAGGTACAAGTTATCATAACTTGATCATATTTGTTACATGGAAGCAGAATGAAGCCCAAACTAGTAATGTATATACATGGTGATTTAAAAGGTCAGTTTCACAAAGCTTACAACAATTATAAGCCAAACCAGTTGAGAGAGAGAGAATTCCAAGAGAAACATCTGAATGATAGTTGGGAACTGTTTAAGCAAATTTTACTAGATGCCCAAAAAGTCACAATAAAGAAGGCCACAATGATTAAAAAACTGAAGGAAGTTATAAAAATAAAAACCATATATAACAAATGGAAGAAAGGGGAAGTTGATAGTAATGAATATAAACCAGAAGCTAGGAATTTGTAGAAAATTGATAAAGGAAGTAAAAGGACACAAGGCAAAATCTATCGAGAGTTCTTATTATCTTTAACTATATTAGGGACAAAAAATCGCAAGAATGGCATTGATCCAATACTAGATGGAAATGGTAGAACTATCCATAATAATGCAGAAAAGGCAGAAGTGTTCAACAACATTTCTGTTCTGTATTTGGGAAAAAACATGTAGTCAGATTATGATGATGATCATGCCATCTTCCATTCCAGTAGTAACTCAGAATGAAGTCAAACAGCAGATACTGAAGGTAGACATTTTAAATAAGGAGATCCAGATGACTTGCGGCCAAGAGTTTTAAAAGAGTTGGACGAGGACAATTAATGTTCATTTTTCAATAACTCTTGGAACACTGGGGAAATTCCAAAAGTCTGGAAGAAAGCTAATGTTGTGCCAATATTTAAAATGGGTAAACAAGACAACCTGGGTAATTATAGATCTATCAGCCTGACTTTGACACTGGGCAAAATAACTGAATGGCTGAAAAGGAACTCAGTTAAAGAATTAGAAGAGGTTAATATAATTAATGCCAATCAACATGGATTTATGGAAAATAGTTCCTGTCAAATTGGAAATCTTTTTCTGATGAGATTACAAATTTGGTTGATAAAGGTAAGAGCACTGATATAACAAACTTCTGTTAGGCATTTGACTAGGTATGCATGAAATTTTGATTAAAAAATAGAATACAAAATTAACATGAACACATTAAATAGATTAAAAACTGACTAACTGACAAGTCTGAAAATCTAATTGTAAATGTGGAATCATCATGGAGCAGATGCATTTCTAGTGGGGTCCAACAGGGATCAGTTCTTGCCCTTCTGCTATTTAACATTTTCATCAATAATCTGGAAAAAATTTGCAGGTGACACAAAGACCGTAAGTGTGACACATAATGAAGAGGACAGGACGATGATACAGAGTGATCTGGATCACTTGGTAAGTTGGGCACAAACAATGTGTGTTTTAAATACGGCCAAATGTAAAGTCTAGCAACAAAGAATTTACGCCATACTTACAGGATTAGGGACTCCATCCTGGGCAGCAGTGACTGCGAAAATGACTTGGGAGTCATGGTGGATAATCAGCTAAACATGAGCTCCCAGTGTGATGTTCTGGCCAAAAGGGCTAACGAATTCTTTGGATGCATAAAGAGGGGAATATCAGGTATGAGTGGTGAGATTGTATTATCTCTGTATTTGGCCCTGCTGCAACTACTATTGGAATATTGTCCAGTTCTGGTGTCCACAATTCAAGAAGAATGTTGATACACTGGAGAGGGTTGACAGAAGAGCCATAAGAATGATTAAAGGATTGGAAAACATGCCTTATAATGGCAGACGCAAGGATCTCAATCCAATAAGCTTAATAAAGACCAGGCCTACAGTAAAAAGTTAGGTGAACCCAGTTATGTCACACAGGGGTGTGAAAAATCCTCACTCCTGAATGACGCAGTTAATCCCTGGTGTAGACAGCACCAGGTCGACGGACCTACTACCGCCTCTCAGGGAGGTGGATTAACTACAGCTATGAGAGAATATGTTAACCTTCTCTTTCACTATTTCTTCACAAAAACACTGCAGATGCGCCGCTTTGCCATTTCTAGTGAAGAGACAGCCAAAGAGAAAGTTACGGGGTGACTTGATCACAGGCTACAAGTACCTACATGGGTAATTGGGCTATTTGATAATGAGCACTTCAATCTAGCAGACAAATGGTACAACATGATCTAATGGCTAAAATTTGAAGCTAGTCAAATTCAGACTGGACATAGAGTGTGCATTTTTAACAGTGAGCAATTAACGATTAGAACAATTTAACCAAGGATTGTGGTGGATTCTCTATCAATGGCAATTTTACAATCAAGACTGGATGTTTTTTTAAAAGATATGCGTCTAGTTCAAACAAGAATTAATTCAGGGAAATCCTATGGCCTGTTTCAGAGTAGCAGCCGTGTTAGTCTGTAGCCACAAAAAGAACAGGAGTACTTGTGGCACCTTAGAGACTAACAAATGTATTTGAGCATAAGCTTTTGTGGCTACAGCCCACTTCTTCAGATGCATAGAATGGAACATATAGTTAGGAGATATATATACATACAGAACATGAAAAGGTGGAAGTAGCCATACCAACTCTAAGAGGCTATTTAATTAAGATGAGCAATTATCAGCAGGAGCAAAAAAACTTTTGTAGTTATAATCAAGATGGCCCATTTCAGACAGTTGACAAGAGGTGTGAGGATACTTAACATGGGGAAATAGATTCAATCTGTGTAATGACTCTGCCATTCCCAGTCTCTATTCAAGCCTAAGTTAATGGTATCTAGTTTGCATGTTAATTCAAGTTCAGCAGTTTCTTGTTGGAGTCTGTTTTTGAAGCTTTTCTGTTGCAAAATTGCCACCTTTAAATCTGTTACCGAGTGACCAGAGAGGTTGAAGTGTTCTCCTACTGGTTTTTGAATGTTATGATTCCTGATGTTAGATTTGTGTCCATTTATTCTTTTGCGTAGAGACTGTCCGGTTTGGCCAATGTACATGGCAGAGGGGCATTGCTGGCACATGATGGCATATATCACATTGGTAGATGTGCAGGTGAACGAGCCCCTGATGGCATGGCTGATGTGATTAGGTCCTATGATGGTGTCACTTGAATAGATATGTGGACAGAGTTGGCATCAGGCTTTGTTGCAAGGATAGGTTCCACACACCACACATCAAAAACACTAACCCAGGAAAGGCTGTATCTTAGACATGTTATGCAGAAATAATCAGCAAGGTATAGACAACATCTGGATGTGGGGATCTACACAGAGGTCTGAGTTGAAGATGATACTCATGTTATGGGCCTGAGTGACAGGCAAAAATATCACTGTGGCCAATACCACAAAACAACATAATGTTCACTGCTTTAGTAAGGACTCATGTGAAGGGAGTGCGGCGAACAGTGGAGAGGCTAACAGAGGAAGTTTGCCTGGGGAGAGCCCACTGAGGCTTTCATCTTACAGGGTTCTCTCAGTAGTAACTGCAACAGCTGAGGAAGCTCTTAGAAGGAAGGTAATATGGATGGTGAGCGATCAGCTGTTGTGACCTGCACAGGATGTGCCATGTTTTTGTCTTTCTTCCACAGGACAGAAGCGACTTTGTCTGTACAAAGTGCAAGCTGGTCTCCATATTGGAAGAGAAGGTTCAAGGACTGGAGAAACAGGTATCAACCCTGCATTGCATAAGAGAAAATGAAGATTTCCTGGACAGACGTCAGGATATGCTTCTGCGGGCACAACATTTTGAAGGATCAGAGCAGGCTGCACAGCGGGGACAGAGGGACAGTGAAGAAAACTGGCAGCATGTGACCTCCAGAAGAAGAAAGGGGAGTGTCCATGTACCAGCAATACAGATACAGGTGAGCAACCGTTTTCATGTTCTCTCCACAGGTACTAATGCGAAGAGTGAACTAGAGGATACATCTAAGGGAAGGGAGCAGAAGGAGACTCCACCGATTGGAAGGCATGAGATGCACTGTCCTAGAGATGGGTGTTCCACGGCCACCATTTCCAAGAGAAGGTCTCCCTCCTAAGGGGGACAGAGTCATCTATCTGCCATCCCGACTGGGAAAGCCGAGAAGTGTGCTGCTTGCCAGGAGCTAGGATTCACCATTTGACGGAGAGACTGCCGAGACTCATCAAGCCCTCGGATCACTGCAGACTACATGGTTCTGGGAAGAAGGATAAAGGAGTTGGAGGCGCAAATAGTGTTCTCATCCATCCTCCCTGTGGAAGGAAAAGGCCCAGGCAGAGACGGTCGAATCATGGAAGTCAACGAATGGCTATGTATGTGGTGTCAGAGAGGCTTTGAATTCTTTGACCATCAGATGGTGTTCCAAGAAGGAGGAGTGCTAGGCAGAGACGGGCTCCACCTAACGAAGAGAGGGAAGAGCATCTTCGCAAGCAGGCTGGCTAAGCTAGTGAGGAGGGCTTTAAACTAGGTTCACTGGGGGAAGGAGATCAAAGCCCTGAAGTAAGTGGGGAAGTAGGATACCAGGAGGAAGCACAAGCAGAAGAGCGCAAGAGGGGAGGACTCCTGCCTCATAGTCAGAAAGCAGGACAATCAGCGAGTTATCTTAAAGTGCCTATACACAAATGCAAGAAGCCTGGGAAACACGCAGGGAGAATTGGAAGTCCTGGCACAGTCAGGGAATTATGATGTGATTGGAATAACAGACACTTGGTGGGATAACTCACATGACTGGAGCACTGTCATGGATGGATATAAACTGTTCAGGAAGGACAGGCAGGGCAGAAAAGGTGGGGGAGTTGCATTGTATGTAAGAGAGCAGGATCCTGACAAAAGGAAGAAAGGAGAGCAGCAGAATATGGACCCTGGACTTCAGAAAAGAGGACTTTGACTCTCTCAGGGAACTGATGGGCAGGATCCCCTGGGAGAATAACATGAGGGGGAAAGGAGTCCAGGAGAGCTGGCTGTATTTTAAAGAATCCTTATTGAGGTTGCAGGAACAAACCATCCCAATGTGTAGAAAGAATAGTAAATATGTCAAGCAACCAGCTTGGCTTAACAATGAAATCCTTGCTGATCTTAAACACAAAAAAGACACTTACAAGAAGTGGAAGCTTGGACAAATGACCAGGGAGGAGTATAAAAATATTGCTCAGGCATGCAGGAGTGAAATCAGGAAGGCCAAATCACATTTGGAGTTGCAGCTAGCAAGGGATGTTAAGAGTAACAAGAAGGGTTTCTACAGGTATGTTAGCAAGAAGAAGGTGGTCAGGGAAAGTGTGGGCCCTTTACTGAATGGGAGAGGCAACCTAGTGACAGAGGATGTGGAAAAAGCTAATGTACTCAATGCTTTTTTTGCCTCCGTCTTCACGAACAAGGTCAGCTCCCAGACTACTGCACTGGGCAGCACAGTATGGGGAGGAGGTGACCAGCCCTCTGTGGAGAAAGAAGTGGTTCAGTACTATTTAGAAAAGCTGGACAAGCACAAGTCCATGGGGCCGGATGCGCTGCATCAGAGGGTGCTAAAGAATTGGCCGATGTGATTGCAGAGCCATTGGCCATTCTCTTTGAAAACTCATGGCGATTGGGGGAGGTCCCGGATGACTGCAAAAAGGCTAACGTAGTGCCCATCTTTTAAAAAAGGGATGGAGGAGGATCCGGGGAACTACAGGTCAGTCAGCCTCACCTCAGTCCCTGGAAAAATCATGGAGCAGGTCCTCAAGAAATCAATTTTGATGCACTTAGAGGAGAGGAAAGTGATCAGGAACAGTCAGCATGGATTCACCAAGGGCAAGTCGTGCCTGACTAACCTAATTGCCTTCTAAGATGAGATAACTGGCTCTGTGGATGAGGGGAAAGCAGTGGATGTGTTATTCCTTGACTTTAGCAAAGCTTCTGATACTGTCTCCCACAGTATTCTTGCCAGCAAGTTAAAGAAGTATGGGCTGGATGAACGGACTATAAGGTGGATAGAAAGCTGGCTGGATCATCAGGCTCAACGGGTAGTGATCAAGGGCTCCATGTCTAGCTGGCAGCCAGTATCAAGCGGAGTGCCCCACGGGTCGGTCCTGGAGACAGTTTTGTTCAATATCTTCGTTAATGATCTGGAGGATGGCGTGGACTGCAAGTTTGCAGATGACACTAAACTGGGAGGAGTGGTAGATACGCTGGATGGTAGGGATAGGGTCCAGAGGGACCTAGACAAATTAGAGGATTGGGCCAAAAGAAATCTGATGAGTTTCAACAAGGACAAGTGCAGAGTCCTGCACTTAGGACGGAAGAATCCCATGCATTGTTACAGACTAGAGACCGAGTAGCTAGGCAGCAGTTCTGCAGAAAAGGACCTGACAGTGGACGAGAAGCTGGATATGAGTCAACAGTGTGCCCTTGTTGCCAAGAAGGCTAACGGCATTTTGGGCTGTATAAGTAGGAATACTGCCAGCAGATCGAGGGATGTGATCATTCCCCTCTATTCGACATTGGTGAGGCCTCATCTGGAGTACTGTGTCCAGTTTTGGGCCCCACACTACAAGAAGGATGTGGAAAAATTGGAAAGAGTCCAGCGGAGGGCAACAAAAATGATTAGGGGGCTGGAGCACATGACTTATGAGGACAGGCTGAGGGAACTGGGATTATTTAGTCTGCAGAAGAGAAGAATATGGGGGGATTTGATAGCTGCTTTCAACTACCTGAAAGGGGGTTCCAGAGGGGATGGATCTAGGCTGTTTTCAGTGGTAGCAGATGACAGAACATGGAATAATTGTCTCAAGTTGCAGTGGGGGAAGTTTAGGTTGGATATTAGGAATAACTTTTTCACTGGGAGGGTGGTGAAGCACTGGAATGCGTTACCTAGGGAGGTGGTGGAATCTCCTTCCTTAGAGGTTTTTAAGGTCAGGCTTGACAAAGACCTGGCTGGGATGATTTAGTTGGGATTAGGTCCTGCTTTGAGCAGGGGGTTGGACTAGATGACCTTCTGAGGTCCTTTCCAACCCTGATATTCTATGATTCTACCAAATCACTTCCTAGAACCATGTGAGGGTTTCCGTTCAAAGTGCTAAATAATAATCAGAAAACAAAGGGGAGAGTAATAAGAAGGCACATGATACTAAAGATATGTTTTGCACGGTTATTTTTAGTTTCAGAATTCATTTTCCCTTATGATAAATTATTCAAGACTACCTTCCCACATTGAACACATCACAAGTCATGAGTGGATTATGAAATATGCAAAACACAAATCAAACAATAATGTTCTTTTAAAATATTTTGGCAGCATTACTGCAGTGTAACCAAAATCTACAATGGATATTTCTAAATGGTCCACAATCAAACCCCCACACATCTACAATCCATCTGATTACAACATGGAAAAAAACCATCACCTGAAGACTAAGTGCTGTACAGTTTGATTCTTGTTTGATTTACACTTGACCGTATATTGAGACTTTTTTGGTAGATTAAAATGAAAGCGGAACTGTTCCAAGAAAAAGCTATAATTAAAATGGTGAAAGTAGACAGGATTAATTTCTCTTCCATCATGATTCAGAATACGGAATAAATGAGGAAATACTGTACTAATGACTTCTGCACTGTGACCTTGAAAACAACTCACTCTGCCCACTGTCAAATGAATCAACCATTTATATTACTAGCAATCAGTTACTAGTGTTAATTTCTATAATAGTAAGCCAAAAGAATCTAAAAACGAACATGTATGGTGTATTACAGCAGACTAAATTAAGCATTGACAAACTCCATAAGAAAATTTCATAAGCATCTCGACTTATCCCTCCTTCCAAGGAAAAATAAAATCTACTTCAAACATTTTGACCTATGAAATTTATAAAAGAGGATAGAGAACATTCAGATGTCTCTTAAAGGCAATGTTAAATCTTCAACTAATTTCCAGTATGTTAAAGCAAGCTTTGTACACTGCCAAAAAAGTCAGATTTAACAAACATGACTGGCAGAAGGTTCTATTGACCATTTTATATTTCTTCTTTGGCCTTTCTCAGCTGGTAAAATACCACTGTCTGGCAGGTTTTTACTTTAATTTTTACTATAATCTATGAGACGTATATAAACGGAAACCATCCCCAGCAATGCAACAATATATTTACTGTATGAGGGAATAGCATTAAGATTAATGGGAAGGAATTAAGACCCCAATGCAACAAAGCATGTAAGAACATGCATAACTTTAAACACTAAGTAGCGTCATTAACTTTAATGAGATTACTCATGTGCTTAAAGTTATAAACACGCTTAGGTACTTTTTGGGCTGGGGCTTAAAATTAGTCTTAAGGATCAGGAAAGATTTCTTAACAGTAGGACCCTATTAGGTTGAGGCACCCTCTCCCAAGGGAAGTACTAGAAACCCCATTACTTGGGACATTCAAAACTAGCCTGAACAAACCATTAGTACAGTGGTCCCCAACCTTTTTCATCTGGCAGGCACCAGTCGACGAGCCACGGAGGACCGTGGCGGTGGACGAGCATCCGCCGAAATGACGCTGACAAGGGGCAACGTCAATAGGCGTCGCCGCCGACAAGCAGCGGCGACGCCTCTGGATGCTGCCGACAAGCAGCGGCGACACCTTTGGATGCTGCCAACAAGCAGCGGCGACACCTTTGGATGCTGCCAACAAGCAGCGGCGACACCTCTGGATGCTGCTGCTTGTTGGCGGCATTTCGGCGGATGCTCACTTAGACGCCCCGGCGGGCACCATGGCGCCCGTGGGCACCGCGTTGGGGACTCCTGCATTAGTAAATGTGCTGCAGGAAATAACCCTGATCTAGAGCCTTCGAAATTCCAGAAGTAATGTGATTTAGAGAAAGTTAAAAGCACTTGTACAGCATGTCACCACATGCACAGTACACGACTCCGGTTGACTTTGATAGGCAGATTTAGCCCCAATAAATTTGTTTCAATCTGTGCTGAGTTTCTGTTCTGCCAAAACATTATTCCTTAAAAAAAAAAAAAAACTTTAAAAATGCAAAGTATATCATTACAATATATTATATAAATGCACAGAGGTCACAGTTAGTCACACAGTTGCTGTGGGAACCACAATTTTGGCATCCTAACTTGCAAGTGTTTACATTTTCAACCATGATGCTACAGGAACAGTTTGCTTTGACTATTAAGATATTTTTTCTATATGCTGCAGGATAAATAGTGTTTTGATACAACAGAGATGGGCATTTTAGAAATTCTAAGACAGGTAGAAAAATATACTCAGTGTCAAAAATATAAATCAGTAAACCAGAGTTTATTCAAAGAAACTCTAGATGGTGTGGGGGTGCATGCACCTGCATACTTTCCTTCTATACAATTTGAGAATGGTAAACATTTCCTGGTCTTGTGATGGGAAGAGTGCTGTGCAAGTCAGGAGAATGGTAATGACAATCAACATCTGCTGTACCATAGGGCAGAGAAAAATAGACTAACTCTCCCATGAGGGTGCATCTAGTCACTCGGGTATGCACAGAAACACACATATTTATATCACATATGTGGTTATATAATCATCATATAAACACACATTTCAAATACCACTGCATGAAATCAAAATGATAAAAATTAACTTTAAACTATACTTGTAGCGTTAGCTCTTTGCCTAAATCTTTCTAACTAGAGAGAATCGTTGAGGCAGAGTTGCTCCCTGGGAACCGGCATTGATACTTTGGCTGACATTCCTGAAAGAGGGGACTAACCTGCATGCTGCTTGTGACCACCTCTGTTCCAGGCCTGGTACATGTAATGTAAAATAAACAAAGTTCCATAAAGAATATACCCAGCCACTGCATCAATGATTTCTGCAGAGGAAAGTCCACCTGCAAGGCCATGAAATCTGCTATGCAATACTGAACTACCATACGGTAGTCAAAAGAAGAAAAAGAATAGAGGGATACTAAAGCAAGGACCAAAACCCCCAATGAGTAGCATAAATCAAACGTAAGATGATGTAGGGATGCTGAAAGGTTTTATTGCCACTTGTTTCAGAAAAGCTGCATGACTCTCTTCTGGGCTCTGTAAAACTCACAAGTAACATGGTCATCCCAAACTCAAAGCAATAAAAATTGTATAGCAACACACACTAATACAGAATCTTGCTTTCATTTTATATATATGTATGTGCTTGGCATTATTCATTTTTTAAAAGAATTTTGATAGATATTAATGTTTCTTTTTAAGCTTTTTAGATTTTTATCTATTTAAATTTTTACAGTTGCGGGTAGTTATTGGGGAGAGGCAATTATTTAATGACTGTAGATGTTGAGATTCAAAAAGTTAAAGCTTTATGAATGCTGTATAATTATCTGCAGCTCCAGCTCTGGTAACGCCGGAATGGCTATTTTAGCGGAGCTGTAAATATGCGCTTTATGCAGCATTCATTACCTACAATGCATTTTATACACATTAAGGTGGGACTGTAATAAGTGCTCAGACATCAACTTTCTTACTTTACCCATCTGTAAATTTCAATTATTATTGATGGAAATATTTTTTCATCAGTTTGTGTGTGTGTATACAGTGACGCTATTCACAGATATTTATTGATAAAAATTTAATCCTTCCAAGCCTAAACATATACAATATTTTGATGTGTAGACACACTCTTCCTGTTCATCAAAGGTCAACTACATCACTCACTATAAAATACCCTGAGGCATACAGCACTATGTTCTGGCACATTACCGCCCAAATATTCTTCTCTCGTGTAATGTAAGTTTAACTAGTTTTTTCATGGGGAGAGCCAGGAATTAGTGCACAGTCTGAAAGTCTGTTACTGACCACAAAAGAAAGAAATGCTATGGGCAAGAGGCACGGTATAGAGAAAGCAACAAAAGATTTAATTGCTGCTGAAACAGATTACAATTTTCATGTTAACTTAGTATTCCCTTCACCGCCTAGTGGTAGACACCTTGCTGAAACACAGACATGATGTCTGACACTAACAATACATACAGCAGTGGTTTTCAACCTTTTCGGACTCAGGACCTACTTGTAAACCTTGATGGTCTGTCACAACCCAGTGCAAAAAACATCTGGCTTACTAAATATTTTTTACTCATTAAATGTAATATACACATTATCATAATAAGTAAGTGCTAAATAAGTACATCAGGTGAACCACAGCAGCAGCTCCAGAGGATGTTGTGAAGGCCAAGACTATAACAGGGTTCAAAAAAGAACTAGATAAGTTCATGGAGGATAGGTCCATTAATGGCTATTTACAAAAGTATCTTCAAATTTAACTGTAATTATGACAACCTGTGGTAAGGCCTAAACTTATCATAATCTAGTAACATCATTTAAATTAAATACAAAATAATATTAAACAGAACATGTTACTGCTGAAATTTTAAATAAAAGTCAAAGAACTGAACTGGTGGAAGTTACTGGCTAACCAGCTGGAACCAGAGATCGTTGAAATGTTGAACCAGCTTTTGACAGCAGTAGCTGTCATTCTGTGGATGCAGAGAATATTTTCTTCATTCAAATTCAAATTCACTTTATTCAACTAGTTCAATTTAATGACTAGTTCATTCAAAGTTAAACAAATTGGGAGTTGATAAAGCAGGAAAGCGTCTCTTCCTCTTACAATCTATGACCAAGAATTAGATGTGAGAAGTATTTATTAGTCCTAAAATCTTGAAGGACGTGGTGACCCGCAACAATCGCTGCAATTAATTAAATACGGATACTACTTCCTTTGTTTAAAAAATCAGTTAGTTTTAAATACAAAACATGTTTTGATAAACTTTTTTTTAATGCATCCAGCACATTTAAGGTAGTTTTATTTAACTACATTTTTTTTAAATGCTGGTTTTGCACGTTTTTAACAGAATTCCAATTTCCATCCAAATAGAGCTTGACACAAAACAAGTAAAAAATAATAATCTAGTACATAAGAAACGCATCAGTCACCATTTTCTATTAATCTGAATAAATTTGTTTAAGCAATACATGTGTAGAGATACAGTGCACTGCCCGGATTAGCAAAAAGTACCAAATTTAGTGTAAAGACTATTGTTAGTTGCAAATCAACATGTTTTAATGGTTACCAACTCCTGAGAATGCACTTTTCTTTAGGAAAATAACTACAAAGAACCAATGCAAAACAAGATTTAAATCAATCTTGTACAATCTATGATTCATTATGGAAGCAGCTGTTGATCCAAGAGAAGCAAGATGATTCCTGTGGTCAGCTGCAGGTGGAAGTTGGTGCTCTTGCGCGCTGTGGTTTCATAGATGTCTAAGTGAAGCCCAGGGTCTGAGATGACCCCCCAAAGGAGTGACCAATCTAACAATCTGAGGGTGATTACTTTGATGGTGAGGATTGTAACAGAGGAGGTGAGTTTTCAAAGCACTTCCCCGTTCCTCCAGTATCACTTCCACCAAGTATGGAAGGAGTACGGCAGAAAGGGATCTAGGGGTTATAGTGGACCACAAGCTAAATATGAGTCAACAGTGTGATGCTGTTGCAAAAAAAGCAAACATGATTCTGGGATGTATTAACAGGTGTGTTGTGAGCAAGACACGAGAAGTCATTCTTCCGCTCTACTCTGCTCTGGTTAGGCCTCAGCTGGAGTATTGTGTCCAGTTCTGGGCACCGCATTTCAAGAAAGATGTGGAGAAATTGGAAAGGGTCCAGAGAAGAGCAACAAGAATGATTAAAGGTCTTGAGAACATGACCTATGAAGGAAGGCTGAAAGAATTGGGTTTGTTTAGTTTGGAAAAGAGAAGACTGAGAGGGGACATGATAGCAGTTTTCAGGTATCTAAAAGGGTGTCATAAGGAGGAGGGAGAAAACTTGTTCACCTTAGCCTCTGACGATAGAACAAGAAGCAATGGGCTTAAACTGCAGCAAGGGAGGTCTAGGTTGGACATTAGGAAAAAGTTCCTAACTGTCAGGGTGGTTAAACACTGGAATAAATTGCCTAGGGAGGTTGTGGAATCTCCATCTCTGGAGATATTTAAGAGTAGGTTAGATAAATGTCTATCAGGGATGGTCTAGACAGTATTTGGTCCTGCCATGCGGGCAGGGGACTGGACTTGATGACCTCTCGAGGTCCCTTCCAGTCCTAGAATCTATGAAATCTATGAAGTATCAATAGGCAATTTCTAAACTATTCCTTTTATGGCTTATTATTGATTGAGCCACCAGCAGGAAAGCTACCTCTTTTAAAGGGGTGAAGTAATTTACCTTTTTCACCACTGGTTGTGTAAAACAGTAGGAGAACACCAAGCAAAGCTACAGTCTGTTATCCACTCACATAGTAAGGCGGTTCTATTGTAAACCGCACTCTGCACTGACTGAAAGCACCCGTCAATGATACTGAGAGCTCAAAGAGACAATAATGAACATTACTGTAGTTAGTTATTGTTTGGTCTACTTACAGCCCTATTTTATAATGCTATTGCTAGCAGAGCTATTTTATGTGATGTCTTTTTCATGCAGCAACTTTTTTATATATCAAAGCAAAAGCCAATACTAGGCAGTTTCTCCTGCAGCCTGTTTGATAATAAAAGTTAACACTGAACCCTGGCTGTTATCAATCTTCATAAATGTGTCCATGATATGGCAAGCCTGTTCCACATTACAATGAGCCTGCCACTAATGCATGCACAGGAATGACCCAATGGCTTAATGGGTCTTCTAAATGGCTTTAAAAAGGGACCAATTTTATTAGGGAAGGAAGTTTCAAACAAAATTTGTTCTCTCTTTCCTTAAGTACATATGATAAAAAGATTTCACTTTACCTTTGGTCTATCCCTGTCTTGCTTGAGAAATGGTTATAACCTACTTTAATACGAATTCACACACATACAATACAGACCCCAGGGAAACTGCATGTAGTATTCAGGCATTTCTAATAAGAGGAACTTGTTATGCGTATTTAATTAGCTCCTTTTGGCAGAGATCTACATGACTGAGGATGTTTTGTCTCCAAGTACAAGAAACAAACTTTGACAGAGATGACTAACTCACTTTTGAAAGTGCACACAGCCTTTGGGGGGGAGGGATAGCTCAGTGGTTTGAGCATTGGCCTGCTAAACTCAGGGTTGTGAGTTCAATCCTTGAGGGGGTCACTTAGGGATCTGGGGCAAAATCAGTACTTGGTCCTGCTAGTGAAGGCAGGGGGCTGGACTTGATGACCTTTCAAGGTCCCTTCCAGTTCTAGGAGATAGGATATCTCCATTAATTTATTAATTTAATTTTATTAAATAACTCTCAATGGCTATGTGGGGCAAGAACCTCATTTATAAGTAAGTAATATTCGGGAAGTAGTTGGAAACACTAATAGGGCAAGCTGTTACTCGAGGTTTTTGAGCAAAAAAAAGTGTGTGTGGGGGGCCTTGTATGGTCTTGACAGCTTCTGTATTTTAAATTCCACATGGTCTAAGGATAAGCAATAATCTTACTTGCCTAAATGCTCTATGGTTTGTATGGTCCTAGATACATTAAAGACTGCCTCTCTCCTTGTGCTATACAGTGGCTGCTGATAACAGCTATGGCAGTCATGTTAAGAGCCTAAAAACTGTTCATAGATTCTACAGCCAGAGGGGGCCAAACTATGATCATCTAGTCTCACCTGCACCACACAGGCCCTAGGACTTCCCTGAAATAATTCCTGTTTAAAAAGGTGGAGCCTGGTAATGGCTCTTTACAGTGATGAGTCCTCAGGTGTGGAACTCACGTCCCCTGACTGTCCAGCAGAGCCTTATTTGTGGACCAAACAGATGGCTACTTGCAAAGACTTTTTACATCGGGGAAAATGTGAGGGGTCAGACTTTTTTTTTTGCTTGAGGAAAGAAGAACTACTGAGCTGGAATCTTATTGGCATTGACTCAATCTGTAAAAAAATGTTTATTGTTTTCAAAATATCTGCTGATTACTGCATTTATATGAAGAGTAATAAATATATTAAATACATCTATTATACTCCATCAGGAACAATCTTATGGGGGGGAATGGGAAGGAGGAAGGATACATACACTGAAGCAAAGGAAGAACATTTCACTGTTCAATGTGAGTGCAGAAAGACCCATAGCAAAACAGTGTGGACAAGGGGCAATCTACCTCACACAGCTGCATCAATGCACTTCAAACCAGACCTGCAACACCTCATAATCCTGGACTTTCTTTCCGTAGCGTATGCTACACAATGCAGCACTTTCTAAAGTATATTGTCCATCTTGATATATCCTTGACAAAACAGTCCATCTCTACAAGGTTAATGGCCAGGGACACAGCACTCAAGTGGTCTCCTTAAAGATGCACATGTTAACAAACGCCACTTCAGTTCAATAATTTTCTTTGGGTTGTAAGTGTGTGCCTTGGATTAGTATATATTTTGACTCTGTATTGCAGTAAGAGAGATGGGGAGGAAGAGAAGCATGTGAGAGGTTGAAGGAGCTTACACATTTTTACACTGAAAGCTTTCTAGTTTCAGCTACAGATCCTTCCTGGGGCACATAGCATTTGTCCTTACAAATATACTGAGAGTTTAACTGCTCCAGAAACATGTATGGGTCAAATTTCTGTCACACAATTTTCAACACTCTTCTCTCTTCAGTGCTGGAAGCTGGGGTTCTGTTGTTAATATTTCCAGTCAACTATCACTAAATATATTTGAATGGTCACCACTGTTAATGTCAGAATTCAATTAATTACAACTCAAACAAAACTTCTGAGGAAATTTCTGCTGAAAAATTAATGAGATGGTTTTTGTCTCTTCAGAAATTAGGCATGTATTTTAAAAATGGCAAATACTGTGGCTAGATTTAAAAATGGGTTAGGGCATTTTATGACCAACAACAGCATTTGTGATTACACTTTAAAATAAGAGTTGTCGAAACACACACTTCAGGGCTGCAGCAATCACTAGATAAGTCAGAATGGATGTGAACACCAACAGGATCAGAAATAATTCAGGATGGCACATGGAGATAACTAGAAATAATGGGATAAAATTAAAGGGAAAATACAGACTGAACACCAGGAAAAACTTCCTGACAGCAACATGCATTAAGCTGTTAAATAGTCTGCTGAGAGAAATGAATAAAGCTGAGGAGTTTTATAAAAGAGCGGTTACTTATCTTCTGTAAATGGAGTTCTTCAAGATGTGTGACCCCTATCTGTATTCTATGGGGGTACGCATGCACTCCACACACCTGAGACTGGAAGGTTCTTGCTAGTAGTGTCCATTGGTCCATGCCCGCACACTTTCTCTCCTCGAGCTCCAAGTGGAGGGCATAAGGGACAGTGTAAACCAATTGCCTCTCCCATTCTTTCTCTACCATGAAACCAAGTGTGATCTGAAGTAGAGGGGCAGGAGGGCGGGTAGTGGAATAGAGAGAGAGACCACACATCTTACAGAACTCGGATTATGGAGGTAGGTAACCTCTCTTTCTTCTTCAAGTGCTGATCCCCATGTGTATGCCACTGAAGGAGACTGACAAGCAATTCTCATGAAGGAGGTGGATGCAATTTTAGGGTGGAATCGTAAAAAAAACGTTATCATGGAATACTGTATAAAGTGGGTTGGCCATTAGGCCCTCAATTCAATTATGGCTACCAGGAAGGTAACTTCATAACTAAATAACAGGAGTACTTGTGGCACCTTAGAGACTAACAAATTTATTAGAGCATAAGCTTTCGTGGGCTACAACCCACTTCTTCGGATGCATATAGAGTGAAACATATATTGAGGAGATATATATACACACATACAGAGAGCATGAACAGGTGGGAGTTGTCTTACCAACTCTGAGAGGCCAATTAAGTAAGAGAGGAGGAAAAAAAAAAAAAAAAAAAAAAAAACTTTTGAAGTGATAATCAAGATAGCCCAGTACAGACAGTTTGATAAGAAGCAAGTGTGAGAATACTTACAAGGGGAGATAGATTCAATGTTTGTAATGGCTCAGCCATTCCCAATCCCTATTTAGCCCTGAGTTGATTGTGTCTAGTTTGCATATCAATTCCAGCTCAGCAGTCTCTCGTTGGAGTCTGTTTTTGAAGTTTTTCTGTTTTAAGATAGCCACCCGCAGGTCTGTCAAAGAATGGCCAGACAGGTTAAAGTGTTCTCCCACTGGTTTTTGAGTATTATGGTTCCTGATGTCAGATTTGTGTCCATTAATTCTTTTGCGTAGAGACTGTCCGGTTTGGCCAATGTACATGGCAGAGGGGCATTGCTGGCACATGATGGCATATATCACATTGGTAGATGTGCAGGTGAACGAGCCCCTGATGGTATAGCTGATGTGATTAGGCCCTATGATGGTGTCACTTGAATAGATATGTGGACACAGTTGGCATCGGGCTTTGTTACAAGGATAGGTTCCTGGGTCAGTGTTTTTGTTCAGTGATGTGTGGTTGCTGGTGAGTATTTGCTTTAGGTTGGGGGGTTGTCTGTAAGCGAGGACAGGTCTGTCTCCCAAGATCTGTGAGAGTAAAGGATCATCTTTCAGGATAGGTTGTAGATCTCTGATGATGCGCTGGAGAGGTTTTAGTTGGGGGCTGAAGGTGACAGCTAGTGGTGTTCTGTTATTTTCTTTGTTGGCCCTGTCTTGTAGGAGGTGACTTCTGGGTACTCGTCTGGCTCTGTCAATCTGTTTTTTCACTTCAGCAGGTGGGTATTGTAGTTTTAAGAATGCTTGATAGAGATCTTGTAGGTGCTTGTCTCTATCTGAGGGATTGGAGCAAATGCGGTTATATCTTAGAGCTTGGCTGTAGACAATGGATCGTGTGGTGTGTCCTGGATGGAAGCTGGAGGCATGTAGGTAAGTGTAGCGGTCAGTAGGTTTCCGGTACAGGGTGGTATTTATGTGACCATCGCTTATTAGCACAGTAGTGTCCAGGAAATGGACCGCTTGTGTGGATTGATCTAGGCTGAGGTTGATGGTGGGATGGAAATTATTGAAATCATGGTGGAATTCCTCAAGGGCTTCTTTTCCATGGGTCCAGATGATGAAGATGTCATCAATGTAGCGCAAGTAGAGTAGGGGCGTTAAGGGACGAGAGCTAAGGAAGCGTTGTTCTAAGTCAGCCATAAAAATGTTGGCATACTGTGGGGCCATGCGGGTACCCATAGCAGTGCCGCTGACTTGAAGGTATATATTGTCCCCAAATGTGAAATAGTTGTGGATGAGGACAAAGTCACAGAGTTCAGCCACCAGGTTAGCTGTGACATTATCGGGGATACTGTTCCTGATAGCTTGTAGTCCATCTGTGTGTGGAATATTGGTGTAGAGGGCTTCTACGTCCATAGTGGCCAGGATGGTGTTTTCTGGGAGATCACTGATGCCTGGATGCCCCATCATCTCAGGCATTGGCACCCTAACATCAGGCTTGTCTGGTTATGTGGACTCTCTCCTCAGACCCTACGCTACCAGCACTCCTAGCTATCTTCGAGATACTACTGACTTCCTGAGGAAACTAGACTCCAACGAGAGACTGCTGAGCTGGAATTGATATGCAAACTAGACACAATCAACTCAGGGCTAAATAGGGATTGGGAATGGCTGAGCCATTACAAACATTGAATCTATCTCCCCTTGTAAGTATTCTCACACTTGCTTCTTATCAAACTGTCTGTACTGGGCTATCTTGATTATCACTTCAAAAGTTTTTTTTTTTTTTCCCCCCTCCTCTCTTACTTAATTGGCCTCTCAGAGTTGGTAAGACAACTCCCACCTGTTCATGCTCTCTGTATGTGTGTATATATATCTCCTCAATATATGTTTCACTCTATATGCATCCGAAGAAGTGGGTTGTAGCCCACGAAAGCTTATGCTCTAATAAATTTGTTAGTCTCTAAGGTGCCACAAGTACTCCTGTTATTTTTGAGGATACAGACTAACACGGCTGCTACTCTGAAACCTGTCATAACTAAATGGGATAACAAGCATGTTGCTAGTGGTTCAAAAGGTGGTTTAGTTAGTGTCAAAAGGACCAAGTTAAGGTCCCAAGCTGGAACATCTGTTACTGGATGTGTGATGAAAACAGTTGTTATTCAGAGAGGGGCAGACACTGATTGCTGCTACATGACCCAGAAGTGAGGTAAGGGAAAGATCAAAGGGTTTCAAGGTAAGTAGATGGTCTAAGACGGTAAGGACAGTTGAAGAAGACTAGGGAACCAAAACTGTTGTGGGAGTGATGGGAATGACCACCGCTATGTCCTGCTGGATCTTTCCAGGCGTACATCAGACTTCCTGACCATGGGATTATGAGGGCATCTCCTCTGGAGTTTTGCCCTGTGCTCCCTGAAGAAGTTTATTGTTCACGTCTTGTTATCCCAAATAGGTCCAGAGATGGGGGTCTTCACTGTTGGAATATGTTGCTCACCATTGAGCTGTGAATCTCCCATTAATGATCTGTTCAGAAGTGACAGCTGAGATGTTGTGGCTCACAGGGAAGTGTACTGCTGATAGTGTAATAAGACAACACATATACCAATTTCACAGCTGGACTGCCTCTATGCAAGGGGATGTAGCTCTTGCTCCTCCCACTTGTTGATATAGAATAAAGTTGCAATATTGTCCGTCACCTGGACACAATGGGAATGCATAAATGGTAGGAATCTTTTGCAGGCCCTCCTGAACTGCTCTCAATTACAGAAGATTTATTTGCATTCTTGATACACGAGAGGTCCATGTACCTGGGCATGTGCGTTTGTCTAGATGCACTCCCCAACCTAACAGAGAAGCATCCATGATTGAGGTCTTCTGAGGAGGTGGGGGAGCAAGGGGAACTCCCATGCACACACCTGTTCTTTGTCTTGCACCAAACTAGGGAGTCCCATACCCTATGAGGATTTGTAACTAACTTGTCCACACTCTACTTGCTTGGCGCATAAACTGTGCAAAGCCAGGCTTGCAGGCATTAGACGCCATGTGATGCAGGAGGATGAGGTATGTCAGAACTGATGTTTGTGGTCTGAGCTGATTGATCAGAATGTTCATGGACTGGAACCTGTCCGTAGGAAGGTAAGCTCTGTCTCATAGTCTGTGTTGGAGCAAAGGTGGACTTTTCTATATTTATGTAGATTTCTAGTGCTGTTATGAGAGTAAGGATGAAGTTGATGACATTACTTCCCAATGAGACCTGTCGGTCAGAAGCCAATCATCCAGTTATGGAAAGACTACTGAATTGAGACGAGATTATTGATGCTAGAGTGACCATTCTGAATCTTAACTTCTGCATAAAGATATTGAGGTAGTGGTGGTCTAAGATGGGTCCATTTGGAATGGAATCCTTTTCCCCAGGGCTGAGGTGATACATGCTCTATCACCCCTTGTTGAAGTAGTATTCTTTTGTGAAAGTGGTCCCTGAAAAGGGAAGGGGAAAGGCGTTTGTGGAGGGGGAGGGGATAAGAACTCTATGGTGCATCCAAAATGAATGACACCAAGGACTCATCAGTTTGTTATAATTGTTTACCATGAAAGGAAAAAGTGGGCTAAGCCAGCCACCAAATCAAATCTTGGAGGAGGGAGAACATGGCCTCATCAAAAGTATTTCTTGCCTGGTGGTGAGGATGAATGGAGACCCATCTTAGACCACCACCACCTCAAGATCTTTATGCAGAAGTTAAGATTCAAAATGGTCACCCTAGCATCAATAATCTCGTCTCAATTCAGTAGTCTTTCCATAACTGGATGATTGGCTTTTGACCGACAGGTCTCATTGGGAAGTAATGTAAGGTCTATTCTGCTTGTACCTTTGCACTCTGTCTCATTCATGGTGTTTCATACCCTCTTTGATGGAAGAATGGCTGAGCTTGTGGTCTAGGTTTATATGGTTGCTTGCTGTATTTTCTCCTGCAGCTGTGTGTAATAGCCAGAGATGGAGGGTTGCCCATGAGTCTTAACGAGTGTAAGGACTTGTCAGTCTTTTTGCTGAATAAGGTGTCCCCTTCAAAAGGTAGGTCCTCCACAGTTGCCTATTCTTCTCTGGGGAACCCTGAGGAGTAAAGCCAGGATTCCCACTGCATCACATAAGAACATAAGAAAGGCCGTACTGGGTCAGACCAAAGGTCCATCTAGCCCAGTATCTGTCTACCGACAGTGGCCAATGCCAGGTGCCCCAGAGGGAGTGAACCTAACAGGCAATGATCAAGTGATCACTCTCCTGCCATCCATCTCCATCCTCTGACGAACAGAGGCTAGGGACACCATTCTTACCCATCCTGGCTAATAGCCATTTATGGACTTAGCCACCATGAATTTATCCAGTCCCCTTTTAAACATTGTTATAGTCCTAGCCTTCACAACCTCCTCAGGTAAGGAGTTCCACAAGTTGACTGTGCGCTGCGTGAAGAAGAACTTCCTTTTATTTGTTTTAAACCTGCTGCCTATTAATTTCTTTTGGTGACCCCTAGTTCTTGTATTATGGGAACAAGTAAATAACTTTTCCTTATCCACTTTCTCAACATCACTCATGATTTTATATACCTCTATCATGTCCCCCCTTAGTCTTCTCTTTTCCAAACTGAAGAGTCCTAGCCTCTTTAATCTTTCCTCATATGGGACCCTCTCTAAACCCTTAATCATTTTAGTTGCTCTTTTCTGAACCTTTTCTAGTGCTAGAATATCTTTTTTGAGGTGAGGAGACCACATCTGTACACAGTATTCGAGATGTGGGCGAACCATGGATTTATATAAGGGCAATAATATATTCTCAGTCTTATTCTCTATCCCCTTTTTAATGATTCCTAACATCCTGTTTGCTTTTTTGACCGCCTCTGCACACTGCGTGGACATCTTTAGAGAACTATCCACGATGACGCCAAGATCTTTTTCCTGACTCGTTGTAGCTAAATTAGCCCCCATCATGTTGTATGTATAGTTGGGGTTATTTTTTCCAATGTGCATTACTTTACATTTATCCACATTAAATTTCATTTGCCATTTTGTTGCCCAATCACTTAGTTTTGTGAGATCTTTTTGAAGTTCTTCACAATCTGCTTTGGTCTTAACTATCTTGAGTAGTTTAGTATCATCTGCAAACTTTGCCACCTCACTGTTTACCCCTTTCTCCAGATCATTTATGAATAAATTGAATAGGATAGGTCCTAGGACTGACCCTTGGGGAACACCACTAGTTACCCCTCTCCATTCTGAGAATTTACCATTAATTCCTACCCTTTGTTCCCTGTCCTTTAACCAGTTCTCAATCCATGAAAGGACCTTCCCTTTTATCCCATGACAGCTTAATTTACGTAAGAGCCTTTGGTGAGGGACCTTGTCAAAGGCTTTCTGGAAATCTAAGTACACTATGTCCACCGGATCCCCCTTGTCCACATGTTTGTTGACCCCTTCAAAGAACTCTAATAGATTAGTAAGACACGATTTCCCTTTACAGAAACCATGTTGACTATTGCTCAAGAGTTTATGTTTTTCTATGTGTCTGACAATTTTGTTCTTTACTATTGTTTCAACTAATTTGCCCGGTACCGACGTTAGACTTACCGGTCTGTAATTGCCGGGATCACCCCTAGAGCCCTTTTTAAATATTGGCGTTACATTAGCTAACTTCCAGTCATTGGGTACCGAAGCCGATTTAAAGGACAGGTTACAAACCTTAGTTAATAGTTCCGCAACTTCACATTTGAGTTCTTTCAGAACTCTTGGGTGAATGCCATCTGGTCCCGGTGACTTGTTAATGTTGAGTTTATCAATTAATTCCAAAACCTCCTCTAGTGATACTTCAATCTGTGACAGTTCCTCAGATTTGTCACCTACAAAAGCCAGCTCAGGTTTGGGAATCTCCCTAACATCCTCAGCCGTGAAGACTGAAGCAAAGAATCCATTTAGTTTCTCCGCAATGACTTTATCATCTTTAAGCGCTCCTTTTGTATTTTCATCGTCAAGGGGCCCCACTGGTTGTTTAGCAGGCTTCCTGCTTCTGATGTACTTAAAAAACATTTTGTTATTACCTTTGGAGTTTTTGGCTAGCCGTTCTTCAAACTCCTCTTTGGCTTTTCTTATTACACTCTTGCACTTAAGTTGGCAGTGTTTGTGCTCCTTTCTATTTGCCTCACTAGGATCTGACTTCCACTTTTTAAAGGAAGTCTTTTTATCTCTCACTGCTTCTTTTACATGGTTGTTAAGCCACGGTGGCTCTTTTTTAGTTCTTTTACTGTTTTTCTTAATTTGGGGTATACATTGAAGTTGAGCCTCTATTATGGTGTCTTTAAAAAGGGCCCACGCAACTTGCAGGGATTTCACTTTAGTCACTGAACCTTTTAACTTTTGTCTAACTAACCCCCTCATTTTTGTATAGTTCCCCCTTTTGAAATTAAAGGCCACAGTGTTGGGCAGTTGAGGTGTTCTTCCCACCACAGGGATGTTGAATGCTATTGTATTATGGTCACTATTTCCAAGCGGTCCCGCTATAGTTACCTCTTGGACCAGCTCCACAATAGCAGTTGCCATTGATGGTGATGCCGAAGGAGGAAGATGATATATCCAACAGAACTGCCGGATCCAGTTCTTCTTTTTCTTCCATGGGTTCCGGAAGGAGCTCAGGCTGGTCTCTGGGAGGAGAGGAATAATGACTCCCTACAGGACCACACTAACTCTGTGTAATGTATATACAGTTTCCATGGTCCCCAATATGGCCAATGGGAAGGTTCCACTGTGGGCTGTGGTGGTCCCCAAAGTACCGATGGTCGCAGGGACATTATACTGCTCTACAGTGTGGTGGAGGAACCCAGGAGGTTCTAGATCTTGCATCTGGCCTAGTCTCCCTGAGGGGTGGCTATGATGGTCTTTCCTTAATGCTGGAAGTTTCTGACGATAACCTAGGGTCCAATTCTAACGGTGGTGCCCTTGGTACCATCGATATCTTGCTGGTAGATGATAGTGGCAAAGAGTCTTTCTCTTCATAGTAATCCTGCAACAATGGTATCAAAATCTCTCTGGTGAGGAACTGTTCTGAAAGGAAGGGAGAGTATGGATCAGACTGGACCATATCCTCTGTTGCAATATACCTCTCCCCAGGTAGGAGGGGTGAAGGCTTTTGTCTCCCCATACCAACAGAGCTGATACAGAAAGTCCATTAGAAGTTTTATCTTCTGAATGCAAGTGTGATGGTATCATTGGTGCTCACTTTTTGAGTGTTTTCTTTGCTGGTTCTGCTGGTAGTGGAAGTCTGAGCTTGCGGTGATTTTTTTTGCTTGATACTGCTGGTTTGGTGATAGCTGCTGGTACCGGCACCAATGTGAACTTAGTCTTCCGAGCCGGAGAGTCATGCCCTGGGTCTTTGGGTCCAGCACATTACGATTCAGTTGACTTAGAGTTAATCTTTTTAGAAAAGGATTTGGAGGGGGATTTATCTTTAGAATGCAGACAGTGCCTCTCTTGAGTAGAAGTGATGGTACTAGAGGGCACGCTTCTCGATATCTCTGCCCCATGGACAGGGGTCAGACCGAGGTCTCATCACTTGCTCCGCAAGGTGTTCTCTGAGTCTCAACTCTCATGCCTGATGGGTCCAGCATGTGAAGGAGCAGCAAATTCTGGACTTGCTGGCCCTCTCCCAAGCAGTACAAGCACATCTGGTGATTGCTACTGACCGGGAAGCGTCTTGGGCAGAAGACGAAGTCCTTGAATCCTGATATTTTGGGCACAGCTCGATGTCCATGTCAGGAAAAATGAAGGGGAGGGACACCAAAAGAAGAAAAAATGGACTCCCAGTCCCTAACTAACTATACTGAAAGGACTAAAGCAATCTAGTAAGAAATATTTTTTAAACTGTTTGCAGTTAAGTCGAAGGAAGAGTTCTGAGGACACTGGAGTGTTCTGTCTCAGACCAAGTGGCAGAAAGAAGGAACTGGAGAGGCCGTCAGGCCGCATTGTCCCTTATACACTCACTTTTGAGCACAAGGAAAGAAAGCATGCAGGTGCGGACCAATGGACACTACTAGCAGGCATCTTCCAGTCCCTGGTACATGGAGAGCACGTGTACCCTCAGTGGAATAGAAACAGGGACCAGCTAGTGAAGAACTAAAACAAAACAGTAGTAACAGTACTATGGGGAACAAGCCTGCAATGGCAGGGAGATGGGCTGGAGGAGCTAATAGTTCTTTTCCACATCTACTGTAGTTGCCCCCGTCCTCCAAAAAATATGATATTGTGCAGTTGGCTTTGTATATTAAGAAGAGTTCATTTCTTTTGAAGCATTAGATATAGATCTTTACCAGAAATAGGATTTTGGACTTGATGGACCTAGACCTAATCTGCAAAGCAAATGTAATACTCTGTGTGCGTGCATGCAGGCAGGCACTCATGCACGAACTCAGGAGGACTGAGTAACCTGGAATGTACTGATCACTGACTGGTAAAACTTTAAATTTAAGAGGATGTCTACAATTGAAACTCACTGTCAAATTCAAGATGGAAAGAATAAGACATTTTAGGAGAGATAACTCATGGGCAATATTTTTTAAAATGATAACATTCATAACTGGTTACGCTGCCTTGGATTTATTACATGATTTTGAGCAAGTTTTCTGGATCTAATCATAAGGGAATAAATATGGTGTGCCTGACTTTGTAAAAAAAAAAAAATGTTTCAGTTTACATCAGATTAGCAGTGCTGTCATGCTGCTCCCCTGCTCAAAGCAGCGTGGGCAGCACAGCACACCAGCAATATTCAGTTCCAACAGAGAAGACATAACCAAAAGAAGAAGTGATGTGTGGGACAGGGAAACAACACAGTGCTGCGTGTTCTGTATCACACTGCAGGTTAGGAACATAGGAACTGCCATACCAGATCAAACTCTAATTTCATCTAGTTCAATAGCCACAGCAACCAGTACCAGATGCTTCAGAGAAAACAAGAGGCAGATATGGAGTAATCTGCAGTAGGCAGATATGGAGGAATTTCCCCCCCCGTTAGGTCTCATTTTCATCTGTAAGAGTTAGAGATTGCCTTACGCGTGGAAGCACAAGATTTAATATCCCTTTCAAAATTTTGTAATAATGACAACTCTGAATAGAGAGGGAGAACAGAAGTTCGCTATCTGCTTTCTCTAGAGCATTCATTATTTCATGTACTTTTATCATGTCCCCTCTTATTTGTCTCCTTTCTAAGGTAAACAATCCCAGTTTTCTCTTCAGTTGATGAATAGGAAAGGATGAAAGGCAGCAAATGTTAATTGACAGCATTAGTACGCTGTATACTAAGCAGGAACAAAGACAGCTAGAATAACTCACATGAACCAGCGACAAGCAGCAGCAGAACATAAGGTTCAGGGACTATTCTAATAACATACCTTGAAATGGAACACAATCACAACACTAGGTTTACTTTTGAGAGAAGGTGAGCTAGTGATCTGAACAAGAAATGGGACCCACCAACTCCTGAACTCTAGTCACAAGTCTGATACAGACCCCCTCTGTGGTCTCAGGCAAGTCACTTAACCCCCGTGCATTCGTTTCCTTTACCCAATAATTTATTTGTTTTCCCATCTATAAAATAGGGGAGAGTTGCACTTACTTACATCACAAGTGTGTGTAGGCACTATTATTTGTATTACAGAAGTGCCCAGAGACCCAAACTAGGATCAGGGTTCCCTTGTGCTGGGTACTGTTTGTTAAGCACCTTTAACATAAGGAGTACAATATAAATTCTAAGCATTATTATCAGAGCTTCACATATTTCATAGAATCCTAGAGCTAGAAGGGACCGCAATGGTTATCTAGTCTAACCCCCTACCAAGATGCAGGATTTGTTGTGTCTAAACCATCCAAGACAGATGGCTATCCAGCCTCCTTTTGAAAACATCCTGTGAAGGAGCTTCCATGACCTCCCTAGGCCGTCTATTCCATTGTCCTATGGTTCTCACCGTTAGGAAATTTTTTCCTGATATTTTTTTCCTTATTTAAATCTGCTATGCTGTAGTTTGAACCCACTGCCTCTTGTCCTGCCCTATGTGGCAAGAGAGAACAACTTTTCTCCATCTTTTTTTATGGCAGCCTTTAAAGTATTTGAAGACCACTATCATGTCCCTCCATTAATCTTCTCATTTTCCAAACTAAACATACCCAGTTACTTCAGCCTTTGCTCATCTGGCTTGCATTCCATCCCTTTAATCCTCTTTCTCGCTCACCTCTGGATCCTTTCCAGATTTTCTACATCCTTTCTATACATTGGTGACCAAAACTGGACACAGTACTCCAGCTGAGGCCTAACCTCACGTGACTTGCATGCTAAAATTACATTTGCTTTTTTTGCAATAGCGTAGCATTGACAACTGTTGTTAAGATTGTGATCCACCACAACTCCCAGATCCTTCTGAGCAGTGCTGCTGCCAAGCCAGTTAACCACCATTCTGTATTTGTGCATTTGTTTTTTCCTCCCTAAGTGTAGCACCTTATATTTGTCTTTGTTGAATTTCATTTTGTAGTCTATAGCCCAGATGATCCCTTTGAATTTTTGCTCTATCTTCCAAAGCTTTGTGTCATCTGCAAATCTGATCAGTGTGCTCTCTATTCTTACATCCAGGTCTTTGATAAAGATGTTAAATATATCATTGGACCCAAAACAGATCCCTGTGGAACCCCACTTAAGACCCCCTTCCAATCTGACATCATTCCATTAATAGCTACTCTTTATTTGCAGTTGTTTAACCAATTATGTATCCACTTAATGGTAGTTCTGCTGAGCCTGCATTTCTCCAGCTTACTTATCAGAATGTCATGTGGGACTGTGTCAAAAGCCTTGCTAAAGTCCAGGTATATTATGTCCACTGCATTCCCCCCATCCACCAAACCAGCTACCCTATCACAGAAGGAAATCAAACTGGTTTAGCATGATTTGTTCTTCGTAAAACTATCTGGCTGCTAGTGATCTTCCAGGTATTCGCAAACTGAATTTTTAAATATTTTGCTCTAGTAGCTTCCCTGGGATCAAGGTCAGGCTGACTGGTCTATAGTTTCCCGGCCCCTCCTTTCACCCCTTTTTTAAAAATGGGCATTACATTAGCCTTCCTCCAGTCTTCCAGCACCTCTCCTGCCATCCATGGGTTTGCAAATATTATCGCCAGCGATTCTATGGCTCCATTATTCACCTCTTCCCAACTGCTTGTTGAAGAATTTTGTTGCATTTAACCAATGAACAAGTGAACCGAGTGTTCACTGACAATGCTGTCTTCCTGAGTCTGCAGACAGAATGGAATAACAGCTCAGATGTGAATTTCCCTGTTCATTTCAATGGGTTGTTAAAACTGAAATTTAAAGATGACAATCCCAAACTACCTCCCACACCTCCACAGGTGCCAAAAGCCCCAACAATTCCCAAGCCAGTTGCTAATCCCTCCAGCTTCACCCCCCCCCACCTACAAGGCAGTTGTGTTGTCAATACAAACATCTGCAACATACTTAAAAATGAAAATGTGGGGACAACATAAACTAACTTGAATTTAGTTTCAAAATTAATAACACCAGGACTACGGTTCTGGTTGTATTATACATTTTCCTAATTAAAAATTTAAATGAAGCTGCCACAGAATTTTCAGTCTGTTGCCCCTGCGTGTCACAGAATACAGGGACCTTGCTGAAGAATCTAGGGCTAGATAGCCAAAGAGTATACAGCACTTTGATTATTAATTAAGGTCCAGCAGTGGGTTCCTATGGCACGTTGAATTCCAGAGTCCATTGTGTTTTCATATGGACACACAGAAAGGAGCACTGCACTTAAAAATGAAACGATGCTCGGAAAAGTAGCTGCTAAAAATGACACTGTTCCCCTCCCCCTGGATAACGTCGAATCACATCAGCTTCCTACAGTGAAAAAACAATTCCTCACTCCAGTTAATCCTACAGAACTCACACAGCTAAGGGAGATTCTATTTTGAGTTAGATTCTATTTTGCTTCATGCATCATCAACGTAACTACCAGATGCTAAATTCTACCTAGTGAATCTTTATGACTGGTGATGATGGAACAGGCAAAAAGAACTCAGCTTGATTTGCAGGTCACATGTGGAACTTGTAATGCTGGTAATTTAAAAAAAAACCCAAACCCCAAACAAAATTCCCCCAACCAAAACAAGAAAAACTAAACAACTTTTGACTTATGAACTAGTCCAATTTGAACTAGAAGCCCGTGAGAGAACCTAAATACTGCATGGATCCTCACAATACTATTTTTTACAAAATCCATTTTCTGAATATAACAGCACTTTGCAATAAAGCGCGTATTTGGTGTTAGCAGTTTCCAAACTGTTTAATACACACTTCTGTCTGACAACGGTGACTGCACTTAGCTGGATTCTATACAGAGTGACTGCAGTCTATTTTCTTCACTCATTTTGCAGCTCGAGTATTAGATCAACACTACTGCAGAAAAAGAAAAGAACTGGTTAATTACGACTAGCAGCAAATGAGCTATAATGGAGGTGTTATGAATGTAAATCAGTGACGCCTGATGCAGCAACAGCAGCATCTGTGCATGCAGCTTGCAAAGTAATGAGATTGTGATGATGTACTGGCATCCTGCTTTGATCACTTCATCTTGTTCAAGAGCTCTGCTGGGAAAACAAAGGTTAGTGGACTGACCTCCCTTCCTGCAGCTTGCACATGCACAAATAATATTAGCAATTGATCAAGGACTGATTTCTTTCCAACCCCTTTTCAGAACGGATGGTTTCATAGTTGGAGGCCATAGGTAAACAGATAGCACAAACTCCTACAATATGAAGTGTCATGTTCTAACACGTTGAGTTAATTGGCAATTCATTCTTCACCCTGTAACCAGAAACAGGTGTATGCTACTTTAAAAAAACATACCATCAACTGTGCAAAATGTGTTCCCTCTCATGCAAACAGGTTTGCTGGTACGTGCTCAAATGCGGGGGCAGTGAGATCTGTAGGCTTTCAATCTACAGATGGCTCAGATGCAATAAAAAAAGTATTTGTAAATCTTAGCAACACAAGATTAAAGAAACAGAACAAATGCATCAAAAAAGACTGCATTTTTTAGCCTCCCTTCCTTTTAATACTGTAATTGGGAAAGAGTTGACTTGTGTTTATGTTAATTCCCAACAAAACATGTTTAACACATTTAAACAAGAGACTTTAGTCCTTGAAAAGGATTGTGAAGCCAGATGTGTCACTGCAGAGTTTATTTGCCAGCTACACTAAGAACCAGCAGTTTGCATTGGTCGTGGGTCGCTCATGAAACTGCAGCCAGCAGCAAAAACTGCCCTTAATGAGCACATCGATCAATTTTCAGGGGACTTGGTTGATTACCATTACACAAAAATAAGTAACATGCCAATTTAACTGCTGGCTACTGAAGCGTGAAGGAAGAGTTTCACTCACTTGATTTCATAAGGAAGTCTATAAAATTACTTAACGTGTCCATGTGAGGAGATATGGAAGGCTGGCGGCATTTTAACACAAGTGTGTGTCCATCCATGTTAACGTGTGATGATGGGAAAAGATACAAGCTACACTAGTACATTATCTAAATAGATGTCTTCTTCCTACGCTCATTTTGAAGGCAACAGAGATTCCTGTGGCACCTTTAAGACTAATCTGTTAGTCTTAAAGGTGCCACAGGACTCTCTGTTGCTTTTTACAGATCCAGACTAACTCTCATTTTGAAGGGTTATTCCATCAAATTACCTTCCAGAAAAATCTTTATTTTTGCTATTTTAATGAAATCATAAGTTAATGTCAACAAAAAGAAGTTTCTAACTACTGACTTGTTCAAGTTTTAAAGAAAAGCTTTTTTTAAATCTCACATGCGAATGCCAAGCGAAGTGAAAAATTGGTGGTTACTTGAGGAGAGCATCTTTAATTTACCTAAGGTTTATACAAGGGGAAGGAGAAAAAGACATACAAGACATGGCTTAGTTCTCTTAATGAATAAGTTTATTTATAGTACTGGTTTAAAAAATGAATAAATTGGTGAGTAGACCTACCATAAACCACTGAAACCTTATTTGCTGGCCTACAGACATAGTTCTCAACACTCAAGTTATATTTGTTGAGCATCTCAACAAAATACTTTACATTTACATGCAAACTAACATGATTCTGTGCTTAAATTACAGCACATGAAGAAAAAACATAGCTACTCCTCTAAAATACTCCACTTCCACTTCATTTAGAATGAATCTACTCCTACCTAAAATGTACATAATTAATATTTCATACAGCTTTGCTGGGTATTCTACATTCCTAATGGATTGTATTGATCAAAGCAAGAAAGTTAAATGTCTATACTGCTGTAGAGAAAATTAAAATGATCATATATGAAGTGATCATTGTTTTCACAGGTTTAATATGTTGAGTGGAGTTTCTGCAAAGCAGAGGCAACAAATAATGTTTAGGACTCAGACATGTTGAAACTCTGTTCAAATTGTGTCCCTATAGATGATATACACAGACTACATAATACCACAAAATGGGATCCAGTCCATTACTAGGGCTCTTAAGAACTTCAGTAATGCAAACAACAACAATATTGTGCATTCCCTCTAGCACAGGGGTTCTCAAACTTGGTTCGCGGCTTGTTCAGGGTAAGCCCCTGGTGGGCTACGAGACACTTTGTTTACCTGAGCGTCCGCAGGTACGGCCGCTCGCAGCTCCCAGTGGCTGCGGTTCGCCGTTCCCGGGGAGCTGCGGAAAGCGGTGGCCTGGCCTGTGCCGTTTCCCGCAGGTCCCATTGGCTGGGAACAGCGAACTGCGGCCACTGGGAGCTGCGAGTGGCCGTACCTGAGGATGCTCAGGTAAACAAAGCATCTCACGGCCCACCAGGGGCTTACCCTGAACAAGCCGCGAACCAAGTTTGGGAACCCCTGCTCTAGCATAACTTGTTATCCAAACAACAAGAGTCCCTCATTCATGATGTGTAGGTTGTGCTATAAATCGTGCCATGTGCCCTAAGGTCCCCACTAGGGTTGAACATGATTTCAGTATGGAATTATTTTCAGAACATTGAAATCCAGAATTTAATTGCAACTTTTATTCTGAGGGAATTCTGCACCAAAGTATTAAAAATTCTGCACCAAAACATTAAAATTTATGCATATTTTATTTGTCAAAGTAACATAATATAATCAGACCATATTCAAATATTTTGGTAATTTATTTCAAAATACCTGTCAGCAAGTATGTCTAACAATACAGCCAAAAAAAAAAAAAAAAAAAGATTCAGGAACTGTTTTTTGACAAATAGATTCCTTAGTAGGCATATTAGCACATCTATATGGCTCTACAATGAGGGACAGAGTCTTGCATGTACACACGCCCAGCCCTGCCCCCCCGATCCAAGTGTGGGACAGGCAGGCTCAACCCAGCAGGATCCAAGTATGGAGGGGCTTATTGTAGGGGGATCCAGGTGTGGGGTAAGAGGGTTCTGTGTGGGGCAATCTGGGTGTCAGTGGCTTGGTAGGGGGGTTGGGTGCCGGGGGTGGGGGGGGTCTGGATGCATAGGGGCACATTGGGGAGTTCTGTGGGGTGGTGCAGGTAAAGGTGGTAGAGACTCAGCAGGGGTGGTCTGGGTTGCGGGGGGATGGGGCTTGGCAGGGGAGTCTAGGTGCAGGGGGCTCAGCAGCAGGGGTTCGGGTGCTGGGGAAGTGGGGCTTGGTGGGGTGGGGGTCTGGGTGCAGCTGGTTGGGACTCAGTGGGGTGGGGGTCCAGGTGCAGGAGGCTCAGCAGGGTTGGTCTGGGTGCGGAGATAGGGATCCAAATGCAGGGGGTGGGGCTCGGCGGGGGGGAGGGAGGGGAGAGAAGAGTCTGGGTGTCTGTGGAGTCTGGATGCCTGGGGGTTGGGCAGATGGGGGAGGGCAGATCCTCATACACTGACCTCTCTCCCCATGGCTGGGGAGCGATAGAGGTAGGAAGCGGGGGGTGGGGGTGCGGACCTTCCTGCAGCTGAGGGAGGTTCCTGTGGATGGTTTTGACCCAGCCCTGGGAGCAGCCTATGCAGGGGAAGAGGAAGTCCTGTCCCCACCCAGCCCAGCTGGGACTAGCAGCTGGAGCCCAGCTCAGGGTAGGAGCCACCGGCTGTTGTGTCCCCAGCTCTGCCTCCCGATGCAGTGATTTACATCTCCCCCGGCTGCTCCCGATGCCCGAACCAGACATGCGCTCCTCTTCCACCCGCCCCACTGCTTGGGAGGGGTGCATGAATCAGTTTTTCTGCAGAGAAAGAATAAAATCTGTGGGGGACATTAATTCTGCGCTTGTGCAGTGACGCAGAATTCCCTCAGGAGTAAACTTTGCCACTGACTTATTGAGTAACCTGGGGTGAGTCCAAGCTCTGTGCCTCAGTATTGTAAAGTAAATGTCATGTAAAAGTAATGTAAAATGTCAACGCTACAATTTACCCTTGGACGTATTGTGAGGATTAGTTAATATCTGCATGGCACTTGCACACATGGGGGTTTTAAGAAGAGTATTGTCTAATATTTTACCAGGGGAAAGTAAAAAATAAAATGACTGAGGGCTGATACAGCACTAACAAGTTCTGTGCTACCTTTATAAAAGGAAGGAGCTAGTTACCTCAAATTTGTTTTTAGATTCCAATGACCTCTGCCAAGCAGGGCTTCCAAAGAAGTCAGTGGGAGTTTAGCTGAGGGAAGGGCTGCAGAATCTGGCCCACTGTTTCCAAATATTTTTCAAAGACACTATGTGGTATTTTTGCAGGGACTCAGTAAATACTACATATTATTTTAAAAGTGAATTAATGCTCATGAAAGGTGAAAGCATGGAAGATTGAAGCTACTTATCCATAAAATGTGTATAAACACGGGCAACAGCGCAAGCTATCTAGGTACTTAGATGAGCTCCCCATCCAATATGGAGTCTACAAGTTCATCAAAAAGACTATTGAATTCATCTTCATAAAACACTTGTAAAAGCCATTTTACAGATGGGGACGCTGAGGCACAGGATAATTAAGTGACTCACCCAAGATCACACCGGTGATAGAGCAGAGAACTAAACCCAGATCTCCTCAGACCCTGTCCAGTGCTTCAACCACAAGACCATCCTTTCTCTCTGCACTGCACTTTTAAAGTACAGAAAGTTAACACCATTGCTTTAGGATCAGGCAATAATATTTCAAGGTCTGTTTTCTTTCTTGTTCATTTAGACAAAGGACAAGTTGAACATAACCTCTTCCTAAACTTTTACTGTAGTACTTTCTTTAGGTCAACAAGTTAAGTATAGATGATTCAATAAACTGAGCATATCTCCTTCCTGATGTATGTACAATTGACCATAAATGATCAAAAGCAATCTGTGCTCCTAAATTCACCTTCCAGACAGGGACCTGAAAGTGCTCTACAAATATTAATAAATTAAACTTCACAGCACACTAGTTGCCAATTGGAGGAATACCTCATTATTATCCTCTGCCACATCCTCTGGTTCTCCCATCCAATTCTGGATCCAAATGAAAACCACAGTTCTAATCTTCAAGGCCCTGAACAGGCTGATGCCTGGCTATCATATATATCATGTCTCCATCAGAGCTGTGGAAGTTATCTAGAGTTAGGTGAAACTACCAGATCTGACATGGAAAGCATATTTAGAGGAAGGTCCTAAACTAACAACTACAGTGAACTCACTGCGAAAAGAGATCAGAATAAGCTGAGAGGTCTTACTATGTTCAATCACAAGAGCCACCTCTTCACAGAGGTAATCCCCACAATTGTAGGGCTCAACAACATACAGGCAGCCTCATAGTGAGAGGAGAAAAACAAACAAAATCCACCAGTAACATCCATCAGTAGGCCAAACTGAGTGGTACATAGAGGCCTCTATGGCCACGTCTACACTACACACCACTGGGGGCAGCATATAGTGTATTATAGCTACATGCTGCAGTGAAAGCAACGCGCCCTTTTCCCCTGCCGGAGTCTTTCCGTGAAGCAGGGGAAGGGTTTAGTAGCAGGGAGTTGGTGGAGCCTTTCCCTGCTGCCCCCAGCTGCCAGAGTCTTTCCCTGCGCCAGGGCAGGGCTCCAGCAATGGAGAGCTGCCCGAGCCTTTCCCCATTGTGGAAGTCGTTCCCTGAGATGAGGAGAGGCTCCGCAGTGGGGAGCTGCCCAAACCTTTCCTTGCCACCTCCCCCTTGCAAGCACTGTTCCCTCCTTGGGGAGTCTTTTCATGAGACAGGAAGAGGCTCCAGAAGCAGGGAAGCAGAGGGACGTTGTTAAAAATAGCAGCGTAGACAGGGAGGCACTGCTTGGGCAAGTAGAGAGCGTGCACATGTTGGGAATGGACTCTCAGACATACCCACCCCCTTCAGCTGTGTCTTTACTCTACTTGTCTGAGACACTGCTATTTATATCTGTGCTAGGGGACTATGAGGTTATGCTCTCTATATGCCACTGAAAAAATTGTGCAGTGTACACATACCTATGCTAAAAACGATTTGTGTACCTTACTTTTATACGGGTGTCTAGATGTAGGAGTGTTTGGCACTATATAAACAGAGACAGAAAAACACTGTTACAAAGCAGGAGGCCCAGAATTTGGCTCCCTCAAAGGCATTGGGAGTTTTGGAGCACTGAAGTGACATGCTTCGTTCCTGGAAAGAGGCTTAGTCTTGTTTTGCTCGGCAGCAACACCACCTGGACAGTCCACAACAGCGTGACCTAATCCCCAGAGGCACCTGGATTTCATCCCTGCGTCACAGCTTGCATTTCCTGGCAAAGTCCCCCAAGGGCTATGGAAAAGTTCTCTCCAAAACAGCAGCAGTACTAGCAAGGTAGTTTTGTGGTGTGGGCAGAAATGGAACCGGTGAGGGGCAATGATACAGTTTGTAAAAATGCACTAATGCACAGCTGTTAAAGCTGACATCTACCAAATGAAGTAAGAAAACCAGAGGTGAAGGTAATAACATTTATTTTAGGTAGAATTTGGCCTCTACAATTATTTTATCCCTAACTGAATAATCAAGATGTTACTTGGCTCTGAAGACCATGGGGGAATAAAATGTCACCACTACAGCTGCCAAATTTCCTGCTACCAGCCCTTCAAATTAAAGGAAAAACCCATACAGATGCAAAATTTAATTAGTCAGTAAAAGCCCAAATCCTCACCCAAAGCCTTGCTCATCCTGTAATATTGCATTCTTTTCTTCTTGTGTATACTTCTAATTATGAGGGAGACATCTTCATAATATAATAATTCTGGTTATAATGTAACTGCTGGTAACATAACTCCTACATTAGAAAAGGCAGCATGCTCTAGTAATGTTGTTTTAATGTAATTTGTGTACTGCAGGAACTGACTGAACCTGATCATTTAAAATTTGATCAATGTGAATTAGTGTCTTAGAGAGATAAACCATTTGATGATTTAGAATTTGATCAATGTGAATCAGGGCCTTAAAGAGATAAACCATTTATCATGCACATTTGGAATATCACACTAATTCATGCAGCACTGAAGTATATAATAAGCAGGCATCAATAAATAGTGCAGACAAAGTACAGAGGATCTGTTAGTTCTCTGATACAAGTCTATATAGGGTATTTAGTCTTCTCCCTTTAATGGGTGAATTGTCCATAAAGCCCACTGAAGCCACAAATGACATAATTTCAAGGACTAAAGGGAGAAAGGGCAGGAAAATGCAAGAAAGATAGGTACACAGTTATTTCAAACTCTTGCAATACATTTTAGTTTAAAAGTTGAAACCGAATTCTAAGCTATCTGAATGAAGCTTTCTAAAATTCGAGACATGTTTAAAATGATTAGCAGAGCAGCTTCGTAACAATACCACAATTAGTGCTATTAATCTCACACTTTCAACTTGAAATCGTACTGACATGCAGCACATTGGTTTACACATTTAACAGAATTATAAATTTAGCAGTTCAACCTTATTTAATTCTTCTTTTACAGCCAATTAAACAAGCTCTTTAAACATTATTGCTTGAAACCCTGTCCTCCATCCTCACATTCAATTACACTGACACAAGAAGCGGCTGGTGATACCACAAGAGCATCATCTCTAGGTTTCACTAAATCATTCATAATTTATGTATCAAACCCCACACCAAAGACAGTGTTAAAATAGCTTCCATTTAGTTTAACCCCACAAGAGCATGGAAATTCACAGTTTTAAAAAGAGACTTTTACATGAAGGAAAATGTGAAATATGGGGTAATAAAATCCATTTGCATCCCAAGTGCCCCTCACTATTTTTGCTAATTATGAAACATATCTGAATTTATAAATGTACTTCCAAATACCTTTTCTGTCTCTATACAGCAATAAACCATATCTGGAACCACTAATCAGGCTACCGCAACTAATGGCATCTTAGCTTATATACACACTACAGCTTAGGTTGGTATAAGTCAGTGGTTCTCAAACTGTGGGTTGGGACCCCAAAGTCATTTTAATGGGGTCACCAGGGCTGGCTTAGACTTGCTGGGGCCGAAGCCAAAGCCTGAGCCCCACTACCCGGGGCTTCAGCTGTGGGCATCGGGGCTCAGGGCACAGGCTCCCTGCCTGGGACTGAAGCCCTTGGGCTTCAGCTTTGGTCCACCTCACCTGCGGTGGTGGGGCTCGGGCTTGGCCCCCCCAACCCAGGGGGCGGGGCTCGGGTGGGGTCAGGCTTCGGTCCTCTCTCCTAAGCTCTCCTGTTGGCTTAGAGTGCCTGCATTAGCAGCGTAGCTGCACCTATGTAAGCTCTGCAGTGTCGCCATACCCTTAGATAAAACGGGATTGGGATACAAACCTCCCCTTTCTTTAACTTTGCAAAAACAAAAACACCCTTGTATTTGGCCCTCTGTATTTATTATTAGCATGGATTTCAAGGAGACTACTCTCATGCTTAAAATTAAGGATATAATTCTGTCAAGAGATAGAGTCATCCTGCCCCCTTCACCCCAAACCTTGCGTCCTCCACATCCCCGGTAAAATGCCCTAACCATCAGGCTATTGACTATTCTGGGATGAATCAGTCTTTCTAGTTTTTTTGCTAACATTTTCAAGAGATCTTGGTGTCATCCCAATGGGTAACAGGAAATGTTTGAATGTTCTATGACAAGAAAGCCATTTCTCACCCAGGTCTATTTTTAGGGTCTATTGCCAAAGTGTATTTGAGTACAACTACCACATATTGCTGACAAGACGGACTAGTTTGCCAAGATGCACTTGGGGACCTGGTCATCTATGGATGACTGTAAACAGGAAACAACTGGCTTCAAAGTGTTTAAGAGAGACAAGGAAGGTGAGATAATATCTTGTATTGGTCAAAATTACATCACCCATCTTGTCTGCCTCATATCCTGGGACCAACACAGCTACAACAACACTGCAAACAACAATGGAAGATATAGTCTGAGGGTATGTCTACACTGCAATTAGACACCCACGGTTGGCCCATGCCAGCTGACTAGGGCTCACGGGGCTCAGGCTAAGGGGCTGTTTAATTGTGGTGTAGTCTTTCAGTCTTGGCTTCAGCCCAAGCTCTGGGACCCTCCCACCTCACAAGGTCCTAGAGCCTGTGCTCCAGCCCAGGCCTAAATGTCTACACCATAATTAAACAGGCCCTTAGCCTGAGTCAGCTGGCACAGGTCAGCTGCAGGTTTTTAACTGCATTGTTGACATACACTAAGGGTCTATTTGAAGGCAGACTAATCCACAAATCATAGAATCATAGGACTGGAAGGGACCTCGAGAGGTCATCTAGTCCAGTCCCCTGCATTCATGGCAGGACTAAGTATTACCTATGCCATTCCTGACAGCTGTTTGTCTAACCTGCTCTTAAAAAACTCCAATGATGGAGATTCCACAACCTCCCTAGGTCATTTATTCCAGTGCTTAACCACCCTGACAGTTAGGAAGTTTTTCCTAATGTCCAACCTAAACCTCCCTTGCTGCAATTTGAGCCCATTGCTTCTTGTCCTATCCTCAGAGGTTAAGAAGAACAATTCTCCCTCCTCCTTGTAACAACCTTTTATGTACTTGAAAACTGTTACATCCCCTCTCAGTTTTTTCTTCTCCAGACTAAACAAACCCAATTTTTTCAATCCTAGACATAACATCAGTTAATCTTTTATGCATCCTTACATGCACATGCAGGCTAAACTTCCCTGAAATTATTTTCCTCCAATGGTCATTCATGTCTCCATTGACAATCAGGAGAAGGGAGTCTCAACAAGTCTGAGGATTTCACAATCCCATTCCCCATATTCCCTTTGCACAACTATTTTTCTGGTTAAAGGAGGACTGAATGGAATGCTTTTCACAGCTGGTTTTTAAACTTCCCAGATGATTTTACATTGTGTGATGTTAGGTACTAGCTAGAACCCTGCTGTTTAGGCCACGCCTGCCAACACCTGGAAGAGCCAGGCAGTACTTGACTGATTTTGGAAACTATTGTGTGCTGGAACACTGCAGGCCTCCCAACTCTGCAAATGAAGTCACTGGACATAAGTCGCAATAGCTACTACCACCTACTAACGATTCCCTTATTTCATATCTAATAACATGGATCAGCATTCATGTTGCGCTCCTTGTCAGTACGTGGCCTGGGCGAGGAAAGCTAATGATCCTGCCAGCGAACCAAATTCGGTGATGAATCCTGGTCATGTGCCACCTGAGGCACATTGCGCATACGCTAAGAAAAATATTTTTTTTTAATTAAAGAAAGAAAGGAGGGTGATAATTAGATGTTTCAAATTCAACAAAGCTGATAAAAATTAATTAGCCCCCATTAATTAGATGGAAAAGGAGGGAGGGAACAACTGAATGAACAATAGCAACCAAACCATTTTCTCACCCCTACTTGCAAGTCCCTCCAGATCAAGATTGAAGCGCAGTGTCATTCTGTGGTTCAATCAATACCTGTTTGAGGGTCAGAAATGTTTACTCCATAAGGCTGCAAGCCTGGTATCTTTAACCAGAACTGAATTAACATAACATTAAATTTAAAAGAGATTCCCAAATAATATGTAAGTGAATACACAATGAAATGGCAAACAGATCCAACCATTGAAACATGTAGTAGTTATTTTATATTAAGGGTTTTTAAAGACTTTTATCATTTTATTAAGTCTACTATAAAACAGACCGACGTCAGGGGGCAGGGTATCAGAGCTCTAGATAGGCTTCCACACCTCCACCCAAAATATGGCCACAATTCCATAATTTTTGTCTACAGTATCTATTGGTAGATGGTGAGAGTAAAGGGTTGTAAAAGGTTATTTTCATACTCATACAAAAATGATGAATGGCACTTTCTGCTTAATGGAAGAATTGGCAGAAACTGAAAGTCCAAAGCTAAGGGTCAGAGTCTCTTTGGTCCATCAATTACTGCATCTTCATTTAACCATCCTCAGGTCTAATAATAATTCAACCTGACCTTCGCTATTAAAGGCAAAGTTAAATCACTGATTTAAATACCTTTTATGCTAAACAAGAATGGGATGAATACTACTGAAATGCAAGGTTGGCACCCAAGTTCTGGTATTTCATTAACAAAGATGCATGTTTAAGGTGTACAGTTTTTCAAAGCATTTCTTATATAGAATCAGGTGTAAATAAATTAATATATTACTAACTGTGATGTCAATTTCTACGCAATCATGGTCCATAATACAATATGGGCTGGCTACCAGCTTTCATCAAAATTCTTTCATTTCAATAACCAGCCCTGAAAAAATATATTTCATTTGCCACTTTCCAAGCACAGACTGCTAGGTCAAGTGGAGAAATTTTTTCCTAATTTAATAGGAACACAACTTCATCAGATTTACATACTCAAAAGTAATGGGGGGGGGGGGGACGGGACGGAAGTCTTACTTGAACCTAGCTTCCACCTCTTTGACAGCTTGTTGGTATTGCTCCGTGGTTACTTTGTAGAACTGTGCACTCTGAAAAGAGAGGAGAAATGTGAAAACTTCATGACCTAACAAATATTTATACAGTGGTGAAAACATTCCTGGCTCTCTACAGAATGTGTAAAGAACTCAGGTCCCCACACCGAACATCTTACATTATAATTCTAACAAATAAAAGGTGGGATAACCATTAAAGTACAAGACAAAGCAGAAGCATTATCGGTCAGCAGTTAACTGCAGAGCTAGAATGGAAAGTTTTCTTATCCAGAGAAAATATTCTATATAGAAAAATGGTTCCATCCCGACTTGGGATTCAAGTCAAAATTTCAAAAATGTTCACCAACCAAAAATCCAAAAAAATTTGGTTCGGGTCAAAATGTTTCATTTCAGTTCTGACTTTACTGTAGCTTAAATTTCGAAACAAAAGCCTGTTTCAAGTCATAAAACTGGAATTTTTCATTTAGAAAATGTTGAAACAAAACGTATTGACTATTTAGAAACTTCCTCAATTTTTTCGTGTTAAACAATTAGTAGAATCTGACTCTTTCCCCAAAAAAGTTTGTTTCAACAAATCTGCATTTTCTGATGAAAAAGCTTTTAGTCAAAAAAATTCTGAACCAGCGCTAGTTCTTTGTATAGTAGGAAAGCTGCATGAAAAATCGGTTTTAAGAAAGAATTGGAAGGAGGAGGATAACTGGAACACAAATGAGGAGGCTGTTGCCATCATTGAGGGATTCATAATTTTTACATGATTGGATAATCCATAAATGGAATCCTCATTGTTGTGTATGTATTTACACTTCTGTACACTCAGACTTCGTGTGGAGGTGATATTCATGTCATAAATTGCAGTTGTTATAAATTAACCGCTCATCCTCTGACTGTCCAATTGGCTCTTTGCTCACTAGTTCATCTCTTTCTAACTTATTCTAATATTCCAAACTTTGAGTAACTTCCCACAGCTGCTATTTTATCTTTTTAAAAATCAAGCTGCCTTTGTTAGATAGTTTGTCCCTTTCACCAACAGAAGTTGGTTCAATAAAAGATATTACCTCACCCACCTTCTCTCTCTAATATCCTGGGACCCACAAAGCTACAACACTGCAAACAACATATGGTAAGAGACCATTCAAGGTGAAGTGGCCCACTAACACCTCTGCAGTCATAGGACAAAAAAGGGGGCTTAGCGGGTAACAGATTGTTGTGAAAAGCCATAAATCCAGTGTCTTTATTAAGCCCATGATTTTAAGTGTCTAACAAAGTTATGAATTTAAGCTTGTAGGCTCGTCTTTTGAAAGAGTTGTGCAGGTTTCCATTGAGGATGAGGACTGAGAGGTCAGGTAAGGGTGATGACTTTGTTAAAAAAAAAAAAAAGTGTTTTCCACAAGTCATATGGGGAGGTTGCTGACCTGTATATGTGGGTTCTTCAAGATGTTTGGTCTTTAGCTGTATTCTACTGTGGGTTACGCATGCACACCATGTGCCCAGACTCAGAGAATTTGAAAGTAGTGCCTGTTGGTTGGCACATGTGCCCTAGTTCACCTCTTGCCTGGGTTCAAGGGGATAAAGGGCAGGGTGGACTGACCTACTCTCCAGTTCCTTCTCAACCACAAATCAGATAGGATCCGAAGCAGAGGGGAAAGAATGGAATACAGATAGGGACCACACATCTCAAACCTCCCCTTTTTCTTTGAGCGATGGTCCCTATTGTATTCCATTGTGGGTGACTGACATGCAGTACCTATGTAGGAGGAGAGTGCAAGGATGTAGATGGTAAGCTGAGTGGAGGGCTGCCATTCCAAAGGAAGCATCAGCAGAGGAGTTCTGCACCACAGCTTAATGTCTCGCAAACGTATGAACAGAGCTCCACGTGGCTGCTTTACAGATGTCCAGGAGGGGTACCACAGTTGTTGCTTGTGCTCTGGTAGAATGAGCTCTTACCCCGGGGGAAGGGGGAAGATTCAATAGCCGATAGAATAGAATGCAGCCAGAGATCCATTTGGAGGTTCTCTGGGTGGAAATGGCATGCCCCTGATTCTTTCTACTATAGTGATGAATAGTCGCTGAGATTTCCTGATTGGTTTTGTTCTTTGCAGGTAAAAGGCCAAGTCCTGCCGAACATAAGGGAGTGGAGACTTAATTCCTCTGTGGAAGTGTGCGGTTTTGAGAAGAACACAGTAAGTGAACCTACTGGTTAAGGTGAAATTCTGAAACTACTTTAGGAATGAATTTAGGGTACAGATGCAAATAAAACGTATCCTTATGGAACATAGTATATGGAGGATCTGCCATCATTGCTCCAAGCTCGCCAATCCTTCTAGGTGAGGTGACGGCTACAAGGAAAGCGACCCTCATGGAAAGGAGAGACATGGAGCAAGAGGCTAAAAATTCAATTGGGGGGGGGGGGGAGAGAAAGGCTTTGAGTACTGAGAGAACAACGTTTAAGTCACACTGGAGAGAAGGCTTCTGAATAGATGGGAAGATTCTGATTAAGTCTTTCCAGAATTTATTGGTCAGTGGATGTGCAAAGTCTATGAGTGCCTGAGAAGGTGCATGTCATGCAGAGATTGCCACCAAGTTGACTTGTAAGGAGCTGATGGATGAGCCTGATGTCTCCAAAGAGAGGATATAGTCTAAGAAGAGAGGAATATCTGCAGTTTCTGGAAGAATGTCCATTTGACGTGCCCAAGAAGAAAAGCTCTTTCACTTCGCTAGGTAACATCTTCTAGTAGAGTCCTTTCTACTAGTAGAAAGGATACTTCCTCTAGAGCTATGGTTACTGCCATCATCCTGTGCAGGGAATTATGGTTCCCTAGGGAGGCCCAGAATACCAATAAGAACATTCTCTTTGATGAATCACACTTCTTCAATCAGAAGATGGATGAGTCCCTCTCTACTCTGAAGGACTCCAGAGCTACCTTCCACTCACTGGAGATATACAAGCCTGTCCCTAAGAGGAAGATTTACTGCCCATTGTTCAGACCTAAGCATATGGCTAAGTAGTTTTTCCATCAAAGGCCCTATGAACTATCACGCAAGAGACAGAGGGTTCAGAAGTCCTGCTTTCCTACACCCTCTGCAACAGGCTTTACATCCCAGTCCTTGACTCGACATTATTTTTGACGGGAGCTTGAGAGCCGTGAAACACTAAGGCTATCTCTGCAATAGTGAGCTTACAGCAGCATAGCTGCACCAATGTAGCTGCGTTGCTGTAAGATATCTAGTGTAGCCGCTCTAAGCCGACGGGAGAGAGCTCTCCCATCAACTTAATCAATCCACCCCTAACGAGCGGTGGCAGCTATGTCCACACCAGTGCTTATGTCAGTGTAATTTATGTCACTCATGGAGGTGGTTTATTCATTCCCCTGAATGATATAAATTATACCAACATAAGTGATAGTGTAGACATAGCCTAAGGCCAACACCTCCCAACCCCCCCCCCCCCCACACACACACACCATTTGGGGGTCATCTAGCACTCTTTTTCAACACCTGGAGTGCAATAACAACAGACATGTAGGTGCTGATCGTCATCCATTCTGACTGTATGATAGTTTCCATCCCTACTTCCTCTAAAACTCACCTCCATACCCCCTTTCAGTGGCTGCTCTTAAGAGAGTATACTCAAACAAGAGGTGAACTCCTTACTGCAGCAAGGAGCGATACAACACATCCTTCCTCAATACCAAGGGAGAAGGTTTTACTCGACTTACTTCCTAGTACCCAAAAAGAAGGGCAGTTGGAGACCAATCCTCAATCTCCACCGCTTCATTTGCAAACTCAGATTTCGCATGGTCATGTTGACATCTGTAAACCCATCTTTAGAAAAGGGCATGTGGTTTATGGCTCTCCACATCAAGGAAGACTGCTTTCATGTAGACATTCATCACGCTCGCAGACACTTCCTCAGATTAATTGCGGACTCTGACCGTTTTCAGTACAGTGTTCTCCCTTTTTGAAATAGCAACTGCCGCCACAGTCTTTACTAAGATATTCTTGGCAGTAGCAGCTCATGTGTGACGTTGTGGTCTCATTGTCTTCCCCTGCCTCGACAATTGGATCCTTGTTGGCAAGTCCTGCCAGGAAGCCTACTCATCAACTTCTATGTTGCTACACCTCTCCTCACTGGGAGTTAGCATAAGTGCCAAAAATTCTGTTCTCTCTCCCACACAATCTCTGAATTTCATCAGGGCCACCTTGAATTCTATCACTGCAAGAGCTTACCTGCCCAAGGATAGGTTTCAGACCATGAACAGTATCATAGTTCAGATCACAGATAACCCTTGAGTACTGGTCAAGACATGGTGAGTGTGGACGAATGGAAGAAAGGACCCACATGCTCTCCAGACTGCTCGTAACTCCAGGACCTTGATGTGCATCTATCAGAGCTTGAAAACTAGATCTGTCCTGCGGAAGGCTGCGAGTAAGCTCTGCAAACTTGGTGTAGTTCAGGATATTGAATGTAATCATTAGTGCCTGGTAACTGGCTATCCTGAACTGGAGGCTCAATGATAAGATCTTTCTCCCCAACAGATCCAGACATTTGCCCTTTTTATCAAAATGAGTAGACTGAGGATGTTGCTGTGTAGCACTTTTAGAAGCAGACTGGACTACTAGGGAGTTGGGAGCAGGGTGAGAAAACAAAAATTCTGCTCCTTTGGGTGCGCATAGTAATGCTTCTCCACCCTCTTCGGGGTGGCGGGTGTGCCAAAATTCCTAGCTGGCTCAAGTATGGCTTCATTAGCAGGGAGAGCTATTCTGTTGGATCCGGATGAGTGGAGGATGTCCAAGAGTTTGTGCCAGGAGTCCTGCATCTCTTCAAGAGAAATCTGAAGTACTCCAGCAACTCTGTGAAAGTGGTCATGGAAATGTCTGAAGTCATTGGGGGAGGGTGGAGAGAAGGAGATGTAGGAGTCACCGCTTTGTTTGGAGATGAAGACAGCATTCTTATTGGTTCTGGCAGAACCACTGGATCTGGTGTGTAATGTTCCTCCTACTCTTCTGTTGAATCTGGGGGCTGACCTGAGCGTCCCCTTAGAGGGGAGGCAAGGGGTTACTACCTAGTAGATCAGATTGATTCTGCAGCGGGGTACTGGTCTGAAGGCCCCCAATATGGCCAGTAGGGAGGGGGTCAATAGGTCGTTGCAGGGGCTCCCTTGGCATGGGATAACAACGGCTCCAAGTTAGATGAAAGGGAACTAGGTCCCAAACCGGTGCAGGTCTTTTGGGAAGTGCAAGATACCTAGGCTAGGGGGGAAAATGTTCATCAGGTGGTTTGGAACCTTCCGATGAAGAGAAGGCTGATTCCAGTTCCAGTAGTGGTGCCAACGGTGCTTTTGCAGGGGAGCTGTATTCTACATATAGGACAGGCAGTGATAAACTCTTCTAGCAGTCAACTCCCTTGGTGGTGGTGTTATCTCTTTAGAGATGGAGCAGCCCGATAGAGGAGGGAATTCCAGATCAGGGAGAGTGAAAATGTTCTGTGGAGAAGCAATGTATTCAGATTCAGGGGTTTTACTTGTTCAAGCCAGCAAGGAAAACAGTTCTTGAAGATGACAACGATTAGAATTAGTTGGTGCCGACGGATCCCGGATTTTGGAGGTGCTGAGGATGATGACACCGATGGAGACCAGTGCTTATGGGCTTTTCTTATCGTGCCTCTGGGACTTAAGACATCCTAAGTCCTCATGGGCTGAGTTGATAGGCTTACTTGGAGGTGAATCCAACTTCTCTGAAGAGGATTTAGAATAAGATTTAGTCTTATGCTTATGAGAGTGCTTCCTGGATTTCTGACAATATCCTGCCGGGGGGTCTGTGGAGGTAAATTCTCCTGCACCTGATTCAGACTTTGCAGCAGAAGATGCACTCCTTGCTGAATTAGGCCTATGTACAGGGAGGATTTCTCGGCCTGGCTCCGATTGAGGCATCATGGCCTTCTCCATGAGGTATTTGAGGAGACAAAGTTTCCACCCTCCTTGGGTATGGCTGGAGAACGATTGGCAGTCACTACACCATGCCGTGATGTGGGCTTCCCAAGGGCAGCACAGTTAGCGCTGGTGTTTGTTGCGGACCAAGAAGGATCGTGGGCAGGAGGTGCAGAGTTGGATGCCCGGAGTCCTGTGCATAGTCCAGTATCTTAACAGGGTTCAGGGGTGTGAGGGGTCCCGGGAGACTAATCTAAACACTAACAGATCTATAAAACACTAAATCGTAGAAACTGTAAAAACTATTTACAAAACTAGAACTAATTCTTATTTTGTAGGACAAAGATGAAGCTATGAACTGTGATAGACCCAGACCAGTTGGGAACAGCAGAGTAGCAGAAGGGAGATATACTGGCCACTGGATGAGTAGTTTTCTGTTCCCTGAGTGACCAGAGCAGGGGCTGCTCCAGGCTAATAGACCACCTGACTCCAATTAACCTGCTAAGAGTCAGGTGAGGCAGTTAAGCACCTGACTCTAATTAAGGCCCCTCTGATGCTATAAAAGGGCTCACTCCAGTCAAGCCAGGGGGAGCCAGGGAGAGGAAGTGTGTGTGAGGAACTGGGAGCAAGAGGTGTGCAAGAAGCTGAGAGTGAGTAGGCGTACTGCTGGAGGACTGAGAAGTACAAGCATTATCAGACATCAGGAGGAAGGTCCGGTGGTGAGGACAAAGAAGGTGTTGGGAGGAGGCCATGGGGAAGTAGCCCAGGGAGTTGTAGGTGTCGTGCAACTGTACCAGGAGGCACTCTAAACAGCTGCAGTCCACAGGGCCCTGGGCTGGAACCCGGAGTAGAGGGCGGGCCCGGGTTCCCCCCATACCTCCCAACTCCTGATCAAACACAGGAGGAATTGACCTGGACTATAGCTTCTACCAGAGGGGAAGGTCTCTGGACTGTTTCCTGACCCACAGGGTGAATCTGTGAAGTGAGCAAATCCGCCAATAGGCGCAGGACCCACCAAGGTAGAGGAGGAACTTTGTCACAGGACATTGAAGTTTCCAACCTAAGCCATGCAGCAGTGAGAAGGAACTGGAGAGACAGTTGGTCCGTCCCACCCTTTATTCCCTCAGATGGAGGCACAAGATGAACCAGGGCACATGCGCGGACCAGCAGATGCTACTTTCAAATTATTCGGCTCCGGGCACATGGTTAACCCACAGTGGACTACAATAGGGACCATCACTCAAAGAAGAAGGTGTTTTTGTCTTTTATCATTTGTCGGTGTGTATCATTTTAGAGCATAATGATTGTCTTGTTTTACCAACATAGTTGTTATTGGGGCATTTAGTGCATTAGATGAGGTACACCACATCTTGTGATGGGCATGTGTAAGACCCATGAATTTTGAAAGGTGTGTTTTGGGGGCTATTGATCATTGTAGCAGCAAAAGTATGTCTGCAGGTTTTGCATATGTTTGTTATGGCAGGATCTTGGTGGGTTCTGGCATGGGGAGCTTCATCGGATGGTGAGCTTAGACAGGTTGGGGGGGGGGAGAGATGTTTGAAAGCCAGAAGAGGAGGTTCAAGACAGATTTATTTCATGATGTGGTCCCCATCAAGTATGGGGTTGTAATCGTTTAATGATACCCCATTCAATGTTCAAGTATAAGGTGGTATACGACAATTATGCATGTGATTCAAATCCTGTCTAGTTAATAAAACTTAGATTGTGATTTTGTTTTATTTCTTAGGTAATCTACTTTGATCTGTACAGTTATTAATTATAATCACTGAAAATCTGTCTTTCTGTAGTTAATAAATCTGTTTTATATTTTACCTAAAAACAGTGTGGTTTGAGTGAAGTGCATGAAAAGATCTTAGCTCAGTTAACAAAAATCTGTGTATGTCCTCTTCACATTGAGGGAAGGTGTCACTCCAGGAGCAAAAACAGTTGAAATACTGGTACATAGTCAATATTCATAACTTCAGATACAATGACAGCACATGTAATCCAACAGGATATTTATGTTCAACAGATCAAGACTTTTAGAATGATACCTTATAAGGCATACTTTGTACAACACATGTCATAATTACATCACCATGGTAAATATGGGGGTGTCAGTGTGTTGCTTTGGGGTACAGAGTGTCACAATTACCTCCAGAAATATTGTCTCTCCAGAAATATTTCCATTTCCCCTAAATTCTGGAATGCCTCTCCCCCTGACTCCACCAATCACCCACTTTCAAAATGCAAGACAGGCAAGATTCAACCCATGGGCAGTAAAAACTTTTCTATACCCGAAAATGTTGGAGCTTCACAGTGGGATATACAGTATTCTAAGACAACTGACTAACAAGTTGTGACATTTTATGTCTAGATAATGTACTTTTTGTAATTTTAAAGAGTTTTTTATGGCTTGACCTGAGCTCATCTGAACTCCATGTCAGCACAGTTGGACTTTGGGTAGATAAGCTGAGACACCTGGCTTCACAGTAGGAAGAATAAAAAAATGAAGCCAGTCATATAAAACTGTTCAAAACTTCTCTAAACTAGTTTTTCCGTAACATGAGGGTCACATACAGAGCACTTGATGTGGTGTGGTATAATGGCTTTGTTAGCATTTGCTAGAACTGATTTACGGCATTGGCACTCTTGAGTAATGTGGTATCACAAAAATCATGCCATCATGCCAATGAAATCTTTATTCCACACCATACTATCACGTATTCCATTTTTTACGTACACACTTTTAAAACGCGAGTTTAGTCGTTTACACATCAGTGTTACAATTCAAGGTTAATTACTATCGCATCCATAAAACATTTAATCTATTTAGATTAAATAGATTATGGACAACACAGTCCATGGAAACTATCATTCTAGATTTTCTTTTTGGGGAAAGACATGATTATTTAATTGGGACTGACTAACAGTGAATTTTCGTAAACTGTTCTTGTAAGGCCTTAGCCTTGATCTTGAGGGATCATCCTTTTGTGAATACAAAAGCGGATTTGGTCTTCATGATCAGTGGGTCACAAGAGCTTTCCTGAGCAAGTGTTATCTGTGCCAAATGAGGTTATAAGAAAATCCACAAAGCGGGTTACTGTATTGGAGACTGATCTGAAACCACAAACTTATTTCACTTAGTACTAAAAGAGCAACTCTTTCTGGAAAGGTAAAAAGATAGACATTTCATCCTCTGAGCCACTGTGTCTTCTAAAGGGTTTCCTAATAAATTATGAACTAACCTGAGCTCTTCAGAAATCAAAGAAAAGAATACTAAGCTCAGAAGAAGGGTCAAATTAAATTTTAAGTCAAAACATTACCACAAATTATAACAAATTGTGTAACACATACCACAGTCAAAAGCACATAAACCGATCGCAGAGGGCACAGTGGTCTACTGCACTCCTGCTTCTGTGATCCGGACCTAATCATTCATTTGTATGGGAATTGAGGTTTCATGCACATGACTGGAGGTAGCATATTTTTTAATAAAACAGTAGGAAAATGAAAATGGAATCGTCTTCACACCAGTGACCCCTTTAAATTTAAGCAATCTTGTCTGCCCAATGACAGTTGCAGCCAGGTTTCTTGGATGGAGATAAAATCAATAGGTATGTGATTAGATAGTACACCGACTATAGTGTGAGCGTGGACAGGTCACTATTTGAGATGATGAATAGCCCTCTATCAACCTATGGTCCCCTACGATGCTAACATTTACTATAATCTTATTTGGGCTGCAATTTATCTTTCTCATGCCTGATCAATAAAGATGAACACAACAGTTGTAAGGATCGATTGTAATTTTTTATCATTTTCAAGCATGAAGGTGCATTTTTGACACACAGACAATATTCCAAGTGTACTTGTTCTATTTTTTTAATTGCAGTTTGAGTGATCAAATGAGCTGCTACTAAGAAGCCATTTGTCATCTTAGACTGAGTTTACCATGTGTTTCTGTGTAATACCTTCCCTTCAGAATTCACTCAGGATTTTCTTTCATGTATATAATTGTTTACAATCCAGAGATGAAGTCATTTTTTAAAATCCTCCCCACTTCTTAGAATAATTTCACCAGTAGCTAATGCTGAGAATACTGACAAGAAATTATGCTTGCTATGACATGCTGTCAATTAGAAATTACATTACTACATTGTCCGCTAATGGACTAGCAGAATAATGGTTGAATTAATAATAGCTTTTATTTCCTCTATTGTTCATGTGGAATAGCCCCTCAATACACAGATAAATATACATCAATGTTGCATGTCTACTATACATGCACACACACATGCTATAATTATTTATTACATGCCAGAAAAAACATGTTAAAAGAACATTAAGGTTACAAAGTCAAGCACTCAAAAGTTAGGAAATACCAGAATTAAGGTTACCTGTGCAACCTTAATTCAGCCCGCTTGTGTATATGCATTATGATACAGTCTTTAATTACATGATCACATACTTTCCCCATACAACCCCTGCTTCAATCAGGGCACACCTGTACTCACTGAATGGGTAGCTAGTCAATATTTCTTTTTATCCTCATTGCTCAATATGTTGCCCCATGCATTATTGAGTGTACACCATCCAAACTCTGCATTCAATGCAGAATTATTAATTGCCTCATGGATTTTTCTACAATGCCCTCACCATAGTATCTTAAATGTGAAGTTAAATTGGGAGGTGGTATTATTCAACCCATTTTACACATGGTGAAATGGTGCAACCACTACTGAAATGCTGTGACCAGTCCTGGTGCCCACAATTAAAGAAGGATGTTGATAAATTGGAAAGGGTTCAGAGAAGAGCCACGAGACTGATTAAAGGATTAGAAAACATGCCTTATAGTGATTGATTCAAAGAGCTCACTCTATTTAGCTTAATAAATAGAAGGTTAAGAGGTGACTTGATTACAGTCTTAAGTATCTACATGGAAAACAAATACTTAGTATATGGACTCTTCAATTTAGCAGAGAAAGGTATAATACAAGCCAATGGCTGGAAGTTGAAGCTAGACAAGTTCAGACTGGAAAAAAGGCTAAGTTTTTAACAGTGAGGGTAACTAACCATTGGAACAATTTACCAAAGGTCATGGTGGATTCTCCATAACTGACAATTTTTAAATCAAGATTGATGTTTTTCTAAAAGATATTCTCTATGAATTATTTTGGGGGAAGGTCTGTGTTACACAGGAAGTCAGACCACAATGGGCCCTTCTGAAACTATGATTTAAAGGACTTCACAATACCTTTTTCTATTGCAGTTTGAAGAGCAAATGAGCAAAGGTAGTAAATTGTTTGATCAACTACTGTGGTAAATAAATGAAACAATGATTTTCTGTTTAATTTTGGCACCTAAAAATGTTTCCCTGAATCAGAGAGGTGAATTGTGGCAGATAGTGTAATGTTAGACAAAAGGGTGGCTACAGAAACAAGGATGCTGTGAGAGAGGAATGGGGATGGCTAGCAAAACTAATATGCTGCATGAGAGGAATGCAGGTAACTGAGGAATTGACAAACTTATTACTGTATTCAACTGAGGCTCACCGCTGTGAGTCAACCTGGGGAATTTCCTGTGTATTGCAGTAGTGCTTTGATGTGGCTCTGTTCACAGCACTTCAGAGGGTTATGACCCCGGGGGAAGGGCTAGCGCAGACATTTTTTAAAGAGATACATTAACCCAAATACCTGCTTTACAAGGATGCAGAGGTAATAGTCCACACTGTGAGCTCCAGTTGCAGTTGCAGAGCAGTATCCAGTGGAACTTCATGGCCATGGAGGGGATATACCTTGATTTTAGAAAGGCTTTTGACACACTCCCAGAGGATATTCTCGTACACAAGCTAGGGAACTGTAGGCTAGATGAAATGACTATAAAGTGGATGCACAAGTAGTTGAAAAACTACCCCCAAAGAGTAGACATCAGTGGGTAACAATCAAACTGGAAGGACATATTTAGTGGAGTCCTGCAAGCGTCTATCCTTGGTCTGGTTCCAGTGAGGCTAATTAATCACTGGAACAATTTACCAAACGTTGGATTCTCCATCAAACTTGGATGATTTTTATTTAGAGGATATGTTCTATTTCAAAGACATTCTTTCGGCCTGTGTTATACAGGAGGTCAGACAAAACAATTACAATGGTACCTTCTGGCATTGGAATCTATGAAACGCAGTGAAGCAACAGAAGTTAGGATGTAACCAAGTCCAGATGCCTGTGTAGTAGTGTTGGGCACGCATTTCATTTAGTACCCTTTTTTGTACCCTTTGTTATACGTTTCTTTGAAAAGGTGTAATAAAATTAATTGAGTCTTGTGGAAGAAGTGCATCTTCAAGAGGAAACCAATGGGGAATGTTGATTTTGGTTGTGGACGGGGTCCTGGGTACATGGGGACTTAATCTACTATGTAAAATTAGATACATTTTAAACTAAAATATTAGGGATGGAACAGAGACAAATATAACTAACAATAATGGGATAAACTGAATAAAGGAAAATGTAATCTGAATATTAGGAAACACATTTTAATTGTGTCAGACTCTGGAATAATCTTCCTCCAACAGAAGCAGTGGAAGCCACATGTTATGAAGGAATAGGGGAAGAATCCTCTTTGCTAGGTAGCAATGATTTTAAAGTTTTGTATTCGAAAACAAGTTCCTACAGAAGCTTACAAGTTCAGTTGTTTCATCTGTAGGTGGAACCTCAAAGCACAAGTGTATTTTTTACCTATACTGAAAATCTTCAGAAGGTTTTCAGCAAGTTGGAAGCTCTAAAAGTTCTTGTGTCATCCAAGCTGATAAAAGGTTATCAACAGAATCAAGAGAATGTGAGAACCCTTGCTAAATTTCACTAAAGGAGCAGTACCAACATATCCTATTTCATACCAGAACTCCTTTTTGCTGTTGAAGTTTTTCTTTATGTGCCTTTAGCTTTTAAAACCTGAACAAATTCAGTAGGAAGGTATATTCCACATAATCTATTTAAAGATTTTTACTTAATAGTTATGTTGTTAATAGTTTATTTGACAAAGAAAGGGACATCATCCTTTTATACAAGACTAAAATCTGGCAAACTGGTTCTGCTGCAAGAGGGTCCTTGAGGGCCCTGGGAAGAGGCTAGGATTCATCTGTAAGAGAGTTCTTAATTGTCTCCATTTATCTCAAAGGGATTGAGCTTTGAAGCTTCTGAAGATGCAACAAGTAAGCGTAACAAACAAAACGAAGGGATGGGGGAAAGAATACGAGCCTAAATAGATAACATTACCTATTATAAAGCCTAACGATGAGCACAACTTCATGTTCCAAATCATGTTAAAATATTTGTTACTTTTTTAATCTATGCCTATCTCTTACCATATATACTCATTCATTAGCCCGTTCGTTTATAAGCCGACCCCCCAAAATGGATAGGTAAAAATAGCAAAAACTGTATGACCCTTTCATAAGCCGAACCTATATTTCAGGGGTTGGAAAACTTTGGCTCCTGGCCCGTCAGGGTAAGCCGCTGGTGGGTCGGGATGTTTTGTTTACTTGGACACTCCAGGAAAACAAAACGACAATGTATTAGATATTCAATTCAATGATTCCATAGAGTTTAAAATCATCAAATTTTGGTGTAGACCTGTTTATAAGCTGACCCCCGCTCTTTGATGCATCACTTTTTTACCAAAAATATTTGGCTTATGAACGAGTATTTACGGTAATTGATTTTAACTGTGTCATTGGAAAACCAGATGTACAAAGTATATTATAAGTGAATTTGTATGTTGTTTAATATATTATATTTATTCTGCCTTGAATACTATTAAAGTGTTGCATAAAGGAAGTTATCAGTTTGCAAGTCCATAAGATCAGTGCCCTTGTTAAAGTTCTTTATACTAGATTCCAGTCATTTATGATCTCCCTCATTGGGTCTGATTGCATATATTTTTTCCATCCTATAGATGAAGGTTGCCAAAGAGCAGATATGATTTCCAACACCAAATGTTCAGTATTGTGATACATCTCCTAAGTTTGTGAAAGAGAGCGTATCAGATCAACAAGTGGAGCAAAGCAGATAATTCAGCTATGACCTTTTCATCTGAGCTTCCAAGCTCAACTTTTAGGCACACTTGGCTAACATGACTATTCTCGGCTCTATATGAGCTGAGGGGTGAAACATTATCTCTAAAGCCTCTCCCAAGATACGCTTTGCTTCACTTTTCTATCTTACTAGAACACTGATCTCTAATTGGTTAACATTCAGAGCTGCCAAAGAAAATGAAAACCTTTACTAAAAGGACAAAACTATTCAACATTCTTACTGCTAATTCACCCTACCATCTAATCTGCATGTAATTGTAGCATATTCTCTAATACAAATGTTCTCAATCTTACAGACATACGCTCAGATGCACAACTATATTTAAACATCCTATTGATGACAGGATGCCTAATCAAAACCAGTCCTGTTTACAACTTTTCTTCCAAGTCTCACTATATTTTCAATATTACATGTTACAAATTACATTCTCACTAAGGAACCATACTGTTATTTCTCGGTACTCTAAAGGGCTCTGTCATCGCACACTACTTCAGAACACTGAGGAACCTTAACTGGCAAGTGAGAAGTCGGCGCCATTCTCACATCTATACTGCTCACAATCTACTGCCGACTGTATGTATGCAGTAACTATAATGGCATTTACAAACGTATGTCTGATATTTAAATTATGTACCAGTTTTCATCCCAAAGGATCCCAGTGCATTTTATAAACTTACATTCAAACTGAATATAAAGGAATTATTTCTTTTACCGCTGAAAGAACACCACCTCTGGAGTAAAATGTGTCAGCTGATTAATATTCAGCAACACTTCCAAATGGTTTAGGTCAAATAGTAAATAATTCACTACAGTGAAAATTCAGGTTTCAGAGTAGCAGCCGTGTTAGTCTGTATCCACAAAAAGAACAGGAGTACTTGTGGCACCTTAGAGACTAACAAATTTATTTGAGCATAAGCTTTCGTGGGCTACAGCCCACTTCATCGGATGCATACAATGGAACACACAGAAAGAAGATATTTATACATACAGACAGGGTCGGTGCTACCATTTAGGCAAACTAGGCGGTTGCCTAGGGCGCCAAGATTTGGGGGCACCAAAAAGCGGTGCCGCCAATTTTTTTTTACATCGTTCCTACACCACTCCCCAAGCGCTCGGTCGCCGCTCCACTTCTCCCACCTCCCAGGCTTGCAGCGCCAATCAGCTGTTTGGCGCCGCAAACCTGGGAGGGGAGGAGAATTAAAGCGGGGGCGGCATGCTCGGGGAGGAGGCGGAGCAGAGGTAAGCTGGGGTGGGGAGCTGCCGCACGGCTCCCCGGGCCGGGGGAGTGGGGAGCTGCCGGGAGGGGGGTGCCTCAGGGTGGGGGGGGAGCTGCCGCAGGGCTCCCCACTCCAGCTCACCTCTGCTACGCCCCCTCCCCGAGTGCGCCATCGCTGCTCCACTTCTCCCGCCTCCCAGGCTTCCGGCGCCAATCAGCTGTTTGGCGCCGCAAGCCTGGGAGGGGGAGGAGAATTAGAGCGGGGGCGGTGTGCGCGGGGAGGAGGCAGAGCAGAGTTGAGCTGGGGTGGGGAGCTGCTGCACGGCTCCCGGGGGGGGGGAGCTGCCGCGGGGGGGGCCTCAGGGCGAGGGGGAGCAGCTGCCGCGGGGGGGGGCACCTCGGGGGGGGGGAGCTGCCGCAGGGCGGGGGGGGGGGGGGCAAAGCGGAAGTTTCGCCTAGGGCACGAAACTTTCTTGCACCGGCCCTGCATACAGGGAACATGAAAAGGTGGAAGTAGCCATAATTCAGTGAAGCAGAATATCATTATCAAATTAAGAATTTGGCTAGGACTCTTAGGTTCACACACCAAATCTTGCTTACAGCACCCTGTGATTTTTAATGACCATCATTGGTCAGAACTTGTTTCATATCCTATCTACAAAAGAGCAGTCCAGAGCTCCCAAGGACAATGCTGAGGTAGTGATTCAATATTTATTCAGCAGAAGAGTGCTTCCTCCTGAATCACCAATGCTGTACTTCTGCAATACTTAGATGCTCCTTGAAGATCTCAAGATACTCACCTGCACTGGCTTCTCTCAGCTTATGATACCTGATAGGATCACAGAACAGTCTTACTATAGCTATTTCTAAAAGCACTTATCGCCTCATGGTATTTAAGGGCAATGAAATTACATCACTTAGGATGGAATAATTTCCTGAGCTGTTAAGAGTAAAGAAATATTGACAAGATGGGACAGGAGTCCTATGTACAGAGAAATACACTATTCCTGGTATTTAAGTTTAGACCCCATGCACACACACTAGGAAGAGGACCCTCTAATTAAAACCATAAGACATTCATTAATTTTAATATATCTTGAGCAGCTGTGCAAACATCTGCTAAATGTCATTAAATGTACAGCAGAGCAATTTTTTTCACCTGAATTTGCTAAAAAAAAAAAAAAAATGCAGTTCTGGGGCATCTGAGATTATTGACAAATTAGGTCAAATCTGGCAAGGAGATTCAGCTGAATAAAAAAAAAAATACAGGATTTTTTTTTTTTTAAATGTCTACCAGTTTTGCATCGGAGCTTCATTTCAAATTGAAGCGTCATTTCAAAATATTTCAAAACTGTTTTGTTTCAAAATGTCATTTAGAAATGATATTCAAAATGTTTTGTTCAGCCGAAAAAAACATTTTTCAGTCTCATCTTAGTGAGAAAATAAATGAAAAAAAATCAGTTTTGGTACAAAATTTACTGAATTTTTTTCTCCCCTGATTTTTCAATTCAGCCCTCAAACTGAAAATATTTCTTGCTCAGCTCTAATTAAATGCGGTATTCTTTGCAACCATGTTTTCTATACATTTGTGGCAGTTTTTGGCATCTGCCCCCCAACCAGTTTCCTTTGGGAGTACCAACAGCAAGAAGAACTCAACATTTCTTTTTGTCAGTGTCTACGCCTTGCTGTTAATGCTCATCACCTCAAAGAGTCCATACTTCCTTTTTCGAAGACTCCTTGTGATATTGAAAACAATTAACCACTTAAAGTTCTTCCTTTCATTCTCCATCTTACTTCTCTCTTTTCCTTTTACAAAAAGATTCCGTGGTCATATTTATGTCAATTCACAATACTTTGGTTTTCACTGTATTTCCTGATTATTCTTCTTCCAACATTGTTTTCTCCTTCAAGCCTTTACTGTTAAAATATCTTGCCAAACAGCCTTCCTGTTTATTCAACTGTTGATTGTAGGTGTTTCCTAATAATATTCTGCTGTCTTCTGTATACACTTCTCCCAACCACTGTTTTAGCCTTACCACTCTAAGTTCTTTTTTCCCAGTCAAACTAATCACTGTTACCCATGCAGATCAGAGAGAGCATTCTATCTGTGCAGAACCTATATTCTCCAGAGATCCACAATATACTACCTACTAGTCTGCACCAATTTTTAGCCACTTCTTTAGTTTGCAATCTGCTACTATTTACAGAGTCCCAAGCACAATACCAGTACATTTCTGTGAAAACTAAAACACCTTAAAACATCCTTTTCTTAAGGTCGCTTCATAGTTTTTCAGGCCTGGTTCACAGGACCCAAGAATCTGCTTCTATGCTGCTCATTCCAGCATGAACCAGGTCTACTGATCCCTCAGTTCTTGCTTGGGAGTTGTCCACCAGGATTAGTCTCCTACTGTGGCACCAGGGAGGAGATATGAACTAACCACATTTTAGATTGTAATCTATTTGGGACAGAGACTGTCATCATTATATGTTTATACCATACTGTAATGTAAGAACCTACAACAATGGGGCCTATCTAGTTATGGCCTTTGAACAGTAATTCTGGGGAGAACTATACACAGTAGAATACACTTTTCCTAAGTGTCAAGTTTCCTGCCACAACAACCCTGCTTAATTCTCCTTCCCTCATTATGAGTAATGGATCTGTCCATCCATATTACTATACCAGGCTCATTACCATAGTATATGGATGGATCTATACATGGACTTTTAAACTTTGATTCTTGCACATCACTGCATGTACCCAGTTGTCTTTACCCTATACTCGTGAGTATTTAGAACGTGCTTCACATTTTCAGTGCCCCTCCCCGGTTTTACTGCATGGTAACACTGGCCTCATCTATATTAAACACCTGAAATTCTCATGCCCTAGACATGGTCACTTGTCTTTCAAATCTACAGTGGTAAAACACTAATTTCACAGTTATGAGATTTAGCAAATGTCTTTCAAGATGTAATTCACTGTAAAATTACTTCAAGTTACAATAATTATTTGCAACACTGCCTACTGCCATACTTATTTTTACATTCTCCTGGGTGCTGTGTGAAGTGACAAGTCTAGTTCTCAGAATCAGCACTCTCGATCTTATAGTGCTCAGTGAACTGACTCCATGCTCTGTCCTGTGGATGAATTCACTAAGAAAGCATCACATTTGTGATACCTGCAAATTGCAGCTTTCCACTTTATTCTACCACCCACCTCATACTATCCCTAAAGCCTGCACCAAAAGAGAAGCAAAATAATATCAGTCACACTTTTATTCTATTTAACATTGGCAAAATGGCAGTTTAAAAAAAAATACATAAACCTAATGCAACTTCCCAATAAAGGAAGGAAAGAAGAGAAATTTCTCAACTTCCATTTTTTCCAGAAAGGTATTCCTAGTTTCTTTTCTCTTTCCAAACAAAGGCTCCACTAATTAGGTGGATGGCCCTTCATCTCTCATGTGCGACTGCCCTGAATGCAGCTCGCGGACCACCAGTTTGAGAACCTCTGATCTAAATGACTCATTTACAGTTTTATGTTAGTTGTAGTCAAATGCCACCACGTCAGACTTTTTAGATTGTGAGCTATTGGGGGCAATGAATGTCTGTTTTATGTTTTGAGCAGTGTTGTGTACAGTTAGTACTAAACAAGTCAACAACAAGCAACAAAAACTTGGATGTGAGTAGAATCTCTGGTTTAGTAGGTGATGTTAGGTACCAAAAATGCTGCAACACCCAGGAAAGAGAGTGTGTGTAATGGGCAGAGTATCTGCCTTATGTCTAATTCTCTTGTTTGTGTCTATTCCTTAATTTCTTCAACATAGTGTGTAATAGTGCATATAAATAAATAAGCCCTTGTGTATATAAGATCTACAGTACTGTATGGGGTTAAACTCTCAGATATGGGGGGGGGGGGGAATAAAGATTTCAAACATGTCAGCAGAGTATCTACTCATTTCAAAGGCATGATTATCTTCCCATATTTCAAAGGAAAGGCCTTTTGAAAGATCTGGCACCGAACTATGCATGTGAATAGAAGCATATTGTAAAGTCTAAGCTTTCAAGTATAATAGTTCTCAGTTATAAGGCATGAGATGCTAGAATACTTGATTCTCAACAAAGCAGAGTACACCACCAGCCTGGCATTATCACCTCTGTCCAGCCTCCAATCTGATGGTTAATGAAAATTTTTGTTTGATTGTGGTGTATAGCCCTTCTATAACTGTACCAAGCTCCCCTCAACTTCTGGGTTGGACCTTATTCATACTGCACAGATAAATGGATTTAGAAGCCAAAAAACTCTGAAATGGTTAGGTCCAATATAAAAAGTAAAGCCAGTTGCCAATTTCTTCTTTTCTGTAGGTGTGGGGGATCCAGGAATTTAACCGAATACAGGGCTGATGTGTATCAAAGGGGCTCTGATCTTGTTAAGGCAGCATCTGAGCAGCAACTATGGGGCTTTTCCACCTAGCCCTTTATTTCCTGTTACCTCCTGCACCTCTATAACATCCCTCTTGCTGTTAAAACCAATTAGCAGCTCAGGGATTGCTCATAAGTAATGCAGCAGTCCTATTTGAACCCTCCTTAGAGGCAACCCTACTGAAGCCAGCAGTTAGCCTCAGTGCAGAATCTAAACATGCATTTCACAATGAACATCATATGACATGTGGTACCTCTTTTCCCACTGCCTCCTTTGTCCGCTGTATTATGTCTAATGTAGGACCAAACCCTGAGGGCTTGGTCTTGATTCATTCTTTACTCTGGCAAAACATTCACTGAAGAAATGATGCAGTCATTAGATTGTTAACTCTTCGGGGCAGGGGCCCCTTATACACTGTAAAAAATACACCTAAAAATATGGGGAAGATCGGTACGCCTAAAACAAGAATAAAAATTGATGCTCCATACTGTGTAATCATCCAGGGAGTGAACTGCAACCTTTATATGAAAAATTGTTTTAATGAACAGCACAAAAGAAATGTAAGTGCAGTACTTATAATCTGGAACTAATAATGTGAATTAAATTCCTGAGCTATGCTTTTCCCCGTACACACATTCACACAAATGGTGATCCACCAAAACTGTGTGTGTGTCTGAATCACAGCTTATTGCTCAGTGAACCTCAAACAGCAGTACAAAATCTATCAGCTGCCAGATGTAAATGACCCTTTTCCAGGGCTCAGCTTCAGCGGTTCTCCTTTGCTGGAGAGAGCCCTCTATTCAATTGAAGGCCAAGTTATTAAGAAATTGTTTGTCGTCGTAGATTGGATTGATCATTTGTTTCCTGAATTCCTTTTCCTATCATTTACTCATTATACGCCTCCTCCTGATGGGAGAGGACATTTATTTGCTTCTGCATTTATTGCGCTGGCAAACAGACACATTCTGCAGCATTTCCTGGGGGTTCTCTCATTTATCTATTGGATAAGAGACTGAAGTTTTCTAAGGGCAGAAAAATTAAAATATCACTCAGGCTGACAGCAATGAAAACGAGGGTGTGTGTGTGTATGGGAAGGCTGTTTCTGAGCTTTAAGTTTACAAGGCTACTTACTAAAGAGGGTTACAACATTTCATATAGCTACCACTTCTTGTATAATAAAAAAAAATCCTGGCTGTTTCCTAGCTGGATAAGCTAATACTCTGAACAGAAGTGCTGAAATATGCCATGTTCTAATACACATAAGATGTTATTGCTACCTGTTTAAAATGGAAGTCACACTTAAAATTATGTAATTCTGTTTTAAGGTACATGCCTACCATACATTGCACTATGGAACAGTGTGTTCACGTGATTAGGAACAGGAACTGGGTGTCAGGAGTTCTGGGCTGTGTTTCATCATGTCACTGACTCTGTGACCTCAGTCAAGTCATTTAAATTATTTTAGTGGCTCAGATTCCCCACTTAGCAAATAAAGTTTTTATTTGCCAGCCTCTCAGGAGTCAGATGGGCTGTATGTAAATCACTTGGAGACTTTCTGATGAAAGGAGTTATTGAACTATACCTTTATACAGTCAGTAAGCATTTTAAAAAGTCTCCTAAAAATTCAGTATGTTGCCTGTAATGTGATGCACTTGAAAGAGTAAGGTAGGATTTTTCTCAGTTGTTACTTTCCAAAGGTAAATTCGGGCACGTTACCCAATCTCACATATTTTAAAGTAAAATATGTAATGGCACAGATTTTATATACACCGCTACCTCGATATAACGCTGTCCTTGGGAGCCAAAAAATCTTACTGCATTATAGGTGAAACCGCGTTATATTGAACTTGCTTTGATCCGCCAGAGTGCGCAGCCCCGCCCCCCTGGAGCGCTGCTTTACCGTGTTATATCTGAATTCATGTTATATCGGGTCGCTTTATATTGAGGTAGAGGTGTAATAATTTTTATTATTTATATTACTGTTTGTGCCCAGAGGATCAGCACCCAGTTGAGCTAGGCACTGTACAAACACACAAGGAGGACACAATTCCTATCCTAAAGATTTTACAATCTAATTTAAAACCGGATTAAACACTTGGGAATAACAAGCAAACAAAGAGATTGGGAGAGAGACAGACAAAGGTAACAGAGAAAGAAGGGTGTAGTTACAGATTAGCTACATACATACACCTCTACCCCGATATAACGCAACCTGATAGAACATGAATTTGGATATAACGCAGTAAAGCAGTGCTCCGGGGGGGGGGGGGGCTGCACACTCCGGCGGATCAAAGCAAGTTTAATATAACGCAGTTTCACCTATAAAGCGGTAAGATTTTTTGGCTCCCGAGGACAGCGTTATATCGGGGTAGAGGTGTATATAAAAAACTTCTCATGTCCCATGTAATACAGGAATCTGTTTGTTAACATTAATAGCATGTTTACTTGTTTTGGTCAGTACAACCTATTTTAAAAATTACCTAATTACATATTTTAGTTTAGCTCTAGAAAAAGGAGGGGACTAGGGTGACCAGATGTCCCGATATTTGGGCCTTTTTCTTATATAGACTCCTATTATCTCACACCCTCTGTCCCGATTTTTCACACTTGCTATCTAGTCACCCTAGAGGGGACATCAATCCTACAGGATGGAATTACTTACTCTCTCACACCTTTCAGAATCAGATGCTACTTGCCAGTAAACTCCAGTCTTAAAGCAAGCAGGGGGCAAAGCTGGCAGGAATAGTTCCTATTCTTCCTGACTTAAGGACTTTGCAGGTGGGAATCAGAAGAAAAATGGGTGGAATTCAGAGGAACTGTCCACTATAAGCTTCTTTACAGCAAGTATTGTTCCCATACCCTCAGTCCAACCCCAGTTTTCCCAGTAGTTTCATTTAATCGACGTATTCATTCCTAGTAATAATTTGCACTGACGTACATAAGAGGATCGCAAAGTGCTTTACAAGTATCAAGAGTCAAGTTATTCTTATGAGGTAGATTGTTTACATGAGAAAAATCCTGACTCATGACGACTGAATATTATTGGTCAACCAATACGTTTCTATCATTAAACCTCCTAAGAGGTTAATAACACTGAGCTCCAAGACAACATGAAGCACACTGCATATATCCAGGCTTCTCAAACCACGATCTGTGGAGCCCTCCCTGGAGGTCTGCAGAAGGAAACATTAAAAATCAAGCAGGGAGGGATTGGAGCGCTGGGAGTGCAGACGGATTCATGAGGGATCTTTCTTTTACAAAGTTGTCTGTAGAGTGAAGCAGTTATAGAACCTCAGGGCAATATATAAATAGATGCTTTCTGATTGGCTGCAATTAGCCCAATAAAAGTTAATATTCCCCTCCTTCTTGGGACAGTAAATCTTGCATTCACTTACAAAGTCAACAAGGGCCTGATTTTCAGAGGTTCTAAGCACCCAGGACTCCAATAGAAGTCAATGCTTAGCACCTCTGAAATCTACACTCAGTCTCCTTATCGGAAGTTGGTAGTTACAAATGAGTAAACTACAGTTACTTGTCCAAAATCATACTGCAATTCAGTAGCAGAGCCAAACCTGTTAGTCCTGACTCCCAGTCCTTGATCTAATCAGATAAAATAAATTCCTTCATGATTGTGATGATGTTTCAGTCCTCTCTCTTCTAGATGTCTTATTTACTAGATTCGCTGTAATCTGACAAAAATCGCTACCTTTGAAACAATCCCTCTAAAAACTTACTTTTAAAAGTTCATTCAAATTGGCTTGGATAGAAACCATGAAACATCCACTGAACACTGGCTGCAGGACTATAAAGAAAATGTAACGATAAAGGGAAATGTAAACTCACACTACACTCAAGTAGGAGATGTTGAACATCAGTGAGGGCTCAGAAACAATACAAATTCACCAAGTGAGATTAGAACTAGAACAAGAAATAAAATGACATTCTACCCGGAAAAAGGCAAGCCAAGATGTCTGGATGAAACTAATCCAACACACAAAAGTTTAACTGGAAGAAGGCACTTTGAAAGAACAAGTGGGTGTTTAAAGATTTGGAAGGAGACTAAAGGATGAATTCCAGACAGCAAGTTAGGTATGAACTTGCAATATATTATGGCAAAAAAAGAGTGAAAGCTTTGGGTTGCACTTGAAGAGGAATCACATCACAATATAGGGAGGTGGTAATCATCTATACAGCATGAGGAAATTGGATGCATTTAGTTCAGGACACCAATACAAGACAAAGATATAAAGCAAGAGGGACTAAGAAAAATTCTGTAAAAGAGATAAAAGGAGTAGAGGAATAGATTAATGGAGGAAGATTAAAAGAACAACCTCTAAGAACACCCAATACTTTTCCTTATATATTTCCAGATGGTTTACACAGTATCCAAACATCAGGTATTCGTATATTTAAGACAAATGAAGCACTGAAATGTGGTATAAGTTATTGCTACCTAACACACAGTATTCTGTTATTACTGATTTTTATACAAATTAAAGAAAATATAAAACACAAGATGGATAGTCCCATATTTTGCTTTGCATTTGAAATGTAGATATAATAATTTTCACAGCCCCCCCCCCCCCCCCCCAAAAATCAATTTCTTTTGCATGTCTTGGGAATCTGGAAAAATGGATCTTACAAACAGCCTCTATAAAATGTGGCCATTCCTGGTGCTACTATATCTTTTCATCGAAACACAGTTTGTGATAAAGAAAAATAACCTGAAATATTATTGTATTTTTGTCTCACGTAGTTTATATGTAGAAAAGAAAAAATTCTCTATTGAAAGAAGTGTTTCTCTAAACACTAATGCCTATTATTCAGTGTAGTGCATCTGCTTATTTTTTTTGTTATTAAGTGACAATTCAGGACTGCTATTGATTTGATGCAAGAAAATGAAAGATGGGAACGAAAAGTATTTTTTTAAACAAGAAAAATGTCATGGAATATAAAGGCAAGGCTGACTTGTGATGGTTGTTGGAAAAGACACAATTTTTTTTAAAAGTTAATTTAGTGGAAGGCCGTAATAGAAAATGAGTGAAAAAAAATCAGTTTAAAAAACAATTATTTAGAACTATAATGAGGCTCAGCCAGATATGGAGCTAGTGCACTAAAGCAATGCTGTAGTCAAAAGGCTACAGTTCAGTCTCTGCCTTTTGCCAATCAGGTTGAGGTTAGAGATATTTTAACTGGTAGCAAGATTCCTGATCTCAATATGCCAGGCAAAGAGCTCTCTCAACAACAGGGTAATCCCAAAAATATAAAGTAATCTAAAGAGAAGAATTTTCCGGCATTTGCAACATGATGCTCGATCTCAAGTTGAGCCGACAGCTTTATTATGTGAAACTGGCAACAACATTGCATTCTGGTCAATACTAAACAGGGTATTGCTATGAACAGTATAGAAACACAGAGCGTTGCAAAATTATGATGAACTCCCAGTTTTATCTTTCTGGTGCCGAGTCTGGGTTCAAGCATAGAAAAAATGGTTACTAACCTTCTCGCACCTGTTGTTCTTTGAGATGTGTTGTTCATGTCCATTCCAATCAGGTGTGCGTGCACACACGTGCACAGTAACCAGAAGATTTTTCCCCTAACAGCAACCGTACGGTTGACCTAGGCACCTCCTGGAGTTGCACCTTCATGGCGTCCAATATAGAGCCCTGCCGACCCTACATCCCCTCAGTTCCTTCTTGCCAGCTACCCCGACAGATGGGTAGGAGGGTGGGTTTTGGAATGGACATGAACAACACATCTCGAAGAACAACAGTTATGAGAAGGTAACTGTTTTTTCTTCTTCGAGAGCTTGTTCACATCAATTCCAATCTGGTGATTCACAAGCCCAAATTCAGGAGGCGGGGTCGGAGTCATCCACTGATTGGAGCACTGCTCGTCCGAAGGCTGCGTCATCTCTGTCCTGCTCAGTAATCGCACAGTGTGTGGTAAAGGTAAGGATGGAAAACCACGTCGCTGCTCTGAAGATTTCCTCAGTAGGGATCTGCGCCAGGAACGCTGTTGACAAAGTCTGTGCCCTGATGGGGTGCGCAGTGAACGGGGGTGCGGGAACCCCCACCAGGTTGTAGCATTCCTGGATGCAGGATGTGATCCATGACGAAATGCGTTGTGACAACATGGGTAGGCCTTTCATTCTGTCCGCCACTGCCACGAATAGCTGGATTGATTTTCTGAACGGCTTCATTCTCTCGAAGTAAAAGGCTAGCGCCCTGCGGACATCTAGCGAGTGGAGTCTCTGCTCCTTGCCGCTAGAATGTGACTTAGGGTAGGACACCGGGAGAAAGATGTCCTGGTTGATGTGAAACTGTGACACAACCTTTGGGAGGAAAGCAAGATAAGGTCTGAGCTGCACCTTGTGCTTACAGAACACGGTGTAAGGGGGCTCTAAGGTTAGGGCCCTGAGTTCAGACACCCTCCTGGCCGAGGTTATCGCCACCAGGAATGCCACCTTGTAAGAAAGGTAGAGCAGGGAGCATGACATCAAGGGCTCAAAAGGTGGTCCCATGAGTCTAGTAAGGACCAAGTTGAGGTTCCAGACCAGGACAGGCTGATGGATGTTAGGGTATAGCCTGTGGAGCCCTTTTAAGAACTGGCTGACCATCGGGTTAGTAAACAGAGAGCAGCCCTCCTCACCCGGGTGAAAGGCCGAGATGGCGGCTAAGTGCACCTTTATTGACGATAACTAAAGCCCCTGCTGCTTCAGATGGAGGAGGTAGTCCAGAATAAGCGGCACTGATACTAGTGTTGGGGACGAATGTCGCTGCGCTGACCGGATTGAAAATCTTTTCCACTTAGCAAGGTATGCGGCTCTCATAGAGGGTTTTCTGCTGCCAAGGAGGACCTGTCTAACCTGGTCTGAACAGAAAAGCTCCATCGGGTTCAACCATGGAGCTTCCATGCTATGAGGTGAAGCGACTCAAGGTTTGGATGTTGAAGACGACCATGATCTTGTGTCAGAAGGTCCGGGAAGAGTGGCAGGGTGATTGGGGCTTCCACGGACATGTCTAGGAGAGATGTGTACCAGTGCTGATGGGGCCAGGCTGGTGCTATCAATATGACCTGAGCTTGTTCCCACCGGATCTTGAGGAGTACCTTGTGAATGAGCGGTATGGGCAGAAAGGCATTTAGGAGACCACCTCCCCAATGGAGGAGGAACGCGTCCACGCTAGAGCCTGGGCTATGATTTTGGAAGGAGCAGAACTGCTGGCACTTCCTGTTGTATCGTGTGGTGAATAGGTCTATCTGGAGAAAGCCCCACCCTCTGGAAGACTGAAATCGCGATGTCCGGGTGAAGGGACCACTAGTGGCCGTGAAACGACCTGCTGAGGTGGTCCGCCAGCTCGTTCTGTACCCCGGGGAGGTACGACGCTTGCAGGTGTATTGAATGTTCTACACAGATGTCCCACAGCATGAGGGCTTCCTGGCACAGGGGAGAGGAGCGTGCTGTTACCCGGGGTTCTTTCAACCCAAAGCTCTTGGTAACTTTTACTCTGTGCGAGGTGGTGTCAGGAAATAAATCAGGGGAGACACAGCCGTCTGACCAACAGATGGCTGGCACAAACAGGACAACACAAGAGTGCTTTCACTTAAAGCTAAATTTCACTTAGTCTCAAGCATTTATACACATCCGCAACAGGTTAGTAAAACACGCCCAACCCTCGATAATTACCGAAGCTGAGTGTGGCTCTCGAGTGGCACAGCGGCATCCAGGGGAGAACACAAGATGCATCCAGACGGAGAGTCCAGTCCCGAAGAGTCCCACTACCTCAAACTTTCCCCCCTTATTTTATACATGAGTAACACAATGACATGTCCCTTAAAGAAAACTTGTTAAGCAAGCAGTTTCAATGGTCAAGCAAGAGGTTTCTTCTGATTATTGATTAACCAGGTGTGGGTTTTTCCAGAGTTTGCAGCCTTGAGACCCTGTTAGACGCATTCCTGAGGGCACATCCTGCTCTTCTAAAATGCATGCATCAGCAACTTCAACACAATTCTTATCAGGAAGGACACGGGGTCAAGCTGCCCTTTCTGTGGCACCCAAAACCCCCTCCCCTCTTTCCTTGGATAAGCTAAGCCTGCTGACTTGGCTGCTTTTAGCAATAAGCAATAGTGGGTTCAGGCACTTTACTGGTTGCTGACATCTCCCCGTACAGTGCACCCTACTGTTTGTTGATATAGAACATTGCCATGGTGTTGTCCGTCATGACCGATACACATTGTCCCATTAAGTATGCCTGGAAGGTCTGGCACGCCAGGCGCACCGCTCTCAGCTCTTTGAGACTGAAGAGGTCGAAGCCTGAGTCTGGCTTGCTGCACCACGTAGGTACAGGCAGCCATGTGTCTGAGAAGCTTCAGGCAGTTTCTTTCTGTGGTGGTGCGAAACTGTCTGAGGCCTCGAATAATATCGGTCAGGGTCTGAAACCTGGCTTGTGGCAGGTATGCCCTGGGTCGAGTCCAATATTGCCCCTATAAATTCTACCCTCTGGATGGAGGACTGTAGCAGTGCCTGCTCCCGGACCCTCCACAAACGCAGTCAGAGACCAACTGAAGTGCAGCACCCGTGTCCTTTTATTGTTTGTGTTCGTTCCCACCACCTACTATTTACAGGTATTTACAGAGACCAACACTCTGGGAGACTACTAACTTCCCAGCCAGCAGGGATCTAGAGCCCACACTCCTCCCTTTCCTGTCTCCCTCTGCTTCCTGTCTCTTAGCCAGTTTATAGGGCTGGCTGGCTACCCAGGCCTGCAGGTGGATCCACTCTGGTAATTAGGGCGTGGGTCCCCCAGTCAGCCCAACTAATACCCTTCTTCCTCTGGAACAGGGCTAACAGGGGCCTCGCTTGTTTCTCCTAGCCAGCACCCTGTTACAGGGACAGAGTCGATTTTGCTTCATTTAGAAGGAGACCCAGGTTGGCTATGATGAATCTGACCTGAGCTTCCACTTGGGTCTTGGAGCGGCCCTTGATCAGCCAGTCGTCAAGGGAAGGAAACACAGTGAAACGTAGCGACGACTGCCGTGCACTTGGTGAAAACACGAGGTGCTGCTGACAGGCTGAACAGGAGGACTGTAAATTGGTAGCAGGTTTTGTTCACCACGAACCTGAGGTACTTCCTGTGGGTCTGGGTGATCGTGATATGAAAGTACGCATCCTTCAAGTCGAGGGAGGCATACCAGTCTGCTGGATCCAATGAGGGAATGACGGAGGCCAGAGAGACCAGGCGGAACTTGAGTTTCTTCAAGAACTTGTTGAGTTCTCGCAGGTCCAGGATGGGCCTGAGGCCGCCTTTGGCTTTCGGTATTAGGAAATACCGGGAATAAAAGCCCTCGCCCCTGTGCTCCTGAGGAAACTCCTTCACTGCCCCTAAAGATAGGAGCGACTGCACCTCCTGGATAAGCAGCTGCTTGTGAGAAGGGTCCCTGAAGAGGGATAGGGAAGGGGGAGTGGAAGGGCAGGAGGGCACAGAATTGGATGGAGTATCGCCTCTCTACCATGCGGAGGACCCATCAGTCCGAGGTGATACTGGACCACGCATGGTAGAAAGGGGATAGTCGGGACGAGAAGGTAAGGCGGGGTGGATCCAGTCTTTGGTGTGGTATACCATCCTCGACCATGCCTTCAAAAGGCCAGTTTGGGCCCTGAAGATAGCTTGGGTTGTCCCGAGCCCCGGCCAGAGGGTTGGCGCGGCCTTCTCCTGCCATTCTGATTCCTCCTTCTGGATCCGTCTTGGTAGTTCTGCTGACCAAACCGCTGCTGAGGCTGCAGACAGACGTGTCTCTGCTGCGTTGAAGGAGCATAGAAGCCCAGGGACTTGTTGGTGGCTCTGGAATCTTTAAGGCTGTTTAGCCTTTTGTCCGTCTTCTCTGAGAAGAGACTCTCACCCTCAAAGGGCAGGTCTTGGATGGTCTGCTGTACCTCATAGGGGAGGCCGGAAACCTGGAGCCATGAGCCCCTTCTCATGGCCACTCCAGTAGCCATAACTCTGGTTGCCGCATCTGCCCCATCAAGTGCCGCCTGAAGGGACGCTCTGGAGATCAGTCTCCCTTCCTCAACCAAAGCCGAAAATTCAGCACGGGAATCTGAGGGGAGCAACTCCATAAATTTAGCCACCGCCGAGCAGGCATTGTAGGAGTATCTGCTGACGATGGCCTGCTGGTTGGATATTCGGAGTTGCAGTCCCCCCATGGAGCAGACTTTTAACCCAAAAAGGTCTAATTTTTTGGTGTTCCTATTCTTCGGTGAAGGGCCTTCAAATCCTTGCCTCTCCCGCTGATTAGCGGCGTCCACCACCAGGGAATCAGGCTAAGAGTGGGAATAGAGGGCACAAATTACTAGAGCTCATTGTGCTTAGCTGTAGGTGGCAGTGAAGCTGGGGTCTGCCAAAGGGTCCTGGTCATGTCCGTGATTGTCTTTATCAGTGGTAAAGCGATATGGTCAGGGCCAGAGGGAGCCAGAATGTCCACCATAGGGTCCGCATCATCCACAACTTCCTCAACCTTAATGACCAGACCGTGGGTGACCTGGTGCAACAGCTGCTGCAACACCCTGGAGTCTTCCAGAGCTGGGGCTACTGACGTGCCTGCTAGGGCCTCATCTGGTGAGGAGGAGGAGACGACCATTGGGGAGATGGTTGTTACCTACCGTCCCCATCCAAGGGATCTCTTGACCCTGTGGGAACTACGGTAGGTTGGCCTGGTCCCGGTGCTGTGAAAGGCACGGGTGACGGTGCCAACGTTGGTCCCCACACTGGTGCCGGCGCCTGGTGCAGCATGTGCACCGGGGTTCCTGTAGGTGATGTAGCAGCCAGCGCCGATGACGGACGCGGTGTCGGTGCCGTTGTCGGTGCCAAGGGTGCTGTAGCCGCAATTGGGGCCGCTGAAGCCTCAAGTGCTGAAGCGGTCGATGTCTGTGCCACAGTTGGTGCCAGTTTTAACGACCGAGGCACTGTCTCCGATGCCAATCGTGGTGAAAAGACCGTCGCGGACGCCACTGATGCTGCAACCAAGTGGGACCCGTGGCTCCGACCCTGGGCTTGGAAAGCCCACGGAGTCCAAAAGGGTGACTGTGGTGAATTTTGCCATTGAGGGGCCCACTGCATCAGGCGGGACTGCCTATGGTGCCATGAGGAGGATCTTCTGCTCCTGCTATAGTCAGAGAGGTATGAGTCCAACTCCAACTCTGACTCCGAGTAGAAGGACCAGGGTGGTGCTGCTCCTCTCAAAGTAGAGCGTCGGGAGCAGGGTGCAGACTGCGCTCCCTGGATGGCGGTGCTGGAGTAGAAGAGTGCCAAGGTGATGGGGATCGGCATGTCATCATCGCCGGCTTTCCCTGTGACTGCCTGGGGTGCCGGGATGGAACCTGCGGTGCCAGGACACACTCCTGTCTCGGTGGCGAGCACAGCGCCATGAGCCTCAATAGGTTCTGCGCCACCTCGAAAGCCTCTGGGGTGGATGGGAGTGGTAGATGCTCTGATAGGTGCAGTGAGCGAGATGAACCCATACTCAACTGCCTCGCTCGGGCAGGAGTCAACGTGGCCCCACTCAGTCTCCAAGCCGTGGCCTGACTGAGGTGCCACTGGTGGCTGGTCCCTGGGTCTTGCTGAGGGAGATCGGCCTCTCTCTGACCTCTTTCTTCTGCGCCGGCAACTGGGACTGGTGCCGAAGGCTGGAATGTCCCTGAGAGGCTCCATGACAGTGCCAAGCTTCCTTGCCAGTATCTTTCTTCGGTGCTGGATCCTTCAAAGATGGCGCCGGAGCACTTCACACCGAAGACGACATGCAGGGAGCAGGATTCCCGGGGGCCTGGGTCCGCCTGAGGTCGGAGAGCTGCTTCCATAAGGAGAATTTTGAGACACTGCTCTGTCTCCCTAATAGTTCTCGGTCGGAATTCCCGACACATCTTGCAGGGGTCTTTCTGGTGAGACTCACCCAGGCACCATAAGCAGGAGGTGTGGGGGCTCATATTTTGGCATGTGCTTCACGCAAATCTGACAATTCTTAAAGCCCGGGATCGCGGCAGGCCCCAGTAACAAATGGGGGGGGGAGAACCCCCCATAACTTAAACTTGTAAAGAACTACTAAACTATACTAACTACTGGAAACTAACTATGTACAGCTTATAAAGTACTGCTAATCCACTTGCCGAAGCAAGAGAAGAGCAAGGGGAAGAGCAAGCTACCGTCACTGGTGGTAAGAAGGAACTGAGGAGATGTACGGTCGGGCCGGGCTCTATATTGGACACCATGAAGGTGCAAATCCAGGGGGCATCCAGGCTGACCCTACAGTTGCTGCTAGGGGGAAAATCTTCCGCCTACTGTGCACCTGTACGTGCACACACCTGATTGGAATGGACAGGAACAAGCACTCGAAGAAGAATGAATAGTTTGAAAGTCCAAGCTCACAGGTGGGAATTTGGCAATCTGGATCTAATTTCAGCTTTGCTTCTATTCTCATCTCTGCCACAGAATTACTGTGTAACCTGGGCCAAGTCACATTATTGCCCTCTGCCTCAATTTCCCCAACTGCAAAATGGGGCGTGACACTGCCAACCTCACAGAGATGCTATGAGTTTTAATTCACTGTCTGCACAATATATTAAGATTTTCAAATGGACGTCACACTGTTTTCTTAGTTATACATGAAGGAGTTCTGCAAACAAATACACAGACTTGTTTTTTTCAGCCCCTGTCATTGTCTATAGACAGGAGGATAGAGACCCAGTATCTAGGCTGGCATATAGTGATGCTGGAGAAATTTAAGTTTTATAACTAGCCTGCTCTGTGGCTGATATTAATTCAATCACATCTCCCCATCCTTACTCCACTAGCAACACTTAGGACTTTGTTTTATACAGCAAATAGCGTACTTGGACACATTTTAAATGAAATTCAAAATGTCAGGCAAATTTTGCTGCACTTTTCCAACCCCTACCCCTTTGTCCCTTGCCTGGAACCTGGGAGAGAGGGAGAACAGATTCCATTATGGACAACACTTTGCAGGTCTAATTGCTAATTGCAAATTGTAGGCTAGCCCATGCTAAGGTGGTTGAGTTAATGCCTAGTCTGCCTCCTAGGCTTTAGCTCGACCAGCTTACCAGGCACTAAAATATAACTTGCCTTGTCCTGGCTAGAGTTTTGGAAAGCACTAGTTAGATCAAGACAGCTGATATAACCTAATATCCCATTTTTAAATCTTAGTCAAGATATGGCCAGATACTATGACAAGAGGCACTATATATACAGCATTAGATAAAAGAGAGTGATAGCTGAATGGCACTCTGAGTTGTGAATCAGGATGGAATAAATGGCATGGCATGGAGTTATGGGGCTCTTTGGTGCTGGAGGGGCCACCTTTCAAATGAGATATGTATACAAAGTCTTGACCTCTTGCAATCACTAAAGATCCCAACCTAAGCTGTTGTGTAGGGATCAATGTACTGATTACTTATTATTCACATAGTGTTTGCAAAATGTCAAGTGCTAAGCAGTTTTATTAGTGCTGTTGTGTACTGTTATGGTTAGTGGTGTAGAATATGTTAAAACCAGCCCAGGCACAAAAATCTATTTGCCCATCACTTAGCATTATGCCTGACAGTATCAAAAAAGGTTTCAGAGTAGCAGCCGTGTTAGTCTGTATCCGCAAAAGTAACAGGAGTACTTGTGGCACCTTAGAGACTAACAAATTTATTAGAGCATAAGCTTTCGTGGGCTACAACCCACTTCTTCGGATGCATATAGAGTGAACCATATATTGAGGAGATATATATACACACACATACAGAGAGCATGAACAGGTGATGGTTAGTGGTGTAGAATATGTTAAAACCAGCCCAGGCACAAAAATCTATTTGCCCATCACTTAGCATTATGACTGACAGTATCAAAAAAGGTTTCAGAGTAGCAGCCGTGTTAGTCTGTATCCGCAAAAATAACAGGAGTACTTGTGGCACCTTAGAGACTAACAAATTTATTAGAGCATAAGCTTTCGTGGGCTACAACCCACTTCTTCGGATGCATATAGAGTGAACCATATATTGAGGAGATATATATACACACACATACAGAGAGCACCTGTTCATGCTCTCTGTATGTGTGTGTATATATATCTCCTCAATATATGGTTCACTCTATATGCATCCGAAGAAGTGGGTTGTAGCCCACGAAAGCTTATGCTTTAATAAATTTGTTAGTCTCTAAGGTGCCACAAGTACTCCTGTTATTTTTGCAGTATCAAAAAACTTACTGATATTGTACTTGTTCAGCAAGGAAGTTATTCACCCTGGTCAACCAACAAGTAGATCTTTGCCAGTCAGCCAAGTTACACCCCAGAGGTAAATTAATTAATTCTCAGACTTAATGTTTACAAAGCTCTCAGTTCCTCACATAAAATGTATTACACACAACTGCACGTTATCATCATTTTCCACTCTGATGGATCCAGCCCAAAGTCTCCAAACATTTTATCGATATCATTGTCATTTGATTCTGAAAGCCATGAATGAATGAAGTCCAAACGTGTACAGAGAAAATGTGTTTGCTGTACTAACTGCAGCTCTTAAACACGGGATGTAAGGAGTTGAATCCTTTCCCGGTTATAAAATTCTTGCTGATACAGTAATGCAATATCTCCACAAAAAGGAACAGGGTGATAGCGTATTTATTTTTTAAATTAAGCATGCTTACACTACTCCCAATATATTGTAGAGAACATAAAGGTTTGAATTGATTTACGTTGCTTTGTTATAAAACTTTTTGATTCTCTTATTATCTACACCTTGCAAGCTGCGGCTGAGTTGTTGAGTCTCAGAAAGGGTAAACAAAATACTGGAAAGTATGAACAAAAGTGAAACCCATATTGTTTGCATCTTAGTACTTATGTTCATTACAAACTCAGAAAAAGGCAAGACTTGGCTCTGAAGCTGAACTGTATATTATCTCCTTTTCAGAGCCCTGGGGCTATCATTGCAAAGCACAGTGGCCCATTCTAAGCCCTGAATAGAGAAAAGGAAGAGATCATTAAATTATAATTTCCCTGCACAATTGGTATGAGCATTTCCTACCAACCGGATTAATTTGAACGCAAGATCCCAGAATAAAGCTGCTCAGCAGAAAGGATGGCAGTTTAATGTCTAGTAAATTTGATTTCTCTGAAAACCCTGACACATCATAATAGTGAAATCCTATTTACTGTAGCAAACAGGATGGATTATACTATTTAATACCTGGTATAGTGTGTGCCATCAGCTCACAGCTTTGTGCTCATCTTACCTTAAGGTTAATACTCCTTGACAGCCTAAGCGGTAAATAGAATCCCCAAATTAAGTGCTGATCTGATGATTTGTAAATCCTTCCTCAAAATTTAAGTCACGAAAAAAATAAAATGGATTCAGGTAAGACTATCATTTTTCCAGAACTTATGTCTATATTCTTAGGCTCGGATCTGACAATAAGCTTTGCACAAGAAGACCCTCTGCGCCCATAAGAACTCCACTGAAATCCATAGAGAATTCACTGAAGGATCAGGACCCTCAGACTTTAAGCTATTTGAGACAGGGATTTTGTCTCTCTCTGAGATTGTACAGCACCTACCATGGTGTAGGGGGCCTCTGAGGGCTACTACAATATAAACAGTAAATACTAACAACATCTAGCTCTTTTAAAATACATACACGTACTCTGTACACTGCCCAGTGAAGATATTTCTAGGAAATCAGAAGCATAGGAACTTATTGCCTTGATTGAGCCACAGCCTGACCAACATTAGGGCTTATTTCTTACTCATTCATATGAGACCGACAGAAGTTAAATAATTTTGTCATATACTAGCCTATTAAAAACCCCTTCAATCCTACTCCCACAAATAGGGGCATGATTCCCGTAAGGATAGAGCGGAACACTAAATGAGAACTGAATGTAAGTTGTTTCACTTCCTATAAACTGTATTACTTATATAGTACCATAGATCTGCATGGCACAGTAAAGGTAAAGAGAGACAGCTAGCATTTCTCATTGATTTAAAAATACTCTAAAGCAACAGCAACTGTATCAAGGAACGGTGGAGCGCAAGTCGCACTATGAACAAAATCTGTACAATTATTATTATTTTTGCTGGCCTCCAGATAACACAGTGATGAGCACATTAGAAATGCAAAGACAGATGAGATCTTGAGACAATGTAAAGTTAGACTATTGACAGAATGTCCTGATCAGCCATATCAGTCAATGGCAAATACAAGAGGGGGACACAATTCTTGGTGTGTGTTAGAAAAAAAAAGGTCGTGGGAGCATGCACAGCTTCACAGACAGAAAGTAGTAAAAGCTCATCTCATCAATTCTTACTCTGCGATTTTAAGGAAAAGTCAACATATCGTATGTGTGAACATTTAGGGTACTACAGAATGCAGAGTGGTTCTATCATGAGATATTGTTCTGTGGGCCTTTTTTTTAAATCTAATTTTCTATTAATTTTTCATTTCACTTACAAGAACCATAAACAGACAATGAAGAACATCTACAACTGCATTACAGCTTCTATTCCAATTGCTACAAATAAAGGTACCACTGGGTCCTGTTCCCATCAGCATTAAAAAAAAAAAAAGTGACCCAAAAATGTTACCTCTGTATCCTACAACTACATATGTACCAATCCTCAGTGATCTGTTCTGATCAGAATGTGTGCAAGGAGCAATGTCCATACATCTCCTGGGTATATAGAAGTAGAATAAGCCCCTTTAGAGCTGATGAATGAATTTCTCTCTGAAAGTCTAATGTGGGAACTCTTAAATAATGAGTTTATAGCCTAACCAGATATACTGTATCTGAAGGTTATTCTTTAACTCCTTTGTTAAACTATTCCATCTTGCTTAGCTGCTGTGGAGTATGCAATAACTCTTAGTTTATGTGCCATCTTTGACCTAGAAACACTAGCAGCTGTTGGGGGAATCACTGTTTTTTGGAAAGTACCAAAGGATTTTTAGCACATAAACCAAATTTATGAACAGCTATTGCCCCTGAGAATAGAATTGTTTATGTTTTAGTACCACAGCTGTCACTGGTGCACAGTTACTTTGTCCTGTATTAATCCCCTGAAAAGGTTGACACATCTTCACTCCAGTCACTGAAATATTTTATAAGTGACAGACTTCATCTGGCAGTGAATATGTATAATAATTTCTCTCCGTAAGGAGCACATTGTGCTGACACTAATCTGTTCTGTTGTCATCTCCCTTTATTATCAATGTCTGCATTGTTTTCTCAGCAGCACAGAAGAACACAAATATGAAGCTTCTAATTGAAAAAAAGCTAAGTAATCAAAAAGCCAATTAATCATACAGATGAGCTCTGACACTTAGTGATGCAATAGACACAAATGCCACCTATTAGTAACCAAGGTATTGTTAAAATGTGCTTATTTGATGTAAGAATGATCTTAAAATTTAATTAGCAAGCTTCACCACAGATGACAAGACTAATAATACAAATTTCTTCATATTGACATTTTATTTCTCCAAGTTCCAATCTTTCTCTTCAACTCTTATCTTCTCTCTCTGTTCTACAGCACACACCATTATTTGTGTGCAGACTTCCACTGAAATCAATGAGAGTTTAGAAATAAACTACACGCTACACTACTCTATTAATTTGCACATTATAGCTCCCTTTAAGCACACCTCCCCCATTCTCTACAACATGGAGAATCCAACAGCCTCTTCATTCCTTCTTTGGTTACTTTCAGTTCTATTTCTATCATGGTGCTCAAAAATTATCAGCATTGTTTTGTCTAACAAATGACCCGGAGGTGGGGGGAGACATCCAGGTAAAAAAATATTCCAAAACTTGGATGCATTTCAGATCCTGACCTGAACTTTGCATGTAGCCCTGTTCTTCTTCTTCCAGTCCTGCACACCCCAAAACTTTCCAGAAGATAAACCAGACTTTGGGGATAGAACTCATCTCATTTCAGCGCCTATGGAACATCCACTGCATTGGAACCTGCATGCCTCAGACTGGATTTACAAACAAACAAAATAATCACCTAGCCAAAGCACTGGTTCTTTAATATATCAATACAAAAGGCAGAATGAAGAAATTAGCTTTCTAACATGCCATGAAAAGCACCCAACTCTGACAGATAGAGGCACACGCTCCATGGCTGAGAACCCTCAACTGAGAATGTTCTGCTTTCGTCCTGAGAAATTCAATTTCAAGAGGAGAAACCAAGATAGAATCATAGAATATTAGGGTTGGAAGAGACCTCAGGAGGTCATCTATCCAATCCCCTGCTCAAAGCAGGACCAACCCCAACTAAATCATCCCGGCCAAGGCTTTGTCAAGCCAGGCCTTAAAAACCTCTAAGGATGGAGATTCCACCACCTCCTTAGGTAATCCATTCCAATGCTTCACCACCCTACTAGTGAAATAGTGTTTCCAAATATCCAACCTAGACCTCCCCCACTGCAACTTGAGACCATTGCTTCTTGTTCTGTCATCTGCCACCACCGAGAACAGCCTAGCTCCATCCTCTTTGGAACCTCCCTTCAGGTAATTGAAGGCTGCTATCAAATCCTCCCTAACTCTTCTCTTCTGCAGACAAAATAACCCCAATTCCCTCAGCAGAGAGAAGATGCAGCAGAGATCCTGCGTTCCTTGACACATGGGAAGGAGTGGTCCATTAAAAATCTTCAGCATTGCACATAAAGCTGGCACTAAAATCAGTACAGTTTGTTATCTCAGTTATACATGCAACAGTACACATTCAACGCTAGATCTCAAATCCACTAAGCTAGTCTACTCTGGCCCCTTCTCTCAAGTCTCCTCTGCCACTTTAGCTCTGTATCTGCTCTGAATAAACAAAAAGGCACTGAAGAATAAAATGCATTTTACTGTATGTATATGATGTAACTAAAAATAGCAAATGACTAACGGTTTATTGAGTATCTTTTGTCATGCCTCCTGGAAACCCCCGACTATTACGCAGAGCCTTAAGAGACATCCTCCTATCAACAAGCCCAAACCAAACTGACAAAAAAGCCTCCATAGTATTCCCTCGTAAGGTCAAACTAATGCTTGGCCGAAAAAGTAAGCCTTGCAGCATGCACCACAAACTACAAGATTCAAGTTTTGGAAGAGCACCAGAAAAATGCGTTCAAGAGCTGAGGAGTCTCAACTGAGAATGCACTGAGACTCCATGTCTTGATGGTTCAGCTAATGTGTCATCTTAATGGCAATTTAAAATAAACTGGTATCTGGCCATTTCAAAATATATTTCATTGCCAAAATAATAAGAACTTCATCTGTCTTGTTTGCTAAAAAGTAGCTCAGCCCATAAAAACACTACATCCCATCTATCCTCTAACTAAAACGCTCACTGTAGCCAATTATATACACTGACAATTTGTGCAACATGCTGTCCTCTCTAATCCATTACCAAGTTTTTAGTCCCATATGACACAGCTGTATATGTGAATAAATATCAATTACAGTAATATCTTAACCATATTAAGACTTATCAAAACCAAGAAATCTCAAGGTATCCAAAGTTAAGGCCGGCATGTTATTCCTAGATTATAAGGCCAGAAGGAATCACTAATTGCGTCTGATCTCTTGTATAATACAGGCCCTAGGATTTACCCAAAATAATTCCTGTTTGGCCTAGAATATCTTTTAGAAAAAGAGCCAATCTGGATTCAAAAAATGCCAAAACCCCAAGTAGTTTCAATGGTTAATTATACTCACTGTTTAAAAATTTGCATCTTATTTCCAGTTTGAATTTCTCCTGCTTCAACTTTCAGCAATTCATTTTGTTATACCCTGTGTTTGCTACACTGAAGAGCCCATTATCAAATCATGTCAAACCAATCTGATAGCTTTCTTTGATAGGCTAACGAGTCTTGTGGATAAGGGAGAAGCTGTGGATGTGGTATACCTAGACTTTAGTAAGGCATTTGATACGGTCTCGCATGATATTCTAGGCAAATACAATTTAGATGGGGCTACTATAAGGTGGGTGCATAACTGGCTGGATAACCGTACTCAGAGAGTTGTTATTAATGGTTCCCAATCCTGCTGGAAAGGCATAACGAGTGGGGTTCCGCAGGGGTCTGTTTTGGGACCGGCTCTGTTCAATATCTTCATTAACGACTTAGATATTGGCATAGAAAGTACGCTTATTAAGTTTGCGGATGATACCAAACTGGGAGGGATTGCAACTGCTTTGGAGGACAGGGTCATAATTCAAAATGATCTGGACAAACTGGAGAAATGGTCTGAGTTAAACAGGATGAAGTTTAACAAAGACAAATGCAAAGTGCTCCACTTAGGAAGAAAAAATCAGTTTCACACATACAGAATGGGAAGAGACTGTCTAGGAAGGAGTACGGCAGAAAGGGATCTAGGGGTTATAGTGGACCACAAGCTAAATATGAGTCAACAGTGTGATGCTGTTGCAAAAAAAGCAAACATGATTCTGGGATGTATTAACAGGTGTGTTGTGAGCAAGACACGAGAAGTCATTCTTCCGCTCTACTCTGCTCTGGTTAGGCCTCAGCTGGAGTATTGTGTCCAGTTCTGGGCACCGCATTTCAAGAAAGATGTGGAGAAATTGGAAAGGGTCCAGAGAAGAGCAACAAGAATGATTAAAGGTCTTGAGAACATGACCTATGAAGGAAGGCTGAAAGAATTGGGTTTGTTTAGTTTGGAAAAGAGAAGACTGAGAGGGGACATGATAGCAGTTTTCAGGTATCTAAAAGGGTGTCATAAGGAGGAGGGAGAAAACTTGTTCACCTTAGCCTCTAAGGATAGAACAAGAAGCAATGGGCTTAAACTGCAGCAAGGGAGGTCTAGGTTGGACATTAGGAAAAAGTTCCTAACTGTCAGGGTGGTTAAACACTGGAATAAATTGCCTAGGGAGGTTGTGGAATCTCCATCTCTGGAGATATTTAAGAGTAGGTTAGATAAATGTCTATCAGGGATGATCTAGACAGTATTTGGTCCTGCCATGCGGGCAGGGGACTGGACTCGACCTCTCGAGGTCCCTTCCAGTCCTAGAATCTATGAATCTATGAAATATTTATTCCCTATATACATACCTATAGACTGTAATCTAGTCATCCCTTAACCTTCCTTGAGTCTATCACTATATAAGGCATGTTTTCCAATCCTTTAATCATTCTCATGGCTCTTATCTGAATCCTCTCCAATTTATCAATATGTTTCTTGAATTGTGGACACCAGAACTGGACACAATATTCCAGCAGTGGTCACACTGTGCTGAATATAGAGGTAACACCACCTCTTCCACTCTTATTCGATATTCCTGTTTATGCATCCAAGGATCGCACTAGCCTTTTGGCCACAGTGTCACACTAGAAGCTCATGCTCAGCTGATTATCCAGAGGGCCTTTAATTCATGTAGCTTCTTGGATGAAAAAGGCAAAGCTATGCAAGTTGAAAGTTGTCCCAAATGTTGGGACATGCCTCAAAGGATGCCAAAAAGGTGAGAAGCGTGATTTGTTACAAAATGTCATTATGTAAGATGCAAATATTAATAGCAATACATCTTTTTGAAATATTTTCTTCATTAAAAAGAACACATTTCATAACATTTCCACTATCATTAAGCTATCTGGATTGTTCCAGCTGTTTGCAGTGTAGTTTCAAATTCTTTTGAGGTAAAATTTGCTAGTGCCTTCTGAACATGTCAAATTACAATAAAGATTAATTTTTCCCTACATATCTTGGTGGTTTGGCTAGGAGCAATGATCTCTGCCTAACCAAAGATGTGATTGTGCTTTTATTTTTTTATTTTATTTATTTTGGGTGGGGAGGAAGAAGGGAAGGGGAAGATAATTAAGTTTGAAAATTGTCATTTCACTCATAATCTTGAGAATGTTGGGCAATGTCCAATGAAATAAAACCAGTTCACCTGCACTGGCTCTTCATCCTGTATGCCCTTTACTGCTGGAAAAGTAACCTCTTGTGAAGATAAAAATAGTTTAGGTGTAAATATTGTGAGAGATGAAAACTCATCTTAATGACAATATTAGTCATCAAGGAATCAAAAAATGATTCTCAAAATAACCTCTATCTTCAGTCTTCACTTTTCCTTCTCAAACAGAAAGAGACAAAAACCAATTTATACCATCATTTTAATTCTGGCTTATGAAATCCTTCCTGTTGATATTTAAGCTTAAACAGAAACCATGAAGTTGGTAACGGAAATTAACAAAACTCTTAATTAAACAAGAAAAATGGACTCACCCTCTCTTCCAGTCGAGCCAGCTGCTCTTTGTAGTATGCATCATGCTTCTTTAGTTCTCTGTCTTTCTCTTCCAGCTGCTTGGCCTAAAAAAAGAAATGTAAAGATAAAACTGGATCAAGAAAAAGCAGCGCTTGCAGAGCAAAAAGTCTAGTATAAATTGTATCAGTAAGTCGTATACAGCAATTGAAGACGCCAGCCTAATAGTTTTTGCCAAAACAGTATACAGTATTAATAAGAAGATGATTGCTGCATTGAAAATGTAAATATAATTGTCTATTGTATTATTATTATTATTATTTGCTCAACAGCTGTGTCACAGTTTGTCCAAATGGAAATGTCACAATGACAGCACCAAGCATACCACTCTGAAATTAACTCTTTACTGGAAGGTTAACTTCATGGCCAACTATTGCATTTAAGAAAACTTCCTAATAATTCCAGACAAAAGCCATGTGTAAGCAGAATGTTAGCATATTAAAAGTCCAAAAATAAAGTGGAAATTTTGGTGTGTACATGGCCACAGACCCCACACCAACACACACATTTGCATGTGATTTAAAAAATGTCTTTAAATTATCAGCTCTGCATTGGGCCCTGATCCAATATAGCACTTAAGCATGTGCTTAACTTTAAGCTCTTTAGTAGTCCCATTGACTTCAATGAGACCGCTCAGATGCTTAAATGCTTCATTGGATCAGACCTTAAAGCACTGTGTACGTATTGCTCCATTGCCCTGTTGGGGTACCATTAAAAACAACTAAAGATCAAGGCCCTAAAGTTGAGACACCCTCAAAATACACTCATAGGAAAACTTCCAATGATTCACAAACAAAACTAGACTTTGAATGAAAACCTGTGTTTAAAGAAGTAAGAAATATTGCCATTAAAGAATCGTGTTTTGTACAATTCCCACCCCCACTACGCACACACTTTCTAATAGATTAGGCGTAGAACTGAACAACATATAATGACTTATAACATTGATAGATAAAATGAATTGTTAGCTATATTTTAATGATTTGTAACTATGGGTAGTGAATGAGTACAGATAAGGTAATGCTTGGGCCAAGGCCTGGTTGGCATAAGTGTGGTTCTTTTATGTAGAATTGCTGGTTTGTTTAAAATCACGTTACTGCTGACAGAACAAAAGGTAACATGTTGTGCTGGAAGATGTAAGTGAGAGATACGCAAACATGTAATGAAAAAATAAACCCTTTTTCTGGAAAAACCCTGAGTAGGGGGCAGAGGTGACATAAAATGAAATGACCCAGAAACTGCAAAGACAAGCAGAAACCAAAAGTTGAGTAACTGAAGCTTACACATCCATAATGTGTCGGTGACCTAAAACACAAAGCATTGATGTGCTAAAAGGCTACTGGATAAAGATGAAATAATCTGTAATGTAGACATGTATAAAAGACAAGTATCAAAGGGGTAGCCGTGTTAGTCTGGATCTGTAAAAGCAGCAAAGGATCCTTTGCAGCAAAGCAGCAAAGAATTCTTTGGATCCGAAGAAGTGGGTATTCACCTACGAAAGCTCATGCTCCTATACGTCTGTTAGTCTATAAGGTGCCACAGGACTCTTTGCTGCATGTATAAAAGATGTAAGTGAACATGGTCCCAAACTGAAGAAGCATCAGACCAGAAATGGAAGAACAGGACTGAAGGACCAGACCAAGGGATCAGAGAAGGCGATGTTTATCACAGAAAGCGGAAGAACTTCCTGGTGCCACAGAATGTGGCCCATTTACCAATTCGGGTTTGTCTGTTATTTGTCTGGCATAAATGTAAGTGACAATAATTCTGTCTGAAATAGTATACAGAAAGGAGAAATTTGTCTAAATGGGTGTGGACTTGTGACTCAGTTTCCATACGTTTACCCTGCCAGTCCCTTTTTCACCTCTCTGGAAACTACCACCATTGCTGGAGTGGCAGCTGCTGAATAATTTTTCAAAGCTTTTACCGTTGTGTGAGCTGCTTCCTTGTTTACTTTCAGCTAATGGACGTCTGTCCTTTTAATATTATGACTTGAGTGCTCACGAAAGGTACTGGATTTTCAGCACTGGTGAGCGAGGTGCTTTTTTATTGCTTTTTGCTTATAGTAGGATATGTAGGATCAATGTGACTCACTAAGGACAGTTTTAAAATATTTATATACTGTGCACACAAATATCACATACAAGAACTCCTTTAGAGGGGAATGTTTGTCAAGGGATTGCTAACAGGATGTAGAACATTTCACCTCTAGGATATTGGTAAAAATTCATCCCAGGCTGATGATAATCAAATAGTCATTGCCCACTGAGGGCCATTCAGTGGCCTACCTAAAATGAATTATTGATCTCTACTGAGTGCCTTTCAGTCAAGCACCAACATCACAGAACCCACCACAACTAACACCCATGATGGTAGCATCAGCTGGAATGCCAAGGAGACTGGAAATTGAGTGACCTCACTCCTCGAGGCAGCATCTTTAAATCGCATTGGCAGAGCCGCGCTAGGAAACTTACAAACTCCGCTCTCTATATTGTACTTTTTTTTGTGCACATAGGACTTATTCTGCTCGTCAAGCCCAGGGAATTCCTTTGGCATTCAGCATGTACCATGTTTTTAGGCAAACAGTCTTTCAATGTATAAAATATGCACTCTGCATCCCTCATTTTGTTCCCTGTTTTACTACTTACCTTTATTTCTATCTCCTGAAGCATGTAAAGTTAAAAACAAATAAAGTCATGAATTCAGTACATGAATGGAGGACATAAAGAATACAAAGAGACCAATGTGTGGGTAATGTCAGAAATCCAAGACACATGAGAAAGCTATAGGAAAAATCATATTAATCACATTTATGCAGCCTTGCAAAAATCTGCTCACCCAGGACGACTAGTTTTATTTTCCAATACAATCATCATAGTAAAGGGCAAGCTATTACATTTGTGCCTGAGCTGGTAAATTTTTATGACAATTTTGTAGGGCTGCATGTATGGTCTAAGAATCACTTAAATTGGAAACACTTACATGTCATTACGCTATTATGGTGTGAAGGAATCCATTGTATTACTAAAATACAATGTTCATTACATCTGAAAAATGCTTCCTATTCCAAGCAATAGAAGATTCTGAAAATGCCAGAATCATCAAAAAATAAAATATTTGTTTTTTTTAAATCAAGAGCCTATCAAGATCACCAAAATACATTTACATTTCAATGTACGGTGTGCGAATAACATCACACAAGAACCTTTCCATGAGGGGGCAATTAAGAAATTACAGTATCAGCATAACAGGCACTGGCTACAAAAACTTTACCAGTTCCTGTCGCTATAAAAATCATTTCACCTCTCAGATTCCTAATGCATTATCATCTTAGCTGTCCTGTGCAACTTCATTCCATGTGTGACAATACCTACCATGATCCCTGAAATACTTGCAAACTAATGATCAAAAGGAATACCCAAGTACAGTTAAATAGCTGAGTAATAAAGAAAATGTAATGAAATTCCATTATAACTATTCCAAATGCTCACAGTAATTTAATACGCTTTAGGTCTTAGAATTCAATACTATAAATACATCACCTGATCCTACTGATGAGACAAAGTCACCCAATGAAACGGTCTTTGAAAAGTCAACAGAGTGTAAAAAATGTCAAAAATGTCATAATGCAATTTACCTTCCACATTTCCAAAGATTCACAACTTTAGGAAGTTTAAGAGTAAAACACAAAAAGGTCAAATATGAATAGTAATGACTGTGGAGACCACAAAGCACCTAATCACAAACTCATTCTCCTCAACTACTTCAACAGATCAATTAAAATCAATTCCCTGTACTTCACTGAAAGAAACCAATAGTAGCAAATGAAGAGACTCTTCCCTGGAGTGAAAACAGGAAGTGGAAGAATGAGAAATATACAGAAGGCCATCAAACTTGAAGAAGCAGACTTAAACCCCACCTGTTCCATACTAAAAACAGACCAAGCTGTGGGACGTGGTTAAAACTTGATAACACCCAAGGACTTGTCTATACAAACACTTAGTTTTCAGCAAACAAGGGGGCAAATCGACCTTGCACTAGCTTGCCATGCACGAAATGTCTATGCGTACCCTGCTACCAGACACTAAAAGTTCCCAAGTGTGCTCTGATCTACCCCATTTTGAAACGGGAGAAGATCAAAGCACACTAGGGAACTAGTAGTGCACGGCAGTAGAATCCATACTGACATTTAATGCATGGCAGGCTTTTGTGCAGTAGATTGACACCCCAGCTTTCTGTGAACTAAGTGTTTGTATAGACAAGTCCTAATACAGTTAACATGGTTATGTCCTGTCGGTGCACAAAACTGAGCAATGTTATAACTGTTCCTAATTTGTGCAACAGCTTTGAACTTTGCCAGGCTGCAACATGGTTTCATATCATGTAGAACGCAAGAGCAAAGAATGTTTTATTCATGTTGGGAGACTACCATTTTGTGGCCTAGTTCCCCTTTCTCAACTTGGCAGTCTCTAAAGTGTTGAGAGAAGTTATGATCCTATCCATAAAAATGTATATCATGCTAGCTATAACCATGGTAAGCACCATTTTACTTTCCAGCCATGCTATTGTCAGCATGGTTTTCCCATCCAATAATTCACATGGACACGGACAGCGCTAGCCAAAACAATGGTATAGACAGACCTTTAAATAGTTTATATGATAATTTAACATGATTTGTAATTGTGTTAGAAACGGACCACTTATTACAAAAGTGTAGGATTGTGAGTGTTTGAAGATAGACTTTTATCAGTATTTGAAACTATCTATGAAGAAAGGATTGTAGATAAGGTAAAGGTAGATCAAGATAAAGAGTCAAAAGTTCTGTCAACAATGGCCAGGAAATGGCTATATTAAAACAGGGTTTTTGCTCAAATCTGAAAAAATGGTAACTTTCAACACTATTTTGAAAATTTGCTTTGAAAAGGAAAAGGTGTATTTGGAAGTAATGTGCTTCATCCATAAGGAACTCTTGTCAAGGAGTTCTGCTTTTTGCATCTGCCTGCTGTGAACCCTGCCTGCGGGATCAGTTAAGATACTGAGAGTATGCAGCACTATCCTACTACACAAGTCAATGGCAGAAATTAAAGAAATTGGATACTTAATAGATCACAGAAACTATGAAATACATAAAAATCAAGGAATCGTGACACATTCACATTTATAAAGCAACCTTGGATGCAACTACTTGTAGAACTAAAATTCTTCTTTTCTTTGGTAGGCTTAGAACCTACTAACTTGTACAGAGAATGTAAGTTTTTAGTTAGGAATTTCACATGCATGTTATAACTACAATAGCTTTTCCCTTTGTACTGTGATCCCAGCACTGCAGCCCACTACCTTAGTGCCTGTAATCTATGCTAACTGTAGTAAAACGTCATTACACTTGTCATTCTGGATGCAATTAGTTTTACGACAGTCCCAGTCAAGCTGCTATAGAACATAATCAGGCATCCATATCATATCATATATCAGAGAAACCGTATGTGCTGCTACTAAAGCAGAAATCCCTTTCGTTTGCTTGAAATCTGCCAACTTACCAGGACTCAAAAAACAGAAATGACCAGATATCATTAAAATATATATATTAGGAATGTTTTTATCTGGCTGCTAGTTGAATTTAAAAATTTGAGTACATTAAAATTTTTCTAACCCAGACTTGAACCTGTGGCTCTGAGATCTACACTGCAGCACACAGCCCCAACTCAAATCAACCATAACCCAGACTCCCTAGCGCCCTCCTGCAATGTGACTGTTCTAACCCTTCGATCGCAGTGCACTGTGGGCAAACTTCACTGTCCAACCTGCACAGTATAGGAAGTTTGAACAGCCCACTGTCATCAGATGTTCGGTTGAGTGTGTGTGTTCTTTGTGCGTGCCGCACTGGCTTTGGCCAGACAGCCCGTACGGCAGGCTCCGATTAAACTGCTCAGTATTATCCTTTTGACGTAGTTAGACGCCACTCTCGGACGTGGCTAACCACCATCCCATTACCTTGTACCTAATGGTTTGATTAAAACATTTTTATTCATTATGCTGCCATCCTGACCTTATTTTTAGGATGGGTCAGTGTGTTTTTTGTTATCTTTGGGGAATGTGCTGGTACTGAGGTGTTTTGGTACCACCTTTTTTGAACTTGTATATATATTTTTATGCCTAGCACTACACCTCTACCCCGACATAACGCTGTCCTGGGGAGCCAAAAAAATCTTACAGTGTTATAGGTGAAACCGCGTTATATCGAACTTGCTTTGATCCGCAGGAGCGCGCAGCCCCGCCCTCCCCCTCAGAGCGCTGCTTTACTGCGTTATATCGGGTCGCGTTATATCGGGGTAGAGGTATACTTAGGAATGTGTTTCTGCAATATTAGCCCTGTTTTTGCCAAATTTTGTGAGCCTCTTGCTCACAACTTAACTTTGCTTTATATTAGCAAGTTTGACCATTACTTTAGTTTAGGCCTCAGGCCTCCTACCAGGCCTCTGATAAAAGGGCTTATGTCTTAGGCTCTCTTCCTACTACACCCACTAACACATCCTGCTGAGCAGTCATTTTCGTCTGTGCACTACCAGCTGTCAGAGCTGACAACATGGAGGCAGCGCCTTTTGGAGAACTTCTCTTACTTGCGCTTTCATTCCTGCATCAGGAAACGGGCAGAGCTTCCGTCAGACACTGGTGGGCATTTGGTGGCATCTTCTGACCCACCAAAGGCACCTGACAGAGCTTATGATGGAGCAGAGAGAGGAGGAAGAGGATGGTGATGAACTGGCTGATGTTGCTCATGATACTCGGTACAACCGCTGATGCCCCCTGTGTAGACCAGCACTTCTGGAATGGGCCACAAGCACAGACTGGAAGGACCTACAGACCTGGGATGAGGCAGCAATGGGTCCAGAACTTTTGCATGACAAACGTTACATTTCTGGAGCTTTGTGAGCAGCTTGCCCTGACCCACCAGCATAAAGACCCATACATAAAAGCAGCTATCAGGGTGCAAAAGCAAGTTGCTATAGCCATCTGGAAGCTGGCTACCCCAGACTGCTATCGGTCTGTTGCCAATCACTTTTGTGTTGGAAAGCTGACTGAGAGTAAAGTGGCGGCAGAGGTTTCTGAGGCAATCAGGCATGTGGTTTACCCCAAGATGGCAGGCATAAAAGATATTACTGAAGTAATTGCTAACTTTGAGAGAATGGGGTTTCCAGATTGCACTGGGGCTACTGATGGGGCTCATGTGTGCCAATTTTGCCTTCCTTCAGGAGCACATGATTACATAAACCACAAATGGTACTTACTGTTATGCAGGCCCTCGTGGATCATAGAGAGCAATTTATTAATGTCAAAATGGGTTGCACTGGGAAAGTTCATGATGACAGGGTTTTTCACTGATCAGGAGTCTATATTCATGGACAGGCTGGGACACTATTCCCACCAAATGACATTGTCATAAATGGAGTTGCTGTCCTCACCGTTATTCTGGGGGACCCCACATACCACTTTTTGCCTTGGCTTGTAAAACCATCCCCTAATTTCAGAAGCCCTGGCAAAAGATGGTTTAATTACACTCAGCAGGTGTAAAATGTTGTTTAATGTGCTTTTGACAGCTCGAAATCCTGTTGGAGACGTTGTGGTTTGCTGTGCTCTTCACAACCTTTGAGAAGCCAGAGACGAGCCATTTCCCCCTGAAGGGACCTATAACAGTGCGGGGCCACTGAATTGGTACCCTCAGCTAGAAAGTGCAGTTACCACAGCTGGATGCACCTGGGCAACAGAAGGCAGAGATGCTTTGTGCTCCCACATTATGGACTTTCCCGGCCCAATGGAGGAGGGGAAGTAGTACCTTTATGAATGTGCTTGTAGGAGTGGGGCTCATTGATTGTGGGAGGTTCAGTTCTTGGGAAGGGATTGGGGGGGTTAATTGCCAAGCAATGCACTTATGAATGACATAATCACTTATGAAATGGGAGGGGGTGATTCGCAGTATGGATTGATGTAAGGAAGTGATGGAAGTATGGATTGATGTAGATGTATTGAGGAATAGTGTTCGCATACTAATTCCTAATTGTCCCTGATCACGTATTTACCTTTATTACTTTAAATACACATTGTATGATGTGATACAGTGATAGCAATAAACTTTATAGATGAAATAAAAATCTTTATTTATAAACACATATTAGAAAAGTACAGCATTCACCCATTACCAGGCAGGCCAGAACCAAAACACCAGTAACAACAGAAACTTTAAGGAAATAAAAGACAATAAAAACAAAGTGCATGAACAAGTGCCAACAGTGAAATCATGCATCATACAGAACCCCCTACTGTTGCATGTCTCCTGGTCCCCCATTCTCCTTTCCCTGTTTGCCATACACTTGGGAAAGGAGGAGCAGAGTGACAGCATCCACAGAGGACAGGGTCAATATGGAGGATTGCCTGCAGCAAAGTTGCCTGGGCTGCTGCTTATCGTGCCCATCTGCATGGCAGGGCCGCCTGGGGGGGGAGGGGGGGAAAGTGGGGCAATTTGCCCCAGGCCCTGCAGAGGCCCCCACGAGATATAGTATTCTATAGTATTGCAACTTTTTTTTATGGAAGGGGCCCCCGAAATTACTTTGCCCCAGGCCCCCAGAATCCTCTGGGCGGCCCTGCTGCATGGGCCACCCAGCCATGGAGTGTTCCAAGCTATTTCTGGAATGCATCCCTGGGTACCACGCAGGGGACTCAGGCTGTGGTGTGGGTGATGCAGCAGGAGCCAGTACGCTGTCACCCATTAGTGATATCAGCCACAGCTGCTCAAACAGTTCTTTCTGATGAGCTCTGTCCTCCTTCCTTAGCTTCTGTTCTGTTCCAGAAATTGCAAAGCATGTGCCTGCTCCCGCACTGAAACCCTGTCCTCAAGCTGTGCAGCCAGTTTCCTTGCCCATCTCCATGCCTTTCCTCTAGCCATAAGTCCCTCTGTCTTTGATACTAGACTTGTTTGTTGGCCCTGTCCAGAACTCCAACAGAAATGCTTCCTCTTGGAATGGTTCATGAGGTTACATGGGCCCAGGTTTCTACTGCAGCATGGGTGAACTGTGGAGGTACCAAAGCCAGTAGAGGTTGAGGGACCTGGAACAGGACAAGACTGTGTCAAATAACTCAGTGCAAGAGCACAGAAAAAATCTGTGTGGAATTTCAAGGACATAAAATATTACTGTTCCAAACTAAACTTCAGTATATTGTGAAAGGGATGCTTTAGAGCACAGAAGGTCCCTGGACATAGTTTGGTTAATTGCAGCAAAAGAAGTGAAAAGATAATGGTAAATTAAAAATTCAAAGTTCTTTTTTGTTTTCTAAAAATTGCAGATCTGCTTGCTGGGGGGGGGGGGGAAGGGAGGGAGAACAGGGGGGAGAGAAAGTGTCATCAGTAGCTATGTTACAACATCTTTTTCTATCATTTCAGGCCTTCCACATTTTGGAGGACATAACAGTTCTTGTGGTGCCCAATGGCAAAGGGACATATGATTTCAAACTAACTGCTGGCGGGAAACCTGCAGCGTATGCAACTGAAGTATGCAAACGTATAGTGACTGCATAGCACGTCTATGAGTGTAGTGGGCTGGTCAGCTAATGAGGTGGCCCTGAAAAATACACCCTTTCCCAAAACGTGACTACCTATCAGGAGTTCCTGCTTCAGGAAAAGTTTGTAGGTATGAACATCCAGGATTGGGTCAGAATTCATGAGGGAATCAACAGGATGATGCGTTCACTTCCACATGGCTTAGCTTGTTATGACTGAATGCAAACATACAACATCACAGCCATCCTCCTTCCCTACAATCTCCCTGACACATTTCTGGACAAATTTGGCACAAAGTGCTTTTGTTACAGCACCCCTCCCCCTCACATACATACACACAGTTCACTGTTTCCAGGCAGCTCATTACACTGTTGAGTGGTCACAAAGCAGTGTACTTACAGGCACAGCAACGTAAGGGTATTATTTTTAAGAAACAGGAACGCACTAGCAAAAATCTGTGCCTTTGCCTTGCATGTGAATTTTACTGCATTTTAATGTTTGCATTTCCCAGTCTCCATTTTGAACTCCACGTGGGGGTGGGAGGGAAGCCAAGCAGCTGATGGCATACAATCCGCCACTAGTGGATACACGCTGCTAGCCGGGGCTTCTAATAACTTTTGCATTTGCCATTCTATGAACCATCTCTCCCATTCCTATTTTAATAAACATGAAAATGAAGCCAGAAACTTACGAGGCTCAGGGTACGTCTATACTTAGATTTTTCCTAAATCTGGCGGTAAGCAATCGATCTTCTGGGATCGATTTATCGCGTCTTGTCTAGACGCGATAAATCGATCCCGGAAGTGCTCGCCGTCGACGCCGGTACTCCTGCTCCACGAGGGGAGTACGCGGAGTCGACGGGGGAGCCTGCATGCCGCGTCTGGACCCGCGATAAGTTCGAACTAAGGTACTTTGACTTCAGCTACGTTATTAACGTAGCTGAAGTTGCGTATCTTAGTTCGAAGTGGGGGGTTAGTGTGGACCAGGCCTCAGGGTGGCTTCTGTTCCCTCTGTGTCTGCTCCAGGCTCTGCAATGGGCTGTTCCTTGAAGGTGGGCATCAAACAGCTCCTCTGAGTACAGCCCCAGGATATGCTGCTGCTGCTCCTGCTGCAAAGCCTCCTATGGGACCGGTTACAGAAAAATAATGACTCTGCTGTCTTCAGTCGGCACCTGCTGCTGGCTCCCGTCACTGCCCATGCTGGATTCTGGGACCAGCAGAGCGCCATCCCGGCTGACCAGGTCATCATGCACCACCGTTGGCTCTCTGGTTGGCACAGTGCCCTGCACCTGGTCAAAATCCTCATAAAACGGGCATGATGTTGGCAAGTTGCCTGAAGTGCGGTTCTGGTTCCTGGTTTTCCTGTACTCAGTCTTGACCACTTAATTCGCTCCCTGCACTGGTCACCAGTCCGGTAAATTTGCAACGCGGCCAGCTTCTTTGCTATTTGCTGGCATGCATGGTCATTCCTGGTACTCTTAATAAGTTCACTGTTTTGCTGGCCTCGCACAAGAGATTTGCCAGATTTTGACTTTGCTCCTGTGACCATGAAGTAGCATGGTCTGCAAAAAGACTTCTTTGGTTCAGTCTCCACAGCAAACACAGAAGGCTCTTTGATGATATGTTTGCAGCTCGGTTTTCTGAAGACAACGGAAGAGTTAAATGCTGACTCACCAAGCTGTTCCACTACACCAAGGAGGGTTGCTTTCATTTCCCCGGAGTTGACTGGAGATTCTTGAGATGAGAGGACAAAGTAAGGTGTCCCATGGGTTGCGGGATACGGTTGGCGGACTCCCAGGACCCAAGTCGGCGGGGCTGAGGGAACTACATCTATATTACAAGGCAATAGGGCTTGAACCCTGGGTCCTGGCTTCACTCAGGTTTGGATCCTCCACCCCCACAGGGTCCTCAGACCATAGGTGTGAGCCTGGTCTAAGAGATGTGCGTAGATAGAAGGGTGGTTTGGGCTCAGCCCTGTGCCTGAATCCTGGCTTGATTACACTGCAGCGTAATCATTCCCTGAGAGTACACAATGACATTAATATCCAATCCTGGTACTCTTACTCTGTCAGTGGTAGTATAAAAACAATGCACCTCTATAGAAATAAGCAGTCTAGATACAAACATTTGGTTTCCTGAACTGTGAAGGAAACTGGTAGTTTTGCCAGCCCTGTAAATAATTCAGTTAAAAAGTATCCACCAAGTGGCCAATGCTATTTGCATTTATGGAATAACGCAAAGCAAGCAAAACTTAAAGTAAAAAATGAAAAAAAAAATCACAGCAACATTTACAAAGCAAACTGCATAAGCATGCCATTGTAGGAGAATTCACTGCTCAAATATAAACTTGCAAAGTAATATTATATTTATGGGGCTGCAGAACATGATCTCAGTGAATATCAATTAGCCGTAACAAAATAATTAACAGTAGCCATGTATTCAATTAGCTGAATGTTGCGCTTTAGTTGTAAATGAGAAATTATACAAGGTTCATTGCTTCTTTACAAAGTAGCTCTAATAAACAAAGTGTTCACCTAGGTGCTGTTTAGAAAATAGCTTCAGAAGGTCACCTTCGAAAAGTAGCCTACACTCTCCCCTATTAAAAACCTAAATTGTGTTAAATGTTACCAGTCATGGGAATCACCAGTGGTCAGACCAAGTTCAAATGTTAAGCTAGGTTTCATTTTCAAAAGCAGCAGCTGGATTCACATGGTCTGGATTTGAATGCTAACAGCCAAGGAAGAAGGATATCTGCAAAAAAAAAACACCCCACAATACATCATCTCCTTCATGCAACATCAGGCGATAAAAGTACAAGTGTTTCAGCGGAAGAAAGAAAAATATTTTTATATGTATACAGAAACTCGCAAGAGACAATTGCACTCTTTCCAAGCTACATACAATACAAACCACCACTGAAAATGTGGCCATCTCTAGGATACAGAATGGCAGCCACGCAAACAGCCAAAGTAAACAACAACAAAAGAGGGAACAAATTCATAATCTTAGTTAGTTAACTGACTACTTGTGTGCAGTTTTTGAGCTGTATATTGTCTATCATTTTGCTATCCGTTGCAGTAGAAAAACCATGATCGTTTAGTTTAATTTAGCAGGATATGTTTAAAAGCAGATTTCAAAATAAGCTCTGGAAATACTGGAAAATCCCCAGTTCACCACTGCCCATTGGCTCTGAACTCCAAATTCATTAACAGCTACAGAGTTTTCAGAAGAAAACTTGTTTAAGATCTCCATAGTTAGCCTTCTTCTGCTGGAGAAGAATAGACTGCTTCAAAATAAGAGTTTTGAATTTACTATGCACCATTATCAGTTTAAAAGAATTCCAATACTTCATCTACTGCTTTCTAAGGGCTTGTCTACACTGGCAAGTTTCTGTGGAGTAAAGCAGCTTTTTGCGCTCAAACTGCAGACGTGTACACACTGCCAAGCCACTTTGTGCGCAGAAAGTCCTCAGTTGCAGCGCTGCAAAAAAACCACCTGGACAAGAGTCGTAAGGCTATTCATGCACAGGCTCCAGCGCTCTATTGCCAGTGTAGACACTTGATTACTTTCTGCGATGTAATTGGCCTCCAGAGCTGTCCCATAATGCCTCAAGTGACCACTCTGCTCATTGTTTTGAACTCGGCTGCCCTGCACCCCTCTCCTTTCAAAGCACCGTTTCTGACAGCCAGTGCGTGCTGCGCTGATCTGCTCCGGGACACAAAGCAAACCATTAATGTGGAATGCGGGTGCTGTTGAACACAGAGGCAGGTGTGTGTGTGCGCGCTCCCGCTGCTGAACACAGAGGCAGGTAGGTGTGTGTGTGTGTGTGTGTGTGTGTGTGTGTGTGTGTGTGTGTGTGTGTGTGTGTGTGTGTGTGTGTGTGTGAGAGAGAGAGAGATTGCTGTGCAGAGAGCCCAGGGAGGGAGGCGGGGGCTGATGTTGGGGTTTCCCCCTCCCCCTGCCTCAGGACTGGTTGCTTCCTGCCGCTGTCTGAACTTACAAGACAGCATGCTGACACACACACTGTCCCCCAAAACACCTCTCCCCCCCCATATATACACACACACACACACACACACACACACACACACACTTCTTTTGAAAAGCAGCTGGCAATGTAGTAGGATGCCCATGGAACAATGGGATTGGGAAACCTGCATCATGTGATGCTGTGCCTGCCCCATGAGGCATTGCAAACGTTTCCCAAAGCATCCTGCGGCCAGTTGCACAGTGGGATAGCTACCACAGTGGGATAGCCTGCCCCATGAGGCATTGCAAGAGCTGCTAATATGGATGTGCTCCAGCATTACAAGGAGCACAGTGTGGACACATAACAGCAGTTTAATTCCAGCGTTTTAATAAAAGTGGTATAATTTGTGGCACAGAAACTTGCCAGTGTAGACATACCCTAAGTCTGTTCCATGTAATTCCCTGTTTCTGGGGAGGAGGAAGGAAGGAATAGGTGGACAGACAAAGGACAGACTTTGCTAAATGATCTCCAAGGCTGAGAGACTGACATCGAGTGTTTGGAAATGAAACAAAGAGCTGTCTGTCAGATTGACTTGACAGGACTAAAGAAACTTTGCCAGATGAAATGTTAAGTACAGAGATGAGGGCTTTTTTGCCACTGAATAAAGGGAAAGGTCACACAAAGTATCCACAGGCCTTTAGGCAGGCCAGTGTACTGAGAAGGGAAGGTTATTGTAATAAAGGGCAAAAGAGAACAGCTGCTAGAGCACTGGTCCTCTGCAGCCCTGGGAGTATGAAAACCTCACAGAAAAATTGCTGGCGGGGTTGCTTGAACACGATGTGCTAATGTTACAAGAGAATAGATCTCAAATGCCATAAAAATAGATTTGTGTTTCATGATGGACTCAATGGGGATTTTCTGCATGTAGGATGAGAAAGATTAATTGTTGGTACAAGCTATCATGATCACCACTCATCTTTCACTCATTGCACAGACTTCCAAAAAGGTTCATGTCTCACTTAATAATTATGGCCTAGGAACAGTCTTGAATTTTACCTCCTTATAGCTCATCATACACTGTACTGTAAGTTCACCGGGCAATTTAAGTATCTCTTATATACAAATTAGGAACATCTGGGGCCCAAAACTGTCCACCTGCACTCCCCCAAAATCATTTCTTTCTGTAGTTATCACTATTCACAATACTCACTCCCCCATCACAAAAAGTACAAAGATGATATTTAGAGTAAAACTTTGCGAGTCTGCAGTTATGAGAATACCTAAATTAGCAACAACACACCACAAAATAATACCTGATTTTCACAATTGTAATTTCGTAATTATTGGAAAACGTGCTGGAATATATTTAATAAAAATAACACCATAGTGTTATGAGATTTTATGACAGCGTGTGTTATATTTTCAGAAGATAGAAGAGACCACTTTTTTGTTTAAATTAAATAACATTTGTAGATTAGTGAGTGCTTAGTCTATACAGAAGACATCGAGAGAACTGCATTTTCTAAACCTAGGAACAGGCCAAAGGGGCAAACATAGCATTGGTTATCTGCCTCAAAGAAGTGCTTGCAGATTCAGATCCCTAAAGGCAAGAAACCCATATAACAACATTTACAATTCAAAGCTAAGTTCCTAGCTAAGAAGGGGAGGGGGTAAGAATGATCACACAGTCATATCAAGCTGTTGTGAGATGCAATCAATCTGGGGAGTGAAGGGAAGGTATATTTATCACCAAAACATACTAGTTGTTGGATGAACTAGCTGGCTTATGTGACTTGAGCATCTTCCCAAAATGCTATCATCTTGACATACAGATATAAGACTATATGAATGACAGTGGCCATAAGAGAATATATGAGAAAAATGTGACTTGCAGAGTTAGCTTAAGATTCATTTACAGATCTAATGTATTCCTATTGAACACAAACGTATAAGGCCACAACGTGTGACAATAGAAAAAATAGCTTTTAATAACATCTGAACTCTTTTTGGACCCCACTAATTAAATGGAAGTTATCTGTAATAGCTATGTGGTGATCTGCTGCAAACAAATAACTTCCACAAGCTTTTATTGACAGTTGCATGAGGCTCTGGTCAGACACCTGATATGCATATTTTTACCCTAGCCTTAAAGAGGTAGAGCTGAAGTCACAAAATGCTCCTTATATGTCATACAGGATAAACTTTAAATAAAAACGGAATGAACAGGAAGAAAATTATAAGTCTGTAACCAACAAAAAGCACAAGTTCCACGCAATCTTCAACTCATCCCATTGTTAGAGCTGAACCAGAGAATGATCTAGTGGCTAGATCAGAACAATGATCTAGGACTCCAGGGTTCTCATTCCCAGCTTTGTCACTGTGACCTCTACAATACAAAGTTAGTTACAACATAACTCATTTCACCACGTCCAAAACAAGTCTAATTCTGCTTACATTAAGCACTTAGAATTCCCTGGATGAAAGCAGATGCTTGAGTCCAAAATAGTAGTAATATTATACACAAGTATCACAGAAATCCAAGATTAGAAATTCTACATGCAAGACAGAAAGGGATAAATAAAACAACATACAAAATGGTGCCCTTCTCTGTTTTTCCTAAATCCGTTCAAAATTGATGCTTGTTATGATGATAACGGTATTTGAGGGACATTCAATAGCCTATGCTGAATTAAACTGGGTGTTCTCAGTCCAGTTTTCAGTAACTGTCCATGTAGCAAAGCTATCATGACAATTGTTGTCTTTACAGCATGGCAGTCAACAACTGAATGATCCACGGAGAATGAAGCATCCTCTTGGTCTTCTCCCTAGGTCAGCATTGCAACACAATGGTAGCTCAGAATGAGGAAAACTTCAGTGCCACTGCCTGTTCTGTAGCTGTTAACAGGATAAACAGCAGTTGGAGCCGTCAAGGCTATCATTCTAGCACCTTTCACTCTTACCTCAGAAATCAAATAGGATGGCACCTTTCACCAGACCTCATTTTGTATGAAAAAAATTAGTATTTGATTTGTTTTGCTTTGTAAACAGAAGCTCAAGAAGTGTCATCTACTATAAGTGAAAATAAGCATTAAAATAATTCTCATTGACAATATACTAACATATAAGCAGCAATAACCCAACAGCTCCATCAAACACACTTCAACGTCAATCACATTCAAAACCCCATAAAAATTATTCAACCCTGTATTTATTACAAGTGTGTAAGCATTAAAGATTATACTGTTTTTCCAACTGTATATATCTTGGTTGTTTCATGAAATAATTAAACATATTTGAAACCAGAATAATTTACTTCCAACGGGAGTTGCCATATTATAGCTGGCTGCTACATCTTCCACCTTGGTATCTAATTTCTAATAAAGGCTTAAAGGCTGGATAGAGAATGATGGTGGTAAGAAATTTTTTTTTCCTTCTCACCTACACAAGTTACTCTTTCTTGCCTGAGATGAGCATTTGTAATGTCTTCATTTTTTGCTCGCTTTAGAGACTGAGGACAAGATAAACTAACTAGTGATTTTGGGTACCTCTATTTTTGGGTGCCCAGCTTGAGGAACATTACAGAGGTCTGTTTTTCAGAAGGCAGGTATGCAGCACTTTCTGAAAAGTCAGGTCCCTTTCAGATGTCAAGCTGGCCACCCAAAAATGGAGGCATCCAAACTTTCTGGTCACTTTGGAAAATCTTGGCCTGACTGCTCATCAATTTTTCAAAATAAAAACTCTCTCACTTAAGTTCAGGAAAAGAGCCCCAGAAACCCAGATTATGTTAAATATACATTATTAGTGCATAACAAGTTATCATTTAAAACTCAACATTTAAAATAGTAAATCTGTAGAAGATTGCTGAAAATAGCCTTTTGACCTTTGTTAAGGTTTCCTTCCCACTCTGAACTTTAGGGTACAGATGTGGGGACCTGCATGAAAGTCCCCTAAGCTTAATTACCAGCTTAGGTTAACAGTAAGCTGCCACCACCAAGCGTGTTTTAAATTTTAGGGGAGAGCCACTTGGAACTTTGCCTTTTTCCAAATATTTTTCAAGTTTTTAACCCCCCTTTTCCTGGGCAGATTTGAGACTAATTCCTCCCCCCCCAAGTCCATAACCCCCTTTTTTTGGGTAGTATACCCTCACTAATTAGTCCTGGTGAACACAGATCCAAAAGCCTTAGAACTTAAAACAATGAAAAAATTAATCAGGTTCTTAAAAGAAGAATTTTAATTAAAGAAAAAGGTAAAAATTATTTTTGTAAAATCAGGATGGAAAATAACTTTACAGGCTAATCAGATTTAAAGAGCCCAGAGGAACCCCCTCTAGCCTTAGGTTCAAAGTTACAGCAAACAGAGGTAAACCCTCTAGCAAAAGGAAGTTTTTTACATTTACAAGTTGAGAAAACAAAGATAAAACTAACACGCCTTGCCTGGCTGTTACAAGTTTGAAATATGAGAGACTTGTTCAGAAAGATTTGGAGAGCATGGATTGATGTCCGGTCCCTCTTAGTCCCAAGAGCTAACAACCCCCAAAACAAAGAGCACAAACAAAAGCCTTCCCCTCACCAAGATCTGAAAGTATCTCGTCCCCTTATTGGTCCTTTGGGTCAGGTGTCAGCCAGGTTACCTGAGCTTCTTAACCCTTTACAGGTAAAAGGATTTTGGTGTTTCTGGCCAGGAGGGATTTTATAGTATTGTACACTGGAGGGTTGTTACTCTTCCCTTTATGGTTATGACACGGCCCCCCAAATCACAGATAGTGTTGGACAGCCGGTTTTACACTGGCTGTGATTTTTTTTTTGGAGCTTTAGGAGAAAACAGAGTTAATAAGACATATGAACCTTTAGACATACTACTGATTATATAAAAATTAACAATATGTTTTACATTTTAAGAACAATTTTTAACCAGTTGATTTTGGGAAACTTTTACGGGAGAGTGCATTAATTTTTAATTGTTTTAGTTTTATTTGTTTTTTATGTTTTTTTGTTGTTGGTGGTGCTTTTAGTTTAGCCAGCTTTAGTTTAGTTGCTGCTTTTCTGGTAGTTATTTTTTTGCTTTTTTGTGTTGGGCCACACCCCCTTTGCAGTTTACTGAAACTGGGATGCACTTAGCTTAGGTCTGCTTAGTTAACAGAGACTTTTACAGCATTTAGTGTTTAGCCTTTTTAAGCTAGCTATACCCGAGTTAGAAAGAAAAAAACCAATTTAGCTTGTAATGATCCCACCGCTCTGCCACCATGTCAAGGTTCCCTCCCCACTCTGAACTTTAGGGTACAGATGTGGGGACCTGCATGAAAGCCCCCTAAGTTTAATTACCAGCTTAGGTTAACAGTAAGCTGCCATTACCAAGCGTGTTCCAAATTTTAGGGGAGAGCCACTTGGAACTTTGCCTTTCCCCAAATATTTTTCAAATTTTTAATCCCCCCTTTCCTGGGCAGATTTGAGACTAATTCCCCCCCCCCCCAAGTCCTTACCCCCCTTTTTTTGGGTAGGCTTGAGAGTATACCCTCACCAATTAGTCCTGGTGAACACAGATCCAAAAACCTTAGATCTTAAAACAATGAAAAAATTAATCAGGTTCTTAAAAGAAGAATTTTAATTAAAGAAAAAGGTAAAAATTATTTTTGTAAAATCAGGATGGAAAATAACTTTACAGGGTAATCAGATTTAAAGAGCCTAGAGGAACCCCCTCTAGCCTTAGGTTCAAAGTTACAGCAAACAGAGGTAAACCGTCTAGCAAAAGGAACATTTACAAGTTAAAAAAAAAAAAAAAAAAACTAACACGCCTTGCCTGGCTGTTACTTACAAGTTTAAAATATAAAAAACTGGTTCAAAAAAATTTGAAGACCATAAGTTAATGTCCAGTCCCTCTCAGTCCCTAGAGCAAACAACCCCCAAAACAAAAAGCACAAACAAAAGCCTTCCCCCCACTAAAATTTAAAAGTATCTTGTCCCCTTATTGGTCCTTTGGGTCAGGTGTCAGCCAAGTTACCTAAGCTTCTTAACCCTTTACAGGTAAAAAAAAGTTGGTGTTTCTGGCCAGGAGAAATTTTATAGTATTGTACACAGAAGGGCTGTTACCCTTCCCTTTATAGTGATAACAACCTTAAATGCCTCAAAAGGAATGTCATTTTGTCAGTTTTAGCAAAGCTTCAGCTCTAAAGTAACATCTTTCTCTTGAAGCATACAGATCATTATCATGGCAAGGGAAGTGTTTATAGTTAATTTGCTTGCCATTATGTAAAAGCTATGGGAAGGTAATCCCAAAACAAACCTGGTAACATTTTTTCTAGCTTTTCTGCTTTGACTTTTACTGCTTGTAGTGTTTTGAAAAGTAAATCTAAATAAATAATACTGCGCATATTTCCTTTCATCAGAGGATCTCAGAACATGTTAATTAAGACTTACAATACCTAAGAAGTAAGCAATTACTACACCCATTAAAACAAGAAAGTCCACTAAAGATTAGAGGATTTGATGGTCACACAGTAAGTCAATGAAAGGGTCAGTAGCAAATCCCAGGAATCCTTACTCTAAACTGAGACTTGTGATCTAACCACCAAATTACATCCCCTCCCATTAAAAAAAAGGCTAAAAAGGTATTCTGGAAAAAAACTAATTCAAATTTTATGTATATGCTATTATTTATCTCAAACAAGAAAAGGGCACTGAGAGTGAGGACAGGGATGTTTGCACTGAGCGAGAATAGGTTTCTGAGTTAGTTGTTAGTGAACTAAATTCTCAGTGCTATGGTCTTGGGCAAGTCACTTCATTGCCTCGCTGTGCCTCAGTTTCCGTTCCCAGCATTCCATCTTGTCTATTATGACTGTGAACATTCTGAGGCAGTGACAGCCTCTCAGAAAGTGTTTCTACAATGTCTAACTCACTGAAACTCCAGTCTCGTTGGGGACTCTAGACATTGCTAATACAAATAAATAAATATCGGAAGCAAGGATGTCTTGAGAGAATCTGTGGGTTTGCTGGACCACCAGGAAATGAGTTAGGGGAGAATAAGGACATTGCAAAGAAACTATTTTTTTCTTTACATCAGTCTTGTCCACAGAAAATGTTGGGAATATACCAGACTTACTCTTTTCAGGTAATAAAGATGAGGCACTAACAGAGACTGTGGTGTCAAAAGTAGTAGCGCTGGAACCAACTGACAAATTAAAGGAGTAACAAGTCATGACAACACCAGATAACAGAACATCCAAGAATTTTAGAAACTTTGGAGTGAAGTGGCTGAGTTGCTAACAAAATTATGCAATCAGTTATTATAGGGACGGTAGGAAACGTTGAATCTATGTTTAAAAGAAGAACTGACGTGAGCCTGGAAATTACCGTTAAAATAGTAACTTATAACATAAAGTACCGTATATACTCGATCATAAGCCAGTTCGTTTATAAGCTGACCCCCCCAAGATGGATAAGTAAAAATGGAAAATTTTTATAACCCGTTCATAAGCCGATCCTATAATTCAGGGGTCAGCAAACTTTGGCTCCTGGGCCATCAGGATAAGCCACTGGTGGGCCGAAATGGTTTGTTTACCTCGAGTGTCCGCAGGCACGGAGGTAAACCTAAGTAAACAAAGTGTCCCGGCGCGCCAGCTGCTTACCCTGACGGGCCAGGACAGCAACTGGTGGGGAAATTTTTTTTGGGAGGGTGGGGAGAGAAGCTGGGAGTCAGGGGAGTAACCCCTGTGACAACCCCCTACATGACCCTAGCCCGGGACCCCCACACTTTCCCCATCCCATCCCTTCCCACCTTATCTGGGGAGGGCCGGGGAGGATGTCTCTGGCCTGGCTGGAGCTGCTCCGGCAGGCTGGGCAGCGCGGCCGCAGCCTGCTCTGGCGGGCCAAACTGGGCGGCGTGGCTGCAGCCTGCTCTGGGGGGCGGGGCCGAGCAGCACGGCTGCAGCCTGCCCGCCACGGAGCTGCAGCTGCTTCGGCAGCTGGGGGGAGAGCAGCATGGCCAGAAGCGGAGAGACTCTGGCCCCGCCTCTTCCCTTCTGTCTCTGCTGGCTGTGCTGCCTCTCCTTGCTCCCTCTGTTGGGGGGAGGGGCTGTGTCCCACCTCTCCCTCTCTATACCCGTTCATAAGCCGACCTCCTTCTTTGGTGCTTCCCCATTTTCACTAAAAAAATTCGGCTTATGAACGAGTATATACGGTAAATTACCTTAATGTTAGTTCAGTGTCAAATAAATTGGTTGAAACAGTAATTAAGGAGAGTTTTATAAACAGCTAGATGAACATGAAAGGACAAATCACAGTGGCTTCTGTGTAAGGAAAATCATGCCTCTCCAATCTACAACAATTCTTTGACTGTGGAAACAAAATAGTGGTGAAAGGTAAAACAGTTGACAATCAGGCTTTCAAAAAGCCTTTGACACAGTCCCTCACAAAAGGTATGAAAACTAAGTACTCATGGGATGAGATGAAAATTACTGTCTTGCATCAGAATCTGTCTAAAAGACAGAAAACAATAAGAATTATGGTAAATTTTCCATACTACAAAAAGTTAACAGTGTGAGTGCACAAATTTCCATATTGCAACCAGTGTTGTTTTAATACATTTATCAATAACCTAAGAGAGGAGACCCAGTGAGATGGCAACATTTGGAGATAACATTTTGTATGTTAGCCAAGACCAGAGAAAACTGTGAGGAACTTCAAAGGAACCTAATAAAGTTACGGTGACTGGGCAGTCTGATGGCTGATAAAATTCAACGCCGACAAACGCAAGATGATGCATATTGGAAGGAATAACTGCTCTACTCATGTTGATTATTTGATTGTAAACTAACCAACCATCAAGAAAAAACAACTGTGCTTTGCTGCAGACAGCTCAATAAAAAGTCCTGCTCCATAAGAACATAACACAACATAAGAATGGCCATATTGGGTCAGACCAAAGGTCCATGTAGCCCAGTATCCTGTGTTCCGACAGTGGCCATATCCAGGTGCATGTGTGGCAGTGGTCAAGAAACACAAGCAAAACGTTAACATGACTATGTAACAGAACAGAATAATGCAGAAAATATTACATTGTTTGCTGTAAATCAATTATATGTCTTCACCTTGAGCACCGTATTCAGTTCTGGTCACCCCAGATATAGCAGAAATAGGAGGTTCAGAGACAGGTTCTGAAAAATAACTGGAGATATGGAAAGACTTCCATATGAAGAAAGATTGGAAATGTTTCGTTTACAGAGAACACGACATGGTAGAGGTATACAAAATAATTAGTTGTACAGAAAAGATAAATTAGGCGCTCCTATATTTACTCCTTCTCATAATACAAGAGAAAGGGGATATTCAGTGACCAGTGAAATTGAAAAACAACAAAACTGAAACTAGTTAAATGCATAATTAACTTGTAGAATTCATTGCCACAAAGAATCAAGGCCAATTGTTTAGTAGGATTCAAAAGACGATGTTCTCACAACCAATATAAATATCTACTGTTATATTAGATAAAATAGTTAGGTTTTTGTATTGTTTGGTTCGGTAGAAAGGACATATACCTCAATCTTTAGAGAACATTAATAAAAATACCTACCTCATAAACCAACCATCAACTACCAGGAATTAGGAAGAAACTTTCTATATGGACTGTCCAGGGGGACTGTCTGTGACTCCATGGTAAGACTGTTACAGAGATCCAGGAGTTTGCATTTGTTACTGAATTGGTGAAATCTAATTATAGAATGTACCAGTAGTTTAGGGTGTCTGCCCTGGTTTTTGGACAGCCTGCCCTGAGGTTGGTACTCACGTCATGAATCACTCCAGACAGCGTGACGGGGGTAAAATAAGAAAAGGTACATCAGTTCTATGCTCTGAGTTTGTGAGAACAATGTTATGGATCTCCACCCTCTCCATGTCCCGTCACCCCCCCCCCCCCAAAAAGGCAGAACAATCATAAATGCAACTGACATTTCTACATGGACAGATGCATATCGTGGTGTATACATGAGTCCTTAATTTCCTCTCTAAACACTGAATTAAGCATGTGTAAGCCAAATATTCTGACACCTGTCTTTTTGCACTCCCAAAGCCCTATAAAATACATGAGATACATGAGAGTGGTGCTTTCTATCCTGCAAACTCAAGGCAGCTATTTTAGACCTGAGAACTCTTTTCCAACCTTCATAAGCAATTAGTTTAAACCCTAAACATAAGGTTTCATTGCCCATGTAATACTGTTTTAGCTTCCATAGATGTAAATGTTAATAATAGTTGAAATTATCCACAATATATTTCACCATTATTCGTCGTTTATTTATTTGTATTGGTCAGAGGCTCCAATCATGACTGCTGTTCCATTCTGCCAGGTGCACAGGAAGACACAGCCTTTACTGTGTTTTAATACCAATTCTACCACCGATATGTGACCTTAGAGAAGTCACTTTACCCCGTGTGTCTCAGCTTTCACAACACTACAATGGGGTTCATACTTGCAGGTATGTTCTGAGGACTGATGTTTGTACAGCACTTTGAAAATGTAAAGTCCTATATAAATTTTTTTTTTTTTTTAATTAATAATTTTTTTTAATTAATGGAGATATCCCATCTCCTAGAACTGGAAGGGACCTTGAAAGGTCATCAAGTCCAGCCCCCTGCCTTCACTAGCAGGACCAAGTACTGATTTTGCCCCAGATCCCCAAGTGGCCCCCTCAAGGGTTGAACTCACAACCCTGGGTTTAGCAGGCCAATGCTCAAACCACTGAGCTATCCCTCCGCCACAGGAACTGGCCCTTTTGGGGGGGGGAGGGGGGGTCAGGGACCAACCTACCTGTGACAAGCTCCTGTGAGGGAGAATGAGCCACCCCAGACCACCTGGAAGTAATCAGATCCCTAGGTAGCTGGTTGGCAGCTAATCAGCCTAGTAGCCTAATGGTTACCAGGGATTTGTTTGTGGGGAGGGGGCGGGGGGAAGAGATAGGAAGCTCCTGAGAGGAGCAGAGCTCCAAGGAGTGTGGAGGTGTGCTCCCCACAAGAGGAGCTCCAAGAGACTGTGGCAGTGGTGGCAGCAGCACAGAAGCCTGAGGAGCTGCAGTTGGCTGGAGAAAGAAGTTGCAGATGAGCATTGCAAGAAATAAAGGTAGAGACTGAACATAACTAAGCCCCAGGAAGGCAGGCTAAGGACTCTGGACTCGAGGAGAGTGAGGAGCTAGAGTGACAACCAAAGGCTGGAGCAGAGAGAAGGCAGAGACCCTGAGTTTATCTGGACTCACAGTAGACCCCAGCAGGTGACTTGTCTCAAAACTCTGTACTGTGAGGAATTATGTAAAGAATACTGAAGACGGTAAACTGAGGCAGGGTGCATACCCTGAGGCACCTGGGGAGATAGGAGGGACACTCAAAGGCGCCATCCCATGACAAAATGGTATTCTATAAAGAAACAGCCTCACTTTAATACATTCATTGTGTGTTTGTGGGGAGCGGCTGTGCTCGCATGCACACACACAAGCTATTTTATCAGAATCCATTATTCAGATAGTGGGAATATAATGGATATCAAGGCCAAAAAAAACCTTACATTTTGGTAATTATTAAAATTTGTAGATTTTTTCCACAATCCTTCTGTGCTGCCACAAAATTTAAGACACTGGAGAGCAGTTCTGTTTTACAAACTGCTGAATGCTTTATGAAACTCACTTGTCATTTCATAAACACTTTTTCTAGGCAACAGTTGAGAACTAGCGCTTTTTTTCCCTAAATGAGAAAAGACAAACTGGCTGCTTTGAGAAGTGATTACCTTTAGTTATTTAAATGAAATTGAAAACAGGCAATAATAATGACATTTAGCAGGTTAATTCGCAAATATTAGGACTCAGACCTCTTCCCTCTTTCATTGAAGAACAAAGCTAAAATGACTCTGGAAAGCAAAATTAACTTTGTCATTGCTCTTAAAAAGACGTAAGATCTAACAGGTTCATAGCTCTGTGACAATATATGGTGCATGACACTTTGTAAGAACACAAGAACTACTCATACTGGGTCAGACCAAAAGGTCCATCTGGCCCAGTAACCTGTCTCCCAACAGTGGCCAGTTGTAGAGCTTCAACTGAACAGTGCAGTTGCAGTGATCCACCCATGTTCCACTCCTGACTTCTAGCAGTCAGAGATTTAGGCTCGCCCTGAACATGGGGTTGCATTTCTGATCATCTTGGCTAATAGCCATTGACCAACTGATTCTCCATGAACATATCTAATTCTTTTTTGAACCCAGATATACTTTTGGCCATCAAAACATCCCAAAGCAATGAGTTCCAGAGACTAATTGTGCATTGTGTAAAAAACACTTCATCTTGTTTGTATTAAACCTGCTGCATATTAGCTTCATCGGTTGACCCTGTTTTTTGTATTGTGGGAAATAACACTTCTCTATTCACTTTTTCCACACCATTCATGATTTTATAGACCTCTATCATATCCCCCCTTAATCGTCTCTTTGCTAAGCTGAACAGCCCTAATCTTTTTAGTCTCTCCTGGTATAGAAGCCATTCCATACACTTGATTGCCTTTGTTGCCATTTCTGAACCATTTCCATATTTAGTTCCTTCAGAAATCTTGGGTGAATACCATCTGGTCCTGCTGACTTATTACTGTTTAATTTATAAGTTTGTTCTGAAACCTCTTCTTATTGACACCTCAATCTGGGACAGCACTTCAGATTTGTCGTCCAAAAAGGATAGATCGGATGTGGTTATCTCCCTCACATCCTCTTCAGTGAAGACCAATAGAAAAATTAATTTAGCTTCTATGCAATGGCCTTGTCTTCCTTGAGCGCTTCTTTAACACCTTGGTCATCTAGTCGCCCAACTGCCTGTTTGGCAGGCTTCTGATGTATTTAGAAAAATTCTTACTTCTAATTTTTACATCCTTAGCAAGTTGCTTCTCAAATTTTTTCTTGCCTGCCTTATTATACTTTTATGTTTACCCTGCCAGAGTTTGTGCACTTTTCTATTATCCTCACTGTGATCTGACAGCCAAATTTTAAAGGATGCCTTTTTTGCCTCTAATGGCCTCCCTTACTCTGCTGTTTGGCCATGGTGGCATTCTTTTGGTCCTCTGATTGTCTATTTATAATTTGGAGTATACATTTTAGTCTGAAGCTCTATTATAGTTCGTGTATCAGATTATTGAAACAAGCCAGGCCCCTGTGGTGAAATAAAAAGAGGTTTGAACTAAGGGTTGAAGGATTTCTCTCTCTCTGTTCCCTGTTTGCCTTTGTCTGGTGTCAGATGAACACAGAAGTAATGATAACACATGATCAAAGAAGAAGGCTGGAAATGTGAGGAACAGGCTGATTTTCTGTCCTCCACTCCATAGCACTCTATTGTCGTCTTAAATATTAATATGTTCTAAGAGGTAATCTGTATACTCAAGAGACAAATCAAGGTATAAAAATATTAACTGACACATTCTGTCAATTGTTCCTACAATACTTTCAAAACTGTTTCCATTCATCTTAAATGCGAGAGCCCAAAGCCCCAAAGATAGAATTTATATTTTGAATTTTAGTAGGAAACCAAATGAAAAGTGAGGCAAAATATGCATATTTTCTACAAGAAGCTCAAGAGGATTCCAAAATCAAACGACAGAAAACTGACTGATATAAATCAGCAAAATGGCCCCAAATTGTAACATAACCATCCCTTCCACTACTTGACGTTACTGTTAAACACATTCGTACATCAAGGAATGAAAATGTCAAAGAAAGGGTAAGTACCATTTACTGAATTTCCCACAGGAATTTCCATACATTGATATGGACTCCATTGTGTAGAACTGAGTGTGCTCTAATGCTTCCAAAATAGCCAACCTGAGGTTGCAGATGTGAACCTACATACACTGTGTACGTGCAGGTACGAGCACGCACACACACAGTTATTTCATCCTAAAGCCTTATCACCTTGTGCTGTGATCCTGCCAGATCTCGAAAACAAAGCAAGGTCAAGCTGGGATAGGTGCTGAATGCCTGAGGTACTGGAGAAGACCGTGATGGGGATGTCAGGTGCTGATGCTGTTCCCTGAGAGTTATTACTGAAGCAATGCCTCAGTATGGCATTAGGAGGCACTGAGTTGCTGGAAGTCTTTCATATGACATACAAAATGAAATCCTAACCACTTGTCATTAAAACTCCATAGAACTTTTCTAAAACTTGGGTTATACTGTTATATTGGTCAAATTTCAGTTTTGTTAATCACAATCTACCTTCCAAAATTCCATCTGGAGGTTTAGTCACTGCCTATTTTTTCCACTTCCTGTGCTAAATTATTGTCCACAGTTCAACATCTGCCACATTTTAAACAGTGTGGCCTAGCGGAGACAGCAATGGGCTGAGACTAAGGACACTTGGGCTCTGTCCCCAGCTCTGTTCCTATCCTGCCGGGTAACCTTGGGAAAGTCACTTCATGTCTCTGTACATCAGTTTCCCATATATAAAATGCACATAATGATATTGACCTCCTTTGTACACATGCAAGTATTACTATCAGTGACATATGGTCCTAGACCAACACTGCCAAAGGGAGGTCGGGCAGAGGAGTATGAATCTACACTATGCAGAATTGCACTGTTGATGAATAAATTCCTGCTCCTGGTATTAAAGCTAAAAAGGAATCTCAGATTCTGTTAGGAATCTTTACACTGTAATATACAATAATCCCCCAGCCTTTTTTTTTTTTTTTTTTTTTAAACGGCACAGGGAATTGAGCTCATCTTCTATCTACTAGAACATAAGAATGGCCATACTGGGTCAGACCAAAGGTCCATCTAGCCCAGTATCCTGTCTTCCAACAATGGCTAATGCCAGATGCTTCAGAGGGAATGAACAGAACAGGTAATCATCAAATGATCCATCCCCTGTCATCCATTCCCAGCTTCTGGCAAACAGACTAGGGACACCATCACTGCCCATTTTGGCTAACAGCCATTGATGGACCTATCCTCCATGAATTTATCTAGTTCTTTTTTGAACCCTCTTATAGTCTTGGCTTACACAACATCCTCTGGCAATGAGTTCCACAGGTTGACTGTGCATTGTTCGAAAAAATACGTCCTTTTGTTTGTTTTAAACCTGCTGCCTATTAATTTCATTGGGTGACCCCTAGTTTTTGTGTTACGAGAAGGAGTAAATAAGACTTCCTTATTTATTTGCTCCACACCAGTCATGATTTTATAGACCTCTACCATATCCCCCCTTAGTTGTCTCTTTTCTACGCTGAAAAGTCCCAGTCTTTTTAATCTCTCCTCATATGGAAGCTGTTCCATACCCCTAATAATTTTTTTTGCCCTTTTCTGAACGTTTTCCAATTCCAGTACATCTTTTTTCAGATGGCGTGACCAGATCTGCACACAGTATTCAAGACGTAGACTACTATGGATTTATACAAGGCAATATGATATTTTCTGTCTTATTATCTATCCCTTTCTTAATGATTCCCAACATTCTGTTCGCTTTTTTGACTACCGCTGCACATTGAGTGGATGTTTTCAGAGAACTATCCACAATGACTCCGAGATCTCTTTCTTGCATGGTAACAGCTAATTTAGACCCCATCATTTTGTATGTATAGTTGGGATTATGTTTTCCAATGTGCATTACTTGGCATTTATCAACATTGAATATTAGTGTACTAGGATTTCTCCAGGGCATTTGACTTACTACCACACAATATTTTGATTAAAAAACTATGAAATTAACAGGTCACACATTAGGTGGATTTAAAATGGGCTCACTGACAGATCTCAAATTGTAATTGTAAATGGCAAGATATCAGTGAGTGGGGCTATTTCGAGCAGAGTCCCCCAGGAACTGAATCTTGGACTAACTCTACTTAATATTTTTATCAACTACAGATGATATCTTTGCTGGTAAAGTCTGCAGATGACACAAAGGTTGGTAGAATAGTAAATAATGAGGAGGACAGATTACTATTAAGAGTTATCTGAATGGCTGGGTTAAATGGTCACAATCCAATAAAATGCATTTTAATACAGACAAATGCAAAGTAATACATCTGAGAACAAAGAATGCATGTTATATACCTACAGGACGGGAGACTGTCTTGGAAAGCAGTGCTATAAAGAAGGATTTAGAGGTCATCGTAGATAATAACATCAAAATGAGCTCTCACTGCAATCCTGTGGCAAAAAGGACTAATGCAATCCTCGGGTATCTAAAAAGGGGCATATTAAGTGATCTTGCCTCTGTACGCAGCATTGGTCCTAGAATACTGTGTCCAGTTCTGGTGGCCACACTTCAAGAGTACTTGGACACCAACAGGGCTGGGTAATTATGGTGGTCGTTTCTGATTTTGGAATCTGAAATCAGTGTTCCCCTTTCTTCAAAGGCCATGGGGAGAGCAGGATCGCCTTTGTTGCCCTCAGCATGCTCATAATACTTGAAGCTGAATCTCATGATTCAGGACTTCAGCGCCCAGTGGGGTAAAGCAAGGAGTTTACCCTCCCTCACTTCCTGATACACAATTGGCTAGATTTATTTTTCTCACCTTCCTCTGAAGCACCAGGGAGTGGCCAGAGCTGGAGACAGGACACTGGACAAGGTGTGTCAGTGCTCTGTCGAGATGTCTGGCTGCTGTGTCTCGCTCACAAACTCTGGGTCATAATGATCACTAAATTTCAGGAAGGAATTACCAAGTCAGATTGGCAGACACCTTGGAGGTTTTTACTTTACTCTGCAACATGGGGCATGGTTCTCCTGGTGGGATCTTCAGGGTATACCTCATTTAATCAATTCCTTGTCATTGCAGAGGAGTTGGCTATCGGTTGCACCTCAGTTTCTCTTTTTCTCTACCTGTAGCAAACAGTTTAGTTTCCTGAGGTCTGAAATGTTTTAGTCTAACTAAAGTCTTCGGGTTTAACATAGGTAACTGGGTGAAATTTAATGGCCTGTGATATATAGGTCAAATTAGATAATCTGATGGCCCCCTCCAGTCTTAAACTCTACAAAAGTGGCATTCGTGATGAAAACGCTACAACTTTGCCTTGAAATGTTTATTACGAAGGAAACAAATGATTTTAATACTATCATTCAAATGACATTTCAGTTTTTTTCAATTCTGTAACAGACAAAAACAGACACCTGTGCAAGAGAAAGAGAACAAGCTATTTTAAGTGCCAAGGGAAAGGAAGGACCTATCAGATTAGACATGACCCCTTCAAATCTGGTACGCCAAATTTGGATCCATTGCACAATAATAGCTTGTAAGAGTATCAAGTGAGATCATATGTCTGGCCTACAGATCTCATCAGACAAAGTAAGAAGAGGCTAAATGCCTCTTTTTCTGAACTACACCTCACGCTATGCGATCAAGAACTCAGTGAAGTGGGCACTGCTTTTCATCCAAAGATTTTGAACTGAAAGTTTAATAGCATAGATATGAGAACTGCAACGTTAAAAAGATATTGCATCAGCAGTTATGTTATCCTGAATAAAATTTGGATTTTCTGAGTCAACATCGTACTGCCTTCATCAGTCTCACCAAAAGCATAAGGGAAATCTGAAGTTTGTAACAAATTATGTTTGCTTGGGGAAATTTTACTTTTGCTTCAAGGGATCATTCCAGGAGAAATTAAGAATGCTTGAAAACAGAAACATCTATATTAGCTACTTGGACAGAAAGAGAGACAAAGTGATAGTGGCCTATGTGAATCAACAAAAAAAGAAATGTCACAGAAGAGAAGTCTTGAAATGTCAGTGCATTTAGCAATGAATGCTGTAGAAAAATTGAAGGCAACTGCTGGAAGTTTTTCACAGCACTAATATTCACCGCAGCTTGTTGAGATAATAGCATGGTCTGGGGTCACTAATTTGAGATTGGGATGTAGGAAATTTGCAAGACCCTGGGACCAGATTTTAGGGTGTTAGCAATATTTAACAGAATGAACTAATGTGGGCCACTGCAGAAGGCAAGACTCTCCCTTTCCTTACAGGTAAATATCCCTCAGTCCCAGAGTAGTACTAAAAATAACTAAGGAGATATATACAGATGTCCTGCAGGTACCAGAGAGACAAAAATTCCTCTTCCTGGAAGTGTAATACGGTAGAAAGCATCGAAGATACAGAAGCTCTAAGAAGTGGCTTTCGACGTATGTTCTATCGCTCTCATATATATGTAGAGGTGTCTGAAGGTTGCAAATTGATCACTCACTCAAATCTCTGATGTTTCCTATGAAGATGAAACAAATTAAGGAGAAGCAGATCATCCTACCTCTCAGGGCTTTTATGATTGCTAAACCAACATTTTTTACTATATTTTGCCCTGAGAACTACTGTAACCTACCCTATTGCATCAGCTATAACTGCCCTCTGGGATACTCTTTGACAGCAAGTCAGCACCATCTGAAGGTGCTGGGCATTTAGCCTTCTAAAATATCCTAATTGCAATATGTAGCCAGCAGTTTAAATGTTTTTGGTTTTGTTTTTTACAGGAAAAATCCCTGAAAGTGAAAAGGGCAAGAGTATTAAAATTAAGAGACAAGGCTATTATGACACAGTAAAACCTGAAATATAAAAAGGCATCTCTTACAAACAGGAACCGTTGAAGCATATCATTGTCTCCACATTTTTTATTTATTTTACACACACACACACACACACACACACACACACACACACACACACACACACACACACACACACACACACCAATTTGTGTCAAAAGGTTGGAGAAGTGTTAGGAGAGATGGTGACGTGGTTTATAAAGTTTTAGGGTGAGATTTTCAGAAGTGCTCAGAATTGGCCTAACTATGAAGTCATTGAAGTTAACCTTAAATCTTCCATTAACTTTCATGTGAACAGTTAGGCCAACATTGAATGCTTTGTTGCCTCTTTGGAGCATTCATTATCTGTTAAGCAAGGAGTTATATTTACCTTTAGAGAAAGGAACATAACATCCTGTGGAAATATTTTAGACAGTGAAAAACGTACACAATTAATTTTAATTTAAAAATTATTTGAAGAGAGTTGTTAAAGATTATTTGTGACCTCTCTCCACTGCGGTCAACAGATCTTTGACCTCTCCCCTTTAGCTTTATCAAGATCTTGGAACTTTATTCCAAAGGTGTCAAGAGCTATGGGTTTTTGTTTGTTTTGTTTCTTTTCCCCCAGTAATAAAACAGAATGCACATACAAAAAAATTCACACAGATTCCTAGCAAGTACAGATTCTAAAGCATATTGCGTATATAAACACAATGCAAACCAACAAAACAGAGTGTGAGAGTGCACGTATGATGAGCATTTTTAGGACTACAATGACAGAATAGAATGTGGTATAGAATCACATTCCCAGCACAAAGCTTGGCTTTTCGGTCTAAAATTTACGAGAAGAATATTTCTAACAAATATTTTATGACTCCATTTACAGGCTTAACAAGTAAGAAGCTGTTTACCTGAACTGAATATCAGACAGTGCTTAGGGTAAAACCGTAGTCACAGCTAATCTCCTGCTCCAGGCTACCTGAGCTATTGGCTCCGTAGACATTATTCTCTGATTCAGCCCATGATAAATTACTTGGACAGAGAAAGACCAGAAATACGGATGTATTATTCAAGGTAAAAAAAAAAAAAAAAACAGAATTCAGAAGAGAAGAACACCACAATAATGCATGGTTAGGTTTTACGATTCCACACTTTGTTTAAATATCAGTGACAATCTATTTTAAAAGAAGAGGCTTAGGAAAAAAACATCTTTTACGTTCTGCATAAATATACGCATATACAAACACTCAGCAATGCTCTAAAGAATTTACCAAGTATTATATGTTCCAAAAATAAGCCTAAGCTGCAGTATCTAAGGAATTTCCAGAGTAGCCATCAATTTAGTATCTAACTACTAGTATCTGAATACCTAGTCATGGCCCTAACCTCTTTAAAAGTGTAGTTTTGCTTAAAACTTGTCTCTATTTTATACCTCCTTCACTTGTCACTTTAACAAGTGGTTTAGCAAGTGTTGCAATGTATTGGGATGGGGGAAGGAATTAAGGTTTAGACCAAAAATAATAGTTTTTTAAACCAAGCATCCATGGGGAATTTGGAAATTAAGAAACTTCACATGTAGAAACTACTTTAAAATACTTAAATCTTTCAGACCAGAAACCTTTAAAGTGAAGTTTATCTTCAGAAGTAACAGAGCTAAACTTTGGTTACTTTGAAACCAATGGCAAAACTTAGTCCCAAAAACGGCAGTGGAGGGCTCCATATTTATTATCTTAATTCTATATCAAAATTGCTCAATTTACAAGTCAAAAGATGGGGGAAGGTGTTTTATTTTTGTAAATTATTAACCCTGCAAACTCATATTTGGGAGTCCAAACCAGTTCTTTTTGCCTAGCATACCATCAAAATAAAAAAACTGGTACTTAGCTAGCAATTTTTGACAACGATGAATGTACTCCGTTTCCCACATCCCTCAGCCCGCGCCGCTTCCCGCCGCCCCCATTGGCCCGGGACGGCGAACCGCGGCGAGTGGGGGCCGCGATCGGCCGAACCTGCCGCGTCAGCAGGTAAATAAACTTGCCCGGCCCGCCAGGGTGCTTACCCTGGCGAGCCGCGTGCCGTACGTTGCCGACCCCTGCCCTAGGTCATGAACTAGGATCTCATTGTGCTAGATACTATACAAAACACAGAACAAAAAGATGGCCCCCAACCCAAAAAGCTTACAATCTACATACAAGACAAGAGACAGCAGATGGGGACATGCTGCTGGGGAGCACAAGGAAGAAATGAGGCAATATTGGTAGCAGACAGGCTGCTAGTGTGTGGCCTAACTATTGTCAATTTTTTGTAGGCATCACAGCAAGGGAGAGAGTTTTAAGGAGGTATTTCAGGAGAACAGTGAACTGGCTTTGCAGATGTTTATGGGGAGGGGTCTCCTCCCAAGCATGAGGGGCAGCATGGGCGAAAGCATGAGAAAGCCCTTAAAAGGGAAGACAAGTAGCTTATGGCTGATGCAATACAGAAGGGGGAGCCAGTGGAGGGATACAAAGAGGGCTGACATGGCCAAAGCAATGGACTAAAGCAGGGATCGTCAACCTTTGGCCTGCGGCCCGCCAGGGTAAGCCCCCTGGCGGCTGGGCCTGTTTGTTTAACTGCTGCGTCCGCAGGTTTGGCCAATCGCGGCTCCCACTGGCCGCGGTTCACCGCTCCGGGCCAATGGGGGCTGTGGGAAGCGGCAGCCAGCACATCCCTCAGCCCGCGCTTCTTCCCGCAGACCCCATTGGCCCGGAGCGGCGAACCGCAGCCAGTGGGAGCTGCTATCGGCCGAACCTGTGGACGCAGCAGTTAAACAAACCGGCCCAGCCCGCCAGGGGGCTTACCCTGGTGGGCCACGTGCCAAAGGTTGCGGATCCCTGGACTAAAGGAATAACCTTTGCAGCAGCATTCTGAATGGATATCAGCCAGGCAAGACTCCATTTATCAAGGACTGTCAGAAGGATGTTTTAGTAGCTGAAATGCACAATCAGAAATCTAGTGCTGGAAGGGATCTCGAGTGGTCATTAACTCCAGGTCCCTTTTCTTGAGGCAGGGCCAAGTAAACCATTCCTGACAGGTGTTTGTCCAACCTGTTCTTAAAAACCTTCAATGACAAGGATTCCACAACCTCCCTTGGAAGCCTGTTCCAGTACTTAATTACCCTTATAGTAAGGAAGTTTTTCCTACTATCCCTTCCTACAGATTATGACCATTATTTACCATCCTACCTCCAAGTGGACATGGAGAACAACTGATCATAGTTCTCTTTATAATAGCCCCAACATATCAAAAGACTGTCATGAGGTCTCCCTGCAGTCATTTTTCAAGACTAAACAGGCCCAGTTTTTTAGTCTTTCCTCATAGGTAGAGCCCTATCAATTTCACAGTCCACTTTGGTAAATTTCACAGTCATACGATTTTAAAAATCTTAAATTTCATGGTTTCAGATATTTAAATCTGAAATTTCACCAGTGTTGTAACTGTGGGTGTCCCATCCCAAATAGGTAGATTTGGACAGGAGATGTCTCTGGATTAGAGAGGCAGATCTGTGATTCATCTGCACAAGGACAGTAGTTGAATTTGTCTATGAGGATGAGATTATCCACAGATAAGGAGTAGAGGGAGAAAACAAATGGACCCCCATAGAAGGCTGGAGGGCAAATGAGGAGGATCCTTCACAGGATACTCTGAAGGAGTGATTGGAGTGGTAGAAGGAGAACCAAGGAAGGACAGAGTAAAAAGTGGAGTAAAAAGTTTGAAGAAGAGGAGCAAGGTTGACTGTGTCGAAAGTGGCTGTCATGTCAAGCAGAATGAGAATGGAGTAACTAATACTGACATTTGGTTATGGTCATGTAAGACTGAAACTATGTCCTGGACCCACTCCCACTGTGGCTAAATATTGCATGAAACTTTCAAATGGAATGATCTTGCTTATTACCAATATATTATCATGAGTGCAGTGAAAAGAACATAAAGAGATACATAAAACAGTCACACTATGTTTATTTTTAACAGTTCCTTCTATGAGTACCCATTCAACGCTCCAGGCACCCCTTCCAAGATTTAACATACACCAGTTACAATGAATCACTAAAATTCAGTGCCAGGTATCCGTATAATCATAAATCATTCCCAACCACAACTCCATTTTGCCATAATTCAATTTACATACCCCCAACCCACTTTCATTCTGTCCCTTCCCAGAAATGTTCTCATACACAGGGAAAAAAAGAGACACAGAAAAAGCCTACATATCAATGTTTCCCAGATCCATAGACAACAAGAGGTTTATGGATCTCCAAAATGCTATCTAAGTTAAATCTTTAAGTCTCAAAGTCATAAAGTGTACTTCACAGAAGGTAGAGTATCCTCACCTCCAAAATTACCATGTAGAAGGTCTGATTACTGTAACTGCTCCAAAAATAAGGCACAATGGGGTGCACAAAGAACTGAATTACAGTCTGAACGTCCTTGCTTTTATGATTTTGAATCACAGCCTCTCTCTTAGCTAGCTTTTGTGTTTTAAAATACACAATTGGGTTTATTTTTCCACTGTACCCATGTAATTAGCAAACTAATAATGACGAAAATATTTTTGATTCAGCCAACTTGGATTAAGTCCCGCAAACCTAGTTTTATTGTTTTTCCTTGCAGAGAAATCATATTACAATACTGAACTAAAAAAGGTTTCATTTTTATCCCTAGTTGTTCTGGAATTATTTTTTTTATATAAAATATTTTTTAAAAGCACTTGTGGCAAACCCAGGACAAACAGCTACAAAGGGGGTAGTAACCAGTCCCAGGGGGTTAAAAAGGCCTCTCCCAAGCCACTGAAGAGAGAGAACCATGGGGAAATAAGGTTCAGCTGGGCAAGGGGTTACTAGGGAACTAATTAGGTTCAGCTGGCTCCAACTGCTTGGGACCTTTTTAAACCCTCCCCGGCGTGGAAGGAGGGGGGAGAGAGAGTGAGAGAACCAGGGAAGCTGCCAGTAAGTTAGGAGCAGCAAGGCTCTGAACCCTTCCTGCAAGGAAGGCCGCACTCTGTCCCCAGAAGGGAAGATAAACAAGCACAAGGGGCTGACTGAGAAAAGGAATAGCCAAACCCTGTACTACCTGCAAGGATTTGCCTTGCCCAAGCCTGTGTCTCCAAGGCTAAAAAGGACTAAGCCTGCTGAGGAGAAGAAGGTACTTTGCCACACTTGGTGTCAGAAGTGGGATCGAGTGAGGCGTTGTGGCAAGCCATCTCAGGGCAAGGTAAATCGCGCACACACACAAAAATGGAGGACGTAGTGAAGGCGTTGATTCAGGCCACTGCGGCCCAACAAGAGGCTACCAGAGTACAGATGACAGCCCAGCAAGAGTCAGTACGGGTCCAACAGGAGACAAACCAATTGCTGATGAACCAGGCGGCCCAAGATCGAGCCACCCTGAATGATGTAGTGAACCAGCTGAAAGCCCTGACCGCGCTGACGCACAGGCCCCAGGGGACCCGGCCGCTACGCACAAGCAACTATTTACAGAAGATGACAACGGATGACGATATAGAGGCGTATCTCCTTGCATTCGAGAGGACGGCACTGCGGGAGGCTTGGCCCCAAGATCAGTGGGCAGGCCTCCTGGCTCCATTTCTGTGTGGGGAGGCTCAGAAGGCCTATTTAGATATGACCATAGAAGCAGCTATGGATTACCCCCAGCTGAAGGCGGAAATCCTGGCGAGGTCAGGGGTGAGGCCGGCCATAAGGGCCCAGCGCTTCCACGAGTGGAAGTACCGGGACGACAAAGCGCCGAGGTCCCAGCTATTTGACTTGATCCACCTCGCCCGGAAGTGGCTCCGCCCTGAGACCCATGGGCCGGAGAAGGTGGTGGAAATCCTGGTGTTGGACAGGTACATGAGGGGGTTGCCGCCGGGCGTACGAGGGTGGGTCCGCCAAAATGATCCCTCCTCGTATGATGAGCTAGTTGCCCTCGTAGAGAGACACTTAGCAGCCCAAGAACTTTCTCGGACCCCCGGGGAAGGAAAGCGCCAGAATCGGAGACCAGTCTCTGCACCGAGGCCCCGGTTTGCCCTAGCGCCAGGCCGGACAATGGAGGGGAGGAAGGAGGCAGAAGAGCAGCCCGCGGTCCCGGAGAGACTTGAGGACTGGGGGAGAAAGACTCGAGAGATAAAGCCCAGCAGCCCGAAAAATAGGGGGCTGCCCCGAGCGGGGTACCGATGTTATGCCTGTGGCGAAATGGGGCATATCGCTGCCCAATGCCCGAATCTAGGAGAGCCTATGCAATGCAAACTGGGAGATAAAGGGGGACCATGCGATCTAATAAGTCTAGTCGGGGTTGCGATGGTCCCTCATAGATACACTAGGCCAGTTAAGATGAATGGTATAAAGACCACAGCCTTAGTAGACTCGGGAAGTGCAATCACGTTAGTCTCGGGGAAGCTGGTCGGGCAAGACCAACTATCCCGGGCCAAACGCTCGGGAATATCCTGTGTGCATGGGGATGTCAACTATTATCCAACCATCCCCGTAAAAATAGAAGTTCTCGGAAGCCCCACTAGGTTGACGGTGGGAGTAGTTCCAAAACTCCCCTACCCTGTCCTTATCGGACGAGACTTCCCGGGGTTTGATAGCCTACTCCCCGGGGAGGAGGTAGAAGAAAATAATGACCCTGGGACCCAGGGCGTGGCCCAGATCGTTAACCCTCCCCCGGCCTTCCATGAATTTAGCCAGGATTTGTTCTCCCCACCGGGGAAGTCCAGGAAGACGAGGAGGGAACGGAGGGCGGATAAAAGGAGGGGGACGAGGGTCCTGACCCAGTGCCAGAAGTCCACGCTTGTAGGGGAAAGAAGGGGCTCGACTGACAGTGGGACTGGGTCGGCGATCAACAACCCTATCGCCGGACCTGGTTCCCCAGGGGCTTTCCCCCGAGGGGGAGACGGAGGTAGACCCCCCGAGTTTAGACAAATGGGGACCGCACGCGGGAATTTTGGTCAGGATCAGGCCAATGATCCCATATACCACAATATTCTCAAAGAAGTAGTCGAGGTAAATGGGGTACCCGTGGAGGGGAGAGTTAAGGGCGCGGGGCCATATTATATGATTAAGAATGACCTGCTATACAGAGTAGTCCGGGTCCAAGAGCAAGTCATACAACAACTCTTGGTCCCACGGAAGCATCAAAGAGCCGTAATGGAGCTGGCCCACAGCCATCTGTTCGGGGGCCATCTAGGGGTAGATAAGACTCTGGATCGGATTCTACAGAGGTTTTTTTGGCCTGGCGTTTATGCAGCGGTTCGGCGATATTGCACATCCTGTCCGGAATGCCAGATACATGGGCCCCGACCCCACTTAAGGGCCCCTCTGGTACCTCTGCCAATTATCGAGGTCCCATTTGAGCGTATAGCTATGGACATAGTAGGGCCATTGGAAAAGTCAGCCCGGGGCCATCAATACATTCTGGTAGTACTAGATTATGCCACCCGATATCCCGAGGCCGTACCCCTACGGAATACCACGTCCAAGATCATAGCCAAAGAATTAGTCCAGATTTTTTCCAGAGTAGGAATACCTAAGGAGATCCTGACGGACCAAGGGACCCCCTTTGTGTCTAAGCTGATGAAGGACCTGTGTACAATGCTCCACATACGGACCCTTAGAACATCGGTCTACCATCCCCAGACCGATGGCCTGGTCGAACGCTTTAATAGGACATTGAAGAACCTGTTACGGAAAGTGATTAGTCGTGACAGGAAAGACTGGGACGCCCTGCTGCCTTACTTGCTGTTTGCTGTATGGGAGGTACCTCAGGCTTCCACTGGATTCTCCCCCTTCGAGCTGTTATACGGTCACCACCCCAGGGGCATACTGGACCTGGCTAAAGAAGACTGGGAAGAACAGCCGAACCCTGGGAGAAACGTTGTTGAACATGTGTTGCAGATGAAAGACAGAATAGCCCAAGTCACCCCCCTGGTGCGCGAACACATGGAGAAGGCCCAAGGGGCACAACGGACAAACTACGATCGCCGAGCAACGACCCGGAAGTTCCAGGTGGGGGACCGGGTGATGGTGCTCATACCCACGGCCGAGAGCAAGCTCCTGGCCAGGTGGCAGGGGCCGTACGAGGTAATAGAAGCGATAGGAGAAGTCGACTATAAGGTTCGACAGCCAGGCCGCCGGAAGCTGAAGCAGATCTACCATATAAATCTCCTGAAACCTCGGCACGATAGAGAAGCTCCGGTGGCTGCGCTGGGGGCGCCATCCCCTAAAAGCAACCAGCCCGACCTGGTGGGGATATCCCCGGAGTTGACTCCGGAACAACGATCAGAAGTGATCAGCCTGATCAAACGCAACCAGGATGTGTTCTCTGAAAAGCCGGGCAGGACTACGGAGGTTCACCATCGCATCCTCACGGAGCCTGGAGTGAAGGTGAACGTTAAGCCATACCGGATCCCAGAGGCCAAGAGAGAAGAGATTAGGACAGAGGTCAGGAAAATGCTGGCCTTAGGAGTCATTGAAGAATCTCATAGCCAATGGTCCAGTCCCGTGGTTTTAGTGCCTAAGCCGGACGGCAGTATGAGGTTCTGCAATGACTTCCGCAAACTCAATGAGGTGTCCCAATTTGATGCCTACCCTATACCCAGGATAGATGAGCTGATTGACAGATTGGGAAAGGCACGGTTTAGGTCTACCCTTGACCTTACCAAGGGCTATTGGCAGATCCCCCTGGCCAAGGCCGACAAGGAGAAGACAGCCTTTGCAACGCCAGAAGGTCTATATAAGTACACTGTTCTCCCCTTTGGGTTGCATGGGGCCCCCGCTACTTTCCAACGGCTAATGGACAAACTGTTGTGGCCCCATGGAAAGTACGCGGCAGCCTATCTCGATGACGTCATCATATATAGCCCCGACTGGGAGACTCACGTGGAGAAGGTGGAAGCGGTCCTGGACACCCTGAGGAAGGCAGGGCTGACTGCCAATCCCTCCAAATGTTCGATCGGGTTAGCTGAGGCTAAGTACCTTGGGTAAATAGTGGGGAGGGGCGTGGTGAAGCCCCAGCTCAACAAGTTAGAAGCTATACAGAAGTGGCCCCGACCACTCCCGAAGAAACAGGTCAGAGCATTCCTGGGACTAGAGGGGTACTATAGGCGGTTCATTCCCCACTTCGCCACCAGGCCATGCCCATTAACGGACCTAACAAAAGCTCGGGGCCCTGACATAGTAAAATGGTCTGCTGCAGCCGAAGGCGCTTTTGCGGATCTGAGGACGGCCCTCTGCACAGACCCCGTACTAGTAGCCCCAGACTGGGGGAAGGAGTTTATCCTACAAACCGACGCCTCTGAAGTAGGGCTGGGAGCGGTGCTTTCCCAAATGGTCGGAGATGATGAACACCCCGTCCTCTTCCTCAGTAGGAAGCTCCTACCTAGGGAACGGAAATACGCCGTGGTGGAGAAGGAATGCCTGGCTGTGAAATGGGCCATAGAGAGCCTCCGCTACTATCTACTTGGACGGAGGTTTACCCTTGTCACGGACCATGCCCCTTTGCAGTGGATGCACCAAAACAAGGACAAAAACGCGAGAGTAACAAGATGGTTCCTGTCGCTTCAACCCTTCCACTTCACAGTACGACATAGGTCTGGGACCTGACATGGCAATGCGGATGGCCTGTCGAGAGTGCACTGCTTTCCGACCCAAGTAGCCCAACCCCGTAGTGTTGAGCAGGGGGGGGGGGATATGTGGCAAACCCAGGACAAACAGCTACAAAGGGGGTAGTAACCAGTCCCAGGGGGTTAAAAAGGCCTCTCCCAAGCCACTGAAGAGAGAGAACCATGGGGAAATAAGGTTCAGCTGGGCAAGGGGTTACTAGGGAACTAATTAGGTTCAGCTGGCTCCAACTGCTTGGGACCTTTTTAAACCCTCCCCGGCGTGGAAGGAGGGGAGAGAGAGAGTGAGAGAACCAGGGAAGCTGCCAGTAAGTTAGGAGCAGCAAGGCTCTGAACCCTTCCTGCAAGGAAGGCCGCACTCTGTCCCCAGAAGGGAAGATAAACAAGCACAAGGGGCTGACTGAGAAAAGGAATAGCCAAACCCTGTGCTACCTGCAAGGATTTGCCTTGCCCAAGCCTGTGTCTCCAAGGCTAAAAAGGACTGAGCCTGCTGAGGAGAAGAAGGTACTTTGCCACACACTGTTTGGTTTGAGATTAATCCAGAAATATTTCATTGTGAATATTCTGCAGCTACAGATGTATGAATAGATCACTGCTGTGGAGAATCACAAAGCTTGTAGATATAAAACTCCTCTCTATTTTTTATTTATAAATAGAGAAATCCATCACAAAGCACTCAGCATGCAATAATATCCAGCCATCTGAGTGCCACATGCTTTGAGAGAGATCTAAGACAGCAACAAATTAAACTAGATCCTATTACTTTAAGGTCCAGGACTGAAAAGAGCTGCTGAACACTGGTGGTGAACCTGTGTCACTTTGATCTCTATTGTAACAGAAAAGCAAAATGACATGTTCAAATGAAAATCATTTATAATGGATGCAGGCAGGCCTGCACTCTCCTTGGACCAGATATGTTTAGGGGTAGTCAAAAGGGGAAAAAATAAATAAATCAAAATGGCACCCCTCTAAACCCCCAAACAAGAATGCAAAGCAATTATTACATACTTTGAATCCATGGTAAAAAAAAAAAAGCTGTCAGTAACTGGTCATTTCTTATCTAATTTAGCAGCTATATAAATTGTTTCTAATTGTAGCTACAAAGTGCCCTGGTAATGCAAATATGAAGTACTGGGGGGGCAAATAATGGTTAAGAGCAGGTAACTTGGTGCTTTTCACCACACTATTACTGTCAATTTACAGTGTGAACCTGGGCAACTCAGTTCTCTGTGCTTGAGTTTCCACATCTAGGAATAGGGAAAATGATACCTGTCTGCATTCATAAAAATACTTGAAGATCCTGTAATGAAAGGTGCTATAACAGGGGTCGGCAACCTTTCAGAAGTGGTGTGCCGAGTCTTCATTTATTCACTCTAATTTAAGGTTTCGCGTGCCAGCAATACATTTTAACGTTTTTAGAAGGTCTCTTTCTATAAGTCTATAATATATAAATAAACTATTGTTGTATGTAAAGTAAATAAGGTTTTTAAAATGTTTAAGAAGCTTCATTTAAAATTAAATTAAAATGCAGGGCCCCCCAGACTGGTGGCCAGGACCCAGGCAGTGTGAGTGCCACTGAAAATCAGCTTGCGTGCCGCCTTCGGCACGCGTGCCATAGGTTACCTACCCCTGTGCTATAAAGTGCAAAGCTGTGATACAGAGCCTTCCACTGTACATCCCTATGGCTCTCCACTTATATTTTGGACTTCATGCTACCTTTCACAGTTTTTATGGTGGTAAATTGTTACTGAGAACAACATACGATCTATGTTCCAAGCAGTAAGATCTTGGCGGGACTTGTCATTAAAACCCTTGATGTAAATTTAGGAAGTATTATTCAAAATAGAGTGTTTTTCAATACGTTTTCTTCAAGGCTAAAGTTATAATAATCACTATTGTAAAAGTGCAAGAAAAAAATATGTTCAAGCTTTCTTTTGTATAATTACGAACCTAGAAATAATTCATTCTTGTCACCCATATTTTTGTCCATTTCCTCTACATCTCAAGTCCACATAACTCTGCTAATACACCACCCTTGGATATACCAGCACATTTCTGGGAACAGGGATAGCTTTGTAAGGCTGCCTGGCTCACCAGCCGAAGAATACCGCCATTTTCTTCATAAAGCATAGGAATATTTAAAAAATTGCAGATTGGCCCGAGTCAAAAACTTCAAATTGCAAATGAGATTCCTAAATTTCAATATATAACAGATTTGTCTGAATGACAAAGCAAAACCTTTATTAGCCTAATTTTATCTTCTTGGTTATTTCGTTCAGTAACAGTTAAGAGAGGACTATGTAGGTAGTTAAGCTTCCCTAGTTGTGTTAGACTTAAAAGACGATTTGAAACTGACTAGCAATGTTGGGTTCCCAACTTTAGATACTTTAAAGCTGTCTAATTTTCTGAAAGTGCTGAGCACCCCTCTTCTGAAAGTCAGGCTTTTTTAGACTTCTCATGTTGGACACAAACAGCTGAGGCACTTAAATCGCTAGTCAATCGTGAAAATTTAGGTTCAGATCATCTCCCATATCAAACCTTGATTTAAGCATGTGTTCACATTTGAGAGTCACGTGTATGGTATTCAAATCTCCTCATTGCCCTCTCAAATCCCTAACACAGCTGATAAAGTTCCTCCTCTTTGAAGAGGCCCTGCAGTCACCTACACTGAAGTCACCCAATTCAACTGTGGCTGACATCTAATGTGGCAGACTACATTTCAGGAGGAACTTAAGATTTCATGGTTTTCATGACAACCTAAAATTATTCCAGGCAGGAACTAGTCACTTACAGAGCTGGTTACACTCAAACCTTGTTTTGGGGCTGGTATGTTACACCTTTATCATGGACAAACCACTACTTTCTGATGTGGGCGCAATCAAGTCAAGATAAAAGACTTACTCTACTGTCCACACTTGGAAGTGAAAATAACCAGATCAGTTTTATCAGCAGAGCAATAGTATCCACCAGTCAATAGAAAACAAGTGATGGTAAATTAAGACATATTTTGTCCACAGCTGTTGATATGGTGGCTCCCAAATGCACGTTTCCTAGGCTTCATCCTCAGAGCTAGCCCTTGCATACTGAGAGCCAGAAAGAAATGAAGTAGAAGGGGAAATGGGTAGAACACCAGTAGATAAAGTCACATTTTAATTCTAATCATGGCATAAAGTGTTCTCATGACAACTGCACACAAACAAAAAAGTGGTTTCCTGGCTTCTACCATAATGTCATCAAGCTCTGATCAGTGAGCATGTTCCAGGCAACAAACAGTAATTCACCACAGACTTCATTCAGGGGCATTTTACAATGTAAGCAGTTTTCACTTTACTTAGTAGACAAAATTTTGATATCCATGAAAGGCAGAACTGGTCCTGGAAGGAACAATCACACATGTTCTCGGCTTGAAGCTAGCCTAAATTCACTCACTGATGTTCTAGAGGTACTAAGGGAGGCTTAGCCACCCTCTGCAAAATGGGTCCCATGTTTATCCTAGCTGATAAAATCCAGTGAAGAAACAGTGAAGCAACTATTGAAGAAGATGGGCAATGTTTACATTCAGGAAGGCCAGGTGTCAGTGTCTCTTAAGGAAGCCTACAACTGCTCATGATCAAGAAATCATCTATGGACAGATTTCCTTGGCCCTGATTGGTTTGGACTCTTGGTATAGTATAGATTCCACTAATTTACTGAATGATCTCCTAATAGCAATAAACTAGAAACAAGTGTGCATGATGACCCTCGCTCAGCTACTTTTGATGTCATTGAACACTATATTGCAGATCTAGTGAAGATCAATGGTTCATTCTTGAGTAGCTTCATTCCTTTCTTGTTCAGAGGACCTAGTGGGTACCACTGGATGATTGTTTACCTGCCATAAGGGTTATCACGTGGTTTACCTCATATCAAACAGGAGGGGTGTGAAGCCACTGAGGGAGATATTTTGAGGAAGAGGAAGTGCTCGATTTGTTGAACAATGGCCCTAAGTTACTGTACTTTTATAAGCGTATGCAACCCTGCTCTCCTTGATATAGGGCTACTGTCTTGTGTTTCATGCCTAAGTTTGAAGAAGATAGTTATCCTTCCTGGACATTCATCCCTCAACCTCAAATTATTTTTTATCTGCAACGCAAAATGTGTTATCAGTGGGCCAGATCAAAAATATATTTTAAAATGTAAATGCACATTAATAGCCACAAACATGAATTTGAAAAAAATAAAACCAATTCATTTTTATATACACAGCACTGCCCGACAGACATAGGTATCTCAGACTCAGTCAACTCTCAAAATGGCTGCTCCCATGTGAGTTTCTTCTGTCCCCCCCCACCCCTTTCCTTGTGTTAGGCACTTGTCCACAAACTTCAGAGATAAAGAAAGAGGGATCATCTTCAAAGATTACACGCGCACGCACCCAGAGCACTGGATGGGCACTTTTTAAAAAAAAATCAAAATAAATACTGCCTGTGCAAGGGGAGCACCTGAATCTACAAAGACTAACAGTAATTTATGAGCACAGGATTGAGCCCACTAAATTTGAATGCCTTGTTCTCTACACTGTCAGTTAGCAGTGCCTTTTAAAACCATCCCTTTCTTTTCAAATTCAAGCTGTTCTAAGTCCTTATTCTTTTCACTCTTCTTGGACTACACAGGGCCTGAACTCCAAAGTAAAAGTCTACTATAAGAGAACGATGGCTGAAATATCTATATTTTGCGAGTATATATTATATTATAGCTAAACGTGTGGGTTTTTCTGCTATGGGGAGCTAACATAACTGCAAGACTTGTACTTTAAAATTCTTCTTTTTTCCTTTATACATATCATTAGGAAATAAAAAAAACTAGCAGAAGACGCAGTTTCTATTTGTTTTCCACAATGCTTCTCTCTTTCACCCCTGCTGATTCCCCATCTCATATCCTCTAAAATTAGGTATTAGCACCAGCATTTTCTGACAAATTAGAGAGACAAAATTAATCGATACTTTAAATACTGCTTCTTGGAGCAGCTTGTACAGGAACCCACAAGGGGAGAGGCAATTCTCGATTTAGTCCTGAGTGGAGCGCAGGAGCTGGTCCAAGAGGTAACTATAACAGGACAGCTCGGAAATAACGACCATAATATAATAACGTTTACCATTCCTGTGGTGGGAAGAACACCTCAACAGCCCAACACTGTGGCATTTAATTTCAGAAAGGGGAACTACGCAAAAATGAGGAGGTTAGTTAAACAAAAATTAAAAGGTACAATGACTAGAGTGAAATCCCTGCAAGCTGCATGGACACTTTTCAAAGACACCATAATAGAGGCCCTACTTAAATGTATACCCCAAATTAAAAAACACAGTAAAAGAACTAAAAAAGAGCCACCGTGGCTTAACAACCATGTAAAAGAAGCAGTGAGAGATGAAAAGGCATCTTTTAAAAAGTGGAAGTCAAATCCTAGTGCGGTAAATAGAAAGGAGCATAAACACCGCCAAATTAATTGTAAAAATGTAATAAGAAAAGCCAAAAGGAGTTTGAAGAACAGCTAGCCAAAAACTTAAAAGGTAACAACAAAATGTTTTTTAAGAACATCAGAAGCAGGAAGCCTGCTAAACAACCAGTGGGGCCCCTGGACAATCGAGATACAAAAGGAAGACTTGACGATAAAGTCATTGCAAAGAAACTAAATGAATTCTTTGCTTCAGTCTTCACGGCTGAGAATGTTAGGGAGATTCCCAAACCTGAGCCGTCCTTTGTAGGTGACAAATCTGAGGAATTATCACAGATTGAAGTGTCACTAGAGGAGGCTTTGGAATTAATTGATAAACTTAACAGTATCAAGTCACCGGGACCAGATGGCATTCACCCAAGAGTCTGAAAGAACTCAAATGTGAAATTACGGAACTATTAACTATGGTTTGTAAACTGTCCTTTAAATCAGCTTCTGTACCCAATGACTGGAAGATAGTTAATGTAATGCCAATATTTAAAAAGGGCTCTAGAGGTGATCCCGGCAATTACAAACCAGTAAGTCTAACGTCAGTACTGGGCAAATTAGTTGAAACAATAGTAAAGAATAAAATTGTCAGACACATAGAAGAACATAAATTGTTGGGCAAAAGTCAACATGGGTTCTGTAAAGGGAAATCATGTTTTACTAATCTATTACAGTTCTTTGAAGGGGTCAACAAACATGTTGACAAGGGGGAATCCAGTGGACATAGTGTACTTAAATTTCCAGAAAGCCTTTGACAAGGTCCCTCACCAAAGGCTCTTATGTAAATTACATTGTCATGGGATAAGAGGGAAGATCCTTTCATGGATTGAGAACTGGTTAAAAGACGGAACAAAGGGTAGGAATAAATGGTAAATTTTCAGAATGGAGAGGGGTAACTAGTGGTGTTCCCCAAGGGACAGTCCTAGGACCAATCCTATTCAACTTATTCATAAATGATCTGGAGAAAGGGGTAAACAGTGAGGTGGCAAAGTTTGCAGATGATACTAAACTGCTCAAGATAGTTAAGACAAAAGCAGACTATGAAGAACTTCAAAAAGATCTCACAAAACTAAATGATTGGGCAACAAAATGGCAAATGAAATTTAGTGTGGATAAATGTAAAGTAATGCACATTGGAAAAAATAACCCCAACTATACATACAATATGATGGGGGCTAATTTAGCTACAACTAATCAGGAAAGAGATCTTGAAGTCAGCGTGGATAGTTCTCTGAAGACATCTACGCAGTGTGCAGCGGCAGTTAAAAAAGCAACCAGTATGTTAGGAATCATTCAAAAAGGGATAGAGAATAAGACAGAGAATATCTTATTGCCCTTATATAAATCCACGGTACGCCCACATCTTGAATACTTCATACAGATGTGGTCTTCTCATCTCAAAAAAGATATACTGGCATTAGAAAAGGTTCAGAAAAGAGCAATTAAAATGATTAGGAGTTTGGAACGGAGGAGAAATTAAAGAGGCTAGGACTTTTCACCTTGGAAAAGAGGAGACTAAGGGGGATATGATAGAGGAATATAAAATCATGAGTGGTGTGGAGAAAGTAGCTAAGGAAAAGTTATTTACTTGTTCCCATAATATAAGAACTAGGGGCCACCAAATGAAATTAATGGGCAGCAGGTTTAAAACAAATAAAAGGAAGTTCTTCTTCACACAGCGCACAGTCAACCTGTGGAACTCCTTGTCTGAGGAGGTTGTGAAGGCTAGGACTATAACAGGGTTTAAAAGAGAACTAGATAAATTCATGGAGGATAAGTCCATTAATGGCTATTACCTGCTATTACCTGTCATTACCTGTTAGGTTCACTCCTTCTGGGACACCTGGCATTGGTCACTGTCAGTAGACAGGATACTGGGCTGGATGGACCTTTGGTCTGACACAGTATGGCCATTCTTATGTTCTTAAACAATGAATATTTAATATTAAAGTACTGATGCAGTTGTACCGCAATGAACTGCCACATAGGAGATTCCAAGCAGACAGGAGCTGGGAATGCTGCTAAGGCACCAAACAGAACCTCTAAAGGAAATGGGATGGAGCCAGGTAGGAGATGAGATGAGACAAGTCATGGAATACGAAGCCTTCCATCTCTAAATGGATAATTCAAATCCAGCCCATGTCAATAATGATCAAAAAAGTTAGAATCTGACAGGTGCTTGGTCTAAATGAAAGCAATATTTTAGCTCCGGTGCTCTCCTTATAAAAAGGAGTCCACATCTCTACTACATCTAGCATTAACTAGCAACTTAGTTGGCAATCCCAGTAGAAAGGCTAAGAACAGAATACAGCTTTTGGTTTTAAAAATGGCTAATTAAGGCTTGACACTGAGGTGCTAAGTAAGCATCTCCTGGAGAATGCAGAGCCCTTGAATGTTCTCTGAAAGCAATGAACATAGAGAGTGTTCAGTACCTTGGTGTCAGACCCTCAGTGAAGACAGACTGCCCACTTGCATGGCAACATTTAAAAGGATATTCTGTACATGAAGATTACATTAATAAATCCACTATTTGTTTCAACAGTGGCCATTCATTTCAATACTTTACCATACACAATTTGACTGGCAGCCTTTTTTTAATATTACTATTTATCAAATATGCACCTTTTACAGCTTAATTTTACATGGGATGTTACAATCAGCCCTCAGCATTTTTATCTAGCCAGAGAGCAAACCACTGTAATAGTAACTGAGCATTTAAGAATGCAGCATAAAAATAACTTTACAAATGGATTTTACATAACTAATACACTTTAATTCACCTTGTTGAGGAAGAGTCAACATGGTTTTAGTGAAGGGAAATTATGCCTCACCAATCTACAAGAATTCTTTGGGAGGGTCAACAAGCATGTGGACCAAGGGGATCCAGTGGACATAGTGTACTTAGATTTTCAGAAAGCCTTTGACAAGGTCCCTCACCAAAGGCTTTTACGCAAAGTAAGCTGCCATGGGATAAAAGGGAAGGTGCTCTCATGGAAACTGGTTAAAAAATAGGAAACAAAGGATAGGTATAAATGGTCAGTTTTCAGAATGGAGAGAGATAAATAGTGGTGTCCCCCAGGGGTCTGTTCTGGGACCAGTTGTATTCAACATATTCATAAATGATCTGGAAAAAGGGGTAAACAGTGAAATGGCAAAATTTGCAGATGATACAAAAGGCAGACTGTGAAGAGCTACAAATGGATCTCTCAAAACTGGGTGGCTGGGCAACAAAATGGCAGGTGAAATTTAATGTTGATAAATGCAAAGTAATGCACATTGGAAAGCATAATCCCAACTATACATATAAAATGATGGGGTCTAAATTAGCTGTTATCACTCAAGAAAGAGATCTTGGAATCATTGTGGATAGTTCTCTGAAAACATCCACTCAATGTGCAGCGGCAGTCAAAAAAGCAAACAGAATGCTGTGAATAATTAAGAAAGGGATAGATAATAGGACAGAAAATATCATGTTGCCTCTATATAAATCCATGGTACGCCCACATCTTGAATACTGTGTGCAAATATGATCGCCCCATCTCAAAAAAGATATATTGGAATTGGAAAAGGTCAACAAAAATGATTAGGGGTATGGAACAGCTTCCGTATGAGGAGAGATTAATAAGACTTGGACTTTTCAGCTTGGAAAAGAGACGGCTAAGGGGAGATATGATTGAGGTCTATAAAATCATGACGGGTGTAGAGAATGTAGATAAGGAAGTGTTGTTTACTACTTCTCATAACACAAGAACTAGGGGTCACCAAATGAAATTAATAGGCAGCAGATATAAAACAAATAAAAGGAAGTATTTCTTCACACAACGCACAGTCAACCTGTGGAACTCCTTGCCAGAGGACATTGTGAAGGCCAAGACCATAACAGGGTTCAAAAAAGAACTAGATAAATTCATGGAGGATAGGTCCATCAATGGCTATTAGCCAGGATGGGCAGGAATGGTGTCCCTAGCCTCTATTTGCCAGAAGCTGGGAATGAGTGACAGGGGATGGATCGCTTGATGATTGCTTGTTCTGTTCATTCCCTCTGGGGTACCTGGCACCAGCCACTGTCGGAGACAGGATACTGGGCTAGATGAACCTTTGGTCTGACCCAGTAGGGCCATTCTTATGTTCTTATGGTAAAGAACAATTTGTAGTTTTTCCTAGTAAGTAAGTGTATATGTTGTAAAATGAGAAACTCACACAATCACACTCACTAAACATTTTAAATCACTTTCCTTATTTCTGAAAATAAGGCTCCCACTGTGCAGTAGGCATTGTAAAAAACAGAACGGTTTTCCACTGAATTATGGAATCAAGAAAACTGCCAAGAAGTTACTCACCTTGTGCAGTAACTATGGTTCTTCGAGAAGTGTTTCTTTGTAGGTGCTCCAATGTAGGTGTGTTTGCACTGCTGATCAGGGAATTTCAGTAGCAGTGTCCATAGGGCCCGCACACACATGGTCTCTCCTAATGCTGTGCCACAAGGCTAGCCATCGTACACAGGCTAACTGCCCTCAGTTCCTTCTCTACCACAGAGTCATAGCAAGAACACCAACGTAGAGGAGAGGGCAGGTAGTGGAGCACCCATAGGGAGAGACATCTCAAAGAACCATCATTACTGCATAAGGTAAGTAAATTCTTCTCCACTGTAGGGGACTCCTGAGCAGTACCCCCTTTGGAGGGCTGGAGCTTTGGAGTCGGGTTAGTCACAGATCCAAGTACTGTGGAGCCAAAGATGGCATCAGAGATAGAGTCTTCAGTCATCGCATAATGTTCTGCAAAGGCATGGACTGACGCCCACATCGCTGCTCTGAAGATCTCTGAGATGGAGACATTCTTAAAGAAAGTGACAGATGAGGAAATTGACCTCGTGGAATGCATACAGATCGACTCCAGAAGGTCATGTTATGAATTTGATAACACTGTCTGATGCAATTTGAGACCCACTTGGATAATCTTTGGGCTGATATCACTGAGCCCTTAGATCTTTCAGCCATAGAGAGGAATCGTCAAAGAGACTTCCTGAAGGCCTCTGTCCTACCGAGGTAGAATGCAAGGACTCTTCTGACGTTGAGAGCATGCAGTATGGCCTCCCTATTGTCTCCGTGAGGCCTGGGGTAGAGGGCAGGAAGGTGAATACACTGATTCCTGTGAAATGAAGTCACTTTAGGGATGAACCTTGGATGCGGCCGAAGTGTAAGCTTATCAGGGAAGAACACTGTCGTGGGGGATGTGCCATCAGAGCTGTTATTTCCCCTATTCTTCTAGCCAAGGTAATTACAAACAGAAAAACCATTTCCATCTATAGGTATGCTAGTGAACAGGTAGCCATAGGTTTGAAGGGGGGCCCTGTCAGCCCTTTCAGCCAGGGCCGGCTCCAGGGTTTTTGCCGCCCCAAGTGGCAAAAAAAAAAAAAAAAAAAAAAAAAGCCGCGATCGCGATAGGCGGCAGCTCCACCGCGCCGCTTTCTTCTTCAGCGGCAATTCGGCGGCAGGTCCTTCCCTCTGAGAGGGACCCGCCGGCGAATTGCTGCCGAAGATCCGGACGTTCCGCCCCTTCCCCTTGGCCGCCCCAAGCACCTGCTTGCTGGGCTGGTGCCTGGAGCCGGCCCTGCTTTCAGCACTAGGTTTAGGTCCCACAAGGGGGTAGGAAGTCGAGGTTGAGGGAAGAAATTTGCTATTCCCTTAAGGAATCTTTTAGTGGTCGGATGCAATAGTACTGAGTACCCTTCTACGGGTTGGTGAAATGTTGTAACAGCTGCTAGGTGGACCCTGAGAGAGCTCAGGGATAACCTTGATTTTTTAAGGGTCAAGTCATATTCCAGAATATGTGGAAGAGTTACCGACACTGGAGAGAGTTGATGGGACGTGCACCAAATCTGAAACCTGGACCATTTCTGCAGATAAGTGCACTGTGTGGAGGACTTTCTACTGTGCAGTAGAACCCCTTGTACTTCCTTTGAGCACGAGCTCTCTAGGTGCTAGAGCCATGTAGAAGCCATGCCTTGAGGCAGAGGATCCCCAAGCTGGGATGTATAGTATGCCCCTTGTCCTGAGTGAGAAGGTATGGAGTGACTGGAAGGGAGATTGATGAGTGCCTTGCGAGCTGCACCAGCTAAGCGTACCAGGTCTGTCTCAGCCATGTGGGAGCATTCAGAATTATGTGAGCTCCGTCCCTCTTTATTTTTAGCAGGACCTTCAGCAGAAGGGGAAACACAGGGAGGGCGTAAAGAAGGTCTGTGTGCCATGGGAAAAGGAGGGCATCGCCCAGAGAATGCTGTCCGATCCCCACCCTGGAACAGTATCATGGACACTTCTTGTTCTGGTAGAGTGGCAAACAGATCTGTGGATGGCGTTCCCCATGTGAACAAGTTGTGAAGTACTGATGGGTGCATCTCCCACTCGTGGTCGTGTGGGAATGTGCAACTGAGCTGGTCCACTATTGCATTTTGTGTGCCCGGGAGGTAAGCTGTGGACAAGGTGACATTGTGAGAAATGCACCAGTTCCATAGTTTCACTGCCTCCATGCATAGAGAGGGCGATCTGGCTCTCCCTGACGGTTGATATAATAAATGCAGGCTATGCTGTCCATTAGGATCTTTATATGCAATCCAGTTATCAGCGAGAGGAAATGGGCGCAGGGGTTCCTAACCACTCTCAACTCGAGAAGATTGATATGCCGGGATATCTGTGCAGGTGACCATTTGCCTTGCGTTGTGAGACCATTTAAATGCACACCCCATCCTATGAGGAATACGTCGGTGGTAAGAAGCGACGAAGATGGTGCCTGGGAAAAAGGGGATCCCATTGCATACATTGACCAGGTTCTTCCACTAGTCCAGTGAGTTCTTGATCCTGGTGGGTAGTGACACAGGTTTGCTCAGACTGTCCCTCTTTGGTCTGTAAACCAAGCTCAACCATAGCTATAGGCATCGCATGTGAAGTCTGGCGAGCAGAATCACCGCCATTCCAGCTGCCATATGAGAAGACAATCGTCCAGGTAATGGTAGATCATTTCCCTTGTGATCGTAGATGGGCGGCTACCACAGAGAACTTTGGAAAATACTCTCGGGATCGATGAGAGTCCGAAAGGGAGGACCCTGTATTGGTAGTGGTTCTGCCCCAGAGTGAACCTGAGGAAACGTCTGTGAGCCAGTAGTATTGAAATGTGAAAGTAGGCATCTTGAAGGTCAAGGCCCGAAAACCAGTCTTCCTGTTCCAGTGATGGAATTACTATCAGTACCGTGACCATCTTCAACTTCTGAGCTTTGATGAACTTGTTGAGAGTTCTGAGGTCCAGGATGGGTCTCCAACCTCCCTTCCTTTTGGTTATTAGAAAGTAACAAGAGTAGAACCCCTTGCTTCGTAGATGTTGAGGTACTGGCTCTATGGCTCTGTAGTGAGTCGGTGTGGCTCCCCTCCTGCCCAGAAGAGGGAGCACCCTTGCAGGCACCCGAGTGGGCGGAGCCACCGCTGCCTATCCCCGCCCCCCGGAAGTCATGGGGCGGGACAGGAAGTATAAAGGCCGGCCGCCAGAGCTCAGTCAGAGCCCGGCCACCGCAGGGAGCAGACGTGCGGCCGGGAGCTCCCGGCCGGGATACCTCTGAGGCCCGAGGCCGTTGCCCTAGCTGGCCGGAGCTGCCCCGAGCTCACTACGAGGAGGAGCCGCCGGAGCCCGTCCGCTCCCGTCGTTGGGAGGAGCCCTTGGAACTCCCCCACACCAACCCCGAAGGCGAGGCCGCACCAGAACCCCTTCGCCCCTGCTGTTACCCGGAGGAGCCGCCCGAGTGCAATTGGCCGGATTTCCCTACGGAGCTGCCGGACTTGCCACCAAGCCCCGGCCGAGAGGAGCCCATGCTGGTGGACTGGACCGGGCCTGGTGCCACGGACGAGGTAGGCCCTGAGGGGGATCCTGGAAGTAGCCCGGGGGTAGCCGACCCCGGTCACGCTGCAGACGCATGTGAGCCAATGTCAGTGTGTTTCGGTCAGGATACCCCACTGACCGGCAGCGGCAGTAACCGCTGCTAGGGCCCCGGGCTGGAACGCAGTGGAGTGGGTGGGCCTGCGTTCCCCCCTGCCACCCCCGCTCACGGGTGGCAGGCTTCCCCCTCACCCACCGCTCTGGTGTCGGAGCCAGGGCTTACCCCAAGTGAGTGTTGCTCAGCCCCTGCGCAAGGGGGCCTGAGCTCCCTAACTGTGTATCTGCTCAGCCCCTGCATCCCAGGGCCTGAGCTGTGACTGTTTGGGCCCCGCCCTGATCCAGGGCCCGGGCCTTCCCGACCTGAACTGTTTGTTTGCCCAGCCCCTGCACCAGAGGGCCTGGGCTCCTGAACTGTTTGCCGGCCCAGCCCCTGCACCAGAGGGCCTGGGCTCCTGAACTGTTTGTTTGCCCAGCCCCTGCACCAGAGGGCCTGGGCTCCTGAACTGCTTGCTTGCCCAGCCCCCGCACCGGATGGCCTGGGCTCTTTAACTGTCGTTTGCTCAGCCCTGCACCAGGGGGCCTGAGCCCTGAACTATCTGTTGTTTGCTCAGCCCCTGCACCAGAGGGCCTGAGTTCTGAGCTAACTGGTTGTTTGTCCCGTCAGTAGGGAGTCGGTGTGGCTCCCCTCCTGCCCAGGAGGGTCGAGCCCCGGCACGAACCTTTTACAGGCTCCTAACTGCAGGAGGCGATCTATTTCCTGCCGCAGTAGACTCTCATGAGAAGGGTCCCTGAAGAGGGACGGGGAAGAGTGTTGTGGAAGGGGTAGGGAGGTGAAGTGGATGGAGTAGCTGGATCTGACGATCTCTAGGACCCATCTGTCAAAGGTTATGTGCGCCCAGGCACTGCGGAACACTCCCAAATGGTGGCCAAATGGGTGCATGATCACAGATAGTAGTGGGGAACGGTTTTGCGGCACCTCGACCTACCCGTCAAAAGCAGTGCTTGGGGGCAGGTGGTTGGGTCAAGATCTGGGAGCCCAAAGGCTTTTGTTCTGAGAACTTTCCCTTTTTCCTCTGGGATTCACAGTTCTGTTGTGACTGGAATTGGGACAAATAAGCCCTCTTGCTATTGAGGGCTAAAACGTCTCTTTTGCCCCAGTGTGTAGATTCCCAGTTACCTGAAAGTGGCCTGGAATCCTCCAAGGAGTGGAGAGGCGCACTGGTCTTCTCGGCGAAGAGCTTCACACCCTCAAAGGGGAGGTCTTCCACCATGGTCTGCACCTCCTTCGGGAATCCTGGGAGGTGAAGCCACGACACCCATCTCATCACCACAGCCACGGAGATTGTCCTGGCAGCCATATCAGTGGTGTCAAGGTCCGATTGCAAAGATGTTTTTGCCACCAAATGCCCCTTTTGGATGATGGCCTTGAAGGAATCCCAGGAGATCTCCAGTAGCTTATCAATAACGTCGTATAATTTACTGTAATTCATGTAGTTGTACTTTGCCGTGAGCGCCTTTTAATTGGCAATCTGAAACTGTAAGGTGGTGGAGGAATACGCTTTTCTGCCAAAGAGATCGAAGTGCTTTCAGTCCCTATTGTAGGGCATTGCCCTACAATAATGTTGTCAGCCATCAGAGTTCACAACAGCCACCACGATGGAATTGGGTGGTAGGTGGATGAATAGGAACTCTGATTCCTTCGTGGGGACATAATATTTTTTGTCTGCCCACTTACACATCGGGGCCACCAAAGCCGAGGTTTGCCACACCATCTTAGCTGGGTCTAGGATGGTCTTGTTGATGGGAGAGGGCAATTTTGGAAGTAGATGAAGCATGGAGGATATCAATAAGCTGGTGGTGCATAACTTCACCTTCCTCCAATAGTATGCGGAGGGGTCCGCCACACTATTCGTCAGCTCTTGGAACAAGAGGAAGTCATTCGTCATGGAAGGTGGCGACAGCATGACCGCTTTGTCTGGCAAAGAAGAGGATATGGCCTTAGATGTGACCTCCTCCTCTGTGTCCACCTCATGTTCTTCTGCTTCTTGGGGTTCTCAGGCTCACAATGCTGTACCCGAGGGAGCATGCCTGGGAGGCTCTCAGGTGATGCTCAGTGCCCTTGAGGCCAACTGTCGATGTGCTGCCCAGGGGTCCCAATATGGCCACTGCGGCGGCATAAGGCCTAGCAAAGGTGCCCACAGGTGACCGTACCAAAATGGTGGCGGTGTCATCTGATGGTACATTCCTGGATCCTGTTGATATAGGGTCCCATATAGTGCTTGGGAGGAGTATTGAGAAATCCCTTCCAGCTCACTGTCCAATCCTTACTTGACGTCGGAGGGGCATAAGAACATAAGAACGGCCATACTGGGTCAGACCAAAGGTCCATCTAGCCCAGTATTCTGCCTTCCAACAGTGGACAATGCCAGGTGCCCCAGAGGGAATGAACAGAACAGGTAATCATCAAGTGATTGTCGCCCATTCCCAGCTTCTGGCAAATAGAAGTTACGGACACCATCCCTGTCTATCCTGGCTAATAGCCACTGATGGACCTATCCTCCAAGAACTTAACTAGTTATTTTTGGAACACTGTTATAGTCTTGGCATTCAGAATATCCTCTGACAAGGAGTTCCACAGGTTGACTGCGTTGTGTGAAAAAATACATCCTTTTGTTTGTTTTAAACCTGCTGCCTATTAATTTCATTTGGTGACCACTAGTTCTTGTGTTATGAGGAGTAAATAACACTTCCTTATTTACTTTCTCCACACCAGTCATGATTTTATAGACTTCTATCATATTGCACCTTAGTTGCCTCTTTTCCGAGCTCAAAAGTCCCTGTCTCATTAATCTCTCCTCATATGGCAGCTGTTCCATACCCCTAATCATTTTTGTTGGGGCACAGCATGATTGTGGGGAAATACTCCCTGGTCAGCCATGGCTCAGTGCCATGATCTCGGTACCAATGGTCAGAGAGTCAGGAGCTTCCAACATAGCCAGGTCACCAGCTTGATGGAATTCTGCCGGTACCAAGCATCCCAGCATCGGTAGCAGTGCTGGGGAAGATGGAGACCTTTCCCGTACTAATCTCTCCGGTGCCAGATGGGTCAATGTCGCTGGCGGTACCGATGTCAGCTCACCCTACTGGGACCATCTTAGGGCATTTGCCCTCGCATCTCTGTACCGAAGATTCAGTGCCCATGCCCAAAGAGTCTGTGGGCCTATCAACAGTACCAGACACCGACGGTCACCGTAAGGCACGGGTGCCGGACAACCTCAGTGCCGGTGGTGCCAAGGATACTGAGCGAGATGGTGATCGCTTTTGGCTATCCCTGGGCTTGCTGAGGGGACTTCCCGCTCTCTTTTTTGACTTGTGAGAAGAGTCCCTGGACCGTCCCGCTATCCTTTGAAGTCAAAGGTTGAGGGGAAGACTCATGCCCACCGGAGGACTTGGGTCAGAGGGCCGCCTCCATAATGTTTTTCAGGCAGATCACTCAGTCCCTGCGGGATCTCAGTCAGAGCTGCTAGCAGAGGGAACACTTCTGTTGGATATGGCCCTCACCGAGGCAACGAATGCACTGGGAATGCTTGTCCATGACCAGGATTGCCTCTCTGCAAGTGTGACACTTCTTGAAGCCCAGAGAGTCGGACATACCCTTGTCCAGAGGGCCCCCCCCCAGAGGTCGACACAAGAATAAAAGCTCTCTAATATCCTGGGTCTGACACAGCTACAACACTGTATACAGCTGAAAGTTAGAAATAGCACAATATCTTTAAGTTTTTCCTTGTAACTCAAGTTATCTTCATGTAACAGTACAAGTACTCCTTAATGCTCAAGAAACTGATTTTACTAAAGAACCTTTGTGTATGTGGCAAAGTATAGTGAGGGGTTAATTTTGTTTTTTAAATTATCTAACCCTTGTAGATGAGATGCAGACTTTGCAACCAGCACAATCTTTCCATCAATCAAATCCAGTCAGGTTTTACTGGCAGCCCTTGAGGCCAATTAGAAAACTGAAAAAGCAACCTACTGCTACCAGGTTATATTTTTGCCAATTAGAAAACTTCCTGGGTGATCTCTGCCAATGAATCTTAGATCTGCAAGTCAGTCAAGATGGGAAAAGCCCCTGACATCTGTGGAAATAAAGAGGAAATAATTCTGCTTCCTTCAGTCCTCTGAGTCAAAAACAGTTCCAAATCAAAATGTATAGTACTGTTACCTTTAACAAAATGAGACATTTTTCAGTAAGGACAATTTAAAAATAGAGTGAATTTTACCCTCCAAAAAAGAAGCTTCCTCTCATTGGTTTCAGCAATGTATTAGTGCTAACGTATCAGCAGAGAACATACTACTTCAGCCTGTGACCTCATCAAGTTCCACAAGCTAAACAGGATCAGAGGTTGGAGATCTCCAAGGAAAACTCAGAATTGCTGCCAGAAACAGTCATGGTGACTCAGTATGTAGCTGTCTTCACTCTGCATTGGGGCTGAAATACTGTCCAGCATGGTGTTAGATGGCACTGTGCATTGCAAGTGCTTTTCCAGAAGGAACACAGAGTGCACAACTTCTCTGGAGTCATTAAAGTTCCACATAAAACTGTAGTAGATTATAGTAATTAAATTCAACATCCTGACCAAGTTCCTATTCAACTAGCTAACACTCTCCTTACTTAATTTTCTCCTGAAGTTTCATACTGAATACTTTAGTCTTTAGCTTTCTGTCCTGTACAGCAGCAAACACACAGTCAGTACTTATTAAATCAATAGAAAAACTACTACTTTATTCACATCCAGTATTTAACTCTTGTATATTATTACTAAGTGCTGTAAATTGCTACCATGTTCCACTTCAGGAGATGAATTTCGTTGGTGACTGCAATGAGAAATATAGGTAATTTTATATTTATCTTACAAAAGCCCTTTGAAAGCCCTCTAGATAAGAGTCATTATATGAAAGCTTAAAAAAGGGTATTTATAACTATCAATTTGAACTTTTATTATATATATATATATATATATATATATATAATGCCTTATTTTCAAACTGCTTTAATCAATCCTCACAAACCCCCTTGGCAATGGTGTTCGGGAAGTATCAATACCATTATACAAAAAGGAATGAAGGGAGGAGGAGACAGACTGTAGCAACTCCTTTCATATATTTATTCATCCTGGCCTTGTTTTCTAATTAACCAAACAATGTGAAAACAAATGTGATTTGCTGGCCTTATGGTTTTCAGTTGTTTGAAAGGTGACACATGAAACCCATGGCTTGTCTATATGGTGAAGTAGTGCGCACTACAGGGGTGTGATTTCTAAAGCACGCGAACGTGTTGCATATTATGGACCTGGCTGGTACACACTAAAATTTCCCTAGTATGTTTTAACAGAGTACTGTTCAAGCACTACATTAAAGTGCAGTAGGGAACCTTTAATGCGCACCAGCTAGGTCTACATGGACCAATTAATGAAGAACACATTAGTTCGTTTTAGAAATCATATCCCCGTAGTGAGGACAAGACAAGGTTAAGGATATCAAAGGTTAAGGATAATATTCTGAGATTAAGGATATCAAGAGTCTTATGGAATTATGTAGTCTGTATCTGAATACTGGCAAAAAAACGACGACGACAAACCAAGTAATGAAATGAACTGCCACAATGGACCAGGTTCAGCCAGGGCAAATGCAGTTTTCTCCTTTCATCCATCCACTGCCCTCAACAATAGTGATGAGAAGTAGTTGAGATTCCATTCCTACTCAGCTCTGGGTCTTTACTAAGAACAGACCGCCAACTGTACCCAGCTGAGTCAAATTATGAGCAGTGTTTTTGTGATTTAGGCTCCTGAGGGTTTATTAATCTATTTGCATCATAAACCTGTTGGTTAAGAAAGAAAAAACTAGAGATGCCCTAAAGGCATCAACTCAGTTCTGCCAGCAGATGTTTAATTATTACACATTATGCAAAAATAGACAAAAAGTTTCTTATCTGTATTAAGCAGAGACATTTTAAAAAAGCAAAGCACAAATAAAATTTCTTATTGTCATGTTGAAATACGCTGCAACTAATCTTGCTGTAGACTTTTGTATTAGTAGAAAACTCCACTTTTTAGCCCTAGACCAAAACACATACTTGAAGCTACTGTACTACTGCTTTCTCTTCAGCTAACAGTTTATGTTAGACTAAACACAGTTTGGTAGCCATTGTCAAGAAAATTGGAGTTGTTCAGGCATAGCTGCAGTTACTGATGTTATTTGTTTGGAAGCCTTGTGATTTAGTGAAATCACTAGCAATTGTTTAGCAAGTAATTAAACTATAAAGCAGAGACCTGTGATTTTCAGTCTTTTGAAAGCAATAATCATCAAAATTCCAAGAATCATTTAAATGATTCCCATCTAAGTATGCTGGCTACAATTTCTGCTGTTGTCACTCATCCAGTTACACAGTTTATATGCTTACATTACTGGCCTTATTCAAATTATACACTTTTCTCTCCAATTTTACTGAACACGCACTATAAATGTCCATGTTTTAACAGATCTGGATCACAAGCTTTTAATCACATGAAATGGACATGTGATTTGAGGATTTATGCTCATTCACACTGGCCATGACCTTCATTTACATAATAATAAAAACAATCCTAGTTTAAAATGATATGATGTTCCAAAAAAATGGACTATTGTTCTCATAACCTTTTTCAAACCTAAGGATGCATTGTATATATTTCACAATTCCCCGAAGTGCCTTAAAATTACACACAATTTAAACCATGATTCACATACCATACTTTGACTTCATGCAATTCCTTTCCTCATCTCAATTATGTCTTAATATTATGGGGGCTGAAATGCATTAAATAAATCATATTTCACAGATTCCGAGTAAAATAATAATACTTGCATGCATTTTAGATGAAATCGGCCTGCATTATAAATGTAGTTATAATGTCATTACCTTATTTTCCACATTGACTGAAATATTAGGCAGCAGTGACTGCTTCAAGCTACGGATGGCAGCTTTTAGCAAACCTTATGTTTATTCTGCTGCTGGTAATTAGCTGTTTTAGTTAATATAATTCAACATTTACAAACAGCAATTTATCCAATATATAAACTCGCTCCTGTAATTAGCAAAACATTGTTATTGATTAAGATGTAATATGGCGGTTGCTGTTTCTGCAGTGTACTATATAAAGGGAACGATCACTAATTTGTCACAGGACAGATCCTAATCAAAGGACTATACTGGCACCGTACAGTTTGAACTTATAAAAAAATTAAATTCTGTATTCCTAAAATCCAGAATTAAATATAAATATGCAAAATGTGGAGATGCTTTAGTGAAAGGGCAATGACAGTGAAAAATAAATCCAATGGATGTGTAACACTTTAAAATAAAATTAAATATACAGTCTCTCCATTTAAAACCAGAACATTTTGATTATTGTTTGGGTGTTAAATTAAATGGTATCTGTAATGCTCTAATACCAACACCCATTAATGCATATTCAAAATATCATGAGTTTTGAGGGGACCTAATGAGGAAGGTTGTGCTAGTATTTTTCAAATCTAGTGGTTAACATATCAAAGGGGATGGTTTTGAAACAACAACATTCAGAACAGTAAGAAAGCATCAGTGCTGATTAAATATAATAAATACTCTATATTTATAAGAACATAAGAATGGTCCTATTGGGTCAGACCAAAGGTCCATCTAGGCCAGTATCCTGTCTTCCAACAGTGGCCAGTGCCAGGTGCCCAAGAGGGAATGAACAGATCAGGTAATCATCAAGTGATCCATCCCCTGTCGCTCATTCCCAGCTTCTGGCAAATAGAGGCAGTAAACAACAGTTCCTTATCTACTTTCTCTACACCAGTCATGATCTTATAGACCTCAATCATATCTCCCCTTAGCCGTCTCTTTTCCAAGCTGAAAAGTCCAAGTCTTATTAATCTCTCCTCATACGGAAGCCGTTCCATACTCCCAATCATTTTTGTTGCCATTTTCTGAATCTTTTCCAATTCCAATATATCTTTTTTTCAGATGGGGCGACCATATTTGCACACAGTATTCAAGATCTGGGCGTACCATGGATTTATATAGAGGCAACATGATATTTTCTGTCCTATTATCTATCCCTTTCTTAATTATTCCCAGCATTCTGTTCGCTTTTTTAACTACCACTGCACATTGAGTGGATGTTTTCAGGGAACTATCCACAATGACTCCAAGATCTCTTTCTTGAGTGGTAACAGCTAATTTAGACCCCATCATTTTATATGTATAGTTGGGATTATGCTTTCCAATGTGCATTACTTTGCATTTATCAACATTAAATTTCATCTGCCATTTTGTTGCCCAAGTTTTGAGAGATCCTTTTGTAGCTCTTCGCACTCTGCCTGGGTCTTAACTAGCTTTAGTAATTTTGTATCATCTGCAAATTTTGCCACCTCACTGATTACCCCTTTTTCCAGATCATTTATGAACATGTTGAATAGGACTGGTCCCAGAACAGACCCCTGGGGGATACCACTATTTACCTCTCTCCATTCTGAAAACTGACCATTTATATGTACCCTTTGTTTCTTATCTTTTAACCAGTTACCAATCCATGAGAGGACCGTCCCTCTTATCCCATTGCAGCTTACTTTGCGTAAGAGCCTTTGGTGAAGGACCTTGTCAAAGGCTTTCTGAAAATCTAAGTACACTATACCCACTGGATCCCCAGTCCACATGCTTGTTGTCCCCCTCAAAGAATTCTAGTAGATTGGTGGGGCATGATTTCCCTTTACTAAAACCATGTTGACTCTTCCTCAACAAATTATGTTCCTCTATATGTCTGACAATATTTTTCAACCAGTTTGCCCAGTACTGAAGTCAGGCTTATAGGCCTGTAATTGCCGGGATCACCTCTGGAGCCCTTTTTAAAAATTGGCATCACATTAGCTATCCTCCAATCATCTAGTACAGAAGCTGATTTAAATGATAGGTTACAGACTACAGTTAGTAGTTCTGCAATTTCACAATTGAGTTCCTTCAGAACTCTTGGGTCAATACTATCTGGTCCTGGTGACTTATTGCTGTTTAATTTATCAATTTGTTCCAAAACCACCTCTAATGATACCTCAATCTGGGATAGTTCCTCAGATCTGTCACCTAAAAAGAATGGCTCAGGTTTGGGAATCTCCCTCACATCCTCAGCCGTGAAGACCGATGCAACAAATTCATTTAGTTTCTCCGCAATGGCCTTATCGTCCTTGAGTGCTCCTTTAACACCTTGATCGCCCAGTGGCCCAAAGATTGTTTAGCAGGCTTCCTGCTAAATGAAGAATCTCTAGGTGTCCCTAGCCTCTGTTTGCCAGAAGCTGGGAATGAGCGACAGGGAATGGATCACTTTATGATTACCTGTTCTGTTCATTCCCTCCGGGACACCTGGCATTGGCCACTGTCAGAAGACAGGATACTGAGCTAGATGGACCTTTGGTCTGACCCAGCATGGCCGTTCTTATGTTCTTCCTGAGCAACCTGAAGGATTTCATAAGCTATATTGCACACACCCCAGCAGCACTGAAATACAACCATCTGTGGGATGGAGGGAGGTCTGATGGCACAGCACACTGCACAACAGTGGGGAGAAAGTTGATGGTATTCAATTTAGCCATTGAAGAAAGATGAACAGCTGAGTAACGCAGTTATCCTAACTCTCACTTTTCCTCCCATCTATGTTTACTCTAAACTCTTTGGTGGCAAGGACCATATCTTTACTTTTTGTTCTGTAAAGACCTTGTCACACTTTTAGAGATTGTGTTAATAAGTAAAATATGTTTACTGCAGCTAATAGCAATAACATCGAGAAATTTAATTTTAAATATACAACCACTGCACAAATAAACCTAATGATTCTGACACGTTCTAAGTCACCCATGTATTTAACTATTTACAATGGAATAACTAACTCCAAGGAACCAGTAAACCAATATTTTTTAAAAAATTTCTCTTCTAATTTCATCCACGTAGATTTATACAATGAACAGGGGACTTCAAGAAACAAAGAGAGTCAGGAAAACCATTACGTTCATTAAAATGTGCCTAAAATAACTAGTTTATCCACTTTGATACAGAACAGAGCAAGGTTGAGCATAAATTACTTATGACATGGTACAGTTTAATGGAGTATAAAATGGATTTCTTTTCTCACTATTAGTACAAGTTGTGATTTTTTTGTATTGTCAGTTCCACAGTATATTCTATCCATTTAGAATTATGACAGATGCAACAATTTTCTATATCATTCTATCAGCCACAATCTTGAGAAAATTAGTTACAGTACCTGTAAATGTTATTTTCTTAAGGTGACATAGTAGTATCCTGCAGTGAACTACTCTGTGGAATTGTGTGGCCTTCAAACAATTGCAAACCCTTCTGAAATTTGGGGAACACCCCAACGCAACTCGGACTGCAGCAGTGAGTCATGATTTTGGGGATAAAGATCACATCAAGATAATCCACTTCAATTTCCCTTGGGATCAAGATCACTAACTGCCTAACCCACTATGGCCGCATGTGCCCATCAGGGGATTTTTCTGCAGCCAGAACAGCCTCCTGGGCGGAGATGGGGGACAAAGCAGCAGCCCCTCCCTGCAGCATCCAAGTGTTGCTCCTAAATGCACTATGTTGGTGTTTGCTGGCACCACCAGCAGGGAATCGGTGCCACGCACCATGCAACCTCCTGGGGGGTCCAGGCAGCACATCTGCAGACACATGAGGCTGGGGTGTGCGCTCAGCAGGGAGGAATCTTCAACTCCGCAGGCAGCTGATGAGTTCTTGACCTACCTTCCCAGGGGGCAGCGGGCTTCAGGCTTCAGCCTCCCCATCCTCACCCCCCAGAAGCGGGGCTCTGGCAGCAGGCTCTGGACTTCAGCCAGAACCTGGGGGGAGGGATAGCTCAGTGGTTTGAGCATTGGCCTGTTAAACCCAGGGTTGTGAGTTCAATTCTTGAGGGGGCCACTTAGGGATCTGGGGCAAAATCAATACTTGGTCCTGCTAGTGAAGGCAGGGGGCTGGACTCGATGACCTTTCAAGGTCCCTTCCAGTTCTAGGAGATGGGATATCTCCATTAATTTATTTAAAGCCCTCCCTGGCTCCAGCCCCTGGGCTCCAGCTCTGGACTTCAGCCCCAGTATGGTGGGACTCTGGCTTAGAAAAATCCAGCAACTGTTGGTGGGTGTACTCTGAGGCCACCAAATAATTTCTTATGAGAACCGTTAACCCTATGGAACACGTTACAATCACAAGGAACAAGTGAGTGGGTAGGAATTTATGCAGAATGCTTGCCCCCAGGCAAGACCTGCCCCTAGTTTAGATATCGCTGCACAGAACCAGTAGCTCTTATATAGCACAAAACTACAGAAAATATTATGTTCCATGAAGTAACAGGAAACCAATGTTAAATTGATAATATCCCTCAATCCCCCACAAATGATAGGAAAAAAGCAAGAAACCCTTCAAAGGATAAGTCTGCATTTTATATATTATTTATATTAAAAAAAACAAGCATTTTATAAGAAAGAAAGAAAAATAATAGAAGAGAAAGAATAGTCCACTGAACAAATATGATTGAGGGGGACGAGACAGACATCTCATATCAAAACACACACATTCTAGGAATAGTCTGGCTAGTTTGGTTCTTTTCCTCATATACTATCTAGCTTATAGATAGTAGTGGTGTGCAAACACACACCACTGAGTCATTTGAACATTACGTCATCTTGTGGCTATGCATTTTAGCTACTGATATAGGCTCATAGTCATTTGCAATAATGTATTCTGTAGTATACGTTTTTCAGTACCTATGTGAAACAAACTGATATTGCTACCCTGTCCAAAGATCTGCCTTCCATCAACCAATAATTTACAGGTAAATCTAAACATCATTTCAAGTTTGCTACAACAGAAAAACTTTCGGAACATAAAAAGATCTATTATGTGAAGGAGATATTTAAATATGTTCTTGAAGTCCAGAAATAAGATGGGTGAACTTGAATGCCTAGTATTAAATGACAATATTGATATAACAGGCATCACAGAAACTTGGTGGAACAATGATAATCAATGAGACACAGTAATACCAGGATACAAAATATACAGGATTGACAGAGTAGGTCGTGCTGGTGGAGGAGTGGTATTATATGTGAAAGGAAGCATCGAATTCCACAAGAATTGAAAGAAGAATTCACTAAATTGCTAGACACACTCTTTTCTCTCCCAAATCGCAAGTGGGGAGCATCACGTACTAGAAAACCAAATTTTTAAGTTTCTCAGGAACAACATTCCTGCAGATACTACATCTAATTCAGCAGCCACCCAGATTTGGTCCTCATTGCATGATTAATCATTCAACACTCACAGAAGAGTTGAAACTATAGTAAAAATTGGATCAAGTATCTTTTTGTCCACCTTCTTCATTGCTGGGGAGATTGAAGGGTAGGACACCTCCCATGCCAAGGTCTGCTGATTAGTGAAACCACCAAAATCTGTACCAATTTGACTACACTGGCCCCCAGTATCACTTAGGTTTAATGTTTTGTCAATAAAATGTGAGGGAGGGGCGGCGGGAGGCAGGGGAAACAGGGTGGATCAACAATTTTTTTTAAATAAAATTGGATTTTTTATTTAAATTAAATAAAGGTTTATTTTTTTAAATAAATGTATTTAAATTAATTTTTTTATTGACAACTTATGTTAAGGCCTAAACTTTTTACAATATATTAAAATCATTTAAATTAAACACAAATAGCATTTGAATAGTATATGTTTGCTGCCAAGTTTTAAAGAAAGTCAAAACCACTGAACAGGTGGAAGTCACTGGCTAAGCACCTAGAAGCAGAGTTTGGTTGAAGTTCTAAGCCACCTTTTGACAGCAATAGGCTTTTCGGGAAGTACAAAGAGAATATTTTCTTCAGTTCAGTTTATTCAAGTAGTTTAGTTCAACGACTAGTTCATTCAAAGTTAGGAAACCACTTGGGAGTTGAAAAAGGCAGAAAAGTTTGTTTTCGTCTTCCAATTTCTGAATAAAAGTAAGAAAATGAGATGTACTACTTCTAAAATCTTGAAGGATATGTCAGTCTAAAACAATGAGTTCAGGTCACTAATTAAAGATAATATTTCCTTTGTTTAATAAATGTTTTAAATGCAAAACATGTTTTGTTAAACTTTTTGATAACTCTTTTCTTGTTTATCCAGCAGACTGCAGGTAGCTTTATTTAACTAAATAAAAAAAAAATCAAAAAGGTGTTTTTGTGCATTTTAACTGAATTTCCATCCAAATAGAACTTGCAACAAATGACAAGTAAAAATTTAATCTAATAAATAAATGCATCCTTCACCATTTTCTAACATAACAAAAAATGTAAAAATTAAGAATCTGAATAACTGTATGTTAAGCTATATAATTGCACAAATAAATGTATATGGTGTAGGCAGCAGGTTTAAAAACAAACAAAAGGAAGTACTTCTTCACATAATGCACCGTCAACCTCGACCTTGTTGCCAGGGGATGTTGTGACAGCCAAAACTATCACTGGGTTCAAAAAAAGAATGAGACAAGTTCATGGAGGCTATGTCCATCAATCGCTATTAGCCAAGATGGTCAGGGATGCAACTGTATGCTCTGGGTGTCCCTAGCCTCTGACTGCCAGAAGCTAAGAGTGGACAACAGGGGATGGATCATTCAATCATTGCCTGTTCTATTCATTCCTTCTGAAGCACCTGACATTGGCTACTGTCAGAAGACAGGATACTGAGCTAGATGGACCATTGGTCTGACCCAGTATGGCCATTCTTATGTACCCTTCCAGTTAGCAAAAAAAAAGTACCAAATTTAATAAACTGCTATATTTAGTTGAAAAGGAACTTTTTATTAAGTGGTTACCAACCAGTGAGAATCAACCTTTCTTTAGGAAAATAAAAAGTGCAAATGCAAAACACAATTAAAAATTAATTATTTAACTCAGGGTTTCCAGCTTGCTGATTTAATCAATCCACCCTGGGGGAAACAGACCCAAAGAAGAAATCCTCTTGATTTCATTGACCTCAGAAAAGTAGTAGGAATGTAGGATCTCCCGCAAAGCTTTTCAATATATTTCCTGTTTCTGAAAGTCATCTTCAGGTCTTCCTTGAAATGGGATCCACACACCAATGTAAGCAAAAGGTAGAAGAGTTAAAGATGTTGCACTTCACATCAAATTCCTCAAACACCTAAATAAGACGTGTGCCTTAAATATAGTCTCAAAAATTGGTTGAGGAGAGCATAATAAAAGAGTGATAGTGTAATACAGACCACCTCAGAATCAAGCACATGAGATTAAATACAATGACATTCCAAGGCTTCTCAAATGTTTCACACACCTTGATCACAAGGAGTAAAATATGTTAAAATTCCTTGGAAGGGCACAAAGCATTTCTGGCTAATTTCAACTTCCAATGAAAATCTTGAGAAGCAGAAACTGAACTATGTACACAAGGACTAAAGATATTACATGAGGCAGCACAGCCTTCATTCTGCCAATAACTCTAGAGGAGAGTTAGTACGTTTTTTAAAAATACTGAGTTAAGTAAGACAAGGTGAGTGAGGTTATAACTTTTATCGGACGAACTTCAGTTGGTGAGAAAGACAAAAAGTTGGTCCAATAAAAAAAATATTACCTCTCCCACCTTGTCTCTCTAATATCCTGGGTCTGACATGGCTACAACAACACTGCATACAACGAGTTAAGAAAGAGCAGTACTGAAAAGCATGTTGAGCGAATAGCAAGTTCTGCGTTTCCATGAAACTTTACTCCCAGAATTTTCCAGCAGGTTTTCAAGAGATAACAAAATCAATGAACCCTAAATCAATAGTGTTGTATGATCAGAACAATCTCACGGGCTGATCAGGTCTTGAAGGCACAGCTACTGAAAGTGACCTTTTCCATATTAACACTGTCACAGGCATCATATACATCACACCCATGAGCAAGGAGTATAAAGGGGTAAAATGGGAAAAAATATTCCCTCTTTAAAAGATTATCCTCAAACACAAAGACGTGAAGAGAAGGTTCTTTATTTTCATAGAAATGTATAGAGAACAGACACCATTGTTACAACATATGATACTAAAGTATGAGTTGAAGCACTACCAGACTATTGCCAGGAAAAAAATTGTTGATCTGCTGTACAAAATTTAAATAGAAAAAATTACATGTAGTTTCATTACAGACACAGCTGATAAAAATGGAAAGAAATATTAAGTTAACAAATGCAGACCTAGCTGAATGAAGAACCAAAATTACTTAACAACCCATGCCCATATTTAGAACGGTTATAAAACTGGATTGACACACTGCAAATGAAAAATACAAACTTGGTTGCAAAGAACATCTACCAAAACCAGAAATAACATAACTGCTTTTTTTAAATCTTGAAATAAATTACACCTTGCTAAAAACGTCAAGAATGTAGAAAATTAAAATGGAGCTTGCAAACAGATGTACATGGAAGGCAAAACTGATATTCAAACAGACCTAAATCCACGACTAGTTTACACAAGCAAAACGGCTTTAAATTAACCAGAATCATGCTTGTTTATACCAGCACTGAGTCCAGACAACAATTTTCATTTTCTTAAGAGGAGAATTTTAAATTATCTCACATACTAATAAGAATAGTCTGCACAAGATGGAACAAAATATGAATATTGAAAATGCTGGCTATTTAAATTATATCTTCAACATAAATATATATAGAAGCCTATAAATGTTGTATTAACCTTAACGTTGCACTGTTAGGAGTTTAGGACTCAAAACTCAGAAAATGCCAATGTTAAGGATGTGTGCACAGCCTCAACTCTGCCTTTTTGTTTGTTACAAAACATTATTTCATTCAGATGTCAACAATGAATACCCATAGGTATTTTTTCATCCCAAGTTCTAAGCACCCTTGCCATCAGTTAAGAACACATTACACAACTATTACAAGCCTGAAGACCAGCAAACCCATCCTTTCGTGCACTTAAAACCACCAGGCAGTAAAATAAAACCAAATATAACCAAAATTTTCCCTGCTTCAAATCTGCAAAGGAAACCCCATCCCCAGATCCTTCAGGCCTCCCCAAACGTCTGCTTAAAAGAGTGGATCCTTGCAGCACTGGAGATCAATACTACCAACTCTTGTGCACTCCACAGGCTAGCTTCATCAGCCCAGTGAAAATAATTCAGTCCATATCACCTCAGTAGCATTCTTAACTGCCTCACATACCCATTGAATAAGAGCATTGACAGCACAGAACCTTTCAGTAACCCACAAAGTATTGTTCATAGTGAAAATGTAATTGCTCAGTATTACTCTCCAAGATATCTCCAGAAGAAGGAAAAGCAGCCCAATCCACTCCCAATATGGACTTTGTATGTGCGCACATACATGTGTATACACATCTCCCTCAACACCACCTCATGATAGATCTAATATATGATCATGGGCCTCTGATAATTAACCAGGTCCAGGAGAATCAAGAAGAGCAACAATTGCACTATCTTTGATCTACTACAGTTGAAATTCCAATTTGCAAGAGTCAAGGAAGTCGGATTGCCATATATTTTCTTAGAGCTTTTTTTTTTTATCTCCACACCCTTTTTCATAATATTAATCAAGAATGGAAGATTAGATATCAATCAGTCAGTAGTTTACTAGATTGCCAGCATTGACAGATGTTAAAGTACGTGGTACTAGAGATATGCTAAAGATACGCTTCCTTTAATACAACTAACTCTAAGGAGGTAGTAAGAAACTCAAACAAAGGACCAAGTACTTTGCTTCTGGTCTTCAGCAACCGGGAAAGATAAGGATCCAAAGTACATATTGGGACAAGACTGTCCCAACACACACAAAGCTTACTCAGTGGCTCTCAACCAGGGGTCTGGGAGTCCTTGGGGGACCACAAACAGGTTTCATAGATCATAGAGCATGGACACTGTTAGACACGCTGGCACCCAGGTTAGAAAGCCCAAGCCCAGCTATCCACAGTTGAAGCCAAAGCCCAAGCAATTTAGCTTCATGGGGTCCCCAGTGGCATAGGGCTCCAGGCAACTGCCCTGCTTGCTACCCTCTTTATACCAGCCCTGACTTTTCTTCTACTGGATATGCAGAAAAACAGTTGTGATGGCACAGGTGGGCTGTGGAATTTTTATAGTGGGGGGGAAGGGGAGGGGGCTCAGAAAGAAAAAGGTTGAGAACCCCTGGCTTACATGACTAATTCTGGCTGAAATTCAAGCAGAAAGGACATACCACTGGGCTCTTCCAGATATTGCCCTGCCTCCACAGATGCAATTATAACCTACTATTTCTCAAATATATAAAAAATTGTCTATAACCTTAGAAAGAATTTTCATTCCTTTATATTTAACCTAATTTTTATTTTCATAATGACCTAGTATGTCTTTATTTGACTGACTTTTACAGTAAATTCTCTTCCTAGGTATGTATTTTAATAATTTTGTCAGTGTCCTTGCAGAGCTCAGGATAGAAACAAGAGAAAAGCTCTCATCCTGAACATGTCAGGAGTCCGGTGTAATACAACAGGAATGTGCCCGAAACAGATAGGTTATCATAACCTGTTTCGGGCACATTACATTTGTCAATACAGCTCAGATTTTCAGGGATAAAATTACAAGTGGAGCTGGTAGCAATGCCTATAGTTAAGGTCACCTAACCACTTTCCATTGTAATACCTTTCAGTTACTCATAACTGAGGGGGGAGGGATAGCTCAGTGGTTTGAGCATTGGACTGCTAAACCCAGGGTTGTGAGTTTCAATCCTTGAGGGGGCCACTTAGGGATCTGGGGCAAAATCAGTACTTGGTCCTGCTAGTGAAGGCAGGGGGCTGGACTCGATGACCTTTCAAGGTCCCTTCCAGTTCTAGGAGATAGGATATCTCCATTAATTTAATAACAACTTTAACAAACATTTATCGTTCAGAATGAAATGTCACATGCTAGGTGTTTGTCTCAGCCTCGATTCCTCCCCCCCCCCCGATATAAAATAGCTAAAAACAGTTTAACCATTTCCAAGAATAAAGATTAGGAAAAGGTATGTTGGTTTTGACCATCTTAAAAAATTATTACTACTTCACTAAAAGCTCTAGCATTCACATGCTTTGGAGCAGGGACTTGAGATTTGGCAGGACAGGGATGTGTGTCACCCTGGTATCAAAGATGTGTCTTTTGCTGTCCCCATTAAAAACATCCTAAAATTAGCCACGTTATAAGCCTCCAAAAAATTACAGTTCACACACACACTCAGAGGTTTTTAGAGTTTGGTAGCTAAATTCTCCAAAGAAGCATCTCCACACCCTCACAGCTCCTAAGTATGCCCACTCAATGACTCAGCATGCACCATCTCAGGACTGCAAGAAGTGAGTAGGATTTTTTCCCTCAAACAGCTCTTCTCAGCAGCAGGGGGCCAGGGTGGTGCCAAGCACCAGAAGGGCAAGCAGGGAGACTGTCTCGCCTATGCTTATATACCCCCAGGGCTGGCACCCAGGAAGCACAGAAGAAAAAGGGGCAACTTGACTTGAATGCAGGGAGAGAACCTGTGGGGACAGAACCTGACAAATGTGGGATGGACAGGAGCAGAGGAGTCAGAGACAGAAGCAGAATAATGCTGGAAGGACTGGACAGAAGCAGAGGGATACAAAGGCTGGAAATTGTGGCCAGTCAGTTTGGCCATATTATCCCAGAAGCAATGCCTGTAATTAGTTTCTTGTTTTGAAGATCCACTCGTCTGTTAGCACGGTGAGAAACGGATTGTATTTTTTTTTTGTTTTGTTAAGATGGTTAATTCAAATCACGTTTGTAAAACAATATTTCACAACTTCTCATTTTCCTAATCATCATGCAGATAAACAGTGGGGATCATGACATTAGGATAAGTAAGTAGCTTACGATTTTGCCTTGGAGAGAGAAACTCTTGCTGTTTTCCACTCCGCCCCCTCCCTTAGGGCTACGCAGTAGTAATAAATGAGAAAGTCCAGAGTACTTTATGATAGATAGTTAATGGTGCTGTGCCTGAGCCAACAGGCCTCTTTCCACAGCATCTGTCACAATTCATAGTCATTAGCATACCTTTAATGGTTTCTTTTCAAAATAATTTCTACTAGGGCATATAGAATATATCAAGGGGGAAAAATATCTGACATTGAAAAGGGAATTCCAAACATAGGCAAATGTTCTTGCCCATGTAAAACTTAGGAGTAAAATAGATCTTTTCAGTAAACATAGAGGATATATGAATACGCTGTTGGCTATTATTTTCCACACTTTAAAGTTGACTTTTGAAGCTAATTTTTGACCTCCAGAAAGTTTTTTTTATGCTTCTGATATCCCAGTGATGAGCCTCTTCCAGTGTTATTGTATTGCCCTTTTTGTATTTAGAGCACAGATACTAGTCTAACATCTTAACAAAGGAAATAGAAATGTATACAACACAAAGAGTGGTCAAGTTATTTGTACTGTGAAAGGCTGAACTGAAGGGCTGCCAACAGAGTTTTAAAAATTAAGTCACGATGGTAGACCTTATGATGATGGCTTAGAGTAACTGGTGTTTTGGTACAAGTGAGGAAAGACTTCACTAGGATATAAATCAGACTCTCTTTTAATGCTTTTGAAGGCTGGGAAAGAGGAGATTGAGGGTAGGAAGGAGGCCAGTGTTATTTCTACATTTAAATACTGGGGAGGTGCTCATAGTATGGTGATGGGGATCATACAAGTACCTAGATAAATAGATCAGTAAAGCCTGGCATGGTTTTTGCTTTGCTGTACTGTAACTAAATTGATATTTTGAATTTCCCCTTTCTCCCCTATCACCCACCCACTTGGAACATGAACACATACACAAAAAATCACAGCTATTTCTTACAGAAGTTTGTAAAGGTGGTATTGAGAACAAGATAGGTTCACTCATATCACTTTCTTTGAACACATTGGCCACAAGTGTCCTGTGGAGTTCAAGAAAAGGTAGGTAAGATTTTCATGCTAGTTTGGTGTGCACTAAAAGTCTTTTAGTATTTACTTTAGCTCATTTGACCTTATGGAAAAGCATAGACGGAAGGGTGCTAAAGGGAAAGCCCATGTATTCACCTTCAACAGGATTTCTTCCTAGCCTGATAGATTAATTTCTTGTTGGTTGAATAAAAATTCCTGTACTCCAGCTGGTGCATTGGAGGCTGTTGGAAATGGGACTCGTCAGACCGCCTTTCCTAGAAGACAGGCTGCCACTTCCTGCAGTAATAGCTGCAGCTTTCCAGTGGCCATTAAGGAAAGCATCAAATGCACTACAATGCAGTAGTGTTGAAATAATTATGGCATGACAAGAGACTGAAATTTGAAGAATTATCTTATTTTTGGCAGTTAGTTCATCTTTAATAAGCCTGGTCCTCTTTCCCCCCATTCCCATTCTTCTGCTACTAGCATTCACCATCTCTTTTCTAAAATTGTAGATTGAAAACTCTTCAGGGCAGTGGTTAGGTCAGTCTATTTCCCAGAGGCACCTAAAGCACATTTTGGGACACTATATAAGCAAATACAGGATTATAGTAATCATAATCATTATATAATTAGGTATAATCAGACTGTTGGTAACTTTTTGTTAACATCTGTTTAACTCAAACTTCTGACATTCACTTGCCTTTGTGAAAGATACAACCCCCCCCCTCAAACTCAGAGCTGTTAAACTGTCCATTCCTGTTCTCTAAATAGTCTTCCAGCAAAAATAAGACAGCCAAGACCTTATATTTATAGTAGGAAAAGGGAATAAACTATTTTAAAGTCCCCAAACATTTGTTGCATATAAATTTAAAAATTACAACAATAGTATTTCTTTGTAGGTCACCATTAAGTTCCCCCATACATTGTCTGAAGCCTCTCTGTCTCAGCTAGAACCATGAGCAAACCAATTTTATACCTAAATATTAAATAAGCCATACTGTGTAAAAAAGCAAGGACAAACCACATTTAAAAAAAATAAAAAAGAACCCAACCCAAAGGATAGACATTACTTATGCTTAAACTGTAGTTAATACAGAAAGGAGCATCACTGTGGGAATATAGAACATTTTTCCATCTCATTTTTACCTTATTATAAATATTAAATACTAAAAAAAGATTTCACATTTAGTTTAATAGTTTCTCTCTCTCACACACAAACCTCCAACTTTACATTTAATTGCCATAGCACCAAATATCAGCCTTCAAAAGTATATAAAGAAATCTCTTTAGTCAACATCATTCTATGAATAGGCAGGCTGGATGGAATGTTCTTCATCCGTGTGTTCACGCTGAAGGTCAGACAAGTTAGTTCAATATCATACTGCATTCAAGACAGCAGAATCTGTGACATAGTCCACCCCCAATCCAGACTTATGATGTACTGCAGAATAAGCATTCATTGGAGAAAAAAAATTCCAAAAAGTTTCTTGGGGGTTCGTCTTGAAAAATTGTTTTGTGGAGAAGCTAATTTTCAAAAAATACTATAGATATGAAATCAGAGAGTGTTGGTGTTCCTTTGTGCAACAGTATGAACTGCCCTATTCGCCATTTGTCTTCCAAGAGTTAGTGTTGCCTGATGATGACAATGTAAATGTAAACTACTTAACTACTAATAGTTTAAAAAACATCCCAGTCATGTGCTTATCTATCACAGCTGGATGTAGTTGTCGATCTAGTGCCTTGCTGACTGATGTCATGAATTACTGAGGTAGGGGAACTAGGATTTCAAACCTCTCCCCAAAAACAGGGTCACCCCTTAAGTGCCAACCAAGCATGAAGAGTAACTCATCCCCTTCTGAAAGGCCCAAAGCTTCCACCACCTTCTGGGTGCAAATATCCTAGCCATATCCCACCCACACCTTACTGACTGCAAAAAGGCCCAAGTGTCCATTCCAGCTTCCCAACCGCTCTCGATAACTTCTACTGTGCAACTACACACTGTCAATATAAAATCAGCAGCACATGGAAAATATGGGTGTAGAGTAAATTAAACTTAACATACCAAAGTAAACCACAAGGAATGATGTATTTATGGCATTTTTCGTATTCAATAAGATCCTCCATTTCTTAGTTTACGTGAATCTGCAGCAGAATTCAGCAGTGGGATATTGAAAAGGACACTTACTGAAGAATTTAGGTTTAGCTTGCTGCAGAGTCCTGACTACAACTAACATTCCAAAGGTACATTGAAAGAATGTCGTAAATCTGCTGATATCATGGTCACTTTTATATGGCCACCCATAACTTTTATATTATACAACTAGCTGGAAACCTTTGTTCCAATTTTGTTCATTTTAGAATGTAGGCACATACTCCCAGGTGGTGTACCAATCAAAATCTCCACACTGGACCATGAAAAATTATTTTAGGGCTGTTCTGAATTAATGATTTTTCATTCATTGCTCAATTATTTATTAGGTAACTCAAAACTGTTTTTATTTCTTGCAGGATAAATTAACCTTCCTTCTCATATCTTGTATTTCAACCCAAGAAAAAAATATAACCAATGTATTCTAGGAGAAAAATGTGTCAAGCCAAGACAGTAAGCTATTCTAATAAACAACTATACTACAAAATCAGAATGCGAGTCCTAAGACTTGGCAAGTTATTTTGTCAAAATTGAGGGGACTTTATTTGTTACATTTAAAGATTTCTGTCAGGGGAACATGTTTTAATCCACTACGCGCATTTGTACCATGTCATTTACAAGGACGAAACCTGACAACTTTTTGATTTGACTTTTGTTGTGTCACGCAACTGGCAGGGTATACACACTCCAAAGGCCCAGAAGTAATCAAGCGGGGGAGGAGGGGAGAGAATATGTATACACATGCACTGTGCTGAAAACTAAAGGAGAATGTTATTTAAAACTTGTTCCTTTATGATGTCTGGGGACAGAAATGGGTCTAACCTCTTTCTAATGTATTGAGTCCCTCAAGAAAAAGCAAAAATATACATATAAAGGATCAATATGTTTTCTTGTTGCCTGTGCATGACAAGGAGTGATGGGGCTCATTTGAAGAGACAGCACAGTACATCTTTTAGTGATTCAATAAAAAAAAAAAGTAGCGGCAAGAATAAATCACTTCATATATGAAGGAAGCAAAAGGAGAGTATTAAGCTTCGAATTAAAAATTAACTCCATTTGAATTCAACAGAAAGAACAAATGGATGGAATAGCAAAGTTTGTTAAGTGCTACATGAGCTGAATGCTGGGATAAAACCTTCCTTAATTTTATCTCATATTATCTTGGACCTAACTACTATTGAAAAATTAAGAACAGACGCCAAACTCTCTTTAAACGTTGCGTGGAGTAAAAGCAGAGTCAACTCAAGATCCAAACAATTTTTAAATAATGATAATGAATATTTTTTTAGGTCCTACACCTGCCCCCCATGACACCTGACAAATATGGTGATTTTACAACTCCATTTCACTATTTATTTTCTTTTCCTATCCATGGATTTTTCAAATAGCAACAAACACTGGAAAACACTATTCAGGGAAAACAATTGAACCAACTATACACAGAGTGCTGTTAAATGCACAAAATACACAAACTGGAAAAAAGAATATTATTTTTATTGCTTCATACAGAAGAATGTTCCATTACCTGAATTAATGTTGTAGTTGACAAAATGAGGATAAGAAACGGAAGCAGCTCACTCATCTTAGTTCAAAAGCACCCTAAGGGAGGGTTTCAGAGTTGAAATAAAACAACCATTTAACTAGTAAACAGCTCAAATGACAAATCATAGTGGGATTACAACCTGCAGCAGGAAATGTAGCCTCATCTACAGGCCATTTTAAATTATCTTTACTATTTAACTTTCTCAGGAAAAATAAATTACCTACTACTGTTAATAATGTAATTTTACACATACATGTGTTTTAAACATTTCTTCAAGGTACTGACACATACCATGCCCAGGTAAGAAAATCATTTGCTATCAAATATATGGGTAGGAATATTCAACTCCTGGACACAAGCTCATGAGAAAGAAATTGCTGATCACCATTTGCCCAGTGATGACCTATTTCTGGGGGGAGCAAAGTTTTGCTTATTCTTTTGATATCACTGAAGAATGTGCTAGATGCCCCCAGAGCAGATAAAAATACATGCTCCCTAACCCAAAAACTTAATATGACATGAGGCAATATTAGGGGTACGCAGCACAGAAGGGAGATGTTTCAGATGAGGGGAAGAGACAGCGCATCCCAGGAAGGACAGGGGCAACACCACTAAGATTGGTCTTATTCAAATGAAGATTAGCACTAGTATGATGGAGCTTGTTATTTTCAAAAAATTAGGTGACTTTGTTAGCTCTTTTCTTGTAAATGCCACAGCACAAGTGCGGCTACAGGAGGTATTTAAATGGGATGAGGAGGGACATTGTGGACCAGTTCAAAGGACATTCTATATATTGGAACAGCACAGGAACAGCTGTGGAAGAAATATTGCTCGAGCATGCAGGGGTGTAATCAGGAACGCCAAAACACAACTGGAGTTGCAGCTAGCAAGGGATGTGAAGGGTAACAAGAAGGGTTTCTACAGGTATGTTAGCAACAAGAAAAGGGGGAGGCAACCTAGTGACAGATGATGTGGAAAAAGCTGAAGTATTCAATGCTTTTTTTTGCCTCAGTCTTCACAGACAAGGTCAGCTCCTATACTACTGTCCTGGGCAACACAAAATGGGGAGGAGGTGAGCAGCCCTCAGTGGTGAAAGAACAGGTTAAGGACTATTTAGAAAAGCTGGACATGCACAAGTCCATGGGTCCAGATCTAACGCATCCGAGGGTGCTGAGGGAATTGGCTGATGTGATTGCAGAGCCATTGGCCATTATCTTTGAAAACTCGTGACTATCGGGGAGGTCCCGGACAATTGGAAAAAGGCAAATCTAGTGCCCATCTTTTAAAAAGGGAAGAAGGAGAACCTGGGGAACTACAGACCGAACAGTCAACATGGATTCACCAAGGGCAAGTCACGCCTGACCAACATGATTGCCTTCTATGATGAGATAACTGGCTTTGTGTATATGGAGAAAGCAGTGGACGTGATATATCTTGACTTCAGCACAGCTTTCGATAGGGTCTCCCACAGTATTCTTGCCAGCAAGTTAAAAAAGTATGGAATGAACTAATGGACTATAAGGTGGATAGAAAGCTGGATAGATTGTTGGGCTCAACGAGTGGTGATCAACGGCTCAATGTCTAGTTGGCAGCTGGTATCAAGCGGAGTGCCCCAGGTGTCGGTCCTGGGGCCGGTTTTGTTCAACATCTTTATTAATGATCTGGATGATGGGATAGATTGCACCCTCAGCAACTTCACGGATGACACTAAGCTGGGGGGGAGAGGTAGATACGATGGAGGGTAGGGATAGGATCCAGAGTGACCTAGACAAATTGGAGGATTGGGCCAAAAGAAATCTGATGAGGTTCAACAAGGACAAGTGCAGCAGAGTCCTGCACTTAGGACGGAAGAATCCCATGCACCACTACAGGCTGGGGACCAACTGGCTAAGCAGCAGTTCTGCAGAAAAGGACTGGGGATTACAGTGCACGAGAAGCTGGATATGAGTCAGCAGTGTGCCCTTGTTGCCAAGAAGGCTAACCACATATTGGGCTGCATTAGTAGGAGCATTGCCAGCAGATCGAGGGAAGTGGTCATTCCCCTCTATTCGGCATTGGTGAGGCCACATCTGGAGTACTGCACCCAGTTTTGGGCCCCCCACTGTAGAAAGGATGTGGACAAACTGGAGAGAGTCCAGCGGAGGGCAACGAAAATGATCAGGGGGCTGGGGCACATAACTTACAAGGAGAGGCTGAGGGAACTGGACTTGTTTAGTCTGCAGAAGAGAAGAGTGAGGGGGGATTTGATAGCTGCTTTCAACTACCTGAAGGGAGGGTCCAAAGAGGATGGAGCTTGGCTGTTCTCAATGGTGGCAGATGACAGAACAAGGAGCAATGGTCTCAAGTTGCAGTGGGGGAGGTCTAGGTTGGAAATTAGGAAACACTATTTCACTAGGAGGGTGGTGAGGCACTGGAATGGTTACCGAGGGCGGTGGCGGAATCTCCATCCTTAGAGGTTTTTAAGGCCCGGCTTGACAAAGCCCTGGCTGGGATGATTTAGTTGGGATCGGTCCTGCTTTGAGCAGGAGATTGGACTAGATGACCTCCTGAGGTCTCTTCCAACCCTAATCTTCTATGATTCTATGAAACAGACAAATGGAGTGCAGGGGAACATATGAAGACACAAGTCTGGGTAAGTAGGGAAGAAGAGGAGGAATTCTGTAAAGAGTGGAAGGCAATGACTAGGGCCCTGCCAAATTACAACCATGAAAAATGTGTCACAGACCATGAAATCTGGTCTCCTCTCTGTGAAATCTAGTCTTTTGTGTGCTTTTACCCTATACTATACAGATTTCACAGGGGAAACCAGCATTTCTCAAACTGGGGACCCTGACCCAAAAAGGAGTTGCGGGGGGGGGGGGGGTGAGTGTTGCAAGGTTATTTGGGGGGGGGAGGGTGTCGCAGTATTGCCACCCTTACTTCTGCACTGCCTTCAGAGCTGGGCAGCCGGTGAACAACGGCTGTTGGCCGGACGCCCAGCTCGGACGGCAGCACCCCACAAGCAGCAGCACAGAAGTAAGGGTGGCAATACCATACCATGCCACCCTTTCTTCTACGCTGCTGCTGGCAGCTGCTCTTCCTTCAGAGCTAGGCTCCCAGCCAGCAGCCGCTGCTCTATGGCCGCCCAGCTCTGAAGGCAGCGCTACCGCCAGCAGCAGTGCAGAAGTAAGGATAGCGCAACCCCCCTACAATAACCTTGCGACACCCTCCCCACGCCCCCAAATCTTTTTTGGGTCAGGACCCCTACAATTATAACACTGTGAAATTTCAGATTTAAATAGCTGAAATCATAAAATTTACGATTTTTAAAACCCTATGACTGTGAAATTGACCAAAATGGACCGTGAATTTGGCAGGGCCCTAGCAATGACAGATTGAAGCTTGAACTTGATGGTGTAGAGAAGGGGGAGACAGAAGAGGGATTCAAAGGGAGAAGGATCACATGGTCAGATAGACAAACAAAGAATGCATGACCCTAGTATCTGCATTTTTGTACGCACTGCAGAGGGGTTATGTGGGTGTCACGGAAGCCAGTGAGGAAGTGGTTACAGTAATCAAAATGGAAGATGAGGCTCTAGACAAGTAACAATTGCAGAGTACTAGCAACTGAGTGACAGAAGAGTTTTGATCTTTAAAATTTTGTCAAGAAAGAAGGGGTAATATGAGGATACAGACTGAACGTGAGGCAGGAGTTAATGATATAAAAGGGAAAAATATTCACCTATAGTTCTGATGAAAAGAGATCTTCAGGTAAACAGGACTCTCGTTTTTGATTCCACAGTGTACTCCAACTGTTGCTTTCATGCTGAATAAGCAAAAAGCTAGGGGTGAAAATCCTGGAGGAAAAGGTATCCTTAGATAAGTGATACCACTAAGTTTTCTAGTGTATTTTGTTTTTTTAATGGATATGGCATGAGATACATGCTCATCGGTTTGTTGAGAGCACTGCTAAGTGAAAAGCCCTTAAACTCTAAGAGAGCTGATTATTTTCCTTAAAATCTTTCATTATCCAAGGTGAAAGGATTTTTTAAAACCACAAGGCTTGGCAATTTTAGAAGCGAGAATGTTATTATTATATACAGTAGGGTACAGTATGTTTGGGAATGAGTCACTAGTACCATCTCCAAATGGTACTCCATAGTAAAACATTTGAGATGCTTTTAGAAGCAGCAAGTAATATGGTTCCAGCTTCATGACAGCCCTCTCTCATTTGAAAGCCATGCCATGATAATTACCCACAGCAGAACCTTCTCCTCTGGAACCCTCAACACTTCACATCCTCTCCTGTGGCTAGCCAGAGGAATTTACCACATCCTCAGCACTCATTCCAGACTTCCCACGTTTCCCAGGCAATCTGTCAGTCTCTTCTTAAAAAACAAACAAAACGTGCACTCCACCCCATACACAGCATGTTGTGATAGTCTTACTAGGAGATATTCTTGGTTATGAGAATAATGTTACACTAGTAATAGTGCACATATGAATACCATGTCTTCCACAAAAAGAATGAACGTGTCTTTTTTGACAAATCCTCTCTCCTTTTGGAGGTGCTCTGAGTATCTCTTCATGGTATATGCTGACAACCAATAAAACTGTGGTCACAAATGGGAATGGGACACTTGAGTGATCGTAACAGTAACACAGAGTTATGGTGAATGTTCCCCACCAAGCCAATGGACAGAGACCCTAAACAGAACAGCTATCACAAGGGTGCTGGGTGACAACACAAAACCACTGTAACTAATATTGCCCCGTATTGTTTCCAAACTTTATCTAATTTTCCACTCTGAACACAGCTAAGAACCTTTACTTCTACTCTGTTGTAAGTAATCATAAATTATTGTCACTGATCATGTTTAAAAAAAAAATATAGCTTCGCCCTGTCTACGATAAGTAATCACATTCTGCTTTGGGCTATGTAGCTTACTTCAAATTATTTCAGAATCATCTAAAAAGACACATTTTTCTATTAAAATGATGAATGGGATAAATGAGGTATGTAATAAATACTCATTTGTAAACAGACTTCTGTTCTCTCGAGGACAACACCTTACCTCACTGTGTATATCTTCCCTCGGGTATTTTCTAGTGACATCACTACTCTAAAATATGGTTCGTATAGGACTGTTAGGAAAGAGCAAGAACAGTCAGAATATAATCTCTTTATGGAAAACAGGGAACCTCCTCTTAGTAAAGCTAACAAACTGAGGACAGGTAAAACAGGCCACTAAAGCAAAAGGTCATTGCATAGAAAGTATATACGGTGACTTGGAGCAATCACCCAAGGATGAAGGGGAGAACATCTGAATAGTCAAGTCACACGAGAGGAAGACATTCTCTTTGAATAAAACGTATTCATTTGTGACAAATGGGTCAAATTCATTCCTAATGTAACTCCACCAATCTCAGTGATGGTAAATCAAGGGAAGTATGTGGTCTATTGATTTCAGTGTTCAGAGTAAAAAGGGAAGCATTATATATCTCACATGTGATTTTGCTCGGCAAAAATATCCAATAAACTGATTAGTGCACTCACTTAAATGGCAAAAAAAATATTACTTTTAATAGAAGGATGTTTTTTACCATATAGATTTTTTTTAAATAAAGAGAAAAAATATGAGACTTTTTAGCATAAAAACATTTATAAAATTTAAACAAAGATTTAATTAAGTAACACTTGCTCCCATTTTAACATTGGGACAATACATAATGGCAACTTTTAAAATATATAAAAGTGTGGATGGAGATCCATAATGATAATGATAATCAACTTTTAATGTTATGGTTAAAGCAAATGGACAGAACAATATTTCTCTACTCTTCAACATGAAATGAGACTATAATGTCACTGGCAGCTCAGTAAAACTGTTTTCCAACATGTAAGGTCTTAATGACAGCTCATTTCAGTCCAGGTAGCGAAGCAAATATGTTAACGGTAAATGCCTGGTCATTATAAGGAAATGGAAATATGCACTTTGGTTATCTATAGATTTTTTCCTCCATGCTGTCCCTATCTCACCCTGACACTCATGATTCGAGTGATGGAATGTCAATAAGCTATTTATGGCAAAGTTACCACATGTAAAACGCCACAACAAGAGAAAGCCCATTTGGTCTGCACACAATTTTGAGATGAAGAAAAAGTTTTTAAAACACAGGCTTCCAAAAATAAAAGGTTTCATAGGATGAGAGGTCTGCCACTAAGAACGCTAATTTAGAATTCTCAGAGCATCCCAAAACTCTATACTAGGACCTCAGCTACAAAAGCACTTGCCAGGAAAAACAACACCAATGCCAAAATTAAGTTTGTTGAGATTAAAATCAAAGATAGACAATTAAGTCTTTCCTCGGGAACACCACCCATGGGGAACGGACGAGGGAATGACAAACAGGAGGGTATGACAGAAAACTATTATTTGGACGTTTTATCCTTCATTTTGTTCAGTATTTAGATCTCTAGAGAGAAAGGCCATAAAACACATAATACAGAATTAATTATATATCCTTACAAACCTATCACCACAGTAAGTGGACCCTTCAGACTAATGCAGGCACTTCCTTAGTATGATTCTGATACAAGCAATTCATTTTGCACATTGGTGAAAACAATCCCAACACAATTTTCACACAGTGAGGCTACATTAGCACTTCTGGCAGTAAAACTTTTGTCAGTCAGGGGTGTGAAAACACACACCCCTGGCCGACATAAGTTACACTGACATAAGTGGCTGTGTGGACAGCGCTGTGTCAGGGGGAGAGTGTCTCCTGCCAACATAGCTACCGCTTCTCATTGCAGGTGGTTTAATTATGCCAACGGGAGAGCTCTCTACTGTCAGCACAGAGTGGCTACACAGGAGACCTTTCAGCGGCACAGCTGAATTGGTACAGATGTGGGTATGACTAAGGGTCACACAGATCCTAGATGTGGGTATTACTAAGAGTCACAGCTGCACACTAAGCAGTGTGGCCAACTTTCACGATTTTGTCATGAGCCTCATGATTATTGTTTGACTTAAAGTGCAGGCTCCTGGAGTCAAGAGGATATGTGATGATTTCAGCCTTCATTCTTAAAGAAAAAGTAAGTTTCTAGCCCTCGTGGCTGTGGAGAAAGCTTCAAAATGTGACCCTAATGCACCCTAAAGGCTCAAAAAGCAGAAGGTTATTAAAAAGAATACCAAATCTATTATTTTTACATAATCTCATGATTTTTGGTGAGCCTGATACATGACTTTTGAACATTTGCAATACTGCACTAAGGAAAGATAGGTTTAGGCTAGGTATGAATGGCTTTTAATGCAGATCACTGGAGTTTGGAAGAGACTGCCAAAGGAATCTACAGCAACTAGATTTAGCACTTGCAAAGCACTTTTCAAATGTGAACAAGATTAATCAAATTCGGCTAGGTAGGTAAGTACTGTCCTTGTTTTACAGATGGCCCACCCAGTCACCACATGGGTTGGAGGAGGGGCAAGAGAAACTTTCACTGAAGCAGTAGCAGCAGCTGCCAGGCAGTTAGTGAGGAGCAGCATGGACCAATCCAGCCAGGACCTTCCCCGTTGGACACAGTTTGGACCCAGGTCTAAACAGAAGATCCCGCCCTTCTACACAGAAGAGTTATCTTTGCCTCATGCATCTGTAACGCCGACCCACAGAGGGGTGTCAGCAGCAGGGTTCAAACTTGGGACCTCTGAAGCTAAATACATGAGCTTCTTCCGTATAAGCTAAAAGACACATCTCTTAGCCAAGGCTGTACCAGGCTCATCAATCTCTAGCTGGCCTAGCCACCATGTGAGGGGAACAGAGCACCACTCCCAGCAAGCAGGGGTTACATATTTAAGGCCTCCTCCAATCATATGTAGGGCCCTACCAAATTCACAGTCAGAGGGTTTTAAAATTGGTCAATTTCATGTTTTCAGATGCTGACATCTAAAATTTCACAGGCAAGGAGCACCCCGCAGCCAGGGGAAGACTCCAGGAGATGGAGGTGGATCTGATTTCCCCCATGCTGCTGGGAGCCTTCAGAGCTGGCAGTAGCCAGGGAGCTTCCTGCAGCTGGGGGAGATACCCGGAGGTGGGTCTGAGCTCCCCGCGAGAGCGGCTGTGCAAGGGAAGAGGAAGTCCCGTTCCTCCCCAGCCCAATGGACTAGCAGCTGGAGCCCAGTGAACGGTAGGAGCCCCCAGCTGGGTGCCCCCTGCTCTGCCCATCCAATAGCTAGATTTCACAGGGGAGATCTGATTTCACTGTCCATGATGTGTATTTCACAGCCATTAATTTGGTAGGACCCTAGTCATATGGACTGGGAAGGTACTAAGGAAAAACTACTTCAGTAGTAACACATCAGAACCAAAGGAGCACCAGGGCCCTCTAAAGACTCAGGATTTCAGTGATCATAGAATCATAGAATATCAGAGCTGGAAGAGACCTCAGGAGGTCATGTAGTCCAACCCCCTGCTCAAAGCAGGACCAATCCCCAACTAAATCATCCCAGCCAAGGCTTCGTCAAACCTGACCTTAAAAACCTCTAAGGAAGGAGATTCCACCACCTCACTAAGTAACCCATTCCAGTGCTTCACCACCCTCCTAGTGAAAAAGTTTTTCCTAATATCCATCTAAACCTCCCCCACTGCAACTTAAGACCATTGTTCCTTGTTCTGTCATCTGGTACCACTGAGAACAGTCTAGATCCATCCTCTTTGGAACCCCCTTTCAACTACTTGAAAGGAGCTATCAAATCCCCCCTCATTCTTCTCTTCTGCAGACTAAACAATCCCAGTTCCCTCAGCCTCTCCTCATAAGTCATGTGCTCCAGCCCCCTAATCATTTTTGTTGCCCTCCGCTGGACTCTTTCCAATTTTTCCACATCCTTCTTGTAATGTGGGGCCCAAAACTGGACACAGTACTCCAGATGAGGGCTCACCAATGCCGAATAGAATCATAGAATATCAGGTTTGGAAGGGACCTCAGGAGGTCATCTAGTCCAACCCCCTGCTCAAAGCAGGACCAATCGCCAGACAGATTTTTGACCCAGATCCCTAAATTGCCCCCTCAAGGATTGAACTCACAACCCTGGGTTTAGCAGGCCAATGCTCAAACCACTGAGCTATCCCTCCCCCAGACAGTCCCCCAATCTGCTGGCAATGCCCCTACTTATACAGCCCAAAATGCCATTAGCCTTCTTGGCAACAAGGACACACCGTTGACTCAAATCTAGCTTCTCGTCCACTGTACCTCCTAGGTCCTTTTCTGCAGAACTGCTGCCTAGCCACTCGGTCCCTAGTCTGTAGCAGTGCATGGGATTCTTCCATCCATGACAGTACTCCAGTCATGTGATTTATCCCTCCAGGTCTCTGTTATTCCAGTCACATCCTAATTCCATGATTGTGCCAGGACTTCCAGTTCTCCCTGCTTGTTTCCCAGGCTTCTTGCATTTGTGTATAGGCACTTAAGATAACTCGCTGATCGTCCTGCTTTCTCCCTTCCTGCACTCTCCTGCTCGTGCTTTCTCCCGGCATCCCACTTCCCCACTTACCTCAGGGGTTTGGTCTCCTTCCCCCAGTGAACTTAGTTTAAAGCCCTCCTCACTAGGTTAGCCAGCCTGCTTGCAAAGATGCTCTTCCCTCTCTTCATTAAGTGGAGCCCGTCTCTGCCTAGCACACCTTCTTGGAACACCATCCTATGGTCAAAGAATCCAAAGCCTTCTCCCCGACACCAGCTGCGTAGCCATTCATTGACTTCCACGATTCGACGGTCTCTACTCAGGCCTTTTCCTTCCACAGGGAGGATGGACGAGAACACCACTTGCGCTTCAAATTCCTTTATCCTTCTTCCCAGAGCCATGTAGTCTGCAGTGATCCGCTCAAGGTCATTCTTGGCAGTATCATTAGTGCCCACGTGGAGAAGCAGGAAGGGGTAGCGATCCTAGGGCTTGATGAGTCTTGGCAGTCTCTCTGTCACATCGTGAATCCTAGCTCCTGGCAAGCAGCACACTTCTCAGTTTTCCCGGTCAGGACGACAGATAGATGACTCAGTCCCTCTGAGGAGAGAGTCCCCGACCACCACCACCCGCCTCCTTCTCTTGGGAGTGGTGGTCGTGGAACCCCCATCCTTAGGACAGTGCATCTCATGCCTTCCAATCAGTGGACTCTCCTTCTGCTCCCTTCCCTCAGATGTATCATCTAGTCCACTCTCCGCATTAATACCTGTGGAGAGAACATGAAAACGGTTGCTCACCTGTATCTGCATTGCTGGTACATGGACGCTCCTCTTTCTTCTTCTGGAGGTCATATGCTGCCAAATTTCATCACTGTCCTTCTGTCCCCACTGCGCAGCCTGCTCTGATTCTTCAGAATGTTGTGCCCATAGAAACATATTCTGATGTTATAGTCTCGTTTCGTATTTGCACTTAGAACCAGCCACTGGGGTCAAAACACTCTTCTAGCCCCAAGAACATCCGAGGAAACAAAAGGAGACTTCTCTTCCCTGCCCTGCCCCCTTCACACCCTTCTGCCCCCACCAAAGGGAAAAAAGTCCCAAAGCAGAGGGGAATTTGGGGAAGAGGAGAGGTACGGTCCTGGATGTTGGAGGAAGACATGTTAAGAACAAAGTTAGCAATGCTGGAGGGTGGCATTAATGTTAATGATAGAGCACAGGTTTAAATGGGGGATTTGCAAAGGATAATTTTTTAAAAAGTTCTCCATCTGTCCACAAAGCAAGTCTGAGTAACCACATGAGACTACATCGCCATGGATTTATTACCATCTTCCTCTTCCTCCCTTCTCTCCAATTGTTTGTTGTAGACATCTGTTGCATCTTGTATTAATTAGACCATAAGCTCTTCAAGGCAGGGTTTAATGTTTTCCCATGTGCTTGTATAGTACCTAGCACAATTGACCCCATCACCGGGGAGCGGGGGGGGCCCTTTGGGTGCTACCACAATACAGAATATTAAAACAGCGGAGGAGAGAGGTTAACTGGCCAAAAATTACAGACACAGCACTCAGAAATCCCTTTTCTGTGGAAGTATAAACAGCAGAAGTATTATCATTTAAAAATGGATACATTATTTAACATTGTGATACAAGGACCTCTTCAGTGCCAACCACCAGATGGCAAGGAGTATATAGAGATACAAGGATTCCTTGGATTCACCAAAAGAATGTCGCAAAGGTCTCTAATGAAAGCCTATGTCACACTGATCATCATAATCATTGTGAGATGTTTGTATAGAAAATATGTGAAGAGTTATTTTTATATCTATATCCATATCCATATACATATATATACACACACACAAAAAATTATCGTCTCTTGCTCTGTGAGTTAAGACAGGTCACCAAAAGGAAATCCACATACTCCTGGCTGGGTAGGGGCGGACAAGTGCTTATCTCACCCTGCTTAGTCATATGCAAATTGAGTATTGTATCGGTCACAACGAACGAACGCCCATTTAGAATCTGAGTAAAATGCTAATATTTTGGGCGGGAACTAGAGGGAAAAACAAAAACTGCAGGAATTATCCTGTTAGGAGTAAGACAATGAACTTTTGAAAGTATATTTGGGGTACAGATGAACCCCCTAGGTATTCTCTCAATCTGTGAGGAAAAGATGTCAGTAATCTTATGAGAAGGGGTTTCAACAAAAATGGTTGAAAATGCTGGGGAAAGAACTTGATTTCCTCTATCATAACCATAACATTTTTCTTTAAACTATTAAAACAATTAAGGATCAGTAATGGACATTCATTTTTTATAGCACCATAGGCATGTGCAATGATTTACAAATAATAATATGAAAAGACTTGTCCCATGGATCTTACACTCCAGATCAAGTTAAAGAAAAGATAAAAAGAAGCGTTAAACTAATTGTATAGTGTCAGAGGTTTTCATGTGACTTTAAGGCGGGGCCATATTTATGTGTCTGCAGCAAAGAGATTATAATTTAATTTGGATGAATGGTAATACCAACATTTAAATATGAAGTGTGAGAGATGGAGCCAACAGAGTAAACTGACCAGCAGCAAACAAAGAGAGTAATGGCCTTTAAAAAAATTTAAAGGACAGTGAGTATTACTTGGTACCTGAGAACACAGCAGGTTGCCCATAGCCACACATTTAGGCTTTGTCGATCGGCGGGTAGCAATCGGTTTTTCGGGGATCGACTTACCGCATCTAGTCAAGACGCGGTAAAATCGATCCCTGATCGCTCTGCCGTCGACTCCGGAAATCCACCTCGGCAGGAGGCGGCAGCGGAGTCGGCGGCAGCGGTCGACTTTCCCGCGTCCTCACCGCTAGGTAAGCCGACCTAAAATACGCAACTTCAGCTACGGTATTCACGTAGCTGAAGTTGCGTATCTTAGGTCGGAACCCCGCTGCAGTGTAGACCTAGCCTTAGACAGTTTACATTTATTTAGATTAACTGTTATGTTATATTATATAGATTAATTAGATTATCAGGGAACTAGAACAGATCAATAGCTGCTTTGTTTCTTAATAAAGTTTGAAAAATGGCAAAGTTGACACCTGACAGTATTTAGGTAAATGAATGAATTACAATAGTAACAACAACAATTTAGCACTAACATAGCACTTTTCACGCAAAGGTCTCTCAACATGCTTCAAAAATTTACAGATTGAAAAATTAAGGTGCAGAGAAGTTACCTGACTTGCCCAAATCACACAGCAAGCCACTGGCGGAGAATTCAGAGAGCTGACTTCTGTTCCCAAGCACAAAATCTGTGCCACAGCCAATTGGATAGGCTGCCTCTACATGCAAGACATGTATTGTACACACCATAGGACCATCCCAAATTCCAGGCAATGGTGCCCGCATCACCATAAGGCAGTGAGATTCTCTGAATGAAGGTCCACATGAAAAAAGATTGCATAGGATTTTTAAACATTACATTATTCCATTCCCTCCCTCCCTAACAAATGATGCATGCATCTTCCTTTCCAGCTACATCTCAGCTTGAAACAAATCCTCGCCCTCCAGCCAGTAAATACAAAATTAATCAACAATGAGTTCTTGATTGTTTCACTAGGCAGATGTGGCTGATGCATTCTAGGCTAAGTGAAACCTAAGAATGAAAAGTGACATTTCTGCAAAATAACCTGTTTTTTAAATTTGTAATAAGAAAAAGCCTCAGTGTTCAGAATTTTCAGAGAAAATAGGCCTTTTTCCACATGCAGGTATCAGGTTTTGTTTGTTTTTTGCAGGTCGGAAGGGTGATGTCTCTCTCTCAACAGGATGAATAAATGAATTACAGAACCAAATAAGTTAAGAAAAACAAAAAGCCGGTTAAGCCCATACAAAACTTTGTTCAAAGCCTCCAAAGCTTTGTTCAGCTAGTATAACAAAAATCTCTTGGTTTATGCAAGGTTGCACAGACAATCTACTCCAACTGGCAATGCATGTTACATGGGTTGAACATGAATGTGTGTATTTTAGCTGCACTTTAAGGTTCTCAAACATGTGCTGACCATCTTTTTTATAGTTCTCAGAAAGGGAAAGTCTCCAGGGTTATTTTTGAAGATTATGCATGTACTTAATTTCTACTCACATGAGCAGTCCCTTTGATTTCAATGGGAATGCTCATATGAGTGAAGTTAACCAAATGCATAACCGTTTGCAAGATAGAGCCTTAGATTTTTCCAGCTGGCAAACACCCATTTGTTCATTGCTTATACTCAATTTTTTTTTTTTTTTTTTTTTTTTTTTTTTTAGCAAAATGGTGCTTTCAAGCCTCAAAGAATTGTCATGGGGACTTCTTCCTGAGAACTACAAAGGCAACTGCAGTGATTGATGTGGGAAGCTACAAATCCGCCATACATTTGAAATGGACAGCAATCTAAGGTGTCAATTTTCAGAGAAAAACAGCCTGCTATATTTTACAACTTGGATGTCATCAGAGAGGTTTTATATATCAGTTCTGATGAAATACAGTTCTTCAATACAGACTTTTTCAATAAGCTGGTATTGAAGTTTGGAGCATAACCATAAAAAAAAAATCACACACACATATATAAACATGCTATTTTGGTCTCCAGTATAAATAAGTTGGAGGGGAAAAAAGAAAAAATTATATCTTAGGACTGAGGTGCCGTCTTTCCGAGTTTCCTGGGGTTGCTTGACCCCCACTCTGCCACAGGCACTTCCCCCACTCCACCCCTTCCCCCCACCCTCTCCCCCAGCACGCCCTGCCTTTGCTCCTCCCCCTCCCCCCAGCGCCTCCTGCACGCCACAAAGCAGCTCATTGTGGCAGGCAGGAGGCACTGGGAGGGAGAGGGATGAGCTCATTGGTGGGGCCACCATCAGGCAGGAGGCACTGGGGGAGGGGGAGGAGCTGATGGGGGGGGCTGCCAGTGGGTGCTGAGCACCCACTATTTTTTTCCCATGGGTGCTCCAGCCCCGGAGCACCCACGGAGTCGGCGTCTATGTCTTTGGAAAATTCTTAAAATCAGTCAATTTTTAACCAACAACACTGTTCATATACCCTTAATACACATTTACATATATATGTTTGTGACAAAGTATTCAGTAATTTAATATCACATAATCTAACCAGATCTCTGAACACTTAAATACTGAAAATGAATCAGGCTAGCATCTTAGTTATTTGAATGCTCTCCCCACATAAAAGTTTTCTCCCAAAAAGTGACATCCTTGTGACACTAAAAAAGGACGTAATGGTTTTAAAGCAGCTGTGATATTAACAGGGCAAAGAGAAGAAATTTTCTGATAATAACCGTATTTGCTAAAGAGGAAAAGCACTACTGGAGGATAGAAACATTCTACTTCCCACGTTTTACAAAAGAGTTTGCCAAAAGCATAAAAATGTTAGGACATTGACATTTGTTTTTAAACCTTCAAATTTACATTAAAAACTTATTGCACTTACAAAATGCTGCGTCTTCAGGCGTTCCTCTTCTGTCGCAGCTCTCTCTCTAAGAATGGCTCTAGTCAAATGCTCATTTGAAGCAGCCCGCTCCCGCTCCAGAACTTTGCCAATTTCATCACGTACGTACTTTTGATCTTGTTTCAATCTACATGAAAAAAGGGTGAAAGAATTTAGAATGGAAATATATTGTCAAATAGCTTGAACGGACAAACAGATTATCATCATCAAAAGAGAACAGTAGTTATGACAATGTTAAACTATGAGTGGCTTTTAGAGCTCACTGCATATCCAATATCAATGCCAGAGATTTATATATGGCAATTTTGAGACTTAATCCAAAATATAAACCTTCTGGCATTCATATTGGATATGCACTGATTTTTATATATCACACATTCAGTATCAACATCTCTCAATATATGGATATATAAATTCACCATCCCAACACTGTACCCAAATCTTAACAGCATTACCTCTGAAATTAAGTAAAATAAGGAATAAAACTAATTAAAATCTCATGCTTAAAGAATATACAGTACATAGATTTTTTTTTTAAAGGAATTCTTGTTCAAAAATCCTCAGCTCAATTCCTTTCTCTGGCACTGATACACTGTTACTTTTGGGCAGGTCACATCTACTCAGTGCATCAGTTTACTCATCTGCAAAAAGGGTGTAACAGCTATGTTGACATACTTAACATTTGGAAAGTGACTTAAGAACATCGGATGAAAGGCGCTATTTAAGTGCAAAGTATTATTATTTCCTGAACTTTTGTTTTCGGAACTTAATCATGCATTATATTAGTCCCAGGGAATTCTCAACATGAATAGAATGTAATGTCACAAGCCATAAAATTAATGGAAATCTTTACAACAATATTTTTATAAAAATGCATGTATAAGTTACATGTACATGCAAACACATTTCAAAATAGCTTAGCCAATAAAAACACCTGCTTTATATAGATATATTCTCCTACCAAACATGAAAGTCAATATCTACAAGTTCATCACCGGTAATGGAATATCAAATAGTGTTTTTTAAATAGGCATCTGAAAAACAGTGAAGGAGATGAGGCTTCAGAATTTCCACTGAATATATGTGTTACCAAGGGAGCTGCAGAGAACAAATCATACCGCGCAGGGTCACTTTCTGAAAGGCACCAGCATTACAGTACATTAAAGTCTTCCCCAAGGAAAATGTTTAAGAGGGGTGGGGGATGGTGGGGAAGAAGACAGTTAGAATGTGTGTCATTTTTGTGCTCAGACACAACCAACTGGGAGTTTTTATAAAGTTTATTAAGCAGCATCTTCAATTACTCCAGCAAAAAGATTATGCAGACATGGACCAAATTCCATTAAGTGATTTCCCAAGGTCCCCCAAATTATTCCAGCAGCATCAATGCATTTAATCTATCGCACAATCAATGATGCAGTCAAAACACACACCAGTTTTCCTTTAGATTACAGAACTATTGTTTCACACAAAGAGAAGAAGTGTCAAAATAGAAGTCTCAATAGTTCCTTTTTTCTGAAGAAAGTAAAAGCAGCATTTAGACTTTTCAGAGATTAAAGATTACCGCCCCCCACACACCCCAATCACCTATTTTGTATTCTACTCTCTGCAGTTAAAGACTTGACTCCTCTTTTTATACATTACACTACTGATAGTATATTTCACATATTAATTATTGTATTTAAAGAAGCTGCCATTTGCTTGACTTTTTTTTTTTTTTTTTTTTTTTTAAAGCTTGGGATTTTTAGCTCAGATTCATGTCTCTTCATTTTTTTATTTGGCATTAGGCAGAATTATGCACCTTGATGTTGTCTCCTCTTAATCTCTTTTCCAAAGAGCAGAAAGTCAGTTACCCTAAACCTTATAAATAATAAGTTCCTATCTCCTTGATAAGTTATTTGATGGCTTAACTTAATTGCTGTTACATTCAACTTCTCTGCTAGGTATAAAATTTTTATTGAAGTTAATGTTTAAAATTAAATATATACAAGTTAAGAGGGAAGGTACTGTACATCTGGGGTCAGGCTCGAGTTATGAGGGATTACAGGTATCGGTTACAAAGTTCACGAGATACATACATATCACACAACCAGCATAGATCCAGATTGTGGTGCGGGAGTTTTTAAAGCGTCAGTGGATAAGTGGGCTCTGGTACGCCACCCATGGAATGTATTAAGAGTCCAAGTCAGTATCAATGTAGCGAATGACATGGGTGGAGTGTGTTCCTTAGTTTGTCAGGGAAGGAAGTGGGTTCTTTCCCTGGTCAGCGGTCTCGGTTACTCAAGCTGGTACTGGCAGTCTCCCGTGATGTGTTCCATGTAGATGTCTCTGGACCACCTGATGGTGTCGGACACCATGAACTGTCTCATGAGCCGGGCGTAGTGTCGACAGACTCCACACGCTCTCAGCACCGGCTCGTTGTGGGGGTCCCACGCACCCAGGGCTCCCACGATCAGGGCGTGTATCTGGACCTCGTAGCCCTGGGCTCTCAGGGTGTCGGCCAGCGGGGTGTATTTCGAAACCTTCCATCCTGGGGACTCATGGAAGGCAGGTGACCTGTTTTCAAATGGCACCATGACGTCTACCATGAGGACCTTCTTCTTTTCTGTGTCAGTCACGACAATGTCGGGTCGCAGTCAGCTGTCTGTCCCGGGGATGGCGGAGTCGACGGTGATCTTCCCCAGGGAAGGCGGGATGGCTTTCACCAGCCGGTTGTGGATGGCGTTGTGGTGGAGCCGCCAGGCTCCGGAGTGCTGTTTGCAACCACACAGGACGAGGGGCAGGGTCTCATTGGCATAGCTGCACTTCCTGCAGCGCTTGTCCCGGTTGCAGTGGCGGATGGCTCCGTTGAGGGGAACGCAGTTGAGTCGGGCCCGGTGGACGAACCGCCAGTTGGCGAACCTGGTGAAGCTGCCCCTGGGGAGAAAGTGGTTGCTGGCATCCCACTTGCTGGACACCTCGAACACCTTGCCCTGGTCCGACTTCCACTTGAGGTTCTCAGCGTAGTGGCAGCGGATGGTGTCTTTGAGGGTCCTTTTCCGCATCATTCTGGCAGTTGGGGTGACAATGGTGTGGTCCGAGGTCTTTATGCGCGGCACCAGCTCCTGGCGCTCCTCGCACCACTTCCAGCAGCAGCTGATCCACTTTTCTAGGTGTCTCGAGGTGTTGCGGGTGCGGGACCAGAGAGAGGACAAGTCTCCTCCCTCTCTCCCAAACTCAGCCTCCAGGGAGCCGCTGAGGTAGGTCGTGACGTCCTGCTCAGAGGGGGCCCTGGCAATGCGTTTCCTGACCACGTCCTGTACGGCTTCATCCGCGATACTCCACACCGTCGGATCTGGGCACGTCAGGAGGAGGATGGTGTGGGTGATCACCAACACGTTGCACAGGTCGCCCATCCTAGGTACTTTGGCACCGCCTTATCTGTGGGAAATGTAGATGATGTCGATGCTCGCCCTCTGGGGAAGGTAGAGCCATTTCCTCACCAGCTGCCTGATGGTGCTGTCGGCCTTGATCGGGGCACCTTGGCTACGGCCGATCCCCTGAGGATGAAGTAGATGCGGGTACTGCAATGAGAATGGAAAAGTTCCTTACCTTTTAGGAGGGGTCAGTGTGTTCCTGTTATCCTTGAGAAATGTTTTTGTACCATCCTGTTTTTGTACCATTTTGAACATCGGGATGTTCTGGTACCACTCTTCAAGAATGTGTTTGTGTGAGTACTCCGTGCCTAGCACTTCTTAGAAATGTGTGTTTCTGCAACATCAGCCCAGTTCTTGCCAGATTCTGTGAACTTGCAAGCAGGCAGAGCCTGAGGTTTGCTCACAGCCTGACTTTTGAAAACTGCTTTATATCAGCAAAGCTTGCCCACTACTTTAGCTCAGGCCTCATAGCAAGGCCTCTTATACCAGGGCTTCTCAGGCTCTCTTCCTACTATAGATTCATAGATTCATAGATTCTAGGACTGGAAGGGACCTCGAGAGGTCATCGAGTCCAGTCCCCTGCCCGCATGGCAGGACCAAATACTGTCTAGACCATCCCTGATAGACATTTATCTAACCTACTCTTAAATATCTCCAGAGATGGAGATTCCACAACCTCCCTAGGCAATTTATTCCAGTGTTTAACCACCCTGACAGTTAGGAACTTTTTCCTAATGTCCAACCTAGACCTCCCTTGCTGCAGTTTAAGCCCATTGCTTCTTGTTCTATCCTCAGAGGCTAAGGTGAACAAGTTTTCTCCCTCCTCCTTATGACACCCTTTTAGATACCTGAAAACTGCTATCATGTCCCCTCTCAGTCTTCTCTTTTCCAAACTAAACAAACCCAATTCTTTCAGTCTTCCTTCATAGGTCATGTTCTCAAGACCTTTAATCATTCTTGTTGCTCTTCTCTGGACCCTTTCCAATTTCTCCACATCTTTCTTGAAATGCGGTGCCCAGAACTGGACACAATACTCCAGCTGAGGCCTAACCAGAGCAGAGTAGAGCGGAAGAATGACTTCTCGTGTCTTGCTCACAATACACCTGTTAATACATCCCAGAATCATGTTTGCTTTTTTTGCAACAGCATCACACTGTTGACTCATATTTAGCTTGTGGTCCACTATAACCCCTAGATCCCTTTCTGCCGTACTCCTTCCTAGACAGTCTCTTCCCATTCTGTATGCGTGAAACTGATTTTTTTCTTCCTAAGTGGAGCACTTTGCATTTGTCTTTGTTAAACTTCATCCTGTTTAACTCAGACCATTTCTCCAATTTGTCCAGATCATTTTGAATTATGACCCTGTCCTCCAAAGCAGTTGCAATCCCTCCCAGTTTGGTATCATCCGCAAACTTAATAAGCGTACTTTCTATGCCAATATCTAAGTCGTTAATGAAGATATTGAACAGAGCCGGTCCCAAAACAGACCTCTGCGGAACCCCACTCGTTATGCCTTTCCAGCAGGATTGGGAACCATTAATAACAACTCTCTGAGTACGGTTATCCAGCCAGTTATGCACCCACCTTATAGTAGCCCCATCTAAATTGTATTTGCCTAGTTTATCGATAAGAATATCATGCGAGACTGTATCAAATGCCTTACTAAAGTCTAGGTATACCACATCCACAGCTTCTCCCTTATCCACAAGACTCGTTATCCTATCGAAGAAAGCTATCAGATTGATTTGACATGATTTGTTCTTTACAAATCCATGCTGGCTGTTCCCTATCACCTTACCACCTTCCAAGTGTTTGCAGATGATTTCCTTAATTACTTGCTCCATTATCTTCCCTGGCACAGAAGTTAAACTAACTGGTCTGTAGTTTCCTGGGTTGTTTTTATTTCCCTTTTTATAGATGGGCACTATATTTGCCTTCCTGAAATCCATTGTCTCTATTTTGCTGTTCTCCCTTCTACCCTTCCTTAGAATTGCAAACTCTATGATTTCATGATCACTTTCACCCAAGCTGCCTTCTACTTTCAAATGCTCAACAAGTTCCTCCGTATTTGTTAAAATCAAGTCTAGAACAGCTTCCCCCCAGTAGCTTTTTCAACCTTCTGAAATAAAAAGTTGTCTGCAATGCAGTCCAAGAATTTGTTGGATAGTCTGTGCCCCGCTGTGTTATTTTCCCAACATATATCCGGATAGTTGAAGTCCCCCATCACCACCAAATCTTGGGCTTTGGATGATTTTGTTAGTTGTTTAAAAAAAGCCTCATCCACCTCTTCCACCTGGTTAGGTGGCCTATAGTAGACTCCTAGCATGACATCACCCTTGTTTTTTACCCCTTTTAGCCTAACCCAGAGACTCTCCACACTTCCCTCTCCTATGTCCATCTCTACCTCAGTCCAAGTGTGTACATTTTTAATATATAAGGCAACACCTCCTCCCTTTTTCCCCTGTCTATCCTTCCTGAGCAAGCTGTACCCATCCACACCAACATTCCAATCATGTGTATTATCCCACCAAGTTTCAGTGATGCCAACAATGTCATAGTTGTATTTATTTATTAGCACTTCCAGTTCTTCCTGCTTATTACCCATACTTCTCGCATTTGTATATAGGCATCTAAGATACTCGTTTGATCTTTCCTCCCAGTTTTGTCCTGACCCTCCTTTCTCTCTGCCAATATAGCCCACACTCCCTCTCGTTTCCGACCTATCTCCCAGGTCTCCATGTTCCCCACTTACCTGCGGGCTTTGCTCACCTGTCCCCGTCGAACCTAGTTTAAAGCCCTCCTCACTAGGTTAGCCAGTCTGTGTCCAAATAGGGTCTTTCCCCTCCTCGAAAGGTGAACGCCATCTCTGCCTAGCAGTCCTTCCTCAAATAGCATCCCGTGGTCTAGGAAGCCAAAGCCCTCCTGGCGACACCATCTTCGCAGCCAGGCATTCACCTCCAGGATGCATCTGTCTCTGCCCGGGCCCCAACCTTTGACAGGAAGAATCGAAGAGAATACCACCTGCGCTCCAAACTCCTTCACCCGTACTCCCAGAGCCCTGTAGTCACTCTTGATCCGCTCAGTGTCACACCGCGCAGTATCATTTGTGCCCACATGGATGAGTAGCATGGGGTAGTAGTCAGAGGGCTGGATAATCCTCGACAATGCCTCCGTAACGTCTCGGATACGGGCTCCCGGCAGGCAGCATACCTCCCGAGATGAAATGTCAGGGCGACAGATGGGCGCCTCCGTCCCCCTCAGCAGAGAGTCTCCGACCACCACTACCCTATGTTTCCTATTCGCAGTGGTGGCAGCAGACCTCCCAGCCTTAGGGGTACGAGGCTTCTCCTCCCTTACTGTAGGGGGTGATGCCTTCTTTCCTGTATCAAGAAGAGCATAACGGTTACCTATTACCACAGCGGGAGGGTTCGGAGCAGGGGTGGAGCACTGCCTGCTGCCAGAAGAAACCAGCTGCCAGTGTCCACCCTGAGCCATCTCCTCCTCCACCAGTGGTGTTACAGCTACCTCAGCTGTCTCCACATGGACACTGTCCAGGAATTGCTCGTGGATTCGGATGCTTCTCAACCTAGCCACCTCCTCCTGTAGCTCTCCCACCTGCTGCCTGAGAGTTTCCACCAGCAGGCACCTTTCACATTGGATGGTCCCCCCAGCCTGGATATCAGTAAGTGGAAATTGCAAGTTACAGTCTCTGCAAAACCACACCAGGATCTGGGTAGAAGCATCCATGCTCAGGCGCTCTGTCTGGCTACAGGCGCAGGTGGAGGAGACAGAAGCAGTGCTGGCACAGGTGTTGCGGGTCTTCCTAACCATCGTAAGCCTCCCTCTGTCAAACTCCCGTCTGCAGCCCCCTGTCCACTGAAAGGGTTGTTTAAGCAAGAAGTTTAAAGTTTTAAGGGGAATAAAGGGAAAACAGATAGAACCGGCAAGGGACCCTCGCCCCTTCCCACTCCCCTTCCCAACTCCCTTGTGAAACTCCCTGTTAGCAGCCCCTGTTCGCAAAAGCTCCCTGGTCGCTTGTGCGCTGCTTTATAAAGCCCTGGCCTGTATGAATGCCCCGCCCACTGATTAAGGCTCAGCCAATTACCAGAGGCTTCTAGGTTTCAAACCTTCCTTTGAAGCTCTCAGCTTCCAACTGCCAGCCACAGCACACGGTCCTTCAAACAACCAACCAAACAAACAGACTAACAAACACAAGCTCAGCACACAGCAAGTAACCCCCAAACACAAACAAACACACACTACAGACAGTCACTTACCCCAAAAGGGTGCTGTATTGCTCCTCCTTCACCTGGAGAACTCCCTTGCGAAACTCCCTGTTAGCAGCCCCAGTTCGCAAAAGCTAACAGGGGTTAGATACAAAACTACTCAAGATAGTTAAGTCCCAAGCAGACTACAAAGAGCTACAAAAGGATCTCACAAAACTGGGTGACTGGGCAACAAAATGGCAGATGAAATTCAATGTTGATAAATGCAAAGTAATGCACATTGGAAAACAAACCCAACTATACATATAAAATGATGGGGTCTAAATTAGCTGTTACCACTCAACAAAGAGATCTTGGAGTCATTGTGGATAGTTCTCTGAAAAACATCCATTCAATTGGCAGCAGCAGTCAAAAAAGCTAACCGAATATTGGGAATCATTAAGAAAGGGACAGATAATAAAACAGAAAATATCATATTGCCTCTATATAAATCCAGGGTACGCCCACATCTTGAATACTGTGTGCAGATGTGGTCACCCCATCTCAAAAAAGATATATTAGAATTGGAAAAGGTTCAGAAAAGGGCAACAAAAATGATTGGGGTATGAAATGGCTGCCATATGAGGAGAGATGAATAAGATTGGGACTTTTCAGCTTGGAAAAGAGACGACTAAGGGGGGATATGATAGAGGTCTATAAAATCATGACTGGTATGGAGAAAGTAAATAAGGAAGTGTTATTTACTCCTTCTCATAACATACGAACTAGGGGTCACCAAATTAAATCAATAGGCAGCAGGTTTAAAACAAACAAAATGAAGTATTTTTTCACACAACGCACAGTCAACCTGTGGAACTCCTTGCCAGAGGATGTTGTGAAGGCCAAGACTATAACAGGGTACAAAGAAGGACTAGATAAATTCATGGAGGATAGATCCATCAATGGTTTTTAGCCAGGATGGGCAGGGATGGTGTCCCTAGCCTCTGTTTGCCAGAAGCTGGGAATGAGTGACAGGGGATGGATCACTTGATGATTACCTGTTCTGTTCATTCCCTCTGGGGCACCTGGCATTGTCCACTGTCGGAAGACAGCATACGGGGCTAGATGGACCTTTGATCTGACCCAGTATGGTCATTCTTATGTTCTCCAAGAAAGGGATAAGAGAAGCGAGGGTACCATTTGAACTTGATTCTTTGGATGAATTCACCTTTCTTAGATATACAATGAGGCCCCCAGATTTCTTCAGGACCAGAAAGTATCAGGTATAAAAATCTTTTCCCCTCTATTGATAAGGAATTTCCTCTATTGCTCTCCATTTTAGAAGGGATCATAGCTCCTGAAGTAACATGGTCTCATGAGAAGGGTCCTAAAAAGGGATGGGAAGGGTGGGCAGGGAAAGGGAAGAGAAATGAATTGGATAACATATTCCTCCTTTACCATGCTGAGTATCCCCTTGTCTGAAGTGATGTCTTCCCAAGTGCAGTAAAAGAGGAATGGGTATAATCCTAAGTGAAGAGATATTGTTGGCATGCTGTCCTCAGTCAAAGTCAAAACGACTGCTTCAATGTAGCAGTCATTTGGTGAGAAGCGCTTGCTGCCATGGAAGACCGCTCTTTGCCTTGAAGAGATCTTGATCTCCTCCTAGGGGCATACTGAGGCTTCTGGTGGAATGAGAATCGTGGCTATAGTTGAGGTTTAAAATGTTTCCTTTTTGTAGCAGGAGTATAGACTCCCAGTGAATGAAGCGCTGCATGAGAGTCTACATTTCCTTTTGTTTCAGAGCGGTAGCCGTGTTAGTCTGCATCAGCAAAAAGAACAAGGAATACTTGTGGCACCTTAGAGACTAAGGCCAGGTCTACACTACCGCGGTAGTTCGACGGCTGGCAATCGAACTTCCGGGTTCGATTTATCGCGTCTGGTCTGGACGCGATAAATCGATCCCAGAAGTGCTCGCCGTCGACTGCGGTACTCCAGCTCGGCGAGAGGAGTACCGCGGAGTCGACGGGGAGCCTGCCTGCCGCGTGTGGACCGCGTCTGAACCGCGGTAAGTTCAAACTAAGGTATGTCGACTTCAGCTACGTTATTCACGTAGCTGAAGTTGCGTAACTTAGTTCGAATTTGGGGGTTAGTGTAGACCAGGCCTAACAAATTTATTTGGGCATAAGCTTTCGTGGGCTAAAACCCACTTCATCAGATGCATGCAGTGGAAAATACAGTAGGAAGATATATGTACACAGAGAAGCTTATGCCCAAATAAATTTATTTCCTTTTGTCTTTTTCTTGCTCCTAGTATATTTAAAGAAACTCTTCTTGCCTTTGTGTACCTTGCTAGGTGTAACTCATTTTGTGCTTTAGCCTTTCTGATTTTGTCCTTACAGGCTTGCACTACTCTTCTGCATTTCTTCTAAGCAATCTGTCCATATTTCCACTTTCTGTAGTATTTCTTTCTTATTTTAGGTCATTAAAGAGCTCGTAATGGGAGCATATTGGCCTCTTACTATTCTTCCTATCTTTTCTTCACATCAGTATAATTTGCAGTTTTGCCCTTAATACTGTCTCCTTGAGAAACTGCCAGCTCTCGTGAACGTATTTATCCCTTAGATTTTCTTCCTACAGCACCTTACCTATCAGATCTCTGAGTTGGTTAAAGTCTGCTTGTTTGAAGTCCATTATCCTTTTTCTGCTGCTCTCACGCCTTCCTTTCCTTAGAATCATGAAATGTATCAAGTCATGATCACTTTCATTCAAACTGCCTTCAACCTTCAGATTCACAACCAATTCCTTCAGGTTAGTCAGAATCAAGCCTAAAATGGCTAACCCCTGGTTACTTCCTCCACTTTCTGAAACTAAAAGTTGTCAAAGTCCCTGCAGCTCTTGTTGTTGTTGTTTTTTTTTGGGGGGGGGGGAGATATTTCTGTTGTTTGTTCTAGAAATGCCTCATCAACATCTTCTCAATGATTCAGTGGTCTATAGTAGACCCCTACCATGAACTGCCCCTGTTTTTTTTCCCTTTTATCTTTATCCAGAGACTTTCAACTGGTCTACTTCTCATGTCCTTTGGACCTCAGAACAAGTGTATATATAAAGAACTGGTGGAATTTAGAAGATCATCTTTATGGGCACATCATGGGCTTAGTGATAAAATCCAAGGGAAGACTTCTGTGACATCGTCTGTTCTCCAGATGGCTAGAAGGATCATAATGTTTCTCTCTCCTACTGACAGACAGAAGTGTAGAGGTACTCTGAAGCATCAGAATCATATAGCTGATAAGAGCACAGGCTTGGGAGTCAAGAGACCTTGATTCTATTCTTGGCTCTGTTAGTATTTAATTTTGTGACTGTAGGTGAGTCACTCTCTCTGCCTTTGACCTAGTAGCAACATCAGTATATCACTCAAAATATGGGCTGCTTGGGAAATATTTGTAGTGATTTATTTGTGCTGCAGCTTTTGTAAGAAAACAGTTTGGACTATTTCATAATCTAATGTGTTACATATCTGTCAGGAAGATATGCTTGATATGCATTCTACATTCTCTCTCTCATTTTGTCTTAATTTGTATGAACATGCCTCATTCTGCAAAATTCTTTGCCCATCTTTGGTGTTATGTTCCCTCTGAGGTACAGCCTGGCTTAACAATGACTGTTTACCTCCTATCCTTTCATTGCAAAAGTGAACTCTTCAAGCCTCCCTAATCTTTCTGTTGTCCAATGTGTCCATATCTTTCTGACACCAAGCAGCCCAGAACTGAACACAATATTTCAGGAACAGTAATTCCACAGCTAAGTCTATATCATACACCTGCTCCGTGATTAGAAGCCATTGCGTAAGCAATCCTAAACCACAATGGCTCTATTTGCTGCCATACTGTAGTGCAAACAGTTATCTAATCTGCTGTTTTATATCCAGCTCTTTTTAAATTATGATATACTGAAATTTCTAATAACTGATATTGGCTAAAAGAAATTAACGAGAGCTGGTAAGAAAACAGTAACTGCCCCAACCCTAGTTCATATGATCTAAAATACTTCTCACCATGCATACCTGAAGTTACTTGAAAATGTTCTTAGCTTTTTGAAACACTTGTTGTAGCTGACCATTATTTGGGGGCAATGGCAGCATCAAGTTTTATTTACCAAAAAAAATTAAATATCTCTCAACTTATTTAAATTCACCAGAGTTTTAAGCAAAGTAGTATGCTTTTAATGTAATGCAAACTTCACTTATTTGCATTATGTAATTGGGTGGCTTGTAGGAGCTTAATGAAACAAATACAAGTCAGCTCTGTCCTAAGATTTCAAACACTTGCTTGCATCAACTTACAGTAGTTTTCTTCCTTGACATCATGAACTCATTTTCCTGGCATACAGTACAAACTTTACCTGAATGAGAGCAAACACTAACTAAATCTTCAATGATGACTTACATTACTAACTTTCCAAAGCAAAAAATTCAGACTTGTGATTTATATTCAGATACACAGTTACGGATCACACTTTGTCAGTTCAGTCTAATAATTGAAGAACTCTATATAAACAGACATTGCACAATGAAAATTTTAATTACACTAAAATGGCGGGCTCAGTCTAATAGCTTATATGTTTAAGTAGTAAACTCCAATTTGCTTATGGAGGCAGAAGTTGCAACAGAAAAGGGGGGAAAAAAGCAAGCAACTAAAATCTTGCACTGCTCATTTATACTCTGGAAGAAATCATTTAGAAGCCTGAGTGAATGCTGAATCGGCAGTCAAGGCTGCTTGCTATACATTTTTAAAAAGAAAAGTTGATAGTTGGTAATTCAGCAAAGTAATTAGATTATACAATATTGACCAACTCAACGTGTACTGCTTTCCAGTCAGATTATACCTCATTAAGTAAAACAAAAAGCATGTAAGTGATCCTGTCACATCACCCTTGTAACTGACTGAAAGTAAATGTTAAGGACTAAAGGGAGTTCTTGTGGACTGAGATTTAGAACCAACCGCTTTAACATTATTTTATGTTCTCAGTTATTGTACGGCATAAAATTACACGTACAAGGTTTGTACTCCAATACGAAGAACACCTCCTCCTGCATTTCTACAGCACCTCTCACCTTAGGATCTCAAAGCTCTTCACAGCAACTATGCCAATAAACACTATTATCCACATTTTACAGATTAGGCGACTGAGACATACAGAGACCTACCAAGGTCACCTAGCAAGTCTCTGGCACAGCTGGAAGTCTACATCAGATGTCATGTCATCCATGCTTCAACTGTCAGATATGTGTCTGTCTCCAATCCATTAAATCAAACATGCAGCAACAACAGCTATTTCTCGCCCCCGTCCCAAAGCATTATCAAACCTATTTTAGTAAAATGACATGGGGGGGGGGAAAACACCACACTATGTGGAAGTAAAGTGAAGGGATAAATTTTCTAAAAAGGCAGTGAGGTTTTGGCCATGTAATTCCCACTGAAGTCAAGCCAGATCGCACAATGCTTGCAGCTTCCTTGCTTTTGCAAGCAAAAAGCTGAACATTAAGAATAGGAAAAGTTATCCATGCTTACCCAAAAGTTCCCTTTATCCGAGTAATAAGGTACACAGATTCACTACAGTGATACTCTAACTACTTGCTGTTTGGGGACAGAACAAGATCCATCAGTCATTGGCTGCAGCAAAATGTTGCACACCTTCTTAAGTTCCTTCCAGCTGAGAAAACTTTCAGGAAAAACGCACAATTGCTTCTACTGCAGAGCATGGTAAATTTCATCTAATGACAACAGATCCAAATCGTTAATTCCATCTCTATTCTGAATGATCTATTTGTCTCCAGGGTGGACCAGATCTGTGGACCTTATAACTCGAAGAAAGGAAGTTTTCAGGTAAGCACAGAGTTTTCTTCTTCTTCATGCTAAGTTCCACAGACACATTACAATAGATGTGCCTAGCAGTGTGCCTCCAGAGTGGGAAGCAGGCTCATCCAAAAAGTGGTAGAATACATATAAAATCTCTTCCGTCTTCCCCTGGGCACTACGGCCTGGAGAAGACTTCTGTCAAAAGAAAGGAAATAGCATTGGCTAAGACTGGATGACCAATATGCAGAATGTGGTGAATTTATGCATTACAAAGAACTCAATACAGGAGACACGATTACTAGTGCCCTGAAACGGTCAGTGCTCCTAAGGACAGGATTTTGGTGCTTAACCAAAGGAGGAATATTTCTTTAATTTACTTAGGGAATAAATGTTACAACAGTTGTGAGACTACCTGTCTAATTTCAAAATACAATATTGGGTCTTGTTAGAAAACGCTCCTAACTTCAAATTTAAAAAAAATCATCTGATTGAAAATCAGAGCCTATGGGAGGCCTATCCTAATGGACAGGAAATAGGATACCCACTGAAGGAATTCAATCTCAGTAGCGCTGACAGGAACAGAAAAGGGTTCCATGGTTGGGCTCTATTGCCTTGCAGGGTTGGAATAAAGGTTGATGCCCTAAAGAAGCATCTAATGTCAGGATTTGTACAACATTTCCTTTTCTTGAACATGCTAAGAATATTATTGTATTGACCATTTTACTAGGACACTTTTATACACTCACAATAAAAAAAGCCTGGAGGAATGCAAGGATACGTTTCATTGGTTTCCAATGGCAGTTAAATTATGGGCTTCACGCTAGCCAGTACATTTATTTTATTTGTTGCCTTCTCTCTTTTGGGATCCATGATAGCAATAATCACTTCTGCCAAATATTCATTTTAAACTTGACTAGTTCCCAATAGAGGACTGGTTCTGCTACACAGACCTCCTCTCTGAGATAGAGACATCCAAAGATCCAATGTTAGGTTAAATGAGGCCTGAAAGCACAGCCAGAAAGATATAAAAAGTTTCACTACCGCACTCTTGTTCTTATCTTTTGTATTGTCCTGAGGAGCAATTAAAAGTGTTGGTAAACATAGCAAGGACTTTGTCCGATTTTGTGAGAGGCCATTCACCACCTAATTTCCAGAGTCCTGACAAAGAGTGGCAGGGCACTTAATTTACCCTTTCCAGATGCAAAGAGTTTGATTCCCAGCACACCAAATTGACTTACAATAAGTGAGATATTTCTGGGGATAGGAGCCACTCTGCTAGTCTGACTTCTGCCATGTAAAACTTGGTGTACATCTCCCACTTCCTTGATGGACAATGTGATACCCACATTGTTATTTGCTTCTGAAACGTGGCCAATACTAGAAGCTCACAACTGGAAACTTAAGACACTCCATCAGAAATGTTCATGGAGAATACTTGCTGTCCACTGGTGGGATAAAGTAACTTAATACTGATGTGTTACAAAGGACTGGCCAACAGACTATAGAGACAATGATTAGATAAAGACGGCTGAAGTGGTCTGGGCATTTTGTACAGATGTCAAAAAAACCCACATTATTAAACAAGCCCTTGACTGGATACCACTTGGTGGAAGATAGAATAGAGGACAATGAATGATGTAAGAAATCTGTTGAGAAAAATGTTGTCATGAGGCACCTACAATGGAGCAAGAAATGTGGCACTAGCCAGAGGTGGAAAGAGAAGGTTACTCACCCTATACAGTAACTGAGGTTCTTCAAGATGTGTTCCCCTATGGGTGCTCCACTGTAGGTGTGGCAGCACCCCCTGCACCTGAGATTGGAGATCTTCATCAGCAGTGCCTGTTGGACCGCACATGTGCGCCTCCCCCCTCTCAAGCTGTGAGCGGGATGTATATATAGCACTGCGGGTTCTGACCACCCCCAGTTCCTTCTCTGCCACAGAGCATACATTTAGGGCTCCAAAGCAGAAGGGAGGAGAGTGGGTAGTAGAGCCCCCACAGGGAAACACATCTTGAAGAACCTCAGTTACAGCACAGAGGGAGTAATCTTCTCTTCTTCTGAGTGATGTCCCTATGGGTGCCCAACAGGGTGGATAAAAATCAATTATTTTAAAAAAAAAAAAATTATTTAAATCGGATTGTTTTGATAAAATGCTTTTTGAGGAAAAAGCCTATCTAAAGATAGTTTTAATTAAGATACATTATAGCTCAAAGATATCTCATCATGGAATAGGGATTATAAATTCTAATTCTATAGTGTGATACGATATAGTCATGTAATGTTTAAGAAACGTTTTGTAAACGAGTTCCAATAGTTCATGGATTAGGGACCCAATCTTATGGGGTTCCAGGGGCTTTTGTATAGATTGGTTAGGTTAATCCGTCTATCCACCCAATGGGACTCAGTGCTCAGTCTAGAAGATACCATCAGAGATGCTTAGTTTTGCAGTTCTCAAACTGTGGATTTGTGTCTCCAGAGAAAACATGCTTGTTAACAGCAAAAATGTTTTCAAATAAATAAATAAATAAATAAATAAATATAGAGAGGTGAGAAATAACAGACCTCAACCCTATTGTTCATCTGCAAATTTGTGTACACAGAGTCAATCCCTTACCTCTCTCTAAAAGTGCAAAGTTTCAAAAAGTTCAGTGAATAGAAGATTGTTGGGGGTGGAATGGATCTGGACAAGGAGAAGAAGTCTTGAGATAAATGTCAGAAGGAAGTGACAGGCAGTAGAAACAAAAGTTTCTGTTTGAGCAGCATATTCCAGAAGTTTTGAGGACTTTCTGAGTGTAGCCTTCACTGATTTGAGATCTACCATACCATTCTCTCCCTAGAAGGGAAAACCTATAATGGCACCAGGCCGTAAAAGAGACCCAGTTTGGGAATATTTTAAGGAAGTTCCTTTACCTGTGGGTAAAACAGGCATGCGCGCAAAATGCAAACAGTGCAACAAAGAAATGCAAAGCCTGGTTGCCCAAATGTAACAACATCGTGAGAAGTGTTCCTTCTCAGCAGGAAGCTGCGTTGATGATGATGACGATGATGATGATGATGAAAGGAACATGTCTGAACATGCAGGATCTTCAGGTTGGTGAACTTTTTTATTTCATACTTCTTTCTTAAGGACTTCCTGTTTTCCTTCTGGACTATTCTTGAATTCTCATGCTTGAGCAAAAAATATAGTTGTTACTCTATGGTAGTATCATTTCAGATGCAGTTGTAACAAAAAATAAATAGCTGAAATAGGCAGATCTTCCTTTTACAATTTCACCTTTAAAGTAGTACTGAGTGTCAGTGAATGCAATGAGTAATACTAAATGAGCAGCATGGTAATAATAATTAACTGCATTGACTTATTTTGTTTAGGAGAATTCAGCCTCAACATACAGGGTTCTGAAGACTGCCCACCTTCAAGATCACCATCCACTAGCTGTCACCTTCAGCCCCCAACTAAAACCTCTCCAGCGCATCATCAGAGATCTACAACCTATCCTGAAAGATGATCCTTTACTCTCACAGATCTTGGGAGACAGACCTGTCCTCGCTTACAGACAACCCCCCAACCTAAAGCAAATACTCACCAGCAACCACACATCACTGAACAAAAACACTGACCCAGGAACCTATCCTTGTAACAAAGCCTGATGCCAACTCTGTCCACATATCTATTCAAGTGACATCATCATAGGGCCTAATCACATCAGCCTTACCATCAGGGGCTCGTTCACCTGCACATCTACCAATGTGATATATGCCATCATGTGCCAGCAATGCCCCTCTGCCATGTACATTGGCCAAACCGGACAGTCTCTACGCAAAAGAATTAATGGACACAAATCTGACATCAGGAATCATAATACTCAAAAACCAGTGGGAGAACACTTTAACCTGTCTGGCCATTCTATGACAGACCTGCGGGTGGCTATCTTAAAACAGAAAAACTTCAAAAACAGACTCCAACGAGAGACTGCTGAGCTGGAATTGATATGCAAACTAGACACAATCAACACAGGATTAAATAAAGACTGGGAATGGCTGAGCCATTACAAACATTGAATCTATCTCCCCTTGTAAGTATTTTCACACTTGCTTCTTATCAAACTGTCTGTACTGAGCCATCTTGATTATCACTTCAAAAGTTTTTTTTCTCTTACTTAATTGGCCTCTCAGAGTTGGTAAGACAACTCCCACCTGTTCATGCTCTCTGTATGTGTGTGTGTATATATATATCTCCTCAATATATGTTTCACTCTATATGCATCCGAAGAAGTGGGTTGTAGCCCACGAAAGCTTATGCTCTAATAAATTTGTTAGTCTCTAAGGTGCCACAAGTACTCCTGTTCTTTTTGCATCATTTTCTATAGTTTCAGAGTTATCTGCCAATGATAGTGTTTCAGTCACATCGTGTATGTCACATAGCCACAGTATATCACCTGTAGCAAAAAGAAAAAAAATCTCTATCATCCAGAAACTACCACAGATAAGTTTGTGATAAGATGCAGCAGTTTACAAAAATATAATTGATGAAAAAATTGTCCCATTTGTTTATGCAACAAACTCTTCTTTCCGTATGATTGACATGGTTCAGTCATTAAGACCGGGATACAGTCCACCCAACAGAGCAGATGTTGCAGGCAAATTGCTGGATAAGGTGTATGAAAGAGAAATTGAGCAGTGTGCAAAAGGTCTAGAGGGTAAAATTGTTAACCTGAGTCTTGATGGGTGGAGCAATGTCCACAATGATCCTGTTGTATGTGCTTCTGTGACAACAGAATAAGGGAATGTCTTCCTTACAGAAACAATTGATACATCAGGAAATGCACACACAGCAGAATACTTATAAGAAGTAACAGTAAAAGCTACAACAAACTATGAAAAAAAATTCAAATGTCTAGTACACAGCTTGGTCACAGACAATGCTGAAAATGTATCCAAGATGAGAAGAAATTATTTAGAAGAGAGTCCCAAGCTAAGATGTCCCAAGGTTGCAGTGCTCATTTGATGTACCTCCTAGCCAAAGACTTCAGTGTTCCAGGAATAAAGGCTAATGTTGTTGAAATTGCAAAATACTTCCATAACAACCACTTTGCAGCAGCTGCTCTAATCTTTATCTTTAGAACCCACTTGTCTGAGGTGATTGGTCTCCAAGATGGGAAAAACAGAGCTAGTCGGTTGCCAACTGGTGGAACATCGAAGATGGTGGGAACGACCAGATGAGGGGGAGGCTTCTCAGGGCCTTGACCACACCTTTAAAATTGCTGCTTCGGTGGTATGCATGAGAGGTAGCTCCTTGACGAGTGGGCTGTCTATGTTTGGTAGGAGGCCTTTGTCTTCAGCACTGGGTGTCATAGTGCTGTTGGTCGAGATTGCGGGGGGAAATGATACTTCCCTGGACATCTCCTTGGCACAAGCGTGTAAACTCTGAGAAATTGGAGTGTAGCTTGGGAGTCTTTAAGGGAATACAAAGATTCGTCCATGTGCTTTGAGAATTGTTTCTGGCCCCCAAAAGGTAAGTCTTCTACCATGGTTTGTATCTCCTTCAGAAAACCCGAGAGGGGGAGCCATGATGCATGCCTCATGACCGCAACAGTCGCGATGGATCAGGCAGCAATGTCTGCAGAGTCTAATGAGGCTTGTAGTGCTATATGGGCTAGGAAGTCTCCTTCTGATATTAGGGACTGGAATTGCTCTTTCTTGGCCTCAGGTAGGTCCATGGCAGAGGTCCTCCAATTTGGAGAAGTTCAAGTAATTATATTTCACCATAAGAGCTTTGTAGTTCGAGATTCTAAAATGGAGCGTGGCTGATGAATATGCTTTGCATCCAAAAAAGTCTAGGCATTTCCAATCTCTGTCTGGATTGCTAGAATGCATTTGGTACTGATGGCCTCTCTCTTGCACGCACTGACCACCTAAGAATTTGGGATGGGGTGCAAGAAAAGAAATTACACACCCTTCGCTGGGGTCTGCCAGAGCATCTTCGTGGGGTTGAGAAGAGCCTCATTGATCGGTAGTGCGATCTTGGAGGAAGAGGACGTGTGGAGGATATCAAGCAGCTTATACTGCTGGTCCTTGACTTCCTCAACAAGAATTTGCAGGGAGTCTGCAATCCTGCAGAATAAATCTTGAAAATGTCAGAAATCGTCAGAAGATGTAGGGGGTGGGAAGCATGATAGCCTTGTCGGGGAGGAGGAGGAGAAAAAATTTAATGTTTGGGAGCCCACCTCCTCCTGTTCCTCCTCTTCAGATGCTACCAACGGGGGTTCAACCTCCAGAGGGTGAGAAACCAATGGAGAAGAGAGAGGTGTAGGTCTCCGGCTTTGCTTCCTGGGAGGGTTCCCAAACTGTGCCGTGCACATGGCCCAAGGGTGCCAATATGGCCAGCATGAAGGGTGTGGAACATGTGGCTGCATCCATGATGGTCCATGCCAAGATTGTCGACCAGATGCAGACTATGGATAGTGAGGATGATCAGCTGTGGTAGGCAAGAGAGTAGTGGGGAAGGAAGGTGCTGTCCTCGGGAGAGAAAGGGAAGAGTGTTGTGAGTTTCGAAAGGAGGGTGGAAGTGAGGGGAGGTCACATCGAAGGAGTGTAGACTCAGGAGTGTGCAATACTAGCAGGTCTTTAGGGTATCTAAAATCTTGTGGAGGGGGGAAAAAGCATCCTCGGTGCCCGTGTATGGGTGTATTTCCCCATAGTACCAGTAGATGGCACCAGAGACTTCGCCGGTGGCGATATAGCTCAGTGGTTTGAGCATTGGCCTGCTAAACCCAGGATTGTGAGTTCAGTCCTTGAGAGGGCCATTTAGGAATCTGGGGCAAAAATCTGTCTGGGGATTGGTCCTGCTTTGAGCAGGGGGTTGGACTAGATGACCTCCTGAGGTCCCTTCCAACCCTGATATTCTATGATTTCGATAGTGCCAAGGGCTTACTCGGTGCTGACGGCTTCATCGGTGTCAGAAAGGGTGCCAGTTTTGTCAGTTCCATAGCTCCTGAAGTTGACCTCTCTCGTTCCCCAAAGCTAGGAAACACTGCCGAGGGCTGTAGGTTTGCCCGGTTAGGGTCTTTAGACTGTTCCTTCGTGTCGGTACCGGAGGTACTTGGATGGGCCTTGGAGCTGTGTCCCCTGTCAGATGAGACTGAGGCAACAGACCTCGCTGGGGACAGTATTCTGGTGGGCTGTGCCTCAAAGTGTGAGGAGGGAGCCTGTTTCTTTTCATCCGAAAGAGATGACTTTCTCTTCAAGGGACATGGGGAGTGAGGATTGGCAGACAACCTGGCAGAGTGTGAGGGCTCTCCAGGGAAGAGTCAAGACCCAGGTCCGATGCCAGTTGCAGAGATTTCTCCATGAGGAGAATTTTTAATCTAATGTCCTGGTCTTTTCTGGCTCTAGGCTTCAGGCGAGGCAGTGGGCACACTTTTGTGGAACATGTCCCTCCCCCAGACAGCGGATGCACTGCGGGTGGCCGTCCATTACCAGGAAGGCAGCCCCACAAGAAACGCACCCTTAAACCCAGAGGATCCAGGCATACGGGTGAAGGAAAGGCTTACTGGGTGGGAAGCGGTGGAAACAAAAACCTAAATTATGAAATAACAGCAAAGGTAAAGTTAAACAAAAAAATAAAAAATTTATAGATAAAAGAAAGAAAGAAAATATTAACTACACTACTCTAACAGGGAAGGCGCTATCTAGTGAAGGAATAGGAGAAGGAGGTTCTACTGAGGAGTCCATCCCAGACCAAAGGCAGTAGAGAAGGAACTGGGGGCGGTCAGACCACACAATGCTGTATATATGTCCCACTCACAGCGCAAGAGGGGGGAGGTGTGCATGTGCGGTCACTGCTGATGAAGATCTTCGATCCCAGGCGCAAGGGGCGCTGCCGCACCTACAAGTGGAGCATCCACAGGAACATCACTCGAAGGAGAGCATTATAATAATATAATATAATATAATACAAATATATGGAGATATACCTATCTCATAGAACTGGAAGGGACCCTGAAAGGTCATGGAGTCCAGCCCCCTGCCTTCACTAGCAGGACCAAGTACTGATTTTGCCCCAGATCCCTTAAGTGGCCCCCTCAAGGATTGAACTCACAACCCTGGGTTTAGCAGGCCAATGCTCTAACCACTGAGCTATCCCTCATGTGTCACAAGGCATGAGAGTACCTAATAAAAACTAATAAATAATTGATGGGCAGTGCACATAGATAGGAAAATCTGCTACACTTAAGAAAATCTCTCTTAGGGTTTTCATAATAATATCAATCTTACCCCAATGAGACCCACTGACTGTTGTAATCAGACCTGGTCTGCTGTCTCTGGAAGGAGCACTGATTCGAGATCTCAGTGAATCATTGTGTTCCAAGTGAGTAGATGCTGTGCTCTCCTTTTCTGGTATCCATTTCTTGGACTAAAGAAGCTTCATTTTTAAAAAAATCCGATTTATCTGTATTCACCAGTTGTGGGAGCAGAGAATAAACAACTGAAGCTAGATCTCTGACAATGTAGAAGACAGAATGAGATGCAGATAGGATGCCCAGAATTAGTGGATAGCTATCATATGAACTCTGGACCTTTTACACATGTGCGCATATGATATCAGATGTCCCAAAAGGCTGCAATAAGAAACCGTTTTTTGTGTCTGACACTCCTGTTGTTGTTTTCCATTACGGTCACCTTCATATTCTGCTACTATTCTTCCAAGAGAACACCTTTTGCCGAATACTATTCAACCATAGCTCAGGTCTCTGGTGGACTTCCCTGGCACCAGGTGTCTGTGTTTGTCCTGAATCTAAGCTGCTGGATCACTGAGTGGGAAGGAAGGGCCATTACAGAGGTGGCAGCAGGAAGAGGGAGCCAGGCCTGAAGGCCCCTTACCGCACACTGTGGCATTGCAGCATTATGTTGCGTCCAGTGCCCTCCATTTCCAACCTGTGATCTATAATATTGATGGACAGCACTATGTGGTAATTAATTGCAAGAAATGTATGTATGGAGACCTCATTTGTAATGTCACTGCTCCAAATTTGTGTTTTACTCTTCATGTAGTCCACTATACGAACACCCATCCCAGTTTTTCAAAATGAATCCATGATCCAAAGTGAGCCTCAGTAGCAGGATAAAGTTGAAAAGAAGCTACAAGTTTTTAAGCATGCATATTAACCCACTTACCTTAAATTTAAAAACATTATTAGATCAAAAAGACACATTATTCAAATTAGCTATGACATGCACAAGGTAGAATAAGCCTTGAATGACCTGATCCATGACGTGGCTCTTGAAATATTGGATTTCCACACTTGAATAAAAATTGCATTTAAAGCTTTGTTTATATTGCAAGGTGTATTGGTTTGAAATGCGTTAATTATGTATTGTTACGCAGTAGAGACAGTATAAATCACATATTAATGCCTTCACCAGTGCTTCATGTATTAATTTGGCAAAGGTGTTGCCTTGATAATAACAATTATCAAAGCAACAAGTGGGAGACCTACTGACCAATATATCTGGGCTAAAATGTGTGTGTATATCACATTATCAATATGTATTATTCACACTACCTACAGTAATATGCATTAAGCATACAATATCAATATAACATTATATTGCTTATGTATTTCTAGCAGTTATGTGGCCTGAATTGGCCTATGTCTTTCTATAATCTTATTCACTTATGCTAATACTTTGCAAAGCTGAAGTAAGCTTTGGCATTAGAAAATAGAAAACTTGTCAAAGGCAAAACACATTATGTTTTGCCCTGGTACAAGCTGCAGAGGTACCTTCAAGGACCATTACCCGGAATGCTAGCATACAAAACAGACAAGGAAGGTACAGAAAAACAAGTTAAGGAACTGGTACGAATCAGTGGATCGGACTTTAGTGAAATGTAAAGAGTTTTATTACTCGTAAAGCCTCCTATAAATACTAATAGCTGAAATATGTCACTTTGGAAGCAAACCTTCTGGGTAAGGTGAATTCAACAATGCTGCACATGATGGCTTCCTGGAAATTGGTACTGTATTGAACCTTATTTCCTGTACTATACTTGTATAGATCTCTTATTTGCGCTCTTGCATATATTTCATAATGAACCAAAGTGTGGTCAATCAATTGAGTATGCAATTTACCAACAAGGGTCAAGGCAACCCCACCTTTGCCTGGGCTATGAGGGGAAAACTGTAGTCTGCCCACAGAGCTGGCCAATCAAGCTTCCCAAAGATACATTTAATTGGTGGGGGGAGAGCGAGGAAAGTGGGACTGGAAGAGATTCAGACCTTTAATTTTGCCTTTTCTCAGCCTTACTCACTTCAAGAAGCCTGCAGAGGTACCAGTCATTGCAAACTCTTCAGAAGGAGAAGCAGAGTGGAGGGTGACAATTTCCTCAAAAACCAAATGCAGCCCTGGGACACAGCTAGAAATTACACAGAGAGTGTTGAACTGAACTGTCAGTCTAAAAATTTGAAATGAAGTTTGGAGACACAAGGTGGGTTAGATACCTTGTCTCTGTAATATCCTGGGACAGACACGGCTACCGCTATGCTGCAAGTAAAAAAAGTTTGGCATTTTCCTCAGAAAAGCTCAGTAGTAGCAAGAAAAAGTTAATCATGACAGGATTTGAACGTAGGATTCCATTTGCTATTCCATGTCTGAGGCTTAGACCAGTAAGCCATCTCTTCCCATTTATGAAACATTTTGTTTGGATCTAAAAGATTTCTTGAAAGAATTTTTTTTTATCAGGTCACTGTGTTCAGTTTGGTACATTGGAAAATTTCTGTTCAGTATTCATTCAAAAGTGTTCTCATTGTCCTGGACCGCCCAAGCAGGAAGGGACTGAAAGCACTCTTGAGGCAATGCACTCTACCCTGGTACAGTTTGGCTCTCCAAAAGCTTTTGAGCATCCTTTCAGCAGATTCAAGTAGTGCACTGATCTGTTGTGAAAGATCAATATCCAGGTCTTTTTGGACAGCTCAGCCAAACAAAACGGATAGGGGAAGCAAAGAATTATCACCCCTACCACAGAGACCCTCCCCATCAAAGAGATCTGTCTTAAAATATGACTACAGCATGATTGGTGTGCAAGGTGTTTTTCGCAGTCCCCGACCCTAAAGAGTTTACCATCTAAACTATTTTTTCCCACACACTACCCATAAGCAACTGTGAAGGAAAATCAAAGATTAAAAAAAATTAATTGAACATGTGGATGGTATTCTAAATTTTTACTTTAAAATGTAAAGACTTGAAGAGCATTAGTGAACAGGATTCACTGACTGTGCTTTCTAAGCACATTACAACCATTACCAGATCTGTTTCTTTCATGAGCTAGAGAGAGAAACGCTGTTAATTATACAATATTAGCCTATGACATAGCACTGAAATCCTGCACAGCATGAACCATGTTAGCTAAACTAACAAAATGAATAATTTAACTTAGTCAGAAAAGATTCACTCTACTACCTTCACCGTTTATCTCAGAATAGCCATTTCTGACACTCCGGAAATTACAGTTGTAGGTGCTGAAGATTAGCACTATTCACTACTCTAAAAAAATATAATCCAGGGACAGCAGCAAAATTACTAAAAGGTTCAAAGATTACTATAATATCAAGAGTTTGTACCCCCACCAGCCACTGAAATCCTTTATTATAATTACATTGAAATCCTTTATTATAATCTAATTTAGAACTCAAAATTCATAATTGGAAACAATGTAATATTAAAAACAAATGGGAGATTTTTGCAGATTTTGAAGCAGTTATTACATCAAGTGACACCTTAAACATTTTCTTTTAAGTCACTTTAGAGGGAAATACTTGTACAACGCCAAGACTGCAGTAGACTGTTATGAAGGGAGCGAGCAAATTGGTGAGTTCACAGTGATCCAGAATAAACCCTTGCCAATACATCAAAAGTTTGAACTCTGTCCCTTTTCATCACATTATCTACCAAAGTTTACATATTTCCTGGTTTATAGGCCACTGGCAGGAAAGCCAATGTCTTCCTCCCTCTGTGGAGGGCAGAACTCCGAAGAAGCAAGTTGATCCTAGGAATCTGAAAGTATTCCCCAGGGTAGGGGAATGATACCACAGCCCAACCTCCATGTAACAAAGAATATTTAGGGATATTACAGGACACCTTTGCATTTTGTTATGATGAGCAGGAGAGGTTTTGTTGAAAATGAATATTCATTCCATCCGGCTTTCTTCATCTTTCACTGTATTTTACCAGCATGTTTCTGTGGTATTTCCTCAGTTCAGACTGCTTACACCCTCCAAAAACTCTAGTGGAACATGTTTACGGGGCAAACTGTCATTTTTTGCTTAGTTTGACATGAGCAAGTTTGTTAATGTATTTTGACAGACTTGCATAACATCCTAAAATGTTTTGAACAATGCAGTTTAGACCAGGATGCAATATTAATGAGTGAATAATGTTCCTGAATACTGGGTTTAATATTTAATAAGTCTGAGTGCAGGCTGGATGTGCTGCAGAAAGATGTGGTTGGAAATCACTGCAGCTGTCAAGGACCAGAAAAGAGGCTACAGACGCCAAGAAAACCTTTAACCTAAACTTAAGCTGGGGTCTGAGAAGTGTGAAATTGATGTTTCTTCAACTGAATTTCTAGTAACTGATCATTATTCATCTGACTGAAAAGTTTATCCAGTGCCCTTCATTAAAACTTAAATTATCTAAGTTCTTCTGTCTGCACAGACAAAAAATATGCAGGGTGAGGGAAGAGACACAGCATCTCAGGACTTACAATTAAATCAATCTGAAAGGGATTGCAAGGACGGTTGCTTACTGAAAGTCAGATACAATGTGACAATGCACTTACATGGCACATGGAAGACTATACTAGAACCCAACAATGACTTCACTTCAAGTAATTCTATTACTTTAAAATTATTTCTTATGTTTGTGCCTTTTTAAAAAAATTAGAAAGCTCCCTAACTGTACTTCTATGTAAATTATTGGATTCACACAAGGTTTTGTATGCTATGGGTAAAAACACCAGTCTATTTTTGCTGCTTTTCTGTTGACAATGCTAATAGTAATTGCTTTCTTCAAAAAATCTCTGCCTGATTTCATTTCTAAACCCAGTATTAAAAAGTATACAAGTAGTCACAGAAAATGTCAGCCTTCACTGTATTTTAAAGTGATATAACTTGAAAATCACATTTGCCTGAAATTTTTGTACCTACTATAGTTACAAGTAATACTTGTTATGTGACAAAGTGTGCAAAAAAATCTTTTTTTCTTCCAGTTTTCTTTGTTCATTTGACAGTCAGCTTCACTCTTCTTCCTATTGAGTAGTTAGTCCCTTACTCCCTTGCTGAAATTTTTTTATAAACAGAATAGAAAACCTTTATACACTTTTCTTTAAATAGGCATAATTTAAAAAAATAGGACAAAACTATTTAAAAGATGTTTTACTAAAAAAAAATTTAATAATCAAGTCCATTTAAAAAAATCCAACTGACAATGTCCCTTTAAAATAGCCTGCATCTTTTGATTGTACATTCCATTAAATTTCTTCAGATTAGTGGTTATATTAAGCACCACTTCAGTAACTCTATGGAATATAGTTCAAAGGGTTGTGTGTCATTTCAGACATGTGACTCTCACTGAAGTCATTGGGATTTGCATGGCTAGAATTTCTGTCTATGCAATGCTTTGAACATGTACCCCAAAAGGTGTCTATTCACCTGTCATTATACGTATACAGCATATTCAGTACCCTACCAAATTCACGGACGTGAAAAACGCATCATGGACCATGAAATCTGGTCTCCCCATGAAATCTGGTTTGGTTGGGGGGATGTCACAATATTGCCATACTGAAGGCAACACCACTGCCACCATCAGCGCAGAAGTAAAGGTAGCATGTTGGGGGGGTGGGGCTGTCACTTTTGAGGGGGGGGTAGGGCCAGCCTTACGGGTGGGCGCGACTGCCCAGGGCACCACAGTCAGGGAGGTGCTGTGGTCACTCCACACACACACAGCCAGCCCAAGGCCTCTTTGACCCCCAAGCACTGGGGAGGGGCAGGATTGGGGGCACCCCAGAGCTGGGTCAGACCCACCTCCAGCGATGGCACAGAAGTAAGGGTGGCAATACCACACCATGCCACCCTCACTTCTACGCTGCTGCTGGCGGCAACACTGCCTTCAGAGCTGGGCACTTGGCCAGCAGCTGCCACTCTCCTGCCGTCCATCTCTGAAGGCAGCGTCGCCATCAGCAGCGCCGCAGAAGTAAAGGTGGCTAAGTCATGATCCCCCTACAATAGCCTTCGACCCCCACGTGATCCCCTTTTGGGTTGGCACCCCCATGGTTACAACACGGTGATTTTTCAGATTTAAATATCTGAAACCATGAAATTTAAGATTTTTTAAATCCTATGACCATGATATTTACCAAAATGGACTGTGAATCTGGTAGAGCCCTAAACGTATTACATATATTAAGTAAGAATTAGGCAGTTATATGCATGGAGAGGAGACTCCAAAACATTTCCATTTCCCTCCACCTTGTATCCTTAGCACTTCTGGAAAAAGTTCAGAGAACAAAAGCAGCGCTCCAAACCCTTGGAATATTTTACAAAGAAAGTAGATTTTTCTCAAAAGTTAAATTGTAACATTAGATATATGCACACACACGCACATATTCTGGAGACACTATACTAACTCTGTACTTGAAGTTCCTTTATTTGAATTTAAGGCAAGGTTTCATTTTATTTTTCATAAGATTATCATCCCAAAACTTGCAATTTTACCTCTGAGGAACAAGGAATTTATTAGTAAAGTCAAGGAAAAATTAATTATTAGTTCATCAGCTTAAAATGTTTTTAAGTGATCCAAATAAGTGGCTGAATTTTGGAGACTTGAAAACTGATTTAGGGGACAATTTCACCTGGATCTAAGACCCAGGCAACTTTAAGTTGCATAATTTGAAAATAACCATCATTTTTCCTAAAGGCTTCAATTTATGCCATAGAGTCCTGCGGATAGTGGATTATTTGTCAATAGATGGCAAGGGATATTTTTAGACTATATAACTTTTGATGTCTAGAATCTTCACAGGAGTGAAACTGACCTTCCGCTGTCTTGCAGAACTTAACCCCACAGTTGCTTCTCTTCTGAGAGCCTGAGCAGAGGAGCTCCACTCCTACAGACACCAAACGCACAGCAGAGGAGCATCTCTTCTATACCCTCCAGCCAGGTAAAGGGGATTTAGATCAACAGGGAAATCCTGTCATCACTATATTTATCAATTACATTTTACACTGTTAAAGTATAAATATAAATTTGTGTATGTGTGGATATGATCCAGTTCAACCATAAGTTATGGGACTTGATGCAGTTATTCTTGGGAAAAGTTCCATGGCCTGTTACACAGTAGGTCAAACTAAATTATTGTAATTCTCCCTCCTTGACTTCAGTCTACGTAACCGCCAACATCTTCCATCACCTGAAACACCCTTGTGCATCTCCTGCTGCCTTGACTTATTTATTTTCCCTGCTCGGAGGAGCAAGGAATAGGATGTGTTATCAGAGTGCCAGTTTTCAATATTATATAAATGTTAAAATTATACACAGATTTATTTTAAAAATTCCTTTTTTGGATTAATTGTCAATAGTTGCTGAAAACCCATAGAAAGCCTTGTTGACTTAATCATTATTTGTTTCCACTAGTATCTGCATTATGCAACACACTGTATAAATATCCACTAAGATAGTTCGGTGATGGGCAGCTGTATAAAACACTAAGCTAGACAGTACAAATACAAAAAAACAAAACGGCTTTGACCCAAAAAGAGAACAAATCAGATGGATTATTGGCTTTGAGAACCATCTGCAGCTCTCAAAATTATCAATAAAAATGTCACAGATTGTGCTTGCTAATTCATACTGCAATCCGGACACAGGCTCCTGACAATTTGACTACTACCTATTCTTTACAGAGTTTTTCTTTTTTAGGCAATTATGGTACAATAGGATGCCTTGTTTCTAAGAGATGCAAACCAAAATCATGCTCAAATGAAACAGGCATAGCAAAAAATACAGGAGAGTTTAACCAGTTTAATTTATGATTTTATGCCACAGGCGTGAAGGGTCTAACTCAGAACAGTAAAGCTGTTTTAGATAGTTTATGTATGTGTTTAGTTTTGAGATTTTTTTTTTCCCCATCTTTGTATAACTTGCTTCCCAATTTAATACCATACAAGTCTCCTCATAGAATCTGCAAAGACAATCACGATATTGTGGCAACAATATTAATTGTCCATTAAAATGAATGGGGCGTCAGCGTGAAAAATTAATTAGCGTTTCTCTGCTATGCCTACTCATTTGCTACTTTTCAAAATGAAAGAGCTCAGCAGTTTGAAAGCAAAGATTTGTTTTAAAATGCAAATTGGGGGGAGGGAAGGAGGACTGTTCCTCTCCCCTGCCCTTTTTAATCCATAACTGTGAAGTAGTATTATTTCTGTGATGCTCTCTCTTTAAAACATAACTCACTGGCTCCAAATCATTTTCTGATCTCTCAAAGGAAAATAAACTTATCAAGATGAAGCTTCATATACAAATTGTCAGTTCAGATGCTGAGTTTTGAAACTGAAATGAAAAATTATCCCCTGAAAATTGGAATTTATAAAGGTAATAGTGAATTATAGCAGTGTCCTCTGTAGTTCCCACTTCCAGTCTGCGAGATGCATGTCTGTATGTATTTAGGACTGGGAATAATGGTATTAATGGAGAATCATTCCAATAAGACGTTGTTGGAGAACGCCAAATACTTTTCATTACAAAATGCAATAAAGGAAAATAAAACAGGCTTCCATGAGTTTGATATTTCCAACCCTTCTCAGCCTCACAAGAAACAGGAATTGGAAACATCCTGAGACGTACATAATATTATGGAGTTGAAGTTGCTATACTGAACTTTTAATGTGCACAACAGATTGTGATTGTGTTTGCTTATTACAGATGTTATGAAGAGAGAAAAGTAAACTGATCTTGTAAATCGGGTCAATACAGGAATGTTGTCGAAAGTATCAGAGTATTTTGCCCGTTTTAACATTTTGTTTTAATATACTGCGAACGGCCTTCCACCATCTCCCCTGGGAATTTGATTCTATGCTCCACAAAATCTGTTTGGAAATCAGAGTATTTCCAATTCTACATTCTTTTTTGTTCAATTTCATATCCCACTATACCTCTGAACCTGGAAATGCAAGCATTATTGCAGGGTGTGGATTATACCCTTTCTACTTGTAAGGGGACTGTTGCCCCCTTACTAACATTCAGTGGGGGTGTTTTGATTGGCTTGCTCCCAGTACTAAAAGGGGAAGGGTCGATGGCAAATCAGGAGCCTGAGACTGACAGTCCCCAGGAACAATGGGGAGAGGCCAATGCTCCAGATCAGCCTGATTGACAGGGCGGGCAGGCTAATCAGAGGGTCAGGAGGCGAGGGAGGTCCCGTCCTCCGTGTGAGCTGGAATTGCCTGGGTCAGACTGAGTGGGGCCGAGCTAAGGAGAAAGCAGGGGCCCAAGCTGAGCTGGAGAGCAGAACCGTGCCAGATCCAGAGGGGCCAGAGGCGCAGCCACAGAGCCAGAGACAAAGCCCAGGGAGAGCAGATCCTGAGCTGGGAGCAGAGCTGCAGCCCCAAAGCCAGAGCACAGCCAGGAGAGAGCAGGGGCCTGAGCTAAGTTGCTGGGAGCAGAGCTGCAGCCCCAAAACCAGAGCACAGCCAGGAGAGAGCAGGGGCCTGAGCTAAGTTGCTGGGAGCAGAGCTGCAGCCCCAAAGCAGAGTTACAGAAGCAGCCTGCAGAGCAGACCTGCCCTGGGAGGAGAGCTGCAGCAACCAGAGCCAGAGGGGCCAGAGAAGCAGCCCAGGGAGCTGGAGGCAGAGCAGCAGCAGCAGCCGTGCTGAGGCAGAGTGGAGCTGGAGCTGGGGCTGGAGCAGTCCGGAGCTGGGTGCGGTGAGCAGCTGGGGAGAGTGAGGGGGACCCTGGCAGTGGGCCCAGCGCAGGGAGACGCCTCAGCCAAGAGGCCTTGCAGGCCAGACTTGGAGGGGGATCGTAACCCTGACAGGGCGGGGGCGACGCTGGGAAGAAGGGTCCTGCCACCTAGAGCCTGAGAGCGTGTGGCCACCGCCAGAGCAAGTGTCCAACCCACAGCGTCCCTGCAGCACAGCCAGGGCCTGAGAAGGAGGCCCGGGACCTACAAGGAACAGACTGTGAACTGCCCTGACATTCCAGAGACACTGCTTGTGATATTCCCTGCCTCAGAGCAGGGTGATGTGTTTCCTTTAACCTTTTCCATTTTTCCTTATTCTTTTTTAAAAGTAATTGTTAATTAAATAACTTGTATTTGCTTTAAATTGTATAAAATGATCAGTGGGTCAGGGAGGTGCCCAGTGCAAAGAGAGTACCCCGGAGTGGGGACACCCTAGCCCCTGTCCTAGGTGACCACAGCAGGGTTGGGGGTCAAGCCCCCCAGGAATCCTGGGCCCAGCCTTGTCGGGGTTTACGAGGACTCTGCCAGACAGGAGAGTGGAAGGGGAGTCCTCAAGGGCAGGGAGGCCTCTGGGTAAAGGAAGTGGGAGCGAGGACTCGGATCCTTTCGTTAGCCCACTTCACCGGGGTAGTGCAGAAGCCAGGAAAGTTCCCCACAATAGCGGGACCATTCCCCCGCTTACATACTCAATGGAATGAGGCCCTGTCAGAAGTCACATTCACTTGTCTTGCCAGCTGGTATCCAATTTTTTATGTCTACTTTCCCAAGCTCATCTGTCACTACAAATATCCTCTGAAATGAAGAGGGGTTGGTTTTTTTTGGTACTGTATGTTGTATTAAATAGCAACTAAGTTCAACAAGACCCGTAGAAAAATAATATTTATGCGATCACATATTATATCTAGGCATACATATAAGGGGGCAGAATTAAGGTTGCACAGGCTACCTTACTTGTGCCATTTCCTAAGTTTTGAGTGCTTTACTTTGCAATCTTAATAATGTTCTTTTAACAGTTATGTTTTTAAATAGAGTAGTTACACTGCATAGGATTAAAAAAAAATGTAAACACTTGTTCTTCAAGGTTGCCAGGGATTAGGAAGAAACTTCCCCTACTAGCAGGTTATTCCAAAATTGAACTTTGCAGGGTTTCTTGAATCTCTCTAAAGCACTTGATACTAGCCATCAAGAGAGGACACTGGACTACTGGTACGATCCAATAGACAATTCCTATATTCCTAAATATAGTTACCAGTTAGATAATGTCCCCAACTCCTTTTTAAGACAAAGGTCATTCATTCCAAAAGTTATTAAAGCCCTCCTCCAAGACTCCCAAAATGAAAATTGTACCCTCCGGCACTCTCCACTGTAAGATGTGAGGGCTGTCAATCCTCCATCATATAGCCAGCAGTACAGTAAATATATTGCCGCTGTCTGCTTACACAACACATCAAGACATCATCAAGAACTCTCAGCCTCAGCATATTAAACTACAAACATTTTTCTGATTAAACCAGATTTTTGTCCCCCGTATGTGGGAAGAAGCAACTCTTCTAATTTGAAAGGTAATATATCAGAGTTAGTTACATGTCACAGCAAAAGCAGAGTTTACTTCAAAAATAAATTAAGTCTAGTTCACAATTCATACAATACCTAACGTACTACCCATGTGCATCGAATCAGAGAAAATGTATGCATGATTTATAAATTAAAATACGTTGGTCAAACTTAAAATGACTAGTATCAATGAAGAATTTTATTTTTCCTTTTTGTTTTCCAGATCTATGCCATTAAACTAGAATAAACATGCTATTAACAGAGAAGTCAATAGAAAGCTTTAAAATATACAGTACCACAAAAGGTCAAGCCTCAGTATTGATTTTAATACAACATTTTTGTGCAGCTTCCCAAAGGGTTCTTTTCTAATATTGTTTTTCATTTTTCTTTCACTTTGTACCTTGACTGGTGAATTTGTTGTTCTCCTCTGCAAAAAGCTGTCTACTGCAAGAAGTTTGTCATATATGTGACATACTGCTGAGATCTGACAAACCAAGGTGGGGGGAGCACTCAAACACACCGGAGTATCAACTAAACGGCAAAATGTATTGCAAATATATACTGACTCCCCCACACCCCAAACCCGACCACAACAAAAAAATAAGATACTAATGGCTCCATTCTGATCATGTACCACTGAGACCCACCTTCAGGTAACTACTGTGTACATTTTTTCAAATTTAATTTAGAGTTTTCAAGGATTTTCCTTAACAAATGGATGAGGAAGTTTAGAAATATGTCAGACAGAGGCTGCAGTAAGTTATTAAGAACATAAGAAGAGCCCTACTGGGTCAGACCAAAGGTCCATCTAGCCCAGTATCCTGTCTGCCGACAGTGGCCAGTGCCAGGTGCCTCAGAGGGAATGAACAGAACAGGGAATCATCAAGTGATCCATCCCCTGTCCCTCATTCCCAGCTTCTGGCAAACAGAGGCTAGGGATACCATCCTTGCCCATCCTGGCTATTACCCAGTGATGGACCTATCCTCCATGAATTTATCTAGTTCTTTTTTGAACCCTATTATGGTCGTTGCCAACTTTCTGATTAGGGTTGCCAACTTTCTAATTGCACAAAACCGAACACCCCTGCCCTGCCCCTGAAGGAGGGGGTGCGGGCTCCAGCTGGGGGTGTGGGCTGTGGGGTGGGGATGAGGGTTTTGGGATCAGGGAGTTGGGGTGTGAGGGGTGTTGCAGGGTGTGGGCTCTGGGAGGGAGTTTGGGTGCGGGAGGGGACTCCAGACTGTGACAGGGGGTTGGGATGCGGGAGGGAATGCGAGGTCCCGGTGGCGCTTACCGTGGCTTCCAGGAAGCGGTTGCTATGTCCCTGCGGCCCCTAGGCACATGGGCAGTGAGGGAGGCTCCATGTGCTGTCCTCGTGCCTGCAGGCACCGCCCCCGCAGCTCCCATTGGTCACAGTTCCCAGACAATGGGAGCTGCGGAGCCAGCCCTCAAGGCGCTGGCCATTCATGCGCCTAGGGGACACAGGGACCTGGCGGCCGCTTCCGGGAGCCGCGCGGAGCCGGGCAGGTAGGAAGCCTGCCTTAGCCCTGGGCCCCTACTGTGCTGCGACAGACTTTTAATGGCCCGGTCGGCGGTGCCAACCGGAGCCGCCAAGGTCCCTTTTTGACCGGGCATTCCAGTCAAAAAATGGACGCCTGGCAACCCTATAAGTCATCCAACTAATGACACATAAAATGCCGCACTATTTGGGGCCATGTAAAACAAACTTTAGCAATTCATTAACAAGGAATGTTTGAGGAGAAATTGACTGTATTCACTAAAAACATTTGTCAGGTGAACCTCATAAAACAAAGTTTATAAGACTAGATGGTTCATATGTGGCAGAGGTTAGTAGTTACTGAAAGTTATTACCACCTGATAGTTGTTTGGTGACCTATGATAAAACAGATCTTATCATAATCAAAAAAAGTCACAATTAGCAACCTCGTTGGCAGTCCCAACAGACTCAAGCAACTTTGGTATGTGGCTGAGCAGGGAAGGACTGACTGACATTGCAAAACAAACTAGAGGCGTGTATACATAAAAGGAGTTGCATTGGTTTTACTAAAGTTGCAATTTAAAACGGACTTCATTAAGCCAGTGCAAGAGGCTTTGAGACCACTTATTTTGGCTTAAGTTAAGTCAATTAAGAAAAGGCTTAAATTGAAGAGAAATAAGCCACTCGAACAAAAATAAGAGTTTCTACAAAGGGGTTTAAAAACCAATTTAAGTTAATTTCTGCATATTGCTGAATTTTTATAATAGAAAATATTAAGCAACAGCTTTCCATATAATTAATACTTTTTGTTTCCTTGTTTGCGTATAAAAATCAACAATTTCAGATCTTGGAATCGAGTGCCCAGCAAGCTTCAGAACAGAGTTGGTAAGTAACTACTGCTGAGCCATTGAACATCACAGGAGCATATTTCTTATGTGTTTTGGGTTTTTTGGAGGGAGGAAAAGATTTAAAGGCAGTGATTTTTTATGTCTCAAGAACTGAGTGTTTGACTTGTGGGAGATATTTTTAACACCCACGACAATACAAACTTGATTAGAGCAAATCTACAGCAGCTCTAATTTTCAATCTCCCAAGTATATGACAGTGTCTTTTAACTGATTAACTTGCTTTAAAGGACCACCTTTTTTAAAAAAAGACAATAAAATAGGCTTTAGTTGTACAAGCCCTTTCTCTGTGCTTTCTGTCATTACTTTATAAGCCCCATAAAAAAAGGGGGGTGGGGGGGGGAGAATCAAGCGTGCAGAAAAAGGTCATTGCCAGTATCCCTCCAAGACAGTTACACATCAGCAAACTAACTACACAGATACACATCCTCTGAAGCTTTTACAAAGCTATCCACGTAAATGCACATACACCTCATTGTTGATTAGGAAATAAAAAGTTACAACAGTTGTTACATTTTACCTAATTAGGGAGTACAAGTCCTGAGCTGGCATTAGGATTTGTAGAATCCTCTTCCCCTCAATTTGTCCTTTTCTCATAAAAAATCCCATCTCTCCCAGGATACAAAATATAAAGGAACATAGAGGAATGACAGAGTAGCTCATGCTGGTGGGGGAGTGGCCCTATATGTGAAAGAAAGCATGGAGTCAAATATAATAATAATCCTAAATGAATAAAACTGTACCATAGAATCTCAATGGATAGAAATTCCATGTTTGAATAATAAGAATATAGCAATAGGAATATACTATGGGCCACCTGACCAAGAGGATGATGGTGATTGTGAAGTGCTCAGGGAGATTAGAGGCTACAAAAATAAACTCAATAATAATGCAGGATTTCAACTATCCCCATACAGACTGGGGTACATGTCACCTCAGGACGGGATGCAGAGGTAAAGTTTCTACGCGCCGTTAATGACTACTTCTTGATGCAGCTAGTCCTGGAACTCACAAAGTGAGAGGCAACTCTTGATTTAGTCCTAAGTGAAGCACAGGATCTGGTCCAAGAGGTGAATATAGTTGGACTTCTAGGTAACAGCAACCATAATATAAATAAATTTAACATCCGGGGGGGGAGGGCGGAAGAATATCAAAGAAGCCCATCATAGCTACATTTAACTTCAGAAAGGGGGACTGCACAAATATGAGGAAGCTAGTAAAACAGAAATTAAAAGGAACAGTCACAAGAGTGAAATGTCTGCAAGCTGCATAGAAACTTTAAAAAAAAAACAACAACACAATAATAGAGGCTCAAATTAAATGCATACCCTAAATGGAGAAGAAAAAAAATAGTAAGAGCAACAAAAAATGCCACCATGGCTAAACAGAGTAAAGGAGGAGATTACAGGCAACCTTTATAAATGGGAAGTCAAATTCTAGTGAGGAAAACATAAAGGAGCATAAAAAGTATAAGTAGGCAGGCCAAAAAAGAATCTTAACAACTAGCAAAAGACACAAAAAATAACAGCAAAAAAAATGTTAAGTACATCAGAAGCAGGAAGCCTGCCAAACAATCAACCAGTGGGGCCACTCCATGAAGATAAGGCTATTGCAGAGAAGTTAAATGAATTCTTTGCATCGGTCTTCATGGCAGAAGATTTCAAGGAGATTCCCACACCTGTGGAACTCATTGCCAGGGGATGTTGTGAAGACCAAAACTATAACAGGATTAAAAAAAGAATTAGATAAGTTAATGGAAGATAGATCCATCAATGGCTATTAGTCAAGATGGTCAGGGATGCAACCTCATACTCTGGGTGTCCATAAGCCTCTGACTAGGCATGGATGACAGGGGATGGATCACTTGAGGATTGCTCTGTTCTGTTCATTCCCTTTGAAGCATCTGGTGTTGGTCACGGCCGGAAGACAGGATACTGAGCTACATGGACCATTGATCTGACCAAGTATGGATGTTCTCATGTTCCTCTTCTGTTCCTCTCAAGTAATTGGGAGGAAAAAGCCCTACTAGCCAGTTCTCACAACAGACCAGCAGAGAACATACTGTTGACTTCAATGGCGCTATGCAAATTTACATCAGCTGAGAACACGGTCCATGATCCTCACTCTGATCACTATGGCTAGGATTAGTACACACAGCTGCTAGCAGAAGGCTGATCCATGCCCACAGTCCCAGCCAACAAGATACCAAAATTCAGATCAATACAAGCCCACATGGAACAATTTACATAGTGACTACTATTTCATGGATATATTGTTTCCTCCATTTCCCCATTCACCAACTCAGAGAAGCAGACAGACAAAGCATTAGTTTTTTAGTAAAATCCTAGCTTCATACAATTAGTACTGGTTTTGTTTTGCGATTAGGGAGAAAGCTACAGCGGAAAATGGGAAAATAATTAACAATGTACAGTAAACAAAAAAGAGTCCCTTACAAGTGAAACCAAGAGTCACTGAGAAATCCAGAGAGGATGGATATGTTAGCAATTTATTTTTTCATTATAAAAACAACCACTTCTTACAGGCACAGCAGAAGCAGTATTCTTTCAGTAGGAATCTGAATGAGAGAAAGGTGTCTCGGGATACAGTGGTGTGTCCCATCCATAAGTATATCAGAGAGACACACAATTAAAATGTTAACATTCGTCATGAATGTTTTGCCAAATCACATATGAAATACATGGACATACACACATGTAGAACAGAAATAATCAAACAAAACGCACAAATAAAATTTAGTTAAACTGAACTATTTCCAAGATCAATAAGGTTGTTTGACAGGCAAAGAAATTTCAAATACTTGCAAGCAATAGTTATTAATGTTTGTCTTTTACAATAAGTCTCTTCTTTCACTCATCCTCCTTGTTTCAGTGAAATAAATCCGACAGTCCATTGAGACTGACAACAAGCAACCCTCAGCTACAAGTACATCAATATCATAATAAAAATTTTTAACTTATTCTCTCCTTTTGATTTCGTTTTATACACTTTTTTTTTGCATCTTCCTTTTAGATTGCAAACTCTTGGAGGCAACTGGATCTGTGTCTTATACAGCACCAAGCACACTGATGAACAAATAATTCTACTTCCAGGGGCAGAATGTCAAGATATCTAATATATGTGAATTGCTATGCAGTTTGCATATTAAACCTGCACCTCCTTCCATTTTCGCCAACTTGGGGGAGGAGAGGAGTTTGCAACAGTATTTAGGCCAGGGACCTGTCAGTCAGATTCTAGGGTTCTATTCCCAGCTCTGACACGAACGTTCTGTATGCCCTGGGGCAAGTCTGTTAACTCCTGCCTCTAACTGCCTCAATTTTCCCATCTCCGAAGTTCAGAATGCTTACTCTTCTACCTCTCAAGGGTGCTGTGAAGCATGTTAAATATTTGCATATGCTCCAACATACCCAGATGAAAGGGACAATCTGAGCAGCTATAACAGTTATTATGTAGTCAATCACCCACCACTGTTAACAAGGATAGTTCCAAGTACCACCTACTGGCAGTAGATGGCAAGCCTGAGTAATAGCATAAGCCAGAAAACTATGAAAGTAGGATAACACTGGAGGGTTGGAAAATCTGAGACTTCATAATACATAAAGTTTGTTTCTTGGCAACAAACCCATCTAGCTTAATATCATTTCTCTCTATTGCGGATATGAATTTTGTTACTTCGTGATCTCTAGTGCTAGCTTAATGCTGTCACTCTCCCCCAAAGGCATGCATGCTGCTCCACTGAGTTGTGCAGATTTCTCAGCAGAGCTCAATGGAGCAGGTGCATCTTGCTGACCAGAAGCAGATTCTCATCTCTGAAGTTCATGAGCCATGGAACCATCTGGCACGGTGCACGCCATCTCTGTGCCATCAAGACAAATATTTCCAATTACATGAAAATCTTTTACTGGCACATCCACAGCAAGTTCAAACTACCATCATTACCGATATGAACATATAGATATAGCTAACAACTGAACATCAGAATAGTGACACAAGCCAAGTTAGAAATGCAAGGTCTATCTATCATCCCCCCGCTCGCCTTGAGGGGGAATCTAGAGGATTGCCCTGACAATCATGAGCACTGAAAATTTTATTCACCTATTCTATACAATTTTGTATCTTGACAAAGAATTAAATCACTAACATCACCCCCACACCTGCTTCTGTACCAGATACTGTCCACACATTTTAACCAACTTGGGGAAAAAACTGAGTGTAAACAAACATTTCCTGATTTTTACTGTTGTAAAACCTCTTACCCGACTCTTTTCGGTCATCTTTTACAGAATTATGTATATTTTAGGCTGTAAGCTACTCTGGACAGAGACCTATGCTTTTTCATTGTTTGTGAAATTTCACGCACTCAAAGCTAAATAACATCCAAAGACTCTAACAGATGCCTAATTTTTGTTTTTTAAAGAGATGTACAGCTCTTTACACTAATTTTTATTCTTAGTTTTCAGTACATCAAGTCTAATTTGTTTCTAATATTGCAGGAATGTAGCTACTGATACGAAATGGTGAAGAGACTATGTGAACGCTCTGTTTTATTGTTTTCTATCTTTATCCTTTTCTCAATGTGCTTCTGTTATATTTAATGAAAAATACAGGAGCCCTGCTGTGACAAATTTAGCACCTGTAAATTCCCATGACTGTAACCAAAGTCCGTGTAGCTCAGTAGATGTGCCTGCATAATATTTCAAAGATAGTAAGTACAAACTCTGCAGAAGTTGAACTACAGTCACAGTATCACTTCTCTTATAATAAAAATAAATTAAAAAAATTATATGAAAATCATTTCAAATGTGGAAAAACAAACAGTAGAAACAAATAATTCAGCTATTTAAAACAAGTGCCTGTAATTACACCTCTATCCCGATATAAGGCTGTCCTCGGGAGCCAAAAATCTTACCGCATTATAGGTGAAACCCACATTATATCGAACTTGCTTTGATCCGCCGGAGCGCGCAGCCCCGCCCCCGTGGAGCGCTGCTTTACCGCGTTATATCCGAATTAGTGTTATATCGGGTCGAGTTATATCAGGGTAGAGGTGTAATGCTAACTCAGTCCCTCACTGGAGTTTCTAAGGCCATACTTTGCAGTATCTTAAGGTTCTATGATTGAACAAGACATGGCTAACGTGTACCTTTTCCCCAAATCATTTTGAGTGTTATCTTCATTTAAAAAGGTGTACTGAGGAATAGTCTATGTACAGCTAGCACATTAATCCAATTTGTCAGTGTGGGTGGCTGCATTCCTAGTATAACCTTTGTACAGATGTTAAGAAAAGTCAAAGGATAATCTGGTGAAAAACGCAGAGGTAATGGAAACATAGGATGAAATTCTGGGTCCACTGAAGTCAGTGGAAGAACTCCCACTGAGTTCAATAGGTCCAGAATATCACCTCATAGTGTTAATTCTTTTAGTTTAATAACTACATGTGTTCTTGAGATAATCGTGGGCTGATCTGAAGACTGATAATTGTGTGACATATTTCATCTTCACAAATCCAACAACTTGCAACTTTTGGAAAATTACAAGAAACCTAGGGGGGAGAGAATCCAAATCAACTGTGGGGGAATTACGATCTCATGGAAAATCTCTGATTTCTATTAGCCTCTCATATTGCCCAGGATTTAACTTGACATGTTCTCAGAGAAACAGATGATGGGATGCAGCATCATACCCAGTCACCCAAACTCACACACGCAAAGGTATCAAGCCACAGATCTGTATTTTACAAATACACATACACACTTTTTAAATGAAAGTCTTGGAATCAATGTAGTCTATGAGAACACTGACAAAAATGCAGCGTTTGGCTCTGTGGAAAAATGTTAGGAAATGTTTATTCAAAAGTCAGCAGTTGGAGAAGGACCTTTGGAGGAGTGAGGCTGGAGACTTACCAGCAGGAGGTAGTCTGTTCTGGGCTTGCTGAAGTTGCCAAGAGGTCCCGGCTGCCAACAGGGTGGCGGGGGAGACCAAATTAGGAGTGCATTGGACTCCGTGGTTCATGAAAAAGAAGCCTGAAATGGGGTACGATATAAGCTTTTCTGGGGCTTGAAAAGGACAGTGGGCACTGCCAGATGATTAGCACTGAAGTGGATTCCTAGGTTTTAATTTTACATAATAAATTACAAATTTTGTTAATTCTTCCTCGAGTGGAGGTATGGTGAAAAGGGATTTCTGCAGCAGCCTTCAAAGAACACCCACTGTCCCTATCAGGGGATCCCTGCACTTGGGGACAGGGTCCTCATAACAAAAAAGCAGAAAGAGGGGAGTTCCAAAGTAAAATTTCCTAGTGAGAAGTTTGGTGGTGGCAACAGGTAACCAATGCCAGGTGACAGGAAACCTAAGCTCATGAGAAACCCAATCCTGCAAATCCTTAAACACATGCTCACGTATGTGAGGAGTCCATTTGAACTCAATGTGTAAAGTTAAACATGGACATAATTCATTTCAACTTCAATTTTATTTTTAATTGAAAGTGATGTAAAACTTATTAGATGTTGTTTTTCACTTTTAACCAATAATGAATGCAAAGTACCCCTCAATAACCAAAACTAGAGGAGAATATTTGAGAATTTGCATTTTTATAACGAAGAACAGAATCCAGAAGCCACTAGTACTTCTGTGTAATCAAGTCATTTCTTTCCTTTGCACTTTGATCTCTGAAGACAGCAGAAGACATCCTATAACGAGATCAGGAAGTAGCCATATATAGTGAACACATGCACTTAGATAATCAGCACATTCCTTTTTTATTAGATATCTCAGCTCAAACAATTACACCTTTCAGATACTTCAAAGCATCTTTATGTTTAATAGCATTTTTACTATGAGAATAAGACTGAAGAAAGCAGACTTTTTTTGAAAGAGGAATAAAAACACAGCTATGTATCGCATGCCATTGTGTGTAAAAAGCTATAAAGCTAATTTAGTGACATGAAAGCATAAACTCGATGTACATTCTGATACAGTCCAGCCTTAAGTGCTTTTATAAAGAAAAGATAGCAATGAAAAAGTAATATGTTTTCAAATTAAATTGCTTACAAAAGAAATAAAAATCCAAGCACAGCTAAGTTTTTATAATGGAATGTGGTATCATTTAACTGCACTAATGTAAAGAGCTGAGGTGAAACATGTAAAAGCTATTTTTTGATGCATGAGCATTCTGACAGGCACGCACCTCTCTACAAATTTCATCAAAAAAGATATTAGATGTGCTGACTTGCTTTTCTAGATAAAAGCTGTGAAAAAGATGTCAAAGGCTAGGGGTCAGAACTGGTGACATTTTTCTCTTGTCAAAGAGTCTGACAAATGGATTGAGGGAGCAGGTGAGAAGTTAATCACAACTGTATATTTTTTACTACTCACATGTACACCATTAGGTTCCTGGCAAATTGGCCTAGAACAGTCATGGTATATACCCCCATAGCATTGTGTCATTCAGAGACGGCTATCAACTTACTTTCTAATACACAGCTCCAGATGTACAAGCCTTGACATATGCACAATGTAAACCATGCCATGAAATTTCAGTAACGCTTTTGTTGCATTTTTTTATTCTAATAGGTGCTAATGCATATGTAGGGAAACAGAATTAACCTAAGCCTCAAGATCTTATCTACATTTTTGCATTTGAATTTTAAAAAAAGGTTACCATCAGAAGTATTCCTTCCTCACCGATGTTTATAACCATCTGGAAGGCTGCAAACAATTTTAAGCATTACATGGTAAGTGGGTTTGCTATGATATGTTCTGGACATGTTGGGCTACCAGTGTTTAAAGGTGAATTGTTTCCTTAATAATATATATGGAGATATACCTATCTCATAGAACTGGAAGGAACCCTGAAAGGTCATCGACTCCAGCCCCCTGCCTTCACTAGAAGGACCAAGTACTGATTTTGCCCCAGATCCTTAAGTGGCCCCCTCAAGGACTGAACTCACAACCCTGGGTTTAGCAGGCCAATGCTCAAACCACTGAGCTATCCCTCTCCCCTCCAAAATAGAATGTCAGGGTTGGAGGGGACCTCAGGAGATCATCTAGTCCAGGGGTAGGCAACCTATGGCACCCATGACAAAGGCGGCACGTGAGCTGATTTTCAGTGGCACTCACACTGCCCAGGTCCTGGCCACCAGTCCGGGGGGCTCTGCATTTTAATTCAATTTTAAATGAAGCTTCTTAAACATTTTAAAAACCTTATTTACTTTACATACAACAATAGTTTAGTTATATATTATAGACTTATTGAAAGAGACCTTCTAAAACCGTTAAAATGTATTACTGGCACGCGAAACCTTAAATCAGAGTGAATAAATGAAGACTTGGCACACCACTTCCGAAAGGTTGCCGACCCCTGATCTAGTCCAACCCCCTGCTCAAAGCAGGACTAATCCCCAGACAGATTTTTTCCCCAGATTCGTAAGTGGCCCCCTCAAGGATTGAACTCACAACCCTGGGTTTAGCAGGCCAACGCTCAAGCCACCCGAGCTATCCCTCTAACTCAATTATAATGAAGAATTACATGGATTCTGCAAATAGGTAGCGGTGGGCCGGAGAGGGGCCTTAGCAGACTGTGTGGGAAGTTCCAGAGAAGGAAGAGGGGGGTCACATTTTGCTCCTACTAAAAAGTATGGATCATGACTCAGAACATTGCTGAGTAGAGTCGAAAAGGGATCTTGGCAGCTCCGGACAGCACCGCTGACTGGGCCGCTGACTGTCCGGTTGGCGGCGCTGTGCAGCAGGGCTGGCAGGCTCTCTGCTAGCGTCAGCGCCGCGCGGCTCCCAGGAAGCAGCCAGTATGTTTGTCCCCCCTCCGGCTCCTACACCTAGGGCAGGGGTGTGGCACCACAGATCCAGCCCCTTGGTTCATTTCATCCGGCCCGCCCTCCCCACTCACACCCCACCCCACCCCCACAAGGCTGGAACTGCGAGCTCAGGCTCGCCCTGCTACAGAGGGAAGCCCTGAGCCTCTCTCCCTCCCCCCCTCCCCCCCACGGGGGGCTGGAGCCATGAGCGCCTGCTCGCCCTGCTGCGGGGGGAGTCCCTAGCCTCCGCGCCCCACCGGCAGGTAAGTGGCCCGCAATTGATTTTTTTCTGCGGGTCAATGGTCTGTGACAGAAAAAAGGTTCCCCACCCAAGCCCACTCCCCCAGTCGGAGCCCTCACTCTCTGCCCCGCACCTCAACCCCCTGCCCCAGCCCAGAGACCCCTCCCCTACCCTGAACCCCTCATTTCTGAGCCCACCCCAGAACCCACACCCCTAGCCCAGAGCCCACACCTCCTCCCACACCCCAACCCCCTGCCTCAGCCCAGAGCCCCCTCCCATATGCCGAACCCCTCAGCTTCACCCCCAAGCCCGGAACCCCCTCCTACGCCCCAAACCCCTCATCCCTGGCCCCATCCCGGAGCCCACACCCCCAGCCAGAGCCCTCACCCAGTGAAAATGAGCGAGTGAGTGAGGGTGAGGACAGCAAGCGACAGAGGGAGGGAGCACTGAGTGATCGGGGGCAGAGCCGGGGCCTCAGAGAAGGGGCGGGGCAGAGGGCGCGGCAAGGGTGTTCGGTTTTGTGTGAGTAGAAACTTGGCAACCCTATTGCTGAGACATCCTTCGCATCCCTGCTCCCTATATAAGTTACTATACTCTTCCCAGCATGAATAAACTATGTGGACTAAACATTGGTTGCATATGGAACCTGAACAACATAAAGCCATTCACAGAGGGACCTTTAGAGCAGCTTCTGTAGGGCTCAGCAGAGCCCGATCTAGAGTGGAACACTTGCAACCCCATAGCTCTACATTAGCCAGAGTAATTCTATTCATAAAACGCAAATACCAACTAGAATGTAACTCATAATAACTGATCAAGTCCTCACATCAAGATCAGTTTGAAAAAATCTGCACCTCTTAAGACTGCAAGACAACTTTAAAAAAATAAATGAACACTGTGTTCAAAACATTTTAAATAACTTTTGCAAACTGCATAGAAGAAAAAAAAGGAAGAAAAAAAAAAACCTGATGATTCTTTCTTACTCAAGAATAGTATGTATAAGATTCAAAGACTACTGCCAAGATCTGGCAGCTGAGTTTTCTTATCATAGACCCTTCAAACCTCATCTTATTTTAAGACAAGAGAAGAGAGATCTCATCACCTATAGTATTTTTCTTACATTGACAACAAATTCTTTATCACTAGCCAAATTCAGGCATGATTGTCAGCAATGATCTTTGCAAAACATGAAATCAGCTGTGGAAAAGAGGGTCTGACAAAGCCAGTCTGCCTTTTACCAAGGCAGGGCAAATGAAAATTGAATCACAGAATATCCACCAATGAAAGTCTAAAAGTCATAAAATAATAGAACCACAAAATAAAAATTTCCACATGGTAAAAATGTTTACAAATTGCAATAAGTTAATACTAAATGGAAGTACTAATCAAAATTTCTAAATTAAATTAAAAATAGCTGTAATATTTCAAAGGGAAGATATTTTACCATAACATATTGATTGGCTTTACTGCTTAATCAAAGGGGACTGATTATGTTTTAGAGCGTTTGTATTCTGGTATCCAATTATATACTCCGTCAACCTAATCCAATTAAATAATGTAGTGCTGTACAGGAAACAATTGAAATATATGCAGACAATTTTAGTAGTACTCATTACATTATGATTTAAGAAATCTACCATAATGAGCCTGTCTCCCCACTCAAAAGGGAAAGGACAGTACCTGGTTTATGATTTTTGTTCCATATGTTTAAAAATATATATAATGCGCTCAGAACATGAAAGGATTAGTTAACTTGAGTATGTGTAACTAATGACAGAACAGACATTCTCCAAAACCTGGTTAGTAATTCAAATATTTTTAAAATAATTGCTAATGGATTTTTGTACAGTATTTAAAATATGTCCTAACAATTTCAGGATCCCAGGCCTCATAACCTCTTTTCCCTGTGATCCATTAAACAGCCACTCATAATAAATAACATTTGTGAGACATAGATAATAAATTAAAAGGACACACAAAGAAATCATGAAGGAGCTTCTTTCCACTGAGCTGTTAGTACAGCACTTTGCATCTTCAAAGCACTATGCGAGCACTAGGTATTAAAGCAGTTCCAGAAGCACCATAACAAAAACACAGAAACACTGGACAAGAAACTAACACTTCTCCTGATGTCAAAATTTACTCTTGATCAAACAGAAGAGTTCTAAGGCTGTGTCTACACTATAGAGGCTTGGTCTACATTTTCAAAAAATTAGGTAGACCTAGCTATGTCATTCAGAGCAGTGAAATAAGTCACACCGAGCTCCATAATTAGATCGACCTAACCCCTGGTGTAGATGTGGCTAGGCTGATAGAAGAATTCTTCCATTGACCTGACTATGCAGAAGACATGGATTAACTGCATTGATGGAAAAACCCCTTCCATCAACATAGGAAGCGTCTACACTATGGCACTACAGTGGCACAGCTATATCACCGTTGCTCTGCGACTGTAGTAACTGTAATATAGAAATGCCCAGAGACTATACCAGCATAGCTACGCACGCATAACCCCACAGCGCAGATGCAGCCTACACCAACGGAAGGGTTTTTTCCCCCTCAGTGTAGGAATATCACCTCCCTGACTGATGGAAGAATGCTTCCCTCAACATAGCTACTGTCGGCTTAGTTGCATCTATACTGGGGGTTAGGTCGGCATAGCTATGATGGTCAGGAGTGTGTTTTTTTCCACACCCCAAACAGACACAGCTATGTTAACCTAACTTAAGAGTAGGCCAAACCTAAATAGCACACCTTTGCATTTTTTTTAAAGAGTTATTTCCATGCAGCAAAGTGTTTTCTAGGACTACAGAGAAGTCTAAGATTTAGTTTAAAAAGTGAAGAAACTGGCCTGACAAGGCAAGTCAGGCTTGTGATATCAAAGCAATTCAGATCAAAATTTAATATGAGCTACAGCAAGGGAACATCAGCTAATTTGTTTTAACACATGCTTAACACCAAAACATACAATGTAAGCAAAAGGACTGCTAAGAGTTTCTACTGATGGCACTGTAGTTCAATATTTACATTAAACAAACAGTTACCTCCTCAGTTACTGTAACACTATCAAAAGCATTAAATACATTTTTAAAATACAGTTACAGCTGATTACAAACAAACCTTTTTTGAGCTTCAGTCTCTCTCCTGGCTTGTTCCAATGCCAATTCTTCAGTTACTCTTTTCTTTAGTTCTTCTTCATTAACTACAATTAGCAAAAAAAAAAAATTAACTTTAAATGTGACAATATAAAAATATGATGCAGGAACACAGTATTATGTCCAATTACAGAAGCAAGCAAAATTTTGCAAACATTTTTTTATTTTCTTCATTTCTCTATTCAACAGTCTAAGCATCTTCCAAATTTTAATGTATGCATTTTCTTCAAATTGTCTTCATTCCAAATTTTCAATTAACACACTCCCACCAAAAAAAAGTTATGTCCTGTCATAAGAGAGACACACACACCACATAAATCTTCCTGTAACTTTGAACCTCTAACACCTGAGCATCAACAAGTAAACTGGGTTAGAAGGGAAACAAGTTCCAGTAAGAAGGATGCTCCTCTGGTAGCTCCCTTTTGTTTAAAGGGACTATCTCAAGTGCCTCCTCTAATCTCCACTGTGGCAAGAAGAAAGAATCATACATTCGGATCCCAAAGCACTTAAGACATTAAGGTTAAAGCCAGCAGCCCGACCTCCACCCAGGAACTTTACAGAAATCAGTGCAATTTCCAGAGTACTGCCTCACACATCACTCAAATGGCCTGCTGCATTTTGCATTACCCTGAGACTAAATGGTCCCAATGTGTAGCACCACAGAGTGCAATTGCAGCAGCCATGTCGCAAGCTGACACAGGCATGGATAAGGGAAGCAGGTCCACATCAGAGAAAGATTTACACACTTCTAGATAGGCCCAAACTAAAAAAAAAAACTTCTTCACCACAGGCTACTATTTGGTCTTCCAAAAATCAGTCATGAACCTACTAAAAGTCCAAGACTGGATAGCCTGAGTCAAAAATAGCAGACTCATCCCCCCCATCTAACCAGGGCTAGAGAGCTACCCACGCCAGCTACTCCTGTTGCTCTCATCAAATCATTGTTACTGCTTTGGTCTTATCTGCATTTGGCCTAACCCAGCACAGTCTCAAACTCTCTCCGATTTCATAAAGACACTCATTATTATTATATGGGATTATTTTATTTCCTAATGTGTACCAAATATGTGTATCATATTTTAGAGCATCCCAAAAAGCTAAAAATACAAAAGGTATCAATTAACCTTAAGGAACATGAATCTAGTTCACATGTTGCAGCACACACTAATCTCCCCCCAACACCTCAGTGAGCATCACAGATCAAAACAAAAGCAATTAAGATTCTGTTAAGAATGTAGGAAATTTCTGTATTTTTATGGAGACTCAGTTTACCCACTCACTGTTTTATTGCTACCTACTTGGACTCAGATAGTTACTTCTTTCCAGATACTCCCCTAGTGCTAAGGAGATAGGGTGGAGCGTCTGACCATCATTAAGGACCATCAACAAGTGAAAATGTTATTAAAGTTAACGTTTAAAATCAAATATACACAAGTTGAGAGGGAAGGTACTGTACATCTGGGGTCAGGCTTGAGTTATGAGGGATTACAAGTATTGGTTACAAGGTTCACGAGATACATACATATCACATAACCAGCATAGACCCAGATTGGGGTGCGGGAGTTTTTAAAGCGTCAGTACATGACCTGACAGAATGAAGGGAGAGCTGCAAAATAAGTGAAGCCAACTCTCTCCAGATCCCTAGAGAATGAGGTGTTACTACAGCCATTTACACCCAGAGGCTGAGCAGCTCAGGAGAGAGGTACCAAAGAGCATGTTTCCTGAAAAAGGAGGAACCTTTTGGCTGCCGGACTAGTTGGAACAGATGGAATTTACTGAAGGGGTCAGAGAGAGAAACTGTGATTCAGAGAAGTCATGAACTGGATGACTGCAGACCAACAGAGGGGTCTTGGAACCCTGAAAGGATATGAACCCAAAAGAATGCTCAAAACTCATGTGAACCTGAGGCAGGTAATGGTATATAGATGCTCATTGTTTTACCTGGATCTGTGTATCTCATGCTGTCTAAAGTAGAGAATTATTGTTCTAGAAATCCTTCCGCAAGGCCTGTGTCTGTTTACTTCAACTATCACATGTCCCTGGAGGGGTAAACTATAAACCTGAGTGCCCACAAGGGTGGAGCTCTGAGGAAGGAAGTGCTTAAGCTTTTGGGGTGTCAATACTCAACCTTGGAGCCTAAGACATTTAGATCACAAGGTCCCATTTCCAGGAGAGGCATGTGACAGATAATTCAATAAGATCTATCAAAGAGATTGTAAAAAATTGCCTTAAGTTTAAATATCTTTGGAGTCCCCTGTATTATAAATGTAAAGTTTATGTATAATGGTGGGATTGTATGTAACTTCTCTAGGGAAGAGACATGGCCAATGTAAACCCTGGGAAATGTTATGAGCTTCAAAGGGCTATTTTAAATGATATGCCCTTTGAAGCTCATAAGGAACTTTTTAAGTGGGTTTCCTAGGACATACCCAAGGGGAGGAGGTAAATGCAAATTCCCACCTCCGGACCCAACCTTTTAAAGCTACACACTAAGGAGAGAACCACTGTTTGACTAACTACCTATTCACAGATCAAAGACCCAACTAATATAAAGGAAAGACTAACCTCTGCATAGGGGTTCTTGTTCTGAGCAAAAGGCATGATGAACTTGTAACCGCAGAATAACCCTTGTGTGAGATTTGAAGGACTGAGCGCTACCAGAGCTCTTTTTGGAGCTGGGGTGATCTTTGGTAAGCTTATTAGCATGTGTATAGGTTCTTTAATTGTTCTACTATGTTTTCTCTGTAATGCTTTCACCTTAAGAATAAATGTGCTTACTTAGAAAGACCTGTGTTGTACATTATAGCTGTGGGTAATTACGCTGTTTGTAAGTTCTGAGGCAAAAGCAGCATACGCAGGGAACAGTGCAGCCTGGAAAAAACTCAAGACAGGAGGGAGAGACATGTAGGTCTCTGCCCAAGAGAGGTGACGCCTGGGAGCTGGAAGCCGAGAAGTGGGTGCCCTTGCTGGACTAGAGAAACCAGAGCTAGTGACTAAAACCTTCCTACACAAAGCACAATCTCTAGCTCCAGCATCTCTGGCACTCCTCCTGTGCACAGTCTGTCTGGTACTTCTTGTCACAGTTCAGGACAACAGCACCTGTATTCCCTTCCATAGTCCAGCAAGGGCATCCACTTCTAGGCTTCCAGCTCCCAGCCATCTACTCTTTTGGGAGGAGAGCTGTGTGTTCCCCTCCCGACGAGGGTTTTTCAGGCAGCATGGTTCCCTGCCTACACTGCTTTGTTTGCTCCTCAGAGATTGTAAACAGCCTAAATGCCCACAGTTATAAGGTACCACACAGCCATAATACAAGGACTGCGAAAAAACATTTTACGCTAATCAATCTGAATACATTAAACTTAACTCTGAAATTATATTTCAATATTTCACATCTCTACTCAGCTCTTGGCAGCATACGCACGTATACAGCATAACAATTATACTGCTTACCAGCATCAGTATCCTGAATTTTATTGTTCTTGTGTAAGAAAAAAGTTAAAAGAAGTCTAATGGAACTGTCTTTTAAAGTATAATAAATAAGATTCAGATATCAGCTAATACAGACATAACACATTTAACATGATCAATCAATCACATATTGATCAGCCAAATACTAATAGGGAATAAAAACGGAGTGGTAGATCATTGAAGAAGATTCTGTTATATAGGTGGAATGCTTCCCAAATGAGAAATTTATGATATCTCACTGAAGATTATAATTTCAAGAGAAGGAGGACTTGGTATGAGAAAAAACAGTCTCAAAATTTCATTTGTCAGGAAAACAAAGAATCTGAAAGAAACGGAGTCTGTTAGAACAGGTTCTAAGTAAAAGCAAAAAGACTTTTCGCATCTAATGGTAATTTCTGCTCAGATCAAACCATATTCAAAACAGACAACTGGCAAAAAAACTACCAAAGAACATTAGAAGCTGGTAGATAGGTCTGGTCAAACAAGTGTCATCTAAGGAAGGTAAAAATAGAGCGGTTGCTAAAAAATAAATGAAAAGGTATAACAAAATGGAACAACAACAAAAAAGAGAAAATAAAAGGCAGACCCCACATTTTATTCCTATAACAAATCTTGAAATGTTTGCATCTCACGGATATTATACAGTTCCATAAAGAACTGGTGAATGGTACTTCAGTATATACACTGTCAAAACTAAAGCAAAGTGGTTTTGCACCATAGCTCAAAAAATATACACTAAGAAAACAGAGGACCAATGCTTAATCCTAACCCATCACAAGGTTTTATCATGCTAGTGGACAACTCCAGAACCAATCTATAACCCCAACCACACCAGTCTTCAGAATATGTAGTGAATTTAAAATACTCATGGATTGACCAGCCCAGAAGACAGAGAGAAACATCACTGAATATATTTAATTACATCAGTAATAAAAAAAGTCATTAAAAAAACTCCAAGATAAATTTGGGACACCTCACACGATTTCTTACATTTATCAGTAGTACGGTAAACAGCACAAGTGCCTTTACAAAAGGCTACCAATGTTGCCAAACACTGAAAAAAAATACCAAAGTGATGTACAAGTCAATATAAAAAGTAAATAAATATTTGTATTTACAGTATGTAAAATCATATCACACACAACCCTGGTATAGCTCCTGCCTGACGGTCTTAAGACTGGTGTGTTTGGAGCAGGGTGGATTAGTTTAAATCATTAAGGAGGAAACCTTTATTTAACTCATTGATTGTAATCTTGTTTCGCATTTCTACTTTTTTTAGTTTCCTAAAGAAAGATTGATTCTCATTGGTGGGTAATCACTAATTAACAAACACAGCATTTTGTTTTTAATTAGTTAAATAAAACTACTCTCAGTATGCTGGATACACAAGAGAGAAAGGTTATAAAAAAGTTTAACAAAACTTGTTTTGCATTTAAAATGAATTTATCAAACTAAGGAAGTATTATCTGTAGTTAGTGAACTGAACTGTTTCTGATGAATATGTCCTTCAGGATTTAAGAACAGGTACATCCCATCCTCCTGCACCTGGTTTTTATTCTGAGATTGGAAGAGGAAAACAAGCTTTCCCTGTTTTTTCAATTTCCAAACTGTTTCTTAACTTTGAATGAATGAACTAGTCAAATAAACAGAAATTAAGAAAATATTCTCTCTGCACTTGCAGAAAAGCCTATTGATGTCAAAAGCTGGTTTAGCACTTCAACAAACTCTAGTTCCAGGTGCCTAGTCAGTGACTTCCACCAGTTCAATGGTTTGACTTTCTTTAAAAAACTTTGGCAGCAAACATGTATTAGTTAATTTTGTTATTTAATTTAAATGATTTTAATAGTTTATAGTAAATTTATAGTAAATTTAGACCTTAACGTAAGTTGTCAATTTCAAATATAGCAGGGGTCTCAAACTCCGGGCCCGCGAGCCTCCCCAATGTGGCCTGCGGGGCTCCAGCAGTTTTGGGGCCGGTTCTCTCCCTTGGCCCCACCTGCCGCCCTGCGGAGCTGAGCAGCGTCTGCCTACTCGCTCCAGTGACTGCCGGCCCCTCCCTGTGGCCCAGGGGCGTGGCAGGGCTGTGCCTCCGCGCGCTGCCCATGCCCCGAGCGCCCCTGCGGCCAATGAGACACTGCGGGGGTGGTGCCTGGGGGCAGAAGCATGCAGAGGCCCCCCAACCCGCCCCGCCCCAGAGCCCCAGGTAAGCACCGCAGCCCCTACCCCCTCCCAGAGCCTGCACCCCCACCCCCTCCCCACATACCTCCTCACGCCCCCAAACTCCCTCCCAGAGCCTGCACCCCCCTCCCCACACTCCCCCAGCCCCCAAACTCCATCCCAGAGCCTGCATCCCCTCTCCACACACACCCCAGCCCCCAAACTCCATCCCAGAGCCTGCACCCCAGACCCTTCCCCACCCAAACTTCCTCCCAGAGCCCAACCTCTCACCCCTTCTGCACTCCAATCCACTACCCCAGACCTTCGCCCCCACCCAAACTCCATCCCAGAGCTTTAGGCAGGTGGAGGGGCAGATTTGGGGGGGGGGGGGGTGAGGGCGGGTTCTGGGCAGCCTGAGTGACATTGGCCCGCTGGGAGGATTTGAGGACTGGCGCTGGCCCTAAGGTAAACTGAGTTTGAGACCCCTGAAATATAGGTTTATTTTTAAAAATAAACCTGTAATTTAGATCTTTTAAAAACTGATTTTTTTTCTTCATTTTTAGTTTTTAATCTATCTTGTTTTGGGACCCACCTCACTGAGCCTGACATGCTCTTTAAGGCTTCTGAGTTCGAAAAGAATCCAGGCTGTGCCCCTAGCACATTGTCTGTCTAACATCTCTTGCTGAGAGCTGAGACCATATGGTCCATCTACCTAGGACCTGTGACTAGTACAGGCTCTTCCAGACTCCCAACAGCTTCAGCACATCCTCTCCCAAAACTCCAGTTCTGTGGATGTTCTGGGTTCACAATTTAATTCTTATGGGGCAAGTGATAGGTGAAGCAACAAGACATATAGATAGACTTTGCCTAGGATTTTAAACACTATTACTCTTTAAATAGCTGTTGTCAGTAGCTACCGGTGTGGTGCTCTGCTCTTGTTCGATGATGATAACAGTCGGCTGCGTGCGTGTTCCCTCTGTGTGCTGCCCCGGGTCTGCGCAGATCGCTGACACAGCAGATCCCGAGAGAACTTCCAAAGACCACAGACTCTAGTAAAGTACGAAGGAACCCGAGCCAGGTTTATTGTCAAACGAAGCACAGTAATAGTTTCCCTATGAATTTGTGCCCCCTGGCAATGGACTGGCTCAGTCACTGGCGTGATTTTCCACTGCCCCCTAGGCCAGACAAAGACATGCACTCCGGGACCTACTTTTATACAGTTACAGGACAGATTACTCATCCCTACTGACGTATTGAGGTACAGCCCCTTGACTCATTAGGGTGCTGTCTTCCTCCTTTGATCATGTTGTTTCAAACAGATCTATCCATCATGCTGTCCTTTTGACCCTGTCTTTAAGATGCACCTGCCTGTTCCTTGTTATCTCTGTGGAGTGTTCTGATGTCATCTTGGCACAAGTTCCTCTTATTAGCACTTATGTGTGGATGCACCTGCTTCTAGCAACCCTCTTCTCACCAGCTTCTGTGAGTGGGGCCTGCCTCTGGCTCACAGCCCAGCTTTTGCTTAAGAGTGCCTGGAAGTACTTTGGTTCAGGCTTCAGGCCTCAGACTGGGCCTCTGACACAAGAGTTTATGTTTCAGGGCCTCATCTTACTACAATAGCATGAAAAATACACAGATCAAGAACATGCACCTTTATATGCAGTTCCCCATCTCAGTTTCCTCACCATTCTGGACTATTCTTTGGGCTTAGGGAAGAGTATTGTGAGGACTCCAGGCTCATCGTCCTGCATCTGGCTTCTCACCAGAATCATATTGTCTCTCTTCCTCTGTTCCAAGTCAGCTTCCTTCCTTTCACCTTATGGTCCTGCAGTAAATCAGGACCCCGCCCCCTGAAAGCATGGCTCTCTCTCCTGCCCAAGCTTCCTGTGCATCTGTGAGAGACCCTCAAGTTTGTGGGTGTGTCCCACCAAGAGCCCCAGATTTTTTTCTTCTGCTGCAGGGGCCATGTCTACATTACAGGCACTACAGCGGCACAGCTACCGCCCTGTAACTATGCCACTGTAGCACCATAGCTTAGACACACATTACAGCAACAGAAGGAGTTTTTCCATTGTTTCAGTAACCCCACACCCCTGAGTGAGGATAACTAGGTCAATGGAAGCATTCTTAGGTCGATCTAACTGGGTCTCCAACAGGGGGTAGCTGCAGTGCGGCACTATAGCTATGTTAACCTAAGTTCTAAGTGTAGACCAGGCTTACAGATTTTCATTTCTCCAGCCCCCGAGGACTTGCCTACACTTAGTACACTGCAGTGGTGCAGCTGCACTTAGTGAAGATGCTGCCTATGCCAAAAGGAGAGCTTCTCCCATCAGCACAGGTACACCACCTCCCGAGAGGCAGTAGCTATGTCAACAGGAGAAGCCCTCCCGTCAACATAGTAATGTCTACACTGGGGGTTAGGTCAGTATAACTATATTGCTCAGGGTGTGGATTTTCCACAGCCCTGAGCGACATAGTTATATTGACATAAGTTTGTAGACCAAGCATAAGTGCAGGTCTACATTTAAAATGCTGCATCAGCGCAGTTGCTTTGGCGGAGAGTTAGGCTGCTATAACTACATTGCTCAGGGGGTAAAATCGTGGTACTAACGTGAGGTTTCTAAGCCATCACTCTGTTCACAAGGATTGTAGGTTACATCCTCTCTCCCATCCTTTATTTAAAGTATCAATTCTTCAGGACAGGAACTGCATCATACTATACATTTGTACAATGCCTAGTAAAAGGAGGTTCAATTGTGGCATGGGCCTCTAGTCCCACCGTAATATAAATAAATAAATAAATAATGCTGCTACAGCAACTGTGGAAGTTTTATCAGAAAAAGCAGATGTAGCTGTGAAATAATTGGAGGGTCTGCTGAACTACCTGTGAGTAATGGAAGCAGTTACACGGGATAAGGACACTGCAGACATACAAACTAATTCTTTTGCCTCAATCTTTGCCTCAGAAGATGGAGAGTTACCTAACCCAGAGCTATGACTTTCAGGTAAAAAGCGAAGGCATAGTCAGAGACGAAGATGTCAAATTGACGAGGCGTTTGAATAAATTAAAGAGCAAAAAGTCATACATCTCTGAAGGAATTTAAGAATGAAGCGCCAAAGTTGCGAACAAAATTATACACGAATTAAAATCAATTACTATGCTGGAGGCTGAGAGGGGACCAAATGTTTTACTTAAAAAAAAGGCAATAGGGGAAATCCTGAGTTATTGTAGCCAAACAATTTTACTTTGGTACCAAGTAAGTTAGTTGAAAAGATCATTACAAATAGAACTATTAAACAACGGTAAATGAAAATTATTCAAATCTAATATTATTCTTTGACAATATATCAACAAAATAGTGGATGAAAGATAACCTTTGACAAAGTTATTCACAAGAGGCTGTTAAGAAAACTAAGCAGTCATGATGTGACAGCTAAAGTACTGTCATAGATTAAGAACTAGCTAAAACAGAAAACAAAGCAAAAGAAAGTAGCATAGAAAAGAAAGCAATCAGTGAGGTGGCAACATCTGCAGATGACTACCCTAAATCACACATGGAGACGACTGAAGACTGTGAGGAACTTAAAAGGGAACTTAGCAGGTGGACACACTGGTAGAAGAAATTCAATTTTGATGAAAAGGTAGTGCACATTTGAAGGAATAATTTGAATTATTCATGCATGTTGTTTGTTTCTAAATTGACTACAACCATGCAGGAAATATTTGGGTGTCCTGGGCAGTTCAAAGAAAACTTCTGTTTGATGTACTGAGATGGTCAAAAAAGCAAACAACAAAATGTTAGGAGGAAAGGGAATAAAAATAACACCAGAACAAAAATTAGTAATACTCCCCAGCCCAACTTGAATACCATGTCCATTATGGCCATATTATCTCAAAACAGATACAGCAAAGGATGGGGCTTTCTAAAGATCTATCAGCTCATCCAAAATTTACGGGCTTGATAAAGGAATCACTTAGCAGGGTTCTATGGCTCACATTATGCATTAGGTCAGATTAGATCATCATAATAGTTGCTTCTGACCTTAAAAATCAATTAATATATGACACAAGGGGTCTAAAAATGAGAACAGTGAAAAAAGTGAAACTGGTTAATTGACAGAAAAGACAGGTATATAAGATAATGAGTAATATGGAGAAGGAAAATCAACGGCTTTTACTTACCCTCCCATAATACAGAGATAAGGGGACAATGCAAGGAAGCTGAAGGGCAACACGTTTAAAATTGATAAAAAAGAGTGGGGGGTTTAATACAAAATGGGCGAAGAAATAGAGCATCCACAGTTATGCTTTATGGTATAAAAAAAGTAATAGTCGGGAGTATAACTCAGGGCATAAGAAAACCACTGCCAAATGTTAGAAAGAAACTCTCCCTCTGGGCATACTGTTCCAGAATTGTCTACTACAGGTATCTTGCACTTATTTCTGAAGCATCTAGTACTATTAGAAACAGAATACTGGGATATACAGGTCACTGGTATGATCCTGTATGGAAATTTCCTATGTTCCTATATACACTAAACACTTACATTACCATCAAGTATGGGACAATGCTCCTTAAGACTGTCTCCAAAACTACCATCTGTCTCACTATCTGGCAAGGCAACTGCAGCTCTATAGACATTCAAGTTAATGAAGATGTCAGGAAGAAAATTCTTAACTGCATGATAATAATCATAAATACTGAATCAGAAAGCACAGTGTTACAAACAACCTGGCGACCTGAAACATTAACAACATCAAGCTAAGGTTTTATTATGTATTTTATTGCGCCTTCAGAATTAAACTGACTTTTCCCTCACCTTCCAATCTGAGGCACAATATGCAAATAACTTCAGTTTCATTGTTTGCCACTTAATAAGCACTCCAGTTTGGACCACAGCTAAGTTCCACACATTACATGACAGCTATATAAGTTGAAAACCAATGGAAACAAGAACCTTGCAACTTTCATTCTTCTTTTTCTAATCTAGCCAATTGTACAAATTGTATGCAGTGCACGTAAATTAATAATTTCCACCTGGCCAGAAAAATAAATTTATATTCTTTAATGTTTATCCAATTAGGGGCTAGAACCATCCCCAGATGATACATGGACTGAAACACAAAGTACTCTGAGCTATTAGATTTTTGAAGCATGACAGTAGGCAGTTTGCCCCTGGGATAAAAAGTCAACATGCAGACACAAAGAAGACTATAGGATATAGTTAAAACAAAAAAATCTCAAATGAAAATGCCTTTTCCAAAGGGGATTGACGAGATGCCTAATATGTCCGATACACTGGAATCCCTAATAAGTTAAACAAACACTAGCTTGATTTTATAATTAACGAAAATCTTGTGTTTAAGGCACTAAACTGGGATTCAGGAGATCGGGATTCAGTTCCTGGCTCCAACACAGACTTCTTGTGCTATCTTGAGCAAGCTACCTAATCTCCCTGTTCTGCAATCCATCACCTGTAAAATACTGAGGAGTTGCAAGGATAAATCCATGAAATGACTGTGAGGTGCTCAGACACCACAGTAATAGTGCATAAAAGTACCCAGATAGAGTACATAGTTGGGCATTCATATACCCTACTTACACCGTAAACTCTTTGCTTCAGGGACTATCTTTGTGTTCTGTGTTGTGCAGTGCCTACCACAATAGGGTCCTAGTCCATGAATTCCTAGACACTATGATAATACAAATAATAAAAACCACCACATATGCTAGTCAGAAATTATGGGAAGGTCCAAAACATTAGTGCTTTACAACAACAAAAAAGTGTTATGGCAATCTTTTGGATAATGAATACTGTATTTAAAAGGAATGAAGCCATCCATATATTTAATACAAAAAAAATCCCCAAGAACAAGAATTTGGGGACTGGGATTAGAAACAGGCTGGAGAGACGGAGAGAGTTTTTCACCTCCAGGTTTAAGTCCCAAGCAGGAGACCAGAAACATAATCAGTATTACCTGATGACTGTTCAGTGAGTGGCCTATTAAAAATGGGTTGGAGGTCTAAAGCCTGCTCCCAGCCAACTAATGTCCACAACATAAAAGCCACTACCAAAATGGCACCTTTCTTCACACTCTCAAGAGCTGTCTATAAGTGACTAGTCTTGGAGACTGAATTCCTCTCACCCTTGAAATAGGTTTCTCCAGGTCAGGCTGAAGCACATTGGTAACTCAGGGAAAGCTCACACTACTGTTGCCCACACACTGCACATGTTCTGTGGATACACAGGGAGAGTATGTTTTTAAAAGATTAAAAGTTACTAATGTAAGTAATCAAGTAAGTTTTACACCAGTCTTCTGAAAGTATAGCTAAAGTAAAGTGTGCCGCTGCACATTTATCAGAAATAATTAGACTGCTGATTAAAAACAAAGCATTACAAGCCAGTCAGGAGACTTCAGTGACCCAAGAGCAGAACTGGAAGAGCAGAACAAAAAAACCCCAGCCAACCAAAATTACTTGTTGTGCTGGTATTTGGTGATTGTCAACTACTCCCTGGTTCTTGATCTGTTACCCTAGACTGTAAGTTAGCAGGGGAGAGGCCTTTCCCAACATATATGAAGTGCCAATCATACTGGTGGTGCCATAAAAATTATGTTACAGACACTCTTCCAATCGATTTTTTGGCTTCTGGACTTACTGCCCAACAATGTGAACGAGAGAACACAAGAGCTGTTATGCAGGTTGGGAAATGGAGGTGCAATGTATCTGTTATGAAGTACAACTTGTATTTTCTTTCTACAAAATGATTTTTAAATGGTCTAGTAGTGGCCAAACAATGTAGTATATGTTCTACAAAACAACAAATTGTCAAAACCAATCTCTCACTCCATGGAACAGTCATGAACCATCCTTCCACTCCACCAACACTAAATAAAGCACTGGGGATAGGCATCCACCTTAAAAACCAAAATATGCTTTTCTCTTTTGAAAGAGACAGGAATCCCTGAGAGGCCCTCAGGAAGTTTAATGATGTGTGTACTAGGAGAAAAAGCAGAAAGATAATCATCCGTAGGGAAGGTATACCAGAATCACTTTGACTGACCTTATTATATACTTTCTGAATTTCTGTATTTAAGAGCAACAGATCAAATCACCAGAGTACAGCCCTGAAGAATGCTATTCCTAAGTGGGTTTCATTTTTTTAAGGGCAAATGCTACCCTCAGATACATGCCGCAAACAGCTCATATTTAGTCAGGGAACTAAATTCACCACTAGCATAGCAGTGGCAATTCCCACGGACTTCACTGGAGTTACAGCCACTTACTTACACCAGTAGTATTTTTGATACAGAAGCTGGGCATGCCTCCGAGGGCAGAGTTTGGTCTTAAGCAGTGGTTCTCAAACTTTTGTACTGGTGACCCCTTTCACACAGCAAGCCTCTGTGTGCGACCCCCCTTATAAATTAAAAACACTTTTTTACATATTTAACACCATTATAAATGCTGGCGGCAAAGCAGGATTTGGGGTGGAGGCTGACAGCTCGCGACCCCCATGTAATAACCTCATGACCCCTGGTTTTAAGTGTTTAGTATTGGAACAAAACATGTAAGAGATTAGCTAGGGTGATTAACACAAAAAACTAATTTTAAGCATGCATAGTTCCAAAATAAAGTCAGTAAGTACAAGAGGTAAGGTTCTGAATGCAGTATTAACTACATCATGCTGCACCGCTTGCATATTTTATGGTACATATTTTACAATGTAAAAATAAACTAGAAAAAAAAAAAGATACTACCTGCACCAGATGGAATGTAGCCAAGTCGACATTATGGTTGGAACCTTGGATTTTATGACTTTTGTGACTTTAGTTGTGAAACCCTAATATTGAATAAATATTGATATTTTTTTTTTGCATTTCTTTTCCTTGGTTTTGTTTTTACTTGCCTATACTCAACAACATTTGCATTTAATGGGCTTAATTAGTTTCTGACATTGAGACCTCAGTAAGGGCTTGCTGTTACTACCGTTTCACCTTGCTGTTACTATCAGCTCACCTGTGACTGCTTTCTGCAAGGCTAGGCTAAAAGACTCACATATCAATTTACACAGATGTATATCTGCAATGGAAAAAACAAGAACTTTTCTTTAAATGAAACCTTAAGGCAAAAATTTTGCGCTGAATCCTTCAATCCATAGGTGGAGAATGGGAGAGTAAGACGGCAAAGTGATAATGACCAAGTGGAGGCATCCTGCCCCGCACTAAGCAGTGCTCAACTGTGATTAGAAAAAGCAATAATTACTCCTGGAGGAATTCTGCACCACAGTGCAATGCAGAATTTTGCAAAAATTCATGTTGTGCACATAGCATTTCCTTTCCCCCCCAGAAATGGGCTGCACTGCTGCTGGCCACCATTAGGGGGCACTGGACTCGTCAGAGCCCAGCTCACACACTGCCGGGGGGAGGGGGAGAGAGAGAAAGCTGGGGGGGGGGAAGAGCATGCAATGTGGATGCCTGGGCTGGGGGGGGGGCACAGCTGCACTGGGGGGGGTGTCTGGGCTGGGGGAGCAACTGGACTCGGGGCGGGGGGAGAGAGTGTGGGATCTGGGCTAAGGGGGGCCCACGGCTGGACTCTGTGGGGGAGGTGGTTCAGATGTATTGGACAGGGGGGACAGCAGAGAAACAGGAACTGGGTCGTCATAGGGGTTTCTTTAACTTTCTACTCCAGGGGGAATTTTGTGTGTGTCTGTATTCGTACAGATATAATTGCTGACAGGTATTTTGAAATAAATTACCAAAATAATTGAAACTGGCGTGATTATGTACTGTTATTTTGACAAATAAAATTCGCAGAATTTTAAAATATTGTGCACAGAATTTTTATTTTTTTGGCGCAGAATTCCCCCAGGAGTATGTCTGTGCTGCAGTGTTTGTTGCCAGAACCACATATAATCAGGTATAACTCTCCACTCTGCTCCTCCCACCCCAAGTCCACTCCTAACTCAAGCCTTACTTTTTTCTCTCCTCCATAAAACTCCTGCCCTCCTCACACCCTCTGAAGATGAAATGGGCTTTGGTGAGACAGGGGATTAAGCAGGGATGCGCATGGGTGGGGAAGTTGTGTGTAGGATGAGGTCAGGTTTCCTGTGGTGCTGCTATCTTAGTGTTCTGGAGAGCCAAAGCACCAACCCCTGGGTAGCCCTGCAAAAAATTGCTGATGGATCAGGACATACTGTCTTGGGCTCTCCTACCAGCCACAGTCCCCAACCCCTTCAATCAATTCTTCCCTTGCACAGCTTTAATCTCTCCACTAATGCAAACCTTTATTCACACCCTCAGGTTTGCCCAAAACCCAGCTGACGCCTCCATAGTTCAAACCCCCTCTTGCTGCTCATTCGCGCTGCCCTCAGCCCCAAGTGCCTGTGGATGTGGAATCTGAAAAAGTTCATCTCAAAGGAAAAATTCAACGAGACTTTTAAATGCTCCCTCTATCAAAGTTAGTGACCATTTAATCACAAATTATAGAAAATTCGCCTGCCCCAAAACTGTAAGCATGTTGAATTCCAAGATTAACAGTTAAAATGTGAATCAGCAGGATTCAGCACTGCTTTAAGTGCAAATCTCAACACAGCCTGGAGTGCCTTCATGATACTTTACAAAGTACCTGTCACGAAGAGCTTAGCATAAAAGCACAAATGGATATGATTCGGAACACAAGTGGCACGGGATCTTTATCACTGGAATATTTCTCAGAACAGGAAGGTTTTCTACGTTGTAAGAAATTTAGTTAGGTAAGGAATGCTGATGTTAGCCCACAATGGAAAGGTGATCTCAGTACCAATCTTCTGTTGGGATTTTCTTCAAAAAAGACAGCATTATTTCTACAACAGAATATGCCAAATGCACTCATAAGAGAAGGTCCCTGTTCCAGGAAGCTTATAATATAAGTTAAACAGAACACAGTTAAGGGATGCAAGGAACAGATAACTAGAGCTGGTCAAGATATTTCTGGCAAATGAAAAATTTGCCAAAAAATGCACTTCATAGAGAGAAAATAGTGAATTGTCATTATGAATGAAGTGCCTCTGTGAATGACAATGAATAGTCACTGGGCTAGAGAGAGAAAAGGACTCTATAACCTGGTACTTAGGGTACTCCCCTAGGATGCGGGAGACCCAAATTCAAGTCCATGCTCCAATTATTTATACAAAGTGAAATAGTTCGAACTGGAAAGACAGAGAGACCCACGCAAAAATATCTCATAGCCCAGTGTTTGAGCTTTCTTCTGAGAGGTAGCAGACCTGTGTTCAAATCCTTTCTCCACGTCCGGCAGAAGGCCCTGACCATTGGGCTAAAGGTACTACCGTCAACACTACCTCCTTCTCTGGACATTTTGTGAATCAAAAAAAACAGTTTCACGTTGAACACCACCTGCTTTCCAATTCACCAAAAAAATTCTCAAATTTTAGATTGTTTGACCCAAAATGACATTTTCTCCCTTTTTTTTTTAAACTGCATACAACCTCAACAACAACAAAAAATCAATGTCACCAACTCGAATTGTAATAAAAAAGCATGAAATATCAACTGTTTTTCAAAACGTGTATGTTTAAAGCAACCTGTCATTTCCTTGCAATTAATGGCTTCAGTGAAGTGGCCAATTTATGTAAATATGGATCTAATTTTTGTTTTTTCAAATATATTTTAGGAGCTTCGTTTCCTTCCAGAAGTATCACTGCCTGTGTGAAGTTTTATTAGACCTGTTAAAATTGCCTTCAATGCCATTATAAAGTTGTAAACCCTTTAAATTGAACCCTCTTAATCTATCCTCCTCATTCATCTTTGTCAAGGAGACACAGAATATTTTATTTCGGCACCTATTTAACCATATGTCAATTTGCTGTCAGGTTGTCTTAAAAAAAAAAAACCCCACTTCTCTATGAATCGGAAGAAATACTCACTTTCACAGTGCTAGGCCATCATGGACAGTATTTCTCTTTAGATTTAAATCAACAGCAACAGTGACTTGTTGTGCTGAAAGTATATTTTAGAACATTTTGTAAGGGTTTTTTTGTTTTAAAAACAGTGGATAGGAGTGTTGGGATCTTAATTTAATATTAAAAAAATACCATATATACTTGATCATAAGCTGGTTCATTTATAAGCCAACCCCCCGAAGATGGATAAGTAAAAATGGAAAAATTTTATGACCCGTTCATATGCCGACCCTATAATTCAGGGGTCAGCAAACTTTGGCTCCAGAGCCATCAGGATAAGCCGCTGGCGGCCAAGATGGTTTGTTTACCTCGAGGGTCCGCAGGCACGGAGGTAAACCTACATAAACAAAGTGTCCCGGCGTGCCAGCTGCTTACCCTGATGGGCCAGGACAGCAACTGGTGGGGAAATTTTTTAGGGGGGAGAAGCTGGGGGTCAGGGGAGTAACCCCTGTGACCACCCCCCACATGACCCCACCCCTATCTCGGGACCCTCACACTCTCCCCATCCTATCCCTTCCCACCTTATCTGAGGAGGGCCAGAGAAGGATGTCTCTGGCCTGGCTGGAGCTGCTCCGGCAGGCCGGGCGGCGCGGCCGCAGCTGCTCTGGTGAGCCAGGCCGGGCGGCGCGGCCGCAGCTGCTCTGGTGAGCCAGGCCGGGCGGCGCGGCCGCAGCTGCTCTGGTGAGCCAGGCCGGGCGGCGCGGCCGCAGCGTGCTCCGGCGAGCCAGGCCGGGCGGCGCGGCCGCAGCGTGCTCCAGCAGGCCGGGCGGCGCGGCCGCAGCGTGCTCCAGCAGGCCGGGCGGCGCGGCCGCAGCGTGCTCCAGCAGGCCGGGCGGCGCGGCCGCAGCGTGCTCCAGCAGGCCGGGCGGCGCGGCCGCAGCGTGCTCCAGCAGGCCGGGCGGCGCGGCCGCAGCGTGCTCTGGGGGGCGGGGCCGAGCGGCACAGCTGCAGCCTGCCCGCCCCGGAGCTGCAGCTGCTTCGGAGGCTGGGGGGAGAGCAGCATGGCCAGAAGCGGAGAGACTCTGGCCCCACCTCTTCCCTTCTGGCTCTCCTGGCTGTGCTGCCTCTCCTTGCTCCCTCTGTTGGGGGGAGGGGCTGTGTCCCACCTCTCCCCCTCTATACCCGTTCTCTGGTGCTTCCCGTTTTTTACTAAAAAAATTCGGCTTATGAACGAGTATATACGGTAATCACATTGTAAATCATGATGTGAAAGATTTATAGTGCTGCTTTCAATAGGATAAAGTATACAGTGTTGTGTCAAGACAATCTAAATTTTTCTGCTTCTGATCTCAGAGATTCATAAATGTATTGTAAAGTTATTTGATCTCATAGTATAGGGAACTTACTGGGATCCATTTTAATTTCTCTGAACCTTGCTGAAGTCATGACTAATGATGAATGGAGGGGAAAATATGGCATTTAGAAGGACTCCTAATACTAATAACTCCTTCATTTCAACAATTCAGCATGTACAGATATACTATTCAAATATATTTTGATGCTGTAGGATTCCTAACCAGGAACATATATTTTGTTAACAGACAGAGAATAATAAGCTAGGTGTTAAAGACTGAAAGGCTGCAAAGCCCAAAGGAAAAAACAAGGGGGGTTACACGCATGGGACACGCCTCAGAAAAAAACATCAGATTAAATCAGTTACATTATGTGGAAGATGCGATGGTGAATTTAAGTAGATCTCTAATGCAGGAGAGGGCATTGAGAACTTCAGGTTATTTTTTGTGTAAACAGATCCTCCTAAGGTGTGCTATCAAAATATCGAACAGCCCTGAAGTGCTATAAGTTAGCTTCAGGTGAAGTTTTAGAGAAAAAAATTGGTACCAATACAGCTGAATAACTAGAAGTGTTTTAAAGCAGGATGAATTATAGAGAACTGACAAGATGCAACAATTAACGCACAAAATGAATGCACTGAGAGATGCAACATCGACCAGCCAGACTGCGCATTGTGTATTTTTATTCCATGGTACCTGAGAATTGAGCAAAGTTCAAAGTAAAACAGGAAAATAGCATTAGAAATGAATAATGGTTAGCTTACAGCATTCAATTAAAAGGAAAGACTTCATCACTGAAGCTACAGAAAAGATCACTGCCAGTTCTGTTTATTAATTGATCATAGTACTAAGTAGGATCAACAGAAATCATAGCATTAAAAAAAGTAACAAAAAAATCTTAATCATTTGTCTTCAGCTGCCTGGTGTAACAATTTAAAGCTTTGGAGAAGGGTGGCTAAGAACTCAAAAGTAGTTTATATAGTGCAAACAAAAGCTGTGACCAATTTTTCTTCTTCAATCAAAACCACAAATTTTATGTTCATCATCATCATCATGTTCCCATTACGCCTCTGGTGTTTAGGGCAGCAACAAAGCTCCTCCACTCCTGTCTGTTTCTGGCAAGTCTTTCAATGGTTCCCCAGCTGTGCCCCGGGTTTTTCAGCTCAGCTTCCACAGCTCTTCGCCATGTAGTTTTCCGGCAGCCTCATTTTCGCTTGCCTTCAGGTGTCCATCTTATTGCTACTCTGGTGATGGAATCAGTTTCCATCCGAAGCACATGGCCGATCCATCTCCAACACCTCCTGGCAATGAGGGTGCTCATATCCTCTTGGCTGCACTGTGTAAATAGATCTTGGTTTGAGATTGTTCTGGGCCAAAAGATACGGAGGATTTTTCTGAAGCAGGTTGTATGGAATGAAGATAGTTTGGACATGTCATATTTTCTCATATCCGAGCATTCTGCATTATAAAGTAATGCTGAAAGTATGCAGCTCTGATGTCATGTTATATATATTTTATGTTCATAAAAGGGTATTTTATGTGCTTCCGTAGCTTATATTTTTTAGAAACGTGCAAACTCACAAGAACAAGGAAACTTCAAATTAAGTACACAACTATTGATAACTTAACCCTCTGTAACAACATATCTCCCACTGTTTTAGGGTGTTGCAGAATTAGTCTGGCAGCCTATTAACTGAACTTAATTTTGGTGTGATAATTTCCTTTACAGCTTTCAAGTTCCATCTGCAAAAATGTAGTTTACATAGTAGATTTCACCTTTTTATCATCATCCCTTTCACAGGCTGCTTCTGAGAAACTGAGGGAATTTCTACCCCTTGAAATGTTACAGCGGCACAGCTACACCGCTGTAGCACTTCAGCGTACATACACACTACCTACCCAGACCGGAAAACCCCTCCCATCGGCATAGTTAATCCACCTCCCCAAGAGGCGATAGCTAGGTCAACGGAAGAATTCTTCTGTCAACCTAGCGTTATCTATGCAGGGACTTAGGTCAGTTTAACTACATTGCTCAAGGGTGTGGATTTCCCCCGAGTGATATAGTTAAGCCAACGTAATTTTCTAGTGTAGACCAGGCCTAAGTGTTCTCTTTTTTTCAGTCATGGTAAAACCATAGGGTTTTCAAGTTTAGGTTTCATTCCTTCTCTCTTTGATAACCAGTGAAATTCATTCCTTGTGAAGTTTGAGGCTTTTCTGAAAGGCCATTTACCCTGGCCACTGCGACAAAGGTCATGTCTACACTGAAGATTTTAAGGAACTCTCCCAGTGTTGATCTCACACCAGTCCAGCTCCACCTGCGTTAGCAACACTGGAAGTAATACCAAAAGCCAATGACAGGCACTTTTGTCACCTTGCTGGATCAACTAGCTCTGAGCAGAATTAGATGACCACATGGTAAAGATGCCTGCAGCAAGTTTGGACTAGTGTTCCTACCATTACTAGGACCAATGGGTCTGCACTTCTGCCAGACCAAAGTTAGAAAAATTCCCTAAAATTCTCAACACAGACACAGTCCAAGGAGCAGTTTCTGTGCCCAAGGCTTCTAAACCACTTTAGGTAGTTGTGAGTACAAGTGAAAAGGGGAACTGGAATCTGGATTTTTCCCTATTTAGTCTGAAAGTATTTAAGTCTTTTAAACCAGAAGTGATCACAGTTGCAAATAAAGCAAAGTAAATGAGGCACAGCTTTGTAAAACATACAGGAAAGAAACTGAAAACTTAAGAGTCTTTCGAATGATTTTTAGCATATTATTATAAAAGTGACCAAAATTTGATACAGTTTGATTATATGAAGGTTATATCAAATCTTTTAGAAATGGAAATTTCCCATATTTCTATTGTCCTAGAATCGGACAAATTCATAACTGAATGAAAAGCAACTGACTTTAAGCATAATTCAGGTAAAGCGAGGTGACGCTGGTAGAAATGAGGAAGCATTCTGAATAAGTGACAAGAGATATGGCCCTTTTCTATTGAGGGTATCCGTCTCTAACATTTTAGATTGAATAAGACCACAAGACTGCATTAAAAAAAAAAGGATGGTCTTGTGGTTAAGGAATATGATGGGGAATCAGGAGATGTAGGCTTTATTCCTGAATCTGTCACATATTTCTTCTGTGACCTTAGGCAAGTCACTTCACTACTATGCCTCAGTTCCCCCATCCGTCAAATGATGATAATACTCTCTCTCTCTCAGGGCTGTTGTAAGGCTAAATTTAACATTTGTACGCCATCTTGTAACATTTTAAAGCCTACTGGGTTTTTTTATACATTATTTGTATTGCATATGCACCCAGGTTTGATGGAAATGTTCATATATAATCGAAAACAATTATAATCCACTTAATTGAAAAACATTAGAAATCTCAATTTTAAGTTTTCAAAACAAATCTGATTTCTCTCTTCCATTTAAAGTTTTATATTGATAACACAAGGGATCTTAAAGTGACTTACAGTGCATTCTACCAAGAGCAGACACTGAAAGATCCCAAATGGCACCAATCTGAATGATCTATCAGATCATTAGAGAGCAAGGCAAATAAACAGAATGGAAAGATAGAGATAACATTTGCTTCATCATATAGCAAATATCAATCTTTAACAACGTGGTGACATTTAGCCTTTTCCACTACTGCTTAAAATTTTTTCCAGCATGATATTTATTCACAGCTCCAAATGCTGAAAGAATCTCTCTATTCTCAGAAATCACACTACTAAAAAAAAATAAAAAATGCTTTTTTTAAGCAGTAAACAGGACATAAAGACCTAGTTTTTATTCCTCACCAGTAAAGGCTATTGGAAGTGTTTCACAAATAGATTAGTGTATTACTTTCTTCACTACATCTTTCAAAGCTGTAAGCATAATTCATACAAAAAGATCTTTGCTTGATGATTGGAATTATATACAATAGTAATAAAGATATGAAAAATTCTGCTTTCTCTATTTAAAGTAGTCTGACAACCTTACCTCCAGGTTTTCATGGACTAATGTGTCACCAACAATAAATGGTTATTGTGTCTATTCTATTTCATTTTGTATAAAAAAGTGTGAGAGTACATGCTTCAATGGAAAAACTGATCTAGTGCAGCAGTCTATATCAAACAATATAAAATTTTGAATACCTATAAGTGGGAATTGAAACTCAGCAGCAGTCATCAAAACAGTCACTTTATACATAACTTTTAATAAAGAGACCTGTGATGACAAATGGCAGAGATCTTTCTAACAGATATTCTGGTTCTCTCAAGTCTAATCCCTATTTTATGTATTCAGCTTTATAGGGGAAGATTCGTAAAGAATTGTTTTCTTTACAGCAGTATGAAACATACCCTCACATGTAGTTTACCAGCTTGGATGCAAATTGCAACACACCATCGTCCCTTCATTTTTAACTCCATTCGGTTAATGGAAATAATTGAAACCCAAATAGAAATTGAGAGATGTGAACCATTAAAATATATATGTAACTAATAGGTCCATTGTGTGTCCTAGCTTTACAGTCCAGTTCAGGGATGAAAATTCTTGGCATACAAACATGGATTCTTTTTTAACATTCTATTTAAATAACAGGAACTGTCTATTTTGTATCTTACAAAGGGGTTGTAGCCATGTTGGTCCCAGGACATTACACAGACAAGGTGGGTGAGATAAAATATTTTTTATGGGAACAACTTCTGTTGATGAAAGAAACACGCTTTCAAGGTACACAGAGGTCTTCCTCAGGTCTGTGTCGCTCTGTGTGGTTCGAAACTTGTCTCTTTCAACAGAATTTGGTCCAATAAAAGATATTACCTCAACACTTTGTCTTTCTATTCTGTGTCTTGTTAAGTATAGCAGCAGCAACATATACTGAAACATCCTACACTTATTATACAAAAGAATCTAAAAAAGAAGTTTAAACAAACAAACAAAAAAGACCAAATATTTACTTTATGTAATACCAGTAATGGAAGACGAAGTCTGGTTGAAATGTCAGCATTAGATATTTCTAATGTGCTTATCATTGAAGTATTCTAGATGCCATGGACACTTGTGCCTGTAGGTTAGGCACAAATAATAGGTTTTTTGGAGAGAAGGGAGAGAAGTGGAAGGAAATCACAAAAACAATATGAATACAAATGTTGTCTTAAATACAAAAGTGTTTTCACTAAAATTAAGTACCACCTGAAGTGTTTGAAACACAAATCATAGCATTGTGTTTGTGTCTGTTAATCAGAAACTGAATCTGACTGCAAATAATATTAACTTTACCTGTATTTTCAGTATTCAGCCAAATGAAATACAAATTCTTTTAATGGTGAAAAATAAATTAGATGTTTAACAGATTATTAAAGCTGTAAGAATTTTACATATATCTATAGTAACAGGTAATAAGATTTAAAAAATAAATTTTAAAATGACTATGATCCCCTTTAAAGGGACATAGTATTCACAAGAACTCTACTGCCGATAAGCGACCTGCATGCTTCTAACATTACAAAATAAGCAATAAGAAAAACATGACACTATAAAGGGACGCAGCAGGTAATCTTACTGCTGCAGAGAGCAGAGCTAGTCTCGTTTTAGTAACAAGCTAGATCTAGCAGTACTAGAAAGTAGCACATTGACCCTGCATGAGAGAGCCTCACAAAGGCAGTATTTCTCAATCCTAGCAGGGGGACACTGGGCTGCAATACAAGGTCCAGCAAGATTCATAGATTATAAAGCTAGACGGGACAAATGGCCAAATGATAATCCCAAAGACAAAGAAGAGGTAGAAATAACAATGTAGCGATCTATACTGCCATACTAAATATGAGTTCAATTCCAATCAGTTGTTCTTCAAACCACTGCCCTGGAATGCAGTGAAAAGAGTGTGCTCCACTCCTAATTTAGGAGAATATAGATCAGAAGGACCTTGTGTCACTGGCTCCACATTCAGGGACCACTCTAGAAGTCTGACACAGCACTGAAAGGAAGCTCTTCAACCAGAGTGTTAGTTGGCGACAACAAAATACTTAACTGAAGCAGGAGATTGCAAAGAAGAGGAGACTCAAGACTCCAGCAAGGACACAGAACATCCTCCTCCTCTCCCAATAGTCATTTTTAACTTGGCTTTTTAAAGGGACATTCTACATTTCATTTGACAATTGGTTTTTTTTTAATGTCTTCAAAGTTGAGACATCCCTGTCCCTTGGACTCACTCCCTTGCCAATATTTGCAGTTTTATTATAATTTTCCTACTTTTTAGAATCCCCCCTCCCCCCATCTCTCCTCCTCCCACTATTGCTGAATGACATTTCCACCAAACAGTGGAAAGTGATTCAGTGAATGAAGGGTCAAAATCCATGTGCTGCTTATATAACAACCTGGTATATGGATTGTGTTAGCTCTTTTACAGGCCCAAAGTCCAGAGTTTGATTAAGAGGCCAGAGGCCTACCAAATAGTGATTAGCTACGAGCAGGGGCGGCTCTATGTTTTTTGCCACCCCAAGCACGGCAGTCAGGCAGCCTTCGGTGGCATGCCTGTGGGCGGTCTGCGGTCACGCGGATTTGGCGGTGTTTCTGCGGGTGATCTGCCGGTCCCACGGCTTCAGTGTACCCGCCGCCGAATTGCCGCCGAAACCACGGGACCGGCGGACCTCCTGCAGGCACACCGCCGAAGGCCGCCTGACTGCCGCCCTCACAGCAACCGGCAGGCCGCCCCCTGCGGCTTGCCGCCCCAGGCACACACTTGCCGCGCTGGTGCCTGCAGCCGCCCCTGGCTAAGAGAAAGCAGAACAAACAAAAGATAAACTTGCTTTTGCTAAGATAAGCCTGGTCAGCAAAACGCCAAATATTGAAGCAATAATTGTGTCTTATTTAAAGTTGCAAACAGAACAAAGAAGCCCTGTTTCTGTTGTGTTCGTTTCTTCTGTAGGGAGATGTTCTTCCCACACACCAACCTTGAGTTTATAAAAGGTTCAAGCATGTCAGTATAAAATATGGCCTCCTTTCACCTCCCTTTCCCAGGGACCAATGCCTGCCTTAAAACCACAAATAAGCAATTTAAAAAACAACTTTTATTGCCTTATACTTTTTAATGTTTCTTTGCTTTAACCCCTAGGTATATACCTGTTAAACAATCAAAAAAGTTACTTCATTCCTATAAACCCCAAATAAAAATTACACACATATATATATTTATTTTATAAAAGTACTAATTGTATGTTACTTGTTAACCTAAAACCATGGGCGGAGACATTATGTAATCTTTAACTATTGGCTATTGTGCTATCTTGTCTTGCTGCTAGACCAAACCAGGGGTTTAAAACTGCCTACCCCGTCATTTCCCTCCGACCATGGAAAATCCATATAATCCTTGGTAATCAATTAATTAACAGGGTCTCCGAGTCTAATAAGCCAGGTGACACTCCGCCAGCACTGTGTGTAATAAACTCCTATGCTTAACTTCTACACGGTGTAAATTTATGTTCCTTCAGTGACTGAAAAGGAGAAGCAGTAGAAGTGACTCTACACAAAATACTGTCAATTCCATAAGGCTAAACTGGAAAAAAAGGAGAATTATTTCCCGCTTCTAATCTTTCCATTACAAGTAACACTTAAAACTGCTGTAACAATAGATTAAGTTATCCAGAAAGGTGTCCAATTTTTAACTTCTGAAGGTGTTTCCAAGCTTTAGTGACATTTCTGAACAAAAGGTCAAAGATTTTAAATACATGCAAGCCACTTTCAGGAAACAAAATCAATTTACAGTATTAGTAGATACATTTTTTCCTATCTCCAGGGGGACAATAAGCAGTAAGTGGTTACCTCCTGTTTAACTAATAAACAGCTATTAGAGAGCTTTCATGGAAGAAGACTATGCAGTACACTTAACCTGTCTGATCTGACAGCTGATGAAGAGCTTTAGGAACACTTGGCTGCAGCATGCACCTGCAGGTGGAAGATAATAAAACAAACCCTTTCTTTTCATGCTGATATGACAAACAGCAGATGCGGAGCTCTAAAATGTTCTTTAATATTACATTAAAGATCTTTTAAGCTGCACATAAGTCATCACGGATAGAAAACAAGCACCTCCTGTTAAAGCCAGGAGGCCTCATTACTTTAGCAGGATGAATGGGGCTCTGTATAGGCATGTCCTTAAGGATCTGCCATATAAAATGTATTTTTTCTTTAATATTGTAAAAAAAAAAAAAAAAGAGAGAACCTGCACAATTCAAAAGGTTTTCCCTCTTCGTCTGACTGAAGAATAAAGACTTTGGTTTAAAATCACAAGTGAATTGAGTTATATGTACTAAACTCTCCTAGCACACTCCAGTTGGCCTGTCAGCTAAATGAAAGTTGTGTCAATTTACATGCAACTCAGATAAGCATGTTCATACAGTACAATCTGTAATTATACATAAGAATTCAGTAGTTTTGACATGCTAAGAATTTGGACGCTGCTTAAGGCAAAGCTAAAGAAACCCACTTTAAAAAGGGAGTTTTTGTGGGGTTTTTAAGAGAGACAACACGTGATATCACACACACACCAAATAACTCCCATGACTTTTATTCTAAATGGCATATTCCTTTACACTCCTAAGACTAATTACCAAAAAGGAGAAACCTCGCCTGTAATACTAGCATTACCCCATAACATCACATTCTTAATCCACCCAGATTTCATTTGGTGAGCCCCCTGCAATGGCTGCCTGCCACCTTACCACCTCAAACTGTTAAAAAAGGCTCCCCATCCAATCTCTGTCTCCCCCACGCCCTCCCCAGCTCCTTGTCCAGGTCTCACTGCCCAATTAGTTCCAGGTTTCCCCCTCACAGCCCAGGGCCTCATCAGATCTGTCGCTTCTCCCTCCCCACACCACATTGGTTCCCAGTTAATCCCAGTCTGCTCCAAATCCTGTCTCAGGCTCCCAAGCACCCCCACATGCACCATGTTCCAGTCCATCTCTCCCCACCAGCTTCCAGTCTCAGTTCTCGCCCCCGGGCACCTTGCTCCCATCTATCCCCCAGCCCAGTTCTTCTCCCCTCTGCATTCAAATCAGGCAGCTTATTCCTCCATGCTTCCCTGCCATAGTAAGAGGATCACTAAGAACACAGAGACAGGCTCACTGCTCTACAGCCAAAATGCTTCTGAAATAAATGTAGTCAAACTTTACTAATTCTGGGTCACTGAGAACGAAAATGATGCTTAAAATTGTTGATTGGCTCTAGTTTTCAAGATATGCTATTGGGTCAGTATATACGACCCTTGACTTGGGAATGGCGGAGGATAAGTGAGTTATAAAGGGAAGGGATCTCAATTTAAACCAGAAATGACTAAAATACATCTTTGACTGGATCTATGAATAAATCTATGACTGGGTTTGGACAGTACTTGCTTTTTAGGCAAAACAATGAATGATGCAATCTGAAGCTGGTATTGCGTCATACATGATATGAATTGCATCATGTTATTCCTAGAAGTCATGGATGATGCAATCATAACAAAGCTTACATCACTCTGATGAACAAATTGCCCTATATCAGCTCTAGAAATCATACAGTGTCGTGCTCGCTTATTTGTCAGTGTTTGATTTTGCAAAGGGACACATTTCTGTTTAGCCAAAGTGAGCAGAGATGCCTCGTACTTGTGTGAACAGTGCAGATAACTTCTGCTATGTTTGTGGTGAAGTGACTTTTGCATCACAAAAGCGCAGTATAACCACTATGGTTAAGAAAGCCTATCACCTTTATTTTGGCTGCAAAATTGGAGATCAGGACAAGAGGTGGGCCCCACACATATGCTGCACACTTGTGCAACAAATCTTCGCCAGTGGTTGAACAGGAAAAGGAAATCTATGCCTTTTGCAGTGCCAATGATTTGGAGAGAGCCAACAGATCATACCAGCAATTGTTACTTCTGCATGGTGCCTCCAGTTGGGAAAGGTGTGTCAAAGAAGAAAAAGTGGACTGTGCATTATCCAAACATTCCATCCGCTATACGCCCAGTACCCCACGGAGAAGGACTGCCAGTTCCTGATGCACCAGAATCATTCTCACTTGAGTCAGACGAGGAAGAAGAAGAAACAACTTCTGGTCCTGAACCATCAATGTCACAGGACCCACATTTTCTCCCATCCTCCTCCTCTGAACCACACCTCATAACACAAGGTGAACTGAATGACCTTGTCAGGGATTTGGAACTACCCAAGAGTAAGGCAGAGCTGTTGGGCTCCAGACTACAGCAGTGGAATCTCCTGGCAGGTGATGTTAGGGTTTCCACGTTCCGTGACCGTCAAAAGGATCTTGTCCCATTCTTCTTCATGGAAGGTGATCTTGTAGCCTGCAACAACATCGATGGTGTGATGGCAGCCCTCAACATCGTTCACGATCCAGATGAGTGGAGACTGTTCATTGATTCATCGAAGACGAGTCTTAAAGCTGTTTTACTGCATAATGGCAATGTTTTGCCATCAATTCCAGTTGGTCATGCAGTCCATATGAAGGAAACCTATGACAACATGAAACAACTTTTGAGGTGCATAAACTATGACCAACATCAGTGGCAGCTTTGTGGCGATTTGAAGGTTGTTGCTCTCTTGCTTGGTCTGCAGACTGGATACACAAAGTACTGCTGTTTTCTCTGCGAATGGGATAGTCGTGCAAGAGATTCCCACTACATCAAGAAAGATTGGCCACTCCGACAGTCATTGGAGCCTGGGAGGAAAAGTGTTCAGCATCCACCACTTGTTGAATCAAGGAAGATTTTGTTACCACCCTTACACATCAAGCTGGGTCTGATGAAGAACTTTGTCAAGGCCATTGACAAAACACAAGCAGCTTTCAAGTACCTCCGTGGAAAATTTCCAAGGTTAAGTGAAGCTAAGATAAAGGAAGGTGTCTTTGTTGGTTCTCAGATTCGTGAACTTCTTCGAGATGATGCATTTGACCATGCACTGCGTGGCAAGGAAAAGACGGCATGGAAAGCCTTCCAGTTAGTGGCAATAAATTTTCTCGGAAACAACAAGGCAGACAACTACAGGTTGTTGGTGGAAAACCTCCTCAAGGCATACAAAAGCCTTGGTTGCAACATGTCACTAAAGATACATTTTTTGCACTCTCATCTAGATTTTTTTCCACCGAACTGCGGAGCAGTGAGCGACGAGCACGGCGAGCGATTTCACCAGGACATTGCAACAATGGAGAAACGCTATCAGGGCAAATGGAGCCCATCAATGCTCGCAGACTATTGCTGGACAGTGACAAGAGATGCTCCATTTAATGAATACAAGAGACAAGCCAAGAAGCGCCGAGTAGACACTGAATAGGACTAAACTATGTACAGAATAGTTTTTTGCCTTTTGTTTCATAATAAATTTTATTTATATAACCCTTTTGCTGATTTTTAAAGTGTTACATAAACAGGACAGGTGAAATATTATCATGTAAAGCAACCATAAACACATGAAAAGACCTAGGTTTACAATTTATGATTAAAACTCTACTATCTACACAATATACATAGACATAAAATGTAAAAACTTAAATATCTTAGAAACAGTAGCCAGTTGTTTTAATTGTCATATTTGAATTCAGCACATCAAAATACATATTTTATCTCTGAAGCAGACGACTTCTCAAAAATTGTAGATCAGTGCTACCTGCTTTCAGTTCCGGTCCTTAGATCCAGCATGGTCCCCAGTCACTCAGAGTTGTGACTGCACAAAAAGACGTGCTCACCCCTGGGGTGGAGTACACCCAGGACAGATAGAATCTTTCGGAAATTTAACTGTGAAGGTTTAGCAAATCTCTACTAAAGAAGCACAAAGGGATATTTCAAAGGTTTACAACTTGGTCAAATTTGGACAGATACTCACAAGGACAGCAAAAGGCTGTGAAACTGCACAGGTAAAGTATCAGAGGGGTAGCCGTGTTAGTCTGGATCTGTGCAAAGCAACAGAGAGTCCTGTGGCACCTTTAAGACTAACAGATGTATTGGAGCATAAGCTTTCGTGGGTGAATGCCCACTTCGTCGGATGCATCCTCTTAAAGATGTCACAGGACTCTCTTTATCTGTGCAAAGCAACAGAGGCTTGAGAGAGACCCTGGTCAAGTAGGGACCGGACTGTGACACTCCCCAGGCAGAAAGGCCTGGGAGAGAGAGAACCCTAACTAAAAGGGGGCAGAGACTGTTACAAGCTCTCCAAGCAAAGAGGCCTGAGAGAAGATCCTAAGGAATCAGGACAGAGGCTGAGAAACTCTCCAGGCAAGGTGACCTGGGAGAGACCCTGCTCAAACCGAGAGCCCAAGAAGGTGATGGGACTGAGTGAGAAGCAACCCAAGGAACACAGCAGCAACTATTAAAGGGAAGCAGCACGTGGCTGCTGTTTATAGGGTCTCTGGGGTGGGACTCAGAGTAATGGGAGGTCTTGAGTCCCCCCGCTGGCTGCTGAGGAAATGGCCTAAGGCCCAAGAAGGGGATAAGACTTGATACTAAAAGCCCGAGAAAGGGGCTAGAATTTAAACAGGCCCAGAGATGGGGCTGAAGACCCCAGAGAGGGCCAAACCGTTTGTTGGATTTTGTTACCCCAGAAGGGGTTCGTTCGTGCATATTAATTGAGAGACTTAGCCGGAGGGCTGAGCCACTGAAGACTCACCTGTCAAGGGCAACAGCCATCAGGAGGCGCCAGGAAGAAGAAAGAGTGCAGGATTGCACCCAGCCAACAGGAAGTGTTCAAGAGAGATGAGTGCACCTCGTCACAGCAGTGCAATAAGCCATGCCTATAACACATACCATTCTGTTCTTAAACTCATTGCTACACACTACTACTGTGTCTGGCAGAACGTTCTATGATCTAAATCATGCAGGACTGGAAATACCTCCTCTTCTCTAGCTTAAAAATACCATTCTGCACTTTTAGTTGAGAAAGCCAGTGAGACTACACCTACAATACCGCAGCGCTGAGAACCAAAACAGCAGAAACATAAGCCAGGGGCCAACAGCTTTTTTTTTTTTTTTGGTTTCCCATTAGTTAGTTATTGCCGGGGGGAGGGTGTTTTTGAGCACAAAATCCATACAGTTTGTGAACAGGGTCATAATTGCAGGTGCCACCCAATAGTCAGCAGGGGCATGGCAGGTTATCTTTTTCCTGGCACTCCCCTGTTGGCAGCCACTCTGGACCTGAGGTGGTCTGTCCCTTTTGTTACTCAGCACTTTGGCCAGATCATGTTTTATGTATGCTGTTTTCAGGGTATAAAGAGTCCAGCAATTGGGGAGTCCTCTGGGTTATGCAAGGGGGCTTTGGGTCTGCCCCCCTAGTTTGAGGTCTTGGGATCTTGACCCTTTTGTCCTCAGGGTTTCTCTCCCCTAGACTCCCCGTATCAGGGGTCTGTTTCTGTCTTTGGCACTCCCTAGAGGCTGGTAGGGGAATCCAAGCCCACCCTCTCCACTGGATTCTGATCCAGGGTCCATTGTAAGCAGCTAAGTCCTGCACCACCAAATGCTCTACTGCTGCCTCCATGGATCACTTCCTACCAGATCCCTGTTTCCCAATGGGCAAAGTAGCTGGAATCAAAGATAAAGTTTCAGAACTTCCGAGACTCACATCTCTCTTCCCTTTGAGTCCAACACACCTCAGGAGCTCCCGCGAAACTCCTTCTCAGGAGTTCAGTGTGCAAGTCAGTTCACCTCCACTTTCTACTGCCCTCCTGAGCTGGCTGCTCTCCCTTTGAGAGCCTCCTCCAAGCCATGCATGCTTTGCAGGTGTGGCAGAGTGGACCCAAAGCAGCTGCTTAACCCCTTCTTTACCAGTGCTGTGTTTGTATACCCTATCATACTGTGCAACAAAAAACAGATATGTTCCTCCTAACCTGTACACAGTTTCTAAGCAACCAAATAACGTGTTGCATATAGTACCTTCATAATTGCTGTAAAAACATTTTTGCTCTATCTGCATTGCTAAATTACTGAGGAAAAGATGACTTACAGCAAATATCTGCATTCAGTGAAACCTAATAGAGCGCTTAGAGCTTGGGGTAGGTTAGCATGAAATTTAATTTTGGCAAATCCACCTGAGGCCAGGGAAGCACATAATAAGCTGTACATTTGGAATTACCTGTTTTACAGTACATAAAGAAACAAAAATGGTACTTCTAAATGAATACCTATTAAAGGAGAAAACGCTGCCTGTGCACAAAAAGTTACCTGAAAGAGAGAGAGAAAGAGACAGAACTGACCACTAAAAGCGGAACTACTTGACCTACTTTAATCAAATAAGTGTTAAAAATACTGCTGTGGTAAACAGGAATAAAGTTTCTCCTATCTATTTTCTCCCCCCTTTAATTTTGTCTCGAGTCTCAAAAATATCCATTGGTTTTCCAAGATGTGAGCCATAAAACTGGTAAAATGATAATTAGCACACAAACTTTCCAACCCACTGTTTGAGAACGTTCATGTTGCACGCTTCTACTATGCCTACCTGCTCTGAGCTTGATAACTTCAAGGCTACACCAGCTAACGAAAAACTCAGCTTTCAAAACAGCAGAATCCTCGTGAATTTCAAAACATTTTTTTCTATACTGGGTGGGGAAGAGATCCAGCTATGCTGCGAGCCAGGACCAGCTTGAAACTCTGCCAGACTCTAGTCAATCCCACCAGCCAAGCCTCATGAAGGGGAAGGAACCTCGGTAAGTGTGTGCATGCATTACAAAGTTTACATGTAAAGATGGCACCCAGCCCATCCCCAAGTTAAGACACAGGGTATCAGGTTTTCACTGTTTTACTCATACATGAAGATACAGCAGAACAAACAGCATTCTCCTGTAAGGTAAGGGAGGAGCTCATGTGGAGCAGTTTGTTTATGTACATAACAATGTCCCTTGTAGCATAGTAAGGGCCCTGGAATCCTGAGAGATCTCAATGAAATTTTTATGTAAATACTCTGCAATCCTCTTCCAAAGGATGTCTGCCTTATTATTTCCTCTGTGGTAGGACACCTTCCTATGCCACTCTGCACTGAGTTTGGCTGGAACCATTATAGTAAACAAGCTAGTGGCACATGGGTCCAGGCAGTTTTGGGACGCCAGTGGCAGCTGTGCTTTTGTTACCCTCAGTGAGATCAGCTAAAATCACCACCGCCTGTGGAAAATAGTACCAGTATTCAGTGCCATTGCCCTATACTTGAACCCATGGAAATAGGGCCTGAAATGTTATTTCATGCAACCTAAAATCTTAATGCCTCCTTCCTTCCCCCATGCCCTTCTGGGCCATATCCACCATGGCTGGGACTTAAGAGAAGTGCTGTGCAGAGGTACTCCAAAGCTGAAGTGTCAATAAACATAATCTTTAAAAAAATGTAGAATAAGGGAAGGGAGTTTAGAAATTCATCTTTCACTGCCCATTACGGCTGTAAATACAACAATACATCTGTCTGTTTTATCTGTAGCTCCCGCCGTTGCAGCCTTGAGGGGGGGCCCCCCTCCATACCAGCAGAATGCCTGACCTTGATGAGGAGGACAAAGGAGAGGGCTAAGAAGGATATGGTTAGCGAGATCCTGCAAGCAGTGTTGCACCAGATCAGAAACTCAGGGCTTAGTGGACCAACATGGCAGACCGCATGCAGAGGGATAGAGAAGACAGGAAAATATTGAGAGACACCCAGGTATCCCAGCAGGAAAAGGAAAGGAAGATGCACCAGAACATATTGGGATTCTCAGGCAGCAAACACAAATGTTGCAGACTCTACTTGACCTACAGGTCCAACTATCACAGACTTGCCACCCTTTGCGGTCTGTGGAAATCTCTATGGTGGCAGGTCCCTGCACTCCCAACATTCCACGTGGCACCATGTGTCACATCCTACCCTATTACTCCATGTCAGGGGACAATGAGGACAACCACAGCTTCACATACACTGACCTATGAAAGGCATGATTGGTGTGTGTGTAGCCAAAATGTCCTGCATTTGTGCACTGGATTGGTGGAAATGTTTGCTCCCTAATTTTAAAGTTCTGTTCCATTAATCTAAATTAAAGTTTATATTGGATTGTCCTTTTTTATTTGCACATTGGGGTTTTTTTGCACTGCTTTTGTCACCCAAGATTCTATTTTTTGAAAATAAATTCATCTTTATTAGTTCACCATACATATTGCAGAATGTATAGCAGTACTCAAAGCACCCAGTAATTTTAAGCATGCAGCACCACAGGACTCATAGGTTCAAGGAAACACCCAGGCATGTGTGTAAATGTACAGGAAGCACAGCATAATTCATAGTTTCAGTGAAAGTGTAATAATTATAAACATACAGCAAGCACTGAACAGTTCATAGGTTCATTAAAAGACAGAGTTATATGTATAAATGTATACCAACCAGGGCTTTGGAGCTGTGCTCCGGCTCCGCTCCAGCTCCAAGCAAAAACCTGCAGCTCCACTGCTCCGGAGCTGCTCTGCGCTCCAGCTCCGGGCTCCGCTCCAAAGCCCTGAACCAACTACTACACAATTCCCAACAGCCCAACCATCTTAAGGGGCAGAGTGCAGTCAAGCACAGCACATTAATGTGACTAACCTCTTTAAGTGCTCTTTCCAAGCCTTCCACAACTGCATAGCTCCACGTTAGGCTTCTTACAATGGCCCTGGTATCTGGCTGTTTAAACTCAGCTGACAGACACTCCACCTCTAACCCAGTGGCAACTTTCCTCCCTTTGCCTCACAGATATTACACAGGACATAACAGGCAGCTATAACCATTGGGATACTTTTATCACCAAAATCCAATCTTGTGAGGAAACACCGCCAGCATCCCTTCAGTCTACCAAAAGCACATTAAGCTATGGCACCTGCTGAGGCCGTAGTTGAATCTTTCCTTGATGCTGTCAAGGTGGCCAGTGTACAGCTTCATAAGCCAGGAGAACAAGGAGTAGGCTGGGTTCTCCGATGAACATTATTGGTATTTCAATATTGCCAAAGGTAATCCATTGGTCAGGAAAGAATGTCTGTGCTTGCAGCTTTCTGAAAAGTGCTATGTTCTTAAATATGCATGCGTCATTGCACCTTTCCTGACCAGCCCACACTGGTATAAAATCAGTGGTTCTCAACTAGGAGTCCGGGGCCCCCGGGAAGCAGGTTTCAGGGGGGTCCGCCAAAATAAACCAGAGACCAGGGCAGACGTTAGACCAGGGGTCGGCAACCTTTCAGAAGTGGTGTGCCAAGTCTTCATTTATTCACTCTAATTTAAGGTTTCGCGTGCCGGTAATACATTTTAAGGTCTCTTTCTCTAAGTCTATAATATATAACTAAACTATTGTTGTATGTAAAGTAAATAAGGTTTTTAAAATGTTTAAGAAGCTTCATTTAAAATTAAATTAAAATGCAGAGCTCCCCGGACCGGTGGCCAGGACCCAGGAAGTGTGAGTGCCACTGAAAATCAGCTTACGTGCAACCGATGGCACGCGTGCCATCGGTTGCCTACCCCTGTGTTAGACTTACTGGGGCCCAGGACTGAAAGCCGAAGCCTGAGCCCCACCGCCTGGGGCTAAAAGCCTCAGCCCAAGCAACAATTGCCCTGCTTGCTAACCCCTAATGTCGACCCTGGGTTTTAATCTATTGGATATGCAGAAAAACAGTTGTGGTACAGGTGTGCCGGGGAATGTTAACAACGTGTTGGGGGAGGGGGACTTAGAAAGAAAAAGGTTGAGAACCCCTGGTATAAATGATGTGTCCCCAGTGATCCAGCAATGCTTGCATAACCACAGAAAAGTAGCCCTTTGTGTTGATGTACTCTGTGGCAGGTGGGCTGGTACCAAAACAACGATACGTGTGCCATCTATCACCCCTCCACAGTTCAGGAATTCAACCGCTGCAAATCATTCTGCTATGCCTTGCACACGGCCAAGAGTCACAGTCCTGCATAGCAGGACACAATTAATGGCCCTGCACACTTGCATGACAACAACTCCCACTATACACTTTCCAACTCCAAAATGATTTCCCACTGACCAGTAGCAATCCCATGCTGCAAGCTACCAGAGTGCAACTGTCACTTGCTTCTCAACTGTCAGTGCAGCTCTCATTCTAGTGTCCTTGAGCTGGAAGGCTGGAGTGAGCTCGGCACACCGATCCAGAAATAGAATTTTCAGATGCGAAAGGCAACATTCATCATCCCAAACCAACATTACAATGCTATCTCACCAATCAGTGCTTGTTTCTTAGGCTCAGAAGCAGTGCTCCACCGTCTGCAGCTACTCTGTGAATGCCACTAACAGCCATGAATTGTTTTTCACTATGTCCCTTAACAATCTGTCCTCCCAGCTACAGAACTTTGGATTCCGCTTCAATCCACTGAAGGTTCCATAGCTGAGAACATGTCAAAGCACACAACTGAACTTTGTAGCAGGGTCCACACGACGAGTTATTGTGTGGCGAGCTAGTGCACTGTAGATTCATATCCTGCCTTGCTGTTCACTCAGGCTAGGTCTACACTACGGGGGGGGGGGGGGGGGGGGGGGGGGTGTCGGTCGACCTAAGATACGCAACTTTAGCTACATGAATAGCGTAGCTGAAGTTGTGTATTTTAGGTCGACTTACCTGGCTGTGAGGACGGCAGCGAGTCGACCGCTGCCACGCCGCCGTCGACTCCGCTTCCGCCTCTTGCCGCGGTGGATTTCCGGAGTCGACAGCAGAGCCATCGGGGATCGATTTTATCGCGTCTTCACTAGACGCGATAAGTCGATCCCCAATAGATCGATTGCTACCTGCCGATCCGGCGGGTAGTGAAGACGTGCCCTGACTGTGTAGACAAGCCATTCGTTCACCCAAACTAAACAGTGCTTTTCCATCTGCCCCAAAGAATGCACCAACAAGATGGCAGAAAGTTTAAGAACAGCCAGTAATTATTTACTGATCTGCAAGTAGTCTTATCAGGTTATACTAAAATACACAATAAACCTGTTTTAATAACACAAATTAATAGGAATACGTCTGTGGAGAATAGGGGATTATATTACACTTTCAGGTGATTGGGTGAAAAAGCCTAAAAAATTCACACTCTCATTACCAAAAACAAACAAAATAATTTGACTTTTTGCTTCTAAGTTTTATTCTATTTTGCACTGAAATATACACCCCACCAAGGTGGTTTGTAACAGTCCACTCAATTAAGATATGCAGCACATAAATGAAGAGGTCCTTCTCATTTTCTATTCATGCCACTGTCCTCCGTATACTTTTGGCATCTAGTGACATGAGTGCCAGGTTAAAAATTATAGTGACAAAATGAAGAGTTTGACAACTTTAGCAGGCTACTGGGTTAGAAGATATTTCACTCTCTAATAATAAAATTTTACACTGATACTGAAATGCTTTGGGTAAAAGGTTCAAACTATACCCCACTGAAAACAGAGACAACTCTGAGAAAGAACAGGGCAACCAACTGCCATAAACATGCTGCAAGACAGCAGGGGTGTGAATATTTTAGTCAAGGATGCTAGGAAAAATCCCTACTCAACTAAACTGCCCTGTGATCTTTAGCATGCCTTCCTGTGATGACTTCTAATCCCTATCTGATCAGCCAGCCATTCAATGCACTTTAGCAAATCTTTTCAAGAGAGTGTAAATTAAGTTTGCTGACACCAAACAACCAAAAGCTTTTATTGAAAGTGTACCTTTTCCAAGATTAAGAGTGGCCTTGCCTGGATCCTTTTTATAAAAAGTGACACCGTCCAAGCATGGCCACGTTAGACTCTATTTTCATGTACAGACCAAACTTTTCTGTTACTTTAAAATGGTCATCACATGGTAAATGAAAACGAACAACTATTTTCAGAGTGCAAGACTAGCAAAGGGTGAGACTTTACTTTCAGAGGAACTCTTGATTAACCCAAATGGGCACTAACTTGGTAAACTCTAGTTGCATTCTTCCATGCAGTTTTACAAACCATGAACTCAAAACTAAACAAACAGAAAGTACAAGCCACACAGAATAGCTCCTATATTTTCCCTGAAGCTCCCCGATCCGATGCCTGATGAGCACCACCAAGTTGTCTTTCTATTCTCAGTAATAGGACCCTTCTTTTGAAGGTGCTGAAGTGTTTAAATCAAGACTAGATGATTCCTAAAGACATGCTGTAGTGTAGTTCAAACAGAAGTTATAGGTTTGATGCACAAATTCCAGGGTAAGGTTCTTTGGCTAGTGTTATGCAGGAGGTCAGACTAGATGATTATAATGGTCCCTACTTAAAAATTATTATGTAGTTTCAGTTGCATCTAGTTAGCTCCCAATGAGGAGTGTCTCCATGAGTTGCCTCCAAATTCTGAATGTAAGTTAACCCTTGAAACCCTAGACCATTGTCTATCTTGACAGGCCTTATTTATAGGGACACCTCTGGGGTGGGATGTTTCAGGTGTTTGAGGATTCCTCCGGGGGCAACAAAAGAGCTGTACACCGTTTCACACAGCAAAACACATAATTAAGGGTACCATTTCCACATGAAAGGACCCGGCTCTCTGGTCACATTTTTCTCCTTTTGTTGAACATTCTAAGTCTGACTTAGTTTGTTAGCTGGGAGGACAGAGGCTGTTTTATTACTTGTTTGTACAGTGCCTAGCACAGTGGGGCCTTGATGCTTAACTGATTCTTCTAGGTGATACTTTAATACAAATAATGAATAACAGATATTATTAGGAACAAAAACAGAAGAGAAAAAAAGCCTTCAAAACTCAGGAAGAATCTGTTCCCACAAGGGAAGGAATGTTGGCCAGGCATGAGAGCTTTCCCCCCCTTTGTAATTTGGATTGTTGCTTTGGGGTTGTTTTTTCAAAATAGAATATTAACTTTAGAGTATCCAGTAAAGCTAAAATGAATTAAATCATTCTCTTTGTCTATTATGACTGAGAATCAGATATAATACATACTCAGAAAAAGCACTTAAATAGTGTGATCAAATTACTTTTCATCAATATTGCCCTAGGAATTATAGATATACTTTAAAGATTTCACACTTGTTAAATATTTCAATACATTTAATGTTGCTCAGAAAACTGAAAATGACTCAAGCAACCTATGATGGTTTAAGATATACTATTTGGACTTCAGATTTCATTATAGTTGTACGGAAAAAAAAAAATTCCCAATTGAGGTCAACAATCATATGTCTTGCCTGCCAATTCTTGCAAGCAATGTTACCTGTTACTCCTCAGCCAGCAGCTTCAGAAAACTCTACTCAATTTTTCCTACTTAAAGTTTTTGACCACTGTGAAAAGAAATAAAACAAGATATCCCAAGATAAAGGGTGCAATCCATATGATGTGAGGTTCTTAAATCAACACAGCGATGGCTTTCAAACAAGGAATGTAAGAAAAATCTTGCAAGTCACTGCTTTATCTGTAAGATCATCTTATCAGACAAAACACGGATGAGGACAAATTAGGTCTGGCTATAGTATAAACAGGTCCACCAGCATTAATGCATCAAAAGAACTCAAGTCTGTAGTTCTTTTTTGAAAACACTCAGGGAAAAGTACACATTGCCACATCTCTCACACCTCTCTAGCATGATTTAATCCTCTTAAAAACAAATAATTTTTAACAACAAAAGTAAGGTATAACCCAGTGGGTCTCAAACTTTTTTTACTGGTGACCCCTTTCACATCGCAAGCCTCTGAGTGCAAGTCCCCTAATATAATAAAAAAGGTGTTTAATTTATTTAATACCTTTATAAACGCTGGAGGCAAGCAGGGTTTGGGGTGGAGGTTAACAGCTCACGACTCCCCATTACCTTGCGACCACCTGAGCGGTCCCAACCCCCAGTTTGAGAACCCCTGGTATAACCCTGCCGTACATTCTAGCAAAAATAGTCACTTCATCTAAATGTATGGTGGTTGTTTTTAAATTTGAAAGTATATATAAGAAAGATAGTATGAGTTTCCCTAAGCTTGCCAAGGGTCAAACGGACTGGAGTTCAATAAAAGAAAAAAGAAAAAAAAAAAAAAGAATTGTATTGATTCCCCCAGCCTACCACACAAAGAGGACACAAATAAAGTGTACAGTTATATACACACTAGGATTAGAAAATCTGAAAATCCTGGCTGCCAATCCTATGCACAGATTACCCACTCCAAATTTCCCTTTTTTCACAGTTGCCTAAACATGAGACTCCATTCTCAACACTTGTTTCATTTTATTTTCTAAAACTGCCCACACTGATAATAGCGAGCAAGAGCAATGAACATTATTACTGTTTTACAGGGCATCTTAGCACTGTGGTGGGATATATCACAATGAGATCACCTCAAAGGTAAGGGTATGATTTCAGTCAAAAGATACAAAGTGCAGCCTCTGGAGTGGCCCTTTTTATAACACTAACATAGCACACAATGTCACAAGAACTACACGATTTTAACTAAACTGGACAGTAGTGGGGCTGAGGCAGGGCACCAGAGTCTACTCCAGATGCCACTGAAGTCAATGGGAAGTTTCCTATTGACTTCAAAAAGGTACTGGACGACACCCTGGAGTCAGGAGATCTGGTTTCCACTCCTTTCTCTACTGCTGAGCGGTGTGTGGTACCAGGCATGCCACCTTGCCCCTCCGTGTCAAAGTTTCCCATTCTGTAAACTGGGGGTAGCTCCTTACCAGGTATGTTTTAATGCTTAATATTTGTAACACACTCAAGTACAGTAGATGAAAGATGCTACATTCACCTCATTGAAACCTTGACTCAAGACCCATTTCTACCACAGTGTCTGTGATAAACTGGGAACTGATAGCAGCTAAGCAAATGGCTATTAGGGAATACTGATATCAATATTTCTCTCATCCCCTAACGCCCCTACTCTACTTGCGCTACATTGATGACATCATCATCTGGACCCATGGGAAGGATGCCCTTGAGGAATTCCACCAGGATTTCAACAATTTCCACCCCACCATCAACCTCAGCCTGGACCAGTCCACACAAGAGATCCACTTCCTGGACACTACAGTGCAAATAAGCGATGGTCACATAACCACCACCGTATACCGGAAACCTACTGACCGCTATACTTACCTACATGCCTCCAGCTTTCATCCAGACCACATCACACAATTCATTGTCTACAGCCAAGCTCTAAGATACAACCGCATTTTCTCCAATCTCTCAGACAGAGACAAACACCTACCGGATCTCTATCAAGCGTTCTTAAAACTACAATACCCACCTGCTGAAGTGAAGAAACAGATTGACAGAGCCAGAAGGGTACCCAGAAGTCACCTACTACAGGCCAGTCCCAACAAAGAAAGTAACAGAACGCCACTAGCCGTCACCTATAGCCCCCAACTAAAACCTTTCCAGTGCATCATCAAGGATCTACCACCTATCCTGAAGGACGATCCCTCACTCTCACAGACCTTGGAAGACAGGCCAGTCCTCGCTTATAGACAGCCCCCCAACCTGAAGCAAATACTCACCAGCAACTACACACCACACAACAAAAACACTAACCCAGAAACCAATCCCTGCAACAAACCCCGTTGCCAACACTGTCCGCAAGTCAAGGGACACCATCATAGGACCTAACCACATCAGCCACACCATCAGGGGCTCGTTCACCTGCCCATCTACCAATGTGATATATGCCATCATGTGCCAGCAACGCCCCTCTGCCATGTACATTGGCCAAACCAGACAGTCTCTACGCAAAAGAATAAATGGACACAAATCAGACATCAAGAATTATAACATTCAAAAAACAGTAGAACACATCAATCTCCCTGGACACTCAATAACAGACTTAAAAGTGGCAATTCTACAACAAAAAACTTCAAAAACAGACTCCAACGAGAAATTGCAGAACTGGAATTAATTTGCAAACTGGACACCATCAGATTAGGCCTGAATAAAGACTGGGAGTGGATGGGTCACTACAAAAACTAATTTCCTTCTGCTGATACTCAGACCTTCTTGTCAACTGTTTGAAATGGGCCACTTTGATTGCATTGGCCTCATTAACACTACAAAAGTGATTTTTCCCTCCCTTGGTATTCACCCCTTCTTGTCAACTGTTGAGAATAGGCCACTTCCATCTTAACTAAATTGGTTCGTTAGCACTGACCTCCCACTTGGTAAGGCAACTCCCATCTTTTCATGTGCTGTATATTTATACCTGCCTACTGTATTTTCCACGACACGCATCTGACGAAGTGGGTTTTAGCCCATGAAAGCTTATGCCCAAATAAATTTGTTTGTCTCCACGGTGCCACAAGGACTTCTCGTTGTTTTTGCTGATACAGACTAACACTGCTACCCCTCTGAAACCTGTCATTAATATTTCTGGTATATTTTTTTAAAAATAGTTTTACGTGAAACCTGCTAATTGTCACATAATTGTATGCTCCTATCCCTGTTATTCTTGTCCAGTCCCCTCCATATATTTGTTGCATCTTGTCTTCATTCAGATTGCAAGGTCTTTGGCACAGAGGCCATTTTCAATATGTGTTTGTATGGGGTTTGGCACAATGGTGCCTTGATCCTATCTGGGGCTCCTGGGCACTAGCAAAATACAAATAAATAATAATCTGGGTAATCATCATTTAGTATGAGCTACAATTATCCTTATTTTCATCAAGGCAAAGACAAAAGATAAAGTATCTGTCTTAAAGCATATTCTGTATATCTCTAATAAAACAATGCTAACACTTGATTTGGCAACAACAACAAAACACAAAAGCAGGGGAAAAAATCATCATCAGAACCTGAGAGCTACTTCCTAAACTAACATTTTATTTTCTTCCCCTGAACAGATATTCAATATAATTTAGAAAAATTTTAACCAGGGATGTTTTTCCTTTTATGAAATTCTATACAATTTAGAAACCAGGCTTCCTTTTACTGAATTTTTAGAGAAGATACATTCATCAATAGCAAGAACATACATAACACTCCAATCACAGGTAAGAAATAAGATGACAAATTTGAGAGTATTTAAGTGTTCTGACTAGATTTTTTCCTCTATTTGTTTTGTGTGTGTTTAATAAAGCATTTTAAAATGTTTAGTGAACTATAAGCAAAACCAAGTCCATCAGTATCACTTGGCTTGGAGGAGAGGGGGTTATTGTCAATGTCAGGCAAAGTATCAAATAGGATAACTTAAAAATTACAATTTTCTAAAAACTGTCTCGTTGTTACAGTGATCAGCAGGTACATTAACCTACAGAGTCATTTCTACAAAATGGTAACAAGTTTATCATAGTAATTTGAAAACTTCATCATACTCTATTTCTCCTCCAATTCTCAGAAAGTATGGCCATACCTGCATCACCTCCAAGCAAGCCATGGTCACCAGATGCTGATCGTCGCTGAAACTGTGGCCTTGCAGTGGACGAAGAAGGCTCCTTCATACGATCAATTACACTCTCAGACAGCTGGAAAAAACATAAAACCCAGCAAGATAAAACAGGTTGCCAAAAAAAAAAAAAAAACCACAGAATAAAAACCAAACTTCTAAAATTTTAATCAAAGATTTTAAATTAGCTTTGCAAAGCAATAGGTCTTCCACCGCCATGCCTTTCTTTCTTCCTCTCCAGACAGAGCCTGGAGGTAATTTTGAAGATTGGCAGGGGGAACAAGGGCATTTTGGGCTTGCTATAGATTAATATGAACAGAAAGCAGCAGGGTGGGGAGTAAATTGGTCTGGGGAAATAAAATAAAAAATGGAAGCAGCATAGGAAATGTAACAAGTTCTGTACGGTTGACATATTGTTTACATTTTGTTCATCAGTTTCTCTTTTCTTAGTTATTTGGATCCTAATGAAGAATCATATTTTGTGTTTGCATAACACATAGCCCAAAGGAGCCTTGACTTGACTGGGGTCTCTAGACACTACCACAATACTAATAATAACAACAGCAAGTGTAATCCTCAGCTAAATCCAATCTAACATCAGCATAAGCACAGAATTCCCACATTTGTTAATAGTTTCAATGAATATGCATTGACGTGGGAACAAGAAATGAATGCACAGATTCTGATGGGTCAACTAGGCTTATTACAGACTGAGGGAAATACTTGACAGTAATATTAGTAAAATGGGTAGAAATATGAAATATTTATAATGTTCCAATTTACAGCTGTATCTTGTTCCCACAATGCACCTTTTTGGAAAAAGTAGTAAAACATTATTATTTACTTTTTGGTCAAATTCTCCTGTGAAAAATAGGTTGCGGCTAATTAAAATCTAATTTTAACTTTATCAAAATACAAAACCAATTACATAACTAATAAAACCCTGTAAACATATTTTATTGGTACAAATTCTTAATTGAATCTCCCTGCTAAGTCTTCGATCAAATATACACTTGAAGGTTTAAAATTATTCCATCCTCCTTAATTTGCAAGGCTTAGTCAACCTCAACCCAGGTATGGTTCTGACCCTCTTTCACATGCTTAATTTTATTCATGTGAGTGTTAGCACTAAAGCTGGGGATATTCACTAGAGTAATAAGCATTTGCAGCATTGGGGCATAACAGACGTAGCAAGAAACAAGAAGATTCTAAAACTGCTTGATCGATAAAGATATAAATAGAATATGAACTGCATTTGTCCATGTCCTCCCTATATCACATCTGAACCCACGTTAATTCCCAATACTTTAAAATCAAGTTTACTCTTCCAAATGCCCTATCCATTCCCCAGCACCAGTGCAGTCACACGGACGGTAACAATGATGTAAGAGCTACTTTAAACCACACTGAGGTATTTAAAATACCATGAGTGCCTTGGGTGAAGAAGAAATACAAGGCTTTTCTGTATACTGAACTGCAGTATCTGAGGATACCAGATAACCAGGGGAGGGAAAATACTCATGTACAGCACCAGGTATCCCTGTCTGTTCTAGAGCATTCTCCCATGCAAATGGCAGAAAAGGGCAACCTGTTACCACCCAACAAGAACCCTACAGTGCCTTGTCTGGTAAAACTTTAATCTTCTGATGCAGGGAACAAGGCATTTCAAACCCTCTTAGTGTCACAGAAAAACCTGTGTGTGTGTGTTGATCAGTGACAGAATGAAAGGAGAGAGGGAGAAATAAATAGTGCATGTGGAAAGGGTGAGAGGAAAACAAGAGGAAGTCAAGGAGAAAGCGCAGGCTCTTCCAGCTCAGCGTCCCGCCTCTTCGTGTCCTCCTATGAGTTTTCCTTATAAGTCCTGATGACGACGAGATCATAGCTCCCTCTTCACGGGAACACTTCACTGCCACATAAGAAAGGCCGTACTGGGTCAGACCAAAGGTCCATCTAGGCCAGTATCCTGTCTACTGACAGTGGCCAATACCAGGTGCCCCAGAGGGAGTGAACCTAACAGGCAATGATCAAGTGATCTCTCTCCTGCCATCCATCTCCACCCTCTGACAAACAGAGGCTAGGGACATTATTCCTTACCCCTCCTGGCTAATAGCCATTAATGGACTTAACCTCCATGAATTTATCTAGTTCTCACGCTCTTCTAAGCTTCCTACAACGCACCCGGCCTCCACAATGATGATGGGCCTCCTGCAGGTGGAGGGCAGAGAAGAGAGATGGGGTCTTGGTGGCTGGGCCAGGGGCTAAGGAACAGGGGGTGACAAGCGGATGCAGCAGGGTAGGGGAAGATAGGGAGCGATGCAGTAGAGAGGAAAGGGGTCCCGGGGGAGGGGGTGCAGGGGGGGCACAGAGACAGGAGGAGGAAGAGCGGGACGGGAGGAGGCAAAGGGAGGGTCTCGGGGGCAATGGGGGTGGAAGGCACACAGGAGAACGGTGGGCAGCTCAGCGGGTCCCCGGCCTGGGGCAGAAGGGGAAATGTGGGGGGAGGAGGAAGCTGCCGGGGGTGCGGGCAGATGGACGAGGCGCTGGGCGCCCCCAGGGCCCCTGCAATGGCTGGGGGAGCGTCCCGTGGGTCCCCGGCCCCTCTCTCACCCGCACGCCCTTCACCACCGTGATATTCTCGTTCTCATCCGCCTCGAAGGTGACGCGCCGGGCGCTGCTCCCGCCGCCACCCATCGCGGCTCAAGGCTGCTAGGCCGGGGACAGCGCCAAGGAGACTCGCACACCCCTCTGCCAGCTCACCCCGCCGCAACACCACCCACCATTGGCCGGCCGTCGGCTAAGCCCCGCCCCCCACCGATAGAAGCCCCCTTCCCATTGGCTACTACGCGGTAACCATGGAAATCGCCCGGGAAAGGCAAAGGGTCCGGAAACTTTTTCCACCGAAAACTTCCAGCGGGCGGGCCCTACAAGTCCCAGAATGCACAGCGCCAAGACTGCACGGCGAAAAGGGTGAGCGAGACGCAGTGCAGGCTGGGTAGAGTAGTCCGCCAGGGTCCCCATTGAGCTAACCGGTCTCCCATTGCATGCTGGGAGCTATAGATTTCTTGGAGTCTGGGAAATGTAGTTCTCTTGCGTCACCGGGCTCTCATTGGCCTGCGCCCGACCCTGGCAGGGACTCTCTGCCACGGGGTCTGAGGGAACCACAGGGGGCTCTAGGACCGTCACCTGCCTCGCGAGGGCGCGGGGCTCTCTGGGACATGACCCGTATGGTGGCCGTGGGATCCCACTACAGGGCTCACAAGGACGTGACCCCACTGTGGGGCTGCAGGGTCCGCCCCCTCCCTGAGGCAAAGGGCTCAGTGGGACGTTGCCCTGCAGGGGGCGGGGCTGAATGATCTCCAGGGCCTGTCCCCCAACCCCCGGGGGGGGATGGATGGGCACAGAGGAAGGGTTGCCAGGTGTCTGGTTTTTGACCGGGTGTTCGGGTCGAAAAGGGACCTGGCGGCTCCGGTCAGCACCGGTGACTGGGCTGTTAAAAGTCCGGTTGACAGGCTCCCTGCCCGGCTCCCGGGAAGCAGCCGGCATGTCCCTCTGGCTCAGAGGCAGCCATGGGGGCTTCGCGCGCTGCCCCCACCCCAAGCACCGGCTCCGCAGCTCCCATTGGCCAGGAACTGCAACCAATGGGAGCTGCGGGGGCGGCGCCTGCAGGCAGAGGCAGCACGCAGAGCCCCAGAATCGGAGGGACATGCTGGCTGCTTCCCGGCAGCCGTCTCAGGTAAGCGCTGCCCAAAGCCTGTACCCCTCACCCCCTCCAGCACCCCAACCCCCTGTCCCAGCTCGAAACCCCCTCCCCCACCCAAACCCCTTCCCAGAGTCTGCACTCCAAACCCCCTCCCATGCCCCAAACCCCCTACCCTAGCCCAGAGCCCTCTCCCGCACCCTAAACCCCTCAGTTCTGGCCCCACCCCAGAACACGCACCCCCATCTGGAGCCCTCACCCCTTCCTGCACCCCAACTCACTGCCTCAGCACGAAGCCCCCTCCTGCACCCCAAAGCCCTTCATTCCCGGCCCCATCCCAGAGCTCCAGTTGGGGGTGCAAGCTGGAGCCCTCACCCAGCTGGAGCCGTCACCCCATCCCCCAGCCCAGAGCCTCCTCCTGAACCCCTCAACCCCGCCCCCTAGCCTGGAGCCCCCTCCTTTACTCCTAATCCCTTGCCCCACCCCGGAGCCCTCACCCCCAGCCAGAGCCCTCACCCCGTTCCACACCCCAACCCCCTGCTCCAGCCCAGTGAAAATGAGCGAGGGTGGGGGAGAGTGAGCAACAGAGGGAGGGGGGATGGAGTGAGCAGGGGCGGGGCCTCAGAGAAAGGTGGGGCAGGGCAAGGGTGTTTGGTTTTCTGCGATTAGAAAGTTGGCAGCCCTAGCACAGGTTGTCCTGAAATTGTCCTCTCCTCCTAACTCTATTTCCCTGTGTGCATCCACTATGATGCCATGTTTAATTACATCACCCTACACTATTTCTCAAATAGTCTATATATGTTTACCCAGAAAACTATGTTTTTGTAATATACACACATAAATTCCTGAGAAATTTTAAACAAAATAAAAACCAAAATCAAAGGGCCCTGTCTATACAGTAAGATTCCAGGATTGTCACTCTGTCTGTGTGTTGCTCTGAAACTTAAAATATGTATAGAGTCAGTGTGTATCAATGAAAACAGCTACAAACATGGCTGAGAGCTCTTTTTGTTCAAAATATCACCAGGTTCAATCACCACTGGGATTCGTGCTTTGTTACAATCCAGTTTTTTAAGTTTCCAGTCATTTTTGGCTTTTTTACCCTTTACAGATTACAGCTATACGGGTGCACAGGCTCTTGCATAGTACAACATAAGATTCTACCATTCTTATGACAGTCCTAGATGCATATTATATTATTTATTATTTGTATTACCACAGCACCTAGGAGCTCTAATCATGGGCTAGGTACTGCCCAAATGCACAACAAAAAGACGGTCCCAGCACTTAAGTCTATAAAAGACAAGACAACAGGTGGATACAAACAGATGGGGGAAGTACAAGGAAACAATGTGACAATGTTGGTTAACATGCTAGACAGTGGTATTATCTACACATGGTATATTGTCTTGTAATATTGTTTACCTTACTTTATTTCAGTGGTTTTGTACCTTTCCCATACAGCACCCCCCTTAAAACATTTCAGGATCATGCCTCATAGCTTCAGGATCACTCCTGCCATCTAGCCATAAAGAAAGGGAGGTGGTCATTACTCTCTGGGCTTCTTTGCAGCTTTGCTGGAGTTCACAACCTCCAAGTGGAGAACCCATGTTCTGTTTTCACTGTCCTGATGGTCCAGTACCTTTATTGACATACACTTTTCATATGTGATCTTCTTTGTAAGAGACTCATTTCAATAATAGAATCAGTAGCCAATAGTGTACAATACCTTTCCTTTCCAGTCTGCAGCATAACCTTCCTTTGGGCCAACTATATTAGGGATATTTATACTGGTGTAATGCCCCCATGTATTTGCTATACCAGTGTAAAATAGGTGGCTTTCCTTGATTTTAAACAGGAGAGAAGTGTATTTTGAAGAGGGAGTTGAAAGAAAAGATGGAGATTACATAGTATGTGGTATTGAGAATGACCTCAGGTTCCACCGTATTGTATTATAGATGCCAAGGATATAAGGACAGTCATGAGGCAGGAGGCAAGCTATATTGTACACATACCTGGTCTCCAGGAAAATATGCTCTTTTTACCTCATTCTCTCACTATCCCTATTTGTTTGTTTCATCCACCCAGAGCCAAGATTTGGAGCAGAGACTGTCTTTTTACTGGATGTTTGTACACCATCCAGAACAATGAGACCCCAATCTTTTTACTGGGTCCTCTTGACACTACTGCAATACATATAATAATAACAACAACAGTGATTTGAGGGTATCTTACATATTTTTTGACCCTTTGGAGATCTACTTAAGTCAAATTCTGCCCTTCACAGCCAGATTCATGAAAGGACCTCATATTTATACTGAAGCAGCACTGAGCCCCACCCCCTGCAAGAAATCTGTCCCAAAGTGTTTTCTTTTGATCACAATGGATTATTTCGATTTATGTCAACTAGGTCATTTCATTTCTTTGAAGAGATGTAAACATCATGTTGCTTGCCTCAACAGAACTGCTCATATGTCCTTGATATATTTTCAAGCAATTTTTATTTGGATGTAAAGTGTCTGTCAGCCAACATTTCAGCAATATCCGCCTTTCTTGGGGTTTAAGATATTGTTGAAGCATTGGCTGATAGCCACTTTACTATCAAATAAATATTGCTTGAAAATATATCAAGGACATATGAGCAGTTTTCTTGAGGTATGCAACATGATGTTTATGCCTGTTTTTATGGATGTTAAACCAGTTTCTCTGAAGGGGCATTTAGCATATTGTACATTTAGCACCCTCATAATTGTATACATTTTGGAAGGAGTGGATGGACTACATTATCTATATGGTATTTGAGCACCTGCTAACCAGATGTTTGTTTGACAATTTCTTTACCTCACCAGGAATGTCTTTTCAGAGTCAAATTCAGTCATCTGTGTAACAATTATGGCAATTTCCTCTTCCAAATCAGGATAACCTCCTCAAATATGTTTTGTCCTCTGTTTGAAGAGTTCTTTATGTTACATATCTTAAAAAATATTCATGGTTTGGTGTATTAAAGGTTCTGGGTTGAAAAGTTCATTGTGTTTCAACAAGAGCTATTCCTTACCAAGAATGTTTATGCCCTCAATCTTATTCTTTATTATTTGGTATCACTGAATAGTAGTAGTAGATAGTCATAGATTTCAGAAAAGCAAATTTTGAGTAATTAAGGGCCAGAATGCCCTTCCTATGGAAAAATCCAGGGAGACAGGGAAGATGGAGGAAACTTACCCCTCAGAATTTCTTCAGATCATTCTGATGAGAGGGCAAGGTTCACCACTTGTGGAATGGGCAGGAGTGTGGTCCCCCAGAATCCAGGGATCCCCCAAGATAGGTGCAAGATAGTTATCTGCATGGAGGAACGATTCCCCTCTGGGCTATACAACACATTTTGTGGGGCTTCCGGGGCCAATGATGTATGAAGGAAGCTCTGTGAAAAAGGCTGCAGCATTTACAGACCAAGAATTATTCATAAAAAATGTTAGGCAAATGAACTCAGAAACTGTACCATGTCCACAGACAATCTGAAAACATATAAAAAGCTGGAGTTATTGAATAAATTATCCACTAGAGATGATTTCCTTAATCCTAGTAAGTAGTATACCCATTTTAAAGATGGGGAACTGATGTGCAATAAGGTGAAGTTACTTGCAGTAGGAGGGTGTGCTGGCTCAGGAGCTAACTAACTCCCCACCAGTTTATATTAATTGAGCTCTGATTGAAAGAGAGTTGGCAGAGGAGGCCAATTAACTGAGTGGAGATACAACTGAGGGGCTAACTGGATAAAAGTATCCCCAGTATCTAGGACTATATAAGCAAACAGGAAGGTAGAGGTATGCAGAACTGGCATTTGCTGCACCCTTCCCCAGAAGTAAGTAGGGAAGTTGGCTATTGATTATAAATATAATATCTAATAAGGCATGGTGGTGGCTGTGGTCAGTTACTGAGTCTGGAAAGTACTTTCAGGGGACCACCCTGTGATACTTGTCCAACGTCACTCATCAAGTCAGTGGTAGATCCAGGAATAGAACCCAAGTCTCCTGACTCCCAGGTCCCTTCTCCAGCTATTAGATAGTACCTTCCCCCAGTCCCAAAAAAGATGACTAACACAGAGCATTGTAACAAATACAGTCTTAACAATGAGCACAAACCCATAGGTTCCTACCGATTTCTGGTTGAACTGTACCCATTTTTGAGGTGCATTAGCAAAAAGTCAGTCTCAAACTTATAAACTTCCAATATATCAAGTGTATTTTAAATGGCTGTGTGGTAGTTTTATTAGCTTAATTATCACATTCCCTTCTTGTGATGCTGTATGTTAAGTTCCCATGCAGCATGCTTTTATAGCCAGATTAAGACATGCTGCCACTCTTCTGCCTTAGTTTGGGAATCATCCTTGACTGGATGTATTCCTTTGAGTTAGGATTAGTTCTCAAACCACATAATATACAAATGATAGGTTATAAACTGAATCCGGAGAACGGTGAAGGCCAGCATTGCCAGCCATTCACAAACAAATAAATCCTAATGAGCCCACCACGTGTAACTTTAGCGCCCTCGTGGCCAAGATGGAGTCTACTCTGCAGGCAGCTCTGGCCAAGAAAAGGCGCGCGCAGGAACGCAGCAGGGAAACTCCCTTCTATCCCAGGGAGACTTGTTCCACACTCCCTGGAGTAAATACACACACACACACAGAGGATTAGTACAATGAATATAGGAAATGAAATATTTATTTACAGAGGGATGAATGGAGAAAAACAGGGGGTGGAAGATAGGGTGAGCGGTAAAACAGGTTACATCCAACACAAAGCCCCACAGGTCCAGTGGCACCACAATATGAAAGGCCAGACACCGAACAATGTGTCTACGTTCAGGAGTTCTGGGCAAAGTTCCAGTCTGGCAGTAAAAACAATGAGGAGTCCTTGTGGCACCTTAGAGACTAACAAATTTATTTGGGCATAAGCTTTCGTGGGCTAGGACCCACTTCAACAGATGCATGGAGTGGAAAATACAGTAGCAGGTATATATACACAGTGCATGAAAAGATGGGAGTTGCCTTACCAAGTGGGGGGGTCAGTGCTAAGGAGACAATTCAATTAACAGTAGAATACCAAGGGAGGAAAAATCACTTTTGTAGTGGTAATGAGGATGGCCCATTTCAAACAGTTGACAAGAAGGTGTGAGTAACAGTAGGGGGAAATTAGTATGGGAAAATTAGTTTTTGTAATGACCTATCCACTCCCAGTCTTTATTCAGGCCTAATTTGATGGTGTCCAGTTTGCAAATTAATTCCAGTTCTACCCAAATTAATTCTGCTTATGCCCAAATAAATTTGTTAGTCTCTAAGGTGCCACAAGGACTCCTCATTGTTTTTGCTGATACAGACTAACACGGCTATCATTCTGAAACCAGTCTGGCAGGGAGTCTTGGGGATTCCTGGTCATCTTTGGCAAAAGTAAACTTTCGACAACAAACCCCTCCAGCGCTGCCTTCTTGCTGCTCTCTGCAAACCCACACAGAGCAACAATCTCCCCACTTAGCTAGCTACAGCCTCCCTCCTTATTCCCCATGAAAGGTCACAAGCCCCCAGTACTCACAACCCATACAGCTCTGGGCAAAAGTGATACTGGTCCAGCTCTGGTTTGTCCTTCTCAGGTGATTCCTCTTGGGCACAGTGCTCCTCCTGGCTTCTGTCCTGGGGCGTCCGCAGTCAGCCACTCTGCACTCCCAGGTTTCGGGCAGGTTCTCCGTTGCTTCCCTATGTGAGGGCCTGCTCACTGTAGCCCTCTTGTCTGGATGCTAACAGATTCTACACCTAAGCTGCCATTTGGATTACTCTTTGGAATGATTCCAGAGAGACTTTGTGCAAACCAGCAAACTCCCCATAAATGCTACAAATATGATCTAAGGACTTGCAATCATTTGTAATGTATATGATCTTTTAACCATTCAATAACTCTCTTCTTTTCTTTTATTAATAAATCTTTAGTTAGTTTACGAAGGATTGGCCAACAGCATGATATTTGAATAAGATCTGAAATATATATTGACCTGGGGATAAGTGTCTGATCTTTTGGGATTGGTAGAACTTCATGTATGGTGAATTGGGTTTTCAATAACCTCTCATCATATAAGACCAATTTGTCTGGATGAGAACCAAGGGCTGGAATGCCTAAAGGGGACCGAGTTTGACTTCTTGTTAACCAGTGTGGTGCTACAGAAGCTCTTTTGTTACTGGTTTGGTGAATCTAATTATAGAATGACTCACTAGTTTTTGGGGTGTGCCTGCCATGTTTCTTGCGATCTGCCCTGAGTGCGACATCCTCAGTCCAATCTTGGCACCAGTCGCAGTGGCTTCTGGATGCAGCACCGAACCGGAAAGGAGCATGCAAATGCAGATTTTTTCCCTGAGAGATTGGGACTGGAGAGATGCCTGAACAAGAAACCTTTCTGTCTTGGGGGGGCTGGGGAGTATGTAATGGGACACACCCCCATCCCACTGACAGCAAGCCTAGCATCCCTGCACTCGGGCAGAGTCAGCGAGGTGCACCTGCAGAGCACACGCTTCCTGGAAAATGGGCACTTAAAAAGGTGAAGCTGGCCACAGAAGCAGGGAGGAAAGTTTGCTCAAGAAGAGAGGCTGCTAGAGACTTCTAGGGAGCCTTGTAGCTAGTGGAACCCAGCCCAAGGCAGTGACTAGTCTTCCCTTCCCTCCACTCTTTGTTTATGGCAGACAAACACTGCAGCCTTGAGAGGGGCTCTGGATATCAGCTCTCTGTCAGGACTCTCTAGCTGGACCTGAGGAGCAGCGCTAGGGACTGGAGATAATTAGACTCAGAAAGGACCCCAGGAGTGAGTTCATCTCCTGCAGGGAGCAATGAGCTTGCCCAGGGATGTGGGGCTCCAGAAGGCACCCAGGGGTAAGACATAAAGAGATGATGAGTGAGCCCAGGCTGAAAGCCGGCCGACTACACTTGGGCACCCTCTTTCATTGCTGCAAATAGACCTAGACATGGACAATGCTCGTTTGACATGCCGTGAAGCTAAGAGTTGAGTACTGCACCTCCATAAGTGGCCAAATCCTGCTCCCATTGAAATCAGGGACACAACTCTCAGAGACTTTAATAAGAGCAGGGGCACGCCCTTGATCCTTGAAAGGCAAAATTCTGCTCTCTGTTACACACTGGAGTCCAACTCATATTCTGCCCTCCCAATAGGCATATGCTTCTCATAGACATCAGCAGGAGTTCCACACACAAAGGGAGCAGAATATCGGTGTCAGGTGCCACCTTGGGGAGGTGAAAGCAGAATTTTGTCCTTAGTGAGGAAAAAGAAAATAACAAGGCTTTGCAAAGCATCTGATAAGGCCTGACTGCCTTCCACCTAGTGATCAACTTCCTTTGGATGAGCTTTGCAAACCTAAAATAAAGGCCTGGTTTTGCAAGGTGCTGAGCATCCTCCTCTCCCATTGACTTTCCAGGCAGCTGTAGACATCTTGGGATCAATGCCTAAAATTACTACCTTTTGCTCTTCATGCTCTTCATGTTTTGTTCCTGTTACTTTAAGGCCAGCACCAGCTGGGATTTTGCAGCATGGCCTACAGCCGTCCTGCCAGTAGCAGTTAGCAGCTGGTATTACTGAGATACACAGCTTTCTATATGTGGCTAAGTCACATCTGCATGGTTTGCTTTCATGAATCTTCATGGTTAATGACCTGATTCCGTGAGAAAAGATGAATAATTCTCATCTTTGCTGAATAGTAAAGGGCAAATTCATCTCATCCCGTTGCTGCAACAGGATATCATGCAGTGAGCATGGAGGCCTAGTTACCCATCCAAAGCATGCTGTGAAATTCTGAAGACCAAACTTCACATTGGCTGGTTGGCCATTTGCTATCTGAAGGAGGAGATAGCATCCTGTGATCTACCAGCTCTCGACAGAACACCACTGGTCATTGGCCCATAGTTTTAGAACCCCGGGTATACAGCCTTGTTCTCCATTTCCTGTACCAGACATTATACAGATGCAGCATTTTACCCCACAGATGACCACTTTTCAATGATGGCTAGTGTGACTCCAATATATCACTTAGCTATATACGGAAAGCAGTTGCAAGGCTTAATTAGTTAATGCTTGTAATGTGCTTTGGGATCCTCGGAGGGGAGGTGTTATGGATTTCAAAGCTTAATATATTCATATTATGTCATATTATTATATGATTATTTATGTTGATACGTTTTTATCGGATTGGCATGGTGCACATCAGCACTAAGTACAGCTGCAGAATTTGCAGCCAGCCAGCCTGTCATTTCCAAGACCAGACTTGATTTATGGTCTCATTTCCTGTTTTTCCTCCCACTGCTCACAGACCTTTTCTTTCCTCTCCGTGGTCCGTTTATTAAATGTAGAGTTGGAAACACAATTAGAATTTACTCAAGTCTGTAATATCTGACTACTAAATCTTCAGAAGAGTAAAAATTCTTCCCAACTTCCATCTTATCCACATTGCCTGTTGAACTGATTAACTCAGCTGTACTTATTGACTGAGTAAAAAAAAAATTGTCCAACTCCAAGCAATAACTATGTGAATAATTCTGAAACGCCTCAGCATTGCTAAAAGACCACAAGCCCAAAAGCACAGGAAAAAATGCCTTCTTGGCATCCCATAAGTACTGATGTATGAAGCTGAAAACCTGAAGTGTCGTGGTGTTAAGCAAGGATACAGCAGGTGGAACAGATAAGGTTCAAAAGAGAGGGGGAAAGCTATTAGCTGTGGATTATGGGAAGGTCCCTTCCTTAGTCAGTGCCAGCAGAAACTAGATCCTGATTTAATTTGAGTCTGTTTCCTCTGCTAAGTGTCACTTTGGGATTCTAATTTGAAAATATCAATGTGTATAAAAAATCGTTGTATTTAAGCGAGAATTCAACCTTGCTTTTCAGAGGTGCCATACATACATCATTTTGCAAAGCAAAAACAAAGGCAATGGCCAAAAACAAAGCCATAGTTCTAAAACAGCTGAACTAAAATTGTGGGGGAGGCCCATGTTTCTTGTAGACTTGTTGTACGCAGCTCTCCTTCAGCAAATGGATGCTAAAGCAACAGTCAGGCCAAATACAGTCAAAATGTAGGTTTTCTGCAGAAGAAGCTTTTACAAACCTAAGCCAAATAACATTTCTATTCTATATATATCATACATTTTTAACTAAACAAGGAATTCCCTGTGGTGCTTACAACTATACATTGCAGCATTATGCTAGTGCATGAGAACTAGAGAGTGAAAATGACTGAAGACCAATTATAAATAAAAGTGACATTGACCAATGGATTTTCATTGTCCAGCATCTCCAGATACTGGCGTGATAAGTGTACTAGTAAAACACATGGGGGGTGGCAGATTCTTATCTCTTACCCTTGCAATTCATTTGACTTCAGCAGAATTACTCCTGAATTGCCCTGGTGTAGGTGAGATCATAATTAGTCCGAGGGAGTTGTCTTGTCAGTAGCTAGAAACTGCATTATACATTTCTGGAGGAAGGATTCTATTCCATCCATAGACTATGTTAATGCCTGTTTACCATAGGAAAAAGCTGTTTGTAGAGTAATTCTATTCTATGAAGGTCCTTCCACCAAGCCCAGCACCGTGGTATCTGAGTGCTGAGATTTCCATAAGACTTATGACACAATATAGAAGCCCTGCTTGGCATTCTAACTATCCAGGGACCCAGTCTTTGATGCGCTGGGTGTCCTTGGCTCCCATTGTACAACTGTCACTGAGCTGGGGAGCAGGGTGGAGAGCATGTTATGTTTTTCTAAATGCTTTGACTATTTTGAATGCTACATTTTGTTAACAAAAACTTTTTCAGTATACATTAAAAAAGACAGGCAGCTAAGAGAGCTGGGCAAACAATTCTCAGCAGACAGTTTATTCAATAGATTTAGCTCTATTTTTCCTTTTTGGGTGATCTTCACCTCTGTGCAGAATGCCATCTGAATGAATTACCTACAGCCAGATCATGATAGTAACAGGTTTGTTTGTTGTTTGCAGTTGTTTCATGGGCAATTCTGTGCGTACGTGATGGCTTGGGAAATTTTGTCTGTGTAAAACTGATGAATCCTGGTTAATTTTATGAAATTTAAGAACATAAGAACGACCACACTGGGTTAGACCAAAGGTCCATCTAGCCCAGTATCCTGTCATCCGACAATGGCCAATGCCAGGTGCCCCAGAGGGAATGAACAGAACAGGTAATCATCAAGTGAATCATCCCCTGTCACCCATTCCCAGCTTCTGGCAAACAGAGACTAGGGACACCATCCCTACCCATTCTGGCTCATAGCCATTGATGGACCTATCCTCCATGAACTTATCTAGTTTTTTTTTAACCCTGTTATAGACTTGGCCTTCACAACATCCTCTGGCAGAGTTCCACAGGTTGATTGTGCCTTGTGTGAAGAAATATTTCCTTTTGTTTGTTTTAAACCTGCTGCCTATTAATTTCATTTGGTGACCCCTAGTTCTTGTAGATAACACTTCCTTATTTACTTTCTCCACACCAGTCATGATTTTATAGACCTCTATCATATCCCCCCTTAGTCGTCTCTTTTCCAAGCTGAACAGTCCCAGTCTTATTCATCTCTCCTCATATGGAAGCCATTCCATGCCCCGTTCTGTTGCCCTTTTCTGAACCTTTTCCAATTCCAACATATCTTCTTTGAGATGGGGTGACCACATCTGCACACAGTATTCAAGATGTGGGTGTACCCTGGATTTATATAGAGGCAATATGTTATTTTCTGTCTTATTATCTATCCCTTTTTTAATGATTCCCAACATTCTGTTTGCCTTTTTAACTGCCACTGCACATTGAGTGGATGTTTTCAAAGAAACATATATAATTGAATGCCTCAATGTATACTGAGTCAGCCACATGCTAGTGGAGTTTGGGGCACATACCTGGCAGCTCTGGGCTAGGGAGGTATGACAGGAACAACTAAGAATCATTAACCTGAATAGTCTTCCATTGAGATAGAAACACCCTAGGACGGGGTAGTCAATAGGCAGACTGAAGGCCAAATCCAGACCACCATCTGCTTTTGAATGGACCCTGAAATCATTTTATTTACTTATTATTATCATTTTTTTTATTATTTTCTCTGGAATCTGGACCTTGACTATACCTTCACCAAGAAATTTGGACCTGAACAAAAAATAGACTACCCCTGCCCTAGGACAATGAGACAGCGATAGCATAAGGAAAAAGGGTTCTCCCCAGGTTGTCTGCAAAGGGTGGGTATGGAGCAATGGAAAATCCCAAGCAGAAAAGAAGGAACAAAGAAACAAGGTGGTAGAAGTGGCTGTTAAAAAGAGGCATGCTCGCTGAGCTAAGGTGGAATCTTTTGACCACTGGTCCTGAAAAAGCGAAGGGAAGTTTGCAGCAGAGACTCCACAACCAGGAACGGAAAACTGAGCTAGAGGAGCGAGATCCAGGAAAGACAACCTGGGATGCCTGAAGGCACCGACCAAAATCCAAGGAATGCTCAAAAGTGGGGTGGACTCTGAGGGAGAGAACTGCATACACATTTATGATTTTTTAATAGCCCTGCATATCCCTAGTGCTGAGTAAAGTGTGATTGGTTAAATTCGTTAGTCTCTAAGGTACCACAAGTACTCCTGTTCTTCTTACTGCAGTCTGTATGTTACTTGCTTCAACTGTCAGGTGTCCCTGAAAGGCAAAACTACAGACCAAGGTACCCAGGAGTAAGGAGCTCGTGGGAGGATACGCTAGTATGACTGGGGTGTCTAGGAGGGTAAGCACTGGTCATGAGGGTCCAAGATAGCTGGACCACAGGGTCTCATTTCCTAGATGTGATAATAGACAGAGCCAGAGACTGTGGCTGGAATCTCCCCAGGCCAGCTCAGAGCCCATAGATCCAGCACGTACATGCAGACACAGTTGTCTGGTGAGCATCCAGGAGAGGGAGCTTAGCACGGACTGTGATAACACACTTTTTAGACTATGGTTTGCTTCCATAGTACTGGCTCCAAGGATTCATTCTTTGCACTGTGTGGTTGGTTGGGTGACCAGATAGTAAGTATGAAAAATCAGGACAGCGGGTGGGGGGCAATTGGCACCTCTGTAAGACAAAACCCCGGATATCGGGACTGTCCCTATAAAATCGGGACATCTGGTCACCCTGTTGGTTGGTCACCTCAGTCACATGGTATTGTTTCTTTTCCATGATTCAATGATCTATGATTTATAATTTCCTTTCTTGTTTGCAAGGTATCTGTGACCGTTTGTGACTATTCAACAAATCTACCCTGTGAATAGAATAAAAAGTATTTGAAAAGGGCCACAAGTGTTTAGCACAGTGGTTCTCAACCCACAGGCTGCTTGCGGCCCAATCAGCACACAGCCGTGTCCCATGTGACATCCTCAGGGCAATACAGGTAGTATATATATTGTGTGGATGCAGCCCAAATAACACATAGAGAACTGCATATGTGGCTTACAATGGTAAATAGATTGAGAACCACTGATTTAACACATTAGCAAAGCGTGTGTCATGTTGCCTGTAGTGGCAGGTGCGCTAGGTGATAAGAGCCTACTACCGCTACCAGCTAACGGAATTACTCCTCTAACAAAGGTGGCGGAGGTCCTTAGGGCAGTGTAGAAGGAGCACCATTGCCTTCTGAGCACCCCCTTGTGGCTGAGTGTGGCTCTGCTGTGGCTTGTTCAGGGTCTCTCCCAGGCCTCCCTGCCTTCTATCTACTTAGGGAGTTAATTATCCCCAGGTGGACCTGGCTTGGCTCATTCCCTTTAGTGTAACCTGGGCATCTAACTCCCCTAAAGGGCCAGCCCTGTGACAGGCAGCACTGCAGATCAGGATTCAAACCTTGCTAACAACCTATGTGTGAGGTTGTTACAAAAGTGGCACCTGAGCCAAGTCTTGAACTCCAGTGAGTCGCAGATGCTTGAGATAAACTTCACAGGGGAAAAGTGTATGTCACGTCCCCCTTTAATGGATGGTCCACTAGTGGCTAATAGCTTACTTCTGCTACAAGCTAATGGAGTTACTCCGTTGGCTTACACAGAGGACTGTGCTGAAGAAGTTAGGTTCAGTCCCTACTGACGACCCACATGGTGAGGGGAGCCATTACAAGAATACTTCTACAGCGAATGCTCTGATTAGTATGGATTCATGATGCTTTCCATGAAAAGTCCATGTGCAAAACGTCACTCTTCCAGCTGTGGGTGAACAAGCAAATGAAAAGAGTTGTGGATAGCAATGAAGTGAGTCTGCAGATTTAATTGTAATATCTGAACACATTTTTTTCTGTATTGACAACTGCCCTCCAATAGGTGAGGAGATAGACAGCTATAGACATAGATGGCTAGACTGGGGGAGGGGAGCCTATAGTTTATAAAGAGTGAAAAGTAAATTCAATTTTATTTTATTATTCAGTTTTAATAATCTAAAGTGCTATTAATAACATGGGGCAGTAAACCCTTTCTATTTCCATGCTTTTTAAGAGTCTGACATTGTCCCTTTAATGCAAATAAAGGTCTGCATTAAAGTACCCTGGCAATTATAGACCAGGAAGCCTAACGTCAGTACCAGACAAACTGGTTGAAACTATTGTGAAGAACAGAATTATCAGACACATAGATGAACACACTATGGTGGGGAAGAGTCAACATGGCTCTTGTAAAGGGAAATCATGCCTCACCAATCTATTAGAATTCTTTGAGGGAGTCAACAAACATGTGGACAAGGGGGATCCAGTGGATATAGTGTACTTGATCTTTCAGAAAGCTTTTGGCAAGGTCCCTCACCAAAAGCTCTTAAGCAAAGTAAGCAGTCATGGGATAAGAGAGAGGGCCCTCTCATGGATCAGTGACTGGTTAAAAGATAAGAAAGAAAGAGTAGGAATAAATGGTCAGTTTTCACAATGGAGAGAGGTAAATAGCAGAGTCCCCCAAGGATCCATTCTGAGACTAGTGCTGTTCAACATATTCATAAATGATCTGGGAAAAGGGGTAAACAGTGGGGTGGCAAAGTTTGTAGATGATACAAAATTACTCAAGTTAGTTAAGTCCAAAGTTGACTATGAAGAGTTACAAAGGGAGCTCACTAAACTGAGTGACTGGGCAACAAAATGGCAATTGAAATTCAGTGTTGATAAATGCAAATAATGCACATTGGAAAACATAATCCCAACTATACACACAAAATTATGGAGTCTAAATTAGTTGTTACCATTCAAAAAAGAGATCTTGGAGTCATTGTGGATAGTTTATGGAAAACATCCGTTCGATGTACAGCAGCAGTAAAAAAAGCTAACAGAATGTTAGGAACCATTAGGAAAGGGACAGATAACAGAAAATAACATAATTCCATTCTATAAATCCATGATATGCCCACGCCTTGAATACTGCATGTTGTTCTGGTCGCCCCATCTCAAAAAAGATATTAGAACTGGAAAAATACAGGGGAAAGTAACAAGAATGATTAGCCGTATGGAGCATCTTCCATATGAGGAGAGATTAAAAAGTCTGGAACTGCTCATATTAGAAAAGAGATAACTAAGGGGTGGGATGATAAATATCTATACAATCATCAATGGTGTGGAGAAAGTGAATAGGAAAGTGTTATTTACCCCTTCACACAACAAAAGAAGCAGGAGTCAGCCAATGAAATTAATAGGCAGCAAGTTTAAAACATACATGAAGAAGTACTTCTTCACACAACTCACAGTCAACCTGTGGAACTCATTGCCAGGGGATGTTGCGAAGGCCAAAACTATAACTGGGGTTAAAAAGAATTAGATAAGTTCATGAAGGATAGGTCCATCAATGGCTATTAACCAAGATGGTGATGGACTCAACCCCACACTCTGGGTGTCCCTAAGCATTTGACTGCCAGAAGCTGGGAGTTGACGACTGGGGATAGATCACTTGATAATTACCCTGTTCTGTTCATTCCATCTGAAGCATCTGTCACTAACCATTATCAGAAGACAGGATACTGGGTTAGATGGACCATTGGTCTGACCCAGTATGGTCGTTCTTATGTCTTACGGGACCAGCAAAAACGAGTTGTCTTTTGAAGGCTGTTTATAACTAAAAGTCAAAGAGATTGTACTGTAGGCCACAGAGATACAAGGGGGGATTCTGGTGGTCATTTAAAATAGAGGGTTGGCTATTGGAGGTCATCCTCTGAGTGGCTTCACTGCACTTGCGTTAGTAAATACAACACTGGCTCAGACTGCAGCGCACAGCAGAGCTCCAGTTGCTTCAGCACAAAAGCAGAGGAATTTAGTATTTAACATCAATGTCAGCAGAACTGTTTCATGACCTTCAACAGGACCCGGCCCCCTACTGTGTTATTCATCAGCAAAACTTGGCTGGGCTGTGGAATCATCTCGGACACACTCAAATGCCTCCTGCGGAGAGCATCAAGGGTTTGGGGACTGAACAGTGATGAGCCTCACTCCTCCCATGCCCGAGTCAGAAGGGCTGGAAGCTGCGCTCTCAGAAGCTGCTTTTGATCAGAAATACATTCTGTGCTGGCCAAAGACAGATCCACTTGAAACAGGTTCAGTTCATATTCTGACCCACCTCCTCCCTGGGTCACTCAACCCCAGCTGCCCGAAATAAAACAAAAATCTTCCTTTGGCTGAAATGGGTCGTTCCTCTCTGGAAATCCCTCCTCTGGCTCTGTATAAGCACGGGGTAGCTGTGGCTGCTCATCGGGACTGGGAGCCACTTGTTTAGAGGGCTACGGGGTCACACCAAGGAGCATGCACATCCCTTACTGCAGCACCGGGGAGCTCTGTCCCAGCCTGGGGTTGGTCAGGGCAGCGCAGAAAAGGCCACAGAGTGCACCCCCCCCCCCAGCTGCTCCACTGTCAGCACCTGCACAGCCCTGAAAGAAGGGGCAAGATTATGCCAATGAATTTGCTGCACCTCCAGACCTTCCCTCCCAACCGCCTCCCAGAGTCTTACCCTCTGCCTCCCTGGTCAGAGCCTACCATGCAATAGTTTCTACAGTGCAGCTTGAGGAGAAGACAGAGCTTTGCCACAGACTGTGCCAGGGGTTTTTCTGGGGACTTTTTGCTCAAAGTCTAGCATCACGCTTGTAAATCATTAAAAACCCTGGTCTAATTTTGCCGGTTGTGTTTTGAGGGGCCTTATTCAGTTTTAGGACCTTGGTATTCAATTGTCCCCCAATGGTGGGACATCCTTCCCCAAACGTATTTACTAAGCCACCACTCTCCCCTCATTCAAACCTCTCTTTCAATTCCCTTCTGCTGGGAAGCCCTCCCCAAGTGAACTAGCTGGAATATTAATTAGAAAATAGAAAACTTGGTCCCCAACTCTATTGGGGGAAAATAAAATCAATAGTTCCATGTTTTAAAATTGCCTGAGGCGGGAGAGATTTCATTCTTCAAGAGTCCTTAATTTCATGCACCCAGAACAAAAATGGATTTAGCAGCAGAATTGTTTCTAAACAGAATATTTCTCACACTTTTCCCCTGAGAGACCAATGACTTTTTAACTGAAATGAACCTGCATTTCTTCCATCTCATTGCAGTTGCTTTAAACAAGGCTCATCAGAAAACAATTGGAGAAATACTCCTGTTTGCCATCTAGGGTATTTTACGTGCACTGATGTTTATTTTACCAGTTGTTTAGAATGCAGCAGGTAGACTTTTAAAAAACGGCTCTTCAGCTGGCTGGGATACAAATAGACGGTAATAAATAAAGATGGGAATAGCGAGTAGGAGTAGAGAGGTGATTTTACGTCCCTATACAGCACCGGTGACACCAATAATGGAATACTGTGTACAATTCCAGTGTCCACATAATGGAAAGAATGTTGAACAACTGGAGCGGTGCAGAGAAGAGCCACAAAAATCATTTGAGGGCTGGAAAAAAGGCCGTTCAATCTGGTTAGTTTATCGAAAAGAAGACTGAGAGATGACTTGATGACGATGTATAAGTACCTTCACAGAGAGCCAATACTGGTTAGTAGAATCTAGCAGAGAAAGGCAGAACAAGAACCAATGGCAGAAGCTGAAGCCAGACTAATTCAAGTTAGAAATAAGGCACGCGTTTTTAACAGGGTGATTAACAATGGAACAAACTACTGAGGGAAGTTGTGGATTCTCCGTCTCTTAATGTCTTCAGATGAAGTCTGGATGCCTTTCTGGAAGATACGCTTTACTCAGGGCTGGCCTTGGGAGAACTTGTATTTTGACACCCTTTCTTTGAAAGAAACCCAGACTTTACTGCAAGAGACATCACTGTCTAAAGACTGACAGATGGTTCAACACCGCACCTGAAGTGGCTCACTGGACCCAGCAGGCCCTCCCTCGAGGAGAGCCGGGGACTGTCAATCAGTGAGCCTGAGGAGCGTGACAGCGGTGGGCAGTTCCAGCTGACCCCTGGCTCCTGGCAAGGGGGATATTTAATTTGGAATCACGCAAGGAGCTCAGCAATGCGTGCTGGCCTAGAGCAGCAGCGGGGGCAGCAGAGCAGAACAGAATGGGCAGGTAGGGTGCCAGCCTCTCTGAGGGGGCAGGAGCAGCAGCAGCCAGGTGCAGAGCTGGGAGCATTGGGGCCTGGTGCAGAGCTCCTCAGCCAGGACTGCCCCTTTCTGTGGCAGCCTGCAGCTCCTGCGTGAATGTGCTACCGCAGCCAGGGCCGGCTCTAGGATTTTTGCCGCCCAAAGCAAAAACAATTTTGGCCGCCCCCCCCCCGTTTTTTAATTACCCCCACCCCCAGCCCCGCCTCAACTCCACCCCTTCCCCAAATCCCCAGCCCTGCCTCCTCCCCCCAGGCTCTCAAGCCTGGGAGGGAGAGCAGCGGAGTCGTTTCGCGCACCACGGCAGCTCGGGATCTCCCCCTCCCTCCCAGGTTTGAGAGCCTGGGAGGGAGGGGGAGACTCCGAGTGGCCGCGGCGCAGGCGCCGCTTCTCCCCCTCCCTCCCAGGCTCTCAAGCCTGGGAGGGAGGGCGAGTAGCGGCGCGCGAGCGGCAGCGGAGGTGAGCTAGGGCGGCCGGGGCACATTTTTAGGGGCGGCATTCTGGCGCCGGCCATGCTGCCCCTAAAAATGTGCCGCCCCAAGCACCAGCTTGTTTTGCTGGTGCCTAGAGCCGGCCCTGACCGCAGCTCCTTCCACATGCCTGGAGCATGTGTTAAAGTTACGGAGATCCTCCGGAGACCCGCTTCGCTGCCATGGGAGGGAGAATGGGCAGCTTTCCTGGAGCCTGGGCTCACTATGGGCTTGGGCTCACTACGGGCTGTTCGCAGAGAGGGGGTGCATTTAACACCCTCTTGACCACAACACCCACCCTGTGCATAACCTCTGCTGAGGCAGATACATGGGAGTCCCTAAACACCTGACAGGATGGGTGTGGGGGGGCCCAGCCACTTGCCAGAATGGGTGGCTATGTAAAGGGTGGGAGGCTGGTGTCTGCAAGAACAGATAAGTGGGAGTCCGTCTCCTGGGATGAGCACAAGGGGATAGAATGTCACCTCCAGGGATGGGTGTACTGGGGTCTATAGTGTATCACAGGACAGGCGTGTGGGGTCCCTGGTGCCTGTTAGGGTAGGTTTCTTTAATAATTCCATGTGTATGTTTTCTCTCTGAAAGCCCACCTCAGTGCTACCAGATGGCCAGCAAGAGGCACTGTCATTGGATCATAAAAATTGGTGTACCGGGACAGACCAAAGCCTCTAGAACCTGTTATTTTGTCAGCAACAGAAGTCAGCGCTGGGTGCTTCAAAGGAATAAGGCAACTGTTTCTGCCATTGAGTACCAGGGACAGGAATTCCTTCCTGACCAATTGACACCCCCGGAAATGAGAATCTGGAGCCCCCTGTAGTTTTATCCTAACTGCTGTCAAAATTGTTTGACACACCACGCGCCCCAGGGGTTGCCAACATAAAAGGGGGAAAGACCAGGTATCTGGTAGGTAAGATATGCTCAACATCTGCTCAGGCTGGGGCTGTGTGGCACATTTGGGATTTGAGTCTGTTCTATCCATTGATCTTCATGGGGATTACTGCAGATGCTGCTGTCCTAAAACTGGGAGTGATGGTACAGTATCAGCCCCGCCCCACACAAAGGAAGGTGATGGGGAGCCCAGCAGGGCATCCTGAGATTGGCTGCATTGGCCTAGACTGCTCCACTCCCCCTACTTCTCCTTTCACATTTCTCTTCTCCCTGCTGCATGCCCGGGGAGCCCTTTCAGAATCATTTGGCTGTGAAGCTGGTGTGCTGCCATGGGCGACCCTGAGCCAGGTTCCCCCACTCCTTCTCTGTCCCCTTTTTCTGCCCCCCTTCTGGCCACTCCTGTCACTGACTTGGTACTGGAGCGCGGAGTGTCTGAGCTCCCCCTGCCCAGTCCCCCTCCAGCGGCGTCAGTGACTTGCCCTGACACTCAGTATCTTGGGGCTCAGCGTGAGCCGCTCCTTCAGCTTCTGCCACGGCTGCATTGGCTGCTGCACCCACTGCGGCTCTTGGTGCCCAGAGCGCAGCCTGCCACTCAAGGTGGGCTCTGCGCTGGTGCACGGGTGCTGCATCTTGCCAGAACCCACGGCCATCCGGCAGCCCTCTGGCCACTCCTCTCGCGCCTGAGGAACGCAGGGAGCACGGCACTCCATGCTGTTCCTCACTGCTCTAGGCGCCCTCCTGCCCACCGCTGCGCTCTACATGGCACCTCTCTGACCATGGCACCATGAACAGTCGCCCACCCCTAAGGCCAGCCCAGTCAAACACAAGTTATTGGGCTCAATGTGGGAGTAACAGTGAAATGCTATGGCCTGTTATATACAGGAGGTCAGAATAGATGATCTAATGGTCACTTCTGAACTTCAAAATCTATGAATTGGTGACCATCTCGGCCGTCATAGTTGTCAACTGCACTGCACACTATGGTCACTTGGAATTTCACTGTGAGTGAGGAGATTGAATTTATGTCCTACTGTTCCAAAAGCCAGGACAGCTATTCAGATGCTATTACGGGAGTGGCTATGCGAATAAGATGCTGTAATTTCAGCTCTAAGCTATTGTCTGTGTTAAACCGCGCAGCAGGCACAGTCTGAAAGAGCTGTTTCCAGAAATCGACACAGGCTCAGACTGAGCGGCTTGCTCATGCAGCTGGCAAAGGTGCTTTCAGTGCAAGCAGCCCGCCTCACAAGTGTTCAAGTATCATAGTATCAGAGCCAAGGACAATTACCGCCAGCTGTCAGCAATATAGGTGTAGTGACACACAGCTGAGCCATTTCTATTCCACCCAGCAGAGGGCAGTGATGCTCACACATTGGCCAGTTCACTACCATCCTTTTCTGGAAAGAGAGCACAGAAGAATTTAGGAAAGAAAGAGGCTTGCGACAGTTCCTTTGCTTTGACTCAGTTTATTTTAGGTTCAGAGAGGTCCATTTTACACTAGCTACTCACGTTGCTTTCCTGGGCCAATGGATCTACTCACATGCTTAAAGTTAGGCACATATTTAAGTACCTTGTTAAATCAGGGCCCTGGTAATATACAGTAAACCATACTACGAATGAGTACTTCTGCACTGTGTGGAAGCTGTGGCTGTGCAGTGGGGAACTCTTGATCATGTCTTTTGTTTCGGCAGATGTTTAGCCCCATTTTGGGAGCACGTTCGTCTAACGCACCATTCTGGCACACTGCAGGATCTCAAGTTTGTGCTGACTGTGCATTAGCTCCTCTGGGTATAATTCCTTCAGATTTGTCTGTTTCCACTCTAGAAAAGAGAGTGTCATTAACTGCTTGCATGTGCAAAAAAGAAAAAAGGAAAAGTACTGTATTACTTGCCTATGGGAAGTTCAAGGATTGTGGAGTCCCCTGTGAAATAGCAAATTGATTAACTGTATGTGACTAGAACAGATTATTTACTCAGTAAAAGACTAGCACAAGGACTTTTATCTTATTTAGAGTCCCGGTCGTTAATTTGTTTGATTTGCCAGTTTGTAAATAGCAGGCTAATACAATTTTGAAATATTAAACCTGGGCCATGATGGCACCTGATGGAATATAAAGGGCAGCAAGTGCTCACACAGATAACAAGGAAATAACTGAGCAGGGTTTTCTTTATCAATTCAGTTTGGATGGGGAATATAAAAGAGGAAATCAAGTGTGGGAGGGAGAAGCTAACCTGGCCTGCTCCCCATGAAAGCTTCAGGTTACACCCTGTAAAGTCCTGGTTCTCGTAATCAGTATAGTGCTTTCATCCATAGCTCTCAAAGCAGTTGACAAAGGGAAGTATAATTATCCCCATTTTATAGATGGAAAAACTGAGGCGGGGACGTGACTTGCCTGCTGTTACACAGTGTATCAGTGACTAAACTGGGAAAAAGTACCCAGGACTCCTGACTTCCAAGTCTGTGTTCTGTACTAGACCACTGTTTCTCAACCTTTTTGATACCAGGGACTGGTTTGCTGCCTTCCTAAACTGTGTCAGGGAGATCTCAGTGCATGGTGCCGGTCCATGAACCAATCGTTGAGAAACACTGCTCTAGACCACTGCTTCTCCCATGCTACCTTCTTCCCTGCAATTTAGTACACACAGACTGAGACTAAGTAATAAGAATTATACTGTGATAAAGTCAGTCCACCAGATCCTCGATATTTTTCTAGAAGTAAGTAACTTACATGTTAATTACAGACAAAAACAAAATTAAAAGAACATGGTTAAGGTTGTAAAGTCAAGCATGCTAAAGCTAGGAAATGCCAGAATTAAAGTTACCCGTACAAGCTTAATTCGGCCTCCTTGTGCATGTGCATTATGATACAGTCTTTAATTATATGATCACATACTTTTTTCACAAGACTCCTGACTCATTCAGTGCACAGGATGGACGGTGCTCACTTAATGAGCAGCTATTTATTGTGTGGCCCGATGCCTTATTGACGGCACGATATTCAAACCCAGCTCTGAAGACAGAGTTATTAATTTCCTCACAGGCTACCTCATTTTCAACTGCTTTACTTTGCGACCTTAATAATATTCTTTTAACAGAGTTCTTTGTGTGTAGTTTCCTAGGCTTTTTAAAAAGGAAAATGAAAGAAACAAATTTCATCCTGTGATATCCTATTGACACCTACATGGGTCATCATCAGGGCTGAAACTTTTAGATCCACCACACAGGCTTTTTCCACTTAAGCTAATGGAGTAACTGATAGCAGTAGTAGGTTGTCAACCTATACATGAACCAGTACCAAAGGGGGATGAGAAGCAAACACTTTGCCAGTGGGTTTCACAGATATTTGTGGATAGCAGAGGAGTGGTGAGACTTGGGAATATTGGGTTCCATTCCATGCTCTCAAGGGGAGTGTGCTCTAGTGGACACAGACTCTTCTACCCATTGTCCCCAAAGCACAACTACTTCTGCCCCATCTCCTCCAACCTATCCCTTTCCCAATCCTCAGTCTTTCCCTCCCCAGCTTCTTGTTCCAGTCCCATTATCACCTAGCTAGTCCTAGTCGCCAGGTTTCTCATTCCAGTCCCAGTGCCCTTGCCCAGCCAGTCCTAGTCTCACCTCTCTGGACTTCCGGTCCTAGTCTTCTCCCAACTCCTAGTCCCAGTCTCCTTGCCCAGCCAGTCCCCATTCCCCCTCCCGATTCCTCATGGGTTCTGTCTCTCCCCCTGCACCTTGGCCTCCAATGCCCTCATTCCATCAACATGCCCCATTCCCACTGGCTCCCAGTCCTAACCGCCTTCCCGGAGCTCCTTATCCAATGTCATGTCCCACAGTTCAGCTCCTTGTCCCAGTCTCTGTGCGCAGCTAGTTCCGGTTCTGCCCCCTCACCTTGGCTCCTCATCAGATCTGTCTCCCCTCCCTCCTCACTTCCTTCCTTCCGCCCCATTGGTTCTTAGTCCCCATCTCCTTGTTCAGCCAGTCCCAGTATCCCCCAGCTCCTCATTCAATCTCAGGCTCTCCGCTACCACCTGGCTCCCAGTCTCCTTATCCAGCCAGTCTCAGCCTCCCCACAACCCCAGCTCCCAGTCTGTTTCCCTCTCTCTGCCCCCTGCCAGCTCCAGGCCCAGACCCCCTCCCCCCAGGTCTGGCTCTTTTCCCATGTGCATTCAAATCAGGCAGCTTCCTCTTCCATACTGCCTGGTCCCAAGGGGTGGGGGGCTCACAGAGCACAGGAGAGACAGGCTCCCTGCTCTCAGTTCAGATGCCTGGATCTTCACCCAGAACAGTCTGCAGAACTTCAATTTCAGGGAAAGTCCTGCTCCATCCTAGGTGAGCATTCCTAGTATAGACAGTATCTTTGGGGAGTTTAGCTGCTCTTCTGAGTGTGTGCAAACTACAACTTTTCAAAGGCTTAAAACTTGGCCATATTTGGGCTGATTTTCAGAGAGACAACAAAAGGCACATCGCTGACACAAAGGCCACTCTCCTGACACATTTCCAGTCTCTGCTCCGAAGCATGATGACACTAGATCTTTTCAAAGAAAAGGTCACCAGCATTTTTTAACCTGGACAAAATAATGTCTTTTCCTTAGCCTCGTCCTCAGCAAAGGCTGAACCATTTTGTCTGAAATTTTCAAAAAAAATTCACCCTGAGGCAGACAACCGGCATGGAAAATTTCAGCCCAAACATTTAAAATGTGGCCAAAAAGAAAAAACAACCAACAGTGTATTTGTAACCGTCCTCACTTAGGGTCTGGTTGGGGAGCGTGGCCTAGTGGTCATGGCCTCAACACCTGACTACCAACGGGGTTGTGGGGAGGGGAGCCCAGGCATTCCCACTCCACCAGGCTCCAACCCAGGCCCTTTAGGCTACCAGTAGTCTGGCGACTAAGACTGCTTAAGGCTGTCCTCTCTGGGCCTCTTCCTCTTATCCCGCCCCCACCCACGGGGTCATCTTAGTCCAAGGCTTTCCCCTGGTGGGGAAATCCAAACTACAGTAAGTAAGAGGAGGTTACCAATGTCCAAGGTCCACAGGATACTTCCCTCTCTGGTTGTCTCAGGGCGGGGGGTCCTCTCTGCTCTACACTGCTGGAGCTGTGGGCTGCAGATCTGCTCACCTCCAGCTCTGCCATCCACATGAGCTAATTCCCCATCTTTTAATTCCTCCAGTAGGTGGACCATTTGCTGCAGGTGTGGCAGGGCGGGGCTGGCTGGGTCCAAAGTAATCCCTTAACCCTAGTTGCCCAGTGTGGGGTTTGTACACCGCATCACAATCTTAGAATGGGAAATGTTGGACAACCTCAATTGTAGGCATGCTAACAGCCAACCTATGGCAAAGTACACATATGTATCTCCTTTCGTCCCAAAGCACTGTGTAACTGGTCATGACACTGTGTAACTGGCATCCAGCTACTACAGAGATATAGAGAGACACACATACACACAGAGAACTTCGCCCACTGCTAAGATGCAGCCACCTATGAGGTGGAACATGGTCTAACTGCACACAGCAACACTACACAACAGTCGGGGGGAGTAGTTGATAGAAATGTTACGCCCATTTGACACTGCAGGCAGAAGAGCCGAGAAACCCATATAAAGATTCAAAGATACAGTAAGAAGCAGTTCTTTTCTCTCCAGGCATGAAGAAAATTCCTAGTAATGTGTCCTCAATCACTGAGGCCTGTGGAGACTCCACAGCCAGCAGTTATGTAAATTTGGTTTCTATTTTCATTGCTTAGAGGTCACCAACAACAGATGGTTGTGAAACGCTCGTAATTTTGCCTAGTAGAATTATAATTTCCAACTGTCCTGTACAGCAAGCAATTATATGGTTTATTATTAATAAATGATAACTGAGGCCATGTCTACACTACAAATTACTTGGGTATAATTTACATTATTCAGGGGTGTGAATAATCCTCACCCCTGAGCGTAGGGCCGGCTTCAGGGTTTTTGCCGCCCCAAGCAGCCAAAAAAAAATAAAAATCTGCAATCGCGCTCTGCAGCTTCACCACCGCCGTTTCAGTCTTCGGCGGCAATTCGGCGGCTGGTCCTTCGCTCCGAGAGGGAGTGAGGGACCCGCCGCCGAATTGCTGCCGAAGAGCCGGACGTGCCGCCCCTCTCCGTTGGCCACCCCAAGCACCTGCTTGCTGGGCTGGTGCCTGGAGCCGGCCCTGCCTGAGCGACATAAATTATACAGACCTAAGCACTGGTATGGACAGCGTTATGTTGGCAGGAGAGCTTCTTGCCAGTGGTCACTGTCCAGGTCCTAGGTGGCTTTTTCCTGCAGTCATGGGTGTGCAATGGAAACCTGTACCCCTGCTGACATAGCTACCGCCTCTCACGAAGGCAGGAGTTATTAAGCCAAAGGGAGAGCTCTCTCCCATTGGCTTAGAGCGTCTTCACCAGAAGCGCTACAGCTGCACCGCTGTAGTGTAGACACAGCCTGATAATGTTACAAACAGGCTGAATCCTGAAGTCCTTACCCCCAAACAACTCCCACTCAGTTCAGTACTGTTTACTCATACTGTAGGACAGTGGTTCCCAAACTTGTTCCGCCGCTTGTGCAGGGAAAGCCCCTGGCGGGCTGGGCCGGACCGGTTTGTTTACCTGCCGCGTCCGCAGGTTCGGCCGATCGCGGCTCCCAGTGGCCGCGGTTCGCTGCTCCAGGCCAATGGGAGCTGCTGGAAGAGGCGGCCAGTACGTCCCTTGGCCCGCGTCACTTCCCGCAGCTCCCATTGGCCTGGAGCAGCGAACCGCGGCCACTGGGAGCCGCGATCGGCCGAACCTGCGGACGCGGCAGGTAAACAAACCGGCCCGGCCCGCCAGGGGCTTTCCCTGCACAAGCGGCGGAACAAGTTTGGGAAACACTGCTCTAGGATCTCAAAGTGCTTCACTAATAGCAAAATTCTGCTTTCCAGTCTGAAGTTCAGCTCACTTTTCTTTAAGGTGGATCCCTATTATTATTCAGCTCTTGAACCCCCAATAAGCTCTCATTGGTACCAGTGGGAGCTATGCACTGTGATTACATGCAGAATTCTCCCATAAAGGGCTCAGTCCTGGAGTCCTTAGACAAAACTTCCATTAACATCCTAGGGCAGGAATGCCAAAACCTCTCTCCGACTTAATGGCCATGGCAGTGAGCTTGCTAGCTCAGGTCAACAGACCCAGGCTTGACGGGGTGGCTCACGCTACTGCACTAAAAATAGCAGGGTAGGCATTGTAGCTTGGGCTGAGCTCAGGCTCGGAAGCCTAGGGAGGGGGATGGGCTTCAGACCCTGGGCTTCAGCCCAAGACAACTTCAAAGCACTGTCTACACAGCTATTTTTAGAGCACTAGCGTGAGCCCCACAAAAGCTGGAATCTGTGGACCCAGCCTGCGGGGGCTTGCTGTCATGGGCTGAGAGTAGACATACCCTATGAGGCCAGATGGCCTATGCAGATTGTGCAGAATCAAAGCTTTCATTTGATAGAAAAAGTACATCGCTAATCTTTGTGACTACAGGGATAGCCTTCCACCTCACGCCAATTAATCAAATGGAGCAGCTAACACTAAATGTTTGTGTTGATACTTGAAACATCAACATTAAGTATTTAATGGCTTATGGCTGATGATTTGCAGATAGAATGAGGAAAGGGGTTGGCATTGTTGCTGGAATGCAAGGACAAGGAAAGACCAGGGTGGGGGGAGAACAGAAGAAGGCGGTATCTGTGTTTAGGATGAATGGTAGCTGGGGAACTGGGTAAGCCAGTATTGGTGCAGACATGAGCCTCCACCTTAGTTCCAAACAAGCTTCTGGCATCAGGTAGTCCACCCAAAACATCAGCCCTGACACAGCTTGTTCAGTGGCTGTGCAATTGTGGCAAAATCAGCAATGAATCTCCAGTAGTATGAAGTCAGGCCAATGAAAGTCTGCACCTCAATGACATATTGTGGCACCAGCCAGAATCAGATGGCATACACCTTTCCAGGGTCAGTCCTTGTACCTCCTTTGAGATCACATGCCCCAAGTAGTTTAGTCACAAGAAAAATTGCATTGTGATGTTTTCACCTTTAACTTGGCTTGTTGTAGCCTCTCCCTCACAGGTCCCAGCTTCTCAAATGACCTCCCACTGATTATGTCATCAAAATACCTCAGGCAGGATGTACCCTGCATGTCTGCCAAGCACAACATCCATCAACCTTTGGAACATGCATGAGGCATCACGGAGCCCATAAGGCATGACATTAAACTCAAAGAAGTCCTGTTTGGTGGTGAATGCCACCTTCTCTTGATCATTACGGCGCACGGGTGCACCTCTATTTGCCAGTGGTCACTCTCCAGGTCAGATCTTTCTCACAATCATGGGTGTGCAATGGAAACCCCAGAATCGACCAAAATTGCACATGGGTTTCCAATGATCTCTCCTGTAGCATTTGGAACAGCTGTTGATCAGGCTTCAGCTTCCTATGTCCTTGTCTTCCTCAGTCTGTTCTTTCCGGATTATAGACTCTTTCTGCTTTCAGCGGGTTAATGTCACGCTGCATTGCTCTCATGCCCTCAATCAGTTCTCAGAGCTCTGAGTCCTATGTCTTTCCCGCAGCAGCGGTGACTTCAGTTCAGCCTCATGCACTTGTGCCCTGGAACCTCTTCTTTTGCAGCCCCTGTGGCTAGTTCTAGCTCTGCAGAAATCCTGATGGTCTCTTTCAGCCTTTTAGGTCCCTTCTTATGAAGGGCCATCGAGATGTCTCTCCCAACTGCATGGGTCACAAACTGGTCTCTGGCCAGTAAATCTTGCAGCCAGTCACCACAGTCCAGGAATGCCTTGGTGGCTAGGTACTTGAGGGCATACCCAGAATTGCTGACAGTCTCCTCTTTTCCTGTCGCTATAATGGACACAGCTGGGCTGAGGTCTGCACACCAGGGACATCAGTCATCAGGCAGCATCTGGAGGAATCGTAAGAGCCGGGGTCCATAAGCAACAGTCAGGGTTAGAGGTAGGGTGACCATCTGTCCTAAACTGGGCAGGACAGTCCCAAAATGCAGAGTTCAAGTCCCAGTCCTGGGCTGAATGACTCCAGGACAGCATTTGTCCCAGATTCCCTGCAGCACCACTCTGCACCTGCCCAAGGCAGCACCAGCCTCTCCCAGTGGGCAGGATGAGGTGGGCCTGATTTCCCCCTCTTCATGAGGCCCCACCCCTGCTCCTCCTCTTCCGCCAAAGCCCCTGCATCACAGGAAAATGGGGACGGAAGAGCAAATAATTAATAATTCACTTACTACATAAAGGCCAGATACTTTGTGCAAACCTCCCTTTGGAAGGTCTGCTGTGAGTAGAAGAGCGTATGTCATCGCAACTGTGTAGCCCCAGTCCACGGATTGTAATTAAAAGTGGAATTCAGCCATCCTAACCAAATATCCTTTGCATATTCATAAATGTATCAAACAAGCTTATTGTCCCACTGACAGTTAGTTTGGAAAAGTCATAGTAAAACAGGGAGGTAGCGGAAGATAGGAGAAAATTAAAATCTAATCCCAATCTTCAAAACAGGGAAAGGAAGGTGATCCTGTCAGACTTACAGGACGGTCATTAACTTCCACACCCAATGAAATAATGAAACATATACTGCAAGAAAAATATACATTCAAAATATATATTCTCTAGACTCCAGAAGATAATGGAAAAATTCAGTTAAGGGGAAAGTTGCCTGAATGTGGATGGAGTAATCACTACAGGATTGGAGCATAATTATAAAATTCCCATTTGAGGTTGTTAAGTATTATTTTTCTCATTTTGCATGTGTGTAAACCGAAGCACAGAGATGCATACATGACTTGCTTGAGGCCACATAACTGGTAACAAGATTTCCTGAGATTAAATCTCAGGAAAAACTTCCTAACTGTAAAAACAGTAGGACAGTGGAACAGACTGCCTCGAGAGGTTGTGGAAGCTTCTTCACTGGAGATTTTCAAAAGGAGGCTGGATAGCCATCTGTCATGGATGGTTTAGACACAACAAATCCTGCATCTTGGAAGGGAGCTAGACTTGATGTCCCTTCCGGTCCCTGGTAGCCCTATGGTTCTATGATTCTAACAGAACACAGCCATAGTTGGCTGTCAGCCCCATGCTGCAGCTACTAGGCCCCATTCCCTCCCTAATAAAATTAATATGTTTGAAGCATCTTCACCCAGTAATAACTTCTGTATTATTCCTAATGACCAGGTGAATGTCTTCTCATGGGTCCAATTCCTGTAGTAATAGTTATACTTTTTACCCAGTCCTGAACCAGGCAAAACTTCTACTGACTTCAGTGGGAGTTTTGCCTGAGTAAGGACTGAGGACATCAGAACTTGGCTCAATATTTCATAGCAGAAGAGGCAGTAAACATTAGTCATTGTGGCAAACTCATTTGTATTCCAGATGGCATTTTCAATGGCTTCTGGAAGACTCACAGGTGAAATAATAATCACAGATGAGGTATCTTTTTTTTTTAATGTGTTTTTTCTCTCTATGCATCACTTCAAGGGATTTTAATTAAGTCAATACCTGATTATGCTGGATATGACTTTGGCAGCCAAATTATAGTTTGCAGAGTTTTGTCGCAGTGCATGATTGTTCTCGGGGCAATAACGTTTCTACATCTATTCAGCACTGTGTGCTTCTAAAATATGTGACGGATATGTGTTTAATTCCACGTGTATAGTCAGATGATGAGAGTCCCATTTTCTTTTTCTTAATAATATATTTGTGGAGGAACTTGGCTTGAACCAGTGCCATTAACCCCTTATTTTCCTGAGCACAGAATATGGACAGCTCTCCCAGGGCACCTCAAGCCAGATCTTTGGATCTGAATCTGGCTAGGGTTCAAATCCAAACTAGAGCTAGGAATTAGGCTCAGAGTTGACACAGAGCCAGTCTCATGAGATCTCAGGGCTAAAAAGATGGAAATCTCAGGAGAGCTCCTGTTCTTAGGAGATTCCATCATCTGGGGGGGGCATCTGAACTGATTCTAGAAAAATAATCCCTTTCTGGTTTTGGATTCAATCCAGAGCCAAGGACACTGGTGGATTTGGTCCTGGAGATTTGAATCTGGGTCCCCTTAAAATTTAGGGGGTGGGGAAGAAGATTAATCTGAGGTTACTTTCAGGCTTCAGTCCAATCCCCAGGCCTCACTTGTAAGGCCACTGCCTGCTGAAGTGAGATTTTTTGTGGAGATTTTGTAAACAAAAATGGGAAGGAGAAGCAGATCCATTTATTATACTCACTTGTAATCAAAGTCAGGATCTGACTTGGTTTGTGCAGTCAAAAAGCCTGTCCCTCTCTCACTGTGCCACCAAACCAGCATTAGGGGCTGATCCTCATTTCACTTACATCAGTGTAAATCAGTGTAAATCAGGAGTAACTCTGCTGAAATCAGTGGAGAGACACCAGTGAAAAACTGGTGTGAGAGGAGAAGTGGTCCCATGACTTACATTTTTGCTTGGTAGGATCAATGGTAATTTAAGTCAAAGACTATCTGTGTCCATTCTTTTCAGCATCTCTAAAAAACACAGTTTACAATTCTTCATCTGCTTCAGGTTGTACCTATAAGCATGTTGTAACTGGGTGTGTAGACCTCACACAGGGCATAGCACAGAACAGCTATGTCAGACTCCTGCTGAGACTGCAGAAAAACCTGACCATAGGAGAATGTGGCTGGGTTAATGAACGAATCAGGTCCTAATTGAGAGGCAGCTCAGGCTAGAGGCAATGGGACCCCAGGGGAAAAGCTACACTTCTATGGCACTTGCTCTTCAAGAATCTCACGGTGCTTTGGAAATGTGAAGGCCAAGATTTTCAAAAGGTTCTGGAGACAAAATAACATGCCCTTTCAAGGTGGTATATTTACCCTCTCAAGGTGTTTTCAGAAAGGGCACAAGACAGGCACAAGTTCCCTTGTGATCCAGGAACGTCTTTCTAAGGGGCAGCTCTGTATAGGATGTTATCTACATAAGGCAGGTGTCAATAATGTTGTATGGAATGTCATGTTTTCTATAAGTAATTGCTTCTCCCCCCTGGATAGATACCACCAATAAGCTCCCCACAATGCTTCATGAGAGTGTTTGTATTCATGCTCCTGCCACTTTGGACCCCATCTGTATAGGAGCAATGTACACTATTTTTTGCCAGTGTGCTTGACTTTATATTTGCCCAAGTTGCATTCACTGGTTGGAAGGAGGGACCATATCCCAAATCCCACTCTACTTTTTACTGTCCTATTGCTGTCTCTTTCATTGTGGGAGCAGGACTCATGCTATTTCATTCCTGGTCTCCCCAACCTTTTTTACAGCGTCGGACCACTTTCATAATAGAATAAAATAAATCATAACTCCTTCCACTACAGGAGGCAACATTTGTGCCTAGATCCTACAGTGGTGAATCTATAGAAAACCCTCTTAACAGAGATGGGATCCAGGGGAAAGAGGTCCCCAAATAGACTACAGCCTTTATTCTCCACTTTTATCTTATGTAGGCCTTTACACCAGTACAAGGCAGTGTACTCCAATGGGTGGAGCACTGGACTGGGACCTGGGCGACCTGGGTTTTTTCTACTCCTGGCTCTGCTGAATAACCTTGGGCAAGTCACTTTGCTTCTCTGTGCCTCTTTTCCCCTTTCTGTCTTTGGTTTGTCTTGCCTATTTAGATTGTTAGATGTTTGAAGCTGAAACTATCTTTTACTGTGTGTCTGTACAGCACCTAGCACAGTGGGGCCTGATCTGAGCTGGGGCCTTTAGGTGCAATTTTAATACAACTAATAATACTAACGTGCAAAGTGCTATCAGATCACAATCCTGCATACAAGAAAGTGGTTTTTGTACCTCTTCTGCACTCACTTTGCGTAAGTGCAAATGAAGGTGCAAGGCAGTGAAGATTCAAGCCCCAAGTCTTTTGAGCCAGCACACAGCTATGCCGAGCATACCCAGAGCTTTCTCTCTTGTCTGTGTAATTCCGCTCATGGCATATCCCTATCTGATGAAACAATTCAATATTAACATGATAAATTAGCACTATTAAATATTTAACTCTAGGGAAAGAAGCTGTTTAAAAACATAAAATATCTATTGTATAAATCTAAATTGTAGAGAATGGCAATGTTACATTAACAGAGATGATCTGGTGCTTTAATATCTTATTTTAGGCTATTTCCCCTTTTGAGAACATGCAGCACAATTGCCACATCAATTTATGAACACATTCCCATGACCACATTTGTTTGCTCTCTATTGTTTTCTTTGACTTTTATGGCACCTTGGCCTTGTCATTGCTAGAGAATACGTGATTTTTAATCTTCTAGCCGTGGAATTCTACCTCCCTTTTCCATTCAGCGCTCATCTCTTCCTGTTTTCTTTTTGGCCCACAGAATTTTAGAATGTCCTGAAATTTATGCAACAGACACAGCTGCAAAAGTGATGGTGAGTCCGGCTAACATCACGGTCACAGTTATTAATAATAAATAACTTAAAATTATCTAGTGCCTGTCACCGCCAAAGAATTACAAGATGCTTTGCAAACTTATATATACAATATCTGAAACGCAGCCAGCTCTGGAGCAGAGGATGAGAGCCAGTTAGCACATAAAAGAATACTTGCCAGTGTGCAGATTGTGAAGAAACTTTGCTCTCAGTAACTTCCTTATAGAAATGATCATAATAATATTAATTGATAATAATTTACACTTTGGGGGCTTTCATCAGAATCCCATTTAAGACAGTGGAATGACTCCCGTCAACTTCAGTAGGCATTGTATGAGGGTCATATAAATTAAAGAACTAAAAGAACTTTAAAAGAAGAAATATTATTGGGACTTAGCACCATCCCGTCTGTTAGGTAAGGAGAATTCATCGATTATAAAGCCAGAAGAGCTCATTGTGATCATCTAGTCTAACTTCCTGTATAACACAAGCCATTGGACTTCTTTGAATTAATTCCTGTTTGAACTAGAGCAGCTCCTTTTGAAAAACATCCAGCCTTGATTTTGAAATTTCCAGCAATGGAGAATCCACCACAACCCTGGGTAAGTTATTCCAGTGGTTAATTACCCTCATGATTAAAAATTTAGTCTGAATTTGTCTAGCTTCAACTTCAGCCACTGGATGTTGTTATACTTCTGTCTGTTAGATTGAAGACCTTTCCATTATCAATTTTTTGTTCCCCATGTAGGTACTTATATAGTTTGATAAAGTCACCCCTTAGCCTTTTCTTTGCTAAGCTAAACATATAGAGCTCTGTGACAGGTCTGGCACCGCAGCGCCCCTTTGTGGCAGGGGAGGGTGGGGTGCCAGGGACTCGCTTCTCAAGTTTCCCGTCCTGCCTTCTTTAAGGACGTCCCGATGGGGCCTAATGGCAGGTTCCCACGTGCTCGCCCCGAGTATCAGGGCAGCGTGGCCCAATGGCCAGAGTCCATATAACTCGCCCCGAGTATCAGGGCAGCGTGGCCCAACGGCCAGAGTCCATATAACTCGCCCTGAGTATCAGGGCAGTGTGGCCCAATGGCCAGAGTCTAGCTTTCCCCCTCTCAGGCTGGGAAGTGTCACCTAATGGTCGGAAGAGTAGGGGGACCCGGGCCCACCCTCTCCACTGGGGCCCGACCCAGGGCTCTCCTATTGGCGGGGTTCCCCTTGCCGTTGGCTCGGTGGGGATCCGCCAGCAACACGCCGAGCGTCAGTGCTGCTTTAACGCGGCTTGTCCCTAAAGTTCCCCTGGGTCACTTCCTACCCTCAATGTCGTATTCTCCACTCCTGGGGGGGGGAGGGGTTTCCGGTCCATTTCCCTCTGTCGTGTCCTCCTTCTGGGACGCAGGGTACGTGCCGGCTGGGCTGGCCCCTGGAGCGTTGGCTGTCCCTCCTCGGGAGCTGACTGTGTGCGTCCTTCTCCTCCGGCGGTCAGCCTAGACTGAGCAGTTTTGCAGGCTTTTATACCTAGTCTCCAGTTGGAGCATGCCCAGCAGGGCTTCCGGGGCAGGGCTTCCTCTGCCAGGAAGGAAGGGTTAACCCCTGCAGCGCCAGTGCGGGGCCACTCTGCCCCGTCACAAGCTCCTTGAGTTTTTAACCTATAAGGCCTATTTTCTAATCTTTTAATCATTCTCGTGGCTCTTCTCTGAACCCTCTCCAATGTATCAACATCCTTCTTGAATTGTGGACATTAGAAGAGGACACAGCATTCCAGTAGCAGTCACACCACTGTCAAAAACAGAGGTAATACAACCTCTCTGCTCCTACTGATTTAGTTGGGGTTGGTCCTGCTTTGAGCGGGGGTTGGACTAGATGACCTCCTGAAGTCTCTTCCAACCCTAATCTTCCATGATTCTATGATACTCAATATTTTCCTGTTCATACATCCCAGGATTGCTTTAGCCCTTTCGGTCAAAGTATCACACTAAGAGCTCAGGTTCAGCTGAGCCCCAAAATTTTTTGTCAGTCACTCCTTCCCAAGATGGAGTCCCCCATCCTGTAAGTATGACCTACATTCTATATTCCTAGATGTATGACTTTACATTTGGCCATATTAAAGCACGTACTGTCTGTTTGTGTAACACCGACAGACCCCGGTCATCGGTGGGTGGGATCGAATCTGGGACCTCTGAAGCTTGGTGCATGAGCCTCTACTACATGAGCTAAAAGCCACATGGCCCTTAGCTAAAGCTGTAGCAGACTCATTAATCTCTTAAGTGGTCTCAGTGCCACTAGAGGGGACAGCACACCACACCCAAGAGGTGTGTGGGTTACACTTGCTACCAGTTTACCAAGCAATCCAGATCACTCTGTATCAGTGACTTGTCCTCTTCATTATGTTCCACTCTCCCAATTTTTGTGTCATCTGCACAGATGTGGGGACCCGCATGAAAGACCCCCTAAGCTTATTTTTACCAGCTTAGGTTAAAAATTTCCCAAGGCACAAATTCCACCTTGTCCTTGATCGCTGCCACCACCAAGCGATTTAAACAAACATTCAAGGAGGGCCACTTGGAGCCCTACCTCCTCCCAAAATATCCCCCCAAGCCCCTACACCCCCTTTCCTGGGGAGGCTTGAGAATAATATCCTAACCAATTGGTTACAAAGTGAGCACAGATCAAACCCCCTGGGTCTTTAGGACACAGAAAAACAATCAGGTTCTTAAAAGAAGTTTATTTTAAAAAAAGATAAAATAATCACCTCTGTAAAATCAGGATGGAAGATAACTTTACAGGGTAACAAAAAGATTCCAAACACAGAGGATTTCCCCTCTAGGCAAAACTTTAAAGTTACAAAAACAGGGATAAACCTCCCTCTTAGCACAGGGGTAATTCACAAGCTAAAACAAAAGGTAATCTAGTGTATTTCTTTGCTATTACTTACTATTTCTGCAATACTAGATGCTTAGTCCAGATATGGCTTAGGGAGATGTATTTACCCTGCCCTGGTTCCTTTGCTGACTCCGAGAGAACAAAACAAAAGAGACAAACAAAAACCTTCCCCCACAGATCTGAAAGTATCTTCTCCCCTTATTGGTCCTTTGGTCAGGTGCCAACCAGGTTATCTGAGCTTCTTAACCCTTTACAGATAAAAGAGGAAATAACCCTTTACAGGGTAAAGAGGGATTTATGCTACCCTTAGCTGTATGTTTATGACACGCCCACCAAATCATAGACAGTGCTGGACAGCCTGCTCCACACTGACTGTGATTTTTTCCTGGAGCTCTAGGAGAAAACAGAATTAATAAGACACATGCATGTCTAGATATACTACTGATTATATAAAACCTAACAATATTTTCCACATTTCAAGGACCATTTTAACCAGTTGATTCTGGGAAACTTTCACAGGAGAGTGCATCAGCCACTTTGTTAGAAGCATCGGGCCAAGAACCAATCCTAGAAACATACCCACTGGAGGATTATTTTCTATTTGCAATTACATTTTGAGACCAGTCAGTTAACAAGTTTTTAATCCATTTAATATGTGCCACGTTCTTTTGCATTGTAATATAGTTAGATTGCTGCCTATGGTTAAGATTACACCAATCTTGCTACTTTAAATGGTTACTATCCGTGGTTTATAACTGTCAACATTTTTACTTTTTGAAGTGAAATTGTCCCTAAAGTTCATTTTCAGTCCAGGAACAATATTTGAGATTTTTGGGTTTGGGAAAAAAAAAAGATTCATATTGTATCTAGATGGAGGTAGATGATCTAGAAGGAACCACCACTGAAATGCAGCCAGCTCTGATATCAGTTAAAGCAGCTGGTTAACTACACACATCAGTACCACTGAGTAACAGTGGAGGGCAGGAAGTGGAGATGAATAGGGCAGCTAACTAACTGCAGGGGGAATTTTAGATAGAGATTATTTGAGTTGGAATTTGGCCAGGTCACCAGTGTTAACATCCTTACTGCTGTGAAAATGCCATGGGATCTTTAATGGCTATGAGTGGCGAGGAGCTTGTCTTTCACATCTCATCTGATAGAAGGAGAGTGGGGAATTAGTTTACGCTCTCTAACACTGGGCTCCAGTACTGCTAGTGTCACAAAGGATATTTCTTTTCAGCCAGACGCTGACTGCTAGCAGGAAGCTGAGAAATGCCAGTTTTAATTAAAAGCTTTATTTTCAAATACAATTCAGAGATTATAAGAGTGAAAAGGGCCTCTCCACTGGGAACCCTCAGCATGCTGTCCCGTGCAAAATGGGCATAATGGAAAGACAAGGCCTAGTGTCCTTTTGTATCAGCTGGGGCTAACCATGATGAGGTACATAAATCCAGCCTCCAAAGCCCCAGTGCTTGGAGGGCTGTGAGCTTCCAGGAGTGCCACTAGTGATAGGGGAAGAGGAGTCAAAGTGAGGCTCAAGGACTTCCTTTCCCCACTATGGTTGACTTATGGGGAAGAAATGGAGACAGAGAAGCAGGAGGGGCCAAGCTTCCTGGGGAGGAAAGGACCAAAGGGCAAACAAACTCTTGCTCACCCTCCTGTGATGGAACTGCTAAGCAGAGGACTACAACTCCCATCAGTCCCCTCCCCACTGCATTTCCCCTTACCTGGCCAGGTAAGCAGAAGGGTCCTGAACTAGGAAGTGGCCAGGTATATCAGCTGCCTGGTGAGCCAGGAGCTGCAGAGGAGCTAGATAAGGGAAAAACCCGCAGGAACCGTGCACAGAGCCTCATGAGGAACGCTACAGCTGGGTGCAGGTCTGTGTGCAGCTTATGGGGGAGCAGCAGCAGCTAAGCAAAGAGCCAGTACAGAGGGGCTACACCACTCACTGATCCTGCCCTGGAAACCTGCAAGCGCCTATTTGCTAGAATAGAGACTGGACTGGCGAGGCCACCCCTGGCCCTAGGTCCAAAGAGTCTGAATGCTCGAGTAGACTGCCCCAAGGGCCCAAACAAGAACCACTATGGCTCACCTTGAACTGTAACTGTTTGCAATCTGTACCTAGGTATCTGCAACCTTTCCCTTTCCTGCCAGCTCTAGTGAAACACCCTTTCCCTTAGCCATGTGGCTGAGTGGTTATTGGGACCCACCAGGGCTAGTGCCTACAAGGCGTAGCTGTTGAAGCACTTGCAGAGTCATGGTACTCCTGGCACGCGACTGGCATCCTAGGGGTTTGATGTACTCAGCAGTGAGTCCTAATAGTGACCCTCCACTTCCTCATTTGCTTTTTGAGATTCCCCTTCTACAGTAACATTTGCCCATCGTTTGCACTGACATGAACCCAATACACATCGTTTGGGTTCCATTGACTCTGTACTCTGTGTAGTTCTGAGCAATGGCCTAGCTCTTACCGGAGATCCTGGAGCAATGCTGTAGCTCTCAGTGGAGCTACATCTGCCTATCCCAGGTATGATGTGACCCTGCTGCCTAAAGCTAACTGGCTTTAAACAAACATCATAGGCTTCTGTATGGCTATAGACAAACCCATTCATTCTTCGTGGGTACCAACCGGGCCTGTCAGACTCTTCCCTGGTTGCCTTCTGATCTCATGACGGGGCCTTCACCTCCCAGATTGCTTCATTACCCCTTACCTTCTGCAATGCAACAGAGTTAACGAGGGAGTTCGTTCTGTGCCTTTCTGTACGTTTTCACTCACAAATGTATATCTTGTGTGGTACTGCTGCTGAGATGGAGCGTATGCCTTCAGTAACATCTGTGTCCCTCCTGTAGTACTGGATGGGGTTTTGTTTAAGGCTGCTTGTATCTTGGCCAACACACCAGGGACTGAACAATGGGTATCCAAAGCTAAAAGCATAAGCTATAACGGGGGGAGGGATAGCTCAGTGGTTTGAGCATTGGCCTCCTTAAACCCAGGGCTGTGAGTTCAATGCTTGAGAGGGCCATTTAGGGATCTGGGGCAAAAATCTGTCTGGGGATTGGTCCTGCTCTGAATAGGGGGTTGGACTAGATGACCTCCTGAGGTCCCTTCTAACCCTCATATTCTATGATTCTAAAGAATCAAGGCTCCTTAGCTGGGTCTGTAACAGACTCCATAACCTCTGCAGATCAGGCACTGAGAGGGACCTGTAACACACCAAGGAGTTACACTGGCAGTTAGTTAAACATGGCCAGTGTGTGTTACTCCCTGTTTCTGACTGGGTGTGTGTCAGAGTCTGACCTTATTTATAATAGTGGGAATCTGGAGTAACTCTGTCAATGGCAATACTCATGATTTACTCTAGTGTGACTGAGAGCAGAATCAGGCCCCTGCTTTACAGCATAACACAATTTTCCTACTCGTCCCCTCCGCCACACCTAGTTTTCTTCCACCTTCTGAGCCCCACTGCTGTTGTAGCGTATCAAGTTCTGTACATATATTTAAGTGTAATAAGATAGATTACATGAATTGATTTTCCCCAGAGGTCAGGTCGATAAGATTGTATGAGCAGCGAATATACAGTGATTGCCATTAAAAAGAGCCAGCTGTAGTAGATTAATTAAAGATATGAAGTATAGAAACATCCACATAGCTGCAGCTTTTCTCAGCTCTCATGAGCTATTAGCTGAATGTCCTGCAACATTAGATGTCTCAGTGCCAACCTAACACTGTACAAATTTCTTTTGAAGTAATCACAGCAATGCCAGAGCTTTTGAGGATCCAAAGGGTACTTTTCCCTTTCTATTTCAAGGAGAAATTGCAGTGTGAAGTAAATAAACATTTAAAAACAAAACAAAATTGACCTAGCTAATATTTATTGAACTCTAACAAGGGATGGAAAAACATACTGGAAAATTTTCATCCGCTTTTTGTTTCCTCTAGATATCCGGCTTTTAGAAATAAACAATGGACTGTCCTTGCTGGGTAATTTTGAAACTAAAACATAATGTAGCATGTATGTGAAATAATACGTTCCTATTAAAATGGTCTAGTGATTAGAACAGGGGGCTCGGAGTGAGGACCTCTGGGTTCTATTCCCAGCTCTAGGAAGGAGTGTGATCTATTGGTTAGAACAGGGGGCTAGGAACCAGTAATTCCTGCACAAAAAAGAGGGTTGGATGTAGATTATTGATCCCTTAGTGACTGAACTGATGTTTTCTAATTCACAAATAGAACACCTAAGATATGTCTTCACTGCCGGACGGATTGGCGGGCAGCGATCGAGCCAGCGGGGATCAATTTATCGTGTCTAGTCTAGACGTGATAAATCGATCCCCGAGTGCTCTCCCGTCAACTCCTGTACTCCAGCTCAGCAAGAGGCGCAGGCGGAGTCGACGGGGGAGCGGCAGCAGTCGACTCACCGCGGTGAAGACACCACGGCAAGTCGATCTAAGTACGTCGACTTCACGTAGCTGAAGTTGTGTAACTTAGATCGATCCCCCCCCGTGTAGATCAGGCCCTAGATACTACAGTGATAGACTCAGTGGCAGTATTTAAACAGATATACAGGAGCTGTTACGTAGCACTCTTATTTTGTGTGCAGATCTTGCCCTCATTTACATTCTGTCATTCTGACGGACCGAGTTCTGTAGTCAGCTACACTGGTGTAAATCTGGAGTAACTCCTTTGACTTCAGTGGATTTAGACCAGTGTAACTGAGAGCAGAATCTGGCTCATCGACTATAGTGGCTCTGCGTAGGAGATATGTGAAAGCAGGATGTGGGTCCTTTGCCGCTAACTCTCCCTTTAAATATAAAAATGGAAGATTTGTAAGGATATGGGAGACAGATTCTGATCATACTTACACCAGTGTACACAGAGTGAAATAAATGGACTTGCTCCAAAGTTACCCTGGGGTCACCTACAGCAGAATCTGGTCCCATTGTGAACTGCACTTTAGTGCTCAGTGAGGGAGCTCGGTAGGAGAGTGATCTCAGAATTCTGGAAGCAGATTTTTGAGACGGAATGGTTACTCCAACAGAGTAATTACAAGGATAATTAAGGAACAATGCAACACTTTGCACAGCCCTAGGGCAAAAGCTACCACATGGTTACCACAGAACGATGTGGTTTCGCCATAAAATAGAGGCACTGCTAATTAATTGCAACAAATATTTGCTGTATTAAATTTAATGAGGTGCGTGTGTGGGTGCGTGTCTATGTGTGACACACTACAAAGCCAAGGATATTATGATTCCACTAAGAACTGGTTGTAAAAGCGAATGTAAGAGGGGGAAAAGCTGATGAGGTGACGGATGAAGGATTATGTCCAACTGCTCTACGTTAGCCTTTGTTGTTCATATACAAGAATATGTCCAAAGAGAGGCACATGCTTTTCTGTGGGAGGTTAGTGGGGTTTTAAGGAACACACTGGGCTTTGAGGGAATGAGATGATAAGTGGTTGTAGCTGGCCTAGTAACAATGGCTAGGGATGGGTAGGGGCTCATTTAATGCTGAGGCTATACTGAAGTTCCTGGAGATGGTCATGATTTCCAAGGGTCTCACCCGTTCTGGCAGGCCCAGCTCACAGGACAATCTTTAATGTAGCTGTAACAGGCTGGTCTCACCCCTTTAAGGGCCCAAGGCTTGGGGCCAGCTAGCCTTGATCATTAATCAGATGCAGTGCGGGAGGGGCCAGGTGTTGGGTTGTCAATAAGGAAGAAAAGGCAGGAGCAACAGGGAGTTCCCTGGAGAGGCTGGTAGGAAAGGGAGGCAGTGGGAACCTGCTGGAGGAAAAGGGACCGACAGGAGGAAAGCCCTGGGTGGCAGCACACAGCCAAAAAAGCAAAGAAGAATTCTGCAGAACCCAAGAGTAGGGGCATAAAGCTTGCAGAAGGGGTACCCTGGAAGGAGGCTGAATTTATGGATTGTTATGTTTAATAAGGACATGGTGGGACCATTTTTGAAGGCCTGCACAGAACAGAGGCCTTGGTAGTGGCAGAAGATCCCCTTTATGATTTCTAGGCTGTTGGTTTATCTGAGGAATTTATCTTTGGGCTTGAAAGGCTTATGTTTGTCTTAATAAGTGAGCCCGAAGAAGGGTGTTATTGAAATTAGGAGTTTGTGAAGTCCCTTTTCAAGAGCCTGAGGAAGGGGAAACTGAGCTAGAGCACCTCAATGTTGGGTCTTGCTGCCAGGGGGCGCTACAAGATAGGGTGTCACGTGACAGTCTCATAGAATGATTTATGGGCACCCACACCACTATCTGCTAACATGACATCTTCCCATCCCAATGCTGTATCTAGTGCTGGTTAGAAAATGGCATGTTTTCTATGCAAAATATTTAAAATGTTCCTTTTTTCTCTGAAATTTCACTAATAATCAGAGGGGTTTTGATTAACTGAAATGAAACAAACATTTTGGTTTTCAAACATCTGAAAAATGTTAGTGGTTTTGGATTCTCCCTGCCTCCCTTTTTTCCCCTCTCTGGAAAAGGGGGTGAAACCAATACCTGAACATATTTCTTTTGTCAAAAAACTGAAAAATCTTTACAAAATCAAACAGTTTGGTCTGCTAAAGTTCTTAATTTGATTGAAAAGCCTTTCTTCAGAGAAAAAAATGTTTCCGCAACTAAGGAGAGATATGACAGAGGTCTATAAAATAATGACTGGTGTTGAGAAAGTGAATAGGGAAATGTTATTTACCCTTTCACATAACACAAGATTTTCCACACCCCTGAGTGACGTAGTTATACTGACTTAAATTTGTAGTGTAGACCAAGCCTAACACATCCCAAACCAAAGTTGGCAAACGGGTGTGTCCTATACAAAGGAATGTGTGCTCTGCTTAATTTGCATTTAATCAGTAAACAGAGTCATTAAGCAGGGAGGGAAACAAAGAAAGCTCAAGCAGGTGAGAAAAAGCCAGCAGGGAACATCCTTCCACACAACCCAGGAACCTATCCTTGCAACAAACCCCGTTGTCAACTCTGTCCGCATATCTATTCAAGGAACACCAGCATAGGACCTAACCACATCAGCCACACCATCAGGGGCTCGTTCACCTGCACATCTACCAATGTGATATATGCCATCATGTGCCAGCAGTGCCCCTCTGCCATGTACATTGGCCAAACCGGACAGTCTCTACGCAAAAGCATAAATGAACACAAATCAGACGTCAAGAATTATAACATTCAAAAACCAGTTGGAGAACACTTCAACCTCCCTGGACACTCAATAACAGACTTAAAAGTGGCAATTCTTCAACAAAAAAACTTCAAAACAAGACTCCAACGAGAAACTGCAGAACTGGAATTAATTTGCAAACTGGACACCATCAGATTAGGCCTGAATAAAGACCGGGAGTGGATGAGTCACTACAAGAAGTAAAAACTAATTTCCCCCTACTGTTACTCACACCCTCTTGTCAACTGTTTGAAATGAGCCACCCTGATTGCCACTACAAAAGTGATTTTTCGTCCTGTTGATAATAGCCCACTTTAATTGAATTGTCTCGACCCCCCACTTGGTAAGGCAACTCCCATCTTCTCATGTACTGTTATATAGATCTTCCTACTGTATTTTCCACTCCATGCATCTGATGAAATGGTTTTAGCCCACAAAAGCTTATGTCTAAATAAATTTGTTAGTCTCTAAGGTGCCACTAGTACTCCTCGTTGTTTTTGTTTTTGCCTTCCACATAGACTCCTTGTGTCCTAGTGCCTAGCTGGAAAAGTTTTTCAAGATGGGGACTGAAACTATAAAAAGGAGGGACAAACACCCCAAGGGATACCTCTCTCTCTCCCTGCCCATCGCATTCACTCCACCTTTAGAGAAAAAGGAAGCAGTCGTAGGACTCTGGGAGAAGGTTCCTGATCTACAGAGTTTGGTCATTAAGACTGCTGAAAGCATGTGATGAGAAACTTTGATTGAATCTAATATAGTTTGGTATTGGTACATTTTTTATCTTTATTTTCCTTGTAACCATTTCTGACTTTTATGCCTCATTACTTGTACACTCTTAAAATCTATCTCTTTGTAGTTAATAAACTTGTTTTACTGTTTTATCTAATCCAGTGTGTTTAAATGGAAGTGTCTGAATAACTATTTGATATAATAAGATGGCATATTATTCTCTTTAAGGAATAACAGATTTAAAATGTTTGAACTGTCTAGGAGAGAACTGGGCCGTACCAGACATACATTTCCAGGAAATCTGAGACTGGGAGTGTGTTGGGGTCACCCTGCAGTATAACCAAGGCTGGTGAGAGCCAGAGTGTAACCCAAGCATGGCTAGCAGGCTGCAGTTCCACACAGACACTCAGGGTGTGGCTTTCATGCTGGAAGGCTATTTGTGAGCGGCCCAGGTGGGAGCTGCTTCAGCAAGGCATTGTAAGGTAGCCAAGGCTGCAGGGCAGGGGTGACATACCCCCCCCCCCCACTGGTTTAGACTGTACCCTCGTAAGTCACAGCAACTGACTGTCCTTGGTTCTCAGACAGCTTTTGCAGACCATGAGGAGAGGCTAATAATGATAATATAGAAAGAAAGAGACACACTGCAAAGATTTAGTACTCTGACATCTCAGATCAACACCACAAGCTCCTCACCTTTCCACAGCAGAGGGACACTGCACTGTGTTTATCCAACCGCCAGACTGGATCCTTTCCCCACCCTGGTCTACCCCAGTTTGAGCAGCATGGCTCAGTGTGGGAAGAGGCCACACACCAGAAAAAGGAATGGTAGCAATTTTTGTCATCTTCCAAGGGAGAAAGTACTGTTGTGACCAGGGCCGGCTCTACCATTTTTGCCGCCCCAAGCAACAACAAAAAAGCCGCCCAAACTGCCAAAGCAAAAAAAAAAGCCGCTCGGACTGTGGCGCCCCAAGAATGGACAGAATGCCACCCCTTAGTATGTGCCGCCCCAGGCACATGCTTCCTCCGCTGGTGCCTGGAGCCGGCCCTGGTTGTGACTAACTGTTCTGCAGACAACCAGTGTTCCCTTCCCCTTACCAGATCTAACCTTCCCTCCGCCCCAACCTTCCCTGTTCTGCATGGCTCCTGTTTGTAAGGGGGCGGTAAAATTGGGGGAGGGTGCATGGGTGTAGAAGCACTGGAACTGTATAATCTTCCAAGGAACAAAAGACTGTTGGTAATTTTAGACAACTAACTATATGTTTTCTACAACTGTCCCATTCCCACTGGGACCTCTCTAAACCAGCCATCTTCCCTTCCTCCAGTCCATGTGGCCCCGGGACCAGTGTGTGCTGGCTGAGAAGTGTATAAACATGGGGCACAGTGATTGTTCATTAATAATTTATTTGATAGCATCTGCCAAATGCATAATTGCGGTACATAGGAAATCAATAAAATCATAGATTTATAGCTGTGTCTTGCTCAAGAACCATTTTGGGTGGAGTGGATCGGATTGGGGCTGGGCTTAAAATCAGTAATGTAGCACCAGAGCAAGAGAAGATATTGATAAGGAGGATGGGAGGCATTGTAACTTACCAGCCTCTGGTTCCTTCTGCAACTTGGGCTCCTCATTGGGTTCATTGGAGGGGGCTTTCTTCATTTGATCCTCTGGGCAGAGGTGCAGAATCACATGCTCTTTGTCTTCTGGGTCTTCTGGAGTATCCTCCACACTTCCTGCTGCCTCCTTGGCCTGTCCCTCATCAGCATCCCATTGGACAATGAGGCTGGTAGGTTTGAGGAGGGAGCCATGAGCCACTTCAGGATCTGTCCGGGGAGCCCTTGACAGCAGCCAGTCAAGCTTGTCATAGAAGGGGCATGTACGATGAACCGTCTCAAAGCAACTGTTGGAGTCTTGTGCCCTCTGGTACAGGAGCTTCGGGTGCTCGATGCGTTCCTGCCACTGGGCCGGAGACTGCTGAATGCTCACCTGCTCCAGCCTCCAGGAAATTTCTCGAAAGCTCCTGCTGCTCCAGGAGAAGTCATAGAGGACAGAGCTCTCCAACCACACATTGATCAGCAATCAGGTGTGGTTGGTGGGCCAAGCAGCTGCTCTCAGAGCAGGATCCCTGCTCAGCTGTATTGATGTGAAAAGAGTGCAGTGGAAAGCTGTTCTGATGTAGTCTGGGCAGCACGGTACTACCAATGAGAACGGGGGGACGGGGACCATAGGCGTCGACTCTGTGGATGCTCCGGGGCTGGAGCACCCAGGGGGAAAAATTAGTGGGTGCTCTGTACCCACTGGCAGCCAAGCTCCCCCGGCTCCACCTCCTCTTTCCTCCCTGAGCACACCGCATCCCCGCTCCTCCGCCTACCTCCCAGCGTTTCCCGCCTGGCCGTCGCCAAACAGCTGTTTGCACGCTCCGGGAGGGGGGGAGGAGTGGGAATATGGCGCGCTCATGGGAGGAGGCGGGGAAGAGGTGGGGCCAGGGTGGGGATTTGGGGAAGGAGTTGGAATAGGGGCAGGGAGAGGGGCGGAGTTGGGACGGGGACTTTGGGGAAGGAGTTGGAATGGGGGCGGGGAAAGGGTTGGAAGAGGCGGGGCTGGGGCGGGGCCTCATGGAAGGGGTGGAGTGGGTGCGGGGCCGGGGGCAAAGGAGGGGTCGAGCACCCATGGAAAAGAGGGGGAGTCAGCGCCTATGACGGGGACCTCTATAGATTGGGTAAGGGTCAGGCAGAAAAGGGTTACTTGCATTGTGGGAATGGCAGTGGAGGACAACTGAAACTTGAGATCTAGTACATGACCCCATCCATACTGCAAACTGGCCTGGGTATGGGGCCATGCCACTGCCTGAGGCATATTCTTAAGAACATAAGAATGGCCAGACTTGGTCAGAACAATGGTCCATCTAGCCCAATGTCCTGTCTTCCGACTGCCACTAGTGTCAGATGCTTCAGAGGGAATGAACAAAACAGGTTAATTTTAAGTGATCCCAGCTTCTGGCAGTTGGTGTTACAGCCAGGTCATGGTCAGCCAGACCTCGTAGTCAGAGCCAGAGTTCACGGTCATGAGACCGGAGTCAAGAGTCGGTTGGCTCAGGATACCAGGGTGTCAGAAACAGGAGACAAACTGAAGATCAGAACCACACGTCAGATGCCAGGAAATCAAGCCGGAGTCAGAAGCACAAGGCACACAGCCCAAAGAAGGATAGAGTCCAGGTGTTTGACAGCTTCCTGTTCTGGCTGCTGGCTTAAGTAGGGCCAGAGAGCCAATCAGCCACTCTGGGACTCTGCCAGTCGGACTGCAGAGGGAGCCTCACACTCAGGTTGGGCTTCGTGAGTCCCAGATAAGCCATTGTTAGCAGGCTGCCAGGTGGAGAGTTGGAGTGTGGCTGGTCTCATGGTTCCTGAAGACCCAGGTTTGAGGACCATGGGTCATGACATCATCCCCTCCCCTAGGGGCTCCCTCTGGTTGACATGGGTCCAGGTTTTTCAGTGTGGAAGGCCCAAATCAGGGCAGGAGCATGAACATTTTCAGCTGGCTCCCCATTGTGCCCCTCCAGGCTGTAACCTTCCCAATCACTCAGGTACCCTAATTTGCCCTGCTTGATCTTTTTATAGTCGAGGACTTTGTGAACAACATATTCCTCCTAATCCTGCACTTGTACTGGTAGGGATGGTGATTGGGCTTTCTAGGGAAATGTGTTCTCAGTGTGTGGTTTTAGAAGTGAGATGTGGAATACAAGTTGCACTCTAAAGGATCCAGGCAGCTGGAGCTCAAAGGTGACCCGGTTGATTTGTCATTGAATCTGGTACTGGCCAAGGAACTAGTAATGTAGTTTCCAGGAGGGTCGGTCCGTGCAGAGATGTTCTGTTGAATGCCGTATATTTGGCCATAGAGTATGCGGGGCCCCGTTGTCTATGCTTATCTGAATGCCTTTTGTCTTTTCAACGTGTCCCTTCACCTCCTCTTGGATGTGGTGGATGTGTTGTACTAGGTCCGAGGCAGGTAGGTTGGGGGAGGATGTGGTTAGTTGTGGATGAAACCGGGGGTGGTACCCATAGTTGATAAAGAAGGAGCTGTGGCCTATGGATATGTGGTCCACATCACTGTACGAGAAATCTGCATCAGTAAAGACCAGTCATCCTGGTGATGGCAGATGTAGCATCGTAAGTATTGTTCCAGGGTGTGGTTGATTCTTTCTGTTTGGCTGTTTGACTGAGGATGGTAGGCAGAGGACAGGTGTGCGTGAACTCCTAATAAACATAGGGCCTTGTGTCAGAAGCAGACAGTAAACTGTGGCTCCTGGTTGTGGGGGACATGATCCAGGAGGCCATATTTATCCAGACTCAGGCAGTTTCCTTTGCAGAGGGTAAACTAGAGGCATCGGCTTCCACAATAAAAACTTGCATCATGTCAGGGTGGGCCGGTACTGGAACAGTGGTGAAGGCAAACTTCAACGGATCAAATGCATGCTGGGCCTCGGGCAACCAATGGAACTTGGTGTTTTTCCAGAGTAGGGCAGTGAGGGGCTTGGCTTGTTTCAAAACGTTTGAAATGAACCTCCCGTAGCAGTTCGTGAAGCCTAAAAAACGTTGTAGGTCACACACATGGCAGAAGACTGCCCAGTCGCTGACAGTCTGGACCTTGCGCAGATCTAGATTGATTTCTTCCAGGGACAGGATGAAATCCAGGAACTCAGTTGAGGTCCAATCAAATGTGTACTTCTCTAGGTTAGCAATGCTCACAATGCTGCCAGTTCAGGATCCCACATTGAATATATCCACCCAAACAGTATCTTCACCCCTGGGTAAAGTTCAATGGGGCAGTTGTAGTCCTCATGTGGTGGGGGGAGCTTTTCTGCATTCTTATTTTCAAAGACGTCAGTGTAGTCACAGTACTTGAGGTTAAATTCAATAGTTCTCTCAGTCGGTGTTTCAATGTGGGCAACTATACCTACTTGAGATTTCTTGAGTCTGGGTGCAATGTTTGCTGATCGCTGGCCATGCTGTTGGTGAAATTCTGATGGGAAGGTGACCACCTGTTCTCGCCAGTGAAGAAGGGGGTCATGAAGGGTCAGCAAGGTGATGCAAGGATCAGGGGAAAATGCGGGGAATAGATCATGCCGAATTGTATTATTTCTCTGTGTCCTTGAATAATGACCTCCATGAGGACAGTCTCCTCCACAACCAGACTCAGGAGAGTAGGGAGCCATCAATAGTTTCAATCGTGGCAGGCGTGGCCTTGCATAGCAGGGGAATCTGTAGGGCCCGAGCTGTAACTGCATCCATGAAATTGTCTACTGCTCCCAAATCAATGAAGGGGTAAATAACACTTCCTTATTCACTTTCTCCACGCCATTCATGATTTTATAGACCTCTATCATATCCCCCTTTAGTCATCTCTTTTCTAAGATGAACAGTCCCAGTCTTTTTAATCTCTCCTCATATGGAAGCTGTTCCATACCCCTAATCATTTTTGTTGCTCTTCTCTGTACTTTTTCCTGTTCTAATATATCCTTTTTGAGATGGGGCAACCAGAATTACACTCAGTATTCAAGATGTGGGTGTATCGTGGATTTATATAGTGGCATTATGATATTTTTGTCTTATTATCTATCCCTTTCCTAATGGGTCCTAACATTCGGTTAGCTTTTTTGACTGCCGCTGCACATTGAGCAGAGGTTCTGAGAGGACTATCCATGGTGACTCCAAGATCTCTTTCTTGAGTGGCAACCACTAGTTTAGACCCCTTTGTTTTGTATGTATAGTTGGGATTATGTATTCCAATGTGCATTACTTTGCACTTATCGGCATTGAATTTCATCTGCCATTTCATTGCCCAATCACCCAGTTTTGTGAGATCCATTTAGAACTCTTAGTAGTCTGCTTTGGACTATCTTGAATAACTGTGTATCATCTGCAAATTTTGCCACCTCATTATTTACCCTCTTTTCCAGATCTTTTATGAATATGCTGAACAGCACTGGTCCCACTGCAAAACCTTGGGAAGCCCGCTATTTACCTCTCTCCATTGTGAAAACTTACCATTTATGACTACCATTGGTTTCCTATCAGCAGTTGCTGATCCATGATAGGACCTTCCCACTTATCCCATGACTCCTTAGTTTGTTTAAGAGTCTTGTCAAAGGGATCTTGTCAAAGGCTTTCTGAAAATCTAAGTACACTGTATCCACTTGATCTCCAATGATCCAGTCGATACAGTGTAGTTGGGCTTTCAGAATAGATTGGTGAAGCATCATTTCCCTTTACAAAACAGATTGGTAGTTGATATAAAGTACTTGGACTTTCAAAATAGAAAGTGAGGCATGATTTCCCTTTACAAAAGCCATGTTGACTCTTCCCCAACATACTGTGTCATCCATGTGTCTGATAATTTTGTTCTTTACTATAGTTCCAACCAGTTTGCCTGGTACTGAAGTTAGACTTAATAGCGCGTAATTGCCAGGTCCACCTCTGGAGCCTTTGTTAAAAAACAGCATTACATTAGCTGCCCTCCAGACATCTGGAACAGAGGCTGATTTAAATGGTAGGTTTCATGTGATAGTTAGTAGTTCTGTAGTTTCATATTTAGTTCCTTCAGAACTCTTGGGTGAATACCATCTGGTCCTGGTGACATTACTGTTTAATTTATCAATTAAGTTACTTACCTACGTCCCTTAGCATGCTAACTTAGGCCTGGTCTACACTGGGGGAGAGGGGCGTCGATGTAAGATACGCAACTTCAGCTACGGGAATACTGTAGCTGAAGTCGACATATCTTATTCCGACTTACCTCCCATCCTCACGGCGCGGGATTCACGGCCGCGGCTCCCCCGTCGACTCCGCTACCGCCGCTTGCTCCGGTGGAGTTCTGGAATTGATGGGGAGTGCTTTCGGGGATTGATATATCGGGTCTTAACGAGACGCGATATATCGATTCCAGATAAATCTATCGCTACCCGCTGATACAGCGGGTAGTCTGGACGTACCCTTACTCGCCCTCTCCTCATTTTTAAACCTGTGCTTCTGGGGTTTAGGTGTGGACAGTAGGGGGATGATTATGGCACAAGCACATGTGTGGGCATGTGAACAGTCACCAGCGTAGATGTACCCTGCTTGGGTTGTTTTGGTTATCGCACTTTTCTAATACGATTAGAGAAGTTGCTCTCAGTGGTATACCAAGAGCAGCTGGAGCGCATTTGAAGTGTCAGCACTCTTCTGCTGCCATTAAGCCAGCACAGCAGGTGTATCCTACATGGATGGGCCTGAAACATTCCGGAGAACAGCAGGTGCCTCCTACACGGACATAACTGAAACATTCAGTAGCAAACAAGCAGTTCAGGGACATAGAAAAAAACAGTGATGTGATAAACTAGGTGAAATAATTCATGGCGGTCCACAAACTTCATTTTCTACTGCACGCCTCTTCTTTTTGACTAGCCTGCCTGCTCCTATTCTACTGCTAGCAAACTCACTAGTATTCTGCTATGTACACCACTATTAGATAGTATATTGAGTATACTCAGTAGATAAATAACCACTAAAATGGGTGTTCAGTCAAAAAAGCAGTGTGTGTGTGTTCCCTGTGAGATTTAAATGATCCAGTGTTATTACAAAGTGCTCTGAGTCATAACTTCGAATGTTAGACCCCATTATGACCTAGGCTGATGTGATACAACCTAACAGTCTGTGTCACCTCAGTGCTACATGCCAGGAATGCAAAGCAATATGTGAATGCACTGAGCCACATCAAGAAATAAAATAAAATAAAATCCTTCTCTAGGCTGATACCTTCTTCTATTTCTAGCTGCAGCTGAAGGATAATTCATTTAAGCAGAATTAAGTGGGCATTTCCAGAACTGATGCTCAGCTGCTAAATATCATGTCATGATACTAGCATTTGTTTTCAAAACCCAGGCTACAAACACATAGTCAAATCACTTTTGAGAGGAAAAGACAAATGGAGAGTTCCATAGCTGGAGCTACATATTGTATCCAGAAGTTGAGGTTTGCACTGAATGCACCATGACGTGCTCACTACAGAGAGATTTGTCTGTGGCCCCTGTTTCTCCAGTTTACAATGTGAATCACATCTCCGACTTACAATATGAAATGTATTTCATTTGCAAGTCTCTTGTCACAGGGAAGACATGAAAGACTGGGGGAAACACTTTTGTTTCATACCAAGCTGTTGGGTTCCATCTTATACTGATTCAAGGGCCTTGTTTCTGGAAGTGCATAGAATGGGGAGTAAGGCTGCTGCACACCAGCATAGTGTGAGTGAAACTGTGCAGGGGGACAAGTTAAGAGCTAGGCTTGGTTCTGCATGCTAAGCTGTAGGAAGGTCTTGTCTACTCTGGGATTTCAGCCAGTGGTGTTGTTGAAGCAGTAGTGTTTATAGCAATTAGTACATTGCAGGCAATTGAAAAAGGAAGCTAAAGGTATCAAATAAATAAATATAAATATTTTTTTAAATTGATCACCAGTATGATTAAGAACAATAAAATGGAATTCTTTAACTATAGCAAGAACAAACAAAATCTTTACAATGGTATAGACTTGACACTAGATAAGGATAGTAAAATTGTCAGTCATGATTCAGAAAAATCAGAAGTATTTAATAAATATTTCTGGTCTAAATTTGGAAAGAAGCAGGATGATATGTTCAGTATCAGTGCTGTAACTATGTAGGATGTTAAATAGCAACTATTTAAGTTAACTATTTTTAAGTCGGCAGGACTGGATAACTTGCATCCAAAAGTATTAAAAGAATTGGTCAAGAAGCAATGTGAACCATTAATGTTGATTTTTAACAAATCTTGGAACACTGGAGAAATTCCAGAAGATTGGAAAAAAAGTTAAAGTTGCACCAAGATTTTAAAAGGGTAAAGGGCATGACCACAGTTAACCTGTGGAACTCGTCGCCAGGTGACATTGTGAAGGCCAAAACTATAACTGGGTTAAAAAAAGAATAAGAACTTCAATGGTTATTAGCCAAGATGGTCAGGGATGCAACCACATGCTCTGGGTGTCCCTAAGCTTCCGACTGCCAGATGCTGGGACTGGACAAGGGGAGACGAATCAGTCAGTAATTGCCTGGTTCTGTTCATTCCCTCTGAAACATCTGGCACCAGCCACTGTCAGAAGACAGGATACTGGGCCAGATGGACAATTGGTCTGATGCAGTATGGCCATTCTAACGTTCTTAATAATTGCTGTTCCCTCTTCTGCCAGTGTGGAGGTTCCTGGTAGCAGTGGAACTGATATGTTCTGCTTTATGGGTAAGAGAATTCCAGGGGCCCTAAGAATGTACGTACAACCAGTGGTTTCCCCAGGAATTGAAATTAGGGGGGGGGTGTTTGAATTTACAGGGGGGGGTGTCAGGGCCAATGGGGGGTGAGACTGTGAGGGTGAAGGTGGGTTGTATGGCACCATAGTAAAAACTGAAAAATGTTTCATGACCATTTTATTAGATTTAAATCATGTTTTAAAATCACACAAATTAAAGTTGGCTATTCAAGCCTTCTATGAAGCAGTACACCTACATCCTTCTTGGTTTCTTGTTATAATTTTGCACAACTCTGTTAATGAACTTCTTGAATGCAATGCGTTCATCTTCAGTGGCTTCTCGTGTGTCTGGTACTTCCATTCCTTCAATTGATATGCTCATTAGTTCATTCACATAATCAGGCAGAAGGCGACTTCTTTCAGAACACAAAATTCTATTCAATGATGAAAAAGAACGCTCAACTGTAGCTGTTGTGACTGGGAGTAGCAAGAGATGAATTCCTACTTCTTTCATCCCAGGAAACAGAACACAAAGATCGGGTCGAGCCACTAGTGATGATAAAAAAGAAGTTGAAGTCAAATCTTCATTCATTCGTCGTATGATATTCCACTCTGTGTTCAAATTCTCTATTCTGTCCTGATCACATGGCAGCCCCATTGCTGGTAGTGCCTCACTCCACTCAACTGTTGGTGTTTTATAGGACAGGCATCTGTAAAAGCTATGTAGAGGTTGAGTAGAATCTAGAAGTCGCTGTTGTAGATTTTTAAGAATCAAGTCTGTGTACTTTTTAAGTTGTCTTAACAAACACTTCTTGTCTTCTTCACTTAAGGACTCAATATAAATGCCTTCATTAGTCAACTTCTGGACTGAAGTCTTTGCTTCTTCCAGTACTTTTTCAATGGATAGCTCTCTGATTGATCCAAATGTAGCTTCTATTGCTGGACAAAGATCTACTACTGTTGTAGCAGATGCCTGGATGGCATTGTTTAATGACCCAAGTGGTTTCAACAGTAGACTTACAAGAGAGAGAATGGCAATAGTCTTCTCTGAATGTAGTAGCAAAAGTAATCCACCAGCCTCACTACTTAGATCCATCCCATCTTGGTAGATACTTTCCAAAGCCAGTAATAACAGCTGAAATAATTTTAAGACAACAGCCAAGGATCGCTCATGAGTAAGCCAGCGGGTTTTCCCAGGTTGGACTAATTTGAACGTCAGTCCCAGAGTATCTTCTATATTTTCCAAGATATTCAGTCTTTTTGGACTCTTGCTGAAAAAAGAATATAATGAAGACATTAAATTTATAGCTTTTTTAATGTCTTTTGAAGATTCTGCAGCTCGTACTAGTGCTAGTTGGAGTAGATGGCCTCTGCAGTGTGTATAGGAGAGATTAGGGTTACACTTTTCTCTGAGCAAAGCTTGTACTCCACCATGTCTTCCAGAGAAGTTTGCAGCTCCATCAAATGCACAAGCAGCCATCTGTTTGGGGTCCAATTGACAAGCATTTAACTCTTCTAAGATGTGGGTTGTCACAGATGCAGCCGATGTGTCTTCTATAACTTGAACATCTAGAAATGCATCTACTGGCCTACCCCTGACATCAAGATAACGTACACAGTGACTTAAAACTTGATGCCCATTTGCATTAGTGCATTCATCAGCCATGTATGCAAATTTTTTGAATGTGGTGAGAGAGTTCTTCACGTTTTCAACTGTTGAGTCTTTCACTGTTGCACCGCATGGTTCTAACCAGTCAGTTGAGTTTCTTGCAGAAAGATAGTGAGCATTTGCTGGTCTTCTTCGGAACCAGTGTTCCACTTCAGGATGAACAAGTGACAATGCACTCAACACTGGCCTCCAGTTTGTAGTGTGTGGTATCTCTTGCTTAAATAGAAAGTAGGATGCCACAGCCATGTTTGTTCGCATGAACTGTGTTGTGTCTCCAGCATTCTTAACAGCCTCATTAAGTACTTCTAAAATTGGCTTTGAAAGTGGGCTTATAAGGCTTTCTGCATGTTGATGCACTCCAGAGGCCTGGTGTTTTGCAGCCTTTTCACATTGTTTGTCAGCATTGGCTTTGCTGATCGGTTTGACAAACCAAGCTCCTCCACTTCTACCAATTATAGCATTGGGAAGCTTTCCTTCTTTGTAAGCTTTTTTGCAAGAGGTGAACCAGTAGCCATCTTTTGTAACTTCAATAAATGGGAACACTTTGACCGACAAACATCGGGAACTTCCTTTAGGTTTTGGAGACTGTTTCTTCAGCAGGTAGCTGTATTTGTGCTTCAGGCTGGTCGGATGTAGATATACCACTTGAACCTTCAGATGATATGTTGATATATTCTTGGTTCTTGATGTGTTCTTCACCATGGTTAGTTTTTGAGGCCTTTGAGTGGAAAAATTGTTGTATTGTTTTTTGTCTTTTCATTTTCACTTTGACCTGCAACATATAAAAGAGATATGAATAAAGTAAATGTTTTGTTAGGATAATGCAAATTTAACATAAGGATAATGCAAGTTACACCAAAACACGTAACAGGTCTAGATTTCTAAAAAAATATAATTTAAAAAAAATGTTTTTAATTTAAATTGACTTTTGAAAAGTAAGCCATCATGGGATAAGAAGGCAGTCCTCTCATGGATCAGTAACTGGTTAAAAGATGGGAAACAAAGGGTAGGAATAAATTATCAGTTTTCAGAATGGAGAGAGATAAATAGTGGTATCCCTGAGGGGTCAGTATTGGGACGATTACTGTTCAACATATTCATAAATGATCTGGAAAAATGGGTAAACAGTGAGGTGGCAAAATTTGCAGATGATACAAAACTATTCAAGATAGTTAAGTCCCAGGCAGACTGCGAAGAGTTACAAAGGGATCTCACAAAACTGGGTGACTGGGCAACAAAATGGCAGATGAAATTCAATGTTGATAAATGCAAAGCAATGCACATTGGAAAACAATCTCAACTATACATACAAAATGATGGCATCTGAATTAGCTGTTAACACTCAAGAAAGAGATCTTGGAGTCATTGTGGATAGTTCTCTGAAAACATCCACTCAATGTGCAGCAGCAGTCACAAAAGCAAACAGAATGTTGGGAATCATTAAGAAAGGGATAGATAATAAGACAGAAAATATCATATTGCCTCTATATAAATCCATGGTACGTGCACACCTTGAATACTGTGTGCAGATCTGGTCACCCCATCCCAAAAAATGTATATTGGAATTGGAAAAGGTACAGAGATGGGCAACTAAAATGATTAGGCGTATGAAACAGGAAGAGAGATTAAAATGACTGGGAATTTTCAGCTTAGAAAAGAGATGACTAAGGGGGGATATGAGAGCGGTCTATAAAATCTTGACTGGTGTGAAGAAAGTGAATAAGGAAATGTTATTTAATCCTTGACATAACACAAGAACTAGCAGTCACCCAATGAAATTAATAGGCAGCAGGTTTTAAAAAAACAAAAGGAAGTATTACTTCACACAACATAAAGTCAACCCAGGGAACTCTTTGCCAGGGGATGCTGGGAAGACCAAAACTATAACAGGATTAAAAAAAGAACTAGATAAATTCCTGGAGAATAGGTCCGTCAGTGGCTATTAGCCAGGATGGGGAGGGATGCAACACCATGCTCTGAGTGTCCCTAGCCTGTTTGCCAGAAGCTGGGAATGGGCAACAGGGGATGGTCACTTGATGATTCCCTGATCTGTTCATTCCTTCTGAAGCACCTGGCCTTGACCACTGTCAGAAAACAGGATACCGGGCTATAAATGGACCACTGGTCTGACCCAGTATGACCATTCTTATGTAAAAATTAATTATAATAATAAAAATTTTTAGTACAGAAACTCCCCAACATAATGACCTCTCAAGATAGCATCAATGTGAGATAACAACCTTGGCAAATAATGCATTTTAAAAATCTTGGCCTACTAGGAAACATATTTATATAAGTTTCCATTCCCAGTCACAAATCTAGCATTCTGGAGAAAAGTCACTAAAATATAGTCCAACCAACAAATGTTTATTTAACATGCCCCTCACTTTTCCCTCCACTGCACCCCACTCATCAGTGTTGTCCTAGGTCAGTGGAGACTCAGAGTTCAGAGGTGCTTTCACGTGAGTACACCTCCCAGGTGGGGGGCAAGAACGCACCTTGCTCATTCCTCCAGCTGCTCACTGTTCGCTCTGGCCACTGCTGTTCGTTGTGCCACCGTTCACTCCACCACTCTGTTGCCAATGGCCCTGTGCAGTCACCTTCTGCTGCCACCTGCCACTGTGACCTCTGCGAGTTGGTCTCTTGAGGTTCCACCCAGCTCTCAGTGATTTCAGCTGAGCTCTCAGTGGGGGAACCTCGCTGCTAGTGCAGTCTGGGCTGTCTCTTCCATAGAAACACTGTCCCCACAGCAGGACTAAGCACTTAGACCTGATTATCAGTGATTTCAGCTGCAGTGGTCACTTAACAGAACAAAAGACTATCTATGGAGCCTAATCAGCTCTGTCTTTAAACAGTGGAGCGGGACAGGTCCCCACCCTCTCTCTTGATGCCTTCAAATCAGCACAGGCTAAGGACAGTTCTACTGCCCTTTACTCATACAATAAGAACAATATTTCATCCCCCCTCTTCCCCGCACATTCAAGTGGTTTGTAACCCAACCCCAGACAACACAGCTCTATTTGCAGGATACCTAGGTAGATTAGGTGTGAATGTAAATACAATCTGGCCCTGAAGCCTTTCCCCCCCAGCCCCCAGCTCATCACTAGCTGTCAGGGAGAGCTCATTTAGACTTTGCTTACAAATCATCATTTGAAATTATTAGCTTGGCCAACATCACCGAAATGAATGCACTGACATCATAAAAAACAACAGCTGTAGAAGGAAGCTAGTCTATGTTCATACTTTTCAAATCTATGATACTTTTTCAGATACACGTATTTTATCATACACTGTATATGCTTTGAAAGTGTGTATTAATGTTTCCATTTCAATTCAGATTTCCAAACAGTCACTAAATTGGCATGTAAACTAGCTCACAAAACGGGGAGGAGGGGGTGTTGGGGAAATTCAGGGGAGGTGTACACCCCCCCCTAGGGGGGGTGTAGGGAAATCACTGCGTACAACTGGCTCCCTGCACAGCCCAGTGATGGCTGCCTGTGAGTCAGCACCCATTGTGCTTTGTGGGACTAGGGAACAGCTGGAGGAGCTGCCACTCTGCAGATCCTCTGGCTGTTTCCCCCCACTTTCCAGAGGGGTGCACCACATCTGGGGCTAGCAGTGGCTGTATAACCACTCAATGGCCTAGACTGAAAGATCATCCCAGCAAGCTCTCTATATACTCGGGTTGAGCAGTGGGGACAGCATTGGTCCCGCACCCTGTCCAAAAAGCTAGCAATCTGGCATAAATGTAAAGAGAAAGTCTTGCTGCATGTTGGCTTCTAGCGGGAAAGATTACTGCTGGCACGTGCTGCATTTAGCAGCTAGTGTGGCTGGAATGGAGAGACAAAGGGAAAGTCTGACCCCCACAAAATGGCATTATACAGATTGCGATTAGGCACCGACAGCAACCAGTGGTCCGAGCATCCCGTGCTGCTGGTGCTGCCGCTATCACTGCAAAGGGCTAAATTGCTCTGATTTAACTGAAGTTCACCAGTATATCTGACTAAAAAATACATGATTATAACTGCTCCTTTGTGTGTCTTTCCAGGCTCATTTGAAAGAGGTATGGCAGCTCATAAAGTACAGCAACATCCCGTAAGCCCAGAGGGTTTAATGAAGAATTAAGGCGATTGTAACCGCGTAGCTGAAATAATAGGAAGGAAATTGAATTATTCCTCTCATATTAAATGCATATATTCTTGAACATTTCTGCCAAAATTACTTTGCTAACCCATGGTGTGAAATACAGTCTGTTTTCACATGGGTGCATTAAACAAAGATGCAGGCTACAGTACAACAGCTTTGAAGAGAATGGCAAGGCATCAGGATGAAAAAGCACTCCCGACGTATGGTTATATCAGTTCTAAATTGTCTCGCAGCTGTTTCTAGCTCCATTAGATGGAAGACTGAGTAATTTATAGAAGTCATTTTTAACAATTTGATTGTTGGTATCTATCTGCTGAATTGATTGGATGGGGAGACAGATCTTTATTTTTATAATAGCAATAACATCCTTTGCAGATTGCTGCTCAATTTATCCCTGATGCAAACAGTGCTAGCTAGCATTCATCAATTTATATTGGGAAAATATGCTGTTATTTCTTAATTATCAGTCTAATTGTGGAAAGAGCAGAGCATGAGATGAGTTGGGCTGGACAACAAACTACAGCAGCTAGGACTCTGTCTCTTTCCCTGTTGATACACATGCAGCTCTCATTGAGACAAATGGGACTTGCATATGTACACAAAGGAGAAGTTTGCTTGAAGTTTCCTATTCACCACAGCTTAACCTTATGTGGAATAAAGGGACCAATCTTTCCTCCATTGAAGTCAATGGGAATATGATCAGTTCATGCCAACCATCAAATTGTTACAGATGAGAAATTACTTCCATAAATTACCCGGTATTAAGTATAATGGTGTTGGACACAATCATCATGAACAATGACTTGTCTCCCAAACCAGACAGGCTCTTCTGACAGGAACATAGGAGTTACCATATTGGGTCAAATCAGCGAACCATCTTGTTCAGTATCCTGTTTGACAATGGCCAGTACCAGCCACTTCTGAGATAGAAACCCGGCAGTGAGCAGTTATGGGATAACCTGTCCTCCAGGATAAGTTTGCTTCTGACCCCCAAAAATCAGATGTTGTTTCAGGCCCAGGAGCATAAGGGTGTGTTTCCCTTTTAAGCTATATTTTTTTTTATTATTTTCATTTTCCATATATGTGTCCAATCCTATAAAGGTCTTGGCCCCAATGATATCTTCTGGCAATGAGTTCCACCAGCTAGCTGTGCATTGTGTGAAAAAGTACTTTCTTTTATCAATTGTGAATTTGCCACCTTTCAGTTTCATTGAATATCCCTTGTTGCCATATTATGAGAGGATGAACAGGGAGATTCCAGTCTGCCTTCTCTATAACTATTTGTTATTCATTATATTTTTATCAAGTTCTCTCTTCCCATCTAGTATGAAGAACCCTTTACTTCCTCCCAATCCCAATCCCAAACGGACTGTGGTACAAATGTTGTTGCTGGGTTCCCAGTGCAACAAGATGTAGGTGGTAAAGTAATAGCCACCCTGGACATGTGTTATATGCCCGCTCAGGAGCCAGAAACCCTTAATACCAACCCTTGGTGTTGGTCCTGCTTTGAGCAGGGGATTGGAATAGATGACCTTCTGAGGTCTCTTCCAACCCTAATATTCTATGATTCTATGATTAATAGTCACCAGTGGGAAGCCAGGTAAACCTTGAGGACTTGATTCATCCAACTATGAATGTTCTGCAGACCAAGGCTTTAGAGCTTCATGTAGTTAAGACGTTTCTGAGCTTCAGGTTTCAGTTTTGTGTTTGACCTTTTCCCTTTTCTACGATTTCCTCAGATCGCAGCGAAGAAAGACACGGACAACAGCAGAGTGAGACAAGTCACCGTGTGGTTCGTTAAGTGACATAGAGCAATAAAACAACAGAAATCGTAGCATTCTAGGATTTCTTTCCCCCGGCTTTATTCAAACATACAGACCATCTCTGTCAAGCTGAATGAGTACAGTGATAACACTGCTGTCACTCCTTCTATTGTCTATTTATACCCACCTGCCAGGGCAAGTAGGCGGGTCTGTTACCAAAGTGAAAAAATTCCATCAGGTAAAGTTACAAATGGCAGTTTAGGGGGAATGGCTATAAAGTTCCAGGAATCTTATATTTAGCTGTGCTTCATCAAACATCATTACGAGCATCCGGGGCCAGAGTTTCAGCTGGTGCAAATTGACTTCCACGGAGCTACATCTGTGCCTTGATAATCCTTCCCTGTCCAGCGGTCTGGTTTGCAAGCCCATGACTTCCTTTACATTTCTTAGCAACTGTCTTCTTCCTGACATCTTCCATGGCTTAGGAGGAGCTTTGACTGCCTCGGGTAGTTGCAAAGTTCAGGGCTTTGCCAACTGCAAAGACAAGTTCCCACATTTTGGAAAATCTGAACAGTCCCAACTCTTTAGAATTCTTCAACGTTAAATTCCTACCGCCAACTCCTGGAGTCAATATTCAGTTTTTGCTGACTTCAATGGCAATTTTGCTTGAGTAATGACCAAGTAAGAACTGGGTAAAGGCTTTGGGATTTAGCAACTAGTTTGGGTGTGAAATGAGGGAGGTCCCTTGTAATCAGCGAGTATATAATGTGGGGGAGATTTTCAAAGGCACAAAGGGCTATTAGGCACTCAATCCTCTCTGAACTTCAGTAGGAACTGATTACCTCTCTCCCATTTGTGCCCTTGAAAAAATCTCTCCCAGGTGCCTAACTCTGAACCAGTGGCGGGTTTAGAGTTAGCGGGGCCCTGTTTGCAGCTTCATTTTGGGGGGGCCCCCCTCAGGACCCAGCCAAGAAAAAGAACATTCTCTCTTATCTCCCCCCTCATTTTTCATTCTTTTTGTCTTCATCCTCCTCCTATATTATAAGTAATAGGAAGTAAATGAAAATAAAGTGAGGTACCTTGATTGGGGCAGGGGGTTGGGGTGCAGGAGGGAGTGCGGGGGTCAGGAAGTTTGGGTGTGCTGTGTGGGATCTGGGCTGGGGCAGGGGGTTGGGGTGTGGAAGCAGTCAGGGGGTGGCGTTTACCTTGGGTGGCGCGGCTCCCAAAGCAACTGGCAGACCCCTCTGGCAGTGGCTCCTAGGTGGGGCAGGCCAGGGGGTCTCTGTGCACTGCTGACTGCAGGCACTGCCACCACAGCTCCCATGGGCCACAGTTCCTGGCCAATGGGAGCTGCGGAGTCAACGCTCGGGGCAGGGGCAATGCGCAGAGACACCCCTGCCCCCCAGGAGCTGCAGGGACATGCTGGCCACTTCTGGGAGCGGCGCAGCACAGCACGGAGTGAGGGAGGCAGCATGGGCAGGGAGCCATCTTAGCCCTGCTGTGCTGCTGCTGGCACGTCTCTGCACTCCCCTTGGGGGAAGGGGAGCAGCAGATCTCTGTGCGCTGCCTGGGGCGGGGGCGCCAGGAGTCTGGAAATGGTGTAGGGAAGCAGCTTGCAGGAAGCCTGAAGTCCCTAGAAGAAGTACAGTAGGAAGGAGTCTAGGGGTGAGAGCAGTAAGGTTGGTGTAGATGCCGACCTTAACTGTTCACTACAGGGCCCTGGACTGGAACCCAGAGTAGCTGATGGGCCTGGGTTCCCCTACCAGCCACTGCAGAGTGGTATGGCTAAGAGCAGTGGATACGAGAACTGCAGGAGTTGCTGCTGGAGTGACATAGTCGGAGCCCCTGGCATGAGGACTGCCTGATGCTGCTTGAGGAAAAAGACCTTGAAAAACCACACCACAAGGGGAAACCACTGGGTGACCTGGCTAGAGGGCTGAGTCCCGAAGAAGAAGCAGCAGCTCCTGGAGTGAGAGGAGGGCTGCAGACAGACAGAGAGAGAGAGAGAGAGAGAGAGAGATGGAGTGCAACCTCAGGAAGGGGTGTCAAAGTGGCAGCAGGAGGCGCCCTCCAGCGGTGAGTAGAGCATTCCATAACAGGGGTTGCTCTCATTTATTTGTATGTACATGCTATGTACATATGTAAAAAATCTCACTTTCCTTCCAAATCACCAAGATGTCAATATGCCCAAGCAGATTTGCTACTTTCCTTCTGAGTGATAACATTATCTGCCCGAATATGTATATGGTGTTAGCTCCATTGGGATTTGTCAATACAACTCAGAAACAGCCTCCATTCAAATCCACAGCTTGTAAGTGACTCTCAGACCTGATTTATTAAAAACACATTTGTTTTCAAGAACACCGGATTTCTGATTAATTTCCAGCACCATGGGTTATTTAATGCTGTAGGTTTCATTGTCATTTTTGATTTTCCACAGAGTGCCTGATTGATAGAAGCTATCGTGGGCCTGGTTTTTGAGTGCATTGTTCTGTCACATAACAATAAAAATCTTATTGATGAAATGGCAGTGTGTCTTTTATATAAGGTAAAGTCATCATATCAACTCTGGGGACCATGGGCCAAACAAATACACAAATGAAGGGAGGATTATTAAATTATGCCAGGAAAACTTAACATTGCAGAGAAGGTACCATTGCCATTGCAACAGCTACATTTAGGTGGTGTAATGTAACCCAGCGATTCGTGACTCTGATATTAATCGATGTTAGATGCTCATTTTATTTTTTTATGCTACTGCTGAATGTTACAAAATTGAGTGTCTTGTACAGAGGGCATAAATCAATTGTAAATTAAATTAGCCTTTCGTTAGGAGGGTTTTTTTTCTTTTCTCTTCTACTGATAGCTATCCCCTGAAGTGGATTTGTAAAGCCCAGGCGGTAGAGGTGGGAAGGTACCTGCTACTCTGAGTCTTTTGGTTCATGTCCCTGCCAGTGCAAGATTGTAGCTCATACAGCACAATCACCTGTGCACATTTGAGAGCAAAGCACCCTGCCCCTTGTTGTTCCCGCTGCACTGAGAAATTGTGAGTGAGGGGAGTGAAAATTGCATTGTACGGTAGCAGTGAGATCTTCGAGCATGAAAAACAGAACTGACAGTGTCTCTATGCTCCTGTCAAAGTAACCTCACAACTCTGTGGGCCGTGCCACTGATTTAACTCATCAAACTGCAGACCTAAAGGTCAGACAAGTTTGAAGTGGAGCTATCATCTGGAGGAAGAGGTCTCTCACATACACACACAGAGCACTGATGCTTTTAATAGTAGGGGAAGTAGCCTATGAATATAAATAGGCACCTTCACAAGTCATTCAACTAATGGCATTATGTGAGTTGCAGAAGTAAATATTCTTCTGCTCTCCTCCTGGCAGGGAAATATATAATACAGCCATTTTCAAAAACTTGGGATTGTATTTAGTGCTGGTAGAGGTTAAAGGATTGACAGCCCGAGAGCCCAAAGCCATAGGCAAAGAACAGGCACAGAACACACCTATCTCCACCCCAGTTATGGGTTTTGACCCAGACTCAGAAAGACCACTTCTAGGGCAAAATTCTGTTCCCACTGAGTACGATAGAGTTGCACCAATGTAAATTAGAGCAAAAGATAGCCATCCGTCTCCATTCAGATAAACGCTCCTTTCTGCTTCCCCTTTGTTTCTCCATGCAGGGGTCACCATTACAATTTGATTGCTAAACTTCAAGATGGGGGCCCTGATATCGAGGTCTGTTGTGGCCCCTTTACATCAACCTATCATTCTTACTTCAACCTAGTCTCTTCAGACCTTGCTATCATACCCTTCAACTAGGGTATCAGGCCAACTGATCCCTCTTAAGACAGTCCCAAAGTCAGTGCCACAGAGCAGCTTATCCAGGAAGGGCGGTTGGAAGGAGTTAATGCTCAGCTATCTTCTGTGCTGCCTGCTGCAGTGGCTTTGCCTTTAGTGCACCGAAATCACAAATCCCAGGTTATTCCCAAAGGCTGCTCTTCCACTCCATGGAACTGCCACCTTAGGAAATTTGACTTGACTGAGCAGCCAGTGGAGACACTTGCTAGATCGTCGTCAGCTATCCCTCGATGTGAGGATGATGTCTGCCAGGGGGGAAAGCCATTGATGAGACTTAAGATGGCTGAGGAGTCCAATTTGTTCTTTACAGGTGTTTCTATCTGTGGGACCGGTGGCTGCTTGGAGAGAGCACAACTGCCAGCGAGGATGCTGTACCCTTTCCTTCCTCCTCTGCTGTTTCTCAGCCTCTCGAGCAAGGTGATTCTCTTCAAAACGAACCCAGGCTTGATGTATGATGCAACGCCATTGCAGTCTATTCCCAGCCAGCTCTTCTCAATTTGGGGGGGTCAATGCCTCCCTACTTAAGATATATTTTCAGGGTGTCCTTGTAGCATTTCCTCTGTCCCCTGCGGGTCCTCTTACTGTGACTTGCTTTGGAAGAGAAGTATCAGCCATTCCACACAATGGTCAGCCCAGCGAAGTTGATGTTTCATAGTCTTTGCCTCAACGCGGCTGCTGTTAGCTGCAGAGAGAATGCTGCCCTTGATATGACAGTCTTCCCATCTGATACGGAGAATCTTCCTCAGACAGCGCTGTTGGTACCACTCCAGATGCTTAAGATGGCTTAGGTATGTCACCCATGTCTTGCACCCATAAAGAAGAGTGGGGATGACTACTGCATTGTAGACCAGGATTGTAGACCAGGATCTTGGTTTCCATCTGCAGATCTCTGTCAATAAAGACATGACGGAGCAACTTTCCAAAGGATGCGCTGGCACATCAAGATCCTATGTTCAATCTCCACATTAAGATTGGCTGTATGGGAGAGGCAGCTGCCAAGGTAAGGGAAATGCTCAACATTTTCCAGGGGTTCACCACTGATGACAATTTGTGGGAGAACCCCTGGAAAATGTTGAGCATTTCCCTTACCTTGGCAGCAACTTGTGGCTGGGGCAGGCTGGTGGAGCATCTTAGTCTTCCCAATGTTGAGGGAAAGTCCCAGGCTGCTATAGGTGCCTGAGAAGAGATCTAGGGTGGATTGCAAGTCAGCCTCGGTGTGCGTGAGGATAGCACAGTCGACAGCATACCGAAGGTCGATAATAACAGTCCTGGTGACTTTAGGTTTAGAATGAAGACGGCGCAGATTGAAGAGCTGGTTGTCCATGAGATACTCAATCCCAATTCCAGAAGAAAGGCAATCATGAGTAAGGATCAAGATCGATAGAAAAAAGGGTTGGGGCAATAACACAGCCCTGCTTACCACCAGTACGGATGGTGAACGGGTCCGTCTCCAACCCATTACAGAGGACGGTGGCAGTCATTCCATCATGAAATAGCCTGAGAACATGAATGTACTTCAATGGACAACCAAACCTAGACTGCACCTTCCATAATGCTTCACAATTGATGGAATCAAAAGGCTTAGGTCAATAAATACCATAATACCATGGTGTTCTCTACATCTCTCTTGGATCTGTTGTGCAACAAAAATCATGTTAGTGGTGCCCCAAGACAGTCTGAAACCACACTGGGATTCTGGAAGGACGGCTTCAGCAAGAGGGAGGAGACGGTTCAAAAGGGTGTGAGCAAGGATCTTCTCGCCAATGGAGAGGAGGGCAACAGCTCTGTAATTCCCACACATTGACTTGTCCCATTTCTTAAAAATGGTCACAATATTGGCATTCTTTAGGTTGGGTGGAATTTAGATATAGAATCATAGAAATGTAGGACTGTAAGGGACCTTGATAGATCTTCTAGTCCAGTTCCCCGCACTGAGGCAGGACCGAGTATTATCTAGACAATCCCTGACAGGTGTTTGTCTAACCTGTTCTTAAAAACCTCCAATGATGGTGATTCCACAACCTCCCTTGGCAGTTTATTCCCGTGATTAACTACCCTGACAGTTAGGAAGTTTTTCCTAATGTTCAACCTAAACCTCCCTTGCTGAAATTTAAGCCCATTACTTCTTGTCCTGTCCTCAGTGATTAAGGACAGCAATTTATCAGCCTCCTCCTTGTAACAACCTTTTATGTACGTGAAGACGGTTATCGTGTCCCCTCTCAGTCTTCTCTTCTCCAGACTAAACAAATTCTTTCAATCTTTCCTTGTAGGTCATGTTTTCTAGACCTTTAATAATTTTTGTTGTTCTCCTCTGGAATTTCTCCAGTATGTCCACATCTTTTCCAAAGTGTGGTGCTCAGAACTGGACACAATACTCTAGTTGAGGCCTTATTAGTGCTGAGTATAGTGGAAGAATTACTTCTCATGTCTTGCTTACAACACTCCTGCTAATGAATCCCAGAATGATGTTTGCTTTCTTTGCAATAGTGTTACATTGTTGACTCAGATTTAGTTAGTGATCCCCTGTGGCCCCTAGATCCTTTTCTCCAGTACTCCCTTCCTAGGCAGTCATTTCCCAATTTGTATTTGTACAATTGATTGTTCCTTCTTAAGTGGAGTACTTTGCATTTGTCCTTTTTGAATTTCATCCTATTTATTTCAGACCATTTCTCCAGTTTGTCAAGATCACTTTGAATTCTAATCCTGTCCTCCCAAGCACTTGCAACCCCTCCCAACTTGGTATCACCCGCAGACTTTATAAGTGTACTTTCTATGCCGTTATCCAAATCATTTATGAAGATATTGAATAGAACCACCCCCAGGACAGATCCCTGTGGGACCCTGCTCAATACCAGCGTGATTGTGAACCACTGATAACTACTCTCTGAGCACGGTTTTCCAGCCAATTGTGCACCCACCTTATAGTAGGTTCATCTAGGCTATTTTTCTCTAGTTCGTTTTTGAGAAGATCATGTGAGACAAGTGAGTAAAGCCTGACTTAAGTCGAGATATATCACATCAGCTGTTTCCTCCTACTCACAAGGGTTGTTATCCTGTCAAAGAAGGATATTAGGTTGGTTTGACATGATTTGTTCCTGACAAACCCATGCTGATTGTTACTTATCACCTTATGGGTGATTTGTCCATATGTGAGGGGGCTGTTGTTTCCCTTCTGAAACATAGTGAGTTTTTGGTGGGCCCTCTACCAATACCAAGAGAAAGGGGGAGGACTGAAGAGGAGTCAGGATCCTGAAGCTGACAGTCCCCAGGGCCAATGGGGTGAGGCCAGCACTTGGAGTCAGCCAGATTGACAGGGTAGGCAGGCCAATGAGGGCGTCAAGAACCCAGTGGGCCCATCCTCTGTGTGAGCTGGGACTGCCAGGGGCAGAGTAGAGCAGATCCAAGCAGGGTACAGCTGGGGAGAGAGCAGTACGCCAGAGGAGCAGTCAGAGGCAGAGCTGGAGCAGCCCAGAGCAGGAAAGCTGGAGCAGCACAGATCAGCCATGTTGACAGGGAGCCGGGCCAATTTTCTGGGGGAGCCGCGGGGCCAGAGCCGGGATAGCAGACGCCTGCCGTGCCACAAGTAACACTGGAGCCAAGTGCTGTGAGCAGCTAGGGAGAACAAGGGGGAGCCCTAGGCAGCCAGGGCCCAGTGGAGGGAGACATCACCAGACAAGAGGCCTTGAAAGCTGGACTCACAGGGGGGCTGATACTGGGGAGAAGGGTCCTGCCACCAAGAGCCTGAGGGCGTGTAGCTGCCACAAGAGCAGGTGTCTGACCCACTGTATCACAGCAGTGCAGCCAGGCTCTGGGAGGCCTGGGACGTGTGAGGAACACACACTGCCTTTTCCTTACGTCCCAGAGACTGCTGTTTATGGTGTCCCTGTGCCGACAGGGTGGGGTTCCTTGTTCCTTTAATCTTTTCTCCCTTATTTTTTTACAGTTGCTATTTTATAAATTGCATTTGGTTTAAACTCAGTGTAGTGGTCACTGGGCCAGGGAAGTGGCTGGTGTGGAGAGAGTACCCCGTAGCACCTCTCCTCCTAAGCGACCCGCTGTGAGACTGGAGATTAAGCCCCCCAGGAATCCTGGGCCCAGCCTTATCGGGATTACAAGGACTCTGACACATGGAAGAGGAGTCGTCGAGGTCAGGCAGGGATTCAGGTAAAGGGAGTTGGGGTGGGAACTCATAACCTTTCGCTATCTGATTCCACAGGGGTAGTATAGAAGCCAGAAAAGTTCCCCACAACAGCAGGACCATCCCCCCACTTATACATGGAAAAATAGGTCAGAGTTAAGCCCACTTCCCTTCCATACTTCTCTGGGAAAATTGACTCAATTTTTGCTTTGTTCCCCACTTATGCCCCTGTTGATTAGGGGTACCAGGCCTTTGGTACCCCACCGCCTTGGTATATCCCACTACAGGCCCCACAATCCCACTCCCCTGTATGCTCCCTGCATAACACAGCTCCCTATATGCCCCATACTCTCCTATCTCGCTCAGCTTTTAAATGTTGATCCATATCGTTGATCGGTATCGGCTTTATCAACATTGGTACATGTAAAAGCTGAATGTGATAGGTGAGTGTAGAGCTGAATTATGCGGGGGGGAGCATGTTGAGGAGGGGGCTTGTGTGGGGACATAGGAGGCTATGGCTGTTTAGGCAGGGAAAATATGGGCTGGGATGAGCAGGGCTGCATACAACAGGGAGGAGCGGGCAAATATGCACGTGTGGGGAGGAGTGGAGAGGGGATTCATTGGTGGAGATAGAAGTATAGAAGTAGGGTGGAGTTCTCCCTGACAAACTTCCTATTGTCTATCAGAATGGCATAAGTTGTGAAGTTCATTCACTGAAGGAGAAAACAGTCCCAACCTCTGAGGTAAAATGGTTGCCACACTTGTCTTTCACGCTGGCATTCTATCTGGCAAAGAATCAGTGTTCACAGCTCCCTCTGGCCTCCTGAGGCCACTGTTGGGCGTGTGGGCAGCTTAACAGTGTATGAGAGTAACAGAAAAAGAGTAAGAATAAAGAAAGGGATGTGCCTGAGCCAGGGAACTGCTAGATTCAGGTCTTCTTTGACCAGGCATGCCCCTCATGAAGCAGCCTTTCAATGCTCTGCTACTATCCTTTTTGGTCCATCAATAAAACGCTATTTATTTGATTGTCTGAATCCGATCAGATCCTGATTTCCCCAGAGCATCTTGCTCAGAGTGCAAAAAAGAAAAAAAGCGGGGGGGGGGGAAAGCCAGCCGTTTTCTCTTTAATGACTTCATTTGCTGATGTACAAATGCTCAAATTCACTATTAATGTTAAATTAGCTTGTTAAATTAGCTAATTATGTAAAATATGGACAGAACACTTCGTATGTAATAGGGAGATTTGGCAGAGAAGGGCTACTCAGCTAAAACGGTCAAGAAATCACATCCCAGGCCAAATGAATTAGGAATGTTGGAAATGCTCGACTCACTTAGACATTGGCCTAAGTCCAGTATCCTGCCTACTGAAGTGGCCGATGCCCAATGCTTTGAAGGAAGATGGATTAAAAAAAAATTGGCTGAAAATTTCAAACTATGTTTAGACGTCTAGGAAAATGGCCTGCTGCGACCAAGTTAGCATGGTCCAATGGAGAGGGCCTTTGGGAGACCTGGTTTCTATACCTGCCTCTGCTAGAGAGCTACCATGTAACAATGGACTAGTCACGTCAACTCTTTGTGCTTCTGTTTCCCCTTTGGCTGTGTGTTCTATTTAAATTGTTAGCTCTTTAGGGCAGACACTGTCTCTCACTATGTTTGTACCGTGCCTAGCACAGTGGGTTTCCCCATCTCAGTTAGGGTCTCTAGATACTGCAAGTGGCAGAACCGGGTTTTTCAGCATGGGGGATGATGGGTCATTGGTGGTGAGCTGAAGAGCGAGTCCATCCCACGCTCACCCAGCAGTGGCAGCTCCTGTCCTGCGAGGCTGGGCCCAGCTCCCACACTCTGAGTGTGGCGACCTGGCACATGGGTCGCAGTGCCACATGACCCCGTGCGCCATGTGACAATGCCTGGAGTGGGGAGCCAGGCCCAGCCCCGGGGTATAGGAGCTGCCACTGCTGAGTGAGTGTGGGTGGGGTCACTCTCCAGCCCAGTGTGAAAGGCGCCACACATACATCTAAAGGCCACAAGAGGGCGCAGTTGCCCTCCCCCCGCCACCTGCCAATTAGCTACACCGCTGGGCGCTACTCTAGTACAAATAAAAATACAAGTCTGTTGCATCTTACGCACATTTAACATGCGCGATTTCAGCTTTACGCGGTTGGCAAAAAAAAAAAAAGAAGAGAAAAATAACAATTTTAATACTGTACCTGTAGTGCGGGCGATTCTGCCCGCCATGGAACTCAATGTAATTTTGACTATACGCGGTTTTCGCTTTACGCGCTAACCGCGGAACGGAACCCCTGCGTAAGATGAGACAGACCTGTAAATTAAGCATTTATAGTTCCCACTGAAGCCATACAGATTTATGTGGCTAACTTTAGGGTCCCAAGTTTGAAAAGTATGGATAGATGTGGATCATCTGAAAATTAAGTACATGGAGGAAATGTCTTTCCTGACCCTGAAGCCTTATCTCTTTATGCCTTGACGTGTGAGACAACACGCAGAAAATGCTGAGTATAACGCAGAGTAGTGCTTATGGCTGATGCACATATGGCCAGATTTATCCAGAGGTAATTCCTGGAGTTACGCCAAAGTTGAATTTTCTGTGCCTCACATTCAAGCATGATGCAGAACTTTGTCTAACAGGCTTTTGTTGACATTTTAGCATAACCGTACACACTCACTGATCTGTTAAAGCCATCAAATCTCATTAAAAGCCAATATTGATCCTGCATTGTGCTACCTTGCCCTGGATCCGAGTCTAGTTTTCCCCTGCTTAAGCACCCTGTTGAGCAAACATATATGTCATGACCTTTGAATATAGAACCGGCAGATGTCTATCAGATCTGAATAAGCTTCCGAGTATGTGTGACAAGGTGTGCCAGACCTTTGCGGCCCCCTGCTGGAGGCCCCAAGGTCGTACCACACCCTGCCCAGGAAAGGAGCTGCAAAGGTGGTCCTCCAGGACTGCCTAGAGAGGCTGCATAGAAGCAGCCAATCAGCGCTCAGCAGGCTCAGATAAAAGGAGTTGCAGGGGCTGAGCAGGTCAGTTCCTGGCTAGACTAGAGGAGCAAGAGAGGGGGCTCCTTGCTGGTCATGGGAGCTTGAGAGAGAACCAGAAGATGGGCTCTGGTGGTACTGGCATTCAGCGAGCAGCAAGAGGATCTGAGAACTTCAGCCCTGAGGAAAGAGTGAAGAGAAAGGGGCTTGTAGTGGAGTGGCTGCCCCACTCCATGAGAAAAGGGGCTGGAACAGGCCAAAGAAGCTGTGCAGACCAGCAGCCAATCAGCAAAGGCCTGTGGAGAGCCAATCAGGGCAAAGAAAGAGGCAGTCAATCAGGGCTGGGATGGGCCCTATATAAAGGCTGCCTAGCAAAGGAAAGGGCCGTCTTTCCCTGACTAGCAAGGGAGAAGGATGGGCTCCTGAGGTAAGGAGGTAGCACCTTGGACAGAGCAGTGCTGGGCAGGCTGGGAGGAGCAGATGAGAACGCTGACCCATTACCTGCCAGGCTGCGGCCCCTGACTAGAAGGGCTGAGAAGGTGCAAGGGGCCAAGGGGAAGTGGCTTAGGGAAGATAGTTGGACAAGGGGAGAGAAGGAGGGCAGAGAGGATGCCGCTAGAGGGTCCCTGGATCAGGGCCCAGAGTAGCGGGTGGGTCTGGGTCTCCCCCGTTCCCCCTTGTACTGCACCTGGCTGTGGAGGAGTGTGGCCAAGACTGACTGCAACTTGCCCCTGAGGTGAGAGGCTAGACTTTGGGGTTGTGGTTGGCCACTGAGGCAGGTGCAAGCCGAAGGACTGTGGTTCCCGCCCCGGAAGGGGGTGAGAATGGAGTAATGGGTGCTGCCGGAGGGCAGTGTCCTGAAGCAGACACCACCGAGCGCGGAGCAATGCAGTTCCCAAACCAGCAGAGCAGACAATGGGCAAGACACCACGCGCAGAGGGCGCTCCACAGCTGACAAGAGCTAATTCCTGGAGCAACCAGCTGGAGGCGCCAGCAGTGGTGAGTCTGTACCCCGTTACAGGGCTACAGTGGACAAGGCCTAGGGAGTAACAGCAGCAAAAGTGGTATGTGGCTGCTGTTTATAGGGTCCATGGGTTGGGACCAGCAGTAGTGGGTGGGCCCTGGTTTCCCCACCGGCCACTGGGAAAGTGGCCTAAGCCCTGAGAAGAAGACAAGTCTTGTTTAGAAGCCTGCTTGTTACAGAGATGGGGCTGAAGACCTTGGTGAGGGCTGACAGTTTGTTGAACTCTTTGCTACCCGGGGAAGGGGTTCATCCATTTTTACTATGTGCCTTGGCTGGAGGGCTGAGCCTGCCTAGCAAGGTCAACATTCTACAGGGGATGCCAGGAGTGGGGAAAAAAGATTTCAGCACCACATTCCGCCACTAAGAGGCACTTAGGAGGTGAGTGCCCCCGTCACAGTATGCCAGAATGGTCTGACAAAGGATCCTTTTGGAGGGCTTAAGCCCCCCCTAAACTACAATCAAATTTAATGAGAGCAATGAGTAAAAACCTTTGATGAGGTATCTGATGCAAAGAACGCTGTGAAATGCTGCAGGCTAGCACCAGAGGTAACAAACCCAAATGCACCTTTCTCTTTCTGTGATGGAGAATATAGATCTCTCCATGCAACATGGCAGGGAAGGGGTTAAGAGGGAGCCACAGAGAAATAGGAAATAGTCCAGCTGGACCTGGTCAGGGTATGAAATGATTCTCTCTCAGGAGGAAGTGGCTCCTATCAGGGAAAAAGACTATTTACTTAGTCTTAGTTAAGCAGAGCTTAACCTTGCAATGCAATGAAGGAGACAACAAAGGCGGATTCAGAAAGGCTCCCTGCAGGAGTGGAGTCACTTCCTGGTAATAGGCTGTACATATTTGGGGGACAGCTGGAGCAAGTTATATCCCAAAGGTTTTGTTTGACTCTGGGCTGTAGGTACAACCAGATCCCTGTATGAGGCCCTGGAGCCAGGAGCTAGCTGGAATGGTGGCATGGCTGGAGTGCATAGAGTCCTAGAAAGGCAGGGCTGGAAGGGACCATGAGAAGTCATTAAGGCCTTTGGTGAGGCAGGCCCAAGTAAATTTAGACCATCCCTGATAGGTATTTGTCCAACCTGTCCTTAAAAACCTCCAGTGATGGGGATTCCACAACCTCCCTTGGAAGCCTGTTCCAGAACTTAACTACCCTTATAGTTAGAAAGTTTTTCTAATATCTAACCTAACTCTCCCTTGTTGCAGATTAAGCCTATTCTACTTGTCCTACCCTCCAGTGGACATGAGAACAATTGATCACTGTCCTCTTCATAACAGCCCTTAACATATTTGAAGACTGTTGTCTGGTCCCTCCTCAGTCTTCATTTCTCAACCATGCCCCATTTTTTTTTTTAACCTTTCCTTGTAGGTCAGGTCTTCTAAACCTTTTATCATTTTTGTTGCTTCCCTCTGGATTCCAATATGTCCATCTCTCCTAAAATGTGGCACCCAGAACTGGATACAGTACTCCAGCTGAGGCCTCGCCAGTGTTGAATAGAGTGTGATAATTATCTCCTGGGTCTTACATATGACAGTCCTGTTAATACAGCCCAGAATATTAACCTTTTTTGCAACTGTATCACACACTAGTATGCAATTTGTGATCCACTATAACCCCAGATTCTACCTACCACCTAGCCAGTTATTCCCTTGGCATATTTAAACCATATCCCTGCATTAAAACAGTTAGAAGAGCAGAAGAATGCAGTGGCATCCTAATAGCCGATGTGGTGGAGAAGCAACCTACTTAGTCCCATTGGGATAGGACTGAGACTGTTTTGACAGTAGATAAGATGGGTAGCTGGTATTCATTACAGACTGTAGCACCTACCAGCCCCAACCCCGTTATGCTAGGCACGGTACAAACACAGAACAAAAAGACAATTTTTGCCCTGAAGGGTTTACATTCTGCATCCTTAAATTAAGGGATCCACTTGGACTTGTTGAGGTTGTTTTGTGCAAGAGAATCAACTGGACCTGCCACACCCAAGAACAGCTGTACAAAGACTATGGGAGTTCACACCATGCCACATGCTAGGGAAGGAGGAATTCAGACCTCTGGTTGACACAGTGCAAACTCTCTGAGGCTGCCAAAAGTCGGTCATGATAAGCCAGGTTTGGATCCTTTGGGGGCTTGCTGGATATTATAGGAAAATTGTATCAGTGTTTGCCATATTAGTGCCTCCTCCCCCACTGACCTCATCAAGATATCAGTCCCCAATAAGGTATGGTATTTGAATTCAGAAGCAGGACTTTTTTTGAGCGAGAGGGAGACCAGGCAGAAAAGTCTAAATCCTGCATTATTATTATTTTGTAGCATGGTAGCGCGTAAGAGTCCCAGTCATGGACCGATCTGTGCTAAGTCCAGGTGACAGAATAAAAAGATAGCCAAAATTGCTCATAATCTTTATAAGAAAGGTATAAACCCTGTAGCAGCTTGAGTTCAATTTGGGGTTTACTTGGTGTTGTCTTTAAAAAAATCCCACGTTGGATCTTTCGGGGAGCTATCTCCATCTCAATGAGAATTGTTTGTCCAATGAAACCATCATGCTTTCCTTTAATACAGTGGTGGGCAACCTGCAGCCCGCGGGCCACATGCGGCCCATCAGGGTAATCTGATTGCAGACCCGGCCAGGAACGGCGAACCACGACCACTGGGAGCTGTGGGGGGGCCTTGCCTGCAGACGGTCAACGTCAGCAAAATGTCTCACGGCCCACAATCAGATTACCCTGATGGGCCAAAGGTTGCCTGCCACTCCTTTAATAGATATGATGAGCTTGGGGTGGATGGTAGAGAATGTCATGGAGATGTGGCATGTCATCAAGGTATATAGAGCAACTGACCATTTTGGCATATAGTTCCCTTTAAAGTGTAATCACGTGACCATGCAGATCCTGAATAGGTTAGACTAACCTACGGTTGATAGACTATCAACCTGTCTGGCCTCCCTCGGTGTAGTATGAGTGCCTGTCTCACAGAGGATGAATGCTGGCAGAGAGATCTGTGGAGTGGAGATAGATTGCCTTCTCTGCTACTTCTACAAAAATAGGCTTGAGCTCTGACCTCCAGAGTCCTCAGTGGAGATCAGCACCCCATTGTGCTAGGTGCTGCACAGACACACAGTAAGGACAATCCCTGCCCTGAAGATAGAATATCTTTTATTTATTTATCTATCTCCTAGAACTGGAAGGGACCTTGAAAGGTCATTGAGTCCAGCCCCCTGCCTTCACTAGCAGGACCAAGTACTGATTTTGCCCCAGATCCCTAAGTGGCCTCCTCAAGGATTGAACTCACAACCCTGAGTTTAGCAGGCCAATGCTCAAACCACTGAGCTATCCCTCCCCCTGTAAATAGACAAGAGAGAGAGAGGGGAAACAGAGGTGAAGTTTCTTGTCCAAACGCACACAGGCAGTCAGTAGCAGAGCCAGGCTAGAACCCAGCTATTTCAAGTCCTTGTCTAGCCCTCATCCACAGGACCATGCTACACATGTAGGCTGACTTCTGCTGAGGTTGAAGGAGACAGCATGCCTCTAGCCCACTGGTTCGCAAAGCGTGGCCTGTGGGCCACTTGTGGCCCAATCAGCACACAGCTGCAGCCCATGTGACACCCTCAGGGCCATACAGGTAGTATATCTATTGTGAGGATGCAGTCCACATAATACATAGAGCTGCATATGCAGCCCACAATGGTAAATTGGTTGAGAACCACGGCTCTAGCCCCTCAGAAGGTGGCTAGGAAAAGCCCAGGGCACTTTGCATGTAGGTTCTACTGGTTTTAACAAAGCTTGCACAGTTTCACCATTTTGGTGTTAATCTGAAGACAAGAAAACCCAGCAGTCACCACACAGCCCAGGAGGTGAGTGCATTTTAGTGAGATTAAATCAAATGAGGGTTTTCAGTCCTTTGAAGGCAAAGAAAAAAAAATTGGGCAACTATTTTGGGGTAAACCATCAGGCCTGGCTGAGAGAACCAAGAGTGGAGATACAGTAACATAGATGGAGATTTGCTTGTGCATTTTGTGGACTGCATTGTTGTTGCTGCTGAGGCTGATACACTGGATGTGTCACTCTGACACAGTAACTCAGTATGTGGAGAAAGAATATTCACATTTAGTAAAGCCCATCACAGCTCTGAAAGATCAGGAGAGATGTCCCAGCAAGGCACCGATGTAATAAGTACAAGAAATGTATTTCCAAAAAAGACAGGTCCTTAGCTAAACTGCGTGCACCACGGGATCTCTCTGCCAAAATCCTTCGTTATTACTTAATTTTATTTTTGTTGTTCCATTTCCAGCTCTGTAAAACTGAGCAATTACTGTCTTCAATTACCTCTTGGCACCAACTCTATTAATGGCCTTTATGCTGATTGCTTTTGAACTGTTGGAGAGGATAGAGGTGACCCAGATCGGCTTTAAATAGGCTTGTGTCTAGGGGCTTGTATTTTCTGGGAAGCGTAATCATTTGTTTTTTAGGATGAGTCCAATGAAGCAGATGGGAGGACTCTATGCCTGACTTCAGGCTTGGTCAATGGCACAGCTTCCATTCACGTCAGTGGCCCAGGATCAGGCCTTTCAAAGAGTCCTTTCTATTGTACCTCCTGGGTCTGTGTCCCAAAGCAGGGCATGCATTAGAGCCAGTCTCCAGGTGACCTAACAAATGCAGCTGGCTGGTAGTAAGCGGTCTGACTAGCTATACTGCCTGATTGGTGGGAAGAGTCAACAGACCTGCTCCTAAGCCCAGCTGCAATTTGGTGGCTGCTCAAAGCATTTGACCATGGAGGTGATAGCACCTCTGCCTGCTTTTTCCAGCCCTATTCCTGCCTTGGTCCCAGCCTTGCCTCATGCCACGTAACCCAGCTCTGACTCCTGGCTACCAACTCCTGCTCTAACTACTAGGTCTGACTGCCCACCTCCTGGACAGTTAGTTGCTCTGGTATCATCTTCTTTCACCACCTCTCTTTACACCAAAGATTTTAATTACCAGGTTCCAAATCTGAGCGGTTGTTTTGGATCACCCTTTCCAGGTTGCTTTTGCTCTTTCTCTTACCTTCCCAGCAAATGTCCTTGCTTTTAAGCCCCACATACCGGTGTCAGTGATACGGGGCTAAGTAGTTGGGTCAATGACTGTCTACACTGACTTTAATTATTAAAGTTATTGAGCCAATATGTTTTGGATCAACAAACAGGGCTAACAGGTCAGCCATCCCAGCCTTGTAAATTGATTATTTTTCGACAGACTATATTAGGGTCAAGGGGATTGATTGAACTGCTCTCTGGATTCTTGGTGTAAACAACAGCTGACTGCAACCATCTGGCCAGCACTGGGCTCTTGTGATTCATTACTGTCAACAGGGCCAGACCTATGCCAACATCCTCCTTGAATGGAGAGCCAGGGCAGGAGGCCTGAAGGATCTGATATTAGAGGAGACCTTCACTACATGATAGTGACCAGGATCTAGTATTTCCTTCTAACCTGAAACTTTATCTTCTGGGTTCCCTTCATGTTTGGCCCTTCACACTGGGTCTGGCCAGACAAGACGTTCCGGGGGAACTTTATTATTAGGGCTGTCAATTAATCACAATTAATTCATGTGAGTAACTCAAAAAAATTAATCGCGATTTTAAGTTAATTGCGATTAAATCATAATGTTAAACAATAGAATACCAACTGAAATTCATTAAATATTTTTGGATATTTTTCTACATTTTCAAATATATCTATTTCAATTACAACACAGAATACAAAGTGTACAGTGCTTACTTTATATTTTTATTGCAAAAATTTGCACTGTAAAAATGATAAACAAAAGAAATAGTATTTTTCAATTCACCTCATACAAGTATTATAGTATAATCTCTTCATCATGAAAGTGCAGCTTACAAATGTAGAATTATGTACAAAAAACCCCTGCATTCAAAAATAAAATAATGTAAAAACTTTAAAGCTTACAAGTTCAAAGTCCTACTTCTTGTTCAGCCAATCGCTAAGAGAAACAAGTTTGTTTATCTCCCGTAAATGTAATGTTGCCCACTTCTTAGTGTCACCTGAAAGTGAGAACAGGCATTCGCATGGCATTGTTGTAGCTGGCGTGTCAAGATATTTACGTGCCAGATACGCTAAAGATTCATATGCCTCTTCATGCTTCGGCCATCATTCCAGAGGACATGCTTCCATGCTGATGACACTCATTAAAAAAATAATGTGTTAATTAAATTTGTGAGTGAACTCCTTGGGGGAGAATTGTGTCTCCTGCTCTGTTTTACCCACATTCTGCCATATATTTCATGTTATAGCAGTCTTGGATGGTGACCCAGCACATATTGTTCATTTTAAGAACACTTTCACTGCAAATTTGACAAAATGCAAAGAAGATAGCTACAGCACTTGACTCAAGATTTAAGAATCTGAAGTGCCTTCGAAAATCTGTGACGGATGAGGTGTGGAGCATGCTTTCAGAAGTCTTAAAAGAGCAACACTCTGATGCGGAAACTACAGAACCCGAACCACCAAAAAAGAAAATCAACCTTCTGTTGGTGGCATGTGACTCAGGCAATGAAAATGAACATGCGTCGGTCCACACTGCTTTGGATTGTTATCGAGCAGAACCCACCATCAGCATGGCCGCATGTCCTCTGGAATGGCGGCTGAAGCATGAAGGGACATATGAATCTTTAGTGCATCTGGCACATAAATATCTTGCAATGCCAGCTACAACAGTGCCATGCAAACACCTAATCTCACTTCCAAGTGACATTGTAAACAAGAAGCGGGCAGCATTATCTTCTGCAAATGTAAACAAACTTGTTTGTCTGAGAGATTGGCTGAACAAGAAGTAGGACTGAGTGGACTTGTAAGCTTTGAAGTTTTTACATTATTTTATTTTTGAATGCAGGGTTTTTTTGTACATAATTCTACATTTGTAAGTTGCACTTTCATGATAAAGAGAGTGCTCACTTTATGTTTATTACAAATATTTGCACTGTAAAAAACAAAAGAAATAGTATTTATCAATTCACCTAATACAAATGCTGTAGTGCAATGTACTTTTGTATTCTGTGTTGTAATGGAAATCAATATATTTGAAAATGTAGAAAACATGCAAAAATATTTAAATAAATGGTATTCTATTATAGTTTAACAGCGCAATTAATTGTGATTTTTTTTTAATCGCTTGACAACCCTATTTATTATCCATTAGCCTCTTGCTTCAGCATCCAAAATGGCTGTTCTACTAATGTTTCAGTGATGCAAACCAACTGGGTGCTGGACAATTTAAGCTTCTTCCACCCCCTAGGAATACCTTGGGGACAGCCATTGGAGGAGGGCTTGATAGGATTCCCTTCAAAACTCATCCACTCTGCGCCTGCTGACTGGCAACCGTAGAGCACCAGGACTATGGATGAAGCTCACCAGTCACTTCCCAGGTGAAACCTGGTCTCCAAAGCCAAGACTGTAAACCCCACTCCTGAGTGACTCTCATTTTCTTGAGAAACCCTGACACTACAGCCTGCCCTCCTTCCCTGGGGATTGACAGAGACTCTATTCCTGGTTCCATTGGTATTTGGTCAGTAACTTGAATAGGAGCCGGATCAGGCCCTGAGATAACAAATGAACTGACGTTTCCTGTACAGCACTACACAATTCACCCACTAGGTCATAGGGACAGCAACAGTAAAAGGCAGTTCCAAATGAGGTTGCTTGATGTCACCAAGTTATTGCTACTAAAAACCAGGAAAGAAATACGAAGTTAATGTTTACTAGCTCCTGAGAGAATGTATTTGTGTTGAGTTCAATGGAACTAGGGTGGTTTGCATCTTCTGAAAATCTGGCCCCCCGATCACATGCATGTCACCTTAAGCATTCAGATGTTGCACCCCATAACTCCTGTCTGTTCTTCTGGCTTCTCACCTACAGAGTTAGGATTCTGATCTGGATCTGATGTCTTCCAGAGTTGGAAGCTATTCAGGTAAAATGGTCTCACATGTAAATGCGAATAGTGAACAATGAATAGTGTAGTCAAAGAAGAGAAAAGAGGGATGGATGGACTGCCCCTAAAACTTCTTTTCAATACTTGGTGGATTTGTTATTGCTGATGTCGACAAGTCAAAACATTCATATGATCATTATTTTGTTTGATCTTAAAAGCATCCCACATCGCCCCCTAAAAATAGACTAATTTAATTGCCAGATTAGTCCTTCAAAGGTTGCTCTGACCTCCATGTGCATTTGTTTTCTAGTACATCTGACAATGGATTGTGCCGTCTGTGCAGCAATATATATTTAGAATGTAGCTGTCCATTTCTTTGTTAATCTTTGTGATGGTGTTTCAAATAGGTTCAAATTTTCCAATAGAATAATCTGAGCCAGGATTGGAATGAAATAAACAATAATAAAAGAAAGAGGAAATGAAAACACAGGCGAGATCTGTGAAACAATCTAAGTCATTTCAATAGTGGCTGTTGGCTAAATTCTGCTCTGCGTTATGCCAGGAGTTTGGTGAAACCTGCTTGAAGCTGGTGGACACGTCTAAAATTTCAAAATCTGCTCTGTGTGGACATTGAAGACTCCTAGCACTTCCTTTAAGAGAAGGGGTGCCTGGTTAATAATATCCCATTCTCCCCAGGTGAAGCACGTTGTACATTGGCTGTTTCCCACCACCTCAGAGGTAGCTGCAATTCACTGACACTTTATGTGTATATGGCTAAATGTTGTACAGCATGGAGGGGAGCAAAGAAGTGCATAAGTCCCCTCTGCCCCCCCCCCCAAACCAAATGAGATGTTGCAGCTCTCTGGAATACTCCGCTCTGCCCTGAACCTTCAGACGACTCATCCCTATGCCAACAAGCTGGGATTTTTGCCATGTTGGGGCATGAGCAAGAAGCAACCAGTCTGTAGCATGCTCCCCTAAAAACCTGTCAGACTCCCCCTGGAAATCCAGTCAAGAATAATTGTGCTAGCAGCATTATCTCCCCTTCTGTAACTTCTACCATCTCCAAGAGGAACATGTGTGATGGTGGAGGCTAGTGCCAGCGGAACAGCTACTGAGTGAGCCATGCTGTTGGGTCATGACTGAGACAAAGCACAGAGGCGTTGGTTCTCTATGCAGATCTATGTGGATCAGGAGCATGGACAAGGAGAAGGAAGGATGTCAGAGGGGGGTGGGGGTTCAGATCCAGCTGAGTTGGAAGCTGATTTTCCCCATATATCCTCTAGCTTTATGGAGTTCCTAGGACACATCCTCCACTCTGTCTGTGTGGCTACAACGCCGTCCCTACTGAAGGGGGAATGTCATGATAATTAACGGCAGAAGATGAACCTCGGAGAAATTTCTCAAGCACCTTTCTCTCCCTCTTGTAGGATTTTCCCTGGTAGGGAAATGTTAGCCCATAAATTGCTTTGAGATCCTTCAGAATTAAAGGTGCTGTGTAATGTCCTGTTCAGACATTGGTTCCAGAAGCCTCCTTTGTATGACTGTTTTCCAAGCAGACCCAGTCTGAAATTGACTCCTCATCTTGGCTATAAATACATTTAAAAAATAACCTGCCATAGATTATTATTCAGTGCTTGGCTTTCAGCATATGATAAAGTAATAGGTCATTTTCTTTGTATTTGGAGAGATGTTTCTTGGTATTCAACTGCAGAGCAATTCCTTCATGCATTTGAAATGTTGTCATTCTTTTTTTCTGGGCTCCTGTGAGGCTTTTCTAGTCAAGGATTTCCACAGCTCACTTTCTTCACCTGAGTTGCACCGGTTCTCCTCTGATACTTACTTGTGCTTGGAACACTGGAAGTTTAGATGCAGCATCCTGATCTCTTTGTTTCATATTTATTTATGGTGACTACCAGGGCTGACACTTTCTACCAGGGAAAAAAAACCTTTGTAAAACAAACAAAGTTAAATAGAGAAGTTGTGAAGAACAAGTGAGTGAATATCTGGGGATATTCACCTTTCTCTGTTTACTAGAACTGTTGATCCCTGTTCTTTGCATTCTGCATGGTGATGTTACACCACCTGGATGCTGGGTGGTGAGTCAGAGCAGTACCAAGGACTGCTCCCACTCTGTTGCAGTGGGCTTGGACCACACCTCTCTCCTCCTTGTCCATCTGTCTGACATACCCTACTCTGGGGGCTGTGAAGGGTGCCATGTATGGTCGTTCTGCTGGCCTAGCGTCTTATATCAGATGTATTCCCCAAGAGGGAGATCTGCTGGCTTTGCTGCCTTTATATCTCAAGTATTTAATTGGCCCCCATTACCATGGTATCTGAGCACCTCACAATCTCCAGTGTAAGGTTGGGAAGTACTATAACCCCATTTTACAGATGGGGAACTGAGGCCTAGTTCCTCACGGTTATTTAGGTGTCTAATTCCCATGGACTAAGCAACTTGCCCAGCGTCACACAGGAAGCTTGAAAGGCCTGGTCTACACTACGACTTTAATTCGGATTTAGCTGCCTTAATTCGAATTAACGCTTGACCCGTCCACACAACGAAGCCATTTAATTCGAATTAAAGGGCCCTTTAATTCGATTTCTGTACTCCACCCCGACGAGCGGAGTAGCGCCAAAATCGAATTTGTCAATTCGAATTAGCGTTAGTGTGGCCGCAATTCGATGTTATTGGCCTCCAGGAGCTATCCCACAGTGCACCATTGTGACCGCTCTGGCCAGCAATCTGAACTCGCATGCACTGGCCAGGTGGACAGGAAAAGCCCCGGGAACATTTGAATTTCATTTCCTGTTTGCACAGCGTGGAGAGCACAGGTGACCACAGAGAGCTCATCAGCACAGGTAACCATGCAGGCTGATAATCGAAAAAGAGCACCAGCATGGACCGTACAGGAGGTACTGGATTTGATCTCTATATGGGGAGAGGATTCAGTGCTAGCTGAACTGCGTTCGAAAAGACGAAATGCCAAAACTTATGAAAAAATTTCCAAGGGCATGATGGAGAGAGGCCACAACAGGGACACAGATCAGTGCCGCGTGAAAGTCAAGGAGCTCAGACAAGCCTATCAAAAAGCAAAGGAGGCAAACGGTCGCTCCGGGTCAGAGCCGCGGACATGCCGCTTCTACGCTGAGCTAAATGCATTTCTAGGGGGGGCCGCCACCACTACCCCACCTCTGACTGTGGATTCCGAGCTGGGGATAATCTCATCAGGTACACCTGATGATTCCGTGGAAGGGGAAGAGGAGGAGGAGGAGGACGAGCTGGCAGAGAGCACCCAGCTCTCCGTTCTCCCCAACAGCCAGGAACTGTTTCTCACCCTGACTGAAGTACCCTCCCAAGCCTCCCAAGCCAGCACCCAAGACCATGACCCCATGGAAGGGACCTCAGGTGAGTTTACCTTTTAAAATAGAAAACATGGTTTAAAAGCAAGCATTTTTAATGATTAATTTGCCCTGAGCACTTGGGATGCATTCGCAGCCAGTACAGCTACTGGAAAAGTCTGTTAACATGTCTGGGGATGGAGCGGAAATCCTCCAGGGACATCTCCATGAAGCTCTCCTGGAGGTACTCCAAAAGCCTTGCCACAAGGTTTCTGGGCAGTGCAGCCTTATTCCGTCCTCCATGGTAGGACACTTGACCACGCCATGCTAGTAGCAAGTAATCTGGTATCATTGCCTGACAGAGCCTGGCAGCGTATGGTCCCGGTGTTTGCTGGCATTCAAGCAACATCCGTTCTTTATCTTGCTGTGTAATCCTCAGGAGAGTGATATCGCTTAGGGTAACCTGGTTGAAATAAGGGAATTTAATTAAGGGGACTGAGGTGGCCGTTCCTACTGGGCTGTTTGCCTGTGGCTGAAAAGAAATCCTTCCCTGCATTTAGCCAAGTGCAAAGGGGGGGGGAGGATTGGCCCACAGCTTTTCGCGTTTTGCTAGCAGGGATCTTCCCTGATACCAGCCACGCGGTGGGGGGAGGGAGAAAGCACTCATCCCAGAGAATTCATGGCGGGTGGGGGGGGGGGGGTGTTAGTTTGGTTCCTGCAGGGATCTTCCCTGATACCAGCCACGCGGTGGGGGGAGGGAGAAAGCACTCATCCCAGAGAATTCATGGCGGGTGGGGGGGGAGTGTTAGTTTGGTTCCTGCAGGGATCTTCCCTGATACCAGCCACGCAGTGGGGGGAGGGAGAAAGCACTCATCCCAGAGAATTCATGGCGGGTGGGGGGGGGGTGTTAGTTTGGTTCCTGCAGGGATCTTCCCTGATACCAGCCACGCGGTGGGGGGAGGGAGAAAGCACTCATCCCAGAGAATTCATGGCGGGTGGGGGGGGGGGTGTTAGTTTGGTTCCTGCAGGGATCTTCCCTGATACCAGCCACGCGGTGGGGGGAGGGAGAAAGCACTCATCCCAGAGAATTGGAGGGGGGGGGGGGTGTTAACCTTCAGCAGCAGAAAACAAGCTAACAGGAAAACTACAGCACAACGGGCTTTGCTTGGTATGTGGGAAAGCAGGGCACAGAAGCCTAAAGACAGTGGCTTACCATGGCAGCATGCAAGGTGAATTCTGTTGCCCCGACCTGCGTCTGTGATCTCTAGCAGCAAAGCCACAGGCACTCAATATTAAGAGGCAAAATGCGACCTTGCACAGAAATCACATGTGCTATGTAATGTGAATAGTATACACCGTGAAAGAGTATAAGCATTGTTCTGAAAAATGTATCTTTTAAAAAAATTCTCTCCTTTTTTCACTCCCTCCAGCAGGTGCAAATGTTTCAAGCCTCCCTCCTCCTTCCCGAAGGCTATCCCAGATAAGGCGTCGTAAAAAAAAGACGAGAGAAGAGATGTTTTCCGAAATCATGCAATCCACCAGGAATGAAAGAGCTCATCTGAATGAGTGGAAGGAGACGGTTTGCAAGTATAGGAAAGAAGCCAGTGACCGTGAGGACAGGAGGGACCTACGTGAGGACATGAGGGACCAACGTGAGGACAGAAGGGACCAACGTGAGGAGAGGAGAGACGCTCGAGATGAGAGGTGGCGGCAGGAAGATCAGAGGAGTCGGGAAGCAACGCTGGGGCTGCTGCGTGAGCAAACAGACATGCTCCGGCGTCTGGTGGAGCTTCAGGAACGGCTGCTGGAGAACAGAGTGCCGCTACAGCCCCTGTATAACCCCCCTACCTCCTCACCATGTCCCATAGCCTCCACACCCAGACGTGTAAGAACACGGGGGGGGAGGCTCCGTACACCCTCCCATTCCACCCCAGTGGACAGCCCAAGCAAAAGGCTGCCATTTTTTTAACCTTTTTTTACTGGGCTTTTCCTTCCCGCAGATCCTCCTCCCAAACCCCACTCAGGTTCTGTGCCGCTACAGCCCCTGTATAACCCCCCTACCTCCTCACCATGTTCCATAGCCTCCACACCCAGATGTGTAAGAACACGGGGGGGAGGCTCCGTACACCCTCCCATTCCACCCCAGTGGACAGCCCAAGCAAAAGGCTGCCATTTTCTTAACCTTTTTTTACTGGGCTTTTCCTTCCCGCTGATCCTCCTCCCAAACCCCACTCAGGTTCTCTCCCTCTTTTTATAATCAATTAATAAAGAATAAATGATTTTTAAACAATGGTGACTTTATTTCCTTTGAAAGCAAGCTGGGGGAAGGGGGAGGGTGGGTTCCTTACAGAGAATGAGTCAATAAAGGGAGCGGGTTTTCAGGAAGGATAAACAAACATAAATTTCACACTGTAGCCTGGCCAGTCATGAAACTGGTTTTCAAAGCTTCCCTAATGCGCAGCGCTTCATCGTGTGCTCTTCTAATCGCCCTGGTGTCTGGCTGCGAGTAATCAGCAGCCAGGCGATTTGCCTCAGCCTCCCACCCTGCCATAAAGGTCTCCCCCTTGCTCTCACAGAGATTGTGAAGCACACAGCAAGCAGTAATAACAATGGGGATATTGGTTTGGCTGAGGTCTGAGCGAGTCAATAAGGATCGCCAGCGACCTTTTAAACGGCCAAATGCACATTCTACCACCATTCTGCACTTGCTCAGCCTGTAGTTGAACAACTCCTGACTCCTGTCCAGGCTGCCTGTGTATGGCTTCATGAGCCATGGCATTAAGGGGTAGGCTGGGTCCCCAAGAATAACAATTGGCATTTCAACATCCCCCACGGTTATTTTCTGGTCCGGAAAGTAAGTCCCTTGCTGCAGCCGTTTAAACAGATTGGTGTTCCTGAAGACGCGAGCGTCATGAACCCTTCCCGGCCAGCCCACATGGATGTTGGTGAAACGTCCCTTGTGATCCACAAGTGCTTGCAGCACCATTGAGAAGTACCCCTTGCGGTTTATGTACTGGGTACCCTGGTGCTCCGGTGCCAAGATAGGAATATGGGTTCCATCTATTGCCCCACCACAGTTAGGGAATCCCATTGCAGCAAAGCCATCCACTATGACCTGCACATTTCCCAGAGTCACTACCTTTCGTAGCAGCACCTCCGTGATTGCTTTGGCTACTTGCATCACAGCAGCCCCCACAGTAGATTTGCCCACTCCAAATTGATTCCCGACTGACCGGTAGCTGTCTGGCGTTGCAAGCTTCCACAGGGCTATCGCCACTCGCTTCTCAACTGTGAGGGCTGCTCTCATCTTGGTATTCTGGCGCTTCAGGGCAGGGGAAAGCAAGTCACAAAGTTCCAGGAAAGTGCCCTTACGCATGCGAAAGTTTCTCAGCCACTGGGAATCATCCCACACCTGCAACACTATGCGGTCCCACCAGTCTGTGCTTGTTTCCCGGGCCCAGAATCGGCGTTCAAAGCCTATAACCTGGCCCATTAACATCATAATCTCCAAAGCACCGGGGCCCGCGGTCTCAGAGAATTCTGTGTCCGTGTCCATGTCCTCATCACGCTGGTCGCTGCGCTGCAATCGCCGCCTCCTCCTCCTCGCCTCTTTTTTCTGGTCCTGTGTAAGCATAAACTCCACGAGAAAGCGCGAGGTGTTTATAATGTTCAAGACTGCGTTCTGGAGCACAACGGGATCCATGCTTGATGCAGAATGGAGTCTGCAGAGTTCACTCAGGAAAAAAGGCGCGAAATGGTTGTCTGCCGTTGCTTTCAGGGAGGGAGGGGGAGGCTGTACCCAGAACTACCTGCGACAATGTTTTTTGCCCCATCATGCACTGGGGTCTCAACCCAGAATTCCAAGGGGGGTGGAGACTGCGGGAACTATGGGATAGCTATGTAAAAGCTACCCACAATGCAACGCTCTGGAAATCGATGCTACTATGGTAGCTTGGACGCAAACCACCGAATTAATGGTGCCTAGTGTGGCCGAATACATTCGAATTTATAAAATCGGTTTCCTAAATTCGAATTATATAAATTCGAATTAATCCTGTAGTGTAGACATACCCTAACAGAGCAGAGAATTGAATACAGGTCTCCCAACTCTCAACCTAGTCCCCTAAACACTGAACCAGCCTTCTTGTCCAGATCAGTGCCAGTAAGACTTACTGGCACAAATGTTCACAGCAATGACATTTGAATTTCACCAGTATGAGAGCTTGTAGAATCTGAATCTACCATTCATACAGCCAAGAAAGGCTTGTGCATGGGTACAAAATGCTCCTGGACATCCTAGCCATATTTCACATACATGACTACAGTGTGAATGTTGCCTGAGTAAGGATTAAAGGAAGCATCTGATAAGAAACTCATAGAGGTTATAATGGGCTTGTTCACCCATCGTGTCCCTGTGGCTTTTAGGTCAGCACAGCTGACTATCCAGAAAGAGATTACACCTCAGATGAACGGGGGATTGTGTACTTTTTTTTTTTTTTTTTTTAAACTGCAAAGGAAGCAGCAATATTCCAAAGGTTCTGAAATTTACTGAGCTTGTATTGCCTGCAGTCAACTGCTGAGGACGAGATTGAATGATCTTAAGGAAATGTTCGTTACCTAAGGCTACGTACTTATTGCTTTTTCTGTTGGAAAATAAAAGTCAATGTGTGGTGTTTTTTTTTTTTTTTTTATGACACCCATTCCAGTTCCCCTTCCCCTCCCCGAGAACGCCACAGTGCCAAAAGGCTGCTCACTGGTCTGCAGCTATTGATTCTCTTCGGTTTCTATGCTTGACTTCATGGTATATTACCCGCTTATCTAATTCATGGCTTGCCTGCATGCACTGTTGCTGCCTGTGCCAGCCTGCTTGCTGGAAAAGTGTGCCAGCTAAACCTTGCTACCAGGGCTGGCTCTACCATTTTTGCCGCCCCAAGCAAAAAAAAAAAAAAAAAAAAAAGCCGCTCAGACTGCCGAAGCAAAAAAAATGCACCCGGACTGTGCCACCCCAAGAATGGACGGAATGCCGCCCCTTAGCCTGTGCCGCCCCAGGCACGTGCTTCCTCCGCTGGTGCCTGGAGCCGGCCCTGCTTGCTCCATAGCCATGTTTGTAGGAATCAGTAGTTTCTGCAGCAAGCTGCTCTCTTCTTTTTCTATCTGTCTGGTATCTCTGTCGCTGGACTGCTGACCGTCAGGAGCACCTACCAGGGGATAGATGGAATGTCACACTGGTAGCTCCTGAGGAGCCTAATGGCCTTTTGTACACACCCTTGCTATTCCGTACAAGATCAGAACAGCAAGTGCTGCAATACTGGGCCTGATCCAGTGGTCCCTGCAGACAATGGGAAGACTCTTCATTCCAATTAGCACTCTATAGGACTTGCTGTGTGTGGTTGTCCTCAGATATTTCTGGTTGGGACTAGAAAGAGCAGGAATCTCACAAGAAAGATTCTTATCACAATGGTTAGAATCCAGATGTGCAGATTTAAGAGGTTTGGATAAAACCTGGGAACGCATCAGCGCTTGTAGCTCGGCAAGAGCTAATGGCTGGAGGTTGAAGCAAGACAAATTCAGACTTGAGAGGAGATATACATTTTTGCCAGTGAGGGTAATTAATTATAGGAACAATTAACCAAGGGATGTGGTAGATTCTCCATCTGCAGTCTTTAAATCAAGATCGGACAACTTTCTAAAAAAAAAAAAAAAAAATCTAGATATCCACAATTGGTCTTGAAGCAGGAATTACTCGGGGGAGGTTCTCTGGCCTAAGTTATACGGGAGGTCAGGCTTGATAATCATAATGGTCCTTTCTGGCCTGGGATTCTATGAACTCAACCTGAATTCCAGACTTTGAGGTTTGCTCTTCAGTAGGATGTACCTTAATTATTTCATTGTTTGTTTACACTACAGAAATACCTGTGCTATAAGTCAGTCCTCCAGGAAGTGTAGGAAATGTGGCATCTCTGTACATTCTCACCGCAGTCATTTGATTTTTCCTATGAGCCATATAGAAAAAACAAAGGCAACAGGACAGGTTTAGTCACAGGCTACAGCTAGAGAACAGGCGGAAGATGTGTTATTTTATTAAAAATGGAAACCATCTATACCAATAAAGTGTTTCTTAACACCAGTCTTGCTTGTCAATAAGGTACTGCAACACGCAGGACCCCATTGTGCTAGGCACTGAAGAAAACCGCATAAGAGGCAGAAGTGCTTACAGTCTAAATAGACAAGACAGATAAGTAAGCGGGGGGGAAGAAAGGGATAGCACAGAAGGAGGGAACAGAGTGATGGTTTGCACGCATCATGTGAGTGCCATTTAAAAAAAATCTTTGGAGTTTAGTTAGGAGGGGAATTAGTTAAACAGAAAGGGGAGCATGAAGTGCAGTGGTAGTGAGCTCAAGTGAAGAGACTGTGAAAGGGGATGAGAGGTGGCTGGAGCAACCAACCAATCAGCACAAGGGAGCGAATGGCCAGCATGGAACCTGTCTGATGACATCATCAGCATCTGACAGCCCCTTCTCCAGCTTCTGTGCCTGCTATACTGGGTTGCGTTTCCCCAGCCAAGCAGCTGGCTGCTCCCTGGAAATTTTCTTCCCAAAGCCCAGATGGGTTTGGGGAGGGGAGATGCTGCATAGGTTGCAATGCTCTCTGGTGGGAAAGTGGTGGGGGTCACTGACTGTGAACCTTCATTGCCAACAAACCATCCCACTCAGTAATATTTTTAACCAGAGAGAAGAGCTTTTGCTTGATTTTTGTCACACTCAGTATTGTTTTATGGACATACAGGTTACATTTTGGGTTTAATGTTGCTTTACCAGCCTTGAAGTGGTATTTGCAAACACTTTGCTGGATCATTTGCAGATAGGGTGACCAGACAGCAAGTGTGAACAATCGGGACAGGGGGTGGGGGGTAATAGGAGCCTATATAAGAAAGACCCAAAAAATCAGGACTGTCCCTATAAAATTGGGACATCTTCACCCTATTTGCAGATCACGTAGTTTCACCTCCACTTGCGAAAGTTCCTCTGCCACATTCATAGTTTTATAACTTCTACATCAGGCTGAGACAGATGGAAGTATGTCAGGAGGACTGATTGTGGAGTCTTCTTGCTTGAGTGGTCACCCACAGCAGCATCACCAGTGGTTATGCTCTCTCCCCAGCCCTGGAAAGAATCAACACCAGACTCAAGTCCATTTCAGGCTCTTGCCTCAGGGTACAACTTACTGAGGAAGCACAAAACTTATGAGTACTATCAAAACAAAGCAAATTTCCTGCCCACGACCTACCCCCTGCAGGATTACATTCCACAGATGTATGTCTGCCTGGGACTCAAGGCCGACATACATGTGCCCTTTCTCTGTGCCCTTCTCCTGCCTAGACTGCTCTCTACAGGATTACACTCCCCAGGCCTAAGACCATATGTAAACACGGTTTTCCCCCTGACCTAGGCACTCCTGTAGGAGCCTACCTGCTCCCTACAGCTCTCCTTCAACTGAACTATTTGCTGGCTTTTATGAGGACCACAGGGCTAGAGTCACAAAGGAGATTTAGGAATTGCAACACCTAACTTCTAGCACCCTTCCACCTAGTGGAATTATCAGCCCTGAGCTAGGCACCCAGGCTCCTTATGCATTATGTGGGGAGTGTTAGGCATCTCAGTACTGTTGTGAAACTAGCCCCAGGTGATCTTCAAGCATCACCTGGTCACTGACCTCACAGCATTAGCTAGGAGGCAGCTGATTACTCACAGGTGGAGCTGGGCCCAGCTCCCCTTAAGGGCCAGCCGTCCTATGACATATGCTGGGTATTGTATGGCCACAGGATGGCCAGAGATAATGCTACTCCCTAAGTTCCAGTTCTGGCATTGGCTTGCTGAGTGGTCTTGGGATCTACCGAGGGTCTTAGGTGTTGCAACGCTGAGCGTCACTGTGCTTAGAAGCAGTTTCTCCTCCCTTGGTGTTCACACCTCAACTGCTAGCAGAGCACCTCACCCTCCCTGACTGAACTAACCTCGTTATCTCCATACTGATTTATACCTGCCTCTGGAGATTTCCATTACTTGCATCTGAAGAAGTGAGGTTCTTACCCACGAAAGCTTATGCTCCCAATACTTCTGTTAGTCTTAAAGGTGCCACAGGACCCTCTGTTGCTTTTTACAGATTCAGACTAACACGGCTACCCCTCTGATACTGTGCTTAGAAAAATCACTGCACTCCACGAAGCTGAGTTAGGTGCCTAGGCTCCCTAGGCAATGAACAGGGAGAGACAGGCGCCTAAGAATGTGAGCCACAAGTGTTAGCCTGCTAGAACCACCTAAGATTGCCAGTGGAACATGCTGACAAGAGGGGTGTGTGCTAAGCCCAGGGCCGTCCCTAGCTACTCTGGGGCCGTATGCAGCACCCCCCCCCGGAGGGGGGGCAGGCCTCTGCGGTGGGCAGGCTGGCCCCAGGTCTCCACGAGGGGGGGACTGGCTTAGGAGGTGGGGGGAACCGCCCCCCAGCACTCACCGGCAGCGCGGCTGGGGCCGGGTCACTGCACTTCCCGCTGCCGGTGAGTGCAGATCCGGCCCTGCTGCACTCCTCAGGGGTGGAAAGGTGCGGGGCTGGGCAGAGCGGGCAGGCAGGGGCGGAGCAGGGGGGCTTTGGGGAAGGGGTGGAGTGGGGGCAGGGCTGGAGCAGGAAGAAACAGGGCTGGGGCAGAGCAGGTGCCATGAGGAAGAGGTGGGGCAGGGGCTGGAGCAGCACGCAGCTGCACAGGGCACCAGGAAATTTGGTGCCCCAAATTTCCTGGTGCCCTACACAGCTGCGTACTTTGCATATGGGTAGGGACAGCCCTGGCTAAGCCCCGCCCCTCTCTCTCTCCAAGTTAGGCACCTAAACCTAAGCTGCAGGGAGGGGCCTATGTCAGCTTAGTGATTCATGAAGGGGAACCCATCTCCTGGAGTCAGATGGGATCAGGCACCTAAGCTGCTTTTTGAGGGAATGAGTTGGGGTCTGCTCAATTCATACAGAACGGCTGGAGGAGGAGCCCACCTTATCACTTTTAGCTCAGTGGTTAGAGCCCTTACCTGGGATGTGGGAGACCCAGGTTCAATTCCCTCCTTTCTGCTGGAGGAGAAAAGGATCAGGGGTCACTCACTCCTCAGAAAAGTGTTCTAACCACTGAGCTATGGGATATTCTGATGCGGTCCCTCCCTCAGTCTCCCTAGTGGTGTTGCATTCTGGCTTAATAATAGAGCAACGGGAGCTGTTGAACTGGATGTCAGGATACCCAGCTCCTGAACCCAGGTCCATGAACTGCTGCCACGTCCACAACACCACGCAGCAACTCGTGGCAGGGACATGCAGTGGCACATTGCCACCCCCCGGTTTGCTGCTTGACTTGTACTGAGCATGCTCAATAACACTGCCAAAGCCAGTTGCCCTCACTCTGCCACTCCACTATCAGCAGGCACGGGTCATCTCTGCAGCTCTGCCAGTGACTGGAGAACTGGGGGCCCTCAGGCCTTATGCTCCACTAAAGATACCACCCACAGGGACCTGACAGGAGGAGCTCTAGAGTCCCTGATTAGATGGTTGTAATAGGGTCACACTCATCTCTCACAAGCACGGCCTGGCCACGTGCATGTGCCTGCACTCTCTCTCTGCTTGTGGTGGATCTTCGGTGAATCAGCTCTTCGGCCAAGTCCTAGACAGTCTGATCCAGGGGGAAGGGTTTGGGCCTGGAAGCCAAAGTGCACAGAGGCCAGGGGAGTAGAAAAAAGCCTTCAGCTTGGTAGGGCTGAGAGAGATCTGCCAAGGCAGGGAAGAGCTGCTGCGAGCAGACGCTGGGAAGAAGAAAAGAGCACTCCAACTAGGAAAGGCTGGAAGTGGCCTGCTCAAAGCAGGGAATTGAGCTGAACTTTGTAGACTTTATTGTGGGACTTTTTTCTTTTGAACTTTATGAGACCCGAATGAGGGGTGTTTAGACAGAAAGAAGCCAGTGTGCGGCATTTATTGAGGAGCCCCAAAAAGGGAAAACTCAGGCATGGTGCTACAGAGCTACCCCTGGCCCTGAGAGGGCACTGAAGATGCAGCTGAACTGACCCTGTAACACACATATTAACTTAAGATTTAAGAGTCAGTGCCTAGGCACAGAGTCCAGTGCTGGGGAATGGCCACTCCCCATCGTGACCACTGGCATTTGCAATGAATGTGCAGATTGCTGTGTAGGTTAATGCCACCCCTTGCTGCGTGAACTCCTTCTGTGTGGCTTTCGACTTGCATGGACGAGGAAGGAGTGCGCAGCTGCAAGGATGGTGCCAAAGGCAATATGGCCCCCTGCTGGTGCTGTCTCCAGAGGGAGTCTGAAAGGACCACAGAATGGCAGGTCCTCAAATATCCTGAGGATGAATGGGCTCGGGGCCAGGATGCCCCATGACTCCTTTGTTTCCAAAAAATTAAATAATCAGTCCCTTGCTCCCTCCATGCCTCTGGCAGCATAGAGGGAATCAGAGTGGAAGTTAGAGCAGTCTTCTGGCTATTCTAACTTCTGGAGGCAGGGGGTATGGAGGTCTCCTCCACAACTCCAGAATGCAGGCAGTACAAAAGTGGATTAAAGTCACTTCAGCTCCCACATCGTACGTCCCTGTCCCAAGTTCAGGAATGAATTAACTGAGACTCAAGCCCCATCAATCTGGTGCACGCTTTTTTTTTTTTTTTTGCGCAATACATTTTCCCCACACAGAATTTATTTCCTAAAAATGAGCTAATTTTTGTAAGTACCTCTCAGGAGTAACTCTGAAATCTTTCAAGCTGTGGTTCTTGTGTGACTATTTATAAACAAAATATTTCTGGCAGGCAGCAGATTGTGGAAAACCTTCTAAGAGTCATTGCTGAGTTTCTGAGATGACGTTTTAAAAAACCTACAAAATAGTCATTCTTCAAATGTATTGAATTGCAAATCGCATCCAAATTTGTCTCAGTTCTTTTCCTTCCCTCTCCCTCTCTCCCCTCCGCCTCTGCCCCCACCCCAGCCACCATGGTAGACTCCACCACTGCTTTCCCTGGAAATACATAAGCAGATTTGAGGCATTGGGATTTTTAGTTATATGGGGCCAAGTTTTAGTCTTTTTGCTGCTAGAAGGTGCTGGTTACATAAAAAGAACAAAGAAAAGATCTATCCACAGTTATATTGAGAAGGGACATAAAACCAGTTGGTCAGATCCATAAGCACAAAGGACAGGAACGGACCTCTTGGTCATCGAATTCAATCCTCTGCTTTTGCAGGCAACTCAAGAGAATCCTCTTCATAAACTTACTAAGCACCATTTTAAACCAGTTAGGTTTCTTGCTCCCACTCCTTCTTGTGGGAGGCTGTTCCAGAACCTGACTCCTTTGATGCTTAGAAACCTCCTTCTAATTTTCAGCCAAAATTTACTCATGGCTAGTTTACACCCTTTGTCCTTGTGCCAACATTGTTCTTTAGCTTAAAGAGCAATTCTCACTCCCTGGTGTTTACCCCTCGGATGTATTTAGAGAGCATTCCTATCCCCTCTCAGCCTGCATTTTCCTAATATGGCAACAGTATGTTCCTATCAAACGCATCATTTAAAAGAAATTTTCCTGGTTAAAAATAAATAAAGTGAAGGAGAAAAAAACCCCAAAGAATCTTCTTTCACAGTTTCCACCAGGAGAACAGCCCATCTTTCTTCCGAAATTTCCATTTGCTTCTAAGAGGAAATACCTCACACTTCTGATCTGATTTTCTGCAGGGATTGCAGTATCCAGGTTTGGTTGCTTTGATAGTTGAAATGCAGCCCTACTTTTCCACTGAACTTAATCTCCATTACTATTTTTCTGGGGAAGCGACACACAAAGTGCCTGGGGAAATGTCGGAAGGAAAAGAACAATAAGAAATACGTTTGAATCATATCTCGGTCTTGATTCCCAGTGTAAAGACAGGTGACTTTTTCATCTGCCCCATAGATTGCTTAGTTCTTATTCACAAACAGAAACACAATGTCTTGAAGGCAGCGATGAGCTGGGATTGTTGTCATACAGGAAATCAGATTAAAAACAAAAGACCTTTCACACAGACATATATAATGCCAAGTAGAAAGACAAGGTCATTCAGACACAATTTATCATAGGGCCAAATCCTGATTTCTTTATAAGTCTTAATTCAGTTCTTACTCAGGCAGACTTGTAAGGACTGTGTTAAAACTGAGTGAAGACATCAGGATTCTATCCATTCGGAGGAGCAGAAAACCTGGGACTGGATTTTCTGGTCTTTCACCCATTGTATGCAGTGTAACGCAACTGATGTCAGTGGAGTTGCCCTTGATTGGAAAACATGCCCCATAGTGATGGAGTCACCTGGAATGGCTGCTTGAGAGCAGTGTAGGGTGCTCCTTCTCATTCCTGGGGGGATGGGGAATGTGGGGAGGGCAGGACATACTGTTTCTATAATGATCCCAGTGCCTGTTCACTCAGGGAGCAAGGAAGTTTGGGTCCTCCTGTGGGATGATGGATAAAGATCAAGCTTCAGGAGGGACATATATTGTGTGACTGGAGGCACAGGGCTTGATTCTGGGCTATGTTCAGATGGCGGGGGCTGCAGGGAGCCACTTGCAGCTCCCTGATACAGGGCTGCCTGCTTCCAGAACAACTTAGGGCTGCATTGGTGTAGCTCTGCCTTACACAATTGTGGGTCCCTTGTGGCTGGAGGATCAGACAGAGCAGAGAGGTACTTCATCGTGCTCCCTCTCCTTGTCCTGCCCAGGCCCATCTCTGGAACTCCCTCTCCTTCTCTTTAATGATGGGGGGATGGGGCAGGAGGTAGCAAGGCTGCCTATGCCAGATTGTTCCCCTGTCCAGGGGGAATTCTTCACTGACTGTTTAAGGCCACTTTGTGCCACTTATTTATTATTATGGTAACACCTAGGTGCCCTATCAGGGACCAGGACCCTGTTGTGCTAGGCCTGTACAAACACAGCACAAAAAGACAGTTCCCTCCCCAAAGAGCTCACAGTCTAAAGTGGACTGGAGAATCTGGCCCTTAGGGTGTAAGGTCGCTCCTGGAGGGGAGAAAACCATGTGGTGCAGGGGCTCGGTGAGTGTAGTGTTGTGTATTGCGGTATAGCACAAATCCCGGGTTATAAACACAGACTGCAGACCCTTGGAGCCATGACGGCTGACTGACTCTGCATTGCATAGACAGAGGAGAAAAACATAGTAACCACACTCTATAAACGTCAGATTCAACATACGCAACCGCTTAAGCAACTATAATGGCAAATTCACGTTAACAGATTCAGCACTCAGCTCCATACATTCAAATACATCACATCTATCCCCCTTGCCCCCAATGAAATGAGTACACAACTTCAGAAGTGTTTGTCATCCAGTTACAAGTCAAGTCCTTCAGGTGGCTTGCGTTTTCTTTCTGGATAGCGTCTGCCAAGATTTTGAACACTTCCCTTAGCAAGGGCTGTGTCTGCAGCAATGTCTGACTTAGATGTTCCCTCAGAAGATGCTGGTTGTTCAGCACAGCTGCTTTCTGGTCTGATGTTATTGGCTGTTGTGTCAAGCTGGGGCATGAATGCACAGGCTGAATGCACTAACAATTGCCGGAAGCTATGTACTGGGTCCCCAATAATCACGTACCTGCACTGTTTGACCTACTTGTAGCTGACGCGGTGCACTGATCTCTCTCACCATAGTTTGACTTATTTGACAATTTCTGACTTGTAGATGTAGATCTGGCTTTAACAAGTCCAAGTGTGACTTGAGATTTCGGCCCATAAACAGCATTGCAGATGTTTGGTTGATCGTGGCATGTACCGCATTTTGATATGCTGGCCACAAGTGTGATAGCTTCTGCTGTAATGACTTCTTTCCCCTGTCATGGATTGCAGGACTTGCTTAAAAGTTTGTACAAACCTTTCAACCAAGCTGTCAGGGTTCCCTCCTCACTCTGAACTCTGGGGTACAGATGTGGGGACCCGCATGAAAGACCCCCTAAGCTTATTTCTACCATCTTAGGTTAAAAACTCCCCAAGGCACAAATCCTTCCTTGTACCTTGGATTAGGTAACGCTGCCACCATCAAGTAATTTAAACAAACATTTAGGGAGGGCCACTTGGAGCCCTACCTTCCCCAAATATCCCCCCCCCCCCCAAGCCTCTACACTCCTTTTCCTGGGCAGGCTTGAGAATAATCCCCCAAGCCCTTACACCCCCTTTCCTGGGGAGGCTTGAGAATATATCCTCACCGATTGGTACAGGTGAACACAGACCCAAACCCTTGGATCTTAAAACAATGAAAAACCAATCAGGTTCTTAAAAGAAGAATTTTAATTAAAGAAAAAAGATGAAAGGAGTACCTCTGTAAAATTAGAATGGAAGATAATCTCACAGGCAATCAGATTCAAAACACAGAGGGTTTTCCTCTGGGCAAAAAACTTTAAAGTTACAAAAAGAAAACCAGGAATACCCTCCCTCTCAGCACAGAGAAAATTCACAAGCCAAAATAAAAGTAAATCTAACGTATTTCCTTGCTAAATACTTACTAACTCTATAGGAGTTGGATTGCTTGCTTCTTTGATCTTGCTCTGGCCAAAGCCACAGAACAGACAGACAAAGAACAGACAAAACAAAGGCTTTTTCCCCTCCCCAGATTTGAAAGTATCTTGTCCCCTTATTGGTCCTTTGGGTCAGGTGCCAGCTAGGTTACCTGAGCTTCTAACCCTTTACAGGTAAAAGGATTTTGTGCCTCTGGCCAGGAGGGATTTTATAGTACTGTATACAGGAAAGTTGTTACCCTTCCCTTTATATTTATGGCACAAGCCAATTGTGGCTGGGTGATTTGGTGCTGAGGTAATTGTCACCGAGTCACAGGTATGATGCTCTGGAACTGCTCTGTGTGAAGCCAGACAGGACTCTGGGGCAGTGTCACTCACCTCAGGGCATGCTGCCCAGGGCAATGTTCCTCTTCGGCTATGGCCTTCCTGGGTCTGACCTCAGAGCATTCAGCACCCCTGTTCTCACTGTGCACCTCCCGCACCGGGTCCCTCTGGACGGGACCCCTGGGGAAGCCAGAGGGGCCTTGCACCCCAACTCCACAGTCAGCAGTGACTCTCAGCCAGTGTGTAAAACAGAAGGTTTATTAGTCGACTGGAACACAGAGTAGAATTGAGCTTGTTAGAACAGAAAACAGGACCAATCAGCAAAGTCCATCTTGGGGGGGACCCAGGGCCTGGTGCCCCCTGGGCGCTTCCTCCGACACCCAACAGGAGACTGACTCGCTTCCAGCATCCTGACCTCTGACACCTTGGTGCCCCTCCTCCCGGCCTTTGTCTTGCTTCCCAGGCAAAGTGTCACCTGGTCACATCCCCCTCCTGGTTCTCAGGTTCCAAAGGGCATCGGCCATCGCTTACGTGCAGGCAGCTGGTGCAGCCTCACCTGCCCCTGAGGGTCTCAGCAAAGGTCACGCACCCTTATTCCCACCACTTACGCATTGGCATAATACACAGGGATACTGAAGTACACACAGCATTCATGCAAAACAGTAAGACTCTTACAGACTCACGTACAACATAACAAGGGGGAAAACCCCACCTTGTCACAGTAACAGGTCAAACATTTTTCCTCATGAATCACTGAAACTCTTCTGAAGACCATTGTCACTCGCAACTTGCTCTGGCAGTGCAGTTCTTGCAAACAAACTTCAAAGTTTTTCTACTGTCTGTGCAGCTATGGTGGTTCTTATGCAAAAAAAATTCTGGCCATCTGGAGTGTACATCCATGTCATTCCTAAAAATGGTCCTGCAAAAATCAACATGCAGATGTTGCCAGGGAGCTGATGGCCATTTCCAGAGGTGTAATGGTGCTGGTTTAGGCATGCACTGTACCTGTTGGCATCCCAAACATTCCTTAGCAAGCTGCTGTATTTGTTGGTCAATGTCTGGCCATCATACAAAACTTCTGGCAAAAGCCTTCATTTTTACTACCCCTAGGTGACCTACATGGAGCTCTTCTAATACTTTTGTGTGCAGTTTACCAGGTATAACAACACAAATTCTTCACATGATACACCTTTGATGTATGGGAAGCACCTTTGCATGTGTAAAAGGGTGCCAGATTAGGGCTGTCAGTGTATTTCCAACCCTTCACGGTGGCTGCATAATCCTGAACTAGTGTGGGATCCCTCTTGGTTTCTTGCTCAAACTACAAGTCACTGGGGCACACTCAATCTGAAACAAATTGACAAATTCAATAGATTCTGTCTCTGTTACAGGTGGTCCTTCAACTAGCACGAGCAGGTGGGAGAGCTCACCTGCATTTGTATGGGCTTTTGTTATTTTGAACTCAATGTCACAGATGTAACCAGGTAAGAAGAGAGTCTAGCATTGCATACATGCTGCCCTTGTCACAGAAACTCCCTTCCTCAGATGAAGGATTGCTGCTAGGGGTTGGTGGTCTGTGACAATGATGAATTTTCTCCCATATAGATACTCGTTGAATTTCTTCACACTCTGTGGCGGGGTGAGGACTCACCAGCATGTCGCCTCCTGCTGGTCGTCCTGGGGATTAGCGCTTCCAGCCCGGAGCGCCCTCTGCAGGCCCGTGTCTCGCCTGCCGCTGGCCCCGTGTCCTTCCCAGACCCCGGTGCCCTTTACAGCAAGGTTCTGCTCCTGACAGTAACCCAAAATCTGGGTCTCCCCACCCAGGGGAACCCCCAACCCTCTAGCCCCACCTTGCCTCAGTGGCTACTGCCAGTCTCCATCTAGCCCCCGCTCACTGGGGCAGACTGCAGTCTGTAAACCACTCATCATCGGCAAGGAGGGTTAGGATCTGTTGCCTTTGCGTGTCTCTGGGCTGCCCCCCCTGCAGCCCCAGTACCTTTTTGCAAGGCCTGCAGCCTGGGGTTTTACTAGGCTGGAGATCCCCAGCTCCCTCTGCCCTTCCCCAACATTGCTCCACCTCAGGTACCCTTCCCAGCTCCCAGGCAGCCAGGTCCTTCCCTCTCAGGAAGCTAGAGAGAGAGTGTCTCTCAGTTTCCGGCCCTCCGCCCTCTTATAGGGCCAGCTGTGGTCTGATTGGGGCTGGCCCCACCTGTGGCTGCTTCCCCCAATCAGCCCAGCTTTTCCGCTGCCACAGCCCTCTCCCAGGGCTGTTTTAAGCCCTTCAGGGCAGGAGCGGGGTGACCACCTGCTACACACCCCATACCAGACTTAAAGTCTCCTTGTCTATTTGTGCATAATTATGGTCTGCCACTGTGAGAGATCTTGAGGCAAATGCTATAGGTCTCTCACTGCCATCTGGCATTGTGTGCAATATAACTGCCCCAGTTCCATGTGAGAAGGCATCTTATGCTAAAGGATGGGTTAAAGTGTGTCTGTCTGTCTGACACTGTCTGAGGTGACCAATTATTTTGCTTCCAGGAAAGGTTTTTGACACTCATGTGACCAAACCCACTTTTGACCTGTCCGTGACTTTTACTAAAAATATCTGTGACAAAATGGGGATCTGCGGGTCCCCACACTGCCTGAAGTGGGGCAGCTGCGCAGGGACTAAAACCCACTTTCAGCAGCTGGGGGCTGTGGGGTACCCCTGCTGCCTGCAGCTCCAGGGGTCCCCCGCTGCCCACGGGGGCCAAGAGCTGCGGGGTACCTGTCGCCCACCCCTCTGGGGGCCTATGGCAGCAGGGAGCTCAGAGGTTCACCCGCGGCAGCCAGGAGCTCGGGGGTTCCCCGCTGCCCACAGTGGCCAGGAGCTGGGGGTTCCCCCACCGCCTGTTGCTCCGGGGGTCCCTGCTACCCACAGCGGCCAGGAGCTCGGGGGTTCCCCGCTCCCTGCGCTGGCTGGGAGCTTCGGGGGCCGCCAGAGGCGGCGGGAGTACTCCACAGCTCCCTGCCCCTGTGAGCGGCGGGGGACCCTGCAGTTCCCGACCACCACAGGCTGAAGTCACGGAGGTCACTGGAAGTCACGGATTCCGTGACTTCTGCAACCTCCATGACAAAACTGTAGCCTTCGTATTACTAATGGAACAGGTCCTAAACTCAGGTTCCCTCTATATCAGTGTTTCCCAAATGGTAGGTCCCAACCCACTTATGGGTCATGTGAAGGGTCTAAAGGGGTCACTTGTGCCCTGGAGGTGCTCACTCCTACCCCCACATTCTCACTTCTCTTGAGCAGCAGGCAGAGGCATGGGGAGCAGAATCCAGACAGCAGCAGTCCTGAAGAAGCGCCACAGGAGCACACTGGATGTAGGGACAGGCTGCTGACTGTCTGCTCACTGGCTCCAGCCGCTTCCTCCACACTGCTGTTGCTGCTTGGATCCCACTCCCAGTTCCCCTCGGCAGCAGGTAGCAAGTTGGGGAGCAGGATCTGGACAGCAGCAGCGTGAAGTAAGCGACCGGAGTCAGTGAGCATACAGTCACCAGTCTGGCAGTAATCATGGCCCACCTGCAGGGAGAGAGGGGCAGGGCTGGGAGAGTGAGAACAAGGAGGCTGGGGGAGCTGATCAGTGGTGTGGGGGACAAAGTGGATTGCAAATGCAGTACAGCTGTGATCTAGCAATTAGCGTAAAGGACTGAAAGCCAAGAAAGTTACAACTCTTGGAAAAGTTCACTGTTGTATTGATGAAGGTCCTCCTGAATAAGGTGATTGTTGTAGACATCAGGAATCAAGAGGCAGGACCTATTGATTTCAGCCCCACTGTAATCTCTGCAATGTGTGTGTACAGCATAATCAATATGAATCACCAATTAACAAAATCCAACATTGGCAAAAAGTCAATATGGAAAAACTCCCTCCAGCCAGCATATAAAAACTCTGATTCAAAACACCATCTTCAAGCAAAGGCATGAGTAAATCTGCCCAGAAAGTCAATAAAGCTGAGTTTTCCCAGATCAGATAGGAAGCAAGTTCTAGAGCTGAGGGCTTATATACAAGGAGAAATTGACCAGAATAGCTATTGCAGAGTAAGCTATATATAATGTTTGTAGGTTTCTGAGACAAGGAAGGTTCTGTCACCCTGGAGGCACAGAAGAGGCCTCGATGTCAATGTTAAGGGTATCTATTTCCACCCTGTGACTGGGAGCTCTGTGGACCCTTTTTATCATCCACATTGTTAATGCAGGGGGAGGAGTCTGTTGTTTTTTCTCTTTGTCCATGTGGTCAGGATTCAGCATCTCCAACTGGCTCTGGATCATTTTGAGCAGCACAGCCCCACTCTGCATCACAGCTGGCTCGTGGGTGGCCAACCTGGTAATCAGAGTCAGAGTCCAGAGTCATGAGACAGGAGCCAAAAGTCAGCTGCATGAGGATACTGGGAAGTCAGAAACAGAAGATAAGCTGGAGATCAGAATCACAAGGTGGGAACCAGTGTCAGGCTGGGTCAGGATACCAGGGGGTCAGAGGCAGGAGACAAACTGGAGATTGGGAAGCACAGGTCAGATGCCAGAAGTCAAGCCAGATCAGGATGCCACAAAATCAAGCTGGGGTAGCAACAGAATGGAGAACAGAAATTCCGGCAGTTTCCTATTCTTGCTGCTGGCTTAAGTAGGGCCAGCGGGCCAATCAGCTGCTGTGGACTCTGACAATCAGTGCTTAGGGGGACTGGGCCTCTCACTGGGGCTGGGCTTTGTGGGTCCCAGGTAAGCTATTGTTAGCATTTTGCCAGGTGGAAGATTAGAGCACGGCTTCTCCCATGAGCCTTACAGGCTCAGGTTTGAGACCCATTAGTTGTGATGATCTGCTTGTATCAGGCAGATACAAATTTAGCACCAGTTGATACTGTGGAATGCACCAGGCCCCAGTTAACACAGAGCTCATCTGGAAAGTGATGAATTGAGCAAAGAGACCAAAATCTCAGTAGGTGATAATTCTATGATGATATCAGCATTTATCATTCAACAGTAAAATCATATCTGTCTTGATGACCAGCTTGTGATTCTATTACCTAGTCTGACATGACAGTAAGCTAAATTAGAGACCTGGTAGGAAAATTATTTCCCCGCCCCTGAAATATTTTAATGAAAATGACAGTTCTTTTGTTTGTGATTAAATGTTTCAAGTTTTATGCAGATGATACAAAACTACTCAAGATAACTAAGTCCCAAGCAGACTACAAAGAGCTACACAAGGATATCACAAAACTGGGTGACTGGGCAACAAAATGGCAGATAAAAACAATGAGGAGTCAGGTGGCACTTTAAAGACTAACAGATTTATTTGGGCATAAGCTTTCGTGGGTAAAAACCCACTTCTTCTTCAGATGCAGGTAAAATGGCAGATGAACTTCAATGTTGATAAATGCAAAGTAATACACATTGGAAAACATAATCCCAACTATACACATAAAATGATGGGGTCTAAATTAGCTGTTACCACTCAAGAAAGAGATCTTGGAATCATTGTGGCGAGTTCTCTGAAAACATCCACTCAATGTGCAGCAGCAGTCAAAAAAGCAAACAGAATGTTGGGAATCATTAAGAAAGGGATAGATAATAAGACAGAAAATATCATATTGCCTCTATATAAATCTATGGTATGCCCACACCTTGAATACTGTATGCAGATGTGGTTGCCCCATCTCAGAAAAGATATATTGGAATCGGAAAAGGTTCATAAAAGGGCAACAAAAATGATTGGGAGTATGGAAAGTCTTCCGTATGAGGAGCGTTTAATAAGTCTGGGACTTTTCAGCTTGGAAAAGAGACGACTAAAGAGGGATATGATAGAGGTCTATAAAATCATGGCTGATGTGGAGAAAGCAAATAAGGAAGTGTTATTTACTCCTTCTCATAATACAAGAACTAGGGGTCACCAAACAAAATTAATAGGCAGCAGGTTTGAAACAAACAAAAGGAAGTATTTCTTCACACACCGCACAGTCAACCTGTGGAATGTCTTGACACAGGATGTTGTGAAGGCCAAGACTATAACAGGGTTCAAAAAAGAACTAGATAAATTCATGGAGGATAGGTCCATCAATGGCTATTAGGGTGGGGAGGGATGGTGTCCCTAGCCTCTGTTTGCCAGAAGCTGGGAATGGACGACAAGGGATGGATGACTTGATAATTACCTGTTCTGTTCATTCCCTCTGGGATACCTGTCATTGGCCACTGTTGAAAGACAGGATACTGGGCTAGATGGACCTTTGGTCTGACCCAGTATGGCCGTTCTTATGTTTATCTGAAAACCCCCAAACAATTTTTTTCAAATTTTGGCAACCGAAAACAAAAAATTGTTTACTTTAGGGGTTTTTGATGATAGCCTGACAAATATTAACAAAAATCAACATTTTCTGCAAAACTTACCATTTTGTCAAAAAAGTCACTTTGCATTAAAAAAACAGGTATTGATGGGAAATTTTCTCCCAGCTCTACCAAGATATCATCATGCTATGACAGCTCCATGACATCATGTTGCAATAACAACAAGGAGTCTGGTGGCACCTTAAAGACTAACAGATTTATTTGGGCATAAGCTTTCGTGGGTAAAATCCTCACAAAGCTTATGCCCAAATAAATCTGTTAGTCTTTAAGATGCCACCAGACTCCTTGTTGTTTTTGTAGATACAGACTAACACAGCTACCCCCTGATACTTGACACCATGTTGCAATGATATCATGTGGTGCTAAAGCTTCATCCAATTACGCCACACCACATTCAGTGAAAGTGTTATCAGGCCATGTAGAAAACTCATCCTGTTACAATACCACACCATAATGTTGCTTTATCATGCAGCATCAGCGAAACCACCCTGCATTATGATGTGGCATCGTACTATTGCTTCATTATGCAATGCCAAAACCTCATCCCCTTTCAGTGTCATGTCATTGAGCCAAAGCATCATCGTGTGGCATGTGACATAACAGCATCTCATCTCGTGTGACATAACAGCATTGCATCAGAACCATGAAATCATGATGCTGTGTTGCCTGGTGAGGACTTTATGCTCCTCTCTCCCTTCAATCCTCTATATTTTTAAATCTTGGTAAAGTCCAAGACCAAATTAAAAATGAATAGCATTAATAATACATTAGATTGTGAGCTGCCTGGAGCAGGACTATCTTTCTTCAGTGTTTGGGAAAGTGCCCACCTACCATAGAAAATCATAGAATCATTGGACTGGAAGTGACCTCGAAAAGTCTTCTAGTCCAGTCCCCTGCACTCAAGGCAGGACTAAGTCTTATCTAGACCATCCCTCACAGGTGTTTGTCTAACCTGCTCTTAAAAATCCCCAATGATGGAGATTCCACAACCTCCCTAAGCAATTTATTCCAGTGCTTAACCACCCTGACAGGAAGTTTTTCCTAATGTCAAACCTAATCCTCCCTTGCTGCAATTTAACTTTACATAAAACAGTACATAATAATAACAATTGGGGTGACGCTGGAAATATTGAGGCTATTGAATCGGGCACGTCAGACTGGCTCCAAGCCCCTCCCACTAACCTCTTCCAAGGCTAGAACATTTTATGCCAAGTTAGCTCAGCTCAACTCCGTTTCATCGACCAGTTACCTGAGCATGGGCAGCTGGAAAAGGAACACGGTGAAAACTACAACTCCCAGCGTGCCCAGGGCCCGTCCCACACATTGCATAGAAGCTTGATCGCCCATATCCCGCCTTCTCTCGGCTCTTATTGGAGTGTTGAGTCTTAGTCGCTCAACTCCTCGATTCCGATTGGTCGAGCTGCAGCCAGCAAGGGTGTACGAACCTGTGTATGGGGTGGGCTCAAGATGGCGGGAGAGGCGTCCGGGAGATACAGAAGCACCATGAGCAAGAGCAAGGACCCCTCGGGCCTGCTCATCTCTGTGATCAGGTAGGGGGGGACGGGAGCTCGCAGGGCCCCCCCCGAGGATGTGGGCGGCACGTCCCCTCCAAGCCCCTCTCAGCAGGGCTCGCTGGGCCACGCTTCCCCTCAGGCCCCCGGGGAGCTGCCATGGGGTGACCCCCCACCCCGAGGCCCGGCCCCCCGCGGTTGTAGCAGGGACCTCCAGCAGCGGGGTGCCCATGGCCACGACAGGCCCCGCTTGTCAGAGCTGAGGGCGCCCGTGGTGCCGGGACTCGAGTGACCCCCCCAGATTTCAGGGACCCCTGGACAGCAGCAAACCCTGCAGCTGCAGGAGGCCCCCATTTCTCGTGGGGGAGGGAGGGGACGGCTTAGCCTCAGTGGGGATCTCAGGCTGTGGCCGCAGGGGATCCCCGGCTCTCAGAAGCCGCTCATGACACTGGGCGCCAGCGTGCCCTGCGGCTGGAGGGTACCCCCCAGTTATCAGAGGTGCTTGTCTGACACAGTGGCCCTTGTGGGCATTGGGGGGTGGCCTCTGTGGCCCACATAACCACAACAGTCCTGTTAAGTCCCAACGGCGCTGACACTAACAGTGAGAGCTAGAGACCAGGCAAACCCAGCAGGGCACCCGCCCCCCTAATTTTTAGGAAGCCCTTCATTGGGAGTAAGGGCATCCACATGCTCTGTGGTGGCTGTAATGTGCATTAGGTCCTACCCCTTTTCCCCATCCACCTCCTTGGCTGACTTGATTGAAATAAGAGGGCCTAAGGATCTTGTGACCACAGAAGACTCTTTCTCACATGCCCCCTGTGCCCTATTCTGGGGTCCCTCAATGAAAGCAACAGGGCTTAGTCAGTACCATTCTTGTGATGTCCTGGAAGGACTGGGAACCCCTGTATCAGTGTTTGCTGGAGCACCCTGCATGCACAGCGGCCTTTGAGCTGATTAGACTAAGGCTGGTCAGAAAGCACCAGGAAATGTACATGCAGTCTCATATCCTGTTATAAACCACAGCGATTGAAAAGTTGCTGCCTTCTAGGGATTGTATTGCCTTGCAGGGGATGAAAAGGAAAAACTGCAAGTACAGTATGTCACATCATATTGTGACTCTGCTGTTTTTTGCCTGCACTCACTCCTACAACCCCTCCTTTCTATGTCAGAGGATGATCCAGCTACTGTGCCTGGATCTGTCTGATCCCCTCACTCCACTCCACTCATTTCCCTCTGTCCCTTTAAAAATACTTTTAAAATCACATCCTTTCTATGCTGCTTACAACCAGTGAGTTGGCAGCCAGTTTCCCACACTGGTGTTTACTAATGCCAACCTTTCACATACTGATGCTTACTAATATTATTATTTGCTGTCCCCATGCACACACACATCATATTGTAACTGCTGTGCATGATGAGATGGTTGCATTAATAATGCATTATAAAATTCAGTGGCTTTGTATCATCTACCTGGAATAAACTATAATAATAATTTGCATTTACACAGCGCCTCTTATTTAAGCATCATGATAATGACTGGAAAAAAATCTGGTTTTCTTTAGTGTCCTGCAGGCATAGGTCAGTGATTGGACACTAGATGGGGAGGACTCTGAGTTACTACAGAAATTCTTTCCCAGGTGTCTGGTTGGTGGATCTCACCCACATGCTGAGGTTCTAACTGATCACCCTATTTGGGATTGGGGAGAAATTTTCCTTTGGATCAGATTGGCGGAGATCCTGTGAAGTTTTCATCTTCCTCTGCAGTACGGATAGGTCACTTGCTGGTTTGAACTAGATTAAAAGTGGATTCTCTGTGATGTCAAGGCTTCAACTTAAGATTTGAGGATTTCGGTAAGTCAGTGACAGGTTAGGGATAAGTCTGTCACGAACGTCACGGATTATGTGATTTTATGAGAGCTCTGTGACTTGCTCGAAATTCCACTAATTCAGCCCTGGCTGGCAGGACTTGGGCTTCAGCTCTGGGTGGCAGGGCTCAGGCTTCAGTTGAAGACGGAGCCCTGCTGCCCGGGGCTAAAGTCAGAGCCTTGCCACCCGTAACTTATGTTCACAGGGCCCCTTGAGGCGTGGGGTCCTGGGCAATTGCCCTGCTTGCTACCCCCTAGCACTGGCCCTCTACATTTCCGTGATTTTATTTTTTATTGCCCGCATCCTATCTGTGACTTATAATAAAAATACACATCCGAAAATCTTAGCCTTAGTTATGGGCAGGAGTAGGTGGGTGAGGTTGTGTGGTCTGCAGTGTGCAGGTCAAGACTAGATGATCATGATGGTCCCTTCTGGCCTAAAACTCTATGGGTATGTCAACAGTGCAATTAGACACCTGTATAGATGTTCAGTTTTGGGCTGTAGCCTGACCTCTGGGATCTTTCCACCTTGCTGGGACCTAGAGCCTGTGCTCCAGTCCTAGCCCAAATTTAAAATTTTTATTAAGATCATGTTAAAAAAAATAAATAGTTAACAGAGTTTGAGCATAGAAGTTTCTGGTTATCAGGGAATAACATACAGATTATCGAGGGTGCAAAGTCTGGGTTAAGGTCAGGTGGCATGAGGAATACATAATCTGCAATATCCCCGATTGGGGTAAAAGGTTGATGGGTCAAAGTACAGACATTGAGGTATGAGGGTATGAAGTTCATAGAGTGGTTGTGTTCCGGTGTGGAGTATAATGAGTGGATATGATGATGAGGATGGACTGACCCTCATTTGGTGAGATTTAATGTTTAGGGAGTTTATGGTTCCAGTTCATATGATCCAACGGAGAAGGTCACTTGGTCCCTTTCTCGTAGTGGGAGAACGATGTCACTCTGGCTCACGCCTCCTGGTACTGTCGGTGGCCGGTGATGTGCTCGATGTAGATGTCCCTGGACCATCGGATGGCGTCTGAGACCATGAGGCGCCGCATGAGATGTGCGTAGCGTCGACCGATCCCGCAGGTCCGCAGCACAGGCTCGTTGCAGGGGTCCCAGGCGCCCAGGGCTCTGACAATCAGGGCATCCATCTGCACCTCATAGCCCTTCGCTCTCAGGGTGTCAGCCAGGGGGGCGTACTTTTCCAGCTTACGAGCTCGGGCTTCGCGAAATGCCGGAGTCCTGTTCTCAAAGGAGACCGTGACGTCGACGAGGATGATCTTTTTCTGGGCCTCGTCGGTGACGACCACGTCAGGTCGTAGCTGGCTGTCGGTACCGGGGATGGTGCAGTTCACAGCGATCTCCCGCAGGTGTGGCGCGGTGGCTTTCACCAGGCGGTTCTGGATGGTGTTGTGGCGCAGCTGCCAGGTTCTGGAGTGGGGTTTGCAGCTGCACAGGACGTGGGGCAGGGTCTCGTTGGAGTAGCCACACTTCCTGCAACGCTTGTCTCGGTTCCCGTGGCTGACGGCTCCGTTGAGCGGGACGCAGTTGAGCCGGGCACGGTGGATGAACCGCCAGTCGGCGAAACGGGTGAAGCCTCCCCCGGCGAGGAAGTGGTTGCTGGCGTCCCACTTGCTGGTCAACTCAAAGGCTTTACCCTGGTCCGGTTTACGCTTCAGGGTTTCCACGTCCAGCGAGCGGATGGCGGCCTTCAGAGTCCTCTCCAGCAAGCCCCTGGCCGTCGGGGTGACGATGGTGTTGTCGTCGGACCTGATCTGCGGCACCCGGACTCCCAGCTCCTGGCGCTCCTCGCACCACTCCCAGCGGCATCTGATGCGCTTCCCCAGGCGGCGCGTGGCGTTGCGAGTGCGGGACCACAGTGAAGCGATGTCGCGCCCGTCCCGTCCGAATTCCCCATCCAGGGAGCCGCTCAGAAAGGTGGCGATGTCTTGGTTGGAGGAATTTACACTGCAATTAAACAGCCTCTTAGCCTGAGCCCTGTGAGCCTGAGTCAGTAGGCACAGGCCAACCATGGGTTTTTAATTGCAATGTAGCTATACAAAAAGTGTGTATGAGACCACACAGAACTCCAGAAAGATAGCAACCCATAGTGGACAGTTGTTTAGATCACATCTAAGGCATGTTGTATGATCTTTCAAGCATCCCAGATGTGTAACATTAGTTTTTAGAGTGTGTGATGGTAACAAAATAAGAGGCACAAGTAATAGTAAATATAGAGAGCTTTCTTTAATACACCTGAAGTTTTTCTGTGTCCTTGATTTCAGTTTACCACCCAACAATACATTAAACTATTGAAAGCCAAGGAAATTAATAACATAGGTGCATTTTGTTGCAGCATATGACCAAGTTGTAGAGTCCCGTTACAAGATAACTGCAAGAATTAATTTGAGGGAAGATGAAATGTCTAAGCAAAAACTAAGTGTGTGTGTGTGACATGTTTATAGTGGGAAAACCAAAAGGGGCGCTAACATAAAATTCATATTTTGAAATAATTCTTTACCGTAGTTTATTAATGACAGCTTCAAAAATTTTAATAATGTAAATGTGACCACCTTTTACTACTTAAGCTGTTTTTAGTGTCACTGAGTGTGGACAGCGAAATTGGATGAATCATTTTTATTTTCTGTTTGTGTTAAGTTTCACTTTATGGTTCTCAAACCCAATGCTCTTGGGTTGAGATGCCAGCATACCAGGGAAGATTTAAATCTCCAACTTTTCCCACAATTCTTAAAAACTGAAAACTATGTCTGTTTATATAAGATGTTGTCATATCTCCTATCCCCCTTTTTAACAAAACCTAAATTTGGAATCCTTTAGGTTTATAGTGAAATATCTAATATTGTTACATGTTTGTTTTACCTGTCTAGGAACTTTCGTTATAGAGGCACTGATATCATAGATAGATTAGGCCCAAAATTTCAATTTAACATTTAGATAAAATACGGTGTGAAAATATTAAAACGTTCTAGTGAGTCATGACATTTAAGAAATAAAAAATCAATGGAAGCTGTTCTTGTTTTGGATCTAAACATTCCCTGCAGTGTTTGCAGTCCAGACATAATATTGAACTAGTCCATGGGAATCTGAACGTAAAACTGAAAGGAAAACTGATCCATTAATAACTTCATTTTCTAGTTGAGTGCAAAAAGTAAATGGCATAAATGGTGGAAAGGAAGTTATATTATTAAAATTCATTCTCTATGATCTTTTATTAGTAGTTAAGATCAAGATGAATGTGCTGGACATCTAACAACATTTCCATGCCTGTTGTTTGGCATGTCTAGAAAAATATGAGTAATTTTTATATATGATTGTTATATTTGAAGTAAAACTGATGGAACTACATTTGAGCTCAGATGAGACCCAACTGAGATGATGTCAAGGAATGTTTGCTATATGGGAAAGATACATGGCTGGTAGGGAAAGCCATATAATTTTGAGCTTGCAGTAAGATATTGCCAACTATAATAGGCAAAACTCTTAGTTATTTTGGAAACACCACAGTATCTTGGGATGCAGATAATCAGGAAATTGAGGGATAGTCCATAGAAAGGACTGTAGCTTGTATCTCAATAAAGTAGTATGACTGTCCCCAGTAAGTGGCAATCCTTCCCATTGCATTGGGAATAGACTGGTTTTCTGGACACTTCCTTTTAAGAAGATTTCTCATTTATCTAGGTCCTGATGCAGATCATTGTACAGTACCACGTTTGCTCACAATAACAGACAAAGTAGGCAGAGTGGAGGGGATAATCTAATGCAGGGCTTGAAAACTTTGCTATACACCTACTTAGGAGCAGGGAGATAAAGTGGGATTGTACTAGAGCACTGTTTCTGTGATGTGCTGTGAAGCTCCCATTTTTTTATGTTGGCCTTATCTAATAGGTAGCTATTAAATTTCAGGAGGAAGTGTTATTGAGTGCTTAGAGCAGCAGACTGCCACTTAGGCCGCAGCGTCCATCCACGGTAAGTGTAGGCAAGCCCTTAGATTCTGTTCTCGGCACCACTATTGATTTGCTGTGTATTCTGAAGCAAAATGTTTATCCTCTCTGTGCCTGGTTTACCCATTGGTAAATTGTGCATAATAATCATGGAAATGTAGGACTGTAAGGACCTCAACAGGTCATCTAGTCCAGTCCCCTGCACTGAGGAGGGACCAAGTATTATCTAGACTATCCCCGACAGGTGTTTGTCTAATCTATTCCAAAAAATCTCCAGTAACGGAGGTAATTTGTTCTAGTGATTAACTACCCTTACACTTCGGAAGTTTTTCCTAACATCCAACCTAAATTTTCCTTGCTGCAATTTAAGCCCAGTACTTCTTGTCCTGTCCTCAGTGTTAAGGAGAATAATTTATCACACTCCTCTTTGTAACAACCTTTTTTGTACTTGAAGACTGTTGTCATGTTCCTCCCTCAGTCTTCTCTTCTCCAGACTAAACAAACCCATTTTTTTGTTGAGTGTTTCCTCTTCGGTTATGTTTTCTAGACCAGTGGCTCTCAACCTTTCCAGACGACTGTACCCCTTTCAGGAATCTGATTTGTCTTGGGTACCCCTGAGTTTCACCTTACTTAAAATCTACTTGCTTACAAAATCAGACATAAAAATACAAAAGTGTCACAGCACACTATTACTGAAAAATCGCTTACTTTCTCATTTTTACCATATAATTATAAAATAAATCAATTGGAATATAAATATTGTACTTACATTTCAGTGTCTAGTATATAGACCAGTATAAACAAGTCATTGTATGAAATTTTAGTTTGTACTGACTTCGCTAGTGCATTTTATGTAGCCTATTGTAAAACTAGGCAAATAGTTAGGTGAGCTGATGTACCCTCTGGAAGGCCTCTGTGTACCCCCAGGGTTGCATACCCCTGGTTGAGAACCACTGTTTTAGACTTTTAATCATTTTGTTGCACTCCTCTGGACTTTCTCCGTTTGTGCACATCTTTCCTGTACTGTGGTACCCAGAACTGGACACAATACTCCAGTTGAGGCCTTATTAGTGCTGAGTAGAGTGGAAGAATTACTTCTTGTGTCTTATCACACTCTTGCTAACACATCCCAGACTGATGGTCACGTATTTTTGCAACAGTATTACATTGTTGACTCATATTTGGTTTGTGATCCACTATAAACCCCAGATCTTTTTCTGCAGTACTCCTTCCTAGGCAATCGTTCCTTCTTAAGAGTAGTACTTTGCATTTGTCCTCATTGAGTTTCATCCTGTTTAATTCAAACCATTTCTCAAGTTTGTCAAAATCATTTTGCATTCTAATCCTGTCCTCCAAAGTGCTTGCAATTCCTTCCAGTTTGGTATCATCTGCAAACTTTATAACGGTACTCTTTATGCCATTATTTAAATCAGTTATAAAGATATTGATTAGAACTGGATCCAGGACAAATCCCTGTGGTACCCCACTTGACATACCCTTCAAGTCTAATTGTGAACCATTGATAACTACTCTCTGAGTACGGTTTTCCAGCTAGTTGTGCACCCACTTTATAGTAGGTTCATCTAGGCTATTTTTCTCTAGTTTGCTTATGAGAAGATCATGTGAGACAGTATCAAAAACCTTACTAAAGTTGAGATATATCATGTTCACTCCTTCCTCCCATCCATAAGGTTTGTTACCCTGTCAAAGAAGGATATTAGGTAGGCTTGGCATGATTTGTTCTTGACAAATCTATATTGCCTGTTACTTATTACCTTATTTTCTTCTAGGTGCTTATGAATTGATTGGTTATTTGCTCCATTATCTTTCTGGGTACTGAAGTTAAGATGACTGGTCTATAATTCCATGGGTTTTCCTTTTTATAGAAAGGTACTATATTTGCCCTTTTCCTGTCCTCTGGTATCCTGTCCTCCATGAGTTCTCAAAGATAATTGCTAATGGTTCAGAGATCTCTTCAGCCAGCTCCTTAAATATTCTAGGATGTATTTCATCAGGCCCTGCCGACTTGAAGAGCTCTAACTTGTCTGAGTAATTCTCAACTTATTTTTTTCCTATTTTAGCCTCAGATTCTACCCCATTTACTGTGATGTTAGTCATCCAATCGTTGCTAATTTTTTTGGTGAAAACTGAAACAAAAAAGACATTTAACACTTTGGCCATTGCTGTGCTTTCTATTGTTGTCTTTCCCTCCTCATTGAGTAATGGGCGTACCCGGTCCTTGGTTTTCCTTTTGTTTCTTAAATATTTATAAAATGTTTTCTTGTTATCCTTTATCTCCTTAGCTCGTTTAATCTTGTTTTGTGCCTTGACCTTTCTAATTTTTTCGCTACATGCTTGTGTTGTTTTTTATATTTATCCTTTGTAATTTAACTTAGTTTCCACTTTTTGGACGACTCTTTTTTGAGTTTCAGGTCATTGACGATCTGGTTGAGCCAGAGTATCCTCTTACCATACTTTCTATCTTTCCTACACATTGGTATAGTTTGCTCTTGAACCCTTAATGTCTTTCTAAAAACCCACCAACTCTCCAGAACTCTTTTGTTCACTTAGACTTGCTTCCCATGGGATCTTACCTACCAGTTCTCTGACTTTGCTAACGTCCATCTTCTTGAGTCCATTGTCTTTATTCTGCTGGTTTTCCCCCATACCATTCCTTAGAATCATGAACTCTCATTTCATGATCACTTTCACCCAAGCTACCTTCCACTTTCAGATTTTCAACTAGATCCTCCCTATTTACAATGCTTTTGTATTTTTTAAACATTGTGAAGTGCTTTGAGATCTTCCAATGAAAGATACTGTGAAAGTGCAAAATATTATTGTTGGAGACCAAGAGCCAGCTGTTACAGAGGTCTAATGTTAGTCCCATCCGCCTTCATACTGTTTCTTTAAAGTATAATGAATTGGATTGAGAAAATTCTGGTCAACTGATGCAAGACAATTTGGGGAATATTTTCTTATCTTGCAGAGGACAAACACGTGTATTTATATTGATTTTTCCTAACCTTTTGTTTTGTCTGTAGTTCGTTGAGGCAGCTTTTGTATTATGAAACAAGCAAGCTGGCATTTAGCAAATGCTATTTTTTGAGAGATCTTGTCAGATTTTTAGTTGGTGAATGTCTGCCTTTTATTTATTGTAAGACGTTTTTCTTTCCAATTAAAGGCTGCTGTTTTTAAGAAGTGGCCTTTAATAGCTGGTTTAATTGGGAAAACAATCTTTGGTTGTGACTTGATAAGACCTTATTGTAGTCTTGGTGCAAAGCTTTCACAAAGGCATACGTACGTGCAAACACACATCTGGATGTAAAGGAGAACTGAGGGCACAAGTCGAGATATAGCATGTTCCCAACTTTGTTGATAAAATGTGTGCTTCTATAGACGTAAATCTGAAAGCATAGTATTCTCACACATGAAATTCCTTTTCTCTCTCTCTCTCGCTCGCTATAAAATAAATACTCATTGGTCAGTACTTTTATTATTTTCAAAGTGAACTTTGCTGAATTCATTCTTACTAATGACCTGGCATTTGATCCTCTCTTTCTGTTTAAGGGCATAGAGCTGATGTCCCAATTCATGATTTATAGCAAGGAAGTCCAATATAGAGCTGTTGCACTCAGAGTAGCATGCTGGAACTCCCATATTCACCACTGTCAGCTCAACACCTGGAGGAACATCTGGAAGAGAAAGACTTTGAACTGGGGAAGGGTGGTCCCAGGCTGGAAGGTAATCCCAGCCTGTGTATTGAGGAACTGTAACCTGTTTGTACCATCTGTCAGGGTGAGACACTGCTTGATTCAAATCCTGCTTAGTTTGTAGAATTTAGACTGCAAATTTATTTTTGTTTCTTAAGTAACCAACTCTGATCTCTATGCCTGCTACTTAGAATCACTTAAAATCTATCTTTCTGTAGTTAATAAATCTATTTTATATTTTACCTAAAACAGTGGGTTTTGGCTGAAGTGCTTGGGAAATCTCAGCTCAAGTTAACAAGGGCTTTTGCATGTCCACTACCATTTTGTCAGAGTGGCGAACTTCTTAATGAACTTGCCTGCCCAAGGGACCCTTGAGCAGTATAAGACAGTACAGTCCTGGGGTCCAAGGCTGGGGAGCTGGAGGGAATTGGCTGAAGTCTCTCTATAGTTGGTTCATGAGTGGCTGGGAAATCATTCGTGTAACACAGTTGGATGTGTCCCTGCCCGTGGAAGTCTGTATAAGTGCAGTACTTGTCCGAGGTTTTCACCTTGACATCACCATCACAGTGTGAGAGGCAGCCCAGGTTGGCGTGGGACAGAGAACTCAGCGGTTCCACAGTTCAGGTTGCACCCCAGGAACCCCATCACAATAGCTTTTGTCCTCATTTCTTCTATCACAATTAGGATATAACGGTCACAAGAAATATAGCCCAATAATTCTGATCTGTATATGCTGCAACCTTTTGTAAATATCACAAGCGGTGTTCTAAAACATTTTTAAAAAGACCCTTTCTCCCAGTGTTAAGACCAGCAGCATGAAAGTTCACAGGATAAAAACATTTCTCTCTGTATATAATCTGTGAACTGAATTGTAAATAATAATTTAGACTTTCTGTATTGCCCTCCCTCCTGAAGGGATGCCAAAGCAATTTTATAGACTGTATACATAGATTGACCCTATACGAATCTGAACTAAAATGCAGCACTTACTCATCATTAAGCAATCACACTACACAGAAGCTTAGGACAGTGAGTGTGAAATGATACCTCGTCCAGCTGAACCTCCAAGGAATTTTGTTTGTAATACTTTGGCAGAATGCAGTATCCAGATTTGGGCAGCAGGCCACAACACTGGGATTAACAGCCTTACTCTTGCAAAACAATCAAGCAAAAAACGCAGTGGATTTTTTTAATGACAGATGGTCAGGAGGACAATGATTTTGCATCTTCAGAAGAGAATATCTCCCAACAGCACTGTGCCCCCTCTGCAGTGCTGAAGCTTTGGTTCAATCCTGGCACAAAAAGAAGCAAGCTAACTACTGCATCACCAGCGGTACTTCCTGTAGCACATAGTTAGACCTTGGAGAGCTCCCATCCAAATACTGACTTTGACCAACCCTGGAAATGAAGCAGTAGGTCATCTAATAAGCTTATAAATGCTTCTTCTGTTTTCATCTTTCAGATGTCTGATCTGAGTAGCATTGTACAGCTTTATTTTAATGGCTATGAAAAGATTCTGTCACTGATGGAAAATGCTGTTGCTTAATGAGCTTAACTTTTTCTTGGGTCTGAATCCATGTGACGTCCATTTGTGTTTGTTTTGGGATCCCTGATTAGTTGAAATTGGTATTTACAATTAGTAACTGGCTCCCTCTGAGGCGACTGAGATTGTTCTGTTCTATATAGGTTCGTATGCTAGCTTCATCACCATAGTACCTGCGTGCCTTTCAGTCATGCATTAAGCAGTGTGACTAACATCTGTCATATGTAGTTTCTTCTCGCTCTTATCCTCTCCCCAGGGGGATAACTGTGTGTGCAGTGCAGTGTTTTGTTTTTGGTAGGGTTTTGTTTTTGTTTAAATGTACACTCTGCTTGAGACATCTCAAGATGTTGAATTCTTGCTGCTAATGTAAGCTCCGTTGACTGGCATCAGGTCTGTCTGCTTCAGAATGTAGTATACAGATATCTACTGCTTTTTGCTAAATCAACCAGCCACTGGTCAAACTGACCTCTGCTGTCACAAATACTGGAGACACGAAGCTCTGGAGATGCATATTTAAGGGTCTGGAGACTATTTGGCTCTTAACCACTCAACTAAAGCCAAATTGCACAGATCTTCTAAGCTGATTTGGCTCTCAATGATCAAAGGTTCACAGTCATTTCCTGTTGGAAATGTTTAAACCTGTGTACAAGTAACAACCAAGATTAATAGAATCCAAAGAGATCAGAGAGAACCTTTTTTCTATATTCTAGTTTATTTTGTACAGTTATCAGCGCTTTGATTAGAGTCACTTTCTCTGTTTCTCTTTTATAATCAGTGAGTTAGTTCCCCTGATTCTTCAAGGTTCTAAGCACCCTCAGTTCCCATTGAGAGGGGTGATGCCATGAGGGCAGGGGACTGGACTCGGTGACCTCTCGAGGTCCCTTCCAGTCCTAGAATCTATGAATCTATGGTGCTCATGGTATTATGCTGTGGTTCTCAAACTTATTTGATTGGGCCCTCCTTCTTTGTGTCTGTAGTCATTTACAGGCCTCTGCCCCCACAAGTACATATACCAACACCCAGCTCTGAAGGCAGAGTGGAGAGCAGCGGCTGCTGGCCGGGCGCCCAGCTCTGAAGGCAGAGCAGCGCCAGCAGCAGTGCAGAAGTAAGGGAGGCAATGTGAAAAGTGATATTTGTCATCACTTTTCACAGCAGACTTATCGCACCATTGCCATCCTTACTTCTGCACTGCTGCTGCCACCCAGGGGCTGACAGTGGGAGCCCCGCCGCCTCCAGGTGAGGGATTGGGAGGGGAAGGGGAAGGGGAGCCTGAGCCCAGGCTGCCTCTTGGTGAAGAATTGTGGGCGGGAGGAGGAAGCAGAGCCCAGGTGGAGGGGCTCTGGCTGTCAGCCCCGGGGCAGTGCGGCTCTGGCTGTCCTCTTTATCCCTGCTTCCTGGGTGTGCATGCCCCTTCTGCATGAGCCCCAGCCATCTGGGGCTGACAGCCAGAGCTCTTAAAGAAAAAAACAAAACAAAAAAACCCCCCAAACCACAAAATTTGTACCTCCCTTGACACAATCCTGTGCCTGCCTTGGGAGGCCTGTCCCAAAGTTTGAGAACCGCTGGTATAATGGGATCAGGCCCTGTGTCAGATTCTACTGGGAGAAGATCTTTTATAGTTCCTTAGTCAATTTACTGTTTCCTGATATCGATACAGTGCTGATTTTAGTTACCTTCCTGCCAGCATCTCATTGTCTCCCAAAGGTGTATGTTTTATCTCTTGAACATTTTAACTTGTAATTTTCTCTCGCTCTTCATCTTAAACATTCATGTCACTGAATCCAGAATTTAATGGGAGCAATCAGTTAACCTGTGAAAATAATGAGAAAACATTTAGCTTGTTGCTGCTCTGTTAAACATCTTTTGGATTTTTTTGTTCCTTGAGTACCCTAGGTTATCTGTTGTTCCTTTAAAGAAGAAGTTTTTATGTAATTGTTTCAATGGGATTCTGCGGTAATTTCAGAACATGTATTATCAGCTTATGTGTTTTGAGGTTAATTACTGCTGGAAGCTGTAGATCAGTCCACCTGGGATTTATCTTTAAGGCAAAAATTTTCAATTATAAAATTCAAATAAGTCCTTTAGTTTCATGAAGCTTCGGAAATGTATGCCACAGTGTAGATAGCAGGCAGAAAATATAACACCGTTGATCCCAGGGTGCCTCACAAAATTGTGCCCTATTGAAATTCAGTTGCCTATAGGGTGTAGCCTACTGGCACACAAAACACTGCACAGGAGTGGTGGGGAGGGATTTGCTAGCTATGTGTACCAGGCAAACTGCTTTCCTTATTGGATCTTTAATGTCCACACAAAGAGGCCTGATCTTGTTTTTAAGGCTTTATCTGAAAGACCCCCCCTCCCCCCCCCGGACCATATTCTGATGTCTGTTCTCACAATGAGTTGGACTTGACTGTGAGAGTCATCCCCTCCAGTGGGACTAATTGTGGAATATGGTGCTACTCAACATGGATAAAGGATCCGCAATTAACTTGCATGGTCTTTGCTTTGCTCTGTCCGGGCCTGATTCTGGGAAGTGCATACCAATGCGGGTTCTAGACACCTCCCAGGATTAGATTCTTGTATTATGTTGTCCTTTCCAGGGTATTTACTTACAGTTAGTATCATTATTAAAGGACATCGTCACTAATTCGTGGCTTTTATGATTGTCCACTTATCCCTGAATCACCTCTTTGCTGTCTCCCATGGTGTCCCTCATGCATGGGAATAAATCCCAGTCAAAATCCATAAAGCCAGTGCCTTATTTCCTTCAGGATCCTCCTTAAAACTTGCCCCTTTGGTAATGCAATCAGCAGTCTGCAACCTTACAAGGCTGAGCATGTGGCCTGTTGTGATTACTGCCCTAAGTGGCTAAGAATTGTGCACCTCCTGTTATTGGGTTACTCTGTCTCCCCTGTTCTCCACCTCACCCCCTTGCCTATCTGTTGTGTCTCATCCACCCGTTATGTCTTTTACACTGTAAGATCTTTGTGGTAGGAACTGTCATTTTGTATAGGTTTATATAGTGCCTAGCCCAGTGAGGCCCCCTACTTGGTTGGCTTTTAGAGGGCTACTGCCATATACATGTTTAATAGTGGTGATAATGGTTTAAATTGAAATGATAAATAATTCCTGGAACTGGTCTGTGACTTTAGACATCAACAAGAGATGCACAGTTAGAAGTAAAATAATAATCCAAATAATTAATAATAGGGTTTCTTTTCACTCTGCTTTTATTATATACTGAAGTCTCTTTGGAGCTTTGCAGACATTTCCTGCACAGAGGAGACAGACTGTTCCTGGTATCCACAGTGCACCAGTTCAGAGAGTTTGTTGCTGGTAGCAACCGCTTCCTTCATTTCACTCCAGATGTTTTCTGTTGGCCTCAAATCAGGTGCCCATGTTGTCCAATGCACCACATTGATTTTGTTTATCTTCCAGAGGACTGTATACATTCTAATATGCACTTTGGGTGGTTGTTCTGGTGCAAAATAAAACTATCTTGTAAGTTTCCTTCCTGACAGGTTATTTTGATGCTTTATTGTTCTCAGTGTGCTGCAAGTGTACACGACACTTTATGAAACATAAAAAGGAAAAGGTCGCCATCCTAAATAATATTGACACTTAGCACCGAGTGCTTTTTATCTGTACATTTTGAAGGTGGGCAGTAAGCATTATTATCCCAGCTTTACAGCTAGGATAACTTGGGCACTTAGCTGTTTAAGGCCTGAACTAACTTTGATGGAAGTGGATGGTATCTACCTGTATCCTTTTAAAGTTCTGGCTTGCCCAAGCTATAGTGTAGTTATATAAGTCCAGCTACACTGCAGCTTCTATGGTGTTTTAACTGGGACAGTCACATTGTAGCTGGGTCTCCTGACTGTTTTGTAGCCATGTCTTGGAGAAAGCTAAGCCAAACTATTTTGAGTACTGAAGTAGAATGCGGACTTGACTCTACAATGTAGTGTCAAAACTAGAAATTGGGAGACTTAGCAAGGTATGCAACAGTACAGCAAAGAGCAATATGGAAACGGATGGCAGAGAAGCCTAAAGAACAATGTGGAGTGGAGTATTGTTGAGATCAGAGCTGTTTTCTTCATGCTCCCTAGTGATCCAATGCTCCATTCTCTTTATTTCCAACTAATTGAGGGGGTAATATGCTCTGAATCATTTCATAGATCTTTGTCTCCATGGTCAGCTGAACACCATGTGAATGTTTTACTTTTTCTATTTTTATTTTCCTGTGTACATTTGCAAACTTTTGAGGATAACTAAATTCAGGTGTCTAATTACATAATTTCTTTACAGTTTTAATTACTGCTAAGTAATGTTCCTGTTCTTTAATTCCAGGAGTTTACAGCAATATGGGGGACTGCTTAGTATACAAAATTAGTCAGAGTGGCAATTTTTCACTTCCATAAACTGCCAACACAGAAAAGTTGGAGTTGGAGAATCAAAACTAGTAATACTGTTTTACTTACTCAATATTTACAGCATCATCCATCTGGGAAACTCAAAGCCACTTACAAATATTTAATGAATTAAGCCTCCCAAATATTTAGGGATGTATTCTCACTCACTCACACGCACACGCACACGCATGCATGCATGCATAAACTGAGATACAGAGAAGTTAAGTAACTTGCCCAAGGTAGCACGGGCGGTTTTTGTTGGAGCTGTAACTTCCAGCTTTCTAACTGTGTACTTAAATTCTCAACCTTAAATGTTACATTAACATTCTTTTCTCCCATTGAATATCCTATATCTACTCTTGCAGCTATAGAGAGAGGAGCCCAAGTTGCACTAGGATAAATGGGACTCCATTGTGTGTTCAGGAGGATTTAGGGAGCCCATTAAGGGAGTCCGCCTCCTCTGTGTGCTACAGGGACGTTCTGGACGTTCCAGCCCAATGGGATTTCTGCAGTGTGCCATGGAGATGGAGTTGATGGATCCACCTCTAACTGGATTCTTGAACTACTGACTCCTGCGCAATAAGGGCTCAGGGGAAACTGGGAGGAGACGGGGAGAGGACTCACTCTCCTTTTGTGTCAAACTCACTTACCCAGGCTCTGTGTGGGGTGAGGGTGAAGATCTAGCCCTAAGGAATATTGAGCAGAAACACTTAGTATATCTTTTTCATGCAATTTTTTGGCATATCGATGTGCCCATGAGAAAGGAATGGGAACAATCTTACTAAGGTTTCTTGTTTATGTGGAAGCTTTTGGGAGTTCTCAGATACTGCAGGATGGGTGTCTTGGAAATGATATGTGTATAATGTATTCAGTTTTATGGATGCAGTTTCGCTCTTTCCCTCCAGCCTCTTGATTCTTCGTTTTAAGGCTCAGCGGCACCGATAGCCAGCAGGTGCTTTTTTGGCACAGCAGCATTATGAAAGCCAGCAATGTGGCTTTTGTAAACTTTCTGAGCAGTTTGTGTGAGCACAAAGTGGGGATGATTCTTAGGAATCTTAAATCTTGCTTTGTCTGTCTGTCTAACACCTATTATGGTCTGCAGTGTCCCTTTTTGTCACTAACATTTTGGTAGCTGTGATGTTAACGCCTACCCCAAGACAGGATCTCAGTTGAAGCTCAGAGTAGCAATTTGCCAGGGCCAGTGTATTTCCAAGTACTTTTTCTAGCTGATCATCTCTTAATATCTTTTTCTACTGCAGTAGTTATCTATTATGCTGCTGCATCACATGACAAATGAGTCTGTTTTCTCTTGCTGTTGAATAATAGGAGAAGCATTCAGTGTCATTTCTGTCATGGCTGTGAATAGGTGTTTATTGGCTTCTGAAGGAATTATGGGTTGTGTGGTGTCCTTGTTTTTAACATCTGCCAAACAGTGTGCTTTGGTCCTTCACAGCACAAATAGAAAGAGATGGTCCCAGCCCTGAAGAATTTACATCCTGGTTTTAGCTATAGTGCTACATGCAGCAGATGCAAATGTTAAGGAAGGGTTGGGGCAGGGCAGGACCAGGGTTTCATCTTGCTGTTACTCAGTATAGTCATGTACCTTCTTCCATTGCAGGTAATGTTTATTCAGTAACAGAGGCAAATGGCAAAAGCTATAACTTTGCAGTTGGACAATAATGTGACTATAATTAGTGCAGTCTGCTTGCACTGTTTACTCTTTAGCTGTCACTAAGGTAAATCCATTAATAAATTATGTTAAATGAAAGAGGGAACCTCCCCATAGCTCTTATCTAGTGTGTTGCATTTTCAAAGCATTGTAAATATCAACCATCATAGTACCATAGAAATATAGGGCTGGAAGGAACTTTGAGAGGTCATCAAGTCCAGGCCCATGTGCTGTGGCAGGACCAAGTAAACCTAGACCATCCCTGACATCTTTGTCCAACCTCGTATTTAAAAACCTCCAATGATGGGGATTCCACAACCTGGCTTGGAAGCCTGTTCCAGAGCTTGATTACCCTTATAGTTAGAAAGTTTTTCCTAATGTCTACCCTAAATCTTCCTTGCTGCAGATTAAGCTCATTTCTTCTTGTCCTACCTTCAGTAGATATGGACAACAGTTGATCACAGTCCTCTTTATAAAGAGCCCTTTATGTATTTGAAGACTGTTATCAGGTCCCCCCTTAGTTGTCTTTTCTCAAGACTAAACTTGCCCAGTTTTTTTTATCTTTCCTGATAAGCCAGGTTTTCTAAACCCTTTATCATTTTTGTTGCTGTCCTGTGGACTCTATCCAGTTTGTCCATCTTTCCCCAAGTGTGGCACCCAGAATTGGACAGTACTCCAGCTGAGGCCGCCAGTGCTGAGTAGAGTGGGACAATTACCTCCTGTCTCCTATATAAGACACTCCTGTTAATATACCACAGCATGATATTATCCTTTTCCCAGTTGCATCGCATTGTTGACTTGTATTCAAATTGTGATTCACTGTATCCCCCGATTCTTTTCAGTAGTATTACTATCTAGCCACTTATTTTCCATTTTGTAGGTGTGCATTTGATTTTTCCTTCCAAAATGAAGTACTCTGCACTTGTCTTAATTGAATTTCATCTTGTTGAATTCTGACCTATTCTCCAGTTTGTCAAGGTTGTTTTGAATTCTAAACCTGTCCTCCAAAATGCTCCTGTCCTCCTAATTAATGAAAATATTGGCTAGTATTGGACCTAGGACTGACACTGTGTGACCCCACTACACCTTCCCAGATTGTCAGCAAATCATTGATAAACTACTCTTTGAGTACAGTCTTTCAACCAGTTGTAGGCAATAGTATTCTCTATATTTAAGCTGGGAAGAATGCGGTACAGAAGTTAGGTGACTTGCCCAAGGCCACTTAGTGAGTCAATGGCAGAGACTGGTTTAAAGTGCAGATGTCTTTCATCCTTTCGCTCTTGGGGCCTGTTGCAGTGGCCTTGAAGTCAGTGGGAAAAATCTCATTGACTGAAGTGGTGTTTTGGACCAGGTCCTAAATGTCACTTTGGCCATTTTGGGGTAAAAACTAACCAGTTTGGAGGGATACTACAGTAATGAACCTTCTAAAAATGCCTAGAAGTCTCATAGGTTGGAAAAATGGATATGAGATCAAGTGCCTCCTACTGTATGAGCTAATGACTTCTCGGAGGTGTTTACACCCTCATCTCCCAGTGGTTTGAACCGTTGTTCAGTTGTTAACTATACTGTGAGTATCTCAGGAAAGCTTGACTTCACTAAAGTAGGTAGGTGCAGATAGAGACAAATACACTCTCAGAGCCTAATCGTGCCAAGCTATTTTTGGGAGGCACTCCACACCTTCATCTCTTAGTTTGTTCAGCACTATACGGAGCCTATAATTAAGGGAGACTCAGTCCCTGAGCCAAGGAGGCGAAGGTGCTGGCTGCCTCCCAGGAGTGGCAGAGATGACTATAATCCTCGGTTCATATGTGCGCTAGCAAAGAGCAAATTTCTTTCCCCCAATTTCACCCAGAGGGTCGTGGTTTCAAAAATTCTGTCTGATCAACAATACTGCTGGACTCTGCAAAGGCTTTAGTTCCCGCCTATGCAGATTATTCAGTTCAAACACTGGAAAGCACAGATGGAAAATTCTTCTTAGATCCTGTGATCACAAGAGGAAACCCTGCCTATCCTACTCAAATGAGTAATCCCATTGGACCCGATTCTGATCCCGATCTTATATATATATATATATATATATATATATATATATATATATATATATATATATATATATTTTTTTTTTTTTAAAGTGACTGTAAGTCACTGATTTCAGTGGTGGCAAGCAGGATTTGATCTTGGTTGTTTTAGTACATATATGTTGTATCTTTCATGACAGAAGGACTAGGCACATGTTCTAGAATGTTTGATTCTCTTGCAATGTTTTTTCTCCTACCTTGTCTTCCTTATGTGGAAGTGACTCTTGTTTGATCTGTATTACTCAACTATTAAAAAATCTTGAACGCCCAATTAATTTTTTATTACAGAATAAAAATGATAAAGATTCTGTACAAAGTACCATCCTGTCAGTCCGATTCTGATCCTGTGAGTGCTTGCTAACCAAGAGAAACGGGCACATACGTTACAGGTTTCTTATAGGAGGATCAGATTCTGTCTCAAAAAGATGAAAATTGCAAAAGCAAATTAATCTCCTCACCCTACAGAGTAGGCCATGAAGGATCCCAAATGAGTTCATACCCTGCATATATTTGGTATCTAAACTGACTTCTGTTCTTTGCAGCATCTCCATTTCAGATGCTTTTGGTCTCCAGCAAGTCATCAGTTGTACACTGTGATTTTTATAGCCCCACAACCCAAGCCCCGCAAGCACAAATCAGCTGACCCGGACCAGCCGTGGCCGGACCACATGTCTTTTATTGCAGTGTGTAGACATACCCAAATTGGCACAGGCACTTTCTGTTTGTTGTTATAGATTCTCTGTCTTTGGTGGATTAATGTTAAGTTGTCACAGAGGAAGTGGTTTGTTTAATGAATGATTAGAGAGAGGGTGGTTATTCAGTGCACAGGAAGAGGAAGTTGGTTCATGGTGTAAGTGGTAGAATGGGAGATGGGCCAATTAACACAGCAGCTTGAGCAGAGAACAGTCATAATTGTTTGCTCTAAAGCAATTGGAGGTGAGAAGTTGCACCAATATGGCTGTAAAAATGTATTTGAAAAGACTGTTGGATTTAAAAATTATATATGAATGTCTTTTCCAGATTATATATTTAAATTTTTTTTTTTTTTTTTGGAAATGACATTCACTGCTGCATCATGAGTTTAAAGTACTGACATGTTTGGCTTTAAACAGTTTGGTTTTTTTTAATTTATCTATGTAGACTGCGTCTCACCATCCATTAAAAAGGAGCCCATATCTCTTACTTGACAATTCTTAAATACGCAACCATGAAATAAATAACTCCTGTAAACCCCTCTCCTCGTCCAACCATTAATCCATAAGTCTGCATCAGCCAACAATAACCCAGCACCTAAAAATGTTGCTTGTTTATCTTTTACTGTTCCTTAACAATCAATCTCATATGCTGACAAGTTGGACAAACATCTGTTAGAGATGGTCTAGCTTTACTTGGTCCTCCCTCAGTGCGGGGGGCTGGACTTGATGACCTCTTGAGGTCTCTTCCAGACCTACATTGCTATGATTCCCTGATCAAAAATTTATGTATAGGGAAAGCGTGTTAGAAGGGATTTAAAATGCTAAGTATAAGAAAGTCCAACTACAAATAGTTTAACCGTGCACATGTGATCAATGTTGAAATAATTTACAAAAACTTATGGGCCTGACTGGTCAGTTACACTAAGGCCACTTTATGCTACTCTGACGTAAAGCGGCCTTAAAATATTAGACTACAGCAGTGTATTGGGGTACAAGCTTAGCTGAGAATTCAGAACAAAACCATTGTTTTCACTTTGGTTCCTCTGCAAAGACAGATAATTGTGTTTAAACTAGAATCCAGCACATGCAAGAAAAGCTTCTAGCAATATAAAATTTGCCATAATGAAGGAGATGATATTATATCAAGTCTGGTATTCTGCCTATCAGCGACCAATATCTATTGTTTCTGCAGAAAGCAAAAAACTCTCACAGTGCACCTGTCTAGTGGTATAATGCTCTTGGGCAATGCCGTATATGTTGTAGGGAGGAATTTGATTCTGACCCCAGGACTATTAGCTTATATTTTCTCATGAGTTTTCCTTTTTTTTTTTTTTTTTTTGAGGAAAATTAAGAATTTAAATGAAGTTGTTTGCAAAGGACTCTACTAAGCTCCGTAACTTGGTTAAAGGAATTTTTTCCTCTTCACTATGTGGCAAAGTGAAATGGTGCCAGTTGTTCTTCAGTAGGACTGTTTGGAAAATGAAATTTCTGTCTGACGGAGTATTCTAATATTTTTATATTTGTTTTTGTCTTGAAACAGGATAAAAAGTTAAAATATCCAACATTTTCTTAGAATAAAGTTTTGAAAAATTTCAATTCAGAATAGTTGAAATGAAAATGTTGACTTTTTTAAAATTATGGAATACCATTGTTCATTCAAAATGAAATTTTGTTTTGAATTGTCCTATAAAAATCAGAACATGTCATCAGAATCAACATTTTAGTCTGAAAAGTTTTGATTTTGATACATCTTCACATTTTTTCAGGAAACATTTTTGGTAGAAAATTTTTAATCGAGTGTCATCTTCAGCATTCATTGGTGAGAGAGAACTTTTGAGAAAATGTAGGCTTTGTGCCTAACTCTGAAAATGATCAAATTAGGGTTGGATTCTGATTTCTTCTGGTAGCTTCCTATAATTGGAAATTCTCTTCTAGAACACTTTGCCCCCTTGAGAATTTCACTCTGGGTTCTATGAGCTGGAGCATTCTGGTTGACTGCAGCTCTTTGAGGGTCATTGGTGAAGAGCTGTTCTCTGAGATAACTAAGCCAATTAAGGGCCTTAACGATTAGGATCAAGACTTTGAAATATACATGGAATATCCTGGGAAGGTTCTGATGTGTTCAGACTGTCAGTGTGCAGTATTGTTAATGTGTTCTTGGGCTGAGTGGTGGGCTTCTCTGTGTTGCATGAGCTGGGGTTTCAACGAGGCCTCTTCCCTCACCCCAGGTTGAGAGTGGTGCAGTGGTCTAACCTGGAGGTATGAGAACATGGATCACTGTCTTGCTCATCTCAGAGGAATGGGTGCAGTTTCCTGGCAAGTTGGAAATATTGTCATTTGCTGTCTGTGTGTGGAGCAGTGATGAGTCCAATAAAATCCTAAGACTGAGACATTGTACTACTTTGACAATTCAAGGGCAGAGGGCTTATATTTTGTGATCTTAGCTAAGGCACTGAACTAGGTTGGACTCTGTATTCACTTCCTGGCCGTGACCTTGGTCAAATAGTTAATCTCTGTGTACCGCTGTTTCCCACCTGTAATATGGGGATTGTAACACATCCTTTCTCCCACCATTTATTATTATTTTGTTTATTTAGACTGTAAACACTTTGGGGCTTGAACTATGTTACTATGTGTTTGTACAGCACCTCGCACAATGGCGCCCTGTTCTCAGTTAGAGCTTCTAGGTGCTACAAATTATTATAGAAATAAGAACAAATTAAGTTGAGAACATTGTGACCTGTTTGTGGTCTATTTATTAACAGAAAAAATGTCAAAAGGAGTTGAATAAATTTATTTGTGCGAATGGTAACAACAGTATCTGTTGAAAAGGATAAATTTAGATGGGCATCGCCATATTGCATTCTGGTGACATAGAAGCCTGTGGTATCTCCTGACCTCACTAAGACTTCTGTAGTCTAATCATTACTCATTAACTCTTTTAACGTAGTGCATGGCTTCTGAGAGCGGCATTGGTCCAGTTTTGATCTGTACCTCTCCTGTAGGATACAGACACTTTGTTTTTTTTGCTGTGCAAATGTCTAGTGGTTTTTAACAAGCTACTTACTTTCTCATGGTGGGCAGTTAAACTCTGTTATGAGGTCATAAACACCTGGTCTGTGTTTCAGGTCAATATTTTTTTAAAAGTAGGATGAATGTGAAGGGAATTTATTAAAAAAAAAAAATCTGTTAAACTGGGAGCCTGCTGTAGCATGTAAAATGGGATGCAGGTGTGTCCTCTAGCACCACAGTGATGTTCTTTTAATCTTCTGGAAGAGTCTGTGGCACTGCTGTTCTAAGTTATTAGCATTGTAGACAGAGAGATAAAAATCAAAATTATATAAGCTAAAGATGGAAGAGGACCTGTGAGGTCACCTACTCCATCTCCCTGTGAACATAATATTTTTGAATGATTTTTATTGTGTGAAGGGAAGCTAAAAGAACAACCATGAAATAAGAAAAGGAATCAAAGGTAAGTAGACTATAAAGCAATAGTCATCATACCACACAAGATTTAAACTACAACCCTTTATAGTCAAGGGTGTTGAGAGACGTGGCCAACTTGGCTTAGCATCAGAGACCCCATATCCTGTTTGAGTGCTCCTCTCATCTATAACATAGGTTAGAGAGAATTGGCGAGCAATATCTTTCAATCTCACACTGAAGCACGGTACAATGATTCCCGAAAAGGGTGTCTCATGATATGAAGGAAAGTACTCCCGTCATCATCACTCAGCAGTTCTCCACAAATACAACTTATATTCTTCCCCATAAACTATCAATAGAGTACATTTAAAAAACCAAACAAACCAGCCCTTGAGCCTTACTGCCTCTATTTATTTTGCATGGAAAGGATGCAGATTTTACCCTTTAATCTTATGGGCAACTAAAGTGTGCCTCCTATAACTTGCATGCTTAACACACATTATTAACCTTTATCTAAGGTACTTATATGCCCCCCATCACCATAGTATCTCAGAGCCTCACAGTCTTTAATATATTTATTATCCCAGTACCCCTGTGAGGTAGGGAAGTGCTATTATCTTCACTTTATAGATGGGTAGCTGAGACACAAAGAAGTTAAGTGACTTGCCCAAGGTCATGCAGAATGTCTGTGGCAAAACAGACACTCCAACCCAGGTTTCTCATGTCCTAGGCTGGTGCCCTACCCACTGGACCGTTGTCCCTCTAAACTTCTCCATGACTTTCTATGTTATACAGCATCTAGGAAGTACTGGTGTACAATTCTTTCAGCAGTTTTATTATCCAAAGCTTTATAGTCTTCTGCATAGCCTTATTTCCAATGGCTTCCCTATTCTGTAAAAAAACCTTGCTGTGGCCAGTTTGAGAAGTGATTAAAAAAATAATGTAAGGGTGGTGGTGGGGTTCATAGGCACTCCCAATCATTCATTTATATCTACACAAAACCTTGCCCACTGAGTTCCACAAAACATCCTGTTGACAAAAGAAAGCAGAATGAAGCAAATGGAGCTTAGCTGAGGTGGGGGCCCATTGTCTAGGAAGCGGCGAAGGTGCTCGTTTACCGCCTTTCCATTCATGGGATCTCAGCTGATCCGTTTGCATTTTTCAGTCAAGGAGAGGGTCCCTTTCACCATCCGCAGCTATGCACTATTTTGAAACCAATTCTGCTGATAGGAGTGAGAGCATTACAAAATAAAGGAGGCTTGTAGGGTACAAATAATTCTGTGTTAGACCCGTTGTCATTACTATTGAAAGAGGTGTGGAATGAGTAACAGTTTTTGAAAGCGCATACGTCCTGTCCGTGGCTATTTTGCAGGGGTTAGCGTTTCAACTTACTGCCCTGCTATGTGGTTTTCCTAGAATATACCATGTGTGTAGGATTTGTTTCTGCTGCTCTCCTCAGAGGAAGGCAGCAGGATAAGAGCTGTATAATTGCAACCTCTTTTTTTCTTGCCAAGTCCTTGGTGGTCTAAAAATACTACCTCTTGGTTTTAAGATCCCCTTGCTGTAGTCTTGGGACAGTTACATCACTTGAGGTGTTTTTTAAAAAGGAGAGAGGGCGCAACTGCTGTTTGCTTTCTCTGAAAGGATGGGGTAAGGGAAATGGAAGCTTTGGCCCCATCTTTGCTGGCAGTAACTTTCTCTTAGGGGTAGGGAGAGTGTTTCCTGTATATATTTTTAGTGCTTTGTCCAGTCTTGTTTTAGATAACTCAAACAATATGGTTTCTACCACTTTCCTTAAGAGACTATTTCACAATCTAGCAGATCTTGTTAGGCAATTTTTCTTTAATATTTAGCCTATGTTTTTTTCCTTACTCCTAGTTACTGAAGTTACTGTCTTGTTACACCCTGAATAGAGTTTCTCTCTCATTGGTGTTTTCACCTTCCAAAGATGTGTAGACAGGTCTCTTACCTTCCTGTCAATCCTGCTGTCCCTATTGCTGCCAGATGACAAGTCAATTTCCCCAATAACTGGTTGCATTTTCTTACTTCTATTATTTCCAGAGGTACTGGTTTTAGTTTTTGTCTAGACTTCATTATTTTAACAAGTCCAAAGTGAAAGCCAAATTGTACAGTAGTAGGGAGCAGCAGCATTCAGTGATTTCCCGCGCCCCCCCCCCCCCCCCCCTTCAAACCACTTGGCCTGCTGCTCTGAACTATTTGAGTAGCCCTGGCAAGGAATTGATGAGCACTTTCACTCCTACAGCTTGGTTATTTGTATTCTGCTTTTAGAGTTGAGAGTGAGGGTCATTCTGGAGTTGTGTGCTGTGTCTTAAAAGGTGTAAGCCTCTGTCATCACATGTGTACTAGGCTCCCTGTAATATACTTCCAGATTTTCAATTCTGTAGAGTCTCGGGCTTAAAATTTTCAAAAGCAGTTAGTGATTTTTGGATACCTCAATTTTTGTATGCACAATCTGTGACACTTTAAAGAGTGTCATTTTCAGAGGGTGGGCACACAGCACTTCCTGAAAGTCAGGTCTATTTCAGGTTTCTCAAGTTGGACACTCAGACTCACTCTGCAATTAAAATAGTTCAAAATTCTTAGTCGTGTTTATAGCCCTCACATACCACAGTATGAGAACCTAGATAGATACATTCTATGGGTTTAGTGGGGGCTATATGAAGTGTGCCTGCGGTTCCTCCTGGTTATGAAGATACACCCAGTCGGTCAGTTGCTATCTCGCTACTAGGGTAGTTTAACTCTCTCCAGCGAAACCAAAAATTCCAGCTCTTCCAGGGTAACAAAAAGTGACATAGAAATCTAAATGAAAATTCAAACCCTTCTCTTTCTGGGTCACAGCCCTCCCTCAGGGGTCTGTTTCAATATTCATCCCTCTCCAGGGTATAACAAATGTTACCCTAAATGCCAAAATTTTTACAAACAAATGTTATAGTTATGATCTGTTAAAATCTGGCTATTGATCGTGATTATCCAAAGCCATGTCCTGGTTATCTTGGTGGGCCTTTTTAGTAATGTCACATCTCTGCACCAATTCCCCAATTCTTCTTGTTGGAAGAAAATCCCTATGACTCTTATGTAAAATGGGTGGGAGAACATAGAACAAAGAATTGGGGGCTGGGGAGAGGGGAGATTTTTCTTTCCCACCCCAGTTTCATTCCATTTCACCAGCCTGACTGGTGACCAGGTAATGGCTTAATGACTGATTAGTGGCAATGAGAAAAAATACTTAAAAATAAAACTCTTAGAAGCAAGGAAGATAATAAAGGAAGCTAAAAGATCTGTGTCTCGTGCAAAGAACTGTTGTTACTGGATCTCAACTAAACTTTATACAAACATGTTTACCAGAGGTACTCTTCAGTCAATGGCATTTGAAGAATAACATAGTGGCTGCTTTCCAGCCCATGGTGTACTTCAGATTTAAGAGTTCCTGTGCTGGTAAATCACCTCTAAACATTGCCATTGTTTTGACCTTGTTGTTAGGACTCTCTCCACCAGTGATGATGTCGAGGACAGAGAGACTGAGAAGGGCCGTCTGGAAGAAGCTTATGAGAAGTGTGACCGGGATTTGGATGAACTTATTGTTCAGCACTACACGGAGCTCACCACAGCTATCCGCACGTACCAGAGCATCACGGAGCGAATCACCAACTCCCGCAACAAGATCAAGCAGGTGACAGGGCAGGCAGCACTATGTCTGGCATCTCTCTCTCTCTCTCTCTCTCTCTCTTTCCCCCCTGCCCCCACCAGAAAAGGCTTCATGTGTTCAAATCTGTTTCTGCATTGCATTTCCACCTTTGCCCTTGTTCCTGTCCCTTTTGTGTTAATATAAAATTGACGTATCAAGGTTTTCATTCAACCCTTACTTCTCTAGTCCTGTCTCCCTTCTACTTGATATCATTTGGTGCTGAACCAAATATTGAATGGGGAAGATGCCATTACCTGCCAGCTTTGAAACTACCATCAGAGTTATTTAAATAGGTCAGATTCTCAGCTAGTGTAAATCAGTGAGGACCTGGCCTGATTTGTTACTTGACCCAGCAGCAGATCACCCAAATCTATACAGCTAAAACCTCTCCCATCTAGTCTATTCTGGTTCTTCTGTTGTGCCCATCAGGATGGTCTCTGATCACCTGCCACCTAGGTCATCTCAGTGACTCATCAGATGTCCACTGGCCCATTGAATATGAATTTTAAGGTCATTTGCATAATCAACTCTTGAGCTGTGCCTCCTGGTGTTCCTATATTTTGAATACTGTATTGTCCTAAAATTTATTACTACTCTTGTAAATAACAGTGGCACTCCTAGCACTGGTGAGGGCTTACTCTTTGCTGTTCTCTACCCCCAGTTCTGATTATTATCCCAGTTGATGAATTCACCACTCTCCCAGCCCTTGTTTACTTTGTCTGTGGATTGCTGTACTTAAGCCTTGCATGCCAGGTACATAAATTGTTCCATTGTCTGCCTAGCGCCATGGAGATCATGACTTGAAACCTTTCAGAGCAGTGCTCCAGAAGCAGTAAGCTATGACCCTTCTGAGGCAGCACACTGACCCTTCTGGTTTTTCAAATTCATTTAGCATTTTCAAAGCGAATGAGACCTCTCTGATCCCTTCAAGGGGTAAGAGTTCATTCTAAGGATTTATGTACAAAGCCTGGCTCTGTGAAGGCCCAGATCAATAATCTTAAACTTGAAATAAACTATAGCCCGTTTTCACCAAATATGCTAAGCTTTGCAGAGGTCAAAAACAATCGTATAGGGACAATGACATTCCCATCTAAACTAATCACTATGGGGGGTGAAGGACCTTTGGATATTTATGTTTTCTGATTAGCTTTAGTCAACATGTATTGAAGGAACTTTGCCCTAATCTCATGCGAGGCACCAGATATGATGCTAGACTCTGTGCCATTAGTCTATATTATGCTGTCAAGCTTTCCATTTTGATGTTCCTCTCCTTTGTTATGGGTGGATGTTCATATTGCAACAAACTTGGACAGAAACATTTGTGCAAAAGCAAAATGCTTTGTCTGGGTTTAATAATCCAGATATCTATGTTTGTGAAACAACTGTTTTTTTCAGCTCATATTTGTCCAGGCACTGAATCTTGTGGGGATGTGTCAGGGCCTGATTCTGATCTCATTTATACGGGTTTTACGCCCATATAATCCCATTGACTTAAATGGCATTACAGGGTCATGACAGAGGGAAAGATGGGGCTGAGGAGGAATATGGTGTTCCTTAAAATACATCTTCAGGTGTTCACTCTATCATCTTTCATATCTCTCCTCCTGCCTACCAATGCTAACCTCAAAAATGCTGCTATCTGCTTCTTAAATTAACAGGGAAAAATGAAAAACTTCTCAAGGCAAAGCCGCTCTCTGGATCACTCGTCTGTTTTGTGCTCGGACAAGGACATCAAGTTTCAAACATTTCATTCATTTCCGTAGACTGTTTGGCCTTTCTTAAAGTGGCCATCATTTTGTAAAAGGCATCAACACTGCCACTAAGGCTAAGATGATACTGTCTAGTTTAAGGGCTTGTCTACACTACCCACCGGATTGGCGGGCAACGATCGATCCAGCGGGGTTGATTTATCGCGTCTCGTATAGACGCAATAAATCGACCACTGAGCGCTCTCCCGTCGACTCCGGTACTCCACCAGAATGTGGAGCGCAAGCGGAGTCGACGGGAGAGCGTCAGCTGTCGACTTACTGCAATGAAGACACCGCGGTAAGTAGATCTAAGTACGTCAACTTCAGCTACGCTATTCACGTTGCTGAAGTTGTGTATCTTAGATCGACCCCGTAGTGTAGACAAGCCCTAGGATACACAACAGGGCCTGTGCCCAACAAGGGCTGTGTATGGCATTCAGTTTTTCTCTGCTGTTGAGACAAGTTACGGAGCACAAAATTGTTGAGGTTTTCCCAGTGTCTGAAGATATTTGAAGGAGAGTCTGTTGGGTCCTGTGCCATCTAGAACCTTATCTTTGAAGCGGGGCTTTCATGTGTACACTTCAGAGCATGGTGCTGTTGTATGTTAATTGACTCTATTAGCTGTTGTCTTTCTTTTGGTCCATCTGTATGTTTCAGGAAGTCTCATCACTTCATCCAAAGGAGGATAGAAGGGAAAAGGGTGCAGCTGAAGCATTGTTGTAGGGCCTTAAAGACTCTCTAACTTGAAAATAAATCCAAGGGCCTCTCTACATTTGTAATTCAGTGATGTTAGAGTTCTGCCTAAGAAAGGCTTGGGCCCTAAATAGTCATAGTTTATCACTGAAACCAGATAACTGGCGTAAATGCTGTGTGTGAAGTGGTGGTTAATTGCTTACTGATTTTAAGGCACTTAAATGATTATCCATTTATGGCATGCAAGAAAAATTGGGTTGTACTGACCTTATCCCAGGAACTTAAGAAAGTTGGCAGACTTGAAAACAGGGTGAGATTAGTAGTTCTGGCCTGTGCCTAAAGTGCAGAGATGTTCCTGATTCCTGTCGATAGGAATGTGATAGAAAAGCAAGAACTTCTTTGACAATCTGCAAGAGATGGCTTGAGATTTTTAGAACAAAGTGAATGGCAGGCATTGCACTGTTTTTTCTGCGTGTTATAGTGTCATGATGTGTAATGTAGATGCTGAGCTGAATTTTATCCTACTTACAATCCATTTTGATATTCTTTCAGGCATCTCGTTAGATAAACTCCATCTCTTGCTAACAAATCTGGTGTCACCTGATTTGACCAGGGTCTCGGGGGGGGGGCATGCTGAGATTGCTCAATCAGGGCAAACTGCAAAGAATGGGGCAGACAATCCCCAAAACTGGAGGTTATTTCTAATACTTAGATTTACCAATCCAGCAACAAAACAGCTTCTACAATACCTTACTGATTACTCAGAAGCCAGAAATACAGTTCCCTTAAAGCAACCCAGCGTTGTGCTCCCACCCAGACAGCCACGTCAAATACGATGAGGATTACTGAAAATCTTGTTCATCATATAAAAAGTTCTATCAATCCCAAAAGTTTGGACACATTACCCACCAACTTAATGAATACTTCAGATCTTACCCAATTGGCGTAAGAGAGAGTCCGTATTGGTTAAAAGATCATTATATACCTACAGATACGAATAAAGTTCTTGGGTCAGTTCATGGTAGAGATGGTGAGCTTCAGAGTTGCAAAAAGTTCTTTCAGAATTAGTTCCATAGGTCATAGTTCAATGGCCAATATCAGGGTGACCCAGTCTGAAGCTGGCGACCTCAGTCTTGCGACTCAAACTTCCCCTGATGAAGCTTAAGCAGATCTGAGGTAACAGGCCCAAGACCCAAGAGTTCTTTTCATAGATCCCCGGCAGCCTCTTGACAGCAGGCATTCCTTGGGTACAGCATTGTGGCTTTGAAGTAGAATCACCTATTTCCTATGTATACACAGGTAACTAGTTGCATTCATCAGCATAAGGTAATTATCCATTAAGCAGTTCATAGACAGTTTACTACAAACTTCAAAGAGAAATATAGACAACGAAATTATTACACTCTAGTTTCATCTAAATGTTAATATTCCCTTTTGATCTGTGAATCAATGGATATAGTAACTGACAGGAACCGTCTGTTTACATGGTTAACATCTAACAAGATATAAGTAAACACATACAATCCATATTAACTCTAATTCTCTAACAGTACAGGTTCACATTTCAAACCTCAAGTCTATGGCTATGTTAGCTATTTATAAGAAATAGTCCTAATTACCATCTGTATACTTTTCTAATATGTCTTTAAAGATTGAATTTGGGTCATTTAGCCTGCTAGTTGCTTAACCCTTTTTGGTTTAATGTCACACCTGAGCTACTGGGTTAACAGGGATCCTCCTGTATAGTCCACTTTCATAAAATGAAGAAACAACTAGAAAAGAGGAGGAGGGAGAGATGCCACAAGAATTTAATAGGCAGACAGAAAATGTTTACAGAGGAACAAAATAGTAGCTATTTATTTACTTACACTAAACAATTGGCTTCCTGTTTCATGCCTAAATGCTGAATAAATGTTGGAAACAGCTGCAAGTAACTCTTTAGTCCTGGTGTTAAGATGAACATGTGTAGAATCCCATTAAGGCTATTCCAGTAAAGCATACGCTGATAGCACAAGACTTGAATTACGCCCCAGCACCTAGCTTCACTTCATTTCCCCTATGGTTGCTGTCATTATTTAGGGTGATTATATAATTCCCTTGTGCTACATAGGAATAATTGGCTGGTTTTAAAAAAAATGTGGATTTGATTATTGCCATTTGAAACTCCTGTTAAAATGAGTGAGTTAGGGGAAGTGCTGACCATATGGCAGGCTCCAAGAGAAAGGGCATTAGACTGACCTCATTTTCAACATGTTGCCTTGTAGGTGAAGGAAAATCTCCTGTCATGCAAGATGCTGCTGCACTGCAAACGGGATGAGCTGCGCAAGTTGTGGATAGAAGGAATTGAGCACAAGCATGTCCTGAATTTGCTGGATGAGATTGAGAACATCAAGCAAGTGCCCCAGAAGCTGGAACAGTGCATGGCCAGCAAGCACTACCTCAATGCAACTGACATGCTGGTAAGATGTGATACCTAACATTGATGGTCACCTGTACATTAGAGTCAGCTAATTCAGCTCTCTAGGTAAATAGATCTTTCTCTGTGTGCCCCCTGCTTGCTCTTCTCCTGCACTATTATTCTCTTTTACCCTGTTCTGTCACTTACTCTGTGCTTGATCTTCAGCCTGTCAACCTCTTTGGCTTTGTTGCTTCCCTCAGCCTTTTCTGAAGTGGACTCTGGGTCGCTAATCTCCCTTCCTCCCCTTGTCTTTTGTCCATGGTTTTTTGAAGCCACCTTCTTCTTTGCACTTCATTGATTCCTTTCCTTCCTTCTGTCATTGTGCCCCTTGCCATGCTGGGTTTCCTACTGCATTCATGACCTTGGTTCTTATTCTCACTGATGACTTCCTCCACTGTACGATCCTTCTCTCAGCTCCATCTATTTCCTTTCCCTTACATCTCCTCCCTCACTGGCTCTTGTGCTATCACCCTGGCCATCTCTCCTCTACCTTTCACTCTTCTAGAACCATAGGACTGGAAGGGACCTCAAGAGGTCATCTAGTTCAGTCCCCTGCTCTCCTGGCAGGACTAAGTATTATCTAGGCCATTCCTGACAGATGTTTGTTGAATCTGCTCTTAAAAATCTCCAATGATGGAGATTCCACAACCTCCCAAGGCAATTTATTCCAGTGCTTAACCACCCTGACAGTTAGCAAATTTTTCCTAATGTCCAACCTAAATCTCCCTTGCTGCAATTTAAGCCCATTGCTTCTTGCCCTACCCTCAGAGGTTAAGAACAATTTTTCTCCCTCCTCCTTGTAACAACCTTTTATGTACTTGAAAACTGTTATCATGTCTCCTCTCAGTTTTCTCTTCTCTCCTCTGTCTTCTCTTCTCCAGACTAATTCTTCTTTCCAGACTAATCCTCTTCTTGTAACTACCTTTTCAGTCATCTGCCTCCACCTCCTTCTCTGCTGAGATTTCGCCAGTTTTTTTAGAAAAAAAGAAAATTGAATCTTGCCAGCAAGAATTTGCCTCCTCTCTCTCCCATTTCCCTTTCTCCAACTGGCAGGCCTCTGCTTTCTCATTCATCACAGAGGAGGAGAGGCTTCTTGCTTCACAACTCAACTCTCTCTTTTACTGTTTCCCTCTAATTCCTCTATCTGTGCCCTTGTTCCCATTTCTTCCCACCTCCTGTAATTCTCTGCTCTTTCTCCATCCCTCTTATTTAAGTGCTCTTTCTCCTGGGGCTCATTTTCATCTGCTTTACAAGCACACCTTTCATCCTCAGTCATGAGGAAGCCTCCCTTCACCCACACCCTCTCCTCCAATTACTGTCCTATTCTCTCCCTTCCTGTTTCCAAAAACCTAGGGCATGGTGCCTAGACTTCACGACCAATCTAGATTCCACCCCCTGCCCAAACTACTCTTTCTTTACCAATGACACTAGTAATCTTCTGCAAGGGGTGGGAGTTTTCTCTGTTCATATTGTTCTTGATTCCTCCACAGAATTATGTTGTTTCTTGAAATCTTCTCCTTCACTTCCCTTCTTTAATATCATCGTCAACTCGGTTATCCTTCCTGTCTCCCAGGATCACAACCTTAGTGTTACCTTTGACTCTTCTCTTTCCCACCTTGTAATCCATCACTTCTCAAATTCCTGTTGCTTCTTCCTCTTCAGTATTGCCTGTCCTTTCTTCACTTTCCCCCACTGCCAAAACTCACTCTTGATTTTCATTTTTTCTGGTTCCTCTTCTCTGTACTATCCAAAAAGTGGCTGGCTAAAGTTGTCTTCCTTTCTCACCTCTCATAAAATCTCTTTTCAGGCTTCCTGTTACTCTTGGCCTCAAACTCAAGCTCCTCATGTTGGCCGTTGATGACATACATAATTCTTCCCCCGGGTACTACTCCATATTGTACAACTCCATCCCTTCCTTCCTTTCTAACTCATTACACTCCTTCCAATCCTCTCGTGGCTGGTTTTCTTCAACTCGTTGCACTCTTGCCTTTGTGCTTCCTTTCATGCCACCCTCTACATCTTGTCTGCCAGTCGTCTGTCTCTGTCCTCCCTCCTTAAAAAGCTTTTCTTCCTGGAACCCTTTTTCAGCCTTGTTCTCCTCATCCTTCTTTCCCTTATTTGAACTATTGTCCTGTCTCTTGTCTGCCTTATTGTAAGTTGTTTGGGGCAGGTCATGAATTGGTTTTGTAAAGCACTATGGACATTTCTGGTACTATATAAAATATTAAGTCAAGCCTGTTATAATTCTTGGAAGGTATTAATAGAGCCACAACTAGAAGAGCAGGGATGGCTAGGATTTACTTAGATTTTGAGGTATTTTTTGTCAAAGTCCTTGATGGAGGAAATACGTTATCTGGGGTGAGACGAATTCTCTTGTATTCAACAAAAACTGGTTAAGAAAGTGGAATAAACAGGCAATGCTCAGTGAAGAAAGAGTTAATGGTTGATACCCTGTGGTTTAATATTAGGACAGTTTAAACTCATTATTGTTAACTTGTTTTTTTTCCCCTTTTCTGTTACACTTGACCTAGTTAAACCTGTTAAAGAGCTAGTTTGTTGGTCTTTAAAGAATGGTTGCACAGAGGACCATACCCTGACTTTGTGAGAGTGGTGTTCTTCCGGAGAATAGTCCCATTTCCAGCCTGTGCTGAGTTCTGATTCTATTGCTATAGGAAATGGAAAAGTAATGCTTTGTCTTCCAAGTGCTTTGCAAATATTGACTAATCCTTTGACTCCTCTGTTAGTTAGTATCACCCCAGTTTCATAGATGGGAAACAAAGGTACACATAGCTGAGACTTGCACAAGGTCGTAAGGGAAGTGAGTGTTAGTGCCTGCTCTTTGTGCTCAGGCTGCTAGACAGTACCATGTTGGTTCTTCGGCTAGGGTTATCTGTTGTGGTTCATCAAGGTATGTTGCTGTAAGGGGTTACCATTTAGCTTTTAAACCAAGAACTGCAGGGAAAGCTACAAGAAAAACGATTCACGTATTAATCCTTTCATCAGTACTTTTCAATTCCCATTTCAAGACAAGTGCAGCTATAATATGTAAACACAATAACTTATCTGTATCCTGACTGTTTTAATAGACAAAAATTGGTGAGGGCTCATTGGCTTTTGCCATCTTCTTTTAATTCTTCCTGTTTGTCAATGTGATGTTATAATCATGTGCTGGCTGCAGGATAATACCTTTCTCTCTTTATATGATCTGAATATTGTATAAAATAATTATTAAACTGTCAGGGATGCAGAATGTTTGTAGATGTGCTTGTCCTTTTGTTTCCCTCCTCAAGGTAAACAGCTGCTGTTGGTTTATAAAAAGCCCAAAGTGATCTGACAATGCGCTTGTATCCCTTGCATTGAAATTGGAGCGCTGATTAATATTGTTGCCTGTAGCTTTGTGATATGTACAGTCTAAATTAGACCTTTGCAGCCTTTGTGTTGGGTTGATGCAAGCACATTAATGGCATAATTTCTGGTTGCTTCATCACATTTCTGCAGTCTGTTCTTTGTATTCCACTCACATTAATTGAAGTAATTTTGCCACTGAAGCGTGTTTCAAACCCTGCATTTAAATTGAAATTTTAATTCCCTTATTGTTTGGAAAAGATGGCTGAAGATGGCTTGTTCCAGGTTTCATTATCACTCAAAACACTCCAGCTGCTGGTTCTAATGTACAGTGACTGATTAATTCTGGAAAGAATTATTAATATAAAAATGGCAGCTTTTTCCCAATAGTATGAGCAAGATGCAAAGGTATTTTATGACAGCTCATGTTTGTATGAAGTTAGATTTCTTTCTTTTTTTTTTTTTTAAAGAAGTGGATTTTTTATTCAACTGTTTACATCAGTCTAAAATTGCACAGTTGAGCTTTGAACATCAATTAGGCAACTTCTGTGATATAGCATCTCCCAAAAATTAATGGCAGAATTGCAGTTAAATACTGTTTGCTGAGCCAGAGAGGAGAATTTGGGGGCTCTGTACTAATTGCTAGTCACATATTCCACAAGTAAAATAACTTGTTTCAAACCTCCTTCTGAGTGTGAAGCTTTGAATACGTTTTTTTTTTTTTTAAAGTGCTAAACATGCACAGCTCCCACTGAAGTCCCATTTGAGGTCCTTAATTATTTTGGTCTCTTTTTTATGTGCACATTATTAGGACTCAATAGCTGTATAATTGGAGAAAGGATACATATATTAAGTATAAATAATCATTACTAGCAGCACCATTTACTCTTTGGTAGTAATTGGGCTTATGTCCACTATTGATTGACATAATATATAGCATCAAGTGGAGTGCCCCAAGGGTCGGTCCTGGGGCTGGTTTTGTTCAATATCTTCATTAATGATCTGGAGGATGGCGTGGACTGCACCCTCAGCAAGTTTGCGAAGACACTAAACTGGGAGGAGTGGTAGATATGCTGGAGGGTAGGGATAGGATACAGAGGGACCTAGACAAATTAGAGGATTGGGCCAAAAGAAATCTGATGAGGTTCAACAAGGACAAGTGCAGAGTCCTGCACTTAGGACGGAAGAATCCCATGCACTGCTACAGACTAGGGACCGAGTGGCTAGGCAGCAGTTCTGCAGAAAAGGACCTAGGGGTTACAGTGGACAAGAAGCTGGATATGAGTCAACAGTGTGCCCTTGTTGCCAAGAAGGCTAACGGCATTTTGGGTTGCATAAGTAGGGGCATTGCCAGCAGATCGAGGGACGTGATCATTCCCCTCTATTCGGCATTGGTGAGGCCTCATCTGGAGTTCTGTGTCCAGTTTTGGGCCCCACGCTACAAGAAGGATGTGGAAAAATTGGAAAGAGTCCAGCGGAGAGCAGCAGAAATGATTAGGGGTCTGGAGCACATGATTTATGAGGAGAGGCTGAGGGAACTGGGATTGTTTAGTCTGCAGAAGAGAAGAATGAGGGGGGATTTGATAGCTGCTTTCAGCTACCTGAAAGGGGGTTCCAAAGAGGATGGATCTAGACTGTTCTCAGTGGTAGCAGATGACAGAACAAGGAGTAATTAGGAGGTCTCAAGTTGCAGTGGAGGAGGTTTAGGTTGCATAATAGGAAAAACCTTTTCACTAGGAGGGTGGTGAAGCACTGGAATGGGTTACCTAGGGAGGTGGTGGAATCTCCTTCCTTAGAGGTTTTTAAGGTCAGGTTTCATGAAGTCTTGGCTGGGATGATTTAGTTGGGAATTGGTCCTGCTTTGAGCAGGGGGTTGGACTAGATGACCTCCTGAGGTCCCTTCCAACCCTGATATTCTATGATTCTATGAATATTCACTTTGAGGAGGTCTGATATTCTTCACATAGTATATTGTGGACTGATACCCAGGAGGGTGGGAGAAAACACTGGGACGAGCCAGGTATTAGGAGGAGTAGAAAGGCACTCACTTGAACAGTGAGCCTGGAGGGAAAGGCTGTGATGCTAACTGACAAGGTGACTGCAACAAAGAGCCTGGGTGATGGGGTGTGAAAGTGAGAGAGACAGGACTGGGACAGGAACAGTCTGGAGAGAACAACACAGTAAAAGAGGCAGTTAGAGGCAAAAAAGCATCGCTTAAAATTGCAATTCAAATCCTACTGAGGAAAATAGGAGTATAAATTATGGCAAATCAAGTGTAAAAGTCAAGTCAGTCTGTGGAACTCATTGCCAGGGGATGTTGTCAAGGCCAAAACTATAACAAGGTTCAAAAAAGATTTAGAAAAGTTCAGTGAGGACAGCTCCATCAATGGCTACTAGCCAAGATGCTCAGGGATGCAACCCCATGCTCTGGGTGTCCCTAAACCTCTGACTGCTGGAAGCTAGGACTGGATGAGGGGCTGGATCACTCAACAGTTGCCCTGTTCTGTTAATTCCCTCTGAAGCACCTGGCATTGATCACTGTCAGAAAACAAGATAGACACAGTACAGCTCGTCCTCTTCTAGTGCTGGTCCATATAGAGGATGACAGCCTACTGTTGCTATCAGTTATTCTGTTAGCTCAAGTGGCAGAGGTCTGTGCGGTGGCTCTAAAGGTTCCAGCCCTGCTGATGTGATGTCAATGTGATGCCACATGATGGAATTTGTTTTTCAGTTTGTTTAAACCTAAGAAATTACACACTAAAGAAGAAGAAACAGTATGTGATCGTGTAACTAAAGACTGTATCAATGTTAAAGCCACAAGGGGACCAAACTAAGGATGCACAGGCAACCTTGAGTCTGGCATTTCCTAACTTCTTAATGCCTGACTTTGCAGCCTTACTATCCTTTTAACAGATTTTGTGTGTGTTAAATATTTATATAGGTAACTTTTATATTAACTGTATACTTACACACACTCACTTCCCCCAGCACTAGAACACAGCTACCGCTATGGTGGAATGTACCAGCTGTTTAACAAAGCACACTAATGTCACATAATTAGGCTAGCAGCGAGGATGGATTTCTTTTCACATCCTGCTTTACTGTGAATACTGTAAACCACACCAGCGTGCTCCCTGGGAGTTTGTTTTATTATTCTATCTCCTTATATGGTCTCCATCACCAGTGTCTCAGTGCCTCACGATCATAAATTAATTTATCTTTATAGCACCCTAGGGAAAGTAGGGAAAACTATTTATCTCTGCTTTTCAGGTGAGACACAGAGAGGCTAAGTGACTTGCCCCAAGTCACAAAGAGAGTCTGCGGCAGAGTGGGGAACTGGACTCGGATCTTCTAGGTCTCTGTTAAAAGAACAGGAGTACTTATGGCACCTTAGAGACTAACAAATTTATTAGAGCATAAGCTTTCGTGGGCTACAACCCACTTCTTCGGATGCATATAGAGTGAAACATATATTGAGGAGATATATATACACACATACAGAGAGCATGAACAGGTGGGAGTTGTCTTACCAACTCTGAGAGGCCAATTAAGTAAGAGAAAAAAAACTTTTGAAGTGATAATCAAGATAGCTCAGTACAAACAGTTTGATAAGAAGCAAGTGTGAAAATACTTACAAGGGGAGATAGATTCAATGTTTGTAATGGCTCAGCCATTCCCAATCTTTATTTAATCCTGAGTTGATTGTGTCTAGTTTGCATATCAATTCCAGCTCAGCAGTCACTCGTTGGAGTCTGTTTTTGAAGTTTTTCTGTTTTAAGATAGCCACCCGCAGGTCTGTCATAGAATGGCCAGACAGGTTAAAGTGTTCTCCCACTGGTTTTTGAGTATTATGATTCCTGATGTCAGATTTGTGTCCATTAATTCTTTTGCGTAGAGACTGTCTGGTTTGGCCAATGTACACGGCAGAGGGGCATTGCTGGCACATGATGGCATATATCACATTGGTAGATGTGCAGGTGAACAAGCCCCTGATGGTATGGCTGATGTGATTAGGCCCTATGATGATGTCACTTGAATAGATATGTGGACAGAGTTGGCATCGGGCTTTGTTACAAGGATAGGTTCCTGGGTCAGTGTTTTTGTTCAGTGATGTGTGGTTGCTGGTGAGTATTTGCTTTAGGTTGGGGGGTTGTCTGTAAGCGAGGACAGGTCTGTCTCCCAAGATCTGTGAGAGTAAAGGATCATCTTTCAGGATAGGTTGTAGATCTCTGATGATGCGCTGGAGAGGTTTTAGTTGGGGGCTGAAGGTGACAGCTAGTGGTGTTCTGTTATTTTCTTTGTTGGGCCTGTCTTGTAGGAGGTGACTTCTGGGTACTCGTCTGGCTCTGTCAATCTGTTTTTTCACTTCAGCAGGTGGGTATTGTAGTTTTAAGAATGCTTGATAGAGATCTTGTAGGTGCTTGTCTCTACCTGAGGGATTGGAGCAAATGCGGTTATATCTTAGAGCTTGGCTGTAGACAATGGATCGTGTGGTGTGTCCTGGATGGAAGCTGGAGGCATGTAGGTAAGTGTAGCGGTCAGTAGGTTTCCGGTATAGGGTGGTATTTATGTGACCATCGCTTATTAGCACAGTAGTGTCCAGGAAATGGACCGCTTGTGTGGATTGATCTAGGCTGAGGTTGATGGTGGGATGGAAATTATTGAAATCATGGTGGAATTCCGTACCCGCATGGCCCCACAGTATGCCAACATTTTTATGGCTGACTTAGAACAACGCTTCCTTAGCTCTCGTCCCCTAACGCCCCTACTCTACTTGCACTACATTGATGACATCTTCATCATCTGGACCCATCATCTGGACCCATGGAAAAGAAGCCCTTGAGGAATTCCACCAGATTTTCTCCCCATCGCATTGGGTCAGGGAGTTTGCCAACCCTCTTAGCTTTTTTATGTTTTTTCCTTCAAATATTAAGTGCTCCTGTTTAGGTTTCCTTGTGCCAGCGAGAGAAGTACGTAGCTCTCCTTTTCTGCGTTCTACGGTGAATAATAGCATCCAAGATTTCCCTTGAGAGCTGGACCTACTTCGTGAAGCCAGGTCGCATTGTTGCCAACTTCAGTTTAGTCTCTAGAATTGAGCTTGTGAAGATTACTGTTTGTTATTGCATTCGATTAACAGCATTCAGCCTAAGATCATTTGTTCAGAATAGGAGCCTAGATTGCAGTTAAATTAGGTTGTTTTCGGTTGCGCTGATGCATGTTGAGTTCACTGTCTGCCTCCGTATTGTGTGATCTCTGAATCCCTAGCTCTCTAGAATCTGTCCTATCTTTTTGCGTAATTTATTATTTATTTATTGAGCATGTCGCTTTGCTTAGTGCTGTGCAACACAACCGCTACCCTGAGGCGCTTACAAGCTAAACTAGACAAAGCAGCTCTGATACCCAGAACACTGCGCAAATCAGAGTCTTTGTGGTGGTGTTAGATTGCAGTCCAGCACTGAGGCTTTGAGGCCGAAGTAAATTTTTAAAGTGGGACTTGGCTGATGAGAAGTTCCTGGGAAGTGGGAGACTTGTTCATAGACACATGAAAGAAAGTGCAGAGATGAGTGTAAGGACAATGAAATAATCAGTCATGACACAGGCTTGGGATGGAGGAACAGGAGGTATAGGAAGAGGGGATATAGAGGGGAGAAGGGAGGAATGAAGGGTTGCAGAAGCTTGTATGTGAGTTCAAGTTCCTCATCCTTGACGTGGAAGGTGATGGGGAGACAGTCAAGGGTTTTAAATAATTGAGATGTTTTCCTGGGGAAAAGAGGAGAAAATTGTTCTGCTATTTTTCCGCTCCCAGGGTGGAGGTGCACTAATTGGTTGCCATTTAACCATCTCCTACCTTTCCCTGCATCTCACATTAGTAGCATACACTGGCAGTTAGGGTGGGAAGTAGAAGTCTTATCAGGAGGGATGAGCTGGAGGGCTGATGAGAAGCGCAGTCAGGAAAGTAACAAATACTTTCCTCATGGATTGTATTTTCTAAATGGACAACCAACTTAATATGGGACAATCTCCACTCATTGATATATTTTGCTTTCCACAACCAAATCTCTGTACAACTTTTCATGAGTGATGTACCCGAGTATTCAGATTCTAATAATTAAACTGTATTGTTAAAATCTATTCACCAAAATTTGGGTTATTGCTGATAATGTATTCTATGTATCATATGACTTTTAAAAAACTAACTTTGTATTTGTGGATAATCTAACACTATACCCAGTTGTATAGACACTCTTTTCCAACCTATGTATTATATAATTTTTTTTAACATTAGCTTTAATAACATTTTTAAATCTGTTCCAAGGTAATGTTGGATATCTGTAATCCTAGATGGAAATGAAGCAAGTATGTAGCATCGTCCTGCCAGTATGTGGTTGCCCTGAGCAAAAGCTCAGGTTAGTTGTAAACTGTCAATCTAGAAATCCTTTATAGTAAACAAACATTTGTTGGCATTAATATTGTACATAATTAAAATTTGAAAAAAATTGAACTCATTTGTTACTATTTATATACTTTGTTCACTATCTGCATTTCTCTCATCTCGGGCAATGAAAATCGGTAAGGGCAGTTTTTCATTGTTTTCATCAGTTTTGCTTTCTGCATCTTCCTGCTGCAATGTTTTGCTTTCAAACACTTCAGCAGAATGTGTTTGTTTAAAACAAATGTTTTCATTGGAGTTTAAAAAAATAGTCTGTTGGTCCTAGCATTTATAGAGGCATATTTTTACAAAATTTAGAGTTTGGGCTATATTTAAATGTTGTCCCCTTTAAATAACTCAAAGAATAGTACTTCCAACATTTTTGGGGGGAGGCCGTTCCATGTTCTAACACATCTTCCATTGGGAAGTTGCCTTGATTAAATAGCCAGAAATCTGTTTAAAAAAGGAAAATGTGAAATTTACATTCCTGTGGATTTTGGTGGACACATTGCTGTAAGCATTAAGACAAACAAGCAAACAAAATCCCTCCTGACTCTGTTAAAACAACTCATTCATAATCATTTTACTCATCGGCATAGCTGATAATTTCTGTCATTGGTGATAGCTGTAGGATTTGACTGGGGAGAGAAAAGAAACAGGTCCCTTTATTTTTATTGTAGCTAATGTTTGGTGAGAGCATGTTCTAGTGATTAGCACATGAGTATGAGAGTAATGAGTTCTTATTCTTATTTATTATGTTGTATTACCATAGTTTCTAGGAGCTCTAGTGATGAAATAGAACCTCACTGGGCTAGGTGGTGTAAAAACACAGAACAAAAAGACAGTCCCCACCCCTAGGAGCTTATTGTTGAAGTATAATTCTAGCCCTGGCTCTGCTGCTGGTTTACCAGGCAAGGCACTTAAAATGCTGTGCCTCAGTTCCCCTATATGCTAAATGGGTATATTATTCTAAGATGTTGTTTGTATTATTTGTTTACCTCAAAGTGGCATGATAAGACTTGGTTTATTAGGTTTATTAATTTCCTTATAGAAGGCATTTGTGCTAAGTAGTAAGTGTTAGAACTGAGCTGGAAAGATGTTCTGTTTTTGTATTGTTTCTCTTGAATTCAATTTTCTGATCCTGTTTCAGTTTTTTGTTTAATTTGCTATGATAGATTTAAAGATATTTGAAAGTAGAAATTCATAAGTCGAGTGTTTCTTTCCCTTTGTAACATCTTATCATTTCTTCCCTTAATGTACTATCAATAACTTCATCTCATTCCTTTTATCCTGTGAATTCCATTATCTGAGGGAGTCTGTTGCATTAAACTGTTAGTGCCTAATATTTGCCTCATTTGCATTGACACATGCTTGACCTCAGCCCCTCCACTCTTAGTTAATGCACCAACAAGCACTGATATCTCTCTGGAGTATTATCATTTGGTTGTTAGCTCAACTAATAACAACCATTCATTTAAGCTGATGAAAGTTTATTAAATAAAAAACATGCAGTAATGAAGGTGGAATGGAGGTAGCTAGCATCCTGTTTTTACTGGTGAGAGTTTGCTGAGTCTATACGAAAGCTACTGGATTTTCTATGGAAATGGGGACACCAGTCCAGTTGTGATCAATTATTTGGTTTAGAAACGAGCGTTTCTGAACACTTAATTTGATCTCCACTGATTACAATGTAGACACAGTAATAAAAATTTAGACCAGGGGTCGGCAACCTTTCAGAAGTGGTGTGCCGAGTCTTCATTTATTCACTCTAATTTAAGGTTTCGCGTGCCGGTAATACATTTTAACGTTTTTAGAAGGTCTCTTTCTATAAGTCTATAATATATAACTAAACTATTGTTTTATGTAAAGTAAATAAGGTTTTTAAAATGTTTAAGAAGCTTTATTTAATATTAAATTAAAATGCAGAGCCCCCATACCGGTGGCCAGGACCCGGGCAGTGTGAGTGCCACTGAAAATCAGCTCGTGTGTCACCTTCGGCATACGTGCCATAGGTTGCCTACCCCTGTGTCATAACTATAAAGGGAAGGGTAACAGCTCTCCTGTGTACAATACTAAAATCCCTCCTGGCCAGAGACTCCAAAATCCTTTTACCTGTAAAGGGTTAAGAAGCTCGGGTAGCCTGGCTGACACCTGACCCAAAGGGCCAATAAGGGGACAAGATACTTTCAAATCTTGGGGGGCGGGGGGAAGGCTTTTGTGTGTGCTCTTTGTTTTAAGGGGTTGTTCGCTCTTGGGACTGAGAGGGACCAGCCATCAATCCAGGTTCTCCCCATCTTTCTAAACAAGTCTCTCATATTTCAAACTTGTAAGTAAAAAAGCCAGGCAAGGCGTCTTAGTTTTACTTTGTTTTCTCAACTTGTAAATGTACCTTTTACCAGAGTGTTTATCTTTGTTTGCTGTACTTTGAACCTAAGACAGAGGGGGGTCCTCTGAGCTCTTTAAGTTTGATTACCCTGTAAAGTTATTTTCCATACTGATTTTACAGAGATGATTTTTACCTTTTTCTTTAATTAAAAGCCTTCATTTTAAGAACCTGATTGATTTCTCCTTGTTTTAAGATCCAAGGGGGTTTGGATCTGTATTCACCAGGAGTTGGTGAAAGGAAGGAGGGGGGAAGGGTCAATTTCTCCTTGTTTTAAGATCCAAGGGGGTTTGGATCTGTATTCACCAGGAGTTGGTGAAAGGAAGGAGGGGGGAAGGGTCAATTTCTCCTTGTTTTAAGATCCAAGGAGTTTGGATCTGTATTCACCAGGGAATTGGTGAGAGGTTTCTAAAAGCTTCCCAGGGTAGGGAATGGTGGCAGCGGACCAGAACTAAGCTGGTAGTTAAGCTTAGAAGTCCTCATGCAGGCCCCCACACTTGTACCCTAAAGTTCAAAGTGGGGATACAGTCTTGACACCCTGATTTAGACTTTTGCTTGAGATAATCAGCCCTGTCTGTCTAATGATACATCCCGTCTTGGATGTGCCATCCAAACAGCAAATAGCTTTGTGGTTTACGTTTCCATCCTTTCACACATGGGAGTCATACCATAGCTTAGAGGTCTTTGAGCAAGAAACTTTGGTTTAATAAGGAAAAATGTAGTGATGGCTTGCCTTTCAATTGATCAAGAAAAAAAAGGTTTAAATTTCTAGCCAGCACCATCCATTATATAATTGAATGAAAATCCTTTATTTTGCCAATGGAATCTTTGGTAGTTTTTTATTAAGCTGACTTATCAAGGCTGTTTTGCAACATTATTAACCACTTACATTTCTCTTATAATGCCGCTGTAATAATGTTTTTTGCAGTAATCAGTGCTTCTTCAATTATTTCTCTTTAATTCTGAATCTCATAGTTCTGTGCCTAGTAAATTATGGAACATGTATTGAGAGAGAAATCACTCAAGATCTAGAGGATAGTGGAAAAACATAAAGCATACATCTTGCCAGACAAACTTGATTGCATATTAAAAATAGAGCTGCAGAGTCAGTGGATGCAGGGAAAGGAGATATACTATTATCTACACCTCTACCCTGATATAACGCAACCCGATAGAACACGAATTTGGATATAACGCAGTAAAGCAGTGCTCTGGGGGGGCGGGGCTGCGCACTCCAGCGGATCAAAGCAAGTTCGATATAACGCAGTTTCACCTATAATGCGGTAAGATTTTTTGGCTCCCGAGGACAGCGTTATATCGGGGTAGAGGTGTATTTGTTTTACCATAGTACATAGGAGCCGCAGTCATGGACCTGGACCCTGTTGTGCTAGGCGCTGTACAAACACAGAACAGAAAGATGGTCCCTGCCCCAAAGAGCTTGCATGAGGGGCAGCATGGAAAAAAGCACCAAGGTGCTTGTTTGAAAACGTGGTAAGTGGGTGATAGAGGCTGGCATTATTGGCCCATTGGAGGTGAGAGTCAACATTTCAATACTGAATGAGAGATGATTGGTAGGATAGGCCATGAAGGGCCTTGAGAGTGAAGACAAGCAGCTTGTGTTTGATGCAGTAGGGAAGGGGGGACCCAAGTATAATATATTTGGATTTTAGTAAAACATTTAATACAACTGGGATGAATTTGGCATAGTGTGACTCCACTGAAATCAATCCAGTTACCAGTGGATAAACTTGGCACAACGTTGCATGAAATCTTGCCCTCAAAAAGGCTTGGATAGAAACACTGTCACATAGAACGCCAGGGTTTTGCTAAACTGCCCATAAACAAAGGTTTATGTAAAATGTTCCCATTTGGGGAGGAAGCTGTGGTTACCTCTGGAGATTGGTGTTAATTCTTGTCTCACAGAATATCTTCATTTACTATAAATGGCATGTTGGTGAAATTTGCAAGCAATACTAAATTGAAAGGAGTTGAAAATGCCATTGACAACGGAGAAACAGGACAAAGAAGGAGCTTCAGAGATTAGAAACATAGGCTGAAAATATCAGGGAATCAACTTGGAAAACGGCAAGCTGAGAGACATGGGAAAAAATTATTCTTTGTAATACAATAATAACACGAGGTCCTGCATGTGATAGCCGCCCCATTGTGCTAGTTACTGTACAGACAGGTAGGAAACCATCTCTGTTCCGAAGACCTTACATTCTACAAAGTACGCTCAAACTCTGTTTAGTGACAGTTAAGGTTGAATCAAGACTTAAGTTCCCTCTAAGCTGCATGGCCACGCAGGTGCTCAGGGCTGCGGCGGGGAGCGATGCCTCTCCCCCAGGCCCGGACCTGCCACGGCAGGGAGAGGCGCCCCTCCCCCAGCCCGTCCCGTCTGGGACACTACCGGGTTTATAATGGCACCAGGCCCCCGCTCGACAGGGGCCCCGCCGGCCTGGCGCGGCGCTCCACTTCACTTGCGCTGTGGCCCAACAGCCGCAGAACTGGCTCCTCTCATCTCTGGCCCCTCCGCTGCGCTCCTCTAGGCCCACCGGCCCAGGGCTTTCTCCCCTCCGCCTACTCGCTCCTCTCAATCGGCCAGCTGAGGGCTTCTCTCTCCGCCCCTGTCCTCCGTCACCAGCAGGCAGCAGCTGCCGGCCAGTGACGGTGAGGGGTGGTGTGTGGAAAGGAGCCCACAGCCACTGCTGCTCTGCCGGGCTGCTGGTGAGGAATGGTCTGCTGCTTTGGGCTCCCCTGGGGAGCCCGAAGCCGCGGACCATCACTGGTGGCCCAGACTGTAGACGGACCTGCTGCGGCCGCAGGAGAGGCGACCTTCCCCCGGCCCCAACCCAGCCCCAGCCCGGACCTGTCGTGGCCGGGGGAGAGGCACCCCAACCCAGCTCCGGCCATGGTCTGCTGCGGGGGAGGTGCCTATCCCGCAGCCCCAGCCACAGAGTTGCCGTGGCGGGGAGAGGCACCTCTCCCCCACAGCCCAGGTGTTGCTGGGGGGAGACCTCTCTCCCCACTGTAGCCCCGGGGCAGCCTGCACTCCAAACCCCTCATCCCCAGCCCCACCCAGGCGCCCACCCTCCCAGCTGGAGCCCTCACCCCCCTGCACTCCAACCCTCTGCCCCAATCCTGAGCCCCCTCCTACACTCCAAACCCCTCGGCCCCACCCCTGCCACATGAATTTTGTTATGTGCAGCAATATGGAGGTGATGTGTGACACATTACCTCCATATTGCTGCACATAACAAAATTCATTCCGCACACGCGTGCGAAAAATTAGAGGGAACGCTAATCAGGACACAGCCCATCAAATGTAAACCAGAAAAGCATGGGAATAAGAAATTAAGAAAAAAGTCTTACATTCCTTGCTGCTTTCACAGTGCCTACAACAGTGTTGGCAGCATGCTCCATAAGGCTTTCGCGTCCACCTCCAACAGACTCTGAAAATCATTATGCATCCCCCCTTCCTGAAACTGGTACTCCAGTGCAAAACATTAGTATTACATTTAGACACTCTTGTATCAATAGATCAGTACATCTGACTGTCACACACTCCCTGCGTTTGGGAAGTTATTCTTCATTAATGTTGCGGAGGTTGCCATTAAGATTTTGTGCTAGAGTACAAGTGAACAGGGAGGTAGTAGTTCCACAGAGCAGGAAAGCAGTGGTTTCTGTCTCTGGGAATCCGCATCTTGGTTCTTCCAGTCCCAGTCACTTCATGACAGAAAGGCATTGCTGAATCGGAAGGAGTTAGTAGGAACTAAAATGATCTGGGGGGCTGGTAGGATTCAGGAAAGATTTGAAAGAGCTAAATTTGTCTAGCTGGGGAAAGAGACAACTTATGAGGGACACAGACCTTAAAATGTTTGTAAAATTAAGGTGGAAAAGAAGTTAGAGTAAGGGGGGGGCGTGGTTTCCCATACAAGTGCTAACAGGCAAATGCGAAAGGGAAAATTTAAGTTGAATATTAAGCAGAATAACCTGCTGGCGAGATCTTAATAGTCTCCCAAGGGAAGTGGCGATAGTGCCATCATTTAGGACATTTTAAAACTAGAAGTATTAGAACAACAAAAACAGTCCTGCATTAGCAGGGAGATTGACTGTGTTGTCTACTAGTTCTCTTTGATCTCTAACTTCTCTGATACTATGAAACTGATAGGCCCTATAACCAAAGGGTTGACTCACCCCTTACTTCTCAGGAGGTAGAACAATGGAGTGTAATGGTCTTTTAAGATGACTCCTTAAAAACTGAGCTGCCCACCTTCCTCATTTTTCTTAACCACTATGCACCTTCCTTCCCACTGTTGTGCGGTGTGATTGATCATTGCCTGTCTCTGCAGGGGTGCCTGCATTTCAGTGGTGCTATCTGAATATAAAGCTCTCTGGAAGCCTTTGGTAAAAGGTGCTGTGTAAATGCAAAGTGTTATTTACTCGTTGATTTGCGCAGCATGTTAGTAATCTATCTACCTTGTTTCCCTTTTTCATCAAACTTCTGTTCTAACATTGTCTGCTTGAATCAGGATGAAGGTATTTCATTCTCCATTCTCCTGCATGCTTGAACATTGCCTCCTGTTGTAGGTTAATGTTCTAATTATTTCAGTCTTTAGTCTTGATTCGTTCCTTACCCTTTTTGTTTGTGTGTGGCAATTCCTATTAGTTTTTCTCTCAGGATGACTTTAGCCATTTCTGAAATATTCCCTTAGGTAAGATCTTCATTAGCACTGAATCTTTTATAACTTTTCATTTCTGCTCTTAACTTTTTAATGTTACAGGGTCAGTTTTGAACCTTTGGAAAAATTTCTTTTGAGACCAGCATGTAATACATTTCTGGTCTTTCTCATCCCACCAGGAATGACCCCACCGATGGGCTGTGTGGGGGGTGTCTGCTGATTTTCACCTCATAGGATAAGAAATAGGCCACAAAATCCCACAGGAGTGAGTGAAGGAGAAGGATGCTTGTTTCCTTTTGCTTTTACTGTTACCCTGTTCTGTGTCTGTCCCAACCCTGAGCAGCACCTAATTTCTCCTCTCTTTTGCTTCCCCACCTCCCACAGTGTTCCTTTCTGTGGTAAAATCTATTCCATTTCAGAGCTGATCGCAGTAGGGATAGATGAAGCAACAGCCAGGTGCACATCAGTGAATTTTACTAGCCTCAACCTCCCTGTCCTCAGCCCATCCTCTGCTCAGCATCATGCCATGTCTCTAATCCCGCAATTCCGTTTCAGTGAATTTTACTCACAACATGTAGTTTTTGGGTCCCCCCGCTGGGTAGGAGAAGCTTGAGAATCACTTATCTGGTATGGGGCTACTCACACACTTAAAGTTATTGCACATGCTTATGTGCTTTGCTGAATCAGGGTCCTAATCACTAAGCCACTCTCCATATTTTTCCTTTTTTGTCTGATCGCAAAAATTTCAGCAGTAAGAGACTATCTGTGCCCATCCACCTTTTCTTGCTGATAGTGGCAAACATTATAGGTCAGACCCCCCACTGTTGTAAGTCAGGTCTAAATTGACTTCAGTGGAGCTGTGCCAATTTGGATCTGGCCACACACGTTTAAACCATCTCTTAGTCATTTTACTTTCCTGTCTCCCATGAAATTGAATTTCTTGTTTGTTTGTTTTTTAAATCAATTCTCTCCCTTTTAAATGTCAGCATTGTCTTTATTCATACAACTGGGCAGTTAAAACCTTCTAGGTTGTTGATATTTATTTGCCATGTTGTCCAGAAAGTTCAGCTGTCTTTTTCCTTTGTCATGTATTGTTGTGTGTGGCTTTTTTCCCCCCCTCTTGTGAGCTATCACACTTTTATGCTTTCCATTATCTTTCCAATATCCCTTTCCTCCATATTTTCTCATCCGGCAATTGCTTTTTGTGTTCATGTACCAAGGGGCCTCTGAACTGTGAATAGACTTGTGTCCCAAATATAAACTCAGTGTTCATTCCCTACTCCCATTCTTATCATCCATTATTTGTATTTCTTCTTGCCCAACGAAGCATCTAAGGAACAGTCCCAAAGCCCAAATTCTTATAAACCGCCAGAGACTAGGACCTCTCTGTTCATCCATCATGTAAGATGGAAGACTAATATTTTGTTCCTTATAACAGTGGTTTTCAAACTTTTTAGGCTGAGTATCCTTTTCCAAATAATATAGTCTACTGTTTGCCAGAAGCTGGGAATGGCCGACAGGGGATGGCTCACTTGATGATTCCCTGTTCTGTTCATTCCGTCTGGGGCACCTGGCATTGGCCACTGTCGGAAGACAGGATACTGGGATAAATGGACCTTTGGTCTGACCTAGTATGGCTGTTCTTATGTTCTACTGCTATGTTCTATGTTCTTCCATCTGAGATAGGCAGAGGTGATGCGTGGGGGGGACGGGACGCAGGGTCACGTGCCCCCCCACAGATTTCTGCCTTCCATTTAGCAACAGCTTCTAGGGGGGGGGACGTGGAGGAACATTTGTGGGGGTAAAGTGGTGATGCCAGGCAGCTTGGGCCAGCTTTGTATGGCGGGGCTTGGGGAGCGAGTGCCACCTCCACCCCTGACTCACCTCAGTGGGCCATGGAGCTTATCTGGGTGGAGGGGGCGCAGCCAAAAATTGTAACTCAAAGGGGGAGCTCAGCTCAAAGTTTGAATTTTTCCGCCATTACAGGGTTTTTCTCGCATAACCCCAGACAAGAGCTTGCATACCCCAGTTTGAAAACCACTGCTTTATAACATTTCTCCTCCCCAACTCTCATCTCTTAACTCTGTTCCCAAGTGTGAAATTTTCTGAGAAATGTGTTTTCTTTAGAGAACATTTAAAGGTAGATTTAGAGCTGCTTAGAAAACTTAGATTGAAATGAAATTTTGGGGAAAAAAATGGTTCACGTTTTCCAGCCATATTGTTAGTGCTCCCATTTCCTTTGATGAAGAGCAGTATGTAAGGACTAAGTATTAATAGTATCCTTAATTTGGGATTTGAGTCGTGGTGATAGGGAGGAGGTTAGAAAAAACAAAGCTTGAGAGGAGGGGAATCTGTCTGTTCTTTACTGACACTAGAGCTGGAAGAAAGTAAGTCCTGTCATCTTACAGAACAGCTATACTGCTCCTAAATGGAAACAATCCCATGACATCACGCTCACATGGCTTCACCTCTCCTGAATTGAGAGCTAAATTCTTTGGCTCATTCATGGGATAAATTTAGTACTCCACAAAAGAACACTATTTTTGCCATTGGCAATATGAATGCAGAATTTTGAATAAAGGATTTTACAGAGTACTTAGAAGATTTGATAAGTCTTTCAAAATGCTTTTATAATCTGGTTGTTTTTGTAATGCCAACATTTACTCCGTGACCACAATTGTATCCTATTCTAAGTGTACGGGTATACAGTGGTGGTGGTGTGTCTCAGGGCTGGTCCACACTACCCGCCTGATTCGGCGGGTAGAGATTGATCTTCTGGGATCAATTTATCGCGTCTCATCTGGACGCGATAGATCGATCCCAGAAGCGCTCCCCCATCGACTGCGGAACTCCTGCTCGCCGAGAGGAGGAAGCGCTGTCGATGGGGGAGCCTGCTTGCGCTGCGTGGACCCGAAGTAAGTAAATTTAGTTCGATCTAGGAAACGTCGACTTCAGCTACGCTATTCTCGTAGCTGAAGTTGCGTTTCCTAGGTCGATCCCCTGCCCCAGTGTGGACCTGCCCTCAGAGACTACTTTTTGTTAACTATCGATGGCTATTGGTTTTTATTGCTATTTCATAAAGCACCTATCTGAAAGGATACTAAAGTCCTTTTATTTATCTACATAATACAGACGCGTTCCTTCACCCTTCTCTGAAAACCAGATACCTATGAGATGGGACATGGCAACACACAGAAAAGCTACACCAATCTTTTATGAGAGGAAATGAAGAATAACAACCAATTCTGAAATCGCAGAGGCAGTCTAGATCTGTACACTCTGAGTTTGAACTTGATCACTGAACTTGCGAGGAATAACGCTTCCTCTCTGCCCCCATTTTCCTTAAAGTCTGTTTCTGGCCAAGACATCAGTTTTATGTTTCCTCTGAAAGAAGTCTGTAATACATTACTGCTCCTGAATTAAAAAAAAAATCCCAAACTCTCACACATTTAACACTGGAAACTTTAGAACAAAAATTGAAGTGCTATTTAGATTGTAAATACTTTGGGGGCAGAGATAAGAGCATAACAGTGGCCATACTGGCTCAGACCAATGGTCCATCTAGCCCAGTATCCTGTCTTTTGACAGTGGCTAATTCCAGGTGCTTCAGAGGGAACGAACAGAACAGGCAATCATTGAGTGATCCAGCTCCTATTGTCCAGTCCCAGCTTCTGGTAGTGAAAGGTTTAGGGACACCCAGAGCATGGTGTTGCATCCCTGACCATCTTGGATAATTTCATGGAGGACAAGTCCACCAATGGCTATTAGCCAATTCTTTTTTTAACCCAAATATACTTTTGGCTTTCACAACCTTACATGGCAAAGAGTTCTACCGGTTGGTTGTGCATTGTGTGAAGAAGTACTTCCTTTTGTTTCTTTTAAACCTGCTGCCTATTAATTTCATCGGGTGACCCCTAGTTCTTGTGTTATGTGAAGAGGTAAATAAGGCTTCCTTATTCACTTTCTCCACACCGTTTGTGATTTTATAGGTCTCTATCATATCCTGCCTTAGTCTTCTCTTTTCCAGGCTGAAAAGTCCCATTCTTTTTAATCTCTCCTTATATGGAAGCTGTTCTATACCATTAACCATTTTTGTTGCTCTTCTCTGTACTTTTTCCAATTCTAATCTATCTTTTTTGAGAAGACATGACCAGAACTGCACAAAGTATTCAAGGTGTGGGTGTACCATGGATTTATATAGTGGCATTATGGTATTTTCTGTCTTCTTATCTATCCCTTTCCTGTACATTGAGCTGATGTTTTGAGAGAACTATCCACAATGACTCCAAGATCTCTTTCTGGAGTGGTAATAGCTAATTCAGATTGCATCATTTTGTATGTATAGTTGGGATTATGTTTTCTAATGTGCATTACTTTACATTTATCAAATCTGCCATTTTGTTGCCGAGTCACCCAGTTTTGTGAGATCCCTTTGTAACTCTTCACAGCCTGCTTTGGACTTTACTATCTTGAGTAATTTTATATCCTCTTCAAATTTTGTCCCCTCGCTGTTTACCCCTTTTTCCAGATCATTTATGAATCATCTGGTCCTACTACAGATCCTTGGGGAACCCCACTACTTGCCTCTCTCCATTCTGAAAACTGATAATCTATTCCTACTCTTTGTTTCCCATCTTTTAACCAGCTACTGATCCATGAGAGAACCATCATTCTTATCCCATGACTTCTTGGTTTGCTTAAGAGCCTTTGGTGAGGGATCTTGTCAAAGGCTTTCTGAAAGTCCAAATACACTATATCCACTGGATCATACTTGTCCACATGTTTGTTGATCCCCCCCCCCCCCCCCCCAAGGAATTCTAAGAGATTGGTGAGGTCTGATTTCCCTTTACAAAAGCCGTGTTGACTCTTTTCCAGCAAATCGTGTTCATCTGTGTGTCAGATAATTCTGAAAGATAGTCTCTATGTTCTGTGTTTGTACAGCCACATAGCACAAGTGGGGTCCTGGTTCGTCTCTAGGTCTCCAAGATGCTACTGCAATGCAAATAAATATTAATACTTGTTTCAGGCTAGCACAATGCCAGCATCACAAATACAGTATACTACAGATTATCTGAATAGCATGGGGGACATGAATTTTTATTTGGCTAATTGGGAATTTTGATAATTGAAAGGGCAGGAGCCATTCAGCAGCGGGGTGGCCTCCCCTGTGGCCGGGGGCGGCGGCTCCTCCACGCAGTCCCTGAGCTGTGCCCTGCACACTCTCTCCCGTGACAGTGGGGCTGCGGAGGGCTCCTTGTATTGCCATAGTGCTGGTGACACCCAATCCATGCAGGCATTGAGTGCAGAGCAGAGACCCCCTGGCCAGGACTCTGATCTGCCAGACCAGGACTGCAGCCTTCCCTTGCACCTTGTGCTTGCAGGGATCTGGTGTCATCGGCCCTGTGACAGTGCATGGAAACCTTTGCAGCTCCGCTTTCTGATCCTGCTCACTCATGCCAGTGGCAGCAGAGCTGGAGCAGGCTCCCTGCACATTCAGCAGCAGGGTGGCCTCCCCCATGGCCAGAGGCTTCTCCTCCTTCTCCTTGCAGTCCTGGCCAAGGGTCTTTGCTTTATTATCTGAACCTCTGCGTTATATGAATCCCTTCCTGGTTCCCCAGCGTGAGATCCATGGGGGACAAGAAAGGGATTCAGATAATGCAGAGGTTTGGATAGTAGGGTTTCGGATACATGGGTGTGTATTGCTGATATCTGTTAGCAAAATGGCTCCCCCTAATTTCTAAAATAGGTAGATTTTTAAAATCCCTAATTTTGAAATATAGGTCACAGATTATTAATGGAGAGGAGGCTGCCTTGCAAAATGGCTAGTCTTCTTCTAAAGAATGGAACCAGAAGCACAGGCAACTCTTCGGTTTGGGTTTTTTCTCTTTGCTGTCAACAGAGAGCAGCAGCATCAGGAGTTTTTATATTAAAAAATATAATTTGAAGATCCAGAAAGTTCAACTGGGTTGGCACCTGGATAGATGTGTTGGACTCCATTGATTCCTGTGGCAAGATCCACTATGCTCCCTTGCTGGAAGATCGCACCAGTCATCAACCAGTGGAGAGGTGTAGTAAGTAGCTTTAAGGACCCCACGCCAACAACAAATTTCTAATTTACATGGAAAAGAGGAAGAATATATTCAGATCTAATCATGATTCTGAGATTAAAGATCATGAGATTGGCCCTAATCTGCAAGGGATCAAAAGAACTTGCAATACATTTTTATTAGGAAAGTTGTTTTGGTTATATATTAAAAAGATAATTTTCTTTAGACAAAGGCTGAAACATAGAAAGTTGAGCCCCCCACTTTCCATTTAACCCCTGTGAGATAGGTAAGTATTGTAACCATTCTGTGAGTGTATAATATAAAATAAAAGTAGTGTAAGTGTCATGCCCAAGGTCACTCAATGAGTCAGTGGTACAGCAGGGAATAAAACTCTAGTATTCTCATAGATTCACAGGTTATAATGCCAGAAGGGACCATTGTGATGATCTAATCTGACCTCCTGCATAACACAGGCCATAGGACTTCTCTGTATTAACTTCTGTTTGAAGTAGAGCATATCTTTTAGGAAAACATCCAATCTTGATTTTAAAATGTCCAGAGTATCCCCCACAACCCTTGGTAACTTGTTCCAATGGGTATTTACCCTCACTGTTTTAAAAAAAAAATTGCACCTTATTTCTAGTCTGGATCTTGTTATACCTTTTGTTTGCTAGAGCGGAGAGCCCTCTATTATCACATATTTGTTCCCCACTCAGGTATGTGTAGGTTGAGCAAGTCACCCCATAACCTTCTCTTTATGAAGCTAAATAGATTGAGACCCTTGAGTCTCTCACTATAAAGACATGTTTTCCAATTCTTTAATTATTCTCATGGCCCTTCTCTGAATCTCTCCAACATATCAATGTCCTTCTTGAGTTATGGACACCAGAACTGGACACTAGTTCAGTAGCAGTTGGACCAATGCCAAATACAGAGGTAATAGAACCTCTCTACTACTCAACATTCCCTGTTTACACATCCAAGAATTACATTATCACAGGATTGCCCTGGGAGCTCAATTTCAGCTTATTATCCATCACGCCCCCCTTGTCTTTTTCAGAGTTACTGCTTCCCATGATAGTCCCCCATTCTGTAAGTGTGGCCTACATTCTTTGTTCCTACATGTATGACTTCACATTTGGCCATATTAAAATGCCTTTATGTGTGCCCAGATCACCAGAATGCCATTATTTACCACTCCCCCAATCTTTGTGTCCTCTGCAAACTTTATTAATAATGATTTTGTTTTCTTCCAGGTCATTGGTAAGATTATTAAATAGCATAGGGCCAAAAACCAATAGTGGAGGGTCCCCACTAGGGAAAAAAAGTCTGCTTGATTATGATACCCCGTTTATAATTATATTTCGAGAACTATTAGTTTAATACAGGGGTAGGCAACCAATGGCATGCGTGCCAAAGGCGGCACGCGAGCTGATTTTCAGTGGCACTCACACTGCCCGGGTCCTGGCCACCGGTCCCGGGGGCTCTGCATTTTAATTTAATTTTAAATGAAGCTTCTTAAACATTTAAAAAACTTTATTTACTTTACATACAACAATAGTTTAGTTATATATTATAGACTTATAGAAAGAGACCTTCTAAAAACGTTAAAATGTATGACTGGCACGCGAAACCTTAAATTACAGTGAATAAATGAAGACTCGGCACACCACTTCTGAAAGGTTGCCGACCCCTGGTTTAATGTGTTCTGTATTGATTTTGCATTGGTCTAGTTTCTTACTCACTCCCAGTCCAGTGTTCTAACCGTGTTTGATGGGCAAACTAGAATAGAATGCAGCTTGCTCTTCTGTAACTTCATTGGCTTTGAAGTACTAACAGGGGTAAATGCTGCTTTATGTGAGTAAAGAAAGAGGATTTGACTTTGCAGCCACACAAGGAGAAGATAGGCTTTAGAAGATGCTGTTTTTTACATAGGGTTTATTCCAGCTCCCAGTGAAGTCAATAGGAATCTTTACATTGGGATCAGTGGAGCTGAATCAGACCCATATTTCCTTTTTCTCACCAAAACTGTTCTTTAAATAAAAGCTTTCCCCTTTAGCCTCTTGTGTCTTGGCAATCAACAATAAATAGGGGTTTACTGAAGTGTGTCAGTGGCTAGTTAAAAGGCTCAGAGCCTGGATAGCATTGCACCTTGGCTGTGTTGTTTACCTCTAGAATTCAATCACTGTGAAAGTGGCGTTATCAAGGGCATAACTCTCCAGCATGTCTAACTGCAAATATGAAGTGTCACAAACGCCATTTCCCCCCCAAAAAAATTGCTGTATTTTTCGCCAAAGAAGAAAAGTAAATGTATATGGAAGTTTTTTTTATTAATACACTAAATGATTGACTATTCTATTTGTTTTCTTAAAGCTTTGCTTGAGAGTTTTATGTTGATATAATAGTTTAGTTTTGTGCATGGCCATTTTTTTTTTTTTTTTTGGAAGCGTGAGAAGAAAAAGAAGAAAAGAGCCCAGTGATGCGAGTGAGAAGTAGTGTGTCAGCTTTCAAAGTGCCTACTTCTTTTTTCCTCACTGCATCCCACTCCCTTCCCATGTCACAATCCTTTTCACAGCTCTTTTTGTTGATTTAGGTCCGCCTGAATTTGTTCCTGATCCGGTGAAATGCTGAATGTTTGCTGGGCGGTACTTAATACTCCCAGCTTTCATTGAAGTCCTGGGATGTTAAGGACTCAGCACCTCCAAAGGCTCAAGGTCTTTCGGCAGACACAGTCAACGCACACCATTACCCACCCTCCCTTCTATCAAGGGAGGGTGGGTAATGGTCTCCCTCTTGTCCACAACGCCTTCTACCTACAAGGCTGCAGGCCCTTCCCTAGCACAGATCAGCAGAAGAGGGAGTCCCATACAGTCCCTCCTGACCAAGGGATGATGGCGCTTGATAAAAGTGGAGGATTCTAGGGTATTTAACAAAGACTTAGCTGATTCTTTCCCTTAAGAATAGAAATTTAGTATTTAATTTTTTTGTTAAAAAGCGACAGAGTCCTGTGGCACCTTATAGACTAACAGAAGTATTGGAGCATAAGCTTTCGTGGGTGAATACCCACTTTGTCAGACGCATTTTTTTTTATGCTGCATGCATTGTCATAGTACCTGGGCGCTATATAGAGTTCAACAGCAATACAGACATAAGTTCTACTAAACAGGTCAGGCAGAATAGAACATTACAAACTACAACCATGCACTGATAAAGTCCTCTGACCTCGGGCTGCAGAAACCAAGAATTGGAAAACTATCTGGCTAAGGAGATATGCCTTACGCTGTGCCCCAAAGGCTATCAGGCCTCCGCTCTCATCCACGAGAGGGAGCAAATTTCACAGGTATGGACTTCTTGCAGAAGCAGAGAAGTCCAGTTTCTTCTTATAAATTTCTCTATTAATATAAAAGACCTTAATGGCTGAAGGCTGCTTCAGGGTAATTCTGGATTTTGGGGTAAGTAAAGCAGGACATAGTTGGCCCATGTGCTGTCTGTATTTGTTAATATTTATTAAGGGATCAGACCTTAGCTTTGCTGCCTGCTTACTAAATCTCCTTGCTTTTCATTTTTAATATCTAGCTGACAGGTACACTGTTAATTTAAATTCTATGTTGTAAGCAAATGTCTTCACTTATTTTACTAACAGCATCTTAGATTATTAAAAGAGAGAGATTTAAAAAATTCAATCCACTTCCATTTATGCTGTTTTATATTTGCATGTCTTTCAGCTTGGATGATGAAAATCTATGGAATAAGTTTCACTTTTGTTGATAGTCACTTTCAGGTTTTTAGTGCTGTGGTGTTTAGATTTCAAACATTACAAAGGCTATGGTGTATCTCTGAATTCAAAACAACTGCAGAAATGTTTCTATTGATCATAGATTTTATAAAAGCTTGGCTTTACAAAATGTAAATGCTGGGCCAAATGTAAATTGACATTGTCTCTTTAATCTACTAGTTTGTCATTCCGAGAGGTTTGTGGTCAAATTCATTTTTAGGGCACAACTGAAAATTAGCTAGGGATCTCGTTCTAGTGCACAGCAGATGTTAGCTGGTCACTCTTGAAATGCATTGGCAGAGTTTTGTGGGAGAGGCTTGCCCGGAGCCTTCTTACATTATGCCAACTCAAGCCACTGCCTGTCACTGTATTAAAGTCTCAAAATTAGGGAAAACATTTTTTCATGCTGAAATTGTATATTAATGAAACCAAAAAGATTAACCTCTTAGAAGATCTTGATAGCTTACAATACTTTCCCCAGTTCTCACCAGACACTGCCTGTGATTCCCATGTAAATCAGACTTGATTGGTTTAACAGTTAGAATAGGAGACTGTGAGATTCAGACTTCTGGGTTCCATTTTCTGCTGTGCTACTGAGTCATTACCTTGCGTAAGTGAACTAAAATCTTCATGTCTGTTTCCTCTATCTGTAAAATGGGAATGGTATGACTACTCTTTGAAGTTTTGGGAGGTTTAATTGTGTAATGGATGTGAGACTGTCAGTTTCGCTGGAGTTACTATTGGGAGAGGAGGAAGCAGACTTAAGACCAACATTTCCAGCACAGAACTTTCAAAGCCTTATTACTTGCTAAACATATTTCAAGAAGCACTGTGCTCTGGTTTTGTTTAACAATGTTCAGAATAGATTCTCTTTCACACAAACATCTGATGAGAAGTTTGAAGGTGCTCATGACAGTGATTTTGTTTGTATCTATGTCAGTTTTACAAGTCGTCTTGTTTTCTTAGGAACTAAATTAAAAATATATTTCTCTTATTTTGAATTTGTGTCTGCTTTAAACAACTTTCTGGATAGCATTCACTGTGGTGTTGATATGTACCAGAAAGAACAAAGATAGTTTCTCTTTGACCAAAGGAGAAATGGGTGTTGAGGATATTGAGGAAGATTTAGGATTGGGAGAGTGGCGTCCTCATTTAGTATTTAATAAAATTTAGTAACATGATGATTAAATTGTCATATTTATTTAATTTTCTTTTCAGGTATCAGCAGTGGACTCTTTAGAGGGTCCTCTTCTTCAGGTGGAGGGACTGAGTGATCTGAGGCTAGAGCTTCACAGTAAGAAGATGAACATGCACTTAGTCCTAATAGATGAATTGCACCGTCATCTGTACATCAAATCTACTAACCGTGTGGGACAACGGAACAAGGAGAAAGGGAAAATAAGGTTGGTTTCAGGTAGTGTTAACTCAGGACTTGGGGGTGGGTGGAGGAACCACTTTCTCCCTTGGTGAGTAGAAGACTTTCCAGAGAGAGTGCTATCATCTTCTGCAGAATCTAACCTTTCATTGGTGGTGGGTTGTGGTGGGGGGGAATATTTCTAGCTCCAGTGGTTGAGAATAAAACCACTGATGATGGTCCCTTCTGACTTTGAGTCTGTGCTGCCTCCTTGAGCCTGCAGATAGACTGCTCCACTACTGCTACTCAGACATTCCCAAGCTGCAACCCAGTGAGGACAGGCCAGAGTGTTGTCAGTTTTCACTGCTGCTATTTGTAACCCTGTGGGTAGCAATGACATTGGCAATAGGGTAGTTTCACTCTGCTACATGTTTAGGAATGCTAAAGTAGCAACAGAGGCAGGCAGCTAGAGTTGTTCAGTAGGGAGGAGAACACAAAAATAGAGGTTGTGGAGGGGTAGAGTAGTAGATGTTCCCCATCCTTATGCAGTGTTCAGGAGGCTCTGGTGGGGGGGGTAAGAGGAAGAACAGCGAGAGAGAGCATGCTTTCCTCCTCTCTTCCAGCAGCCTGGGGGGGGATAGAAAGCTTTGAACTAATCATACAGCTTCTAGCCAGAGGTCATGAAATTTGAGGTTCTTAGCAGAGTCTATGGACAGCAACTTGAGTGAGGTAACAGGGGGTAGCTTCTCACCTGGGTGTTGCTTCTGATCATTGGGACACCTCATTAGCTTTAGTCCTCTGGCTGTTATTTGTCTGATCAGTATTTCTAATTCAATCCCTGTGTATGAGGAGGGTGGGTGAGAAGAGATGGATGGGAAAAGCTAGAAAAGAGAAGTAAAGTATTGAGGAGTTGGCGGGGGAGGGTATTCTTCTGAAGTGAGAGAGTGAGAAAATAGAGCGTAGGGAAGCTAATAGGGAGGTAAGAGGGAATACAATGGAAACCACAGAGAGAAAAGATGCATTATGATTGATTTTTGGGAAGAAAAAAGAATAGTGTAGTGAAGCCAGGAAGGGTAAGAAGGGTTAATCCAAAATAGAGGGGGCGCAGTCAGTTACATTAAACAAATTATTAAATAGAAAGTTGATTGAAGTTGAAATTTCTAAGCACGAGGCTTGTTAATGAGTCATCATAGTCTCTTGCTCACTCACCCCCTTAATTAAAAACAAACACAAAGCGTGCTGCCCTCATATATACACTTGGTGATAAACGACAATCCTGTGTTCCTGCTGCAGGGACACTTATCTCTTTCCTGCTCTCCTTTCTTACATTTAACACACACCCTCCTGTCGTACCTCATCCCTGTTTATACCGTAAGCTGTTTGGGGCAGGGGCAGTCGGCCATCTGATGATAGAACAGCGTCTAGCAAAGTCAGGCCCGATCCTGATTGAGGGCTCGGAATACTACTGCCATATAAATAATTGAATGTTGTTGTTAATTTCACTACACTGACGTGCACAACTTTTTAATTCCTTTGAATTGTGGGGGATGTGGATTTTTTAGGAGGTTTTCATGCGTGTTGAGTAAGTGTTTTGGCCCCTAAGGCAATGTAGCAACCTCATTATAGGAGCATTCTTTGCTTTTCTTAACATGATTTCTTGGCTCATGTTTCCCCTGCCTCCTTCAGCTTCTTGCCTTTCCTTATGTGGCTGGGCAGCTTGACGCACTCTTGACAAATAAATGTTAATTTATTGCAGAAAGTAATAAAGTACCTTTCTTTCTAAGTAATAGGTCTCATGGAAGAGGTGAATGTGCAGTTTATGTGTGTGTGCTGAGCTGCAATTTGGAAGAGGGGAGAGGGGGTAGGATGTTGTGGAGTGGGCTGGGAGGTGATTTCCATGCTGCTTAGAAGAAGGCATGGGAGTGGACTTTATCCCTTCTCGTAACAGAGCTGGTTGCCTCATTGGATGGTTAGACTCCGAGATCATAATCAACTATTTAATGCCTATTGGCCATAATTTTGGCATGAATTAATTTTGTCAGTGCTGGAAGAAGATCCTTTATAATAACCAAGAAATCCCCTTGGTAAAACAATACATCAAACGTCTTGAGGTCTCTGAAGAATGCACTTGAGGGCAGGGGGAATTTATTGAAGCAAAATCCAATTTGTTTAGGTCCTGATAGTGCAGCTAGAGCCACACAGGCAGGTACGGATACATATTAAATCAGTGAGACTTTGCGGGCAGGGGGCCGTCTTTGTGGATCTAGTTGTGGGATCGGGACCCTGGTTTCCTCCTATGCTTGTCTTTTTAAATGGGCTTGCAATAGTAGTGTCTCTTCTGTCTCATTGTTTCCTTGCACTCTGCCTTTCTGTTTGTATCCAGCTGTTGTCTCCTGTCTTAGACTTAGATTGTAAGCTTCTCAGGGCTGGCATTGTCTGCGTTAATGTTTTTATAGTGCCTAGCACAGTACGATCATGGTCTATGATTCGGGGTCCCTCGGTGCTACAGTAATAAATAACAGTAGTATGTTAATGTATTTGAAGCTGTTGGTTTGTTTTTTTTCCCCCTGCCCAGTTCACTTGTGAAGGATGCTTCTCCCGTACCTCTTATTGACGTGACCAACTTGCCTACACATTGGAAGTTCCTTGACGCCTCCCAATTCAGCACTCCCGGGAGCTCTAGTGGTGAGTATGAATACCTGCATGTTTCATTTATAGATCTCTAAGTGCATTTGTAAAGGCCGGTAAATATCATTATCCCCATGTGTGATGGGGTGCTTACCCCACACAGGCATAAAAGGAGTTAACCAGGCCGTGCCCCAAAAGGAGCAATGGAGGTGAGTCCTGTGAGCAGGGCAGAGAGGCTGCAGGAAGCATAGCCAATCAGGGAGGAGTTGCAGGGAGCAACCAATCAGGGCCTGGTAGGCTCAGATAAAAGGGAGCTGCAGGGCAGGGTAGGGCCGTTGCTGCTGGGAGCCCAGGGAGTATGAACTGCGTCCCTGGAGGGCTGAGAGAACTTACAGAGTAGTGGCTGAGAGCACCTTGGACAGACTAGTGGCTGACTCCTGGGCCTGAGCAACTCTGAGTGCCCTGAGGTGAGGGCGAAGAAGGTGCTGGGGCTATGGGGAAGTGGCCCAGGGTAGTAGAGCAGCACTGACTGAGGAGCGGCAGGAAGCTGCTATTTACAGGGTCCCTGGGTTGGGGCCCAGAGTAGTGGGCAGGCCTGGGTCCCCCCCAGTGGGGAGGTGGCTGAACTATTGGACAAGTACATTTCTCTCCTCCCGGAAGGGGGAAACACAGATGAGAGTCACAAAGAGGACGCTGCAGTTCTGGGAGCTGAGAGAGGAGCCGTAGGATGGAGCAGAGACAGAGTGACGGTGGGCAAACCGCAAATGTGGGTGTCAGCTTTGAGCGAATCCCCAGTACAACCAGGAGGAGGCACCAGTTTGGCAATAAGGGCTGCACCCCGTGACACCATTTCACAGATGAGGGACACTGAAGCACAGAGATGTCAAATGACTTGCCCAAGGTCATAGAGAGAGTTGGTGGCAGAACCAGGAATAGCGTGCAGTCTGCTAACTCCCATTCAGATATCAAGTACTAACGTGGTTTAGCAGGTTTCTTCCTGACCAGTCATACATTTACCTATTTTTTTTCATTCTCTGCTCAAATTAATTATATTTCATTCTATTTGCTGCTCCTGGTGTTGATTGTTTTTTGATATACATACCTCTGGCCAGGAGGGAGACTTGTAGCTAATTCCCTTTGGGTCCAGACATCTCCTTACCTTATTTAATAGAGGAAGGCAGGCACACAAGAGAGTGCAAATTTATTTTTCTGGGTTAGAGCCAAAAAGCCAGAACTCTTCTTCTAAAAGCCCTTGTGGAAACTGTTATCTGCAGAGAAACCTCTGCCTATATGCATCATAGCTTTTCAGCATTTATTTCTCTATTTGTATTGTTGCTAGGGAAATTTTTATAATAAAATATTTTGCACTTCCTTAGCACTGAAAGTTCTGCACGAAGGGTGAATTAAGCCTCACAACAGCTCAGTGAGTTGAGTAGGCAGGGTTGTCCTTATTTTACAGAGGAGTATGCTGAGGCTTAGAACGAGGTGAAGTGCACACCTCTCAATGTGCTGCCCAGCTAAATGAGTGATGCAATATGGAACACCCTTTCTTCATGGTGCATAAAACATCTCCACTTTACACAAACTACAAAGGGAATTAAAAGTTAATAACCAGGTTAAGAAAAAAAAGTTTTCCTCCTTCATTTTTCTTTTCTGTCGAATTTTGTTCTTCTCTCATTGCCATTAATTTTTTCCCCTTTGATTCCTTTTTTCTTGTTTCTTATGTCTCCTTTATTTTCTGTTCCTCTTTCTCCTCACATTTGTCTCATGGCCCCTTTGTTTGATGGGCTTTCATTCCTCCTACATAGCACACTTCTTCAGGGCTGGTTGTTTGCTATAGAGACCAGCTCTTCATAGAGAGAATGAGTGTGTCTGTATTGCTGTTTAGGAGGGGATGTGGGAAGAGCGTTCATTCTTGGCATCTGAGCACCAGTTGATGGAATTTTCTCTCCCACGATCTCTTGCTGAGCTCTCTCCACAGAATCTGTGACTTGATGGCTTCAATGCTGGAATATAGGAGCCACCCAAAAATAATGGAAAATCGGGTCATTCCTGAATTTTCTATCATTGTTGAAAAGACTGGTTCAGTTACTTGCCCAAGGTCACATGACAAGTAAGTGGAAGATATGGGAAAAAGTCTCCTTATGTAAACACTAGCTTGTACTCTCTTCAGTCCTATTTGTATAGTTCATCTGCTTCTGATGCTTATTCCCCACCTGAAATCCCAGTCTTCTGTCTGTGCAATAAAAACGACTGTCGTTGTTGTGGAGCTGATTGTGATGTCCCAGAGGATTCTGACTTCAATGGGGAATAAGCAGAAGAAGATGGACCTAGTCAATAAACATAAAAACCATCTCTGTGTCAATATGCTCAGCAAGAATAAGATCAAGCGAGGAAAATACCAGGTATATCAGCAAAACAGCTTCTAAATAATACTAAGCCCTTCTAATTCTTTTCACCTTCAAAGCATTGCATAAACCAAGTAATGCCCATCACATCTTGTGCAGCAGGTAAGCACTCATTACTGTACAAGATTGGCCAGCAGATCATGCCCAATCCTATCAAATTCAGACCAGGCCACAGTGATGAATGCATTTTAATGTCTGAGGCAGGACTACTGCAATTATTTTTGTTTAGGAAGGAAGTCCCATTTCCTGATGAGGTGTCAGCTTGTTCAGAATACCTGGCTGCTCACCAACAGCCCCTAAGAACACTTGACCTCAGTATGCCACTTTCTTTATTGGCTCCACATTAATCAGAGCGTGTCCAGTTCAGGGTCACTGTCCTGACTTTCTAATATTCAATTCCTATGTGGAATTGGCCATGTGTCCCTGTGACACCATCCTTCCCACTAGAATTGACCCCCACCACAGCTGCATTCCATGGGAGCAATGACTGTGTCAACCAACAAGGGCAGGTTCATGACTGTGAGAGACAGAACTTTCTCAGGCACCGGATCAAGAGTACGGAACTCTCTGCGGGAAGAAATAAGAATGACCATTACCTTTCCCACACTTGGAGCCAAGAGTAAAGTCGTCCTCTTTGCCCAGGCTTTCCCAAATAATATTATTATTATTATTTATTATTTATTTGTATTATTGTAGCACCTAGGAGCTCCATTCATTGATCACAACCTCATTGTGCTAGGTACTGTACAAACACAGAACAAAAAAATGTTCCTTGCTCCAAAGAGATTACACTCGAAGTATAAACGAGAGACAACAGATGGATACAGACAAATGGGAGAGTACAAGGAAACAATGAGACAGTGTTGGTCAGTATGGTAAGCAGCGGTCTCGGCACACCAGCAGCCTGGGGAGGAGGGCTAGCTCAGTGGTTTGAGCATTGGCCTGCTAAACCCAGGGTTGTGAGTTCAATCCTTGAGGGGGGCCATTTAGGGATCTGGGGCAAAAATCCGTCTGGGGATTAGTCCTGTTTTGAGCAGGGGGTTGGACTAGATGACCTCCTGAGGTCCCTTCCAACCCTGATATTCTATGAAAGCCTAACCGTTGTTAAGGTTTTGTAGGCCTCATGGCAAAGGAGAGTTTTTTTTGGGGGATTTGAAGGAGGATAATATTTATAGGTAGCTCCTGCTAAGCAGAAAGGGGGAAAAAGCACAAAGGTGCTTGTTTAAAATGTAACAAGTGGGCACTGGAGTTATGTCAGACACATAGAAAAACATAAACTCTTGAGCAATAGTCAACATGGTTTCTGTAAAGGGAAATCATGTCTTACTACTCTATTAGAGTTCTTTGAAGGGGTCAACAAACATGTGGACAAGGGGGATCCGGTGGACATAGTGTACTTAGATTTCCAGAAAGCCTTTGACAAGGTCCCTCACCAAAGGCTCTTACGTAAATTAAGCTGTCATGGGATAAAAGGGAAGGTCCTTTCATGGATTGAGAACTGGTTAAAGGACAGGGAACAAAGGGTAGGAATTAATGGTAAATTCTCAGAATGGAGAGGGGTAACTAGTGGTGTTCCCCAAGGGTCAGTCCTAGGACCAATCCTATTCAATTTATTCATAAATGATCTGGAGAAAGGGGTAAACAGTGAGGTGGCAAAGTTTGCAGATGATACTAAACTACTCAAGATAGTTAAGACCAAAGCAGATTGTGAAGAACTTCAAAAAGATCTCACAAAACTAAGTGATTGGGCAGCAAAATGGCAAATGAAATTTAATGTGGATAAATGTAAAGTAATGCACATTGGAAAAAATAACCCCAACTATACATACAACATGATGGGGCCTAATTTAGCTACAATGAGTCAGGAAAAAGATCTTGGCGTCATCGTGGATAGTTCTCTAAAGATGTCCACGCAGTGTGCAGAGGCGGTCAAAAAAGCAAACAGGATGTTAGGAATCATTAAAAAGGGGATAGAGAATAAGACTGAGAATATATTATTGCCCTTATATAAATCCATGGTACGCCCACATCTCGAATACTGTGTACAGATGTGGTCTCCTCACCTCAAAAAAGATATTCTAGCACTAGAAAAGGTTCAGAAAAGAGCAACTAAAATGATTAAGGGTTTAGAGAGGGTCCCATATGAGGAAAGATTAAAGAGGCTAGGACTCTTCAGTTTGGAAAAGCGAAGACTAAGGGGGGACATGATAGAGGTATATAAAATCATGAGTGATGTAGAGAAAGTGGATAAGGAAAAGTGATTTACTTATTCCCATAATACAAGAACTAGGGGTCACCAAATGAAATTAATAGGCAGCAGGTTTAAAACAAATAAAAGGAAGTTCTTCTTCACGCAGCGCACAGTCAACTTGTGGAACTCCTTACCTGAGGAGGTTGTGAAGGCTAGGACTATAACAATGTTTAAAAGGGGACTGGATAAATTCATGGTGGCTAAGTCCATAAATGGCTATTAGCCAGGATGGGTAAGAATGGTGTCCCTAGCCTCTGTTCGTCAGAGGATGGAGATGGATGGCAGGAGAGAGATCACTTGATCATTGCCTGTTAGGTTCACTCCCTCTGGGGCACCTGGCATTGGCCACTGTCGGTAGACAGATACTGGGCTAGATGGACCTTTGGTCTGACCCAGTACGGCCTTTCTTATGTTCTTATGCTAATCAGAGACAGGAGTCGACTGGTACTGAGTGAGAGATGATAGGTAAGGTGGGGATAGGCCATGGTGTGTCTTGAATGTGAAGACAGCAGCTTATGTTTGCTGTGATAGAGAAGAGGGAACCAGTAAAGAGATACAAAGAGAGTGGTAATATGGTCAAAGTGACAGGCTAGGAAAATGACCTTTGCAGCAGCATTGTAAACGGTTATGAGTGGGACAGGATTGCATTTGTCAAGGCCAGAGAAAAGGGATGTCACAGTAATTGAAATATGAGATGATGAGAGCTTGGATGCGAGTTTTAGCTGTGTGGACGGATAGGAAAGGCTGTATCTTAGAGAAGTTATGCAGAAAGGATTTGCAAGACTTAGACATAGCCTGGATGTAAAGACCTAGAGAGAGGTCTGCGTCGACACCCAGGTTATGGGCCTGTATGACAGGATGACAGTGCTGTCCACAGTGATTGAGAAAGGTGGTAGTGGGGAGGGTTTGGGGAGGAAGATGGAGCTCTGTTTTAGCTATGTTGAGCTTGAGCTGATGGTGAGATGTCCATGAAAAGAAATCAGAGAGAGAGAGTCTGGGAAGATGCTATTTTCCAGGCAGCAAATAGGGAGTTACACAGCTGGTTTGCCAAGGTTGCTAGAAAGGTAAAGAAGACCCCTTGAAAAATGAAGGGGGCTAAGTGGGCAGCGGCTGAAGGTGAGTCTCTTACAGAGTCTCTGTGAGGGCATGTGACAGCAGCAGTCTGTCTCTCGCTGCCAGAGGTGGAGCTAACTAGACTGAGTGGCACTTACCAAAGCTCGCAAGGAAAGATTAAGGTTTAGGTAAGAGGAAATATGAATGTAGGCATTTATTGTTTTAACCCTTGTGTCTGAATGCTGTGTACCTTTGGGTGCATAAATAATGTTTGTTGAGTCACTGCCGTTTGAGTCACTTTAATCAATTGCTAGTCACAGGCTCCAGGAGGAAAATGGCTTACGGGTGTTGAACACAATTGAGCCTGCCATCATATTATGTTTGATAAACGGGGGATGCAGCCAAGAAATCCAGCCCAGGAGTGGTTGAACTGCAGGGTTCCACCCAGACAGTGGTGAAGTTAGGGAAACCAAGAGGGACACACAGTGGTCTAAATTGCAGCTTGCACTGTGACCATGACCGATACCAAGACCTTTTTTTATATAAATATATACTTTTATTTATGTACAGTAGAATAAAGTAGCATTATTTCGTATACCACCTCCAGGTAAAAGAGTTAAACTCAGGATTTGCTCATCTAGACCATTCAGGCATTTTTCCTTACACAAATCTTGAAAATGTTTTCAACTGAAAAGATTATTCCTATTATTAGTTTTGTGTGTGTGTCCTGTAGCCCCCATAATGTGCTAGGTGCTGTTCACACATACAGTCAGACAAGCCAATATGTCAATAAGGAATTTGATAGCCTGATCCTCTGTAAAAATCAGTGTAGCTCCATTAACTTTAATGAAGCTGTGCTGGTTTATACCAGTTGAAGATCTAGCCATCAAACTCCTTGTTTTCCTGATTTTGTTTATAGTTGCTGTTCATGCCAAAAAGGCCAGGAGATCCTTGTGACAGAGGTGGCAATTAGGGGAGGGATAGCTCAGTGGTTTGAGCATTGGCCTGCTAAATCCAGCATTGTGAGTTCAATCCTTGAGGGGGCCACTTAGAGATTGGGGGCAAAATCAGTACTTGGTCCTGCTACTGAAGGCAGGGGGCTGGATGTGATGACCTTTCAAGGTCCCTTCCAGTTCTAGGAGATAGGATATCTCCATTAATTTATTTTAATTTAATTTCCTGCAATATCCTTGAAAAACCTCATTGAATTTAGTTTAAGTATCTTTGGAGTCCATTGTATTAATTGCAGAGCATATGTATTATTGTGGGCCTGGATGATCAAAGGACTATACTGAGCAATGCAGCAGAGGAGAATGGTCTTTTGGGACAATAAATGTGAAATGGGCACCCCTCCCCCCCGCCTCCCTCTCCCTGGTTTATGCAAAAACACACCTTTTTGAAGCTGCGCCCTATGGAAGGGACCATTGTCTACTGATTACCTGTTCCTGAAATCTGAAGGTCCAGGCTGTATAAAGGAAAGATTAACCCATGCATCTGGTTGGTTGTTCTGAACTAAAGCTGTTATGAGCTTGTAACCACAGAAAACCCTGTTGGTGCATTTTAAAGACTGACTCCTACTAGAGCTCCTGCTGTAGTTGTGGAGGGGTGATCTCTGGTAAGCTTATTAGCATATGTGTTCTTTTATTGTTTTTAATATGTTTTCTTTGTAATGCTTTCACCTAAAGAATAAATGTGCTTTCTTACCACTGTTTGGTACCTTGTAACTGTGGATAATTACGCTGCTTATAGCCTCCCTCATGAGAGAGCAAACCACAGACACTGGCCTGTTTAGGTAGGGTGACTTGCTGGGGATAATACAGTGTAGGCTGGGAACTGTGTACCTGGAAAAACCCTGATCAGGAGGGGGAGAGATGATGTCTGGGAGCCAGAAAAATGGGTGCCCTTGCTGGGCCATGGAGGAGACAGTTGTCCTGAACTGTGACAGTCATCTTTCCTGGTCTCTTCTCTTACATTGTCCAATTCTGCAGGGTGCTGAGTGAGCCTCCCTCTGACTTTACAAGACAGTGTGCTTTGGAGCAGCTCTTTTATAGGTGTAATCGGGCATATACAATCCACGTGAAATATACATACAAGTCTGGTCAGGACAAAATGACTGTTTTTTCAAAGAATTTTGTTTAAAGGTATCTCCAGTGAGTGGTCTTTTAGAGTAAGCAGAGATTGTGGAGCTATCAGAGAATCTAAAACCCGAGTGTATATGGCAGAAACTATTTTTGCCTTCAGCTATTTAAGTTCTTTTGCCTTTTATTGATGAAACAAAAAGCGGCCATGCATATTAATGCACACAATTATAAAACAGTGTGTCACTTGAGCTGTGGCAGGATTCTCTATCCCTTTCTCCATTTGCAGCTCAAGAGGTTGGGCTGTAGAATCTTTACAGGAAAATTAAAGCTGCTCCTACTTCACTTAAACAAAATCTGCAATAATTTTTATCTGAGCATTGTAGACATTTCACTGCAGCAGTAACTATTTAGTCATCTTCTTGCCTGTTTAGAGAAATAAATTTACTTAGAAATGATATTTCTCTGCCAGTGCTCAGTATTTTGTAGTGTATTTATAGGGGCTCCTCAGCTGCGCCTCTCTTTCTGGAACTATAAAGTGCACTCACGCACTGTCTGAGCAATGCCTAGTGCTGCATTGCTCAAACACTTCATGAGGGCACTTGATAGAATTCCAGTAAGAAACTTTATGTATTTCTGCTGTACTGTGGAATGATATTATATGATTAGTGATATGTAAATCTTGTGGCAAATGGGGAGAATAATGTAATCAAATGACACTCTCACCCCAAATGTAAGAATAAATAAATTCCTCAATAGGAATAATTCAGTAATTTCTAAAATTAAGTCAGTCACTGGCTGTATACCCTGATTGAGCAAGGTACTTTAAGGACGAGTAGTCCTGTTGAGCTTAATAGTGGTACTAGTGTGCTTAAAGTTAGGCATGTGTTTAAAATATCTTGCTGAATAAGGGCCTTAAAAATGCAATTTTGCCTTGAAAGGTGACTGTAAAAATGTCATAGTGGGTTTTCCTGTTTATTGGCTATCAATTACTTCTAGTTTAAAGCTGCTCAGTTAAGTTAAACGGTGTGTGTTTTACTTGCCAGCGTTGCAGTCTCACCAGGAGATCTATGTCAAGCATGATTCTTTCCTAATGCATCATCATCGGTACTAAAGATTCAACAGACTAAATCAGGGGTAGGCAACCTATGGCACGCATGCCAAAGGTGGCATGCAAGCTGATTTTCAGTGGCACTCACACTGCCTGGGTCCTGTCCACCGTCTGGGGAGGCTCTGCATTTTAATTTAATTTTAAATGAAGCTTCTTAAACATTTTAAAAACCTTATTTACTTTACATACAACAATAGTTTAGTTATATATTATAGACTTCTACAAAGAGACCTTCTAAAAACGTTAAAATGTATTACTGGCACGCGAAACCTTAAATTAGAGTGAATAAATGAAGACTGGGCACACCACTTCTGAAAGGTTGCCGACCCCTGGACTAAATGATCCTCACAGTTATATTTGGATTGCCCCAAATGCCTTTGTTACTGTTGCACAAATGCAAGGGAGGGCTTACTTTGAAGGCAGTGGGGTTCCACACTCCATAGGTGCAACTGGGAAGACATAATGTGGCTTGCAGAACTTTTTTTCCCCCCTTCAAGAAGGTAATTTATAGATTCCAAGGCCAGAAGGGACCATTGTGATTGTCTAGTTTGACCTCCTGCATAATACAGGTTGTAGAACTTCCCCAAAATAATGCCTAGAGCAGATCTTTTAGAAAAACATCCAGTCTTTATTTAAAAATTGTCACTGACAGAGAATCCACCATAACCCCTATTAAATTGTTCCAATGGTTAATTTCTCTCACTATTAAATTTACTCCTTATTTCCATGATGCGTAATCAGAAAAGAAAAAAAACCCACTCTGATTTTCAGATCCAAGGGTGAGTTTGCAGAGCTGGGATGTATTTAAAAAAAAAAAAAAAGCCTTCATTTTACCTGTAAACTGAGAAAATATAAAGTAATTGTGATACAAGAAACATGGAAGCCCATGATGCCAGTTTTATAGTCCTTGTTAGTACAGAACCGTACTTTAAACTGACAGCGCCAGCTGATTGTTCATATCAGGCTTGCAGCTTGAGTTTTGAAGCACGTAATGTTTTCACACTTTTGTGTATGTACTTAGTATTTTTTGTGTGAGAGCAGTCAAAAGATCCAAATACCTGAAACCAGTGGACCTTCTTCTGTAATGTAAGCGATAGAATTTCATCCCGTTTCTCCTTTATTGAGCCCCAAAACTTGTTTGACTAAAGCTTATCTTCCAGAAATGCATTCAGTCCTGATTGGAAGACTTCAAGTTCTCACACCAGTGCAAATGAGGAGTAACTTCACTGAAATTAATGGAGTTAAATTGGCATAAATCATCTTAGAATCAGTGCTTATAATGCCATGTTGAGGAGGAGAACCTTCTCAGATCAAAATACTTGTTTCCCAAAGCTAGAAAAATCATGGAATTGTGGGTAGAACTGTGTAAAAACCATTGCTTTAGAAAGGCTGATGTCCTCTTAGCCTTTTTTCCAGGATATTGATCCCTCATATGTTTTGATATTGGAGTGAGAAGGGAGGCAGGTTAGAAAATGACTGAAACTTGTATAAAACCATTTCTTTATGACTACCACATGGGCCAAAATAGAAATTGAACAATGGAAATTATGCAGGTGAAGGCTTTCAAAGTAATCTCAAACTAGGTCTTTGGAGCCCTATGAACTTGCATCCTTTTTGTCAAAAAGGGTTAAAGGAAGAGGGGTATAATCTGGAAAGACATAATGCATGGAAAGTAGTACATAAAATTTTACTAGCTGCCCGTAAAAGCATGCATCTAAGGAAATATATCATAATAATTAGCAGCAAAATTTAACTAGTCATGGGAATGAAAAACAAGACCCAAGAGTCTGTTCCTTAGCTACTCCACTTGGATGAGTTATCAACAGTGGTTTTGCTGGGGATTGGATTGGATTTAGATGAGTAAAGTGCCTCTTGTAGCAGTTTTCCTTTTTGTGAGGTGGTGGAATCATACAAATTAGGTGCCATCTATTAGGACAGATGTTTTTATAGAAGATGGTCAGACTGGAGATGCACCAGGGAAAATGCGACCTGAGTAAGTATGGGAGTCATAAATGATTCAACTTTCTGTTGCTTTAAATCAAATGTAGTTTTTGATTGTTAAGCGGATAATTGTGCATTTTCATGTTTGTTTCCTATGATGTAGATTTATGAAAATGACTTCCCGTTTTACTGGAGAACATAAGAATAGCCATAATGGCCCAGTATACTACCTCTGAAAGTGTCCAGTGCCAGATGCTTCAGAGGCCATGGACAGAACTGGGCAATTTTGAGTGATCCATCCCCTGTTGTCTTGTCCCAGCTTTCTGACAGTTGGAGATTTAGGGCCAGCACATCCCTTGGCCCACGCCGCTTCCCGCAGCCCCCATTGGCCTGGGATGGTGAATCGCGGCCAGTGGGAGCCACGATCGGCCGAACCTGCGGACACGGCAGGTAAACAAACAGGCCCGGCCCACCAGGGTGCTTACGCTGGTGAGCCGCGTGCCAGAGGTTCCCGACCCCTGATCTAGTCTCTAGTACAGAGGCTCACTTAAGTGGTAGGTTACATACCACAGCTAATAGTTATGTAGTTTCATATATGAGTTCCTTCAGACCTCTTGGGTGAATACCATCTGGTGACTTATTACTGTCTAATTTATCAATGTGTTCCAAAACCTCTTCTGTTGACATCTCATTATGGAACAATTTCTCAGATATGTCACCTAAAAAGAATGGCTCAAGTGTGGGAATCTCCCTCACATCCTCTGCAGTGAAGACAGATGTACAGAATTCATTGAGCTTCTTTGTAATGGCCTTATCTTTCTTGAGTGCTCCTTTAACACCTTGTTTGTCTAGTGGCCCCACTGTCTGCTTGGAAAGCTTCTTGCTTCTGATGTGTTTACAATTTTTTGATGTTATGTTCTTAACTAATTGTTCTTCAAATTCTTTACTGGACTGCCTTATTATACTTTTACACCGACTTGCCAGAGTTTACGCTCCTTTTTATTTTCCCCAGTAGGATTTTAATTCCAATTTTTAAAAGATGCCTTTTTGCATCTAACCACCTCTTTTACTCTGCTGTTTAGCAATGGTGGCATTTTTTTTTTGGTCCTCTTATTTTTTTTATATGGGGGGTATTATTTAAATTGAGGCTCTGTTATGGTGCTTTTAAGTAGTCTCCGTGCAATTTGAAGGTGTTTCACCCTTCTGACTACTGTTTCCTTTTAATTTCCATTTAACTAGGGTTACTATATGTCCGGATTTCCCCGGACATGTCCGGCTTTTTGGTGCTCAAATCCCTGTCCGGGGGAAATTTCCAAAGAGCCGGACATGTCCGGGGAAATAGGGAGGCATAAGCCAGGGTCCGCCCAGCATGATCCACCGGGTCCGCAGCGCAGCCCAGCTGCCCCGGTTACAATGCTCGGGGGTGGGGGGGGCCTCGGGCTTCCCTCGCGAGTGGGGACCCCCCAGCCACTGGGGGACCTTTCCTGTGGCCCCGTTGCCCCGCGCAGCTCGGAACCCGGCGCCGCGGGAGCTGTTTCCGGCGGGGACAGACAGGCCAGGCGGCAGGAAGGAAGCTGCGGCCGGGGCTGCAGAGACCCGCGCCGCCGAGCGTCTGAAGCCCCAAGCAGGCAGAGGCTGCCGGGTGAGCGGGGGAGCAGGGCAGGCAGGGGCATAGAGGCTGCAGGGGCAGGGGGGTCCAGGGGCAGGGCAGGCGAGGGGTGCAGGGGCTGCAGGGCGAGGAGGAGCAGGGCAGGGGCCTAGAGGCTGCAGGGGCGGGGGGCGCAGGGGCTGCAGGGCGAGTGGGGAGCAGGGGTCTCAGAGGGTGCAGGGGCTGCAGGGCGAGTGAGGAGCAGGGGTCACAGAGGCTGCAGGCGCCGGGGGGTGCAGGGGCTGCAGGGCGAGTGAGGAGCAGGGGTCACAGAGGCTGCAGGGGCGGGGGGGGGGGTGCAGGGGCTGCAGGGTGAGTGGGGAGCAGGGGTCACAGAGGCTGCTGGGGCGGGGGGGTGCAGGGACTGCAGGGCGAGTGAGGAGCAGGGGTCACAGAGGCTGCAGGGGCAGGGGGGAGCAGGGAAGCACTTAGCAACCCCCAACCAAGATCAGAGCGGGAGGGAGGAGGGGGAATGCAGGGTGCTCAGAGGAGGGAGCAGAGTTGGGGCAGGGACTTTGGGGAAGGGGCGGAGTTGGGGCGGGCCCGGGGTGGAGTTGGGGCGGGGCCGGGGGTGGGGAAGGGGCGGAGTTGGGGCAGGGCCAGGGCCCCCGTGGAGTGTCCTCTTTTTTCAGTGTTGAAATATGGTAACCCTAATTTAACTAGCTTCCCCATATTTGTGTAGCTCCTCTTTTTGAAGTTAAATGCTATTGTGGTGAATTTCTTTGGCATTTCCCCCCTACAAAAATGTTAAATTTAAGTATATTATGGTCCCTACTACCGAGAGGTTCAGCTATATTCATCTCTTGGATCTGATCCTGTGCTCCATTTAATACTAGATCAAGAATTGCCTGTCCCCTGGTGGGTTCCAGGACAAGGTGCTTCAAGAAGCAGTCATTTGTGATGCCTAAAAATTTTATCTCTACATCTCTTCCTGATGTGACATATACCCAATCAATATAACGATAGTTGAAATCCCCCATTATTATTGTTTTCTCTAGCATTGTAGCCTCTCTAATCTCTCTGGGCATTTTGCAGTCACTGTCCCCATCCTGTCAGGTGGTCGGTAATACACTCCTACTGCTGTACTCTTATTTTCAATCCTGGAATCTCTATCTATAGAGATTCTATGGTAAAGTTTATTTTATTTGACTCTTTGCTTTCTTTCACATATAGTGCCACTTCCACGCCATCACAACCCATTCTCATTCCTGTATGTTTTGTACTCTGGTAGTACTGTGTCTCATTGATTATCCTCATTCCACCACATTTCCGTAATACCTATTATATCACTATTCTCATTTAATGCAGGCATTCCAGTTCACCCATCTTAGTATTTAGACTTACAGCATTTGTATATATGCTCTTGTAGAGGTAAGGCAAAGACACTGTTCTTATTCCGAGAGCTTCTGACCTCATGTAATTCTTGGGATGAATTGCATTGTCATATGGCAATAGCCTGGTAATACACTCTAGATTCCTGGATAGTATTTTGAACCATCTGAAGAAGACCATCTCCCCCCTGCCCCCCAAGCCCATACCAAGTTACACGCTGGGCCCAAAGCTTTGGGACAGGCCTCTAGAATTTTCAGTCAGTGCTGTGTAGATGTCCTTGCACTGTAGACATGTCCAGTAAAGTTAGTAGTTATTAATACTGAGTTTCTGCAACAAGGTTCCGTCCATGGTGAGGCTCTCTGACTGTGTTGATAACCTATTTTAAACATAGCTCCAGTTAAACTGGTTTCTAAGAAAGTTTGGTTGGCCAGTCTGGATGGAGCCAGACCATAGGGAAAACATTTCTAGCCTAGGCAATTCAAGAGATTGCCAAACCATGTTAGAAACTGGTTGGCCAAAGAAACTAGTTTAGCTGAAACCCCATGAGGGATAAGTCAAGTTCATCCAGCAAATCCTTACGTACCTGAGGAGTCCTTGCACATGCTAATAGTTGCTTTGGCTTGTATGGGGGCTACTCATCTGAGTAAGTATTTGCAGGATCAGGCACTAAGTTATTAACTGCCTTAGCTCTCGTTATGTTTAAACAGTTCAGATGTAACTGTGAGGCCAGTATAGAAAGGCCTAATTAAATAAACTGTAAATCTATTGGGCTGCTCAACTGCTGAAATGGGGGGGGAAGGATGCTAATTCTAATAGAAATTGGTTTGTTTAAAACCTTGGTCCACACAATATGTCCTTTTCTCTTGGCAAACAGTTTCTGAAAAATGTTCAACTCACTAACTTCTCTTAATGAGCAGTGTGGGTTTCATTTGTGCCTCTTCACAGTCATTTTATTTTGGGAATACAACAAAAATGACTAATAAAACTGGATTTTTTTTCTATTTCCTTTGCGGACCCACAAAAGGAGATTGAAATCTAACTAGCCGACACAGAAATGACTTAGCAAGTAAATAATCACTTGAATGTTTTACAGTGCTTTTATTATTTTGTATGTTTTTTTCATGTCTTCTCTACTTACTCCAAGTGCTAATGAAATAAGGAAAATGATCTTACTTGTCTTCAAAAATTCCTCACGGATATATTCTAGATATAAACCTACAGATCTAGGTAGGTATAAAATGTATTCTAACTGTTTGAGGTTCTGACTTGATATAAATGAGTGGCATTGTTAGTGTGCATCCCTTGGGCAAGAGCAAATACTGGTCAAGACACTCCATCCTGCAAGACAATCTGAACTGGGATATATCTGCACCCGCATGGAGCCCTTCTGCCTGGGCAGAGTAGCTTGCAGGATTGGAGCCTTAGGCCTACATTTTCATAAGTGTCTGTTGCCTAATTTGACACTTTGATGGGTATCTGATTTCTGTGCCAAAGCTTTGTGTTCAAATGACCCGTTGCTGATGTTGAATGACAGAAGAGGGTATGATAAGGGAGAAAAAGGAGTGGTCATAATGGAGAGAGAGAAGTAACATCTTCAGTTGTATCTTGGGCTGTGATCTAGTCAGGTCCCACGAGACCAACCTGATCTTTCTTTGAGAAGATAACTGATTTTTCAGACAAAGGAAATGCAGTAGATCTAATCTACCTGGGTTTCAGTAAGACATTTGATACAGTTCCACATGAGAAATTATTAATTAAATTGGAGAAGATGGGGATTAATATGAGATTTGAAAGATGGATAAGGAACTGGTTGAAGAGGAGACTGTAACAGGTCATACTGAATGCCTGGAGGGAGGCAGTGGAGTTCCTGAGGGATGGGTCTTGGGACCAATGTTATTTAACATTTTCATTAATGACCTTGGCACAAAAAGTGGGAGTGTGCTAATAAAGTTTGCAGATGATACAATGTTGGGAGGTAGTGTCAATATGGAGGAGGACCAGAATATCATACAAGAAGATCTGGATGACCTTGAAAACTGGAGTAATAGAAATAGGATGAAATTTAATAGTGCAAAGTGCAAGGTCATGCACTTAGGGACTAACAGCAAGAATTTTTGTTGTAAGCTGGGGGCTTATCAGTTGAAAGAGACAGAGGGAGGAGAAAGAGCTGGGGGGTATTGGTTGATCACAGGATGACTATGAGCTGCCAACGTGATGCGAACGTGAAAAAGACTATTTCAATTCCCCATCTCTGCAGTGGCTGTATTACACTAATGGATAATTCTCTCCTGAGAATTAATTTCTGCTGTGATGCCCACAAGTTGACTTAATCATAACAAAAAAAGCCCTTTCAATTTTATTTTTAACTTATTATTTAAAACCTTGTCTCTTTCTGCAATTCTTTGTGTGTCCTGTCTTTTTACATAGCTTGTGCCCCAAGGAGCATACAGTCTCATGTCTGTGTCTTGTACACCTCTGGTGCTTAACAAATAATGAGTACAATTAATGAAATAGGTGAACCATATGTACAGTGTGTGGTACACAAAATGTTTGGCTCTTGGGATGAAAGGTGCAATGAAAATGTGAGCTCTGAACTGAAATGTGTGCACCAATTGTAATATCCTAATAGCTTTGTGATTTAAGTGCATTGTAAAGATCTCCTGTGTTCCTGTTTGCTAAAAATGCCCATGGTGCTTTGCTAAAGTTTCCCCCATAACTTGCACAAATAACACACTTTAGCTGTGGGAGGTTTTTTTTTTAAAGAGAATTTAAATTGGCACTGGTTGGTTTTGATTGACATAAAAACTCAAGTTATTCTTCTCTCTTGACATTCTGTCATATAATAGGGTCTACTCTCGGTGTGTGTGCAATGCTCAGAGTGGAAATGAATAGGTGAGCAAACTCCTGTAGCACAATGGGGCTGGGCTGAGCTGAGGGGACAGAGTCTGAGGTTATGCCAGTTGAATAGTGTAATCTCTGCTGAGCAGGTCAGTCAGATCTATAATTAAAAGGATACCATCAGGGTAATATGCGTGCAAGTCAGCTGGCACTGAAATAAGTTTTAACTAACCTATTAAAAATGATGCAACATAAATAGCAACATGACAATAAAGAGCATAGGAAAATGTAACAGTTACATTTCTGGGAGGAGATGAAGGCGTGCAGGGCAATTTTGAACTTTTGTGGGCCTGGTGATGAGCTGTCTCCAGAAGGTGCTTGAAGTTTGTAACTTGCATCTGTTCCGAGTGTGCCTTTATAAATGACTTGTCTGAAGTAGATTTGAACAGGTTTCAAGCAAGATTTGTTGGTCTTGCCCTATTTTGGTGGCCAGAAGTCATGTCATGGTCCACAGCAATAGGAGTATGGGAGCATTGGTCAGAGACTTTGTTAATGGGACTAGATTAATACATTCCTCTCCCCTGGAGGAGATAACATAAAATCGGAAGGTCCCCTCTAACAGTTGATGAATTATGGAGCTTGTATCTGGGTGGTGGTTAAACGAAGTGTAAATGTAACGAGTGGCTTTGCCTAGGACTTTATATGACGTGAGGATGGACACTGTAGAAAATATTTATAGTTGTGTTGCCTTTTACTTTCACATTGGCTTTTCAATCTTTGTTACTCAGGTTGTAAAGCAGTAAGCAACTTTTTTCACTTCTTAAATTCTTAACTTCAGGAAAAAGATGTCCGAAATTTTGCTTTTCCTATTGCTATAGTTATTGAGGCGGTGGAAGCATGGGAAAGGCCAGAGTTCAGATGTCAATGAGGAGGCACTTGTTTGGAACAGTCTTTTCTGAGAACTCTTGTTTTGACATCTGTATTCTGACATTTAAGCTAACCTGTAGATGGACCTTTTGTTTCTGGTGGTGTCACCTCCATAGCTGGCTCTAGAGCTTTGTGTTCCTTGTGACATGCTGTTTCTCTTATTTGTGAAATCCATTTTGAACTTTTCTGGTGGTTTATATACACTTTCTTTACATTCTTGGATGATTTTAGAAGCATATTTTTTAATCAGTCCATTATAGAGCAGTATAAGTTACTGGAGTCATTTGTTCTCCAACAGTCTGAGCTTGGTTCAACACCATCAGGATGAAACAGCTGTTTGTCTCTAATCTCTGTATCAGTAACCATTATGAGGTTTGAATCTCTTTATCTGTATACTTCTGAGCTGTGTGTCTGTGTACTTTTAATCAAGCTGTTAACAATCCATGTGGCCATACAGTTCTTTACAACACATTTTGGTTGGACTTGCCTTGAAGACTTTCACTTCACATTGGCTTTTCAGCGTATCAGTTAAGTGTTTCACCCAGTCTTTAGCATAGACACCCTTTTGTTACTGTTCATTATCTGTAAATTAAGAAATGTTGATTAATGAGCATACTTAAAACAAAAACACATTACCCTGAGATTTTGTGGTTACTGTCTCCTAGCAACAGAACTTCCTGTCAAGATACTCCGTGTTATTTCAAGGGGACTGTATCCAGAGTAGCCTTAATTCTCCATCTAGTTTTTCAAACCTAATCCTTTTTCTCTTTTAGACAACTTACTAAAAGGTTCTTTTTAAAGAGTGTGATTAATATCTTCAGTCTCTTGACAGCAGTAATAAAATAGAATGGTATAACATCAAACCATCATTCCATACTTTATTGTAAACTAGAATGCAAAGAGGAAAAGAAAAGGTCCTTTTCTACAAATTCACCAGGAGTTTGTTCTTGGTAAACTAATTGGTTCTCACAGTAAAAAACTTCTCTTTTGTGAAAATGGAAGATAGCTAGGTTGGGGGTTCAAGCCTATAATTCCATTGATACGTATAGTCTTAAAATGATTATTAATAAAACTCATATTTTATGGATGTCTTAATCACACTAGACTTTAATATACCCCAGAACTTGCAGGTAACTTATGCCTCCTTGTATATGACCTCTGACTTTGAATCAGTCTACTTTGCAGGCTGCTATGTTTTGTGTATAGTAAAGAAATTGAGTTGTTTTGTGTTCCAGCGTTTATTCCTGCAGTGGTCCATGATAGGCAGAGTTCTGTTGCGACAATTGGAACATTGTATTTGCTTGGTGTTGATCTTACTTTGAATGGTTTAAACGATTGTTTGTGGTTTCAGTGCGAGAAGTGAGTGTGCTGGAGATTAAAGAAGATATGGAGCTGGATCCGGAGGAGAACAGTACTGTCTTCATGGGGATCCTCATCAAAGGGCTGGCCAAACTGAAAAAAATCCCTGAGACCGTGAAGGCTATCAAGGATCGTCTGGAACAGGAGCTCAAGCAGATTGTCAAGAGGTCCACAACGCAGGTGGCAGACAGTGGCTACCAGAAAGGAGAGAGCCTTTCCCAGGAAAACCAGCCTAGGTAGGCACATTTCAAATGCTGAGGTAGGGAGTACTGGTATTTGTTGCAAAAGTAAGCTGTGGGCTGAGGCCATCACCCCCAGGAGCATCAGCAGCCCTTTGGCTACAGCAGTAATCTCAAAATTTTAAACATGTGCCCCAGTGACTTGGGAAACTAAGTCCCATTTAGCTCTTTGCAGGATCGGGTAATAATTTAAAAAACATGTTAATGTACCCAGAGGTCTGGGCACATGGTTTTATAAATATTGATATGAATGAATGATCAGCAGGAGCTGATGAGCTCCTAAGATACATGGGTTTTGTTTCCATGCAGACCTTCAAAGAATATAAAAAATGATGGAGGAATCACCCTCCGATAAGGGCAGAGGGAGAATTGTTAATAAACAGAATGGTCTGCAAAGTTTTCCATAAGGCATCTCCTGCTTTTAAAAGGTGAATTTAAAATCTTTAGAAAAACAAATGAAATAAAATGTAAGGTCCCCAATTAACAGAAATCACATGTAGACAGTTGGGAAACCCAGCCAACCTAGACAAATTAGCTACATTTTTAATTGAGTCAGTGATGACTCCTGTCTTAAAAGCCAAAGGTTCTTTTTTCCTCCACAAGAGCCAAATTCTGTAAAAAGTTAAAAATGGGTAGAGTATGCCTCTCAACACTGTTTAAATGTTAAGGTTTTCAGTGATGGTAGGTTCTTGACCTCAGGACTTGGCAGGTGAAATATTTTTTAGTTTTTCTTAAAGCTAGAATCGGATATGAATGCCTCTCGGTCTCTTTCATATCACTGAGCTCATTGTCTGTCTTCAGCTACTGTACTTAGAGGATATCCATAAAAATGATTACTACTGGCAAATAAAATGACTAATAAAGACGACTAAAAAAGATGAAAAGCCCAAAGGCTCTGTATCTATAATGAAGCTTCTTATGGGCAGCTTGCACTAACCACATTAGATGTCCACATAACTTGTATTGTCTGTTTTTCCAAGACTGGGTGCTGACTGTTGAAAGACTGGCTGGTATTCTTTCCTTTTTGAAAAGTGTCATGTCCCCTTCTGCTTGGGCTGGAGGCCAAGAAGTCTGTGTTTGGAAATTCTAGAGTAATTCCTTTAGGAACCCCTCATAAAAATGATTTAAGTCCTGTCATTCCATGAGAAAAAGTTACACTTCTGGAGCACAGCCCTAGACTTTCCTAATTTGACAGTGTCCCAGTTTGGATTATGAAAGGGTGTGGTACTTCAATCTCACCATTGAATGTTTTATTTTTCTGCCTATCATTAGCCTAGCCTAGTAAACTCTATAACTTCCATATGTGACTGCGTTTTACTGTTCTGAAATATTAATTCACAATGTGTTTGCAGAATGCACAATTTTTAAAAGCCATTTATATACTGCTACATACAGATAACAATTTGTTGGGGGTGAAGGGGGCAGAATGCATTTTCTCTGCAATTGACCATGATATACCTCAATCTCACCCTACCCCTTCACTCACCTGTGGGGGAGATGAGCCATTTGAGGGCACCATTAACCACTAGAGGGCAGTAGGAGGTTTCCAGTAGTTAGCTGCTTAAGCCATTGTAGAAATGATCAAAACTGTTGTGTATAACTACTGTGGAATCCCTACGCAGTTGGAACTGATCTTGGCTTTTCTGTATCTAGTCTGTCTTCCAACCTTTATCACTACCACTGATGTTCAGAACAGTACCTGGGTTCTTTACTATTTCTAGCAGTTTGTGTATGCCCTTGAACAATTATTTTGTGGAGAAAAGGTTCTGATTTTATCTTATTCGTGAGCAGCTCATTATATTGTAAATAGTATCTACAGAAATCTCTGACTTGGCTATGAAGGACAAGGTATAGTGAAAGAGTTAGCATTGTATTAGTTTTAGTTTGAGAAGTCTGGTAACATTACTACTGACGGACAAAGATATTGGGCCAGATCCTCTGGCTGTGTAAATTGTCATCGCTCCAGTGTCTTCAACTGAGCTGTGAGGTTTTACATCGATTGAAGATCCGACTCACTGAGCCGGCATATTGACTATCTCATTACCAAACCCATGCTGCTTTTTCCTTCTTAAGAAATTTCCTTACTTGTCTTTACCAACTCTTGTTGCTGAGGCTTGAACTGCAAAACCAAAACATCAAACTCCAAATTCCCCTAAACTAAGCAAAGGATGTTTTCATTGGTAAAGTGCATGCATTATCATTGGTGACCTCATGCAAGTGTCAGCAGCAGTCACTTCCTATGGACTCATTCTCTTTTATTGCCCAGACAATAGGAGTTGCCTCAGGGCGTGTCAGTTTCTGTCGACATGTTTATGTATTTCTTGGTGAGTGGATGCTAAGAACATGAACTGACAAACTGCCCGAGCAGCCCTTTGTCATTGCAGATGTTTGTTCTGCTTAGGTCACTGGGTCCAAAAAGACCCTCCCCCACAACTTATGCCTTTGGAGTGAACTATTTTTGTGATGCTTTATGTTGTCTCTTTAACCCACACTGCATTAATTTTCGGTCACCTTGTCTCAAAATGGCCTAAGAGATTTAGAAAAGGTCCAGAAAAAGGGCAATTAAAAATGATTAGAAGCTTCAGGGGACTTGACTACAAGGAGAATTGGAAAGGATGGGAACTGTTTAAATGGGAGAAGGATGTATGGTAGTTCGTTAGCTAAAATGATGACTGTCACAGAGAGTGCCAATTGGGAGCTTCCAATCAGCCCATGCCATAATGTGAGAATATGAAGGCACTTGTAATTAAGAAAAAATATAACTATCTTTTTGTTCAGTGCCATTGAGTGCCAACAGGGTGAACAGTTTGAAATTCTGCAAACTAGTTTACTTAATCCCTTTTTATTACAAACACATCTCATTTGTATTTTCTTACATGTGACATCTGTCTAACCTATTTAATCCAGCCTTGCAAAATTTTGCTTGCTTGGGGCAAACAACTTTTTTCTTTTTTCGATGGATGACTAAATTATTATTTGGCTTTATTGTTGCCATGGTAATGGCAGGTGAATCGATTTTGTGCCTGGGCTGATAAATTTTCACAATTATGTATGTTTAATTATGAAGGTGCCCATCGGCTTCAAATTAAGATTGCCTTCAGTTTTCCACGCAAAGCAAGGTATAAATCCCTTTAACGTGAAAATGCCAAGCCCTTGCAAATTCTGCCTCCATGTCATATTTGGCATCCTGGTTCTCTGGCTTCCGCCCTTACCAGTTCCTCACCCTTACTGTCTGTTTGCCTCCTCACTTGTGCCTGCTATAGTGAGCCCTTATTTTATGTACCTAATAAGGTACTGAGGCTCAGCTCTCCCAAGCCTTAGGAAGTCTATCTGATGGAGAAGCTGCCTATCTATCAGAAATAGAAGCTCTGTTTCCAGGATGGATAAAAGTAGATGATTTTTTAAAAAATCGGATTTTTTAATTTAAATTAAATAAAGCTCACTTTTGAAACATAAACCTATTTGAAACTATGATAACCTATGTTAAGGCCTAAAATTACTACAATCTCTTTAAATCATTTAAATTAAATAGAAATATATTCAAGCTGTACTTATTTCTTGCCAAAGTTTTAAAGAGAGTCAGACCACCAAAGTGGTTGGAAGTCTCTGGCCAAGCACCAGGAACCAGAGTTTGTTGAAGTGCTAAACCAGCTTTTGACAGCACTAGCCACTTCTGCATATGCAGAGAGAATATTTTCTCCAGTTTCTTCAGTTCTTGACTAGTTCATTCAAAGTTGAGAAACTGACTGGGAGTTGAAAAAAAGCCTGCAAGCTTGTTTTCCTCTTGCTATCTCTGAATAAATAACAGGTGGGAGGGAATGACACCTACTAGTTCTAAAATCTTGATGGACAGGGTGACCAGAAACAACCAGTTCAATTCACTAATTGCTGTTACTACATCCTTTGTTTAATAAAGCAGTTAGTTTTAAATGTAAAACATTTTAATTTAGGTTAGATATTAGGAAAAACTCTTAACTATAAGGGTACATAAGCTCTGGAATAGGTTTCCAAGGGAGGTTGTGGAATCCCCATCATTGGAGGTTTTTAAAAACAGGTTGAATATACACCTGTCAGGGATAGTCTAGGTTTACTTGGTCCTGCCACAACGTAGGGAGTTGGACTTGATGACTTTTTGAGGTCTCTTGCAACCCAACATTTTGTGTTTGATAAACTTACTGTTTTTCTTATGCTTCCAGTATAATTAAGGTTATTTTTATTAGTAAAATAAAGCCATCTTAAAATGCTGGTTTTGTGCATTTTTAATTAAATCCCAATTTCCATTCAAATGTAGCTTGACACAAATTACAAGTAAAAAATTAATCATCTAATAAATGAGAAATGCATCATTCACCATTTTCTAAGATAAACTGAATGTAAAAATTAGGAATCGGAATATTAAGCTATATAATTCCTTAAGCTATATATATATATAGCTCTGTGTGTGTGCGTAAAACGTCTGTTAAGCAATATAATTGATTAAATAAATGTGTATAGCGAGTGTGTCTTCCTGATTTGCAGAAAAAAGAACCAAATAGTGTAAAAGCTATATTTAGTTGCAAATCAGCATGTTTTAGTGGTTAGCAACCAATAAGAATCTGATTCTATGATTTCCCCCAAAAAAGGTTCTTATTGGTTGCTATATGCATAAATAAACTATAAATAACTAACTAAAAAATAAATAAATAACTATAGTGCAAATGTAAAACAAGTTTAAAGTTGATAATTTAGATCATGGTTAAAATCGATTATTAAAATCAATCCACCCTGTCCATTTCTTAGGCAACTTAGTTTCCATGTTACCCCCTCATCCTGACTATTCATGTTAGTAACTTAATAGTAAAGCTACGTTTTAGTCACAGATGTTTTTAGTAAAAGTCATGGACAGGTCACGGGCAGTAAACAAAAATTCGCTGCCCATGACCTGCATATCACTTGTACTATATACCCCTAACTAAAACTTGGCCAGGGGGCCCCCAGTGCTCTGAGGGGGTGGGCTGGGGGTGCTGCGGGTGCTATGGGGGGGTTGTCTGGGACCCCCGCTGGTGCTGTGAGGGGAGGGTTGGTGAGGCTGGCAGGCTCCCTACTGGCCTCCATGTAGCTCCCCAGAAGCAGCTGACATGTCCCTGCAGCTCCTAGGGGGAGGGAAGGCCAGGGGGCTCAGTGCGCTGCCCCCGCTACAAGCTCCAGCTCCGCAGCTCCCATTGGTCAGGAACCGCAGTTAATGGGAGCTGTGGGGGTGGTGCCTGCAGGCAGGGGCAGCGCACAGAGCCCCCTGGCCGCTCCACCTAGGAGCTGCAGGGACATGCCAGATGCTTCCGGGGGCCCCCATCCCCTGAGGTAAGTGCCGCCCTCCACACCAACCCCCAGTCGTGAGCCCCTCCCATAGCCAAACTGCCCCAGCAGTGATCAGTGCGACTGTCCCAGGGGCTGCTTGATCTGTTCGGGCAGTCCCAGAGCCAGCTGCACCGGCCATTGCAGAAGCCACGGAGGTCACGGAAAGTCACGGAATCAGTGACCTTCGTGACAGACACGGAGCCTTATTTAATAGCTATCGGGGTCAAATAGCAGTCAAGGAGAGGGCAAGATGTACAGCTCTGCTTATAGGAGCAGCATCTTTAACATTTTAAAGATTGGCTATAAAAGCCTAAACAGAAGAGAATAGTCTTTCCTCCATGTTACAGTTATATAGTTAAAATGTAATACTATCACCATAGTCTAAAACCTTCTTTCCACTGCCATCTCCTCTTCCATATCCCAGGCGTTGATTGTCGATGCTTTCCCCTTGTAAACACATGCAACACACAGATGTGCAAAGACCTATTGCAGCAGAACAGGGCTACTCTCCTCCACAACTTATATTCCAAAGCTATTTAAGGTACTGTTGCTAACTTGAAAAACAATGGAAATTCCCATACAAACAACTTTATTTAAAGTTAAGATTGCTCAAATACATGCAGTCAGTTAACGTAAGGCAACATAAACAACTACACATGCCTTACCACCCAAATATCATAGTTCCCAAATGCGCATACAGACTCCTGACTTCTACAACAAACACCTTGTCATGTTCAATATACACCCATCCTTCAAAAGCAGTATTTCTGTTCTACGTTGTCCCCAGGCTGTCACTTATACATACTACTAATTTGTAGGCATTTCCTAACATTAAAGGTGAATGGAAAAGCTCCTAGTACCACAAAATAGAATTGCCTTATAATACAGGATTTTTTATTTTGTTTCATCTGAGAGAGACTAGAGCTGCAAATTTCAGATCTGGGTCCAGATTTGAACTTTTCTGGTATTTATAAAGGTGTTTGGGTCCGGGATGTGGTACAGATCATTGTTCAAAGAGAGGGGGCAGCAATGAAGTTCAGTTCAGGATCCGAACTTACTAAAGTTTTTAATCAGGCAGTGTTTCAGCCCATGTCTATTTTTAGTATAATGTACAGACAAGACCTAGACCTGTCGTACTGTGCTTCTCTACATTCCTAGACTTGTCCTTTCATTTTTTTCAGTGTAATCAAAAAGCTTTTCTCCTTAACCATGAGCTCTATGTTTGATACTGGTAATGTGTGTTAGCTGCATACCCCATCTGAGAACTCTGGCAATTGCCCACCTGATTCTTAAATTAGAGGGATACATTTGAAGGATTACATTATATAGTGAGCCATCTGGAATAGACATTTCTGTTGGTAATGTCCTGCTTTTACCCTTTGTGTCTGTGCAGTAAGGTCAAGAGAAGGTTTTTGTCCAAGATGGTTAAGTGACATATGTGAGGGGAACACTATCTTTGGGCCTAGGGGTGTCTGTATAACTCGATAACAGCATCAAACTTAATTGACATTTTCTTCTAAATAATAATATCAGATGTGGTAAGTCATTGTCTTGTCACACAATAGTTACAGGCTTTTGCAACGGCCCATTAATTTCAATCATTGGGCAGTAAAGAAGCCATAGCAACAGCTAATGTGCTGTACACTTATATGAGGTTATAGCCATAACACCTTATGTGTAATAATAAAATTTTGATGATTGACACAGCTGATAAGCCCTGATACCTCTGGTTTCTGATCTTTCATGTAGGTTTTAAAATTCTTTCATACTGTTCATCCCATAATCCAAAATGGCACTAAACCATTGAATACCATATTATTTTCAGCCAGTGTGTTAGTAAATGAGACTTACCTTCTTCCTCAGTTTAAGAGAGGGGAAGAAAACAGATAAGCCCCTGCCTCCTGCCCCCCAATCTGTTTATCGAAGGTACTTGTATGGCCTTCATTACTAGGTTATCGGAATGCCTTATGGTCTTGAATGCATTTGTCCTTCCTTCTAGGTTACTTCTGGAACTGCTTGAACTTCTCTTTGACAAATTCAACGCTGTAGCAGCTGCTCACTCTGTGGTGCTGGGACATCTTCAGCAGACAGTGGCCTCTCCATCCGGCCTGTATGATGGTGATGTCAAATTGTATGACATGGCAGATGTGTGGGTGAAGATCCAGGATGTCTTGCAGGTAAGGATCTCTCAAACAGTCATGCACTCAGTTTAGAACAGCAATTTTTGCTGACAGAGTGCCAGAAAATTCATTCATATAGACTAGAGGCTCAAGAAGCATACATGCTGGAACTTGTCTTTATTGCTGGGTAAATGTCTGTGTTGTTACAATGGACTGCTGGGTCCCAAAGCACATAAACCCCGGCAATCAACGTCTTTTTTGGCTTCATCGTTATGGTACGTGAAGAGGTGATACAAGTTACCTGCCAAGTTACCAAATGATGTTATCAGAAGCTTTCAAACAGTAACATTTAACTCAGTGTTGTTACCTTGTCACATTTTCCTGTCACATAGAGTGTCACAACTGAAACCACCTGTCTCCTTATGTCAGCATGCCTTCATTGCAGTCAGCCGAGACACTGAGGCTGGAGCTGCTGCCTGCATATTTTCTCTGAAGACTCCTCAACTTTTGTTCTAAATTGTGGTGTACTCTGCTGTAAAGGATTATAGAAAGTTCCATGTTTTCTTTTCTTTGTTGTTCGGTTTAACTGCACAATGGCGTGTGATAACTGTCTCTACATATATAGGTACGGATCATAGAATCATAGAATATCAGAGTTGGAAGGGACCTCAGGAGGTCATCTAGTCCAACCCCCTGCTAAAGCAGGACCAATCCCCAACTAAATCAGATAACTGCATATGCCACGTGTGACTTATTAAGAAGTTTTGAATGGCTTACCAGCCCTTTGCCAATTAATCTTTTCCCTGGGCCTCTTTCTAGCCCCCTTAGGCAGCTTCACACAGGTGCTTTATAAAGAATCAGTTTGACACATAAATGTTTCTTTCTGTCCCAGATTTTAACCCTCCTTCCCTTTGTTATCATACCTGCCCAAACCTCAGGATAGATAATATTCAGCCCCAGGCTAGTGACCGTCACAAATTTTAAAAACCTTGTGCAATTGGAGCTGACTGGAACATGTCCGTGGCTATGGTTAAGCTTGTGGGTGGCAATAGAGTGCCTAGTTCATGCTCTAGCCATGCTATCATTGCCCAAGGCCAAAAAACCTTTAAGAGCTTTGGCAGTTCTGCCAGTCTCACTCTAGGGAGCAGAGGCCCAGGAGTGAGAATCTTGCACAACGTTATCGTCAGTGAAGTAGAATGACAAGGCAAGTAATTTTCCCTTATCAGCAAGAGTTGGTGATGGTTGCATCCCTCATGAGTGGTGAACTAAAATTGAGAAAACCTTTATACTGGACGACACATACGCAACCCCCACCTTTTCCCCAACTGAGTGTCTCCTACGTGACTGAAGAATCAAGTGAGAGAGTTTTAAACTTTGTTATTGGGATTATTTTTTTTAATCTACCACCTGTGATGCTTAGTTGCTATAAGTCTGACTGGTCAGAGGGAGCCATAAAACCCTCCAGAAATGACCTAAAATAGCTTTTCTGCACATAAAAATGACAGCAATTCAAACTCCATAATCTTGTGCCCATCTGGGGCTGGAAATGAGTGCTGGATCGCCATGGGAAGCTGGGACTCTTCTCTATTTCTGTTTGTATTGAGCTCCTGTTTATTGCATTGCAGGGTCACAAGCATAGGCAGCTGGTGAAAACATTCTTTTTGGTGGCTAGGTGCATGGAATGGGGGGAGGCCCCCCACTCCAGTGCGTGTGTGGGAGGAGCCTCTTTTCTGAGGGATGTCTCAGGCCCCACTCTTGAACGTGTGTGTGTGTGTGTGGGGTCACTGTCTTTATTCCAGCCTCCTGTGGAGGGGAGGCCCCTAAGGTGGGGGTTAGAGAGCGAGCCCTCCCCACACTCAGCAGCAGTTCCTGCCCTGCAGGGCCGGGCCTGGATCCCCGCCCTGGCCCACTGGCTTTTGCTGCTCGCAGCTGAAGGGCTTGACTCTGCACTTTTCAAGAAGGCAAGACTCGCGTTGTCTTCAAAGGGACTCTTCTGCTATTAGAGTAGGATGAGAGATGATGGTTTAAAACCCTTTTTAAGATAAATATCATTTAGTTCTTATTTTAAGCATCTGGCGTATCAGTTCTCATTTGTAAAGTTTTGAACAACACAGTGAGGTCTGGAAAACTCTTTTTCATCCCTGCTAAAAAACCGAAAAGTTTCTTACCTCTGGGCATGTCATACACGAGGCCATTCTTAACAACTTCTTGAAGCTCAGATCAAACATTAGTCGGAGCTGCTTGGCAGTGGTGTCCTTGTCATTTATTTTAGTCGTCACTGTTTTTAATTGAATGCCAAACGAAACCACGTAAAATGTGGCATATGAAAACAGTAGGAGATAAGACAGTTTGTTTGGTGGTGGTGGGGAAGCTGGGGGTGGGAAGGATAAATAACTCTCTGTGATCTAGCCTCCCCCCTGGCCTTGTGGTAGTTTGTGTGCAAAGCCTGAAGACAGCTGGACAGAGGTAGGGAGCCTAGCCCCCTGAGTGACTACAAGTTGCAGGCAGGGTTGACTGGGTTGTGCACACGGGGTGGCCTGGAGCGGAGCAGAACTGGCAGGCAGAGAAAGTGTAGTGGTTATTTCTGACATGCTGGAGCATAGCGATGTCCTATATTTCATCTGCTGGAGCAACACTATAGACTGCTCCAGAAGCACTATGCCCCAGCGGCAGAGATAGATTGGGGTGTGGGGGAGGCTGAGCCCCCCTCACCCAACCCACCTGCTGTTTATGGTCATAAGATAGTGGACTTTAAAGTTGTGACACTTTTAGGTATAGAAAACCTTTACTGGCCTATGACTAAATTGTGTCCATTCTGGTTCTTGAACAGCAATAATTTAAGGACTGAAATTCCCCATTTTTGTGAGGAGGAAGAGGAAACATTTCTCTAGCAGGTTGATTTTTTTTTTTTTTTTTTAAACAATGTTTGTTTACATGTGTTCAGGGGTTAGGAAGGATGGAAGAAATTGTGAGATGATGGATTAGTGGCAGAAGTGAAGTCAGGTGATGCAGTCAAAGATGAATGAAATGTATTAATGCCTATGCAATATATCACATGCCTCTACAATTTTTCACATGGATAACACGTCCTTTAATAGTGTGTCTGTGCATGTGTAATCTATTATGAAATAGCTGTCTTTATAGCTGTATGCATGCATGCATACATACATTTGTGTGTATATGTTGGGGGTGCAGAGGCAAAAATGTAAGACGGTATTAATTTTTTCTTTCAGCTCAAATGACCTGACTTGTTTTTCCTCTAGATATCTGAATGCTTCCCAGTAATATTCATTGTTAATGCTCGATGCTATTGTAACCCACGTGCCTAATAGGGAGGTATGTCTTAAAGAGACCCATTGGTGGGAGGTAGGAGTGAGTTGTCTGAGTCATTGTTGCTAGGCAGATTTAGCACTCTACATCCAGAAGCTTGGTGTGGTAGTTTTGGGTCTGCTCCAATAGGTTCCCTGTTACTGGGGTCAGACTCCATGAGGGCAAGCGGTCAGAGCAGCTGCTTTGCAGGGGGCCATGTGCCCTGGGTGAGTTGGGAGAAGCTGAGCCCAGGAGCAGAAGCAGGCTGTTTCCCCTAACTCTGAAGCATTTTGCAGCAGTTTTATTTGTTTTGTTTTTTGTTTTGTTTTTTGTTTTATATCTATATACTTAACTGAGTGATTGGTTAATCAGTTAGCTGACTGGCTAACAGTGCTTTCCGCAGAGGAAGAGTCTGCATGGATTCCAAGTGAAGATTCCTACTAGCAAGTGGAGGGAAGATTTTGTTTTAGACTCAGCAAACTGTATAGATTTGGTGATCAAAGACTCTAACTGAGACTTAGGTGAACTCAGCCTAAGCTTTTGGGAATTCTCAGTTTCTTCTCACTTGTGGTTCTGTGGGGACTAAACTGTTCAGATTTAAATTTTTCTTTATTGATGTTTATGTATAACTGTGAAGATAATGTCTGTGGATTATAAAATATCATATTATGCTGTAAAAATTAGATTATTATTTGTTTCTTTATCATAAGATTTTATAAAGTTGTTTAATTACATTCATTTTTTTTAGTTCCTTTTGGGACTTGAATGTGGGGAGGTTGACCCTGTGCAATCCTTGCTGAAAATTCTTAGCAACTGAATTCTGAGTCTCCAGCTACTTTTCTATGGGAGTTGGGGTTTTTTTTTAGGCACTGAAGAAGGGCAACGAAGTGTACTTTAGCCCACCCAAAGGTTACACTATTATGTTACTCCTGGGGGCATTCTGTGCCAAAAAATAAAAAATTCTGCGCACAATATTTTAAAATTCAACAAAATTCTGCAATTTTTATTTGTCAAATAACACTACGTAATCACACCAGTTCCAATTATTTTGTTAATTTATTTCAAAATACCTGTCAGCAAGTATGTCTGTAACAATACAGAGACACACACAAATTCTCCCAGGAGTAGAGATTTAAAGAAACCCCTATGATAACCCAGTTCCTGTTCCTCTGTCCCATTCCCCTCCAGAGCCCAGCTGGGGGGCCAGACACCCACAATCCCTCCCTCCCCCGGAGCCCAGTCACGGAGCCCCCAGGCCCAGATACCCACACCCTCCCCTCCCCCCGGAGCGTAGCCGCAGAGTCCCCCCCCTGCTCAGATATTCGCACCCCCCCCCAGAGCCCAGCCGCAGGGCCTCCCTTGCCCAGATACCTGCGCCCCCCCCGAGCTCAGGCACTCCCTCTGTCCCCCCAGAGCCAGCTGTGGTCTCCCCCAGCCCAGACACCTGCCCCCTCTCCTCCAGAGCCACGGGATCCAGAGGGAGAAACAACCTGATGCTGGGTCCCGGGCATGTGTGGAGTTTCCTGCACACCGCTGTCTCCTTCCCTCAGGGCATGTGGGGAATTGCTGCTGCCAGGATCTCTCTAGCTCCCTCCCCTTCCCCCTGGCAATGTCTTCTGTGTGTGAGCTGGACTCTGCTGAGTCCAGCAGCCCCTAGTGGCAACCAGCAGCACTGCAGCCCATTTCTGTGGGGGAAAGGAAATGCTGTGTCCACATTAATTTCTGCAAAATTCTGCATTGCGCAGTGGCGCAGAATTCCCCCAGGAGTATTATGTGTGTGACATTAAGGTGTACAATGCCAGGTAGTGGCATCTTGAATAACGAGACATTGAATATGCAGATTTTTTTTTGTTTTCAACATTAATTAAGAATCAAATAAAAAGATATTGTGAGATCATCAGTTCAGGAGCATATGGTGACCCTTTAAAGTTGGATTTCTGAGTGCTAAGAAAACCATTAGTTCATCAGAATATTAGAACAATCTTGGTCAGTGAGGTGTAGTTTCTGATCCTGTTTATTCTTTCTTTGATGCTTTCACATGTTTGTGTCAGTGTCATCCTGATGTGTCTATGCAGCTACAATGTAGCAAGAGAGATTTGAAATTCAGTTTTAAATTTTAGCCTGACATTTTATGCATGTTGCTAATTTAGTTCTTTAATTTAGCAGTTGGTGGAATGTACTTCTGGAGAGGGTGTTTACTTCAGAACTAAATATTTGATTGAAAAGAACAATAAGACACCTGCAGTTAAAACTGTAATAATGTGGATAATTGCTACAGAATAATGTGATGAATGGCACTCTAGGCTTTTCTGGCACTGCTAAGATGTGTCCTGAATCTTTCTGTCCAAAGGATAATAAGTTTTGCCATTAAGGCAGTATTGTGTAAAAGGCAGAATGGTGCATGCACCATGTTACAAGGTCTGAAGGCGTAGAGTGCAATGTTTTTGTCCTGTTTGGTTTCGCTTTTCATCGTCTTGTCTGTAGCTCTCACAGCACAGATAGAATCTATTGTATAGTTGGTTGAGAGTCTCCGCTGTGTTAGTGTCAGAAGACAGAGAGCTGGGAGACAGACTGCAACAGTAGCTGTTATTGGGCATTGCAGCTTTCCCCTCATGTTAGTTAGGGCACAGAACTCTTGCCCTCCTTCACCTCCTTTACAATGTCTTTGATACTGAGATAATAGGAGTATGCATCCGTCTGGCCCTTCAGAGTAACACTAGCATTTAGTTAGATCCTGCTGAAATGTCACCTGTCCGATGATATGCCAGTCATCTTGTCAGCTGTGTGCTATCAGGGTATGCAATGCCATGCGGCACTAGAAAACCAAGAAACATCACAACTCTACATCTGTTGAGTTGGAGAGTGCCTGTTGGGTCAGGTATCCTGCCTCCAGGTAAAGTCTTTACCGGATTTCTTCTTTTTGTGATATTAATAACTCTCCATTTGCATTGCCTTCCATCCAAGGTTCTCAAGATGCAGTACAAACATCAAGTAGTTTAGTTGGCAAAACCTGCATGAAATATTTTATAGGTGGGGAAACTGAGATGCAGAGAGATTAAGTGATTTGTAAAAAGTATGCTCCCTCCAGTATGTACATATCTTTTTCAGTTACTTGCCTGGAGTTATCCTGTTATACATAGGAAGGGAGCGTGGGTTAGTGATTAGTGCAGGAGATCGGGGGTGGGGGAGGACATCTTCACTGCTGAGTTACTCCAGAGTTAGACCAGTGATTGGCACCCAAGTCTGAGCGCCTGTGTGTGAGGAACTACACTGCAAAGTCATACCGGAGTTACTGTGTCCTCACATGTCCGTCAATGGTCCTTTGTGCTGCAGTAAGCTGAGCCACTCTGATTCTTTCCCAGTGAATTGTGGGAGAACCTTTTTGTCTTTCTGGGCACACAGAGGGAATTGTGGAAATGTATTGGAGGACGATCATTACTCAAATGACTTAGCCTGCATCCTCCTCTCTGCGAAGTGGATGGCTTACCAGCATGAATTAAAGTGGTACCTGGGCTTTAACCTATGCCCCATCTGGGCTAACTAGCCCAGATGGTAAGCTCCACTAAACTTTCATGAGGATTTTGTGTGTGGACAGGAGTGGGGTTCAAGTCAACACTGAAGTAAAAGCCCAAGTTAACTCTACAGTGGAAGAATATTCTGATACTTAACTCCTGGTTCTATTTCTGATTCTTCCATTAACTGTGTATCCTTGGACATGTTGCCTAACCAGTCTTTGCCTATGTTTACCCATCTGTAAAATGAGGATAATATCTCATAAGAATGGCCATACCGGGTCAGATCAAAGGTCCATCTAGCCCTGTAGCCTGTCTTCTGACAGTGGCCAATGCCAGGTGCTTCAGAGGTAATGAACAGAACAAGTAATCATTAAGTAATCCATCTCCTTCAAAAGGGTATTGTGTGACATAATTATTTGTAAAGTATGTTAAGATCTTTGGATGAAAAACAGTAGAGAAGTATAGTGTATTTAATATTTATTTCCATAAACGCCATATGAAATGTAGGCAGCATATACGCAATCCATATATACAGGTTCTCTTTACAGAAACTAATGACGTTGTCGTTTCCTCCAAAGCTGAAAGAATGTCCATGACTTGGCTCTTTCTGTTTCCTTTTATATGGCCTTAAGTGCACTGAACTGATGCTCTTGAAATTCTGAATGGTTAATCTCATTAACATTATTCTTTCATTTAATGGAGAGGATAGCTGGAGGATGGTGTTTGTGAAAGTGGATTGTCTGCTGCTCTTGAAAAATGCAACTTCAGCCAGACTAGCTGTACAAGGGAGGAATATACTCTCAAAGCTGTTGATCTTTTAAAGTCAGACTAGACCTTTAGACTGTTCCCATTTTATTTTTGTTTCCTGTTTTTTATCCAAAAAGAAACTTATTTTCATTTTACATAATTTCTTAGAAAACCAGCCTGGTGATATTTAGAAAACCTAATGATTGCCCTAGTTTGGGTATGTTGAGTTTTTCTTTGTAAGTATGTAGGATCTAGAACATAAGATATTTAAGTTAGCTTATGACTTTAAGATCTGTACTTGGAAGACAGCTCAAGAGCTGAGTGGATAATGTAGACAAGATTACTCTCACTCCAAGAGGTGCTCTCTCCAAGTCAGACTGAGCCATGTTGGCAGGGTGGTATGGCAGAAGTTTGCATGGCTGCTCTCATGTTATAGCTTTTCTGTGGATAGAGTTATTTTACCCCTGGGATGTCAATCTACTGTTTCACAAGCTCTAACATTTACTTAAAGTTCAAAGAGATAAAAGAGTCTGAAAAAATTAATTGGTTTCTATGTAGTGTACAATCAACCACTTGAGTTCACTGTCACAGGAGCTCATTGAGGCTTACAGTTCAGCAGATTTAAAAAGAGGATTAGGTCATTTTAGGGGCATGAACAACATTTGCCGCTATGTGAGCAAGAACAAAAATATAAACACCCCTCCTGCAATGTAAAGCTTCAAGATTCAGTGAAGGCTAATGCTTATTGGGCTCAGATGGATTTTTCTTCTGTTTTTTATAATCTTTCTCAATTAACAAGATGTATCACTGAAGGTTTTCTAGGTCCATGTCTACATACTTCAGTGATTGGCATCCTATAAGTACCTTAGAGTTTTCTTCTCCCTCAAATAATCAAGTAAGATGATAACTGAACTAGATGGACCAGTTATCTAGATGCATATATCCTGTTGGACTGCAGCTGTAGTACCTTGACTATGATATAATACCTCACAAGCTGAGCAAATTGGGCCCGATTAGTATTTAGATGGGAAACTTCCCGGGAAAATCTAGAAGATACAGTAAGAAGAACTAGCAAATCAACAGGTGGTGGTGATGTTTATTTGGATTCTCTTCCCACTCAATAGTACTAAAAATTCCACAGTATGGTGTTTGAGGTGCATTTTGTTCTACTGGTACCCTGTTTTTCAGAATTGTAAAACAAAAATTCTGGCCATGTTTGATCATTAAGTATTGCCTAGCACTTTTTATAAGGGTAGGGGTGTTAATCCGTGGGCCCTGGGAAAATTTTAGTGTGTCATAACATTCTGCCAGATAGAATTCTCCTTGCAGTTTTAGTTGTATGTTGTTCTACACTTCCTGTCCTAAACTGTGGTGCAGCTCAGGCCTGGTCTACACTTACCCCCCAAGTCGAAGTAAGGTACGCAAATTCAGCTACGTGAATAACGTAGCTGAATTCGACATACCTTACTTCGAATTTACCGCGGTCCACACGCGGCAGGCAGGCTCCCCCGTCGACTTCGCGATACTCCTCTCGCCGAGCTGGAGTACCGCAGTCGACGGGGATCACTTCCTGGTTCGATTTATCGCGTCCACACCAGACGCGATAAATCGAACTCGGAACTTCGATCCGCAGCCGTCGAACTACCGCGTAGCCCTTAGAAACACCTGCCAGGGATGATCTATGTTAACTTGGTTTTGCCTTAAGATGGTTTTTTATCTGCACTGTGCTTATAAAAAGAAAAAAAGGGAAACAAAAACCATCATTTTACCTCAGTTGTGGCAGCACCTCAGTGGCAAGTGAATTATACTTATAGATTCAAACCCAAATTCTGCCTTGGATGCAAGTAGCAGGTGTAATGGGATACTTCGATGAGACTTGCTACAGACTCAGATTGCAGAATTTTGGCCTCCAGATTGTAAAGCACTCTAGATGTTTTTCAGGTGAAAGGCACTATATAAATCTAAAATCACTATAAGACTCCTTTATACTTGTTGAGAACTGTGCTAATATCAGTGATGTTGGTGCACAATCTAAGCATTAAACAAAAAACTCATTAATTTTAAGCTCCCTTAGAGATGCAAGGAAAAAAACATGTTTGCCAAATGGAAAAGGGCTAAATTGGTAGAAGAAAATTTTTTTAATTTAAGATTCAAAAGAGTACAACAAATAATGGAGCATTTAAAAAAAAAAAAGACAACTACTTGATGGGTGTCCTTTTAAAATTAATGCAAAAAATAAGGAAAGAAGAGAGGGAAAACCCCCAGCCACAAAATATTGCCATAATTAAAAATAAAATAAAATTACAGTTAGGTCTAATGGCCGCAGGTGAGATTAGAGCCTCGTACTAGGCCCCGTACAGACCCATGGTAATCCCTGCCCTGAAGATCTTACAGTCTCAAAAGCAAAGATAGACAAAGGGTGGGAGGGTAAACAGAGGCACAGAGAGGTGAAGTGACTTGTCCTGGGTCACATAGGCAAGAGCAGGGTTTCCTGAATCCCAATCCCAAATCAGTGTTTCCCGAATCCCAATCCAGCTACCTATTCAGTGGACCACAACATTTTATAGTAACAGATGGCTTCTGAGAGCAGGTGGACCAAATTTTCTTTTGTAGCTATTGTTCAGAAGGCATCATCTTGAAGTGTCTCCCAACAATTTTAAGATTATGAAGCATCTGTTTCCTGTTCCTGCTTTTGAGGAGCAGATTGAAGTGTTTTTCCCAGTGAGATTATGAAGTGGTTGGTGCACTTTACATCAAGTTTGCATTTCAAACTGCCAGCACTACTATTTTTGTTCTGAATAACTGGTGTATACAAATGTAAAACAAGAAAGAGCGGTAAGCCTGAAAATCACTTCCTAGCTCTTGTCTTCTGGAACCATTAATCAGTGGGAGACTATAGAAGAGATTAAACAGTGTCTGCAATTAAGTGGAAAAAAACCCTGCCTTAAATTGGTTCCCCAGACTCTTTCAAGTCCCATCAGTTAGGTCCATTGTTCACTGTTCTGATTCTTATCAGCATCCTCTGCTCTTCACTCTTGCAGCCAGATCAGCCAACTAAAATTTGGCGAGGCTGTGAGTAGTCCATCAGCATTGTGGACATGGTTTATACCGGCATAAAACCACAGCTTCTTTTGATGTGCTGAGCTTATTCACACTTAGTTCCTGTGTGACCAGCTTTAGAGGTAGAGAGACATATACTTACTAGCATCATACAAAGTACTATGGACGGGAAAAGGCCAGATGCTCATCATGTCCACACTGCAAGAGATTTAATCTGTCAGTAGTGCACATGATCCATGCAGTAAACTCCTACTAATGTTAGAGAGCTGCTGATACCCCAGGGAAAAGTTTGAAAACGATTGTATTTCAAAACCTTTCTGCTGCCATGTGGTACATTTTTTTGTATTATTTTCCCATTATTCTTTAGTATGCCTGACATTTACATGACAATAGGAGAGGGACTTTCTTTCCTGAGTTATCCTGGTGTTTATTCCTGACCCAAAATTCTAATCCTCTGTCTTTCTTCAGTAAACGTGTATGAAGTTGGAAACTACAGGGCTACATTGCTTAAAAGCCTTTTTAAAATTCCCTTCTACCAAGAATCCTCGTTCTCCTTACTTGTACCCTGTCCTGACCTGATCATATTTGCAGGAGAATTATTAGGAACTATAGATCCTGGACTAGAGTCTCTGGTAGGACTGCTTTGTATTGCCAGAGCAGCACAAAGCAGCTGTAGCGTACCCATGAATTGAGCTTCGTACCTTTTTTCTTTTCAATAAAATGCTACGTTTGAATTTAGTGTTGGTGAAAGGTGCTGGCCCAACAGCCTTAGAGATTGAAGACGTCTTTGTATAGCCTGAGTAGCAGAAATTCAAGGCTTTTTCTACTTCATTCCATGGGTGGGCTTCAATCTTGGCCTAGAAGGGATCACCTCTACCAGGAGAAGGGGGAGTCCAGTCTCCACGGCTTAGTCCCTTATTGACTGCTTTTGTGAGCCTGCCATTTGTGGTGGAAGGTTTTGGTATATGGACACCTGAAACTGGACTGGAGCTCACCAATTCACTTTGCACAACCCAACAAACAACTTGAAGATACTGTTTTTATGCAAGTCGCCTTCACTAATAAAGAACGAGAGAGAAGAAATATGTAGACAGTAGGGAAGAGAAGCTAAACATCCCAACCAAAATGTTTAATGGAGGTTTTCATGAGTAGATTATTAGCTATATATATCATCGGAATTAGCCATGCCAGGCCCCTTCACATTGATAACCCAATCTGTGTCCACATTATCTTGCTTTCTCATTATAATATTTGTATCATGCTGTTCATTTTCAAAATGATTTATAGTCACCATCTAATTCTAACAACTCTCCAAGGAGTTGGATATTATCTTTGTTTTACAGATGGGGAAACTTAGTGAGCTTAAGACCAAAATTTTCAGAAGCATCCATTCCTTTTAGGTGTCTGTTTTTTTGGGTGCTCATTTTGAGATATCCAGAGCTAGTTATCTGGGATGAGGCGTATCTTCAGCTTCCATTGACTTTGAAGTGTTTAAAACATGGAATTGTCCTATTTGGTGCTTCTTAGTAACCTCATCCACATAACCTCATCCACATATTTTATTCTTTGTTCCAAGTGGTTTCACCTATGCTAGAAGTTCTCAGACTTTTATGTAATGTAGACTGTATTTTAACTGAGAGAATGTGTTGTGGGCACCTTCTCCCACTACTCCTGAGGGAATTCTGCACCAAAAAAATAAAATTTCTGCACAGTATTTTATATTTCTGCAAATTTTATTTATCAATAAGTATGGAGGCTCCAGCATGGCAGTGGGGAGCACAGGCCACTGGCTGCACGGGGGTGGGCGATCACCCTGCAGCCCCCTCCTGTACCCCCAGGACATGGACTCGGTGGTGAGGCTGCATCTGACCCTGACAGTGCAAGGGTTGGGCCTGCCTCAGAAACATTCTGGGGCCCCAATCCTCTGCGCCGCATGCACCAGCTGTTAGGCAATCAGGCTCAGCCAGGCAGGATCCAAGTGTGGAGGGGTTAAGTGTGGGGAGATCCAGATGTAGCATGAGAGGGTTCTGTGTGGGGCAATCTGGGTACCAGTGGCTCAGTGTGGGGTCCGGGTGTGGAGGAGGGTATCTAGATGCACAGGGGCTCATTGGCGGGTTTTGGGTGCAAGGGCAATGGGACTTTGCTGGGGGGTCCAGGGGAAGGTGGCTGGGGCTCAGCGGGGTGGGCTCTAGGTGCAGGAGTGGCGGTCTGGATGCAGGGCGTAGTCTGGGTGCAGGCTCGGTGGAGGGTTCTGGGTGCGAGGGGTGAGGCCCGGCAGGTGGGATCTGGGTATGGTGGGTCCAGATGCACAGGGATTGGGTGGATGGAAGAGCAGCTCCCCTCAGTGACCCCTCCCCCCTGGCTGAGGAGTGATGGGGGCAAGAAGTGTGTGGCGGGGAGATTTGGAGCTTCCTGCAGTCAGGGGGATGGGTTCTGGGGGTTCCTGGCTGCTCCATGCAGGGGAAGCGTGCTCCTACCTCACCCCCAGCCTTGCCGGGACTAGCAGCTGAGCCGGCGCAGGGTAGGAGCCACCGATTGGGTGTGGCAGGGGAGGGCCAGGTGCAAGGGGGGTGGGGCTTGGTGGGAGTGGCCTGGTGCGGCAGGGTGGGGCTTGGTGGAGTGGCGGTTCAGGTGCAGTGGGCTAAGTGGGAGGGTTCTGGGTACAAGGAGGCTCGGCTCGGCAGGGATGTGGGTATGGGGGGCGGTCTGGATGAACGGAGGTTGGACGGACAGGGGGTGGGTCTGACCCAGCCCTGGCCAGTGCGTCTCCAGCCTCCCCCCCCCGCAGTGACTTACCTCTCCGCCGGCTACTCTGGATGCCCGAAAGGCCATGCCCGCACTGCTGGGGAGGGGCATGTGACTGCTCTTGCAGCTTCCCTTTGCTTCCGTGTCAGAAAGTCATTTTTCTGCAGGGAAGCAAAGAAATCTGCAGGGAACATGAATTCTGCTTCTGCGCAGTGTCACAGAATTCCCCCAGGAGAATACCCCATATGTAATTATGCAGACCACCTCCCCTCTCATTCAGAATCACAAAACATTCCTGTACCAGTTACAGCAAGTAGTAGTAGTATAACGAGAATATTTAATATACTTTTAGCTGTCTCAATGTGATTAAGCATCTTGAAATGAGGAAAACCAGAACCATCTGACTGGCCAGCTGTTTGCTGACCACGACCAAATACCCGGTATACCACTGGTGATCCACAGACTCCAGTTGAAGAACCTTTGGCTTAAACACCCTTATTCTAGCTGCCCAAACCCTGGTCTTTAGATGGAAATATTGCTGCTCTCCATTCAGTGGTTGAGGATATGTTGACACTAGCCTTGTAAACCTGTTTTTATTAGTTTATAACTCATTTGTAAAAAAATAAAAAAAAAATGCTTTGGGCTAAAGTTTGGCAAATAAGACCTCAGTATGGGAGAATTTTATATATATAACCAATTAAAAATTGCTCTCTTTTCATTTTATGAAATCAATATAAATATAGGGAGGCAAAAGAAATTAAACTTTGTTATACAGCAAGAGATTTGAAAAATAGAGAGGTTAGTCCACCACAGCATTTTATACGTTTAAGAAAATATTATACTGAAATGGACTTCTCTGTCAGTAACTGTGTGGACTTATTGAACAATTACTGACTGAGGAGATATCTGAGCCGTTAGCAATTATCTTCAAAAACTCGTGGAAGACTGGAGAAGTTTCAGAGGACTGGCAGAGGGCCAATATAGTGCCAATCTATAAAAAGGGAAATAAGGGCAACAGACCAGTCAGCTTAACTTGGTACCTGGAAAAATGAAGGAGCAAATAATCAAGTAATGAATTTGCAAACAAAAAAAAGAAGATAATAAGGTGATAAGTAAGAGTCAACATGGATTTGTCAAGAACAAATCATGTCAAACCAGCCTAATATCTTTCTTTGAGAGTGTAACAAGCCTTGTGGATGCGGGGGAAGCGGTAGATGTGGTATATTTTGAATTTAGTAAGGCTTTTGATACTGCCCTGCATGACCTTCTCATAAACAAACTAGAGAAATACAGCTTAGATGGAGCTACTATAAGGTGGGTGCATAACTGGTTGGAAAACTTTTCCCAGAGAGTAATCATCAGTAAGGCTAAGATTTAGTCATGGGTATTTTTTGTAAAAGTCATGGACAGGTCATGGGCGATAAATAAAAATTGACGGCCCATGACCTGTCCATGATTTTTACCAAAAATACCCGTGACTAAATCTCTACTTCTGGGGCCCCCGCTGCTCCGGTGGGCCCCTGCTGGGGGCGGCCTTGCTCCAGTGCTGGAGGTTGACTTCCCCCTAGTCGCTGCTTCCGGGGACTGCTCTCCGGACGGCCTCTGGGTGCCCCTGGGGCCACTGCTCCAGCTGTCCTGGGACCGCCGCTGCTCAGGCGCTCCCTGGAGCGAGCCACACGGGCCGCTGTTCTGGCGCCAGCTGCTTGGGGCAGCCACAGGGACCACTGCTCAGGTGCTCCCTGGGGCCGCCTGAGCAGCGGCTGGTGCAGCTAGCCCTCGGAACCGCCGGAGCAGCTGGCCCCAGGTTGCTCCAGCAGTGGAAATCCGTGATTTCCGCGACGTCTGTGAAGGAATCACAGCGTTTGTTATCAGTGGTTCACAGTCAAGCTGGAAGGGTGTATTGAGTGGCATCCCACAGGGATCGGTCCTGGGTCTGGGTGTGTTCAGTGTCTTCATAAATGATGTAGATAATGGTATATAGTGGATCACAAGCTAAATATGAGTCAACAGTGTAACACTGTTGCAAAAAAAGCAAACCTCATTCTGGGCTTTATTAGCAGGAGTGTTGTAAGCAAGACATGAGAAGTAATTCTTCTTCTCTATTCCGCGCTGATAAGGCCTCAACTGGAGTATTGTGTCCAGTTCTGGGCATCACATTTCAGGAAAGAGGTGGACAAATTAGAGAAAGGCCAGAGGAGAGTAACAAAACTGATTAAAGGTTTAGAAAACATGACCTATGAGGTAAGATTGAAAAAATTAGGTTTGTTTAGTCTGGAGACGAGAAGACTGAAGGGGGGCATGATAACAGTTTTCAAGTGTGTAAAAGGTTGTTACAAGGAGGAGGATGAAAAATTGTTTTCATTAACCTGTGAGGATAGGACAAGAAGCAATGGGCTTAAATTGCAGCAAGGGAGGTTTAGGTTAGACATTAGGAAAAAATTCCTTACTGTCAGGGTATTTAAGCACTGGAACAAATTGCCTAGGGAAGTTGTGGAATGTATGTCATAGGAGGTTTTTAAGAACAGGTTAGACAAACACCTGTCAGGAATGGTTTAGTTATTACGCAGTGCTGCCTTGACTGCAGCAGACTGGATTAGATGACCTATTAAGGTCCCTTCCAGTCCTACATTTCTATGATTCTTTGATACTGTATGCTTAGGGCTTAATTTCCAAAGGTGTAGAGCACCCATAGCACACCTATTGATGAATATATTTCACATCTCTGAACATCAGGTATTTAGTTCTTAATTATGCACTTTCTGGCACTCTGATTTGTATGATGATTGAACAGTTATTTCTCAGTAACCATACAGTATGCAAATTCCTGTATTCTGATTGGCCCATGGCCAACATTAGCTACTCAAAGTGCAGGTTGGGATTTACATAAATCCTAAATAACTATACAGTGATTATTTGAGCCCCTCTGCCCTGATTGACTTCAGTGTTCAGAACTTCCAACCCATATGTCAACAACAAACATAGTGGCTGAGGTAATATCTTTTATTGGATCAACTTCTGTTGGTGAGAGACACAAGCTTTTGTGCTTACACAGAGCTCTTCAGGTGTGAAGAAGAGTTCTTTGTAAGCTTGAAAGCTTGTCTCTCCCACCAACAGAAGTTGGTCCAGTAAAATATATTACCTCATCCACTTCGTCTCTCTAACATGATTTTACAAGTAGTGATCAGGTAAACCAGACTGCACAGTACATTCACAAGAGAGTTAGAGTACTGAACTTGTGCGAGCAGGAAAAGAGAAGAAATGAAATCAGAACTGCTTAGCTACAGTGTAAAATATTTAATTGATGGGCCTGATTCCCTGTTGCCTTGTACCTTGTGTGCTACTCCTGTGCAAAGTGGGTGTGTGTAGACGAGCGCTTCGTTGCTCGCGGTACAAATTCGCTGGAGACCACTCTTTCACACACCAGTGCCCTTTTATTTCCCTGTATTTTACCACCACCACGTATATACAGTTCAATATCAATCAGGTAGCCCCTTAGGGAACAGCTTGCTCTTACAGCTAGCTGGGAGCAACAGGCCCTCACTCCTCACTTGCCTGTTCCCCCCCTCCTACTTCCTTCCTGCTAGCTTTATAGGCCTTCCGCTCGGCAGGCTCACAGGTGATTGCTCTCAGGCTCCTTTAATGAGCCATACCCTGCCAGCTCCAGTCAGTTCCCCTTTATGGGAGCTATGCTAGCAGGTTCTGAGCTAACAGGGGCTGGTTCAGTGCCTCTTAGGCCAGCATCCTGTTACAGTGTGAAATTATACCATTCTTTGTGGATGTATAAGTGACAACACAAGGGTGGGAGGCAGATGAGAATTAGGCCTGGTAAATTCAGTGGCACATGCCTAGGAATTTATTAGCTTAGGATACAGTTGTGTCTGAGTTAAGAATAATTATTGTACTGAAATGTGCGCTCTGGCTACTGCAGTATTGGCAACCCCAAGTATTGAAAAATCATGCGTCAGGCTTTCAAAATCATGAGATTTAAAAAAAAAATTGGTTTTTTTATTTGCCTTCTGGTTTCTGAGTCTCTAGGTTTCATGTTTTCAAGCTTTCTCCCACAAACATGAGCACTAGAAACTTACCATTTTAAAAAAATGAAAGATGCGATTCTCAAGATAATCACCCAATTCTGGGCTGGTGCTTTAAGAAAAATGCCCAACATTGCAAGAAATGGCAATACTGTCTCTGTCATCCCTCTGCTCTTTTGACTACTCCCCTCAGAACTTCTCTTACTGCCTTAAAATCAGGTGTTTCTTACCAGCCATCTTTCCACACCTTCATTTAACGTTTACTATTGTCCCGGATGCCTTAGCATTGTTTGTGTTGGAGGAGGAGCAGATGGCACTCACACGGGTTTATCTGCTTTGTGCCACTGCATAAAAGAGGAACATACTGCTGACCTGTTTTGAACTTGATTAGCTTGTGAGATATGACAAGATCACACTTCAGTGTGGCATTATTACTAGTTTATGTTGCCATATTTGACAGAGAATCTCTGTTGTATATCTCAGTGAATAAACTTACTCTCTGAGGTTTCCTATTTCTTAAAATTCAGATATAGGTAACGGTAATGGCAGCTATTTGTAGAATAGATGGCAGCTGGTAGTCTGTATAAATGGCCTTTGTTCCCTGTCTTGTTCTTGGAACCTCAAATATGGCTCCTTGAACATTGCAGTATTTGACTAGATGTATTGTTAATAGCAGCTGTATTTAGCTTAGAATCAGCACGTTAATTACCCTCTTTTGGTAAATGACTGGAAAAGACATTAACTGTGTCCACACTAGGAACTATGGAAACACATTTGCATCTGAGGAAAGGGGTGATGAGGGAATTAGTTAATTAAATGTGGCCTGTATACAGTCATTTTACTCTTGGCATGTAATTAAATGCCTTGTAAAGCTCCTTGGGATCTTTGGTTACTGGAAAAAAACTACAGGAATGTGAGTTATTGTTGATGTACTGAGTAACCATCAGTGAGACAGAGTTGAACCAAAAAAAAGGAGTATGAATCAACAATGTAGTATTCTTTCCAGTTGTAATAGAAACTAGCCTTGGCTCTTTACCCTCTAGTATATCTTGGCTGGAAGAACTTAAAAGTAAAAATAAGAGAATGAAATGGATGGCATTTACTTTGTTTAATTTCAAAATACCATGACCATGTGGTTTTGATAATTGTGTTTGCTTAGGGGTTCCCTCTTTCTCCAGTTGAATTCTGTACCCCATGTTTGCTTGTTTTTTAACATACATTTGGACTGGTCACTTCTTACCATAATCACTATGGAACAATTCTTTATTTCCAATGTCTTTTTGATTTGTTTGGTGAAAAGTTTTTTGTGGCTGACATTTTTATTATCTGCACTGTGGTAGTGCCTAGGTTCCTAGTAGGGTTATATAGAAAATACTCGTTAAACCTGTGTATGATAAAACAAAATGTTCACCTTTGTATAGGTTATTATGAACCATCCTATAGAGTTCTGTCGCAGGGAGATGGACTCTTTTGGAAATCCCAGCCTAAGGGAGTTTGGTGCCCAACTCCCATAGTTAGTCAATGGGAATTGGGCACCTCCCTCCCTTTGTTGTCTTTGAAAATCCCAACCCTAATTCTCTGTTAAACTTGATAACATGGCTTAAAAGATCAGAGAAAACTATAGAAAAATAGCATTGTACAGAAATCTGTAGGGCCTTTTCATAAAGGGGGCGTTACTTGTCTGACCTGGTTGCAAGGAACCTCTCTCCTCCCGAGAGAGACCCTTTGGAAAGGGTTTTTCGCCTGCCTGGCCTCATTGAGCAGGTGTAGGTAGGGGTTCTGATTTCTTTGCTTTCCCACAGCTGACCTAAGACCTTGAGAGCGACTCTGGGGCCAGGAGGCAGCAAGAATAGTATTGAATGTACTACTCAGCAGGGTCATTCCAGCGGCATGAGGGCTAGTCTTGACTCTAATTTCCCTTTCTAGCCTTAAACTGTCAGGAGTTGCTGTGTATGAAAAGTAGAATAATCCAAATCAGATAAACCTCCCATCAGGTCAGTAAATAGATAAATCACTGTTCTCTCTTAAGCATATTATTCAAAGTCTTTCCTTGTTGCTCGCATATGACTGTGGAAAAAACTCAGCAGATTTACAGATGATTACCTAGGACACAATAAAAAGATGATCTCACTTTATTGTAATGATTTGTTGCTGTATTTCTTTGCAGTTTAATCAGAATGTCACATGTCTGATACTCTGTTAGAAAAATTGCATATCCAGCCACATTAGCTGCCAACATGATAAATGATGGTGCACTTTGAATTGTTCCTCCTTGCTAACCTCTCTGGATAATTTACCTTAATTTGAGGTGATGCCTTTCCTTCAAAATCCAGGTTGTCTACTAGTGGAAACAGCAGACAACTGTGGCTACCTAGAAGGACTTTGTGTAGTTGACACTGTTATGCGCACCATGGCCACTTGGAACGTAACAACCACCATGATGGTAGAACTCCTACTCCAAAATACACTTAAGCTAAGGGAGGACTTCTGTTGGCTGTTAGTAGTAGAAGACTTAATGACACACTTTTGAGAAGTTCTGATTCCATCCAGTAGGGAGCAGTAGTGCATGCTTGCGCACACACAAACCAGGTCATTACAACACCATCCGCATACACTGTGAATTCTTGCCGCCTGCGTTGCATACTCTAAGGCTTCGATATTAAAGTTATTATGTAAGCAAGGTGGTGGATTTTTTTCTTCACAACTCAACCATATTTGTTAGAGTCCTGGAACCTTAACATTCCCCCTGCCCTGCAGGGTGAATGCCATTGTACAGGATGTTGTAAAGAAGAGACTTCCATTTACAGGACGGAGGCGAGGTGGTTCAGTGATTAGGGCACTAACTTGGGAGATCTGGGTTCAAGTTCCTGTGCCACAGCAGACTTCCTTGTGTGTCCAAGGGCAAGTCATTTAGCTTCTCTGTGCCTCAGTTTCCCATCTGTAAAATGGGCATAATAGCACTGTCCCCCACCTCACAGGGGTTTTGTGAGGATAAGCGTATTAAAGATTGTAAAGCATTCAGATATAACGGTGATGGGCCATATAAGTGCCTTAGATAGATACTGCTGAATGGGCTGAGATACACTGAGAGTTCTGAAGACAAATTCTCTTTTTTTTATCCACAAGATTGCTACAGAAATTACCATCTTTTAGTGTATTCCAAAAAAACCCAGCTACTAACTTTACAAAATTGAAGTGGTGATCAATCCATTTCCAGGACACGTTTCAGTAGAATTCCTCTGTGATTAACATTATACAGACAATTGGAGAGCTGGCACCTAAGTATAGTTATTCAAGCAACCTGGCAGTAGCTTTTCATCTCCCTGTCTTCTCACTCTTTGAATAAACACTAAAAAACATTTTTGATCATCACATTAAGTTCTGCAAATACATTCCTTCCCTTGGCTGTGGTTTTTAGTTATCTTTACAGATGGTTAGGCCAAAACACTGGAAATTTGCAGACCTTATTACCTGGACATTGACAGTAATTCTGATACACTTTTGGAGTTGAGGAAGTGGTTTTGGAGGACGTGGTGCCCAACGGGAGTTGAAAAAATGGCTGTATATCAGATAAATAGTTAGGCTCAGCACCATGCTAGAACAAGAATCATGGTTCCCTTGTGCTAATGATAATTTGTATTTGTTATTCGTTGAAAACTCTAAAAGCATTTGGGAAATATGAATAAAGCCTCCATGCCCTTCTGACTCAAGTATTAAAGTACCTATGACATAATTGGGTAAACTGAGGTTTAAAGAAGTGGTGGTTTGCAGAAGCTCGCTCAGAGGTCAAATTCTGCCTGCCTTGCAGCCTGTGAGATCACTTTGAATTCAGTGGGATTTCAAGGTACAAGACAGGTTACAGTTTGGTTCTTCAGTTCCCATTCCAAACAATTAGACCACAGTGATTCTTATAATATGATGTTCTGTGGTTTACTATTAAGAGTTTTCTTAGAGATTTTTGTTGCCGAAAGAAGAAATCCTCTTTGCTACACGTGCTTCAGATTTGTTACTGTGTACATACGTTCCCACACGGGTTATATAATAGTGTTTGCTAAAAATTAAACTGATATTATCTGAGTCTTTGCAATGCCAGGATAAATGTATTCTGTTCTCAAGCAGCAACAAATGGAGAATTATTTCTTAGTTCTTACAGTCCATCTAAACAAGTATTCATAGAAACATAGAAACGTAGGGCTGATTAGGACCTCCAAAGATCATCAGATGTAGCTCCCTGTGCTAAGGCAGAACCAAATAAACTTGATCATCCCTGACTTTGTCCAACATGTTCTTAAAAACCGGCTGTGATGGGTTCCCCCTGGGATGCCATCTGGAACTGGGGTACCACTGAGCCCTCTGCCCATCAGCCTGGGCTCCCTCTCACGCTGTGCTGCTGTGACAAGCTGCAAAGCCCTCGAAACTTGCACTTTCACCAGCATTCACACATATAGGAACACACCCAGCTGCAGTTACATGCAGGCTCTCTAACCACCAGCCTCCCAGCCCAGGATCCCAGAGCAGTACTGTCCTGCCCTGGTCAAATCTGGCCAGTATATGGGTTTAATACCCGGTCCGCCTCTCCCTCAATGTGAAGAGGGCTATGCACACTTGTGGTAACCAAGCAGAGATTTTCCCCAGACACTTTAGTCAAACGTACGCTATTTTGGATTAAAACAAAATAAGTTTAACAACTACAAAAAGATAGATTTTAAGTGATTATAAGTGATAGCAAACAGATCAAAGCAGATTATCTAGTAAAGAAACAAAACCGCAAACTGAGTTTAACATACTAGATAGGTAGGATATGAATTAGCAAATTTTCATCCTGGGCGATAATAAGGCTGGCAGATTCTTAAGGCGCAAGCTGCCTTTGTTTTGCAGCTTGGGTTTCCCAGGTTTTCATACACAGGCTAGAAACCCCTTTAGCCTGGGACCATCCAGTTCAGTCTTTGTTCCTCAGGTGTTTCCAGGTGTGTTATTTTAGGAACAGTGAGGTCACCCTGCCTTATATAGCTTTTGCATATGACGGGAACCTTTTGTTTCAAAGCTTGGTTCTGATATCAGTCTGTGGAAAAATACTGGCATCCCAAGATGGAGTCCAGCATCATGTGGTCTGATCACATGTCCTTGTAGAGTCATAGCAGCCATTTCTCAAGGCTGTTTGGTGTATTCTCAGGAAGGCTTATCAGCAGGTGGGAGATAAGCTTCTCCAAAAGCCTATTGTTTTTTCCTAATGGCCCATTTCCCTGAATAGGCCCTTCCCCACTCACTATCGAGACTGAAAGCATCTTGTCTAGTGGGCATTACCCAGGTGTAACTAGATTTGAAATAGATACTTAGTCAATATTCATAACTTCAGATACAAGTGGCATGAATGATCCTCTGAATTTCTGTTTCTTTCATCCCAAAGTAATGTATAAAATTAACGTATGTGAATCACATTAACCATCTCTGAATTGTAACTGTCTCAGGAGTGTGATTCGGTACCTGTTTAATAGAGCAGAGTAGCATTGCACAATAGTTTAGCACAGGAAGTGAAGAATGCAATAGTTCATGTTTTTTAATACACAGTTAATTTAGGGAGAATAAATATAACTCAAATTGGGCAGAACACTGGTATACACACTTCTATTCTTTTTATTTTTATTTTTTAAAAGCACCCAGAGATATTTAATGGCACAAGTAGACAGAACCTCAGTTTTTCTTCTGATCCTAAGGACCCTTTTGCAGTGGATCAAATAGCCCCTGGGTTGTTCTTGTGCAACCATATGCGTGTTTGTCAGGTGAGGTGAGGTGATGGGGTGGATGGTCCTAAGAAGTGACACAGTCAGTGATTCTTATTGCAAATTTATTTGTGCACCATATGTTGTTTCTTAAAATTTACCAACTTCAGTTCGTTTTGTGTGTTTTCTTAAAGTATGTACCGTATTTCATTAGCTCAGCTTAGATAATCAAAGGTTTCCACTCTTTATTGATTTTATAGTGGCTAGTGTAATTTAGTGCCCTCAGGGCCGGCTCCAGGCACCAACTTAACAAGCAGGTGCTTGGGGCGGCACCTGCGGCAATTCGCTCCCTCTAGGAGCGAAGGACCTGCCGCTGAACTGCCGCCGCCGATCGCGGCTTTTTTTTTTTTTTGCTTGGGGCTTTTTTGCTTTTTTGCCCTGAGTGCCCTTCTTCCTCCTTGTTATGGCTATGTGAGTAGATATCTCCACACGCTCTTCTGGACGTTGCTTACTGATTATAAAATGATTGCAGATGGAAACAGAACGGTGTTGTTTAAAATCTGACCAACGTCCACTTGCTAGAGTCATGGTTGCTAGTGCGGAGGGTTAACTTTACAATTCAGACTCAATTGCAGCCAACAAAAACGGTGTAATTTTTTGTAAAGCTTAGAACAACCTGCTGCATGTTCCATCCACCCCTGCCTGATTATTTTCATGAAGTATTTATGGTGCTGTACATAATTATCCCACCAGGTCAAGGCAGAGAGGTAATTTTATACAAATGTAGGTTTAATTCTGGTTCTGAATGGAATACAAAGCCTTCCAATCAAGGGGAGATGAGAACTGGAATGTTTTAAAGCACGCAATGCATAATATTCACTCTCCTGCATCTGAAGGATCTTTTTACATGTGGCATGGCACTATAATGTATCTTTCTCACCATTTTATTTGAGGATTTTCCACCCAAAGCCTCAAGTCTGTTAATCCCACCATACTCATTATCCTCCTGCATCCATGCATTCCTTTGCTGAAATTCTCAATCTTTTCACAACATCTTTGGCTAAGATACTGGGAAGATAACCTTCCTTGAATCTGCTTTTAAAAATTTCCCAAGCTGTGTGAGCACAGAATGGAGACGATTTGGTGATTTCCCTTTCATGAAACTTGTCGGGAGCTGTGCTTTGTAGATTTAATCACTTTCTTGATGGGACACTGTCTTCTGCCATTTGAGCTGCAGTGGTACCAGGGCCGGATTTCCCGTTAGGCACAGTAGGCACGGGCCTAGGGGTGCCGGCATTCTCGGTGTGCCTAAAAATTCAAATTTTGCTGCTCCTGGGTCCCGGCAGGGGAGTGGGGCCAGCTGAGGGGGAGATGGCCCCACGCAGCCCTGCTGGAGTGCAGTGCTCCTCGCTCAGCCCGGCAGACGGTGTCACCTCCCAGTGGAACTGGTGAGTGCGGTTGGGGGCAGGGCTTGGGAGAGTGGTTCTCTGGGGGGGCAGCTTGTGGGGGGGGGCGCTGGGTAGTTGGGGCTTTGTGGGGGGCGCTGGGCAATGGGGGAGGTCTGTGTGTGTTGGGGTGCTGGGCAGTTGTGGGGGGGTCTGTGGGCAGAGGGGCGCTGGGTGGCGGGTGCCTAAAAGTTAAAAGTGGCGGGGTATCCCCTCCGCCTGTGGTGGTTGGGAGCTCTGAGCTGCTGCAGGAGGTGGGAGTACCCTGCAACTCCCAGGCAGTGGGGGAGGGGGAAGGGGTCCGAGCTGCCGTGGGTGGCGGGGGGACCCCTCAGCTCTCTGCCGCCACGGGTCACTGGGGAGGGGGGGTTCCAAGCCCCCCTGCAACTAGGGGTGCCCAAGGTATAAATCTGGCCCTGAGTGGTACAATGAAGATATTTACATTAACACATTTTGTAGGGTTACTTTTTTTGTACTTTGGTGCCATATTTAATCTCTGAAGTGCAAAGCTTGGTTTGGAGAAAGTGTCTTGGTGATGGAGAAGTACTGAAGGGCGGATCAGTTTAGAGTGAATGCCGCCCCTCCCTCCCAGGATGCACTGGGCCATAATCCAAGTTGTAATTGCCTTCCTCCAACTGACTGAGGGCTATATAGTTAAAACAATGTCATTCTGAGTAGTATTACCGTGGTCAAATCTTGATTCTGCCAACATTTATGCACACACCTAATTTGACTCACATGAACAAGCCCGTTACAGCCAATAGGACTGTTTATCAGAGTAAAATTAAGCATGTGCCACAAGCGTGTATAGGAGGAGGCCTGACTTTCCTTGTTTCGTGTCCTTAATAATTCAGAACAGATAACCATTATTTTATGGCAAAGTAAACCGCTGCTTACTTTTAACAGTGAATTGTTAGTGGTACAGTAATTAACAGGACAAAGTCAGTCCCTTTGGACCAAATGTGTATTTTATAGGTTAAAGATTTTAGTCCTCTTGAACAGGATTGATTTTTGTGATTAATTTTCTTTTAAGGGATCCCGTTGCGCCCAGGTGATTACGCCTGTGCATTGTTGAGCCTTTGGTTTGAGAAGTATTCCCCCTTCCCATTTATCTTAGTCCATCTCTACCCACTTTTTAAAAGAATTGCAAATCTTCCCTATACATGACCTTCCCAGCTCACTTTGCCCCCCCAGCCTTGAATTTTGACCAGCTTGGTTTATTTCATTTATTTGACTTTAAGTGGGTGGCCTTTTAGTTGAATGGTTTTGTAGAACTTTGTTTTATAGCTCCCGAAGATGTGAAGGGGCACTTAATAAGTAGTTTTCGGTATTCCTTATAATTAAATCCTCTTATTTCTTTTATATTTTTGTCAATTTGTTTAGTGACAAACAACTTGCTTGTTAGTTGGTTTTAAAACTTGTCTCCTTTTATATGAAAATTATGTGAATTGCCCATTATTCCAAGGCAGTGTTTACTATTTTTGTTCTTTTCTCATCTAAGAAGGCAGTGTTGCCTACTGGATAAAGCAACAAACTGGGACTCTGGAGTCCTGCGTACATTTCCCATCTCTGCCATTGGTTTGTTGAGTGAACTTGGGCAAGTCACTTCACATGCATTTACCTCAGTTTCCCCACCTGTAAAATGAAGATAATTATACTGATCTCCTTTATAAAGTGCTTTGAGATCTATGGATGAAAAGTGTTTTATAAGAGTGAGGTATTGTTATTATTTATTAAGTTATTTACATATTAATAACTGCTTTCTGTTTATATTGACCCCTTATTAATGTAGCTTCCTTGTCTCTGTTTTTGGGGTTCCTGTCTGGTAAATGCCCTTTCCGCTTGCTTTATTTACTGAGAGACACTGGTGGATGAAACAAATGAGTGTTTTATTCTGAAGTCCCGTACCATAAGGCACCTCCTTGATGCAGACTCTGCGTAATTATTTCTTTCTTGTCTCATTGATTAACTTATTCGCTGTCTCCCCCCTGCAACCCGAAATGCTAATCTCTCAAGGATTTCGAACTCCATTCCTCCTTTGTCTGCTCCATTACTGTCCAGAAAAATTGCTATTGATTGCTGTGTTGATTCTTTCCTCATCTGAACGGTGGCGTTAAGAATCCAAAAGCAGTTTGATCAGCCAAGGTCTTTTGCTTCTTTAGCTTTAGTTGTAGCTGCTAAGCAGCACAACCTTTTGTGTTATCAAACCATTACAAAACTGGTATGTTTTTGTTTGCTGAGACATCACAATACTGATAAGTTCGATGTGTTCAAGTTGGCAGGGCCTCATGACATTCATTGTAGGGTGCTTAAGGAACTAGCTGAAGCAATCTTGGAAGAGTTAGCAATTATCTTTAAGAACTCCTGGAGGATGGGTCCCAGAGAGCTGGAGAAGGACAACCATAGTACCTATCTTTAAAAAGGGGAGCAAAGAGGACCTGGGGAATTACAGACCTATCCTCCTAACTTCGATACCTGGAAAGATGCCTGTAACAAATTATTAAGCACTCGATTTGTAAGCACCTAGAGGATAATAGAATTGTAAGCAATAGCCAGCATGGATTTGTCAAGAACAAATCATGCCAAAACAACCTGATTTCCTTCTTTGACAGGATTGCTGGACTAATGGATAGAAGGGAAGCAGTAGATCACAGAATCATAGAACTGGAAAGGACCTCCAGAGGTCATCTAGTCCAGTCCCCTGCACTCGTGGCAGGACTAAATATTATCTAGACCAGTGGTCACCAACCGGTCAATCGCGATCGACTTGTCGATCCTAGAGGATCTCCCAGTCGATCGCGATCTCTGGTGGTGCAGCGGGGCTGCTGCTAAGGCAGGCTGCCTGCCTGCCCATGTCGCTCCTGGAAGCGGCCAGCATGACCCCGCGGTGGGGGGCAGGGGTCTTGCTCCACACGCTGCTCTTGCCTGTAAGCACCACCACCGCAGCTCCCATTGGCCAGGAACGGGGAGCTGTGGCCAGTGAGCGTACACCCAGTAAAACCAGCCTCTCAGTGTTCGAAGGTTTGAGAGAAAGGCAGGTATTTCGATGTACACTGATATTTATATGGAGTATTGAGCTATAAATTTGTGACTGAGAGGTAAGAGAGACTAAGTCATGAAGTATGATTATTGCTGAACAAAGTAAGAGAAAGAGGAGGTGAAGATGAAGGACAAGGTAAATGGACTAATTATAAAAGCACGGTGGATGTTGGTTGAGGTTGGTTGTATGAACCTCAGGAACCTAGGAGGGGAAGATATAAACTTCTGAAAACAAAGGGGAAAAATTGTATAGTATAAATTTATAATACACTGTTGTGGGTGAGGTGTAGCCAACTTTCATGATAAGTTTAGCTAGAATTTGAATAATGATGGATAGCAATGATGCAAGAGAATGATTTAAAAACTAAAGTATTGACATGTAGGGCAGCAGCCAAAAGTCGACTTCAAGGGACGGGGGGGCATATCTATAACCGGTTCTATTCATACATGTATTTCAGTGTTCCTATAGGTCTTGATCCTGCAATGTGCCGAGTACTTTGGCCCTGATCCAGAAAAGCTTTTAAACACATGAGTTCAGTGGGACTGCTCACTGCATAATACATAATTACTTACAATTATGCACATGCTTTGCTGGCTGGAGGCCAGAGTGCTCAGCACCTTATAGCATGAAGGTCGTATTTCTTCAATAAAGTAGGATGATCGAGTTTTTAGAGTGTGATTGAGGCTTCTGTCCATATGCTCTCCTGGGAAGTAAACCAAACAGAATATGTAAGGTTCAGGATGGCCCAGAGGACTGGTAAAGGCATATTGTGCATTTATTATCTTTCAGTTCTCAATTTCTGGACTATGCTGCTTGTGAACAAAGTTGTATGTTTTCATTGCCGTTTGGGGGCTTATATGGAATAATTTTTGCATTTCAGTTCAGTCCCTAGTCTTCATCTCAATACCGCAGTCTCGATTGACAGACTTGTTGGCATTCTCAACCATGATTAAACGGGTGATCCCTCCTAGATGTGACAGTTCAGGCCCATTTATGGTATTATACATGTAATGTCAATGCTGTACTGTTTGTGAGGATAGCTGACTTAATTCTTGAGGGCTCTCAGTATCACCTGAATTCATTAGCATATAATTAAGATGGGATAATGATTTTAATATGGTCAGTTTTTAATTTTTAAAAAGCATTTATGCCTATTGTAATGTAGTGGAACCATTTAAACAACCATTTTCCAGTATTATTTTGTCCAAAGTATGGTTTTTTTTGTACAACTATTGTTATTTATTAATAGAGTAGCACCTAGAGGCTCCAACCAAGACTTGGCCCCATTGTGCTAGGGACTGTACAAATATGTATGGAGAGACAACCCCTGCTCAGAAGAGCGTAAAATCTAAATAGCCAAGACAGACAAAGAGTGGGAGGAGAAACAATCAAGTAAACACATAGTAAATAATTGAAGGAAACATTCTTAAATGAATAAGTTAAAGAAAAATCTTAAATGTAAAAGTAGATTCTCCAAATGAATTGGCTCTTCTCCCCCTAAAGAACACATTTTTTGAGCACACAGGTTATTCATGTTTCCACTGCACTTCAAAAGTGCTCCAACACTCCCCCCCCCCCAAAAAAAAAGCTAATTTGGAGCATTGTACTTGTTGAGGAACCTATGGATTGTTTCTGACTGAAATGAGCATTTTGCAGCAAATTTGCTCCAGAATGTAAGTAACAATTAAAGAAGACACAAGACATGGTCTTGCTAATAAAGCTAAGACAAGACAACAGCACAACCTAACAGATCAGGGAACAATGTGCAGGATATCTTTTCTGCTTATTTTTTTAAAAAGGCGGGGGAGAACATAAGGGTTTAAAAAAAGAGCAGAAAAGAATAATGAGCCCTTTCCTGCTTTCCCTTAAGACGTAATTGAAATATCCGACTTAAGAAAGATAGTGGTGCATTACCAGAGAAAATGACGTACAAAATATTTTTTTATATGTCTTTACAAAATGAAGGTATGCCTAAAATAGAGAATAAAAGTCTGTTCATAGAGCTGCATATTGTGTGGGTATCGCAATGATAGCGTGTGTAACAAGGAATAATTTCTTCTCAATATGAAAGTGACATGGAGTTGGAAATTGATAGCATTTATTATTAAAAAGAAACATTTTGCTTCTAAGAGTAAACAAGAATGAATAAATCAATTCTAAACAAAAACATTTCCGGAGAGGGATAGTGCATGGAACTGTACAAAATTAAAAAGTTAAATAAAAATAAGCCTCCAATCAAGAATAAAAACTATACGGCTGAATACAAACACAAGGAGTTTGAAAGCAAAATAGGTGAACTAGAATGCATTGCAGAGGATGACAACCTTGTTATGGTAGACATTATGGAAACATAGTGGAATGACACATGCTAATAGGATAGCTACTCAAGCTGTACAGGAAAGACAGACTAGGTTGAAGAGGTGGAGAAGTAATGCTGGATCAAAAGTATTCTATAGACTCTAGTGAGATAAAAACTATGAGTGGAGAGGACCACACAGTTGAATTTATATGGATGCGAATCACAAACTTTGAGAATGTAACAGTTCAGTCCTACTTATATATCAGCCCCTGGATCAAGAAAAGGAAATTGAGTACACACAGTGTTGAGAGAAATTCAGAGCAGCAGCAAAATCCAACAAAAATGAGGACAATGGGTGACTTCAACTACCAGTGTAGAAACTGGTCAAATGGAACAGCAGGAAGAGGTTGAGAAAAACAATTTTTGTAAGTGATTGCTTCTTGGAAGAGCTAGTTCTAGAGCTCACAAGAGGAGTGGCTGGTTTTGACTTAGTCTTAGGGTATGTCTATACTTACCGCCGGACCCGGAGGTAAGCAATCGATCTTCTGGGATCGATTTATCGCGTCTTGTCTAGACGCGATAAATTGATCCCGGATCGATCCCGGAAGTGCTCGCCGTCGACGCCGGTACTCCTGCTCTGCGAGAGGAGTACGCGCAGTCGACGGGGGAGCCTGCCTGCCGCGTCTGGACCCGCGGTAAGTTCGAACTAAGGTACTTCGACTTCAGCTACGTTATTCACGTAGCTGAAGTTGCGTATCTTAGTTCGAAGTGGGGGGTTAGTGTGGACCAGCCCTTAGATAACACACAGGTGCTAGCTCACGAAGTGACAGTAGCTGAGCCACTAAGGGCAAGTCTACACTACAGCCTGAGTTGATACAATTTATATCGTTCAGGAGTGTGAAAAAGCCCCACCCCCACCCCCTGAGTGACACAAGTTTTGCATTGTCCACACCGGCGATATGTCGGTGGGAGACATTCTCCCGCCAACATAGATTCGGCTTCTCGACGAGGTGGAGTAATTATGCCAATGGGAGAGCGCACTCCTGTGGACAATGCGTCTTCACCAGGCGCGCTACAGCATTGCAGCTGCATTGGTACATCTGTGCTGATGTAGTGCTGAAATGTAGACTTGCCCTAAGTAATGGTGACCACAGTGTAATTAGGCTTACCATTAAAAGGGCAGGCAGAGTACCAAAAAGAGACATTGATGGTTAACGTCAGAAAAAGAGACTTCGGTAAAATGAGAAGGTTAGTCAAAAGGTTCCCAAAGTTAAAAGTAAAGGAAGTAAAATCCTTAGTAGCTGCTTTGATTACTTTAAAAAAAAAAAAAAAAGCATCAGAAGGCATTTTTACCTCTGAACAAAAAGGAAACCAGGAAGTCAGGGAGAACACCAGTATGGCTAAGTGTCACTGTTTGAGATACAAAGTTGGTAAATTAATATCTTTTTATTTGGCCAACTTCTGCTAGTGAGAGAGACAAGCTTTGAAGCCACACAGAACTCTTCTTCAAGTCTGAGGCCTGGTCTACACTAACCCCCCAATTCGAACTAAGGTACACAACTTCAGCTACGTGAATAACGTAGCTGAAGTCGACGTACCTTAGTTCGAACTTACCGCGGTCCAGACGCGGCAGGCAGGCTCCCCCGTCGACTCCGCGTACTCCTCGCGCCAAGCAGGATTACCGGAGTCGACGGCGAGCACTTCTGGGTTCGATTTATCGCATCCAGACAAGACGCGATAAATCGAACCCAGAAGTTCGATTGCCTGCCGCCGAACCAGCGCGGTAAGTATAGACAAGCCCTGAGAAAGGTACTCTGAGACCTTCTCTACTCTACAGGTTACTTGAATGTTACAATTCTTGATGTCTGATTTGTGTCCATTTATTCTTTTGCGTAGAGACTGTCCGGTTTGGCCAATGTACATGGCAGAGGGGCATTGCTGGCACATGATGGCATATATCACATTGGTAGATGTGCACATTGGTAGATGATGGCGTGGCTGATGTGATTAGGTCCTATGATGGTGTCACTTGAATAGATATGTGGACAGAGTTGGCAACGGGGTTTGTTGCAGGGATTGGTTCCTGGGTTAGTGTTTTTGTTGTGTGATGTGTAGTTGCTGGTGAGCATTTGCTTGAGGTTGTGGGGCTGTCTGTAAGTGAGGACTGGCCTGTCTCCTAAGATCTGTGAGAGTGAGGGATCGTCCTTCAGGATAGGTTGTAGATTCTTGATGATCCATTCCATTCATAGCCTTTGTGGAGTTCTGCTGTGACACGCATAGGGTGCGTTTTGACCCCAGCCCAATCCCTTTTTCTCCCCCTTATTCTCCACACACCGTGCCACTGATGGTGCAAAGGGTCTTACGCAGGACCTTCCGACCAGGGAGAACTTAATGCAAAGTTATTGATTTTGGGTGACTTATACTTTTCACAGCAGCACGTAATGTAAATCACTGGGAACTACAATTCTGCCACCTGGAATTGGGTCTCCAGATTCACATCCATCAATCTGCAGGGCTGTCTGGACATTGAAGTCTTGCCACTTTACTCTAAAATCTAAATCTTGTCATGTATGTTGGGAATTTGGAGAGTTAAAACCAACAAAATTAAACATGAAATTTCAAGTGTGAAAAGGTGGAACCAGATACTTCCTGGAAAGCAACAGGTGTGAGGTTTGATAGAGAGGGTGATGTGTGCTTTTGGGATTTTGAAGTGGCATTTGGGTTGAGCTCAGAAAGGAATACTGGTAGGGTTGCCACTTCTAAGATACAAAAAACGGGACATCTGGGATGCTTCTGAGCCATAAATCTGGACAACTGGCAGTGCATACTGAGCACCGCAACAGATTTCCCAGGACAGCTACTTCCAAAAAAGGGAAGATGCTGGGAAAACCTGGACAGGTGGCAACCTTAACTGCTGGTTGGAGGGATTTCAGGGCTGAAATCAAGTTTGTCTGAAGCTGGGGAGAAGCAGTTGGTGCTCTTGGAAGCCTTCTCTATCGGCCTTTGTTGACAATGGTGAAAAGAAGACAGACAGCTATTTACTCCTAGAAGCTTTCAGCCTGATCATTCTAGCAGGCTACAAGAGTCTTACCTGCCTCTTGATTGTGAGTTATTTACTCTCTGACTGATGCATTTAGAACTTTTGAAAATAAAAGTATATTATTCCTCCACTTATGACTGATAGGATCAGGGGGAATAAAAGCTGCAGACTAATGGAAGTGAAAAAAGAAGCACTTGGGAATTGCTGGTTCCTTCTTGACAGTGATTTGTATGTCTATAGATTATTAAAGCTACTTAGTTCTATTTTAAATGTGCCTGTTGGCTTTTCGTTGGCTTGGTGGTAACCCCCACTCTCCTAGCATTCTAGGCATTATTAAAAAACCCCCAAAACAAACCAGTTTTCCATCACTATGCTTGGTCTGACCAAAGGTCCTCCCCGCACAGTTATACAGATGCCCTCCTCACTTTTATTTGAGGGGTTCCCATTCCTCTTTTCCACCTATGAACTCTGTCTGCCTACACGTTGGAGGTCAGGATAGTGTTTATCTAGTCTGCAGATAGTCACCTTTGAGAGTAACAATAGCAACAGAGTGCCTTGGACTAGCCAGCTTGCAGTGAGCAGCTGTCGTGGTCCTGCTCTCCCTCTCCCCTTCCCTAGGTTGCACCTGTTCTAATTTATATTGCAGTAACACCAAGAGGCCCCAACCAAGATCAGGGGCCTTTTGTGCTACACGTTATACAAAAACAATGAGAAACAGTCCCTGCCCCATCAGTCTACACAGATGAAACAAAGGGTGGTTTGGGAAACAGATGCACAGGCAGGTGGAGGTCACACAGCAGATCAGCAGCTGAGTAGGTCTCTTGAATCCCAGTGCAGTGCCCTGTCTATTAGCCCACACTCTGTGTCTTTTCTGTCCACTGTATGTAAAAGTGACCAACTTGAGTCATTTGTTCTCGTGCCATGTTGCATGGCAGAGCTGCCAAACCACCCAGCAAACCCTTCTCATTTTTCTCAGTACCATGGATTCTTTTGACATATATAGAATGTTTTGTTCCCTTAAAGTAATTTACACGTTTTGCTGCTTGAAGGCTGTGCTCGCCAAAAGAGGGAAAACCATTTAAATAGCTGCATTTGATCCACTGAAGATAAACCGCTGTCACACATCAATAAATAGGTAACTCTCATGGCTGCCAACAATATTAGATTGCAGAAGACAATAAATTTACAGACTCCCTCGTGAGTCACAAATGTCTTAAAAAACTCAAGTAATTATCTGAATCAGACAAGTTAATGCAGATTTGCTATCTCTTCATTTTCCCATCAGTTCTCATCACCCTTGTCTATGGTTGTAATCCAGTCCATATTTTATTTTTAAAGTAATATATGTATAAATTAAATGTACCATAGCATAACTAAACACAGAGTACTGTGTATCTTCAATAGCATTGTTGAACCGCATTTGTTTGTCAAGTGCAGTTGTGCCATGAAAGATGGAGCTTACAGATTGGACCATGAGAATGTTTAGACGAAGTGTAAATAGAAGCTTTAAGTGGTAGGTAGCCTTCTGGAGACTGAGGTTGAGGCTGCTTCTCTTTGACAGCCCTGTATTTTTAAGTAGTGTTACAGGAAGCAAAACCCAGTTGTTTCACTTAATACCCTAGTAACTGGAAGAATTATGTAGCACTTTGGATAAATGAACTTACCCTTTATCTCAGAAGTTCAAGGTCAGACGTGAATTCAATAGAGACAGTAACACAGCGGAAAGATGCACATGCATCTGACGAAGTTTGGGTATTCACCCACGAAAGCTCATGCTCCAATACGTCTGTTAGTCTGTAACAGGGGTCGGCAACGTTTGGCACGCGGCTCGCCAGGGTAAGCACCCTAGCGGGCTGGGCCGGTTTATTTACCTACTGACACAGCAGGTTCGGCCGATCGCGGCCCCCACTGGCCGCAGTTCGCGGTCCCAGGCCAATGGGGGCGGCGGGAAGCGGCACGGTCGAGGGATGTGCTGGCCGCGGCTTCCCGCTGCCCCCATTGGCCCGGGACGGTGAACCGCGGCCAGTGGGGGCTGCGATCGGCCGAACCTGCCACGTCAGCAGGTAAATAAACTGGCCCGGCCCGCTAGGGTGCTTACCCTGGCGAGCCGCGTGCCAAACGTTGCCGACCCCTGGTCTATAAGGTGCCACAGGACTCTTTGCTGCTTTTACAGCTCCAGACTAACACGGCTATCCCTCTGATACTTGACAGTGGAAAGAGAGATCACTGGAATGCAATCCCCTACAGGGTAAGATGCAAAATATGGTATCAGGATGACACTGCAGTTTTTTATTCTTGCATCTGGTTCCAGTATACGATAAGATTTAATGACACTAAAAATACCCAGACACTTTTTTTATGGCCTTTTAGTTGTTGGGTTGCAGAACTTTGTACTACTGTAGTTTTCATTCACCTTTCAAAGCAATATTTATGCTTAAAAATAAACTAGTAATGCTTTTGTGTCTAAACTTTGTTGGCAGTCTTTTTAGAAACTCCATGCTACTGTTGGGAAAATGTAGCCTGCTTGAGTGCTCTGGATGCTAGACTGGGATCTTATTGTATGATGATTCCAAAATTCATTTGAGAAAACAAGAGAGGTGGTTATGGGTCTAACTGGAGAAAATTTCTCAAAAATAATTTGAGTCTCAGCTGAGCTCCATCACTGAGTTGTCTGCTCGCCATATGATCTCAGAACTGTTACTGAGTTACACAGTGGTTCAGTCTGTACCCATGTGAAGTGCATTACTGCAGTGTGCAGAGCGTCGCCTTCCTGCCAATGAAGTCATTTGGAAATTGAGGGTGGTGTTTAATGCCTCACAGTTTTGAGTCCGGATTTGGCATTTGTTAACATCCCACAGCGCAGTGTTGGTTAGCATGAAATTGTTGGTAGATAGCGTGTCTATGAACAGATGACTGGCACTGCCTCACTGGATCTAGGCAAAGGCTGGACATTGCTAGCCTTGCTGTTGGTCTTGCAAACTCCATGCTAATCCCTGCATGTGGTTTTGATGCTGTTTCGTGTCTTGTGTCACTAGCTGAATCCAGTCAGGGATTTAGAGAAGCAGAACTGGGGGTCTCATAAAGGAAACTGGCTCTTTCCAGAACTGGTGGGAGGTATAGATATGACAATCCTCAGCCTTTGCAAATGGTTAAATCTGAAATTTTATGCTTAGCAGAGACTGCTATTGACTTTCTCTCTGACCAAAGATCTGCAAAACAAACTACATGATTTTAGAAGGCTTCCCCTTGCCCCTTCAGTTGGGTTCTTAGTTGCATTCTAGTACATAATTAGTATTTCTAGCTGCTGTTCACAAGATAAAGGAAAATCTGCCCCAGGAATGGATGCCTTCCTCTCCCCAATTAAGAATTCTATTCAGTCTTCCTGGTGCATCTGTTCAAAGAACAGAGTGAGAAATCTCTTCAAGGTCACACACCTCCTTGAAACTAACACTGTGTTTTTCCTAATCCCATTACAAGGTCCCCTGTATCATTAGATGCAAGTGTTACTGTTTAGCTTCATTTGATAAGATGATGAAAGGGGGAGGAAAAGACTCCCTGATGCAGAAAGACATTCAAGCAACTACTGTAATGGAGCATGTTTGGAAACATAATAATCCGCTTAACGTTGGCATTTTGGTGGCCCACTGCTGCACCTTTCATAGTACAGCATAAAAGAGAGAAGGGATAGAGAGCCTAAAGGGTACTTTAAAAGGAAGAAATGGCTAGTACACTGGAGCTTTGAACAATTTCAAACTTTGATTATTTTTCCCCCACACCTGAAAATGTGAATCTTCTCTTTGCTGTGAGCTCCCCCCTCTGGCATCAGTGTCTTATTAATATCTTGTAAGAAGAGCAGGCTTCTCAAAAACAGGTTTCTTACTGGCATTAGTTCAGAGGTGCCTTTTGGTAAACGGTGGGGTTCCTAGCTTTGTTTCAAAAGCTAGGGAAATCAGAATGCTGCTAACATCTCTGCAGTGATCCTGAACTTCTGTTCATGTAACAACAGGAAGATTAGGAAACCACATTTGTTGTGAGTTTGAGAGAGAATTGCTCTTTAGCTCAGCAGAATTCAAAGATATTGATGACCTTATAGGCAGTGCCTGAAATAGTGGCTGCTGAAAGTGCCATCGCATCAGCCTCTTGGAGTGACTAGACTTGTTCCTACAGAAGTCCAGGTCTGCCATCCTTGGTATTAGTAAGGTCATAAATGAAACCTCTCACTTGTGACTTTGCATGGCTGTTTTCTGAGAGGTGTTTTTTGTTTGCTAGGGGTTTTGCCTTTGGGCCACAACTTAATATCCAGATGTGTTCAGATCTTTAAGATTAAGTTAATACAGCTACAAATAACAACCCCTTAGCTAGTGAATCAAGAGAAAATATGGTGTTTCGTGTGTGGCATTTGTTAAATAGAGTTGTTTTGGCACTCCATCTCATTACAAAGAGGCAGCCTCTGAAAATCATAAGACCTCATTTTTCTCCGACTAATTCTGACAAACATAGCTAGGTATTGTATACAAACTTACTCTGTCTAGGATTTTTTTGTATTGGACTTTCATAACCATTTTCTTGTTAGGTCTGTCTAGCAGACTTTTAACATAAAGCAACAGTGATAATCTTTATCAATAACAAATCAACTTCCTATTTTTTCAACCACTTTTCATCCTCCGAATTCCTGTCCCCGTTTAGTGAGTGCTTCCTTTGGTAGTGTCCCCTTTTGTGACTGGCTGGGGGGTGGAGCAGAGTTTTTTCCCATTCCTGCCATTTTGAGGTCACTGGGAAGAAGGGCTGTAATTGGCTAAACAGAGATGGAGTGGTCTGAATCTGAATGGGATTGGTGCCCACCACCACTGACCTTTGTCCTTCCTTCCTTCGTCCACTCCCTTACTGTTTAATCCTGCTTGATGTTACACCTAAAATACGATGGCAAATTCTTCAGGGCGGGGTCCTCAGGTATCTTCTGTTTGCACTGTAAAGTATGCAGCACATTTTTGGTTGCTGTAAATATAATAAATACAATCAATTTCTGATGCTCCATGTATTTCACAGTTGTTTTCTTACTTGAGTCTACTCTTCTGTCATATACAACATTGCTATGGTGGGTTGACAGCTGCTAAAGATGTAACACAGTTTATTGGCACTTTAGTTTTTGATGCTGAAGGTCCTCTGTTTAGTCTCCACCTGGTGATTGTATTGTCTGCAGCCAAAATTCATTGTGAAGTGGCACCGCAGATCGGACTTGAACTCTCGCAGAGCTCAGATACTTCTTACTATGTAATATACTGACAGAGTCCTTGTGATCGTAAGTTCCCCTAGTGCCTGCCCCAGCAACTACACAGCCTGCTATTTAACTGTAAAGTGTGTGGACTGATAACACAATTATTACAAGCATCAGCATAAATTCAATACACAAGGTGAAATCAATGGTAAAAATCCACCGACTTCAATGAGGACAGGATTTCACCTATAAACTTCTGCTCTCTGCGTTAGCTAGCAGGCTGTATATATGTCTAATAATGAGTTTGTAATATATGTATGTGCATTGTATCGATCATTGGCAATACCAGAAGAGAAACCAAAGTGTGAAGGGTCATGGAGACTCTCAGGTAGTTCAAGGTTAAAGTTCAGGGGCACTGTGTGAAATTTACCTTGTTGCTTCCAGTGAGCCTGTCCTGTGGCTAAACACAGGGCTTCAAGCTGCCATTTAAGCACCATTCAGAAGTACTAAATTCACCCCCCAAAAGAAGTTTTTATGCTTGTGACTCAGATGATAATTGATGAGCTATATGCTCAGGGAGCATAAAATCCTTGTGAGTCAGATTTATGAGGGCCTTCAAGTTTCTTTGTCAGAACGGCACTGTCGTTACAGGGATAGTGAATTACAGGGGAAGCACTGGTATGTTGGAAAACATCTTGTCATATTATTTCTGAACTGGAATACAGTGCGCCTCTAAGCGGTGTAAGACATTCCTCTGTGACACTTGGGGGCGGTGGCTGGGCAGGGATTAAATCCTTAGAAGAAACCAAAGGAGTTTCTGGGATATGCAGGTGGTAACAGAAAAGAATCCCAAGGCTTCCTCCCCCTCCTTGCTGTTGGAATATTGCACATTTTTTAGTCAAGTGCCTGATTAAATTTGACATTTGAAAATAGAACTTCATGCAGAAATAAGTACTGTACTTCTCAGCATTTAATTAAGATGTTTAGTTCCTGTCAAGTCTGATAGTTTCTTTTTCCTGTTAAGGGCAATACGTCTTCAACTTCTGAAATTTCAGAAACCTGTACTTAACCTTTAATCGTCATTCCATTTACATAGAAATCTGATTAACAACTTTTAAAGTTCAGGAGCTGGGAGTAAATGCAATTAAGCCCCTTTTGGAGTCTGTTATTAAGAGCTGGCATTTAATGAAAACTGAGGGCATACTACTGTTACTCTCTCCACTGTAGCAGGATGTCTTAAGCAATTAGTTGAAAACATGAAATACATGAAGTGTACTATATTACCTGTGAGTTAACACGGTTGGTATTTAAACAGCATGCTGTCTTCTTCCCTTTGCTGCTGCTGTATTGAATGTGCCGGTTTCTGGATAGTAAAGCAGTTTTCATAGTATTTTGGTTGAGCTGTCGCACTGGTCATTTTATTGTACATACTAAAGCTGTGCATTTCTTCATTAACGTAGTCTCACTCTGAAAAATGGCTGTATGGAAAATATCTCAATCAGAATCAACAGATGAGCTTTCCTAGTGTATTCATTGATGTATGAGCTGACTTGAGTTGACCAAATATGCATTGATGATAAACACTGTGGGAGACTTGGCTGGATTCTTTTTTGGCTAAGGTGACCTGACATCCTGATATTAGGAGCTTTGTCTTATATATGCAACTATACCCCCGCCTCGAAAAAAAAGTGTCCCGATTTTTAACACTTGCTGTCTGGTCACCCTATTTTTGGCTCACATATCATTGAAAGAAATGTTAACTAATTATACTAGGATGATCCGAGGAATGGAAAACCTGTCTTATGAAAGGAGACTCAAACTGCTTGGCTTGTTTAGCCTAACCAAAGGAAGGCTGAGGGGAGATATGATTGCTCTCTATAACTATATCAGAGGGATAAATACCAGGGTGGGAGAGGAATTATTTAAGTTCAGTACCAATGTGGACACAAGAACAAATGGATATAAACTGGCCATCAGGAAGTTTAGACTTGAAATTAGATGAAGGTTTCTAACCATCAGAGGAGTGAAGTTCTGGAACAGCCTTCCAAGGGGAGCAGTGGGGGCAAAAGACATATCTGGCTTCAAGACTAAGCTTGATAAGTTTATGGAGGGGATGGTATAATGGTATAGCCTAATTTTGGCAATTAATTGGTGTTTGACTATTAGTGGTAAATATGCCCAATGGCCTGTGATGGGATGTTAGATGGGGTGGGATCTGAGTTACTACAGAGAATTCTTTCCTGGGTGTCTGGCCGGTGAGACTTGCCCACATGCTCAGGGTTTAGCTGATCGCCATATTTGGGGTCAGGAAGGAATTTTCCTCCAGGGCAGATTGGCAGAGGCCCTGGGGGTTTTTCGCCTTCCTCTGCAGCGTGGGGCATGGGTCACTTGCTGGAAGATTCTCTGCACTTTGAAGTCTTTAAACCATGATTTGAGGACTTCAATGGCTCAAACCAGGTGTCGGCAACCTATGGCACGCGTGCCAAAGATGGCACGCGAGCTGATTTTTAATGGCACGCTGCTGCCTGCCGGAGTCCAGAGGACACGCAGCCAGTGAGGGGCAGAGCCCACGCCGCCCCAGAGAGTAGCCGCCTCAGCGGCCTGCCCGTGGGCTCCCGCGTCCCCTCACCCGGCGAGGAGCCCTGCTTGGGGGCGCGGAGGGGCCTGCTCACCTGGGCCGCCTTGGTATAGCTGGCCATGGTGGATTGGCGGCGCGCCGGGGGAGCGGGCAGGCCGCTGAGTCAGCTACTCTCTGGGGCGGCGCGGGCTCTGCCCCTCACTGGCTGCGTGTCCTCGGGACAAGTATATCAACACTTAATGACCTCCTGCTTTTGTGCCTCTCAGGTGAAGCCTATTGCTTCTTGCACCTTTTGTGGACATACTCGGCTGGTCACCTGCACTCATACATATGTTAGTGGGCTGTATATATTGTACAAATCCTCACCAGTCGCAACAGAGAAACTAAGGATTGAAAGGCTAAATTGATTGTAGCCATTAAGCAATCAGAAGAATTACAGTTGTTCCTAGTCCAAAAAAAATGCATGAGTTCTTCCCCTGCCCTCAGTACTAACAACGAGGGGTAAATTTTCAAAGCAGTGCACAGTTTTTTAGCTGTGTGATTCCCATTGATTTTAATGGGAGTTGCACAGCTCAAACCCCATGCCTTGCTGTGAAAATGTACCCTGTTAAGTTTTGCTTATGTCTCAAGAAAATGGATATCCCTGATTGATATTTTTTTTTTCTCTTTGTTTTGTTTTGTGTTAAGCTTCTGACCCTGGTGGCAAAAAGCTGCCCCTAATACTGGATAGGTTTCAGAGTAGCTGCTGTGTTAGTCCGTATCCGCAAAAAGAACAGGAGTACTTGTGGCACCTTAGAGACTAACAAATTTATTTGAGCATAAGCTTTCGTGGGCTACATCCCACTTCTTCGGATGTTCCATTCCATAGATGTTCCATTCTGTGCATCCGAAGAAGTGGGATGTAGCCCACGAAAGCTTATGCTCAAATAAATTTGTTAGTCTCTAAGGTGCCACAAGTACTCCTGTTCTTTTTGCTAATACTGGATACTTTCTATCAGAATAATCTTTATTTAAAGAACAACTGACGTGTATGGAGAAAATTCAAACTCACTCTATCTGTTTTCTGTCCCAATTTTCAAATTCACTCTTGGCAGTTGAAAGAAATTTGCCATCAATCTGTTTTTTATTGTGCATGAAAGCAGCAGAACTGCTGGGAAAGAAGAGGGAGAGAGGAGGGGCAGAGGGGAGAGAGACGCGTGCACGTGCACACACATGTGGCCCTGCTAGGAGAAGAACCAATCTTCACATTTCAGTGAGGGTATCTAAATAACCTGCTGCATCACAGCTGTACTGTGAAGGGAATGGTAATGCCTGAAGTGGTCTACCATGTAATCTTGTAAATCAAGTGCATATTAGAAATGTAACTTCCCTGTTGCAAAACTACTCACCCATGACTTGGGAAAGAGGTCACCCCGTTCAATTCACTGTGCAGCCCCTGCTGTTACTCCTTTTGGCTAAAAGCTCCCAGAAGCTGATTCACCAGGCTCACCTGGTGTGGCAGCTCTCAGCACCTCACTCTTTGGCTCTGCTTATCTTGTGTGTCACAGATATAGGTTAAGATGAAAACTTTAATAGCTGGCTCTTCACAAGTGCATAAAGCTGGGGAGAGAGGGCATAAGGAGCCTTTTGTCTTGTGCCTTTCTTCCAGAAGTAGAACACAGACTCTGTCCGTCCCCTTACAGCCCTCAGTGACAGAGAGAATCAGAGAGGGAAATCCTGGCCCTGTGGCAAATGAAAACTTTGCCATTGCTTTCACAGGGAAGAGAAGTATACCTCGAATCTGTAAAATTAGATGGACCCTCCACAGGGTGTTGATGATTAATTAGCTAAAGTTTGTACAGAATTAATATGGAAATTGCTATATAGTGTCATGTATGTTTGTTTATTACTTGAGCCAGAGTTCCTTTCTTGGTTGAAGGTTGAGCTCCCATGGTCCTTCTTGAAAACAGGCGCTTAACATGTAGCCTGTTAAGTGTCTTAAGGCGGTGATACTCAGACTAAGACTTGGGAGCTGCAAGTGGCTCTTTAACATGTCTCCTGCAGCTCTTTGCAGCACATGACATTAAAACATGGTGTGATGTAATTATTAACCAATCAGGATGCTTTTACTATATTATTAGCCACTTGTAGAATACATGGTCAGTCATTTTGCTGTGAGAATTATTTTTTTTAATATATATTAGAGCTGTTGATTAATCGCAGTAACTCACGCGATTAACTCAAAAAAGTTAATTGCGATTAAAAAATTAATCGTGATTAATCGCACTGTTAAACAATAGAATGCCAATTGAAATTAATTAAATATTGTGGATGTTTTTCTAAATTTTCATATATATTCTATTCTGAGTTGTAATTGAAATCAGTGTCTATTTTTGATTACAAATATTTGCACTGTAAAAATGATAAACAAAAGAAATAGTATTTTACAATTCACCTCATACAAGTACTGTAGTGCAATCTCTGTCGTGAAAGTGCAACTTACAAATGTAGATTTTTTTGTTTGTTACATAACTGTACTCAAAAATAAAACCATGTAAAATTTTAGAGCCTACAAGTCCACTCAGTCCTCCTTCTTGGTCAGCCAATCGCTAAGACAAACAAGTTTGTTTACATTTACAGGAGATAATGCTGCCCTCCTCCTATTTACAATGTCACCAGAAAGTGGGAACAGGCATTTGCATGGCACTTCTGTAGCTGGCAAATGTGCTAGATATGCTAAACGTTTGTATGTGCTAGATATGCTAAACGTTTGTATGCCCCTAGTTGGCAGCCGGTTTCAAGCGGAGTGCCCCAAGGTTCGGTCCTGGGGCCGGTTTTGTTTAATATTTTTATTAATGTTCTGGAGGATGGAGTGGACTGCACTCTCAGCAAGTTTGCCGATGACACTAAACTAGGAGGCGTGGTAGATACACTAGAGGGTAGGGATCGGATACAGAGGGACCTAGACAAATTAGAGGATTGGGCCAAAAGAAACCTGATGAGGTTCAACAAGAACAAGTGCAGAGTCCTGCACTTAGGACGGAAGAATCCCATGCACAGCTACAGACTAGGGACCGAATGGCTAGGTAGCAGTTCTGCAGAAAAGGACCTAGGGGTCACAGTGGACGAGAAGCTGGATATGAGTCAACAGTGTGCTCTTGTTGCCAAGAAGGCTAACGGCATTTTGGGCTGTATAAGTAGGGGCATTGCCAGCAGATCGAGGGACGTGATCGTTCCCCTTTATTCGACATTGGTGAGGCCTCATCTGGAGTACTGTGTCCAGTTTTGGGCCCCACACTACAAGAAGGATGTGGAAAAACTGGAAAGAGTCCAGCGGAGGGCAACAAAAATGATTAGGGGTCTGGAGCGCATGACTTATGAGGAGAGTCTGAGGGAACTGGGATTGTTTAGTCTCCAGAAGCGAAGAATGAGGGGGGATTTGATAGCAGCCTTCAACTACCTGAAGGGGGGTTCCAAAGAGGATGGAGCTCGGCTGTTCTCAATGGTGGCAGATGACAGAACAAGAAGCAATGGTCTCAAGTTGCAGTGGGGGAGGTCTAGGTTGGATATTAGGAAACACTATTTCACTAGGAGGGTGGTGAAGCACTGGAACGCGTTACCTAGGGAGGTGGTGGAGTCTCCTTCCTTGGAGGTTTTTAAGGCCCGGCTTGACAAAGCCCTGGCTGGGATGATTTAGTTGGGAATTGGTCCTGCTTTGAGCAGGGGGTTGGACTAGATGACCTCCTGAGGTCCCTTCCAACCCTGATATTCTATGATTCTATGCTTTGGCCATCATATATATATTCTCACTACTGTGGTTATTTTGGGTAATGTTGATTGCTAATTTGGCCCTTGAACCACTGTGGTCTTAGTATCACTGGTCTAAAGGCTTCTCCTTTTGCTCTGCTAATAAATATGGAACCTCATTACTTTGTAAAATATTCTGAGATACACAGTACATCCCTTTACAAAGTACAGTAAAACCAAATATGGTTCTGTGTGTTGTGTGTCCGAAAAGGTCCATGCAATTGTTCTTGGGAGTTGCAGAAAGAACTCACAACCACATCAGACTTTTGAAATAAAAAGATTCCAGTTTTAAACCTTCCAAAGCTGTGTAAGCAGGTGTATGATTCAGTAACTAATAAAACTGCCTTTAAAGAGTTGAGTTTAAAATAGTTTTGGAGCTAATTCCCTCCTCCCCTCCCCCACCGAGATACGGAAACATTCACAGGTCTACGCTAATGGCTGTGCTAATTGAACAACTGGAATTGATAATGAATGCAGTAGAGTTGGCAGCCGTTCTGTTACTTAAATGGTTTTGTTTTTTGTTTATTTAAAAAAATGTAGTCCTTGTATGATAATAGACCTGGGTAGTGCACTGAGAAAATTAATTGAGTTTTTTTTATTATCATGTTGTAGTTAATTTCATGGGGAGCATCAGGATTATATGGAACAGGTTGAATCTCACTAAACAGTCTTCACTGCACCTTATAGACTGTGTTTATTCTCTCTTGGACTTACTGTGTTTGCCTCGTCCTATCTATTTCTGTTTAAGTCTCAGTCCTTTGCGTATTTAGCCTCTGTTCTGTTCAATTTTTCACCCAATTTTTGTGCAGAAAGCTGGGTTTTAAAACACAGTCGAAGAGTTTTCTTTTGACACTTTACAGGATTTGTGGGTGACAGTGGTGTTTGATTACTGAAATGCAGATAATACAGGTTTGATACAGGTAATTAGCCCATGGCTGTATGTGCTATTGGCTCAAAACATCTCCCACCAGAATTCTCAAACAGGCTTTCATCTCACCTCATCTTGGCGACTCCTCTTTTGAGGGCCTCACAAAGTCCCAACTTTCCAGTATGTGAATGATGTTGCTGCCCGTCTTCCTGCATTTACAAGACGGGCCCACACACCATACTAAAACACCCCATTCACTTGAGGATCTGTTTTGCCATTGCCTTCTTGTTGTTAAAACCTTCCATGGACTTGCTTCAGCAGCCTTCACAGACAGTGTGTCCTCTCCAGTCTGCTCCCTTTGCTTTGCTTTCACCAGCCAACTCTCTGCACTTTGATGCAGTTTTGCATCTGTGGGTGTCAGGGCTCCCTCTGTAAACTGGCATCTAGAAAGTGCTCTCCACTGACCTTTGGTAATTGCAAATGTCAACATAAAACTTGCTTTCTCTTTGCTTGTAGCCTCAGCTTCTCTTTCTCTCTTATTAATTCTGGAATTTAAAATTTAACTCTCCGAAACATCTTCAGATGTCTAGTATGAAAGATTCTGCCCAAAATAAAGTTAGCAACATATAAGTACTGGCTGCAATAATAAATAACCTAAATGGATTGGTGCCATCCGTCATGTTGAAAGGCAATGATAAGTTGGGAGCAAATCTTGTTCCTAATGCCAGCTCCAAGTAATGTGATGCTGGAGATCTTCACCACTTGTTCTTCCATTTTACCACCATTAATGATTTCCTTAAAAACACAGGGCCAGCTCATCAGGGAATGTAAACCAGTGTAGCTGCATCCAGTACAGTGGAACTTTACTGTCGTATTCTGGGGTGTAATCCAGACCAGTGAGGGTTTGTGTCACTTGTCTGCTCTGTAACCCGAAGTGCTTCAAAGGGCTCTGCTGCTGTGGTTCTCTTGTCTGGACGTCCCAGACACCATATAAACCTGTACTGAGTGTCTGTGGGTTAAGCAGCTCCGACTCAGCTCTTCTAATTCCAGCAGCCTGCTTTTTACCCACAAGCTACACTTGTGGTTACACCTGGCAAGATGAGCCCAACACACTCCCAGTCCTTAATGAGGAAAGATTAAAGAGGCTAGGACTCTTCAGTTTGGAAAAGAGAAGACTAAGGGGGGACATGATAGAGGTATATAAAATCATGAGTGATGTTGAGAAAGTGGATAAGGAAAAGTTATTTACTTATTCCCATAATACAAGAACTAGGGGTCACCAAATGAAATTAATAGGCAGCAGGTTTAAAACAAATAAAAGGAAGTTCTTCTTCACGCAGCGCACAGTCAACTTGTGGAACTCCTTACCTGAGGAGGTTGTGAAGGCTAGGACTATAACAATGTTTAAAAGGGGACTGGATAAATTCATGGTGGCTAAGTCCATAAATGGCTATTAGCCAGGATGGGTAAGAATGGTGTCCCTAGCCTCTGTCTGTCAGAGGATGGAGATGGATGGCAGGAGAGAGATCACTTGATCATTGCCTGTTGGTTCACTCCCTCTGGGGCACCTGGCATTGGCCACTGTCGGTAGACAGATACTGGGCTAGATGGACCTTTGGTCTGACCCAGTACGGCCTTTCTTATGTTCTTATAATTTTCCCCAAACCATGTGCTCTGCAATGTCCAGCTCTCTCCTATTCAAAATCTTAAATAGCGCAGAGTCATGTGGTACCCAGTCAAATGCCTTACAGAAGTCTAAGTATATTACCTTTGCCTTTATCAACCAAATTTATAATCTCATTAAAAAAAAGATATCAACTTAGTTTGAGAAAATCTATTCTCCATAAATCCATTTTGATTGGCGGTAATTATATTACCCTTTTTTAATTCTTTGGTAACTGAGCCCCATATCAGCTGTTCCATTATTTTGTCTGGGTTCAATGTTATACTGATACATCTGTAATTGTTTGGGTCATGTCATTTATCCTTTTAAAATTCTGGGAAAACATTAGCTTTCTTCCAATCTTCTGAAACTTCCTCAGTGTTACAAGACTTATTGAAAATCAACATTAATGGTCCAGAGAGCACAGTAACCAGTTCTCTTAAAACTCTTGGATGCAAGTTATCTGGACCTGATGATTTGAAAATGTCTATTTCAGTTGCTGCTCTTTACAGCCCAATAGTATCTCAGGAGGCTGTTAAAGCATTTTATCATCATCATCTGATACAAATATATCATCTCTCTTTTTTTTTTAAGTGTGGTTTCATGTTGGGAGCACATCAGACCAGTGCTCCATGATCTACACTGGCTTCTGATAAGCTTCTGGGTAGATTTCAAAGTGTTGGTTTTAACCTATGAAACCCAGAATGGTATGGGAGCTGGTTACCTTAGCGATCACTTTGTCCTTGTGATACATTACTACAGCTGAAATCAGCAGCAAGGCTTCAGTATAAATGAGAGAGCGAGCTGCTGACTGCTCTGTTTTGGACCTCACACCCTCACTTTGTCTGCTGGTGCCCAACTTATTACTCTTCTGGGCACATTGCAAAGCCCATCTTGTCCCCCTCGTTAAGTCTGTTGAGGTAGTTATGGATGGAGATATATTTACAGTCCTTTTGCTTATGTTGTGATTTTTAATTGAGGACATAGGTGCCCAGAACCCTGGATATTTTAAAAACTGAAAGTAGTAATAGTAATTAATGTATTTAGCCTTGCAGCACCCTTTGGGGTAGACACGTATGATTACCCCTGTTTTTACACATGAGGAAAGTGCAGCCCAGTGAAGTGAGTTGCACATTCTTAAGAAAAATCTGTGGCAGATCCAGGAATAAAATCCAGGTCTCCTGAGTCACAGTCCTGTGTGTTAATCCATGAGACTGTCCTTCCGCTGCACGATATAGGAAGTGCAAACAATGTGTTCAGCACATGTTGGACATACAGACAAGTATGGTTCTTGTCCCAAGGACATCACAGTTTGGTTCAAACACACAGTATGTGGAGAGCTGTTAAAGATCAGTGGTAAATGGTATATGGCGATGTGACCATATTCATTTTGTGAGGGTTAAATAAATCCTCAAAATATAAACATGCCTATGTTTATAAAAGATTCTTTAGTTTGTATAAATCGTCTTTTCCAAAGCTGCAAAATATCTGTACAGTAGATCAGTTAGCGCAAGGACTGCTTTGTTCTCTCCTTGTGCAGATTTGTTTGTTTGACATTGATGTGAGTGTAATACAGGGATCGTAGAATTTGACTGTTGTTGAGCAGGAAGTCAAAAGTCCTTTTAATAGATGGATGGGATGTTGCAAACTTTATAGTCACTCATAAATCTTGCTATATGTGCATGTGATTAATGTCTAACGAGTTTTTTGATTGATGGTCTAGCAACTGTTAATCAAATGTTATAGCAACAAATCCTGAAATCCTTACTTCATCCTGTGGTGAAACGCCTATCAATTTGGTAGGCAGAACAATGTGGTTTTATTGATTGTAAAGTTTAAACTGACTGTGGCTTTTTTAAGTACATGCCCAGGCTAATAATTTTTGACACTGAAATATGGAGTTTATTAAGGCCTTGTGTTGTGAGGATTGCAGAGGGGCAGAACTGTTGGAGATGTTGGGGTGGAAGAGATGCAGAAGATGTTGAGATGGATGAAGACAAGCTGAGAAGTATGTAGGGTACAATTGGCCTATGGAACTAATACAGCAGGATGCTATTGAGCCAAATAACTGAGTAAGATTTTTTTTTAAAAGACGTTTTCATACATGTAAATAAGATCTGCTTTGTTAAAAATTACAAGGGCTTCAGCTGCTCCCCTGCTGGGGACAGGAAGTAATTTCCCCCATTGTGCCGTGTTTTACAGTTGGTCAGTTGCATTTAAAGATAGCTTTTTCTCTCTTAAGAACTTGGACTCACTGCTGGAGTCAGGACACTGGACCACATGGAGCAGTGGTCTGATCCAGTGTGGTTTCTCCTATGTGCATATTGGTATAATTTATTTGTTTTTCAATATCCATACATAGCGAGAGCCAGCCCTTTTCCTCCATTGAATTAACCAAAAGCCAAAGGAGCAGTCATATATAAAAAGCTCATCTTACCTATCTTTAGGTTCTGGTGACATCACAGCCACCCATGTTATTTCCCCTTACAGTTTGTGGTTGTCTTCAAACCCCTCTTAAGACTCTATGACCATATTGCCATATGTTTTGGTGTTTGTCTGATGATGTTCTTGTAGCAAGACCAGTTCTTTGTGGTTCTAGTTTAACTCTTTGCTGACATATTGTAATCCTTGAGTACAATACTGCATTATTCACTTCAGATATCCTACTCATGTTAGCTCTAGATTTAGGATAGTTTCAAAATCATGGGGCCCATTATGAGTACGTTCTGTCCATGAAATGAGAAAAATTGCCAAGCTTTTTTTTCTGGAAAAGATTTTAAATGACCTTTTGTTATTTTCAAGGCTATGGATTGAAGTAAATAAAGCAAACACCTAACCAGAGAATACAGAGCAGCACTGGTACATTACTGGGGAAAAAAACCTCACAATAACCTTAGTGTAGTGATTAGTTTTTATGTGGCAAGAATCATGCTTGTATTTTAAAACCTTCTCTCAGATGAAGTTTTAATTGAGATATTTTAGGAATTGAAATCAAGTTACCTTTATTTAATTGTGTTGTATCTTTTTAGAGCAATTCTCAATTGTTTCTAATTAGTGGCATGATATCATTTGCCTAGATATTATTTCCTAGATATTACTTCTTAGTAATTTGTTTAAACATATGCAGCACAGTCCTGATGTATTCCTCTCATTACACTCAACACTTTGATTGGGTTTGGCTGGCTCATAATAGAATGGAATGTGGAATGTGTTATCAATAGCTCCAAGATGCTTAAAGCTTCCTGAGTATATTCAGGGAGTTTAATTTCTTGACAAAAGTAAGTTTATTGTTTTGTTTTTGTTTTCTTAAACTACGTTAGCTTCCTTTATCTCTCCAGAGCCAACACAGCTAAAAGTGAATGAGCTGGAGTGTAATCCTGTTTCTGCATAATGAACAGAATTATTTACTAAATAGTAGTTCCTGGGCCAATCAGTTAGTTCTTTGCTGCTCCACTGAAGGTATTGGGGTTGCACAGATTTCACCGAGGGTGTTATTTGCCCTGTAGAACTTTCATCATTGATGATGGGCTAGAAGAAAACGCAGCTCGACTGAGAGATCCTAAATTGTGCGTGCAGAGCTGGTAGCAAGGGAGGGGAAATCCATATTCTTATTTGAATCGAAAGTACATTTGGTCTGGTAATCACGGAGAGACAACCATGCCATATTTTTTCAAAAACAGGACCCTCATTTTAAGCTGTATGCAACAACCCATGTCTCCCAAGTCCCAGAGAAGTGTACCAACCACTGGACCATCCTTCCTCGTTCTCTAATTCAAGTACTTTACAGGCTCTGCTGGGAAAGCCTGAGGCTTCACAGCAGATAAGTGGCATAGTCAGGGGGAAAATTGAGAGGTTCGTTGCTACTAGACAGGCTTGTGTGCACACTCTCCTCTTGTATTTGTGTCCATCACTGTAGTATCTAAGTATGTACACTTGTGCTCAGCCCACTAGACCAGAAAGCTTCCCTCCCTGTAATCAGCTTGAATTCAGGTGGTGATTCAACTATATGAATTAACAGCACTTTTTAATCTCTCTTGTTAAATATATCCATTTAAATATTCCAGGTGTGTGATACATATATTTAAAGGGATACGATGATGTAGTTTATGCCCTAAATTTAAGTTTTAAAAAAAAAGAAACATGTCTTACAAAAACCGATCTAAAAACAAATAATTTAATCATGCGCTGTATTTCAGTAGAGTTGTATTTTGTGTTTTGGGAGGAGGTAGTGTGGATATCTGTGGTACAGAAAATTCAAACACAGTGGCACCGGGCTGGTGCAGTAGAACCAAACATTGGAAATAGGGTGACCAGATGTCCCGATTTTATAGGGACAGTCCCGATTTTTGGGTCTTTTTCTTATATAGGCTCCTATTACCCACCACCCCCTGTCCCGATTTTTCATACTTGCTGTCTGGTCACCCTAATTGGAAATAGTAAACAGAAGGGGAGTAAAGTGTCAAATTCCTTCATTTTAAATGATCTTAAAGCCTTGTCTACACTGTGAAATTTTGTAACCCCCCCCCCCCCCCATCATTGCTGAACAAGTTCAGCTTCAGTGGCGTCCGCAATGTTGGGAGGCCTTGTCTAGACAGGCCGTTGCTAGTGTTTTAAGCACCGTGACATGGAACTTTGGTAATGATAGGTCTGTAAACACCAGCTGCCAAGCTACAGTAGGGTTCTCAATGTTGCTAACATCAGTGGAGTTGTACCAGTGTTGACAGCATCTGAAAAATTTTGCAAAATTTCTGGAATGTAGACAGTGCTTTTATGGTGGTCTTAAATTGGATGAGTGACTTAGGAGCTAAGATTCATTGAAAATCAATAGGACTTAGGCTCGCAAGTCACTTAGGCACTTTTAAAATTTTTACCAATTGTCATTTTTTAGTTTAGCAGTGTCCTGTTAAGACTCTTAGGATTTGTAAATAAACTTGCATCGCTGTTCTATTTCAAATGTTTCATTCCTCTTCTCCCTGCTCCCAGATGCTGCTGACAGAATACTTGGATATGAAGAACACTCGGACTGCTTCAGAACCATCAGCCCAGCTTAGCTATGCCAGCTCTGGGAGAGAATTTGCTGCTTTCTTTGCAAAGAAGAAACCTCAAAGGCCTAAAAACCCTCTGTTCAAGTAAGTGTTGTTATGATGCCGGAATAGTACCTGGCATTGAGGTTGTCTCTGGAGCATCAAGTATTGTGCACTTCTAGCAGTTAATAACATTTTCAGACACTTTAAATGGAAATGAACTACCAGAGCTGGAGCTTGTCTGTCATCCTAGAGCCGTATTGCTGATTCTTCTTCACTCTTTATATTACAGTAGTGTCCAAAGGCTTCACTCAGGAATGGGGCCCCCTTGTGCTAGGTGTTGTCCAACATGTAGTAAGACATCATGCCTGCCCTGACGCGCTTACAGTCGAAGTAAAGCACAAAAGCACACAAGCGAGAGCAGAAATCAAAGGGCTGCATAGGGAAAAGGAGAACAGGACAAACAAGATCATTGTGTAAAGACTAGGCAGTTAATCATATCACGTTTTTAAGGAAAAATTTTGAGCGAAATTGGAGTTGAAAGTGTGGAGTAGAATGAAGCAGGTGGGAGGGGAATGTAGGAATAAGAGTGAGGGGGAGTGGGAGTTGGATATGAGAGAGGAAGAAAATGTGGGGAAGCAATTTGACTTCCAGGGTGAGGGAGGTTGGTGGGGTCTGGGGAGTAATACAGATAGGAAGAGAAGATTGGCCTTGTCGTTAAGGCACTGGGTCAGGAGGGGACTTGTGTTTGATTCCCATCTCTGCCACTGGCTTCCTGCACTAGTCTCTAACTTCTTCCTGCCTCATTTCCCCAGCTGTAAAATGGGGATCTTAATACTTCCTTTCTCCCCACCCTTTTGTCTGCCTTGTCTATTTAGACTAAGCCCTGACGGACCAGGATTGTCTTTCATTATGTATTTGTATAGGGCTTAACATAAAGGGGACCCGATCTCAGCTGGGGCCTTTGGGCGCTGTTGTAGTACAGATACATAATAATAATGAGGAGGAACTTCAGGCAGAGAGGAGGAACAGCAGGGTAGCAGAGAAGGAAAATGTGAAGTCCAAATTTAACAAATCCAGTCAATCTGTTGCTCTGAGGAAACTGGAAGGAAATGAATGTGGGCGTAGGCCTGTCCTGCTGGAGTTGGAGGTGGGGGTCCTCCTGGCTAGGTTGGCTCAGCATGTGGAAATGGGAAAAATGCAGGAACTTGGCATCCCCGGATGGCTTGCACTAACTTTGTCAGTGGGGCGGGTTGGGAGAAGATGTGTCCTGCATTAACACTCTTCTGCACTGCTGAAGCAGCTGTTTGGTGGTGGGCCTCTTTCCAGCCCTCCCCAAAGCTTCTCCTGCTTTCTTTAATCATTAAGAACCAGCCAGTGGCCTTCTTATTTTTTCTTTCTTTTTTTTTTTTTCTTTTAAACCACTAATACAAATAATAACTATTATGTTATCTAATCCTGAACTATAGCAGACACTGGCAGTCTGCTCTAAGTTTTTATCGTCTGTGTTCTGGTAGGGCCTAAAGGGCCAATGAGAAATCAGGGCTCCGTGTGCAAGGCACAATACACACACACAGTGAAAAGGTGATCCAAGCCCCAGAGAGCCTACAGATCACTAATCCCCTGGTATCAAAGGCTTTCACTTTTTCTAAATAGTTCTCCAAACATCGGGTCCACCCGTGGCTGATCCAATGGGTGGCTTTAGATCCACATCCCCAACATTTCTCTCTCTCCAGATTCTCTGTCTACTCCTGTCTACTCTGCCAGAACTCCCCTTTGGATTTAATTCCATTGCTAAACTGACTTGCAGATGTGCTTTGAAGCACCACAGGGCTGCTCTCCTTTCTCCATTGCTTAGCATGCAAATTCTGAGGCGTTCTCAGCCCCTCTCAGTCTGAGGAGTGAGGAGGATGAATTCATCTGCTCTGTTTCACCCACAGCACTCTAAGCCTGTGTACTCATTTCTATCAGTTGAAAATGAAGTTAAGGATAATTGGTTAACGTGATGGTGCCTAAGTTCATAAGAATAGCCATCTTTTACCACTCAGGCTCTTGTCACTAAGTCACTGCTAGCACCTTAGTGACAGTGATGCTTATCAGGATCTCTCATTCTGTTATCTGTCTCCTGTCAGCTGTCACTACATCCATGGAAATCTCTCTGTTGAAATGGAATTTCTCTATCCGCCGAGGGATGCACATGTTTGATAAAGTCATATTCTTGTCGTCTATTCCATCTTCATGTTTTTCTCTCTGGACAGAGAGGCTCTCTTCCTGCTTCCAATTTAGAGAAGCCATCCACTTGTCATAAAAATCTCTGTGTTTAGAGTCCCGACTTTGGAAATCACTTGAACAGGAGATGGAGCCTTGCTCTCGTAGACAGATAGAGCTGTATGATGTGTGAGCACTTGGTATAGCTCCTTGGAAGCGAATTTTGTAGATACTGGATAGAGGGAGTGTGATCTAACAGCACCAGTGGAAATCAGAACTTCTGGGTTCTGTTCTTGAGATTTTGAGACTGACTTGGTGTCATTTGGACAAGTCATTTAATTGTTCTGTGCCTCAATTTCCCCATCACTGAAGTGAGTGTAATACCCATACAACAGGGCTGTTGCGTAGCTTACCTGATGAATGCTTGTAAAGAACTTTGAGATCTTCAGATGAAAGGCCCTACATAATATCAAATTATAATTTATACTATAGTATGCCCTAGTCAGTCATGGCTCCATACATAGTGTCCATACTGTGAAGAGCTGGCAGTCTGAACAAGCAAAAATGATACCCATGTTGTGTGGGAAAGGGATGGGTGTATAAGCAAAGTTGTGATGCGTCAACAACGTGTTAAGCTCATGTTTTGGGGTTTTTAACACATATGACTATATATTTGTTTTATTTATATTATAAAAGCATAGTTTTAGAGACTTTTTTGTTGGAATCACTTGGGGTTGAAGAGGGGGAAAGGAAAGGATTGCATGAGTAAGAGAAGGAAGTGGAAACTGGAGGCAGGGAGCAGAGAGGAGGGGTGGTGGTAAGTCAAGCAAGGCAGGGGGAGTATAAAGTTGGATAGCGGTAGGAGAGGGATGTGCTGTAGGGGGCCCAACAACATATGACAGTACAGCAACTGAGAGGAAAAATCCAGTGTCCAGGTCTCAGAGCTGAGTGAATGATAATGCTAGGAGGCTGATAAGGCTTGCTGCTGTCATGCGCCATCCGAGAAGTCTTCCGGGCTTGGAGCCTGGGTGGGTCTCTGTGTCTGGTGGGAGGCTGGAAGGCTCTTTCACTGCCTGTCCCCCAAGCTCTATCTAGTGCTGGCTGCTTTGAGGAAAGACTCTCAATGGAGATTTCCATTGTTAGCTCCCTATGGGCACCTCCTGGCGGCTGCTGAGGCAACACAATAATAAATAATTGAATAGTTTGTTACTCCTACTTTTCCAGGGGAGCATTGAGTTTTAATCACTGGCTGCAGCACTTCCTTGTTAAGAGCTGAGATGTGTGCTTAGTGTGTGGGTTTGGTTTTGTGGATTCCACTTGTTTGCTGGGCCTTCTCTGTTTGGAACGCACCTAGCTGTCAGAGCTAATGGAATTAAGTAACTAATAATTTCTCATTTAGTCTAACACAGTATCTCAATCTTTGTGGCTACAGAAAAGTCACCGTGAGTTGTGTGACTGACTGCATGCTTTTTATTGCAGGTTTGAATCGTCTTCCCATGCTATCAGCATGAGTGCCTATTTGCGTGAGCAGAGAAGGGAGCTCTACAGCAGGAGTGGAGAACTTCAAGGTGGGAAGCTTGATAGCTCATTAGTTGGGTTGATTGCTTTGCCAAGTATCTGCAGACCCTGCCTGGATGGCTCAGAACTGTTGTTAGCTCCTCTCTAGCAAACCATATGCAGGGCCATAGTCTAAGGCCATGTCTACACTAGCGCTTATGTCGGCAAAACTTGTTGCTCAGGAGTGGGGAAACCTCCCTCCCTTCCACACCCCCCCCCTCCCGGCGGCATGAGTTTTGCTGGCATAAGCCGTCATGTCACAACGCTGTGTTGATGCTCTCCTGTCAACATAGCTACTGCTGCTCGTTGAGCTGGTTTTATTATGTCAACTGGAGAACTCTTTCCTATCGTCTAACGCGGCTACATGAGCACTCTTACAGCGGAACAGCTGTAAGCTTGGAAGTGTAGACATGGCCTAAGACTCTGAAAACTTGGCCAGCTCATATCCTCTATTTATTTACTCTAGGTAGGAAGGCAAACGCTTGTATATTTTCTTTTTTCCCTTTCTAGCCCCACATACTATAGGTGTGAGTTTAAAAGGACACTCATAAAACAATGACTTAAAAGAAAAAAATCTCACTCTAAATGATGCTTTTGGAAGATTGAAACTGATGTTTGTTTCCTTACCTGAAATTTATTTCCACACTGGCACATGCACATGTAATATCCCTGCCTGGGTCATCTCCAGGAACTGAACTCTGCATCTGAAAGTATGAGCCTCTACTGCTTGAGCTAAAAGACCGTTCTTTTGCCATTGAGGCAGTAACAGGCAAACAAGTCTCTTTACCTGATCCAACCACTAGAGGGGGACAAAGAAGCATAATGTGTTAATGTGGGTTGCATGTTTTTTGAAAAGGTAGATTTGGAAGGCTGAGCTGTTGCCATTAGTTTATGTTGCTCGTGAGAGATGGGGTGTGTATGCTGCTATAAAATATATATATAGTGTGTGTGTGTGTGTGTGTGTGTGTGTGTGTGTGTGTGTGTGTGTGTGTATATATATCTATATATATCTATAGATATAGATATATATAGTGCATCTCTCCTCTGAACATTGAACAACTGTAAATTTCTCTTCCTGACAGCATTATCCATAAGGGATGACTTTTTTTCAGCAGCAGGGGAGAGTGGGATATTAGGTAAAATCTTCATAGTAATATGTATAAAAAAAGACCAGATTGGTTCTATATAAACTTATCTAGTCTCTTACAGCATGCATATTGCCCTAATGCACATGCATTATGGGATCTCCGTTGAAGTAATTGTTGTCCAGATAGCAGTGATGGGCAGAGGCAGAATTGTACCCTGAAATCCTATTCACAAGAATATTGGGGTGATTTTAACAGATGCTAGATATTTACAGCTGAGGTATCAGGTGATTTGTAGTTCCAGTTCCCTCCCCAGTGACTTACATCCATCCTCCAGCCAGAAGTTGACCCTACAATAACTTGAGAGAAAACTCTTATGTAGAGTGCAAAAAGAACGAGGAGTACTTGTGGCACCTTAGAGACTAACAAATTTATTTGGGCATAAGCTTTTGTGGGCTAAAATCCACTTCATCGGATGCATGCAGTGGAAAATACAGTAGGAAGATATATATACACAGAGAACATGAAAAAATGGGTGTTGCCATACCAACTCTAACGAGACTAATCAATTAAGGTGGGCTATTATCAGCAGGAGAAAGAACGAAAAGAAAAAAAAAAAAACAACAACTTTGAAATGGGCCATCCTGATTATCACTACAAAACAGTTGACAAGAAGGTGTGAGTAATGGTAGGGGGAAAATTAGCATGGGGAAAATAGTTTTTACTTTGTGTAATGACCCATCCACTCCCAGTCTTTATTCAAGCCTAATTTAATGGTGTCCATTTTGCAAATTAATTCCAGTTCTGCAGTTTCTCATTGGAGTCTGTTTTTGAAGTTTTTTTGTTGAAGAATTGCCACTTTTAGGTCTGTAATTGAGTGACCAGGGAGGCTGAAGTGTTCTCCGACTGGTTTTTGAATGTTATAATTCTTGACGTCTTATTTGTGTCCATTTATTCTTTTGCGTGGAGACTGTCCGGTTTGGCCAATGTACATGGCAGAGGGGCATTGCTGGCACTTGATGGCATATATCACATTGGTAGATGTGCAGGTGAACGAGCCTCTGATGGTGTGGCTGATGTGGTTAGGTCCTATGATGGTGTTCCTTGAAAGATATGCGGACAGAGTTGGCAACGGGCTTTGTTGCAAGGATAGGTTCCTGGGTTAGTGTTTTTGTTGTGTGGTGTGTGTGGTTGCTGGTGAGTATTTGCTTCAGGTTGGGGGGCTGTCTGTAAGCAAGGACTGGCCTGTCTCCCAAGATCTGTGAGAGTGAGGGATCGTCCTTCAGGATAGGTTGTAGATCCTTGATGATGTGCTGGAGAGGTTTTAGTTGGTGGCTGAAGGTGATGTCTAGTGGCGTTCTGTTACTTTCTTTGTTGGGCCTGTCCTGGAGTAGGTGACTTCTGGGTACCCTTCTGGCTCTGTCAATCTGTTTCTTCACTTCAGCAGGCGGGTATTGTAGTTTTAAGAACGCTTGATAGAGATCCTGTAGGTGTTTGTCTCTGTCTGAGGGATTGGAGCAAATGCGGTTGTATTTTAGAGCTTGGCTGTAGACGATGGATCGTGTGATGTTGTCTGGATGAAAGCTGGAGGCATGTAGATAAGTATGTAGAGTGTTCTTTTGGATGGTTATGCTATATCTAGCTTAGCTGATGTTACAGAGCACTTCCATATAGCAAGGCTTGGATGCTCTGTTGATTGGCTCTTTGGAAAACCCTAATAAGTTAGTAGACAGATACCTAAATTGACACTTGACCTTCACTATGGTCTGACAGTTTATGGGAATAAGATAGAGGTGAAAATGTCTATCTTTGAGGTGTGGTATCACGGTCTAAGCACATTATAGGATGTTCAGTTTACTTTTCTTCATCTTAGAGGCTAAAATTGTCAGCTGTAGAAACCTGCCACATGTACTTGTGTGCTGTGAGAAACACAACATTTGTGGACATGTGGTGAGTGGCTGTACAAAGAAGTTTAGAAAGATAGGGCAAGTAAAGCACTATCCTATTATACGGAATTGGGGAAGCTCAAAGGGTGGGGTTTCATTTTGTTATTACACCCACGCAGTTCTAGTATCAAATCTAAAAAATCCTGTTTTTAAAATTTTGTAGTAGTAGTAATTCTAACAAGCTCTACCCTGCTGCGTCTAAACTGCAGTATGCACAACCCTCACCTTTCTCGTCATAAATTATCTGATTTTTTCATATCAAATGGCTGTAGGATTTAATGACTAACTCCACCAACGCCACCCATTGCATCCACAAATCAGAGCAGCAGGATCCAAATCCAAGAGAGGGAATTCCTGACAGGAGTCACATGCTTAAAGCTGTGAGAGGAGCTGCCACTGCTTCCTTTCGGTTTTGGTATCTTCCTCGGTGCTTTCAGGGATTATCCCAATTGCAGTCTTCCAATATAACGATCGTGTCATCTCAGGACCTGGCTAGTTTCCTATTTAGCCTTTAGAAAAGAAGGGGTTTGAAAACAATATTAAACCATCGCACATGCATTTCCTCTTTCAGTTCTGCTACGGCTTAGACGTTGTGGTGATCGTGGTTTTTCATATACACCTCTACCTCGATATAACGCTGTCCTCGGGAGCCAAAAAATCTTACCGCGTTATATTGAACTTGCTTTGATCCACCGGAGTGCGCAGCCCCGCCCCGCCGGAGCACTGCTTTACCGCGTTATATCCGAATTCGTGTTATATCGGGTCGTGTTAAATCGAGGTAGAGGTGTATAATTATGCTGTTACTTTGAATTGATGGTTTATTTTATATAGCTATTTGTTTATGTGATAGTACTATATGAACATTGATGAGGCATATTCCCTGCCCTGAAGAGCTCTCTACCCACGGCCCTCATCCTCCAAGGGATTGGAGTCTAAATGAGGCCTGGCCTACATTAGAAAATTAGGTCGGGGGGGAGGGGATAGCTCAGTGGTTTGAGCATTGGCCTGCTAAACCCATGGTTGTGAGTTCAATCCTTGAGGGGGCCATTTAGGGATCTGGGGCAAAAATCTGTCTGGGGCTTGGTCCTGCTTTGAGCAAGGGGTTGTACTAGATGACCTCCTGAGGTCCCTTCCAACCCTAATATTCTGTGTTGCTCTGGCATGTGAAAAACAGAAGTATTCTTCTGTCGACCTAGCTACCGCCTGTTGGGGAGGTGGATTACCTATGTCAATGGGAGGGATTCTCCTGTCAGTATAAGTAGTTTCTACACTGACGTGCTACGGCTGCCCAGCTTCAGTGGTGCAAGTGTGCCATTGTAGTGTTTTGAATGTAGACAAGCCTGAGATAAGACAAATCGTGGGACAACTGTTCAAGAGAAGGGAGAGTATGAAGATTTCTGAAGTGAAGAAATGGGTTTTAAGGAAGCATTAGAAGTAGAAAAGAAAGAGAGCTTAAGAGAGATGATCAGGGAGACGGTTCCAGGCATAGGGGTGGGATGTTAGGAGTGGGAAGAAAGGAGGAGGAATCACAAGACTTAACAAGCCAGAAAGAAGTCATAGATGTAGGTGGAGACAAGATTATGCATCCCTTTGTGTATGAGTCTGAAAAGCTTGACTCTAATGCAATAGGAGATGAGCAATCAGTGCAGGGAGTCAACAGGGAGGATAGATTAGGTGAATTTAGTAAGAAATCATCACTACTGAGCCAGAGGGAAAAGTTCCCTGTTAATTTTTTTGTGTGTTAAAAATCTCCCCGCCTCCCTTTCCATTATAAAGTGCTGTTGTTCCCTGTCAGCTAGCCCATTTATCTGCCTGATTCCTGGATCACAGCCAGATCTGCATTTCCGTTTATCCCTTCAAATATAATTGAATGTTCAGTCAGGTTAGCAGAAGGCTGACTTGCAACACCATGCTCCTCTGAACACCATGAGTTGCTCTTCTCAACAGCCTTATCCATGGGGGTGACTTTTTCAGCAGCAGCAGGGAGAGGGTGGAATACTAGGGGAAAAAATCTGCTGAAAATATGTTCAAAGTAACACATAAAAGAAAAACTTGAAGTTCATTTCATGCCAACTTTTTGAAATAGTTTTTTAATTTCAGTTGCCTTAAAATCCACAACGGTCAGGCTGACACTTGGTCGTTAACTGGAGCCATTTGGTCTGAAATCATGCATGCCATAAGCACTGCAATATCACCCACTATTGGAAGAGACCCTGCTGCGAGAACGTTAGGGATGGAAGCATTAATTCTTGAAGGTCTAACCCCAGTGAAGTCAATGGAAGAAGAATCAGGCCCTAGTTTTCTTTGCTTTTGTTTAAGCTGGACACCTCCCATTGTTTGCAAGAAAAGTTACATCAATTCACAGTCATTAAAAAAATTTGAAAACCTAGTATTCCTCCCTCTGAGTTAGTACAGAACCAGTGTCCCAGCGTGGTGGTGATTGGGTGTAATGTTTCTGGAGGAGGGTTCTGTCTTTTTTATGAGACATAAAACATGGGTCCTGACCACTTATGGGCATTATATTCATTAGCTGCAGCAGATACATAGGAATTCTATCTTGGTCAGATTCTAACTGGGAAAATTACACTTTCCTTCTTACATTTCTCCTGCAGTTTCAGTTGGGTTGCGTATTCCTCTTCACTGATAGCCTTAGATAGGTAGTATTTTGCTGTGCATTGTCAAAAAGCTGCTGCATTTCACCTCAGAGGTGACTGCATGTCAGTGGTCAATGAAGTGATTTCTATGTATAAGCTATATTTTATTTTGCTTTTAGAGTGCTTTGGAAATGGAATCCCTTGGGATGCAAAATGTTGGTGGCGTTGGGGATACTGTAGCTAGGCCAGCATGTTCTTCAAATGCCATGTGCTTCTGGTTCTCATTGTACTGGGTGAGATTTGGACCTGGAGGACATAACTTTTCCATTCAGAGGAGAAAGTTATTGTAAAATACATATATTGTTATACCATTTGGGGTAGTCAGATCACCATTTTGGGGAAGTTCTTACATACCATTTGGTCTTGCTGGATAGACAGCTCTGAACTGAACTATAGCCTGTCTGAAGTCTAAAGGTTGGCATAATTTAAGAAGATGGTTAAAACAGTTCAGTTCCATCCTAACTGCAAGTTTGAACTGTATTGGGGGATCTGGATTACCAAGCTGTAACTGCTACAAAAATGGTGGTATTTGCAGTGTAGATGGGACTTAAAAGAGAATATACAACCTTAAAGGTGGGTCATCATCCCACTTTGCATTCCGTTCTTTGCATTCTGTTCTTTGGTTTTTTAGTTGAAACCATTCTGGACAGTACCATTGCCTGTCTGTTTTTTATTTGTATTATGGTAATGCCTAACGGCATCAACCTAGAGCTGGTCTTCGTTATGCTAGGCATGATATGTACATCTGGAGACAGCCCATGCCCCAAAGAGTTTACAGTCTGTTGTTTTTCATGTTTCTCTAGCTATCATCAGCAACACAGCTGGACAATGCGGAATGCATTGGGCTCTGCATGGCAAAAGACAAATGATAATTGACATGGTTAAACTTTGTGTGTATGTGGCTGGAATGGAAGGAAGGCAGCAGGGGGAATTTTGGAGCTACCTTGCTAACTGGTTCAAAGCACACAAGTACAAAATGCAAGGGAAAAACAGTGGCAGCCAAAAATTAAAACTCAGTGGGTTATATCCTTGTTGTCTTATACATCTGAGGAAGGAGTCTAACCTAAGCTGCTGATCTTTCTTACCAATGGCTATTCCTGTGTTTGCTGGATTCAGAACACCTGAGGTAGAAAGGCCGTGGAGCATCTTATCAGCAGGCAGATACCATAATGATGTTTGTTTTGCTAATAATTTCTAGCACAGTATCATTTTGTCGAAGGTGCCGTTGGTCATGGACTCTTAAATACACCAGGTGTTATATCAGGTCCCTGTCGCTACAGGGAGTTGTGTAGTTGTTTGGAGTGTCCGTAGAAGCTGTGGTCTCAGTTCAGTTTATCAGCAGAACTGGTAAGGGAATTTTTATATGCTGTGAAAATCCTGAAGAGCCTTGAGGGGACTGATCAGCATGGAAAATAGCATCCAGTCCCTCTCAGTTATCTCTGCTAGTGCAGGCCGTAGAAGTTCATATCAAGGTCAACTTTGCTAGTGTTGTGCATCTGGGGTTTTGATTTTAAGAATGAACTGTTAAGAGCTGCTGAACAGTTAATGGAATCCGCAGCTGCTCAGCACCTCTTAGAAGTTTGGACCCTCATTTCTTTCATCTGAGGATCTCAAAGCATTTAAAGGTCAGTATTTTATTCTCATTTTATAGTTGGGCAACCTGAAGCACAGAGTGAGTTGTCCAAGGAGTGTACAGACTCCCAGAATTAGGGTCAGAACGGTGGAGTCCTGACTTTTGAGTCCCTTGTTGTTCAGAACACTAGTGCATGCTGAGTAGGTGTAAGTATACATTAGCGCACCATTGATATACTTGCTGGACTGATAGTCTCACCAGATGGTGTCTCTCTGAAATTGCAGCTGTAATAATGTGCAGTGTATAATGATCAAAATGTTCTAGTTTCACTATTATTCCCTAGCGTGTAAGCTCCTCGGAGAATGGCTGTCCTCCTTCAGTGTTTGGGAAGTGCCAAGAGCAGGGGTTTTCAAAGTTCATTGCACCGTGACCCCATTCTAACAACAAAAATTACTACATGAGCCAGGAAGGGGGACCGAAGTCTGAGCCTGCCCTCCCTCTCCCCCTCACAAGGCTGGGGGTTGGGGGGCAGGCAAAGCCCAAGGGCTTCAGCACCAGACGGGTGGCCTGTAACTTGAGCCCCGCAACCCAGTGGTGAAGCCCTCTTAAGCTTTGGCCCCAGGCGGTGGGGCTCGGGCTTTGGCCCCAGGTGCCAGCAAGTCTTAACACCAGTCCTGGCGACCCCATTAAAACCACTGAAAACAGCCTAGCTCCATCTTCTTTGGAACCCCCTTCAGGTAGTTGAAGGCTGCTATTAAATTCCCCCTCACTCTTCTCTTCTGCAGAGTAAATAAGCTCAGTTCCCTCAGCCTCTCCTTGTACGTTATTTGCCCCCAGCTCCCTAATCATTTTCGTTGCCCTCCGCTGGACTCTCTCCAATTTGTCCACATCCTTTCTGTAGAGGGGAGCCCAAAACTGGATGCAGTACTCCAGATGTGGCCTCACCAATGCTGAACAGAAGGGAATAATCACTTCCCTTGATCTGCTGGCAGTGCTCCTACTAATGCAGCCCAATATGCCGTTAGCCGTCCTGGCAACAAGGGCACACTGTTGACTCGTATCCAGCTTCTCGTCTACTGTAATCCCCGGGTCCTTTTCTGCAGGACTGCCACTTAGCCAGTCGGTCCCAGCCTGTAGCAGTGCATGGGATTCTTCTCTCCTGAGTGCAGGACTCTGCATTTGTCCTTGTTGAACCTCATCAGATTTTTTTTTTAGCCCAATCCTCCAATTTGTCTAGGCTACTCTGGACCCTATCCCTACCCTCCAGCGTATCTATGTTATACCAATAGAATAAAAACCAGCAGGATCTTATTAAGAGGGATAAGGCAAAGATGCCACATTTATTGTAAATATAATGATAAAGCAAAAGATAAAAGTAAACAACGTTGTTTGACTACTTATTCCTATTACTACTTATTCTTTATACACACACATAGATAGATAGATAGATAGATTCATTCACACAATCATTCATTCAAGTTCTGTATAGGTGTTATAGTTACCAGCCTAGAAGTTGCTCATGCCAAGTTACTGGCCAGGTAGCTTGGTCATGAGGATGGAGCAGAGTCTGTGTCAGATGCACCTGATGCTCCTGGAGGTTGGCAGCAGAACCAGAGAGACTCAAAGTCCTCAGTCTTGAGAGTCCATTCTTATAGGATTTAATTCCTATGTTAGTCTATGGGAGCTGTTTCATCCTGCTGTTGCTGACTCAATCAGCAGATGGCACACATTCCTGTCCAAAGTGGCACATTCCTGGTGGCTCCACACTGTCCAAAGTTTGTGTTTCTCATCCTTCCAGGTGATGGGGTGGATCCCAGTTTACCCTCCGGGGGTTTTCTAGTCATCCACTTGACACAGACTCGGCTCCATCCTCATGACCAAGATACTTGGCCAGTAACTTGGCATGAGCAACTTCTAGGCTGGTAACTATAACACCTATACAGAACTTGAATGAATGATTGTGTGAATGAATCTCTCTCCCTCTCTCTCTCTCTATATATGTATGTGTGTGTGTGTGTGTGTGTGTATAAGAAATAAGTAGTCAAACAACGTTGTTTATTTTTATCTTTTGCTTTATCATTATATTTACAATAAATGTGGCATCTTTGCCTTATCCCTCTTAATAAGATCCTGCTGGTTTTTATTCTATTGGTATAACATCTACCTGTCCCCCCAGTTTAGTGTCATCCGCGAACTTGCTGAGGGTGCAGTCCATCCCATCATCCAGATCATTAATGAAGAGGTTGAACAAAACCGGCACCAGGACAGACCCCTGGGCACTCCGCTTGATACCAACTAGACATCGAGCCATTGATCACTACCCATTGAGATACACATGCAAATGATTTTTGGTGGGGCTAATAAAGCCCATTTTTTAATTCAATTTACAGAAGTCAAATGATTCAATGTTGAAGTTGCTACAAGACAGTAACTGGCCAGATTGTGAGGTAGTATGTTCATACTATATTTGTATATTACTTCGTCTCAACCTTTTGCCAAAGATCAAGTGTAGCATCAGTTTTAATAGCTGAATAATCCTTTACAATAGGGATGTATCCATCCCTTGAAGTACGGAGGATCTGAAGGTTGTCTTCATGTAGGTCTGCGGTCTGGCTGAGTTACTTATTGCTGTGGCAGGGTCATTAACTCTTAGAATTTTCTGACTTTTATGCATTTAAGATCTCAACCGTAACATACTTTGTTCCCCATAAGTGGATCAGAAGTAGAGCTACAAGAATGTGAGCTCATATAAGGGGTGTGTGTGGATAAGTTTGACCATCAGGGAGCAGAGCCTGGAAATTGAGATGTCCTATTATAAATATGTTTATAAATGAGTCTCGAGGATGCCCAGAGCCTTAGATGGATGCTCTTTGGTGGAGTTTTAAAATGTCAGCATCAATAAATCAATACTCTTATTATGGTTTGGACCCAGGTGGAATGTTCACTATTGGTCAAGTGCTAAATACAAGTGGAATATGCCAAGTATAACATGATTCTGCTTTGCACTGGAAAATTGGTATTATTCCGGTTAAATCTCAGCATGTGTACCATTGGTTAGGCTTCTTCTGCAGTTGGAAATTCCTTATCATTTTTTTATGTAATTAATGAAATCAAAGCAAACTGCTACTAATTAAGATTTTTCTTTCCTCATTGAGAGCTGAAGAAACAGTGATGGCAGCAGCAGCAAATTGTATCTCAGACTGACAAGTGGTAAATTAAAACTTGTACATTAGGCCAGGCCCGGGAAAAATGCAGTTATGTGTAGGTGCCTTGTTCCATTTGAATTAACCAAAGGGCTGTCTGAGGAGGCCAGCTGTGTTCTCTGATGACAAAAACGAATCTTGACATTTTGGGTAATGAAAATTCAGTTCAGCACCTCTTAGAGATGCATATGATAATATGTTGTCAGTCAGATGCTTGCGGGGGAGGCAGAATTCTTATCTTATTAAAAGAGAGAGTGTGACAAGTGGACAGTCCCAGTTAAAAATATACCCCCACCAAGGAGAGATGGTGGGGGGAGTCTGAGTTGTAGAAACTCAGTTGTGTTAAGAAGGGGAAAATTATTTGACGTGGTGAACCCTCTTTCTGGCAGCTGCCTTTGTCTCCCCAGGATGCAAAGGATCACGGTTTTATCTGAGGGCGTAGGGAGGTGGGGGGCAGAGAATCACTTTTTTGTGATTTGACAGTATTAATGCAATCATCTAGTTCAGACCTTGTAAGCCCACTTATTATTTCCTCTGCGTGTGTTTTTTCTAGTTTAGTGGATTAGCTGCACTGTCTCTTCAAAGGCTATCCAATCAAAAAGGGGTTATTAAAACCAGGGTGCTTTATGACTGAGAATTAATTAGAGCAGCATTTTCATGCAAAACATCCAATTTTTTGATTAGCAATGGAGCAGGGCCGCAATTAACACTCTAGGAAGCTTACATTTCCAGCATTTTGATTCTCAGGAAATGAGATTATCAAACCAGGGTCAGACACTTGACAGCAAAAGGGGGATTATGTGTAAGAAAATAATTTGTTTCTTGATTTTGCTTCTGAGATTGCCATTAAGGAAGCAGTGAATTCAGAGGGAGTTTAGGAAGCGGGGGGGAAGAAATGGAGGCAGGAGAGGTCCCTGTGCTTCATTAGTGTCCTGCTTGCTATGCAAAGCACCGTCTTTGTCTATTTTAGTTACTGCACGTTTTACATTTGAAACACAGCAACAGGTTTTTATTGCACTGTTGTTATTATACAGCCTTTTCTAATAGACAGATTTCTGGGATTCTTCAGCAGTTGTTAAATATTCAAAATATTTATATCCTTGGGGAGGAGAAAAAGATCCTTTCAACAGACACACAGCTTTGTCTGGGTTGCTTTAAGTAGATGTGTGCTGTGTGTGCCGGTTTATTTCCTGAACCATTTTCTGATCTGCTGTTGGTGTCTGAGGACATAGTTGCAGCTTATTAAAGGCTGACCTTTGCCAGGCGTATGTGTCTGTGATAAGAAGCAGAGCATCTTCGTCACTGTTGTAAAATACTGAGCGTTTCCATCTCCAGTTTAATTGTTCTCCCTGTTCAGGGAGACACAAGGTGATGAAAGTCAGACTTCAGGCTGTGGAATCTTTTCATTCCTCAGTTTGTGTCTCCATCTTAGGGAAGGCTAAGAAGAAATGGATCTCGTTTGAAGGCTGATCAATCACTGCTTATTATTAAGTGCTCCAAAGCTGTGATTTAATGTCTTACCTCAGGGGAAAGAATTAGGGGGCACCAGTCCTGCCAGTCTAGTTATAGTTTAAAATGGCCATTTAACTCCAGTTTAATCTTTTGCTATTTTTTTAAATTTATATTTTGATGCAATTGTTGCTCATGAAAGTAATTAGCTAACAGTGACAGAATGCAAAAAGGCCTAGTATAAGCTTCTCCCACATATCACCTCTGCCAAGGCATCCCATCTTGACTTGCAATGCCCACTACCCTGCAGCAACCATTTGTCTTCCAGTGTTGGTCCCCACACAATTCTCCTTAGTTCTGACCTGCTAGTCCACCTCTCCTCCCCACCACTACTTTGCTAATGCATTCTAATTCTGATCTGCAACATCCCCTGCTATTCTGTTTCTGGATTTCCTTAATGCTTTTGCTAAATAAGGTCCCTCAGTCTTGAATTTCAGCTTCTCCTGCTGTTTGAGTCCTTGGCCTACCATACAGCTCTGTAGGTATACCTCACTTCTGAACTGCATTGCCTCCACTATTCCAAGTCAAGTCAAAGTATGTCAGCCATTTGATGGGAACAAACTAAAATACCAAGAGTACTGTGCATTGAGAAACGTCCTATCAGTAGAGGAGCTTGCTGAATTAAGATTGAAACCTAAAGGTTCATGAGCCCCCCTGAGTCAGCTGGTCACATGCTGCTTCATTCTTTTCCCTGTATGGAGGAGAATGTTGAAGGAATGTTCAAATGACAAAACCTTTAATGGATCAACGTTTATAAAGAACCGCTTCTGAAGCTCTAGGTGACATTAGTACTACTGTGTGTTAGGCCTCTACAATTGTGAGTTTGTGCCTTTGCAGGGTTTGTGTTGGCATGGTATAGCTGTCTGAAGCAGTTTTTTCACAGTTGCATTCCTTCTAACTGTTATCAGGTGGGTCTAGTAAAGAATTGTGATGTTGTGTGGTGAAGCTAGAAAATATGTTGAGAGATTATCTGTTACTCCGTGGTGCAATTAGTAAGAGAAATAGGAGGGTAGTTGGCAGATAGAAAATACATTTGCTGCTGATAATGCCGTGCTCTGCCTCTATTGTAGGACTTTTAGTTATTTGTGGCCTACTTTTCAGAGGTGCTGAGTAACTTCAGCTTTCATTGAAGTCCATGAGATGTGCAAGTCCTGGACACCTTTGCCATCAGGTCACTTGGGTCTTCATCCTCTTTTGGGTCTAATTAGACATTGAGGAGTCTAAGTGAAAATTAGCTGTGCATCTTGGTATCTGTGACTTAGAACAGCTGTAAAAGGCATGGGGTGAAAGGAAATACATTTCAGTAATATGTCTCCCCCAAAATCTGTGAAGATTTTTCCTCCAAATATACCTGCATCCCTTATGCAGCAACCAATGCAGAGGCCTGGTTGGCTAGAGTGTATCGTGAGGGGGACCTGTCAAATAGTGTTCAGCCATTGGTTTTGCTGCTCTCAGATAGTTGTTTGGCATGTGTCTTTCTCCCCCCTTCCCTCCCTCCGGCTGCTGAACCAGAATGGAACATGTAAATGTTGTTGTTTTTCTTTATTGAAGGAAAATGATGACCTTTCCACAGCGCAGCCTGCAAGCGCGGCAATATTTCTGACAGTCAATCATGGGATTCCTCTTACTGCAATTTGAAAAAGCATCTTGGTCTTTTTAGCTTCATAAAGTTTCCTTTTTCTTCATTAACCTTTTGGACTCGCACTCTCTCCTCTGAAGTATGTGTGTGTTCTTTTTGTATGGTATATGATAGAGAAATGTTTCCTGTACCGTGGCTTGCAACAGCTGTGTGTTTAAGAACATGATTCATTGACCCAACCTGGCCCTTCATGCCCTAGGTTGACATGCAGCATTGTGTGTCAGTCTCCTCTAATACCCCCTCCATTTGTGAAGGAATATCCATTGCCTCATGAATCAGCATGGACTGCAGTGCAATCTTGAGTTAAGAAAAAGAACAACTTCTTGTAGCGTGTTAAGTTGATGGTACTAAGTTTGTCTTCCACCCTTGGTTTATTCAGTACTGTGTTATAGTAGTTCCCCATACTATGAAATCTGGACCCTATTCCTGAGTCTCAGTTGTCATTAGTTGTCATTCACTGCAAAACCTTCTCTGTACCATTTGAGGAATGCTACTAGATTGTGCCCTCATTATCATTTGATACAAATTATCATTGCACACCTTTGGGTACCTCTGTCTTATCTCCTTGTTGGCCTTCGTGACAAAAATAGTTTGCACTTCTATAGTACCTTCATCAGGAGATTTCTATGTGCTTTAATTAAGTCTCACAACACCCCTATGAGGTAGGTTAAAGTGAAGGATACATAAGGGATTACTTCATCCATCACAGAAAGGCATCCATGTCAAGTAGAGTGCAGCAGCTGCTAAACAGTGCACAGCAATGCCATACATCAGTTCAGGAAGTGAAGTGAAGAATACAGTATGCAACTGAAAGGCAATGGGAATGTAGGTAGACTGAATGTAATTACCTGAGTAGGAATTTGCCTAGGACATTGGGGCTAATAACCTTCCTCTTGCAGAAAGAACAGTGGGATCTTTAATGACCACATAGGGTCAAGTCGTCTGATTTATGTCTCATCTAAAAGACTTCGAGCAAAATGATTCAACTCATTCTAAAAGCTGCATCTAGAATTATTGCTTTACTTTAAATGTTCAATTCATTCTCAAGTCACTGTGTTTAGCATGAAATATCTGCTTGCATAGTCTTTAAATCTGGATTGTGAATTAGTTCAGAGCTCTGGGGCATCTTATTTGCTTGAGTTATTATATATTGTGCTGCTGCCCACACTTTGCTTTTCAGTGGTTTTGGATATCTTGTTGAACTCTGTCTTGCATCACAAGTAATGGATGCAGTCAAGAAGTTTCTGTGTTGTCACAAGTTCTCGCTTGTAAAATCAGGAACTTTCTGTCTTTCTCGCTGCCCCAACTATATAACACAACACTAAAGACATTATTGTTTGGTTATAGCTTTTATTTCTCTTCTAGGTTGTGTTTACCATTTTCTAAGTTGTTTGGTTCCAATTGTACAGATTGAGCAGATGTCACTAAGAGAGTTAAGGTTTACGTTTCCTTTCTTGGTTTAGGAATTGAGCCAAAAGCATTGCATAAAACTTGATTTGTTATAATCTACTCAATACAGGAAGACAAAAGCATTTTGCTAGCAGTGGACGAATGGCCCCACTTGGATGAAGGTGAGTTTGTAGCTGAAGTGATAGTGTTTGATTTTAAAGGAAAATAGATTTAGATTGCCACACATTTCTAGGTAACTATTCTGAAATTCAAAAACACTCCTTCCTTTTAAAAATAATTTGTCCTCTGGATTACTCTGATTTCTACAAATGGACTGTTTGAACTAACAAGAGCAATGGAGAGTGTGGGCAGGTACTCTATGAGCTTCCTCCAGCCACAGCTTTACAACTGCCCTGCAGTCCTCATTTACACCCCCTAGTGGGACTTTCCTTAGAAGGGACCAGATGTATTGTTAATTGTAGCTTTAGAGCCACAGGAAGTTCAAGGTCTGACGATGACCAGTCTTTCTGGTTTTCTTAGAGAAGGAGCACTCTCTACATGAATGAATGGAGCAGACACCTCTGGGACTGTTAATCTATATAAGAAGTTTCCAGGAAGTTCACTCAGTGTGTCACGCTGAAGCCTGGAATGTCTGTTGAGTCTTTGTGAAGCAATGGAAGTAGTTACAAGCATGGCTGGAAGCTCTTTTTGTTCAGAATATCACCAGGTTGAATCATCATTGGGTTTTGTGGTTTGTGTAACCGTCCAATTTTTAAATTCTTAACCATTTTGACTGACAGATTACATCTGTGCAGTACACAGCTACAGTAAGGCACATACCTATGGCCTGCCAAGAGTCCTTAAACTGTGGTGATATCAGAGGTGACTCACCCAATAATCCCCTTACTCTACAGCCAGTTCGCATGCAACAGTTTCATAGGTTGTGTGAGAGAGACTATACAGATAGATGGTGGATCACTTGGCCCAGCCACCACATCAGCGTGCCCTGCTGCCATCTACACAAATCAACACAAATCTCCCAACACAACCAGCACACACAATAACCCCAAACGTCACTCTGAAGCCTGAAAAGTCTGTTGAGGCAGCGTGAAGCGATGGAAACAGCTGCAGGTATGGTTTTAGAACTCTTTTTGTTTAGAATATCACCTGGGCCAGTCATTATTGGGATTCGTAGTGTGTTACAGTTACATTTTTAAGTTCTCGGCCATTATTGGCTTTTTTACACACACGACTTTATAAATTATACCTGTGTGAGATATCAAGCTTTCAGCTACTAGTAGAATACTAAAATCCTTTAATCTCTGGGGTAATGATTCTAATTTAACCCACTAGTTACAGGCTAGAAATCATTTCCACCTAATGGTTTTTCTGTAGCCCACATGAAATAAGTTGTTGGTCTTAGCCCAGTTCCTAGCAGTGAGACACTCTTATCATAAAAAGCAGCAGCACCATTGGCTTTGTTATAGGCAATCTCAGCAAAAATGTCAAGGATTGAACTGGCCGTGGAGACTGAACTGCCCTCTTGCTCCTTCAGATAGTACTTCTGTGGCCAACTTAGGGCATGCCATAACAGAACCCAGATAATACTGTGAGTGGGGTTCACCAGAAATACTTAGAAAACCCGAAGTGTAGACTCAGAGGAAGCTCTCTTTGGTACTGTCCTGTGTTGCACCTGCTCAGTGGATAAAGAGAGGTGTTTAGTGTTGAGCCCTATCATTCCAATACCTTTCACCAGCGCTGAATTCCCATTAAAAAAAGAAATAAAGGACATGAAACCATTGTCATGGTCTCTAAGGTGAATTTAAACAAAAAGGCACCAGTAGCAGCTGTAATAGCATTTGCAATTTTTTCCCTCTTCTTGCTTTGACTGACTGACTTTAATTTTTACTGAAGAGTTTTATCTGATAATGTTGGAATGAAATGTTACAGTGACAGAGTGGTGGGAAGCTGGATGGAGCCCTGCTTTCAGTTAGGGTTAAAGCCATCTAGGTGAGTGTGAATTAACATTTCCCTTGTCTTGTAAAAGGTCACCCTTTAATTGAGATTCAATGCATGTAGCCCAAAACCTGGGTTCTAGGAGACCTCTGTTCACAAAGAGGGCACAAATTGGCAGCATAATCTCATCAGAGGCTTATCTTCTATAGTAATAAATCATTGAATTCAAAGCTAAGGCGACTGCTACAGAGCAGAAAACAAGATAGATGCTTGAAAGACTTGCATGGCTTGTTGTTTGAATTACTAACTCAGACTTGGAGGATTTGTAGGTGTCCAGGGTTGATCTTGATTAGGAAAAACTGTTGGTGGACAGGAATTCTTACCTAATTACCGGATTTTAAAAAACATTCCTATTCAACTTTGTTAGTTGTTGTTCATTCCAGCCAGTATGTGAATTTGAGGTGTAATGTACGTATAGCTATATGCATTTGATATTTGGGAATTTACATTACAGCTTTATTTTATGTAACATCTTTCATATACACTTAATCCCCCCAAAAATTTACGGAGTTAAATGTTACACTGGAAAGTTAATTTATTTCCCCCTCTGGTATTAAGAGGTGATGATGAACAAGAAAAGTTTTTTGTGTGGTGCTCTGAAGATGCAGAGGATAAAATTGTCAGAAGTGCTTAAGGCCCACATTTTTAAAGGTATTTAGGCATTGCTGTGCTCCGCATTGCAATGCGTAACTGATTTAGGAGTCCAGGTCTTGTCTTCAAAAAGGATTTAGGCACTTAGGAGCCAAAATTCCTAAATACCTTTAAAACTATGGGCCTAGGTGACTTAGGTGCTTCGGTATCATTGAAAATCAAACTGATTTAGGCTTTTAAGAAAATATTGCAAATACCGTATTATCAGAATATTCTCTCAAATGAAATCTTAAATGAAAAGAGAGTGGATAAGGTGGATAGATGCAAAAAGTCTGTTCTGGATACAGCAACTTAAGGGGAGAAGGACTCTGCATCAACAGTGATGAGAATATATGGATGGACAAAAAGGAGACCAAGACTAGATGAGTGGAGGCAGAGAAGAGAGTGAGAGAAGGTTCAGAAGAAAGAGACTGGAGCAAGCTTTTGTAGGGTTTTTAAAACCCAGAGATGAGTTTTTATTTAGATCTTGGAAAGCATGGAATGGTCCATGGAAGAGGTTGAGACTGTAGGGGTGGGTCATGTATATCGTCACAAAGAACATTTGAGAAGACAGATGTCTGCATTCTGCATATGTTGGAGTGCAGAGACCTGGGACTCGCAAGTTTAATTACTTGTTCTCATGGTTGATTTACTCAAAATTTTGCCCTCTCTTCAACCCTCCCATTTCACATTTTTTTAAACATATCACCCTGACAATTCATTTCATACCAGCTCAAGAAATCAAGCCCAATATCAGTCTTCTGAACCTGGCTGGTGAGCTGAGAGCAAATGACCTGCAAATCTAAGCTGCCTTGTGTGTTGTGAGCATGGTGTCAATATCGCACAATCCTTGTATACTCACTGCTTGGCCTCATTCTCTTGACTCACCTGGTGATTGAGATTGCATATTTCTTGGTTTGAGTAGAGGATGCACATTGGTTTCAGTCTCCTGCTAATACCCAAGAGCCAAGAGGAGGGGAGGGTGAAGGAAAAATATAGTACATGCATATATTCCTAGGTCCCAGAGCCCAATGAACAATATTAGAAATGTCTTTTTTTGGTTCTCAGTCCAGTTAACTAGGATTTTAGGGCTGCTGGAGCTCTCGCTGAGAAAAGCAGATCTATTTGGATGCTTGTCCAGGCTCACTGTCTTTCCTCAGATCTTCATTTGCATTTTTAATTGAACATAGTTCTGGATAGACGTCTGTGTTTGAGAAAATTCTTTAAATTTTCTAATGGGAATTTCAAAGCTCGTGAAAGGAGATGGATTGGTAACTTTGGAGATCAGAGTCTTCTGTCTACATAGATGGTAGAACTCAGGGAACAATCGTGCAAGTGTCTCCCATGCTGCATCACCAGTTCTTCCTTGAGTGCTTGTTATAGGTCCATTAAACTGTAGGTATTCACACATTTTGTGCACCAGTGCCAGAGAGTTTTCCCCCAACAGCACCTGTAGGGTGTCCCTGCCCATCACTGAGCTCCTTGTGCTTTGAGGTGGGGGTATAAAGGGTGGGATCATCCTGCCCCTCACTCAGTTGCTTCTCACTGTTCAGGGTTGGAGTGTTGGTGTTCCTTGTGAATCCTCCCTGCCTTGCCAGTAGATTGGAGCTGAAGGCGATCCCTGTCACTGGGACAGGCATCTTTGTGTCCCAGGACTTCTGAATAGTGCTGACTCCAGAAGCACAAGAAGAAATTGGTATTCAGTTCCTTGAAGTCCAGAGTGCGGGACTAAGGATCGGTCCAGTACTAAAAGTAGAGCACACCCTTTGGCTCACTGCTCCCTGGACTGGCTCATACAGACGGAGCTGAGCTGTCAACTCTGGTGCCGACTTACTGTGTCCATTGGAGCCGCGAGGACCCTTAGCTGCAGCTGCCGTGACCATCAGCACTGGAGCACTCTAGTCAGGCACTACTGTGACTGTTATCAGGGGACTCAGGAGCGAAAGTCACCTTGTCAGTCCCTGTCTCCAGCATGAGGGAGCCTCAGGGCCAGCGCAACCCATTAGGCGACCTAGGCGGTCGCCTAGGGCACTAACATTTGGGGGGCGGTGACCGCGGCGGCCGGATCTTCCGCCGCCCCGGTGGTCGGCAGTATTTCGGGGGCGGGACCTTCCACCGCCTCAGTCAGGGGCGATATTTCGGGGGCGGGACCTTCCGCCGCCTATGGCGGCAAAAAAGCTGGTGGTGCTCCTGGGGAGCCTTGCATGTGCTTGGCTCCGTGTCAGCTCCCTAACACCACCAGCCGGTTAGCCACTCAAGCACCCTCCACTGGGCAATGCCAGCCATTCCTTTGCGTTGGAGGTTAACAATAGGGGCGCCCCAGTCCCTGAGTCCCTTTGAAGTGCTTCCCTGTAGTGTCTGGCTCCCTTATCCACTGAGCATTCACAGAAACGCTAGGTCTGCTGTCCCCAAAGGAGCAATGCACACACCAGCGTGTATGGTTCAGCTCAGGATCAGCATTTTGCTTAATATCACAGCATGTATTTATAGTGGAAACAATACATTTATTATCAAAGATTCAAGTGACAGTGAGTAAGAATATTGGAAACAAGTGGTTACATATAAAGTAAAATCATAACATGCTTTCTAGAGCTTAAACTTAACAGGGTAACCTCCTATCTAAAGAAGTTTTATCTCACCCAATGTCTTCTGCAGCTTTTCAAAAAGGTTGGCTGAGGTCCCATTTTCATGAATGTAAACACACTGCCCATTTACTTCCTAGGTGCAAGATAAAGGGGTTGTCTGCTTTTCCTTCTGCTTGTACTCCCCAAAGTTTTGTCTATAGTCAGAGACAGTACACCTCTACCCCGATATAACCCTGTCCTCGGGAGCCAAAAAATCTTATTGCGTTATAGGTGAAACCGCATTATATCGAACTTGCTTTGATCTGCCGGAGTGCGCAGCCCCGCCCCCCCTCCCCCCCAGAACACTGCTTTACTGCATTATATCCAAATTTAAGTTATATCAGGTCGCGTTCTATCGGGGTAAAGGTGTATAACCACCTGTGTGTCGCTTTCCTGTTGACTTCACATTTCGTCGTCATCTTCGTACATAAATGATATCCATTGTGTTAGCCTACAATGCTTAATTTACATCTGATAGAGTGATGAATAAACATCTCTACTCTGACAGAAAAACTTTTTTCAGCTCTGCAGGTGACTAATACCTTGATGCAGATGCTAAGAACATGTTTTCAGTATATATACATAACTCCTTACACACTCTGCCCATACATTTCACAACAATATTAATGACCAGTGTGTCATAGAATCATAGAATATCAGGGTTGGAAGGGACCTCAGGAGGTCATCTAGTCCAACCCCCTGCTCAAAGCAGGACCAATTCCCAACTAAATCATCCCAGCCAGGGCTTTGTCAAGCTGGGCCTTAAAAACCTCCAAGGAAGGAGACTCCACCACCTCCCTAGGTAAAGCATTCCAGTGCTTCACCACCCTCCTAGTGAAATAGTGTTTCCTAATATCCAACCTAGACCTCCCCCACTGCAACTTGAGACCATTGCTCCTTGTTCTGTCATCTGCCATCTCTGAGAACAGCCGAGATCCATCCTCTTTGGAACCCCCCTTCAGGTAGTTGAAGGCTGCTATCAAATCCCCCCTCATTCTTCTCTTCTGGAGACTAAACAATCCCAGTTCCCTCAGCCTCTCCTCATAAGTCATGCGCTCCAGACCCCTAATCATTTTTGTTGCCCTCCGCTGGACTCTTTCCAATTTTTCCACATCCTTCTTGTAGTGTGGGGCCCAAAACTGGACACAGTACTCCAGATGAGGCCTCACCAATGTCGAATAAAGGGGAACGATCACGTCCCTCGATCTGCTGGCAATGCCCCTACTTATACAGCCCAAAATGCCGTTAGCCTTCTTGGCAACAAGAGCACACTGTTGACTCATATCCAGCTTCTCGTCCACTGTGACCCCTAGGTCCTTTTCTGCAGAACTGCTAACTAGCCATTCGGTCCCTAGTCTGTAGCTGTGCATGGGATTCTTCCGTCCTAAGTGCAGGACTCTGCACTTGTCCTTGTTGAACCTCATCAGGTTTCTTTTGGCCCAATCCTCTAATTTGTCTAGGTCCCTCTGTATCCGATCCCTACCCTCTAGTGTATCTACCACGCCTCCTAGTTTATTGTCATCGGCAAACTTGCTGAGAGTGCAGTCCACACCATCCTCCAGATCATTAATAAAGATATTAAACAAAACCGGCCCCAGGACCGACCCTTGGGGCACTCCGCTTGAAACTGGCTGCCAACTAGACATGGAGCCATTGATCACTACCCGTTGAGCCCGACGATCTAGCCAGCTTTCTATCCACCTTACAGTCCATTCATCCAGCCCATACTTCTTTAACTTGGCAGCAAGAATACTGTGGGAGACCGTATCAAAAGCTTTGCTAAAGTCAAGGAATAACACATCCACTGCTTTCATCCACAGAGCCAGTTATCTCATCATAGAAGGCAATTAGGTTAGTCAGGCACGACTTCCCCTTGGTGAATCCATGCTGACTGTTCCTGATCACTTTCCTCTCCTCTAAGTGTTTCATAATTGATTCCTTGAGGACCTGCTCCATGATTTTTCCAGGGACTGAGGTGAGGCTGACTGGCCTGTAGTTCCCCGGATCCTCCTTCTTCCCTTTTTTAAAGATGGGCACTACATTAGCCTTTTTCCAGTCATCCAGGACCTCCCCTGATTGCCATGAGTTTTCAAAAATAATGGCTAATGGCTCTGCAATCTCATCCGCCAACTCCTTTAGCACCCTCGGATGCAGTGCATCCAGCCCCATGGACTTGTGCACGTCCAGTTTTTCTAAATAGTCCCGAACCACTTCTTTCTCCACCGAGGGCTGGTCACCTTCTCCCCATATTGTGCTGCCCAGTGCAGCAGTCTGGGAGCTGACCCTGTTTGTGAAGACAGAGGCAAAAAAATCATTGAGTACATTAGCTTTTTCCACATCCTCAGTCACTAGGTTGCCTCCCTCATTCAGTAAGGGTCCCACACTTTCCTTGACTTTCTTCTTGTTGCTAACATACCTGAAGAAACCCTTCTTGTTACTCTTAACATCTCTTGCTAGCTGCAACTCCAAGTGCGATTTGGCCTTCCTGATTTCACTCCTGCATGCCTGAGCAATATTTTTATACTCCTCCCTGGTCATTTGTCCAATCTTCCACTTCTTGTAAGCTTCTTTTTTGCATTTAAGATCAGCAAGGATTTCACTGTTTAGCCAAGCTGGTCGCCTGCCATATTTACTATTCTTTCTACACATCGGGATGGTTTGTTCCTGCAACCTCAATAAGGATTCTTTAAAATACAGCCAGTTCTCCTGGACCCCTTTGCCCTTCATGTTATTCTCCCAGGGGATCCTGCCCATCTGTTCCCTGAGGGAGTCAAAGTCTGCTTTTCTGAAGTCCAGGGTCCGTATTCTGCTGCTCTCCTTTCCTTCCTTGTGTCAGGATCCTGAACTCGACCATCTCATGGTCACTGCCTCCCAGGTTCCCATCCACTTTTGCTTCCCCTACTAATTCTTCCCTGTTTGTGAGCAGCAGGTCAAGAAAAGCTCTGCCCCTAGTTGGTTCCTCCAGCACTTGCACCAGGAAATTGTCCCCTACACTTTCCAAAAACTTCCTGGATTGTCTGTGCACCGCTGTATTGCTCTCCCAGCAGATATCAGGGTGATTAAAGTCTCCCATGAGAACCAGGGCCTGCGATCTAGCAACTTCTGCTAGTTGCCAGAAGAAAGCCTCGTCCACCTCATCCCCCTGGTCTGGTGGTCTATAGCAGACTCCGACCACGACATCACCCTTGTTGCTCACACTTCTCAACTTTATCCAGAGACACTCAGGTTTTTCTGCAGTTTCATACCGGAGCTCTGAGCAGTCATACTCCTCTCTCACATACAACGCAACTCCCCCACCTTTTCTGCCCTGCCTGTCCTTCCTGAACAGTTTATATCCATCCATGATAGTACTCCAGTCATGTGAGTTATCCCACCAAGTCTCTCTTATTCCAATCGCATCATAGTTCCCTGACTGTGCCAGGACTTCCAGTTCTCCCTGCTTGTTTCCCAGGCTTCTTGCATTGTGTATAGGCACTTAAGATAACTCATTGATCGTCCCTCTTTCTCAGTATGAGACAGGAGTCCTCCACTCTTGCGCTCTCCTGCTCGTGCTTCCTCCCAGGATCCCATTTCCCCACTTACCTCAGGGCTTTGGTCTCCTTCCCCCGGTGAACCTAGTTTAAAGCCCTCCTCACTAGGTTAGCCAGCCTGCTGGCGAAGATGCTCTTCCCTCTCTTCGTTAGGTGGAGCCCGTCCCTGCCCAGCACTTCTCCTTCTTGGAACACCATCCCATGGTCGAAGAATCCAAAGCCTTCTCTCCGACACCACCTGCGTAGCCATTCGTTGACTTCCACGATTCGACGGTCTCTAACCAGGCCTTTTCCTTGCACAGGGAGGATGGACGAGAACACCACTTGCGCCTCAAACTCCTTTATCCTTCTTCCCAGAGCCACGTAGTCTGCAGTGATCCGCTCAAGGTCATTCTTGGCAGTATCATTGGTGCCCACGTGGAGAAGCAGGAAGGGGTAGCGATCTGAGGGCTTGATGAGTCTCGGCAGTCTCTCCGTCACATCGTGTATCCTGGCTCCTGGCAAGCAGCAGACCTCTCGGTTTTCCCGGTCGGGGCGGCAGACAGATGACTCAGTCCCCCTGAGGAGGGAGTCCCCGACCACCACCACCCTCCTCCTCCTCTTGGGAGTGGTGGTCGTGGAACCCCCATCCCTAGGACAGTGCATCTTTTGCCTTCCAATCCTGGCCACAGGAGATCCTTGAGGCTTTTTCTATGAGACGATATATAATTACCAATTCAGTGTCATCCCCTCCCACCCCCCGACCTATCATTAGCTCAGAGAATATTTACCAAGTGCTTGGCAGTAGCAGCTGCATACCTATGCAAAAGAGACGACCACGGGTATCCTTACCTGGATGCCTGGTTAGTCCCAGGTCATTCTAGTCATCACATGTAGGTTGCTGTCCATCAAACCCTGTGTTTGTTCAGTGCCCTAGGCCTGAAATTGAACAAAGAAAAGTTGACATTCGTGCCTGTGCAGAGGACAGAGTTAATCGGTGCAATCCTGGATTTGACCTTCGCCAGGGCTGCTTTGCCTTGATGACTTGTCTCATGCTGTTAGGGCTGGACCTCAGAGCTTCGCAGGAATATCTCATGCCAGTCTATGAGCCCCAGATTCATCATCTAGACAAGCTCGTGTGCATCCCAGACAGGGTGCTGTTGTTTTTGACCTGACGGAAGAGCCAAGACAACCTGTACAGGGGCGTCGTCGTCTTTCCTGACCATGACTTTGGTATCGGACACGTCAACCATGGGCGGTGGGGTGCACATCTTGATGACCTTCAGTCTTAAGGTTTGTGGATTGCCCACGAGGCCAGATTAAAGATAAACGTTCTTGAACTGCTCACGTTATTCCAGGCATATCAGTACTTTGTACCGCACATTCAGGGCAAGACAGTCCAGGTACTTAAAAAAACACTGTAGTGATATTGGTATGTGAACAAGCAGGGAAGAGCCAGAACAGACAGCCTCCGCCAGGACACAGTCAAGCTGTAGAACTTGCATATTCGGAGATCAGTCACTCTCAGAACATCACACCTGCAGGGGGTTTAGAGTGGCCTGGTGGGATCCTCTGAACCAGTGGTTCTCAAGCAGGGGTACACATACCCCTGGGAGTATGCAGAGGTCTTCCAGAGGCTACATCAATTCATCTAGATATTTGCCTAATTTTACGACAGGCTACATAAAAAGCACAAGCAAAGTGAGTACAAACTAAAATTTCATACAGACAATGACTTGTTTATACTGCTCTATATACTATACACTGAAGTATAAGTACAATATTTATATTCCAATTGATTTATTTTATAATTATATGGTAAAAATGAGAAAGTAAGCACTTTTTCAGTAATAGTGTGCTGTGACACTCTTGTATTTGTATGACTGATTTTGTAAGCAAGTTTTTAAGTGAGGTGAAACTTGGGGGTATGCAAGACAAATAGACTCATGAAAGGGGCCCAGTAGTCTGGAAAGGTTGAGAGCCACTGCTCTGAACAGATGCTTCAGTTTGGATGAATAGTCCCTCAATGGTTCTAGCCTGGGTGTTTCATGTAGGGCAGGGGTCCCCAACGCGGGACCTAAGTGCGCCCACGTACTGGCTGGCAGATGAGCATCTGCCAAAATGCCGCCGAGAAGCAGTGTCATCCAGAAGATCGGCGGCATTTCGGCGGCGACGCCTATTGACGTTGCCGCTTGTCGGCGGCATTTTGGCAGATGCTCGTCCGCCACCACAGTCCTCCGTGGCTCGTCGCCTGGCACCCGCCAGACGAAAAGGGTTGGGGACCACTGATGTAGGGGATGTTCCGTCCCTGGGCCTGTTTATGGTTTGACAGAACAGGAAGTGTCCCCTGTTCTGCTCCTGAGTGAGTCAGAGCACAGGATTGATATCAGACATTTTTCTGTTTTGGTAGCATAGAGCTCTCCTCTACATGCATCTGCCAGTACCCCTGATTCCCAGGATTATTCTCAAGCTCAAGCAAGATCAGGGTAGAATGATCCTTATTGCTCCAGCCTGGCTGAGACAGATGTGGTATTCAGACCTCTGCAAACAGTCCACTTGAGAATCTCTGCCATTACCAGTAACCAGAGACCTCCTGACATAAAGCCACACCCACAAGTGCTGAACTTCATGGCATGGTTCCTTTGTGGCTGATATACAAGAGGCACGTTGTTCAGCGGCAGTCCGTAATGTGCTCCTTAATAGCAGGAGACACCTTTCCCAGGAGCTGCTTACATGAGTAAGTGGAAATGTTTTTCCGTTTGGTCAGTCTCCCATAATGTGTTCTCAATTTGGGATAATATTCAGATGATCCTGGATTATCTGTTTTACCTCAAGAGTCAGGTCTAGCCGTTAGCTGTATCAGGTATGTGATGGTGGCCATCTCAGTGTTTCACCCTCCAATTGAAAGTAAGTCTTCTTTTTACACACACTATCACTTTCAGGTTCCTAATAGGTCTGGACAGATTATTTCCACCTGGCAGAGACCCAGTGCCTCCCTGGGATTTGAATCTCATGTTGTGTGCACTTTTGGACCCTTTTTTTTGATCTGTTAGCACTGTGCTTATTTTTACACTTGTCAGCAAAGGTAGCCTTCTTGGTGGCCATCACCTCCACCAGGAGTGTAGGTGAACTGAATGCATTGGTCAAGGATCCACTGTACACTGTTTTCTACAAGGACAATGTACAGCTGCGACCTCACCCCAAGTTTCTTTCACAAGGGGTTTCTGATTTCCATCTGAATCAGTCTATTTCCCTGCTATTTTTCTTCCTGTAAACCCATATGCATAGTGATGAGCAATGACTCCACACCCTAGACATTTGTCGAGCTTTGGCTTTTTACCTCAATAGGACAAAGTCCTTTAGGGTTTCTTCCCAGCTCTTTGTCTTGTATGTGTAATGTATGAGGTCTCAGCCAGTCGCTACTCAGAGGCTCTAGAAATGGATCACAATCTGCATTACAGAATGTTATGCTGCCAAAGGAGTGACATCACCTCCTAAACTCATGACATGCTTGCCCAAAGCACATTCGATCTGAGTAGTGTTAGTTGCATGTGTCCCAATTATGGACATCGGCAGGACAGAGACATGGTCGTCCATTCATACTCTTACCAGACTTTATGAGCTGTCTGCAATCAAAGGAAGATGCAAACATAGACAAGGCGATCCTACCGTCCCTCTTCTGATGAGACTCTGAGTCCCAGCAGTAATTGATTGGGACATTACAGTGTAATGGGCATATATAAACACGTAAAGAAAGAAAAATGGTTACTTACTTTTTGTAAACGTTGTTTTTTGAGTTGTGTTGTATATACCATTACCCAACCCATCCTCCTTCCCCAGTGCATCGGTGTCTATCATCGGTTTCCAATGCAAAAGAACTGAGGGTGGGGGTGGGGCGACTCCTGTGCCATCTTCATGGAGCACTAGGAGCTCATCAATGCGAAGGGCCGCCCTGACAGGTACCACTAGGGAAAACTCTCTAGTGCACAACTCGCATGCATGCACACCTACAGTGTAATGGACATATGCAGTACACCTTGATGAACAGTTACAAAAAGGTACCTAACCATTTTTTTCTTACCGTTGGCCTTAAGAGGCCATCTCTAGGGCTGACAGGGATGTTCAGGCCTTGGCTTCACCAGTGAGACTGCGAAGATGGTCACCAGATAGTACTGATAGGATTGGTTTATTTTTGTGTGTAATGTAGACATTTACAAACTGTAAACTGCACTGAGGCCCCCAAAGTCATTTCACTCAGGCCATCAAATGGTAATGACTTGCAGTCACTACCAACTGAGAGAAAGCTCAACAGACAGTCTAGTGTTGGAAAGCTCTATGTCCCATTACCAGTCCCCTGAGCCATCCAGTCACCCTGTGTGCTGTGAAATCTGTCATGGCACCAGATGTTTCTGTGAGTTTTCTCCATCATAAACCCCTTTTATAACTCAGCTTGTGGCAATTTACTCCAAGTTAGTTGGAAAAACCACACTACGTTTGTTTCCTCTAAGTAATGGGTACAGTTTAAGTACTTTTTGAAGATCTCATTAGTGTTTTCAAATTTCAGTCTAATTACTTGACAGTATAATAACAAAGACTTGATGCGCTGTAACTGGATTCTCTTAAATAATATAAAAAATATTGTAAGTGCTTACGAGCTTGGATTTCTTCCCATGTTCCTCTCTGGGATTTTTAATTGCAGTGATTGTGTAGTTGTGTTTGACTTAATTGTCATCAGCAGCTACTGGATAAAGTCCCCTGTGTAAGTGCTGTGTATTCATTGCACCTCAGTGGCATCTAGAGATGTGTGAATAAATTTAACAAATGTCACTTTCTTTGTGTGTTTAATGAATATATAAATGCTTTCAAATGGCCTCTTCCCTAGACTGTAACTATATATTTCTCTTTTAATGGCAGATGTGCTGATAATACATGGAAAAGCTGTAATTTAGATAATAATTGGTTTATAGTGTACTTGCCGCCTTTCCTGCAGCTGGATGAGAGATGCCCATTTTAAATAACCCCAGGTTAAGTAAGTAATAAGTAACGCATGACCAGGTGTGTGCTTATGGGATATCTATATGCCTGGGGTGAGTTACCAGTCATGTGGAATAAGAACTAATGCTTTTTTACCCAATAGTGAGGTGGGAGAATTTTTTCATTATCTGAATTCTTAAAGTGAGTTATTAATTAAAAATATATTGTTAAAAAATTATGTATGTAAAGCCAGTAACTACACCAAGGTTAAGCAAGGTTTAAAATAACATGGTGCAGAGCAAATTGTATCGCCTAGTTTGTATGACTTGTGTAGAAGGAAGGAAGCTATTACAATTTTAGTTTATTTTAATTAGCTATTACAGTCTAATACACTGAAAAATGGACCTTCCTTTGTACACCCATAGATATTTGATGATTAATTTATTTGGGCCATATATGGCTAATGCGTTTCTCATTATCTGGCAGTTATCTGGTGGAGTCACAAAATAAATAATAATGCTTTGACTGAACATAGTGTTTTCATCCATAGATCTCAAAGCACTTTACAAAGGTGAGTGAGCATTATTATGTCCATGTTACATGTAGGAAAACTGAGGCACCAAAGTGACTTACTGGCAGCCATGCAGCAAAGCAAGTGTCCGAGCCAAGAACAGAACTCAGATGCTATGATTTCCCAGCTTGGTGCTCTCTTGTTGGTCACCTGTTACTCTCTCCTGTTTTTTGATCCTACCTTGCACTTACGTAGCACTTGCTAACTTCCAGACATTAGTTACATACAGTGGGGTTTCAGAAACTTATTCATAGGTGATTAAAATTGAGTTTATAATAGGAAGTGTCTTGAAAGCCTAACTGGTAGACATTTCAATGACTTTGTAATACTAGTGAACTCTCTGTTTCTGAATTTTTTTGAAATTTAGACGTTTAAAAATAAAATTCCAATGTTCCCAATTTCAAATATATGTCCCAGTCCATTCAGAGAATCAGGATTTACATGCAATAAGAAAACTTTCTAATGGTGAGATCTGTTAGTATGCTGGGAAAAATCCCTTTCTTAGACATTTAAAACTAAACTTGTTGTACTAAGCATTATCAAATATACTATAAGAAACAATCTTATGTTGGCAGAGGAATGGACTAAAACAGGTCTTTTCTATGTCTGACTTTCAGTGATTAAATTAACTTATTACTAGAGAATTGTGCTATATAATTTTAAAAAGAAATCAGCAATGACTTGCTGGATTGTCCCCCTCTTATTAACACTCAAGTATTTCTAAATGTGCCCTTTAACTTAGTATCTAGGTGCAATCATGTTTCTTGCCACTTTTGGCTTTCTAATTCGCTCTTTGGAACATGAGGGTCTATTAGTGTTAATACAGCTATTACCTGTGCACACACAGAGGAGCGATGCATTGTAAAGATACATTTCCAAACAAACATCTGACAATTCCGGTTGTGTTAACATACATCTGTTAGTACTAATTGACTGCAATGGTGTGTTGGGTATTCCAAAAGTCAAAAACTTGCAAGCCTTTCCTGACTTTGTAAGCTCCCCAGGTGAGCTGAATAAAGTCAAATGTTTACTTAGAGTTGTGATAAGGGGAGACACTGTGACGGAATACCCAATGGCATTGGTCTCACAAACACAGATGTCAGGCTGTAATTATTAGTTTCAGTGGAGCGATCAGTTTAATATTATACTAAACAAACTAGATGAAGCACTTGTCATTGGCATTATACTACGTCTCCGATTATATATTGTCTTATTACTATTTTTTTCTCTTAGAGGCTGTTTGGAATATAAAATATTGGGGTAAGGATAAAAGGAAAGGATGGTTTTTATTGAGATTATTTATAGCATCCTTTTTTCAGCAGCTCTCTGTGGAGCAGGGACCTTGTCTGGCTTTGTGGTTTTGTTAAGTGCCATATATTCTCTCTCACTAGTAATCATCAGTCACTCAATCCTCTTTCAGCACCTGAATTTTTCTAAGTGGAATTATTATAACAAGTACAGTGTCCTGACCAGTTCAGTCAACCGATATTCTATCCTCCTATCAGCAGATGGAAATGGGGGTGGGGTGGGAAGTGGGAAAAAACTTGGGACATCAGAGACACTATAAATAATGCTGTACCAGCTGAGCATCCTAGTTCTGTCTTGTCTCCCACCAGATGGGAAGAATTTTTGGTCGGCTAAGCTATTTTAATGTTTGGTTTGTTTCCCCAGCTACCTTGCTGTTAAACAAACCGCTTGGGAACACATAGAATTTCCATAAAAACACTTGTAAGTTGATCTAAGTAATATACATATGTTATGTATCAAATGTTCTGGCTTGATGAACTATTCCACCATTCTTTGCTCCTCCTACATCCCTCATGACAGAGAGGCTTTTTGTCCTACAGTGGTGATTGACAGACAGAAGGACCATTAGAGAAGCTGAAAGTGTCTGTCCCTAAATGTCTCTCTAATGGTTACATTCCAGAATAGTTTCACTTCTGTTTTGCCTGCAGAACACAAGTCATCTCTCTTAATTTGTCAGAGGACAACAGGTTTGGAAGTCAAGTGTCTGAGAACAATGAAATAAAGCCATGTGGGGGCTCTTAGTAGGTGGGGTGGGTGCTATGATTTTTATCCACTGTTGTAAGCTGGAATGCACCTTTATGTGACAATTACACCTACACAGTTTCAAATGCAACCAGCCGACAATGGAAGAAAGAGGAGAATAAACACTCTGTACCTCCATCTTGCTGAATAGAGGCCACAGGACTGATCTGTGCAGAGTTGGTGAATTTAAGGAAGGAGGAAAATACAGGCTTTCCTCCTCAAGCTGTCAAAGGACAGAGGCCCTACTTAGCAAGGACATGATCACCGCTTCTTGTCTCTGAACCTAGCCCTTCCGTGGTGCTGCTTTTCCACTGTGGAAATCTCAGAGGAGTCTTCCCTCACAAACCTTAATGCTGAGGATATGGATTCAGTACTAAAAATGATGTTAAAGACTCTGGACTTCAGACACTGTGCAGAGTATAGAAAGGATTTACTCATGTAGTGTAGGGAGACTGCTCATTTCCTGTCCTAAAAAGCTTTAAAAAAAAAAAGGACAGAAATGCCATCTGAGCTGCACCACACATGCAGAATATCTGGTTTACTGGCACCTTTGTAGTCCTTTCCGCCTGTGCAAAGTGACTGTAGAACGGAATCACACAGATCTGGTAGGGTTCCATGCTCACATTGCATTGGTGGAAATGACTGCACATGGTTAATTGGGCCCCCAGCTTCATGGCTTACCCTGTATGCCATACTGAGAGATTAATGGGATTTACGGGGCACAGTACTTTCAGAGATCTACTGCCACTATGGCAGGCTCCAATTATTTAATTTTATTTCTTGCCAGCATTTAACAAGGTAAAATAATGTATGATTAATATAGCACCAAATGCAAGTATTTGACTTTGCAACAAATAGGAGACATGGTCCCTGCCCTGAAGAACGTACAATCTGGTTATGATCTCAGAACCGTTGCATCACTTTGACGGGGGTGTTTCTGTGCCTAATCCTGCAGATAGAAAAATTGAAGCTGAGTCTTAGAAATAGATTTGAATTCTGCCCCCTGGGTTTAAGTACTGATTTGTCAAATACTTTTAGTTCAGAGCTCATCTTAGTTTGTGTGAAACAACTAGATATGTGTGAATGGCTTTAAAGGAAAATTCTTCAGAAAACAAAGAAAAGTTTGGAAGCTTAGGCTGCAAGCTTCATTTTGAGAGGCATTCTCAGTTCATAGGGCCAAAGGAGGCCATTCTCTAGTGGCCTGACTTTTGAATCCCAAGAAAAGTCTGTAAGGAAAGAGATCTCAATTTCAGCGACTCTAATTTGGCTAAGGTGCAGTTTATGGGTCTTCAATTACTGGCAAAGGTTGCCTTGCTTCATCCTCCGGTGACAGCCTATTTAATATCATAAGGTCCCATTTCTCAAACTGGCTAAAAAAAATGTGGCCTCTAGGCATTACTTGTGAGCAAGGATATCCACCGAAAAGTTAGGAATTAAATCCAAAAAGGTAGCAACTTCCAAATCATATTGCAGACGGTGTCCTGTGACGTATAGGAGGTCAGACTAGATGATCTGGTGGTCCCTTCTGGCCTGAAACTTATTGACTCTAAATAATTTTTTCCTCATTGCAGTAAATGAAAGTACACTAATTTTTAGGATTATTTTTTCTGGATTGTTCTGGCATGTCACGTTAGTGTCATGAGGCCAGGGAGTTTGTGGCTTTGTGTATTGGACCATCTGTCTGCCAGTCATTCCTCTGATAATAGAAAGCCATTCAGTGTATACGGATGGAGCAAAACTGCAGAAACACTATTCATTATTCTATTATTCCTATTTGTTATTTCCGCCACTTCTCTTTGCTGGGTATGCTATCTCCTGAATTAGTCTAACCAAGTATCAACTGTGTCTGATGTACTATGGAGAATCATTATAACTAAGTAGTGCTGTGTGATTGAATTAAAGGTGGGGAAAGAAGATTGAAACCTTTTTCCATTTTAATATGAAGCTGATGCAAATGGCAGAAGATAAGCAAATTGTAATACATTTTGATGAAAATGTGTGGAGTTGGAATGATAGGGTTTGATTGTCTATATTGGAAGTTAATGATGCAGTTGTGGTGAAGCAGTATGGAGGGATGAAGACAGTGGATATAATATTGGTGAAATTAAGCTGGCTAATTTCAGTCCTTGATGCAAGACTGCATTATTTTGAGCCAGGAGTGCAGATTATTACACGGTTACATAATGGGTTTAACCCTCTAGATGATTTCTGATTGTGCCAAAAGACACCAAGCAAAAGAAGGAAAAACTTCAGCTTTATTGTTTTTTTCCTTCATTCCCATGAATATAAAAATTCTTCATCAGAAAGTAGCCATGTCCAGTGAGTTCAGTGTAATGCAGATGGCAAGTCTCATGTCTTATGAAAGTGCTTTGGGATCTCTAATGGTCCCATAAAATAGATATAATTTGTATATTTCATCTGAAATATTTACATAGAAAGTTTCCATAAAGTTTACTCTAAGTTTGATTTTAAGCTGGCCCTCAGTATGGTTTAGTTTCTTAGTTTCTGCAGGTCCAGTTTTGTACCTGCTTTTTATGTCTGTGCGTGAGTGTGTGCACACATACGCAAGTGCTACCAATTAATTGGAGACAAAAATATTGATGCATTCTGAAACCCCAAGGAAGTCAATGGAAAGAATCCCATTTTCTCTCTTTGGCTTTGGACCCTTAGACAGCTAGGTACCATATTCTGAACATATCAGGTATGTCAACATGGACTGAAAGGATTTGCACCTACATTTAATTGCTGGCATAATTTGAACCTCTAGACCAGGAGTGGCCAAACTTGCTGACCTTCCGAGCTGTATATGACAGTCTTCAGAAGTTTGAGAGACGGGGCGCACCTGCCAAGACTCAGGGCTTCAGCCCTTTGGAGAGGGGGGTCTAGGGGCTTCAGCCCCATGGTAGGTGGTTTAGGGCTTCAGCGGGGCATGCTTGCTGAAGTCCCAAGCCCTGGCAGGCGTGCCCAGCAGTGCTGAATCCCTGAGCTCTCTCTCCCCCCCCCCCCCAAGTTGGTATGCGGAGAATGGGGAAGGGGAGTGTGGGAGGGTTCGCGAACCACACTTTAACTGTAAAAGAGACGCATGTGGCTCACAAGCCATGGTTTGGCCTCCCCTGCTGTAGATGAATGGATTTGAAACTGGGCCATAATATCTAGCACAATGGTCCCCAAACTTTTAATGTCGCACCCCCCCCTTATCCCTGTCCGCGCCTCCCCCTCCAGGAGCCATGGTCGGGAGCCGTGGCCGGGGCCCGGGAGCCAACGCCATGGCCGGGAGCTGGGAGCTGACGCTCTGGCCAAGGCCGTGGCCGGAGCCCGGGAGCAGGTCTGGGCTGGGAGCAGGGCTGGGAGTAGGGCCGCTGCCAGGTCATGGTCGGGGCCAGCAGCCGGATGCGGGGCCGAGGCAGAGCTCTGGGCAGAGTGGGGCTGGTTGACGCTCCCTCCGTGTCCCTGCGGGAGCTGGCCAAGGCCCCGCCACACTCTCCCGAACGTTCCTTCGTGCTCCCCTTGGGGGGTACATCCCACAGTTTGGGGACCACTGATCTAGTGTGTAACATGACATTATATTGGTAGAACTATTTGCATTTTTTATGCCAGTGATACCCAGAAAGGAAGCTGGAAGTGCTCTGTTACACTTTTCTAACACCATTATTTTGCAATTATGCCGTCAGTGACACTGGCACAACCCAGTGGAGGAAGAAATCTATCCTCCGATTTGCACAGGTGTAACTGATCGGAAATTAGCAAAGAATTCGTTTGATGCCAAGAGGGAATAGAATCCAGCTCATTCTCTCTTACTTGTATTGGCTCTGAAAGGCCAACAGGAGTCAAAAATGGTAAACACTTTTCTGTATGCCTGCGTGACAACAATAAGAATCCACACAAGGAGGGGACCTTTGGGTAAATGGTGTATTTTTACGTAGTCATATTTCACAGTGGGGATCCCACTTTAAAATATTTTTTTCCATTTGGTTTGCATCAGCCAGTCACATGCAGGGGAACTGCATTGGATTAGAAAGTCACCTTTTTCTTCGGAGACATTGGCAAATAGGAAGTCCTATTCTTATCAGCTTGAATTTGTACGTTGTTAACTATTGAGAAAAGCGAATCCATAATTGATACTTCTCATTAGTGTGGTGTAGCTGTTTTAACCTTACGTAACAGAAAACCTAACTACATTGTATTTACAGATCTTTATGCTGTAAGGTGTGTGTGTGTGTGTGTGTGTGTGTGTGTGTGTGTGTGTGTGTGTGTGTGTGTGTGTTTCAGTGGGATCTGGGTTGAGTTTTCCCCCTTAGCTATGGGTCTGGCACATCTTGATTTCTGAATGTTCTTGACTGCAGCTTCTCCTGTGGTCCTAGACAGATAATTTAATGGCATGATATTCAAATACAATATTAATTTCTTTATTTTCCAAAGACCGATACAGGCATGTTATGAACATAACATATGTCAAGGCTATTCCTTTTGCTGTGCAAGTCCATTTGCCGTGAATAAAATGTAAGGGTATTATAATGAATCCAATCTTACTATTTTTATTGGGTGGAGACCATTTCCTTACTAATAACTGATAGCTTACCACCTGAGCATACTTGGGCCTCATTTGGATAGGACTATAATCTTTATATACATGAATAATAATAACGCTTTGAACAAATGAAAAAAGGGATAACACTGAATGGAGGAAGAAAACATTAATTCTAGGCCATATAAAGACATGTTTTTCCTAACACAATTGAATGTATGAAATAAGCAGCTGGGAAGAATCTCTTACAACACAATTAGAGTGCCATACATAATGAGTTTTTTTAAATAATGGTTGATTGTTAAGACTGCTTTTAAGAAAGAGAAAAGCTACCTCTACTAACACCAAGAAAGGCTTTTTGGTACCAAGGATTTAAAATCCCAGCCTAGAAGTTTCTCCTTTAACTAAATCTAGAGTTTTACTTTCTCTTTGCTGATGCCAAGAGCAGAAAATGCCTTTTTAATGAAGGCCGTTATGTAAAATTGCTTTTGAAAAAGTAAGACCTCTCTCTGGTGTTTAATTTACTTCCTAATGTTTAGATTCACCTAATGCCAACAAGTAACTGTGCTGAAGCTGCATGCTGCCATTATCACTGCTTAACCTTTGTTAACTCCTTGGCGATGTGGCTTGTGCCATTGCCAACTTTGGGGTGCCAGCCAGGAGAGTTGGTCTCTTGAGGTCAGTCAGTCAGAGCAGATGGACAAACAAAGGAAAAATATTAAGCATAAAAGCAGATAAAACAAATCCCTTAGCTAAAGAAAATAAATGAATTTTAAAAGGACATAATAACATAGGACAAAATTTGTCTTTTAAAAAAATATTTGTAATCTCATGGAGGATGTTTTCTGGATTAATTTTTTTTTTATCATGTACTCCCTGGTGGAGAGACTTTTGTGAGGCCTACAGAAAAACAGTACTTAGCTCTTATGCTGCCTTTGCTAGCTGCACATCAGCTAATTAGCATACAGTTTTCCCCGTAAATTTTGCATGCTCCTGCTCTTGGTGCCTGAAAAAGAAACAAACAAAATGGAGCTATTGATAATAGCTGCATTTGAAACCATGGTGGCGGGGGGGGGGGGGGGAATATATTTTTTCCAAAAGAAAAAAGAGCAAACGCCATTAAGAAATAAAATTGATCTTCAAGCATCTAATAGTTTATCAGTTGGTGTCAAAAATTTTCAAGACTTCAGGTTAAATTTTCAAAAGTGATTCAGGAGCTCATTAGAGACACAAGGTGGGTGAGGTAATATCTTTTATTGGACAAATTTTTGAGTTTACGTAGAGCTGTGTGACTAAGGGCTTGTCTACATGGGAACATCCAGGGAAATTAATCTGAATTAACGAAAGGTGTGAATTTGAAGTGGATTAGTTAAACGGTATTAAACCCCTGTGTGAACACCCTCAATCAGAATTAAAGTGACCTTAATTTGGTTTAGCTTAATTCATTTCCAAAGTATATTAAATAAACTGAATTAAGGTCACTTTAATTCTGAATAACACGTCCGCACAGGGATTTAATTTGTTTTAGCTAATCCGCTTCAAATTCACACTTCAGTTAATTTGGATTAATTTTCCTGGATGTCCCCACGTAGGCCAACGCTTAGTCTCCTAAGTGTCTGTCACTTTTTAAAATGGGACATAGGCTGCTAAGAGTTTATCTGCACTGCCCCACTGTTCAGATTATGGGGATGTGAATAGCCGTGCATACCAAAGTGCTCCACTGCAACTCCCCTTTGTGGATGCGATGGGCACAAACTAAAAAGTTCCTAATTTATATTAATGTAGCCCTCTTCAAACAACACTACATTAATGTGAACTGGGAACCCTTTACTTTGAGCCGGCAGTGTACACACGTGGGAGTTACAGAGTAGCACTTAGGTGCACGCTGCTATTCACAACCCTGCAGTCGAAAATGTGTACCTCGTGTCACTTCGGTGCTGTAGAAAACTTTACCCTTCAGCCCCAAATGGCAGAAATCTCACTAGACCAGATGTTTTTTGTGACATTTGTGTTATCGATAGAGGTTACAAAGGGGGCACAGATGCTTGGGTACCTCAGTTCTGTATGCAGTACAGAAGCCTAGGTGCGTGAACTGAATGGAAAAGAGGGAAGATCTGATGTGGAACCAGAATAACTGCGGGAAGTTCAGTTTGGAGATTCACATCCTGCCTCTGAAATTCAAAGGGGTCTGGGATTGAGTTTTTGGTTTTAACCCATCTCTCTGCGATAAGGGGTTTGATGTTCAAAGACTCAAGTGGGAGTAAGGTGTTCTCAGCTCCCACTTATTTCAGTGGGAGTTGGGCACTGAACTGTCCTTTGTCCCTTTTGGAACATCCCCCCCTAAATGCTTACACTGCCATGTGCAAAGGATGGCAGTGGAGACTGCAGAACGGAGCCGAGAGTTTAAAGAGGGGTAAAAATAAAAGCGGAGAGTGAATTGTCTTTCAGCCGAGTTTCTGATGAATGCCAGTTTATTTAAATAGATGAGGATACAGGGTTTACTCAGGGAGACAGGACCAAGCTGTAGGAGATACTGAGGGATGTTTAATTTGCAGGAGAGGTATACTTTGCAGCATTGTGCTGGCTTTGCTATAGTTCTGGTTGAAGAGGCACTGTCATTACAAGCTCCTATTTTCAAGAGTTTATAACTTTAAAAAATTGTCCTCGTGGAATGAAACTGTTCATGCTTCTTAGCTCATAGATAAATTTGGTTGTTAAAAGTTTGCTTGAATTCCTTTCAGCTGCTTTTGAGCTAACTGAGTGGGGTTGGACAATGGTGCTTTTCACAGCATAGGAAATGTGTCAGGATTTGTGTGGATGGGGTTGGGAAGTGGGTGGATATTTTAGGTTACTTTAAGCCCTATTTTAGAAATTTCTTTACTAACCAGACAGACTTTTCCCCTTAGTGAGATGCCTTGGACCCTGTCGAGACAAATTTGGTCTTGAAAGCCTGAGTCGTGTTTTTGAAAGTCATTTGCAGCACAAGTGCTGGACGTGGTGTACTAGCAAACGTTTAACATAGCAAGCTGTGGAACTCCATATGTATGCCTGGGCATGACTCTGTCTGGAGCTCTTCGCAGCTGGATTTGTTTCAGTCATTATATAGTTATGATCTGATCCTGCTCCCTCTGAAGTCAGTGACAAAGCTACAGGAGTGGAGGATCAGATGCTTAACTTCCAAGTGTAAGATGGGGTACCCCCGGCATCAGGGGTGCCAGGAGGGGACTTGAGCAAAGGGAGTGCAGGAGAAGTGGGCAAGAGCTCCACTAGTTGCCAACCCAGCTTCCCAAGAATGCTATTATCAGAGTTCCCTCTGTCCTCTCTCCAGTACATAGTGCCTCTCAGCGAACCCTTTCTACCTGCAATATACTGCTCACTGTACCACCAGTTCAGCCTGGTAGCCCCATATCTATTTTGGAAGTAAGGTTGCTTTTCAGATACCCCTTTTCATTGGATGTTCTCTCCCCTTCCCGTCACCAATTAAGGCAGCGGGCACCACCAGAATTGATGCTAACAGGCAGCCGGGCAGTTACTGTTGTGGCTAGCCCCCCTGCTGATCACCTAGGGCCTTAGTCTACTGGGATTGTTAAGCAGAATGCCGCATTGAAATCAGATGGGGGTTCTCCTGAAAAAAACGATGGCATAATATGTCTCATAGCTAGCAGCTCCCAGTAGGGTCAGGGCATCTCTTTAGACAAATGGGGCCCTTAGGAGCCCCCAAATGACATAAATTTACATTTTACTTTTTAAAAAAATAGACCAGGACTGACACGTTGCTCCCCAATGGCAAAGTGGGTCTTTCAGTTGTCTTTTAAAGTCTCAACAATAATGTCAAATTAATACAAGTTTATAGATGATGCACAGAGAATGTGTTTTTACTTCTAAGTTTCTGTCACGACGTTCACCAAGAAGTAGCGTAGACAGATGCCGGAACACAGAGATTAGGTTTTCAAGTTGAGGAAGGAGGAAAAAAAAGGCAGAAATCAGGATTGCCCAGAATCAGAAATCAGGGGATCAGGAAATTGAGACAGCTGGAGACATCAAGGTCAGCTGGTATCCATCCTAAATTTCTGAAGGACGTGGCCCAGGACGTGAAAAGAACCTTGAACAGATTGATTCAAAACTTTGCTAGAGCTAACGAATGTTAATGAGGGCATTAGGGAATATCCAGTAAAGTACAGATTTACAAACTGGGCATAAGCAGTAGAGTAGATGATGCTTTGCAGGAAATAATGAACAGCGACAGAATAGGGGAACACCCAGAAGTTGTCTATAGTGATGCCTCTTTGAATGTTATAGTTAAGAAATCCTCAGCATTTCCATGATTTGTTTTCTAGTTTATACACATGCTTATTCAGTTTAGTATGTCCAAGTTTTTCTTTCTGATCGCCTGTCATGACTTCTAAGAAAAAAAAAGACTTCAAATATATTAATTAACTAAATAAGCATGCCTTAACAATGATGAAAAATATTTCCACTGACCCACTCCATCCTTTCAGCTACACCCTCAGCAGAATCTGAATGAATACCTAAGCCTTGCAACATGTCTTGATGTTCAACAAATCTCAGCTCTGGATGACCATGGGGGAGTAAACAAATTCAAATCAAAGACCCTCTGCTGTCTCACCTTCACAGAACACGAATGAGCTGAGACATTTCAGTAGATCTCTAGTACTGGATGAGAACATAGAGAGGTTGTCTCTTGGAATTGAGCACTTTATTTATTTATTTTTACTCTTAGCATGATTATAACAGGAGTTTTCAGTTATAGGCATTTAAAAAAAATTTTCATCCACATCTTTAGCGATTGCTTTTTGGAGCCATGTGTCCTTTTGGACAGCTGTCCCTCTGAAAGTGGAATTCTTCCAGCTTTCCTTCACTTTATCTAAGCTCTTAGAATATTTTTTTCTTTCTCTTATCTTGGAGAACATCTTTCATCTTTGCTTTAAGTAGTTAAAAACAAGAATGAATCAAATCATCTATCTTGGGACTTGCCCTGATTTGGGGTGTTCCTTTGGAAGTGCTAGCAACATTGCATTTTAAAGCTTCTTATCTAGCAGGGTTCCAAGTATGGACCCTCATGTGGAAATTGGAAGGCATAGATAAAGGTTCTCACCTATTAAATCTTCTTTCTCCAAAAAGAGGTCTGTCATCTCTCCACCTATTTTTTGGTTTATTTGTTTGACCAGTGACATGCTCTGTCTAAGATTTTCAAATGTGGCTAGTAATTTGTTGACTCCGTTTTTGAAACACCTAAGGATTGAAGATCAGCATTTTCTGAAAATCACACCCTCCACAAATAGGCATCTCAAAGTGGACACTCCAAAAGCTAACATGCTGAAATTCACTAGTTACTTTAAATAATGATGGCCTCTGTCTTTCAGCTTCTTTGTAAATAAAGGACCAACTATACATTCAGCAGAAAATGGGCACTAACAGAATGTGGCTGTAAGGATGATCTGTGCCATGTTATTTCAGAGATGTCCTCTGCTTTCTGAGCACAGCTGCTGTCATTAGGTTAATGTTTTCACAGATTAAATCAGCTATGGAAAATTATTTCCCTGGTGAGACCAAGCCACCTCAGCTGTTTTCCAGGTCTTTATGAAAAATCAGAGTATGAATAACAGGGATTTTTGGTTTTGGACTGGGCTAACAAATATTTCTAGATTCTAAGAGGGCTATGACCATATGTGTTTGCTTGGACTTTGCTTAATGTTTACATGTGGTCTTCTGGATACTTCTGGTCCATTTGTATTGGCAGGTTTTCTGAGGGGATTGCCATCTGGTATTTTCAGCATTGATATATGTCACCCGTCCACAGGGGTAAAGTGACTTTGCTCCTCATCTTTCTTTCTGAGATGAGTTCATTAATTAAAAAATTAACAGAGGAGGAACACAATACTTTACTACGCATACTTAGGATACCCTGGATCTGCCATTTACACTAGTGCGAGAGACAGGAAGTGCAACTCACCATCAACGAGAGAGTGAAACTGTCTCTATAGAAAGTCCTTTCAGATGCACAAAGTAAAGAAACTGGTGGGAGGGGAAGAGAGAAATAATGCTTTTCTTCTAATCTTTCATTTATAATCATCTTCACTGTTACTTGAACAGTTCCGTGATTTCGATTGGACTGTATCCTTTTAAAGGAAGAGCCTTCATCTCCTGCTTCTCTACCTATCCTGATGGGTCGTCTCACCCAGTTGATGATCTTGACAAGTTCTCAGCTGGATGATCAATGAAAATCATATTGTTTTCTCTAATATGTTGTCTTAGCACATCATGAATGCTCAAGTACATACAATGCAATGACTGGAACTTTTTCTGCCATCTTCATGGAGGTGGGCTACAGAACATTATGCAGGAAGTCCAAACATCAGAAAACGGGACATTTTGGCTTTTTTTAGTGACCAATTATATATGTGTCTCATTTGCCTTTGTAAATTCTTGATGTGAAAGGCCTGTACTCCCTTCTGTTAGCTGACACAGAAGCGCTGCAATTCTTTAATGTAATCACAAGACAGTCTCTTTAGATGTCTCTCATTCTAAGCCCATAGCTTCAGGATCATTTACAGCAGTGATTTTCAACCTTTTTTCATTTGCAGACCCATAAAAAAATTCATATGGAGGTGCGGATCCCTTTGAAAATCCTATACATAGTCTGTGGACCCCAGGGGTCCATGGACCACAGGTTGAAAACCACAGATTTACAGCAACTACATGTATAGGTTGTATAGAATTGCTATTCTGAACACCAGGGAACTCTTTCAGAGGGAAGAGGTTATGCACTCCTCCCCTAGCATTTAAATGATCAGTGGGCACACGTTTTGCATAGGAAATCCTAAATAATGCATTTCCTTACCCCCTAGTGTTCTCACACCTTAACTAGAAATCACTTCCTGGCTTGCAGCCCTACTTCTCATTTAAAGAATCATAGAATATCCGGGTTAGAAGGGACCTCAGGAGGTCATCTAGTCCAACCCCCTGCTCAAAGCAGGACCAATCCCCAACTAAATCCTCCCAGCCAAGGCTTTGTCAAGCCTGACCTTAAAAACCTTGAAGGAAGGAGATTCCACCACCTCCCTAGGTAACCCATTCCAGTGCTTCACCACCCTCCTAGTGAAAAAGTTTTTACTAATAGCCAACCTAAACCTCCCCCACTGCTATATACACAGTCACCTTTTTTGGGGGCGGGGGAAGAGGTGTGTGTAGAAATGCACAATGTCTGGTATGCTTCCTTCTGGCTCAGCTTTGAGTATTCTTCTGTACAGACTTAAAAGAATACCAAGATTTCCAGAAGTAGGCACTAATTCCATCCACCTCTCCACCCTTGAATATTTAGGGTTTCTGTCCTCTCCTCATGCTTCGTAAAGAATGTGGATGCGGGTCGCAGAGTATATCTCCGGTGTTTTGTCAAAGGAGTCTCAGGTTTTTTTTTACCTTCTCCAAGGGTTTGGTGGTTCAACACTGAATCTCTAGTTGTGAACTTTGTTTCTTACAGGCAGGCTTCCATTTTATTTTCTTGTCATTTGGAGTAACAGGTACAGAGGCATGACTCATGGTCTGTTCTGCATCAGTTCTCCTGTCAGGTAGGTTTTGTGCAGTAGAGTCAAGTATTGGAGCCTACTCAGGTATCAAAAGTTATACCACTTTCATAGTCTGTTACGTCTCAAACCAGGAGTGTTAGAAATAAGTGCTGTATGCCAATGGATACCTGGTAACAGCTTTTCATTGGCATCCAGTATTCAGTGCCTAAATGCTACAATGATGGGTGCACTAGAGATACTAAAAAAATTCATTTATTACCCTAGTGAGTCACATAAAATTGGTCCATAAATTCACATCACTCTAATTTACCATATTGACTCATTTCACCCCACATCCATTTTAGCTTGTTTTAGTAGCCGCCATCTCAAGAACCACTAGAGCTTGGAAATCAGTGATTTATACCATCTGAAAGCAGCTGGGGATTCCAGTTTTCAAATATTATAAAGCATTAACCTCTGACACTAGAGGTTTGTGATATATTAGCTGTTACAATCATGCTGGAATTGAAGAATGTAGGGGGATGGAAGGGAAGTAGGATGGTAATCAGAGTGATTGTAGTTTACAATTTAGGTGTCAACTGATTTTCAAAGGGCAAAGTTCTGTGGAATTATTGAGAGGTTTTACAAAGCTAATAGTCAATAAAAACAACGACTGAAAAAATTATTTCAGTAAGTTCCCCATAAGACCTCAAAGTTGTAGCCGACTGGCTTTGATGCTGTTGTGATGTGTGCGCGCTTGTGATGCTTCTGCATGCCTTTTATTATATCACTCCATATAGAATAGATCTGTAGAATTTGCTAGGGATGAAACTAATACAATTCTATATAATAAGGCTTTGTGAAAATTACTCTTAAAAAATCTATGGAATTTAATAGCGAATGAACTCTTCTGCAGAATTTTTAAAGTAGAATGTTGTAGAAGAATGCAAATGTAGAGAATGCAAATTTCTATTGTGGTGGAAAGGCTGGTTTATCAGGTAGGGCCCAGGACTGGGAATCCAGAGACCTGGGTTCAGTTCTTGGCTCCACCACAATCTTCCTGTGGGACCTCAGGCAAGTCACTTCATGTACGCTGTGCTTCTGTTCCCCTTTTGTGAAATGGGGATAGTACTTTCATGCCACATATGAAAATTAATTAACAATTGCGAGATGTTCAGATGCTAGTGTGCCGAGGGTCATATAAGTACCTAGATGGGGCTGGTCTACATAGCGCTACAGTCCAGACTGCGGGGGTATGATTTGTAGAGCATTCTCAAGTGTTGCACTCTTATTGCCCCATATAGACCCTGCTGGCATGAACTAAAAGGTACCTAGTTCACATTGCTGTCATCACGTTTCAAACAGTATTATGCTAATATGAACTAGTTACTTTTTAGTTCCCACCTGTAGGATCTACACGAGGCAGTTAGAGTGCATCACTTTAGAATGCACTACAAATCACACCCCCGTAGTCCGGACTGCAGCACTGTTTAGACAAGTTCATAGATAGATAGACATTATGTTCTGTGGGTTGGATTAAAAATTGTGGAGAAAGATTGTTCCTGAATTCTATAGGACTTCTCTGTAAGGGGCAGCTGCTGTGGAATCCCACTGAAGTGCAAAGCATGGAAATTGATGTCAGAGTTTAATTGGGACACTTTTTGATAAGATTGTAGTGAAGATAAAATCTTTGTATGAATGAATGAAACTGAGAGCCAGGTACAGTGTGTATAGGGGGGAAAGTGAGTTACAAATTATTACAGTATTTTGTATTTTTGTTACAATAACTGAAATATTTTCCCAAACCTTTATAATGTACTGAAGTATTCCATCTCTTAGCCAGCCTCCTAAAGACCATCTTCCTTCTTCAAGCCGTGTTCAACGGTATTTGTGACAATGCTGCACGAGTAGGCAAGGTCCTCAGAGCAAGTGGAAGGCTGGTTGGCTCCATTTTTGAAGGAACAAGTTTGTCTGAGTAGGTTCTTATATGGTACTTATCCCCGTAGAGGCCGAGTACCCAAGTTTAAAATCTGAGGTGTTGACTACCCCATACTGTTCAAACGATTCATTATAGAACCCGAAAATTATTTCATTTGTTAAAAAACAAAAACAAAAACCCACCCTGAACAAAGATGCCTTTGCTTGCTTGCTTCCATGTTATGTAAGCATATGCGTGTTTATATCTTTGTGTCTATCTAGTCTTATATTTTGAGGCCATCATTGCATCAGGGCTGCTAAGGAAGAACCTGAGAACAGCGAGCACAAGTCTAATTATTTTGTTCACTAGAGGCAATAATTGACTTGTTCAGAAGTAATGAGATCATTCAGATGTAAATTCGTTTTTGAGAGGGAATTTTAATAATGGATAGTCTAGGAAATTGTGTTGTAAATGAAATAATATTTTGTTTATAAAAGGAACAAGTAATGTGACTACAGAAGGTTAAGGCCATTTCAGCTATGTCACAGATGGAAAATAATTCTGGGAGACTGTGTTTGACTGATACATAAATAGTATGCATTCTGGGATGTTAGTGTGAGGTTTTAACAAGGGAATTATCATATGAATACAGATCTTGCATGTCCCTGAAACCGCACTAAGGGTACTTCTACACTGCAAAAGAACCCCCTAAGGCAGCGAGTCTCAGAGCCTAGGTCAACTGACTTGGGCTCACACTGCTGGGCTAAAATTAGCAGTGTAGATGTTGCCACTTGGGTTGGAGCCAGGGGAGGGTCTCCAACCTGAGCGGGAATGTCTATGATGGTATTTTTAGTCCTTTAGCGCAAGCCCGGGTTACTTGATCTAGGCTCTAAGACTAGCTGCTGTGGGATTGATTGATTGATTTTTGCAGTTTAGCCATACCCTGAGGCTAAAAGTGATAGTCTTTGGGCATGTAAAGTTTTAGGCTTTGATGCAAGTGTAACCCATTTTACTGCAGTCTGTTATGACAGTGGAAACCCCCCCCCCCCCCCCCCCCGTGGATAACACACAAGATAAATATGCAAATTTGGGCATTCATCGATGCCCATACCCTGAGTTGCTCCAGTCTGGAATAAAGACACCACTATGTAATAAAGCTGCTCAGAATAAGAAAAAATCTTTGTTTATAGAAAAACAATTTGAGGTTTAATTAAGATTCTTTATCAATCTAAAGACAACCTTATCATTACAGCAATACAGTAAATACTATGCAAACAAAAATAATAGTATCAAACATACAGATTTCATCAGTAGCAAAAGATACACAGGCCACAAATTTTATGCATTTAAAACATGCATCACTGATTTGGCACTGTCATCACCACGTCGTCCTGAGCTGAACAAACACAAGTGCCCAGTTCTTTGTATAGGCTAGTATCCTTCTCCTTGTGGTTATCTTCTTCCTGCAATAAGTAAAAAGCAGGCCTGTGATCGTCAGCCCTCGGGGCAGAGGTCTTCACTTCCTCTCCGATATGGCTGTCTCCTTCTGGGTCTGGTTGAATTAACTGACTGAAGAGTTTTGAGCAGCAGCTCCCTGCCTCTCCCACATAAAATATACATCACAAACACACACAATACCATATTCTTAAACATCTAACAACAACAGTTCCTTACAGGGAATCTCTAACTAAGTTTGGCTCTAACACACACCTGCAATAAGTAAAAGCAGGCCTGTTAGCATCAGCTCTCAGGGCAGAGATCTTCATCTCCCTTCTGGTAGGGTTGTTTCCCTCTTGGTCTGGCTACCTGAAGAGTTTGGTGCCCTTTCCCCTTTTTCCCCCCCACTTGGGAATGGAATTGGCCCTGACCCTTAGAGATGCCATGCTGAGAATGCTCCAAGTGTTTGTGATTTTTTTCTATTTCCCTACTAGTCCCAGACTAGCTGGAGTCAGTGGACAGCTCCTTCGCTCTTTTGACGGAAAAAACCCTGACTACTACTGTTTAAAGGAACAGTGACAGAAACATGGGTTATGCAAGCATAACTTCAAGCATCTGAGTAGCTTCGTTGATTTGCTAAATTTGGGGTCCTATTCAGGCCCACCTGTAAACAGAGTCCAGTTGTTGACTGATATGTGAATTCTGAGCAAATAATATTTAATGTTCTTCTTTAAGTGCTGGTCCTTATGTGTATACCACTGTGGGTACACGTGCTGCACCCAGAGCTGCAGAATTTTAAAAGCAGTGTCCATTGGTCTGCATGTACGCCCTTGCTGAGCTCATGCATCCGACCGAGGAGATAAAGGTGGACTGCCCTGTTCCTTCTCACCACTGCATGGTCCAGGTTGGAACCTCCCGTGTCCAAAGTTTCAGCTTTATTCTTTTATCTGTGAACATATATTCTACATCTGTAAATAGTTTTAGAAGTTTTTAGAGGTTAAAGTTTTTTATCTGATGGTTTTACTATTTTATAGTTAGTTAGACTCCCTGACCTGGGGAACCCCATGCCTCCCCCCATACCCTGTTTTGGGTACTGGACTATGCCCAGGACTCCAGGCTTCAAAATTTGTGCTTCATGCCTACACTCCTCCTTGGTCAGCGATGACCACCAATGTTCCTTGTGCTGCCTTGAGGAAGCCCGCATTGTGGCAAGGTACAATATCTGATATTCATTCTCTAGTCAGGCCTGGGAAGGGCAGGAACTTGGTCTTAGGAATCACCTAATGGAAAAGGCCATGAGGCCACAATTGGACCCAGGCTGGGAGACCCCACCCTTTACGTTGACCTTACTCAGCAAGGAGTTCATCTCCTACCACGAGGTCTGACTCCGGAGCGAGGGAGCTTACCCTCATTCAGGTCTTGCTGAGAGAGCTGGGAGCATTCTCATAAGCATGAGATTAAATCCTTCTCCAGATCCACTTCAAAGAAGTTGGATTCAGCCCTGCCTAAACTGAGCAAGTCTCTAAGCTCAGCCCAAGAGAATTTAGTAGTCCTAAATCTGAGGAGAATGATGAGAGAGCCCACAAGTTTAGGATTCCATTGCCACCGGATTGTGATTTGGAGGCCGTGGTGCCTCTAGTACCACCCAAGCACAAGCCTCGGGTCTGTTGGCACCTACAAAGAGCCATCAACATCAGCATTGGCTATCCGCGGTACCGGCTTTGTCTTCCATGGCTGTGGCACGGATTGTCTCTACTGCAGCTCCATCAATTCATGCAGACAGGACCCCACACACTCTGGGAAGAGCTAAGATCTATGCTCCTTTACTCTTCCAGATCCAGTGTCTCTGCTTCACTGGGTCTCTCGAGTGTGGTCCCAACTCCACCAGGACAGTCGACTTTTGGGAGGAGTCTGCCTCCCATTCCATCATTGGGTTTCCACTTCCCTCCAGCGGCACCATCAGTACCGCCACTGGATCTGGAATCAGCTTTCTTTTTCTTGGAAGATTTTGAACTGCCCGATGAACTGTTGTTTCCTCCTCCAAGACATGCCTTCTCGGACAGGACCAGCTTGGGACCAACCTCCACCCCATCACCTGCCTCAGAGCCATTGGTACAGCAAGCCATTAAGACCTGCAACCCCTATTTAATCCATCCTGTTGGCCATATTGGAGGCCATGGGATACACACCATCCCGCAGAGTGAGTCCAGTCTGCTAGAGAGTTGTCCTATCCCCTCCCTCCAAGAGGGCAACTTAAGATGCTTCCTGATCCTGTTGAGGAGGAGGAATACATGCCGGTTCCACTGGTTCTGCCAAAACCAATGAAATTGTCATCTATGTACACAGAGGAGTTGGTGGCTCCAGTGTCTTCATCCCCTCTCTCCCCCTCCCCCTTGATGACTAGAAGGAGTTCCAAGAACTCCTTCTCAGAATTGCTGGTGAGCTGTAAATTCCTCTTGAGGAAATTCGGAATCCTCAACATAAGCTCCTGGACATCCTCTAGTTCCATTTAAATAGTGCTCCCTGTTAACAAAGCCACCCTGGACCAGCTAGAGCAGTCTGGTATAGCCCAGTGACCTGTACCCCTACTCCTAAGAGGGCAGAGGAATGCTATTATGTCCGAGCCAAAGGGGTGGAATTTCTGTTCTCTCATCCTGCCCCTAACTCTTTAGTGGTCCAGGACTCCATGGAGAGATCTAGGCAACGACACAGTTATCCTGACTGTTGAGGGCAAGCATCTAGACTTAGTGGGAAGGAAGGTCTTTTCTTCTTTTAGCCTTTTGTTCAGGATAGCCAGCTACCAAGCACTAATGGATGAGTATGATTTCCTGAATTATTCAAAATTTGTGGACTTTGCTGACAGGCTTCTCAGCAGGACAGAGCTCATTCTAGGCCAGGGGTCGGCAACCTTTCAGAAGTGGTGTGCCGAGTCTTCATTTATTCACTCTAATTTAAGGTTTCGCGTGCCAGTAATACATTTTAACGTTTTTAGAAGGTCTCTTTCTCTAAGTCTATAATATATAACTAAACTATTGTTGTATGTAAAGTAAATAAGGTTTTAAAAATGTTTAAGAAGCTTCATTTAAAATTAAATTAAAATGCAGAGCCCCGCGGACTGGTGGCCAGGACCCAGGCAGTGTGAGTGCCACTGAAAATCAGCTTGCGTGCCGCCTTTGGCACGTGTGCCATAGATTGCCTACCCCTGTTCTAGGCTCTCGTAGAAGAAGACAAGTAGATGCAGTGGATACATCTTTGAGGATTATGGCTACTCCCATCGTAATGTGCAGGGAATTGTGGCTTCATGCTTCAGAGTTTCCCAAGGAGGTTCAGAACACTATTGAAGACCTGCCCTTTGATGAGAATAATCTGGTAACCAGAAGTTTGATGAGTCTTTGCATACCTTGAAAGATTCCAGGGCCACCCTTTGCTCCCTCGGAATATATATACTCCTGCCCCCCCCCCCAAAATTTCATAAGCAGCCATACAAGCCTAAACCAATGGCTCAACAATTCTACCACAAGAAACCTTATGAACCAGTCCTTAAGAGGAAGAGGGTTCCCTGCACCTTCCACAGCATATTCTTTGTCTCAGTTCCAAACTTCGGCTAAGCATTATTTTTGATGGGAGCTCAGGAGCTGCAAACCACTAAGTCCAACATCTGCCAATACCTGCGCACCGTTTGGGGGTTGTCTGGCACTCTTTTTCAACACCTGGAGTACAATAACAACAGACAAATGAGTGCTGAATGTCATCTATTCTGGCAATACGATAGAGTTTACATCTGTACCCCCTCTAAACCCCTCTTCCCCACCCCCTTTCGAATTGTGGTCCTTTGTTCTGCTTTGCCATCTGCACCCTCGCACCTATCTCCTACTTGAGTGCTGCTTGTCAGTCACCCACAATGGAATACACATTGGGACCAGCATTCGAAGAAGAGAAAGTTACTTACAGTAACTGGAGATTGTTTTAGATTGTGGTCGCGGGCGCCGACTCCGTGGGTCCTCTGGGGCTGGAGCACCCATGGGAGAAAAAATGGCGGGTGCTGAGCACCCACCGGCAGCCCCTCACCAGCTCCTCCCCCCTCCCGCAGTACCTCCCGCTCGCTGGCGGGCCCCGCGGATCAGCGCCTCCCCCTCCCACCCGCCGCGATCCGCTGTTTCACGGCGTGCAGGAGGCTTTGGGAGGGAGGGTAGCGAGGGCACGGCATGCTGGGGGGAGGGGGCGGAACGGGGTAGGAAGAGGCAGTGGGGGGTTGGTGGGGCCTTGGGGGAAGGGGTGGAGTGGGGTCGGGGCTTGGGGCAGAACCAGGGGTTGAGCCGTCCCCTCCTCCCCAGCACTTTGGAAAGTTGGTGCCTGTGTGTGTGGTCCCTATCTGTATTCCACTAACCACCCTCCTTTTCCTCTGCTTTGGATCATCTTTACGTTGGTGATTGACAAGGAACTGAACAGGTGGTTGGTCTGCTCTGCCCTTTATCTCCTCAGTCAGAGGCACAAGTGAGCAAGGGTGCACGTGTAGAATAGTGGGCAGTGGAATTCAGATAGGGACCACATATCTCAAAGAACCTCCAGTTACTATAAGGTAAGTAACCTTCTCTTGCTGTGACATCTTTCAGATGCTTTCAAAAATGTACCACTGTGTCCTCCCTCTAGTGCTTAGACAGATGTTTGGTGAATCCAGAAGTTTCTTGACTTTGTTAATTTCAGAAACTCACTCTGTCACTCTGAACACTAAATGATATCCATTATTTAGAGGGGGGACAAGAAGCCAGAATTTCTGGGTTCTGTTCCTCGTTCGGTCACTGGCTTGCCTTATGACCTTTTGCAAGTCACTTAGGTTAACATTTTAAAACTTGGACACCTACGTCCAGTGAAGTCACTGGGTGCTATCAAGCCTCAGTACCTCTGAAAATCAGATAACTTATTAGGTGCCCAAATTTAGACTTCCAAGTTTCAACTTTAACTTAAACTTCTTTGTGCCTTAATATACACACTTGCAAAATAGCAGCATGTGTTGTGAGGCTTAACTAATTTCTGAGACCCTCAAATGAAAGACCCTGTAAGACAGCCGTGGTAGGATCACAGAGCTTTTGAGTCTGTGAACTATATCTTTTTTAATTTGGGTGGGTAAATTATAGAGTAGGATTAGTTTCAGAGTAGCAGCCGTGTTAGTCTGTATCCGCAAAAAGAACAGGAGTACTTGTGGCACCTTAGAGACTAACAAATTTATTAGAGCATAAGCTTTCGTGGGCTACAACCCACTTCTTCGGATGCATATAGAGTGAAACATGCTGCTGGTTGGTACCAGGCACAGTACAAAGAAGAATATTACAGCACCTGGCGCTGCTGTAAGGACCAACCTAGGAGCATCTCCGTGAGGTGTTGGGAGGTTGGAAGCATGCTGGGTTGAGAAGGTGGAAGGAGGCAGATTGATGTAGTTGAAGGGCAGAAGGAGAATGGAACTGTTGAGTTTTGGTGGAGAGAAGGGGAATGGGAAGTATGAAACTGGTGCATTTTGGGGGAGGATGTGGGGAAGGGAAGTATGGGGATGATGAAACTTTTGGAGGGAACAGGATTTTACTCTGGGAATGCCCTATATTATTGACTGAAGTTGACCATTTCTCAGGGAGCCCCTTGTTAGCATTTTGATAGGACATCACTGGTTTCTCCCCACTCTTGTCTTTTAAATTGTGCCTCGTGTGTTCAGGGCGTGGTATAGTGGGACCCTGATTCAAGTTGGAGCCCCTGCAATCTGTCACAACATAAACAATAAATAATAACGAATAAGCCTTAACCTTTAAACTAGTCTTTGATTACTGCACTGATACATTGTGGGGGTCCAGGATTTCTAGGAAGGTTGTATAGAAGTTTACAGTGTTCTGTGTGATTATAATAAAAGAGGAGGAGGAGAGGGAGAGAAGAATATAATTGGTTTCCTTTGCACTTAGTTGATAAACATGTTGCTCTTGTCTCTTTTCTGCTTCAGAAGTGTTTGTTGTACTGCGAGTTGTGTTCCAAACTCCTGTTTTGTCCTGTGCTGAGGAACCTCGGCTAATTTTAATCAAGCCTGAACTGTCATTCTGGTTCATCAGTGTCACATTAGCATCGTACCCGTTCATCCATGTCATATTAGCAGCAAATCTGAAATTGCTGATTATTAAAGTGGATGGAAATCACAGCTCTGTGTGTGGCCAAATAGCTACTCATCAGCTGGGTTTTTGACGGCAGCTGATAGTTTAATGCAGGCCTTAATCAAGGGCTTCCAAGTATTTTCTCTGCTGGTTTTAAACTTCCAGTATTGAATTACATTAACACATACACAGACACCCTGCCTATGTTGTTTTAACATTAAGCACCTTCTTTAAATACACCTGAGCACTGACATTCTAAAACCAGTTGCTTGCTTCCTTTTTGTTAGGCTGTGCTAAGGAGACAAAGTACCATTGGCACCTAAGAAGAATGGAGAGATTAAGGAAGCGGGAGAATCATCCTGGAGGGAGTGTGAGCTCTTGTGTTTGGAGCAGGGCCCCCCCGAGCCCAGACACTACCTATTCTATCCACTGCAGAGTTAACTCTGGCTCTTACTCAGGTGTTGCCATTAACCCCCATCCTGCCCACACACAAATCCCTCTCACCAAAGTATTGTGATGCTTTAAACCCAGGCTTGCTGGCCCAGCTGGGAGTGTGCGCTAGAATTCAGGTGCTGCTTACACTCGGGCTGGTAACTCATCCACTTCTCAGTGAGCATGCAGGCTAAAGCACTCAAGGGCTGGTAGTCATCCAGTGCCTTCTCAGAATTCTGCCTGTGCGCCCAGAAGGACAGACAAGTTTTCCCATGTTTCACTGGGAAAGAATCATAGGACATGTCTCCACTTGGAGCTGGAGGAGGATACATACCCACCCTAGCTCTGATTGCGTTGGCATGCTAAAAATAGAACAGTAGATGGGATGGCAGGAGCTAGCTGCCCTGAGGACAATACCTAGCGATTTGGATAGGTATATACTCAGGGTGTCTAGTTCCTCCTGCTGTTTGCACCAGCGTGCCTGTACTCTGTTCTTAGCACACTAGCTCAATCAGAGTTTGTCCTTGGCTACACTTGCAAGTTACAGCGCTGTAAAGCCTCCCCGTCCACACTGGCAAGGCACGTACAGCGCTGTATCTCCCTGGGTACACCGCTGCAGGTACTCCACCTCCCCGAGAAGCATAAGAGATACAGCGGAGTGGCTACGACTCTCCCCTGTGAGTGTGTACCAGGAATCAACCTGCAGCACTGTACTGAGCACCTTGTCAAATGGCCAATCCTCTCCATTGTTGTGACCAGCTGCAGGAATGCGGAAGTGCCGGTTTCAAAGCTCGTACCACAGAGAAAAAGCAAACAGTTTGCTGTTTGCTTTGAGTGAGTGAATGAATGAGCAGGGGGCCGGGAGTTCGGAACTTGCAAAATAGAGTGCGGACACGCTCCAAAAAGCACTCTCTCTCCCCCCACACTCCCTGTCACACTCCACCCCCCCCCCCGTTTTGAAAAGCACGTTGCAGCCACATGAATGCTGGGATAGCTGCCCATAATGCACCGCTCCCAACACAGCTGCAAATGTTGCAAGTGTGGCCACGCCACTGCGCTGTCAGCTGTCGGTGTGGACAGACTGCAGAGCTTTCCCTACTCAGCTGTACGAAGACAGGTTTACCTCACAGCGCTGTACAGCTGCAAGTGTAGCCGAGGCCATAGAGTGAATATGTCGTCTTGACCTGGAATTTGCGCTCCAGCTCGAAGTGTAAACATTCCCACAGAGCTGCTCAGCTTACTCAGCACAAAAAAACATGGGATGTGCCCCCAGAAATCCTAGTGACTAAGGTGAATGCAGCACCGGTGAGGACACTAACTCAGGTATGACTTTGCAGTGTTGCTGCTCACACCTAGGCAAGGCTGGTGTCGTTATTTATGGCTTGTCTACACTACCGGCCGGATTGATGGGCAGTGATTGATCCAGACGCGATAAATTGACTGCCGATCACTCTAGTGTCTACTCCGGTACTCCACCTTAACAAGAAGCGCAAGGGGAATCCACCGCAGTGAAGACGCCGCGGTAAGTAGATCTAAGCACGTCAACTTCAGCTATGTTAGTCACGTAGCTGAAGTTGCGTAACTTAGATTGATCCCCTCCGTAATGTAGACCAGCCCTTAGATTGGGGTTCCAACCTGAGTAAACCCTGTGATAAAAACAGGACTGTCCTTCGGATTTATGGGGCCCTATGCAGTATTATTAAAGTGGTGCCCCTACGCCCGACGGCAGCCTGGGTCCGCATGTGTATTTTAGATAAGAGTAGTATTTTGAAAGATTTATTTAAAAAACTATATGTCTGAAGATCTAAGGATTTAAGGCTAAAGATGAATACTCAGATTGTACATCTAAAAATCTATGCAAGGATTTTTGAGAGATGTGATTTTATAATCTTCAGCAACAGACTAATGAAATATTTTTAAAGCACATTTTAAACTAAGGTCCAGTAGACGAACATGTTCTAAGTAAATATTACAGTAACGCACAGCTGTTTTTGTCAGTAAATTTAGAAACTGATAGTATATACCTGGGGGTTGGCAAATGCCTGTTAAATGGCTTCATTACCACTTGAATGGCTTTTTAACAGTTTCAATGTTGTGCTAATAGGTCTGGCAGGCTGGAGGCTTTTTCACTTTTAAGTACTAGATCCCCTCCAGAGGAAGTCTCACCAGGCTGCAGCAGCCAGCTGTGGTGGGAGCCTGCAGGAAGGGTCAGAACAGGGATAGGAAGGGGGGAGAGGGTGGACACTAAGACCTAGGGGTGCCCCAAATTTTCAGGTGCCCTATGCAGCTGTGTATGCTGCATATGCCTAAGGATGGCCCTGGATAAAGACATTCCCCAGAGGTGAATGACACTCTCTAGAGGTGAATACCTTTACCTCCTGGTTCAGCTGTCTTCACTGGAGCAGCATGTGTTTTGAATGCAATTTGCACCCCTTTTGTAAATTGTGAACTTAGCTTTGTGTGCATGAGTATGTGCTCACACACTCAAAAGTCCTTTCTGACCCCTCTAGCAATCATTTAACACCCTCAAGCACAGTATGATTGTATAACTGCAAATGTTTGTAAAATGGTTTGAAGATTGAAAGCATATAAGTGCTAAGCATTATTATTAACTATTATTTTTGGTCATAAAATTGTCCAGCACCTTTTAGAATCCAGAACGAGCATTTGACTCCCTGACCTCCTGTAGCTGTGAATTCCACAGGCTGACCACATGCCCTTTGAAGTAATTATTTGCTTTTATACATTTTACATTGATTTATTATTTATTTCAATGTAAGACCCAAAAGATGCCAATCCACTGCTATAGGTATCCTGGCAATCAGTTAGAATCATTAGCTACCTAGGGTTGACACCTGGCAGCATATCAGCGCTCACAAATGACAAAAGAAAATGTAACCTGGTCAAGCAGTAGTTTGTTTAAAGCAAAAAAATTGACCTTCCCTTACCCAGAAGCTTTCGCCCTAGCAATAGTAGATGGTTTTTGTAGCAGAAAGGAAATCGGGATTTGTCTGTTTTGGACCAAGTGAGTGAACATTTTCCAGGGCGAAGGGGACCTCATAGGAATTCCACAATGAGAGCTCCCCTTTCTGCTGGAATATGGGGGCTTCAGTTCAAGTGCCTCCGCTTCCATGCCAGACAATGGAACCTTTTTTTGTTTTTTATTGAATCGCTTTAAAACATACGGTTCAGAGTACCCACACTAGCCATGTTGAGAGTTTTGCTCTCTGTTCACACTAGCACTGCCCTAATTGTAGAAAGATCTGGGTATCTTTCCCACAATTCTTGGCTCAGCTCCCAGAAGCAGTGCATTCTGGAAGATTTTGCAAGGTCTGCAGTACACTGTGGGACAGGAAGAGGAGCACTAGTTTAACCATTCTGGCTTGTCTTCATCCAGACTGTTACTAGACTTAGGCTAGGTCTACACTACCGCGGTAGTTCGACAGCTGGCAATCGAACTTCCGTGTTTGATTTATCGCGTCTGGTCTGGACGCGATAAATCGATCCCGGAAGCGCTCGCCGTCGACTGCGGTACTCCAGCTCGGCGAGAGGAGTACCGCGGAGTCGACGGGGAGCCTGCCTGCCGCGTGTGGACCGCGTCTGAACCGCGGTAAGTTCGAACTAAGGTATGTCGACTTCAGCTACGTTATTCACGTAGCTGAAGTTGCGTACCTTAGTTCGAATTTGGGGGTTAGTGTAGACCAGGCCTTAGAGAGAGGCTTCATTGGCGTGACAAGCTATACAAATGTTGCCAAAGTGGAGAAAAAGAAAGAGCCCTAATATTATGTATGACTCTCGCAGGGTAGAGTTATGCTAAACCCATTCTGATGAGCCATTTAACATGTAACCAGTTAGTTATTAAGGCTGCTGAAAGGTGCTTATAACCAGTTATTAAAGTAAACCATTTGTGTACCATTTAGGGGTTTTTGTTTGTGGATACGAAGTGTTCTACAAACATTCTAGGGGCATTGTCTGGTTTAGCATTAGAGTAGACCATGCCCGTAGGTTTTGTTTGCCCTCATGTGACTGGCCCTTTTAAAAAGGATCCAAAGTAGGGCTGTCATTAATCGCAGTTAACTCACACGATTAACTCAAAAAAATTAATTGCGATTAAAAAAATTAATCACGGTTAATTGCGGTTTTAATAGCACTGTTAAACAGTAGAATACCAATTGAAATTTATTAAATATTTTGGATGTTTTTCTACATTTTCATATAGTATTCTGTGCTGTAATTGAAATCAAAGTGTATATTTTTTATTACAAATATTTGCACTGTAAAAATGATAAACAAAAAAAAGTATTTTTCAATTCACCTCATACAAGTACTGCAATGCAATCTCTTTGTCGTGATAGCGCAACTTACAAATGTAGATTTTTTTGTTTGTTACATAACTCAACTCAAAAATAAAACAGTGTAAAACTTCAGTGCCTGCAAGTCCACTCAGTCCTACTCCTTGTTCAGCCAATCGCTCAGACAAACAAGTTTGTTTACATTTACAGGAGATAATGCTGCCCACTTCTTAATTACAATGTCACCTGAAAGTGAGAACAGGCATTTGCATGGCACTTTTGTAGCTGGCATTGCAAGGTATTTACGTGCCAGATATACTAAACATTCGTAGGCCCCTTAATGATTCAGCCACCATTCCAGAGGACATGCTTCCATGACACTTGTTTAAAAAAAATGCGTTAATTAAATTTGTGACTGAACTCCTTAGGGGAGAATTGTGTGTCCCCTTTTCTATTTTACCCGCATTCTGCCATATATTTCATGTTATAGCAGTCTCGGATGATGACCTAGCACATGTTGTTCATTTTAAGAACACTTTCACTGCAGATTTGACAAAACGAAAGAAGGTACCAATGTGAGATTTCTAAAGATAGCTACAGTACTGGACCCAAGGTTTAAGAATCTGAAGTGCCTTCTAAAATCTGAGAGGGACGAGGTGTGAAGCATGATTTCAGAAGCCTTAAAAGAGCAACACTCCGATGAAGAAACTACAGAACCCGAACCACCAAAAAAGAAAATCAACCTTCTCCTGGTGGCATCTGACTCAGATGATAAAAATGAACATGCGTTGGTCCGCTCTGCTTTGGATTGTTATCGAGCAGAACCCAATATCAGCATGGACGCATGTCCCCTGGAATGGTGGTTGAAGCATGAAGGGACATATGAATCTTTAGCGCATATGGCATGTAAATATCTTGCGACACCGGCTACACCAGTGCCATGAGAACGCCTGTTCTCACTTTCAGGTGACATTGTAAACAAGAGGCGGGCAGCATTATCTTCTGCAAGTGTAAACAAACTTGTTTGTCTGAGCGATTGGCTGAACAAGAAGTAGGACTGAGTGGACTTGCAGGCTCTAATATTTTACTTTGTTTTATTTTTGAATGCAGGGTTTTTTGTACATAATTCTACACTTGCAAGTTCAACTTTTATGATAAAGAGATTACACTACAGTACTTGTATTAGGTGAATTGAAAAATACTATTTCTTTTGTTTTTATACAGTGCAAATACTTGTAATAAAAAATAAATATAAAGTGAGCACTGTGCACTTTGTATTCTGTGTAGTAATTGAAATCAATATATTTGAAAATGTAGAAAACATCCAGAAATATTTAAATAAATGGTATTCTATCGTTGTTTAACAGTGCGATTAATCGCGATTAATTTTTTTAATCGCTTGACAGCCCTAATCCAAATTAATTTAAAATGCGTTTCGTAACCAATTCTTAACAAATCCAAGTCAGTCTTCTTTGGCCATGGCAAGTTTCTTTGAGTAAGTCAAGAAGTTAAGACGTTGAAGTTTACAGTACTGTTGATGGAACCCATATTCTTTAAGGCCCAGTGCAAAGCTGTTGAAGTCAATGGAAAGGCTCATACGGGTATTGGCTCAGACCCTTATAGAGCTACTGGGAGCTGCTATAGTTGGAAACCTTGTTTCACAGCCTGGCCCAGCCCTGCTTTATGTATGGACACCAGTCTGTTGTGATTGGATCCAACCTCTGAATCCTACATTCGTCCAAGCCCACTGGATCTTGGTAGAGACTGGTCACTATGTCTACTGCTGGGTCTCTCACTCACTCCCAAGGTGCAGATCTCATATCTGACATCCTTCTTGGGAACTGGGACCCCACAGACTGGCCACCTAGGTCCCAGAACCAATGTCACAATCTTTTCAAGCCCTCAGCTGCTTACACATGTTCCCCCTCTCCCCCCCCCCCCCCCCCGAGTCCACTTGGCTGTGGAAATTCTGGTTTCCTAGTTACACCCTTCAGAGACAATGTGACAGTAAAAGCAAGGCACACATGCTTTACTGTTAAAAATCACAAGAGCATAACCGACCTATGGAAAAGAACAAACTCCTGAACCCAGACCCACCTGGTCTGATACGTTCACCCCAAGAGTTCTGGGGTTCTCCCAAATCCTTAGGCTAGGTAACCCTTCTGGACCTGGCCATTATCACTCGCTTAGAGCAGCGCCCCTTTTAAAACTGTCTTTATCCCGTTTCCCCATGTGCTGCAAGCTGGGCGGAGGTCTAGGTTTCAGTCCCCCATCCGTGACACCCTTCTCCCTGTCAGTTTCTGTGTAGAGACATTCAAAGTCAATGGCCCTGTTGATGAAAATCCCATTGTTCTACTATGGAAGAGTTGTTCACCACTGATGGCTCTTGATTGCTCTGTTGGAGTGTCTCATAGTCTGTCCCTTAGGTGTCAGGTGTCTGCTACAAAATGGCTGCTCTGATCTACAGTGCTTTAGAAGAATACTAGGTATTGAATGGAATGAATGTGTTACAAATGCTGACATTAATGCAGGAAGTTCATCCATGCCTTATGTAAAGTTACCCAGAAAAAGAGATGGAAATATTTGGGAAGTGTTAAAGAAGATGCCAGAATATTGCCCAGGCAGATGTGCCATTGGGTAGCTGGAAAAAGAAAAGGGGCTGACCAAAAGAATCTCTGTCAACCACTAGTCAAAGAAGGAAAACCTATAGAACTTAACACAGAGGACGTGCGGTCCAGGACTCACAAGGATGCCAGAGCCTTGTTTGTGCCCTAAGTGATCTCTGATGGTGCAGGAGGGATTTGGGTTCAGAACCCACCATGAAGGTTGGAATCATAAATGACATTCACAAAACGAAATGGAATTCATAATTTGACACAGACGTATCGCCAAACTGTCTCACCGTGATCTGAGGTGAGAGGCTTATCTTTGTCTCCAAGTTATGAAGAAATTAATGGTGCTCAACAGATGTAAAGACAGCCCTGAGCTGCAAAATTTAGATCTGGAGCTAACTCAGGGTTTGGTTTGGGCCAGTTTCTAAACTGAACCGTGCGTCCACCAGTTGTTGACCAATTGTAATAAGCTTGTGATTAATTTAAACAGAGGTATAGAAGAAGTATTACTATAATGTACCAAAGCACAAAGGGGCTATTTAAGAAAAGAGGCACCACACACCTCTAGCTTTTTGGCTTTTCTTGCTTTTTTGGCATATATTTAGCCCTTCCATGTTGCTGCGAGGAATTGTGTGTGAATGTAAATTACTACCAAAATTAATTATTTTAAATCATGCTGAAGTACAGGCTGCTTCTTTATGCATAAAATAGCTACGTTGTTCTCTCTTCTGTCTAAAACTGCCATTGAAGCCGTAGTTCTCATTTATGTAGCACTTGGGTTACTTGAGGAGTGGAGTGTCTGTACTTTACTCCCCCTGTTTGCCAGCTGTAACACAGATTTTAAAAAAGGAGAAAGTGATTGAAATGTGGCATTTTGCATATTAAATGCGCACATGGTGATGGAATGTTGTTTTCGTCCTATTTATCAATGAGTCATTACTGGAAATTTCCCAGCACCACAGTATAGGGAGCATGGAAATGATGACACCATTAAAAACGATTGCACTATTCAACTGATTACACACCATCACGTCTCTGCTCCCTCTGAAAACTATTAAAAGAACATTACGTTTCTGAGAACTGCTTCACTTTCATAATCTATTTATTTAATTGCTATGTTGAAGTTGTATTCATTGCCCAAAGTCCCCAAGCCTTTTTCAGTGCAGTTCAGCCTATAAAAGCATATAAAAGTTAGCTATTCTTTTCCATCTTCTTGGTACACTCATTTTTGTCATTTCTCCTATATTCAACTGGTTTACTCTCTGAGAAGATCTGTTGTGTTGTATATGATGCTTCCAAGGAATACCCAGGAGCGCCACCACCTGCCTTTAGCATGAGGAAGTCTTGTCTGTGCCTGCTGTGGACCAGCTTACTGAAACCACCAGCCTTTGGCAACACAAGCACTGCCTTCCATTAGCATTAGACTCAGTATGTAAATATGCCTCCGTTGTAAAGTTTGTAGTACTTTGTTTTCGTGTAGCCAGAAAGAGAGACATTTCTTACTTCATCAGGGGGGAGGGATAGCTCAGTGGTTTGAGCATTGGCCTGCTAAACCCAGGGTTGTGAGCTCAATCCTTGAGGGGGCCACTTAGGGATCTGGGGAAAATCAGTACTTGGTCCTGCTAGTGAAGGCAGGGGGCTGGACTCGATGACCTTTCAAGGTCCCTTCCAGTTCTAGGAGATAGGATATCTCCATTAATTTAATGTCTGGTGGAACCATTCTAAGGCATGTCACCTTACATGCTTTAAGAACATAATTTTTGTACAGATTCATAACTCCTTAAATATCACCCGTGCATACGTCTCACCATGATTAAGGGGACCAGTATGACGCAGGCATTCATTAGAGACCTTACGGGACACTCTTTGGTGAACTACAATGTAAATACCAGACCCAGGGGATCCCTGTAAACCATGTGCGTCCCTTCTTTGCCCTCTGCTAGATGGCATCAAGAAGTCCCTGGGTCACACTTTACTAATTATTTCTGTTCAGCTTTGAATCGGTGCTAGCTTTGCACGTAAGTAGTAATAGTAATTTCTCATTAAATAGTGCCTCCTTTTAGAGGATCTTGAAGCACTCTACAAACATTTAACTAATTAGTCATTGCAGCACTAGTGTGACAGAAGTAAGTAAGTTATGTCCATTTTAAAGATGGGTAACTGAAGCAAAGAATGGTTAAGTGACTTTCCTAAGTTCACACTATGCCAAATCCTCAGGTGGTATAAATTGGTATAATTCCATTGATTTTCGAGTTATGCTGAGTATCTTGTCCAAAACACATGGCAGAAGCAAGACTGCATTTCACTGGTAGTTGACATGAAGCCTTTAGAGTGTCAAGTATCAGAGGGGTAGCCGTGTTAGTCTGAATCTGTAAAAAGCAACAGAGGCTCCTGTGGCACCTTTAAGACTAACAGAAGTATTGGGAGCATAAGCTTTCGTGGGTAAGAACCTCACTTCTTCAGATGCAAGTAATGGAAATCTTCAGAGGCAGGTATAAATCAGTATGGAGATAACGAGGTTAGTTCAATCAGGGAGGGTGAGGTGCTCTGCTAGCAGTTGAGGTGTGAACACCAAGGGAGGAGAAACTGCTTCTGTAGTTGGATAGCCATTCACAGTCTTTGTTTAATCCTGATCTGATGGTGTCAAATTTGCAAATGAACTGGAGCTCAGCAGTTTCTCTTTGGAGTCTGGTCCTGAAGTTTTTTTGCTGTAAGATGGCTACCTTTACATCTGCTATTGTGTGGCCAGGGAGGTTGAAGTGTTCTCCTACAGGTTTTTGTATATTGCCATTCCTGATATCTGACTTGTGTCCATTTATCCTCTTGCGTAGTGACTGTCCAGTTTGGCCAATGTACATAGCAGAGGGGCATTGCTGGCACATGATGGCATATATAACATTGGTGGACGTGCAGGTGAATGAGCCGGTGATGTTGTAGCTGATCTGGTTAGATCCTGTGATGGTGTTGCTGGTGTAGATATGTGGGCAGAGTTGGCATCGAGGTTTGTTCCATGCAACCACAGGACCCTCTTTAGAGTGTATGTCAGTTAAATTTGTAAAGCTCTTTGGGCTAATAATACTTAGCCTTACAAAGTGTCTTCCATCTACAAATGTTAAGTAATTCTTCAGGATGTAAGTTTCTGTATAAGAACACCATAATTATTTTATTATTGAATAAGTGGACCGTAAATCATTTTGAGGGGAGGGATAGCTCAGTGGTTTGAGCATTGGCCTGCTAAACCCAGGGTTGTGAGTTCAATCCTTGAGGGGGCCACTTAGGGATCTGGGGCAAAAACTTGGTCCTCCTAGTGAAGGCAGGGGGCTGGACTCGATGACCTTTCGAGGTCCCTTCCAGTTCTATGAGATAGGTATATCTCCATACATTATATTATTATTATTATTATTATTATTATTATTATGATAACTTACCTACAAAAGAGACATCATGGTCCAGTTATTAGGGCATTGGACTTGGACTCCGGATGCCTGGGTTCTGTTCCCAGCTTTGCCAAGGACTTAACTATGTAACCTAGTACAAGTCATTTCATCTTTGTCAGTTTCCTAACTCATTCTTTGTTTCTCTCTCCTGTTTAGATTTTAAACTCTTCAAGGCCCATCTTATGAGTACCTAACACAATATGGCCCCTGGTGGTGTTGGGGCATCTAGGTGCTATTTAATAATAAAAAGTTACATAGCAAAAGTCAGAACCTATGGTTTGTTTCTTCCTCACCCATGCCTTCCTGTTCTAAATGGTGGTGACTGGAAAAGTTACTGGGTCCACAATAACTTGTTCCAGGCTCCTCTAGTGTGTCTGTGTTCAGATGGGAATGTGTGATGTTACTGACTCTTCAATTCATTTTCGGACATGAAGTGATTTCTTAAATCTTGGGAGTTCTGGAAAGCCTGTGTGTATTATCTCTGTCTCTTCGTTTTGTCTTCTTTTACCCCAGCTACTGTAATCCTTTTAACACACAGTTAAATTGATTTTCTGTAAAATACTTCTTGGCACAATGACCTTTCTTAGTGATTTCCTCCATATGCTTGTTACCCCTTTGTGTGAAGGTGATTTTGCTAAACGCTCATTGATTTTAATACCTTGATTTTTCAGCATATGTCCTTTCATTTTTTCTTTTTTACCATTAGCAGGAATTTCTGAATACATCTCCTTGTGACAAATTAAATTAGGTCACAGCTCAGTGTCCAGTCCATATAAGTTCTTTGGCTTTGCTTTTTAACTTAAATCTTTGAACCTTGTCGCTGTCTTTTGTTGTTGTTCTCTCTGTGTGTTAGCGCCAGGACAAAATTAATAAGCACTTGAGACATCACTGAATGGTAGGTGAGGTTGAACTAAGTTCTTGAAATGGAAATTAAAGCACCGTCTTTTTTTTACATACGCTTTCTTAAACAACAGGATATTGATCCAGTGGGCTGTTCTGTTATCTTCCTAGTTTGTTTTTCTGGAGGAGAATGCTTTAGTTACCTTTACATTTAACATTATGAAAGAAGATGGAGATCAGGTTTAAGTTATTATGAAGCTAAGTCTTGCCCTTCTTTCTGTACTTTCTTATTCTGCCTTATACGACTGATAAAAGTCAGGGGATCTGAGGCTGAGCTTTGTTTGAAAGTTTTTGAGCTGTGAAAAAGGTTCTCGTTAAATATCTATTTAAGATTAAAGCAAGATGCACAAAAAAGCATTGATGTGTTAAACCTTAATAAGTGAATTTAGTTCCTCTTTTGGTTTTCCATGTGCTGTATTACGGAGCAATACAACTCTGTTTGGACATAGTCTTTCATACAAGCAATATCTGAAACCCTATACATAGTTAAATACTACAGTAAATTGGAAATTGAGAGCTCCAGGGGAGAGAGCTATTATTATTATTTGTACTAACAGTAATGCCTAGAGACCCCAGTCAGAGGTCAGGGCCAAATTGTGCTAGACACTGACCAAACATTTAGTAAAAATACCCCAGAGAACGGGTATCAAAATTAATGACAAGACACAACAGATGAATAAGAGAAACAGCTGCTGCCCATTGCACTTTTCCTAGCCTTCTAGTTCCTGCCTCCTTTCTGTCCCTTTATACAGTCTTGCCTTTTGATACGGGCATCTTCTCTTCTGCAGCTTCTGCTGACCATTACTGGCTCATTGTTTCCTTATACTCCCCCACGATGGGCTGTCTATATGTTCTCTCTTGTCATACATTTAGATTATATGCTCCTCGGGGTAGGGACCTTCTTTTTGTTCGTGTTTGTACAGCGCCTAGCCACAAGGGGGTCCTGGTCCATGACTTGGGTTCCTAGGAGCTATGGAACCCAAGGAGTTCCTAGGAGAAAAACGACTAATAAATAATAATTATGTCTGGAATAGTTTTCATCTCTCCTCCTCACTCTCTCTCTTTTTTTCAGATCTTTCTCCTTTGGCTATACCTCTTAATAATTATAAATCTGATATGCTGTGTGTGTATTTGGGATGACGTTGGGGTGCTGTGTGTGTGTGGTATCTATTTATAATATGTAACATAAAAACATTTGATTTTAAACAGCATTTGAGCTACAGTATCTGTTATACATAAATGGAAACATGCTCCCGTAATATAGCCCACTAGTGTCTAAACATTTCCTCTGTAGAATGTATATGGATACCCAAGACTGGCTTATTTTTGATTACTGCTTTTCCCCAGCATTATAACTGATAGTTTGCTGTGGTGTGTCCAGCAATGAGCTCTTCCCTGACTGCTTTGAAATACATCTTTAAAAATGGTCTAATTGGGCACCGCGATGATTCCCAGAACTGGAAATGGGTTACAGAGCCTTTCAGCTCCACATCAGTGATTCAGATTTGGTACTTGTCATTAGTGACCAAAGTTACCATCCGATGGCTCTGTGGCATATGTGAAAGGAAATGATGGTCCCAGTTTTCAGTAAGCAAATATTCACATCACAGAATCCATTGTCACAGTTGGCACCAGCTTAGTACAGTTATTGTCAATGTCAGCAGAGGCCCAAAACTGAATGCGTAATAATGAAAGCACTGCTGCATGGCTGTTATGTTATTTCTGTCCAAGACTGAGGCCTAAGAGGAGAGCTTTTAGTTATGCATTTTGTTAGCGTGATAAAGGTGAGCTGAAACCCATGTCTCCTCACACGCTTACTCTCCATTATCCCTCACCCCTTTTTTATACCTTTACACTTGTCCATAAAGCTGGTTCACTGGAGGTGGAGGTGTGGTGTTGAGACTTCATACATGCAGTGTGTAGGGCTATGCCTATTGCTTACTGTAGCTTTTTGAGCCTACATGTACCCTTTATTTATGGCGTCGTGCTACAGTCTTACACACCCTGCTGTGTACCATGCAAGAACTTGCTTGAGCAAGAACTTAATCTGTCTCTGCCTTCATTTCCTTCCTCATAAAAAGGGGATAATGATACATACTACCTCATAGGGGAGTTCTGAAGTTTAATTAACTCTCTCTCAAGTGTGCTGAAATGAAGAATGGGTCCAATCTGGCAAGCGCTTGTTAGTGGAAGTGGTTCTTACTGACATACGTAGTTCCATTGACTTCAGTGGGACAGCACACTGCAGGAAGCCCTGTGTCCACTGGGCCATGCATTGTTCTTCAGTGTGCTGTATCAGTGATTACTAACACAAAATTAAAAACTGGTATGCTTTGGCTCTTTTGTTATCTGTCCAGCTCTGAAACTTGGCGCCTGAGCATTTGATGTCGTACATTGTACAGTATTTTAAAAGTTTTATATCATGAGAGTGCTAGGACTAAAATTTAAGCGGTTGAGGTCAGACAGGGAATTAATACAGTGAGACAGCCAGTTGTTCTGAAATCACATCCCAGTATTTTGTCATATGCAGATATCCAGCCAAAGCATACGGATCTCCATATGGTGACTCTTTCTAGTTTTATACTACCTGTAGTCAAGCTGATTTTCAATCACTGAATTCGCTTGAGAGGTAAAGCAAAATAAATATGGTAATGAAAATAAGATGGCAGTGTTAAAGTGCTGAAGTTTTATGTGAGTTACTGTTATTACAGTAATTACTAGAAGAAGATAAAACAAGTTTATTTAATGAGCACATTAGTAATATACAAATGAGTGTTTCTAACACCTTGTTAGCAGTGGTGGGGTGGGTTCCGTGCACTTCTTTGTCTCTGAAGAGAGGGAAACTCATTTTTGTTTTGACTGAGTTTCCGTGGGAAGATGGAGTTAACTCATTTCGGGTATCTTTAGAAGTAATATCAGTGATAATCCATTTAAATGTCTTCGTGATTCAGGAATAATGATATTGTGAATGACATTCCGCTTTTTGATTGAATAAAAAGAAAAGCAATAAAGCTGCTCACATTCTAGCTGCACGCTATTTGCAGTACCTTTATACCATTAAGGGAGCTTTGATTTAAAAAAATGAGGAGAAAATGCAGTTTTTTTTTTTCAAATGTAATTTTTCATCCCCTTTTTTTCCCTCCCAGATGCATGGGCTGTGTTGTTCCTTTGCAAGGCACGCAGCCATTTAGCTACATCACATGTTATTTGTGGGAGAGGGTTTTGAAAAGTAAGTGCCAAGGCAGAGAGGATGTTCTGAGTAGCTGGGTAGCGTGGAGATGCATTCACACAGTGCACTCTGCTGGGTTCCATTTGCCCAAGTGATGCGCTAGCTCCCGTTAGCAGAAAAGCCACCCAAAACGGGGGGGTCACAGAAAAACTCCTACAATGACCACTCTGCCTGCCAACCAGAGGTTTTCCAAATGTCAGTAAGAAATGGCTGGTGAGGACGCTGTAGCCAGTGCACCTGGAGGATTTGCTGGTTCAATGCATCCCTCAAACAGCCTCTGCCAGCAGGGCTCCTACAGTGGAGACCACTTCCTATCATGCTGACCGATATCATCTCATTATTTCCTTGTGCTCTCCCATCTGTCTGTCTCCATCTGTAGTCTCTTGTCTTATATTTGTCTTAAATTGTAAGTTCTTTGGGGTAAGGGTCATCATTTTGTTCTGTGTTTTTGTACCGTGCCTAGCACAATGGGATCCTGGTCTGTGACTGGCGCTCATAGGCGCTATGATAATAAAAATAATAATCAAGTAAAGCTGCCATCTGCTGTGCCCTCACGGTGAATCCCCTCAGGTGTGCAGCCTTCCCCATTGCTGTGGGGGGAGCTGTTAGTGGCAGTGGGTGTGAATCAAGTCCATTAGTCATGGTGTGTCCAATACTGTGAACAGCTGCGCAGGGACGTTTTTGCCTGGCATGGGACCTTGTGTTACAAAGCTGGTAGGTTGAGGAATACAGCTATACCCACCATCTTTTCAGAACCAGTCAGGGTTCCTTTTGGTTTGCATCCCTGCTTGGCATTGTTCTCTCTGTGTGTGCACGTCTGTGTGTTCACACTGCTCATACCAGCTATTTGTCCTGTTAATGATGGTGGCCTGGTATCTTGCTGCTCTCCGAAGATCTCCCTGGGCTAACAGCCTGATGGCATGGGAATAGCATACCCGGGCATTTTCTTCAGAGTGCCTTTTGACGCACTCCTTGTTGGCTCCCAGTCGACAGCTGCCTGATGGATGTTGATGATGATGATGATGTTTTGCAGTGTGGAGGCTCTGTTCCAAATTAATCGCTGGCCCAATGGGCACAGCTCCATTGACTTGGTTGTAGCCCCTGCTCAGAAGTTGGTGGTAGTTCCATACAGCTTAGGAACACATGCTGTGCTGTCAGTAAACTCTTAAGGGGGGGAGGGGCTATTGCAGGGATTAGGGCACACTTACTAAATTCCACCTGCCCAATCTCACCCTGAAGAAGAGCTCTGTGTAGATCAAAAGCTTGTCTCTTTCACCAACAGAAGTTGGTCCAATAAAATATATTACCTCACCCACTTTGTCTCTCCAATCTTACCTGGGCATGTGAAATGTCATTCACTTTTCATTATTGCTAAAAATGTGGGTAGGTTTTGCATCTGGGGTGGTAAATTGTCATGCCATCTTTGTAAGGACGTGATGCATCAAGATTGTGCTGATGGGAAGTCAGTAGAGCAGCATCACAAGGAACTACAGAGCCAGAGGCTAGATCTGTGTTTGAATTTGCTGCTGCTTTGGTGTGTGTGTGTTGTAGGGAAAGGGAGGGGAAAGAAACCTGCTGATAAGAATATTCAGAGGGCACTCCACAAAGGGAAACCTTGTGGAACTTTCCTTGTCCCCTGGGTGTCTCGTTGTGATTTCCTGGTGTTAGGGCTTAACTGGGCCACAGTGAGTAGGTGAAAGCCATTGCTATTACAACTGTATCCTATTCCTTCCCACCACTTCCTTCCCAATGTCTTTATTCCTTGTAAGCATTCGAGTCTCCCATGCTGATTACGGAGGTTGATGAGATTACATGAATCAAGTCTTGGTAAAACTTCCTTAATTCTGACATCATGGCATCCACTGAGCTTTTGGCTTATTTCTCCAGCTGCTGCATTAAAATGGAGGCGAGGAGCAGAATGTTCTGAGCTCTGAAGTCTGAGACAGGGGCTTCCCATTGTACTTCCTCATCAGCTGCAGCAATATGGTGGGCCAGAGTTGTAGTCCGGCCCACTGAGCATTTGCCTCCATTTGTCTTTCTGACCAGTAAAACTAGTACCTGGATTCTGGAAGCCGGGAGCAGCTCCCTCTTCCTCTGAGATCTGTCTGGTCAGCTAATGGGCCAAAGTTTTGAGGAAGAGCAGAAGAAATGAGCAGGGCCTAATTTCCTTGCTTAGAGGTAGGCAAAATTGTGGGTATGGCTGTAGGGTTTCTTGAGCCCCATGATCACAGGCAACTAAAATCCTGGTTGCCATAGCTCTATTGGGTAGTATTTTTGAAGAACCCCCAGTCTTTTGCAACACTTGCTTTCTTTTACCACTGATATCTGACCTTGTGTGGCTTTGATTTTATTGTGTCATGCACTTAAACACAGGAGTGGTAAGAAGCATGTATTTTTGTTCATTAAAGTGTAGCACACAGAATAATATGGAAACATACACTGTTGTGAATGGCTGGCACAAGGTGATCACTGCTAAGACACGTTTTTATCTATTGTATCACTGAGGTCTGAAGCACCAAGACACAATCCTCTTAAGCACAATTTAAAAAAAACCACCTCTGTTTTGTTTCCTGATGCTTTCCAGTGAATGGGTTTCCCACAGAAGTATCTGCTTTAGATTAGGGAGGCATCTTGGCTAGAAAGAGGAACACCCCAAACCATTATCCTCAGTTGTGAAGGGTACCTAAGCTGAAACATCGTTGGAGCTGACAAAGATAAGCAGGTGTTTATTACAATCTCCAGTTCTTCATAACATGTGAATAATGAAGATAAACTCCATCTATCAGCGTTGAGGGGACTGGGAGCTGGCTGCTGAATACTGGGACTGTGAATTTTTAGCAGACAAGGGGTCACGAAGTCAACCGCTCTGTGTGCGAGGGCAGTCAGTCTATGGAATTGGTACATTGTCCACAAAACCCTGTTATCTTCAGCCTTTCTTCCGGGGACTCAGAACATGATTGCATATTTGCTCAGCAGAGGATGACTGATTATGAGTGGGAACTACACAACACCATAGTAAGCGACATCTTCAACCAATGTGGGACTCCGACCGGAGGCTTCTTTGCCCCCTCCCCCCCAACAAGTGCAGCACATACTGCTCTGGGGGAGGGTATTGGTCCCCACTCACAAGGCAATGCGCTCATTATCCTCTGGTGAGACCAGATGAACTACGCCTTCTCCCCTTTACCACTCCTACCATGAGTACTCCACAAGATCAGGCGGGAGAGAGCAACGGTTATCCTGTTCACCCCCTGTTCTGGTTTCCCAACCTTCTCCGTCTGTCAGCTTGCCCTCCATTTCCCATCCCCACTTTCCCCGAGCTACTATTGCAACACAACTGCAAGATCAGACATCCTGATCTGCAGATGCTTCACCTCAGAGCATGGTATTTGGATGGGCCTCTTCTCTAGAACGGACATGTTAATCAGAAGTGCAAGACATCCTGTTGAGCAGCCCGAAGGAGTCCACTAGGCATTCCTAGCAGGCCAAATGGACCGGCTTCGCCTCCTGAGCCAAACAGAAAGGATGTTTCCCTTTGGCCTTCTACCTGCACAGGACAAGACCAATCAGAAAATCTTCTAGATTGTTTATCGCAATAGCCGAGAGAGTTAAGGAGCAGGTGATCTCCACACAGATAATTTCCAAGTGGATTTCAGAGTGCATTACACTATGCTATTAGTTATCAGTGAGGGCCCGTTCTATGAAATCCCAGGCTTTGCCCATGGCCACCCTCCATTATGTGCCACTTTGGGATATATGTAGAGCAGCCATCTGGCGTTCAGTGCATACATTTGCCACGCATTACACCTTAGTGCAGGACTTTGCGACGGATGCCTCATTCAGCGAGGCTGTCCTCCGCTCAACCATTCTATCATCCTCGCACCCTCCTAAGACTTAGGTACCTCTTTTTAATCACCCTCAGTGGAATACTATAGGGACCATCACTCAAAGAAGAGGAGGTTACTTGCCTGTAACTGGAGGTTCTTCGAGATGTGTGGTCCTTTCTGTATTCCACTTCCCGCCCTCCTTCCCCTTTGCTGCAAATCTCTTGAATTTGCATAGAAGGAACTGGAGACATGGTCTGTCTGCCCTGCCCTTTATCACCTTGAATGAAACCATAAGGTGAGCCAAGGGCGCATGTGTGGACCAACGGACACTACTACTTGAAAAATCTCCAGCTCCGTATGCATGATGCGCATGCGTAAACCATCAGTAGAATACAGACAGGGACCATACATCTTGAAGAACCTCCAGCTACAGGTAAGTAACGTCCTCTTCTGTATGACCTGCATTAATTTTCTGTCTTTTCAGTAAACTGCATGCTGCACAATATTGGCTTCTTTTGCTGTCTTTCTTTGGCCAGTAAAGCAAATCTGCGTTTTGACCCCCTTTCTGCTGTTCCTCTCACATAGTACCTCTGGGCTAATCAGATTCCCTCACTTTGTTGAGGGACATATTTTAATAAGCACTAGATTCAATTGAAAGAAGGAGCAAATTGTTGCATTTCAAAGAGAGAATTGACTGAAAATTCCAAATTGCTCATGATGAAAGTGAACACTGCATCTCTGGAAAAATAATACTGACTGAGGTGATTTTGCACAAACTCTATTGTTCTTGTCTGCAGCTGCCCATAGTTAAGTCATTAAAATACAACCAGCTACCTGTACTCTTTAACTTGCCACCAGATATGTTCTTAATAGATTGTTGTAGCTTTAATGAAATCCAGCCTCGCTGAATCACTAAACTTGCTTTCTCCTGGAAGGCTCTTTATTGGGACCTGACAGATCACCTCTCCAGTGCTTCCAGACGTCCTGGCTCTCTAATTCTTCTCCATAACGAGTTTTGTACTGCATGATAAAATATTCATGTTAAAATAGGTTCTAAACTAATTATCTGCAGCCAGCAGTTGCCAGTGCAGTCATTTGCTGTTAGTTTGGCTCAAGTTAATGGCTTGTATTTCAGTACAAATAGTCCCTCCTGGCTGTTTCCTGTCGCTGATTCTTATCCTAAATGGAATTTCCATACATATCTAGAGTTAATTCTTCTTACTTTCACAGATGCTTTTTCTTCCTGCCTTTTGCACCCTGTTTTTAAAGATTAGGAGGTGTTAGGTATTTTTTTCATGCAGTAGTAGCTGCAACCTCATATTCCTCTGAAACAATAGTCCAATAAGTCCCGTCTTTGTATACAATGAGCCTACATTTCAAGTCTTTTTTTTTTTTTTTTTTTTTTTTTTTTTTAAGTGGCCAGGTATTCTTAGCAAGAATAGAAAGTGGCCATTCTATGGAAAGTGATATTTATGTTTTAGCACTGAGGTTATATAAAGAAAAAAGGGGAAGGTGGCCTGTGTTTAAAAAAAAAAAAAAAAAGACACTAAATAAAGACGGGGGGAAAAAGAGAGAAAAATTACTTTAATAATTTGATTGTCTTGGTTTTGGATAAAAAGTTGTTAGCTGAAGTCTTTCTGACATAATTAAAAAATGTAAATCCACACATTCTAAGTCTTCGCAGTGTACTTAACAGACAAATGTGATGTAAGAGAATCGAATAAGTCTGTTGGATTTCATAAGGTTATTAACATCTTTATTTTTCCTTGTTGCAAGTGGGAGAGACAATAACCGCCCCTCCCAATGATGTATAAAGATTTCCTCTTGATCTTAAAGCAACAATATTAAATCTCATATAAAATATATTTTCCCCCTAATAATATCTTATGCCCCAGTTCTGCAAAAACTGATGCATATCAGTATGCCAGTTGAAGTAATTAGGACTAGCTACATGCGCAAAGTTTAAGCACATGCTTAATTGTTTGCAGGGTATGGGCATAAGATTATTTAAAATGGAATGAATTTAGAAATTTAGTTTTTGCCATTCAGGCTCTTTGTTTATATTTTAGGGGTAAATCCTATGGCCTGTGTTATACAGGAGGTCAGACTAGATTATCACAATAATTTCTTCTGGGCTTGGAATTGATGAGTATTTCACACCCTTTGCATGGTAAAAATAGTCTTGTCAATTTCACTTTTTTTTTTTTTCCTGTTCCGTTTCAGTTTCTGGTTTGCATACTCTAGGGGCACTGGGGCTCCCGATTCTAAAGGGAAACTTTAAATCCAAATGAAACTGTTGTCATTTGAAATTTTTATAGGCATAATTACAGAAATTCTATCACGGTTTTGTACAAGTGCTAGGCACTTAAATATCATGGTGATGGACATGGTATAAGAACTTGATTAGAATAGAATTGGTTTGCTCCTTTGGGAAGAGTCAAGCAGGCTTCATTTCAGATCAGTTGAGAAACAAAACAAAAATTCCTTGTTAAGAGTCATCTCTGTTGTGATGCCTACAAAACTCATCTGTTGACAATGGGTAGGCAGTTGGTCAGTTATGCCTACTATTTACAGTGCAAAACCTGCCTATTTCACGGTTACCTCTACTACCTAGCCCCATTTGTTTGTTGCATCTTGATTGTAAACTACATAGGATAGCAAAAAGAACGGGAGTACTTGTGGCACCTTAGAGACTAACAAATTTATTTCAGCATAAGCTTTCGTGGGCTACAGCCCACTTCATCAGATGCATAGAGTAACTTCCACTCTATGCATCTGAAGAAATGAGCTGTAGCCCACGAAAGCTTATGCTCAAATAAATTTGTTAGTCTGTAAGGTGCCACAAGTACTCCTGTTCTTTTTGCGGATACAGACTAACACGGCTGCTACTTTGTAACCTACATAGGATAGGGGTCTGTCATTTATTTCATATCTCTAGAGAGCCTAGCACAATGGGGCCTTAATCCTAGATTGAAGCATTTAGGGGCTAATTGAATACAAATAATGAAAACAAACAAACAAAAAAGTAAAGTAATTTGCTCAGCCTAACAGCAGTCAGGACTAGCTATTCTGTCAGTGTAAGGTCTTTAGTAGATTATTGTGCACATCAGGAACAAAGTTGATATTTCATATGGTTGGTCATTGGCACAAACATCAGTTTCATAGTTGTCCCACAAATAAAGAGGAAAATCCTGTTAGAACCGTACAAATTATTTTTTCCAGTTAAATGATTTTCAAATCTCAAGCATGTTTTTGTGGTGAATAAAAGTAATCATGTGAAAATAAAATGTGTGATGTAAATTTCCCATACCAGGAGAATGGTGGGTGCACTATTAGGGAGAGGTGTGGGGAGGAGAGAGAAGCGTTCTTTCTGTATTGAATACTGTGAAGCTCTCAAAGCTAAATGGAGTTTTAAATCATGTGGATAATAGTCAATTTTTTCACTATCTCGTTTTATTGTAGCTGACGTTTGGCATCATGAAAATACATGTCGCGGTATAAATGGGATTAAGGAGTATAGACTCTCTCTCAGAGCAATTGAAGGATTAGGATAGTTTTGTAGTGTATAATCTGTTTCACATTTTATTCTACTCTTCTCCTTTATATCATTCTCCTCACCATAGTATCTGAGCACCTTCCAAAAGTGCTTTCAGGGTATCTCTACACTACGAGCTATGAAAGTGATTCCCGGTTCACACGGGCACACTTGCGCTAGCTCACATCTGAGCTAGCATGCTAAAAATAGTAGTGTAGTTACAGTAGTGGTAGCAGGAGCTACTCTCCCCAAGTCTGTACCCAGGCCTGCTGACAGGGGTGGGGGAGAAAGGATGGGAAGGGGGCAATTGCCATGGGGCCTGGGCAATTTAAAAGGGCCTGGGGCCCCCTGGTTGCCGCCGCTGCTGTGGTAGTGGTGGCCAGGAGCCCCGGGCCCTTTCAAATTGCCTGGGCAGGCCGCAGGGCTCATAGGTACATGCGGGGTGGTACTGGTGGCGACGAAGGCCACCGGGCGGGCATGTGGAAGCCCTGGGAGAGCCAGTAGCAGCTCGCTGGGCACCAGCCAGGGCAGGCGCAGCACTGCCCAAATGTCAGGCGGACTGCGTCCCCCTCTCTCCATACCCCTACAATGCAGGATACCCACTGCATGACTCACCCCAGTACATAAGACCTTTCCCCTGCTAATGCGGGACCCTCCTCTCTAACACCCCTGATGAGCCCTTCTCTGGAGCTGGAAACCTGTCTCCCTGTTTCAGAAGTGGCCCAGGCAGGATCACACAAGACGGCGACAACGTGTTTTTGGGTCCACATCTGCAAACTTTATCCGCCCATGAGCCCTCCTGCTCTCTCCTGGTGGTTTAACTTTCCTCTGTCGGTCACTGCTGGGATACTGGCTGTTGTTGGGGGGTGGGGAGGGAGGCCAGAAGGCAGGAGGGACGTTCCCTGTTTCCTTAAACCAACACCTGCGAGCAGAAGTGAAAAGCAATGCAAATGATTAGCCTCCAAAGGGAGGTGACCCGCATCCAACATTTGCCCTCTGCATGGCCAGCCTTTTTCCCCCCCTGATGTTTCAGGCAAATTATTTTGGGGTGGTTTAGCATCCCCAAACTCCTTATATGCATCGCCCATGCACATGTGGTTCATTTCCCCCCCTCTTTTCCCCTGAAGGAGAGGAACGTGTTCTGTTAAACACCTGCAAAGTGAAGCAGTCATTAGAGGAAGGAGAGAGACCAGGTTTTCCTGGAGACTCCTCCCTCCATTTCTGAGGCCACGTCTACACTACCCGCCGGATTGGCGGGTAGTAATCGATCTATCGGGGATCGATTCATCGCGTCTCGTCTAGACGCGATAAATCGATCCCCGAATCAACGCCCGTACTCCACCTCGGCAGGAGGAGTAAGCGGAGTCGACGGGGGAGCCGTGGTGGTCGACTTGCCGCCATGAGGACAGCCAGGTAAGTCGAACTAAGATACTTCGACTTCAGCTACTCAAATAGCGTAGCTGAGGTTGCGTATCTTAGATCGATCCCCCTCCCCCCCAGTGTAGACCAGCCCTAAGTGATTTCTAGCATCTCTTTACAAAGGGGTTTGAAGGAATGTAAAGGGAAGTTTTACATTTTCATTCAGCAGTATCGGGCACTCCCATTTCATAAGGATGCTGTTAGTGTGCTCTCTCTCAATGTATTGCTAAAGTGACCCTTTGTACTGCTGTATAAAAACGCTGCTGTTCTCAGACTGGTGGAAAATTGAGATTCCACGTGATGATTGCTCCAGTACATCGATCACTGTTGCTTTTGTTGTTTACAGCTATTCAGATTAGTATTCTATTCTCATTACCCTCCTGCTCTAGAAAAATTATTCCTACCCTTGCACAGGAATGAAAGCTGTGGTCTTACCAGGTGATAAACAGATATGTAAAAACAAATCAATAGTGGCCATACTCAATTTTTGCTTCGAGCGATGTGTTTAATAGAGCCTCTAGGGATGGAGATAGAAGAAGCTCTAAACTGGAATAATGCACCTTTATTATAGACTTTTGGCCCCATTTTCAGAGGTGTTGGACACCCACAAATCCAGCTGAAGTTCATGGTGCCTACAGGTGCTCAGCACCTCTGAAAATCCAGCAGCAGCAGCTACAGCATCTCTCATAGTGGGCAGCACCACAATCACATCACAATGAACAGTAAACAGAGCCCACAGGAGCCATTGGTCTGCAATCTTCCTCCACAGTTTGTGGTCTTCACACAGCCTTGAGCAGCACGCCATACTGCATTCCGTCCAGTCAGCCACATCGTTGAACCAACAGTAGCTGCAGGCCCCCTGTGACTCCAGTCCCTGCAAAACTTGCTTTGGCAATTTCCCTCGCTCATCCAACCAACATGTCTCATAAACTCAAGCTTCCTTCGTTTGAATGTCTTGATGATGCCAGGTATCACTGCTGTATTCAGATACTCACATGTTTCTCCGGTCTTTTTTCCACGTGAGTTGTCAACAAATCAAACAAAAACTAGTTATGGACTAGTTTATAAATCCCAGTTGTGTGGTGGAGATGGGTAATGCAATGAGGAATTTAGTGTAAAAAGTTGTTACAAAATGTGTGGTCTTTTGAATACTTTTTGTCTTCCACCCCTGACGTAAGGGGGGGATACGATAGAGGTCTATACAATCATGACTGGTGTGGAGAAAGTAAATAAGGAAGTGTTATTTACTCCTTCTCATAACACAAGATCTAGGGGTCACCAAATGAAATTAATAGGTAGCAGGTTTAAAACAAATAATAGGAAGTATTTCTTCATATTTCTGTGGAACTGTTTGCCAGAGGATGTTGTGAAGACTATAAGAGGGTTCAGAAAGGAACTAGACAAATTCATGGAGGATAGGTCCATCAATGGCTATTAGCCAAGATGGGCAGGGATGGTGTCCGTAGCCTCTTTTTGCCAGAAGCTGGGAATGGGTGACATGGGATGGCTCACTTAATGATTAGTCCAACTAGGGGCAGAGCTCTTCTTGACCTTGTGCTCACAAACCAGGAAGAATTAGTAGGGGAAGCAAAAGAGGATGGGAACCTGGGAGGCAGTGACCATGAGATAGTCGAGTTCAGGATCCTGACACAAGGAAGGAAAGGAGAGCAGCAGAATACAGACCCTGGACTTTAGAAAAGCAGACTTTGACTCCCTCAGGGAACTGATGGGCAGGATCCCCGGGAGAATAATATGAAGGGGAAAGGAGTCCAGGAGAGCTGGCTGTATTTTAAAGAATCCTTATTGAGGTTGCAGGAACAAACCATCCCGATGTGTAGAAAGAATAGTAAAAATGGCAGGCGACCAGCTTGGCTTAACAGTGAAATTCTTGCTGATCTTAAACCCAAAAAAGAAGCTTACAAGAAGTGGAAGATTGGACAGATGACCAGGGAGGAGTATGAAAATATTGCTCAGGCATGCAGGAGTGAAATCAGGAAGGCCAAATCACACTTGGAGTTGCAGCTAGCAAGAGATGTTAAGAGTAACAAGAAGGGTTTCTTCAGGTATGTTAGCAACAAGAAGAAAGTCAAGGAAAGTGTAGGCCCCTTACTGAATGAGGGAGGTAACCTAGTGACAGAGGATGTGGAAAAAGCTAATGTACTCAATGCTTTTTGTGCCTCTGTCTTCACGAACAAGGTCAGCTCCCAGACTGCTGCATTGGGCAGCACAGAATGGGGAGGAGGTGACCAGCCCTCTGTGGAGAAAGAAGTGGTTCGGGACTGTTTAGAAAAGCTGGATGAGCACAAATCTATGGGGCCGGATGCGCTGCATCCGAGTGTGCTAAAGGAGTTGGCGGATGTGATTGCAGAGCCATTTGAAAACTCAGGGCGATTGGGGGAGGTCCCGGATGACTGGAAAAAGGCCAATGTAGTGCCCATCTTTAAAAAGGGGAAGGAGGAGGATCCGGGGAACTACAGGCCAGTCAGCCTCACCTCAGTCCCTGGAAAAATCATGGAGCAGGTCCTCAAGGAATCCATTCTGAAGCACTTAGAGGAGAGGAAAGTGATCAGGAACAGTCAGCATGGATTCACCAAGGTCAAGTCATGCCTGACTAACCTAATTGCCTTCTATGATGAGATAACTGACTCTGTGGATGAGGGGAAAGCAGTGGATGTGTTATTCCTTGACTTTAACAAAGCTCTTGATACGGTCTCCCACAGTTTTCTTGCCGGCAAGTTAAAGTAGTATGGGCTGGATGAATGGACTATAAGGTGGATAGAAATGTTGGCTAGATTGTCGGGCTCAACGGGTAGTGATCAATGGCTGCATGTCTAGTTGGCAGCCGGTATCAAGCGGAGTGCCCCAAGGGTCGGTCCTGGGGCCGGTTTTGTTCAATATCTTATGATCTGGAGGATGGCGTGGTCTGCACTCTCAGCAAGTTTGCAGATGACACCAAACTGGGAGGAGTGGTAGATACGCTGGAGTGTAGGGATAGGATACAGAGGGACCTAGACAAATTAGAGGATTGGTCCAAAAGAAACCTGATGAGGTTCAACAAGGACAAGTGCAGAGTCCTGCACTTAGGACCGAAGAATCCCATGCACTGCTACAGACTAGGGACCGAATGGCTAGGCAGCAGTTCCCCAGAAAAGGACCTAGGGGTTACAGTGGATGAGAAGCTGGATATGAGTTGACAGTGTGCCCTTGTTGCCAAGAAGGCTAACGGCATTTTGGGCTGTATAAGTAGGGGCATTGCCAGCAGATCGAGGGACATGATCATTCCCCTCTGTTCGACATTGGTGAAGCCTCATCTGGAGTACTGTGTCCAGTTTTGGGCCCCACACTACAAGAAGGATGTGGAAAAATTGGAAAGAGTCCAGTGGAGGGCAACAAAAATGATTAGGGGGCTGGAACACATGACTTACGAGGAGAGGCTGAGGGAACTGGGATTGTTTAGTTTGCAGAAGAGAAGAATGAGGGGGGATTTGATAGCTGCTTTCAACTCCCTGAAAGGGGGTTCCAAAGAGGATGGATCTAGACTGTTCTCAGTGGTACCAGATGACACAACAAGGAGTAATGGTCTCAAGTTGCAGTGGGGGAGGTTTAGGTTGGCTATTAGTAAAAACTTTTTCACTAGGAGGGTGGTGAAGCACTGGAATGGGTTACCTAGGGAGGTGGTGGAAGCTCCTTCCTTAGAGGTTTTTAAGGCCTGACTTGACGAAGCCCAGGCTGGGATGATTTAGTTGGAGATTGGTCCTGCTTTGAGCAGGGGCTTGGACTAGATGACCTCCTGAGATTCCTTCCAACCCTGATATTCTATGATTCTATGATTACCTGTTCTGTCCATTCCCTCTGAAGCACCTGGCATTGGCCATTGTCAGAAGACAGGATACTGGACTAGATGGACCTTTGGTCTGACCCAGTATGGCCGTTCTTATGTTCTTATGAGGTAGATACTAAGATCTCGCACCACCCTTTAAAAAAAGTACTTTTAGACTCTCGATTCTGAACAAGCAAACCCTTTCAGGTGTCAAGAATGTAATATAATTAACATCCTTTAAATTCTTCAATATCTACAGCACACATGCATCCTTTGAAGGAACAATTGTATCGATGGGATTTTTAATAGCAAAATGTATTATTTTGAAACCACATAATAGCACCTTAGTCTTCAAGATCTCTGTTTGTTTAAAATAATCTAGCACACTACTACACAATTCGCCATGTGCAGCAGTTTCTATATAGGAAAGGCCCAGCTTGGAAATGGTGTATTTTTGTAAATTGGGATTGAGGTGTGCTGGCACAGCTGTGAGTGAAGTTGGCACTGGTACAATGTTTTGTTCAGACCAGAATTGTTCATCGGTTGCTTTCACAAGCATTAAATGTACTTACTTTTACTTATTTATATTTTTAGAAAAGCCCATTTTAACATGCTATGACTCCTGACGTACGTGAAGGCTCAGTAATATAAAAAGTTAAAGGAAAATGTATCCTCCTTAAAACTCAATGTTTCACCTGCTTCTGTTTTTGGATTGCTTGTGGTTTCTGCATAGCATTGACTAGCATCACACTAGAGTGGTAATGTTGTTTAGTGGGCTAGGCATGGGGTTGGTAGTCATGAATGCCTGAATGTTAATTTTGCTTCTACGACTGGCTCTCTGTTTGCCATTAGACAAGCCACTTAACTTTTTTGTCCCATCATTCATTGATTTGTGAAGGAGTGTGAACGTTAGCGATGACCAGCAGTACCTCACTGGATCATTGTGAAGAATGATTAGTTAATGGGTGTACAGTGCTGTGAAAATGTACAGTGCTCTCGACTGAAGTTTCACTTATTTGTTACTAATGGAGCACTTTATAACCCAAGAAAGGTATTGGGTTTTCTTAGAGCACTTCTAGATGTTCTTTCTAAAAGGCAGTAATGAGAATTGAGCTCAGAGTCTGATACTGAACTGACAGGCACAGTCTGAGCTAGGCAAGGAATACAGAAAAGAATCTGTAGAATGTACAGCTATAGCGATGGTTTGTTGTTTTGGATGGTATGCCTAATGTATCATGAGTCTCTAATGTCACACCGGCCTAACTACTCAGGGACTCCAAAACAAAAAAGGAGCCCAACATGCCATTATTAATCTTCATGCCTCTTAATAAGAGCTTTTAACTTTCATTTTCTGAGCCATCAACTTTTTGCTTTGAAAGCCCTGGTGGCATAACTAAATACCTTCCTAATTAGTTTTAATAATAGGAAGACTCATTAGTGATGTGTGTTGGTCTGCTGGGAGAGACCATGATTGAGATTGATACCAGGGAAGACAATGAAATCAATTTTGGCATTTCAGTGGAATTTCTCTGTAAGATACGAGCTGAAGAGGGGAAGTGGAGTAGAGTCAGTGGTCAGCAGTGAACAGGTTAAATGTGAAGTTTGATCTGCTTGGTTTTAGATTGAGTGGGTAGGGAGTGGGTATGGGGGTTGGAGGGACTCTTAGTGGCATACATAATTGGAGGAGCGCTATTAACCTTTTTTTTTATGTTTTAGAGAGCCCTAAAGAAAAGTAGGCTTTGTGTACCAAGTCTCGAGAGTTTTTAAGAAAGTGGGTCAATCTGGTTAAATTGTGAATGAGTATTCTCCTGTGAACATCTGTAAACTGTTGAGTTTAATTGGCTTGCAGCTGGTGTTGATTGCAGGTTTTTGGGGATTTTTCTATTCTTCATTTACTTCGTATCTCATTTCCTCTTTCCTACTGTTTCCTGGTGCAGTTTGGTTTTTCTGGCGTGTTTTTAAAAAAAATTAAAGAGCCCTAAATAGAAGTGGGTTTATATGTTAAGCCTTTTTTTCCTGCAAACACCTGTTTACAGTTGAGTGTAACTGGGCAACACCTGATGCTGAGTATGTGTGGGAAGAGTAGGTGGAGTTTATGGACTGACTCACTGGGTTTTACATTGTGGCATTCTCTTCTTTCAGATGCTTTGGTGTCTTTTAGAAACAGGTTAGCAAACAGTGTTCGAGGCGTCTTAATGTAGGGTCTATTCTGAACAATAACTAGTGAAAAGGGCAAATTCCTATTCAGCCTATTTTGTTTCTTTTGTGCATTTGGAGTCAGAACAGCTGAATGTAATGACAATTGCTTTTTAGTCCCGTTAGTCCCGCGGAACCAACACAGCTGAGAGGTGACTTCAATTCTGCTCCTACTTGTGCTTCTGCCCCAGAATTGTTCCAGTCAGCTTCTCACCTATGCATTAAAATTTCCCCTGTGCCATTGAAGGCAGAATTGGAAGGCATTGTGGTTGTTAGAGGTAAAGAGCCTAATTTGGCCTGCAGAAGATGTATTACTAGAATGGATGCACAAGAAACTAATAATGTAACTTGGTTTTCAGAAGCCAGAGTGAGGATTGCATGGTTACAGTTAACTAGCCATCTTTATTTATATTTGATGGTGAAATTGGAGTACAACAAACATGGAATCCTCAAAGCCATTTTTATAGAGTTACTTTTCAGGGTAGAAAAGCACTTTAACAACATACCTTAACCCAACTAGCACTTTTCTTTTGGTTTTTTTTTAAGTCACGTACCCCTTATCAGGTGTGTTGCACAAATTGTACAGACCCTGATTTGTGATCCTATGGAATCAGGCACCTAAAACTATAAGAGAGGTGTATAGAAAGGCGCAGCATACAGTGGAGCCCAAATACACAAGATATCTGTACAAATGTGTATCTGAGCTTTTGGGAAAGTGCATGATGTTACTATTTGCCAAAGTCCATACAATTATAAAAAGTCCTTAAGTGTTCCAGGGGTTTGTGTACAGGTGTCTACTAATTGCTGGCTCTGCCAGGGTCCAAGATTTTTCAGTTGTTTCTCTTCCTCTGGGTGTGACAAGCAGTAGAGTAATCTAAGACAGGTAGATGAAGGCTGGAAAGAAGCTGTAGGTATCTTTATGGATGAATGAATTTGGTGGGTCTGTCCAGCATGCTGCAAGATTGCTGGCCTAAAGAGCTGGCCATGGTACTACCCAACATTCAGGTGGGATGGAAGGGTCATAGCTGAGAAGATGTCCAGAACACACTGTGGATGCCTCTGGATGTAGTACATAGGAGGGAGAATTTAAAAATGATTACCATAATCCTAGTATAATCCATGGTTGGTATGGATATTTGTCCATCGCTAGTGGCGAGAACCCGTAAAGAGTTTGGACTTTGCTACTGCCTCTTAGTTAATGGGCCTAATCATTTAGTGTATGCAATAGAGGCTTGAGTTTTTAGCTCCAGAGGTTTTGGGTTCGTTCCTTGCAGCCAGCCCTGCTAAAGAAGTTGTTATGCTAGTTTAATTTGTAATTAGGAAGACAAAGTGAGTTGAATTTCAGCAACATAGATTTTACAAGTATGAGGGACATTATGTGGAAACAAAAGGAGCTGAAAAGCAGCTGTGGAGAAAATGAAAAATGTTAAGATTAAATTAATGTTTGCCCTTCTTATGATCTGCATCCTTTTAACAGAAAAATAAAATATAAAATGCCAAAGTGGATAAAACAGCGGATGCAAATGCACTTACTAGTAAAGAAAAAAACCATAAAGTTTAAGGTTAAAATGGAAGAGTGGGAAGACTGTGAAATGAAGTCAAGACAGAATAAAAATGATGCAGAAAAAAGGAACGGTGGAGAAAGGAAAAAAAAGATTATACAATATGTTTGAACATATACAAACATTTTTCAGTAACAAACCATGAGGAGACTAATCTCAGTGAAGGAGTAAATATAGGCTTTCAGAGACTAGGCTAATAGAGCTAAACATAGATTCAAAAAATCATCAGATGAATGATTTGGCTTAGTATTCACCAAGGAAGATGATGGAACAGTTGCCAGAAACAGAGAGAGACGTTTCCTAAGGGTGGAAGAAGAAACTATACGAACTCAGGGCCATGCCAAAACAGGTGATCCATAAATGACTGGAGTCTGAAAAATCTCAAACTGGACCCTGAGCCTGCCCGAGCCCCGCCGACCTGGGTAGGAGGGCTGAAGCCCGAGCCCCACTGCCCTGGGTGGAGGGGCCAAGCCAAAGCCCAAGGGCTTCAGCCCCCAGCAGGGGGCCTGTGACCTGAGCCCCGCCACCCAGGGCTGAAGCCCTCGAGGTTTGGCTTCGGCCCCATGCGGTGGGACTCGGTCTTTGGCCCCAAGGGGCTTGGGCTTTGGCTTCGGCCCCAGGCCTCAGCAAGTCTAATACCAGCCCGGGTGACCCCATTAAAACGGGGTCTTGACCCACTTTGGGGTCTCGACCCACAGTTTGAGAACTGCTGTGCTAGAGGAAGTGATCTGTGTGCTCAAAGATGCTAGATCGCCAGAAGCCAATGGACTAATACCTTACATTGTGGTTCAGTGGTGAACATCGTTGCCACTGTGTTGTGGCAAAATTTAAGTTCACAATTATATAGCCACAATTAAAATAAACTTGTAGGAACAAATTTTCAAAGAAGTGAAAAGGCAACAAACTAGTTACAAATAAACACCTAAAATTAATAAGAACCAGAAAATGAAAATTGGGAGATGGTTTCACTTTAGCATGGGGAACAATACTGGTGAAAACTCCCATTGACATCAATGGGCTTTGGATCCTGCCTGTGGAAAGTAAAGGTTGAATTGAACATAAGCAGCATTTATCACCAAAGTGTGTGAGGGGTGGAAAATGGTGTCCATGATTTACTAGAAGTTTATTATTGTTTCTGATGTAGTATCATACAAAAAACGATTCTTTTGTAAGATCATATGAGTATGGCATATGGGATTAGCTACTTGAGCAGATAAAAAACTAGCTTGGATATTAAAATTAATGTGTTCTTGAGTGGAAACAGTTAAAAATGGAAAATGGAGACTGATGGAGTGCCATATTAGCAACAGATTTGTTCATTTTATATTTTATAATGCAATGACCTGGAAAAGTGATATACAGTAAGATGATCAAAGTTGCTGATAATTAGGGCTTTATCAAATTCACGGTCCATTTTGGTCAATCTCACAGTCATGGGATTTTAAAAATTGTAAATTTAATGATTTCAGCTATTTAAATGTGAAATTTCACAGTGTTGTAATTGTAGGGGAGGTTGTGGTACCGCTACCCTTACTTCTGTGCTGCTGCTGGCGGTGGCGCTGCCTTCAGAGCTGGACAGCTGGAGAGCAGCGGCTGCTGGTTCCTAACTGTCAGGGTGGTTAAACACTGGAATAAATTGCCTAGGGAGGTTGTGGAATCTCCATCTCTGGAGATATTTAAGAGTAGGTTAGATAAATGTCTATCAGGGATGGTCTAGACAGTATTTGGTCCTGCCATGCGGGCAGGGGACTGGACTCGATGACCTCTTGAGGTCCCTTCCAGTCCTAGAATCTATGAATCTATGAATAAGGATGGCCTGGCATGGTATTGCCACCCTTACGTCTGTGCTGCTGCTTGCAGAGCTGGGCCCTCAGTCAGCAGCGGCCACTCTCCGGCCGCCCAGCTCTGAAGGCACCAGGGCAGAAGTAAGGGTGGCATGGTATGGTATTGCCACCCTTATTTCTGTGCTGCAGCTGTCGAGGCGCTGCCTTCAGAGCTGGGTGCCCGGCCACCAGCCGCCACTCTCTGACCACCAGCTGCTGCTCTCCAGCCACCCAGCTCTGAAGGCAGTGTAGAAGTAAGGGTGGCAATACCGTGACCCCCCCCCCAAAGCTTGCGACCCCCCTGCAAGTCCCTTTTGGGACAGGACCCCCAATTTGAGAAGCGCTGGTCTCCCCCATTAAATCTCTATAGTATAGGTTAAAAGCACACAAAAGACCAAATTTCATAGTGGGAGACCAGATTTCACAGTCTATGGCACGTTTTTAATGGCTGTGAATTTGGTAGGGCCCTACTGATAATCCAAATCTGGGTGAGCCCAGACAAGGGAGAATTCAAGACCATGAGTACAAGAATCTCATAATGGCTTGGATGGGGTAGGACAGGCACACCTAAAATACAGCCTGAAGGTGAAATTCAGGTCATGATTGTTGTCCTCTAGTTCAGTGGTCTCCAAACTTTTTTGATCGCGCACCCCTATCAGTAAAAATTTTTTGAGCACACACCCCCTGCCGCGACGAAGCAAAAACAAAAAAAACCCTCGGACTCCCAGCCGAACTGCCGAAGCAAATAAATGTTTTTTAAAAAAGGCGCTCCTCCTGTCGCGCGCCCCCCAAGGATCCTCTAGCGCACCCCCTTTGGAGACCACTGCTCTAGTTCAGGGGTCTCAAACACACGGCCCACAGAGTTATTTCCTGCGGCCCACCAAGCTCCCCCCCTCACACCCCCTGGAGTTATTTCCTGCGGCCACCAAACTCCCCTCACCCTCTGTCCCCCCCAGAGGACAGAGCCGTGTCCTCGCTCCCCCACCTAACTCCCAGCGCTTCCCGCCGCCAAACAGCTGTTTGGTGGTGCTTAGGGCTTTCCAGGAGGGAGGGGGGAGGAGCGGGGACATGGCGCGCTCAGGGGAGGAGGCAGAGAAGAGGCGGGGCTGGGGTGGGGATTTGGGGAAGGGGTTGGAATAGCGGCAGGGAGGGGGCGGAGGTGGGGTGGGGACTTTGTGGAAGGGCTTGGAAGGGGCGAGGCAGGGAAGACGACGTTAGCTGGATCAGCAAAACATAACCCACCACTGGCCCTGCTGCTGCCAGCTCCCCCACATATGCTCTGGGCAGGAGGGCAGGCAGGCGGGCTCTCGGAGCTGCTGTTTAAGGCAGTGTTTACAGTCACTCTCGCTCTGGGGGTGGGGATGTCTGCTGCGTGCATTTCAAAGAGCTGCTTCCACAGTTCTCTGAACTGCCCAAGCTTGACAAACAGCCTTGCAGCTCCTAGCTCCGGACCAAGCCATTGAACCTGCTCTTCCTGCATCTCCAGTCCTCCCCTCCAGCTATACCCCGACTCACACCAACCCTCAGCCAGCCCCTTCGCCACTCTTCAAATCTCCCCTCCCTCAAGGGAGGGCCAAACACACCTGCCATTGAAATCTGTCCCCATTGATCCCATGCGCAGTGTGGAACGCGGGGGGAGAAGGGAGCCAGGAAAGCAGCAGCAGCCAGTCACTGGGAAAAGCCCTTTTCCTTTAACACTGGGAGGGAGGGAAAGGGAAGGTGAATCAGAGAGAAATATCACGGGGTGGTGTGGGAGGGAACAAGGATCTTGGATTTTCCAGTTTACAAAAGCCAAGCCTGTTCCCCACACCTCTCACCCTCAACAACCACTGGGTGGGAAAGAAATCCCTGATCCTCCTAGGGGACACGGATGCTTCAATACAGGTGCTGACTGCTAAGTAAATTCGCTCAATAGAGGCCTACAACTCCCAGCATGCTCTACTCCACCTTGCACCGAGCTGCCGCCTGAGAGACCGAGCAAGGCATGCTGTGAGTAGTTGGGAAGAATGTTTGTTAAAAGTGGCAATGTATTTTGTATGAATAGTTACTTTAAAAAGTTCCTGCCATTACAGCTATGTTGAAAGACTGATAGTGTAGATCATCATCAGTGTTTGGGGGGAGGGATAGCTCAGTGGTTTGAGCATTGGCCCGCTAAACCCATGGTTGTGAGTTCAATCCTTGAGGGGGCCATTTAGGGATCTGGGGCAAAAAAATTGGTCCTGCTAATGAAGGCAGGGGACTGGACTTGATGACCTTTCAAGGTCCCTTCCAGTTCTATGAGATAGGTATATCTCCATATATTATATTATATTATATTATATTATATTATTATGTTACTGACCACATAAGGAATAGTTACAGGTGTTTATATTTTATTAAAACCCCTCTTCGCATTACAGTTTTAAAAAAGTTAATACATTGACTTTTAATAGCATACTATATTACTCTTCATTTTTTTCATTTTTGACTATACTTTTGTATCGTTGTATGAAAAGGTTTCCGTGATGCGGCCCTCGGGCCAATGTACTAGTTCTCATCTGGCCCTCGTGGTGATTTGAGTTTGAGATCCCTGCTCTAGTTTGTGACATGTTCTATGTAGGGCTACAGCCAATGGAGCCGAAAAGCTGGATTTTGATCCTCAAGCTGGTTTAAGTTTGTGACTTGGTTCAAGTCCATTTCTGTCATGCATATTTTTTCAGATGCAGCCCTTCTGATTATCAGGTTGGACAAAGGGGGCAGGGTTGCTTTTTGTTGAGCTCTTGTCAGATGCCTACTGAACATGCGCAGAAATGATTTTTCAATTGCTAACAGCCTCATTAAAATCACTTTCCCCAACCTCCAAAGAAATATTATGAGTATGTGAAAACAGTTTATAACACAGACCATTTTATAACTATAGCCATAACTTATGCAACCAACAAGTAGGTTGGTTCATTATGGCAAGTCATTGCCATAACTTGCACAACATTTACATTCACAGTTTGAATTTATGTTCAGACCAGTCCGCTAATGAGTCATATTATTTGTTCCCGTATTTTTGCTGTGATCTTATAAGTTGCATTGATGGGTTAAATTCTGATTGCTAGCTCAGTGATGTAAAATAGTGTAATTCAATTTAAATCCTTTATTTACTCCACATTTATAAAAACAGCAACTCCAATCAGAATCTGTTCCCCTGTTACTCAAAGTGGGTGTAGAAGTAGGGCTATATTTTTGGAAAAGAGGAGAGCTCACCAAAGTATACAGGGAACAGAGGGTAGATAATAAATACATGACTATGTAATCTAACATTAAATGCAAGACTAGTGGGGTATGATCTTCTTTAAACAGATTCAAAACACAATTTCTTTTAACCAGAGAACAGTTAATGCATGTATTTAAACGGTTGAAAGCAGCAGAAGCAGCAACTGGTATACTTTTAAAAGACTAGCTAAACAAGTGCTATGTATAGGGAAAAAATATTGCAGTGCACAACTGTGTTAACTCAAAGGAGGAGACAGATTTTAGATGAGCTTTTTGGCCTGGCTTTGTCCTAAACTTTCCTCTGTTCCAATTGGATGAAAAGATGATCCTCTTAGTCTTAACGACCATCGCTTTCAGGAATTGTAAAATTACCAGATCTCATTAATGCAGGGCTCTATCATTCATCAAAGCTCTTCTTATGCATCATGCTGGCTTCTTTTCTTTCCACCTCTTAATCTTTCTCTCATTATAACTATGTGTCTGCCCTTTGGACCTAGCTGCTTCCAAGAAGTTGACACCTGCAGAGATATTACTTGGCAAAGATTTGTTAACTCTTTCACAGTTGGAACGGTATGCTGAGCCCTCAGTGGAGGACAAAAAAAAATCTGTTGACAGCTGCTGTGTAGAATGAGCACTGCTGTAAATATCATAGCAACAAAGACCAATGAAGTGATGGCACACTAATGAAAAGCAATTATTTGTATAACTGTCCATTGTGTACTCTTGATAAATTATTAGTATAGTCTCCTGCACGTACAGCTGCAGTTAATAGCATCAGCATTTCTTTTGCAAAGCTCCACTTTGGCGGCTCTATTCTGATCTAATAAATTTTTCAGACGTGTCTCATGTATTTGGATAATTCAAGAAAACAGATTTAAAAATAAGACCAACTTTCCATGGATTGTAGCCCTCAAAGAGAGAAAATGTCTTCGACATGTTCACAAAATCTAGTACTCAAAATGATACTAATAGTTGTATAGCGCCTTTCATCTAAAGAACTAAAGCATTTTGCAAACACTCATTTTACAGAACTGTTGCAGTGATCAAGTATTTTAGCCAAATGAATACTGTTTATAAAGGAATTGTCAAGAGTTTTTTTAGAAATACCTGTCACTGGTCCAGTGTCTTTGTTCATTGATTGGGGCTCTTATCTCTCTCAGTGGGGGATGCCAATTTAATGATGTATTTTCCAGTTTTAAACCCAGTTTCAGGAGCAGATTAGGGCTGAGAAAATACATGTCCCATTGCAAATAAGAGTTTGAAAGTTGTTTTAAGTTGATTCTGTAAATATATATTTTTTAATCGGCTGATTTGTCAGGTGTCCTACCCCCTCTCAAAGTAACCTAGTCATTTTTTAAACGTAGTTTATTTTAAAATAACTTTAAAATTCGCATTTGGCATTTGATTTAGTACTGCACTACATTCTTTTAAAAAAATTGCACTATATGCCATCAATAGAGCACACATTAAATGTATCAAGGACTGGCTAACTGACAGTCTTAAAAAGTAGTTGTCCATGGGGAATCATAGACTCATAGAAACCCCCTACGTTGAAGTAGAACCAAGTATACCAAGAGCTTTGCTGTCAGGTGTTTGTCTAACCTGTTTTGAAAAACCTCCTATGATGGGGGATTCCACAACCTCCTTTGGAAGTAGGGTGGATTTGATTTAAATCAAATCGATTTGAATCACTGGTCAGGAAGACTTGATTTAATCATGGATTTCTACATAAAAGTGCATTCTTGTTGGTTGTTATAACCTTAATACATATTCTTCACAACTCAGAGATAGAGGTAGGTTTCATTTTTAGAAGGTACACACTATACATTTTTAAAGTGATTTATTTTGAAAACTTTTCAGATTAGTTTTACAGCTATATCAGAAAATGAATGATTGTTTGGCTATTTCATTTACCAAAGGTAATTGAAGAAGATATTTATGAAGCCATTGGGAGGTGAACGATCTCCAATTCAACATTAATATTTGGAGGATTTTCTTGCCATGCTATATTAGGAGGAGAATATCACCAGACAGACGTTTAAATGGTTTTATTTAACTAAAACAACAAAGTTATGTATTCTGGATTTTTTTCTTCAACGGCAAACATAATATTTTAACAAAACAAGCATATGAATTTTTGAATTTAGTTAAATATTCAGTTTTTTTAAGATCAGGTTTGTTTGTGTTAAAATTGTTTAACTAAAATAGTTAAATGAAATAGTAAAAAAAAAAAATTAAATCGACTATGTCAGCCAGCTCAACATGAGAAATTTAAAATATTGGCATCTGCATTTAACTCAGTCGTCTTCACCTTCGTTTTTCTATTTGTTCAAAATCTGGAAAAGAAAAACAAGCTTTCCTGCTTTTTCAGGTCCCAAACGATTTCTCAATTTGGAATGAATTAGTCCAAAGGAAGAAAATATTCTTTCTACACCCGCAGAAGAAGCTACTGCTGCTAAAAGTGAGATTGTCACTTCAACAGTCTCTGAATCCAAGTGTTTAAGTGACTTCCAGCAGTTCACTGGTGTGACTTTCTTTAAAACATTATCAGCAAACATATATTTCTTGAATGGTTCTTATTCCCAAAATGGGACTCTTTTATGGCCTGCTGCCATTATAGATTTTCCCTTCTAGTGAGAGAATGGTATGGTAGATCTCAAATCAATGAAGGCTACACTCAAAAGACCTCAAGACTTCTGGAATATACTGCTCAAACAATTTCACTTTTGTTTCTATTGCCTGTCCCTCCCTTCTAACATTTATCTCCTGTCTTTGTCTCCTTGTCCAGATCTATTCCGCCCCCAACAATCTTCTATTCTTGAACTTTTTGAAATTTTGCACTTTTAGAGAGAGGTAAGGGATTGACTCTGTGTACACATATTTGCAGAGGGACAATCAGGACCGGCGCTTCCATTTAGGCGACCTAGGCGGTTGCCTAGGGCGCTAGGATTTGGAGGGGCGGCAATTCGGCGGCGGGGAGTCCTTCCGCGCTCTGGGTCTTCGGCAGCAATTCTGCGGCGGGTCCTTCACTTGCTCCAGGACCCGCCGCAGAATTGCCTCCGACAACCGGGAGCATGGAAGGACCCCCGCTTAGGGCGCCAAAAACCCTGGCGCCGCTCCTGGGGATAATAGGGTTGAGGTCTGTTATTTCTCACCTCTGTATATTATGTATTAATTTAATTCTTTTTTGCTGTTAACAAGCATGTTATCTCTGGAGACACAAATCGACAGTTTGAGAACTGCAAAATTAAGCATCTCCGATTATATCTTCTAGACTGAGCACTGAGTCCCATCGGGTAGATAGAAAGATCAACCTAAATAATCTATACAGAAGCCCCTGGAATCCCATAAGATTGGATCCCTAATCCATGAACTATTGGAACTCATTTACAAAACTTTTCTTAAACATTAAATGAATATATTGTCTCATGCTATGGAATTAGAATTTATAATCCCTATTCCATGATGAGATATCTTTGAGCTATAATGTATCTTAATTAAAACGATCTTTAGATGGGTTTTTTCTTCAAAAAGCTTTTTAGCAAAAAAATCAGATTTAAATAAAAAAAATCCATTTTTTTTTTAAATCATTGATTTTTATCCACCCTGCTTGGAAGCCTATTCCAGTGCTTAATTATCCTTACGTCATCAAATGGGGATGTTGTTATTGGGGTTCCACAAGGATTGATATTAGGCCTGATGCTATTGAACTGCTTCATCAATGATCTGGAAGTAAATATAGAATTGCTGTTGATGAAATTTGCAGATGACACAAAGATTGGCAGAGTGGTGAAATGACGTTCCGATAGGCGATCTGGATCACTTGGTAAGCAGGGCCCCTTCAAACAAAATGGGTTTTAATACAGCCAACTGCAAAGCTATGCATCTAGGAACAAGGAATGTAGGTCTCACCTACAGAATGGAGATTTGTATCCTAGAAAGAAGTGACTCTGAAAAGGAAATTCAGTGTCCGCATTTTAAAGAGAATGTTGAAAAAATTGAAGAGGTGCAGAAAAGAGCCACAATATGATTGTAGGACTGGAGAAAATGCCTTTCACTGAGGTATAAGAGCCTTCACAGGAGAAAATACTGGATGGTAAAGGGCTCTTTTATCTAGTGGAGAAAAGCATAACAAGAACCAATGGCTGGAAGCTGAAGCCAGACAAATTCAAATTAGAAATTAGGCACAAACTTCTAACGGTGACAGTGATTAACTATTGGAACAAACTACAAGGGAAATAGTAGATTCTCCATATCTTGATGGTTTAAAATCAAGACTGAATGCCATTCTGGAATATATGCTTTAGTCAAACACAAATTATTGGGCTCAATCCAAGGGTAACTGGGTGAAATGTAATGGCCTCTGGTATACAGAAGTTTAGACTAGATGATCTAATATGTTTTCTGGTCTTAAACACGATATATTTCCATTAGGAGATTCATTTTTCAGTCATAATCTGCTTCACATGATTGTCAACATCGCATTTCCTTGTCCTGTTAATGGTTATTTTTTTAAATTATATGTCAGCCAACTGAAAATAACTGTCTTGTAATTGGTTGGCATATCACTTCTGTTGCATTGCAACTTAGAGCACTGGGACAAAATTTAGGAGTGAATTCCTTCTCCCTTTTCATTTTTTCCACTAGAAGACTTCCAGGTCCTCCATGGTCCCAACATTTGTTTGTCAACATAACTCACATAACTCAGTGATAGGTGGGAGTGAGGGAAATGTGTGTTCGGCCACACACTGAGGGTAAGACTTCAAAAGTGCATAAGGCAGTTAAGTACCCAGTTCTCACTGAAAGTTAATAGGAATTAAGTACCTAACTCCCTTTGGTACTTCTGATAATGCCAGATAGTCTTTGTAAATTCAGACCAAGTTCTTGTCCACGATCCCTGAAATGGCTATTTAGCTCTACAATTTAATTCAGTGGAGTTTGACTACATTCTTATGTTGCAGAGAGCAGAGCAGTTCCTTAGGCACATGCTTGATCGTATATAAATGAAAATAATTCCCTTTCTTGCCCTCAGCACAAAATGGTATGCATCATGGGGAATTCAAAATATTTTGGATGACTGACACTCGCTAACTGCTATTCACCTGCTTAGGTGGACCAGTCCTATCTCTCATAAGGGCAATCTGCTTTCATGTTTCTTAGCCTGATTTCTCTTGGCAGCCAAACTGGATGTGGTTGACAGATTATGTCTGAAAAGAGCTTTGGTAATTGCTCGGTCTGTTCGGCGACTATGTCAATGACAGATGGTCGCACTGAATGTTTAAAATGTTCAGGACTTCTGGATGCTCCTTAAGCTTATGAGCAGCAAGCTTTGCCAACATTTCTGTTATCTATTAGCAAAAAAATTAAAATATTTCCCTGCATTGCTGTTTTCCCCTCCCCCCCCTCCAAGTCTTCAGGCATGTTCCGCGTGGATCTGTGTTTTCCTGATACATTCTCCTTTTTTTTTTAAGTAGAGAAAGTCTCAAGATGTTACTGCAGACTGGCATCAATAAGTGCCAACTGCTCTTCCAGACTCGTTAATGAATTTATTTTTGCCTGAGAACTGCACATATGGCCCAGAGTGGAAATATTGGGGTCTGTAGTTGTTGCGAGGGCTGGCAGATTTCATTTTAGAAGAAATAACATTCAGGTTGGTCATAAACTCCATTTTTAATAGATATATTTTTAATCTTTGTCAGGGGTTTCTTAACTTTTTCACAGCATTGACCATATCTTAATGGGAAGATTGTGTCATGAAACAGCTCCCCTCCAATTTCATAATCACATAACATCCATGTGGCAATGAGAGCAATTGCATACATGGAGAAATTATGTTCGGAAAGTAGCTAATTCATTTGTAGCTGTTTAAATACAATGCAATTAAGAGTTGCAAACAAGGCGAGGCAGCACCCTCTAACCTGCTATTCTTCTATGGAGCACCAGTTGTCTACAAATCATGGATTGAGAACTGCTATCCTATAGCATATGGCTTTGGGAATATAATTGTATACAGTAGCATATAATATTTCATATAATGTATGTCTTCCTCTCAGGTTGAAATACTCATTTGTATATACTTATTTATTACTCTGCTTTTTAAAATTTTTGTCTACAGGTGCTTTCAGTCATTTAAGTTATTCTTAAACTTGACCACTGCCTAGGGAATGGGAATGGGCTAAAGCTATTTAGGATCCTCTATCTTCTCTCAGGTAACTTGATGACACAGATTAGGAAGAAAGATACAAGTTTTCTTGAATTTTAATGGGCCGTCTAAGACTTTCTTCCCCCATCTATTTCTAACCACATTATAATATGGTTAGCTCCATGCACTGTGACCAGGTTGTCAAGGTGATACCAGGTTCTAGCATAGTTCCTTTGCTGCATAGATGGGAATGCCAATCAATCCGTGTAACAAGCCAGGCCTCTTGCACCCATCTCAGGTTTCTTTGCATAGTGCCATATGTTAATTTACAGCTACTTAATGACCTTGGGTCAGCCATACCATGCGTCAGACCTACCTGTGCCACCAGCGTGTGGTAAGTTGATTTAAAATGATGGTTACTTGCTGTTGCAAGCCACAGCGATCACCTAAGCACACCATTCTGTGGGATAGCTGGATTCTTGTGCTAGCTACATGTCTGGAATAGAAGAGAAGAGAATATGTACCTGGTCTGATTTTGTGGTGACCCTTCCGAGGGGTGTGAAGTGAGAAGACTGTCTGTTTCAGGTGGGGTACAGGTATGCAGTGTAGCGGGCATAGATAGGGCAAAATGAGTAACATGCAACTATGTCAGGTGAGCATGTCAAAGACTACATCTGCACTTTGAACTGGGGATGTGAGTCCTTCTTTCTCTAGCTCTTCTTGAGTTAGTGCACTAAAAATAGTAGTGTGGCTGCGATTGCACAGGCTGTGGTGAGCCACCCTGATTACGTACCCACTGTGTCCAGGCTGGTTTGTATTCAGGGCAGCTAGCCTCGGCTGCCATATGCTGCTGCCCCGCTGCTGTGTCTACACTACTATTTCTAGTGCACCTGCTCAACAAGAGCTATCAGGAAGTATGTCTACTTGAGCTTGGAGTCAGACCCCCAGTTCCAAGTGTAGACGTAGCCAAAGTGTGATGCAGTTTACCGTACTTTCCTCTGTAGTGTAGGTGGGCCCCAAGCATGAGAAGAATTGTAGCCTGATCTGGTAAAGATTCCCTTGCTCCCTGTTCTTGTTGTCTTTTGATGACTTTTGCTGTTTTGAGAGTCTTGTGGCACCATTTCTTTGAGTCAGTCACTTGGGTCTCTTGATGCATTTGGTGCTGCCTTTGCTTTTCTTCATTTATTGAAACTGCTGGTCTCCATATTTATTTTTGTAATTGCTCAATAGGAAAACATCAGGGAAAGAAAAAGATACTGGGCTTTTGTATGTCTCCTGACTGCCTTCTTTGGTTTTCACCAGTGGTTCTCAAACTTTTTCTTTCGCAGACCACTTGAAAAGTGCTGAGGGTCTCAGTGGACCACTTAATGATCTTTCCAAATGTTGTTTGTACCGTTAGCTAACTACTGTAAAGCGCTTTGGATAAAAGCGCTATATAAAAAAAACTTAATAATAATTAAAAAAAAATTGTTCTACAAATAAAAGCGCACAACTCATATTTTAATATCAGTAGTCTTACCTTTCTAATTCGATGGATGTGCCCTCTCTCCCCCACCACAGCAGCCACAGAACTGAGGCAGGGAAGGAGGGCTGTCTCTCCCCGGCAGCCGCAGCCCTGGAGCTGGGGAAAGTCGCCTCTTTCTCTGGCCGCCGCAGCCCTGCATGTCCCAAATTCCCCCCACCCCCTCTTCTCACCCCACTGCCCCCTCCTACCTACCACCTATTCCCCCAAGGCCACCACCTCACATGTGCATCTTCTCCAGGGTCCAGGCACCTAATTAGTGGAGCCGTGCCTGCACGGCTCCATTAATTGGGGGGATGGCCCTTCATTCTCTTGTGTGCGCTCACCTTAGAGGGAACTATCCGCGGACCACCTGAATGGAACTTGCGGACCACTGGTGGTCCACGGACTACAGTTTGAGAACCTATGGTTTTGACTTAATTTGCAGTATATTGAGGACTCCATTTTCAAACTTGGACATCTAAGTTAGGACCTCCAGTTCCATAGTTAGATGTTCAAACTGGCACCTACTTTAAGAACCTCATTGCCAATTTGGGCACCCAAATCCAGAATTGAGCACCCTAATTTAGGTGTCCAAGTACAAAGATGAGGCTCCTCAAGTATTTCTATGGTGTTAGTTTCTATTCTGCATAGGTTCTTACACCGTGCTTATCACCATAGTATCAGACTGCCTTCCAGTAATGCATTAAGCAACGTGACTAATATCAGGCATGTGGTGTTGTTTCATCCTCTTCCCAGACTTACAGGTTTTTTGAGGGTGTGTGGGGGGTTGTTCTTGTTGCTATGTATTTGTTAGAGAAGGTTTGCAGTCCTGTCTCCTTTATTGCACAGTTAAAAATCTAACATTCTACGGGAAGGTTGTATTCCCATCACTTTGTGCTCAGTCTTAAGCAGGAGTTGTACTGTACGTTCTAATAGCAGAGCCAAGGATAATACGAACCCTCAGGGAAAGTGAACTGACGTTTAAAAATATTTTTGAGTAGCTTCTGAATGAATAATTGTTTCAGGTGTTGAAGCCAGCACCTGCTTGGTGTGTTCTATCTAAAGCTGCTATTATAGAGCAGATTAGGAAAGCTAAACCAGTTGTGATAATGCTCACAGGAAATAACTGCATTTGCCAGCGTCAACTTTAGATATAGACTTTGGCAAGCTGGCACAAATATTCAAGGAGTATTGCCAATTTCCATGCTATCCTTTTTAATGATCTTTGTTCTGCAGATTTGCAAGCTCTACAGATACCATTGTGTGGTACCTCTGTGGTTTGACTGCCACATGTTTTCCTGGTAGCCTCTTGCTTTCTCAAAAACAGCTTCTCCAGGTTCTTTGATCTGCTATTCTGGATCTGCCCGTGGTGGGGCTGTTGGGCATTGCCCTAAAGCAGCCCTCAGAACGAAGGACACGTTGCCTTTTGGTCCAGAATGCTCTGGATATTTGTTCCATATGGTAACTGAGGTGAGAGGAACCAACTTCTCTACATATTTATTTTTGAAAGTTTTCCCCTTTCTGCACACAACAATATGAATAAAAATAAGACAACGAGCAAAACACATCCATCTGGTCTACCTGGCAGAGCATCATAGTCACCGTAGGAGACCTTCCAGCTCAGCATAACAGAGAAGAATCCAATAAAACTAAACCAAAGAGCAAAAATAAAACATCTCAGTCTTTTAAACTTGTGGTTATTATGCACAGTACTGGCAGGTTCAGTGGGTGCATAGTAAAGATGCACCATACTCAGGGGTCATGTGTAAAGTGGCTAGGAGAAAATCTAAGGCAGTATGACATGAAACTTCTGCCAGTCCTTCAGTTTGTAAGTTACATCAGTTTAGGTTCCCTTAGACCCATTTACAATGCGTAACTTATACCCCTTTTCAGATCAGTTCTGAATGTGGGCATGGTGATCTGTTCTAAAGCTTGTTTTTAAATGAGGAAGTAGTTCTTTTGACTTTCCACAGTACCAATGATTGAAAAGTGCAGTTTAATTTTTAGAGATTGGGTATTTTTCTAAGTGGTTTCTTATGTCAGCAGCTACACACTGCTATCCTGCATGCCAAATCGTCTTTCTCATCTCTCTCCCATTTGTGGCCTGTGATTCTATAATAGGCTATCAGCTGATCTGAGAGAGATACTGCAAGGTTATTAGACCTTTCAGCATTGGCCATGGATTTCAAATTTTGCCAGTAGTTAATTGGGTAGCTGTGTTACCTGATGTCCTTCACTGACCCTCACTAGTCTGTCTCATAATGTTGTTCTTGGGATATATTTTAATGACTAGCTTTTAGCCACTGTGTTCCTTGAAAGTGTAGCAATGGTCACAATAATAATATTAAAATAACTCACTTGACATGCTTTCACTTTTGAGTCCAGCTTTTAATTAAACAGCTCATTTCAAAAGCCGTTGCTAGAAAAGTTGCCAGAAGAATTACATTAATTTGAGAATATAAGGCCAGAGTTCCCTATAGTTAGTTACAGCTGCAAATGAATGTAATATTGAATTTAATTTAGGAAGTTACTGGCACTGTTGTCCATCATACAAACCAATACATTTTTGTTGTTGCTGGAGCTTTCTTCCAGCCTGAAAGTGATGAAATCTTTAATAAATTTCTGCCTGCATGGGGTCCCCTGGGCTTGTGGTGAATACCAAGCACCAAGATACTGTTGAAATTAATTTGGAAACCTAAAAATGTAGCACAGAAAAATAAATAAATAAAATACATAAAATAAAAATAAACCCCCTCAAAGTCACGGAAAAGGGATGACTTTGAAACTCTCTGTAATTACTGTGCCCCAAACTCTGCATTCAAGAGCGCTTGTTAATCCGAAAAACCTCCAGGATTACATAAATAATGAAAGAGCTAAAAATGCCTTGGTTTTGTAATGTAGATGAAGGCAAGGTGTCATGTCAGGACCACATTTACATATTAGAATTATTTAGTTATCGTGTCTTGCCCTCTAAAAAAGTGAAATGATTATGAATATTCATAGGCTTAATTAAAATATTAATGGCACACTGATACTTTTCTTTTAGGTCTCCAAACACCCGTAAACAGTCTCATTTAAATATGATGAAGAGTGTAGGGGATAGCGTGTGAGGAGCAAGAATTGTCCTTTTGCATGGGGATTCATGCTTATCCTGAAGTTACAAATAAATAAGTTATTTACTCTGTGTTTACTGAGAAGTATGCAGTAGTTTTTTTTTAAAAACCTTGTTAGGTAGTACTCTTTGATACAGTACTACACGTACACATGTAACTCCCACTGAAGGCCAGGGGTTTTCTGGTAGTTTAAGAACTGCAGGATCAGGTCCCTAATCAAGGAATTATTGAGGTGTACTGACTAGTCTGGGAACATGTGTAATTCCGTGGACAAGTTTAGGATAGAAAGGTAAGGGAGATGTCATTTGATCTGTAAATATCTACCGAATCGTAATTTCAGTGGTGTCATACTCTGTGGCACGGCACAGGGGAATCGCTCTCCTCCTCCCCCCCCGTGTCCAGTCCAAGATCTTCCGATTGGTGGAAATTGTGATAATAAAGTATTGTCGGAAGTGGGTTGAGTTGGGTATCATTTGAAAGCCCTTTCTCCCATGAACACTATGGTACCAAGTATGACAAACTTAGAACAATTATGTAGATATATATTCAAGAAAATGTTTACAAATCAAGTTCTTTTTAATTATACTTTAACACAGGGGTGCATTGCTTACATAAAAAATATATTGATCTTTGGTAATCCTAGGGAAATTAGCCTTGACATGTAGGACTGAAAACATTTATTCATCAAAGTCATTATCAGTGTTTTCTCCATCTAGGACACTACTGCTAGACATATTGTCCCATTGATCCTCGTCCACACTGCACTTGCACATCTCTGTACAAGGCAGGCTGCTGGCCAAACATTTGCAGGTTGGTGAGCATCTCGTCTTTAAAGCACATGGGGATTTGATTAGCTGGCAGCTTGATTTGGGAGCACATTGTATTTCACACATAACTGGTGTGATCCATCCCTCCTCCAGATCCCATCCATGCCTGACAGAGGAGGATAGTTTGGGATGTGCTCAATCATCCCGGAGCCATACCACTGCTTGATAATTTGCCTTCTGGACAGCTGGTATAAATGCACCCCTTGTTGGTGACAATTTTTCTGAACAAACTGAGCTTTCAATGGGGCTAGCAGATATGATTGGCAGGATGCATACAAGGGTCATTCTGTATGACACCTCATGTAGTGCTAAGTTAAAGACTGACGATGTTGGAATGTGCCTGTCGCCTGAAATGATGCAGTCTGGTATGTCCTGGGTGTCCAAATCATTTGATGGTCCATCTTCTATCTCTTCAGCTGAAGCCATACTCAATGATTTTTCGCCTGTGGAGTACATCCCACTTTTGCACAATAACCACGTATGGTCAAGTTTAGTGAACACAGAATGCTTTACTATAGTCAATTTAACTGATGCTTAAATGAAAACTGGACGTAATGGCTTCAGAATTTTTGCACCTTAGTAGGAAAGTGAGTCATGAAATCAGGAAGTTCCTTCAAAGAATGGTTCTTTGCTGGTCCAGATGGAACTTGAGGCTGGGCTGGGTTGTCCCCATTAATATGCTTCTGATAGCAGACCATAATAGTAGCATGAAGGATACCTTTGCCATCTGCTGTATCTTCAAGGAAGTCTAAGTTATCGGCAGCACAACATATAAACCTACCCTTGGTGAGGTCTGGGGTAACGTACAACCCTTCATTCAGTTCCGTGTGGCAAAGAACCTCATTTGCAATTTTAGTCTCCAGGCAGAGTACTTAGTTATAGTCAATGGAGGAGGCAATGCCATGCATAAGCTGCGCAAGGAATTTGCTATGGGTTTTGGAATGGATTATTAAACCAACAGCCACTTGTAGATTTCGATTTATGCCTATGTCGCACAGTTTGTGTGTGTTGGAAACGTTCCTTTCACTCAAGCACTCGTACATGGTGCTTTGTGATAAAATGGCAGCCTTGTGTTCCATTTGCTCACTGTCATACTTGCTGGGGCTGATGTCACTGCGACCACCGATTCACCACTTAAGTGCAGATCACATGATATTGTTTTTTCAGGTTTGTCATCAGCTATAGATCCCTGAAATGCCCACGTACTGCAGGACGAAATGCTTTTCCATAAGAATTTAGAAGCTGCAAACAGATCTTCCTATTGCTGTTGATATTGGCACTATGTGCTTTGTAGCTTTTAAGGATATGCGTTTTGATTAATTTCTGCAGATAGTTTTTAGTAATCATGTGCCCATGTCCCACAGTTCATCTTCAGTAAGTGCTTTAAGAGTCTTTCTGATACACATTTGTTCCTCTTCAATACTATTCAAAGCACACATTTCTCTGTACTTTGCCATTGAATCGCCCATCAACACCACTTTCCAATCCATCAGAGTTTCTGTGAGGCAGTTTATGAGCTCCAGTTGAGTCGCAGTTTGCAGTAGTAAAATCAGTATTTGTTTCTGTTACTTATGTTGACCCAACATATTACACACATGCTTGGTGTAACACTCAATGTGACATGCAATGTCATACGTGTGGGCATCTTTTGGGTCAATGCACCTACTTAACGTTACTTTCCGTGCAGTGCTCTCATAAAGAGAGACTGCTTCGTACAGTTTTATGTCTTGGAGCTGGCCTTAGTGGATGCCTTTGGGCTTCCAGCTTACTGCAGAAGAAGCAGGTGTTCTTCTCGAAATGCATGCCATGGGACCTAGTATAAGGTGAATTTCGCCCACAGCTGGCCCTTGTCCCAGCATCTTCAACTTTTTCCTGATGCTCAATGTTCTTCCTCTTCAACCTTGCCAAAATCTGTTTGTGGGTGCATTTCTTATAACATGGAAGGGGCCACCAAGCATCATGTTTAACCAGGTTCTCCATGGTGGTATTCTCCAAAGGTTCATCAACTAGTCAGGACTCTTTCTATCCCCATTCATGCCTAAAAATGATCAAGATCAAAGTAAAAACACAGATTCTGTAATAAATTACTTTGAGATTGTAATTAATTATGTTATGTAATGTATGGTATGTAATCAGACATGCCAAACCCACGAAAAAAATGCAGACATTGGGCTTGTTTTTGGCTTAATTGCATTGTGAGTTGCTTGTTGGCTAGTGTTTGGCTTGTTGTAGCTTGTGGCTTCTTTTTTTAGATCAGTTCCCAGCAGGGGGGGCAAGCAGGGGCAAGGGGGGAGAGAGAGTCAGGGGTGCACAGCAGGCCCACCACAGTCCCAGACTGCATGCCCGGGAGGTCTCTAGTCACATAGAGTGTTGGGGTTTTTAGGGATTGGCTTGTTTTGGCCTTGTTTTGAAATGGGATTAGCTTGATTTTTTGCTTATTGTGAAAGTCGGGGTGCTAATTTACCACGTGAAAGTTGGCAACTGTGTATGTAATATGTGCGTATCTTTTTGGATGGATTCCAGTAATCTACCCAACTTGACCGATTTCTGACGACATCGTATTATCAAAATTTCCACCAACTAGAGGACCTTGAGCTGGGAGCCAGGGGGCAGTAAGTCCCCTCTGCTATGCTACAACGGGTAACACCATTGAAATTATGATTCTGTAGATTTTTACAAATCAAATGACACCTCCCTTACCCTCCTATCACTAACTTGCCCATGGAATGAGATTATCCTACATTATGCTCCCAGATTAGTCCTCCTTATGTGCCTAAAAGCCCCATCAATGGCAGTGAGGAGCTACATCCACTTGTTATGAGGGGGAATAGATCCCAATGATGTGTGAATTGCTTCTTCAGTTCTGTGACCCCTTTCAGATGCGGGTTATTGATGTGACACTGGAGGAATTCACACACATGCTTACTACACCTGGTGCAACTCAGCTTTTTCAGCAGTGTGCTCTCAGTGTCATCTGTTTCTAGCATTTGTAGTATCCAATGGCTCCAGCCATCTCATGTTTTACTGACACCTTAAAGACTAACCGATTTATTTGGGCATAAACTTTCGTGGGTAAAAACCCCCACTTCTTCAGATTCATTTGAAAGCTTATGCCCGTATAAATCGGTTAGTCTTTAAGGTGCCACCGGACTCCTTATTTTTGTTAAGAACCCATGTGGTGAAAATAGAAAAAAGATGAGTCAATTAAGTGAATAAAACCGTTCACTACATCTCTTACACTATCTAAGGATATGCTTGTAAGGGTTGACTAAGGAAAAGTCAGCTAATATCCTATATGGACATATTGGCTGATGAACATTACTAATTAAAGCATCGTTGTGGTCCCTTTTCACTGTTACCTGTAACTAGCTGATATAAGTTTGAATTATATGTTGTCTGTACTTACATATATGGCTTATGATATTGATAAGTCTCACCACAAAACTTTGCAACCCCAGCACATCATCTGGGCTCTGCCTTGTGAAATCAGGGCAGTGCCATCCTCGTTAAGAAACAGCGGATCCTCCATGATCAGTCACATCACCTGCAATTGCAGTTTCAGTACTCTCATCAGGTTTACATATTCAACTTGTTGCAAGGGGGCTGCCTTTACTCAAGTCTGTTGTTCATAAAAATTATCACTGTTGCCAGTGCTGGTGGGAGTGCCACTGTAGACCATCTGGGGAGGGTTTGAACCACGTAGTCATCTAACTATGCTTAGAGCAGATCTAGATGACACCGTGGTTGAAATGTTGGCAGCCTCTCTATCATTGGACTCCCAGTGTTGCTATCGCTGGTGGAGCTGCACCAGTGGGGAGAATGGAAAGGGGAAAAGTCTAGTGTTGTATTATTACTTGTTTTCAGTACACATGGAGACCTGAGCATAAACCGGGACCCCATTGTGCTAGGCACTGTATAAACATGGGCTAAAAAGTAGGGCTGTCAATTAATCGCAGTTAACTCATGCGATTAACTCAAAACATGTACTGCGATTAAAAAAATTAATTGCGATTAATCGCACTGTTAAACAATAGACTACCAATTGAAATTTATTAACTATTTTTGGATGTTTTTCTACATTTTCAAATATATTGATTTCTATTACAACACAGAATACAAAGTGTACAGTGCTCACTTTAAATTATTATTTTAATAACAAATATTTGCACTGTAAAAATGATAAAAGAAATACTATTTTTAATTCACCTCATACAAGTACTGTAGTGCAATCTCTTTATCGTGAAAGTGTAACTTACAAATGTAGATTTTTTTGGTTACATAACTGCACTCAAAAACAATATAATGCAAAACTTTAGAGCCTACAAGTCCACTCAGTCCTACTTCTTGTTCAGCCAATCACTCAAACAAACAAGTTTGTTTACATTTACAGGAGATAATGCTGACTGCTTCTTATTTACAATGTCACCTGAATGTGGGAACAGGCATTCGCATGGCACTTTTGTAGCCGGCATTGCAAGGTTTTGACGTGCCAGATATGCTAAACATTCATATGCCTTTTCATGCTTTGGCCACCATTCCAGAGGACATGCTTCCATGCTGATGATGCTCGTTAAAAAAAAAAAGTGTTAATTAAATTTGTGACTGAACTCCTTGGGGGAGAATTGTATGACTCCTGTTCTGTTTTACCCACATTCTGCCATATATTTCATGTCATAGCAGTCTCGGATGATGACCCAGCACCTGTTCGTTTTAAGAACACTTTCATAGCAGATTTGACAAAACAAGGTACCAATGTGAGATTTCTAAGGATAGATACAGCACTCGACCCAAGGTTTAAGAATTTGAAGTGCCTTCCAAAATCTGAGAGGGACGAGGTGTGGAGCATGCTTTCAGATGTCTTAAAAGGCAACACTCTGATGTGGACACTACAGAACCCGAACCACCAAAAAAGAAAATCAACCTTCTGCTGGTGGCATCTGACTCAGATGATGAAAATGAACATGCATCGGTCTGCTCTGCTTTGGATCGTTCTCAAGCAGAACCCGTCATCAGCATGGACACATGTCTTCTGGAATGGTTGCTGAAGCATGAAGGAACATATGAATCTTTAGCATGCATCTGGAACATAAATATCTTGTGATGCCGGCTACAACAGTGCCATGCGAAAGCCTGTTTTTACTTTCAGGTGACATTGTAAACAAGACGTGGGCAGCATTATCTCCTGCAAATTGTAACCAAACTTGTTTGTCTGAGCGATTGGCAGAAGTAGGACTGAGTGGACTTGTAGGTTGTAAAGTTTTACGTTGTTTTATTTTTGAATGCAGTTATATTTTGTACATAATTCTACATTTGTAAGTTCAACTTTCATTATAAAGAGATTGCACTACAGTACTTGTATTAGGTTGTAATAAAAAATAAATATAAAATGAGCACTGTACACTTTGTAGTCTGTTATAACTGAAATCAATATATTTGAAAATGTAGAAAACATCCAAAAATATTTAAATGGTATTCTATTATTGATTAATTTTTTTATATTATTGATTAATTTTTTTAATCGTGCAATTAATCACCATTAGTTTTTTTTAATTGCTTGACAGCCCTACTTAAAAGATGGTGCTTGCCCCAAATCTACATATAAGATAAGAGACGATAGGTGGTTACAAGAGACAGACAGAGGTAGGCAGTGCTCGGGAGAATACCTGGGAACCATCCTGCCTGACAGCAATGGAAACTGTTCAGGAGGATCCAGGGGTGACAGGAGACATTATTGCTTGGCTAGGACAGTTGTCACAGAATTTTGCACAGATGTTAGGAAGGGACCGGGAGAGAGAGACACTTCAAGTGTGAGTGTAAAGGAGGATATGGAAGTGCCATAATACAAATTACCATTTCTGGTGACAGGAACTAGAAGAAATGTTTGCCTCTGAAGAGTTAAATGAAATTCTTGACAGCTATGACGTGAAGGCTACATAGACATTATTGCATTTATTTTGAACTTTAAAAACCAACAGTTTGATTAGCCAGAGCAGGTTTTCCCCCTGAGGGAAGACTGTGGAATGTAATTTCATTACAAAATATAGTGCTTGGACTTGAACTGAAGTTGGATTTTTTTCCTCCCTTAGGGAATTGACATTTCTGTTTCTTGACATTTCTCCCATTGTTAGACTAGCTTCTTTGTGCTTATTTTTTCTGGTGAAATTGTAACTTTGTCTCCTCAAAGTCATGGATGTCTTCTCCTGTAGACAAAACTGCTAATAGTTTGAATTAGCTTACCGGGCAGCATAATAGACAGATCATTAGACAACAAGGATATATTGACGCATTTAAATATAGGGTACCTGAAGATACAATGAATTATAGAAAAGGAATTAAGTGGCAGTCAGTTAAAATGGATACATTAAAATTGCCATTAGCAAAGAGTTTTGAAAAATTAAACAAAGATGGGTCTTAGGGTGAAAAATGATAATGTGCCACCTACCTTAAAAACTCCGGGTGGGTGCATTTTAAATGCATCAGAAATAAAACCAAATAATGATTAGCTTGGCTCCTGCAGCCCTTTGTTTTGAAGATGTCACTTGTTTGCCTGCAGCTCAAATAACATTTTTGATAGGGTGTCTGTGACCTAGGCTCTCTCCTTCCTCTGCTCTATTTCTTTGCCAGCAGTCAGCCTTTGGGCTAAGACATGGTGTTGCATGTCACTTGGTATCTAATACATTGGAGTATCATATACATGCAGAGGAGTGGAATTTACGATCTGCTAGGTCTTTTCCATCTCCAACCATTATGATTCAGTGAAAGTCATGTCACATTGGGTTGTAGTAGGGGGGAGACATCTTTCTTCTAGTAGTGCTTACAGGATGAAATGCTTATTTCACCCCTAACTCAGTAGCATATTGGCTAATCCAACAAGGAGGATGAATGGTTCCCACCCTTCTTCAGTTTGATTCCTCTTAGTAGTTCATCTGTACTTGTTCCACTCAGCAACTGACTTGCTGCTAGATGATCTTAATTGCTTTCCATGCTTACTTAGGTCCTTTAATTCTGTCCTCTGTGTGTGAGAACTGAAAAACTGAATCCCATTCATACAGAAATTAAAAGGATAGGAATAAAAAAATGCAAAAACTCTTTACTGCTCTTTATCAGGTATCTGCTCTCTCAGGCAGACCAGCTTCCATTCTGCCTGAGAGAATCTGTCTACCAATCACTTCCAGCTTCTCTGTTCTAGCCCGTGCATTGGTTCTCTATGATGCAGGAAACTGTTCAAAGCTCCATTTTTTCCTGACAACTGTGTTGCAGTAAGCCTTTCCATTACTGAGCTGCTCTTCCCAAATAACGTAACTCCTTTGCCATGATTTGATGTGGCTGCTTTCCCCAATCTGTAATTAACCTGAGCAGAGTATAAATTTAAGAGAATTTATTTATAATATCTTACTATCAGATAAGGGTTCTCCTATTTTTGGGGGGTAGAAGAGATGTCTCTTCTGATTTTTCTTCATGAACAGGGGTTTTCAAGGCAGCTTTTGTAAATACTTGAAACCAAAAGGTTAGGACTACAGCAGATGGGGGACCCTGAACTGAATATGCCTTTGCTGTTTGCAGATGCACATTGGCTTACTCCACCTTTAAAAAGAAAGGGATGGATTCTCCAGCCCTCATTTAGAGATGGCACACAGATCTTTGGAATGTGGAGCTAGCTAATAGTGCAAACTTCTCAATATTACTACACAAATGGGCCTTCACATTTAGAAAGTCTACCTCTAGGGATATAAGGATAGCTTAGTTGTATGCCCATTCACTCCTTTAGCTCTCTCTCTACCTTTTGATTTGTTTGCACTTGGCAACAAGTGTAATCATGGCCTTTGTGATGTAGACATCAGAACTCAGCTAAGGACATTCAAGTCTGTTGACGTTAGCTACTCGCCACCACCATCTTTAAATGAGCATGATCAGATTCACACCAGTGACGTAGATGAATGGGGCCAGGTCTACACTACAACTTACATTGGCATAACTGTGTCGCTTGGGGTGTGTGAAAAATCCGCGGCTCTAACCCCTGATGTAGACAGCGCTATGTCCATGGGAGGGCTTCGTCTGTCAACATAGCTACCGCCTCTCACAGAAGTGGATTAACTAAGCCGACGGGAGAAGCTCTCCCCCGTCATCTTAGAGTGTCTTTGCTAAAGCACTGCAGCGGTGCAGCTGCAGCTTTTTAAATGTAGACCTCCTTGAGATTTATCACATCACTAGTTAGGGCATTGCGGGAGAACAGTAGTCTTGGGTGTTGTGGAGTAAACCTTCATAACTTGTGTTCTGTGTTTGTACATCACCTAGCACAATGGTTGGGTCTCTTAGGCATGGCTGGGTGTCTTATGCATTGCTGCAATACCCTTAATAATAATAATGTATGTCCTTTTGCTTACTGTGTTTTGAGAATCAAAAAGCACCTGTCACTAGTGCTTGTAAAAGTGTAAATAAAAGTAGTTCTAAAACACAGGATGAACGCTATTGAGAGGCTCCGTTATTGGGGGTGGAGGCTGATGAGTCGGCAAGAAACCCGAGTTTAATTTTTACAGTGAAATTCAAACCTTCATTTCCCCATTTTATTACAAATAGATGCTTTTTATTACAATTTGACAATTATGGCTTCTGTCCACCTTCTTGATTTTTCTGACATTGAGTTTTGTGCTTTTCAACCTTGAAATACATGTATAAAAGTAGAAAGAAAAAATCCTAACAGCAATCTGGAAGACATAGGTAATAACTGTTCTATTCTTCACATAGGAGAAATCTCATGTTTCATTGCATCTATAACATACAGAAACATATGGAAAGGTCTATTCATTTTTTTCCCTGGAATCTGCTAAATTAGGTCCAGCATGATTCTGACACACTGACTTTTATTAAATTGGTTTTTATTAAAGTCTGCAGGTTGTTCTTGTGCTACCAGTGGCTTTGATTAAGCACTGTGTTAGGGTCATATCCTGGAATAACAGCATTTCCAAATCCCTGGCTGTGTTTGAAAGAATTGTGATTAAAGTTCTGGCTATTTTCCCGCAGTTGCTAATGTCTGCTGAGGGTTGAGTTACCATGCTTGTTATTGGTGCTTGATTTCTGTTATAGCCCCTTGCGCTTTCTTGCCAATATCAGTGGCAGTCTCTGGAGGGAAGCAGTTTTGCATTGAAATGGGAGAACTAAAAACTGTAACAAAATTAACACAGGGATCTAGAGTTTCTGATGTGACTAGAGGGCTAGAGTGTTGGATGTTTTCTAATGTCTAATTCATCTTTGATTGAATTTCAGCCAAAACAAAGCAAGGAGGATGAGGAGGTGGGGAATCCCATCTAAAAAAGATTATGGATGAACAGATTGAGAAATGCTGTCTGACAGGTCATATTCTGAGCAATCTCATAATTTCTGCTAGAGCCAGGAATTGTTTTTGTGCATTTTGTTCACTGGCATGGACAATCCATTTAGGACTCCCCATGGGAAAATCCATGTTATTAGCAGAGATCTTTCTGCATATTTCTGGAAAATGAATTAATTCAAACTGATATCGGTACATATGAGAAGGAATGGCACACTTTTATGGTTGCAAATTTATAGAGACATCACAACGCAGACTCGCCATGTAGGGTGGTTTTTTTTAGCACTGCCTGACATATAGATCATGCTCCTGAGTAGTAATATTTTCATAACTTGTCAAAAAGCTGACATGTTTATCTGCATTAGAAATGATTCATTCATGAAAACATGGGAAGCAAATATATGACAGTCCCCTGGATGGTATCTTAGGCACCAGAAACCCAGTTGTATAAGGTTCCTAAATCTGCTTTATTTGTTTTACATAAAGAAGGAAGGTGATCACATACATACACACACACACACGCATGAATCCACAAAGTGTATGTGTGTAACTTGTATTTCTATAATACCTTCCCGCATATGACTTCAAAGCACTTTACAAATATTGATCAATTGATTAATCCTCGCAACAGCCCCATGAGAGAGGCAAGTAAAACAACCCCATTTTACAGATGGGCAAAGTGAGGCACAGAATAATTGAGCCGTTTGCTCACGGTCACACAGCAAGTCTGTGGCTCAGCCAAGAGTAATCAAAGCCTTGTTTACTCATACGTTTGTGCTCATACCACTACACATGCTTCCTTCATTTAAAAATTCTCTAAGAATTAAGCTATGTTAAGTTATGGTAGATGAAATATGGACCTGCTGTGGTCCTGCTTTGGGCAGGGGGTTGGACTAGATGACCTCCCGAGGTCTCTTCCAACCCTAATCTTCTATGATTCTGTGACTTTCTTTTAGGGAAGATATGTAAACAATTTCCAAGAATATAAAATAACATAACTATATGGCTAGAAATATCTTTGTCCTTTCCCCCCCCCCCCCCCCCCCCAGTTATTTTTCAGACATTCACTTTGAATGTGAAACATGTCAGGAATATAAAATTTCTAGATAGGAGCTGTTTGCCACTTAGAGAGATAAGATAGTGAAAGGAAGCTGTGAAAGGAAAAAATCTTAAACTGAAGGCAGTGTGGCATGTGGGTAAGTAATCACACTTCATTAGCACTGGCACGTTCTCTGGTTTCAGATAAGGATTTGTGCTGCACCCATTCTTTGGAATGGCTTATGTCTGTACCGGTTAATTTTAGGGAGACCAACAAAAATAGTAAATATGCGAGTGACAAATACATTAATCAAAGTTCCTGCTGCTGAGTCCTGAACTTAAAAAAAAAAAAAAAAAAGCATGAATTTTAAACTTACTATGAAGCTGAAAGGAGACTTTACATATGTGTCTGACACTCTGATCAAATGATAAAGTAGAGTCAAACTGAACCTCAACCTTTTGTACAGCCTGTGAAAATGAAGGCACATTGCAGTTTTTCAAGGCAGATGGAGTGTGAGAAACTAATAAATCAGGTTTTGAAACATTAAAGAGCAACTTATTTGAATGCATATGGTGCTGGATCTCAGACAAGGCAGTATTGGGGAGCCTAAATAGGTTTGGGCATGGGGACATGAGCAGAACAATATGTCTGTGCATCAACTGCATGACCATATCTGAATCCATTACTTGCAATAATGTCCAGAAATCTAGTAACGAAGGATAACATTTTGTCAAAATATGCATAGGAACCCCATGGAGTTGCAGGCAAGCAATCAGAATAAGATGTATTCAAACAAGCTATCAGCTCTCATTCTGTTATATCTGGCTCATACATACTGTTTATAGAGCAGAAAGTTGCAGGGCTCAAGTAATAACCTCCCCCCCCACCCCCCCAGTATGATAATACTTAGTTCCTTTACAGTGCTTTTCTTTCATAGATCTGAAATAGCTTTACAAAGGAAGGTAAGAATCATCATTCCCATTCTACAGATTGGCAAACTAAACAACAGAGACCTGAACTAACTTGCCGAAATCACGCAGCAGGCTGGTGGCAGACCTGGGACTAGAATCTGGGTGTATAGCGGAACAACGTTAATATATTACATGTGGGTTGCGTGAGCTGCATTGGCTGCCTGTTGCACTCTGGATTGATTTTAAGGTAGTGGTGTGACTCTGAACCTTAAATGGCTGGGACCTAAGTACAGAAGATGCCCTGCAGCTGTAGTTGTGGTCAGTGGAGGTGCTTGAGCTGGGGCACTGTCTCTTTGATCTCCTTGCCTTTGAAAGCATTCCCCCTCCCCAGCTTTTGGTCTGAAACAGACCAAGTTTGTTGAACTTCAGGGCATGCTGCACGCTTGCTCCCTTGCTTTTAGGGAGAGGGGAGATTGGTGAGGTTGGGTAGGGGTGAGAGGGTCTTCTGGGAGATAGAATTTTGTGTACATTTTGCTGCTTTGGGGTTGTTACGTTTTCCGGGTAACTGAAGGAGGCCTGTTTGCTTATTTATATATTTTAAAGGATTATCAAGGATGCCTGGAGCTCTCTCGTAGGAGAAGTTATGTATGCTGAAATAGGTAAATAAATGAAGAAGGAAATATTACAGGTGTGACCCATACACAGTCAGCCCACTGTTAAGATATACCTGGCGAGACAACTTCCATAGGGAGTGCTTAAACTTTAGGGTAATGAGAACAATGGTAAAGTATGAGACAATGTTCCCTGTTAGTAGGAATGTAACCAAGAGGTTATTAGACTGATAGCAGGGACTTGTTTCTGATATCACTTACACCAGTAAAAATCAGCACTAACTCAGTCCATGGATTTGAAATGGTTTAAAACTATTGTCAGGTACTCAGAATCAGGCCATAGGTCTGCAAGCAAAAACTAGCTAGTGTGCTCAAAAATAATGGTATCCTAAGGCAGGCAATATATCACAGCGAGATGGAGATGGAGAGAGATGGATGCAGTAATTTGTGGAAATAAAGCTGGTGAGATGGGGGACAGGATTTGGAGAGAAGTCAGGAAGCAATTGAAACATTGAATTGTGGGATTAACAAATCAAAATGAGGATTTTGGCATGAAAGTATTTACTATTTTTAACACTCATAAATAGTTAATTAAAGGAGCCTCTAAACTTTACTTTGAAAGTATCAAAATAAACAAGTGGACAAAGCACTAGGAATTGTATTACAGGGAATAGTCAGCTAGGTGACCAAAGGAAACCGTGTGATAGAACATTCTAGTCAAAGGGCTCTTGTCCATCCTTGATTTTTCACAGTGCTGGGAAACATTTCTTGCCTTTAGCAGAGAAAAAAGGGCAGGATTTTCTAAATAGCCTAGGTGGTTTAGGAGCAAAAATGCTCATAAGTCACACAGGCACTTTTGAAAATCTAGAGCTTTGTTATGAGTATGTTGAAAGACCCTAGAATGAAAGTATTCTTTATATGGGGGCATTTGAGGGTGGTGCAAGAACTGGTTTATTACTAGTAATATTAGGACTAGTATTAATTTAGATATTTATTGTATTTTAAAGTAGTGCTTAGTGACTCCAGCCAGTATCAGGGCCCTATTGTACAAATGCACGGTAAGAGACAAGTCCCTGGTTTAGAGTCACAGATTCTAAGGCCAGAAGGGACCACTGTGATCATCTAGCCTGACTTCCTGTGGAGCACAGGCCATAGAATTCCCCCAAAATAATTCCTGGTACATATCTTTTAGAAAGACATCCAGGCTTGATTAAAAAATGATCAGTGATGGACAATCCACCAAGACCTTTGGTAAATTGTTCCAATGGTTAATTACTCTCACCGTTAAAAATTTACATCTTATTTCCATTCTGAATTTGTCTAGCTTCATCTTCCAGCCATTGAATCATGTTATACCTTTCTGTGTTTGAGCTTGAAAAGCTTACAATTAGTGGAGCTGGGAATAGAAACCAGATCTCCTGAATCTCAGACTAATGGACCTATCCCCTGGACCATGTTGCCTAGGGAAGGAATCAATAAAAATGATAAAGCAGAGAACATTTAAAAAAAATTCTGTTTTGTCCTTAACAATTGATGCTGTGTTTCCATCTGTGTGGATTTCTTCTGAGCATAAGTATATCAGTCTTGATTAGGGTGACCAGATGTCCCGATTTTATAGGGACAGTCCTGATTTTGGGGTCTTTTTCTTATATAGGCTCCTATTATCCCCCACCCCCGTCCTGATTTTTCACACTTGCTGTCTGGTCACCCCTAGTCTTGATCTGCACATATTCTAACACAGTTTCTTTTGGTTATGTGAAGTGAACTGAACCCATTATAACTGAGGTGAACTGGAACCAATTAAATGTCTGCCCACCTTAATCACTCTCTTCTCAGCCCTTCCTCTGCACGCCGTTGTTTAAAGGAGCAACGCTTTATTCACGTAAATGTGGCTGTGTTTGAGGTGGGTTTAAGATACTCTCTCTTCATATCTACTCTCTAGTCTTTGAGTTTTATGCTGGTGAAAAGTAATGGATGGAAGTTGAGGGACTGAGGACCTTTTGGGACACTTCTCAATATTGCATGGTCCTTGCCTCAAGGAATTCATGCTTTAGGTGCTAGACTGTAAATCTATAACTGTCATGTTTGTAGGGACTGTGTGTAGCTGCTCTATACAGAAGCAGACCTGCAAGGAATTCTGGCTCTGAGTCACAATTCTCTCCTAGGTTTCTCACCTGCTCCAGGGGAGAAGTAACTGCTACTGGGGTGCACTGGCTGGTGTATTATGGGGGGAGGCAAGCTTCTGTGCGTTCTCTGGCCTAGCAGCCAACTTCCTTTCTTTTGCAGGAGTGGAAGTGATGGTCCCTCACTTGGTGACCTGCTGGATGTGTTGGGACCAGCTCCTATTGGGAAATAAGAACCTGTCTTATGCCCCATTATTGCATGAATGTGGGGAGTAGTCTTGCACTAAAACAGGCAGACAGTACATCTTGGATACAATCATTTACCAGATACCACTAGATGATGATCATATCTCATCTAGTGCAGATGTTCTTGGAGTCCTATGATGCATTGATGATGAAGGGCTTTGTGGAAGAAACTTACATCATTCACTTGTAAATAACACTTCATTTATTATATTATTTGGAGTTCTTAGTTTCATTTTAAATTAGATTGGCTGCTTCATAACTGTTCTCACTCCTGAATCCTAAAAATCCAGCCAGGAGGTAATAGAAGGTAATACAAAAGTATTAACCCAAGGTTGACCTACTGTAACAGAAATTTGCAGTATCTCAAGACTGCCTGTGCAGCTAAGTTCCCTGTAAGCTGCGTGGCCGTGCAGCAGCCTTCTTAGCGCCACGCAGGCACTCAGGGAACCTGCCGGGGGAAGGGTGCCCTTGGCCCAAACCCAGCTGCGGCCGGGGTGGCTCAGCCCAGCCCGAACCCAGCCCCAGCCCGGACTTGCTGGGGGCGGAGCACCTATCCTATGGCCCCAGCCCTGGAGCTACTGTGGCAGGGAGAGGCGCCTCTCACTCCGAGCCCAGATGCTGCTACTGGGAGAGGAAACTGGGGGGAGTCCTCTCTCCCCGCCATAGCCCCGGAGCACCCTCCTGCATCCCAAACCACTCATTCCCGGCCCCACTCCAGAGCCTGCACCCCCAGCCGGAGCCCTCACACTCCTGCACCCCAACCCTCTATCCCAGCCCTAAGCCCCCTCCCACACTCCGAACCCCTCGGTCCCACCCCCACCACATGAATTTTGTTATGTGCACCAATATGAGGGTGATTGTCACACATCACCTCCATATTGGTGCACATAACAAAATTCATTCCGCACATGGGTGGGAAAAATTAGAGGGAACACTGCTGTGCAGTACAATTTTGAATAAAACAACAGAGCTTCAAAGTGAGTACATGTCCAAAAGGAAGGTTGCATGTACTTAAAAGTAAAATACAATGATCATTGTATGTGTGTTGTCCCTGTGGGAGAACAGGTGGAGCTGGATTGCTAAGGTCGTTGCTGATAGGATTTTTACACTCTGGCATTGTTTGCTTGGATGAACCCCCTCTATTTTTGGAAAAGAGTTACGTGGATTGTACCAATTTTCTGAAGCAAGTGGCTTTATTGGAATGTCTTTCTAGAGTGTGAGAGAGGATCTAGTCTGTGGGCTGAGCACTCCTGAGGTAGGAACCCGAAAAACAGCCAGTTTGAATGAGAAGCTTTGTGCTGAACTTGATTGTATTTCCGTTAATAAAATTGAAACCCAGGAAGGGTGTGAGTTTGGGAATGACAGTTGCTCACAGGGTTACGGAATCTTTCACTTCTAGGTCAGTCATCCAAATTCCGCCTCATAGTAGTTGCCATCATTGTTTTGAGGCCTATGTAAAATGTGTTTTAATGGTGTCACTGCAGTTTCCACTGGAAAATGTTCGCATCACAAAAACTACAACAACAATTGGCCCTCACTGTAGTCTGAGCAGGGCAACTCCAGGATTAATTTGCCCTGGGAGACTGAACTATCCTCCCGCTTCTAGAGTTGATCCTTTCATGGCAGAGTGGAAATACGTAAGTATGACAATCTGGGGAAGCTTCGGTTATTACACACCATTGCACTATATCTGTATTGTGGGTTTAGCTCTTGACTTCAATCTCCAGAACCGTTATTCTGTGAACCCAAAAATTATGAAAATAATATATTTTTAAATACGGAATTGGGGAGGGCTCATATGCATTAAATATTTTTTCCTGGGTTCCATATCCTTTATCATGGGGTACTTACAAGTTTTAAAAACGCTCTTAGAATTGTTTTCTTCCCGAGTCCTTTAAACATGGTGGTGTGCACGTTTGCAGGTGAGGGGAAAACATCTTTATGAAACAATTCCTGAAGGAACTTTGGAAATCTTGAGTAAACAAAACAGCATATATCCCATAGTGCATTTCATTAGATTATATGTGGTGTTCCAATTTACTTTCACCGGGTTGAAAGCCATTACCAATACTGATACTCAGCATGATAGAAAATTGCTAACTCTTTAAAAAAAAAAAAAAGAAAGTCAACAACAAAAAAATCCACAAATATTAGCTTGTATTTTTATAACAATAATATAATGCTTTGCACGAACACCGTGAATTTCATCTGTATATCCCAGTTCTTTATAAAAAATATGTGGCGGCTTATTTTACAGATGAGGGAATAGAGGAAGTTTCAGTAACTTGTCTCATGTGAGCCAGCAAGTCAGTCAAAGTGTTGGGATTAGAATCCAAAAATCCTAGAAATTTTCGAAGTCACCAAAGGGATTTGGATGCTCAACTCCCATTAAAATGTCAGTCCAGATCTCTTCACTCCCAGATCCATAGTCAATCCATTATACCCCTCTGTGGTCCACTCACAGCAAATATTCAGTTGCCTGGGATTTTTAAACTCTCTCAGAATTGTTTTATGCATATCCTGCTGACTGTAGTAATTAGAATAAATTTGTGCTTTGTGAAGTTCCTGATTATATTCATGCAAAGAAAAAAAACCCTCCAAATCAATGGGTGGGAAATGTTTTAAAGCAAATTTTAGCAGCAAGGAAGTAAAGCATATCTATGAATATGTAAAACAAAAACCCTTACATTAAAAGAATAATAGAAAAAGTTGCAAAGCCGAGCACTCAGAAGTTAGGAAATACCAAATTTTAAGTTTGTCTGTGCAACTTTAATCTGTCTGCTTGTGTGTAGGTATTACGATGCAGTCTGTAAGTACGTGATCACATACGATTTTTCCATTGGACTCCTGCCTCATTCAGTGCACCGACAAGCTTGTCACACACAGAGTTGGTAGTGCCTATGCTAAGATGACATTTCCAGCTTCTAGGGCAATGAGCTTGCTCATGCTGTAGTTAGTGCAACATCTAGGTGCTAATAGGTACCAACATGTTATGTTCTATATAGGTTCTTATACCACACTCATCACCGTAGTATCTGAGCACCTTCTAATAGTGCATTGAGCAATGTGACTAATTTCTGTCATGTCTTTTGTTCTCTTATCCTGTACCAAGGGGGAGACGTGTGTGTAGTGAAGTGTTTTGTTTTGGTAAGGTTGTTTCAATATATGTATTGCTCTGTGCATGTTAGAGAAGTCAAGTAAAATAAATGCACCTTGTGGAGTGCGGTTTGTGATGGTCCTTAGTTCCCGTGGGAGTTCATACCACAGTCTCAGGTCAGCCCTGGAGAAAGCTCTTTTCTCTTACACAGACGAGATCTCTTATGGTAGAAAGCTGCATTGTGCGAGAGAAGTGAAGCTATCCACCACAGTTTTCATCTCAGAGCTTTAGATTATCTTTTAGATATCCTGGGCCTAGGCCATGGAGCACCTTGAAGATAAGGACTTGAACTTGATTCATTATTCTGTGGTGAGCCAGTATAGGTAGCAGAAAACAGGTTTAATATGTTCGCGATAGCCCATGTTACTGACCAGACGTTTTGCAGTTGGCGTTTCCTAACATAGTAACCACTTTAGAAATACCCGCCTAGATAGATAGGTAGCTGGAAAGATGCTGTTTAGGTGTCAGGAAAAGAGCCACCCATTTCCATTTGGAGATAGGTCAAGAGCCCATCAACTAATGATTAAGAATCTAACCATGTCACCTTTGTTAACCAGACACTGCAGGTGAAAACTATTTGTACCTGAACTTCCTGTATCTTTTTCCTCATTCATTCCCTAGGAGTGTCTAGAAAGGAATATGAAAGTGATATGTGGCAGGAAAAATCTACCACACGGTTGTCTATCACAATCCTCTGAATTTATGGAGTGTTTATTTTTCTAATTCTTAACATTAAATATTAGTAGTTTGACAGGATGACTGTCCCCCTATCTGATGCCTTAAACATTTGTTTAAGAGTAAACAAACAGGATCTTTGCCTTGAACTATTGTGTCAAGAATGGAATTAAGGCACCTTTTCATGGGAATCTGCACACTCCTTTCCATGAATGCAGCGATAAGATAGCTGTGTTGTAAAGAGCAGAAATACATAAGAGGAACCCAGACTTGCAGATTTTAATAGAAAAATAAGTTTGGAAGCATACAATTAAACAATGAACACATGCATTGCTATCCAGTAACAGAGATTAGCCCCTGGTCTTTCTCATTGTCATCTGTTTTATAAGAATCTGCTTTGCTGCTGGCTGTATCTGTGCAGCAGCTGATGTCCAGCTAGCTATGGACATTTTCATACCAATGGACATTTTTATTTCTACACCTTGAGGCTGCACATGCACAGCTTGAAATTACATATCTGTATCAGCTGATCCTTAAGTAATCAGGAACTTCAAGAAAGGACAGAAGCTAGGGTTACCATATTTCCACAAGCAAAAAAGAGGACACTGGGGGGGGGGGGAGGAGCCCCGCTCTAGCCCCGCCCCTGCCCTGCCCCCATCCACTCCCTCCCACTTCCCACCCCCTGACTGCCCCCATCAGACCCCCCAACCCCCCCCCCCCCCCGTCCTCTGACCGGCTTTAAAGAGCCCAGGAATTGGGCTGCGCTCCGGGCGGGGCTTGGGGCTGGGCCGGAGGTGCTCGGCCGGGGTTGGGCCGGCGCGCTCGGCCGGAACCGGGGCCGCCGCCCTGGGGCCCGGGCCGGAGCGGCTGGGGCCAGGGGTGCTCAGCCGGGACCGGGCTGGCGTGCTCGGCCGGAACTGGGGCCACCGCCCTGGGGCCCGAGCCGGGCCGGAGCGGCTGGGGCCGCCGGGCGCCGCTCGGCCCGGGTCAGAGGGAGCCGCTCGGCCAGGGCTGCACCTGCCCGGAGCTCTCCTCCCCCCCGCCCCAGCTTACCTGCTGCTGCCGCCCGCCTGCCCCTGCTTCTTTTCAGACTTCCCGCGAAGATCTGATTCGCGGGAAGCAGGGGAGGGGGAGGAGCAGGGGGGCGGAGCATTCAGGGGAGGGGAGGAGGGGGAAGACAGCTGCGGGGCCGGACGGCGTGGTAAGGCTGCAGGGGATGGGGGGAGCAGGGAAGGGGCTTTGGCTGCCGAGCTGCGCTTGGCCGCTGCTTTTCTGTCTATAAATAGCCGACCGGGGTGAAATCCCGGACATTTTTAGATTTTTAGAAATCCCCCCCGGACGGCTATTTATAGACCGAAAAGCCGGACATGTCCGGGGAAATCCGGACATATGGTAGCCCTAACAGAAGCAGCCAAATTGGTTCCCTTTCCTTTTTAGAGTTTGGATTGGTTCTTATGTTCAAGCGGGGGAAGGCTTGAGTGATTTGCATGATGAATTGTTCATTCAATTGTTGTGGCTTCCAAGCCTGGTGGCATTGGGGTGTGTGTGGGGGGGGGGGACGGGGACGGGAGAGGAGGGTTGTTTTTTATGGTCACATAATTAACATGAAGTGACCTAGTGAGAAAGCAGCTTTGCTCATAGAGAGGTATCAAAAAACTGTTCAGTCTGTGCCTTAAAAACTTGTTTTGATAGAAAGTTTGCCAGAATAGATGAATTAAGTGGAGTTGTCCCATGCTGGCAAAAGGGATGGAAACAAAGAGAGCAAGTAGGATAGGTCCTCTGCATCTCTATGAAGTGAATGTAACCCACAATCCCTACTCATGGCATTTTCAATATCTCAGCTGATTATAGCTGGCTTGCGAGACCTGTTCTGTAAACAGGGGATGGTTTGGAAAGGGTTACCCCTTACCAGAGCACAGTGAAAGCTTTCTATATTAAAATACAAAAGTGGATCTGGGTTGAAGGTGGGGTGATTTAAGGCACATATAATGTCTGAGCAGTTAATTAGGTAATGTGTGTACAATGCTTTGCAGATATATTGTAAAGCATTATATAAGTGCTAGAAATTGCACCTTTTTAAAGAGTTCTTATTAGAGTGCAAGAGTTTCCCCCCACCCCACTGTTCTAGTAGAGAAACCCTCTTCCTACTTATTACCAGAGGAATTGATCCTACCAGATGCTGAGAGCCTCTTGCAAGATGCTGAGCAGCCTCATCTCTGGTGTGTTGAGCGCCATCTAGGCATAAACTAAGAACTTGAGCAATGACTAATTCCTCTTCAAACATGAATTCGAAGAGTAGCAAATCCAGTGCAACACTAAGGATAATTTTTGGTGGATGTCCAGTTTCTGCTGATGGAAAGAAAAAAAAAACACTTTCCTTTCCTGCCTGTCATTACTTAAGCCTTGTAATGCTAATCTTCCCTGCAAAGGAAGACCTGCAGAGAGTCGCTAAAAATACTGGTACTGATAAGAGAACTAGCAGCTCCCAGAATTAGGAACGTCAGGTTTTGGGTTTGCCCCCAACATTTCAGCTTTGATAGCTTTAATTCTAATGTATTCTGATTCTTACACCACTGAAATAAGATCAAGGGTTTCAACCTGCTCTTGTCCTGTTATGTGTTCCGATCTCACATCTGCCATACAACTGGCAATCCATGCTCAGGAGATGACTAGTATTAGAATAGCTGCAGTGTTACAGGTCAGCAGTAAGGAGTGTCAGTAGGCTGTAATAGGGAAGCTTTCCCTCCTGTCAATGATTGTTTTGCTCTTACCAGGGCTATTGATGATTAGTTTTTGTGGCTATTAAAGCCTGGAATAGGGAGAAATAATGTTAATATTAAGTGACAATCAGGAGTTGCAATTTTCTCATCATGATACAGACAACAGCAATTGTTTTCTAAAGGTACAAAGTCTAGAAATAATAATTTTTTTCTTAACGGTTAAGGGAAGATGGTCTTGTGGTTAAGGCACACAACTTAGACTCTAGATCTATGTTCTGTTCCCACTTCTCATAGACTTCCTTCGTGACCTGGGAGAAATGACTTAACCTCTCTCTGCCTCAGTGTTCTCATACGCAAAGTGGAGATCACAATAGTTGTGGGATTGTTGTGAAGCTTAATTAATTTGCAAAACATTTGAGTTTATTGGATGAAGGGTGCCATAGAAGAGCTAAGCATAGGCATCATCATAATGTTTATTGATATAATACATGTTGCTCATGTACTGTACATTAAGTAGGTGCATACACTTGTAAGTCTTTGAGGGCAGTGACACTCCGTCTTGATGAGCTGGAGAGCTGCTACTTAAAGAACTGAGTTGCAGAGAGCCCTGAAATCATGGTACGGTGTCCCGAGTTGCCTTTCAATGTTGCGTTGAGATTATGGGTCTTCACAGCATGAGCTCCTCGTGTACTGATGCAACCTGATTATGAGACTATTTCTAAGCCATGTCAGGAATTTGGTGTCTGATTTAGTGGCTCTTGGCTACTCCTTTTATTTAATAACATGTCTCCTCTGCCTTTCTTCCTCTGTCCTCTTGTCTGCTGAATGGGCGAGGAAGAAGTTTTCTGTCTGTACCACTCTGGCTAGTAAGAGAGGTCCCTGGGTCACCGTGGCACTTTCCTAGTGGTCAGCCAGATAAATCATTTTGAGACCCAAGCAGCATGGGATCAAGTTGTTGGGAGTGGACATGCTTGATGGGAGTTACTTCTTACAAAGAGAAGTGCAGAATGGAAAAATCAGAGACAGGGCCGGCTCTAGGTTTTTTGCCGCCCCAAGCAAAAAAAAATTTGGCTGCTCCCCGTCCCAGCCCTGGGCTCCTCGCCGCACCCCCCTGCTGCCCCAGTCCTGGGCTCTCCCCCCCCCCCCCCCCCCCCCCACACACACACACACCCTGCCGCCCCAGCCCTGGGCTCTCTCCCCTCCCCCCCCACCTGAACCCTCCTTCCGCCACAGCCCTGGGTCACTGGTAACTCGCTCCCACGGCAGGTCATTCAGCAGGAATTTTAGATGTGCACAGAACACAGACAGGATTGGTTCCCATATGGTTACAGACCTGCAGTAAAGTGGAACAATTTTCAGCTTGTGTGATTGGAGGATATCTGGATGCATATTATAAGACTGTCCTACATAAATGAGGAAAAGTTGAGGTGCCTTTATTATTCTTTTGTTCCACTCTTTCTTTCTATGGGGAATTAGCCAATGCAATATCACTGTCTTCCTTTTAAACAAACAAACAATTTTATCCTACTTTTTCTACAGCAAGTTACAGTGGATCAGTATATTTGATTTGGGAGAAATGAAATAACAGCTGCCCAAACTGAGCTTGAGCTCTCCTGAATTTTGAGGTGTTCAAATCTGGAAGGCAGGTGCTGGGGGAGCTGTGGCTCCGTGGGGGAGCACGGCAGCGTGTATGCAGCAGTGTGTCTGGCACTGCGTGGAGCCAGACAGCTGGTCTGAGTGGCACGGTAAGGGGGCTGGGGGGTTGGATGGGGCGGAGGTTGGGGGGAGGCAGTCAGGGGCAGGGAGAAGGGGGGGTTAGATGGGTCAGGGGTTGGGGGGGCAGTCAGGGGACAGGCAGTGGTTGGATAGGCATGGGAGTCCCGGGGGTTTGTCAGGGGACAGGTCCCTACCTGGTGGGGTCCTAGGGCGGAAGTTGGGGGGGGGGTCTCAGGAGGGGGCAGTTGGGGACAAGGAGAAGGGAGGCTTAGATAGGGGGTGGAATCCCAAGGGGGAGTTAGGGGCAGGGGTCCCGGGAGGGGGCAATCAGGGGACAGGGAGCAGGGGGGTTGGATGGGTTGGGGTTTCTGTGGGGGGCAGTCGGAGGGAGTGGATGGTGGCAGGGTGGGGCTACCCTCCCTCCCTGTGGAGTGTCCTATTTTTTGAATGTTAAAATATGGTATCCCTACCGCCCCTGATCAGAGAATTGCTGTTGCTGCTCATTCATTTGCATCCCGAGATTCTAGCTCTCTTAGTAATCTGCTCCTATCTTGTGTTTGCTCATTGTGTAGCATGACATTTCAGGCTCCATTACAGAAACATTTGCTACATTAGTAATGGACCCATCTCTGGCTCCCACTCACAAAGATATTCAGGTGGGTACACTTCACTGATGGCACAGCATGAGGATATCATTAACTTTGAAAAAATTTCACTTCATCTCAGGTTTTTTTCCTTTGTAATATATTACTCAAAAGATTAAATCAGCAAGCTGGTGCTCGTGAGATGAAACTAGTGCAACAGCTGTATTTCTTGTAACAGCTGCAACCCATTTAAGGCGTTCCTAGTTGCTGTAAAATGTGGCTATTGCAGTTGCTTGCCATAAACTATTTTCAAGTTTAAAAAAAGCAACCAAAATAAAACGGTTCTATAAAGAAGCCATTTCTGGAGCAATCGTTTATATTAGATTCCACATGGCTACTGGTATTCTACATATACCGTAATACAGTATTGCACCAAACATGGATAGCTAGTTCGTACAGTCCATGTTACTGGTAGCTATTGCTGTGATGATGGCACTCAGCACTTAGTGTAAAGTTTTTAGAAATGACTCAAAATTGGTTATGCTTCACAACCCCCTTTCCCTCCCTGGTCAGGAAGGTAATACTGTAGTTCCCACTTTAAAATGGGGGAAACCGAGGCACAGAGAAGGGAAGTAACTTGTCCCAAGTACATTGCCTATAGCATGTAGGCAGAGAATTCTGGAGTACTTGGCTCCCAACCTCATGCTCGACTGTGATAACTCTCCCAGGAGATCATGCTAACACGTTAGGGGGGAAAGTAGGCATTTTGTCTCTCTATATCGTCTACCTTCTAAACTTGGGATGAGTCAGGGATTCTGCTGGGAGGCCACTGGTTTCTTTGGGTATGTGTGCAAACCTGCCCACGTCCCCGCTCTCCTCCCCCCCCCCCCCCCCCCAGCAAGTCTTAGGCCTGGTCTACACTAGGGAGGGAATCGACCTAAGATATGCAACTTCAGCTACGAGAATAGCGTAGCTGAAGTCGACATATCTTAGGTCGACTTACCTCGCGTCCTCACGGCGCGGGGTTGACTGCCGCCGCTCCCCCGTCGACTCCGCTTCCGCCTCTCGCCATGGTGGAGTACAGGAGTCAACCGCAGAGCGATCGGGGATCGATTTATCGCATCTACACTAGATGCGATAAATCGATCCCCGATAGATCGATCACTACCCGCCGATCTGGCGGGTAGTGTAGACGTACCCTCAGAGCCCAAGTCTACCGACTCGGCTTGTGGGGCTTGTGGCATGACACTAAAAACAACAGGGTAGATGTTCCCAATCTGGCTGGAGCTTCGGCTCTGAGACCCAGGGCGGGGCTGGGACATAAGGAAGACGGGGGGGATGGATACTAGACTAATAGGTCATACTGGCGGTACGGTGTCCGTACCAAATTGGCTCGGGGTTTTGCTGATCGCCATATTTGGGGTCGGGAAGGAATTTTCCTCCAGGGTAGATTGGCAGAGGCCCTGGAGGTTTTTCGCCTTCCTCCGCAGCATGGGGCAGGGGTCACTTGCTGGAGGATTCTCTGCGACTTGAAGTCTTTAAATCATGATTTGGGGACTTCAACAGCTGAGTCAATGGAGAGAATTATTCCAGGAGTGGGTGGGTCAGATTTTGTGGCCTGCATCATGCGGGAGGTCAGACTAGATGATCATAATGGTCCCTTCTGACCTTAAAGTCTATGAGTCTATGAGTCTATATACTCTGTTATTTTTAGTGCCGTGGTGCATGCCTGAATCTGTAGACTCGGGCTCTGCGACTCGCTGCCTGGGTTTATTTTCCTGTCTAGACGTACCCTTTGTAGGATGGATGATCGGATACCTTCTGCTGGTGTGGAGCAGCTAGGAGCATGGGACAGATGATGCCGTGTTGGCACGGCAATGCGTATAGTGTATTACAAAACAAACACAGTCCCTGCCCTGAAGAGCTTAGTCTAAGGCCTTGTCTAACAGGGGATTTCAGCCATCATTGGCCAGCCACTGCACATCTGCACCACTTGTATAGGCAGACAAAAAGTCTGCATTAAGAGTACTCATTTTGTATGCAGGCAAAGAGCCTGTAAGCCACAGTTTGCACCTATGCTTGGTATCAGGAATAAACTCTTCTGTGCAAATCGTGGTTTTTCACAGTGTACTTGTATCTATGTGTCTATACTGCTAAGTTCAGACAGAGAGTAGAGGTGGGAGGTCACAGCACAAGGAGAGTCCAAGGGAATGAGGACAGTTATAGGTTATTTTGTAATAGAAAGGTTTGTTGCAGTGGTGTTCCTGTTTTTGTATATTCAGGACATCATTGGAAATGAGCTCTGTGAATCAATATATCTTTCCGGTACAATATTTTAATATAAATAAAATTACTTTTCTTTGTAGCTCCCACCTACGCACAGAGCATCTATTATTATTAATTGAAAGTTTAGGAGCAGAGAAGATTAAAAAGCGTATCCTTCTGCCTGAGTTGTGGTGTTCCCAGCAGTGCTCTTCCTAACTCTCTTGCATAATGTGCTTAAGCAGATAAGACAGATTGTTTTATTCCTTGCTATGAAGTTCGTCCCAGTCAATAATATTGATTAGTGCAGGGTGACTTGACGTAACAAGAATAACACCCTTTTCTTAATTTGAGCCTGTATTTCCTAATTCATGCCTCAATAGTTCATGCTTGGATGAGTTCTTCAATAAGTCAGTTAGTGACAGACCCCACTGGAAAATGCAGAGTCAGACGTTAATGGGAAAAATGAATAATTTTCTTTCTAAGTGGTACTTTTTTTCTCCTTTCCACATTTAAATTCTGTCATATTTGTGAGGGTTTTTTTAAGTTAGCTTGAGCATAAACATTTCAATTTCATTTTTTGAGAATTGTCCTTTCTTTAATTGGAAATAGAATATATTTATGAACTGCGTATCCTTAGCTAGTTCTGTGTGTTCATTGAATCCTCTTGTTAGCACAGAAATTTTCATATGTCTTAATGTGTTCTAACTCTTCTGTTAATACTTATACACACATCTGGGGAGCTGAGTTTACTTGTCAAAGTACTATAAGTAAATCTAAATACCCATGGTTTTTATGTGGTTAATTCACTCCCCCGCCCACCCATTTTAATTTCATAAAGGACATACAATACAGCATACAGAAAGATCTTTGACAAAGATTTTCAACATAGAAATACTGTATAGTGGAGCCCAGAGGTCAAGACTTGGAAGTCCTGAAGTCTGCTCTGGGCTCTGCCCTTGATCAGAATCACTTAACTTCTGTGTATCTCAGCCCTGGTCTAAATTACAAACTTTTAGTCGGTATAACTATGTTGGAAAATCCATACCCCTGAGTGACACAGTTATAGCAACCTAACTCCTGGTGTAGACAGTGCTATGTTGATGGGAAAGCTGCTCATGTCGACATAGCTACTGCCTCTCAGAGATGTGGAGCACCTGTGCTGACGGGAGAAACTCTCTAGTTGGCATAGGTGGTGACTTCACTAAGACTGCAGCAGGGCAGCTGCAGCACTGTAAGTGTAGACAAGCCCTCTGTTTCCTTATATATTTAATTGGAATTTTAACATTTACCTACGTAATAGGGGGCAGTGTGAGGATCTCTTTGAATCAATATCAGGGCTGAGAATTGTTCTATATCAGTGTTTCTCGACAAGCGAACTGTGGACCGGCGCCAGTCCCTGAGATCTCCCTGATGCAGTTTAGGAAGGCAACAGGCTGGTCCCTGGTATCAAAAAGGTTGAGAAGCACTGTTCTATATAACAGTACTGAACTGGAGGGACCACTTCTAGGGTGCAAAGGGAGTTGGCATGTGTCACCTGATTGGTCCCTGATCTCTGTACTAAGATTGTTAACATAGTGACCAAATAGATCTAGCGGTGGTGGAGCTTTTGTGTGACTTGGCTACTAGGCAAAGGACTGAGGCATGTAAACTTCACTCTGAAAAGAAGATGGGAGTCATTTATTCATTGATTCTCACCTTCCCCCCCTCCCTTTTCCTCATTTCAAGATTCAGTCTTCCTCCCATGTCATGGGAGATGGACATGAAGGTCAAAGAGCATAGTACTCTCCTGCCACTGGTTTGATTTCGGGTAGTATTGTAGATGGGAAAGAGGCTATCAAAATAATGTGACTAGGCTCTTTATTATTTATTTTTAATTAATGGATGGTTCATGTGTATTATGTGCCATTACAAGAATACCACCAAAATATCCTTACAAACATAACCCAACTGACTTAGATTGCTTAGGGCTAGATTCAGACCAGGTTCTTAGCGCCTAACACTTGGAAGTAAAAAAGGGGAGAAGGTTGTGTTTAAGACTCCATTATCAACCACAAAGTGAGCAGTGCTGAGTGACAAGGGGAAATGGCCACGATGATAGGGTAATTTAATATACTGAATGATCAAAGATTCCACAGTCGGAAATTTTTGTCATTCACGTCTGAGGCAGAATAGACTCCAGCTTGCTCTCCCATTGTTTTGTTTAGGCTTAACAGGAGTACAGTCTTGCAGCTGTCAAGAGATATGACACACAGAATGAATGGCTCTGTCGAGTAAGACAATTCCAATTTTACAGTTATTTTCTGTCTATATCTGTGCTTAAAGCCAATTGATAGTGGGATTCATCTGTGGCAGTAACTTTGGTACAGATGTAATGACACAAGACTGGTGTTTCATTTCTGATTTTAAGACCTTTAGTCCAGTTTTCAGCTCTGTAAATCACACTAAGTATGTGTATACTGTACCTTCCAAGAGATGACCCTTTGATTAACTGATGCAAGTGAATGTGCCAAATCAGATCTGTTTATTTCTGCTATATCTGCAAAACACTGGTTTTGCATGTACTGTACCTGGGATCTTGGGAAATTGTTTGACTCTTATAAGACTTTACCTAAGAGATCTAAAAAATCAGTGGACCTACACAAACAAAATAAAATGGAACAATAGTTATGATGTCATAAGATACCCAGTATAAAAATGAAGCTAGTTCCTAAGAACACAAACAGCAGCAGGGTGGAAGGTCCCCTAAAATTTCACACTTTTATAGAGCCTTTCATGCTAGGATCAAAAGCACTTTCCAGATGTTATAGTTAAGTTTCCAAATATCTCTTAGGCTTGGTCTACACTTACCCCCCAAGTCGAAGTAAGGTACGCAAATTCGCTGAATTCGACATACCTTACTTCGAACTTACCGCGGTTCAGACGCGGTCCACACGCGGCAGGCAGGCTCCCCCGTCGACTTCGCGGTACTCCTCTCGTCTAGCTGGAGTACCGCAGTCGACGGGGATCACTTCCTGGTTCGATTTATCGCGTCCACACCAGACGCGATAAATCGAACTCGGAACTTCGATCCGCAGCCGTCGAACTACCCGGTAAGTGTAGACTAGCCCTTAAAGGTAGGTGACATTATTCCTGTTGACCAGAGCCTGGCTGTTAGCTCAAGCAATAGAGACACTCATGCTTTTGAGAAAGGATGATTCAGTGGTTGGGGCACTAACCTGGGACTTCCTGCGTGACCTTGGGCAAGTGACTTTAACTCGGTTCCTCATTAGTAAATGGGAGTAATACTTCTAGGAGTGTTGTGAGGATAGAATCCATTAATAATATCTGAGCATTTCAGAACTGTGGTAACAGGGGCCATATAAGTATCTAAGAAAGATAGGTGGGTAAACTGAGGCACGGGACAGTTGATGGTTTGCCCAAGGACACACAGCAATTCAGATGCAACAATGGGAATAGAAACTGAGTCTAACTGATGCCTAATTCTGTGCTCAGTCCTCTAGCCAACTCTCAACCCACACTGTTGCTAACAACCAGGAAGGAATATAGGCTCTTATGTTTACTAATGGGGATGTGATCCTTGTCTTTATTTTGTCTTTCAGTCAGAAGTTACACATTAGAAGCCCAGTTTATCCTAATAGAACAGAAGAATTGAAATATGTTCATTTAATTACAGATCTTTCATGATGCATGTTGAGGGAGAGGAGGAGCCTGAAATGATTTTAAGATGCTAATGAATTTTAGAAAGGGTACATTCAGATCTTTTAAGAAAACTCTCCTTGTGTGTTTTTGTTTTCAAGGAGGTCCTGATGATAATTTAATCGAAGGTGGTGGATCGAAGTTTGTCTGCAAACCAGGTGCAAGGAATATTACTGTCATCTTTCATCCATTACTCAGGTAAGGTTTCATATATGTATCTATAAATACAAATAAATAATTGGAGCAAGTGGAAATAATGTGCTTTCCTGAATTGTGTTTGTCTTGGAGAGGGTTGGGGGTTGTTTTGTTTTGTAGAGAGGAGTGGCGTTGTTTCTGTTTCTGAGATGAAATACCATAGCAGTGATGGTGTATTGATGCTCTTGCTGTAAAATTATTCTCCTAGATAAGTTCATGGAGGATAGGTCCATCAATGGCTATTAGCCAGGATGGGCAGGGATGGTGTCCCTAGCCTCTATTTGCCAGAAGCTGGGAATGGGCAACACGGGATGGATCACTTGATGATTACCTGTTCTGTTCATTCCTTCTGGGGCACCTGGCATTGGCCACTGTCGGAAGACAGGATACTGGGCTAGATGGACCTTTGGTCTGATCCAGTATGGCCGGTCTTATGTAAAAAATCTCCAGGTAGCTTTACAGCAGATGTGCACTTCACCTCTTAAAGCTCGATAGCTCTCCTGCTGGGCTTACTTGCTTGTTTTGACCCCTTTTGCATGAAACAATGTAATTTATTATTGATCAACCCTGGGAAAAGTTTAATCACAGCTTGTGGCAAATTGTTTATCATTCATTGTCCGTTATGTTTAATAAAAGTCAGAGGAATATTTTCTGCACTGCAAGGTAAGTTAATTTCTCAGTAAATAGGTACAACTTACGGACTGCAAAATAAGTCCCTGGTCTAGGGTGCAGCATCAATTATTAAAATACATTAGAAATTCTCAGCTGAAAGCTCATCAAGGGCTGTTGGAAGTTTTAAAATATCTGAGCTGAGTTAGTTAGAAATAGGAGGCTTATTGCAGCGCTGTTCAATTTTAATTTCACCCTTTCCACCTTGTGATTTAGTGATTAATTTTCTTTTATCGTCAGTGCAGAATAATATGAGGTTTCTTTTCCCATGCAATAACCTACAACTTGTCTTGCACCTCTATAGTTTTTCACATGGGATTCCCCCTTCCCTGTTGTGCTTGATTTTCCCCTAGTCAGTAGCAGAACAAACCTCAGAATAGCACCATTTCTTAGCATTATTTATATTACTATTAAAAATCACTTATGTTAGTGTGAATTTTTGCAGCACTTTACAAACATTGGGCCTCATCATGAGAGGAACTGAAATCCCCCAATTGCCATCCAAGTCTATGAGTGCTGTGGGCACTTATTATTTCTCAGGGTCAGAGTTATGGAGTAAAGCATGTTCCTTGCCCTGGGGTCTAACACGCCGATATTTGTTTTCAATTTGTGTTCCTACCTCTAGAGAGGTGGCTGTGTTTAGTGATCAGAGCTGGGAGTCAACTCCAGAGTTCTCTTCTTCTCTCTGCAGATGACTAAGGCCGTGGCTACACTCAAAACTTCAAAGCGCTGCCGCGGGAACGCTCCTGCAGCAGCGCTTTGAAGTGCGAGTGTGGTCGCGCACCAGCGCTGGGAGAGAGCTCTCCCAGCGCTGCAGGTACTCCACCTGTTCTACCAATAGAATAAAAACCAGCAGGATCTTATTAAGAGGGATAAGGCAAAGATGCCACATTTATTGTAAATATAATGATAAAGCAAAAGATAAAAGTAAACAACGTTGTTTAACTACTTATTCCTATTACTACTTATTCCGTACACACACACACACACACACACACACACACACACACACACACACACACACACACACACACACACACACATTCATTTACACAATCATTCATTCAAGTTCTATATAGGTGTTATAGTTACCAGCCTAGAAGTTGCTCATGCCAAGTTACTGGCCAGGTATCTTGGTCATGAGGATGGAGCCGAGTCTGTGTCAGATGCACCTGATGCTCCTGGAGGTTGGCAGCAGAACCAGAGACTCAAAGTCCTCAGTCTTGAGAGTCCATTCTTATAGGAATTAATTCCTATGTTAGTCTATGGGAGCTGTTTCATCCTGCTGTTGCTGACTCAATCAGCAGATGGCACATTCCTGGGCACATTCCTGGTGGCTCCACACTGTTCAAAGTTTGTGTTTCTCATCCTTCCAGGTGATGGGGTGGATCCCAGTTTACCCTCCGGGGGTTCTGGTGGTCCTCTTTACACATTCTTTGGCCGATGGATACTCCCTTTCTAGGCTGGCACCTCCCTAACCATTCATGTACATCAAGCATTTAGGGGGGAGGGATAGCTCAGTGGTTTGAGCATTGGCCTGCTAAATCTAGGGTTGTGAGTTCAATCCTTGAGGGGGCCACTTAGGGATCTGGGGCAAAATCAGTACTTGGTCCTGCTAGTGAAGGCAGGGGGCTGGACTTGATGACCTTTCAGGGTCCCTTCCTGTTCTAGGAGATGGGATATCTCCATTAATTTAAATTTTTTAAATTTAATTTAAAGCATTCATCAACATACATTCCATATCTTAACCATATTTTAATTTACTGTCTCCACCACTTTCGGGGTGTGTGCTAATTCATTTGAGACTCCTGGCCCTTTAATCACAGAGGGTGGGGGTCTGTTCCTAGGAGCCGTTGCTGTTACAATGAAGTGAAAGTCACTTAACGGCTTATAGCATTTGTTTACATTGTATCAATTACTTCAAGAACAAAGTCAATTAACTTGTTTGTAAGTTTTACATAGTGATAAAGTATTTTTTACAGGACAGATACAATCAACGGTTTCTACAGACAGTAGCTTACAAGTTTTAACAGAAGACCCAAGAGATTTTTGTACTTGGTGAAACTGTTGGATTTTAAAGTGTGGGGGACAAATTATTGGGGGGTCACTGTCACTTGGGGGAATCACTGTTAGTACCTTCTTTAATATCCCTACACACCTCCACGAGGGGATTAGCTTACAGCGCTGGGAGCGCGGCTCCCAGCGCTGGGGCACTGTTTACACTGGTGCTTTACAGCGCTGTAACTTGTTGCGCTCAGGGGGGTGTTTTTTCACACCCCTGAGCGAGAAAGTTGCAGCGCTGTAAAGCGCCAGTGTAGCCAAGCCCTTCCTAACTGCTTTTAGGCAATTTACATAATGTTTCTGTGCCTCGATTTCTTCAGCCATAAAATGGAGATAAAGTAATATATCTTTGACAGGGTCACTGGCCTAGTGAATAACAGGGAAGCTGTCAATGTGATATATCTTGATTTTAGTAAGGCATTTGGCACAATCGTAAATGACAGTCTCATAAACAAATAGGAATTGTGGTCTAGATAAAATTACGATAAGGTGGGTGTGCAACTGGTTGAAAGACCATACGCAAACAGTAGTTATCAATAGTTTGCTGTCAAACTGGGAGGACATATCTTCAGGGGGTCAGTTCTGAGTCTGGTACTAGTCAGTATTTTCATTAATGACTTGGATAATGGAGTGGAGAGTATGCCTATAAAATGTGCAGGTGACACCAAGCTGCGAGGATTTGCAGACACTTTGGAGGACAGGATTAGAAATCAAAATGACTGTGGAAAAATTGGAGAATTGTTCTGAAATCAACAAAATGAAGTTCAATAAAGACAAGTGCAAAGTACAACACTTACGGGAAAAAAAGCAAACGTGTAACTACAAAATGGGGACTAACTGGCTAGGAGGTAGTACTGCTAAACAGGATCTGGGGATGTAGTGGACCACAAATGGAATATGAGTCAACTGTGTAATACAGTTGTAAAAAGGTCTGGTATCATTCTGGAATGTATTAACAGAACTGTTGTGTGTAAGACAAAGGAGGTAATTGTCCTGCTCTACTCTGCACTGGTGAGGTCTAGGCTAGAGTACTATGTCCAGTTCTGGGTGGACCACTTTAAGAAAGATCCGTGGACATGTTGGAGAGAGTCCAGAGGAGAGCTACGGAAACGATAAAAGGTTTAGAAAACCTGACCTATGAGCAAAGATTAAAAATATGGGGCATGTTTAGTCTTGAGAAAAGAAGAGTGAGGTGGGGACCTGATTAGTCTTCAGATATGTTAAGATGTTAATATGTTATAGAAGACAGTGATCAAATATTTTCCATGTCCACTAACGGTAGGGCAAGAAGTAATGGGCTTAATCTGCAGCAAGGGTGATTTAGATTAGGTATTGGGGAAAACTTTCTAACCATAAGGATAGTTAAGCTCTGGAATAGGCTTCCAAGGGAGGTTGTGGAATCCCCCATCATTGGAGGCTTTTAAAAACAGGTTAGACAAACACCTGACTGGGAAGGTCTCAGTGTACTTGGTCCTGCTTCAATGTAAGGGACTGGGCTTGATGACCTCTCATGGTCCCTTCCAGCCCTACATTTCTATGATTCTCTAATAGCCTATCTTTACAAGTCTTAAATAATAAATCCCTATATGTGGCAAGGATATATTAATTAAAATTTGTTGTGTGCTTTGAAATCCTTGGATGAAAGGGGCTACATATATTCAAATTATTACTGTGTGATACTATATGAGTCAGTAGCAATAAATGAATTGGATTATTTTTGTTAACACCATTTTATTTCCCCATGTCTCCTTTACATCGTAAGAAACACTGATTGCTAACTTGTATGCTGTACTTTTTTCTTCTTCATTTGACAAGGAGCTTTTGCTCTGCATTTAAAATCCTCGTTTAACGAATTTACTGGTAATTAATAACTAATGTGTAAATAGCTTCAGAAAGCATGTTGCATAAAGTCATCAACCACTTTATTATGACAGAGAAAGACCACTATTATTGTAATGTGCTATACAAAGTGACCACTTTATTATGGCATGTAGTTCTGGCTGTTCATCTTTAGTGACTATGTTGGCTTGTCACAGACAATCAGATATTACTTTATTGCTGACACACTTTACAAGTATGTGAGGTATAATGAAAACTTCTTTCCCCATTTTCTCTCTCCTCTCACTCCCACCTTCCCATCTCCCGCCCCAGTCAACACAGATGATGCATTTTGAATAGCAATTCTCATGACACCCTCTGGTTTCATTACCAGCTTGATGGGTAGGCAGTGGAAATAATTTATGTCATAAAAGCCGTTACAACAAGATTTAAGATTGAAAGATCTCGGAGTACATTATGCTTGTCACACAGTGAGAAAGATGGCATTTGCAACATCTTAACTTACTTTTGTGGAGTAGCACATCAATAACTGTGTGAAGAGGAAAAAAATGGCTTTGTGGCACAAATTATCATTTTACTTACCCCACAGTGAGGTGAGCCTCGGGAGGGGAGAGTTGTTAGTGATGTGATTTGTTTAGCATAATGCCACTAACCATATCCATCAAGAGAATAAATAGGTGTGTAGAAGACCTGGCTGTTTGGTTGTAATTAACAAGAATTTCTTCTGCTATGCACAATGAAAGCCTTCTTGCCGTAACTGCAAATTAGAGCTGCCATGATATGGAGAGAGCTGTTTCCCAACACTACAGTTTGTGGGATGAGGGTGGCACTGATTTTTTAAATAAACAACAATAATAAAAAAACCCCACTAGAAATAAGGCAAAATAGCAGGAGCTGAACACATTCCTGACAAAGTACTGGTTTACCAGATAACCCAGGCAGTAATTTGGCCACTGACCTTAAAACCAACCGGCATTACTACATCATTTTTGGATGAAAAGAGCAGAATTTGATGGACTTTTGTAAATAATGTTGACATTTGGGAGAACTCACAGCGCAAAATCTTGCAATTAGAGTGTGTTTGCCAGACCTTTGACAACACTGTATTTTATACACTCTTGTATTAAGGGCCTAGCTATTATGGAGATAATTCCTTTAGACCGGCTTACATGCAAATCTACCCCACGCTGGGCTGACTGTCTGCATGGCCCTTTCTGACACACATTAACAGTTCATTAATACCCTTTCGTCTAGTCCGGTTTCCAAAACACTAGATAAAAGTGCATTAATGAACTGTTAATGTGCATCAGTGGGATCCACATGGACAGTTAGTGTGCAGCAGGGTAATTTGGGGTGAATTCACACCTTAGCTTGTTGCAAACTAATATTTTCTATTTTTTATCTAGTTAAATTTTTGCACTAACAGGAAAATTTTAAAAATACCTCAGATACTAGCTGTTGTTTATTCAGACTCTTAAAGACTGGAAGCACTGAGCTGACTCAGAGTCATTGAATGTTCCAATGATATAACACTCCTGTCTTACGTTTTGCTAGCCGAGTGTGCTGTCACTTAATGTCCTGCTGTGTTGAATCTTGTGTGGAGTGTGCTAAACCAGAACCCTCCAGCTTTCCTGGTCCTGAGTTTGAATTAATCTCTCATTTTGTGTTTCTACTCTGAAAATCAACTCTGTTTAAATGTTTTCTGTGTGTCTGTGATTTCCCAATAAAATATGCTCAGATTTTTTTTCTGAGTTACGTCTTGGGCTCTGAAAATCAAGTTGAGATCTGTCCTCCTTGCACACTAGGATCAAACCTTGATCCAAAGCCCACTGAAGATCATGGAAGTCTTTCCATAGACGTCACTGGGCTTTGGATTATCCCCAGTAATATAGGTTCTTCCTGTGCAACACTATTGTTTTGACTGGGTTTGCCCAGGTGGAAGTGACTGGAACTTAATAAAAAGACAAGGTGGGTGAGGTAAAATCTTTAATTGGACCAACCGGTGTTAGTGAAAGAGACAAGCTTTGAGCTATACAGAGCTCTTTTTCAGGTCTGGGCTGTCTTTCACCAACACAAGATGGTCCAATAAAAAATATTACCTTATCCACCTTGTGTCTCTCATATCCTGGGACCAACATTGCTACAACAAGATTGGAACTTAATAATCAATTCTGTTGATGATTCACAAGAAGCAATAAAATGAAGTTTACTTTTCCATAACTGTATTGCCTCTGCAGAACTACAAAGAGTTAAAAGCAGTAAACACATGCTTTAATCAGTGAAGTCAGCAAAAATGATTGTGAATGTGCACAGAGAGCAAATCTGTTGAGTGAGGTGCTTTTTTTATGTAGCCATTTGTCAGAATAAAACCACCCTTTAAAAATGCACTTGTTATTTTTTATTTTGCTTCTGAACTCTTATATACTGTTACTCCAGACACAACACTTATGATTTCAAAATGTCAAAGAGGACAAATATGTGAACTGTTTTCAAAGCGTGCCTGCCTTAGAATTCATGTGGTGTAGCAAGCCAGAAATGGGAAGGGAAATGCTATGCAGCTCTGGGATACAGGTCCTAATTTCCACTAGGACAAATAAGATGCACCAACCCCCCCAGATTAATTACCAGCCCTTAATGATATACTGCCCCACATGTAATAAATGAACAATGGATTTTCAGAAGGCAAGTGGGTATTCAAAAAGAGATGATTCCTGGGAATAGATTTTTACTAGCAGGTTTTGAACATATGAAAACTAATTGCACTTACAAATTGAAAAGGAATACACATCTGATTTCCGTTAATTACATATTGTGGAAGGCGTTGAAGTATAAAAGTTAGCACAATGAGAGTCCAGTTTCTTTCTTCATCCTCCACTGATAACCAGCATCTGCTTGCATTGTTAATGTGACAGGCAGAAGGTGTGTGGACTAACCTCTCCCATTGGCGGAAGACAATGTGGCGGACCAAATCCGAAGTCTGTGCATTGTGGAATCTTAACAGCCTGAGTGACAAGTCTGTTCTAACATTTGTTTGGTGTTCTTTTTTGTTTGTTTGTTTCAGCTGGCATTTGAGAGGCACATGGCTCTTCAGGGTAATAATCATTTTACATATGCTTTATGGAGTATGTTTATTACCAGACAATTGAAGAACAGATGTCTGCAGTCTTGAGGCTGTGTGTGTGGAGGGGGGAGATGGACGAGAAGGAGCTGGAGACATGGGGATGATAACATTTCAAATTGTGAAAACCCTGTTGATCCTAATGCAGTTGAACACTGTTCGGATATTAGGTATCAGGGCCTCAAGGCGGTATCTCTTTATTAATATCAGCCACACTTCATTAGGATCAGACAGCAATTAAAAGGGTTGCAGGATAGCACAGACAGCAAAATGCTGCTCATCAGCCTGAAAGAAGCAGTTGTGTCTTAGCAAGTTTGTATCCATGTCAGGAAATGGAATGGGAAAACTAAACTGTCTTGGCACCCCAGTTTACCTGTCTGTCTGATGGGCAGTCTCTGTCAGATAAGTAGGCAGCTGCTTGAAAGGAAGAAATGCAATGTAATATCACTGATCTTCTAATCACTGCATCCAGTTGCAGAGAGTGAGTAGTTAGAGAGTTTGTCTTACATAAAGAAAAGGGAATAACAAACAGGAAGCTGCCATTTGGACAATCTGGTCATATAGTTTGAGACACAGGAAACCCAGCACAGCATTTAAATACATGAATGACAGGACACCTGTCAGTTGCTGTAAGGTACGTTTTTGTATTGTTTTGAATTTGGTGGGGGTGAGGTTAATTTAACAAATTAAACTAACCCCCATAATTCTAAAATAGCAGTGTTTGTCTTACAGCAGCTTTGAAAGTTCCTGTCTCTTTCATCCATTCCATTGCTGAAACAGTGAGAAAAGCTGTGTGTGTGTGTGTGTGTGTGTGTGTGTGTGTGTGTGTGTGTGTGTGAGAGAGAGAGAGAGAGAACGTATACAACATACTGACACCATGTGCTTTGTCCCCCTCTAGAGGCTGGTTCTAGAGGATAATAGTTTACTCAGCTGCCTATTGGAGTTACTCTGTCAGCCAAGTGTTATCCGTCTGTGCTAAGGTGCTGAAGTTTGGGATTCAAATCCCATTGACAATCCCTGAGGGGGTTTGTTACATATACATAAATACTATGAATGATATATATGTAAATATGTATATTTGCTTAGTAACTATCGCCTGGCAGCATTAGAAATAACCATTGCAAGCTTTAATTTTTGGTAGGTGTTTTATAAAATTAAGGTCTTCGTTACTTCCGTTAAAATGTAGCAATTACTGAACACTTAGGCGACTTTGAAAATCGCACCCTAAGGGGTTTGGACGCTATATTTCCTAGGCAGCTTTGAAAATGTCAGCTGCAAATACAGTCTGGGTGTGATTCTAAATGTATGTCTGTAAACAATTCAAATGAAAGAATCCATTTACACAATTACACTACCTATAGGTACTTTACTGGTTACACTTTACATAAAAATAATATTTATGAAGCTTTAATAGTTAATGTTTTATAAAAAACTGTTCTTCAATAAATGATAAATTATGCTATAAAATGCTGTAGAGAAGTACTATAAAATTACTTCGGTATTTCATATTACTTACATTCCTATTATATGAAACATACAAATGGGAAAATGAACATGTTGGTGTATATGTATGTAGTATGTGTTAATATATATGCAGAATTAATTTATATTAAATATATATAATTGTCTTTACACCATATTAAAATAATCTTGAAATAAGTTGCTAGGAAGAAAATATTTACATTAATAATTTAGCTGTTAATGTGATTATTAAATTAAACGCACAATGTCAAATAGTTTTAGGCCCGAAATTATGGTTTTACTAAATATAATATGAATAAAAATGTTTTAATCTTTTAAAAAATAATAAATTAAAAAAAAATCCTCTGGATATTTGGTGAATCAACCAAAGTGGTATCATGCTAGTGCAGGGGAATCAGAAAATGAAAATTACTCTAATTCAGAATGAAACTGACCATTCTTAATTCACGGATCAAGCTGAAGAACGTTCAGAAAACAACCAAGTAGCTTACACGGAGAAGAGAAAATAGATTTTAAAAACTCAAACTTAATAATCTAAGATGTTATTAGTTACACATATAAGGAATTATTTAAAATGTGTCCACAAAAACACACCAAACCATCAGAGACCTGGTTTAAAATGTAACCATTTATCTTTCATGAATGTCTTTTCATGGATTGAGAACTGGTTAAAAGACAGGGAACAAAGGGTAGAAATAAATGGTAAATTCTCAGAATGGAAAGGGGTAACTAGTGGTGTTCCCCAAGGGTCAGTCCTAGGACCAATCCTATTCAACTTATTCATAAATGATCTGGAGAAAGGGGTAAAAAGTGAGGTGACAAAGTTTGCAGATGATACTAAACTGCTCAAGATAGTTAAGATCAAAGCAGACTGTGAAGAACTTCAAAAAGATCTCACAAAACTAAGTGATTGGGCAACAAAATGGCAAATGAAATTTAATGTGGATAAATGTAAAGTAATGCACATTGGAAAAAATAACCCCTACTATACATACAATATGATGGGGGCTAATTTAGCTACAGCAAATCAGGAAAAAGATCTTGGAGTCATCGTGGATAGTTCTCTGAAGACGTCCACGCAGTGTGCAGAGGCGGTCAAAAAAGCAAACAGGATGTTAGGAATCATTAAAAAGGGGATGAGAATAAGACGCAGAATATCTTATTGCCCTTATATAAATCGATGGTACGCCCACATCTTGAATACTGCGTACAGATGTGGTCTCCTCATCTCAAAAAAGAGATACTGGCACTAGAAAAGGTTCAGAGAAGGGCAACTAAAATGATTAGGGGTTTGGAACGGGTCCCATATGAGGAAAGATTAAAGAGGCTATGACTTTTCAGCTTGGAAAAGAGGAGACTAAGGGGGGATATGATAGAGGTATATAAAATCATGAGTGATGTGGAGAAGGTAGATAAGGAAAAGTTATTTACTTATTCCCATAATACAAGAACTAGGGGCCACCAAATGAAATTAATGGGCAGCAGGTTTAAAACAAATAAAAGGAAGTTCTTCTTCACACAGCGCAGAGTCAACTTGTGGAACTCCTTGCCTGAGGAGGTTGTGAAGGCTAGGACTATAACAGCTGTGACAGGGTCAGGCCAGATGGCTACAGGAGAGTGATAGAAGGCAGATATATTAGCCCCAGATTAAGTAGGTCTCTTTTCCCTGGGTAAGGTAACAGGGAAGGTTCCAGAACAATCAGGAACTTTCTGGAAATAATTAAGGCAGACAGGCTGATTAGAACACCTGCAGCCAATCAAGAAGCTGCTAGAATCAATTAAGGCAGGCTAATCAGGGCACCTGGGTTTAAAAAGGAGCTCACTTCAGCTTGTGGTGTGGGTGTAAGGAGCTGGGAGTGAGAGGACGTGCTGCTGGAGGACTGAGGTGTATAAGCATTAACAGACACCAAGAAGAAGGTCCTGTGCTGAGGATAAAGAAGGTGTTGGGAGGAGGCCATGGGGAAGTAGCCCAGGGAGTTGTAGCTGTCATGCAGCTGTTACAGGAGGCACTATAGACAGCTGCAGTCCACAGGGCCCTGGGCTGGAACCCGGAGCAGAGGGCAGGACTGGGTTCCCCCCAAACCTCCCAATTGACCTGGACTGTGGGTTCTACCAGAGGGGAAGGTCTCTGGGCTGTTCCCCAACCCACATGGTGAATCTCTGAGGCAAGAAAATCCGCCAATAAGCGCAGGACCCACCAAGATAGAGAAGGAACTTTGTCACACAGCGTTTAAAAGAGAACTGGATAAATTCATGGAGGTTAAGTCCATTAGTGGCTATTAGCCAGGATGGGTAAGGAATGGTGTTCCTAGCCTCAGTTTGTCAGAGGGTGGAGATGGATGGCAGGAGAGAGATCACTTGATCATTACCTGTTAGGTTCACTTCCTCTGGGACACCTGGCATTGGCCACTGTCAGTAGATAGGATACTGGGCTAGATGGATCTTTGGTCTGACCTAGTATGGCCATTCTTATGTTCTAATAAGAATTTTTAATTTTGTACCAAGGCCTACTGCTTATAGCCATTCTATATCTTCAGAGCACTGTACAAATATTTAGCTAATTATTCTTAACACCACTAGTACAATGTAGGTACTGTCCAAACTTCACAGATCAGGAACCTGAGGGAGACTGAATACTACTCATGCCTCATGGTTAATCAGTGATGGATAGGATTTAGAACTCAGGAGATTTGGACTCCTGATTCCGATAATAACAATGATGTTTAATGCCCACGTCTTTATTTTGGAATCATTAATATTTGTTCTAGAATATGGTGAATGTTTTATGCAACTTTTCTTAGACTAGGTGTTTACTTCAATTGACCTCTGGATTTCAGGCAACAAAATCTTAAGTGAGCAAGTTGATACCCACCTAGTGAATCTTTCTTCCTGTGGTTTAATGAGTATTTAGAAGACATTTAGTTGAGGTGTCCCTTGCTGTTGACATTTAGTTCTTTATTCTGTTGACAGCAGGAATGAATGCTTCTTGCAGGCACATCCTAAATCTTTCTTTTGACAGGCTCTCATAAAGTCTGTGTAGCTGAATTACAAAGACACATTTCAAAAAGCTTGTTGTTGTGACATTGCTAAGAAGAGGGTTAGTTCTGATTCAGGTCATTGCAAAAATGGTGTGTGTGTGTGTGTGTGAGTGGGGGGGAGATTATTAACTTCTGCCATTTTTTAATGCTTTATAAGAGCTGACAATCTTGCTTTGTGCTTCTGATTAAAGATGACAGTTTATAAAAACCTTAAGGTAAGGCTGTTCATTTCCTCTGACAGCAAATAAAGTGCCCCCACCTCCCACACAAACACACTCGCACACCAAAAAGCTCCTAATATGTGATACATTCATCTTATATTGTCTGTCAAAAAAGGTGCTACATCGGATCTGTCAAGTTTTGAGTTTGCAAACATGTTTCGTCCATACTGTAAATCAGACAGCCTGTCATAAATTTCACATCTCTCCAGCTCCTCCTACCCCCAGAACACAAACAATGGAATCCTAAACAATGCACACATTTTGACACACGTGGTTACTTGTGCAGAATGGCGGAGAGTCCTGTTCACAATTTTCAATCCTGCCTGTTGCGAATACCTGTTAGAAGTGTACGAAACCATTTTTACATGTTACTCCTACAGATTTTTTTGTTAATTAATACTTAGCAATTAGTAGTTATTTTCATATTCAAAGCTCTCTACAGACACCAGCAAATCTTCACAGCAGCCTTGTGACGAAGGTAACTGAAATGTGCACATAAGGAAACTGAGGCCTAGTATTTGAGACTTGCCCACGGCCACAGGCGACATCAGTGGGGAAAACATAACTAGAACTCTGCGGTTCCTGGCTTCCAGTTCTGTGATCAGACACTGGACCTTACTCTCTTGCGTTCTGTGAGCTTGCTGTCCCCCAGCAGCAAACTAGCTAGAGTCTTTGAAAGAAAACTCTAATTGCACAGGTTTTAGAGGAGCAGCCGTGTTAGTCTGTATCCGCAAAAAGAACAGGAGTACTTGTGGCACCTTAGAGACTAACAAATTTATTTGAGCATAAGCTTTCGTAGGCTACATCCCACTTCATCAGATGCATAGAATGGAACATATAGTAAGAAGATGATATATATACATACAGAGAACATGAAAAGGTGGAAGTTGCCATACCAACTCTAAGAGGCTAAGTAATTAAGAAGCAGGAGAAAAAAAACTTTTGTAGTGATAATCAAGATGGCCCATTCTAGACAGTTGACAAGAAGTTGTGACGATACTTCTTACTATATGTTCCATTCTATGCATCTGATGAAGTGGGCTGTAGCCCATGAAAGCTTATGCTGAAATAAATTTGTTAGTCTCTACGGTGCCACAAATACTCCTGCTCTAATTGCACACTTTCCATCTCTAAGGAATTCTCCCAGTTTCCTGAAGAGGTTTTGAAGTGTCTGTGACTCCTTGGTTTTTCAATATTCTTTCTATGCAGAGCCTCACACATTTTCTTCCTCTTTTCACAAGGGCAAGCCCACTAAAATGAGTTCTGCCAATGTGAGCATATTGTCAACAGATTCATGTGACTTTACATAAAACAGACATCTGTGGCAAGGAAAAGCCATTACTATTAACTACACCACTCCATGCTTGGAGCCGGTTACAGTGGCAACTGGTGCATTACAAATGCCTACCCTAGCTGGATAAATGAGTTAGTTCCAACTTTCATAACAGAACAGGATACGGGAGGTGAGGCATGATGTCCACCATAGTTTCAAAAGGAGCCTGAACCTTCCCTTACTCACTTGGATCAGCTGTAAGTTGTAATCACCTATTGTCACCCTTATTGGCAGTCTCAGTAAGTTAGGTTAGAGATGTTTGAGGTATTTGGAGACTAAACTTCCCTCTTCTATCTCCAGAGGATCATGTCTCCAAGGGTACGTCTATACTTACCTCCGGGTCCGGCGGTAAGCAATCGATCTTCTGGGATCAATTTATCGCGTCTTGTCTAGACGCGATAAATCGATCCCGGAAGTGCACGCCGTTGACGCCGGTACTCCTGCTCCGCGAGAGGAGTACGCGGAGTCGACGGGGGAGCCTGCCTGCCGCGTCTGGACCCGCGGTAAGTTCGAACTAAGGTACTTCGACTTCAGCTACGTTATTCACGTAGCTGAAGTTGCGTATCTTAGTTCAAAGTGGGGGGTTAGTGTGGACCAGGCCCAAGTCAGGGCTGACACAGATTCATGCAGGTTGGTGTAGTAGAAATATGCCTCCAGAATTGTACTTGTATTTTGCTTTCTTATTCATTGCATGTAAACGTGACATTTGGAATATTTTTTGCAGTAGTCTGTATGCTGTTAACCAGGAAACTCAAGCTGTTTTTCCCTATTAGTAGTCCAAACTCTAGTGAAATGGGTGTTCATGCGCCTTCTGAATACTGATTATTTTTATCTTAAAGCATGTACGTGACCATTAATCTGCACATCTGACAGTGAATAAAGGTTTGTTGACACACCATATAAGATGGTGGAAAGAGGCTATGGAGGGAAATCAGAGATTCATTGAGTCCAATTCAAGAGTTTTGTCCATATCTTCAAGGCGCTCAATGGTCTGGACCCAGAATACCTAAAAAGTGTCTGATGCTCCAGGATGAGGATCATGGTCATCAGCTTTGCTCTTCAGGCACAATAGAATTGTCCACCACAAACTTACCTGTGCAGGAGACAGCTTTCTCAGAAGCCAGTCCGAGACCATGGAATGAGCTCCCCTGGGTACTAAGAACTGCCTCAATCCTCCCCAACTTCCACTCCAGGTGCAAGGCCTACTTCTTTGTCCTTGACTTCAGTAATAAAGATACAGAGCACAGCAGAAAATAAAATTTAGAAAATGGAACCTCACATAATTTTTCACTTGGGGAGAAAAGAGAGAAGGAGAGAACCACATGTGACAAATTCTAGTCATGTTCCTTTATGCATTTCTGGAAGCTGCTCAAAAAATATGATGAGGAGGGTGTTGTAAGAGCCTGAATAGAGTAGATCCAAGGAAGAAAATCTACGATGTGGTAAATATATTAAATATTAGAATATCCTGAAGCACCTTGCTAGGGAACACATGGTGTCTTCCATAACATTCTTTCAGTTGTTGATTTGGGGGCAGAGAGGGACACAACCAGATTCTTAATGAAAGTAAAGGCAGAATAACTTCTGCTTTTTGTCCAGATTTGACAAGGTGTAAACAATGAATAGGGATACCACTTGTATTTTCTTCCTACTGTAAACATATAGAGATCATGGATCTGAATCACCAGAACATAGATTTTCATATATTTGGAGTTGAATAGTTTACAGGCATTTTTACCCCAAGAAAAGTTTAGGTAATGAAGATGTCAATTCTTAGCTTCAAGTCATTTATGCCAGGTGCTCTGAAACCTCTGCGCTCCTTTTAGCTGGATTGTTGTGAATTATATGCCGAATAGAATAGAACGAAATTCAGAATGTCCATGGTGGGGGAAATTCTGACATTTCAACATTTGATTGCATCCCAAATTGGAACAAAAAGTTGAAATTTTTTACTGAATGGAAATTTAAAAAAAAAGATTCAGAATATTGAAATGATCAAAATGAAACATTGTTTCATTTGTTTGTTGAATTGATGCTAAATGTTTCTTTTCCAGTCACTTCAACAGTAAACTGCATTTTCCCATTGTGGTGCATTGCCTGATGGGAGTTATGTTTTGGAAGCCTGATGCCCCCAGTAGCTCCTTTGGACCAGGCTGCCTGGTCAGACTGTTTCCCATGATATACAGTAACTCCTCACTTAACATCGCCCCGGTTAACTTGTTTTGTTGTTACGTCGCTGATCTATTAGAGAACATGCTCATTTAAAGCTGCACAATGCTCCCTTATAACGTCGTTTGGCAGCCGCCTGCTTTGTCCACTGCTTGCAGGAAGAGCAGCCCATTGGAGCTAGCTGGTGGGGGCTTGGAACCAGGGTGGGCCGGCAGCCCCCCTATCAGCTTCCCTAAGTTCCCTGTGCTGCTCCTGCCCTCTGCCTTGGAGCTGCTCCCTGGAGCCTCCTCCTTGCTGTGCAGGGGGTGGGCGGGAAGAGGGGCGCTAATATCAGGGTGTCCCCCTCCCTCCAATCTTGCCCCCCGCTCCTGTACCCCATCTCCACAGGGCGGGGGGGGGCACAACAGGGCTCAGGACGGAGGGAGCTTGCTTGCAGGAGCTGCTGTCTTAACTTGCTGATCTACTTAAAAAGGCAGTGTACTTAGAGTGGGGTCAGCATACTTAAAGGGGTAATGCACATCACACACACACACACACGGTGTGTCTCTCTGTCTCACACACACACACACACACACACACCGGCACTTTGGAAAGTGGAGGGAGTGGTGCGCTCCAGTGGGATAGCCTGGGTTCATCATCACGTTCAGTTTCCACAGGGCATGTTTCCAGCCACTGCCATGCGTCTATTATGTCTCCTCCCTCCATTCGTGCTGCCTTGTAGAGTGTGAGTCTACATTAACAACAATGTGTTAACCCTTGAGGGCTCAGCCGAGTGCTAGGTCATCATTTAGCAGCAAGGCATTCCCTGGGAAATATCCCACCCTCTGACTCCACCACCTCAACCAAGCTTCACAATCATCATTGCTGTGTACAGTATTAAATTGTTCATTTAAAACTTATACTGTGTGTGTGTGTGTGTGTGTGTGTGTGTGTGTGTGTATATATATATAAAATGTCTTTTGTCTGGCAAAAAAAATTTCCCTGGAGCCTAGCCCCCCCTATTTACATTAATTCATATGGGAAAATTGGATTTGCTTAACATCGTTTCGCTTAAAGTAACATTTTTCAGGAACATAACTACAACATTAAGCGAGGAGTTACTGTACCGAGAGTCATGTGACTCTCACACAGCTTGGTCAGAGAAAAATCCACATTACATTATAGGAGATGTGGTCCTCCAGGGAGCTCAGCCCATAAGAAAGAAAGGGAGCCTGAACTAAACTAGGCAATGTGCTGATAGAGAAATGCTGTTTAATGTTTTATTGAGCTGATTTGAAATGAAACATTCCAGGTGTTTCAACACAACAGAATAATATGAATTGGGTCGATCTGACCCAAAACAAAATATTTCATTTTGATTTTCCTGATGGAAAATTGAAGACTTTCTGGAAATTCAAGATTTGCCTGTGGAACATTCAAATTTTCTTGGAAGTCCATTTTCTGTCTGAAATATTTTCTGGCAGAAAATTTCCTACCAGCTGTTGTCTCAGTTCTGTTAAGAAATTTTAGCCATGTTATGGAAATCCCCAAGTAGCTATAATTGAATTCTGCAAAAAAGGAATGGTCCTATATTTTGATTAGTTGGGTCCCAAAGTAATAGCATACCAGATATATTAGGTAGTAATTAGGGCTGTCAAGCGATTAAAAAAAATTAATCGTGCGATTAATTGTGATGTTAAACAATAATAGAATACCATTTATTTAAATATTTTTGGATGTTTTCTACATTTTCCAATATATTGATTTCAATTACAATATAGAATACAAAGTGTACAGTGCTCACTTTATTTTTAATTTTGATTACAAATATTTGCACTGTAAAAAACAAAAGAAATAGTTTTTTTCAATTCACCTAATACAAGTACTGTAGTGCAGTCTCTTTATTATGAAAATTGAACTTACAAATGTAGAATTATGTACAAAAAAAACCTGCGTTCAAAAATAAAACAATGTAAAAACTTTAGAGACTACAAGTCCAATCAGTCCTACTTCTTGTTCAGCCAATCACTCAGACAAACAAGTTTGTTTACATTTGCAGAAGATAATGCTGCCCGCTTCTTGTTTACAATGTCACCTGAAAGTGAGAACAGGCGTTTGCATGGCACTGTTGTAGCTGGCGTCGCAAGATATTTACATGCCAGATGCACTAAAGAGTCATATTTCCCTTGATGCTTCAGCCACTATTCCAGAGGACATACGTCCATGCTGATGACTGGTTCTGCTCGATAACGATCCAAAGCAGTGCGGACCAACGCATGTTCATTTTCATCATCTGAGTCAGATGCCACCAGCAGAAGGTTAATTTTCTTTTTTGGTGGTTCGGGTTCTGTAGTTTCCGCATCAGAGTGTTGCTCTTTTAAGACTTCTGAAAGCATGCTCTACACCTCATCCCTCAGATTTTGGAAGGCACTTCAGATTCTTGAATCTTGGGTGGAGTGCTGTAGCTATCTTTAGAAATTTCACATTGGTATCTTTGCATTTTGTCAAATTTGCAGTGAAAGTATTCTTAAAATGAACAACAGGTGCTGGGTCATCATCCGAGACTGCTACAACATGAAATATATGACAGAATGCGGGTAAAACAGCAGGAGACATACAATTCTTCCCCAAGGAGTTCAGTCACAAATTTAATTAACGTATTATTTTATTAACGAGCGTTGTCAGCATGGAAACATGTCCTCTGGAACGATGGCCGAAGCATTAAGAGGCATATGAATCTTTAGCGCATCAGGCACGTAAATATCTTGCAACACCAGCTACAACAGTGCCATATGAACGCCTGTTCCCACTTTCAGGTGACATTTTAATTAAGAAGTGGGCAGCATTATCTCCCATAAATGTAAACAAACTTGTTTCTCTTAGCGTTTGGCTGAACAAGAAGTAGGACTGAGTGGACTTGTAGGCTCTAAAGTTTTACATTGTTTTGTTTTTGAGTGCAGTTATGTAACAAAGAAACCTACATTTGTAAGTTGCCCTTTCATGATAAAGAAATTGCACTACAGTACTTGTATGAGGTGAATTAAAAATACTATTTCTTTTGTTTATCATTTTTACAGTGCAAAAATATGTAATAAAAATAATATAAAGTGAGCACTATACAATTTGTATTCTGTGTTGTAATTGAAATCAATATATTTGAAAATGTAGAAAAACATCCAAAAATATTTAATAAATTTCAATTGGTATTCTATTGTTTAACAATGTGATTAATCACAATTTTTTAATCATGATTAATTTTTTTGAGTTAATAGTGTGAGTTAACTGCGATTAATTGACAGCTCTACTAGTAATTGCTTACTATTACTTAGTATTTCCGTGACTCCTTTCATCTGATGTTTTCAAGCCCTTTACAGACATCAATTAATTAAACCTCACCACACCGCAGTGTGAGGTTTATTACTCTGTACATGTAAACCCTGATTATCTGACGTATTGGTGGGGCATCTGAAACATTCTGTATGGATTTTGGGTTCCTGGGACTCATTTAAAATTCAGATAATCTTAATCTGGGTTCAGGTAATTTGTTGAATATTAGACTTAAGGAGACTAACTGACTTGCCCCAGGACACATACGTCAGAGTCAGGCCAGTGATCAGAATCCAGATATTCAGTCCCCTGATCTAACCACTAGACCACAGTACATCATAGCTTTTAGAGTTCTCTCTCTTGGACAACGTAGCTTCCTTTAATTTTATATTTAGCATACAGGAGCTCTTTGACACAGGAAGTTTTGTGAATATACTTCATGAGCTCCAGGAAGCTTTTCTCCCCTCCTTCAAATCACTCCTAAAGTCTCATTTTTCTCCACAATCCCTCAATCAATCCTTTCATTCCCTGTAGGTTATTTAAAAAGGCACATCCTTTTTCCTGCATCTTTGTCAGAAGAGAGAAGGATGGTCCAGTGTTTAGGGTGCTAGCCTGGGAGCTAGCATCCTGTCAGTCCTCTGTCCAAGGCTTCCTGTGTGACCTCATGCAAGTCACTTAATCTGCCTTCTGAGAATAATGGGGATAATAGAAGTTCCCTACTTCATAGAGGTGTTATAAGACTCAATATGTTAAAGTCTGTGAGGTGCTCAGATATTTTGGTAATGGGGGCCATATAAGTCTGATAGATAGCATTTGTCCATATTGTCAACTCTTCATGATAGGGACCTGTATTTTTTCTCTCTGTTTATAAAGCTATTTGCAGATGATTTAGTACTGCATAAAATACGGTATAACCCCACGGCAACTTGCACATAGAAGCTGGATTTTACATTAAAATTATACAATCCTCTGTTTTTCCCATCTTGTAAATGTTTTTGAAATGACAACTGGCTGTATGATCCAAAGTGCCATTTGATCAAATTCAAGCTAAATTGCTATCCTACACTTCAGCTTTTGATCTGTGGCTGGGTTGGTTTAAATAATGTAATTTTCTTGCCTCTAAATGCACCTCTGCTCTTCTTCCCACCCCTTTGCCTGATTTAAATGAATTTTAAAGCAAGGTGGCCTGGTGGGGATATGAAAGGGAAAGGGACATCCTTGTTCTGGATTTTGATTCCTTTGAATTTAATAGTGCTCACAAAATAACAAGTTGAATAGCATTTTCTGCCATTCCTTTTTTAATCCACTGCCGAGAAGCTGGAGCTCTTATGTAAATGTTTTGTTTGTTGGTTTGTCTGGAAAGGTAGTTGAATGAAATTGATATTTTAGTTAAGGAGTTGTTAGAGCCGGTATCCTGGATACGACTGCAGCAAAATCAAATAGTGCCAAGTATTACAGTGAAAAAAGCAGCAGGCAGATGTGATTCTTTTTGCCCCCTAATTAACTATTGTTTAAAGTAAATATCTATTTTTTTCTTTAATGCAACTGAATTCTTCCATCTTGACCTTTAAAACTAAACTTTAGATGGGACAGAACATTGGGAGAGAAGAAGTCAGAGAGGAAAGATACATGGCTTTTTGCAGCAGATGTCTGTGAGGTTTATATGTTGGTATGTCCGATGGAAAATGCTCCAGTAATTCTGAACTCACTGTTACCTGAATGTTTATAATTTACATTTGGTATTTTGGTAGCAACAGTCATTTGTCTGTCATTTACTTGCTATACTTATAATTCTGATCAGCGTTTGTGTGAATGAAATAAAATACAGATGAATTCTCTGTTTTATCCCCCATCTGTATTAAAACCTTACCAGGCAATTCTTTGAGTGTTTGGTTGGTTGGTTGGTTGTGAAAATTGTGAGCATTTTCAACATGGATTTTCTTCCCCAATGTGTCAAGTGTTCTCCGTTTGAAAAGATAGATCATGGTGTGTGGTTTGATGGTCAAAGCAGCCTAGTACAAGGGATCATTCATCTGGGTTGTGTTCCCAGCTCTAAAACAGATTCTGTGTGTGACTCTGGGCAGGTCACTTAATTGCACTGTGCCTCAGTTTGCCATCTATAAAATGGGATACAATGCTACCTGTTATTTAGTATTCTGGTAGTGAAGTAACTTTTGCCTTATGTGCATGTATAATGAACCATTACTGCATCTATCCATGCACCTTGGTCATCACAGAGAGTGATAGAGATCTGTGTGTTTGGTTCTGAAGGTCACTGCTTGAATCCCTATAAACAACCATGGCGTGTCTAGTTATGCAACCATGTTTTGGTGCATGCTCACTCACAATGGCTAGTGCTCATAAGCACATCCTACAATACCCACAGCGAGATTCTAGCCACTTGGAAGTGTCACAGAGAATTCGTGACAGGAGTTCAATTAAGTATGAACTAGAGATCAAAGGGGCATGGTCCTCATGGTCATGCACACGTGCTCCCATATCAACATGTACCCTAATGCATGAAAGCCAACCACATAATCTTGTTGTTGTAAACCTTCTTGTCCTATTTCCTTACACCACCCCATTACAGTGGTTATCGCTTACCTTATATCTGAAGTAAGATAGTGAACTTCTTCGGGGCAGGAACTCTCTTTTGTTTGTGACTCTAGTTTCAAGTATCCTTATGACATTATTTAATTCTAATATCCAACAGTGGTCTCTCTGCATTGTCTCATGCGGAGATGATTTTTTTTTTCTTGTAGAAGGAATGGATTATGTAAGAGGATTGTGTGTTTGTATCTGGTCTCAGCCAAAGTAGTGATGCATATTAATGCTACTAGACCTGCAAATGTGTGCTCATTTTGGTGGCACCATAATGCCTCTTGCAAGGCAATAAATATAATTTAGCTCTATTGTACTGGTTCTGTACGTATTTTCAGGCATTCTTTTCAATCCAGTGATATGAGTCTTATTCTGGCTTGTTCCAATATTCTCTTCTTCAATTGTAATCTATGTTAAAATGTCACACAGGCCTATGGGTCTGGGGCAAACTCTGAAGGCCTCCGATCAGTTTGATGGTCAGCCTTTCCCCCACCTAGAGATAGAGTGGTCAAGTGGAGAGAGCATAGGATTAGTACTAGCCCTGGACTTGCTGTGTGATCTTGACACATTTAACCTCTTTTGCCTTTGTTTTCCTATCTCTAAATTGGGGATACTGATACTTATTCTCCTATTAAGCACTTTATCTGTAGAGGGATAACCTTATCTAAGTGCTATTATTATTATTTTGCCTTTTTTACTTTTGTTTTATAGTCAGTTGAAAGCTATTTCCTTTCATAGACAGTGTGTGATGAAGCATTCCCAGTGAATCACAGATTGTTTGAGTACTGTAGACATTTATTTTAGGGTATGGGCACCAATAAATAGTTTTGCTTCTGTGAAAAATATGGACAATAAAATACAGCCAGAATTTAATTTGTGAAATGGACCCTTTAAATTCAATTTTTCCTCTTGATAGTGGCAACTTGAGGTTTTGAAAGCTAAATAATAATTTAATGTCACTGACTTAGACCTATTTGTATCTTCAAACTGGTGTTTTGTTTTTTCTGCAGTGACTATGAAATAAATGTTGCAAGATAGAAGAACCCAAAAGCTTTACCATTTTTTATTTTTTCATGGAGGCTAAAGCACCAATACTGTTATAGTACTTAAAACTAATGGAGTGTTTGTTCCAGGGGCACTAAATGATGTGGTAATGCCTCTGAACAGTGAAGTGCATCTATTATTAAGGTGTTGTATTGGCTGGGCTGGTTGCCTTCTCACAGAATGAAAAGGCTACAGCAAACGCATGCTAAAGGTGCTGTATGTCCTGTAAAAGATACTCATGATCAAATACTGTCTCTGCTGCTTTGTCGTGTAATCATTTGGAGATTTTTAGGAATCCCATTATCTCTGCAGCAGGGTGGATTTGATTTAAATCATGATTTAAATCACTAGTCAGGAAGACTCTATTTAATCATGGATTTCTACATAAAAGTGCATTCTTGTTGGTTGTTATAACCTTAATACATATTCTTCACAACTCAGAGATAGATGTAGGTTTCATTTTTAGAAGGTAAACACTATACATTTTTAAAGTGATTTGTTTTGAAAACTTTTCAGATTAGTTTTACAGCTATATCACAAAATAAATGATTGGTTATTTCATTTACCAAAGGTAATTGAAGCAGATATTTATGAAGTCATTGGGAGGTGAACTATCTCCAATTCAACAGGTTAATCATTAACATTTGGAGGATTTTCTTGCCAGGCTGTGTTAGGAGGAGGAGATCACCAGACAGACATTTAAATTGTTTTATTTAACTAAAACAACTACTTTATGTATTCTGGATTTTTTTCTTCAACAGCAAACATAATATTTTAACAAAACAAGCATATGAATTTTTGAATTTAGTTAAACATTCAAGTTTTTTAAAATCAGGTTTGTTTGTGTTAAAATTGTTTTTAAACTAAAATAGTTAAATCAGATATTTAAAAAAAAATTAAATCGACTGTCAGCCAGGTCAACACGAGAAACTTAAAATATTGGCTTCCGCAGCTAACTCAGTTGTCTTCACCTTCATTTTCCTGTTTGTTCATAATCTGGAAAAGAAAAACAACCTTTCCTGCTTTTTCATGTCCCAAACAGTTTCTCAATTTGGAATGAATTAGTCCAAAGGAAGAAAATATTCTCTCTTTCTACACCGTCAGAAGAAGCTACTGCTGTTAAAAGTGAGATTATCACAATCTCTGAATCCAAGTGCTTAAATGACTTCCACCTTTTCACTGGTGTGATTTTCTTTAAAACATCGTCAGCAGACATATTTTTTTTGAATGGTTCTTATTCCCAAACTAGGTCTCTCTTATGGCCTGCTACCATTATAGATTTTCCCTTCTAGTGAAAGAATGGTATGGTAGATCTCAAATCAATGAAGGCTACACTCAGAAAGACCTCAAGACTTCTGGAATATACTGCTCAAACAGTTTCACTTTTGTTTCTACTGCCTGTCCCTCCCTTCTCGCATTCATCTCCAGACTTCTTCTCCTTGTCCAGATCTATTCTGCCCCCAACAATCTTCTATTTGTTGAACTTTTTGAAACTTTGCACTTTTAGAGAGAGGTAAGGGATTGACTCTGTACACAAATTTGCAGAGGGACAATAGGGTTGAGGTCTGTTATTTCTCACCTCTATATATTTTATTTATTTATTTAAAAACATTTTTGCTGTTTAACAAGCATATTATCTCTGGAGACACAAATCGACAGTTTGAGAACTGCAAAACTAAGCATCTCTAATGGAATCTTCTAGACTGAGCACTGAGCCCCATTGGGTAGATTGAAAGATTAACCTAAATAATCTATACAGTAGCCCCTGGACCCCCATAAAATTGGGTCCCTAATCCATGAACTATTGGAACTCATTTACAAAACTTTTCTTAAACATTACATGAATATATAGTCTCATACTATAGAATTAGAATTTATAATCCCTATTCCATGATGAGATATCTTTGAGCTATAATGTATCTTAATTAAAACGATCTTTAGATTGTTTTTTTCCTCAAAAAGCATTTTATTAAAAAAATCCAATTTAAATAAAAAAAAATCATTTATTTTTTTTATTTTTTTTAAATCATTGATTTTTATCCCCCCTGCTCTGCAGTAATCCTGGGGAAAGTGAGTATTTTACAAGAAAAAAAATCTGGTTCCATATGCTGGCACTCCATACAATGTTATAGCCCTTCTGAGATAAGGGCTGCTCCTATCTAAGCTTCCTAGCAAATATCTGTGTCCTGATGCTTGGGATACTTGGATTGGTGCCTTTTAGTTCTGGATAAGACATGTAACTAGTTTAGTGGACAAGAGATATGTTACACCGATATAGTTATTGTGATTATAAAGGTAACTCAGAGATTCTACAAATAACATGAAATGCAACAAGAAGGAACAAAGATTCAAAGAACCATCAGACTTGGTTTTCTTCTAATAAGTCCCAAGAGCTTCAGGTAAAAAAATCATCCTTTTGCCAGGTTTTTTTTTTTAAATGAAAATGACTGACAGCATTCTCAGAGAGCCCTGGTTTAGTTAGGGTCCAGGCAATGGATAGCTCACAGCAGAGAAGATCAAAACACTGCTGCACAGAGTAGGAAAGTTTACATTTTCTGAACTTGTATAAAGCTGAGGGGGGAGGAAATAAGCCATCTTTGTTTCACCTCCACAAAAGGTGGAGATGAGGTTCCTTCACCACGCTGCAGTCCAGAAGAACTGTTCATCTGTATTTATGAGGCACCTCCAGTTAATCATTGCAATTAGTTCATCATGGATAAATCATCCCTATTAATACACCAGACGGTTGATTTTAATGAAAATTGGCCTTGGAATTCACCATGAGGATCAGATTGAGCCATTGCCTCACATAAATCATTACTCCAAGTTGAAAATCAAATTGCTATTCAGAAGTAGCATTCTGATAGAAATTAGTTAATTACAAGGAATCTATAGATTGTTGGATTTGCTGTACTCTGCTTTCTTTGCAACACCCTCTTTCCATGCCTCATACTACTGTGTTATCCTGGCTCCTAAACATTCCCTTTATCTCCTCCTTCACAGCTTCTTTCATACCACCCCTTAGACATGGAACAGTTTCCGACTCACTGAGCGCTCTCCCTTTTCTCTTTAAGTCCTCTGTTAAAATCCACTGCTTTGCAAAACCTTCTCAGTACAGTAACTCCTCACTTAAAGTCGTCCCGGTTAATGATGTTTCGTTGTTAAGTTGCTGATCAATTAGGGAACATGCTCGTTTAAAGTTGTGCAATGCTCCCTTCTAACGTCGTTTGGCAGCCGCCTGCTTTGTCCACTGCTTGCAGGAAGAGCAGCCCGTTGCAGCTAGCTGGTGGGGGCTTGGAACCAGGGTGGACCGGCAGCCCCCCTATCAGCTCCCTGCGACCCTAAGTTCCCTGTGCAGCAGCTGCCTGCAGTTCAGCTGTGTCCCTCCCCCCACTGCCATGTGCTGCTCCTGCCCTCTGCCTTGGAGCTGCTCCCGGAGACTCCTGCTTGCTGTGCAGGGGGGAAGGAAGGAAGAGGGGGGCTAATGTCAGGGTGTCCCCCTCCCCCTGCTCCTGCACCTTGCTTACCCCATCTTCCATAGAGCAGGGGGGACAGACCAGGACTCAGGACGGAGGGAGCTTGCAGCAGCCGTGTCTCAGCAAGCTGATCTAATTAACAAGGCAGTGTACTTAAGAGAAATGCGCATATCCCCCTCCATTCCTGCTGCCTTGTGTAAAGAGAGAGTTAACCCTTGAGGGCTCAGCCAATTGCTAGTTCATTATTTAGCAGTAAGGGAAATATCCCACCCTCTGACTCCTCCACCTCAACCAAGCTTCACAATCATCATCACTGTGTACCAGTATTAAATTGTTTGTTTAAAACTTATACTGTGTGTGTGTGTGTGTGTGTATATATATATATATATATATATATATATATATATATATATATATATATATATATATATATATATATATAATATAGTCTTTTGTCTGGTGAAAAATTTTTTCCTGGAACCTAACCCCCTCATTTACATTAATTATTATGGGGAAATTGAATTCGCTTAACATTGTTTCGCTTAAAGTCGCATTTTTCAGGAACACAACTACAACGTTAAGTGAGGAGTTACTGTATTGATTTCACTGATGGTCTGATTATCACTGATCATCACATTTAATCCGGGCATATTTCTAATATACATTCATTGTGTTCATGTCTAGACACCACTAGCCATTGTTTCTATGTGCTTCATCCTTGTGTTTACATTTCATGCTCTTGAGGACAGATCTTTTAATGCACTTTTTTTAAGAGTACCGTGTACACTTATGGTGCTCTGTTTAAAAGAAAAAAAAAAAGACAGTTGTCTTTGGGGCTCAAATCTGTGGACAGAGGAATGGCTAGTCGTCTTTCTGCAATCAGTTTGATGGAGGACAGCAGCAGATTTCATTGGTGATTGTCATTCATAAGAACAGAACAATGCACTGTATGGCTCATTCTCATAAAGTATTATCAGTACATCCAAGTTTCTCTTAAGATGTTTGCGTATGGTTTTTAAAATAATGTAAGAAAGAACTTTGAACTGAAAATGGTAGCTGCTGAGAAGAATGGCTAAGGCTTTATAGCACCTTATAGCAGCAGATGGAGCTATGTTGATTTATTGGCGAATGTAAGACTTCACTTAAGGGCAGGATTCAGTATGACAGTCACCATGAAAGGGCACTTACCATGTGTTAGGTATTGCAGGTAGTATGTAGTCAAAATACACACTGGGATTTATTGTACTGTGTATGTGTACTCAGTCTCAATCTCTCTGTTTATATTTACAATATATATTTGTTACAAAAATTGGCCTCCCAGTAATCCTAGACACTTGCACAACAAGTAAAATGTGACATCCTTCAAAAATTAAAATCAAACCAACTAGCTAGAGAATGTGAAAAAAATACCCCATCTATTCTCCCTATGACTTCACAGCATCCCAAAAGCTCAGGAGAAATAGAAAGGCCATGAAGCATGCCCTCAAGGTTTACGAATGTGAGTTATTTCCGGCTGCTATGCGTGTACTTGTTGAGTTTCAGAATTGAGGGCGTCTTGCAGAAAACAGTCTACAGGGAGCTCCATTCCATTTACACGTAAGGGACCTCCACCTCGATTGCCTCCGCTGATCTCAGCTGTGGTGGTCTCTGACAGGAGAGAGCTGGTCTTTCAGGTAGAGTGGTCCCAAACTGTGTACCAAAATTGATGGCAGAGAGTGATAGATGGGACAGATATTCCAATTTGTATCCACCTCAACTGTTTCTACAAATGACTAAATTGATTCCTACCTAGCCATGTTGATGTAGAATTACCAGAGGTGCGTGCACCATCATTTCCATGGTGTGCATAATCTTGGATAGAGCTGGTGAATTTTGTTCAGTGTTTGGGTCAGATTGAGTGAACTGTTTTGGCTGAAAAAAAGAGGAAATGTCAAAACAGTTCATTCTGACATTTTCACGATGAACTGTCTAGACATTTTGCTTTGAAATGACATTTGTGAAACAAAATGTCAGTTTAAATTGACCCAGACGAAGTGTTTTGGGGTGTTTTTATTTTGGTTTGGAACTTAAAAAAATACTAAACAAAACAAACCACCCGCACCCATTTTTGGTACACTATAAAAAACAAAGAATTTGGTTCAAAGCTAACCATTTAAAAATGATTTTTCAGTTCTGCAACTGAACAGAAAAATCAGTTTGCTCAGTTCCGTGCCTGGTGCAATTCCACATGTACATTTTTGCCCATCATACCATTGACCTCTATTTTTGACAACATGGATACCAGTGCCCTTATACAGTTCTGTAACTTTGCCGTGAAATGTTGAATACCCCAAATGTGGTACTAGTTAAATGGAATGTGATGGAAGGACATGATGCAGTTCTATGAGCACCACAGAAATTGATCGCAACTGATGGCATTAACAATAGTGAGCTACACCTGCTTACATTCTTTCCATTGTCAGAGTTGCAAACCTTGATATAAAATAAAAGCATCATTATCTGAATTATTTGGATTCCAGGCCCATTTGGATATGAGACTTATTCAGATTAGTGGAACACACCAAATGTAAGATGAGTGAAGACAGGATGCTTGGTGTCTATTTTATTTTAAATGTCGGTCTTCAATTAAATTATTTAAATATATGCAAAAAATGAGCATTCTTTCCAGAAGGGTGGCATGCATGTACGCTCTGATGATGAGATTTGTACTGTCACAAACTAGATGAAATTTAGCTAACAAATGGCATTTTAAAAAAATGCTTGTTCATCTAATTTAACACATGTTGAGAAAAGAGATAAAGATCGCCTGTGAACTAATCAAAAGTGGCAGATTTTTTTCTTTCTTAGTAAAGCCTCTAAAGATGACACAATGTGTGTTGTGGTTTTTTAAAAGACTGTTTTAAACTTCTAATATTTAAGTAGATCTTATGAAATACATGATGTTGTGTATACTTCAGCTGGCCTTGCGAATTTTATTTTAAAGAAATTTTAAATGTAATTATTTTTTCCCCTTCCATACAAAATCAAACTGAGATAACTGGGACTGACAGTACATTTGTATAGAGCTTAATAGGTGTAAATCCCTCTCTTGTTGGAATTAGCATCAGGCACAGAGAAACTGGCTTGGAGAGAAGAGGATGTCATTGTCACTCATGGGCATTAGCTAAAACTGTCTTGTGTTTTGTGGCAGGTCCCAGTAGCTTAACACAGAAACAAGTCAAATTGTCAAAAGTCATTAGTGATTGTCACTTCACAGACCTTCACTATCGCACCCCCTTGGAATCTCAGCGGAATGTTCTTCCCCCCTCCCCCTTCCTTGAATAACTAGGGCAATTGAACATTGTGTGTGGACAGATACAATTTAACCCTTGTGGAGCTTTCTGGATTTTGGATTAATAGGAGATGGAAAATCATTACTTTTCTGGTCCAGGGCCCTGGATATTGAGCTCTGACATCTGTATACAAGAGAGAAGAGAGAGAGAGAGAATACTTTTTTTGGTGATCTTTGTAGTCAGAGGAAGGATGATCCAGGAGTTAAGGTGCTAGTCTGGGTCTTGGGATCCCAGGGCTCAGCCATAAACTTCCTGTGTGACCTCTGGCAAATCACGTAGTCTCTCTTTGTCCATCCCTCAACTGTAAAATGGGGATACTAGCACTTCCCTTCTTCATGGGGTTGTGAGACTCAATCCATGAAAGATTTGGGATGCTCAGATGCTATAGCAGTGGGGGCACTCAGCTATCTTAGATTTAAAAAAATTGTTTGCCATTCTCTGCCTTCAACTTCAGATTTCCTCAAGCCCCCTGGGATACAGTCCCTACCAGGCTGTGCACCTCCCAGGCAAACTGATCTGGCTGTCTACTCCTCGAACTTATGCAGCACGTGATCCAGGGAGAATCAGCCGCTTCAACTACCTGTGGCATCACATCTCATAAAATGCAGCAGAAGTAGGGGCAGTTAGTACTTGGATGAGAGAGCTCCAAATTAAAACCAAGTTGCCTCTTCGAGGAAGAGCCATGATTCAGCAGTTGGCATGCTTCCCACTGAGTCAGCAGTGAACTAGGGTGGCTCCTCCAGATGCTGGCATGATGCTTCATAATGCCTTTGGCATGAAAATGTCAATCAGTGCCATAAATATGCTCTTTGCTTTTACATGCAAAGTCTCTGTCTTGAGGAGTTTACATCGTAAATTAAGTTGTGGGGTGGTTGGTAGGCTCTGGGGGAGGAGAACAATAAAGGTGGCAGCAATAAGTTCATTTGTTGCTTGGGTAGTGATACATGCATCTTGACATTCCTACAGATCTTTTGGAATGTAAGGTAGGTCTTATAGACCTCATGGAAGAAGTGTTTTGTAAGGAGCAACTTGAATAAAGAGAGTGGAAATATGTTGGTTCACAGCAGGGAAAACTGGAAGCAAGTCAGTTCAGCTCAGAAAGGGGTTGTTTTAGGAGATATAATGGACCACATGGAGGTGAGTGGGAGAAGGAAACAAAGGGGCTGATTGGCTATTTACATATTTATACTTATTTCCAGTTCCTATTAAAGAATCTCTAGCCGTAAGGACTAAAAAGTACAGAATGCAAGTCAAAAGCATATTAAAAGCTGATCTCCTTAAACCTTCCCAATTCCAAAACAAGCTATATGTCCCCAACCCTGATATACCAATCTAGTCTCTCAAACCAATCCAGGAAATCCTGAGAAAACTGGTGAGTCTTACATTGTGTCATGGAAGTCACCATGTTTGGGCACTGGCAGCAATCCTAGAGCAGGAGGAGTCAATTCCAAACCAAGATATCTTAATTGAAAATGTCCTGCCAGGAGCCAGAAAAGCTGTTAACTCATGCACCTCAGTTTATTGGAATTGCCACAGTATCCTATACAAACCTAACTTTCCCAGAGACATAGCTCTAGCTGCCTCCCATCCAAATAGCAGAGAGGACCCAACTCCCAAGCAGCAAATCAGAGAGAATGTGCCTTCTTCGAGAACAGATATTGGCAGATAAGTGACCACATTTTGCTTCATCTCCAGTATACAGAAGTGGAAACGGAGGAACACAGAATCTAAGTGACTTGCCCAAGGTCCCATATCAAGTCAGTGACAGAACTGGGGATAGAATCCAGATTGCCAGATTTATATTTCTCTGCTTTCACCACAAGGTTTATCTTTTCTTCTCTGGGGTGTGCAAGATGCACAATCCGGTAGTCCTTACCACTGTACAAAGGAGCTAAAACTGCACAGATATTTTCTTTAGCTAATGCAGATTAGTCTTGAATTGATTGCTTCTCTCCCAGAAGAACACACTATGTGACCCTGATTATGTGTGCCATAATCAACAGACTGGGCAATGAGTGATCTGTTTCCCAATTTGTTGCTTCAGTCTGTCTTGGGAACAGGGTGGACTTTTGATCGCTCAACAGATGTATAGTCTAAGGAGTGTGTATGTAACTCTGCATAGTGCTTTAGGCATGTGCTTTCCTCCACAGGCAGTCATTGGTGTTCAGCTGCCCGGCTCTGACACTCTGCAACAAGTTACTAATATGGCACCAAGATACTATGGTAATAGGACAATTAGAAATGCTAATAGGTAGAATGTATACACTTAACTTTCATCTCTTCATCCTCTCTCTCTCTCTCTGGCTGCCTCAGCAGTCACTGGTACCTTGGGGCCTGTCACCTGCCTGAATAAATCCCACAAGCAAACAGTAGTCACTCTTGGGTGATGTTGGGCAAGTCATGCCACTTGTAAAACGGGGATAATGTTACCTCTTTTAAAAATTGCTTTGAGATCTGCTAATGAAATCTATTCCCCTATTTTCTTACTAGTTTCATTTTGATTATTAATTGAGGCAGACAGTTTAATGTAGGAAAAAGAGAGGTGTTCAGAGTACAAGAGGGATTACTGGGATGTAAACAGGTAGGCTTCTTGTGGGACATTGTTGTCACTTGTGATGAGTTCACTCAGTAACTGGGTTGGGATTGGTGTCGGTTATATAGGAGCCATTTTCTTTATCAGACATTGTCATACAGTATTGTAAGGCCTAGTTTATGCTTAAGTAATCTGTAGAGCTGGCCGGGGGCTGCTAGGGCCCCCCCGTCCAGGGCAGGTGGAGGGTCCGCCGCAGCTCCCCACTGCTGCCTGCCTGGCTCTTACCATGGCCGGGCTGCGGCTCCAAGCTCCCAACCTGCGCCTACTGGAGCCGGGTTGGGAGAGCTGCGCTGGCAACTGTGGGGAGCCTGGGTCCCGCCAACTGCCCGGGGGGTTCTGGGGGGTAGGAACAAGGGCCGAGGCAGCTCAGGTAAAAGCCAGGCGGGCAGCTGTGGGGAGCCGTGGCAGATCCTCCACCTGCCCTGGGCGGGGGCCCAAGCAGCCCCCCCCCCAGTGTCTCTTCCCCACAGGCCACTTTCCCAGTGTCCCTGGCTCCCAGGCCCCCTGCCCAGGGCAGGTGGTGGGACCCAGGCTGCCCACAGCTGCTAGCGCAGCTCTCCCCAAACCGGCTCCGAAAGCGGGGGGCTGGCGATAGCTTGGTGCCATATCCCAGCCACAGTAAGAGCCAGGCGGGGAGCTGCGGGGGGCCCGAGCAGCCCCCTATCCCTGCTCCCCAGACTCCCTGCCCAGGGCAGGTGGAGGGTCCCCGCCACGGTGCTGCCCTCCCAGCTCTTAAAGTCAGAGCCATGCGTGGATACAAAATTTGTATCCGCATCCGCGCTGCTATCCGCAAAAATTGTCCACGGATATAAAGCAGATACCCACTGATTTGCAGGGCTCTAGTTATGTCTGCCGATGATCTGAGGAACTGGCTGGTTGTGTGGGTGCGTAGCACGGTCATAGCAGTGTTAGAGGAAAGGTTTAAAAATATGTATAAATGCAGCTTAGTTTTAAAACTGACTCTACTGTGATCATTTAGAGGCAAGATTTGTTGAGGAAAAAGAAGAAAGGAAATAACCATGAGAACATGAAAATCACCTTGACCTTTGCCTGAAGATTCTTTCTTTTACTGTACATCTTTTGACATTTTTGATAACCATGTCATTACCAAAAGGGGGGGAAATTCCCACTTCGCATGACAAGCCACCTCACAGAGACCCATTTTGTCACAGGCCATTAATGTTCATCATTACATAGCTTAATGTGGCTGCCTCTTCTCTTTACTGAACTCTACACAGATTTATCTTGGAGGGCATCCACGGGGCGGGGAGGAGGGAGGGAATGTTGTGAAGCTCTGTGCTTAGAGGCTTCCTCTCTTGTGTAGCGTGTTGAAACAGCCAGTGGCCCAGAGGGGGCTTGTATTGAGTTGTTGGTGAGTAACACATGGCTTCAGTGTCACTTTGGTTTTAATAGGAAATGCTTGTTCTTTAGAGATGGATGAAGCCTGGGTGCTTCAAGGGAGCTCCCTGGGGCAGGAATTATGGTTAGCTCATGCTGCAGCACACTACGCAGTGGGAGGAAAAGGCTCACATGCTGTCCTAAGGCCGTTGCTTTGCAAAGCTGCATTCCGGTGCTAACAAAGATGGTCACCATACTTCAGTTGGCAAACTGCTGTCTTTCCGGATTTATTGGGCTTTAATTACAGTTATGCCTGTTCTCTGTTTGAGTACTTGTCATATGGTAAGTGGCGTACAAATATCCAGGGCAAGAAAGCATTGCCACTTTTCAAGTGCTGCTGCTGCTATTTCCGTACAAAATTCTATATACAATGCCCACTTACGTTGAGGAAGCCATGAAGTCTTTAAAGGAAGTACAAGATAAAAGAGAGAAAGCAAAAAGTATCTGATCTCTGATTTATATGTAGCACCAGTAACTGGGATATCTAAATGCTGATAGAATCTCTTGGTTTTCCTTATAAAGCACGCAGCAGGATGTCTCCAAAAGACATGCACCAAGTCCTAGAGGGCAGAAAAGTGGCAGCCCTCCAATGCTATAGCTGTTGGGTGTAAGGAGTCCTACAGGAATGGCGTTGGAGGGAACAAGGTTGCACACTACACTAGTCGGGCTTTGACTCTCGCCGTTACTTGGTCTGGATTCCTATCCCACAATTCATAAGCCAGTGACCAGGAAGTGCAGGGCTACTGTCACCTAAAATCATCATGTTGCAATGCTACAAAATACCTTCATTGTGTCATCAGTCCTCAAAGTATTTCTGAGACAATGTCTGTGGCAGGGGTCGGCAACCTTTCAGAAGCGGTGTGCCGAGTCTTCATTTATTCACTCTGATTTAAGGTTTCGCGTGCCGGTAATGCAATTTAACCTTTTGAGAAGATCTCTTTCTATAAGTCTATAATATATAACTAAACTATTGTTTTATGTAAAGTAAATAAGGTTTCAAAATGGTTAAGAAGTTTCATTTAAAATTAAATTAAAATGCAGGGCCCCCCTAGACCGGTGAGCAGGACCTGGGAAGTGTGAGTGCCACTGAAAATCAGCTCGCATGCCGCCTTTGGCACGCGTGCCATAGGTTGCCTACCCCTGGTCTATGGCATTGAGAAGGAAGTGATTTCTCTTCCAGGAAGAGTGTCACAGAAATGACTTTCCTTTTGCAGATCTTTCCTATGTGCTGTTCTGCCTCATTAAATTGCCTTTGCAGATCCTAATTAGAAAACTAACACAAACAACAAAAGAAACTACCATAAGTAGGCCTAAATAAGTGCAAGATTGGAGACAGAGACTCTGTGAAAGATCCTCTCAGTTGGTGTAAATTGTCAGACCTACGTTGTCTTCAGTGTTATCAAGGGAGCTATGATAATCTACACGAAGGATCTGCTCCAGTCCATGACTACATGGAAAGAGTAGAACAGAGGGACAGCTAGGAGACAGGGCCTTTCATTCCCTTGATTTCAGAGTGTATCATGGACAGGTACTGTTTACTTGCCTCAATCCCAGTAGTGTGTAATGTTATTAGGGATACCATGGCTTGCAAGGTAAGGCATTTGACTCATCTTTCTTTCTCATACTAGCCAACGTTTTCAATGATGTGCTCAGAGTATTAGTCTAAAGACTTCCAGCAGTGGAGACTTGCCAGATTTGCCAGACGCAGAATCTGCTTGCCTATACTTTTTTCACAAGGATGAACATAGTGAAAATTTTGGGACACTGAATGAGCAATTGAATTTGATTCCACAAAAAACAATTAGTTGCCCTAAGCAAGTATAGGTGAATAGGATTCTGCAAATCTGCTTTCATGCAGGTTTTCAAGCCCAAACTCTCTTGCTTAGAGAACATTTACGATTATGTCTATATTCCTTTCTTTCTCCTCCTTTCTCTACTCTGTTGATTGGCTTCAGGTGGGTGTCCAGACTCGATGAACCAGTAAATAGGACCAGAAACAAATGTTTTTACAGGAGTCAGTGTGAACAAGGGGATATCTTGTTATTAATTGTCTAATGTCATCTTCATTTGCAGTCTGTCTAAGGCAAAGCTTACCTGACAACAGAAGCTGCACATTCCCCTTACACAGTTCATAGTTATAAACATAGTATTTTTCAGTTATCAGAAATTTTCCCTTGCATTGCATATCAAATATAGTGACAAATCAGAAATAATTTGCCCGTAGTTAAATCCCATATGGTGGTAGGTATTAGCAAGAATGTATATTCCACCTTCTGAATTGCATATAAATTAGAGAGCACCATCTAACTCTCTCCTTATTGAAACAAATGTTAGAAAGGACATGACCAAATTATCTTAGTTTTAATTTTTTGTCTGTGTGGAGTCTTTCACGTTTTTTTTTTTTTAATCACTAATTTTGTCATTCAGCTCAGAATTTCCTAATGTCGCCAGTCACAGAAGACAAGGTAGCGTGTCTGTCTTATAATTATATGATTATATGCAAAATAGTATCTCCTAGGTATCGTCAAAGATTCATTCAGAAGGTTCTATTGATATTGATAAACCTTAAGAAAACTTTGGTTAACCTTATACTGTGTCAGTCCCAGGATAACTTATCATAACTTCTGAAACATTAATGGATATTTAGCTTTTACTTCAAATTTATTAATCCCATTTCCCACTCCCTCACTTCTTTTGTTGCCTATAGTTCAAGGGCAAAAAGTAAAGCATGTTTGATGAGTCAGTCTATGTAGAGCTAGAAATAATAGACTGAAATGTTAATGATATGCAAAAGAGCCTTGAAATGAGTTTAAGAATTTGTGGAAAAGGTTAAAGATAGCCTAATTTTGAACAAACAAAACAAAACTTACACTGACTTTTTAAAAAAGTTTTATTGTATGCATCATGTGGTGATAAACTAGTTTATGGTTTTATCTAAATGTGATCTTTTGGGCAACAGGAATTGTATGTCTGTAAGAACTGCAAAAGATCAATGCAATGTAACACCTTTAAAAAAATGGGCATTGATCATCTGTTTTACCTTCTTTGGAGCATTTGCAGTGCTATACTTAGAAATGGAAACACTCTATTAAATCTCATCACTGGACTATGGTGTATGTTCTTTTTTTTTTAATGACGCTTACTTTAATCTATGCAGACAGTGGTGAAAACGCTTCTTACTCAGTGCCAGCTGTCATTTCTAATGAGGCACTTGATTATTATAGTAAGTGAAGTGTATGTTAATGTGGGGGGCTATAAGAACCTAGATAGATAGAAACCTCCAAAAAGCTCTTTGCCTGTTCTTCAAAGCCAAGTGTTGATACTGGAAAATTCATGGATCTTAGAAAACAAGTGCAATTACTAATATTATTGGTATTGCTCAAAGCTAGCAAAGATTAAGAAAATTACTACTGTATATCAATGATTTTACAAATGAATCTGGAATGGTTTTCCAGGGGTAGTTGTGGAAGCCCCATAGTGTGAGTCATTTAAAACCAGACAGTACAGAACACTCTTAAAATACACCACAGGAAACAGTTTTGCTTTGGCAGAGAAATAGAGTGGATGAGCCAGAAAGTCTTTTCCATCTCTAACTTCTGTGACTGCTTCAGATGTTTAGCCATTAAGTTTCACTTGCACACTTTCCCAGCTGTCTGTCAGGGTTCTACAGGCAATGTGTTAAGTGTCAAAAAATTAAGTAGCTTCAAGTTTTAATAATCTATTCTTACAAGGTTCAGTGAACACATTTTAAGTATGACTTATTCAAGTGGAGATTGACACTTTTGACAACTGTTGGTTGTATATCACAACAGCAACAAAAAATTGGCTTTGCAAAGATGGCATTGGCAAATCCCTCACTGCCGAAAAAATATCAGTTCTTTTTATTAATCTGCTTCATGAATTCATAGACTCTAGGACTGGAAGGGACCTCGAGAGGTCATCGAGTCCAGTCCCCTGCCCTCATGGCAGGACCAAATACTGTCTAGACCATCCCTGATAGACATTTATCTAACCTACTCTTAAATATCTCCAGAGATGGAGATTCCACAACCTCCCTGGGCAATTTATTCCAGTATTTAACCACCCTGACAGTTAGGAACTTTTTCCTAATGTCCAACCTAAACCTCCCTTGCTGCAGTTTAAGCCCATTACTTCTTGTTCTATCCTTAGAGGCTAAGATGAACAAGTTTTCTCCCACCTCCTTATGACACCCTTTAGATACCTGAAGACTGCTATCATGTCCCCTCTCAGTCTTCTCTTTTCCAAACTAAACAAACCCAATTCTTTCAGCCTTCCTTCGTAGGTCATGTTCTCACGACCTTTAATCATTCTTGTTGCTCTTCTCTGGACCCTCTCCAATTTCTCCACATCTTTCTTGAAATGTGGTGCCCAGAACTGGACACAATACTCCAGTTGAGGCCTAACCAGCGCAGAGTAGAGCAGAAGAATGACTTCTCGTGTCTTGCTCACAACACACCTGTTAATGCGTCCCAGAATCACGTTTGCTTTTTTTGCAACGGCATCACACTGTTGACTCATATTTAGCTTGTGATCCACTATAACCCCTAGATCCCTTTCTGCCATACTCCTTCCTAGACAGTCTCTTCCCATTCTGTATGTATGAAACTGATTGTTCCTTCCTAAGTGAAGTACTTTGCATTTGTCTTTATTAAACTTCATCCTGTTTACCTCAGACCATTTCTCCAATTTGTCCAGATCATTTTGAATTATGACCCTATCCTCCAAAGCAGTTGCAATCCCTCCCAGTTTGGTATCATTTGCAAACGTAATAAGAGTACTTTCTATGCCAATATCTAAGTCATTGATGAAGATATTGAACAGAGCCGGTCCCAAAACAGACCCCTGCGGAACCCCACTCGTTATACCTTTCCAGCGGAATTGGGAACTATTAATAACTACCCTCTGAGAACGGTTATCCAGCCAGTTATACACCCACCTTATAGTAGCCCCATCCAAGTTATATTTGCCTAGTTTATCGATAAGAATATCATGCGAGACTGTATCAAATGCCATACTAAAGTCTAGGTATACCACATCCACCGCTTCTCCCTTATCTACAAGACTCGTTATCCTATCAAAGAAAGCTATCGGATTGGTTTGACATGATTTGTTCTTTACAAATCCATGCTGGCTATTCCCTATCACCTTACCACCTTCCAAGTGTTTGAAGATGATTTCCTTAATTACTTGCTCCATTATCTTCCCTGGCATAGAAGTTAAACTAACTGGTCTGTAGTTTCCTGGGTTGTTTTTATTTCCCTTTTTATAGATGGGCACTGTATTTGCCCTTTTCCAGTCTTCTGGAATCTCTCCCATCTCCCATGATTTTCCAAAGATAATAGCTAGAGGCTCAGCTACCTCCTCTGTTAGCTCCTTGAGTATTCTATGCATTTCTATACTCACATCCTATTAATATTCACCTCAGTTTAGATTATTAGAGAAATCTGATTTTAATATGTTGGGAGGTGAAAAAGGACACAGATGGGATGTTTTTAAGAGGTCTCTGATGAAGCACGAGTGCAGTTGTTAAAGGGTTAATTAAGCATGCATTCTGACTGGACTAACCTTCTGTCAGAAATTTCTAAAATGACCAAAAAAAACCCCAAACCCCATGAATTTAAAATGTTACTTTGGACATTTATTTGGAGTGCCAGTGTGACCTGCACGTATTATATATCCAGCTTTACAATCTCAAATACTGAGAAGATATTTAACTCATTGGACATCCTCTGTTGACAGTACATATCATCTTCACCCTTTGAAGGCCTTTGAACAACAAAAAATAACTCCCTTCATTCAAGATGAGACAATTCCCTAAAAGAAGGGTGAACCTAACGATCACAGCCCATTACTCTAACTGCAGTGTGTGCGTGACCATGAACCCTGAAAGCACTGCTGCTTGTCCTTTTAAAGTTGACATCTCGAACTGGGTGATCTCTGATTCTAGGCTTTGAGCATACTTATGTAATGCAAGTCTCTTTCCCCTAATAGGACTTCCTCACCACCCAGCATCAGACTTCAATTATCGGAATTTCTAAACACCTTTGCTGAACGCTTGGTCTTATTTTTAATAGCAATTTGTATCTTTGTGCTTTCCCGCATGCTTGACTTCTCTGGTACAAAGTAGACGGCTGTACCATACTGATGGTTTGCATTGATAAATTTCCCATTAACTTTACTTGCCACCACACCAGAGCAACCAAGACAAAAACAAAATGATTTCAGCTAACTAATTCTAGATGAAGAGAGTTCCAGTTCCTCCTTTCTTTAATGTCACGGCTGTCCCATGGTGACCTGATACTGAGATGTATTGTGTTCCCCCTGACATATGTTACAGGAAGTAGTGACCTGACCTTTTAAAAATTTTATTAACATTTATACATTTATTTTAGTGTGTGATGTTGGGAGAAAAATGATTTTTTCACTCAAACAGACAAAGGACTTCCTAGGGCCTGGATTGATATCTCTGGCTTTTTCATTTGTGTAGATTCGTATTTAAAACCGCTTCTATCTAAAGTATCCTTATCTAATCAGGCTGTCTGTCTTATCTATCCTTATCTGTCTTTGTGATATGTAAGTAGTTATAATGTGCCTGTCACAATATTATCTAGACACTAAGGGCTTGATTCATAGCCTGTTGAAATAAGTGGAAAGGCTTCCTTTCAATTCAGTGGGTTTTGGTCTCGAATGAATGATGAAATTTTGGGTTTGGGAAGAAAGTAAATGAAGCAAGCAAAAAAGTCTTGACCCTCTCTTACCCCAGAGGCTCCACCTGTTGCACCCGGGGTGTTTGTGTGTGTTTGGGGTGGGAGGGAACTGAGTATCTTCTCAGCCCTATGAGCTAGGGAAATCATTTCAGGAACTGAGTGGCAGCGTTTGTAAGAAGGACTCACGCTCCACACTGTACTGGACCACACTGTAGGGGTCTGGTAATCCCTGATGAGGCTCATGAGCGACTGGAATTTTAATTTTACTTTCACTAATACATTTCAAGAAAGGAGAAAAAAACAAACAGGCAAAACTGGAGAGGGAAACTGCAAGTCCAGCCTCAGAATGCTCTCCAGAAAGCCCCCACATAGAGAACCTAATGCAATCAAAGATTTATCAAGTTAAGTAAGGATACCAGGGTTTCCTATGCTGTTATGCCACTCCTCCCTGTAAACTGCTTTAATGGGAAGGGTGTCAGACACACTGAACATGTCACATCCTCTCATGGTAGAGGACAGAATTTTGGCTTGTTTTGCCAGCTGTCTCACCAGTTTTCCTGCTCTTTCCCAGAAGTCTCTTTGTCCCCAGCTGGTTGAACAGGGGATCTTCAGTAGTGTGGGTCTCTGAACCACAGTAACCAGCAATTTGCCATGCTGACTTGACCACTTAGACGCGCTTCTGTACAGTGATCTGAATGACCTGGTTGTAAGTGATCACAACCCCCCAAAAATGTGTTAAATACAACCAAAGGCAAAGTAATATAACTGTGAACCAAGAGTGTAGGTTATACCTACAGGAGTGGTTTTTTGCTCGGTATTGGAAAGCAGTGACTACGGAGGAGGACTGGCTTGATTTGACTCTTTTATGCTGGTGTAGCTAATAAGGTCAGGGGAGTTGCACCAATGTAAGACCAGAGTCATAGAATCTCAGGGTTGGAAGGGACCTCAGGAGGTCATCTAGTCCAACCCCCTGCTTAAAGCAGGAACAATCCCCAGACAGATTTTTGCCCCAGATCCCTAAATGGCCCCCTCAAGGATTGAACTTACAACCCTGGGTTTAGCAGGCCAATGCTCAAACCACTGAGCTATCCCTCCCCCAGGATCAAGTCATTGATGGGTATGCCCTGTGGTTTTGGAACCAATTTAATTTTGAGGAACCTAAATCTGTTTTAGTTCGTAAATCACTGAGTATCTTGAAAAAGATACTTCCTCAAGGTCACTTTTTTGTTGGTTCCTCGGAGCAAAGGACTGGGAGCCAGGAACGCCAGAGCTCAAATCCCAGCTCCCCCCCTGACACCATCTGTATCCTCACCACTTTACCTCTCTGCCTCCATTTCATCCTTTTACTAAATGAAGATTCTACCACATACCTCTCTCCGTCCCATGTCTGTCATAACAAATAATTAGGTAATGGCTGTAAAATGCTTTGGTGAAGGTGAAGACTGTTGTATCATATTTATATTTCCCCACAACTCATAGGATCTGCCTCTCCCACCTCTCTAGCCATTCAAATAATAACAATTTTAAAACATACACAATAATAATGATTGAAATTAATATTCCAGTAATGACACCATCCGTTAGCAAGAACTATATCCGCCAGCTGAGTTATCGAAGTGGCACTGCCCTTCTGCACACGTGTGTGTTGTCTTCATCATTATGTAGCCATCTTGCTTTATTACAGCCTTATTAGAATGAATGTTTTCCACATCTTTATGGAGTACCTGTTAATAGCATTTACTTGATTTAAGGAATGGCTCCAGTATATGAACACAACTCATTTCGATGAATAAATTTAGCACTTTAATGCTATTTATTTACTCCGCACTATAAAATGTAATATAATAAATAATGGGTCCCACAGGGGTGCAGGGTAAGTCAGTGATCATCTTCTCAGTAGGCAGATGAACACAGCTCGAGTACAGAAATAATGATCAAAATTCACAGTGCTCCCTGGGATCCTATTTATATACCTGAATCTAATAAAGAAAGAATTACAATGCTTAACAGTGTGCTTAGTGCTGAGATCTGAATGTAATGAGACTGGGAGTGGGGAATGCACAGCCACATTAGCTAAATCTGAAAACATCAAATCATCCTCAAATCAGAAGTCTGGGCAGCTAGAACTGAGAGATCGAACGCTAGCCTGCACTTCTTCCTTCCTTGATGGCAAGTCGAGGTTCAGGGCTATATATTTCCTGTATATCTTACTGTCCAAAACCTGCTGTTGAAGGCTAATTTGGGGTTTTCAAGCTGAACCCATAACTCACATAAATGAAGACTGAGAGAGAAAGGGGAGGGGGTCTGTGTCTATATATATCCCATATGTATTATATAAAAAAATCTATGTTAAAATCAAGAAGTTAGCAAGTGCCAGTGTTAAGGTTGCCCGTGCAAGCTGGCAAGTGTTTGTTTTAAGAATGCTGTTGGTCGCTATTTCTCTGATCACAGGTGCCCCAAACCAAATCAGACCTGCCGGGTAGTAAGCGGTTCGTATGCTTGGGATAACCTGATCCATGTCCCAGTCTAAGATTGGGAGAATTGCAAAAGTCCTCACTGATACAGCTAAGGGCAAGAGGCCCGAGAGCTGAGCTGGGTGCACTCAGAGAGACCAGAAAGGGGAAAGAAATGCAGCAAGCCCTGCAACTGTGACATCCTCCTTTTACAGCCACTTTTCATAGTAGATCTGCACTTGCAAGGGAAATGGTTAAGAATTGCAGGTCCCCATTATATTTGGATACAGTGCACACGTTGCATTGTTTTAATGACTGAGAGATAGTAAGTGAAACTGGCTAGAAACTGTTCTCTGTTTTCATTCTCCAAGCTTGAGAGAAGTGCATAAATAATGTAATAATTTGTAAAAATTAAAGGTATCTAATTCAGTAATCCATGTAAGGGAATTTGTTTATAATAATGTCCTTTTTAACCTGTCTGTATTGCTGGTAGCATTTTCTGTGGGGGGGGGGAAAATGTCTTTTTTCCTTCTAATTGCCAGCCCTGCAAGCAACCTGGAATCTTTACTTCTTCTCTCCATCATCATCATCAGTTAAAAGAAAGTAAGAAAGATTCTGCAGGCCATCGTATATCCTTAATTACAACCATGCCAGCCATATTGTCTTAAAATATTCCCTCAGTAATGCCTTGCAGCCTTGTTCAGTGGGTTTGCTCAGGTATAGGTGATTAGTAAATAATTCAGTAACTGATGCACAAGAAGGAAAAGACTCCAACTCAGTCTCCCAGAGCTGTATTGACTGTGCAGGAGTGAAACACAATTCAGACTGATATTTCAGACGTGTCAGCAGTAGAGGCTCCCATTCTCCTTATGGGCCAAGCTTCTTGGCTAGACTACATTTCCATTGATGCACAATGGTCTCTTCTTTTTGCTGAGTCACCATGGTGCACGATGGGAAATGTAATCCAGCTGGGAAACCTGGCCCATACAGGAGAATTGGGGGAACAAAGCACCCAAATTGCAACTCCCACAAAACATCACAGCAGCATTTCCAGACTGAACATTTCAATGTTTGGGCATTTGGCTTTTCCATAAAAAGTTGAATTTTTCTATGGAAAGCAGCCATTTTTTAGAAAAAATAAATCATTTAGTCAAAAATCCTATTTTCCATCAAAAACTGTTTTGATAGAAAATTTTGCACCAGCCTAAGCATCAGATAGAATACACCCAGGGAGCAGATCTGTTGAGTAAGAAGGTGCCATTTTTGCATAGGCCCTTTTCCAAGAAGGGCCCACACTATAAAAACAGATGTAATTTACATCTCACTCAGACAGTTGGAATTCCCAGTTGTCTATAGCCTGTTAAATTTCTTTTCATTTTGGCTAAATAAATCATTTCCTGCATGTGAGAATAGAGCTGTCTCTATCCTTCTGTATATTAGAGCCATTTCACACAGGCTATTCATAGAGCACATGAAAGACATCTTGCAGAAATAGTTTGGGTTGGCTATTTTTAGAGGGAAGGGCAGCATCAGCAAAACCACTGTAGAGGTCTCTTCTGCCCTTGCTACACATCCTTGAGTAAAAGAAGTCTCTTGCTACTTAATGGAGAGGGAAATTGAAGACCCAGTGCTGGAGGATTATGACCAGACAAATGCATCTGATAAAATCAGTTTTGCTTCTTACTGGGCAATAATTGCTCTATCATCTCTGTAGAACGCCTCTATGATTGGTGGTATTTGGGGGGTGTCCAACTGGTGGACTCACAGGACTACCCATATTACCTCTGAGGCACGGTAGGCCTCTATTTGTTGAGGTTGTATACTCTTCTGGGAGGCGTGGGGTGGGGTTTGAATAACCTCCTTGGAACGAGCGATGATATGCTGATTCCAATATTCGTGGCTGCCTGCACCTGCCTTGTTCTCATTAATGGAATCACAGGCGCTATCCAACCTGACTGACTTCTAGGCTTGCTGTTGGGACACAAAGAGCATACTTGGCGCCTTCTCTTGGAGTCCTAGAATGTGTACGAGGGAGGGTTTGGGTTACAGGATCTTTCTGGCTGCGCTGAAACAGAGGAGATGAAAAGAGCCCCTTATGCTGAGCCATTGCCAGCCATGTCTATTTTTTAGAGGAAGAGGAAGAATAGACTTGATGGGGGAGGGACCAGTTTCTTCAATCCCTCTCCTCCTTTCCCCTCATTAGGAAGCTCATACACCATTCATCCTACAATCATGTCATTCTCACCCCTTTGGTCTTCTTCCTGTTTAAAAAACAAAAAGGCACTTCATTCTGGCCATTCTCAATTGCAGCATTTTGGGCCACTCAAGGATGTACCATGTTTGACCATGTTTGACCACGCTGTTTGCACTGCCGTAGGACTACCTTTTTGTTGAACTTCTGCAAGTTTTGTTGAACTTCTGCCTTGGGGCAGCAAACTGTAAAGTCCAGAGTACACTCTGTGAGCTTTAAAAAATGTAAATATGCAGCAGCAAGAACTGACCCACTGGCAGGTGGGAGAAATTGGTTTAATTCCCATGCCTTCCTGCTCAAAGGTCTAGAAGCTGGTAATACAATGAAGGTTAAAGGGTGGCATGAGGTGAAGGAGAAGTAATGTGGTGATAGTCCATTTGATTGTGCTGGCACCTGGCTAAGGTGTTGGCTAACCTTTTGTCTCTAGGGAATTGGTTTGAAGTTGTTTCCCCAGAGTTGGAACATATCTTATACATCAGAATTTTGTAACTTTACTTACAGTGTTGCCACACACATTTTACCAGGACAATAATATTCAGCATATTATGAGTTTTCAAATGATACCTCAGAAGGCAACTTTGTACAAAATCCATTGTTAAAGGGTACAGCCTGTCACAGTTGGTAATACATTTTTTGGAAATTAGAAGAAGGAATAAATGAAACCTTTCTGTTTTAAAACACAATCAAGTTGCACTTCAATTACAGTGCCTCTGGTAAGAAAAATATTTTGGAATGTTTGGTTATGCCGAGTAACAATGGATGAAAAGCTGAGGCTATGGCACTTTGTTTCCAAAATATCAGGAGTAACTTCATATGCTCTGTAGTTTCTCTATAGCTGGTGGAGGAATGGAGTTAATTGGGTATGAATGGCAACAAATTGGTTGCCATCAACATCTACTGACAATTACTGTGAGATGGTGTCTGAGATATTGTAAACTCAGTGGGTGTCATTCTCTGAATCTCAGTGGGCTTTGATGGGGTCCTACATTTGGAATAAAATGTCTCCATAGAGTCTTACATAACATGGTGTGAAAAGTGTTGTTAGCTGTTAATATTTCATTGGTGTCCACTCTATCTGTCCAGGATGCAGTCAAGATGGGTGAGGTAATATCTTTTATTGGACCAACTTCTGTTGGTGAGAGACATTAACTCACCCACCTTGTCTCCTTAATATCGTGGGACCGATATGGCTACAACTACACTGCATACAGGATGCAGTCAGGTAGATGGTGGCTTTGATGCAAAGCTTTCACTGTGGAGAATAGGGGGCTTAATAAAGACCATCTTTACACTTCACCATTGAGAAGAAAGTAAGAGCATTTGACTGTCATTTATTTATCTATCTATACAGAAAGTACGTTCCTTGGACATACAAGTTGTAAAATGGACCTAAACAGTTACTTTTGGAACTTTAGAACAATCTACAGGAATCCTGACTCTGACTTCATTTTCATGGAAAAATTCTTCCCTCACCTCCACCCTGTAAGCTAAATATAATTGAGTAAAATTTCTACCAAGCCTTGAATGGATTTCAAAGAATATTTGTGTCATGGACCCACAGAACAAATGACCTCTAAATCCTACTGAGTGCCTAAATATATTTTATTTCCTGACCATGGAAGCAGTGGATGAACTTTTCACACTTGCACGTTAAAGCATTTCACAGATTAACAAGATGAGTGGCATCGTTTCTTCTTAATATATGACACCCACCTCTGTAGTATCTGGGTGCCATAAAGAAATAAAGTATGAGAGGCTTTTATAAAAACCACTGTAATAAACAGCTGTATTGATCGACCTCAGTTTAAATGAAGACAGCTGCTCCATTTTTAGTTATTCAGGTGTTCACTAAGCCATCCATTACCCATGTCTTCATACATTTAATGCCTTCATACATTTTTTACCCTTATTTTTAGGTATAGAGGCCGTCATTTTGTCAATATTCTGTTCTAAGGTTTTCAAGATTTACAGGAAAAATTTGACATCCCGATATCTTTAAAGTTTAATTGTTTTTACCAGGGGTCCTCTTGGTTCTATTATTATATTTGTTTGTTATTTACAACATGCCATTGGTGGAGCACCATGCATTTTAGGTTTGAAATCAATCTCTCAGAATGTGGACATGAGTCTTCCTCACACTTCCCTCCTCTCCCACATTGATGATTGATGTTAACTGAATGTGCTGCCAACCCTAGAAAAATGATTTTCATACTATTGATTTTATTAACTTTATTTTTCAAAATAATTTGAGAAATGGTAATTATAAAAAGAGCCTTTCTGGGCCTGATCCAAATCTTGTTGAAGTTAATGGGTGTCTCTGGGAGCTGAATCAGATGCTTTGGTGCCTATTTGTTATGCATAAGTAGTTCGTGTGTGTAGTTCATAAGCATAGTGTTGTTGTAATATGGCATCTAATATACATTAGGTGAATCTGTTTTTAACTGCTCAGAGCTGGAGATATTTGGCCTGTTTTACTACTGCTCTGGTGTAACACCGCTTTAATTTCAGTGAAATTACGCGAGCATAAAACTGGAATAACACAATGGTGTTATTGTTATATTATTATAACAGACTCATTGATTTGAACCATGAGGCTATTTTATCCTTGGCACAAAATATCTGACTGACTAATAGCCAAGCAGATAACATGCAGTACAGTGGAAACTCAAACAAACACAGTATGGTGAGAGAACATGTTATAGCTAGAATTCTTGGAAAGGGGAATAAGTATAGAGTCTAGCATACAGCTAGAGCTTCTCCACATGGGGAAGTTATTCCAGAATAAGGTATGCTATAGCTATTCCAGAATAGCTACCGGTCTCAACACTCTTATTCTAGTATAAGAGTGTCCACATGAAGAACTGTTCCAGAATAGTTTGTGGAAACTATTCCACAATAGCTATTCTGGTCCATATCCCCATGTAGATATACCCTTGGTGAAAGGCATCATGAAAGAAGGTATAGCTTGAGATTTTCAGGGGATTTAGCCACACCTCTTCAATAAAGTCATAAATCAATGAAGGGAATGAAAGGAGTGCTTAGAAGAGAAATGGGGTCCTGAATCAAAAGCTTATGTACCATGAAAAACTATTCAAAAGAATTATCTATCCATTTTCCCACTGGAATACAGCCTGGCTCAATTTGTATCACTATTGCCCTGTAGGCCAAGATGTTATGACTTCAGATTTCACACTGAAATTTAGGCTCAAATGTGGATGTTTCATTACAATGGTGAGGATGCTGCATGGTAAAAGGTATTAAATAAGGGTCTCTTCTACCCAGCTCTGGTGGTTGCTGTCCAAGTGGCATTTAAAGGTTCTGGGACTCTAGTGCTGGAGGTAATCCCGGACCAACTTTCCCTTCATTAAAGTGGATTTTGATTTGCAAAGTTGCCTTTGAGCTATTAGGGCTGCCCTGTTTGCTTAGTACTTGTCACGGAGTCCCCGGGCGATGCTCTGGAACTGCTCCCTACGAAGCCAGTCAGGACTCTGGTGAAGTCTCCTCTCTGTGAGCAGACTGTCTTCAGGGCAAGAAGCTCACATGGCTTCCACCTTCCTGGGTCTGACCTTTGGAGCATTCAGCATCCTCTGCCCCTCCGTGTGCTTCCCACAGCGAGTCCACCAAGGCGGGGTCCTGGGGAAGCCAGAGGGTCCTGCACCCCAACTTCACAGTCAGACGTGACTCTTAGCCAGTCAGTAAAACAGAGGTTTATTAGATGACAGGAACATGGTCTAAAACAGAGCTAGTAGGTATAGAGAACAGGACCCCTCAGCCAGGTCCATTTCGGGGGGCAGTGAGCCAGACAACCAAGTCTGCACCTCACTCCACATCCCCAGCCAGCCCCAAACTGACTCACCCTCCAGCCCCTACTCCTCTGGGCTTTGTCCCTTTCCCGGGCCAGGAGGTCACCTGATTCCTTTGTTCTCCTTTAGCTATCACCTTGCAGGGGAGAAGGGTCCAGGCCATTAGTTGCCAGGAGACAGCGTGTCGGCCATTTATGTACACTGGCCCTTTGCTCTGCAACAGTTACACCCCTTGTCCCACCACCTAGAGACTTATGAAATGCATAGGGGAAACGGAGGCACCCCTACAGTATTCAGAGGAAACATTAAGAACAGTCCCACTTCGTCACAGTACTCTTAATTATTGTCAGGGGAACCTACGACCAGATCCTTGGGTGGTGTAAATCAGTGTAGCTCCACTGAAGCCATTGGTATTACACCAGTTCACACCAGCTGAGGATGTGGTCTGGAGAGTACAAGAGCATGTTGAGCCAGATTCTGTATTCTATTAGAAACAAACTTTGTGTAAGAAATTTATAATCTGAGCAAGTTTAAAAAGATAAATTTGTGCCATGGCCATCTCTTCACCATGCACCACATTTTCTAAACATTTTATAGATTATAGTTGTTACAGGAAACACGTTAATATGCCAGAAAATTGAGGGTTTGCAGGAGAGGGGATCGTTTGTGTATGTTTCAAATGTGTGTTCTCTCCTTTTCAGTGGAAGATGATTCCCATTCTTTAAATAGTTGGTGTTTTGGCCTTGTGAAGAAAACAGTTGTATGGTGGGAAAATAGATCAAGGAATGTTTTCAAAGTCAGCATTTCCACCAAAACCCTTCAATCTCCTGGTTCATTTTCTGAGCACCGTGACCCTCTTGAATGTCATCTGCTCTGTTCCAATTCTAAAGCTTTTCCCTCTCCTCTCTCGCTCCCTTCCCTTGTGGATCTCCTCTATTCTGTCCTCTGTCCTTTCTTCCTTTGTGATGCTTCCCTCCTCCTCCTCCTCCTCCTGCTGCCAAAGGAGTTGTATTATCTGGCTCATTCTAGCTGACACCTTTTGTTAGTGTTATCAGACAGATTAGAGAGACTAAGATCCGTGTGGGTGCTGGTGCAAATTCTTCCAGGTCAACAGGTTTATTTCCGATGATAGCTCTCTTTGATTGCTTAGCTAGAGCGGTGATTGATCAATATCAAATTTGCGGTTTATCCCAAGTCTGAATTCTTGTGAATTTAACTAGCTAAGCGCTGATTTCCAGAGACAGTGTTTGCTTCTCTGGTTGACTCAAAGTTTGGTTATCTCGGGTATCAAGTAGATTGTCTCTCTGATTGGGCAAAACTTCTAAATTTCTTCCTACACTAGCTGACTTTGGGAAACAACATCCACCGTTTAAAATTAACTAATTTAGTGCTCATCAAGGTGAGGGAGTCGTAATACTGGCTTGAGCCAAGCATAGTGAAGTCAGCCTTGTGCAGCTCTGTCAGTGGCTTTGAAGTGCGAGTGTGGTCACGGTGCCAGCGCTGCAGGTACTCCACCTCCATAAGGGGATTAGTTTACAGTCCTGGGAGCGTGGCTCCCAGCGCTGGGGCACTGTTTACACTGGCGCTTTACAGCGCTGTAATTTGCTGCGCTCAGGGGGGTGTTTTTTCACACCCCTGAGCGAGAAAGTTGCAGCGCTGTAAAGCGCCAGTGTAGCCATAGCCTTTGTCAGGACATGCATTTCTCCACTACTAATCTTAATGCTCCCCTGGGTGCTGCCAGTCCACCACAGACCTGTCCTGCAGTGTCTGATTCTATCCCAGTGAGGAGACCCCACCAGGCTCTTTCTGTACATTTTAATCGAAATGTATACTACCCCCTGCTTTTCCATTCCTGACATCATATCATGTTCTGCCAGCGGACCTGGATTACAATTGGCATCGGTTTCAAATGACATTCCTGAACCTATTGCATTTCTTGCTAAAAATGTTATTTGCAACACCCGTATGATATAAACCAGTTTCCATCCTGCTTTCATAATGGAGTAACCATCCTAAACCAACTCTAAAATGTGCAAAGGGTCCAAGGTTTAAATCTAAAATATGATTATAGTCTCACTTTTGACTGTTGAGAGCAAGATCCACAGTGGATGTAAATTGATATAGCTGCATTGAAGTCTGTAAAAACAACGAGGAGTCCTTGTGTCACCTTAGAGACGAACAAATTGATTTGGGCATAAGCTTTCATGGGCTAAAACCCACTTCACCAGATGCATGGAGTGGAAAATACAGTAAGCAGTATAAATATTGCCATCTTTTCATGTATTTACGGTATTTTTCACTCCATGCATCTGATGAAGTGGGTTAAATTTGTTAGTCTCTAAGGTGCCACAAGGACTCCTCATTGTTTTTGCTGATACAGACTTAACATGGCTACCACCCTGAAACCTGTCACCACTGAAGTCTGTGTAGCTCTGCTGGTTTACACCAACTGAGATCCTTTATTTCACTCCTTATTTTAGCTTTACCAAAAATGCAATGGGTGCATTGAAATACATTGTTATAATAGCGAATGTTTGAGAACAGTGTATCCAAGTAGAACCATTTGCTCTCCCTCTAACCTGGATCCATATAATACACATAGTAGTATCTTCAGGGAACCATGCAATTTATTAATAGACCTCAACAAAGTAGAGTCACATTAGGTCTCTGCCAGGGTTAACCTATAACAGAGGCCATTCAGAGAAAGTGGTGTGTGTCTGTCTGTCTGTCTGCCTAATCTAGTTCATGTTTCTGTGTCTGTGTTTAATAACGTTTCAGTCACTTTTGCAAGGGTGAAATGTATCTTGTAAAGGGAAGGTGAAGATAGAGAGAGGGAGCAACAGCAAAACAATCTCTCTCAGCATTTTTCTTTGGGTCCCACTGGATTAGCGATAGTAGTTGGCCTTAGCAGTGACAGTGTAGAGATGGTTGCTCTTCCCTGGAGACTGACAGAGATAGAAATGATGCTCGATTATATTGCTCATTAATATTCTCCATGCTAACTAGCGCAGCAGGTTGCGGGGCCAAAAGGGCAGAGTCGAGCGGTGTTTTTAAATTAATGAAGTTGTCTTTGGAGGAAGATGAAACTGTTAAAATTAAGATTTTGTTTCCTTTTCTTTTTGTTCAAGAGTGATTGAATATATCTGTTATATTTTATTAAACACAGGATTTATATTCCTCTACGCTGGTCTTAGTCAATTTGATTGAAAAATTATTGACTTCCCCTTTTATAGTCTTTGCTGAAGTTTGTGCAGTAGCGTCTGAGCACACACAGTTAAAGGAAAACATTTTTCTCTCAAATCTGAGTTTCCAGTCTTGACTGATCTTTTCCTTTTACATGCACAGAGTTCAGGGTATGGGCCAGTTCTGAAGATTTTGCTTCCCTAGGTAAACTGACAATACTCTGCCCCTAAAGCATACCACAGTAACTCCCTGCAAGCAGTTACTGCGTGTTTCACTTTCTACGAGGTGCTCTCATTCTGTTCCCTGTGTTGAAAAGCAGACTGCTTGGGAAGCAGAATATTGGAGTCCAGACCAAGGAGAATTTTCCCAAAGTGGTTGTGTGTTGGTTTTTGTTTGTTTGTTTTGTTTTTAAAAACTTGAAAAATAGTAATTTTTTTTATTTCAACTTCTGACGTCAAAGAAATTTACAACTACTGATGAATGAAGTCTCAGCCATCTTGGTGAGTTAGGCCAATATTATACCCATTTTACAGATGTGTAAACTGAGGCAGAGAGAGAGAGAGAGAGAAAATGATTTACCTGAAATTTCACAGTAAGTTAGTGGCAGAGACTTCTTATGTACATTATGAATTTAGAGAGGTTTTGAAAGGTTTGGAGTGAATACAGCTCTCATAGGGTGACTGGCTCCTTTAAGAGTAAACAGGGTCCAGGGCACCTATGATTGATTATCTGCTGCCCAGTTGACCTGGGCCTTGTAAAGTGGGAGACAGCGGCAGGCGAAGGATGGCTACTCACTGACCTCTCTCAACTCAGGCTACATCTACACTACGGGGGGGGGGTCGATTTACGATACGCAAATTCAGCTACGCGAATAGCGTAGCTGAATTCGACGTATCGCAGCCGACTTACCCCGCTGTGAGGACGGCGGCAAAATCGACCTCCGCGGCTTCCCGTCGACGGCTCTTACTCCCACCTTCGCTGGTGGAGTAAGAGCGTCGATTCGGGGATCGATTGTCGCGTCCTGACGGGACGCGATAAATCGATCCCCGAGAGGTCGATTTCTACCCGCCGATTCAGGCGGGTAGTGTAGACCAGGCCTCAGAGAGATAGGGGTGGTGCTAATGGAAGTTCTGGCAAAGGCTGCAAAGAGCAGGAGACCTTGAGTAATTTTGCTAAGATACTATTGCTGTTGGGTCCACTCAGCATTTTTTCTCCACAATACAGACATCCGTGTGGCTATTATAATCTAATGTGAATTAAGTATGTGTGTGTAAACCTGTTCAGCAGAATGATATTCAGAAAGGGCTGTATTTATACACTATCATTCATCAATTATATGAACCATCATGTTCTAAAATGACTAAAAGTCAAAGTATGCAGTGTTGTTGTAGCCTTGTCAATCCCAGGATATTAGAGAGAGACAAGTTGGGTGAGGTAATATCTTTTATTGGACCAATACTTGTGTTGGTGAGAGAGACAAGCTTTCAAGGTCTGAGGGTGTCACAGTTAAAGACTGAATAGGTAGTTCAGCATAAGTAGTTAGCACATATTCTAGGGACTATTCAAGGTGAAGCGGCCCATTAACACCCCTAAAGTCATAGGACAAAAAGGGGGGCTAGTGTGTTACAGATTGTTGTAATGAGCCATACATCCAGTATCTTTATTTAGACCATGATTTTTAGTGGCTAGCAAAGTTATGAATTTAAGCCCCCAGGCACATCTTTGGAAAGAGTTGTGCAGATCTCCTTTGAGGATGAGGACTGATAGGTCAGACATAGAGTGATGGTTTTATGAAAAGTGTTCACCCACAGGTGATATGGTGTCAAAGGGCCAAAGCTTCATTTTCTTCTGAGACAGGACCGTACAGGGTAGGGATTGCCGTGAGCTTTTTAATGTTGTTGCTCATGTTAATTTGTATGTGCTTCTTAAATCCAGGTCATGACTTCAAGCTCTATGTTAGTTAACAAATAAATAAAAGTAATAGCTGCCTGCCCTGTTCACTGTGTTTGGCCTGTGGAGAGATGAAGTGCTACATTTTTCAGGGCTGCAAGTCCTTTAATCTGCCTTACCACACATACTGTGTTCACCCAACAACTTCTAATTGCAGGTTTTTTGGTAAAGGCAATGATAGTTGCTGGCACCATTTCTTTTTTCTCAATCACTGCACAAGAAAGGGGTAAAAATACTTGACCTTTTTCAGCCTAACATCCTCTTTTTCAGCAATCAATTTATGCAACATTATTAGCTCAATCTGTGATCTCATCTGACCTCATAGACTAGGCTAAACTGGGTTAGTACTTGGATGGAAGATTTATAGGGAAAGCATGAATGCAGTACTGAACCAAAATCCCAGTATCACTGTAGGAAAGACTTATTGCTGGAGATGTCTTTCGTTTGTAAAAGTAATATCCTAATGGCTTTGTCATAAAAAAGGCACTTTTTTTATTTGTGCAAGAATGAGAGGTGTTAACCTTGATCTCCTGGTCAGATTCTAATTTGGATAATTACATCCCTAAATTCCCACTGCAGTTTGAATGAGATGAGATGAGGTTCCTCACTGCTTATTATAAATTGTTCTGCCGCATTGCTATGTGGCGTCTAAATAGCTTCAGCATTCCAGCCCAGAGAGAGGTGCATTCACTGTTGACTGGAGTCAAGCATCAGAGGGTAGCCGTGTTAGTCTGTATCCACAAAAACAACAAGGAGTCCAGTGGCATCTTAAAGACTAACAGATTTATTTGGGCATAAGCTTTTGTGGGTAAAAAACCCTCACTACTTCAGATGCAAGATGTTGACTGGAGTCTTTCCTATGCATGTAGTTTGTACGGTTGGTTAATAAAGTTCATACGAAGCTCTGGGATGTGTCTGGATCAAAGTCTCTTTATTCATCCAGGGTCATTCATTGAAACACATTCTGTCTTTATTGAGATATAGTATGCCAAGAATTTTTGAAAATCATTGTTATTTTCTCTAGTTGCAGGGAAGGAGGAGAATGCCCTCACAGACAGACTGTAGCTTTGCAATGGGTCTCTACAGTTGGTTCATGGGGTAGGCAAATGATATATGTATATTAAAGGCAATTGTCCATGATTGGTTTGGTGTGGGAGCCCAATGCATTCCTATCAAAATGTTTCCTGCAACCCATACATTTATTGGCATGGGAGATGCATATCCAGCACTGGATTAAGGTAGTCCAGGGCCCCGTGCATAGCACAATATAGGGTCTTCATGTCACTGCCCCCATCCCTTATTTGGAGTGTCAGTGGCAGGGTGCCTCCCCATCTTCCAGAGATTCAGGGTTGGCAGCATGGATCCCCTTTCTCCCTGTCTAGAAATGGCAGCAGAGGTCCCCCTCTCCTCAGGTAAAGCGGTGTTGCCAACAGGAGTCCTTTTTTCCACTTCTGGAGAGGCAAGGTTGGCAGCAGGGACCTCTGGTACTTCCCCCAGCAGCTGCAGTTCGTGCGTCGGTGGGCCAAGCCGACTGTGCTTGTCTCCTGCCACACACACAGTCCTCTGCTTGGGGTGGTATTGGTGGGGGGCCCCACAGGTCTTTGTGTTAATCCTCCATTGAGAAGCACGGGGCAGTTTACATCTCAGAGCTGTTGTTTCAGGCTCCCTGCAGACTGAGGCAGATATTGGAGCATAGGTTATATTTGGGTCCCATTTTCAAGCTTTTTGTTTGCAATTTGAAGAGCTGGAACCTTTTTATCTTTTTAAATGAAAGCTAAGTTTCTGATGTAACCACGTGACTCCAGGAGCTGGGGCCCTAAGCATTGGCCTGTACCTATATCTTAATACAAAGGAGAGGAAAAGTGAGCTTTCCTTATTGGTATCAGGTGCATGGTTTTCCCGCAGCTGAAAGGATCTGTTCTGCCTGTCCATTTTTAAATTTTTTTTAATCAACTGTATTTTGTTCCATTTGCATAAAGTGCTTCCCATGTGGTTTTGGTTGCCAGCAGTCCAGCTTGGTCCCTTGTACTGGCAAGACATTGCCCAACCTCTAAGCTCCAAAATTACTTATCATTCACTCCAATAACCAAGGAGGGTTTGGCGCAAGAGAGCTCTGTTGCTTATCTGCCAAAGCTTTGAACCTTCTCTCTCCTACCCCATGTGCACTGCCATCAATTGCTAAATCTATGGCCACACTCCCAATCCCATCCTTAAAACTTGAAGAATTATCCAAATTTGATTGGTTTTTAAATCTCTTTGGGTTGATCATATTATCCTTCATCTAAAAAGCTGTAAGTAGCTTACTGAGGCTGTGCCAATTCCCAGTACCCGCAATTGGCTTGATAAAGCTGCCAAGCATTGTAGGGAAGCTTCTGGCCTGCCAACCCTGCAACAACATGACAAGCATGAATGTAGCCTCATCCAGAGTGTTCTTGAGTGCTTGGGTTGAGATCCAAGCAGTATCACAGCTCTAAAAGCAAGCGAGTGCATAAGAAGTAGTCTTCCTCATTAAATATTTAGGACCCATTTATAAATTCTTGGAAATGAATGTTCTTTTTGTTTTTGTTTTTTTTTAACGAGAGCAGTCAAATTTGGCCCCATATTTTTAGATTTTCTATATAAACTTGGGTGCCTAAAATTAGCCTGATTTTCAGAAGTGCTGAGCAAGTTCGGCTTCCAGTAAATTCATCAGGGTGCCGAAAATCAGGCCACTTTTATTTAAGTGCTTAAATGTAGAGGTTATATGCCTATCTTTAATTAACCAAATTTGAGAATTTTAGCCTACGTCTTTGTATATAAACCAAATAGAAATAGAAATGTTTCCATGACTTTATTTTTAAAAATATTCTCCTGCAGCATTTGCAACCCAAATTTTGCATTGTGTTAATGCCTGAGAATGGGAAAGTGAAATTTACTAGACCATGACTGAAAATAAAAGTGACTGATTTATTTTTCATTGTCCAATTTGAGAGCATGGCAAGAAGTAATTAAAGTGCACAAATGGTAAGAGCAGTATTAGCATTGTAAAATGTTTGAGGTCTAAGATTTTATTTCTAACTTGCATCTGTTTGACAGACCCTTAACTATGGCACTGTCTACATGACAAAAAACAGAATTTGCCAATTTGTTAAAGTCTCTTGCAGCTTTCTTGTGTTCTAGCATGATGCAGCCTGTTCTGTGCAGGGCTAGATAATAATAATCATTTTCAAGAACTGCTCTGGTCTAGATCTCTGCCTGGAGTTAGGGAGTTTTTTAGGCTCAATTATAATATGACTTGGCCTCATCCACAAAGGGTAGGTTGACCTGTGCTGTAATACATTTGACTTGTAACTGACAACCATTGCTGTAGCAACGAACTATTGTTAAGGGTCTGTCAAACTGAAGATAATTTCTGGGTGCTGTGCCCAAATTCCAAGGTGATGAGGCCATTGTTAGTTACTAAATGGATGCTTTCTGGTTATGCAGTGTAGGTGTAGCCCTGTGGGTCCCAGGATATTAGAGAGATAAGGTGTCTGAGGTAATATCTTTTATTGGACCAAATTTGATTGACAAGAGAGACAAGCTTTGGAACCACACAGAATTCTTCTTCAAGTCTGAGAAAGGTGCTCCCAGCATCACAGCTAAATGCAATGTGGAACAGATTGTTTAGCATAAATAGTTAGCACATGTTGTAAGGTATGTTATGGCTTATTACAAAAACCTGTAGCCCACTAATCCCCTCTTTTTGTCCTGTGACTGCAGAGGTGTTAACGGGCCCCTGAGCAGCATAAGTTTTGCTGGCATAAGTGGTAGTGTGCATATCGCTATGTCGGCAGGAGAAGCTGTAAGGTCTGTCGTGTGGACATAGCCTTAGGCCTTGGCTACACTGGCGCTGTACAGCGCTGCAACTTGCTGCGCTCAGGGGTGTGAAAATGCCCCCCCCCCCCGAGCGCAGCGAGTACAGCGCTGTAAAGCGCCAGTGTAATCAGAGCCTGCAGCACTGCACGCTCGCTCACAGCGCTGCAAGCTATTCCCCTCGGAGAGGTGGAGTACATACAGCGCTGCGAGAGAGCTCTCGCAGCGCTGGCGGCGCGACTACACTTGCGCTTCACAGCGCTGCCGCGGCAGCGCTGGGAAGTCCCGAGTGTAGCCAAGGCCTTAGCCTCACTTTTAGAACTCTCAAATGTCAGGATTTGTTTTCAGTCAATTCAATTGCTTATTTGAGGGTTGGCCCTCCCCTTCTTTCTATCTCAGATGAAGTTTCTCTTCACTGCTTGGGGGGTAGCCACGCTGTCTCTTCCCCACTTGTTAGCTTGATTGCTTTGTTTATCGTCTGTGGAAATGAATTCTCCTTGCCTTTCAAAGTACTTTGGAATTAAATGCCCAGTGGAGAAACCACATTCCTTTGTTTAGGATGGGGTGAGTCCTGTTGGACTGGAAACACATTTGTGCTGCGGCTGGGGGGGGGGGAAATCCTGACATTTGAGAGTTCTATCCTGAGATCATGAGTGAGGCTTAATTTCACTCAGAAATCACAACTCCTGTGATCAGTTTGAGAATAGTGGCATGTCTGCCTCACCCACCTGGATTTTCTGGTTAAAAAAATCTATTTTTAGACACTGAATTCCTGACCTAACACCTTCAAATTTAAGGCAAAAGCAATCTCGAGCTGCAACTGAGATTAACAGTTCTGTAGGTTTTGTCATACAGTAACTCACATCTCTTTGACAATCCAGGCCACATTAAGTGTTCATTGTACCAAGGGCCTTTTCTGTGCTTGTTCTTTTTTTAATTTAAAGTAAGAAATTAAGCTTTAGAACTCACTTAACATGTGATTTGATGGGGTTTGTACGCAGACTCCTGTCTTAAAAGGAGGATGAGTGAACTTAGAATGCTACTTAGCTAATACAGTGACAAACATCATTCTATCAAACAGAAACAAAGAAAAGATGCAACCATTGACCGTGCAACAATTTATTTTCTGAACATCCTCTAGTTTTTAATATATAGAACCACAGAACTGTTCAATTTCCTATCATTAATTTTCTCTGTTTGCAATGATATTGAACTGCAGCGCCCATCTTTTCCCCACAAAAATAAAAATAAAACTACTATGAAGGGCCACATTCTGCTATCAGATGCACCAGTGTAAACCCAGATTAATTTTGCTGAATGCAGTGGAATTACTTTGATTTCCACCATTGTAACTGAGAGCAGTGTCTGGCTGTGAGAACCCCTTCCCATTTCAGGGAAACCATATTTCTGTGTTGAGAGAGAAACTCTGGATGCTGCTGTGTAAGTTACACATAAAAGACAGCTGCAATGGAGCATATGGGTCATTATATTAAAGCTGGATCAAAGGCTTGTGTTTAACTGGAAGCAGATTGGGCTAGTAAAAATTCAGTATTTAGCACATAATAAGGCCAGAGGAATTATGAATCCAGGCAGGACCCCAGAGACAGAGATGATGAAAACCTATGAATCTTTATGATGAAACAGCAGCAGCTTATTTTCATGTCAACAAAATAAAAGACTGAAAAATAAATAATGCTGAATTTGCTCCTTATAATGGAGGCTGGTCACCTGGCTTAAATCCAGTTCAGGTATCGCTCCATAGGTAAATGCCCTTGACATACGAAATGACTTTCTGCTCGCTCTGTTGCCAACAAATCATTACCATTTTGATGATCACACCAAAACGCAATGCATTCGCAGCCTTCCTGAGATCCCTAAACTGCTGTTTTAGATCAGATAACAAACACGCTTTGTGATGACTCATTGCCCTCCAGAGATGTTAACCGCCATCTATAGAAGCATGAACACCGATGGTGCTATATAAGAAACTTGTCCTCTCTTTTAAGGTCTCTCACAACCTGGCTTTGGCTGACATCACTTATTCCATTTTACATCATGTCATCTCCTCAACTCCAGTAGCCTTCTTGCCCGGTCTCTGTTTCCTGTTCCTGTTGCTGTGTCTTTTTCCATGCTAATCCATCCTTGTTCACAAGTTGCCAAGCTCCATATTGAGGTTCCTCTTAAAGACTCACTTCTTCTGTAATGCTCACAAGCAATGAACCAAACCAAATACTTTGAAAAAGAGACGGTTATTTTTTCTTCTGGGATCCCTGTTATGTTCAGTACTCTCTGTTTCTAAGCTCTTTAGGGCAGGAACTGTCTTCATTTTGTGTCTTATACAGAACCAAGCATATTGCCAGTTCTTATTGGTAATAATTAGTAGTATAATGATAAGATGAAATCCTTTCTTGCGCATTCCTTGTGGTTCTCCAGTTAGAAGTTGGATCCTACGGTAATTCCAGTAAGGCATAATGTGTGTGTGTGTGTGTGTGTATATGGCCATTTCCTTTTTCAGTAAAACAAGCTCTATTGTCCAGGGCTATCTCAGAGCTATTGCAAGTTCACAAGGGCCCCAATCTTCTCAGTCCTGAAGGTTGAGGGCGCTTAGCACCATGGAGGATCAGCCCAGTGTCTGCCCTGTTTTTCTAAACTGTATCCAGCTAATTTGTCAGACACTTTGGGATACTTTTGACTGGGAAAGGCACTAGATAAAACCCAGTTCTGCTCTCTTATCTTCATACAAAGGAGAAACAATGACCGGAGTGCACATTAGCTGGTTATTGTACTACTGGGCCCCCAAAAGGGCTTCATAAACCTTCTGCTGTCAGACTTGTGCTCAGACGGAGGAGTAAACAAAAGCTGATCTAGTGAATGAAGCAGCAGAAAAACAATAAAATGTTGGCTTGACAGGGAAAAGCAAAAGAGTCCTGGGCAAGGATATTGGATATAAAGAGAGAGAGGAGAAAAAAAGTTCACGGTGTCTTTGTAGAGTAACACATTGAGACAGTGCGAAGAGAGGGGGCACCAAGCTTCTGGTTCCAGGGCACCCAATGTTTTGTGACACTGAGGGGCAGCAAAGGCAATTGGCCAGGAATCGAAGTGAGGCATCCAATAATATAGACATGCCTTTCTGTATAGATTTTAAATGAATACACCTGTATTTTTCCCTTGTACTTTGACAGTATTTGAGAGATGACTTGACTCACCAGTTTAAAAAAATTGAGTTGTTCAATTTTGTCCTCCTGCAGTTACAATGAGAGGGGGACCATGGGCCACACATTATTCTCCCCACTGTAGCTTCTTAAAATGAACTGTGGCTGAAGTCTGTAGGGGAAGGGGATGAGAAGGGTGAGAATGGAAATAGGATTTCTGGATTCAAATGCTGTAACAATATATTGAGGTTTTTTAAATAAGGATTAGTTGCCAGCTGGTCTGTCTGTCCAATCTCTCCATCCAGCATGATCTTTCTTTATTTGATTATTATGTCTGCTGGGTCATGTGTACATATATTGCTGGAGTGGGTTGAGCTGTCTATCAAGGTGTCATAACTATAAAGGGAAGGGTAACAGCTCTCCTGTATACAATACTATAAAATCCCTCCTGGCCAGAGACACCAAAATCCTTTTACCTTTAAAGGGTTAAGAAGCTCAGGTAACCTAGCTGACACCTGACCCAAAGTACCAATAAGGGGACAAGATACTTTCAAATCTTGGTGGGGGGAAGGCTTTTGTTTGTACTTTGTTTTGGGGGTGGTTTGCTCTTGGGACTAAGAGGGACCGGACATCAATCCATGCTCTCCAAATCTTTCTGAACAAGTCTCTCATATTTCAAACTTGTAAGTAACAGCCAGGCAACGCGTATTAGTTTTATCTTTGTTTTCTCAACTTGTAAATGTTCCTTTTGCTAGAGGGTTTACCTCTGTTTGCTGTAACTTTGAACCTAAGGCTAGAGGGGGTTCCTCTGGGCTCTTTGAATCTGATTACCCTGTAAAGTTATTTTCTATCCTGATTTTACAGAGAGGATTTTTACCTTTCTTTCTTTAATTAAAAGCCTTCTTTTTAAGAACCTGATTGATTTTTCCTTGTTTTAAGATCCAAGGGTTTGGATCTGTGTTCACCAGGAAATTGGTGGAGAAGTCTCTCAAGGCTACCCAGGGAAGGGTTATAGTACTTTGGGAGGGAGATATTCTGGGGGGAGGTAGACAGAGTTTCCCAAATAACTCATAAATAATTTGGGTGGTGGCAGCAAAACCAGATCTAAGCTGGTAGTTAAGCTTAGAGGTTCTCATGCAGGTCCCCACATCTGTACCCTAGAGTTCAGAGTGGGGAAGGAACCCTGACACAAGGTATTTGTGGTGCACATTAAATGATGTGAGGATACTCAGAACCTGGGAGGGTGGCGATTGTTTTATAAATATTCTAAGCATCCATACCATGCTCATAACTCTGGTATCTGAGCACCTTCCTCAGTGTAATCTCTTGGGCTTTTGAGCATTCCTTTTTAAAATAAAAATGGCCTGGTTACTCCAGGATCCATGTACATTAAAGCAGAGCTTTGGAGCTGTGCTCCGGCTCCGCTCCTGCTAGAGCTCAAAACCTGCAGCTCCACTGCTCCGGAGCTGCTCCACACTCCAGCTCCGGGCTCCGCTCCAAAGCCCTGCATTAAAGTCTCGTGTTTTGCATGGGACACTCTAGGAGGGTAATGGTTTTTTCCCTGTAAGCATTGATACAATAAAATGCAAAAGAATTAAAGGTTCAGTAACTATAAGGAGATTCTGGGTTACTGGGTCACTTTGAATCATTGCTTTCATGACGGGGAGGAGCATGTGGCTGGGCGTTAGTTTTCGTTTTCATACACTAAGGGGCTGAATAGTGTTGGCTGGAGACAGGCAAAGTCCTGGCAGGTGTGCGGTGACTTGTCTCACAATAGCTCTGTGTCAGCACACCTCATTTATGACTTTCGACCTGTTGCTCCTCTGTGTTTGGTTCTTTTCTTACATGCCTTTAAATCTAAATCCTGACCTGTAGCACACCCTGTTATTCTAGTCCTGAGTTCACATTGCGCAGAAACAGCAGCAATATGTATTCACTTGGGTCAGTTAGTGTGGGGCTTTTGTGATGCAGATATGGGTATGTCTACACTGCAGCTGGGAACGAGCGGGACTTGACGCTAGCACACTAAAACTACCTGTGTGGACTTTTTGGCACTGGCAGAGGCTTGGCCTAGCCACCCAAGCTCAGATCTAGGGTGTTGGATGGTCTAAGCTCAGGTGCAATGTTCACCCTGCTATTTTTAGTATGCTAACACGAGCCCCACTAGCTCAAGTCTGTCTGCCCAGCCTGGGAGGCTCTCTCTAAGCCGCAGTGTAGACCTATCCTGCATGTGCTTAGGGAGTGTGTGTTAGACCATCAAAATAATAACTTGTGACATCAGCCAGGCTTTGAATCCACGGTTGCAAAAGGGAATGGCTAGTGCTCTTAAACTGCTGTCCTGAGATCTTTAGATATATCAGTGTGTCCTAAGGTAAGAATAATAGCTCTGAAGTTCCTTTCTTTTGTCAGCTGATTTTATAGTCTTTCCAGATTGTAACATTGTTTTTGTTTATAAACAAGACTACATTGAAAACCTGGTCATGTTACAGGACATTATCGTGTCTTTTTAAAGACACGTACAATTTTTAAATGGAGCATCCACCAGTCTATCAAAAAAAAAGTGAGAGAAAAATATTAGCCATGTTGTTGATGAAACAGAATGGAGGATACAATATGCAGCAATATATCTATTGAACAAAAGCAGTAGAAAATGAACTTTATTATTTCTCACTCACTGGTTCTGTCGGTGATTGAGGCATTTCAGAGAACAACCAGGAAAATAATAGGTTGCTTTCACAATGGTAGAAGTTTAACAAATGTTCAATCATTCTTTCTACATCATTGCTGTCATTGGCGAGAGCTTTAGTCTATGATATTGATGCCTTGCTTCATTCTTATTGCCATATTCTTTTCAGATTCAATCTGTCTTTGATGGACCACTAAACATTTCAATTTGCTACCTGTAGAGTTGGATTGAAATGCTTGGGCTAAAATGAGAGGGAAATGATTTTGGGTGAGAAAGAAGGCTGAGGACTTCGTGGCTTTATGTAGAAGGCATTGCACACATTGAAATCCTCTGATAAGACACACATTTACTTGTGACTGTCTCATAGCTGTGCGTGGTGCTAGGCGATTCGAGGGTGCTTATAAGTAAAAATGTTCTCAGTTGAATATTGATAAGCAGCCTCTGCGTTGTGTGGAACTCTGAATCCATATTAACCTGACATGCACTTTCTATTACATGGTACTGTTTTTATGGCCATGAGGCTTGTCTAAACCTAGGTTGTACTTAGTGCTCTTGAAAGAACTTGGCATACACTAACTAAAGTCTGTTATGCAGAATCACCAGGGGTGTGTTAAGGATGGAAACGCAATAGATAGGCTAATAATCAGTTGATAGTAATTAATAACATTTTGCATCTAATCTTTCAAGGGGCTAGTCTGCTTCTATTGTGCCTTCCATCTGAGGATCCCAAAGCACGTGACAAATGTTAATGAATTTCGCTTCACTACACCCCCTGTGAGGTTTTTTTAAGGATTAGTTATTCCTGTTTTATGGATGGAGAAACTGAAGCAAAAGGGTTAAATAATTTGCTGTAGGTCAGTGGCATAAGTCGGAATGTAAGTCGTATCTCCCGACTCCAACTCTTATCTAATCTACCTACTGGTGGTAAATTGTGTAGTCAATTGCTTGATCACACTTTGGTTCATTATGAAATATATACAAGAAACCAAATAACTAATATCAGTCAGGTTTATTGCTAAAAGTCAATAATAGGGTAGTACAGGAAAAAAAGATTCACTACGAAACCAGTTTCCGGGAAGTCATCTCATGCAGTGTTGTTGAATTCAGCTTACACAGAAGGCTTGCTTCCAGAGTGACACATTTCAGCTAGAAGTATTTATAGGATGATTTTACTAGTTACAAATTTTGTTATGTGACACTAAAATCTAACCCATCACTTCATACCAGTTCATTAACTCGTTGTTCTGTACCTTTACCTTCCTTATGTTTGTTTTGGATACTAGCATTCCAGGTACTGGTCCATGAAGGTATTTTGCCTTTGACAAGTTTCCTGTTTTCTAATTCAAAAGTTGACTTCAGGCTTGCAAAGTATTATGGGATACTTAGCATAAATTAACAGAATTATAGAAAGACATACACCTGTTGAGGTTGCATAGCTGCTAGACACACACACATATATATATATATACACACACAATTAGTATGCAATTTATGTCTCAACACACTGCGTAAGCAGTAATATATAGTCAGCACAACTAAAACTAAAACATCTTGCAATGCATGCAAAACTTTAAATGCATCTTCTGACCAGGTGTGGGAAATCAATATTTTAAAATCCCCATCATGGATAAGATCAGTTAAGGCTTGTTTTTGCCCTGTGCATGTTGTTGCTAATTTGAATCATGTGCATGTCTTTTTGATTTAATATTTTAAAATTTAAGGTAAGTGGGTCAATATGCACATGGAAAAATGATAGATACTTTTTATTTTTACGTGGTACTGGGGCTCACTTTCTGTTATGGATTTATTCTGGGAAAACTGGGATAGGCATTGTTATAGTGTGTCCTACATTGCTACGTATGTGAGTAAAACAAAAATTTGGAGTAGTGACATTACAAACGAGGTTTCTATACATACATTTATTGTAATTGGTTACCACACAGTACTGTCCATCCATATTATAGGTCACTCTTATTGTTGGTTATCGCCATCTGGTAAGATTAACTGGGTAGGAGACAGGAGTGGCTAGCTTCTCTGTCTCATGGTACTGGTTCAAGCCATCATGGCCACACACACACACATCATGATGTCAAAAACATCGCATCAGCATACATATCCATATCCCTTAATGGTGTGTGGTATCCTTTAGGTTCATATTACTGAGTGATGCACCAGTAGCTAAGGTAGATTCAGACATTCCTTGTAGATGCTCTCTTCCAGGTAATCTACTGAATGGACAGTAGCTACTTTATTAAATATTGCTGGTAAGATTCGTATGGGTCAAGATACCTTAAAGAACCAGACACTGTGCAAGATTGTTTTGAATAACATGAGCTTCAGTTAGGATGTGGTGTCACTGACCCTAATTATGAATTGTGCTAAAGGGGATTTGTTTGCATAATTTAACGCATTGCCAATTCACCATAGTTTTGTTATCCGCTGAGGACAATTCCACCTAGCTAAATGCTCTTCATTTATAAGGTCTGGTAATTTCCCTTTTTCAGTATTTCCTAATGAAATGGTTATGGCAGTTAAAACATAATTCCCATAAGCGGTACAAATAATTTCTTTATCAAGCTGGTTTTCCTTTGCCATCAAATTGCTTACTGCAGTTAGTTCATTCATTTTTACTTGTTTGATTAAACAGCTTAGCAATGTCATGCATATTGTACACCATGTACCATTCTTCAGTAACCAGGCCCTCGATACCATGAATCATGGGTTTAGAGCAATGGTGCACAAACTTTTCCAGTCGTGCCTCCCCTGCCACACCCCTCTCCATTACTGCACAACCAAGGCTTCCTCAGCAGTGGAGCTTGGGCTGAAGGTGGAGCTGGGGGTGGAAGGGGTAGGAGCTGGGGCTAGAGGCAGAGCTGGTCAGGGGATGGAGAGGGAGTGAGGGCAGAGCTGGGCTTGGGCTGGAGAGGGAAGGGCAGGGATGGGGCTGGGGGCAAGGTGGAGTTGGACTGGGGGCGGCATTCAGGGCCGGCTTTAGGAAGTGCGGGGCCCAATTCGAACAGTTTCGACGGGGCCCCGGCAGGGATGACTTAAAAAAAAAAAAAAAAACACTTAAAAAAAACCCTTTCATTTCTTCCATGTATTATTTACTTTCCATGACTATATAAATAATAACAAAATTATATATTACGTACATTGCGTCATATATTAATTAGCTGATTTTCACTTTCATATTAGGAAAATAATTTGTTTTGATAGTTGTACAACTGATTTTCTTCAATAATGTTTATTTTATTAAAATTTATAAAATATTTCCTTATTAATATAAAATTGCGCCCTCCCCCCCCCCCCAGCGCCGCCCGGCCCGCGGAAACAAACCCTCCTTCCCCAGTGCCGCCCTGCCGAAACAGCTGTGGGCCGAAAAGGAAGGTTTGGGGGGAGGGGAGAAGAAACAGCACACATAGGGTGACCAGGTCACAGCAGTAAAATAGGACCCGCCCCCTCCCCACTCAGCCCCACCATCACACCCCTCTTCACCCCCTAGCCCCCCGCTGGCGTGCTGCATCCCTCCTAGTCAGTCCCCCACCCACCACTCGCCTCCTTTCACCTCCTCCCTCCCCTGCCAGAAACCCCCATGCCCGCCCCTAGAACCCCTGCTGGCTCACTGCTCGCCTCTTTGCCCACCCGCTCGCCCCCCCGCAAGTATAAAGCCTCATTCAAAGACCCAGGGGTCACTATATTACTGCACACAGCAGTCAATCAATGCAGTTGTAGATAAATCTCTGCATTATGCATTTTTGTATAACTTTTATATGACTTTGTATTGAACCTTAGTAATATGTTATAGGTAGTATAATTAAGGTAAAAGAAAAATGTCTTTTTGCTAGAAGTAGAATAAGATCTTCCCCCTACTTTGTAATCAGTTGCCCTGTTGAATGAATGAGGTGTGAATGAGGAAGTTGTGGAAGGCAGCACCTCCAGACAGCTGCAACCCTTGGAGAGGGGCTGGGAGCCAGACCAAGGAGAGCTTTGCCCAGGGCTGAGTGGGACGAAGTTTGGGTGCTGGGTGTAGGCTCCGGGCTGGGGCACGGGGTGGGGTGCTGGATGGGTGGAGAGGTGCAGGCTCTGGGACGAAGTTTGGGTGCTGGGTGCAGGCTCAGGGCTGGGGCACGGGGTGGGGTGCAGGATGGGTGGAGGGGTGCAGGCTTTGGGAGGGAGTGCGGAGGGGTGGGTGCAGGCTCTGGGACAGAGTTTGGGGGCCGGAGAGGGGGTGGTGGGTGCTGGGGGGGAGGGGACTGCCATCACATGTGGCTTCCTTCCTCCCCTGCTGCCCCTCACCATAGCCTCGGTGGGGGATGGGGCTGCCCCTTGCCCAGTGTTTGCAGGAGTGGTGGCTGGGGGGAAACCCAGTCAAACTCTGGTTTTACTCTTTCGTTGATGGGTCACTTTAAGCCCTTACAAAACTCTTCCCGCCTCTCTCACCCCCCTTTTCTACTGGGCTTGTTTGATCTTTTCGGTGGAGCCAGATGAAAACCACAAACCCCAGCGAGAGCAACAGGTTGGAAGACTAGACTGAACCCACCACCCAGCCTAGTCCATCCCAGAGCCCAGCACTGAGGGCAAATGTCCCCCCACCCCCGGGCCACCTGCTTCCACTCCTGGCCTCTCCCAGCGCCGCCAGCGATTCTGTGTGGCTGCATCGGGCGGGATTTCAACTGCCCCCCCCCCCCGCTAAATTCACCCCTGTTTTGCGACCACTCTGCACCAAGAGCACCTTCCTTCCCTGCCCTAAAGCTGCTGGGTGGCTAGAAAGCTGAGCTGGGTGTTCGATTGATCCGGAATATTATCGTGCCCCCCCCCCAAAAAACCTTAATGTCCACACAGCTTGGGGGGGGCTATTCCTCCCTCCCAAAGCCGGTCTATTTTATTGTTGCAGGGCAAACGAAGGAGCCAGAGTTTAATGGAAATATTCAGCCCCTACAGCGGTCTTGCAGCAGGGGAAGCAGAGTTGATGGGAAGGGAACTGGTTTGGATAGGAGCCCCCGTCCCCCTCCTTTGCAAAATAATTTGGGGAGGGGAATCAGATCACTCCGTGCCTCAGTTTCCCCTCTCTCGGGGGGGGGGGGGGAGATAAAAGTCTTAGCCTGCCATGTTGTTGCAGACCTTTCGCATTCTCCCCTCTTGATGTATTTGATTTCCTCTTCCAAACCCCACCCCCCCCTCACCTGGAATTCACAGCACTAAGTACCGGCTCGGGGCTTTCTTCCTGGGTTACATGATCCCGAGTTTAGTTTTGAAACAGACACAGGCAGGCACAAACTCACCCTCAAACAACAACACCACCGAAAACCACAAAACCAACCCAATATTACAAACCTATGGAGAGTCACAGGGTCAAACACTCACTGACCAAAGCCCCAGCAGCTGCTCAGGTGAGTGAGGTCCACTGCAGAGATTCCTGTCTCCCACCAGACCGGAAGCCCCCTCGGCGTCTCCTCCAGGTGAGTGCCGTGGGGAGGGGAGGGGAAGGCTGCAAAGCACGTGTGCCTTCTTCCCCCCTCCCCCCTCCTGACCTGCAACAGCCCCCGCTGCCTCTGCCTCAGCCCTAGACCTCTGCGGGCCAGCGTCTGTGGTTGCCTAGCAGCAACAGCTGCTGCTTCCGGGAGAGCCTCAGAGCTTTGCTTCAGGCAGGGACGCTGCCCGATCTGCACGGGTCCCTCTTAGGTGCGGGGCCCAATTCAGTGAAATTGGTGGAATCGGCCTAAAGCCGGCCCTGTCGGCGCTCTGCCTGTAGGCACAGCAGGACTGGAGGCTGAATGGGGTTGTGGGGCGGAGCTGGTCTGGGAGCAGAGCGGCGCTGACCTCCGGGACTAAATCATATCCTTCCTGATAAGATGCTATTATATTAATTAACAAAGAAGCATACAAGGATACATAGACTGTTACTCAAAAAAAAAATAGACATATTCCAGTGAGAGAGATTTAAAACTACAGGTATATGCATGAACTCACTTTGCTTAATAATGTACAGTTTAAATAACAGTTATACCTGGCCAGGCTAGTGGTCTTTATAATGTCTCTCTGGTCAATTGCATACTCAGTTGTCCAGATATAGTCGGTTGAAGTGTGGCTGACCAGTCAGTTATTTATAACACACTGTGTCTTTTCTTCTTCCAAAACCCAGAGGTTTCTTCACTGTGCACTGATTATTCTGGTGTCTCTAGTCTGTGGGATGCATTCTTAAACTTCTCAAATCGTTTAACATGCTACATTTTTTTATTTTACGTTTCTCTTGTTTTCAGTAACCCGAATTTATACACAGATGAACTTAGTTTATTTAACATGTTTTAGGGACCAAGACATTTATTACACAAGCTGTGCTTTGGTACAGCATATGTTGGAAGAATGGCCTGTTTTTTTACCTTTTAATTATTTTTTTCTTTGCTAAAATACATTTTTGTTCTTTGCTCTGATTTTTCCATTCTTTAGGGAAACCCTCCCCCCCAAAGACCCCAAGTGTGTTTAGATGCATTTGTAGGTTTTGCATAAAGCAGTAGTTCCCAAACTTGTTCCACTGCTTGTGCAGGGAAAGCCCCTGGCGGGCCGGGCCGGTTTGTTTACCTGCCGCGTCCGCAGGTTTGGCTGATCACAGCTCCCAGTGGCCGTGGTTCGCTGCTCCAGGCCAATGGGAACCACTGACATAAAGACATTCATTTTTACTTCCTTAACCTGTACATTACTAGTTTCCATAGTAAATATAGTACTTGACTGCTAAGAGAAATGCTCAGAATCTTTTGTCAGAAGATGTATTATTCTCCCCTCCTGAGCAATCTCATTTAGCAAGATAGGTTTCAGAGTAGCCGTGTTAGTCTGTATCCTCAAAAATAACAGGAGTACTTGTGGCACCTTAGAGACTAACAAATTTATTAGAGCATAAGCTTTCGTGGGCTACAACCCACTTCTTCGGATGCTCTCTGTATGTGTGTATATATATCTCCTCAATATATGTTTCACTCTATATGCATCCGAAGAAGTGGGTTGTAGCCCACGAAAGCTTATGCTCTAATAAATTTGTTAGTCTCTAAGGTGCCACAAGTACTCCTGTTATTTTTAGCAAGATAGATTGCAACCGATTTTTTACTCCAGCTTTGTACAGTTTTGCTTGTGGTAGCAATTAAAATTTTGTTAAATATTTGGAATCATAAACTTTAATAAAACTTTTTTTAAACATAGTACAGTAAAAATAGTATAAAATTGAAGTAAAATGAAGTTTAAATGCAGACTTATGCAAACATTTTGAGGGTAATAAATTTATGACATTTTCTTGTGCATGGGAGACAAAGGTAGAAATCTGTTGAAATTTGTTTGGTTAGCTTTAACATTTTGTAGTATTACTAGACATCATATATATTTTTAAACATTTTGGTTATAACATACCTATTACTATATTTTCATATTTAAGAAAGGTGCAAACAAGTTTAAAAAAACCTAAAACAGTTATGATTTTATTAATATTACCATCACACTAATATTGAGGTTTTTCACCTACAGTTTTTTCTTCAAACAAAAAGCCTTTAATAAATAAATAAAAACAAAAAAGTTTTCTGTTTGCTGTTGAATTATTTATTGTGACAGAAATATTTATTTATAACATATAGGCCTTTCTGAGCTTTGCAAAATAAATTTAATTGGTATTATGAGATGATGTTTATAACCCAATCATAAAATAGTGTGGTACCACTAAGGTTTATATATACCAGGCCAGGTAACTGCTAGGAAAATATATGCAATATAATTTTATATTGATATTGTGTGCTTTACACATTAATATATGTGATGTGAATAATACATATTGATAATATGATGTGTGTATATATATATTAGTCCAGCATATATTGGTCAACACCACCTATTCTGTGGCCACCATCACCAGAGTGCCTGAGTGCTTCCCAAGCATTATAGCAATGACAATCTCTCTTTCATCTCTCCTAGCCTATAAGAGAAATAAGTTGATTAATTATAGAGGGCATGAAAGAGAGGAGGGTGTGTTGTGTGTTTGAGTCTGTGTCTAAGAGATGAGTTTTGTGATTATTTCTGGATATGGTACCTATTAATCACAGGATTATTTTTCCTCTCCTGCCTGTCAAAGAATCCACTCCCCAGATTCTCGAAGCCTTATAGCAGCAAGGAAATTGGATTTCCTTGTGGTTTTCATGAGAAACCTTGAAGGTTGAATGTGAAGAATGGAGCGAATAAGAGGGGCAGTTACCTCTGATGCTGTAATTCTGCTGCCAGACAGGCTGTCCTGCATGGGTAGGGCCCTTCCAAATTTACAGTTGTGAAAAATGTGTCACAGACCGTGAAATCTGGCTATTGTAAGGGAGGGGGCAGGGCTGGTGGTGCCCCACCCGGGGGCTCCTATTGTGCATTGGGCTCCAACTGTTAGTCCTGGCCCAGCTGGGGAGGGACAAAGACTTCCTCTTCCCCTCCAGAGGCCACTCCCAGAGCAGGGTCAGACCCACCTCTGGCAACCTCCTTCCACTGCAGGAAGTTCTGCGGCTGCTGGCTGGGAGCCCAGCTTTAAAGGCAGCCCAGAAGTGAAGGTGGCTGTCAGCCCCCGACCCGGGCAGGAGGCTGCAGCCCCTGCTGTCAGCCCCCGACCCGGGCAGGAGGCTGCGGCCCCTGCTGTCAGCCCCCGACCCGGGCGGGAGGCTGCGGCCCCTGCTGTCAGCCCCCGACCCGGGCGGGAGGCTGCGGCCCCTGCTGTCAGCCCCCGACCCCTGCTGTCAGCCCCCGACCCGGGCGGGAGGCGGCGGCTCCTGCTGTCAGCTCGCAACCCGGGCGGGAGGCGGCGGCCCCAGCTGTCAACCTCCGACGTGGGCGGGAGGCTGTGGTCCCAGCTGTCAGCCCCCGACGTAAATGCAGACGTATGGTAACTCTCCTCACCATACCAAGCAACCCTCACTTCTGCGCTGCTGCTGCTGGTGGTACAGGCTTTAAGCTTGGTGCCCGGCCAGCAACCACTGCTGTCCTACTGCCCAGCTCTGAAGGCAGTGCCCCTGCCAGCGGCAGCGCAGAAGTAAGGGTGGCAATACCACGAGCCCCGTACAATAACCTTGCGGCCCCTTCCCCCCACGTCCTCCTTTGGGTCGGGACCCCCATGATTACAACACCATGAAATTGTGAAATTGACTATTTTACAAATTTTATAACCATGAAATTGACCAAAATGGCCCATGAATTTGGTAGGGCCCTACTCATGGGGCTGCAGCAGGGAGCAGTAAGAAGACCGGAACAAGGGGGGGGTGAGTGGAAGCTATGCTTGATGTCATCCATTTCCTGGTAATGACAGCAGATATTTGATCATAGCTGCTTCACCTGGGCCACACTTGAAGGAGCATGGCTTGCCTCAGAACAGCTTTCCTCATTTTCCCCTTTAAGTGCATAATGGTGCTTGTAAAGAGGAAACTAAAGTCCTCTTCGTGTCCATACAACAGCACAGGAAGTAGTAGTATGGGTTTCCCACGTGTGTCACCAATATTTCTGTCCCTGGGCAATGGTGGGGCGGGGCCTATACGGCCTTTGGGCTTGCTGGCAGTCCCAACACAAGGAGTGCCAATTAATAGTAAATAGGATGCTGCCTTGTGTAATGTGGACTTTTGCTTCTTAGGAAATTAACTAAGGTGATCAGCTCGCTCCAGCCATAAAACATCCATTGGGGGTAACTGCTTTCACTCAGTACCAAGCTGGGGTGGGCGCAAACCAGTGCCCTAGAGGCTAAAATCGCTGTATCTTGTCATCTATCCATGAGACATCAGCCCTACCAGGACTTTTAAAAATCTTAATCCGTCTCTTGATAGAAGTTGCTCATAAGAATTTGGCCCATTAGCATGGTAATACACCTCTACCCCGCTATAATGCGACCCGATATAACACGAATTCGGATATAACACGGTAAAGCAGTGCTCCGGGGTGGCGGGCGGGGGGGGGAGGGAGACTGTGCACTCCGGTGGATCAAAGCAAGTTTGATATAACGCGGTGTCACCTATAAAGCGGTAAGATTTTTTTGGCTCCCGAGGACAGCGTTATATCGAGGTAGAGGTGTAATATCTAAGCTCCCTCTGACATGGATCATCCTGCTTTGTTGTTATTTCTATTTGGTGAGTCTTGCACTTCCAATTAAAATGTTGGGTTTGCTTTTATTTATCAGTACATGAAGTGACTGAAGTGCTGGCCCTATGAAGGGAAGGTAAATTTGTTTCTCTTTGAATTGATGTTTCTCTTACATGCATTAGTAGAAACCCATCAGAGGCAATCCTTTAATCTGTCTTAGCCACATACTTCTATTTTGTTATGTCTACAGTACATGGCTGTTTAATAACCATACGAAGATCAATAAATTAAAATCAGATCTGAATAGGTGGCTTTGAATTCAGAGAATTCAGTTTCTCAGAAGCTTCTTCAGCCTTTGTCAGTTATAGCTTCGTTGCCGATCTTTAATTAATGTAATTTGTAGTTCAAAATTTTCCCGCTTTGGTTTTTAAAATCTTCCATTCGCTCCAGCCTACCTAGCTCACTGACTTCATATCTCTCAGCCTTCCATACCACTTGTCAGCCCTGGCCTCCTTTCTTTACCTTCTCACAACCTGACAGTGTTGATGCAAGAGCCTTCTCCATGTTAACTCCCTCCATTGGTTAGTCTCAGAGAAACTGCCACCCTGGATGAGATCGATGGTCCATCTAAACCAGTACCCTCTCTCCAACTGTGCCCAACACCAGATGCATCAGAGGAGGGTAGCAGGAAATAGGCAGGCTCCCTGTATCATTCTGCATCTCATTTCATATCTCATCAGAAAACAGTTTTCTTTTTGTTGCTCCCTCTGCCTTTGTAGCTCTGTGAAGCAGTTTGGGACATAGTTTGTGTGTAAACCACTGTACAAGTGAAGTTGCATTGTAGTTGAGATTGTAAATTATTTGCGGCAGATTGGATTGCCGGGTTCCTTCTGAATTGATCCTGTTTACCCTCTGCCTGAACACACTCATGTTGTCTAAGCTGATAGCAAGATGATACCTAGGGAGACTTCCCCCCCCCCCCCCCCCAGGAGCTGGGTTACTCCTTCCAGAGCATTTCCAGCTTGCCCTGGGGAGCAGTGGACTATAGAAGCTGTACATTATGGCATCATGACAAAAGAACATAGCAGACTGTCACTTGGACAAATAAATAAAATAAAAGCGGTCACCTTTTGATTCCTATTCCTTAAAATATAGTGTAGTAGAACAATGTCATCAGTCGAAAGAGAATTATGGACTTCCCTCTGAAATATTATCTATAGAATGCTTGCCTCATTTGTTATAGATCAATATTTTCCTACTTGCTAGGAACCATGCAGAAATTAAGCCTTTAATTCTGGAACCTGTTTCTCTTTGAGTTTCTTTAATAAACTCTCGTAATTTATGGACTGTATTTTACATCCTTTTCCCCTTCCTCATATCCCCCAGGGCTAGTACTCGCCAGCTATGAAGAAATGAGATATCGAGTTATTATTATTCTTGATTAAGTCAGTAAAATCCATTTGTCTTGTTAAGCAAGTAGCTCCATTTGGCATGTTGTGCAATCCCAGATTTTACAGTTGAGGGGGGAAATTAATGCCCAAGACAATGATTAATTGTTTGAAAATCAGAATTGACCATCCAGTACTCCAAGTTAGCAACGCTTCCTTGTAGCTGTACAGTACAGTTAGGTCTGAGCAGTGTAACCAAAATGACAGTTTTATGTGTAATTTCAAATTATTAACTGATGATTACTTTGAACATTGAAGAATATTTGTCATTTTTAGATGACAGAAGTCAGTTTTTCCCCCAAATAGTTTCAGTGTGAAAATTAGGCAATGGGAAAAAAAGAAATTTGCTCTGAATCTAGATGATCCATTGGATTAGTACACTAATTAGAGACCCCTCCCAGCTTAGATTCTGATTCTCATTGAGATATGATCCAATTCTCACAAAGCCCCTACACAGGTTGTCATGACTGAAAGTACTGGTCCAGGTGAGACCCTGGGCTGGAAATGATGCAGATGAAAACTGAAGTTCTGCTAACTCACCCTGACAAACAGACTAGGGGGGTCTCTTTAGCTTCAGCTTGGAAATACAGAGTACAGCCACACTGGAAAAAAAAAAAAAAACACCAAAAAAGACCTGTGGCAACGAGTCTCAGAGCCCTGGTCAGCTGCCATGGATGCATGGGCTTGCACACGGGACTAAAAGTAGCGGGATAGACATTCCCACGTGGGCTGCAGTCCGAGCTCTGAAACCCAGTAAGTGGGGAGTGGAGGAGAACAGGATGTATGGCTGGGACCAGGCATATTGTGGAGGAGATATTGTGGAGGAGCTTGGACTAAGCTTTTAGTTTTGTTGGTATACTTTCATAGAATCATAGAATATTAGGGTTGGAAGAGACCTCAGGAGATCATCTAGTCCAATCCTCTGCTCAAAGCAGGACCAATCCCCAACTAAATCATCCCAGCCAGGGCTTTGTCAAGCCAGGCCTGAAAAACCTCTAAGGATGGAGATTCCACCACCTCCCTAGGTAACCCATTCCAGTGCTTCACCACCCTCCTAGTGAAATAATGTTTCCTAATATCCAACCGAGACCTCCCCCACTGCAACTTGAGACCATTGCTCCTTGTTCTGTCATCTGGTACCACTGAGAACAGCCAAGCTCCATCCTCTTTGGAATCCCCCTTCAGGTAGTTGAAGGCTGCTATCAAATTCCCCTTCACTCTTCTCTTCTGCAGACTAAATAAGCCCAGTTCCCTCAGCCTCTCCTCATAAGTCATGTGCTCCAGCCCCCTAATCATTTTTGTTGCCCTTCGCTGGACTCTCTCCAATTTGTCCACATCCCTTCTGTAGTGGGGGGGCCCAAAACTGGACACAGTACTCCAGGTGTGGCCTCACCTGTGCCGAATAGAGGGGAATAATCACTTTCCTCGGTCTGCAGGCAATGCTCCTACTACTTTGTCTCAGGGCTTTGATAGTTCAGTGAAGAATAAAGGCAAAAGCATGACAAGGCTGCTGAGGTTTTGGACCATTTTTTAAATTAAATGGAGATATCCTATCTCCTAGAGCTGGAAGGGACCTTGAAAGGTCATTGAGTCCAGCCCCCTGCCTTCACTAGCAGGACCAAGTACTGATTTTGTCCCAGATCCCTAAGTGGTCCCCTCAAGGATTGAACTCACAACCCTGGGTTTAGCAGGCCAATGCTCAAACCACTGAGCTATCCCTCCCCCCTGGGATGACCATGACCATGACCTAGAGTGTGTATACAAGGGATTGAGAGTCAATGCAGGACTCTGCCCGTATACACACAGTCTCCCCCCCAACATTCCATGTTGTTTGGGTCCATTTTTACTAAATGACAGGAGTCCCCTTGCATTCTGTTAGCACAGGGTGTGTCTACACTGCGGTTAAAAACCCATGGCACCAAGCCTCAGAGCTTGGGTCACTTGACTTGAGCTTGCAGGGCTAAAAATAGCAGTGTAGGCGCTCAGGCTGGAGCCTCCCGCATTGTGGGGTGTCAGAGCCTGAGCGTCTACACTGGGGGATCCACACTGCGATTTTATAGCCCCACGGCCCGAGCCTTGCGAGCCCAAGTCAGTGGACCTGGGCCAGCCATGGCCGTGCCACAGGTCTTTTATTGCAGTGTAGACGTACCCTCAGGCATTCAGAACATGTGCTATAAATGTAGAGAACAGAGATACAAAGGCTATCGTTTTAGAGAAAACTGTAGGAAACTTAAAGCAATCCCTGTTTGAGGACTCCCTGCTGCTCTGCTATCATTATAAGCATCTTACCTGCCTAGCATGCAGAACTTTTTAAACTCTCACAAAAGTCTGTCTAAGGTAATGGTTTCCCGTGAAGCTGGTAATTGAGGACAGAAACACTTAGTGCTGGAATTGAATTCAACAGAGAACAAAATAGAGAACGTCCATTATTTTAAAGGTAAATAACCAGCAAAAGGAGAAACTAGATCAAACCAAGAAATGCCTTCCTGTCCTTTCCTCTTACACTTCTGTGAGTCTGTCCTGGAGGGGGATCCAATTAAAAGGCAAATGGAGGGATGGAAACATGGAACTGATAATGCATTAAGGATATTTTTCCTGTCTCAGTATTAATGGTGTAGCCTTAGGTTTGGATGCAGGCAAGAAACCCACAGCCTGGCTTGCTTTCTGCATGATGATGAAGAGAGGCAGCCTTACTTTGCACATTTATCTGCTGCTCCATCACCTTGCAATTTACAGCGCTCTCTGTGCTCACAGGAGCCTATTATATACAGACAGACTTTACAATATAACCAAGTACGAGGCTTTTTATTTTATTTTTACCCACTGGGATTCTCAAATTGCAGTTTAAAGGGCCGTCATCAAGGATGACCGCTCCAAAATTCAATTTCGGGTTTGTGTTTTTCTCTTAGCTCTGCTTGCGGTCCTGAAAAAGCTATCTGGCTCTCTAAAGAGAGGGATACAATGCTGTTAAAATCCAGCATCTCTAAAGATCCCCAGCACTGCAGATTTCTGCTTCCAGGGTTGGGCATATTTTCAATCAGTGAATCCCAGAGAGTCGTTCAAAGTGCCAGTGTTCCAGCAGCCATCAACAGCCTCTGTGTAATAGCCCCAGCAACAACTCGAGCCTTCAATCTCCTGACCCCGCATTTGGGGAAGAACTCTGTCTCTAGTTATTGCACCTGTTGTCTCAACAGTAGCATGTTATCAATTTATTCCGCTTATCCTACAAGGAATCCTTATCTTCCCAACCCTTGTGTCCTTTCATAATATACCATTCCATTCTGGACCCCTTCCCCTTAATTCATTAATAACATTTGAATGGTTTTGGTCTCTGTGATGCTGGCAGACCAGATGCCAGCTCATGCCAAGGTCCCCAGGTCCCAACTGAACAATGATAAAATACATGGCTGGAAGCAGTCTGGTTCACCTGTATGTTAGTATTGCTAAAACAGCTATTGGGATTATATAAGAATGTATTCAGTGTTTAGACTTTATTGAATGCTTGTGAGTTGCTGCATGCACTTATAACATCTGTATCCCATATAGCAGTGGTCCCCAAACTGTGGGGCATGCCCCGCTAGGATGGCACAGAGGAACGTTCACTGGGCACATGCTGGGGCCTGGGCTAGCCCACATGGGGAGCAGGGAGGGAGTGCCATGGATCCAGACCCACCCCCAGTCCTGCTCCACTTCCAGGCACAGCTCTAGATCTGCACCCAGGCCCACACCACCCCTAATCCCGCTCCGCCCACAGCTCTACCTCCAATTCCCTCTCCACCCCCAGACCAGCTCCTCCCCCATCCTCAATTCCACCCCCAGCTACACCTTCAGCCCAAGCTCCGCTGCTGAGGTAGCCTTGGCTGTGCAATGATGGAGGGGGGCGCGGACAGATTCAGTTAATAGTAATGGGGGGGGGGTGACTGGAAAAGTTTGTGCATCATTGCCATATAGTAAGGTCTTCTCCAGCCACCCACTCCTCTTGCTGCGTGTCCGTAGGTGGGCTGGGGCGGGGTGTGTGCACCCAGCATGCATTCTCCTCCTGACTCCGCATGCACTGAGTGAGTCAGGACAACGAATCAGCAGTGCGAGCGTGAATTTTTTTTTTTTTTTTTTAAGGGAAGTGGAAGAAGTCCCCCCCCCCCCAAACCCGCAACTGTAAAACGTTTAAAGCAACTTTAAAAAACCAATCCCAATCCTAATCCCATATCACATGTGGTAAGGTAATATTTAAGCATTTGTATTGTATGGATCTGTGACTGTGAGACTCACCAGACAGGAGAGAGAGATTAAATAGCATAAAGTGTTGATCTCCAGCAGACGGTGTTACATCCTGGTGGACACCAGATGTACTATTGTGGAACATTAACGAGAACAAAAGACTTGTTCTGCTCTCCCACCCTACCCCTGATGAAGAGGAGTCATGCAAGTGAATTTCTCCCATCGGCTGAGTTTGCAGCTCAGAGCACATGGGGGTTGGGAGGAAGGGAATAAAAATCCTTGACGAAGGAACTGGATCTCTATGCTGCTTGGACTCTGCGGGACAAGGTTTCCTTAACACAAGCAAGAGATCCCCAGCTTCTTAGCCTGGGTTAGCCCTAAAGGACACACAGAGCTTGCTTATCATAGAACTAGTGTATATATATTTACCTGCTTTAACCTCGTAAATAACTCATTTCTTTTTCCTAGTAATACATCTTTAGATAGTTTATTGTAGGACTGGCTACAAGCATTGTCTCTGGTGTGAGATCTAAGGTGTAATTGACCTGGGGTAGGTGACTGGTCCTTTGAGACAGGGAGTAACCTAAATATTGCTGTGACTCTTGGTCTAAGGGACCATCTGTTATCTGGGTGGCAAGACAGATACCCAAGGCGACTCCATGTTAAGGCTGTTACAGTGCCTGAACGGTTTGCACTTGATACTTGGTTGGTGAATCTAAGTATTGAACTCACAGGCAGTTTGGAGTTTGTGCCCAGTCTTTTAACAGTCTGCCCTGAGGTTGGTACTCATGCTCTTGAGACACTGCACGACAGCTTGTCACTCTCCTCCTATGAGGCCAGGGCTTCTCAGCTCCCTGCTCCATTGCTGTTTTTGCTTTTTTAGGCTGTCGTGGAATGGCGAGGCAATGTAGCAGCTGCAAGGAGTCAAGATATGGCCTATTGCGGTTATATAACCTATTTCTCTCACTAGCATTAAGGACTAGTTTTGAGATATCTCCCTATTTGGGAGAATTTATTATCCCTATTTAGAACAAACAAACCAAACTTATTGTTTAGGTATCATCTCCCACCCGCCAGAATTAAAACATGTTTGTGTTGCTATTGCACAAGGCATTTTCACCTGGTGTCTCATTTCCCACTCCGGCCTGGTGTGCATCAGCTGAGGATCTGGTCCAGTGGCTTTAATGAACCTATGTTGATTTACACCACCTGGGGTTCTGGCCCAAATCTATCACAACAGATCATTACTGCCGACTCACTTGCCTTCCTGCCTGCAGAATTGAGCATACGATTAAAATGGCTTTTAATATTCCATAATTTTGCCTTTCCATAGAAAGGTTGTAACCAAAAGTCTCCATGGCTGTACTGTAAGGGAAGTACCATTCATTCAGACATAGTTGAGCAGAGGAGGAAATTGAGGGAGCAGAGGAATTCTTGCCCTTTGGACTGTAGCACTAGATTCTCTGTTTCAGTGAGGCACAAAGTTTGTGTTTTTAAGGGAATGATTTCCTGACTTGTCTAAATGGTCTTTATCAGTTCAGTGCATCTTCCTATGCGCGCAGCCTAAAGCATCATGAGATTGCTGCCGGTATAGCCAAGGCTATTCTGGCTGTTGATTCATTGTAAAGTCTGGTGCAAGAACAGTAAGTGGGGCCGTCCGCCACAACCATGATTTGAATATTAATAAAGAACACTGCACCTAGCAGAATTTGACAAGAAGAGTCACTGCTGCTTCAAAACCAAATGGGTTTCTAGACAAATCCCCAGGGATTTCACTTCACTTTGTCTCTTCTACTGCCTTACAACGGTACCCAGATCGCATCTGGATTAGATTCTGTTCAGGAGACAGCTTAAGTGACTTCGCTTTGCATCCTTTGACACCAAAGTATATTTCCAGTAGCTCCTTTACGGAACAGTACAACCCAGGAGTTGATCTGAATCTCTGGAAAAACAAGTATCCTCTAATGAATCAACTTCACATTGGCACGACTTGCCCTTGAGAATCATGGTGCCAGGTGTGTGCACTGTATCCTGCAGCCTTCTGAAGGACACATTCGAGACATCTAGAGACCCAGCCATTTTTCTTCAATTGAAACAGCATTTCTGAAACTCAAACGAAAATCATTAAACAGTGAAAATCTATTTGCCGTACAAGAGTGGATTTCACATGAATTCGCAGTGTTCTTAGATTCATGCTGTTATACAGAATCTCTGCTGTCGTATTTATTGTCCAATCACAGTGGTATTTAGGGCCTTTACCCAGTGCCAGTTGGCACGGAAACACCTGCTAATTGGAGATCGTTTAAACCCTTTTCTCATTACAGGGAACCATGGAAGCTAGAGGTGGAAAAAGGCCTATTAGAGCATCTCTCTGCTAGTGCAGGATTGTTCTTATTTGTTATATGTATTATGGTAATACGCAGAGGTCTCCACCACCACTGAGGCCCCGCTGTTTGCTAGGCACTGTGCATATACATAGTAAGAGAAAGTCCTGCCCCCAAGAGCTTATAGTCTGACTAGGCAAGAAGGACAAGGGGTGGAAGAAAGACAGTAGTATTATCTCCATTTCACAGATTGGGAACTAATGCAGAGAGAGAGAGAAAGGGATTGATCCTGTACGGTGCTAAGCACTCTGGCCCTGCTGCAGCAAACTGCTTCCACATCTGTTCAGCTTTAATCATGGGATTTAGGATTGAACTCAGGAACTGAACCCAGATCTCCTGAGTCCCAGTTCTGTGCCTTAACTAGAAGCTCATCCTTTGCTCTCAGTGAATTGTTTCCTACCTTATATTTCTTTAATGTTTGTCCAGCCTAGTTTTATGTCAGGAACCAGCAATTGAATGTATTCAGAAAAAAGATGCTTATTTTAAAAGGGAATTGCAGTATTGTTAAGCCATGATTTAGGTAATTAAGTGTTCCTATCACCAGCCAGCCTTTTGATAGGGCTTGCAAATGTTGCCTTTATTGATAATAAAACTGCTGCAGTAAACAGAGATAACTGTTGGACCATTTAACACAACATTGTGGGGCTTTAGAGGTCAAGGGAAAAAGGGGAAAAAAATCCATGAGCTATCAACATTTTACCAAGTGTGTTGTTTAAAAATCAATGTAGAATTTTGCCACCAATCACAATGTAAAATAGCACATAATATCACTGCTCCAAATTGCCCCAAATCGTTGCATTTTAAACCAAGCCAGCTTTGTTTAAGTAATGGCTCCACCACATAAACTCTGTTTCCTTGATTGGGTTATTACTATGTGAGTGTCTTAGCAAGAAAAATGAATTTTGTGTCAGTCTGAGTTGCAGCTTTACATATATTATTTAAGAGCACTCTTAACCTCTCCCTAGGTCAATGATCATCTACTTGCAGATTGCTTTTATTCTTATTCCTTAGAGCATATGATTCCTTTCTTTATGAGTATTATTTATAAGCCAAATGTTACTTTAGCATTTACATTAATGCTAATGAATTATTAAGATGTTTAGGAATTCATGTGTTACCAGTTTACCGTATGAAAGCTGTTGAACCCTCATTAAGAGATTTATTGCAAGTTGAAGGCAGCATACTTTGGTGACCTATGTGGAAGGAGTTGTTGCTTCTCATTCCATTCTCTAACAGATGGATATTTGCATCTCAAAAATTGTCACTATCCTTGTGTCTCATCTTCCCCCTTGTTGGCAATCTCAGCAGAGGAGCCAAGGACAGAATGGACCACAGGAATCACATTGCCTAGGAAAGGCCTTTCTGGATCAGAGTTGAGACCTAATCCCAGAGGGTGGTCAGTAGCTGGTAGGAGTGCTGTACCTAGCCTGTGAGTAATCCGAGGTCTTTAATTTCCGGGGCTGTCAGTGTGGAGCCGTGCACTTGGCCCTGTTTTTTTCATTTTTTGTCCCCTGTGATTTGTTGATTTCTGGGTTTTGTGGCTCCTGAGCTGGCAAACCTTTCATTGCTTTGATGGGCTTTGGCCACCAATCCCAGCTATTGATCAGGCTGACACCTTTCCCCAGCATTAAATTCACCCAGTGGTTCAGTTTTTAAGGCAGCAGCCCAAATGCCACTGCTGTGACTGCACTGATAGTATATTGCTCCCCTCCAAATTGATATAAATGGGAGTAGAAGAGCAGTATTTTTTTCAATTTCTTGCCAGTTGTGAGTCTGATCATGTGAGGTGCTAGGTAATGGGAGTATTAAAGAGCAGAACACTTCTCATGAGATACTCGGCACCTCACAGAATCTGCAGAAGTGCATCATTGTCCTGTTGGATAGATGCAACCATTAGGCGTTGGTGGAGGGACAGGTTTGACTTAACGCAGTGACTTCTTTCTATTTTTGATTTCTGTTCCGTGTGGATAAAACACGGTGTGGATGGAATGCCTTGCATTGTACTGCCATCCTGTCGCAGAATGACACATGTACAACTGGAGCTAACAGCAAACTTGTGCACAACTGCAAATAAAGGCTGTGCCATCCTTGCCCCCTTCCCATTTTACACTGTGCATTAAGATTCTGTGCACTGTGCATTTAGTGTCTCTCCTTTCAGTGTTTTTTGAGATTGAGTCTAGCTCCACCGTATCCCATTCTGAATCTCCTCTGAAGTGCTACTTTTCTTCTTGATCAACAGAGCAGCACAGAGTGAGAAGGAGCCAGAGCTAAAGTCAATACTTATAACTTTTTCATTAGGCCTTAAAACGTTACATTAAAAATTTATTGCTGCACAGTTGGTGTGGGAGAATGTAGGGAAGGGGAGGTTCCGTACATCTTTGGTTAATAACTTCCTGATCTTTCTGCAGGTACAAGTGATACTTCCACCAAAGCAGTAACTTTTCTGAGGTTTGTGTGTAGAAGGTGTGTGTGTGTGAGAGAGAGAGTAACATGCAGGACCTTGGTAATGAATTCATTACTTAGATCATGAGTAAAATGCATTAAGCAAGGTTGGTGGGTAACATTTTCAAAAGCACATAAGTGGCATAGGCTCTAAAGTGACTTAATCCCTTTTGAAAATGGGACTTAGGTTCCTTAAGCATTTGTAAAAATATATTCAGTCTCTGTGACAATTGAAAGGTTGTAGGGTGCAAAGGAGTGGAAAAGTCCCGGGGAACTGTAGATCACACTTCGTGGATTTAATTCCAGATATTCCTGAGATTCTGCTGTTTAAGTAATTTACAGAGAGTTGTTGAATTCAGTATTTTAAATAAGATTGGAAAGAATAGTATATGATGAAGAAAAAAGGCTATAATATTCACCAGGGTTGATGTTCTCTCCTACACTGGTGTATTCTTCAGCTAGCTGGTATATTCTCCTACACTACTAAGTTCATCTGGAAAGGAATTTGGGACTACCCTAATGTAAACAGGAAAGAAGTGCCTCCCTCACTGTAAATGTCTTCATTTTGGAAAGTTACTAAAAATATTTTTGAAAGTTTTCTCAACAGGTGCACCTGGGGTAGGCCTATGCCCTTTTAGTTCTTACTGCGTGATTTCCATTAGGTGGATGGGTATAAGCCACATAGTTTATTGAATGTTCAGTATTTAATAGACACTTCTATTCCAGATGAGTTCTAAGCACAACAAATCCAATAAAGGGCAAAATGTATTGTGTATTCTCTGACTATTGGAACCTCATCCCTGGGGAAATACTGACCCCAGCTTTTAATTGAGCCCCTGTTTTTGTCCCCATAATAATTGCAGGTTAGTACATTTAGGCACCTCCATACCTAATTGCACTAGCAAAACAGGTTCATAGCTACATAAGCGGCCTAAATTGTACTCCCTGATAGCTACAAGGATAAAATTGGAGGCCTGTGTTTGAAAATCTGGAGCTGAAAGTCTGGTGGTCAGCTGGTCTGGTGAGATTGCTGCCTATCATGCCAACCGATATAGTATAATTGATTCCTTGTGCTCCCCTGCCTGTCTGCATCCACTTGTTCTGTCTCGTTCTGTATTTAGGCTGTAAGTTCTTTGGGGTAGAGGGGACAGTCCTTTTGTTCTGTGTTTGTACAGCGCCTAGCCATGGGATCCTGGTCCCTAAGTGGGGCTCCTCGGCAGTACCACAAGGCTAATAATATTAAAAGTTCCCAAACCACCCCAAAGATCTTGTGCATCACACACTGGCCACAGCCACTGAAAATCGATGCACTCCCTAGAGGGTACAAGTAGAATTCATGCTCTGAATTTTCTAACCGTTGCTGGTTATCCTGACCCCAACGTTATTTTTAAAGTATTTGTGTGTGTATTTATTTCCAGTGCTAGTTTTCAAAAAGACAAAGACAGTCTCTTTTTTGAAGGTTTATGGAAATTGATGTGACAGACTGACAGCTGCTTTGGTGACAGCTTCTTGAGTGAAAACAGTCTTGGACCATTTTTGAAACGGATTGAGTTTGTGTGAGAGACAGTAATTGATCTGATGTGTCCTGCAGTTGTTAATATGTTGCTGTTTATGACTTTGACGCTAATCATTTCCTAGGTTTTGCTGAAGGTTATTATGCAAATCTGAATCTAACCTCCAGCCCCCTTTTTATAAGCAAATGTTTGGCCTGATAGACCTAGTTGTGTAAACACCCATTTTCCTAGGGTAGACATACTGCTTAGAGGCACAGAAAATATGACATGACAACACAAGTTACTTATCATGTTTTCTCAGGGTTTTTATACAGTTGCAATCAACTCTTGACAAATCATCTAGTAGGTCACTAGCCAGCAGACTGATGCAGCTGCTACTTGTTAAATGCACAGAAGGTTTGGGGTGAACAAGGAATGACAAAACCTAGCCACTATAGTAGAAGGTAAAATTCAGGCCTTGTCCTTAATTGTCCTTGGTCAGTTTTCGCCGGTTTCAAACTGGGGTAAGATGTGCTGGGTTCAAATCACGATACAATAACGTAAATTGTATCTGTGCTGGTGGTTTGCATTAGTGGCTAAGAAACAAGTGAAGATATGGCCTGCTGAAGAGATGGCGAGGATGATAGAGTTACACCCCAGCGAGATGAATGGAGACAGTTCAGAATTCTCTGTTGTTTCAGGCACTCTCTTTGCAGCGTCAGGAACACAGCACTGTGTGAGTTCACATTTGGTTTCCTTTTCACCCAGAAGAGCCAGAATTTAGTTATTACTCAATATTTTTGTTTATCAGTTCTTCACCACTGACTGAGGGCAGCTTGTCAAGCCAAGTTGCCAGTATTTCTAGTGAAATACTGTGATTTAATGCAGCTATTTCAAACTGTGCCAATGTATCTGCACAATCATATGCACTCTCCAGACGCTATACATAATTTTCAGAACAATCTGGGTTTAAACAAATAAAAATTCTGAAGACTTTAAACATTCATCATTGAGAATTTTTCTTTCTTTAAGACTGTTATTAAAAAGCCAAGCAAACCCCTGATATACTTGAGTACAAAATTTTACATTCAAGAAACATTAAAGTTCTGAAACACACTAGCAAAATCAAAGGAAGTCACAGTCAAAGCAACGATTATCCTGAAGTTACTCATATGTAATCGTTGTCTCTAGGTGAAGAAGTCTTAGATCAGTATGTGATGTTTCTTGTCTCTTGACCATGACATAGCTTGGATCTCAGATATTAACCCACTTCAAAGTTGCCATCATCTAGGGCCTGATTCAGGAGAATGCCTGACCGCATGTTTAACTTTAAGTGGACTTAAGTGCTGTGCTGAATAGGGATGCTTTGCTGAATTCTTGCCCTTAGTGAGGAAGGTTCTCAAGTTAAAATATCACTGAAAAGAAAAATAAATTGCCACTGAACTTAGTCACTCTTCACATAGGACCTACCAAAATAATATTTTTTGGGGATTTGTGTTTTCTGTGGACCATCTGCATCAACTAAGTTTGAACTCTAACTTACGAAAACACAATTCCCAGATCTTTAACTTCATCAGGGATACAGTTGCACAAAACCAGAGGTGAACACAAAGATCCATGTTAAATTTGAGCTCCATTTAAAAGAAAACAAAAACAAAAGACAGCAGGAACAAGTCAGTATTTTGGAAAAGGAAAAATCAGCAAGGGAAGGGATTTTTCCAGCTTCACCAAGGGGGGTTATAGCATGGAACCGTGCTGGCTGAATCTACATACAATTAAAAGTTAGTTATAACTCTTTGTTGTCTTCCTTTTAATTATCTGTGAATATTGTTGGATAGTCCATTGCATCTGTTAATTTACCCCTACATAAACTACTGGAATATCTCATTATACCTACTAATTACCCCTGAAAAAGCTACTGGAAAAGTTTTAATATTAAAAACCTCTTAATATTCATTTGCCTATGTTTTATTAGCATTTGTTCAGAGGGAATACAAAAATGGTTTGTTCAGCCTGTAATATATACCCAATCACACCGCCCCCACACCCTGACATTCGTGACCCAGAAGTAGTGGAGACAAGGTTAATTTAATCTGCTACTGGTTTTCTTAAATAACTCCACGGTAACCCTGTTGGAATGTTGATGCTCCATAGTAACTTGATGTTATCACTTAAGCTTTGAATGAGAGCATTAACTACTGTATAAATGCTAATTATAAATGAGGAGATGAGCCTCATTAGTAGGCACTCATTTGATGGTGATGCTGCTCGGTGGTATAAATGCTTAAGCAGACCTAGGCCTGGTCTACACTGGGTGTGTGTGTGGAGGGGTTCGATGTAAGATCCGCAACTTCAGCTACGGGAATAGCATAGCTGAAGTCGACGTAACTTATTTCGACTTACCTCCCATCCTCACGGCGTGGGATTGACGGCCACGGCTCCCCCGTCGACTCCGCTACCGCCTCTCACCCTGGTGGAGTTCTGGAGTCGACAGGAGCACGTTCAGGGATCGATATATCGCGTCTAGATGAGACGTGATATATCGATCCCTGATAGATTGATCGCTACCCGCCGATCCGGCGGGTAGTCTGGACATACCCCTAGAAACTGGGCTTCATGGCCTTGTCTGATCGGGTATAGCAATTCCCAGGCCCTGGTCTACACTACAGAATTACTTTGATATAACTACGTTGCTCAGGTGTGTGAATAATCCACACCCTGGAGCGATGTGGTTATACTGACCTAAGCGCCAGTGCAGACAGCGCTATGTCGGTGGGAGGGCTTCTCCCACCTATACAGCTACCGCCTCTCTCGGAGGTGGATTAACAACGCTGATGGGAGAGTGCTACATTAAAGCACTATAGCGGTGCAGTGTTTTAAGTGTAGATCTGCCGTATGTATCTGTGACCAGACTGAATGAGTGGGCCTTTTGGTGAGTGGGAGTGTTAATCCTCACTCCGCTCCTGTAAAGTAAGTCAAGAAGCATCAACCCTGCTTTACAGAAAGGCCCTTAACCAGGCCAGTGAGTGGAACTCATAGATAGAGCTGTGCAAGAAACAGTGTTCTGGTCCTGTGAAGTTTTTTTTTTTTTTTTTTTTTTTAGAGATTTCAGATTTTTCCCCCCCATTGGGTTGCAATGAGAGAGAGAGAGAGAGAGAGACCCACCCACCCACCTCTGCGTAGCCCAGCGATTAGGGAATTCACCTAGGATGTGTGAGACCCAGGTTCAAGCCTCTACACTGAATTGGGCAGAGCAAGTACTTGAGCCTGGGTCTCCACATGCTAGGTGACTGCTGTAACCCTGGGCTATTGGCTATTCTGAGGTGGGTAAAGTGGTGGATCTCTCCCTTTTTGACCAGAGATGTTTCGATGAGAAACCAGTTCATTGAAAAATTCCTGTTCAGCTCTACTGAGGAGTTATTAACTTCCATTCTTATGCCCAGACTGTTCTCCACTCTTTAGTGTTCTGTTTGGCAAGTCCCGTTGCTTGAATTAAATAGCATCAAGTGAAACCATCCACATTAGCCATTATAAAAATATTTTCCTCCAGCAATATAACAGTGGTGTTTTCCCCCCCACAGGGATAAGGAGGAATTGCAAGATATATCTATCTGAAAGACATAAATGTAGCATGAAAGGGCTGTATATTCTCGCCTACTTTGATAAGGGTGGTTACACTGCACGTGTATGCATGCATGCTACATTAGAACCAGTGATATTATGTTTGAGGTCCTGATTATCATTTTAAAGTGGAACAAAATAAATTTGACCCCCAAATAATACACCATCTTACTGTATTGAGCACCTGCGAGGTTGACTGCAGAAGCATAAAGGAATTCCCCCCCACCCCCCAACTCTTCTACCAAGGTGTTTTTGTGCTTGTTCACTAAGTGTGGCCCTGAGACAGTAGTGGAATGAGATATTGAAATCCAGTTTCATCTGATCTTAGAAATTGCCATAGTTAACAACTTTCAAAAATAAAAATATGAAAGGGCTATTTTGCAAACCCTGTGACTGACGTTCTGTCAGAGCTCAGACTTTATTTCATTTCTGCTGAATTCAATATATAGATTTTTATCCAAACCATTTACCAAGCACTCATGACTAGCACCTTTGGCAGATAGAATCTCAGCACGTGAGGATTTTTAGTTTTATTTATTTACTTTTACCCCAAAAGAGAACTTGTGACACCAGTCAGATGCTTATGGGGCACTTCAAATCCTCACTCCCACCCACAACCCCACCGCCCAGTCACTTATGAGCTTCCAAAGGAAGAAAAGACTGAAATAACTTTTCTTCTGGTGTGGTCATTAGCACATTAAATGAGATGGGGGTGGTTTATAGATTGGTTCTCCTCAGAGTAATTGTGCACATATATACATTCCACTACAGGTGTATGTGCCCAATGCACTTGAATCTGAGACTTTTGCAAGCAGTACCACTAGATGGTGTATGCACCCCAATCTCTTAGTGCGTTGAGACAAGGTCCTAAAAGGGATGTCTGTCATCTTCCTCGACGTTCTTTCTCACCGCCTGTGGCGACAGTCGTCGTTCCCCACAGCTGTCTGCTTCAGTTAGCCAGTTTTCTAAAAAGCTTTATATATATAGTTATAGTTTAGATAGATTTTACAGTTTTAGTTAGTTGTAGTGTTTAGTGTAGAGAGATTGGAGGATTTTTTATGAAAAAATCTCCAGCTTTCAAGCAATGTGCTGTGTGCAGGGCCATTATCCCTGTCACAGATAGGCACAAAAGCTACTTAGGGGAGACCTGTGAGGGACAAATGTCCAACTTGTACTTCCTTCCCCATCAGAACAAAAAAGCAGAGGGACTTCGGTATAAAAGTTCACCTGTTGAAGGGGACAATGTGTCCTGCACCAGAACTGGACCCTGATCATGAGGTGACAGATTCCAAGTGCACAAGGAATGCCCCTTCAGCTGCCCGCGACTTGAAGAGCAAGTCAGGAGAAAAGCAGTGCTTTTCCTCCTCACCATCAGCCTCTTCAAAGCTCCCTAAGCATTCCAGTGTTAAACGCTCAAAATCTCAGGCGTCACTGAGCGGATTTTCCACTAAATCCTCTGGTGCCAGTTCGAGGCACCGTAAACATCAGCATTCATTGGTTCTGTCAGAAGTGGCACTGTTGACTCCAGCTCCTCTGAGGCCATCAAGTCTTGCTCCTTTATCTTTATCTGGCTCTTCTTCGTCTGTACAGCTGACCCAGACCATCTCGGCACTGCCAGCTTCCCCAGTGCTGCAAGAACTGAAAATAGAGCATTTATCTGTCTCAGTGCCTTCCGCTCCTCAAGCCTTCCTATCTGAAAGGAATCTTGTATGTCTCCCTTTACCCGACTCTCTATTACCTCTACAGGCAGTTCCACTATTGGCGTTGCTGGCCTCATCAATATAGTTGATGCACCCAGTGCTGTTGATGCAGACGCTTCCGGCACAGGTGACACCTGTCAGTATTTTCAACATATCTCTGGCACCGCCAGTGAGATCAGCTCATCCAGGACAATCAGCACCATCGGAGCCCTCAACATTATCAGTGCATTTGGCTTCAATGCTGCCAGCACCAACAGCATTGACACTCTGCATTCAGAGCTCCTCAATCCATACTATATACAGACCCCTCAACAAACCACAACAGAAATGGCCCCTCTGCTTCCTGAGGAATCCTACATTTCCTTTTCAGACTCTAAACCTGAGGGGTATGTGTCACCACCCCAGTCTTTCAGATCACTTTATAGATGTTGTGACAGGAACACGAATTTGAAGGACTATGAATGGTCTTTCTACAATGAAGCCCCAAGATGGTGCCCTCGACTGTGGGAGCTCAAACTGTGGAGTATCCTCCTTGGCTATATTGGTTGTGGCCCATTCCAAGGATACGGAGATCTCCATCGGAATATCAGACCAGAAGGAAGTCCCATTCTCTAGTCCAAGAAGCCTTTCTCCAGGCTCCCCCAACTGTTCTTCCTCCCATGGATTGGGACCCTGTTGAGGAGGGTGGGATATTGGAGGAACCCCTGGATGTCCCTCTGCAATTTTTTCCTCATCTCCAGATGAGGCTGTTACCCTGAGTCCCCCTTTCCACCTCCACTTTAAGGTCTTCCAGGGCCTACTGAGAAGAGTGACCACATCTTTAAGAGTACTGGCAGAGCTGGTTTGAGAAAATCCACAGTTTCTTCGATATTTACAAACTCCCGCTCCGAGAAGAGTTGCCTTTCCCATTAACAAAGCCCTGCTGGAGTTGGTGAAAACCCTCTGACAGATCCAGCGTCTATACCATGTACAGCCAAGAAACTGGACAGATGCTGCTAAGCCCCTCAAAAAGACTTGAATTATTTTTTCACACATCTGGTCCCCAACTCATTGGTGGTCCCGGCTGCCAATGAGTACTCCTGCCAGTCTCATCCCCAAACCATTCCTAAAGACAAGGATCTCAAAAGACTGGATATATATGTCAGGAAAGCCTACTGCACCACTACTCTGCAAATGAGGGTGGCTAGCTCTCCTGTCCAAAAGTAATTTTACTAATTTTATAGCATTAGCCAAGTTTGCAGACAAACTATTGGAGGATTACAGGGAACAGTTTATGGCTCTAGTCTCTGAAGGGCACCTCCTGGCAAAAAAACATCCCTCCAGGCAGCTATTGACGCAGCTGTTACAGCTTCATGATCCAGGGCCACTGCTATTGCCATGAGATAGTCTTCTTGGCTTCAGGTGTCTAGAATTACAAAATGAGCTGCAAAATACAATCAAGGCCTTGCCGTGGGGTGGGGTGGGAGGGGTCTAGCTTGTTCCCTCAGAAAACTGATGACGCCATGCAGGTGACTTTGACATCTCTGGGGGTTTACACCCCAAGCTCAAAGAGGAAACAGTTTAGACCTCAGCCCTACTATAGATCACATGTCCAGCAGAGATCCCAGGACTCTGCTAAGAGACGATTTAGGCCTTTTCAACATTGCCAGATGGCTTCGTCTCAATTAGTTCCTTCTCACCAGACGTTGACATCCTGTAAGCAATCATTTTGACTGCCTCTTCAAGGTCAGCATTCCAAGCTTTTGGAAGATGCCTATTGTTGTTTTACAGCACTTAGTCAGGGATCTCCTATCTCAGAACCACGGCAGGTCTCTGCATTCCATCCTCCAATCTCTCCATCTCAACTCCACTTCACAAGTTAAATGCTTGCAAAAAAAAACGTGCTCCAGAGACATCCAAGGTATCTTAGTGAGCAGCAGGAAGGATTCCACTAGAGCCACATACGTAGCAAAGCGGAAGAGATTTTCCATGCAGACACGATCTCAGCCTTCATCACCCCATCAGTCAGATATTAGCCATATACTGGATTACTTACTGCATTTGAAGTCATTCTGGCCTTTCAGTTAGCTCTGCGAGAGTTCCCCTGGCTTCCAGATCTACAGTTCATCCACCAATAGAGGGGTTTTGTGTTTTCTTTCATTCTCTGGTATCTAGATTGCCGAAAGGTCTAGTCAATGTCTATCCACCGGTATCTGACCCAGTGCTGTCACAGGGCCCTAACCTATATTTCAAGGTTCATGACCCCTCCCGCCTTTTGAACCTCTAGCAACAACGTCACTCTGTGAAAGCTGTGTTTCTTATGGCAATTACTTCTGCAAGAAGAATTTCGGGGCTACAACTACTACGACTCTACTAACTGACCATCCTTGCCTTTCGGCAATCTACGCAGCTTCAGGGGCTTTTTCTGAAACCTCATTCTTCCAAAACTGAAGAAAGACTTGACACCGTGGATGTCCACAGAACTTTGGTGTTCTACCTTGACTGAACTAAGTCGTTCAGAGCCTCTCTGAGGCTCCTTGTAGCCCATGCTGAGAGACTCAATGACCAACCAGGGACAGTCAAACGTATTTCATGCTGGATTTCTGACTGTATCAAAGTTAGTTACAATCTTTTGAAAATCTGTCCTCTGCTGAAAATAATGGCTCACTCCACTAGGTCTCAGTCCATTTCCTCAGCGTTTTTGAGCAATGTTCCCATAACAGATAGCTGCAAAGCAGCAACATGGTCACCTGTACATATCTTTTCCAGACATTATGCCATCACTGAGGCCTCTCGGGGCAATGCCAACTTTGGCAAGTCAATATTACCATCTCTGTTCAGATAATCTGAAGTCCCTCCACCTGTAAGGGAACCGCTGCAGAGTCGTCTGCTTTGGAATGTATAGATGCACAATCGCTCAAAGGAGAAATATACTCACTTATCGTGCTGGTTGTTCTTCGAGATGTGTTGTGCATGTATACCTTCCACAACCCTCCCACATTCCCTGCTATTTTGGACAATAATCTCACAAGCAGTGAGAAGAAATGGAGAGGGGGATGATGGACACACCCCTTTCATGGCTTCGGTTCAACGCATGAGGAGGGCAGGGGTGCAAGTGCTACCTAGTGGCTGGCAAAAGTCTCCAAATCATGCACGTTGGGTGTAGGCACACCTGCAATGGAATGCATATGTGCACAACACATCACAAAGACCAACCGTTACTGTAGGTAAGTAAGCATTTTTTCTCTCCATTATATTTAAACAAGTACTGGTAGAATTTAAGTCTACGTGTGAAATTGAAACATTGAAGCTCTTCACACGCAGCTATGGGATTAACCTTTGGCATGGGCCCCACGGTACAGAAATTTGTCTTAGGGCTGGTCCACACTGGGGCGGGGGATCGATCTAGGAAACGCAACTTCAGCTACGAGAATAGCGTAGCTGAAGTCGACGTTTCCTAGATCGAACTAAGTTTACTTACTGCGGGTCCACGCGGCGCAGGCAAGCTCCCCCGTCGACAGCGCTTCCTCCTCTCGGCGAGCAGGAGTTCCGCAGTCGACGGGGGAGCACTTCTGGGATCGATTTATCGCGTCCAGATGAGACGCGATAAATCGATCCCAGAAGATCGATCTCTACCCGCCGAATCGGGCGGGTAGTGTGGACCTAGCCTTAGTCTTGGTTTGACTGCAGGGCATGGTGCGGTTGAAGAGGGTCTTTCAGTCCCTGTCCAAACACTGAGGTATGATCTTATTTTCTTCATGCCCCAGCCCTGAATAATGACATTTCACTCACTTCCTTCTGGCCCGGGGTGACAGGATAGAAGTCTTCTTTGAAGCCCATCCACTCTCTCTGATGGAATCCTTACCTATCACTTACTAATTGAGCTTCACCAGCACCTATCCTTTGGCCTGCATCTGCCTTTATCTTAGTCCTTTTTGGGTTCATCAGCCAACTGAGTAGTGAGTGCAAAGTATAGATCCCATGCTCTGGAAATAGGATTGCTGACTCTTCAATGTCCCTGGACTTCCTCTGAGCTGGAGTACGTTGCCTGGTTCCCTCTCCATTTCTTAAGTCACTGAGAACAAGCTGTGCCTAGACTGCCAAGAAAGAAATGAAATTTCACAGTACCAGCAAATAGGAAATCAATATGTTTGGAGATGTTAATGGCTCATTTTTAATGCAAGTGTACATGAACACAGGAAAAATTAAATGTAGAGGATCATTACTTCTGTTGTTAGGACTTTAAGATTGGCAGTACATTGCTTTGTGCAACACTTCACAACCTAGAATTCTTTTTGCGGCATTAGTTTAATACTTGAGGATTTTTTTAATACATTAACAACAATTTGATTTTTTCTCTGGCTTTCTGTCACAGTGATCTTTAAGTGATTACCAGTCAAAGTCCATATGGGTCCAGACGCATGCTAGCCATGTTGTTACTGATGATTTTTCTTTGCCTGGAAACCATATTTACTTCTAAATTATAAGAATACATGTTTTTAAAAAGAATATTTAAATGTTTTAAACTAATTACCAGCTCTTTGTTGAAGGGCAGTTATGGTGAAAGGAGTTGATTGTGCATTGATGCTTTTTAACTCAATAAATCTGCTTCTTATATCCCTATAGGTCTTCAAATCATATCTTTTGACTTCCCTGACAAAAGCAAGGGTCTGATCCTGCAAACGTTACTCATGCAAATAGTCCTTACCCATGTGAGTCTAACTGAAATCAGGGTGACTATTTGCTTGCATATGGGCTACAAGATCAGGACCCAAGTTCTTTAAAAAAGGGAAGAAGGAGAATCTGGGGAACTACAGACCAGTCAGTCTTACCTCAGTCCCTGGAAACATCATGGAGCAGGTCCTCAAGAAATCCATTTTTGAAGGACTTGGAGGAGAGGAAGGTGATCAGGAACAGTCAACATGGATTCACCAAGGGCAAGTCATGCCTGACCAACCTGATTGCCTTCTATGATGACATAACTGGCTCTGTGGATATGGGGAAAGCAGTGGACGTGATATACCTTGACTTTAGCAAAGCTTTTCATACGGTCTCCTAGAGTATTCTTGCCAGCAAGTTAAAGAAGTATGAACTGGATGAATGGACTGTAAGGTGGATAGAAAGCTGGCTAGATCGTCGGGCTCAACGGGTAGTGATCAATGGCTCCATGTCTAGTTGGCAGCCGGTATCAAGCGGAGTGCCCCAAGGGTCGGTCCTGGGGCCGGTTTTGTTCAACATCTTCGTTAATGATCTGGATGATGGGATGGATTGCATCCTCAGCAAGTTCACGGGTGACATGAAGCTGCGGGGAGAGGTAGATATGCTGGAAGGTAGGGATAGGGTCCAGAGTGACCTAGACAAATTGGAGGATTGGTCCAAAAGAAATCTGATAAGGTTCAACAAGGACAAGTGCAGAGTCCTGCACTTAGGACGGAAGAATCCCATGCACTGCTATAGGCTGGAGACTGACTGGCTAAGCGGCAGTTCTGCAGAAAAGGACCTGGGGATTACAGTGGACGAGAAGTGGATATGAGTCAACAGTGTGCCCTTGTTGCCAAGAAGGCTAATGGCATATTGGGCTGCATTAGTAGGAACATTGCCAGAAGATGGAGGGAAGTGATTATTCCCCTGCATTTGGCACTGGTGAGGCCACATCTGGAGTATTGCATCCAGTTTTGGGGCCCCCACTACAGAAAGGATGTGGACAAATTGGAGAGAGTCCAGCAGAGGGCAATGCAAATGATTAGGGGGCTGGGGCACATGACTTATGAGGAGAGGCTGAGGGAACTGGGCTTATTCAGTCTGCAGAAGAGAAGAATGAGGGGGGATTTGATAGCAGCCTTCAACTACCTGAAGGGGGGTTCCAAAGAGGATTGAGCTTGGCTGTTCTCAGTGGTGGCAGATGACAGAACAAGAAGCAATGGTCTCAAGTTGCAGTGGGGGAGGTCTAGGTTGCATATTAGGAAAAACTATTTCACTAGGAGGGTGGTGAAGCACTGGAATGGGTTACTTAGGGAGGTGGTGGAATCTCCATCCTTAGAGGTTTTTAAGGCCTGGCTTGAAAAAGCCCTGGCTGGGATGATTTAGTTGGGGTTGGACTAGATGACCTCCTGAGGTCTCTTCCAACCCTAATCTTCTAAGAGTCATTGATACTCCTGCTAGACGTGCAGATGTAGCTATGAGAAAATGAGTTGGATTCTCTTCTGTTTTACAATCCACTACATCTGATTTCGGACTTTTTTTTTTTTAATTTTCTTGTAATGGTGTGAGAGGCAGAATCCAGTTGGATTTTCAGATCCAACCCTTGAAGACAAGAACAAATTTTTAACGTGATATGGGGTCCAAGGGAAGCAAATGGAGCAGTTTAAAAGAGGGAAGTGACATGGTAAGCCCCAGCAAGGAAGAAAATTTTGGCTGTAACACATTCTGGATGAATTGGATGGGATAGCTATGGGACTCCTCAATGCTGAGAAGACCAGAGAAGAGAGGAGATTGCAGAAATCAAGGCAAAGGGAAGGGCATGGACAAATGATTTAGCTGTGCCTCTGACAACAGGGTTACTACAGTCTACATTGTCGTTACTGTAGTGGGAGTCTTTCCATTGTCTTCTATGAGCTTTGGATTAGGCCCTTGTTGTGTTAAATATGGGCTGCAGTCACACCTGTGACTGAGACATAAATGTATTGCACATCTGTTCTATCTGCCCCCTTGTGGGGAGGCCTTAATGCCAAAATTGAGGCAAGCACCTGTGCTGAAGTGGCATTCTCTTTGGCAATGCTGCTGCTCAGAAGCACAGAGCAAGAGTCCATGGCAGATTGTGAAATACAGAAAAGTGTGATTTTTGCAAAGGTGCAGCTGATAAAATGTCGTTATTAGGTGACCAGATAGTTTTTCACTGGCTGCTCTCCTTATCACAGCAACACAAAACTCTGCAAGTTCAGTCAATACTTGTATATTCACAGGAGGCAATCAATACAAAAATTAAAAAGGAGAGTCAGGGTAATTAGGCTAAAGCTGCTGCTTACGAGTTTTCAATAATTACTTTAGCTTCCTTCTTTTCTTACGTCTCAAGAAAAATGGTGCCTGATTGAAGGAGTGGATCTCGTTTGACTGAGGACATGTCAGAATTCTACAAAGCCAAGCAGGAAGTAAAATTAGTGCTCTTTGTTTTTGCACATAAAGGGGGCTTTACAGGATGGCAGGGAAAGAAAAGGCTTGATTTGGATGGTGCCAGCTAACAGCTGTGCCATTGTCTTTTACCTGTTTGATGTCCTCTGTTTCCATACCCTGTGGCATTCGTTTCCCTGACATTAACCCAGGGACTCAAAACTCTCATAAGTGCTTTGAGGAGAGGTACTGGCTTGAGGATTTGTGGAAGTTCGGGGGAGTTTTGCTGAATCCCATAGACTGATGCTGCACCCATGGATTTGTGTTATTATATTTATATTACAGTAATGCCCAATAACGGCCAAGGCTGGATTAAAGCAATGTGGGACCATAGCCACAACTCCACATAGGACACCTGGAGTCCCACCTGTGCTTTCGGGCAGGTGGTGACAAGAACCACCCACACAAGGACCATCTGCTAGCCTGGAAGTCAGCCTGCCACCTTTCCCCTCCTGTGTGCTGATGGCCTCCATCAAGGGCAAGGGAGGCCTCGGTTTCCTGCCATCCCAGCAGAGGTCTCTGCTGAGATTGCAGTGTGGTGGAAGGTGGTAGGCTTGCAGCCATAGAGTCCTCTGCGGGTGAGGCACTGAAGTCTTCCTTTTCTCCAGCTAGATCCTGGCGGGCCCATAGACAGGGAACAGTGAGGTGAGAAGGAGGCAGGCCCTGGCCAGGGCCGGCTCTGGCTTTTTTGCCGCCCCAAGCAAAAAAAAAAAAAAAAAATCGGGGCAGCCAGAACGGCAAAGCAAAAAAAAACCTGCAGCGCGTCCGGAGTGGCAAAACGGGGGGGGGGGGGAGAACCTGCGGCGCGGCCGGAGCAGCAAAGCAGGGGGGGGGGGAACCTGCGGGGCGGCTGGAGCCAGGGTGCAGGGGGACTCCCTGCGCTGCAGACGTGCCCCGGCTAGCGGGGGGGAGGGAGAGGGAGCGGGGGGAGAGAGAAAAGGGGGGCGGCCAGGGCTTCAGCGGGGTGCTCGCCACGCGGCCCCGACCGCCGCACCGCCTGCCGGGAGAGCTCTGCTCCGGTCGGTGGGGAGGGAAGGACGCGGGCTGCCCTGCCGGGCTTGCTACAGACCTGGCACCAGCTGGGGCAGATGGAGTGCGCAGCCCGCTCCCCTCCTCCGCGTTGCCGCCCCCTACAGGGCAGCCGGATCGGCGAACAACAACAACAAAAAAAGTGGCTGTGCCGCCCTAGGATTGGGCGGAATGCCGCCCCGTAGAATCTGCCGCCCCAAGCACGAGCTGGCTCGGCTGGTGCCTGGAGCCGGCCCTGGCCCTGGCCAGCCTGAAAACTGACAACATGGGCCTCCACTGATGTCCAACCACACTGCCCAGCAAAGGGCTCTCAGTGTGTGGGCCTTCCTGCTACCACAACAGAGGGCTGACAGTACTGGGACCCCTACCACAACCACCCTGCCACTCCTGCGCAGCCCTTTCCTGGGGTGGTAAGAGAAGCTCATACACCCAGCCCTCTGGGCCGGAGGTGAGGTTGACAGCCTCCCCCACCCACACACATGGACTTCTGCTCCAGAGGTCACTTGACATGGCTGCCACTGTGGTACAGTGCAGCAACTGGTTAACAGTTCACAGCAACACACTACGCCACAGCTAAAGAGAGGAAGTACAACAGACCCCTTTGAAACTACAGTTGGCATTTGACTAGAACATTATTGTTAACACTCATATATTAACCCATTAATGGCATTGAAAGAAGCAATCATAGTTCGTACCCCTGACTTGGCTAATTGTTTTTAACTATTGATGCTGTATTCAAAGCTGATGATCACTTGTGATGAAAATGGTGCAAGCCTAGCAGATCCCACATTATAATGTTCAGCCCAGCTCTCTCTCACTCTGTGTGTGTGTGTGTGTGTGTGTGTGTGTGTGTGTGTGTGTGTGTGTGTGTGTACAGTTCACCCCAGCTCTCTCTCACTGTGTGTGTGTGTACACGTACATATGTAAATTCTTTCTCAAAAGTGTTCCCTGGCACTTCAGTATAAGGTTCCTCTGTTTTTGCAGAGGGGAATTTTGAGCATCAGCTCACTCTATAAGGTATCCTGCCTTGTATCCAGACTGGATTTACTGAACAAAAAGAGGTCATACAGTGAATGTCTTAACATGAAACCTGGGATTCTCCTGTCTGTCAGTCATTTGTTCCAGCCAATAACTAGACCACACATTATCATGTCCTGGCCTCGATACTAGGAAGGCACCCATCAATCCTTACCTGGTGAGACTGGTAAAGACAGTCTACCTTAAATACATCTCCATGTATATTCTAACACAGAAAAGACGTGTTTCATTATCTTGCACTGTCTTCACTTCCCCACAGAAATTGCATGTCACTGTGGGGTTCACGCAAGGCTCTCGTATCCCTGAATCTAATTTTCTGAGTAGGTTGGACTCTAAGAGAAATGCAAAGCTATAGATGGACACACCAATACTTGAACTAATTCAAAAGGAATGCAGAGCCCTTTTCATCTTTTCTCGAAGACATTTCAAAGCCATGGAAATGCAGCCTGTCTCTCCTCTGTATTATTCATGCTGCTGGAGTGACAGCAATGGATCCCACACAGTTCTGTTTTGGCCCTGAACAGAATGTGCTCTTCTCTGTAGAGAGATCTTTACCCTAGCTTTTACAAAAAGAGAGAAAGGAAAAGAAAGAGATTGTAATATCTGAATTTATCACACTTTCTTTTACCCTCTCTCCAGAAGTTCTGCTTTTGTGTAGGAAGTGTTGGAATTAATTTAAGAGTTAGTGAAAAATGCTGGTAGACACAGCTGTAAAAGCACCAGGACTTGCAAAGGCCCACAAAGAACTGTCAGAGTTTGGCTATGTGTGGAGGATTTTCAAGATTTTTTTTTTTTTAATATATAGAAGCTTCTTGTCATTTTTCGAGATTCAAGGCAGCTTTTAAAATTGGCTTAGTGCTTTCCAGTGCTCCATTCTTGCTGTGTTGCTGTATGGTGGTGACCTAGACTTTCCAGATGATAGTTAGTCTTGTTACTCTGTGCATTCATTAGGGGTGCTTGGGTTGGGAATGGAGATTAAATCACTGAATTATAATGATCATGCATTCAAGTATTAGTCCTCCTTCACCCTACTAGTGCACCAGCCAAGGCATAGATCATTAACAGGCTGAATATTTCAATGGTGGTGATTCAAGATGTTGGAGTTATTCCAGTATGACTTGTGTGGCTTTCACATACCTATATCCCTTGGTTTCTGGGATGTCATTTCCCCTGGCTTCCCACGCCCTATTTGCACCTTGGCATAAGACACGCTGAAACATCAATCTCTCCTATAAGATGGAAATGCTGTCATGTGCTGTCTACTAAGAGGTGCAGGGGAACTATGCAACACGTTCTCTCTCCTTGCTTCAGGGATGATAATGTCAATTCCATCATTCTGGGTGGTCAAACGTGAGAGAAACCAGATCTCCCAGAAATCATTGTGGAAATAATCACTAAACCCATTATATTCTAAATCACTAGTGTTGGTTTTGAACATTTAGGACCTCGCATCCTAAATGGGACAAATTCACCTTGTTAACTCCACTGACACAGGATTTCTGTTTTCAGGTCTCTATATCCAGTTCACATAAAAACATCCTTTTCATTTTCTATGGCTTCTTATTTGTGGGACTGTTGTACTTCCTGGTGTTTCTGAATGATTCTTTTGTGTTGGCAGAAGAATTGTCTTTGAGTCTTAAACAAATATAGCAGTGACAAAAGCTGTACTTCCTATAACAGGTATGTTTAGTCTAAGCATCACCAGGGGCAACCAGAGACCTGTCTTTATCCTTGCCCTCACCAAGCCCTGAAATCTTAAGGCTTGGTGCATCTAGGAAATCTGGTTCAGGGTAGGTGTAGCCTGGGGTTTTTACTCAAGAATAAATATTTACTTCTTGTGGGTTTCTTATTGTCTGTTGTTCAAGTTGTGGGAGTCGCATTGCAACAAAGTACTGTCTTCACATCTTAGATGGAGTGACACTGATATTTGTCCCCAGCACCTGTTTTTCCTGAGGCCACCTCCCACCATCTGTTATAGAACTGAAAAAGGCAGCGTGAGGGTCCTTACTGGGGAGAAAAAGTACATCCAGCTTATGTTACCTGTATAGTCCGAGGGCCGAATTTAGGAGATGTTCTGACAATTGGGAGCTGTTACAGATGTTATTCTCTGACAGCACCGAAAGTGGTTGCTTCTGTGGTAGATTTCATAGAATCATATCAACTAGAGATGGAGGGCGGAGAGGTGTCCTATCTTAGGTCATCTTGGCCACTCCTCTGCCAGTGTAGGCTTGTTCCCTAAATAATATCCTACAATAGAGGAGAGAGATTGGGGAAGTAGACTATGGAGGCACTTAAGCAGACACTACAATATACCCTTTTGGAACTGATGATACTTCAATTTGCTCTTCATATTCTTAATCACTTGAAAAATTTTCCTTCATGATTTCAGTACATTCACTCCAGCTGTCATCTGGCAGTCTATTGCATACACAAACCGAGGAAACCAGCTTTCTAGAGTCTAAACCCCTTCATTCCCTAGACATCTTTCTGAGTGTACAGGGTACTATTCTGGATCCGCAGCAAATTATTTGACAGGCTTCACCGTAGGCTTGTCCTACAGCACTTTTCCACGTTTCTGCTGACAGTCCATCCCTGCTCTGAAATGGCCTTTCTGTGTCTCCACTGGTCCATTCAGTACAATGGAACCACAGCACTAGTGGCAGATAGGGAAAAGTGTTTCAGTCCTGGGGGGACAGCATTTGAATGGCATGCAGAAAGCTGGACACAACACAATAGTTGTCTGGGTTTTCTTTAAAAGTCATGTGTGCGGGTGGCAATATTTGTCCTAAATCAAATTGTTCACCTTATCCTAACCCTGAAAATACATCTCAGTTCCTCTCTTTATATCAGAGATTGTTAGCGTTGGGATTGACCATAACATTTAGTGTAGTGCAGTGGCTCAAGGGTGTGTGACCACATCCTCCCCTAGTGACTGAACCAGAGGGAAAGATAAAAGCCCTATTGCTATCAGATAATGGAAATTGGTTATAAATTATTGAATTAGCAGGGGAAGTTTCTTCGCCCTATCCCTGCTGGCAGCCATGGCGTCTGAACATTTGTAAGGCTTGGGTTCATAATAGGCGGGATGCAATTATTTTTGATATAGCAAACTCACCAGTGGTGGTTTCCAACAAAACAGTCCAGATCAGATAATTCTGCATTTACTCTGCCATTAACAAAAGCATCATGCACTAGAGACACAGAACATACTACAGTCCGTGGTCCAGAGAGAGAGACACACACACACTCTTATCTATCTACAGTGGTATGTGAGGTTACCAAATAAGCACAAGAAAGGGGATATCCGTGTCACACTTATTAAAGTCACATAGAATATAATGACAAATACAGTCCAAACCCATCGCATATCTAGATGAGCATGGTTTATCAAAGTAAATGCTATAACATCTTAAATTTATTTACTGCCTTTCATGCTGAAGGATCTGCAAGTGCTCTATAAATGCATATACACACTAGATTGAGTGTGAACCTACAGGGATATGTTTGCTAGAATGCACCTTCCTCTAAGGTGGAATCTTGCACTTGTTCAGTAATGCGTAGGTTCACTGTCAGTTTGGAGCATACATGAAGAACACTTTAGATAGTTGAAATTGCAGGGGGAATTTAATTAGGTGGAGTATAATTACCTTACCTAGAATTGGGGCAGGATGCGGATTAATTCTACTCTACTTCTAAAAGTGTCATAGGATTTCATAGGCGTCCTGGGCACTATGATATAAATAATAATAATGCTTACAAGTGATCAAGGCCTCAGTTTTTTCATAGTCTGGTCTGTACAAATTTCAAGATAGGCACCTTATCCCTTTCCCCAATTCTAACTTAAGTAGGAGCCATTATTCAGCTTTCAGGGCCTGTTTCTGGTCTAATTTTCAGTGGTGTAAACCAGGAGTAAGTCCATCGAAGACATTGGACTGCAATGAGAACAGAGTGGGGCCTTGAGGACCCAACAGAGCAGGCAGTAATTTGTAACGCTTTCACTTGAAAGTGGATAGAAGATCTTGAGTTTCTTGAGCTGTCTGGATTTCAAAGAGCCCTGTGTGGTTTTGAAATTGGTGAAAGTTGTACTGAACATAAGGCTGCCATACAGTGAGGCTCTTTGGAGTTGTCTTTCCCAAACATGACTCTTGTAAGCTGGTCACATGGCATATTTTTTTTTTTTCAAATTGTTTGGCAGACCTCTTTAGAGACCTTCGTTTCATCTGCAAATAAAACCATCAAAATGTTTTGAAGGCCAGTTCATTTTCCTGCTCACAAAGGCGCCTTTAATTGCTCCCATGAAGTAGTCTCTTGTCTTTCTCCTTTCCAATAAAGTGACATTTATTAGCATTTCTATGGTTGTTATTTGTAATTGCATTGCTGTTCCTGATGCCTGCATGTTATAATTAAATCATTTCAGATCCTAGTTACAGTGCGAAACAGCTGCACCAAATTACAGCTGAAGATGTACGCTGAAAATATGCAGTTCCAATTAGCTAAGTATCTGGGGTGCAGTGGGGGTGAAAGAACCCAAGAAAACAAGAGGCCCAGAATAGGTTGCAGCTTCCTTTCTTCCATGCTTTGCCTGGATGCTATCTGCAAAAGTCTTCACCTAGCTGGGTGGTGAGGGAGGCATCCTGGTGTCCTGCTTTCCTTCCAGAATGATCGCCCCAGATTCCTTAGATTGGATTCCGTAACACAGAAGTCTATGGTCTTCTTTATCTTTTACTCACAATTTTCCACCATTGCTACTGTTGGAGGGAGCAGCAGTGGAAGTACCACAGAGTCAACCCTGATAAGAGCAAGTCTGCATGACCTGGTGGGTAAAATAAACACTGGTGGCTTGTTTGCTCCCACCACCTCTACCAGAGGGATAGGAAGAAGGATGGTCCAATGGTTTGTGTGTTAACCTGGGACTCTGGAACCCTGGGTTCTACTCCTCACTCTGCCACAGACTTTCTATTTGACCTTGGGTGAGTCACTTAGCCCTCTGTGCCTCATTCCTCTGTCTGTAATACAGAGATAATAGCACTACCCTGCCTCAAATGGAGGTTGTGAGGATAAATGCATTAATGATCACAAGGTGCTCGGGTACTACAGTAATGGAGACCATTTAAGTACCTTCGATAGATGCATCTTCCTGCATGACTAGTAAAGGTGGGAAATTTTGAGAAGAAAAGTTTGATGTAGACAAGTCTGTGTATGTAGAATTGGAGGAGTAAGTACTTAGGTTCAATTCCAAACAATTGTTTGTGCTGTTTACATCCCCTTCTTCTCTGTTGGGCCCTCTGCACGCTTCACAAATAACCATGCGTGAGAACAATATATAACTTGGTTTATTCTTCCCTGCATGGATATCTGGGGTGGTGCTGGAATGGTATTAGTAATGCTTTAAGCTATAGTGTAGACAGCGTGCCGGTGATTTTAATACATCAATGCTGTCATGGAATAATATCACCTAGGTGTGGTCTCATAGGCTTGCTTTTTTTCCACATTGTGGTCACTCAGCATGGGGCCATCTCCACTACAAAGATATCTTTGTCAGGGTGCCCCGTCACAGTATACTACCTCCCAGCACAGTTGAAACATGTTTTAGTTTTGCAGTATAGGTGGATCATGTGGAACTTGCAAAGTGGCTTCATGCTTGTTCTCAAAGGTCATAAAAAGGAGAGTCTACCTCAGGGCTTGTAATTTTTAAAATTACATTAGAGGCATAGCATGTAAGTCACAGAAGGTGATAGTACCGCTCTACTCGGTGCTGGTTAGGCCTCAGCTGGAGAACTGTGTCCGATTTTGGGCACCAGTGTATAGAAAGGATGTGGAGAAACTGCAAAGGATCCAGAGGCGAGCGACAAAGATGATCAAAGGGGTGGAATGCAAGCCATATGAGCAAAGGCTGAAGGAACTGGGCATGTTTAGTTTGGAAAAGAGGAGATTAAGGGGGGACATGATCGCAGTCTTCAAATGCTTGAAAGGCTGCCAAAAAAAGATGGAGAAAAGTTGTTCTCTCTTGCCACAGAGGGCAGGACAAGAGGCAATGGGTTCAAACTACAGCATAGCAGCAGATTTAGATTAAATCTCAGGAAAACTTCCTATTGGTAAATAGGACAATGGAACAGAGTGCCTAGCGAGGTTATTGAAGCTCCTTCCTGCCTAGGGAGGTTGTGGAAGGTTTTCAAAAGGAGGCTGGATGGCCATCTGTCTTGGATGGGTTAGACCAGGGATCGGCAACCTTTGGCACGCGGCTCACCAGGGTAAGCCCCCTGGCGGGCTGGGCCAGTTTGTTTACCTGCCGCGTCCGCAGGTTCGGCCGATCGCGGCTCCCACTGGGCGCAGTTCGCCGGTCCAGGCCAATGGGGGCTGCGGGAAGCGGCGCGGGCCGAGGTATGTGCTGGCCGCCGCTTCCTGCCACCCCCATTGGCCTGGAACGGCGAACTGCGCCCAGGCAGATGCGGCAGGTAAACAAACCGGCCCGGCCCGCCAGGGGGCTTACCCTGGCGAGCCGCGTGCCAAAGGTTGCCGATCCCTGGGTTAGACAGAACAAATCCTGCATCTTGTTAGGGGGTTGGACTAGATGACCGTTGCAGTCCCTTCTGGCTCTAGGCTTCCATGATTCTAAAACTGAATCTGAACTTGGGTATGCCTCTGCTGCAGTGCGCTGTAGCACCCTGTTACATCATGTGGGGGCGTTGGATTAGTACTTTCTCAGAGGGAAAAGCACCACAGCACCATTTCCAATAAGATCTGGGTCTCCTTCGCGGGGCCTCTCGTCCATGTAATGACCAGCGTCACTGAAATTACATGCTGCGGAAACCCCACATATTAGCACAGATTTGGGATCTCGCTATGAATGTTAGGCAAAATTTCCTGAAATTTTCCAGTGGCCTTAGCAATAGCCTAGCCAGACTTTGCTTAGCTTGATTACTGATAAAGTAAGAGTACAAAGTCTAACAATATCTAGGTACTTGTTGAATATCCATGACCCTAGTACTGGATTGAGCTACTTGATATTGTCTCTGTCCATAACTTAGTTAATGTCAATGGTGCATTTTGAAGAGCTAAGCTGGTGTGTGCACATGCGCTAAGTATTGTTACTAATGTATTATTTAAAAGTTTAAACCATCCCTGTGGCTAGATGTCACCTGATCATGTCCACTGTCTATTTAGGAAGACTCTGAACTGTGCCTGGAAAAGGCCTCTTTAAGCATGTGCTTAAAGCATGTGCCTGTTTACCTACAAAAGATAAAATAAAGCACTGAATGCATTCCCAAGCAACCATCTTTGCATTTTCTTAAAACATATCTGTGTTAAATTGCCTGTTAGAGATTTCTTTTTGTGTGAGTGAGAGGATAAGCAAGTGTTAACATCCTGGCTTAGTATGGCTGAGGCTTGCCTTTCTTCCAATGTGTGCTGCTTTCATGGAAAGATAGCGGAATCCTGGCTTTAGAATTAGATTATGGCTGAGAAAGGATTTGACACTGAATGTAAGTCATTGAACATAATATCATTTTATGGCTGTGGTTAAGCAGCTCAGAATTTTTCTTCAATGGGGAAAGAAAGAGGGAGAAGAAAACGGTTTTAGAAAGACGAGGCGTCTCATTTCACTGTGACCCAGGCTGTGTTTGCTTTGTGATTTAGAAGTTCACAGGGGTGCCATAAAAAATTCTTCAGTGAAATTGGCAGGGATGCAAATAAAGATAGATGGTCACGTCTTCCTTTCTTAATCACAGTTCAGTGTATTCTTTTTTCAGATTTCTATGCAAAAAGGCTTTTTTGAAATGGGTCCAGCTCCCCTGCCTTTTGAAACTGGAGAAGGCAAAGCCAGCCACTGGGTAGACGGGGGGGGGGGCCCTCACTCAGCGGGTCATCACTGTTTAAATAGCACCCAAAGCATGCAGAGTACTTTACAGAACAAAAGAGACATTCCAGAGTGTTTAAACACTTAAGTCTGCTCAGCACCTCAAAAAATCAAACCCCCTGATTGTAGGTGCCTAAATATGGAGGTAGGTGCCTAACCATCCAGTTTTGAACATTTTGGCCACAGTTTCTTCTTTGAGGAGCATGTAATCTAAAAATACACACAACGTGAGGGGAGAGGAGAGCGGAGAGCTGGGGATGGGAGGATGAAATTCACATCAGTGAGATTAGGTGATCGCTTTGGTTAGTTATTCACATTTCATGGAAATCATGTTTCTTTTAATGCATGTAGGAGGTCGGGGTGAAATGGGGGAGGAGAAAAGGTTGGGAGCAGAGGAGAAGGATGGAGGCAAAAAGGGGGAGAAGCATGGAGTGATTGACTACAGGTTGGAGGGTAGTGACTAGCACAGCAGGCAAGAGTCAAGAAAACTGATGGAAGCAGAGGTTAGAATACCAAAGAAGCTCAGATTTACATGACTGCTGTTGGTAGGTCATGTGACTCACCCCTGGCTCCCTGAGGGTTGGGAGGGGTCTCTTGAAGCCAGGACACTGGTGATAGCACACCACAAAGAATGATCCTAGCAGGATCTGGAGTCACTGGGACTCCATGCTTCTGCTGGTACAGTGGGTAATGGTGATGGGGATAGGCCAGTCGGGCATTCACTTCTGGTACCTTGCTGGGGCCAGTGCCACTAACTGCAAGGGCCTCCAGGGACACATTCATAATAAGAAGCCCTGGAGAGTGCTCACAGCGGGGTCCTGGGACACTGGGGTGCAAGCTACTGAGTCCCGTTTGCTCTTTTACTCACCACCTCTCTTCCCCCAGTTGAAGAGTTGTAGGTGCCAGCCTGGCTCTCAGCTTTGAATGTTGGTACAGTGGGATTCCCCAGATCGTTCTTGTCCTATGTACTACCTTGAGTTCCGATGAGCCTTCTTTTCAAAGTTGCCTGGGCTGGAAGCTTTGGGAGGGAGATCACAAAGGCAGTGTTTTCCAGGTGTAGCAATTCCATCAGAGCGTTTTTCTTAGATTGCCTGTGCTCAGAAATGTTAACTCTAACATAGTCTCATATAGGCTTTTAAGTTCACAGCTCATTGAGGTAAACAGGGTGAACGTGCTCATACTGTTATCTTTGCTGGTGCTATGGTTTAATTGGAGACACGTTTCTGCAAGGCTGGGTTAATAGGGTAGCAGCGCTTGCATTTACATTTTCATGTCTGTTTGCGCCATTGAAAAGAATGCATGCTTTTAAAAAAACGAAACAAAACAGTGAAAGCTTTGATTCTGTAGAATCTGGTGTCCTTTGAATACTTGGGTTCCCATTGCCCCTTCTTGCTCCCTAGACCGGGCTCCTATAGGCTTTCCATACCAGTTGCTTCCCACCATAGCTCGCCTTTCCAGTTGGAAATGTGCATCTTTGTCAAATTGTGAGAGTACCTGCCCTGCGATGAAAGTCACTCTGTCTAACCTAATGTTTAAAAAAATATATACCAACTGGAATATGTGGTGTATGACACACCCATGAAAGGTCCATTTGTAACAATAGGAGCTATACAGAAGAAGGATGGTCTGGTGGTTAAGGTGCTGGATTGGGATTCAAGAGATCTAGCTTAATTTCTCAGCTCTGACACAGACTCCCTGTGTGTCTTTGGGCAAATGACTTAATCTGTCTGTTTCATCATATTCCCCACCTGTTAATGGGGATGATAATACGTCCATTCTTATAGTCTAAAACAGAAACACTGGAAGTTCTTTGGGGCAGGGGCTGTCTATTACTATGTGCATGTATTACAGTGCCTAACACAATGGGGCCGCAGTGTTGATTGGATTCTGCAGGCCCTACCTTCATATAAATAAACAATAACTATTCCCAGGTGCTCCTGAAAATGTTGAGTCAAGAAAGTGTTCTGATGAGATGATGCTTCTCTTGTGAGTTTTGTTGCTTGAGTATATTGTAATTCAGTATCCTTTTGGGAAGACTTGTTCATGTACAGTCCCTCTTAAAGTCATGAGGGTTTTCTGTTTCTCTTTTAGGTACTTATATGGCCCTCATCTCTAAAGGCTGTCAGGCATGCCGATAGTACAATGTATTTATCCTCAAACATTCCCATGAGGTCAGTATCCCCATTTTACAAATGGGAAACTGAGGCACAGAGAGACTTAGGGCGGGTCTACATGGCAGCTGTAATTTCCAGCTTGGGTAGTCATACACGTGCTAACTCTACTTGATCTAGTATCCAAAAATTGTGGTGTGGCAATGACGGCATGTGCTAGCCAAAGGGTCAGGCAGAATTGTCCTCAGGCAGCTAACATGCTGTCGCCCCTGTGGCCACAGCCACACTGCTAATTTTAGCACCTCAGCACAAGCAGAGCTAGCATGTTTATGTCTCCCCAAGCTGGGAACTACACCTCCCCACTGCTGTGCAGATGTACTGTAAGTGACTTGCCCAAGGTCACATGGACTCTGTGACAAAGCAAGGCCAAATTCTAGACTAGCAGCCTAACCACTGGACCATCCTTCCCCCTTTACATTTGTTTGTTTAAATTACTTACAGACTCTGTGATTATTGGAATAACAAAAAGGAGAAACTGACAAAAATGTGACAATCAAAACTTGAACAACAGTTTACAAAATGAGTAGCAGCAGTTTTAGTGCTGCAGATGTTGACAAGCAAATGCTTACATTTTGACACCCAGTTATAGAAAACATCCTGTGAGGGGAAATACCAATAGCACCTCCAGCAAAGCACAGTGCCACTGATGCCAAATTCTGAGTAGACTTTCTAGAGCACTGATTCATGCAGTTCTATATCAATATGTAAAGCATTCAAGCTCAAGCCTTCCTTTTAGCGGCAAGAGCAAAAAATTAAACTCTGCACTCAAAGGCCTCTAGGCACCACAGTAATACAAATAATAAATAATAACATAATAATAGGGAACATACTGCAGAATACCGGTTTTCAGCCTTAGGCTAACAATGAACTGATGAACAGAGAATTTAGTATTAATAACAAATCCATTCAGGTACAGACCTTCACTGATTACAGAGAGTCATGCAATAAATTAGCATTTTGTTGTTGTTTACCTCTGAAATTTAGGAAGAGACCAAGAGTGAACAAAAGATGCCCCAAGGCGCATTTCTGGAAAAAGTCCAACCATTGCAAAGTTACACAGATGAATTGATTTAATTAGCCTGTATAACATCATTTCTGCTACAGCATCTGAGATACTCATAAGAGATGATATTATGTGATGCACTTTCTGTATTGTACGCCTCTTTCAAGGGTGCCTATTAGTCTTCTACACAGTTCATGCCATGGAAATCCCTTCCAAAATCGTAGTTTAATAGTTTATATGCATTCTCTCTTTCTTTAATTTTTCTGATTTTCTTTGTAGAGGGATGTGCGTTGGGTGTCCATATGCATGTTAATATATCTATAAATTAGGGCTGTCAAGCGATTAAAAAAAGTACTTGCAATTAATCGCACTGTTAACAATAATAGAATAACATTTATTTGAATATATTGGATGTTTTCTACATTTTCAAATATATTGATTTCAATTACAACACAGAATACAAAGTGTGCAGTGCTCACTGTATATTTATTTTTATTACAAATATTTGCACTGTAAAAAACAAAAGAAATAGTATATTTCAATTTGCCTGATATAAATACTGTAGTGCAATCTCTTTATCATGAAAGTTAAACTTATACAAGTAGAATTATGTACAAAAAATAACTGCATTCAAAAATAAAACAATGTAAAACTTTAGAACCTGCAAGTCCACTCAATCCTACTTCAGCCGTCCTACTTCAGCCAATCACTCAGACAAACAAGTTTGGTTACAATTTGCAGGAGATAATGCTGCACGTGTCTTGTTGACAAAGTTCCCTGGAAGTGAGAACAGGCATTCACATGGCATTGTTGTAGCCAGCGTCACAAGATATTTATGTGCCAGATGCACTAAAGATTCATATGTCCCTTCATGCTTCAGCCACCATTCCATAGGACATGCGTCCATGCTGATGGTGGGTTCTGCTCAATAAAGATCCAAAGCAGAGTGGACTGACACATGTTCATTTTCATCATCTGAGTCAGATGCCACCAGCAGAAGGTTGATTTTCTTTTTTGGTGGTTCGGGTTCTGTAGTGTCCACATCGGAGTGTTGCTCTTTTAAGACATCTGAAAGCATGCTCCACACCTCGTCCCTCTCAGATTTTGGAAGACACTTCAGATTCTTAAACCTGGGGTCGAGTGCTGTATCTATCCTTAGAAATCTCACATTGGTACCTTCTTTGCGTTTTGTCAAATCTGTTGTGAAAGTGTTCTTAAAATGAACATGTGCTGGGTCATCATCCGAGACTGATATAACATGAAATATATAGCCGAATGTGGGTAAAACAGAGCAGGAGACATACAATTCTCCCCCAAGGAGTTCAGTCACAAATTTAATGAACACATTATTTTTTTAATGAGCATCATCAGCATGGAAGCATGTCCTCTGGAATGGTGGCCAAAGCATGAAGGGACATATGAATATTTAGCATATCTGGCATGTAAATACCTCACAATGCTGGCTACAAAAGTGCCATGCGAACGCCTGTTCTCACTTTCAGGTGACATTGTAAATAAGAAGCAGTCAGCAGTCTCCCGTAAATGTAAACAAACTTGTTTGTCTTAGCAATTGGATGAACAAGAAGTAGGACTGAATGGACTTGTAGGCTCTAAAGTTTTGCATCGTTTTCTTTTTGAGTGCAGTTATGTAACAAAAGAACCCTTACATTTGTAAGTTACATTTTCATGATAAAGAGATTGCACTATAGTACTTGTAAGAGGTGAACTGGAAAATATTTCTTTTGTTTATCACTTTTACAGTGCAAATATTTGTAATAAAAAATAATATGAAGTAAGCACTGTACACTTCTGTCCTGTAATAAAAATCCATATATTTGAAAATGTAGAAAAACATCCAAAAATATTTAATAAATTTCAATTGATATTCTATTGTTTAACACTGCGATTAATCCCAATTAATGTTTTTAATCGCAGTTAATTTTTTTGAGTTAATTGCGTGAGTTAACTGCGATTAATCGTCAGCCCTACTATAAATATATTTAATATTATGGTGGAGAGATAGTGACATCAGTTAAGACTGAGTTATATTTTGCACTTAAAGTGAGAGTTCAAACTCTTTGTTTTGTATGAAAAATACAATGTATCTGCTTCAAATTTTCAGCACATAATTTCTGACTTAAGCTTGAATTTTCTGAGAATTTTCAAGCAAGTTTGTTAATTAGTGTCCAGTTGAGAATTGGCCTTAAAAAATGTTCACATTCTGAGTCTCGTGATTTTTTTGAATTCCCTTAGCTTAAAAAATACAAACCTGTAGGAAGACAAAAAATGTGTACGTGGTAGAGTGTTTGGGGGCTAGGTAGTAATCTTGTTAGCTTAAAAGTAAAAATTATTACTGTTATTCGTCATAGCTGAATCCTTTATTCACTGCAGTTAGCTGATGGGGAACACAATTTATGTCAGCTACTTCCTTTCCCTGACATGATTTTTGGAACCCTTTGTGAGCAGTGTAGGAGAGAAATATAACGTTGCTTTTTGTCATTTGCCCCCAGCTCTTTTTCCTGCATCTGAAAGTGGGGGCTAAACGTGATGCACAGGAAATGGATTTTGGTAGTCCAATAATTTGATCATCAACAAAGGAGTAGCGATTGTGGCCAAAATCAGGATCCCTTGAAATTGTTCAGAAGTGTAACAGTTTTGCAAAGAACAGGATCTTCAACTCTTTACTCTGTCGAGGACGCTGGTCTTCATGAAACTGTTCTACTGGTTCAAGAGCTCCACTCATGAATCAGCTGGGCAGTTTCATAGAGATCCTGTTCTTCACAAAAGCAACAGCTATTATGTCAAAAATCCTGGTCTTTGTGAAACTGTTCAGACAATTTAGGAGCAGAGCAGTCTTGTAGTTATAGTAGATGCACTCAGGGCTTGATCCAAAGCACACTGAAGTCAGTGGAATGAATCCCTTTGATCTTGATGAGCTTTGGATCAGGGCCCCAGAGAGGACCGAAGATTTTAATAAGCAGAGGTGGGTTGTGAAACTGTTTTATGGCCCCTGCCCTTCAAACAAAACCACTTTCAATCTATTATGAGCATGCTGCTACGCACAGGTGTTGGGGATGGTCAGTGAGATTTTTTTTTCTTCAGAAGAAAGCTCAAACTTAGACTTGTTTTACAGTAATAGTGCATGCATTGGGATGTCCTGTAGGTTCTCCCCAGCTTCGTGTTGCAGGAGTGGAGGAGCCCAGCTGCATATTCCTTTCAATCTTAGTAATCACTTGATATCACTTTTCATTTTAAAGGCTATATCAGAAAGAAAAGGGGCTAGACGCTTGCTACTTTTAAAAAAATGAAAACGGGGTTTCTCCTTTGCAGTTCCTGACGGCCAGGTTTGATAGTAAATTCATGTGGCCCCTCCTGCCCCTAGGTAATCAGTACTGAGTTCTGCTCTCGTTGTTTGTTGGAGCAGAGATATGAAGGAGTTCAGCAACCAATACATTTACTTCCTTGGTAAATGTATTGGTTGCTGAACCAAAAGCTCCAAATGAAGTCAAGCCATTAAAAAAACAAACAAACAAGCCTCATCATGGTTGGGCTTTGTTTGGATTCTGTTCATTTGAGTTGGGTTACAAGGGGCCTACTTTTTAGATCTTGTGTTCCCGAGACTCTTGAAATTGCTTTATAATCACCGTGTAAAACTTTGAAGTAGTAAAGAATACATTGGCAAGATCTAGTACAATTACTTTGTCATGCATCTTGTTATGTTGCCATATTTGTTTAATTAAATTCCTTGCTAATTAGAACTGTATGTACTTGCGTTAATTATTATTTGCTTAACACAATCAACAGTGTAATTCTTTTCAGAAAAGCGGCACGCTTCCTCGTTAAATTAAATTACTGATTTCATGTGCTTTCTGAAAGAATAGTTGTGCCATTTTTGTCAAATGGTGTGTTGGGTTTTTTAGTATGACTGAAATTCAGTTTGGACTAACTGGAATTTAACGTAATATTTTTTTAATTGGTCTTTAAGCAAGAAGAAGAATTCCACGTTCCATTTGCTACCTCAGCACAAAGATGTTTTTCTCTTTGTCAATTAAAAAATGAGATCAGACTCCTATTCCTCGCCCCATTGGATCTATTTCCAGATGCACAAGAGAAAGTATTTTGGTTTTAATTGTTGCTTCAGAGCAATGGTTCCACACAAACAAAAACACACAAAAAACCCAGTGGGATTTGAGGGTTTTATCAGGTTTTCAGTGTTTTTTTGAACAAACAGTACTATAGAATATTGTAAATATTTCAAAACTTTTTCCTACCACACCCATTAGGCTCTGATTTCAATCTGTGAACGAAAATTGATAGCTATTTTAAAAAGTGAAAGGGAAGTGAGAAGAAACATCAAGATTCTTATTATGCCTATAAGGAGTCTATACGAAGGCTGTAGGGTTGTTTTAAGCATAGATGGTATGGAGAATGGGAGGAGTCATTGGTAACTGGAGAGCGTGGAACAGCTATAGGGTGGAATAAACTAACTTTGGAGGTTGAAGAGAGAAGAGGAGATGGAGCGGTAGGGTGATCAGACAGTCCTGATTTTTGGGTCTTTTTCTTATATAGGCTCCCTACCCCCATCCCAATTTTTCACATTTGCTGTCTGGTCACCCTATGGAGCACTAAACCATTAAGGGATGCTTGGCTTGCTAGAATCAGTAACTTCTGAATGATGTTACGAGTGCTGATGATATGGTTCTGTATAAATCTGGCAAAGCTCAGTCTTCACAGCAATGAGTTTTCTAGGTAATTGTTTTTCATTTTAACTGTAGTAAGTGTGTGAGCTGCTGATCAGTACTGCTAACTAGTGTTTAGTGTTCAGTGATTATCAAGGAGAAGCATATGAATTTGACTCAGTGAGCCTCCCATTGAAGAAGGTGGGCGGAAGCAAGCAAGTGAATGGACTGATGCAATAGAAACAGATGTGACAGATAATTCTTCTAACGCAAAACATAAACATTGTCAAGAGATTAAATAGCAAGATAGAAAGGATTTGTTCTCATCCAACGAGTGCAAGAAATAGTTTTCTTGGATTTTTCAGGATCAAATGGGCCATTGAATGAAACTTTGGTCTGTTGCAGTGGAAGAGCAGATTATTAATGAGTTTGGTGACCCCACAAGTGAGACATTTTGATGCCATTGTAGTAATTGAAATGTAGCCACACTGATAATTTAAGTGCGTTTCCCAGACCTTTCAGCATCAGTATCTGTTTTCCATCACCTAAAAATGGAAAAGAACAATTAGTGAGTGTGCCACAAAACCAACTGAAAGGCAAAGGCTTAAAGGGTCCAGTTCAGGAAAGCACTTAATATGGATGGACTTAAGCATCTACTTTAGCATCCCTATTCATTCCGTGGGGTTCTGATCCATGACTGGGACTCCCAGGCATTAATACAAATAATAATAATTAATAATTCCAGCTGTATTCCACAAAGCACTTCAATGGCATGTGCTGAAGTGCTTTACTGAATAGGCTGAATTTTTTGAATCAGGGCCAAACTTTGATAAAGTTGCTACAATCTTTTATGTTAGCAACAGTCACTGTCAGTGTATCAGAAAATTAGCAGTGTAAGGAAATGATTGATATACTTATGCAGGTAGAGTTAAGCTCACAGGTCCACTACTATGTGTTGCAAGAGAAGAACTGGTGGGGGGGGGGGGGCGGGGTATAAAAGAGCTACAAGAATCAATTCTGACATTAATGCAAGATGGTTGGTCAGGTCATAAAAAATAATCCGGTAATGTCTGCAACCATCCCTACGTAGAAAATCCATTCTGACTTACTGCTGTTGATTCTACACCTGAAAAGAAATGCATTGGATATTGTGTCCAAGTTACCAAAGATGTCATTCCAGAATGCAAAGAACAGTATAACAAGGGGGGTAGGGGTGCTTTTTGGCATTTCATTTTACAACAAAAATAAAATGAAGATGACAAGAGAACTTTTCTGGGGCAGTCCTCCTACGCGTCTGGCATACAGGTGTCTGGCACACCTTTTAAAACTCATTGAAGATGTCATAACACCTAACACGGTGGAAGTTCAAAAAACTCTTATATGCCCCCCCGCTTCCAGTGACATTCAGTGGTGTACTCAAGAAAACTGTGAGCTTAATTCTCTTCTTGCACCAGGATAAATCAGGAGTAATGAAATTAGTGCTGTGACACTGGTGGGTAAAAAAGAATGAGACCCACAGGGTAAAATCCTGATGTCATCAAAGTCCATGGCAAAACTCCCATTGACTTCAATAAGGACGGATTTCATGCCCAGTCTCTACATTTGAACTTAAACACTCCACTATATTGAGATTTGTACTAAGAAGAGTTTGGCTGAATATTTGTAGTTAACAAAGGTGTGAAAATGCTTAAAACTCAAGGAGAGTTTCACCAATTTAGTGCCAAAAGTCTCTCTGAACATGGCAGATAAAGGGGAGTAATTCGCTTCATTGAATTAGCAAGGTGATTGTATATCAGACTTTTGTTTTAATGGAAGTAGAGTTGTGATGAAATTTTACTTTTCCAGAGGAGATCAGGGGCCAAGGAGGCAGGTAAAAGCCTATGTAAAATCTATACTGTCTCCTCTTTTCCTCTCTCACTTTCCAGCACCCCAAGGTCCAAAGCAGAATTACATACAAGTGTTAAGTTCTTTACCTGTTTTTTGTAGTTAAACTTACTGGGGTATTGTCAAAACCTACCAGCTTGTTTTCAGTAATGGGATTTTTGTAAATTTCACCTTACTGGACATGCTTTCTTTCTAGTTTTTAGTGTTGTAGATAGTGGAAATAAACTCTATATAACTCTGACTGCAACATTTAAGGGGGTTCATTCAGCACAGCTCAGGTTACTTAAGTATGAACACTTCAGACAGACCTGGTTATCTTAGGTACTTATAAGGTCCCCACTACTGTACTGCCGGAGAGCCTTACAATCAATCATTTGAATGCATTTATCCTTCCAACACCTCACTGAGGTAGCATAGTGCTATTATCCCCATTTTACAGATGGGAAACTGAGACATAAAGAGGCCAAGCGACTTGCCCCTGGACTCCCACACAGGAAGTGAATCAAGGTCCCCCCAGCTCCTAGGCTAGTGCCCTAATCACTGAACCATCTTCGAAGATCACAGCCCCAGTAACTAAAATGTCTCCTTGTCTTAAGTTCATGATCAGCCAAGGCATTTGAGCTGTTGTGATGGTGTAACCCTGGACACCTATGAAAGGGATCAGTGTCACAAGGGTGACAGAGTAGCCTGGGGTGTCTAGGAAAGAAACTGGTGATATACGGCTAACTAGAAAATGCGAATTCAGGGACTTGGACTTCAGTGATAGCCTCAAAGCTTTAACCCCTCTTTTGAACCTTTAAAATTAAGTGAAGTAAGATGGTCTATTTACAAATACCAATCAAAGGAGTAGACCAAGGGAACTTCAAGTCCTAATGATTAATGAACCCTCTCAACGATTCCCTGAACAGGTAGTTTTTGAGAGATCAGCTCTTCCTTTCTGTTCTGATGCTGTATCTGATTTTCATTCGATTTCTGAAATCAGTCTGTAGACACCGAAAATGCGCAGCTCAGATAAGGACACATTACACCATCCTGTGGCTCTAGAAGAGTATTGAACATTTATGTAAAAAGAACTCATTTGGAGAGACTTTTTGTACATTTCCATAGGGCAAAGACTTCATTTTTCCACAAGGCAAACATGATATGTTAAGATGGTTAATTCCCTGTTTAGGAGAATCACACTTTTTCCTATTCTGTACATGTTGACATATGATGTAGCCACTTATGAAGAATTAGGCAAAATCTAGATGTTCGAGGCAACCCATCATAGAGAACCTTTGCATTCTGGTATTAAAATCTTACCGGGATCTGTTTTCTGTGCAGCATTTGTCACATTCCCAAACATACTGGAGTTATACTACTCTTCTGGTAGATCTTTCATCTGAGAGGAGGGAGCAATTAAGAGAAATCCATAGATTATTCATATTGAAAGAGTCCCAGTTTCCCATCCCAAATGTGGACATCCTCAACCCTCCTCTTGAATGAAGATTCTTTTCTAGTCCTTTTACTAATGTTTGTCCTTTACCACCATCACACTAAAATACCTGTTACTTCCATTTCCTCTTATAGAATAGGATCCTGTGGCTTGGAAAGGGAGGCAAAGGTTGAATGGAAGAATCATTCCACATCAGTTACACTACACAGCTTTTAGGAAGGAAAGTGAAGAATATCTTCAGGGGAGTTTAGGTAATCAGAATGCAATTCCAGAAATTAGAATTTGACTGGGATCCTGAGGGAAACATCCCTTACTCTTACAAAACATCCATGTCTTATCAAAAATATTGTACCTCTAGAATACTGTAATCTCTAGCACTATGATGACCCGTGGGTTCAAAACAGACTCCCAAGGAAAGAATGCTACCAACTGAATCAACCACCACTGCCAATTACAGCACCTGGGCTTTCCTTGTAGGCTTCCCATCCAAGTTCTGGCTAAATCTGACTGTGCTAGCACAAGATCTGACTAGGTGTGTGGCCCAAGGTGATATGGCTATAGGCCAGGGGTCGGCAACGTTTGGCACACGGCTCGCCAGGGTAAGCACCCTGGCGGGCTGGGCCAGTTAATTTACCTGCTGACGCCGCAGGTTCGGCCGATCGCGGCCCCCAGTGGCCGCAGTTCGCTGTCCCGGGCGTCAGCAGGTAAATAAACTGGCCCGGCCCGCCAGGGTGCTTACCCTGGCGAGCCGCGTGCCAAACGTTGCCGACCCCTGCTATAGGCTTTTATATTTTCCATCCTTGGGATTATCTGCAAAGAGTAATCCGATATGATTGAGTAAGTCATAGTGGCAGTGGGCTCTATCAAAACCTTTCATCTCCCCTTCCCCAGAATTCTGACCCCAGCAGTCACATGTTTGGAGACTTCACAGATTGAAGAGGTACAAGGTACCTATCATTGAATGCTGATCAGTTCCTATCCAAAGCTTACACTGCTTCCTCCCCACAGTTTTAACCGAGACACAGAGAGATTAATTTATGCCTTGCTCTAATTAATAAAAAAGAGAGCTAAGATCTGTGTGATGTAGTACTAAGAAAATAAGCCCTGTAAGGGTCATTGTTATTTAGATATAATTGTTTCATTAGACAGCTAATAGTTTTACAGACAGCTTCCACTTTCATGTCATACTTGTGTTCCAGTCCTTCTCTAAGGCTGACTAGTAAGAAGCCAGCAAGGAAGTGGTTTTAAATCCATCACTTGTTTTAAATGTGAACACCAAAAGGGAGAGGGGGCTTGTGGGGGAACCAGGTTGTTTAATAAGACAACAAAATTCATTCACCAGCTTGTTTGAAAGGGGACTTTAATATTCTGGAGCTAAATTAGGCAGCAGATCCAGCATAGGCCCCAGGCTTTGACATGTGTTTTATAATGACAGTTAATTAGATGCTGTCTGCAGCAATCCTAGGCTGTCATTCCTAATACATGTCTAGTAACTTGAAGGACAGGAGAATTTCCCTCCTCCTCCCCCAACTGAAATCAGTTGCCAAAATTAACTATGAATATATGAAGTGTTAATTTGGCAATTAATATAGCCTTTCCCTGCATGCCAGAAAGTGGGCCCCTTTTAACTCACTTTTCTCTATGTGCTTGACATTTCAGGCTGTTTTGTATATACTCCATGGCAGGCAGAGAGGGATATTATTTCCTAGTAGTATTTAGGAACATCACACCACATCTCACTGCTCCTCCCAACCTCATTCTTTCTCAGGGTATGTGTTACCTGTCATGGAGTCTTACATAACATTAAGAACTGTCTAGTTCCACAAATCACTTCCAGTCACATTCCACTGCTCCACTAATGCAGGACAAGGACGTTATTACCTAAGGGGATTTGGCTCAAGCCATTAGAATGGGAATGAAATTTTGTTGTCATTTATGCAGGTGTGCGTGTGTATATATAAATATACCTCAGAAATTCCTAAGTCCCAGAAATTTCTTGTACTTCCTACCATACTTCAAGAAGAATGGCTGTAATTCTTCTGTTTCTTGCTTAGTAGATCCAAATGCCCTGAGGTTCTTGCCTGATCCCATCTCTCTTTTCACCTTCCCCCCCTCAAAAGACTGCCCAATGAAAGTAGACCACCTTCTTCCTACTAGAAAAACTGGGCCTGATACTGAGAGGTTCTGAACCCTCAGCTTTTAGGGGCAGGTCAAGAAATATCTCCATCACATGAACAGACCTGGAGCATCAATTCAAGAGCTATGGACAAGGCTTTCCAGAGTCCCATAAGTTGGGATTTAAACAGTTTCCATTGAGACACCAAATTAGTAGGTCACAACCAATGATATCCCAAGTACAGGTCGTCAGAGCGTTGTCGCATATGCAAGTCATAGGGCTACAGTAAATTTCTAACAATACTTTACATTTTACCCTGTTACATTTCTTGCCCTGTTACCACCCTCCACCACAGCATTAAATTCTCTCTCTTCAGAATAAATCCAGCCTGATGTCTAGACCCTTGGTAACTTAAAACCCAACTCTGAGGCAATCAAGAAAGCAGCCCATTAAGAGCTGTAAGTGCTAGGATCTTCCAGCAGCTTCTGGATTCTCTTCTATGCATTGTGGACCATGAGTGCAGTAACAGTTCCTGTATGTCATGAAGAATAAGGGCAACTGCTATGATCACCATAACTGAGACTGTCAGATTTGCCTTCATGGATATTTGTCCTTTGGGACCTAAGAACTGGGTGCTCTTCACTGCCCCAGGTTTAGTAATGATATTTATAAAGAGAGGATAAGTTAGGGCAGGTTGAGATTTCAGACCCCAGGTTCAATTCCCTTCTGTGCCTCAGACTTCCTGTAAGACTTTGGCAAGTCACATAGTCTTTGTGTCCCTCAGTTCGCTGTCTGTAAAATAATAGCACTTCCCTAGCCCACAGGATGATGAGGATAAATACATTAAAGATTGTGAGGTGCTCAAATACTAAGGTAATGGGGCCTATAGATAGATATAGAACAGATAGCTCTTTATATTTGTTAGTCAATCCCCACAGCACTTGTGTGTGGTTGCTAGATGTATTGCTCACATTTTACTGATGTAGAAATAGACACAGAGAAGTTGTGACTTGCCACGACCACAAAGCAAGACCTGTTCAAGGTCTGGATTAGAACTCTGGTTTCGTGGGTTGCTGGCCCAAAGCTCAGACCATTGGACTGCACCTCATGGTGGAGATTTGTTGCTGCTGATGTCATTCTTAAGGGCTGGAGTGCTCATTTAGCATAACTTCAGCCAAAGTTCTGTTCTGGCTGAAGCACAAGGACAGTAGGCATCAACACACGAATTATGAGCCATCCATATGGCATCTTAATAAAACAGCATATGCCAGTCCTCTGTGACCATTGTGATTCGGTGGCTTATGCCAGTAGAGCAGGAGGATCTATTTGCAGCCACATGATTCTGGAAGCCAAGTTGCTGGGCGCCTCATTCTTCCTCTCAGCTGTTTCTACAAACAAGACCAATGTCCTATCAGATTGGTTCAGTCAGTGAGAGACCTTCTGCCAGGCAGACTTATGCTAGACCCTCAAGATCTTCCTCTTCATGGTTTATCATATAGTTCAACTAATTATTGTTATATTTGCCAGCCAAGCTTTTGCTTAGCTACCCATTTCCTTTAGAAATGTTCACCTTAAAAGGCAGTTCTGCTCTGAAAAGCGATTGTTAAAATATCATTATGGGTTTCCATGTTTGGGTATCAATAACAATTTTCGATTATCTCCCATTCCAGCTAAGGACTAAGAGTCAAACTGGGTTCTTTCCTCCTTACACATCATCACCAGAAATGAAGGATTTTCAGACCAAATTATGTTCTCATTCAGTTACATCTGTGAGATCCCATTAACTTCAAATGATACCTTCAGTGGCAGCTTGGATGTTTCATTGTCCTCAGTAGGTTTGCAGAGCTGAGAGAGAGTGAGCTGGAGGTGGTTTCTTCTTGTGTATCAGTAGAATAACTCTGATTCATTCTTGTCACTCATTCATTGGTTTCAGTTTTAAGCCAGGCTATAATGTTTTGCATCTCTATTGCACTTTTCATCAAAGGAATCTCAAAGCATTTTGCAGCCATTAACAAATTAAGCTTTATACTGAGAAACAAGTTATATTATTCCCATTTGACAGCTTGGGGAAAATAAGGCACAGAGCTATGAAGTTACTTGCCCTATTTCATATAGGGCATAGATAGTGGGAATAGAACCCAGGAGTCCCAATTTCTAGTCCCCTGCTTTCACCACTAGACCACACACGCTCCCTATCATGTAGCTTTGCACTTTGTTTATAATAGCATAAGCTATACATATATTACATTTTACAAAATTAGTTCAAGGTTTTGATCTGGTTCTGGTGCCTTTGACAACATTATTAAACTCTTTGTCTTTTACTGTGAGATAATGTGGCTTGTAATGCCTTACAATAACCCAGTAGTAGATTGGGAAATACTGCATAGCACTGCTGCTTTATGTCTCAGTTCATCTTGCCTGGTTGTTAAGTACATGAAAATAGGAGTTTCAAACGTATCCTCCACATATGTTATTTAAATCAGTATATACAGTGCAGGCTATTAATATTGTGGTTGTAACTTTTGTCTCATTGTTTTTTCTTACCGTTGAGCAATCAGCTTCAAAATCTTCCAGTCCAGCCTTGTCTGGGAGTATTGCCCAGTGTGGCAAGTGTTTCTTTAGCATTCACAATCAGACTCAAGAAACTTAGCTTGTTGACTGCTGCCTACTGTATGAGGCGATTGTAGCACGACACACCTTCTGTGCTGATGGGTGTAACAGCACCCTGAGCATCCATTTATATAAATGGCAGTTCAACACAGTGGCCCAGTGGGTGGACTGGATGGTGAGACAACTAATTGCACCTCTGTATGAAGCATCAACATTTTGATTCCTGACTAATAAATAGCAGAAACTCTATGGAGAAAAGGAGCTTAGTCACCAGCAGGGCAGGAAACACATACAGTTAGGAACTTAGTCTAGTGAACCAACCTGCAGGATATTTCTCCAAATAGGCTGGGAGTCTGGTGGCTGCCAGACAGTTCTGTGCTCATTCTAGTGATTTTGAGATTATGTTCTATTTAGAAGAGTAATCTAAAATTTACTAGTAGGCACCTAAAATCCTCTAGGGCCTGTCAGATTCTTGGCTTGTTTGAAAAGTCAGAGAATGTTACCCCTTTTCTGCCTTCAGTGATTCTCTTCCAGGGCTTCCCCTGCTCCTCACACTCTGTGATTCACCTTCATTACCATGAACACTGAATCGCTCTTCCTACATTAGCATACAGGCAGCTGCTCAGTGGCTCCCTCCCCTGGTTATTTCTCTCACCTGCAGGCAACCATCCTCTGGCTCCACACATCTGCTGCTGCCTGTAGATCTGTGCAGGAGCTGCCTGAGATCTGTACCTTTGAGAGGTGAGACCACTGAGCAGCTGGGAGGGGAGTCTGCCAGCAGCAGGACATTGGGCCAGAATGGTTCAGAGGGTTGACTTTCAAAACCTAAGACTATCTCAGCCAAACCAGGTAGGTAGGCAGTTACTTGAAGAGGTTGGGAGTCGCTGCCTCAAGGCAAGCAATCCTGACAAAAGCTTGCGTCTCTTATTGCATCATGTATCACAAAAACAATGGCGCTATAATTGCTTCATCTAATCCCTTATTAGCCTGTAATGTGGTTTCTGTCATGTCAGACTTTTTTATTTAATTTAAATAAAATGCTAACAATATTTTGCTTCTCATTCATCCTCATCCAAGCTGCTTCAGAGACTTATAAGTAGATTGTTACGGCATTAATTTCGATTTCATGGTCAGGCCCTATTCCTCAATAGGGATGATATGATTTTGCCCCCACTGCGTCTTCAAACAAGGAATCTACAAACATCCCTATGATGTCTCCTACCGCTTTAGAAGAATTGATATAATGGAGGGATGATGAAGCAATCAAACAAATCCTATTTACACATCCCTGCGAGTATAATTCATGCATCAGTGAGCACTCTCAATGGAAAATTACCTTTGGAGTTTAAATTTCCATTCCAAAGTTGCGTTACAAAGATAATTTTGTTTTCGTAGGCTACAGGGTTTTGCTTTTTAGAGACCATGAAATTTATATCTAGTTGCTATTTTCATTGTACAGGCGAAAAGCTTAAATACAAAGTTTTTAATGTCCCTGTCTATAAAAATGAGGTTTTTAATGGCTTACTCAATAGCGCTGACTTTCACCTTTTTTCTTTAGTTTCCCAATGGCTCAAATGTACAGCCTTTTTTAAGAAAAAAGAAACCAACTAAATACATAACTGAAGAAGCAGCCCAAAACGGATTTGTTTTTGGAGACCGATCAGCAGACTGTGTCTTTTCTTACTGCCCATTTGCGGTTTTATTTTAGCAAATGGTAAGATTTATGTGAGAAATCTCATCAGCACAATTTACAGCACAGAAGTGCTGCGGAAATCAGTGCTGTGTACTGTACGCAAGGAATAGCTTTTTATCCTCTCTGAGATGCAGCTGTGCCTGGATTTCATTTTAAAAATAAAAGGGGGAAGTTCGTAGCCCACTGATTCAACATTTTATAAATAGAATTAAGATATCAGTGATGTCCATCCACAGTTACTAGCCACAGTTCTCACTGATGGGAATAGGAACTGGTGGTGAATCCACTACATATCATGTCAGTATTGTTTTCTTAGAAACATAGTACTGTACTTGTATAGATCTTGATTCTGAAAGTTCTTGCACTGTGCTTTGCAAGTCACTTGTGGTATTTGCACTCCATCACCAAGGCAGACTACATGCAATACAGGTGATGAAGGAGTGGGGCATGTGTGGAGAATGTATGTGTCTGAAGAGACATGGCCACAAGTGCAATCCTCCTCGTGTTAGTGAGGCACTCAGCTGTCTGCTTCCCTCTAAGGTCTCTCTCCTGCTGGTAGGCAGGAGTTACTTGGCAACCACACAGCCGTGTTTCATGAATGCAGGATCTGGTTCCCCTGCACCATCTGTGCTACTCAATTCTCAATTTGCACAACACTTAGTGCCTGGGTTGTTCAGGATCAGGCCCTTTGAGTTTCATACAACAATCTAACAAATATTAATCCACACAATACGCTTAGGTAAGTAAATGTTGGCTATTTTACCAATAGGGAAACTGAGGCACGGAGTGGGTAAATGATTTGCTCAGGGTTACACTATGGGTCAGTGTCAGAGCCAGGAGTAAAACCCAGGAATCTTAGATCCCAGTTCCCATTGCTCTAACCCCTAGCTGACAATCTATTCCTCTGTCACTTAAAACATGTTCTATACAGTGCTTCTATGGAGAATGAACCCAATCTGCCAAATGAATGCCAGCTAGGGGAACTGTATCCCTCTCTGTCCATGCAAATGCTGCTCCGTGTAGACTTGGGGGATTTTGGTAGGAATTCATACTGGATCAGGCAAGGTGGATGAGCTAATATCTTTTATTAGACCAACTTCTGCTAGTGGAAGAGACCAGCTCCACACAGAGCTCTTCTTCAGGTCTTAAAAAGGTTTTGTCTGAGGCTTTGTCTACACTGCACTTTTGGCGGTAAAACTTTTGTCATTCAGGGATGTGAAACCCCCTGCCCCCTGAACAACAAAAGTTTTACCGACGAAAAGCGCCAGTGTGGACAGTGCTTTGTCGGTGGGAGAGCTCTCCCGCCGACAAAGCTACCGCCTCTCGTTGGGGGTGGATTTATTTTGTCGGCGGGAGAGCTCTCTCCCGCCGACAAAGAGCGTCTACACTGTGCACCTTTTAACAGCACAGCTGTGTCGCTAAAAGGTGCCTAGTGTAGACATAGCTGGAGTGTCACAGCTAAATGCAAGGTGGAGCAGATTGTTTAGCATAAGTTGTTAGCACATATTGTAAGGGACCATTCAAAGTAGAGTGGCCAGTTAACACCTCTGCAGTTATAGGACAAAAAGAGGGTGTTATAATAAGCCATAAATCCACTGTCTCTTTTCCATCAGAAATTATGAATTATGAATTTAAGCTCCCAAGCTCATCTTTTCTGTGAGTTTGAAGACTGACGTAGAGTGATTGTTTTGTGAAAAGCATTCACCCACACGTCATAGGATGTCTCATTTGAGGATGTCTGACTCTGACCTATCAGTCCTCACCAAAAGAAGTTGGTCCAATAAAAGATATTACCTCACCCACCTTGTCTCTCCAATATCCTGGGACTGACATGACTACAACTACACTGCATATTGGATCCGACAAAAGTCAACAAGGATTTACATTTAATCTAGGTATCTGAGGTTCCTGTCGAACCTGCCTAAAGAATCTATGTAGTATCCGGGCACCTTACGCATCTTTTTTTAAAAAACAAAGCACATAGGATCTGTTTCTTCAATCATAATTAAATGGCTTAAATCTGATCACGATATGCATGAAACCATTTTTTCTGTGCCTTAGTTAGGAGAAGCACTGGAGATCTGGTTGCTAGGATTGGGTAGCATTACAGTACCCCAAATGGTCCTCATTTGGAACACTACAGCTCCTGGAAGTCCTGGAGCAGAATCATTGAACTGTTAATGGTTTAAGCAGGAAACAATGGTAGTTGGGTTTTTTCCCCCTCCCTCTCCATTTTGGGAGGGTTGCTGTGACCAGCACAGTGACTTTCATGTAACTTTTGAGGGAAGGCAGCATCACCCCAGCATGAACGCTGCAGCTGCCTTTGAACAGGTATAGGCTTAATTTGACTGAAGCTCCACTTATCTCGAACAAGTGTGGATCTGACACCCTTTGAACTGTGCCAAAGTAGCACATCACATGTAGCTGGGTCTCTTATCACTGGGCTGTAATGAGAAGGAAACATTCTCAGGATGTCTTCTCTATTTTTAAATTGCTTCTTTATAGAGTATTCATGCCATTTTCTTTACTACACATACCCTTTTGTATTTGATTTTTTTAGTGGGAGGCAGGGTATCAGCTCCTTAGAAGGAAAAATCCTATTTTACAAGCGTGCATGGGAAATTTAGTCTAGATGATATATAATGGGGCAAATTATAAATGCATAAATATGTACATTTACAGGAAATTGTTTAAACTCAGGAGGGTGATCTTCAAAACCATTCAGTGTTTGGCTTACCATTGGAGTGTTCCCATTGACTTCAGGGAGAGCAGAGTTAGTCCAATGCTAAGTGCTATTGAAAATCCCACACACTGTCAAAAGTGGCGAGATTAAGGAACTTGGATGGCTGAGGGACTTGGCTTCCTCAGATCTAGCCTTGGGTGATGGGCGACAGGGGATGGGTCACTTGATGATGACCTGTTTTGTTCATTCCCTCTGGGGCACCTGGCATTGGCCGCTGTCGGAAGACAGAATTCTGGGCTAGATGGACCTTTGGTCTGACCCAGTATGGCCGTACTTATGTTCTTAACCAAAAATCATTAGCATTTCATGGCTGCTTAGTGGTTTAGAGAACTATTTGAAATGGTTTTTGTATTTCTCAGTCTACCTCCCAGTGAATAATGTTTCACATCACAAAAACCACTATCCCTGACATGGCACTTAACATTGTTTGGCCCTTTTTGGGACAGCTCCAGTAGAAAACACTGAGTATCTAATGAACCATGGAGACTGAACTAGCCTCAGGTAAGTCTGGGTCTTTTACTAAGCATGAGGAGGGCCATGGCTGTGAATTGCACATGATGGCTCGGATTTCTTGTTTGAGGTTCTCTCGTGTGCCTGGGACCAAGGCTGAGGAAGGCGGAAGTCGTGGGGTTGGTATGTGGTTCCTGTGGCATAACTTCATCCCAGATTCAGGTCATCTCTGTGAACACGGTTGGCAGTTCTTAACAGTGCTGGGTTTTAGATGACATGTGATTGACCATCCTGGAAAGTTTATGATTTAACAGCTGCAATAACCAAAGGGAAGAATCATCTCTTCGCTTCTATCATGATCATAGAGCAAGAATCTGGGAAACTCTTGTGTTGGAATTTGCTTTTGCCTTGGATATTTGCCATCAGCATTTGAGTTTGCTTCCTTTTAAGGTTCATTCATTGCAACTCATCAGAGAGCTATGGTGATATGTGAGATGGTGGAGGAGAAGGTGGTGTTTAGATGCCAGGACATTTCTGCCTATGCTCAGTGTGTATTTATGATGTTTTTGAGGATGTTCTCAAATTTAGTTGGATCCATGAGCTTACTGTGACAGGCTGTGAAGGTGGAAGTGTGTGGAATTCCTTGGGTGGTTAGTAGGTATCTCATAGTTGTTTCCCCTTGTTGGTGGATGTTTCCAGTGTCTGTTTCATAACTGGGGTTATGTTGATTATCCAGCAGTGGGGGTAAAGGTTAGCAGGATGTACCAGATGGTAGAAGATCTGGCAGCCATCTTGGATGTTGTGTTTGGCTTGTGTTGTGGGAAAGGGCAGAGCTGGTGAAGACGAGTTCTAGAATACTAGAAGGAAGTATGGCAAGCTGGTCGTATTATTTATTTATTTATTCTTTTATTGGTCCTGTCTTTTTAAATGAACAGTCCTGTCATGCTGTGGTGGTAGAGTGTATGTCTTGCAATGAGGCCACACAGGCTCCTACTTAGTGAATGACAGCTCCAGTGGTGTGGGGGGCTGCTTCTCTTTGGTTCCTGCTGTTGAGGAAAGGTTAAGAGTGTGGTCACTTACCCAGGAGCTTGACCTTTGAACGTCTGTGGCCCCTGGATAGCAGCTGTAACCACGCAACTGCATGCTTTGCAAGCCAGGGGGTGGAACCTGCCATGTCTGTGCCATCGCTAGCCTGGGAATGAAAGCAAGGAATTAGGAGTGGAACTCGGGTCTCCAGCACAGCCGGGCAGAATACTGTACGAGCAGGCGTGTGCTGCAAAGATTTTGGTTCCACTGTTTGAATGAGACTCAGAAACATTATTTAAAGTTTGGCCAAGTGATGAGAAGAAAATGTTGGTGGTTCTAATGCCACAGCACTCGTCAGCTGGGGAGAATAAAGAACATAATTATTTTTGTTCTCAAAGGGGTAGAATAATGGAGTGAAGAGCATTTTGTGAGAGCGCTTTTCTTGTATGTCTTTAATCACCTTTTTCTCATTAACTTAATTTCTCTTACAATCAAATCATTAAGATCACAGAAGGAGAATAAGATGAAAGAAGAGAGCAGCTCAGGGGCTAACGTAGGAAGGGGGGGTTGTTAAAATTTAAATGAACTTTTTTAGGCTTCGTCCAGACATCTCTCTACCTTTTAACATGGAGTTTAATAGAGCAAGAGATGAAGACGACTTTTTGGCTAAGATCAAGTGTCAGCATCCATTTAATATCTGACATATCATCTATTAGGTCTTCTACATATTTACCCACTGTACTACAATCCTGAGATTAAGGGTGAGCCAAATGGATAAAATACAGCAAAATTTTCCCCTGCTGCTCACCTATACCCCAAACTCAAATCAGACCCAAACTAATCCCTTTTTTAGGAGCAAGTGTTTAAAAACACTGGGCAACTTTTTTGTTTAAATATAATTTTGTGCCTGCATCTGTGCTTGCTCTCTGCTTCCAGCAAAGAATTGGAGATGTCAAGATGCTGTGAAAATGCCAAAATGCACATGTTTTACAGTGGCCTGATATAACACACAAACCAGGGGTCACCTAATGAAATATATAGGCAGCAGGTTTAAAACAAGCAAACAAAAGGAAGTACCGTATTTCTTCACACAACACACACACAATCTGTGGAACTTGTTGTTGGAGCATGGTGTGAAGGCCAAAACTATAACAGGGTTCAAAAAAGAATTAGGTAAGTTCATCAATGGCTATTAGCCAAGATGGTCAGGACAACCCTATGCTTTGGGTGTCCCTAAACCTCTGACTGCCAGATGATGGGACTGAACGGCAGGGGATGGATCACTCGATAATTGCCCTATTCTGTTCATTCCCTTTGAAGCATCTGCATTGGCCACTGACAGAGACAGGATACTGGGCTAGATGACCAAAGATCTGACACAGTATGTCCATTTTTATGTTCTTATGACTGTAAAACAGAAAGCTCTGCAAATCATACAGAAAACCTAGCTATCGTTACAGAGCGTATTAAACATATGTTACATGCTGCTCTCTCTCAAACTTTGGGTGTAATAATATGCCAACCCTTGTGGATTCTGCCCTCCGGCACCCAGATTCTGTGGTAATGGAGTCATATAAATACTGTAGGTAGAAGGGCTCAAGTTCATACTCTGTTCCTTTCTGGAAACTTGTTGTAGACTAGGTAGGAAGGCTGAATCTATAGATGCCTGAGCAGGTCCAGGGTTCATGATTACAGGCCAGCCTCCATGTAGTGGTTCTCAAACATTTTCACCTGGGACCAATTCCCAAACCATCCATGAACACACATGACTTCAATTTACAATCTTTTAGTTGATTTTGTAAATAAAATGTTGTTGTTATGTATTTTCCAGAAGGAGGTTGAGGAAAGAATCAGCTTCACACAGTATTGTTCTCTGTTGCTGTAAGGTGATGGCATGTGTACCACATGCCATCTCCTTGGCCTGTTTCCCTACGGTCTAGTGTCACAGCAGTTTAATATCTCCACTAGTATAGTGACATCTGCTGTCTTGGGGGGATTATAACCTGTTCTTGCTGTAGGGTGGATGTACTTGATGATCTGGTAGGTCTTTTCATTCTCTCACTGCTGGAGGAAGTTTGAAGTGTTCTGTTTGTTTTCGGTGGATAATTCACAAGGTCCTAATTCCCCTTCCCCAAGTTCCTCCTCTGCTGTTAAGTGACTGGCACATTGAATCTAAGGGTATGTCTACACTATCCACCGGATCAGCAGGTAGTGATCGATCTATCGGGGATCGATTTATCGAGTCTAGTGTAGACGCAATAAAATCGATCCCCGATCGCTCTGCCGTCGACTCCGGAACTCCACCGCGGCGAGAGGCGGAAGCGGAGTCGACGGGGGGAGCGGCAGCGGTTGACTCGCCGCCGTCCTCACGGCCTGGTAAATTAACCTAAGATACGCCGACGTTGTGTATCTTAGGTCGCCCCCCGCCTCCCCAGTGTAAACCTAGCCTAAGCGTACCGTTCCATTGCTCCTCCTTTCTAATTGCTTCCTGTTCTCTTTCTTTCTCACATGACCCCCTCTTCCACATTTGCCTTTTCTTACTGCCCTTGGTGACAGTTACAAGTGTCTGGGATCGTGCACTTTGCTCTTAACACAGGCCAGTCGGTAGCTATTTAGTTACAGTTTATGTATCTTAATCAGTGTGTGGGGTTTTTATATAAAGACAAAAATTCAGTGAGTGCATATAGAATTAGCAGAATCTTCTATTTATTTTAACTGAAACATACGGCTGTCTGTGTGTAGCTAGCTCTCTCTCTGTATATCTATAATTATGATTACCTATGTACGGATAGTTGAGGGATTGAGAAGAGGAAGGCCTTAGCTGTCCTTTCATCAGAAGGTTTTAGTACTGAATGTAAATGTTTGGGGAAATTGAGCTGTTTGGTTCCTCTTTCCGTTTACCCCCTTCCCTCAGTAGGGTTTATGCCAGAGCAATATGGCATAGTTTGTGCACTCCATCTGGAGAACTGACAGCACAGGCTGGCTATAATAATGCTTTCAGATTTCTTCTAAGTCTGTAATTAAATGACATCACTGAGTCTTAAATGCATCTGGTGTAAAAGTCAGAAGGCTAAAACATCCCATTAAAGGGAGGAAAGTGTTACTTAGTAGTAAAGGAGCTAGTCCTCCAGGAAAGCGGTTTTAAACCTACTTGAGCATGTTACATTGTAGGAAGATTAGTAGGCTGGTAAGTGTGTTATGGTTCAAAATAAGCTCTTAAGGTGAAGCTGTCAGGTCAAATTTGACCCAGTATTTAGTTTTTAAAAAGCCTTTTATAAACCTTAATAGGAATGTTTCCATAAGATTACACACACACACACTTCTCTATGTGTTAATTTTAAGCAGTGTGTTTGTTAATTTTTAAGAATCATCTATTACCCTGAAGTGGTCCCAAGCAAATAATTACAAGTGTATGAGAGGCAAGTGGTGAAACTGCACATAAATAAAGTCAAAACTGGCCAGTCTATTTTCATTACATAGCTGAGAGATTTGTAAAAAGTAAACAGCATAAGTAGTGATAAGAAAACTAGATTTGTATAGCTCTTTCATCCTTAATCATCTATATTGGTGTCAGAAATGTAACTAAAGAAACTTGTGTTTTCAAAGTGTAGTGTTTTAAACCTGACAGTGTCTCCTTAAAGTGGAGAAATACATGTAACATATATTCGGTAAAAATGAAATCATGGGGTGCCAGATCAAATTAGCCCTCTCCATGGCTTCCCAATCAAATCAACTCCATTTACGTGTCAGAAGATGAGTTTTCTAACTCCCAGTGCCTCAGTCTCCCCCTGAGATCTGAAAATCAAGTTTGGTTCTTTCTGCCTCTTCTGTTATCACCAGTAAAAGATTCTATAGTTGGACCTTAACCTAGTAAGTTGGTTGAGCAAGCATGAGACAGAATAGAATCCAACTCATTCTCCCATAGCTGTGTTGGATCTGCTGGGATAAAAGCTTGTTTTCATAAGTGAAGAAAGTATATGTAATTGTAAAACAAATAGGGAACAGATCTATGGTGCAAGAAGGTGCCATTTTTTAAATATGCAGGTAGTTTTCTTGCCATAACTCCATTAAAACAAAATTGCAAACCCTGACACATTCAATCTTTTATCTCATCCCAGTTCAGTTCTTTGCTGCCCATCCTCTGCTCTAATGTCTCTTATATCAAAGGCCCCTAAGACATGTTGTTGAAGTCAATGGAGCATCAGGACAGCACCTACAGGTTCAGCAGTACAGGATACGCATTCTGCCGACATATAGCTAGTGTATTCTGCAACACTTAATCATATATTTTCCCTTCCTCATCATTGCCAATTCCCAATGTGTTTCTCTTCTATAACCAGCCTTCCTCCTCCTGCCTGATTCATTAAATGAAGCCACGATCCAATTTTTGTGACATCTCCATCGCTCCCGTGCATATGGATTGGGATGTTGCAGACATTAAATTGATCACTGTAGGAAGTGGGCTGGAGGCAGAGTAAATCTAATGGAGACTTCTTCTGTTTATACACAAATACTGTGGCTGTAATCAACAATGATGAGAAAGAGAGGATATCAAAGGATATTTTAATGGGCTTTATGTCTTGTTAAATTGGGCTTAGTAAAGATTTACCAGGTGCTGCATTTGCTTTATCCCCCGAAATAGAACAGTATGTTCTGTGCAGATGTGTTGGTGAAATTATGGTCCCTTACAAATGAAAAAAAATAGTAACTAAAAGGCTGTTTGAGGGAATCCTCCATCACTATCTCCCCCATTCCAGTTTTCTTCCTAAAATAAAACTCTGGGACAGGGGGCATGGCCGTTGAGAAAGAAGAAATCGTCTCAGGAACTTTGGGGAAATTCCAAACTACTGGCTTTAGTTTAGGGCCTGTGTTCTTTGAATACTGTGGGCTGGAACTCCGTTCTGTCAGTGCTGAAGAATCAGACTAGGTCTGAGGGTACCAGCCAGTACATCCCTCTGAACTGAGAGTCTTGCAGTAGTTGATGTTGAACTTAAAGCTCCAGTTCCTGGAGAAAAGTGATTATGTGAGAACTTCATCTTTCATTTAACAAAATTTTCTTCCTTGCTGTTATGGGGAGAAGCTTGAATATATGTCCCAAGAGAGCCCTAAAAGTTCAGACACCAGAAGGCAAATAAAAATAATCCAAAATGTTTTTTTTTTTTTTTTTTTTTAAAAGCCTAATTTTTAAGCCAGTCTCATGAGTTTTGGGGATCCAGCTCATTATTCCTAAACATTTGTGGTTGGCAATACTGTGTATCTATTGTTGTTGTTGTTGTTGTTTTCTAAATTGTCAGAGGGACATGATCTTGAGAAGTATAAAGTCCAAGAGACCATGGAAGACGTGGAAGCTTGGATAAGTGTATTCCCCACATTCTTTCCCTATGAAAATAAGGCGACTGGTAACACTAAGTCAAGTTATGAATACTATGGGCGTTACAGTTCTTCCCTGCTAGTGGACTTCATTCCTGACTAGCAACATCCCCTCACAGTTCTGATTCTGTATATCTTCTGAGCAGAGGCCGCTCAACGGTCGAGTGGTGGTTGTGATGTGGTCAGCGTGACCCACAAGGACTTCAAGATAAGATCATTCAACTTTTTCACTCAAGACCATTATCCAGGCCCCCAGAAATGAAGAGCTAGAGCACTCTCACCACAGCTGAATTCACTTCCGGCAGCTTCTCAGGGAATGCCGTAGGCAAAAACATAACTGTGTGAAGCCACACGCCATGATTCTTCCACTTTCTCTGTTGATCATTCGCTGGCCTGATTAACTCATGTGGGAGCAAAAGGGCATGTTGAGGTTTTTCTTCAGATGAAGTAGTCTATATTCATAAGAAAACGTAATACTGTAAAACTCAAAGCTCCGTGCAATCAATATTTCATGGCAGTGCCGCTCTGGAACTGAATTAACTCAGAAGGCTTCCCCATATAACAAGACCTCGCTTTGAGGCAACCAGTCGTTCAGCAGCCTTGCAGGGGCAGCACTCAAAGGCATTTGCTTTCAAATGTTTACATGAATCTTGTGCCTAGTGCACACTTTAAAAAACGTTCAAGCTTTCCATATCCGAGGGGTAGCCATGTTAGTCTGGATCTGTAAAAAGCAACAAAGAGTCCTGTGGCACCTTATAGACTAACAGATGTATTGGAGCATAAGCTTTTGTGGGTGAATACCACTTCGTCAGATGCATGCATGTATTCACCCACGAATATACGCTCCAGTACATTTGTTAGTCTCTAAGGTGCCACAGGACTCTTTGAAGCTTTCCATAGGGTAGCATACAACTATTAACGCAGGTTCCACTACTCCCGTCACCCCTCCGCCCTCCCCTCCCCCCAGGTTCTTCAAAAACATGTCTCCCGCCTGCACCAGGTCAGAACATGCCCAAAGGACTGCCTCTTACAAGAGAGCCCACTGCTCATGACTGAACCACAGGGCCAGCAGCAGCAGGGCTCTGCCTGCAGGGCTGTCGTGTATCAGAGCTGGTAGCGTACGGCCTGGAAGACACAGGTTCAGAGGCTGCCTGCTGCATGGGTAATGATGAGCGTTTCACTAACACAGCCCTGAAATCTGATATTGCTCTGCTGCAGTAAGAGCAATCCCACCTCAGGCTCTTTCTTGTGCTAAGTCAAGCCGTGGCAGCTGCTTGTGCTTAGTTCTCACTACTGGAGCGGAAATGAAGACTTCTAGGAATAAGATATTCATCATTTGCATCAATGGAGAGGAATCCAATCAACACAATATTTGAGAGGCACAAAGGAAAGTCTCAGATAAGGCATCCCTGAGGTTGGAAACACCCCCCCCCCCCCCAAATCACCATTTAGCAGAGAGGCCACAGGCTTTATCGGTCTGGAGACTGAATTTCCCACTGACGACTAGAAGTGTTCTCGCCAGTTTATCAGCTCACAATTGAGGCCCATTGGCCAGGGCCGGCTCCAGGCACCAGCTTGTCAAGCAGGTGCTTGGGGCGGCCACTCCGGAGAGGGGCGGCACGTCCAGCTATTCGGCGGCAATTCAGCGGACGGTCCCTCACTCCGGCTCGGAGCGAAGGACCTCCCGCCGAATTGCCGCCGCAGATCGCGATCGCGGCTTTTTTTTTTTTTTTTTGGCTGCTTGGGCGGCCAAAACCCTGGAGCTGGCCCTGCCATTGGCACAGCTGTGTAGGGGAACTTGCACTGCTTCTGGCTGTACTGGGATAATAGGAGACTTCAGTTATCAGTGCTGTTAATCTGGCTGCTTTCCCCAAGGCTACGTCTGCTCTACGGACCTTATAGCGGCACAGCTGTGCTGCTGTAAGGTCTCCCCATGTAGCCGCTCTTTGCCGGCAGGAGAGAGCTCTCCTGTCAGCATAATTAAACCACCCCCAACGAGCGGCATTAGCTATGTCGGCAGGAGAGCCTCTCCTGCTGACATAGCGCTGTCCACACCAGCACTTCTGTCGGTGAAACTTATGTTGGTCGGGGGCTGTTTTTTCACATACCCCTGTGGTAGTGGTAGTGTAGACAAAGCCATAATGGGCAAATACCTTGACGTTTTTATACAGAGATGAGACTTTTAGCTGCCAAGAGAATAACAAACAATCTGTCCTTTTATTGAAGGCTCTCAGGACGCCTTGGTCTAGAATTTCAAAAGTGACTAATAATGTTGGATTCCTCAATTTATGGTTTCTCGTGATGGGTACCCTAAGAAGGGGCCTGATTATACAGGGCAGGTGCTCAGCACTTTCTGAAGATAGGGCTCCTCTAAGGTGTCTCAAGGTGCGCACCCCAAAGAGTGAAGCACTCGAAATCAGCATGCACTTTTGAAAATCTGGGCCTTGGTAAACATATATGAATGGAGCTTATCAGCTCCCCTGTGAGGTTGGTAAGCAGTATTATCCCCATTTTATAGATGAGGAAACTGAAATGCAGAGAGATGAAATGATTTTGCATAAGGAAACAAAGGAAGTCTGTGCCAGAGCTGGCATTAGACCCCACATTGTCTAACTCCAACTCTTGTGCTTTAAGCATTGGGCAAGTTGCTCACTTTGACTGGATAGCTCAGTTCTTACAGCAGTGTTAAAAAAAACCCTAAAACCAAAAATTCATTTACAGGAAGAGAGAACTGTTGGCAAAGAGCATGCACTGAAACTGCTGTCATCCCGTAAGTGAGCCTATTATGGAATATACATTCTTAGATAGAAATGGAAGTAGAGTTGAGAGAAACCTACCCAAAGTAATTGGGAAAAAATGTAGGGAATTTTTGAAATAGCATGTGAACAAGCTGAGCACAAATTTAGAATACAGATGGTTACGATGACAGTATTTTATACCAGGAAAATACATTAATATATCCCTAATAAAGAATGACAGCTCTACTAGTCTCTGAGCATTCACCTCCACTCACTCCCTTCTTTGAACTCTGCTTCACCTAGCTCAGTTTGAATTTGGGCTGAGATATATTGTGCCATATGGAAATGCAAAATATGTACATGGGACTTTAAAGACCACAGTAATATGCATAGCACTTGGGGAGTGATTTACATTTCCAAAGCACAGTCAGCAGGACCGGCTCCAGGGTTTTGGCCGCCCCAAGCAGCCAAACAAAAAAACCCAACCAAACAAAAAAAAGCCGCGATCGCGATCTGCGGCGGCAATTCAGCGGGAGGTCCTTCAGTCCGAGCAGGAGTGAGGGACCGTCCACCGAATTGCCGCCGAAGTGGCCGCCCCAAGCACCTGCTTGGTAAGCTGGTGCCTGGAGCCGGCCCTGACAGTCAGACAGCAAGGTGAATTCACCCCGGTGTATTCCAGCCTTTACAGCTGTAAGCCATAGCTGCACATGGTCCTTGGCAGTGGACAGTCTAACTGGGGAGGATGGATTTTCAGAAAGTTGCCACAACCTTACAGCAGCCAGTGTACCCCCAAAAGAGGGTGGCACTGGCTGGGGATGGGGAGTAGCTGGGAATGCATTGCTTCAGCACATCCCCTGTGTATCCTCAGCTAGTGTGGTTCCTGTAGAGCCACAAGCATCCACAAAAGGTGCCCCTCCCTAGGGAAACCCCAAAAGGTGAATAATGATGGCGACTGTGCCTGCCAACCCCTGGAGGAGAATCCCCCTCAACTCACTGGGTCACAAGGGGCCTCACTGGCAAAGAGAGGTGCAGAGCATGCTTCCCTGCACCGTCAGGAATGAATTCATCCCATGAGCTAATGAGCTCAGAATAAAGCATTCCCGATGGATTTGGTTCCATTACATTCTCCTGCATTGCAGGTGTGCGTGGAGGCGATTCTCTGGGTCCCTAAAATCTTGGTGACTGTCGTAGAATATTCCAAAGTCAGTAGTGTTCAAATATCAGCCCCTGAGACTGTGCTAGCAGTGGCATCTTATGAGATGTGATGTTTATAAAGCCAAGTGATACTTGAGTGCATTGTGTGTATCTGTGCAAACTAAGGTAATTATATGGGTAATGAAACCTCATACTTCAGGACATGAGCTGAACGTGTGCCAGGGATAAGAGAGAATTTTCCCCAAGGCGATAAAATCATCTTACGTTTATACTGTGCCTTGCATCCTGAGGCCTCCTCGTGAGCTTTCCCAGTCTAACAAATTCTAGACCCTGTACGGATGAATCTACCCACAGCTGGAAAGCAGCTGCCTCTGGGGTGGAACTCAGCACTTGTTCAGCAACACACGCACGCAATAGTTTGAGAGCTGGAAGTGGAGAAAGATAGTGAATGTGATTGAAACTGCAAGGGGGAATTGAAGGAGGCAGATTGTAGGTCTTGACGTTTGGAACAGGCTAAGACATGAGGGCAAACATCCTTGTGAGAAGAGACTTCCTTAATGACCTAACCCTCAGTTATATTAACTCATCTGAAACTCCATGCCTCCTGCAGCACTGCGTGATTGGTTCAGGGGTCATTATCATGGGAGTCCTCTTTCCTCTCAAGCATCAGTTACAGTATTAACTTCTGCTGGAGGCTGAACGTGATGAACAATGTTTTGATCTGGGGCAGCTCTGATACTATAATGGATCTGTTTTTCCTCCTGTGTTTTTCAGAATCTGTTAAAAGAAAATTACCTTGATTAATCTTCCTTCTTACAATAAAATGAGCTCACTGGGCCTTATCTCAACACTTAAAGGAGTGACTATAGAAATAATTCTAAAATTTTGCCCATACTGTACCTCCTAGGGCATATAGTAAACATTACACCATTTTCCCCTTGTGTTCGGTTCCTTAGATGAGGCACATGCTTGTGAATAGCTGCAGTCTGGAGCACAGCTGATCGCCTTCGATCACTTTGTTTTCACCTTAAAGAGCAATATCGCTTGGCCCCATTGAGCTGAGTTTCTCTGCCAGCCAAATAATGAATCTGATTAGGCTGAAATGGTACATGGCTGAACATAGGCTGGCTTGATTTGTACTATGGATCGCACACACACATTGTGTTTACATCACCTGGCATTTGTCTATAGCACCCCTTCTTTGTGTTCCTAACCACACGAAACAGCCGTGACTCAGCAGTGCCCAGCAAGAGAGCACACATGGCTCCATTTACAGCCAGATCCCGTGAGGTGCTGAGCGCCTCCTGGGCAGTGTTGGTACCTGAACTCATTGGGACTGGGAGTTGCAGGTGCTCAGCCGCTGGCAGGAGCAGATGAGGAAAGTGTAAGAGGAGCCCAGACGGGGGTGGGAGGTAATAGGAACGTATATGAGAAAAAGACCCAAAAATCGGGACTGTCCCTATAAAATCGGGACATCTGGTCACCCTAGGCAGTAATGAATTTTGGCCACTACTCACTTGGGCAGGATTTTATCTGGTCAGATTGCCCATTAAAACCCAGGTTGGTAGTGACTGAAATTCATCACTTTCCACATCCTTTGCAAAATTAGTTGGTGATCTCAGCCTGGTTCCTTGTGGTCAGCTGTCCACGTCGCAGAAACATCACCCCTATTCTTGACACTAGTTGTGACCCCGTTAGCATCAGTCACCAAGAACTTAATTAGCAATGCGGACTGAACTGCCCTCTACCCATTGGATGAAGTCTCTCTGGGTCAGGACTGAGGCATATTCGCATTGGCGAGGCTCACCTGTCTGATACATACTGTACTTCTTTGTGGCAATAAAGAAACTCCGTTCTCCAGAGCCGTCAAAACGACACCTTTCTTCTGAATTCACTTTGCGGAGTAATAGACAGTCATTACAATTGGCTGATAAATGACAATAAACCTCCAAAGGAAAGTATACTGGCTTCATAAAAGCTTATTTAACTTCCATAATGTTGGCGTGGCTCTAAGCTTATCTCTTCTCTTCTCTGTAGATGGATAGAATAGGCAGAGACAGGCATGCTGCAGAATATAGATGCTTCTTAATCAGGAAAGAATGGAATAATTTAGGAAAGATGGTACTGCAGTTAATGACCATGTTTTCTCCCCAAACCAAGACTTTAAAAGCACAATCCTCATTAAAGAGCTGTAAAGTTGCCTGCTTAGAGTGGCTTAGCACACTGATGCTTACTTCCTTTAGTGCATTTTAGTGCAATGACCCCTCTGTTTTCTGCAACTATGAGGCTGAGTTTTGCTGCCCTCTGGGCATTATTATTCATAATGAGAGGACAGAGAGTTTCTAGATCCCTTTCAAGCCACCAGTTGTTATCCTTGGTGATGAGGAGAGCCTAAGAGGCGCCCAAGTCACTCCAGCATTGACTCTGTCGCTCTGACTCTTTCCTCGCTGAGCGAAAGGTCCTGGCTGCTGGTCTGCACAGCCAGGCACTTCTGAGTTCCGTTCCTGGCTTTGTCACTGTGTCTCTCTGTGACCATGGACAAGTCACTGAGGACTGCTGTTGCACCTGTGTATCTCATTGAATTTACTAAGCAGCTGGATGTTCAGCACCTCTGAAAATCAGATCCAATGACTTGTGTGCCTCAGTTTCCCTATATTTAAAAGGGGCATTGTCATGTTTCCTTCCCAAACTAATAGGCTTGATCCCCCAGCAGCAGAATTTCATCAGTCACAAACTTGACCCTCCCACTTGCACCATCAGCTTCCCTGTAAACCAAGATTAATCAGATCCAGATTTGCACTGTGTACATTGAAACAATCTGGGTCTTCCTTCCACATCACTTACAAACAGAGTTGCTTTTTTTATCCAAGTTCCCTGTAAAAGGGTTCTGCTAGGTTTATAATTCCTCTTTTTCCCTGCCCTTTCTGTGCATTTCCTTGCTTATTAGTGGAACATTCCCTGAGTCACCCATCGTACACTTGATGGAGCTTGTGTCCCCTGTATGGCGACACAGTGCAATAGTTAATCTCAGTCACACAAGTCAAACATGGCCATTCCCCTTCCTTCCCCCCCCCCCCACCCATGCACTTGAGAAACTACACTTTTGCAGATATGGGAGGTGGGATTATAGCCCTGTGCAAAGGCAGAAGGATGGCCCGTTGATTAGGGCACTAGCTGGGAAATTGGGAGACACTGATTTGCCACAGACTTGTTGTGTGACCAGGGGCAAGGCCTTAATCTATTTGTGCCTTAGTTCCACATCTGTAAAATGGGGATATTATTATTTCAGGGGTGTTGGGAGGATAACTACATTAAAATATAATTATCTAGGTGCCATTGGATGGATGGATGCATAGATTGGTCTCTGAGGCATCCACTGACGGAGCCTTAGGTTATTTTCTTTGTATCAGCCCTTTTATTTGCCCTGGTGAGTTTTTGGACTAAAAATGCCTGATATAATTGATTGGCTGCACCCTGGTTATGCGCACTAGAGGCTAATAAATCAGTTGGATGATAATGAAAGATCGTGCCATCTGTCTGCTTATTTAATGGAGTGTCAGCAACATACCAAATAGGAAGTAATTGGATTGACAGACATAAAGCCAGTTATTAGTCTGTTGTTATCTGATTGGAAAAAGCATGCGGCGGAGCACAGAACTGTAGCAAAGCTAATCTGATAATGTCTGTTGTTGCAGGCGTGAAGTCTGCCACGCCAAATTCATAGGCTTTGAAACCCCCAGCCGAATGGAGGGTTTTTTTGCATTTCCATCCTCTTTAAATTCATCTTTGCATTCTTATTACAAATCATTATAATGCAATCTAATAAAACACAGTTTGCATAAAGATGGTGCCCATTTATAAAGCTGTCACCACAGCCACTCTATTAATAGAGCCATTTTAAAGATTTATAGTCAGCATATGCTACTTTTTACAGGAGTCCATACTGAGGAGTTGTGGGATTTCAACATGCAAGAATTGCAGATCAGATTTAAAAATAATACTACTAATAATTAATTTTTAAAAGCTACTCTGTTCAGAAAGTAGCATGAAATATTGATCTGTTACGCATTCTAGATACGGTCATCAACAAACCTCATTTAATAAGGCATTCAAGGGGGAAAAAGAGGATTTACCATTTGATGGGAAACAGTTACATTAACGTAGAGTGAAGGTTGCTTGGTGGTATGTCGTACACTTGCAGAATGTTGAGAGCAAAATTCTAACTTCTGAAATCCAGCAAATGCACAGTTAAGGTTGTCTATTCAGCCTTAACTTTGCCCTCTTGCAGCAGTGCCCCAGTATGCTTTGTTAACACACACACACATGCCTTTACTTGGCCAACCCCACTGTCACTGAAATGTACAAGCTCTTCACCTCCTATTACAACCATCACTCTCACCCATGGGATTCCATTCCATCTAACTCTATTAAAGGAGAAAAAGGGGGAAAACAGAGTTGCCAACACCACCTTCCCTCTACCCTCTTTGAGCAATGCCTCATTATGCACATACTCACACTGGCCCTTTTGAATACCCCACTAGCTGCCAATCATCATCTTTAGGCACCTAAATAGCTTTACAAATCCGGTCTCCAAAGTGGTTTACACACACCATTTAATTAAGCATCACAACACCTCCGTAGATCAGCCGTGGGTTAGTATAGATTGATTTTCAAGGTTGCTTAAATTGTAAGCTCTTTGAAGTAGGGGCTACCTGCATTTTGTGTGTATTTTCTGTCTTTTACAGTGCTGGATATATTGTTGATTAGTTGAAAAATATTCTACCCATTTTATAGGCAGGAAAACTGAGGCATTGTCCATAGTCACATAGCAAGTCAGTAGCAGAACTGGCAATAGGACTCAAGAGGCCTGACCCACAGCTCCCTGCTCTGACTGTTAGACTATGCTCACAGCCGTCGCATCTGCCTTAGGTTCTTGTAAATAAACATACTGCAGAGCCTCTTTTGGACATGCTTGGTACATTCATCTTTTGCTTCTGCAGTCTTGGGTTTAAATTGTACCTGAATCAGCAGTAGGTAACTTAGTTCAGCTGTTTCTTTGGATAATCACCAACATCACAAACCCACAGTGAAACATAGGGCTGTTTGGCACAACGGGCGGGCTTTGCTCAAGTGCAGGCTAGGATTGGAATAGTTCGGAGTGCTGCAGGTCAGGGTTTGTGGTGCCTTGGCAGAGAGAGGCGGGGGCTTAGATTGGAATAAGAGTTGCAGTGGGGTGTGATGCAGTGCAGCATTGCTATCTAGTGCAGGGAGAAGCTTGCCCCGTGTGTGCTTGCGCTGCACCCTGCTTCAGTTCTGTGGATCCTCAAAGTGCATAAAAACAAAAAGTATTTCAGTAGCAACTCCATTATCCTAGAAAACATACAGATAATCAAAGTGAGGCACCAGGTTAAAGGCTGAATGTATTGCTCTGAGTGTTCATATTATCTTGCTCTGCATTATAGCTCTCTGCTCTCCCCATTAGCCAAGCATTGTACTTGCTGAAACAAAATCAGAGAAGCAGAGTGCTGTGCATTTTTCAGAAAGCTCTTTTACCTTGATGCGAGTAATAATAATAATTATACTCTGCTTTTCTACAGTGCCTTCTCTCTCAGGAGCTCACAGCACTTTGCAAACATTACTTAAGCCTCACAACAGCACTGCAAAGGAAGTAAATATCATTAATGCCACTTTACTGAAGGGGAAACTGAAGCTCACCTAGAAGAAGTGACTCCTTTCAGAGCTCCCAGGGAGTTGTTGGTAGATGTAGGATTTGATCAGCAAGTCTCCTGATACCCAGCCCTATGTTCTAGCTAATATTCCAGGGAACCTTTCACCTGCTTATTAAAAAGACCAGAAGGAGGAACAATGCATATAGGGAATCAAGGTACATTTCTGAGAGTAAATGTTATGTGCCCAGAATCCAGATACCATATTGTTCATAGCACAATTTGTTGTATGGGGGAGTGTGACCTGCGTCGGTTGGCCCACCGAGCCGCTAGGGGGTGGTGGGGAGCTACTGTCCCACTGAATCATAGAATATCAGAGTTGGAAGGCACCTCAGGAGGTCATCTAGTCCAACCCCCTGCTCAAAGCAGGACCAATCCCGCACTAAATCCCCAAATGGCCCCCTCAAGGATTGAACTCAGAACCCTGGGTTTAGCAGGCCAATGCTCAAACTACTGAGCTATCCCTCCCCCCACTGGCCGGCCTGCGTAACGCCGTCTGCCACTAGGGAATTAGCGGAGGGAGGGGCGCCGGCGAGAGTCTATAGCGCCCCTCAGGCTGGGGGGGCACGGACGAGAGTCTATAGCACGCCCCTCAGGCAGGGGGGGCCACCGGCGAGAGTCTATAGCACCCCTCAGGCAGGGGAGCGCTGGAGAGAGTCTATAGCGCCCCTCAGGCAGGGGAGCGCTGGAGAGAGTCTATAGCGCCCCTCAGGCAGGGGGGGCACCGGCAAGAGTCTATAGCGCCCCTCAGGCAGGGGGGGCGCCAGCGAGAGTCTATAGCGCCTCAGGCAGGGGAGCACTGGAGAGAGTTTATAGCGCCCCTCAGGCGGGGGGGTGCCGGCGAGAGTCTATAGCGTGCCCCTCAGGCAGGGGGGCACCGGCGAGAGTCTATAGCGCCCCTCAGGCAGGGAGAGCGGCGGCAAGAGTCTATAGCGCCCCTCAGGCGGGGGGGTGCCGGCGAGAGTCTATAGCGCCCCTCAGGCAGGGGGGCACCGGCGAGAGTCTATAGCGCCCCTCAGGCAGGGAGAGCGGCGGCAAGAGTCTATAGCGCCCCTCAGGCGGGGGGGTGCCGGCGAGAGTCTATAGCGCCCCTCAGGCAGGGGGGCACCGGCGAGAGTCTATAGCGCCCCTCAGGCAGGGAGAGCGGCGGCAAGAGTCTATAGCGCCCCTCAGGCGGGGGGGTGCCGGCGAGAGTCTATAGCGCGCCCCTCAGGCAGGGGGGTGCCGGCGAGAGTCTATAGCGCGCCCCTCAGGCAGGGGGGTGCCGGCGAGAGTCTATAGCGCGTCCCTCAGGCAGGGGGGTGCCGGCGAGAGTCTATAGCGCCCCTCAGGCAGTGGGGCGCCGGCAAGAGTCTATAGCGCCCCTCAGGCAGGGGGGCGCCGGCAAGAGTCTATAGCGCCCCTCAGGCAGGGGGGCGCCGGTGAAAGTCTATAGCGCTGTCGGGATTCTGCTACCCGAGGCGGGTTGGCCGGGGTAGGGGAACGCAGGCCCACCCAACTCCACTGCGTTCCAGCCCAGGGCCCTGACAGTGGCGGGGCGAGCAGGGTCCCTCCGCAACACGCTGACCAAATACTCACCGCACTGTGCAGTTCTGTCCCTGGGCTCCTTCCTACCCAGTCCTTCGATCGAGTCCCTCCGGTCCCTCCAGCTCGTCCGGGTACTCAGCTGCTGGCAGCTCCAGCTCCCCCTCCGCCTCAGGCTCCTCCAGTTCCTCCAGGTACTCGGCGGCGGGCAGTCCTGGTAGCCCCTGTCCTTCCTCCAGGTCAGGTTTCTCCTGGTCCAGGGACCGGCAGCAGGGTCTGAAGGGAACAGCCAGCGGTCTGCGTCTGCGTCCCTCCCTGGTGCTGCCCTGACCAGGGTAAGGGCCCCGCCCTTTGTACTTCCTGTTCCACCCGTCCCCTTCCGGGAGGTGGAGTAAGCTTGGTCTGGCCCCGCCCCCTCAGGCTGAGAGAGTGGCTCTTTACCCTCAGGTTCGGAGGGAAGCCACCCTGGCTCCATACAGGGAGTTTATAGTATAAATGGCACCAGTTACAGAAGCCGCCATATAAAAATTGTTTACATTGATGCAGCCCATTTCATTCCAAAAGCTCCCGGACTGCACTGCGTATTATATATGAAATGTATACTATGTACTGTAATGTAGCCAGCGCTGGGTGGAGAGTAATAAATAGACCGCATGCTACACAGTGGTGGGAAAAGAAGAAATTTTGTCCAAGAGCAAGACCCCATTCTTATAGAATGTGGCACAGTGTAGTCAGAGTCCACAAGGTGCCGAGAGTACCTGGGCTTTTAAGGCCTAATCGGAAAGATGCCAAACCACCCCCTTTCTCCCTGCCAGTAAACTGCATGGAACTCAATTTATGTAACTTGGAAGGATGAAGTGCTTAGAAGGATGAATTGAAGGGAACATTTATGTGGGGGGAGCAGCATGGTGCATTGGTTTCATATCTCATACTGCGCTAAATGTAGCGGAGCCAGAATTTTCTCTTCACATTGAAGTGCTATAAGGGAAAAGGCCTCTCTGTGTGTGTATGTAGATTTATCTGATGAGATGTACTACATGATGAATAAATAAGTGCCTCAAAAGGCCCAGCTCCCTTCACTATCTTTATAAAGCAGGAGTTCAGACGAGAATAAAGATGCTGAATGCTGGGTTAATTTTGTTTGTGGAGAATTGGGAAGTCTTCTCCTTCCAATGCAAATTTCTTAAAATATGCTCCACTGGGATGATTTTAAACTTGATGCTGGGAGCCGTGTCATAATTCACTGGTGTCCCTGGCTTGTCTTTGCCAGTAAATAAGTATGTTGGTCGTCATGAGTAATCAAAAAGCCCAGCACCAGTGAATTAGAGCAATATCGTCAGTCATTTTGAATAGTCACCCAGAGAGGCATCACAGTGGCAGTGTGACATGGAGAGAGAGGAAAAAGGAGCGCCAGCATCAGCAAGTTAAGTTGCCCAGTTGGCAGTGAATCCTACATGGTGGAGAGTAAATGTAAAGCAGGCTGTGTACATCCACAACCCAGCACTAGTGGCCAACGTCATCGTGAATTGCTTTGGTAATTGCTTGCAAATACAGTCATTTCTCATTTTGGTGTGTCTGCACTACAGAATTAACTCAAGTGATCCAACTTCGAGTTACTTCCCTCATATTTCATTAGTATGTTGCTGAAGATGATAAAATCACATCTCTAAAAAATCCTTGCATAGATTTGTAGATGCACAATCTGAGTATTCATCTTTAGCCGTAACTACTTCGATCTTCAGACATATATAGTTTTTTAAATAAATCCTTCAAAAGCTCACCCTTATCTAAAATACACATGCGAGCCTGGGCTGCCGTCGGGCATAGGGGCGCACCAGTTTAATAATACGGCATAGGGCCCCATAAATCCTAAAGATGGCCCTGCTGGTTTATTACAGATTTATGGCTAAACAGTTCAGTGTTGGCAAGTCAACTGTTAGTTCTGTGGTGGTGGATGTTTACCAAGCAATTGTTGCTTTGATTCTTCCACCAGGGGTAACATGGTAATAGTATCTAGAGATAGAAATGGAATAAAGTTAGACTTTGGATGCTATAAACTTCACAGGACCATATTCCACTCTCAGATACACCAGTGGGAATAGGGAAGAACTCCTGTGAAGCCAGTTGCTTTACATGATTATAACTGGGATCAGAATCTGGCACAGATGACCCCGGAGTTTCTCTCAAATTTCAGAGTAGCAGCCTTGTTAGTCTGTATCCGCAAAAAGAACAGGAGTACTTGTGGCACCTTAGAGACTAACAAATTTATTTGAGCATAAGCTTTCGTGGGCTAAAACCCACTTCATCGGATGCATGCAGTGGAAAATAGAGATTTCCATTAATAGTATCTGAATAATAGAAATCGGAGACAGAAAAGAAGTGCCAGTTAGGTCATTTAAATCCATTCTTCTGCCAATGTTCTCCATGATATATTTAGACTCATAGACTTTAAGGTCAGAAGGGACCAATATGGTCATCTAGTCTGACCTCCCGCATGATGCAGGCCACAAAAGCTGACCCACCCACAACAGAATCTTCTAGCCTGCGACCCCTGCCCTATGCTGCGGAGGAAGGCGAAAAACCTCCAGGGCCTCTGCCAATCTACCCTGGAGGAAAATTCCTTCCCGACCCCAAATATGGCGATCAGCAGAACCCCGAGCATACAGGCAAGATTCTACAGCCGGACCCTCATTTTACCCGCGATGGCACGTTAATGCCTAATTGACTAAAATCACGTTATCCCTTCAAACCATTCCCTCCATAAACGTATCAAGCCTAATCTTGAAGCCAGAAAGGTCTTTCGCCCCCACCGTTTCCCTCGGAAGGCTGTTCCAAAATTTCACCCCTCTGACGGTTAGAAACCTTCTTCTAATTTCAAGCCTAAACTTCCCCACGGCCAGTTTATATCCATTCGTTCTCGTGTCCACATTACTACTGAGCTGAAATAATTCCTCTCCCTCCTTGGTATTAATCCCTTTGATATATTTAAAAAGAGCAATCATATCCCCCCTCAGCCTTCTTTTGGTTAGGCTAAACAAACTGAGCTCCTCGAGTCTCCTTTCATAGGAAAGGTTTTCCATTCCTCGGATCATCCTAGTGGCCCTTCTCTGTACCCGTTCCAGTTTGAGTTCATCCTTTTTAAACATAGGAGACCAGAACTGCACACAGTACTCCAAATGAGGTCTCACCAGCGCCTTGTATAACGGAAGCAGCACCTCCCTGTCCCTACTAGAAATACCTCGCCTAACGCATTCCAAAATCGCATTAGCTTTTTTCACAGCCACGTCACATTGCCGACTCATAGTCATCCTGCGATCAACCAGGACTCCGAGGTCCTTCTCCTCCTCCGTCACTTCCAACCTATGCGTCCCTAACTTATAACTAAAATTCTTATTAGTCATCCCTAAATGCATCACCTTACATTTCCCAATGCTTTGCCCCAACTGTGACATTTATATCCTTTTCACAGCTTTCCTTACACAATAATGGTTTTCAGTTCTTCTGTCTTGCTGCTATTGAAACAAAGTTGACTTCCTTATGGAGGGTCGGAAAACTGTTTCAATTTACCACCTTAGGAAGAATCACCTCTGAATATCAGTTAAGTTCTGGCAGCTGCCAAACAACTCGGAGGTATGCAGCAGCTTCCTGAAGCTTGCTTGTGTCCTCACAAGATATTAGAGGATAGATAATGTGTGATCTGAGTGGTAGTCAAATAACCTTTTCAAAAAAATTTTATCAGGCTGGATCTTGCTAATGTTTGCAATACGTTAATTACACTGTGCAGGCTTTGTTGTGGAAATAATTACTTCTGTAATGAGATCCACCTCCAACATGATTAAAATAAAAAGAGACGGAGAGAGTTTTTGGAGCAATGCATCTGAACTACTGCTCAGCTGAATCAGAGCAGAAAGATATTTTCACTTATGCCTAAGCTTGTTAATGAAGATTTCCTGTGTTAGGAGACTGCTGAGATCCAGACCACGTGGACCAAAAACTAATGTCTACAATAGCAGAGCCCTCCTTTTTAGTGGGGTCTTTCCTCTCCTGGATGCACATGCCTACTTCCTATTAAAGTAAATGGGACTGGCATGATTGCATAGAGATGAGAATTAGGCCCTCTGGGTTAAAACTGGAAATGGACTTTGTTGTAATGCAGTACTACCATTAAAATGAGCTAGCCAAGTAATGAGGGAGGGTAATAGATGCCTGTTCTACATCATTTCCCCTCTCCTATGTATTTACAATGTCTAATTCAGGGCTCAATGGGAAAGACTCTCATTGACTTCAGTGGGAGTCGGATGAGATCCTTATATTGTAAGCTCCTTGGAGCGGAGACCTTTTTTGTGTCAGTAAAGTGAAGCTGATGCCTCTGGCTCTGTAGAAATAACTGGGAGAAGCCAGGTCAACCTGTTTAGCATTGCGTTTTACAGGTATACTATGGTTTTGAGAGTATAACCCATGCTTACATAGTGTGACTCTCTGTACCCCTCCAGTGGCTAGTCCACATATAGACACTTATGAATCTGCGACAGCCTTTGAACTATGGAACATGGGGTCTTTAGCTTAGGCAGTAAGTGCTCATACTTTTTACATCCAGAGTTCCTGGGTCCAAGGAGCCCTGGCTAATCATCCTATGCTCTAACCACTAACAACACTCCCCACTTTGATTCAATGTAAGAAACAGCATTCTATCATAGCGGTACTTCAACTAATCTAGAAACTTGTGATCTGCAGGAATTAGCTAGTTACTAAACAATAGCTGCTTCAGCACAAATTACTTGTAAAATACACCTTTTATTCTATGTACTCACATGGCCTCCATCACCAAAAATATCTGAGTACCTCGCAACCATTAACAAATTTATCCTCACAGTACCCCTGTACAGATAGGAAGTCTTATTAGCCCATTTTACAGATGGGAAATGGGGGCAGAGTGAAACAACTTGCCCAAGAGTCACACAGGGAGTCTGTGATAGAACAAGCAAAGGGAACCCAAACCGCCTGGATCCTAGTGCTTTAGTCACAAGACCATCATCCTTCCTCCCTTATCCTGCTATAGGGACAAATCCAGAAGTCTTTACTTATCCAAAAAGCTTGTTGAAGTCAGTGGCAGTTTTTCCTGAGTAAGGACTTCTGATTTGATAGATTTTCAGGCCGGAAGGGACCGTTACGGTAATCTATTGCCTAAAATACCCTACAGAATTCTGCCCCATCATGTTTCACTGAACATAAGTTTCAGTTCCAACTGGTACCGCAATGTATTACAGGGGCAAGTGCTGTATATAAGCCTCCCCCACACTTCTCTATCAGGTGTATTGCAGTCTTGACTGGCAAACTCTATTTTCCCAGCACTGAGCAGAGATTAGCCACCCAGCCAAAATGTGCAGTGCTTTTGTGATATGGGCAGAAGCTGGTGACCTCAACCAGGTTTGAAGACAGGTCTCTGCACTTTCTACTACTTTAGACCACAGATGAGCTAACTTGCATTAACTTGACACCAAGGCCTGGTCTACACTGGGGGGGGGGATCAACCTAAGATACGCAACTTCAGCTACGAGAATAGCGTAGCTGAAGTCGACGTATCTTAGTTCGACTTACCTCCCGTCCTCATGGCACGGGATCGACAGCCGCCGCTCCCCCGTCAACTCTGCTTCCGCCTCTCGCCGCGGTGGAGTTCCGGAGTCGACGGCAGAGCGATCGGGGATCGATTTATCGCGTCTACACTAGACGCGATAAATCGATCCCCAATAGATCGATCACTACCCGCCGATCCGGTGGGTAGTGAAGACGTACCCCAAGTTACTTCGATGACAGATGTCTAAGATTTAGTGGTCTCCCCTTAAAACTTGCAAGTTTTCTTAGCTAACTGTTACCTCAGCATTTTGCCACATTGCCTAGGTACGTCCTATAGTAAGTGCAGGGAATCCTTCAGATAGTGACATCAACTTAAGTATTTATCTGAGAGGAAGCTGACAGGCTTTTAAATACAACCACCATGGACGAATCTCAGTAAGGAGTTGTGCCTACACCTTCCGTTAGCTTGTGCTCTGTCACCTAGGTGGGAGCTTGGGCTTCCATTTCCTACATACATACATACTATTCCCTGCACACAGTCTTTTCGTGTAGACAGCTGGTTTATCTTCCATGTGGTTAAGGTATTTATCATTAGCACCTTCCTCAGAGATATATCAATTCAATGGTAACTGGTAATACTGTAACCAAAATAATTCCCAGTGGTCTAGTTTTTCTGTGGAAGTATTGTGCATTCCATCATTTTAGTATCTACTCAACTGATGGGTCTTCAATGGCAAATGATCTCTGGTGTACCCACAATGGCGGATGTTTTATATTTACTATACTACGTACATATGTAATGATCAGAACCACTTGACACTTCAAGAGTCTCAATAGGATTTCACTTTAAGAGCAAAGAAAGGAATGAGAGGATGAAATGGAATGAGGATTGTGTTGAGAATTGGGTTCTATTCCAGCGAGATGGTTTTGTCAACCAACTTGGTACATGAAATAGCTATTTAGGGGGATGGAAAAAAGCAAGCCAATTATTTCATCGTAAGCAGAGTGTTATAAGCAGCTCCGTAGTACCAGTTTCATGGGATGTTGTTTAATCACTTCTCTCCCCATGCCATATTCTCATAGCTGCAGTCAGTAGGGACATTTGATCTGAATCCCCCTAGTTATAAAGGAGAGAGGGTGTCTGGCAGGATGTTCTCTGTGTGGGTTCTAGGATTTATTAAGTATCTGAAGGGTGTGATCACCAAGGAGGAAGAAAAAATTGTGTAAGGTGACACATGGGCATAACAGGATGAAACGAAGAGAAGGAATTTTAGGTTTAACATCACAAAAAACTTCCCAACAGTGAGATCTATCAAGCTTTGGAATATTTTATCAAGGGAAGTGATGAAAACATCCACCACTTGGGATATTAAAATGTAGACAAGACAAAGTATTCAACAGTGTAACGAAGGGAACAGTTCTGCACCAGCAAGGGGATTGACTGACTAACCCAGTTTGTTTTAATCATTTCTTATTTCTGTTTTTAGGATTAAACTTTAAAATGACTCCTTATTTTGTTATTAGATAAATACATATACAGGCGACAGGGAAGCAGTTTAAGTGTCGACCTGTGAAGTAGAAATGAAAGTACAGAAAATTAGGGATGCAAAAATTCTACCGGCTCATCTAGTCTATCCACTATGCTGTTGTAAGACTGATCCCTAGGGAACGTTTTCCAATGCATTGTACAGTCTCTTTCTGAATAGTATGAAGCTTCCATCACTTCCTGGGGGTGCCTATTTCACAGCCTCATAGACTTCACAGTTTATTAATTCCTCCTTCTAATCAATCTAAAATTACCTTAAAGGCTGAAAAATGATTTTGGGAAAGCCATTCACAATGAAAAGCTTTTCAAACACCCTTCTTCTGCTGTGCTGCATACAGTGAATTGAGCTGATTTGGGTATGTCCTGCCAATTGTTCTGTCTATTTGTCTACCCTTAGATTGTGATCTTCTCCTAGCTGATGCTGTCCCTTCTTGAATGTATGAAAAGCACCTACCACATCATGGGAACTACCGTACATTATTATTATTAATTATAATAATACAAAATAGTCTACCGTGAAATAAACATGAAATGATTCTGGAGTAGTTGTGTTGTGGGGATTAGCTAGTATATAATAGGCAGGTTTTTCAAAAGCACCTAAGTAATTTAGGAGTACAAATCCCATTGAATTTCAGTGGGACTTGTGCTCCTAAATGATTTAGGTGCTTTTGAAAATCCAACCCAGTTGTTTATTTTGGGGGCACTTTCAGGTAATAGCTTCATTAGTTAAATCAGGGTAGGCTTAATTGAAGTTGCTGGTGTTACTGGAATTCAGTGAGGCATTTTCTATATTTTTAATGACATCTCTTTTTATTAGAGGTTTAATAACAAAAGGAATAAACACCTAAGCATTGGACAAATGATGATATAAGTTTCTGAATCAATCTTTTTTTTTTAAACACATACAGCATAGGTAAGGCAGCCTTCAAAGTTGGGAGTTAGAATGACTTAAATATTCTGAAATGATGTGCTTTTTAAAAAAAATCCAAACGACTGTCATTTGCAAAAAGGCACTTCATTTTACCTAAAGTGCTTTTCTGTCTACAGGGAACACTTAATTGTAGTCACAAATCACCTCAAATGCTTTCATAGAGAGATAAAACAAGTTAAATTTGTATATCACTCTGCAAGCGCAGGTTGTGAATTGGATATGAGATGCAGATTTCCATTTTTTCCTCATCTTTTCAGGATCTCCATCCCATGCAGACATTTCACAAAAATGTATATCTGATCAGTTGAATCCCGTTTAGCTTCATTAGGATTTTGGACAATTACCCTGGAGTATATGCAGTGACCATGGTCCAGGATCTGATGATGTGCTTGGTTTGCATTTTTATTTGGAGAAAGCTTTGGAGCATTTTACAGAAGGAAGAATGCAGTTATGTTAAATAGGTGTAATTACCAAGTGTTAGGGGAATGTTCTTGATGCGCCATATGACTTATTCTCACCCATTGAGAGAATGCACCCCACAGTGCGTTAACCTTTATGGGTTTTTCTTCAATTTTCATGTGCCAGTGAGAGATGGTTTTAAATGAGGCTGGTGATACTGTTTCTTGAATCCCTTGTAAATTGCATCTGAAGGGTTCTTTTTCTAGTAAAACAATCTAAGCAGACCATTTGAATCAAAGCTCTTCCTTTGAGGCTTCATCCCTTCTTTATGGTCCTGTTTGGCAGCAAAGTGTATCTAAAATCTCACTCTTTGGAAAATAAAACGAAAATAGTAGCTGTTGAAATGATGTATCATAGAGCCATTTTCACCATTGTGATGATTTCTTATGGGTTTTTTTTATTTGGATTTATGGAAAGGCATCTGATTCCAGAGGCCCATTGGCACACAGTCATGTGTGCAGCGCACACTCGGCTGTGCCTCGTTTGAGGGTTTTAATCCAGAGTCAAAAGTTTTCAATTATTTAATTTTTAAACCATTTTATATTGGTGAATTTTTCACTCAAAATGACTTTTTTTTATCCTATTCTCTGGGTGGGATGACTGAGGGGGTGAGCTGAGTGAGGAGGATTTTTGGAAGGTATTCTTGTGGAGATATTTATTTAATGATGATGGTCACTCAGTCAAGTATCTCATGTCTGTTGTAAAGATCAGAAAGTGCCTAGGGTTCAGATAGATATTTGTCATAAATTGAAATAAATAATAGTCTATATACGTGCCTGTCTGTCTATAAAATATTATGGGTCAGGCTGGGAGCTGAGTAGGACTTTCCCTGAAATTGCAGCTCTGGGCTGCTTCAAGCTGTTCAGGTCCAGCCATCTGAACTGACAGCGGGAAGACTCTCTTTCCTGAGCTCTCAATGGGACCTGCCCCTGCTGGGCCCAGGTCTCTGGGGGAAGAAGCTGCCTAAGTCAAATGGAGAAGGGTCAGAAGGAAGAATGGGATAGGGAGTGTGGGCGGAGGGGTGACTGGTGGCCAGGTTGCTGGATAGGGTTGCCAACCCCTGCCCCGCCTCTTCCCCCAAGGCCCCGCCCTCATCGCTCTTCTTCCCTCCTATCGCTCACTGCATTTCCACTCTCCCCTCTACCCAAGTCAGGAGGGACTAGCCTGCGGAGCCAGGGCTGGGAGCTGCAACCACCCAATGCAGGTAGGAGGCAGCCCTGGCTGAGTAGGGGCTGGTGCCGGTGATGACCTGGCACCTCCCCGCCCGCAGTAACCAGACTTTGGATGTCTGGTCAGGTGCCCTTTTCGACCAGACTTTCCTGTCGAAAACTGGTCACCTGGCCACCCTATTGCTGCGGGATAGACAGATCAATTAAGGACATGGGTGAGGAGGAACGGGGATTGGCTGGGCATGGAGACAGAGGAGAAGCAGCTGGGGAGCTGGCAGGAACAGGGAGTAGGTGGGCAAGGAGATTGGGACTGGGTATGGGTGGAGACTGGGACTGGGTCAAGGAGTCCAGAAGAATGAGATGGAGGATTTGTTGGGCAAGGAGTCTGAGATTGGGGCTGATTAGGTGAGGAGAATGGGGCTGGGACAAGCCATGGTGTGAAAGTGACAAGACTGGGACACAAAGATACATTGGTGGGAATGGGGTAGAAGAGGTCTCGAAGGGAACCCAAGGATCCTGAGTCTCATCATTCTTCTGCTGTTAGCAACTATGTGTGAAATGCACTGGAAAAGTGCCCCGTCCCTCGCTAGTGCTGATCCACATAGAGGATGACAACCAAATAATTCTATCTGTTATTCCATTAACTCAAGTGGCAGAGCTTGGTGTGATGGATCTAAAGGTTTCAACCCTGCTGTTGAGTACACAATCTTGATTCATTCCCAGAGCAGGTCCATCCCGTTCACTGAAGGAGGGAGGAAACCTGTGGAAAAAAATTGTATGTGATCATGTAATTGAAGACCGTATCATAATGCATACTTGCAAGGGGGGCAAACTAATGTTGTACAAATAACCTTAATTCTGGCTTTTCCTCCCTTTTGAGTGCCGACTTTGCAACCTTAATAATGTTCTTTTAATATGGGGGGGTTTGTGTGTAATATATTTTCCATGAGATCAGTTTTTTAGTGAGATCATAAATAGTGAGGGCAGGGGAAAATCACTTATAGCATCCACCCACACTGCTTAGCTGTTCTCTTTGAGATGACATCCTTATTAGGTTTTTACTCAATCTTTTCTCATGCAAAATCCCCACTTACTGTAATGGAGTCTTTTGAACCAGTGAAAATTTCAGTGTTTCACTGTCATTACCATTATCATTTAATCCTACTGTTCTTGAATATTTGCAGTGATGGTTCCTCAACCATATCCCTCGGTCATCCATTCCACTGCGTATTTGCTTTGGCTCTTAATAACTTTTCCCTAATATTTAGCTTGAATTTTCTTTCCTTAGCTTTAGACCATTGTTCTCGGAAGCTTTGCTGAGCAGTCTTAAGTTTCACACTCCCTAAATCATCTCTGCCTATCAGCATTCACACGCATTGTGATTACTTTATGGTTCGCGTCAAGTAAAATGCAAATCCCTTAAAGCACCGCGGACACGCTTCTGGTCCTTACTGAATGATAATGAGCCACTGTCACCCTGTCTGTGCCAAGAAATTACATAATATTAGAACACATGGTTACTTAACCTGGTGTAGTTTCCTGATGTAGACAAGGTCTATGGTGATTGAAGTGGGAGCCTTAGGAGAGTTTTGGGATAGAAATTAATGCACGAGGCTGGGAACTAAGAATTCTGTATCTAATCCTGGGTCTGATACCAACTCTTCCTGTGGCCTTCGGCAAGTTGTTTACACCCCATTCCTACGGACAGTTATGCACATGCTCAAACTGTGAACATGTGAGTAGCCCCTCTGACCTCAATGGCAGTATTCATCAGCTTAAAGCTTAGCAGGTGCCTATGCATTTGTGAAACTAAGCGCTCTGCCTTGCTTTCCTTATCTGTAAAACAAGGATACTACCAGGGGCATTGGGAAGGTTAATTCTTATTTCTAAAATTACTTTCCAGATCAGAAATGCTCTGTAAGAAGCCCTGTATAAAGAAGGGTATCCATATAAAGAGTGATATGAACATTGCAAATAGATATGGGAACAAATATAAAAGCACAGTAGGTCACAGCTTAATCATGACAAGCATCCCCTTGAAGACATCAGGAAATGTCAGTCCACAGAAGTTGGTGACATTGGGTGTGTTATTTCAGAGATAGGCCTCTTCTGCCTCTCTCTTGCTTCATGACTCTGCAGTTTCCCTGGTGGATAACTTTATTCGCTTTATCGATCTGTGCAAACAAGGGAATAAACTGCCTTCCTTTGTGTTTCTCTCCATGTGCGTTTTGCTCACTGCAGCTCTGACAGTTGAGTGAATTTTCAAAGTTATTGGACTGAATGGGTCCCCATGCAGATGCTACCTCACCCCATATGTGTCATTTTAGACTGATGAAGTCAGCAGAGTGTAAGCATTAGGGAACAAATGGTTTATATCTGAAAGAAATCATGCTGCTGAAATTGACAGGGGACTCTCTCAATCCTGCTAAGAGAAGTTACCTCATCTAGAGAACTACGTGTGGAAGCAGAAAATATTGACAATTAAGAAAATCATATTGATCTGTTCAGGGGGCATAGTAACTGCTAAGACATCGCTGATAAATGCCGGAAATGTCAGAAATGCCTCCGTTCAAAAAATCCTTCCCATGGAGAGGAGGGATGGCCCAGTGGTTAAGAGACTGACTTGGGAGACTTAGGTTCAAATCCCGGCTTCACCACAGGCTTCCTGTGTGACCTTTGGCCTGTCATTTCATCTCTCCATGCCTCAATCCCCCTCCTCCCTGCAAAACAGAGTTAGTAGCACTGCCCTGCATCACCAGGGTGTGGTGAGCGTAAATACATTAAAGTCTGCAAGGTGCTCAAATACTGCCATAATGAGAGCCATACAAGTACTATAGATTGATAAACCAATTATTTGTGATTTCTCTTGTTATCATCCTCATCACTTCAAGAAATAAAGAAAAAAAAATGACTCACTTCGGTCATTTTGGATGTAAATCAAAGGAACCATCTTTGCCTTGAGGGTGTCACTTTATTGATTTGAGAGGAGGTAGTTCCTGGAAAAAGCAGCTCTCTTGGCCAAGCAAATTATGTCAGTGAAATACAGATGTGTTGATGGAGAAGATGCTAAAATTTTTGAGGAGGGTGGGACATTAAGTGGGGGGCGATATTCGGAAAAAGGCAGCATGCCTTCTGCATGCATATCAGTGAATGTGATCCAGTCACTTCTCCTGGAATAAAATAATAATACATAGCACATATACAGCATTTTTCTTCCAGGGATCAATCAGTTCATGAGGAGGGGCACTGTGGCCAAGTGGATAGAGCACTGGACTGGAACACAGGAGATCTGAGTTCTATACCTGGTTTTCAGCCTGGCTGGGTGACTTTGAGCATGTCATGTCATGTCACCTCTCCGTGTCTCACTTACCCTGTCTGTAAAAATGGGGATAATGATACAAAACTCCTTTGTAAAGTGCTTTGAGATCTGCTGATGAAAAGAGCCATTTAAGAGTGAGGGGTTGTTATTGTTCGAAATAAAGTAGAACATAATTTTACAGAAAGGGAAACTGAGTCATGGGTAGGTAAAATGATTTGCCCAAGTTCACATGCAGGTCAGAATTTTCAAAAGTGACTAATGATTTTGGGTGCCTCCATTTTAAGTAGATTCTCAGCCCTTTCTGAAGATCAGGAGCCTTTAAGGAATCTCAAATTGGGTACAGTCAAGGGCATAGCTGGTGATAAACTCAGGAGTCCTGCCTGTGTCCAGTGCACTCTGTTAGAACTCCATTGCCTCTGAATCTTACAACTCTTTCCCGCCAGCTCCCATGATTGACCCTGTGTTCTCACACTAGTTGTATGCGTGGGACGTTACAACGTGTAGGTCATGGTAATTGTATTGTGTGGCTAAGTATGATTTCCCTTTTTATATTTTAGATTTATTCAGGAGATTGAGCATGCCTTGGGCCTTGGCCCAACCAAACAATGTCCGCTCCGGGAGTTCCTCACCATGTACATCAAGAACATCTTCCTTAATCAAGTCCTAGCAGAGATCAACAAAGAGATAGAAGGTGTCACCAAGGCATCCGACCCCCTGAAGATATTGGCCAATGCGGACACCATGAAGATGCTAGGAGTTCAACGGCCTCTTCTGCAGGTACCCAAGCTGAGCGACTCGCCAGCATTTTTTTGTTGTCACATGCCTGTGGCTGTATTGGCAGCAGAAGCAGTGTGCAATTTTTTTTAGAGAGAAGTTTTACATGCGTTCCGATATGGGTCCCCTTAATTTGGTGGCTTTTACCTATGTACTGTTTTGTACTCCCTAACTTTTACATTGATGTGTGGAGGGAGGAGGCTGCCAAACACGAAACAATCTCTCCCTCGTCCTTAGCTCTCTCATTCTCAGGGACTAGTACTTGATGCACCTGGCTCTGATTTGAATGACTTCCTTACCTGCCCTTCATTCTGAAACCAGCTTTCACTCCTGTGTTGCTCGCCTTGCATTTTTCCTACTGTCCCTAACACCCACCCAGTAAGTTACACCTATGTTTTGCCTGTGCAGAAGGGTAAATCACACCACCAACCCTGCAGTTAATGGCATCTCTGCATCTCACCCATTATAGTGCACTAATCTGGTGGTAGGGCTTATGTCACTTTCACAAGGAGTCCAGACGATGTAATCATCCAATAAACAACAGTAAATCCATCATGAAGTATTGTTACCAGCTTTCTTAAAACGTTTGCTATAAGGGTTTTTTTGTTTTGTTTTTTTAAATACAGTATTATCTTGTGTCTGACCTTTGGAAACTGGGGATGCTTGCAAATCTTAGAACATTTCAAGCTGACTAAACAGTATTTTGTTATTAAGAAATTTTGCTTAAAGGTTATAGTATTTAAATGGGACATGCTTCATTGTAACAGTTCTTTATCAGTCTCATGAGGACTAGTAGGGATTGTAATAAACCTATTTCTTTTCCTTACTTGGGTGATAACGAAATATATGGAGGCCCATTGAGAGGTCTGGCGTGGTGTCTAGTGCACAGGACTGGGAGGTCAGAACTGAGATCTAACCCTGGCTCTGATATTGACTCCTCTCATGGCCTTTTTCAAGTAATTTAACCTCTCCGCCTCACTTATCCCATCTATAAAATGGACATATTATTACCAGTCCACATGACCATAGGTGCTGAAACTACGGGTGCGGCAGATGCTGCCGCACTCCCTGGCTGGAAGTGGTTTCCATTATATACAAGGTATACAGTTTGGTTGGATGGCTCTCAGCATCTTCACTATACAAATTGTTCTAGCACCCCTGCACATGACAGCGGTATTTTGAGGATTGATTAACAATTGAAATGTTCTATGAAGATCAAAAGTGCTGTCCAAGTGCCTACATAATATGTATCACTGTCAGGGGGGGGGGGTAGCTCAGTGGTTTGAGCATTGGCCTGCTAAACCCAGGGTTGTGAGTTCAATCCTTGAGGGGACCAGTTAGGGATATGGGGCAAAAATCTGTTGGATGATTTAATTGGGGATTGGTCCTGCTCTGAGCAGGGGGTTGGACTAGATGATCTTCTGAGGTCCCTTCCAACCCTGAGATTCTATGTATTTGCAATTTATATTTTGGTTTAGAAAAGATTAATTGTGAAAACAGTCTGTAGCAGTCTGTATTTCATGTTTTGTTGTTCATACTAATGAACTTCAAGACAAATACAACCAGTCAATTGATCCAAGTACAATGGATTTGAGTTGCTGTATCTCCAGCAAGTTTAGAATATATTTAAACTATCACAAACAAATGAAAGCTAGAGTCAGAGGAAAGATTTTCGGAAGTGCCTAGAGGGATTTAGGAGTGCACATCCCTTAGATCAGCGTTTCTCAACCACCGGTCTGTGAACCGGCGCTAGTCCACGGCAGCCTCCTTGCCAGTCCCCGAGATTTCCCTGACACAGTTTAGAAGGGCAGCAGACAGCCGGGTCCCTGAGATCTCCCTGACACAGTTTAGGAAGGCAGCAAGCCGGTCCCTGGTTCAGAAAAGTTCAGAAATATTGCCTGAGCTGCTTTGGAGACTCTTCTCACAGTAAAATATTTTGGGGCAGCACAACACCTTCAAACTACTAGGTTTTTAACATGGATTTCTCCTCCCTGCAATGTGAATCTTTTACAGTCACCTGCCAGCCTCCATTTGCAAGACCAGGGGACTAAATGCATTATCAATAACATGTCCCTCATATATGATGTCACAAAATAGCATTGTTCCAGCCGAAGAGCAGCCGTGATTGTTAAATGAGCATATGGAAAATGACAGGGAGCGGGGGCACCTGTGGAGTAGCTTTTTACCTCTGGACTTCTGAGTTCCGATCCTTATATGAGCTGAAGATAACTTTGGTGAATCTCATCCTAGCTTTGGAATAGCAGAAATGTTACAGATCAGAACTGAGGTGTAATAGCAGGACAGCAGTAGCAGGCAAGCTGCAAGGCAGGTGCATGAAACATAAACAGAGTTGTGTGAAGAACCTTCCATTAGACTAGTAGGAGTTTTTATAGATCAGAACTAGAAAGCAGATGCAGAGCGATCTGGCTCACTTGGGAAGCTGGGCACAGGCAAACAATATGGGTTTTAATACGGCTTAACACCATTAATTTGGGCTTGAATAGGGACTGGGCGTGGCTGGCTCACTACAAAAGCAGTTTTCCCTCTCTTGGTATTGACACCTCCTCATCAATTATTGGGAGTGGACCACATCCACCCTGACAAAATTGGCCTTGTCAAGTGGTTCTCCACTTGTAAGGTAACTCCCTCCTCTTCATGTGCCAGTATATTTATGCCTGTATCTGTAATTTTCACTCCATGCATCTGAAGAAGTGGGTTTTTACCCACGAAAGCTTATGCCCAAAAAAATCTGTTAATCTTTAAGGTGCCACCGGACTCCTTGTTGTTTTTGTGGATACAGACTAACACAGCTACCCCCTGATACTTAATGTATACATAGAAGAACAAAGAACATCAACTAGACTTACAGGATATGAGACTCTATCCAGGGAAGCAGCAACGTGGAAAAAGATTTGGGAGTCATGGTGGATAATCATTTAAACGTGAGCTCCTACCGCAATGCTGTGGCCAAAAGGGCTAATGTGATCCTTGGATGTATAAACAGGGAATCTCGAGTAGGAGATTTTCCTCTGTATTTGGCACGGGTGCAACCACTGCTGGAACACTGTATCCAGTGCTGGTGTGCACAATTCAAGAGGGATGTTAATAAATTGGAGAGGGCCATGAGAATGATTAAAGGATTAGAAAACCTGCCTGATAGTGATACATTCAAGGAGCTGAATCTATTCAGTTTAACACAGAGAAGGCTAAGAGGTGACTTTATTATAGTCTGTAAGTATCTACCTGGGGATCATATGTTTAGTAACAGGCTCTTCAATCTAGGAGAGAGAGGTATCATATGATTCAGTGGCTGAAAGTTGGTGTTAGACAAATTCAGACTGGAAATAAGTAAATTTTTAACATTAAGAGTAATGAACCATTGGAACAATTTACCAAGTGTTGTGGTGAATTCTCCAACACAGACAATTTTAAAATCAAGATTGGATTTTGTTCCCAAAGCTCTGCTCTAGGAATGATTCTGGGGAAGTTCTATAGCTTGTATTATGCAGGTCAGACTAGATGATCACAATGGTCCCTTCTGGTCTTGGAAACTTGGAATCCATGAAAAGCATTGGCAGAGCTGGATTGGCCGGAGTGTGGTATAGTTCAAGAGTGAGGTGTGTCTGCACTGGTGGAAGTTTTGCATGTTACTTACTCATCCCATGCCTGTCTCCAGTACTAATAGTTCCTCACTTTCACAAGTTCCAAATGAAAGAGGAAATAGACATGGTCGGTTGTGGGCAGTAAAATTTGAGACTTGACTTTCAGTAGGTAGTGGAAAATCACATTTCAAGCCTGGTCTTCTGGCTTCCAGGGCAGAAAAACTGTATTAAAACTGAAATAAAAAGATGCAATATAAGGCAGAGTGATTTTAATTCAAGACTAGATGGCTTGAAACAGCATAACCAGTCAAGTCCATTAGAGTTGTATAGGAAAAAACGCAGATTATTGTTGTGGGCATTCCTGGGGTATCTTGCTTTTTTCTCTTTTTCTTTTACATCAGTAACTCGCTTGTGAGAATTAGAATGGATAAGAAATCCAAATCAGTCTGCCCAAGCAGATGACCTTATTAGGAGCTGATAATTCTATTTGGTCATATCAGAGTGTAGGCTTTGGATCAGGGCCATTGAAGCTATTAACCTTCCAAATTTGTTTTGGATTCTTAGCAAGATGATATATATAGATATATATGATATATGCCTGCCTCCTCTGTAGCCATGTGAATTTGCTTAAGGTCCATTTGAGGTTGAAGAGACGGACTGGATTGTGATTTCTCATTCAGTCCCTATAATTTGTCAATCCTTAGTACCTTTAGTGAGGCTTGCCACAAAGGGTATGTCTACACAGTAACTAGACACAGGACCCTGCGAGGTGGGAGGGGTCCAGAGCTTGTACTCTGGCTTGGGCCCAGAAGTCTGCACAGGTGTGAAACAGCCCCACAGCCCAAGCCCCATGAGCCCTAATTGGCCAACGCAGGCCAGACGAGGGTGTCTAGCTGCTGTGAAGATGTACGCAAAGTGGCTAGTCGTGGTGGTAGTTTTATGATGTAGACACACATTCACTAGGATCTGGGTTAAGAACCATTAAGAACCATCCACTCCCTTTGCATAGTCCACCTTGACATGTTTGAAGCAAAGACCTCCATCGTAGGGAAAAGGTTTTCTGCCATCCTAACCCATCATGTCCCTCTCAAATTAGTGATGTAATTCTACAATGATGAAGCTAAAAACGTAGTAGCCCATTAAAAAAAATCTGCGCTTAACTATGAATAGGGCCTTATAAGTACTTTTAAAGCCATTATTCTGTAGTCAAATGGAAGACTTTTTTAATCACTCCCCTTTTAATACTGCCTGAACAGTCATGAACAAAAAACTAAATTGTCAAATATTCTGCATTAAAGTTTATGCTGCAGTTGTTTAAACCAGTATTCAGACTGAAAACAGCTTGACAACTTCTTATATCCTGTTCCCATGCTGTCAACCTCAAAAATGATAGATCTTTTCAGCAAGGTGGCCACTACCAACAATGACTTTGGACATGCGTCTTTCATGGTTTATGCCCAGTGAAAAGTGTTTCTTGCTGTTTGATCTTTGCAACTCCTGGACTATACAGTGCAAACTAGACTGGAACTGGCCTTTAGGGCATATGCATTTACTACCATGTATCATAGCAGCATCAATTGTCGTATATGGTAGGGCATAAAAGTTTCTGACAAAGGGCTGATTGCTGAAAATCTAGTTAAAGTCTCATTCAAAAATCTGAGTGCACAGCTGCTTGCCGGATAATGACTTGCTTGAGATAATTACCCCATTGCCTGGACTGATTATCTCGCACGCTAAGCTAACTCACTGCCAGGATCACTTGTGAGTTTCCTGAGGAAACATTACCAACAGCAATGGCACACTGTTTCTATCCTGTCAAATTACGGCATGTTAGTAAGAAGAATGATTGCAGTGAGGGGCATTCAACTGGCCACCAGTGGTGGTTGTTGCACACATTGGTTCAAAGTGGATTTCTTTATTATTAGAGTAAACAAATTAGTCTTCTTTAAGGTCCACTTGCAGCAGTAATCAAAATCTATTAGGCTACAATTGTGGCTGATCAATTGAATTTCTTGGTTTTGAGGGTGAACATAACCTTTGAGGAAGCACCTGTGATTCTAATCAATAAATTCTAATAATATTTTACAATGACACTGTGCCTCAAGAATATCAAAGTGCTTTACAGATAGTTACAGCCTGTGTGGCAGGTGACAACCATTTTTGCAGATGGGAGAACTAAGACACCAAGCGGTTGAAATAAGTTCAAGGTCACATTTTGAGCAGTGGCAGAGCTTTAAATAGAACCCAGGAGTCCGGTTCCCAGTCTTCTGTTTGAACCACTAGACAAAATTCCCTCTCAATGGAGAATCTTCCTATTCACTTGAGTGTTTCTTTACACTGATTCTTGCTCTCTCAATGTACTGCTATCTCTTCTGGAAGCGTTTACGCTCTGCATTGAGACAGATCATGTGACCACAGCATGGTCTAAATGCTATTGCTAGTTTAAGGCAAAATGTTACAATTGATTTGTTTTATTTAAAAAAAAAAACAAGTTCACATGCATATTCGGTAAAACATAGATGGGAGAACGGATTGAGTTGACAAGTTCATAAGGATTTATGTGGACATACTGGCATGGCATGCCATCAGGCTGAATTATTTTCTTTATCCCCAGTGTAGGAACATCCCACTCCCTCCCTCCCCCCCCCCATCCCCATGCCATCATAACAGTAGTCTCAGCTTCTTCAAACCATCCCACTAATGTGCTTCAAACTTGACCAAAAGGGGACAGAAGTAGGAATAACTCTATTGTCTGTTCAGTCCTGACTCTCGTCATGAGACTGCCAGTTAATGAAATGTCTAGAGATACTTGATTAGCTACCTAGGTTACACCACCATCTCATTTTATTTAGGCCACCAAATGTGTGTCACATGCTAATAACTTTTGGCCAATTCCAGCCCCACCTGGATTTGAATTTATGACTCAAAGAGATTACCAATGTGTCCATCTTATTTCTAATAATTTCTAATAACAAAATCATCCAAAGCACAGGACTTGGTGGTGATGAGGGACTTCAACTACCCAGATAGCTGTTGGGAAAATAATACAGCAGGCTACACATTATCCAACAGGAATGTATTGGAGACAATTTTTTATTTCAGAAGGTGCTAGGAGATAGCTGTTCTAGGTTTGATTTTGACAAATAGGGAGGAACTGGTTGAGAATTTGAAAGTGGAGGGCAGCTTAGGTGAAAGTGATCATGAAATAGCAGAGTTCATGATTCTAAAGAATGGTAGGAAGGAAAACAGCACAATAAAGATAATGGATTTCAAGAATGCAGACTTTAACAAACTCACGAAGTTGGTAGGTAAGATCCCGTGGGAAGCAAGTCTAAGGGGAAAAACAGTTAAGAGAGTTGGCAATTTTTCAAAGAAACATTATTAAGGGCCCAAGAGCAAACTATCCCACTGCGTAAGAAAGATAGGAAGTATGGCAAGAGATCACCCTGGCTTACCCAGGAAATCTTCAATGATCTGATACTCAAAAAAGAGTCCTACAAAAAGTGGAAACTAGGTCAAATTACAAAGGATGAATTTAACCAAATAACACAAGTATGTAGGGACAAAAATAAAAAGGCCAAGGCACGAAACGAGGTTAAACTAGCTAGAGACATTAAGGGTAACAAGAAAACATTCTACAAATACATTAGAAGCAAGAGGAATACCAAGGACAGGGTAGGTCCGTTACTCAATGAGGGGGGAAATGCAATAACAGAAAATGTAGAAATGGCAGAAGTGCTAAATGACTTTTTTTGTTTGTTTTTCACCAAAAAGGTTAGTAGCAATTGGACATCTAACATAGTGAATGGCAGTGAAAATGAGGTAGTTTAGAGGCTAAAATAGGGAAAGAACAAGTTAAAAATTACTGAGACAAGTTAGGTGTCTTCAAGACACCATTGGCTAATGAAATACTTCCTAGAATACTCAAGGAACTGACTGAGGAGATGTCTGAGCCATTAGTGATTATCTTTGAAAAGTCATGAAAGATGGGAGAGACTCCAGAGGACTGCAAAAGGAGAAATATAGTGCCTACCTATAAAAAAGGAAATAAAGACAACCCGGGGAAATACGGACCAGTCAGCTTAACTCCAGTACCTGGAAAGATAATGGAGCAAGTAATTAAGTAATCAATTTGCAAACACCTAGAAGATAAGTAACAGTCAACGTGCCGCAGGGACGTGCTGGCTGCCGCTTCCCACAGCTCCCATTGGCCAGGAACAGCGAACCACGGCCACTGGCAGCTGCGGGCGGTCGTGCCGGCGGACGGTCAATGTAAACAAACTGTCTCGCAGCCCGCCAGCGGATTATCCTGACAGGCCGCAGGTTGCCCACTACAGGTCTAGATACTACTTAGTCCTGCCTTGAGTGCAGGGGACTAGACTAGATAACCTCTCGACGTCCCATCCAGTCCTGTGATTCTATGAATTCTCTAAATATTTGCTTACCCAATCTAAGTGATATCCTATCATTTAAGAAACTTCTTAATTAATTTCATATATTTATTTTATTTTAATTTTTATCAAGTGCATAATTAAACCCAAGGCGCTTGTATGGAACTGTAAAACTTACCGCCAGAGTAGCACTTGTAGCACCTGTGTAATGTGTTTGAAGCAGCATTTAATAAGCAAGTAACCACATTCTGCACTAGCGTAAGTTTCCAAATGGTATTAATATGTTGCCCCATGTAGAGGACGTTGTAGTTTCTGGATTTCTGCTTTAAATTATTCCAGCGCTATTAATAATAATAATATAATCATATCTAGGTCTTTTATATGGCTTTTCATCAATAGATCTCAAAACGCGGTACAAAAGAAATCAGTATCATTATCCCCATTTTTCAGGTGACAAAGTTAGCATTTATAAAATTTGCTATTTGTAGGTTCTTATCTAACCCCACAGACATAATTTCTCTCTCTCTCTCTCTCTCTCTCTAAATCTGTGTATTTTGTAGTGCACTAACAAGTTTTGTTTCTAGGTGCCTCATACTAGTACTTTAAGATGAATTTATGACATTACGTATGTTTTCAATTTTTTTTATGATGGCACAATTTACGATATCAGCCCAGATTCTCAACCTTAACTTTGTGGGTTTGAGTCGGGTCTTTATCATTAATTTAAACATAGTTTGGATCTGACTTCCTCTAGTTGGAAAAGAACAGTTTCCTTGGCTTTCAGTGTTCTGCAAACCTTGGTTGGAATAGGGTCAACCTTTGCATTTTCAGGGGATGTTTTAGGGTGTTGATTGGTTGCTGTCTGTTTTGATCTTTCTGCTGCAGGACTGCTTGGTGAATAAGCAGGAGAGAGGTAATGGTTTATGACATATCTGCTGACAGGGACTGAACTTCATTAGCACTCTGTCAATCTGATCTTTCAAGAGCTGACTTTTTTGAAACATATTTGACTTTACTCGCTATCAAAGGCATCTTCAGTTTTCAGTGCTGCATAGGATATGCAGCAGTCAGTCAAGAAGGGGGAGATGACTGGATTGCAGACCTGAAACCAGCAGGAAGGAACAGCTGTGGTTAGGGAGTGGCAAAAGTGCTAAGCCTGTGAGGTTACCCTAGAAGCTAGTATGTGCATGAAGGGAGGACTACTGCATCTGGGTGAATTTTGAGTCTCTCTTTTTATTTCTGATAGTTCATCTGATAACTGGAGACAGTAACCAAAACAGAGAGTGTGTCGCTCCACTTGTCGCACATCAGAGATGGCTTTGCAAAAAAAAAAAAAGCTGTCACCCTCTTCATTGGCCTACAAATTTAGCACCTCATTGTCAGTTATAGCAGAGCAAGTCTATCAACTATCACTACCATCCTCTCTCTCACCCCCATTCCTGCTTTTTTAAGGCTTGTGCTTCATAGGTGCAGTCACTGGATTGGGGGAGGGTTATATACCAGCATTTCTCTATCCTGTTAATATTCCCTTCTAGAACAGCTAGAGAAACTCTACATTTCCTCTGGATCCTTCCCAGGTCTATTTATATGGTTGTACCTTTGTGATCTTGTACCTATTGCGTATACGCAATTATCTTTGGCTTTACTGGAAGTTGGTGGGAGTTCAATATGCACAACAGTTTAAGGATGGAGACTGTGGAGCTTAATCAGTAAGGTGTGAAACATTCCTGAGAAGCTGAGCACCACCAGCTCCCGCTGACTTGATTGGGATTTGACGAGGTCTCAGTACATTGCAGGATTAAGCCCTTAATGAGGACTTTGCTGCAGCAGCAGTTAACAGGGGTAGGCAACCTATGGCACACGTGCCGAAGGTGGCACGTGAGCTGATTTTCAGTGGCACTCACACTGCCTGGGTCCTGGCCACAGGTCCGGGGGGGCTCTGCATTTTAATTGAATTTTAAATGAAGCTTCTTAAACATTTTAAAAACCTTATTTACTTTACATACAACAATAGTTTAGTTCTATATTATAGGCTTATAGACAGAGACCTTCTAAAAACGTTAAAATGTATTACCGGCACGCGAAACCTTAAATTAGAGTGAATAAATGAAGACTCGGCACACCACTTCTGAAAGGTTGCCGACCCCTGAGTTACAATATACATCCTCACCACAGATTGAGTGGCTGTTTTTAGTGGTAATTCATTGAGCAATCACTAGACCGATAAAAGCACTAAAACATCCTCATAAGTCGTTTTATTTATTTATTTTTCCTCACATTCTGGCTTTTCTAGGAGTTGCTTTTGACATTTGGTTTATCCCCAACTTTTCATCTGCCCCAGCCTTGGACATAGGCATTGATTGATTATTTTAATTAGTAAAACAGCACAGACAGGCTGCCTTCACAGGATAAATATTGCGCTCATAAATCTTCATTTTGCCTCCTCCGCTGAGCCCACATGGTTGGTGTCAGCAATGGCTACCGTCGTCTTATGTCCATCGTAAAAGCCATTTGGCTTGGCCGTGCTCATATTTGTTTGAAGATTGTCCATTTTATTTGTTACCTCGTTAAATACACAAGGGCCTTGCCATTAAAGTCTTGCAGTTTGGGGTGCAGAGGAAGATTGGGCCTTCTTGTTAACTGATCATCAGTGCCAGCACTGATCTTTTTTGAAAAGTGCATGTGGGATTTTAGTTAGAACTGCATCAATAATCCCCACCACACATATTCATCCTTCCAGCTCCCTTTTTTTCTTATATACTTTTTCATTTTTAATCTGATGTTTCAATTTAGCTGTGGCTATTTCTATGATGGATGTCCATATCGGCAGTGTCCAGAATGCCCTTAGCATTCACTTACAAATAACTACAAAGGGAAATGCTAATAAACTGCACTTCAACTAAATACATCATTCTGTGACCAGAAAGACTCTAAAGTTTTCTTCCTTACCCCCATTTTTACTAGGAACGCTTAATTGGCACTCATACTTGCGGATCTATAGCATTTTTTTTTTTTGGACTTTCTGTGCACTGATTAACCCAAAGTTAATATTCTGTATCATGGCAATGCAGAAATGCTCTGTTGCCCTGGCCTCTTCTGTTTGCAGAATTAGTACACTTTGTGACTCCCAAGTCTAATTTATAATGCGAATCCCAAGTCCAATTTATAATGCAATATAGTGTGACATAAGAGAGACAAGGTGGGTGAAGAGAGACATTTTACTGGTCCAGTTTCTGTTGGTGGAAGGGACAAGTTTTCGAGCTCCACAGAGCTGCTCTTCAGGTCTGGGGAAAGTAGCCAGAGTGTCTGAGCTAAATACAAGTTGGGACAGATTGTTAAAGCATCAGGGGTTCACATGGCTGTAGGAGACCACTTAAAATGAAGTGGGCAATTGAGGGTTGGATTGTTAAGCATAAGGGAAGTTCACACATGCTGTAGGAGACCATTTTAAAATGAAGAGGGCAGTTAAGGCTTAGCAGGCAGTTGGGTGTGTTACAAGTTGTAAGGAACAACACGGTTTTAATGTCTAGCAGTGTTTCCCAAGCTCATCTTTTGAAGGCATTGTGCAGGTTTCCTTTGAGGACAAGGACTGAGAGGTAAGATATGGAATGATCACTTTGTGAAAAGTATTTTCTCACAAGTGACGTGATGTTTTTGTCTTTTATCATTTTTCTGTGTGAATTCATTAAAGAGCATAATTTCACCCACACCGTTGTTGGTGAGGTATTTGATGCACTTGATGAGATGCATCATATGTTGTGATAGGCACGAGTAGGATCTGTGAATCGTAACAAGTGTGTCGTGGAGGGTATAGATCATCATAGTAGTATTGGTATGTCTGAAGGTTTTGCATCTGTGGTTCTGGGCAGGGTTCAGCACTGTTTTCAGTTGGTGCGTCCTGGTCTGTGAGGAACTTGCTTCTTATAATTAACTTGGCGAGGTTGGGGGGTTGTTTGAAGGCCAGAAGAGGGGGTTCAGGAAAGATTTCTTTCAGGATGTGGTCCCCATCAAGTAATTGTTTGATGATACTCTGTAAAGGTTCTATGTGGGGTGGTAGGTGAAAACTAGGGGTGTGGGTCAGCGAAGATTTTTTTTCTGCATTGAAACAGGTTCTCCTGGGGTATTTGGGTAACCCTTTCCATGGTGCAATCGACTTCTCTGGTGCAGAGTCCATATTTTAAGTGCGTTTACAACTGCAACAACTCCATAGAACACCACCTCTAGGAGAAGCCACAACACTAGGATCCACCACATGGACACTACATGACTCCCCAACATCATTAACCTATCAAGGCTAACTCTGAAATACCTGTAGTATCCAAAGGACTAAACTGCTGCCCCACCACAGAATCTGATACCATGCTAATGTGGAGAACTAGAAGAATTCTTCCACCGACTCTGCCGCAAGGAATTTTTTCACAACATAGACGACACTTCACACAACTACCAAATCCCCATTAACAGTCATAAGCAAAAGGAACCATGTGACTGGACACCCCCATAGGACAAAACCCCACACTGGATCATTACATTGATTGCTTCTGGAAAAATATCGACTGAGAGATCCTCAATGAACATTACATCCACCACAATCTCTACCACCAAGAGGATAGCTATATAGTCCCTGAAATCCAACCACCAAATAGTGATCAAAGGGGGCACCATTGTAGTCCTTAATCATAATGACTAGTTCAACAAAGCCAATAGACAACTCTCTGAAACACCTATTAGAGAATTCAAAGAAGACCCCACTCTACAGGTCATGCATGAAATCCTTTCTCAAACTATTGCAAGAAAAATCTCATCCTACAATCTCATCCCCCACAAACCCACCACAGGGACCTTCTCCCTGCTTCCCAAGATACACCAACAAGGGAACCAAGGCAGACCGATCATATCTGGCCATGGCACTCTTATGGAAAGAATATCATGACTTATAGAAACCATCCTCAAATCACTCACCACACAAAAGGCCAGCTTCCTCCAAGATACTACCAACTTCCTCCAGAAGCACTGCAACACCAAAACTTCCCCCAGAACACTATTCTTATCACCATGGATGTCACCTCCCTATTCACCAACATCCCTCACCATGATAGCATTTCTGCCCACCTCAAATATTTACAAGATAACGTACAATGTTTGGAAATCCACCCTAAACACAACACCAAACTCATCCATTTCATCCTCATCCACAGCATCTTCACATTTAACAACAAACACTTTGTCCAAACCATGGGAGTAGCTGTGGGTGCTAGGAGGGCTCCCCAATATGTCAGCCTCTTTAGGGGCCACCTCAAGGAAGAATTTTGGAAAAATGCACCACAAAACCAACAATATACCTGAGATACATGGATGATATTTTCATCCTCTGGACAGACAACCTGAACAAAGATTTGCACATACATTCAACAACCACACACCTATCTATCAAACTCTCTCTAGAAAACTACACCCCAGCATCAATTTCCTGGACACCATGAACAGCTTCAACAATGGAACCTTACGAACGACTATATATAAAAACTTGGCCAGTCACCACACGTACCTTCACAGATCCAGCAACCACCCCAGACACACCAAGAAATATGTTATCTACTGCCAGGCACTCAGATATCACAGAATTTTCTCTGAAGAGAGAGTCTGGGATACACACCGACACTCCCCCAGAGAAGTAGATCGCATCATGGAACAGGATACCCAAATACCCTGGGAGAACCTACTTCAATAAAGAAAAAACTGCACACGCCTAGTTGTCACCTACCACCCCACACAGGAATACATACAGGGTATCATCAAACAATTACAACCCATACTTGATGGGGGGACCACATCCTGAAAGAAATTTTTCCCAAACCCTCTCTTCTGGCCTTCAAACAACCCCCCAGCCTCACTAAGTTCATAGTCAGGAGTAAACTCCCCATAGACCAGGACACACCTACTCAAAACAGCACTAGTCCCTGCCAGAACAACAGATGCAAAACCTGCAAGACATATCTCTACCGCTACAATGAGCAACACCCCCCACAACACACTTTTCAAGACCCATAGGTAAGGCTACAATTTAATCGTGGGTATTTTTAGTAAAAGTCACGGCCTGTGACCTGTCCATGATTTATACCACAAATACCCCCTGACTAAATCTTGGGTGGGGGGGGAGGGGAGCATTGCTGGGGGGGTTGTTTGGAGGGGGAGGGCGAGCAGCAGCCACCCCATGGGCCACAGCCCCGCTGCTTGCTGCTGGGGGCCACCAAGCAGCGGCTTCTCCAGCTGTTCCCGGGACTGCTGCTCTAGTGGTCCCCGGAGCCAGCTGTCGGGGGCTGCCCGAGGAGCAGCTGGCTGCAGAACTACTTCAGCATTAGCCGGTGTGGCTGTCTCTGGGGCCACCTGAGCAGCTGACCTCAGGGCCAAGTGCTTGGGCGGCCCAAAGGTTAAGCACACTGGCTGTTGCAGAAGTCATGGAGGTCATGGAAAGTCACAGAATCCGTAACTTCCGTGACCTCCATGACACACCCGGAGTGCTACCCATAGATCCTACACATGTCGGTCACAACATATGGTGTACCTCATCCAGGGCATCAAATACTCCAACAACTATGTGGGTGAAACCAGACAACCACTACTATCTTGAATGAACTCACAGAGAAAAATGATAAAAGGCAAAAACACTGTATCACCCGTGGGCAAACATTTTTCCCAAAACCATCACTCCATATCTGACCTCTCAGTCTTTGTCCTCAAAGGAAACCTGCACAGCGCCTTCAAAAGATGAGCTTGAGAACTTAAATTCATAACTCTGCTAGACACTAAAAACCCTGGTGTCAATAAAGACACTGATTTTATAGCTCATTCCAACAATTTGTAACACACCTACTGCCTGCTAAGCCTTAATTGCCCTCTTTATTTTAAGTGGTCTCCTGCAGCCTGTGTGAACCCCCCTTATGCTGTAACAATCTGTCCCAATTTATATTTTGCTCATACACTCTAGATACCTTGCCCAGACCTGAAGAAGAGCTCTGTGAAGCTCAAAAGCTTGTCCCTTCCACCAACAGAAGTTGGTCCAATAAAAGATATTACCTCATCTACCTTTTCTCTCTTGCATCCTAGGAGCAACATGACTACAACAACACTACAAACATATAGTCGTGATACACTTTTATAAAAGACCCCAAGATAACTATGCAGAGAAGAAACTTTCCTACATTCCCATTAGGCTTATTGGCACATTAGCCTGCATTCTTTTTTCTGTGTTTTGAAGTCTGGGACCATTTCGCTCAGAAAGAATCACTCTATAATGTCTAGTTTTTGAAATGTTTTTCCAATCAGAAAAGCCACAGTGTTTTAAATAATTGATGGCTAATTTATTGAATTGTCAGCATTAATCCATTCTCCTTTTGAAATGTTCAAATGCTCGAAGGACTAATCCTTTTACAACACACTCATTTTTAATTCCATTTTTATAATTACATTATTCACAGTGGAATGTAATTGCAGATGTGTAGTGGGGGGAAAAGAAACCCTGTGCTAGCCTTTTCGAGTTGTAAAGGACCCGCCACTAATTTCTGTGCCATCCCTCCTCTTAGACATTTAATTATACCTGTTGTAAAAGCATATTTCAAAATGTGACATCTACCTCTTGCAGAGAACAAAAGAGAGATTAATCTATTGTTAAATGGAAAAGGTAAAGAAGCTCCTTTACGTCAGGGACCCGCCCCTTCCTGACAAGGTGCATTCATTGGAGCGAGGGCAGAAAGGCTGCCACCGTTTTGAAGAAGTGGATTTGTCAACTGCAGAATAGAAAGCAGGAAAATAGACCCTCAAGTGCTGTGATCAGAGTATTCATTTCTGCATTATGGATTTTTTCCCCCTTTGGGGAATATAAAGGTTCTTGCGAAAGTGTGTAAACTTTGCTAGCAGTTTAAAGGTTAATAATGGTCTAAATTACATCCGAAACAATTCAGAGAAGGCAGTAAATTAAAAGTTTCCCCTTTCATTACTAATCTGTAAATAGACCTTTTCACTTAAAAATTACTGATTCTCTCTCACGCACAGAAGAGCCTGTCAGAATGGTAATTTTTGCAAAACGATCAATCTGCTTTTGTGAACCGCACATGTGATAAAAGATATTTTCCAGTGTTGCCCCAAGTTGACGTTGTGAAACTGTCATGTATTACCATGCATGATGGGCTTGATTCTGATCATTACGGGCTTGATGTAGGAATCACTGGGTGAAATGCTCTGTCCAACTTTATACAGGAGATATGAATCAGAATGGTCCCTTCTAGCTTTAAAATCTGTGAATCTCATGCTTCTGTAAATCTGAAAAAATCTCACTGTAGTCAAGGGAGTTACAGCCATGTAAAACTGGTATAAAAAGATCAGAATCCTGCCCGGTGCTGTGTTCAGTTAACTTGCCATGGATTGTAGTTAACTGGCCGTGGATTGTAGTTAATTTGCCGTGGATTGTAGTTCCTGTAAAGAGATTTAAAGAGCATCAGAGTCTTAAAGACAATATCCCAGATTCTGATCTCAGTTGACCTTGAAATCAATGGAGTTACACTGGATTTACACCAGTGCAAATGAGATGAAATCTATCCTATTAACTCTAAATAATGGCTAAAGAGAGTCCTTTTAAGCTTAAAGGGCAGAAAAAGGATTGTATACACAGTTGCATCAGATTCCTGTTTGTATGAATAACCGCAGCCTGAATACCTGCTTGTGTCCCATGCAATTAAAAGAAAAAACAATTTGGAATAGATTTTAATGTATCTTTTGTTGCAAGGAGTGAATCATAACGCTCTGAGCTCACTGGACAAGCCATTTCTAGTGATAATCAGTGGGAGTTGACTGTCTAATTGCCCTTTATGCCTTTGAAAATCTCTCCCGGAATATGTGATGTGGGGAACTGTGTGAAAAAGGAAATGAGCGTGACAAGCCAAAAACATGTCTTTGGTTTAAACAGCTGTATTTCGTGTTTGCTCCTGCTCTCACATTTTATGTCATGCTTAAGGGAAGCAAAGTGATGTGCATTAAATTTCTCCAACGGCTTCTGTCAGGGCCGGCTCCAGGCACCGGCTTGCCAAGCAGGTGCTTGGGGCGGCCACTCCGGAGAGGGGCGGCACGTGCGGCAATTCGGCTGACAGTCCCTCACTCCCGCTCGGAGCGAAGGACCTCCCGCCGAATTGCCGCCACAGATCGCAATCGCGGCTTTTTTGTTTGTTTGTTTGGCTGCTTGGGGCGGCCAAAACCCTGGAGCCGGCCCTGGCTTCTGTCCCCCCCAAAGTCTAACGAATCACTCTAACCAGCGACAGTATCTTTGCCCATGACTGAGCTGGCTTGCCCACACTTTGTCAGCAAAGATCACTTCCTTGGGTTTGTTTCTGGAATCTTGACTGCTCCTGGAGATCTAGGTGACCGACCGTGGTAGACAGAAATTTCTCTTTCGTCTTTATTTGTCTTGGAGTTTGCGATCATATCTCTCAGATGTGGACAGTGCCACAATCATTTATGCCTGTGTGACCTTCAGACTGGAATATTGCAGTGCACTCTACCTGTGCTAATTACTTGGAAGCGTCAGAATTGTAGAGAATTGTGTATTAAGGGAGCATATTAAGTCAATGCACGAATGACTGCACTGAACTGTCTCCTTGTTCTTTTCTGGGTGCAGTTCAAGGTGTTGATCTCTAAATGTTTTGAGTCCTATTGTTACGACTGGAGAAGCTACCTGTTTACCTGTGCACATTGCCAAAATATCTGAAATTAGCTGGCGCTCTTGTCATTCCCTAGAGCTGAACATCTGGGGCTATTAGCAGGGTGTTCAGTGGAGGGACTTTGGCTCTGGGCATTAGTCTGAGCTTCAGGGAATGGTCTAGAGTCCATCTGTAAAATCTGGTGTAATGTTATCATGGTGTAAAATCTGTACAGTAAGGCTTTTAGCTTGATAGATTATATGTAGATTTAGAAATTTAGTGTGGTTTCTTTTAATATATCCTTGCTATATTTGGACTGATTTTTGTAGTTTTTTCTCAAAGAATTTGTGTTCATGGGCCCAGGCGCATGCTCTGTGTGATGTGCTCATTAAGTATGATAAAAGGAAATATAGGAGTTTGCATAGAACCAGATTGCACATGCCCCATATTTAGGCTCCAGTGTATAAACTGAGTACTAGCAAGAGGCATAAAAGAATGAGTGATAATACTTCAGACATACGTAGTGCTTTCCATCTGAGGATTTTAAATTACTTTAGAAAGGTGGGTAAGTGTTGTTATTCCCATTTTACAGATGGGGGAATTTAAGCCACAGAATTTGAGATTACCCAAGGTCATATAGGAGGGCAGTGGCAGAGTTGGGAATAAATCCCAGGCTTCCTAATTATCATTGCCCATTTAAACCACTAGACCACATTACTTCTAAGAAATGTCCCTGCACAATGCAGTGTTGAACATTTATGGGCATGGTGAAGCTCTCGCACCTTCCTGGACTATAGCAATCACCGTACCTTACATTTCTGTCAAATCCTTCACAATAGTGCCAGGGGCTCCAATAATAAAAAAAAATCATCAACACTTTTGGACAGTTCTAACCTATAGTGTGCATGAGAGAGAAAGAGCTGGCAGCATCCAACATAGCCATCTGCTGTTAGATCAGGAATGGGCCCTGCTGATAAATGGCCACACAGGATCAAACCCCACATATTACATAGTCCAACTGTGGGTGGATCTTAATTATCTAGCAGATCCCTGAGGGTTCTTAAAAAAAACAACACACACACAGAGAAAGACATGCGCACACACATACCAACAACAACAACACACCTCTGGCAACATTTGTACAGCTTACCATGCCAATAAAGTCTCATTTAATTGAAGTGAATTGATTATGTGTACATATGTGTGTATTTCCTTGTCCTGGTCTTGAACCAATGCCACAGACAGCCCGTCTTTTTATTTCATTAGGCACTACATTCCATAGCTGGGGTGCATAGTTATCAAATATCCTGGCTCCCAGTGAATCAAGTTTACAACCAGAGAAAACAAAATATCCTGCTAATTCTGACCATAATAATTGGCCAGGAACAGAAGAAAAGAGAAACAGAGAACCGGCAGGTGGATGAACCACAGATGTTTAGGACCTTGAAGGAGAGGAAAAGAACTTTCAAAGCAAAATGTGATTTGACAGGGAGCCAAAGCCAAGAGTTTAAAACAGCAGTAATATGCTCAGACAGGTGTGTGTGTGTGTCTGGAATGATGTGAGCTGCTGCATCCTGAGTAAGCTCCATTCTAGATGTAACGGGAGGAAGAGCTCCTGAACATAAATAATCTAGCCTTGGAAAGACCAAAAGCATTTATCAGCAGCTTCACATTCGTTTTGCCGATCACTGGTCTCAGTCTGACAGCGTTTCATAGGTGATAAAAAGGAATCGGACTAATGGAACTAAAAAGGTACAGATCCCTCGATCAGTCTGAGGCTAGAGTAATGCCTACATTCTATATCTGAAGATGGAATTGATGATACATTCTCAAAGGGGAGGAGCATCAGGACTGTCAATGCTACCAGATCTGCACTGGCCGGGAGCCCCCTCCAAAGCAAGTATGCTATTTACCACTCAAGCGCCAACACCACATGGTGCGGAGTATGAGCTTCTTCATGCCGATGGACAGCACTGTGATGGTAACTTGAGGCCTCTGGGGAATCAGAATTTCTCCCTTTTTATCATGGCCTTGGCAGAGTTGTGTGTGTCAGATTCCTGCCTCTTTGTGTGTAAAAGGAAGCCTCCGTCAACTAGTTTGCTAAATCCCCCATCACCAGTACTCTTTACATGCTTTACTGGGCATGGCATGGAAATCTGGTGGTAGACAAAGGGTGTTGCACAGAATCTTGAACCTTGACGCCCAGGGGCAGTAGAGATCCAACTGAATGACTCAGCCAAATAGTTTTGGTCCCTTGGTTATAAGAAATCGGTTTTATTTAAATGGGAAAACAAATGAACACATTCACCAGTCCCCCATCATATATGAGGCTTTTTACAGGGTGAGGAGGGAAATTGTGTGGTAGCCTCTGGCACCCCATTAGTGGAACTGAGCCTGCAGCCACAAGGTCTTTATATAGCCTCTCACCCAAATGCTCAGTTCCACAGTGAGGTGGGATTTGCAGTGGCAATACACTCAAAGAGCCACAATTCCAGCAAGTCACCTGCCTCTCTTCCTGAACTGTTTGATCTTTCATTTATGGATGTACATGTTGGTGTTGTGTTGGGGTTTTTTTAAAAGCAAATTTTCTCACCATATCATTTGGCGCTGCTCCACGTTTGGGTAATGAGAGAGTTTGTTATGCCTGTGATGAGGAAAATGATTAAAATGTTTTTTAATAACTTAGCAGGAGCAAGTGTTGAAATTGCTGTAATGAAATAATGACAGGGGAGCCGCTCGCCCTGAACGTACTGTGGCAGTGGAAAACATGGGGTTCGTTGATTTCATTTTTGCTTCTAATTTCCACTTACACTGTCATGCCTGTTCGTCTGCTTTGCTGTTAATAATCAAATGGAGCTTGAAGGTGCAACTTGGCTTCAGGATGAGAGAGAGCCACTGAGCCCAGGGAAGTATTGTCTGGTGGTTATCATATATTGTGATTTACATCTAAAGGAGGATGCAGTCCCTGCCCTGAAAACTTTATAGTCTAACAAGATGAAATGTACAAAGTGTAGGGGAAAAGGGAAACAAGTTACCAGTGATGACTGGTCATGATTTGATGATACAATATTGACAAATCAAGGGTTTTTTTTTAATTAGATATATAGACTATTCCCATGTACCCCCCTACTTGCCATTAGTGAATTGGCTAATTTCTTGTAAACATCATGGTAGGAGTAGACCTTCAAGAGGGATTTGAACATAACATCAGAACCTAAGAACAGCCATACTGGGTCAGACCAATTGTCCACCTTGTCCAGTGTCCTGTCTTCTGGCAATGGCCAATGCCAGTTGCTTTAGAGGGAGTGAATAGAACAGGCCGTCATCGAGTGATCCATCGACTGTCATCCACTCTCAGCTTCTTGCAATCAGAGGCTAGGGACACTCAGAGCATGGGGTTTCATCCCTGACTATCTTGGCTAATAGCCATTGATGGACCTATTCTCTATGATCTCATCTCATTCTTTTTTGAACCCTGTTGTTATTTTGGCCTTCACAACATCCCCTGGCAATGAGTTCCACAGATTGACTGCATTGTGTGAAGAAGTAATTCCTTTTGTTCCTGCTGCCTTTTAATTACATTGGGTGACCCCTGGTTTCTGTGTTATGTGAAGTAGTAAATAACACTTCCTTATTCACTTTCTCCACACCATTGACAATTTTATAGACCTCTATCATATCCCCTCTTAGTCGTCTCTTTTGTAAGCTGAACAGTCCCAGTCTTTTTAATCTCTCCTCATATTGAAGCTGTTGCATGCCCTTAATAATTTTTGTTGCCCTTCTCTGTACCTTTTCCAATGCTAATATATCGTTTTTGAGATTGGGTGACCAGAACTGCATGCAATATTCAAGATATGGGCATACCATGAATTTATATAGTGGCATTATGATATTTTCTGTCTTATTATCTAACCTTTCTTCATGATTCCTAATATTCTGTTAGCTTTTTTTGACTGCCACTTCGTGTTGAGCAGATGTTTTCAGAGAACTATCCACAAGGACTCCAAGATCTCTTTCCTGAATGGTAGCAACTAATTTAGTTCCCATCATTTTGTATGTATAGTTGGGATTATGTTTTCCAATGTGCGGTACTTTTCATTTATCAATATTGAATTTCATCTGCCATTTTGTTGCTCAGTCAGCCAGTTTTGTGAGATCTCTTTGGGACTATTCACATTCTGCTTTGGACTTGACTATTTTGAGTAATTTTGTATCATCTGCAAATTTTGTCACCTCACTGTTTACCCCCTTTTTCCAGATCATTTATGAATATGTTGAACAGCACTGGTCCCAGTACAGATCTTTGCGGGACATCACTATTTACCTCTCCCGTTGTGAAAACTGACTATTTATTTCTATCCTTTGTTTCCTGTCTTTTAACTAGTTACTGATCAATTAGAGGATCTTTCCACTTCTCCCATGACTGCTTAGTTTGCATAAGAGCCGTTGGTGAGGGACTTTGTCGAAGGCTTTCTGAAGGTCCATGTACACTATATCCACTGGACCACCCTTGTCCATGTTTGCTGACCCCCTCAAAGAATGAAGGGAGGGTAGTGACCTAGCAGACTAGGTCAGAGAGGATGTTCCATACATAAGGAGTGGGGGTGGGTAGAAGAACATACTGAGACGTTGTGCTGGAAATGGACAGATGGTGTGTTCAAGACTAGCATCAAATGTGCTCAGGAAGTGTCAAGCATCCTTGTCAATAACATGGCTGAAACTTGGAGTCTTGCTCTCTTTCTTCTCCCCACATCTTTCATGCAGGGCACTTCGTGCCAGAGCACTGAACTCTAGAGACGCGGATGAGCCCTTGCAAAATCAGCAGTTAGCCAGTCAAAATATTCAGCTCAGTGTAGTCAAGGAGCTGGAATCAGGTGTCTACTTGAATTGATTAACAGCTCAGTTTCTCATGTCAGACCATGTCCGGACAATCCTGTCCTTTTTTTTGGCATTGGAGTCAAGGTGCTGACTGTAATGCCTGCATAACTAACAGAAATTAGTTAATTTCACCTGGTTTCATATATTGGCATCTTCATACAGTTTAATGCACAAACGCAGTAAAAGGAGGATAGGAAAGGACTTGTTTTGTAATGCATGGTAAGTCTGGACATTTGTCATGACAGTGATGGATTCTGAGAGTTTTGTGGAATTATCCATGACACTTAGCTGCTGAAGAATTGTGTAAGTAGGCAAATAGATACGACAGAGAGACTCGAGCTGCAAAGAGAAACCCTGGACTGTATGACAGGCTCGTAAAGATCGGTGACTCCAAAGATCAGGACAGTGGACTCTGCCCTGTGATGTGATGAGCACTCTCCACATCCTTTAAGGAACTCAGGGTGCTCAACCCTATGAGAGTTGAGGGCACTTAGCAGCAACTCACAACAAATTGCAAGTTTGTCTCCAGTGAGAACTTTAACCCCATAAAGTAGTTCTACCTCTCTAAAGCCCTCTTGCCTTCACGCTGTGTTGCTTATAGCCTTGTCTTTGCCTAGTATCATTAACAATGGGAATATAAAGGTTATTATAAGTGTCAATACATGTCCCATAATTAACTCTTTTTTTTTTGCTTATGTTCCCGTAATTTTGCATTTTTTTTAAATCCCCACTTACTTTTATTATAATAATAAATAATAGCAGTCATCACACAATCTCAGCCATTTTGGATCTTTGTGATTGACACTGTTCCTCGGATCAATACCAACAGCTACTTTCTCCTGGCTGTCTCATAAATGCTTGATAAAATGTAGCCTCCAACTCCTTCTTGGTTTGTTTTCATGAACCAGGCTTTTATGAAAGGAAAATGAAAATGGAAGTAGCATAGAAACCTAAGTACAGTAATTGCTTTTTCAATCAACTTTAGAGAGCTGCTGTAGGAAGAAAAAGACCAGAGCCTTTAAATATAGATGATATTTATTTGTTCAGTTTATTGCAGCAAAATGTTTATGTATCTTTCCTGTGCTTAGTGAATGATTACGAAGCTAGCATAAGAATATATAGGTAGGTTTGGTCAATAAAAGCATGTTTTTGTTTGACCCTTTCTCTGCCCTTTTTTTGTACCTTCACCTAAATGGATTGCTGCGATTTTCCTTGATTGGCTTTTGTAAATATGTTCTTTGTCAAATATGTAGGGGCTGCTAATATAGAGTGAAATCCTGAAGTCCTTACTCAGTCTTTAATCAGCTCTCACTTATTGAATTCAATTGGAGGTTTGCCAGGGTGCTGACTGGGAAGACAAAGAATTTCAAGATTTGACCTCTGTTTTAAGTGTGTACAGACAGTTTTGTGCATGGCAAAGTTAGGAAATCAGGAAGTGTGTGTGTGTGTGAAGTAAAAATAACACAAAGAACAGAATTACCACCACCAAGAGCACATGAATTTTTTAAGGACAAGATCTTGGGTTCCTGCAAATATATTTCTTAATTAAGAACCAGGAAAGAGAAATACAGACTCTGTGATGTAGGGTGCTGTCACTTTAAAAGTATTGGGGATTGATGAAGTCTCTGGCCCACTGCTCGTGTGAAAGGACAGAATCACAGAGGCTGCTTTAGAAGTTGTAAAGGCTTTGCATTGCATATACATACTCAAAGAAACTGTTTCAAATAAAAAGCAAATCTTGTAAAACTTCAAAAATGACAGCAGCTGCTTCGGATGTAGAACCTTTAAATTATACATTTTTTAAATTTAAAAATCCATGCTTGAGCCATTGGCATGGGATGTTCCAGATCAAGACCGTGGTGCTTTGGCAGAATTGTGTGAAGAGCCCAGCACTGGAAGTCAGGATTGAGGTACATTGATACAGAGCTCTGTGAGAGGCCCAGAACTGGAACAGGAAGAGATGTTCTAGCCCAAGATTGAGATGCATTGGCAGATGTGTGAAGGAATTTGGCAGAATGCCTGCTGTGCTATGCTAGGCTTTCACCATGGCTATAAATAATATTTTCCTGAGCACACATGCTCACTCTCTCTTAATGTAGGAATAATGAGATTTCCAGATCTCCTGTACATCTTTTATGCGTAAGTCAAATGTGTGTCAGCGAAAGAAGATTAAATGTATTCCGTTTTATGGGTCTACGTTTTGGGCAACCACAAAATTATAGTGATGGGTTGATGAATTGCAGTATTCTGACTGATTATTATTTAATGTATTTTACCAACATGTGGATAAGACTTAGATATTGGCATTAGGAAAATCCCTCTGTTTTTATAGTGGTACATAATAACAGGCTTAATTCCAGTTTGGTTCAGTACTAATAGCCACTATTTTATTTGTTTCTTTTAATTTTATAACAAACCTGTTTTAAAAAAAAAAAAGTGCTTCTTCCTGGATTCATGGATTCCAAGGCCAGAAGGGACCATTGTGATCTGCTACTCTGACCTCCTTTATAACACAGGCCATAGAACTTCCCCAAAATAATTGCTAAAGCAGATTTTTTAGAAAACCATTCAGTCTTGATTTAAAAATTGTCCATGATGGAGAATCCACCAGGACCCTTGGTAGATTGTTTCAATGGTTAATTATTCTCACTCTTCAAAATTTATACCTTATTTCCAGTCTGAATTTGTCTAGCTTCAACTTCCAGCCATTGGATTGTATTTTACCTTTCACTGCTGGATTGTAGAGCCCATTGTTAAATATTTGTTCCCCATGCAGATACTTATAGACAGTAATCAAGTTCTTCCCCCCCCCCCATAACTCCCTTTTTTAAGCTCTTTGAGTCTCTCACTTTGATCATTTTCATGGCTCTTCTTTGAACCCTCTCCAATTTATCAACAACCTTCTTGAACAATTGGCACCAGAAATGGGCACCGTATTCCAGCAGCAGTCGCACCAGTGCACAAGTTACCTCTCTACTCCTACTCAAAATTCCTATTCATGCATCCCAGGTTCACATTAGCTTTTTTGGCCACAGCGGCACACTGGCAGTTCATGTTCAGCTGATTATCCACCATGACCCCAACATCTTTTTTCTGAGTCACTGCTTCCCAGGATAGAGCCCTCCATCCGGCAAGTAGAACCTACATTCTTCTGTGCATCTTTGCCAAAAGCAGGTTTTGCTTTGTTGCATTCTTTGAACAACAATAGGACACGAGGGCAGCCTTGTCTCAAATAGCGGGATCCTTTATTACCAGAAGTTTTGCCATTGTCTTCAGTGGCACCAGGGTTTTACCCAAGGAATCTTCAGGGCTCAATGAAGGATATTCAGAAGGATTCCTGGGGAAGTGGAGAACAGACAGTGCAGGGCTTCAATACACTTGGCCTATTACTCTGCCTTCAATGTCTAGGAACAGATTGTCTACCAGCAAGATCTGACCATTGATCCGGTTAATGCAGTATTGTGCCGCACTAAATCGTCCAACAGATCCATCTCGTTCCGTATCCTTCCTCCAAGAGTGGCCAGTGAGGAAGATGATAAAATCTACAGTGTTCCTGGCTAACAGTACAAGTTCTGTGCATTCAAAGGACCAGCTATGCTGATGCCTGAGATTTGTTTCCTCCTATTTTCCCCTACCTGAAAACTCCACATAGTAACGGATTGATCTCCAGTGGTAATGATTTCCTCAGGCCAACTACACTGCCTGAAGTTGTATTTCCTTTTGTTCGTTCTAAATATAACTGTAAATATAAATTTACCTGTTCTTTTAAAAATAAATATCTACTACTTTATATGTGTTAATTTACAATCAAAATAGAAGGATAAAGAGCAAAATATAAGTTTAATAGGATGCTCTCATTTCCAAATGATGCCACTTAAAGTTCAGTGTCACTTATAATGGTGCAGCCTTGCACAGGCTGGGCCGTTGTCTCCTGAGAATCTGGGGGGGATAACTTTCTGAAGAGATCAGCACCCACCACTGCCATTGGAATTAACAGGAGGTGCAAGCACTTGGCACCTCTGAAAATCAATACATTGCATTTAGAAGCCTTTCAGGTAAGTGTCCGGCTGCTTGCTCCTATTCAGTCTTTAAACTTTCAAACAATGGCTTTGAAGGACAGCAGCAGCTCCCAGACTGTGACAGGTGCATCCATGTGACAAAAATGCTCCTGAAAAGACCCTGATAATTATCATCCCTCCTGGTGACATCTAAGCTCATTGGAAGTAGAGCATTTAGGAACATAGCAAGTCTCATACTGTATCAGATCCGCGAGCTAATACGGCATCCTGTCTCTGACCGTGGCCAGTAGCAGATACGTCAGATGAACCTCACAGTAGCACACGTGGGATAAGATGTTTCCCCCACTACACATTAGGTCTCATCCTGGTCTCTAACGGTTAGAGATTGGCTTCAGCCATGAAGCAGAAGATTTAATTTAATATCCCTTCCAAAATGTTTATTAATTATAACAACTCTGGATATTCTTGATATCCATATACATGTCCAATCCCTTTTCAAATCTTGCTAAATTCTTGGCTTCAGGGACTTCCTGTGACAGTAAGTTTCACAATCTAACTACATGCTGGGTAGAAAAGTATTTCCTTTTATCAGTTTTGAATTTCCCACTGTTTAATTATATTGAATATCCCCTTATTTCTTGAAACAGGGAGGATCAGATTCACTTTCCTCATCTATCTTCTCTGTTCCGTTCATTTTTAAGCACTTTTATCATGTCCCCTCTTATTCGACTCCTTTCGAAGGTGAACAATTCCAGTCTTTTCAGTCTCTTCATATGAGACTTTTCTTGGGCCCTTGACCATTCTTATCACCCTTCTCTGAGCCTCCTCTGGTTCAGCAATATCCTTTTGATATGGCATGAAAAGTACTGCACTCAGTATCCAGGCGAGGCCAAGCCACGTATAAAAGCAGAATAGTATTCTCATATCGTTCATTATCCCATTCCTTGTGCATGCTAACATCTTGTTAGCTTTTTTAGACCACAGCTGCACACTGAAAAGAGATCTTCGTTGAGCTGTCTGCAATGACACACGTCCCTTTCTTGAGCTGATACAGTTGATATAGAACCCTGTAAGGTATATGAGTAGTTTATTTTTTCCCTCCACTGTTCATTACTTCACATTTATCGACATTGAATTTCATTTGCTGTCATGTTATCCATTCACCTGGCTTGGTTAGGTTTGTCTGAAGCGCCTCACAGTCCCCTCTAATCCTGACTAACCTAAATAATGTTGTATCATCTGCAGATTTTGCTACCTCACCCCTTTTCCAGATCATTAATAAATATAGTAAACAACATGGGACCTAGTATAAAACCTTAATGCACTTGTTATTAACTTTTGACCACGATGAAAATTGACCATTTAATCCTACACTTTGCTTTCTGGCTCCTACCCACTTTTTTGGTTCATAACAATACTTTGCCTCTTGTTCCATGACCACTGGTTGCTTCCTGTGCAGGACTTTGTCCAAGGCCTTTTGGAAGGCTAATTATATTTATTTAGCAATAAGAAGAACTTGTTTTCAAAGGACTCAGACTCATTGGCAGCCACTATGCAGCTTCTGTGTCCCAAAAGTGGTGCTTTCAGCAACTATAAATCGCAGACATCCACAGTTTCATCACAGGGTCTGGTTTGTTTTTGTGATTGATTCCTTCAAGACCTCAACCTCAGCTACAGCCATTCTGCACCAGCCTATTCAGGCTGCACCCTCGTGCCTTTGAAGTTCTCAGTCTGAAAGTGAATGGGGAGCGAGATGACAGTTGGGAAAAGGGGGACTCCAGGGTGAAGACGGGAATCATTTGACACTGGGGTATGGATGTGTTCTCCCCAATCTCTTTCTCCACCAGGCTGTTTCCAGATGCTGTCCTTCAGCGCCTGGTGGGCTAGACTGTCTCAGGTGAAGCTGCCTTCTCCCTGCTCTGTTTGCAGCTTGGGAGCAAAGAAAGGAGTGTAAGAGAGGAAGTTTAGATTAGATCTAACACACTTTGGACCCACCTGATAAAATTGCAAGGGAAAGGCAATTGGAGCTGCAGGAATTCAGTTCACTCCTTCGATGTAGTGGGCCAGTGTTTTAGTCAACTGCTCTGCTCTCAGGGCCTGCAAGAGAATCTCTGATCCCAGTGGACACTTGAAAATGTAAGGCCCTCTTACTGTCACCATATTTCTCTTCACTGGCTTTCCCCTCCTCCATATTGGTCTCACTCCGCAAGAAGTGAAGGTGACTTTTCTGGAAGGAGAACAATAATATTTTCCTTTTATTCAGACCCCTCCTCCGACAGTTTAGACCTCACTTTGAGCTGACCCTCTTTACAGTATGTTGAAAGGGGGCTGGATGCAGCTTATCAACGGCACAGTGAGGAAAGGGATTCACTCCTTTGCGATACCAGGCACTTCCTCCACTCTCCTCAGGGCAGAGCTTACACCCCTAGCAGTTTCTCCTATTAGCAAGGGAACTCACTTCATCTTGATCTCTGTCCTTTAAATGACAGCACAACATGCTGCCACCGTTCTGCTTAGCCTACTGGAGCGTGTCCTTGGTGTGAAGTTCCCCTTGCTGCTTCTGTAATACACTGGGTACATTTCGGGCTGAAAATAAATTTCACACGCGTATTTTGTTTGTCATCTGTTTATTTTTGAATTCTTGGGTTTGGCAGTCCTGCCGTATGAGGAGCATCTTGTCAGACTCTGATGCATCGCTGTTCCAGACCCGTTGCTGAGCAGACTTTCAGGGTCTGCATGCGCTGACTGACAAACGCCATTTCACAATGGGATCGACTCCGCAGCTGATGCGAAATATTAAAAGGAGGGTGTTGTGGTTGCAGCACGGGACTAGGAGTCAGGTTTCCCATGTTTTGGTAGGTGGGTTGGTTTTCCCACAGCTCTGTCACTGACTTGCATGTCTTTGAGAAAGTCGCTTACCCTTTCTGTGACTCCATTCCCCCATCTGTCAAATAGAGTTTTACCTACTTCACGGGCACGTTGGGAGGCTTAATTCATCAATTTGTGAAGCACTTTGAGATCCTTAGATGGAAGGTGACACAAGTGCAAAGTGATGGTGCTTTGTATAACACATCCTTGGCCCTGCTGTCCCGTTTACGCTCTTATAAGCATTTTTAAACAAACAATTTCCTCCCTAATGTTGGTACAAACACATTACTTTCTGTTGTGACCCAACAACAGCACCGGACTGCTTTAAGCTCTGCTTCAACTTCAGAAATTAGTCAACTGCCTTGCTTCATTTTGTCAACGTTATTCCCTCATCCCAAGTGTCCCACTGCCCACTGATCTCATCGCCTCTTCATCATCAAGGCTGCATTCCATCCAGGCCTCCTCTTTCTCTGGATAGCCAGAGTGCTCCACTCTCCAATACCTTTTTTAAAAAAGCCAAACAATTCACTGAGTTAGCATAATTGAGTTAAATCTGTTGCCATTGTTTTCACCTGCGCATTGCTGAGAGAGGCAAATTTCTCCTCTGCTCTTCCTTCTTTTTGAAGTACATGGCCCTCGTCCAGAAGATGCTGCACCACTCTTGAGTGCCACCTGGCTCCCTGATAAGCTTTTGTTTTCTGTGACTCAGTTGTTGGAGCAATCACTGCCCTTATCAGCATTGCATTGCCAGAGAGTCCTTGCAAATATGACAGCAGGCTAAAGACAAATTGTCTCCATTCTGAGTTAATTTCTGTTTCCCAGCAGGGCTCTGGTGTGACCCTGCTGGTTTTGGAAATGCTGCTGTTTGGTTAATGGATGAATGTTTTGTGGATGAGTGTACCCGTGTTCTGCTGGCGCCAAGTTTGGCTTCCCCTGCTCCCTCGATTCCTCCCTTGCAGCCAGCATTGCTTAGACCTAAATGGATTTATTCACAGGACAATAACTTGACTGTCATTAGCATGGGGGAAATAATGGATGAGCAAAAGACAAAACAAAATGCTTATTCTGTGCAATCCATAACTGCCTGGGAGAACTCTAAAAGATACTGGAGAGAGCCATCTGTTCTGGAAGTGGCGACTGTCAGGGAATCATAGAAGTTAGAGATGGAAAAGATCTGTAAGAGCAGGATTGCCCCTGACTGCATGTATTACAGTGCTTTGGTCAGTCTAGTTTTAAATATCCTGAGCAATGGAATTTCCATCCTTATTAGACATGGCTTGTAATGAATTGACCCAATAGGTCTCTTCCATCTCTGCTTTCTATGAATTTTTTCTTTGAAGAGGGTGAGGGGAAAAGACCTACCTCTTACACACGTTCAAGCCGAGCATATGAGTATTTCTAAACCGGGTTTACAAGCATGCAACTCTTGCAGTTTCTTCGCTCTGGGTTATAAGGTGGATAGTAACTAAACTGTAGCGTAAGAGCTGACTTCCAATCATTTTTATTCACTGCAGCAAGTTCACACGGGAACATTCATCACTAGATGGTAGACATTGTGAACTGCAATTGAACAATGGTTTGGTTTCTTTTTTTGATTGATTTGGGCATTTTCTGAGCCTGTGACAAATCCTGTTGACAAAGTGGCATAGTTTGTAATTGGGGTGCTGTGTCCAAGAGTATAACCCAGTATCCATTATGCTACGAGAGGAAAAGTGTGGTTAGATGAGAAGACTAGAGGCTTTTGCTCTGTGGAAGGTAGGTGTGAGGTGGACAGTTCTCTGCCTGCAATGCAGGGGAGGAAAAGGAGGAGGGTAAATTGTTTGATTCCACTAAGAAGGAGGCTTGGCTGCTGTGTTCTGTGCTTGGGGCTTAGTATCCTGGCCTGTGACCCAGTCTGTCTACCCCCTTGGGCTGAGAATTCCTGTCTGGTCTTTTATGGCAGCTCCGCTACTACTGGGATCATATATAATGTCTCTCTTGACATCAGGATGGATGCCACCAAGCATTCCGGTACATCCTATCCATCCTGTCACGAGTGAGTGAAGGACGGGACAGACATGAATGAAACAAAAAAGTTTCCATAACATGTCTAGTTCAGAGTTTATCTATAGTAAGAAATGTTTCTGTGTGTGTGTACTTTTAGCGTGCTGTTCCGAGCAAAATGACCTGACTTTTAATATAAACTATTTCCCCATGCTAATTTTTTTTCCCTACTGTTACTCACACCTTCTTGTCAACTGTTGGAAATGGGCCATCCTGATTATCACTGCAAAAGTTTTTTGTCTCCTGCTGATAATAGCCCACCTTAATTGATTGCTCTCGTTATAGTTGGTATGGCAACACCCATTTTTTCATGTTCTCTGTGTGTGTATATATATCTTCCTACTGTATTTTCCACTGCATGCATCCGATGAAGTGGGTTTTAGCCCATGAAAGCTTATGCCCAAATAAATGTGTTAGTCTCTAAGGTGCCACAAGTACTCCTCGTTCTTTTTGCTGATACAGACTAACACGGCTGCTACTCTGAAATTTATCAACAGGTTTTCCTCCAAACCAGATCTATTTTCTTTCTGAAGGAGTTCTCCTCTCCTCATTTCCAATTTGAATGCAGATTTGACAATAAATCTGTTTCAGCAGGGCTCTTGCCCCATTTGTAGTAATTTTTCTGCAAACTTTTGAGAGATGTGAGTTTTACCAGCAGTTTTAAGCTTGTGCATTCAAGTATTCACCTCTAAGGCAAGAGTATGTCTTGTATGGTTTGGCACCCTGCTAATTAACACAGTAATGGCACAACATTCCCAAAACTCGTCACCTGAGCTCTGGCACAGAGGTGATTAAATGAGCCAGACAATGACTTGAATGCACTATTCAGGGATCTAGGACTCATAAATAGGTCACTGGTCTGGGGTGTGGGAGACTCAGATTCACAAACTGCTCTGAATCAAGCAGACACCCACCCACCATGCTTCGGTCCGAAAACAGACATTTTGACACAATTCCGTTTTTGTGAAAATATACTAGGTTGCTTTGTGTCAGTGGCTGTTGTTGATGACAGAAAACGACAGACCATAAATGCATTACATATTTTATATGGGATGGCACTTGTTTCTTAACACAAACACCTTGCCGGAGATCCGGCACAGTTAGTGAGTAAACCAGAGAAGGCACTATATCCACACCTTTCCCCAGCACATGCATTTATCTTGATCCAGATTCTGATACCATTACACACATTGAGAAGCACCTTATTTTGCAAATGGTCCCACAATGGGATCACTTATGGAGTGATGTGCTATTCAACATGAGTAAGGTTTGCTGAATCTGGCCATTTGTATATATGTGCAAGAGAAAATACCATTTAAACTCTGCACCCAGCCCATGAATCTTACAGTCTCCTAGGGAGAGGTAGTAATTACTATAAGACCTGGTGGCTTCTTCTGTACCATTTCTCTATCATAAGAGCTATGTTCGTTGAATCAGAACAGGAGCACCATGTGGTTTATGTAACCAAGCACCACTAACTGATGCAGCTTAAATACAGGCTATGAGATAGTCAGAGCAAACTGTTGTCGACTTTTTTCACAAAATAATCCAGTAAGTAAATGCAAGGAAAATCATGATCTGCTTTGTTGTTCGATGTGTAGAACACCAGACTACATGTGTTGAGTAAATTCCCCTTCATATCTGTTCATCCCCAAAACCAACACACAAGTTTTTCTCCCCTTCCGTGGCTTTTTGGTGGATTGCTAGGATGTGAAAAATCCATCTGGTATGTTGTGAACCAAAGGATGGCCATTTTGTGCTAGTATTGCTCCCTAAACCATCAGCAAGTATAGCTGATTAGAAACACAGTCACCACTGACTTGCCGTTGTCCTAGCTGCAGGAAATGCAAAAAGTCAACAAAGGGTATAAATCAGTGGTGGGCAACCTGCAGTGCAAAATCAGATTACTCTGATGGGCCGCATGCAGGCCCCAGGTTGCCCACCACTAGTATAAATGGTAAAAAGTCTATATGAATTTTATGTTCTGTGGCCTGTTTATGTAAAGTTTTTTCTCTTACTTAACTGGCCTCTCAGAGTTGGTAAGACAACTCCCACCTTTTCATGCTCTCTGTATGTGTATATATATCTCCTCAATATATGTTCCATTCTGTGCATCCGAAGAAGTGGGCTGTAGCCCACGAAAGCTTATGCTCAAATAAATGTGTTAGTCTCTACGGTGCCACAAGTACTCCTGTTCTTTTTATGTAGGAGGTGACACTAGAATCAAAGTGATCCTTTCTGGACATAAAAATCTATGAAGCTATGAATTAAATGCAGACAGCTTTAACACCTGAATATGTCACGAGGCTAAGGGAATTTGGGTTGGTATTTTTTGTAATACAGGTTGTTGTTTTTTTACGCTAAGTACTGTACAGCCCTGCTCACTACTGTAACCTCTCTGTTTACTTACTAACTAAATTGTGCATGGAAAGGACAGAGAAAGTATTGCTGCTTACATTCAGAAGAGCTCTGTCCAGTGCTGGTCAGAACATGTTTTGTTGAAACCGAAACATTTCACAGCCCTATTGATTTTGACAACATTTTCATAAGGAAGGGGGGGGAGTGGGGAGACAGACTCTCCCACTATATGGCCTCACAAATAGGTCACTGGTCTGGGGTGTGGGAGACTCAGATTCACAAACTGCTCTGAATCAAGCAGACACCCACCCACCACGCTTCGGTCCAAAAACAGACATTTTGACACAATTCCGTTTTTGTGAAAACGTTTGCAAGGTTTTGGTTTTGATCCAGTGCAGAACAAGAAAAAATGTTGAAACCTCAAAAGTTTCAGCAAAATGGAATTGTCATCCTCCAGTCAGCTCTAGGATTGTCTTTGTTTGCGGGCACTGGGGTGTAAATGAAGATCAACATAAACATGTAGAACCCAACTGCTCCTACCTGAGGGCGACTCTCCAGGAGATGTTAGTTGTTGATGGCCCATTAGTCATAGCTGTCAATGATAATCTCCAGGCCCTACTCTGACAGGACCAGACTGTGTGTGGTAACATGTTATAACTGGAATAATCGTAATAAGAGATTGGCAAAAGTGTAACTGTCTGCTGAGATATAGATCTCTATCCAGAGAATACAGCTGATGTTTGGCTTTTGAAAAGTGTATTGGGGTATTTTTATACTTGTTTTCCTTTCTCTCCTCTCAGACATCCTCATTTTAAAGAAAGGCTATTGCAGATTTGCCCTGAGCTATTGTAATCGCTCTTTTGTCACTTGCTTTTTTATAAACTAATTAAGACTACTTGCACAAAGCCATTTTTCGAGTGGTTGCCATTAAAAAAATATTAACGTACACATCCTGTGGTTATTAAATGTACTGTGGTCTTTATTTTTTAATCAAAATACAGAAACATCACAGAAATGTCTCAATAAAAGATATGATGTCACCCACCTTGTTTCTCTAATAGCCTGGGACCGACACGGATATAACTACACTGCAGATGCCAATGCTGATATTTTGTAGTGGCTCCCACTGTAATTTGAATCCATTTTAACCATCTCAGGACCCTCTTAGAATCATAGAATATCAGGGTTGGAAGGGATCTCAGGAGGTCATCTAGTCCAACCCCCTGCTCAAAGCAGGACCAATCCCCAATTAAATCATCCCAGCCAGGGCTTTGTCAAGCCTGACCTTAAAAACCTCTAAGGAAGGAGATTCCACCACCTCCCTAGGTAACCCATTCCAGTGCTTCACCACCCTCCTAGTGAAAACGTTTTTCCTAATATCCAACCTAAACCTCCCCCACTGCAACTTGAGACAGTTACTCCTTGTTCTGTCATCTGGTACCACTGAGAACAGTCTAGATCCATCCTCTTTGGAACCCCCTTTCAGGTAGTTGAAAGCAGCTATCAAATCCCCCCTCATTCTTCTCTTCTGCAGACTAAACAATCCCAGTTCCCTCAGCCTCTCCTCATAAGTCATGTGCTCCAGCCCCCTAATCATTTTTGTTGCCCTCCGCTGGATTCTTTCCAATTTTTCCATATCCTTCTTGTATTGTGGGGCCCAAAACTGGACACAGTACTCCAGATGAGGCCTCACCAATGCCGAATAGAGGGGAATGATCACTTCCCTCGATCTGCTGGCAATGCCCCTACTTATACAGCCCAAAATGCTGTTAGCCTTCTTGGCAACAAGGGCACACTGTTGACTCGTGTATGGCTCTGCTCTATCCCTGTTCCCCCAGAGGGAGTCCTTCACATGTGGAAACTTCAAAGCACTGAACAGTATTAGAGGCATATTTGGGTTAATGAAGATTAAGAAGCTTGACGGACAGAAAATTGAAACACCCAGCTGTAAGGTGACGTCTGAGTGACCTGTGCCTCTAGGGTCCATCCAGCCTACCTCACTAGTGTCTTTATCCTCACTTGTCCACCCAAGAGTATGCATTTACAAATGAGACTCTTTGAAATAAGATAACTGACAATCTCTCCAAACTCTGACAAATGATCTCTGTTAATTTAGGTGAGGTGGCTTCTTACTGACCTTGAAACTCAGCTGGACTAATTTCTGTAGCTGTGTGGAACTGATAGATTCTTTTTTTGCCATTTTGTTTCCGATGATCTTGCACCCTCTAAATTTCAATTAGCTTCAGGTTGAAGCTGGATCATAGTCATTCTCTAGCTGTCTAGGCATTTGTATTGATGCCTGTCTGGGTGCGTGACTCTCACGAGGTAGCAGCCATTTCTTTTTTGCCCCAGGCCCCGTAGTGACACATTCCAGTTTTCCTTCCCTTCCCTATCGTAGTTTGGTTACACCGTTAAAAAATGAAGCACTGAGCATGTGCTAAGTAGTAGTATGTGACTCTTGTGTGTGTGTGTTGTATGCATGGTTAATTGTTCAGTATGCTCTCCTTTTTCTTGCTGTTAAACATTAGGTTGAGTGTCTTCCATTTTGTTCATTGGGCCTGGTTGTGGCTCGTCCTGTGCTTAGAGGGAGAGGGGAAGCAATGAGCCGTCTCCTTGTGTACATCCGTGCACAAGAGTCAAGAGGAAGGATGGCCTTATGTTTAAGGCACTGGACTGGGACTCAGGGAAACTTGGGTTCAATCCCTGGCTCTGCCACAGATTCTGTTTGTGATCTGGGGCAAGGCATTTAGTCTCTCTGTGTCTTGGTCCCCCATCCATACATAGGGGATAACAGCACTGCCCAGTCTCAAAGTGTTCTGAGGATATAAACTGTAAATACATGAGAGGAGCTCAGATACTGCATTCATGGAGCCATATAAAAATCTGAATCGACCAAGACTTTTGCACTCCCTGAGTACAAAGATGAACCCTACCCTGCCTCCATCAGGCGTTCTAGCTGCACAGGGTGCAATGAACTGACAGGGCCGTCAGCCAGCTTGTGTCGAGTGCATGTTTCATCGTTCCAAAAGGTGTTTAAAATTTTTGTATTTTCTCACTGGCGTCACAAAACAGGCCAGGATTTAAAGCCATAGGCTGGCCCTTTTGTAAACTGGCGTGATGCTTCAGGAGCGAGCTGGACACGCGATCTCTTCCCCAGTCTCTTGTGGGCACTGTTTCCAAGGGATGGACCTTTCTACTTCTGTTTCCCTCCAGAATGTAATTCTGCCATTCACCCGACTTTTTGACTGAATCACCAGGCTTACAACACCCCTATTTCCACTGTGCTGCCATGGTTACAGAGCGAGTGGTGCCATAGAGTCCTGTACAGTCCCACTAGTGCTGACAGGCTTCCCTACCTTCACCTGTCTCTGGACGGAACTCCTGTCTCACTCTCGTACTGGGACCCAGGGTAGCAGCCACCGTGTTTCCAATCATGTTAACACATCAGGCCCAACTGTCTTCAGCACCTACAACACGCTTCCCTCCAGCAGCCAGAGGCATGCACAAGGGGGGGGCCAAGCAGGGGCACAGGACCCCCTAATAATCGGCAGGGGAGACAGAACTCTTCCAGCCCCAGGGCCCCGGCGAGGGGCACAGAACTTCTCCTGCTCCTTGGCTGCAGTGGGGAAAGCGAGAGAGCTCCTCTCCCTGGGGCTGTGGCAGGGAGAGCGAATTAAAGTGACTCAGAATAGCTCCTTCCAAACGGGTGTATTGAGTATTCACCCAAAGGTGCACAGCAAGCACATCAAGGGTTAAAACCCCAAAAGGTCTGCATGGCTAGGTCTTGCATAAAGGTCAGTGCTTCTCTCAAAGTTTTAGGCAAACCTAGCTGCCTCTCATATCCTGCAGGGCCTGTCTCAGACCAACTGACCCTTCTGCGTTCTCTGCCTCTTTGTGTCTCTCCATCAGCATTGCTTCCCCTGAGCAGCTGCTGGGGACTCAGTGAACTGAGGTTCAGACTCCAAACACTTGCCAAATAGGCCCCAATGGATTGAAAAGTGAGGGATCAAAGTGGTTTATTATTTTCTTTTCTTTATTTTGGGTTACAGGATGTTGTCTAATTTGAAAGTGTAAACCCCGAGGTTGCGTCTTTGTTTTTTTTCTGTGTAACTTGTATATGTTTGCTCTCCCTGGCTGTTTCATCTTTGAATCTCTGATTTTTCTATTTAAAAAAAACAAAACACGTTTTCTTTACTTTTATTCCAAGCAGCAGGTCTCTGGTCTGCAAACTGTGTGACGTGTGCATGCCAAAGCAAGCTGGTGTCTGGGAGGGGAGGCTGGTTTCATGCCTTTGGGGTGACGGGGAGGGGTCAGAGTGTTTGGTAGATAAGTACTCAGGGACGAATTTGGGGAGACTCAGGACTGGAAGGGCTGTTGGCATCACCCTGCAAAGAGTAATTGGGCTAATGGGAGCCACAGGGAGACCTTTATGCTTACAGTCTGTCTACTGGTGTCCGAGGTCTGAGCCAGAGCTGCACAGCACAAAGCCCCCAACGTTACAGGGCAGGTGGTGAGAGAACCCCTTACTGGTCTGGGTGATCCCCAAAACATCACATTGGCATTCAATCAGTTGATTTACCAGCTCAGTTGGGGGGGGTTAAACCTTCTGTTCTCCCTTTGGGGCATCTGGGCCCTGATTGTCACACCCCTTCCTTTCTAGCTAGGGATTTGTTATTGGTTTAGTGTCCTTTTGATCTTATGATCCCAGCCCTGAAAAAACAGCCTGGCTACCTGGCTGGAGGCAGGTAGGTTGACACTTCGCAATTAATAGCCCAGCCAATGTTCTTTTTAAGGACCCTTGAAGTATTTTGCACAGGGATATTTCATTTCTAATAATTGTTTTGCTTCCTCTTTGTTCTTCATAACAGCCTTTTAAATTCAACTCCCGGTAGACAAAGGGAAGAATATCAAGGCAGTAAACTGAGGTACATGTAGTAGTTATAAAAAATAATATGGGCTCTCTCCCTCATTCTCCATTACTGAGACACCAGTATAAAAACATGTTTTAAAGAGTCTCACTGCACTCCCAGAATTTATGTCCTGCCTCTTAACATCATTAATTTCATGGGCCATATTCAATTTGTGCCATGCTGCTGCATGGTAATGATGTTGTAAAGCAGATATTACAAAAGAGAAAGAAGCCTGCCACTCATTAGATGGAAAATAAATAGTTTAATTGCCTTGAGTTTGTCTCTAAATTGGAAAACAGTGGTGTAAAATCCTAAAAAGATGATGAGAATGTTCAGCTAGGTTAAAAAGGCAAGGTAACAGCTTCCGAGCTCCTGGAGACATGAACTATATGTGATACAACTGAGACGTGAGGCCTCTCAATACTAGCCTGCACAAATAAGTATCAATTAATAAAGGAAGAGCATGGCTTGTGCTTGCACTTTGGAGTGATATACAGTTATGCAACAGTAAAGAGGGTACATTAAGGGTAAAAGCTAATGACTTTTCTTGTGTATGGAACACAGTAAAACCAGCATGAGCCTAAAGCTATTTCATCATGTTGCTAATGTCCCTGACAATATTCACTTGGTAGGAGTGAATGAATGGAAATCCATTTAGAGGAGTAAATTAAAATACCTTAAAAAATGTCTTTAATAATAGTCAGCAGAACTCAGCAATATCATAAAAGTGAGGAATAGAGAAAGCCTATTAGGTTATCCGGTCAATTTCCCTGCAGGAGCAGCAGTGTTCCTTATACAGTTACTAGAGTATCATTCAGTCTACTATTATTTATTTGTACTACTGTAGTGCTAGGAGCCATAGCCATAGACTGGGACCCCGTTGTGCTAGGCGCTGTACAAACACAGAACAAAAAGACAGTTCCTGCCCCAAAGAGCTTACAATCGAAGTATAAGACAAAAGATAACTGATGGAAACAGGTAGATTGACAAGGGAGTATAAGGAAACAATGCAACAGTATTGGGCAGCATGATCAACAGTGGTCTCAGCACACCAGCAGCCTAACCATTATCAAGTTTTTTGTAGGCATCCCAGCAAAGGAGAGTTTTAAGGAAGGATTTGAAGGGAGATAATGAATTAGTTTTGCTGGTGTTTACAGGGAGCTTCTCCCAAGTGTGAGGGGCAGGATGGGAGAAAGCATGAAGGGGCTTGTTTGAAAATTTACCAGGTGGGTGATGGAGGCTGGCCTCATGGGCTGATTGGAAGTAGAAGTCAACCTTGTGCTACTCAGTGAGAGATGATAAGTAGGGTGGGTTTTAGGCCATGAAGGGCCAAGGAAGTGAAGACAAGTAGTTTGTTTGGTATGACAGAGAAGAGGGACCTAGTGGAAGGATGCAAAGAGAAGGGTGACATGCTCATAATGATGACTAGGAAAATGACCCTTACAGCCACAGAATTCTGAATGGATATGATTTAAATGTCCCAAATGATGGCCTGTCCACCACTTCCCCTGGGAGAGTATTCCACAACCTAAGAATAGACTGCTCTGTCAGAAAGTTTCCCCTGGCATTCAGCCTAAATTTTCCCTTTCTGAATGTCTTATGTGCATATTTCATGTTTGCGTTGTGCAAGAGAATGCAGGAAAATTACTCCGAGAATCTTAACTTTGGCATTTAATCGCTGTGCGTGTGTGCGTGCGTGTTTTTTAAAGGAAAAAGATGAAATCACCAGTGTCTCTACTGATTTCCCTGAGTATGTCCATAGTTGCATAGCCAGAATATTAGGGAGTTATGCATCTCTTAGTTAGCGGACCCAAGTATGGGCTATGCAGATATTTTGGGCAGGCCCTGTTTGGGTCTAGTCATCCATTTGGATCTAAACAGTTTTAGACCTCTTTTCTATGTGATTTATAACAGTCTGTTCTCAGAATCACTAGTTCACCTTTTCTGTAGCAGTGTGGTCTTTTCTGATGATCCATCTTGGAGAGCAACGGAGCCCAGTGGGTTTCAGAGGGAGAATACTGTCCACTCTCCCAATGATATGGTAGGACACTTACTTCTTTTGTCCTCAACCTTTCAAACAGTGTCTCCCAAACACCCATGTTTCAGTTCCTTGGTGTACGGGTGACCCATAATTGGTGAAACATGACTATAGTGCTAGAGGTCATATTCTTGTTCTGAATTGGATCAGGTGCAATACTGCCATAGTTGAGGTAAATGTGGGTGATTGAGCTTGGTACACAAAGGAGGGGGCTGGTGGCAAGGCACTCTCCAGGAGGGCCCCTTTACTTTGGAATGCGATCCTCTATGTTCCCCTGGGTTTAATGTAGCCCCTGTCCTTCCGGGCACGCTGACAAGTCCATCTCTTTGAGTGGGTGGTGGTGGAGGGCTGAGGCTGTTGAAAGTGGGATTTCTGTCTGGTGGGAAAATGAGGTGGAGGTTTGGAGGGATTAAACCATTTTGGTCTAGTGAATCTTGATTTGTTAAGTTGTGGGAGGGCTGGAGGAAGAGGTGTTTCTGCTGCTTATAGTTGATTTATGTTTCATAATTCCTATGGCATTGTGTCTTTAAATGTATATCATGGGCATCCTTTGGCATGGAGTTTGTTAGATTTAAAATCAAAGTAAATTTGTAGATTTTTAGGCCAGAAGGGACCATTATGATCATCTAGTCTGACCTCCTGTATAACACAGTGTAGAGCAGCAGTTCTCAAACTTTAGTAACCTGAGGACCCCCGTTTTGATTTAAAATTTTGCTGCAGACCTCCAAACCCCCTGCTCAGTCCCAGGCCCCGCCCCCACTCCACGCCTTCCCCCAACACCCCACTCCTGTCCCACCTCTTTCCACCCCCCACTCCACCCCTGCCCCTCCTCTTCCCTGCCTCTTTCCACCCCCTCCCCCAAGCGCCCCATCCCTTCTCCTCACCCCTCCCTCCCAGCGCCTCCTGCATGCCAGGGAACAGCTGTTCCCCAGTGTGCAGAAGGCGCTGGGAGGGAGGGGGAAGAGTTGATCAAGGGGCCCGTAGACCCCAGTTTAAGAAACGCTGGTCTAGAGAACATCACCCAGTAATTTCTGCCTCAAGCCCATATAGCATAGCTTTGAAAAAGACATCGAGTCTTGATTTAAAGCTGTCAAGTGGTGGAGAATACACCACATCCCTAGGTAAGTTGTTCCAATGGTTAATTGTCAGTGTTAAAAATGTGCACCTTATTTCTAGTCTGAACTTGTTTAGCTTCAGTTTCCAGCCATTGGATCTCATTTTCTGCTAGATTAAAGAGTTTAAATAAAATAAAGAACTTTAAACTTATGCCGTAGCAACTCAGGAGGCCAAGTGGAGTTTCTCTGTATATACTGTTATGTTGGCAAAGGCCTAAACAGTGGAACTGTTCTGGGAAACTGACAACTCTGGGTAATCAGGGCTACTTGGAGCTGCTGTGAGAGTGGAGTGTTTCTCGTTGTGAAGGATTAGAAATCTGTAGAGAAGATTGTTCATATCAGGACACAGCTTTATTACTCTGTGGTGGCTGAATTGGTTCCCAGGGGCGCAAATAAAGTCTCTTCGCTATGTGTCAGCTTATGACGTTCACTAAGGCTGCTGGGGAACGTATGAGTAACAACCTGTGCATTAGATTCTTGTCCCACACGCCTGGTGAAAGTCAATGTGGAGGTTGTGAAGCCATTGCCAGAGACGACTGCCGGTGATGTGCTGAGAAAGGGCTAGGTGCCAGCTTTTTAAAAAGCAATAGTTGTTACACTTTGTCAAGGCTGATTTCCCACTCTGGCACTTTGAGTGCAGAAGGTGGGGGCCCGCAAGGACTCTAAAAATTAATACTGGCCACTCCAGGCTTGTATTAAACTCCCACGGTTACAGCTTTTCTCTGACCTTGGATGGGTAGATGCTGCCACCACCCAAGTGCAAAACCCCTTTGGGAACCCAGGAAGGCGCACTTGGGAATTCCTTCCTGTGGGGTACCCTCAGGCCCTTTCACACACCCCTCCGGGGAAGAGCTGAGAAAGAAAAAAGGAAATCAGCTGTTGTCACCAGCTAATTAAACAACATGTGCACAAACCTCTTAAGACACAAAAATTCAATTTTGTTCTTTAAAAAGGTAAATTTTATTAATAAAAAAAGAAGAAAATACATCTGGGAACTTAGGCTTTTGCTAGATTTAAAAAAAAAACTACAAGGATTAAGCATCAATAATAGCTCTTTTGAGGTCCAGCTTAAAGGTTACAAGCAGAACAAAAGCACCTGGGGTTAGCACAGAGGAATTCACAAGCCATAAAGAAATAAAAGGGATAAACCTAATCACGTCTTCCTAGACATTTCCTGGTTTACTTATATATCTGGGGTTTTAGATGAGTAGTTTCTAGGTAGGATACTAATGATTTTTCATACCTGGCCCAAGCTTCTCACAGTATAACTGCTCCCTGTCTGCCTCTTCACGAGAACAACAGACAAAAGGGGAGTCATGTTTCAATTTTAAAAAGTTCTAGCCTTCCCATTGGCTCTTTTGGCCAGGTGCCCACTCACTTCCCTTTACCTATGCATAGCAGTGAGACTTTTTAATCCTTTACAGATAGAGCAATTAGAGAACAGCTACTAAGAGGGATTTTATAGCTACGTGCTGGCTGGGTGTCTATAAAAGGGAGCTTCCCCTCCCCCCCCCTTTCATTTATCACACACCTATATTGAGGAAATGCTTATTTGACATAAGCTGGTATCTGGAGAGACTGTCCATCTCATATCTCTTCTTTTGGGGGAAGAATATCAAGAATGTCATCCAGAAATACCTGGAGGTATTCATGCCTCTTCAGCCTGCCTCAACCCTGATGTTTCACCTAGGTGCAGTACAGAAATGGCCTGCTTGGTATTAGTGGTCAACCTTGCATCAATGGATGAAGATCAGATATCCATGCTGAATATGTTACCTGTCAGCATCCTTTGATAACGTTGACTCTGAGGTGGTGTTTATCCATTTATTGGACCCTAGCAGAAGTGGGCAAAGTTGATTTCTTGGAGTCCTTCTCATTTTAGGTTGGTTGTGTAATAAAAAGCCATGTATTTCAATCAAATCAAGTACTGTGCCTAGAGCATAGGATGGACGTATCTGTGAAAGCTAAATAAGTAAATATATGTGCATCTCAGTTTGACAAGAAGAAAGCAATTCCACTTCATGATCAGAGGTAATATGTATATCTTACAGTACATGTTCTATCTTAAAGAGTTGTACAATTTACTCTTCATCAGTATTGCAGCTTGTTGGAGCGAAAGCATGCTGGATCACTTGATACGAGGCAAACATGACAGCTAAATAATAACTTACATATGCATTCACTTAATACCAGGATATAAAATATATAGGAATTAATACCAGGTTATAAATTATATAGGAATGACAGAGTAGGTCACACTGGTGAGGGAGTGGCACTATATGTGAAAGAAAGCACAGAGTCAAATATAGTAAAAATCTTAAATGAATCGAACTGTACCATAGAATCTCTGTGGATAGAAATTCCATGCTCTAATTATAAGAATATAACAACAGGAATATAATACTGACTACCTGACCAGGATGGTGATGGTGACTGTGAAATGCTCAGTGAGAAAATAGATGCAGCAAAAGTAAAAAACTCAGTAATAATGGAGGATTTCAACTATTCCCATATTGACTGGTTACATGTCACATCAGGAAAGGATGCAGAGATAAAATTTCTAGACACCACTAATGACTGCTTCTTGAAGCAGCTAGTCCTGGAATTAAAAGGGAAGAGGCAATTCTTGATTTACTCCCAAACAGCACAAAGGATCTGGTGGAAGAGGTGAATGTATCTGAACCAGTTGGTAATAGCAACCATAATGCAATTAAATTTAACATCCTTGTAGCGGGGGGAATAGCAAAGAAACCCACCACCATAGCATTTAACTACAAAAAGGGGAACTACACAAAAATGAGGAAACTAGTTAAACAGAAGTTAATAGGAACAGTCACAAGAGTGAAATGCCTGCAAGCTGCGTGGAAATTTTTTAATAACACCGTAATAGAGGTTCAAATTAAATGTATACCCCAAATTTAAAAAACAGTAAGAGAACCAAAAAAATGCCACTGTGGCTAAACAGCAGAGTAAAAGAGGTGTTTAGAGGCAAAAAGCCATCCTTTAAAAATTGGAAGTCAAATCCTACTAAGGATTGATAGATGGAATGGGTGGGAGTCCGACCGGCTTTTTTTTTTTTTGCTTTGGCAAAAATGGTAGAGCCAGCGCGGCAGGGGGTGCATGCTCAAAATTTTTTTTGCTGATAGGGGTGTGCGATCAAAAAAGTTTGGAGACCACTGATCTAGGGAGGTGGTGGAATCTCCATCCTTAGAGGTTTTTAAGGCCTGGCTTGACAAAGCCCTGGCTGGGATGATTTAGTTGGTGTTGGTCCTGCTTTGAGCAGGGGGTTGGACTAGATGACCTCCTGTGGTCTCTTCCAACCCATATCTTCTATGAGCAAAATAGAAAGGAGCATAAACTCTGGCAAGTCAAGTGTAAAAGTATAATTAGGTGAGCTAAAAAAAATTTGAACAGCAGCTAGCCAAAGACTCAAAAACTAATAGCAAAAAAACTAAGTACATCAGAAGCAGGAAGCCTGCTAAACAGTCAGTGGGGCCATTGGATAATTGAGATGCTAAAGGAGCACTCATGGAAGATCAGGCCATTTCTGAGAAACTAAATGAATTCTTTGCATCAGTCTTCACTGCAGAGGATGGGAGGGAGATTCCAACACCTGAGCCATTCTCTTTAGGTGACAAATCTGAGGAATTGTCCCAGATTGAAGTGTCAGTAGAGGAAGTTTTGGAACAAATGTATAAATTAAACATTAATAAGTCACCAGGACCGGATGGTATTCACCCAAGACTTCTGAAAGAACTCAAATGTGAAATTGCAGAATACTAACTGTGGTATGTAACCTATCGTTTAAATCAGCCTCTGTTCCAGATGACTGGAGGATAGCTAATGTAATGCTGATTTTTAAAAAAGGCTCCAGAGGCGATCCTGGCAATTACAGGCCAATAAACCTAACTTCAATACCAGGCAAACTGGTTGAAATTATAGTAAGGAACAGAATTATCAGGCACACAGATGAACACATTATGTTGGGGAAGAGTCAACACAGCTTTTGTGAAGAGAAATCATGCCTCACCAATCTATTAGAATCCTTTGGGGGGGGGGGTCAACAAGCATGATCAAGCGGATATCATGTACTTAGACTTTCAGAAAGCCTTTGACAAGGACCCTCACCAAAGGCTCTTAACCAAAGTAAGCAGTCATAGGATGAGTGGGAAGGTCTCTCATGGATCAGTAACTGATTAAAAGTCAGGAAACCAAAGGTAGGAATAAATAGTTATCACAATGGAGAGAGGTAAATAGCGGGGTCCCTCGAGGATCTGTACTGGGACCAGTGATGTTCAACATATTCATAAATGTTCTGGAAAATGGGGCAAAATCTGCAGATGATACAAAATTACTCAAGATAGTAAAATGCAAAGCTGACTGTGAAGAGTTACAAAGAGTTACAAAACTGAGTGACCTGGCAAGAAAATGGCAGATGAAATTCAATGATGATAAATGCAAAGTAATGCACATTGGAAAACATAATCCCAACTATACATACAAAATGATTGGGTCTGTATTAGCTGTTACCACTCAGGAAAGAGATCTTGGAGTCCTTTTGGATAATTCTCTGAAAACATCTACTCAATGTGCAGTGGTAGACAAAAAAGCTAATAGAATATTAGGAACCATTAGGAAAGGGATAGATAAGACAGAAAATATCATAATGCCACTATATAAATCCATGGTACACCCACATCTTGAAGACTGTATACAGTTCTGGTCACCCCATCTCACAAAAGATAGATTAGAATTGGAAAAATTTCAAAGAAGGGCAACAAAAATAATTAGGGGTATGGAACAGTTTCCATGTGAGGAGAGATTAAAACAACTGGGACTATTCAGTTTAGAAAAGAGACGACTAAGGGGATATGTTAGAAGTCTATACAACCATGAATAGCATGGAGAAAATGAATAGGGAAGAGTTATTTACCCCTTCACATAACACACGAACCAGAGGTCACCCAATGAAATTAATAGGCAGAAGGTTGAAAACAAACAGAAGGAAGTACTTCTTCACTCAACACATGGCCAACCCGTGGAACGTGTTGCCAGGGGATGTTGTGAAGAACTGGATACGTTCATGGAGGATTGGTCCATCAATGGCTATTAGCCACGAGGGTCAGGGACACAACCTCATGCGCTGTGTGTCCCTAAACCTCCAACTGCCAGAGGCTGAGAATGGATGACAGGGGATGGCTACCTCGATGGTTGCCCTGTTCTGTTCATTCCTTCTGGGGCATCTGGTACTGGCCCCTGCCGCAGGACAGGATGCTGGGTTAAATGGACCATTGATCTGAACCAATGGTCAGTTTTAGAGGAGCTGAGACGTGTAGAGCATCCTTACCTCCCACTTACTTCAGTGAGAAGCCAAGTGCTCAGCCCCTCACAGGATAAAGCCAATGAGAACAAAATACCACAGTAGACAGACATAACGTACTTGCGGCCAGAAAGTTCTTATATCTATTCTTGTATTTTTGATTGGAGTTCATTTATTTTTGAGTTATGGGTCAGCAAAGTTTTACACTTTCCTTGGTGGAGAAAGATGTTATTTTCCATTCACATATAATTAAAGGGAGGTGGAGGTGTGACATCTCCCAGGGTGCAATTCAGAGAGTAGGACAGCTGTGCCCCCTTAATTTTCCAGTCTGGTGTGTACTGTGCCCTGCTTTGCTGTGTGAACTGACACTCAGCCTAGCCTCAGGAAGAATGCAGGTCACACCCAGACATGTACCTAGGCCCAGCCTCTCTTGAATTACATATAATGTGACACCCGCATATCCCTCGTCCTGGCCTTGCATCCCAGAAGTGTACCGTCCTGCCACGTGAATATTATAATTGGATAGAGTTTCATGGCATTGGTTAGACTGTTGGAACTTTGGCAAAGCGAGTAGAGGTGCTTACATGTACATCGCTAGCAGGTTTTGAGAAAACCCTGTTTGCTGTTCAACGCTCTGGCAGCACTTGATATTTATTGGATCACAAGAGCCTGTCCAGATTTTTAGCAGCTTGACTGTTTTCTGCGACTGCCTCCCCCGCCCCAACACCAGAAAACCTAATCATGTGCTGGGAGAGCACCGCACAGCACTATAATTCACCCACCTGCCGAATAACAAACTGTTATTAATTGACAACAGAGTATGCAAATTGCAACTGGCAGCCTAACATTGCAGAGCATCACAGGTCAGAAAACGGGGTTTCTAGATCCCAGGTGGCAGAGTCTGGGTTGGGATGGGGAGGAGGTTGGACAGACGCAGCTTAATGTTTCAGATTGGATGCAAAGCTGTTTGCCTAAGGTACATTTTTGGCAAAGCTCACACTGCTGTTGAAACCCTGTCAATTTGTGTAAAGTCATAATACATTCAAGGGACTCAGGGAAAATGGGAGGGGGGGGCGAGTAACTCAGAGAGAGGAAGAACAGAAATTGTGTACCTTGTGAAGACATCTGTGATCATTTAAAAAGAGAACAATTAGGTGGGTTGTGAATATTTGGGGTTGAGCTTTTCCCATAGAAAGCATAGGAGTGACCTGTATTTGTTTCTTCTGCCCTCAGTACGCTCCTACCGGATGGAGAAATTCGTTTTCCAAAACTTCGCTCTTCCTGTACACCTGGTAAAGTTATCCGTAGCTATCAACTGAAAAGGAAGATGATACGGATTCAAATAGCCTCCCTTCTTAATTACCATGCAGTGCTTTATTACTAGGAGTAACAATAAAAGGTTACCCTAAAAAATGGACTTGAATTAAAATCTAAACACCCTGAAATTCTGAGGAAGTTCAGATCCAGAATGGATCTTTGTCACTGGGGAAAGGATGGTCCAGTGGTTAGGGCACCAGCCTAAGACTTGGGAGACCAGAGTTCAGTTTCCTGCTCCCCCATAGACTTCCTGTGAGACTTTGGAATTAGCTTCTCTGTGCCTCAGTTTCCCATCTGTAAAATGGGAATGATAAAAATACCTCCCTACCTCACATGGGTATTGTAAGGGTTAATGTATTAAAGATTGTGAGGCGCTTTGCTATAGTGCTATATAAGAGTGCTATATAAGAACCAGGTATTATTATAATATTCTAAAATGGATTGAACCCAAAATCCCAGGTCAGAGCACCCTTGAACTTTCAGGAAGTGCATGTCCTGTTTCCGATTTGAAATGTTCGGCTGAGGCAGATATCTAATAATAGTACCAAGGACTTGGTTCATCTCTGCGCTACTCCAGTTTTGCACTGGTATAACACCATTGAAATCAGTGGAGTTATACCAGTCTAATGTGGCAGTAATGCAGTAGTGAATCAAGCGCTGACAGTCTATATCGCACTCCATACCCTCTTTGTACTTTTGCTACAATGATGAAAATGTTGAGCAACCCATAAGCCTCCTATTTTCAGGCAGAGTAAGCAGCTTGCAGCCTGGAAGCAGACGAGCTTTGGACCTGCTGAGCAGAGATTCTCTGTTTAAAAGACAACAGAAAAAACAAACAATGTCCCATATGCCCTGGGACTGTGTAAAAGCTTTTCATGTAAGCCTGCTCTGCCACTTAAAATGCTTGCAGTTGGCACGCGGGTGTAGCGATTTGGCAGTTACCCTAGAAGAGATTTTGAGACAATATGGGAAGAGCCAGCGCTGCAATATGGAGAACGGGTCCAGAGGGGAATGAAGGATGGATATGTTCGGTTATAGCATGGAGAGCCGAAAAAGATCTTTGGCAACTGTTCACATCCTACAGCCTTGCTAAAGAGAGGAAACTTTGCATGTGATTTTTAGATTTGACTAGCTGCAACTTTGTCTTGCACATTTGGCTAAGACCTAGTTTAGAGCTGGGCCCAAACCAAAATCCTGTGATTTAAACAGCCCCAACTTTGCTAGCGTTCAGACGGATATAGACCCAGAACCGGATTTCAACAATAGCCCTTTTTGTTATATAGCAGTGAATCAAAACCCTAGATCAAAACACCTGTGAACATTAAGGAAGTCCAGATTTGTGACTCTTCATACCCCTTTTGACCTGAATGTAGAATCAGTCTAATATCTATGTCCTCTATTGGGAGACTATCCAGCCTGGCCTGGCAGGAGTGAATGGAGTCAGTGATCTGATAGGTTTTAACTACCAAGATTCTGAGTTGTTGCCACCTGATAAGGGAGCTTACTCCTCCTTCCTACTGTCCTTTGACCAGGCCCCCTTCTCTCCATTTCACCTCTGAGGCACATGAGTAACTGAAGCTGCACGGATTTGTAGGGAAGCTTGTCAGCATAATTGATTATTACATGGTGTATGCTACTGAAGACAGGTGAGGCTGCATAGAGCGGAACAAATCTGTTTGTATCATGCGTTCCTGCTGGGTCAGGCCTGGGCTTCTTCCTCTGACATGTTGATTTATATGTTTGCAGCTCCTCCCTAATGAATAGTGCCCCATCATGGGTCACTGGAGCCCCCTGCTGAAAAGACCCTGTCAATGCTGTGAAAAAGAATGAATAATGTTTTTTAAAGCCTGATGTTGTGAATTTAACAGTCTTGGGCATCAAGGGGGGCAGCTGAGAAGATGTAATTAAAAAACAAAACAAAAAACCCATCAATAAGGAAACACTATATGTCAAGATGCCAATTTCTATGGAATTTAACCTTTAGTCTGTTGGGGCTTTGAAATACACCAGAAACCCATAGCTGTGGATCAATAGTGGGAGAAATATGGGTTGAAAACCTTTTAATCTGTCCTACTGTGCCTTTAATTTCAGCCTCGCTCTGCATAACACCTTAAAAACCTCTGCCTTTCAGCTGTAACCTTGCTTAAAAACCATGATATTTATTTTCCTTGTAGCCGCAACAGCCTTCACTCATCTGGCACCTTCTACTGCCAAGACATCTTGAGGTGCTTTATAAATGATGGGCAATAATTTACTAATAATCTGCAACCCTCAGAATGCCAAAGTCCCTTTCCCCCTCTCTGCTGCATTTTGGAGAAGATATTGCATGTGGTGACAAGACTTCTGTGTCCCTGGTTTGTTTTTGTTTTGTTTCTTCTTCTACCTACCAGATGTTAGAAAAGAAAACCAAGAATTTGTAAATGAATGGGTGTCTAAGGGTATGTTACCAGCCATAAACTATAAAGAGGCCCCAGTTCCTGTGAAATACATTCAGGGCAGAGATTATTCTTCTGATATTCCCTAGCTCAGAGTTTACATAAATTATAATTACATATCTAAAATCTAAAGATGATAGGAGGATTGGGGACCCAATGTTTTGACCTATTTTTGGTCAGTTTGCAATGTCTATGCAATTTTTTCTATAGTCCCGTTAAAAATATTACAATATTCTGCAGTAATAATTGAAAACACTACATCTTTCAATAATGTGACATTAGTGTTGCTGGATCAGCACTGTAGAATACTGTAGTATTTTTAGCAGGGTATATAATGTTGGGAGTTAAGTAACCCTGGAGAATCAGACAAGCACTGTATATGCATTCTTGTCCTCATGAGTGAAGCTACAGCAGCAATCTAATGTGTCAGGCCTGGCACTCATGGTTAAATCTGCAGTGACAAACCAGTGCAAACAATGCTCACAGTTGACCCCACAGTAACAGAACAGTTCTCATGAATGGTTCTATAGAAATAAACCAGTGTATGCAGCCAAGACCTTATGAGTAATGTGGATAACAAATCACTGAATACATTTATCTTTGAAGGGGGGAAATAGGTAAGCAAACAAATTTCAATTTCTAGCTTCCAAAGGAGGGGCCCTGTCCAGTGGCATGACTGGAAGTACATGAGTTCTAATCCTGGTTCTGACAATAACTTGCAGTCTGACCTTGGGCAATTCTCTTAACCTCTCTACTTCAATTTCCATATCCGTAAAATGAGGATGTTAATACTATTGGGCCTCTTTCTTATTTATATACCATTCTGGCAGTGTAAAGGTTATAACTCACCTTAAGGGCTGGTCCACACTAACCCCCCACTTCGAACTAAGATACGCAACTTCAGCTACGTTAGTCACGTGGCTGAAGTCGAAGTATCTTAGTTCGAACTTACCGCGAGTCCAGACGCGGCAGGCAGGCTCCCCCGTTGACTCCGCGTACTCCTCTCGCCGAGCAGGAGTACCGGCGTCGACGGCGAGCACTTCCGGGATCGATTTATCGCATCTAGACAAGACGCGATAAGTCGATCCCTGAAGATTGATTGCTTACCGCCGGACCCGGAAGTAAGTATAGATGTACCCTAAGTCTCCTTTACACTGCTGGAGGGGTATAAAGAGGCTTTAAGGTAAGGGAGAATCGAGCCCCCCCCCTGGAGGATTAATTAGCTAATGTGTGTAAAATACTCGAAGGACTTGGCTACACTTGCAGCGGCCTGTAGGATATGAGCAGCTACACACCACAGTGAAAAGCAGGATGCATCCACACTGCGGGGTGTAGCGATACGTGGCAGGGAAAGGCTCTGGCACGAGGGAGAGAGCCTTTCCCAGTTGCCAGAGCCTTTCACTGTGGCAGGGAAAAGCTCCAGCAGCTGGGAGGCAGAAGGACACTAAGCTGCTAAAAAGAGTGGTGTAGATATGGGAGGCACTGCGTGGGCATGTGGAGAGCTAGATAGGGTTCTGGCGTGTCTGTGCTCTACTCGCCTCAGCCGTGGCGCACCATCTGCACAGCTATTTATGCCTGTGCTGGCTGGGCGTGCAGTGTCGGTACTCTACGCACAGCTGTAAGTGTACCTTAAAAGTAAAAACACTATGTTAGTGGTGGGGGTGTTATTTCTTATCATGCTACATCAATCACAGCTATTGGCGAGTGATTCTTAACAGGAACTTTTTCCTCTCTTTGTTAGTCTGAAGTTTCTTTCAAAGCCTCCTTAATGTGCCATAAGAGCAATGCATTATACCTGTGGCACAATGTTAAAATTCAGCACCATACACGGGTTTCAAGTGGGAGGAGATTAATATTGGTCCCTGCATGAATTTCCTTGTTAGTGTGTTTTTAAAAGGCTTCATTGAAGTGTCTTGCCATAAAATTACACTGTGATCATAGCCATTTAATGTTAACAGAACCAGATGGGTTAGCAGCATCCGAGCTGTAACTCTCCAATAGTATGTGCATTGCCTTTCATTTTCTCCCATAGAGTTATGGAAGATCTTGTGCGGTCCCAGTTAACAGATCCAGCTGTATTAACGTGGACTAATGCATCCTAATTTACAGTAATCCTAGTGACAAATGCATATCGGTTAGGATTCATCCACAAAAGGTTAAAATGTTACAGAAAAAATAGCCTTAACATATCCAGTGCCGTCCTTTTTCATATGGTATGTCTCCGTTTTATTGAAATCAGGGTGAGTAGCAGAGGGCATCTGGAGAGACAAAAGACTCAGTTCCTGCCAAATTTGTATTTTAACTTAACTGTAAAAAGTGACAAAGAGTCCTGTGGCACCTTATACACTAACAGACCTATTGGAGCATAAGCTTTCGTGGGTGTGTTTTTAATGTTGGTGGAGAGGAGCAGTCAGCTGTCAGAAACCAGTGAGAACCATTGTTCGCTCTCTCTTCTCCATGTATACACTTTTGTTTTAAAATCGTTAAATTGCTTTATGTTGTCTAAAACTGAGAGAACAAGGGGTCATTTCATGAAACAGGTCAATGTAAGTCAAACACAGAGGAAATACTTCCACAGATGATGTGTGATCAGTCTATGGAGGGCACACAGGAGGATCAATCCTGAGCTGGTGAAATTGGCATCGCTCCATTGACGTCAGTGGAGCGGCGTCAGTTTATACCAGCTAAGAATCTGGCCCACAGTTTAATACTGTAGCTGTTTTTTCTAAGGGAACTGGGTAATTTTATGTCATTCACTGTAATAAAATTTGTAGTTATGCATTGTAAGATGCGGGTAATCATACTCATCCTCCAGGGCATTAGCAGATTGCCACATGGGCCAGGAAGAAATGTTTCCCTTTATGTAAAGCATTGGATAATTACTCATATACACCTCTACCTCAATATAACGCGACCTGATATAACACGAATTTGGATATAACGCGGTAAAGCAGTGCTCCGGGGGGGGGGGGGAAAGCGGGGCTGCGCACTCCGGTGGATCAAAGCAAGTTCGATATAACGCAGTTTCACCTATAACGCGGTAAGAGTTTTTGGCTCCCGAGGACAGCGTTATATCGAGGTAGAGGTGTACATGTATTTTTTCCCCTATCACTGAAGTATCAGACCTAGACCAAAGCCAAAATCAAGGTGCTGGATTTGCACATGGCAAATTCTATATTCAGTATATCTAATCTAATCGATTTGATCTATATAATCTACTGTATATAGTTTTTATACTTCACTCATCATAATATCGGCGTCTAAATTGATTTTTTGCATATGTGAAAGTTCTCAGATCAACAATCCTGTTTTAGTGAGATTTAGCTGTTTTATTTAAATTAACCTCTATGCAGTCCCTCTTATCATGTTCAACACCTAGAAGCTGTAGCGAGCGGCACTCTGGAACTAAGATAAGTGATGTCTAAGCGAAGAGCCAGTTGGTGTTACTGTGATTACTGCTGCTACTGATTGGCTATCAATTGTGCAAACAGCTAGTCTGTGCTAAAATGTCTGCTTCTTATTAATCCCATCCTCCTTATCTTCAGCCATTTGTTTATTTCACCCCCACACCACCCACTAGAATTTGTCTTTTATATCGTAAGCTCTTTGGGGCCGGGTTTGTTTTTTACTGTCTGTATGTAGAGCATCTACCACAATGGGGCCTCTCTATAGTTGAGTCTCTAATAGCTATTACAGCAGACGCTTGTTTGCAGCAAGACTTTGTAAGAGCAACTGCTGCTTACGAGCAACATTTCCCTTGGGAACGCTTTCCCTAATGTGCATTATCGACACTCCCCATAACAGCAACAGCCTCTTAAGGAGCAACATAGCAAAAGAGCACCGATAGGTTGCTACTGACGTGTGTCTACTGTATAGTATAATAATCATCATAATAGATATCAGAGGCAATATAAAAAGAATGCCTGGAAAATGGTATATTTTTGTTTGGATACATCTATTGTTGAAATATAGCTAGTTATATTATAAATTACCTCATTCATGTGGTTTGTTTAAAAAACACAATTTGGGTGTAAGAGGAGATGAAATGTTGTTTGTCACCCTAGTACATTGCTAGCCAAGCACACTCCACAAAGCACACTACGTGCCAAGCTCCATTTAAAGCTCACGTTGTACAGGTTAAAGAATAACCTAGGTACTGAGTGAGGGTGAGGTTTTCTGAATCTTTTTATCAGCTCACAGACAAGTAGCAAAACAGAATCAATTCCTGTCACTCATAGGTAAATATGGAGGAACAGCATTATGGAGCTGGGTGACGTTGCAGTTCTTTACTCTGAACATCGATGCAGAGAAGGAAGTTGGGCTTGTGGGGATATTGCAGAGACTGATGTGGGCTTCGATGAGATTTTTGCTCTGCAAACAAAGGACTGAGTTCTAAATTCACTGCTGAGGTAATTCTGTTGAAGTTAGTGGAGTTACCCCAGAGATGAACTTACCCCAATAGCTCTAAAATCAAACAAGGATTGGCAAATGCTTCAGCCTCTCTGTCTCTTTTTCTGCCTGTGTGCATAGCTCAGAACTAATCCTTCAAGCTCTCTCCTAGCCTATTAACAACTCATTTTATACATTGCAGGATTTTTGTAACACTCCGTCCCCATTGTTTGTAAACAAGGAAATTAAATGCCCAGGGCTATGTTACAAATGCAGGAAATCTCATTGAGTCGCCTTGAGATGACTCACCAATCCCAAAATGTGCAGTGACTCTACAAACTTCAGATATGTTGTTAGAGATACAGGTCCCCCTGCTCCTGCAGATTGTTCTTCGGGATGTGAAACAGAATTTTAAAGCAGTAAACTTGCCCTTTTGCGATTCATATTTAAGGCTACGTTTTAGTCATGGGTATTTTTAGTAAAAGTCATGGACAGGTCACGGGCCGTAAACAAAAATTCATGGGCCCGTGACCTGTCCATGACTTTTACTAAAAATACCCACCGTGACTAAAACTTGGGCAGGGCGCCACAGGTGCTGGGGAGGTGGCCCGGGAACTGCGCTGGTGCTGGAGGTGGGGAGGGTTGGTGGGGCTGGCAGAGGCTTCCTGCCTGACTCCACGTCCCTGCAGCTCCTAGGTGGCAGAGGGGCCAAGGCAGGGGCTCCACTGCTTCCGCCACAAGCACCGGCTGCCTCTGCTCCCATTGGCCGGGAGCCTAGCCCTGAGCCCCCTCCCACACACCCAAATTGCTGCTGCTGGCCCAGGGGCTGCCTGGCTCAAGCAGCCCCTGTGCCAGCACAAGCCGCTGCAGAAGTCACGGAGGTCACGGAAAGTCACAGAATCCGTGACCTCCGTGACAGACTCGCAGCCTTATTCATATTACTTTAATATGATGCCTATCATATCAAAAGGATCCCAAAGTACTTCTCAAGCCATACACCCCAGCAGAACATACCTGGGGTGGAAGGTGGCTGTCCCCAAACACACAGCAATTTGTACAATGGTAGGGAGATGAATTTGGAGACAAAAACAACAGCCAAATCCCTAATATTAAAAGTGCCATGGGATCCGCCCATGTCAGGATGTAGTGGCCAGGCTTGCTGAGTATCCACACTCCAGCTGAAGTCAGTGGGAGCTTGCAGGTGCTTGGCACCTCTGAAAATTAGGCCCTAGAGGTTCAGTCTTGTCCATTAAAATGTATGATAGTCAGTTTATCAGCTTTGGAAAGATTAATGGCTGAGTCATCCCTGCCAGGATTCAGGCCTCTAGCTCTAGAAAATCTAGGGATTTCAAACCTGATAATTAGACCAATACGCTACCGTTTTATACAGTTCCTGCTTTTCCTTTTTATCAGTCCATTTTACATCACTCAGTAGTCCACAGTGGTCAGTAATTCAAGTCAGTAATGGGAGTTGGTGGGCTTCTGCTGTAAGGTTGGATCCACAATACAGGCCTGGTCTACACTACAGGGTTAGGTCGAATTTAGCCGCGTTAGGTCGATTTTAAAATGAATGCGTCCACACAACCAACCCCGTTCCGTCAACTTAAAGGGCTCTTAAAATCGACTTCTGTACTCCTCCCTGGCGAGGGGAGTAGCGCTAAAATTGACCTTGCTGGGTCGAATTTGGAGTAGTGCAGATGCAATTCGATGGTATTGGCCTCCGGGAGCTATCCCAGAGTGCTCTAATGTGACCTCTCTGGACAGCACTTTGAACTCCGATGCACTAGCCAGGTACACAGGAAAAGCTCCAGGAACTTTTGAATTCAATTTCCTGTTTGGTCAGCTTGGCGAACTCAGCAGCACTCAGCAGCACAGGTGACCATGCAGTCCCCCCAGAATTGTAGAGCGTAGAATGTTTCTACACTCCCCCTATCATCTCCTTCCCTGAGGTTATCGCAGATTAGAAGGTGAAAAAAACGCACTCGTGATGACATGTTTTCCGAGCTCATGCAGTCCTCCCGCACTGATAGGGCACAGCTTAATGCATGGAGGCATTCAGTGGCAGAGGCCAGGAAAGAATTAAGTGAGCGCGAAGAGCGGAGGCAGGACGCGATGCTGAGGCTAACGGGGGAGCAAACGGACATGATGAAGTGTCTGTTGGAGCTGCAGGAAAGTCAGCAAGAGCACAGACCCCCACTGCATTCATTGTATAACCGCCTACCCTCCTCCCCATGTTCCATAGTCTCCTCACCCAGACGTCCAAGAACGCGGGGAGGAGGCTCCAGGCACCCAGTCACTCCACTCCAGAGGATGGCCCAAGCAACAGAAGGCTGTCATTCAAACAGTTTGATTTTTAGTGTGGCTACAATAAGCAATGTGGCTGTGTCCTTCCCTCCTCCCCCATCTCACCTGGGCTACCTTGTCCATTCTCATTTTTTTTTAATTAATAAAGAAAGAATGCATGGTTTCAAAACAATAGCTACTTTATTTCAAAGGGGGAGGGTGGTTGGCTTACAGGGAATTAAAATCAACAAAGGAGGTGGGTTTGCATCAAGGAGAAACACACACAACTGTCACACCGTAGCCTGGCCAGTCATGAAACTGGTTTTCAAAGCCTCTCTGATGCACAGCGCGCCTTGCTGTGCTCTTCTAATCGCCCTGGTGTCTGGCTGCTCAAAATTGGACACCAGGCGATTTGCCTCAACCTCCCACCCCGCCATAAACGTCTCTCCCTTACTCTCACAGATATTATGGAGCACACAGCAAGCAGCAATAACAATGGGAATGTTGGTTGCGCTGAGGTCTGACCTAGTCAGCAAACAGCACCAGCAAGCTTTTAAAGTGCGTGACGGTGAGCTGAGCGGGCTCCATGCTTGCCGTGGTATGGCATCTGCATGGGTAACCCAGGAAAAAAGGCGCGAAACGATTGACAGCCGTTGCTTTCATGGAGGGAGGGGCGACTGATGACATGTACCCAAAACTCCCCACGACAATGTTTTTACCCCATCAGGCATTGGGACCTTAACCCAGAATTCCAATGGGCGGTGGAGACTGCGGGAACCGTGGGATAGCTACCCACAGTGCACCGCTCCGTAAGTCGATGCTAGCCACGGTAGTGAGGACGTACTCCGCCGACTTAATGCGCTTAGTGGGGACATACACAATTGACTGTATAAAATCGATTTCTAAAAATCAACTTCTATAAAATCGATTTAATTTTGTAGTGTAGACATACCCACAGATTGATGACATCCAGGAAATTCAAAGTTAAGGTTGTGTTTAATCCTTTATTTTTACTTCCTTTTTTAAACAACTTCCGAACCACCGTATTAAAAGTCCATTTGAATTCTGAACGCTGCCAATGAGCACTAATTTTGGTGGCAGTTTTTACGGTGTGGTCAGTTGCCTGCTAACAACTGGAATTAGCACCCTCATCTCATTTGATACAGCTCATTGAAAGGTCTTTGTCTGATGATTAATTTGGGCCATTATCAACCCAATCCGATTTAAACCAGTATCCTGGAACTGAAATGCTCTTTAACCCATTGCTAGTCAATATCATTGTGACCTTAAGACTACCCCAATGCCATATGGCACACTGTTGCCGTGATATTTACCCAAAACTTGGCATTGTAACATATCACTGGAAAACTAGTAACTCACTGATCTTAATTTTCTTTCATGATGTCTGCACAAGAAAAGAATGTGGGGGGATTTGATAGCTGCTTTCAACTACCTGAAAGGGGGTTCCAAAGAGGATGGATCTAGACTGTTCTCAGTGGTAGCAGATGACAGAACAAGGAGTAGTGGTCTCAAGTTGCAGTGGGGGAGGTCTAGGTTGGATATTAGGAAAAACTCTTTCACTAGGAGGGTGGTGAAGCACTGGAATGGGTTACCTAGGGAGGTGGTGGAAACTCCTTCCTTAGAGGTTTTTAACGTCAGGCTTGACAAAGCCTTGGCTGGAATGATTTAGTTAAGGATTGGTCCTGTTTTGAGCAGGGGGTTGGACTAGATGACCTCCTGAGGTCCCTTCCAACCCTGATATTCTTTGATTCTATGTATGGATGGATAATCCGCAAAGAACTTTACAGATGTGCTGGAAATATGTGACTAAAATGTGTTTAAACCAGGCAGACCCGGGAGAGTTGATAAATGGGTTTTCTCCAGACAAAGGAAAGAGGCCAACACCTCAGACCAGGCAGGGCCAAATTCAGTGGGCTATTCATTTGTATTAGAGGTTGCAGGAAGAGATAATTTGCATTGTAAAAATCACCAGGAGGGGAGGGACCAGCATGGCGTCTACAATCAGCAGGGGAAAGGAACTTTATCTAGGCATACATTTTAGAAGGATACATTTCAAAGGCTTACTGGACTGTAAGGAGAGGGGGAGTGAACCCCTAAATTATCCTTCACCAGAAGAGCTAAAGGTCTAATCAGCCATGCTGGAGGAAAGACTGGTAAAAAAACCATCTTTGAACAAAGGGCTGTAGTTTGTTAAGCTAGACTGAAGTCTTACAGGTGTGTTTTTACTTTTGTTTCTTTGTAACTATTTCAATCCTTATACTTGATATCACTTAAATCAGTGTCATTTTGTTTATAAACTTGTTTTACTTTTACCATGAACCAAATGCGTGCTTTGATTGAAATAGAGGGTGTGTTAACCCCAGTTAAGGTCATAAGCTCTTGTGTACTGTCTCTTTTAAAGGAGCGGCAAAGTTGATAAGGTTTTGTAGGTGCTACAGTCAGAGGGGCTGAGCATTGCAGATGGACGTCTCCGCAGAACTCAGGAATTGGGGGGCACTGATTGTTTAATGCTAGGCAAGGTTTGGACTGGCAGAGTCCTGAAGAGTTTGCTGGCAAGCCACATAAGTTGGTGTGTCAAGGAGCTGACAGCTTAGCAACAGCAAACCTCCCACTTGCTGGGACTGAGAGGGGTAACACAATGGCTCCCCAGCAGATTGTCACACCCATCCCTTCCGTGATCTGTGGTTCTCTTGCCTATTCTCCACATCTTCTTCCATTTGTTGTATGGAAAATGTAGTGTCACCATGCTCTTTCTTTTCCAGAGTACAGTAATTGTGGAGAAGACCGTACAGGACCTCATGAACCTGATGCATGACCTGAGTGCTTATTCAGATCAGTTCCTCAACATGGTGTGTGTGAAGCTCCAGGACTACAAGGAAACCTGCACTACTGCCTACAGGTACAGCCTAGCCCAGGGAACCAGACCCTCCTATACAATAAGGAGAATGAGCCCTACCTCACAAAATTGTTGGGGAGGATTAAGATGAAAGATGTGTAGGTCTGAAGTGTTATTTTATTTCAGTATGTGCAGGATGGAGTTACTTCCTCCCGGAAAGCTTGTCTGCTTGGTTAGTGGGCGGGAGAGAAATCTGAGATAATAGCCATCCAAGAGGCTGGGAAGACCCAGTGACTTCTCACACCCATATGCATACTTTCCAAAAACACCGATGCAGGTGGTTGGTAGAATCCAAAGAGACACGTCCTTGTTCTTAATCAGAAAGATGGAGATCGGGCAAGGAGGGTGGAAAATGGGTGGTCTCCATAACCGTCTGATCACATCAGCTCTGTTATACTTGGCTACATGCAGTGAGAAAACAAGTTGAATCTTTTCATATTACGAGTTCTCAAGGTATATAGAATGAGATTTTTAAAGCCAGCTGGTTTCAGTGCCCAATTCCTATTCATTTTAATGAATCTGGGCATCCAAGTCCCCTAAAGAGCTTTGAAGTCCGTGGCTATAATATATGCACACAGTATACACAGGATTTTATTTAATATTAAAAACATTTAACATTTCTATAGCACCATTTTCCCCAAAGGATCCTAAAGTGCTTTACATACAGGACTGAATTCATCCATCCCTAAAGAGCAGCCTCTTCTGGGGCTGAAGTCTAACAGCACCACCACATGGGAACCTAGGCTAGGAAATAAAGGATGTGCTAGTGGTTAGTATGCTAGCCTGGGACTCAGGGGACTCTGGTTTAATTCCCTTCTCTGCCACCAACTTCCTCTGTGACCTTGGGCAAGTGGCTTAGTCTCCCCGTGTCTCGGTTTCCCCCATCTGTAAAATGGGGATAAAAGCTTCACAGGGGTGTTGTGAGGATAAAAACACTAAAGACTATGAAGTGCTCAGGTACTATGGTAATGTGGGCCATTATAGTACCTTTTAAGAGCTAATTGAAGCTGGTGGTAGCAGGGAAAGTAGTAAAATCCCTTTGCGTGTTTCAACCTGTAGTGTTAAGAAATTATTTCTTATTGCCTGATTTCATTCAGAAAAGTGTCATCTGGTTAGGGGCTACCTATGGGAATATTATTAACACCATATACATACACGTGTGGTGTGCGTGTCTATATACATATATATTATGTATTATTACAATTAATGTTCCTTTATTATGCCTGTTTCAATAAACCTTATGGACCGAAATCAGGCAGTAGGAAGTAATTTCTTTACAGCTGTTGGTCGAATTTGATAAAGGATCTTGCTTGCTTGCTTTCTTGACACCATCCCTAGGATTGACACCTGCTGAGGAGTAATTAGGACAGCACTAATTTGGACTACCATATCCTGATTACAGCAGGAGGAAAAACAGGAAATGTTCTAGTTTTGCTGCTAGCAAATGACTGACGGAAATAGAAATCTATATACAGTTCACATGATTCAGAAGAGCATAACAGGGACAGGAGAAATTCTGCTACCCCTATTTTCATATACGTGTGTGTGAGAGAGAGTAGCTTGAGATATTGCAAAGAGATGATCAAATCCATAAGGTAGCAATGCCCTCTGCTGGGAGCTCTCATGTCACCAAAGCTCTTGCCCTGTGAACCATGGTTTTCCCCCAAGGTTTTTGGGAAGGGCAGAGGTGAACCAACTATTAGTCTTAATGGACCCACCTTCAAACATTGGTAATATTTGGAAATATTAAGGCTAAATCTTCAACTGATAAAAATCAGCTCCTTTAAAGTCAGTGGAACTCCACCTAAGCATCTGGCCCTACAAATTTACAGCTTAAATTGTTTAAGTGGTAGTACAATAAGGGTTAAGTCAAAGGGCTTTCTGGGAAGGAAGTTTTTGTGTGTGCATGATAGAGATGGTGGGCAGCAAATGACATTATAAGGGAGCTACCATCTTCTTTGGAGTTCAGGGAAACCACAAATATGAACATTGCAAGTCTTACTAAGTAGTATACAGAGTGAGATGCCATGTTGACAGGCTCTTTATAAGCTAGAAAGGTAAATAATAGAAGACTTGTGCAGTGGCCAGTTGGTTCATTAGCTTGGCTTTGTGTATGTGTGTTTCTAATAGAAAAAATAATTCAAATAGCCCATATGGTCCTCTCTATTCACGTGGTGAATCTGCTGTGTACAGATTACCAAATGACCAATATCCTGAATCCTTTCAGCTTTAGCCATGTAATAGCTATTGTTTAACAGGGATGTTTTGGTGGTTAGGAAGAAACTTTCCCTGGATGTATAGAATCCTAACTGTACCCTGCAGCATTTCTTAAACCTTTCTTTGACGAAGCGGGTATAGAGCAGAATTGAATTGTATGGAGCACTGGACTTATTCATGGCCATTCCTAACCAGAGTGTTCTGATTTGGAGGAATGGACCCACGTTTTTCAGCTGCCCTATGACAAAGGTTGCATGAATCCTGAAAATGAAACTCATTCTTTGGTAGAGGGGACTGATATAGACCATGTGAAATGTTCACATTGTGCCAGAAACTTGAAATCTGAGGCTTTTCCAGTTCTGTTTCAGTTTTATTTTAATTTTCCAGTGAGGACAAGATTCAAAATATGTATGTAGGTATCAAGAAAACCCCATGTTGTCATAATTAAAGACAACAAACTTTGGCAGGGTTATTAAGCCTTGTGCTTCAGGGTTTAAGTCAGCCCTAATGTGGGAGCCAGATTATCCCATATCCGCCTATTGTGGGGCACTGACATCTTCCTCTAAAGCATCAGATACTGGCCACTGTCAGAGAAAGGGCATTAACCTAGCTGCACCTTGGTTCTAAGCTAATCTGGCAAGTCCTATGTTCCTTGAAAGTTTCTTATATTTAAAATGTTCATGTTGGCAAAGGTCAGTTTTCATCCTGAAAAACGACATTTTGAAAATTCATATGTTTGGATGCAAAGAGTGCATTCACGAGTGTTTCATGGAAAGCAAAATTGGGGACCGCAAAATGGCCCAGAGTGAAATTTGCGTTTTGTTTTTTTTTTAATGTTGGAGTGAAATATTACTAAAAAAACATTTGCCAGCTTCCCCTACCCTGGTATCGGTGACATAGCCAGATCAATAATATGGTCTCTTGCTGAATCGAATCAGTCTTTACCAAAGGATTGTCGCTGGGCTGGGGGATATCAGCAAAGAACAATACGATGTTTTAGGAACTGGAAAAGACCTAACCACATCAACGTGGCTGCCCATTTTTGTTGATTCCAATCAATCCTTTCTCTTTTAGTTCCTCACCATGTTCCTCTTCCACCACAAACAAACCTTGCTGTGTCTTGAACCAGCTAGCTGATCTTAGCTTTTCATGGTGATTTATCCTGTTAGAGCTGCCAGATTTCCTCTTTTAACTCTTTCAGGCAACCTGTCCTCACCCTCAGTCCCTCAGAGAGTCCTCTAATTCCCTACAAACATTTTTTCCAAAGACTGATTCCTGCTGTGCCACCAAGGCACAAAGAGACTTAGGGTATGTCTACACTGCAATCGGGAAATGTGATTGCAACACCTGTGGACATAGCCAAGATAGCTGTGATTAAGCTAGCTCAAGTAACAATAGTCATGCAGGAAGTCTGCAGCTGAACAGGGAATTTATCCCAGGTCTCCAGTGTCTCAGGCTGGTGCCCTAACCAGCGGACATCTTCACTCCATCCTAAAGAGTGGCTGTTATTTGCTTCTTTCTCCCACTGTTTTGTATGTATGTTTTTGGCTTGTACATTGTCTATTTAGATATGTAAGCTTTTCAGGGAAGGGACCTGTCTTTGGCTCGTATTGAGCACACATTAATAATAGATTCTAAACACTCACCAGCATGAACAAATCGCAGCGTGGAAACGGTTATGAATCACCAATTGCTAAAGTTCGGAGTAGCTTCTACCTTGGTCCTGCAAAAGAAAATATCATTCCCGACTGCGTTTGTCATGAAATAACTGAATCCAATTAGCCCCTCTGGCCCCCAGTTGTTTTCCTAATGAAAAGGCTTGGCACCCCAGCTGTGTCCAGAGACCGTTAGCAATCACTCTGCACAACTGCTCCAAAGGGGAAACGGTGCGAATCTGTGGCTACTACCACTGGCAGATGTTTTATGAATAAAACTTGCTGAGCTATGGAGGGGTGGGCCCTTCTCAATGGTGCACCATCACCTGTTCAAGTGTTACACCTATTTTCCTGCCCCCTCCTGGGAGCTACGTACAAACAGCCACACAGATGGCTCTGTCTGTGGCCCATTGAGCTGTGAATTAATTAGCAGATTATGGCACTGGTGATAATGATTAACCCCATTACTGTAGCAGAGTAATTGCACAGGGTTTTTTATGGTGGGAGGGGTATTTGTAAATAACTATTCTGGACTCTAGTAAAGCTTTTCATAGTGTCTTATGATGTGTTATTAAAGATCTAAGTTCGATCAACACTTGAAGTTATCATGTAGACTGAAATCCAGATGAAAGACCAAAGAAAGGGTACTGGTAAAGGGCCATGCAGTTGATGGTAGAGGCTGGATATCTGGTGAGTTACCACAGGGATTAGTGCTAGCTCCCGTCCTATTTAACATCTCCACTAATGAGCGGGTAAATGGAGTAAAAACAGCAGGTCAATAAAATCAGGAGGTGTTGCACACATACATGAGAGTCCTGTTTAAAGCACCAGTTGTATATGGCCCCATGAACAGGATATAATGCAAAAGTGAAGGATACAAACTAATGCTTCTGAAGCCAGATAATCAAGAACAATAGGAAAAAGACTCTTGAAAGGCCATGATGCTGGAAAAGAATAGACAGACAATACATTGGATCTGAGCTTGCAGTTCAGTATGGCAGTGACAAAACAAAAAAGCCCATGTGATTTTGAGCAGCTGATGTCTCACATTGTAAAGCAGACAGGTAACTATGTCTTTCTCTGTACAATGCTGGTGAGAATGCTCCCGAAGACTGCATTCGATCCTAGGCATCTGAAAGGATATGATAATGGTCTATAAATAATTGAAGAGTGTGAACAGTAAGGGCAGTGAGGAATTGAGGCTGTTACAAGGGATGTAACTGGGAGTAATGGAATAAAATTAAGCTGAGAAAAACGTAGACATCGTATCAGGGGTTTTTTCCCCCAGAGTTAGATTTGTTCGACTGTGAAATAGACTTTCAAGGAAGTAGTAGTAGTTCCATTGCTTCAGTCATTTAAATTTTGACTGGACAAAGCACTAGCTAATATAGTATAGGGAACAGTCATCCTGCATTAGCAGGGGAAATGGACGGAAATGACCACATTGGCCTTTTCTATCTCAAATGTCTAATAATAATAATTTAATAATAAATTAATAGGAAACATTGATTTCTGACTCTGTATACAATGGTGCAGCATTTTTGTTCAAGACAACTTTTACCTGCATTTTTGCTTTGTTGTTGGGTTATTTGTGGAGTGTTTTTTAAATAAGGTTTTAGTTAGATTCCATTTTTACCAGTGAAAAAATGCAAAGTTCCAAATAGTAGTAGGAGGCAAAATTGATATTCAGACATTGAGATCTTGTGCTGCTGAAAACAAAAGTGCTTCATTTTGTCTGTGGCAGATTAAACATGAAATATTAGGGTAGAAAAGTGAAGCTCATCTGCAAGTATATGTGACAAGCAGAAAGCAATTCACTTTCGCAAATGGTGTGTATTTGAGAATTTAGGGTTTAATATAAGGATTTAAAATAAGGGTGGCTTTTCCACACACCATAAAGCCTCTCAAAAATCACCAGTTAGTCACTAACACTTGGCTAATGACGGAAGTGTTTTAAGTTGGTGTTAGAGAAGGTTGGTTTTGTGTCAAGGCCATACCAGCCATGGCAGGTCTGGGGCAAATATCCTTAGGGTTCCCATTGCACTAACTGGAAATAAGGAACATAACAGGTATACTTCTTCAGCACCTTCCGTCTTAAGGGTCTCAAAACATTTTACAAACATTAATTAATTTAGATTCTTACTACCCCTCGGGGAGGTGTGGTATTCTCATTTAGGCCCAGTGCAGGTCGGATGAAAAGCGATGAGTTGTGCTGGGAGCTGAGGGGAACTTGATTCAGCTTTAATCTGTAGCTCAACATCTCAGTAGGAGGAGGATCATGCTTAAACCCATGTCTCTTGAGATGTTTCCTTTCTTCTCATACCCTGCCCATTTTCTGCCTACCCCATGCTCCTCAGAGTAAGAGTGAGTACACAAGGGGCTTGACTGCCACACACACTACCTTGCTGTTAACATTACTGGGTCCTGCATGTAGCCTCCACATCCACAACCTGCTGCTCACCATGCACAGACTTCATAGATGGACCAACAGAAGCACAGAAAGCTTTGGGGACATGCTTAAGGTCACACAGAAAGTCAGTGATGGAGCTGGAACACAGCCCGTGAGCCTGTGAACTCTGACTCGCGCTCCCCTCCTTTAACCACTAGAGCAGTGTTTCTCAGCTCCTTTCAAACTACTGACCACTTCACAAGAAGTGAAGCCCACCAATCCATGGTTCTTAATTTCCTCCAACTGGGGCACTGGTGGTCAGTGGAGAACAAGTGGGGAGGTTATATGTGCTAGGTCATATGCTGCTATTCATCCCTGCGTAATTTCAGCTGGGAAAAGAGGTGCTAATCAGCACCTTTATATGAAATGTCCCTTCTGTCACCTGGAATTACCAGCATGGTTTTCAAGAGCATAGACATTCGTTATACTGCCAAAAATGTTAAACAGGAAAGTCTTTGTAATTAGAATGCAGTATAATCTTTGATTCAGGTCTACACAAACTGTTTAGCTGATATATCTCATATTAGATGCTTCAAACAACTGGGAGTAGGCTACAGAACCATTAATCTCCTAGCCACTGCCTCAGATATACTCCCAAAGCTACTGCCATTGGACAACTGTCTGACAACTAGTATGAAATAAGTTGATGGTTTTCACCCAGTCCTTGCTGGACAGATACCCATATGGCATGAGGTCATGGCAGAGTTGGCACTAGTTAGCAATCTCAGCAGAAATTCCAAAGAGCAAATGAGCCATGGAGACTAAACTACCCTCTGCCCATATTAGACAAGATTAGAGATGAGCAAAAAATTTTGGTTGAATAGTAAATTTGCTGAAAATGCAGTTTGGGGTCAAATTCAGTGAATAGTTTCAGCCAAATAAAAAATAAGGATTTTTTTTAAAAAGTCAAAATGGTTTGTTTCAACATTTTCAAAAGGCCCCTTTCAGCTTTTCATTTTGAAACTGTGTTTTGAAATGTAACTATGTTTATTTTAAGGAAACCAGAAAAGAGTGGAAAACCTGTATCATAACAAAAAAGTGAAAAAAATTCATTTAAGGCTGACTGAAACATTTTGTTCAACCAAAAACTGTTTTTTGTATTTGTTTGTTTTTCTTTTGGTAAGAAAAAAACAAACAAAAAAATCTGTTTGGGTTCAAAACTAACTGAATTTGGCGGGATTTTTCAGTTCAGCCACCAAAAAAAAAAATCAGCTATTCTCTCCGCTCTGGATGAGCTCTTCATGTGGTGTAAATCAGTGTAGCACCATTGACTTCAAGGAATCTGAGGATCTTACCTCTATTGTCCCTTCAAAGAACGTAATAGAAGTGCATAGGCAGGGGCAGTGTGGAGAATCTTGCACTGCAGTTGCCCTTACTGCTGCCATCCAGTGGATAAATGGAGAGTTACACTCTTTGTTGACCTCCTCATGGAATGTTCATTAGTACTGTACATTTTTATAATGTAAAGGAGAGAGTATCAAATATCTGTGAAGCCATTACCCACACGACAAGTAAGATTTGCCCTTTTCCTAACGTGACCATTGTTGGTTTCGCTTAGGAGCATTGCTCAGTCAGATGAAAAGCTGGTTATCAGTGCATCCTGGGCAAAAGATGACGACATTACCAGGCTCTTGAAATCTCTGCCCAACTGGATCAACATGGCCCAGCCCAAGCAACTCAGACCAAAGAGAGAAGAAGAGGAAGACTTTATAAGGTAACATATTTTTAGTTGATGTTCTAATACGCCTTGACGCTACGGTAACAACAATGGATTATAGTTATACAAATTACCTCTTTCTTTTTAAAGTTTGGCTAGTGTTTATGACCCCAGAACATAAACCGCTTACGCATATGCTTAAGTCCATTCTTATTCAGCAAAGCATTTAAGCATGGACTTAAGTGCCATTTAATTCCATGAGATTTATGCATGAGTTTAAAGTTAAGCACATGCTGAAGTGGCTTGCTGAACTGGGGTGTAACAGTACAAAGAATCCCTATGCAACTGCCTAATACTTGGTAATGATTCCTATTCTGTGGATTGCAGTCTTGAAGCAGGTCACCAGCAGGAATCTCATACTTCTTGATATGTTGCTGAGCTCCATCGACATGTGCTCTGCTTGCTGTGGGTGGGCAGAGAAACCTGCCCTTAGTTATCCCTTTCCTAACAGCCAGGATGGAGAGAGGAGGAAGTGGAGATCTTCCACTCCCGAGAGCCAGGCGGGAGGAAAAGAAAAGGAGTGGAATTCTACCTCTGCTGGAAGCCCTTTGAACCATGACAGGAACTGGCACAAAGGGAGCTTTGGGTTCATGGGAAACGAAAGGGGCGATGGTGGTCACAGGACATTGGGGGTGACTGAAAGGGAAAGCTGAGAACAAGTGAGGATGGAGCTGCAATGAGGGCCAGTCCGTTACAGAATGGAATGGAATATGGATGGATGTGTCTACCTGCAATCAAAGGTGTGGTTGCAGCTTCGGTAGGCATAGCCACATTAGCTTCAATCTAGCTAAAACAGCAGTGAAGGCACGGCAACACAGGCTTGCATGCCTGCCCAGAACCCTGCGTATTCACTCACGTTGCTAGCCTGCTTCTGGTTCCATGCCACAGTGTCTTCTCCACTATTTTCAGTCACACTACCTGGGTTGCAATCACACCTCCAATTTCAATGTAAACATATCCTAAGACTCTTCCCAGCTACTAGCAAACCTCAATGGGAATCTTTGGAAGATCACCTAAACCCAAACAGCACGGTGGGTTTTTATCTTCCATATTAACGCGAACCAAAACATGTAACGTTCCAAACTATTTAAAAGATAAATGATCAGATTGCTTCACAGTGAACAACAGTCAGTGTCTATGAATCATTGGCTTATGCTGAAGAAGCTAGTCATCTTTACATTTCTGGTTAGCCACAAGCCTGTGCTTTCCCATCACTATTCATCGTTTCTTTGATTGGCATTTAGCTATAATATTGTAAGAGCAAGTGAAGCTGTTTAAAATTAATCTAATTCACCCAAATTATCTTTTTACTTATTCAGTGAATGCAAGAACGATAAAATAAAGATGATGCAGTTTAGAGAAAGGAATGATTAACAACGTAAATCACGGGTAGTTGAAGAACTGTTTGCTCATGCAGTATTGGTGTCAGTATATTTTAAAAATTCTGTTTGATATTTGGGAGTCTGGGAGAGAAAAACATGTATTGCTTGTGAAGTAAACTTGCAATTCTTATGGTTTTAGCCTTCATGAATTATCCCTCCTTTCCTACAGCTAGGGTTAAAGCTGGTCTTAACATCTTTCCTTTCCTTCCACTATTTGGTTTTCTTATGGCTAATGCTGGATCATACTGATCAAAGTTAAAGTCTTAGGATAAAATCCTGGCCACATTGAAATGAGTAGCAAAATTTTCATCAGCTTCAGTGGTGCCCCCAAGATTTCAACCTTAATGTCAGGTTTTTTTTCTTATTTTTTAATTTTACTATCCATTGATTGAAATTTCTTCATAAGCAATGTGACTTATAAACTTTCCTTAGGAAGCTATTCGATGTCTAATTTCTCCTGGAAGCTGGAAAATAGCATTTAATTCTTTCTCCAGGTTTTGTCCTATTTTCCCATTTAGCTAATCGCTATCATCATTACTCTGAGAGCTCAAGTTAATGTGTTTTTTTGCTTCTGTCATTGTTTACACCTTGGTAGCATCGATATATGAGAGCAACTCTGGGAATAACATTCACTGTCTAACTGTTGCCGCAGAGCCAGGGGGAAACAATACATTGTTTTTATGGGTCCCACAGAAATTCAGGTGGAGGTTAATTTCTCACTGACTCATGAGCCTGCTAGGTCCAATTGTTTGTTATCTAATCATCCAAGGTATTTTAAAGATGCATATTACCTTGCTATTTAACCGTCTTCATATATTGGTATGACAAGGTGCACAGACCTTCTTCCTGAGCTAGCAGGGAAAGAGTTAAGCCTGGGAAAGGCACAGCTGGGGTGCACCAAGGGCAGTAGCACTAAGGGGGGGCAGAGTCAGCGGGGAGGAAGGGGATGTCTCTCTCTCACTCTGTCTAGGAGGGCAGCAGTGGGAAGACAGCAGAGACTAAGGTGTGTGATAGGAAGAGTTTCTCCTGTGAAACTCTCCATGGGATGTTAGGACTATGTTAGCAGTAAGGGAGCAAGCACTGGGGAGAGGGCTGGGTGGACTATTGGAGCCTGGAAAAAGACTTGTGTGGAGGTGAATGTTTTGCTAATAAATCAGATCCCAGAGATCTGATTTGAAACACCCTCCACCCCCCATCCCTGCTGTGTTGCATTTTGATTGAAAGGAAAGAAACTGAGGCAAGGCAGTGCCAGGCACCCAGTCTGGGGAAGGAGCAACGCCCTGCCACAGTTGTACTTAAACTATTTGACAATATCCCTTTAAGTATCTTAATTCAGTTATGTTCTGTAGTTTTAACACTAGTCTTTGGAGGATGGGGGTGGGGGAGTACTGTTAATTTTTTTCTTTTCCTTAGGTTTCCTGTGACTCATTAGCTTAATTAGAGTGAAGAATCAAAATAGTGTCATTACAAAAACCTCATGCATATCTCTGTTAACAGTGATTGATTCTGTTGTCTTTAACCTGCCACTATCTCTGTTGTGATTAGATGTCAAAAGTCAGGGTAGGGAGTGGGTGAATCTCCCCATTAATATTCTTGTGTGGTTGGATAGACAAAAGAGACCTGATTGAGCATATTATAGTAGTTTGGAACTTGGCAAGGACAGGAAGGAAAGAACAGTCATGCCTCTCCTGATATAATTAGTTTTTGAAGCTGGGAAGGCTATTTGGCACTTGGCTGGATGTGAAATAAAGTGCCCTTCTTGCTGTATAAAGGTTAGCATTCGGTTCATTACTGAATCGGGCACGTTAGAGATAAAAACCAAAAATGTATTATTTCCAGGCTTAACTTTGAGTAGAAAGAATAGAAAAGAATGTTAGATCTGACCACTGGCAAATCACAGCAAACCCCCTGGTCTTCTGTGTTGCAGCTGCTCTGTAGCACAAGAGGTGGCAAGGGCACTACATTAAAGAGGCAACGCGTATTAGGAGAGCTGTGAAAAAGAAAGCAGCACCCGTGTTGCTCATCCCAGCATCCTGGGAGTTCACAGGGTGAAAATCATTTCACTGCAAACCTCACGCTGAGCTGTGTTTGAGGAGCTCTCCAGGATGGAGATGATGATAGAGCAGAATGTATTTGGCTGCAGATCTCAAGTAACACATCTGCTGGTACAATAAGGATAATTGGGTGACTTGAACTCCTCCCAATATGGTCTTGTTTTGGTGTCGGAACTCCTAACTTTGCACCAGATTCTCAGACTGAAGTCAGTGGTGCTATGCCGGTTTCCACCAGCTGAGAATCTGGCCCTTCTTATTGTGACGGTTAATGGTATTGGGATCTGATTTATAACTTTGTACTAAATTTGTAGTGCCAGATTCTGCCGTTCTTACTCTGGCCAAGTAGTGCCTTACGTCCTAAGTTGCCCTTTTCATTTCACGACGGCTACTCACTGAATAAGGTACTACTCAATGTGAGTAAGGGAGAATCTGATCCTTTATGAGCCCATCTGATCACTCTGTGTATCGTTTCTGTCTGAATAAATTGCATCTTTACTTTGGGGAAATCTGTCCTACAGTGCCCATGTGCTCAGCTCCCAGCATCTGTAAAATCAGAATGCTGGGAGGGTGGGGGGTGTTACTGGTGTACTGGAGCATCACTCATAAAGGGCAGCGCTAAGGATGCATTGTGGGGATGGCATGAACCATAACTCTGTATATTATGGTTTTCAGAGGTTTGAGGTTAGCTGAACACAATGTTCCAAAAGGGCACAAGGTACCACCAAGCTAACTCTGTGTTAACAAAGATTTTGGGCCTTTGGTTTGTTCTCTGCAAGTATGTCTCTGCATCCCCATGTACCACCACCCAACTCTCCCCCTCCACTGCCTCTGGCTCCTTGGCAATGATTATCCAGCCCACAGAATGCACTGGCTGCATGTTAGTCGCTTCACTGCCCCTGTATCATTTCCTGTCTCTCTGCTTGTCCACCACAGCCCAGTTCTCCCTCCTCAGCCTTCTCCTTATAGAGAGGTGGGTGTTAGAATGGGACCTGCAGGTTGAGGAGCTGGGGAAAGGATGCAGGAACAGTCCGGAGACTAGCATGGAGTAAGTAGGGGCATTTTTCAGATGGGGAGACAGACCTGGGGGTGAGGGGAATTTGGGGGCACAGAGCTGAAGCCCCCAACAATCCTCACTCTGCATCTCTGACCCTCTCCTTTCTACACCACTCTTCATTGTACTGCTTCAACACCCCACACACATTCCCCACTGTGCCCAGTGTGGTTTTACTGGTCCCAAAGGTGTTACACCACCGCTGCTCTGACACTGCTCCAGCATTCCCTCCATCACACCCATTGCTCTGACCGCCCACATGCTCCCGCTGCTCTGAGCCCCCCACTCTCACACCAGCTCCATCCTCCTCCTTGCCACCCCATGCCCCTGGTAAGCTTGGACGGGCAATGGGAGGTGGGGAGCTGGTGGGACTGTGAGAAGTGCATGTACAAGCTGGAGGCAGGAGCGGGGAGGAGAGTGGAGATCCAGAGTGCTTACTGGAGTATTTCATCATCTCTCTATTTAATTTAATGAAAGGCAGACGCCTTTCACTTGAATTGAAAGAAACAAACCAAAAATCCTACAAAAAATATTGTTCTTGTTTATCAAAAAGAATTTAGAAAAATGGCCCTGGCTTCACTTCAGTTGCCTTCTCTGTTCCAAACGTGGTCCGAGGATCATCAAGATATCGTCCAAGCACCAAAACAAACACCAATTTAATTTAATTTCCTGGACTCTACTTCTAAAGTAAAATCTGCGTCTGCCTGTGGTTTTCTAGAGCACTTTGAAATATTACCCACTTTTAAACTGGACATTTCTGTCTCCGGGCAAAACCTTCAACAGAAGTCCCTGCAGAATGCAGGCAGAGAGCAAGGAACATTTACCCCACACATCCTCTGAAAACTGCTAAGGGGGGGGGGCTCACATGGCCACAGCTATCACCTCGAGCCAGCAACCACACATCACTGAACAAAAACACTGACCCAGGAACCTATCCTTGTAACAAAGCCCGATGCCAACTCTGTCCACATATCTATTCAAGTGACACCATCATAGGGCCTAATCACATCAGCCATACCATCAGGGGCTCGTTCACCTGCACATCTACCAATGTGATATATGCCATCATGTGCCAGCAATGCCCCTCTGCCATGTACATTGGCCAAACCGGACAGTCTCTACGCAAAAGAATTAATGGACACAAATCTGACATCAGGAATCATAATACTCAAAAACCAGTGGGAGAACACTTTAACCTGTCTGGCCATTCTTTGACAGACCTGCGGGTGGCTATCTTAAAACAGAAAAACTTCAAAAACAGACTCCAACGAGAGACTGCTGAGCTGGAATTGATATGCAAACTAGACACAATCAACTCAGGGCTAAATAGGGATTGGGAATGGCTGAGCCATTACAAACATTGAATCTATCTCCCCTTGTAAGTATTTTCACACTTGCTTCTTATCAAACTGTCTGTACTGAGCCATCTTGATTATCACTTCAAAAGTTTTTTTTCCTCTTACTTAATTGGCCTCTCAGAGTTGGTAAGACAACTCCCACCTGTTCATGCTCTCTGTATGTGTGTGTATATATATCTCCTCAATATATGGTTCACTCTATATGCATCCGAAGAAGTGGGTTGTAGCCCACGAAAGCTTATGCTCTAATAAATTTGTTAGTCTCTAAGGTGCCACAAGTACTCCTGTTATTTTTGCGGATACAGACTAACACGGCTGCTACTCTGAAAGCAGTTACTGTGAGAGTCTGCAAATCCTTTCACTGTCAGCAGAGCCCTAGTCTTGCTGCATATGAGCATTTCATTCTTTTTGACTTGAACTACTGATGCGCTGGAGTTCCTAATTAACCCTGAATAACGTATTTAGTATAACACAAACACACACACATACCCCAAAGGGGCAAGGGGTGTCATGTAGTAGCTGAGAGAAATCCCAAGCGGCTGAGATCAGTTTGGGGATGATTAGAGCCCTAGTTTGAGCCCAGGTGTGTGCAAAACAAAAAAAATTAGAACACAGGTGATTTTTGTAAGCACATATTGGAGAGGCCCCACATTTGGACCACTAACCCTACCCCACACCCCCCATGAGGCAGAGCAAATTTCAAGACAATCTGACCTATTGTGTGGCTTTTAGAGCACTTAGAATAGTAGACTTTTAAACTCTCAATCTTAATTGACTCTGAATCTTAATTATAACAGAGCTCCTGCTCCACCATAATATTTATATACAAACATACATCTGCAATTTGTTATTACTATAGATGTTTAAAATGCTAACAGTCCTGAATGTAGCCATCTTAAATTGACTGATTTCTTAAGAGTTGTGGTGGAGGTGGATCTCGAAGAGTAGTGGTCATTAATATCTTTACCAGTGCAAGCTGAGTTAATGATGAAGATACTCAAACCTCATGCCAGCAAAAGGTCAAGGAAGAAATCTCTTCTCCTATTTCCTCCTCTCATCCATGTGCAACATGCACACTTGGCGATGTTTAGTTATTGATGTTTCCTTCTTCTGAAGTATCAGGCCCATGCTAGGGGCAGAATGCCAGATTTAGCTGGACCAGTCCTGAACCAGAATGTCAGAAATCAAGTGACTTTCTAACACAACCATCTGTTGTGGTGCAGCGGGAGGGAGGATGGCAGACTAAATGGACTAATGACAATTCCTGTGTGCCTAAAGTGACAACTGTACTAAAATTGGCATTTAAGGGCCTTTTTGGTGGTGCTGAAAAGTGACCTTTGTGATTACGCAGTGTGGAATCAGGACAAATCTAGGAATCTGACTTCGGGGTGGGTTAGGGTTCTTTCCTCACACCAGTTAGACTCACTGACTGATCCCAGACATGAAGAGCTGTGTAAGCTCGAAAGCTTGTCTCTCTCACCAACAGAAGTTGGTCCAATAAACGATATTACCTCACCCGCCTTGCCTGAGCGCAGGCTGAGGCACTCCTGCTTGCTAGGCAGTGTGCAGCCTAGGTCTATCATGGCTGCAAGTTGTCACCATCTGATGGCTGTTGCGTGGCCTACGTGAAATTAGTTTGTGGATTTCTGTCCAATCCCCGTGGAAAACATCTACCTCAGAAAAATCCCCTTGTTGGGAATCTCAGCAGTGAGGCCTAGAACTAAATGGGCACTGGAAGCCTGAGATCCACTTCAACGTCAGGGGACAGTCCCTCCATTTGAAGCACAGAGGTGCGACAATTTGTTTGTGCTGCACTTGTTCTGTGATTGCAGAGAAGTGTCTTTTCCTTTCCTCTTTCTGTGGATTACATAGACTCATGATTCAACCCTCAGAGACATTGCTGAGGCATGAGGAAATTTAATACCCACTTTCAGATTCGTTACTCTTGCAAGATGCATCCTCCATTGAAATGAACTTAGCAACCGTCCTGGGGCTCTGCTAAGCCTTGTTACTGGTACACAGCATACTACAAGACATTTGCTAATGCACAATGGTACATTAGGCAACATAATTGAAACTGAATTAGACTGGTCCAGGAAATGAACAAAGAACAACATGTGATGCATTATCCTTCTTATTTTATTATTTTAAGAATAAATTAGTGATCCACTGTCTTATGGTCCTGTGACCCCTTAGATGTGTAGCTGTCCAGAGCTGATCTTGCTCTTCTCTCTTACAGATCCCTGGAATCAAGTGAGATATTTGTTTCAAATCTCAGTGACCCTCCAGTTTAGGTCAGTGTTAGAGAGGGCTAGATGCGCAGTACTGTAAAGCAGCGTAGCTTTGTTGGTTTTTCTCGACTGTGTTGTTGTGTGGAAGTTCAGAGAAATGTCCTCACAAGTTGAATCTTTGCAGCGGCGGTTCCAGGCACCAGCGCACCAAGCGCGTGCCTAGGGCGGCAAGCCGCAGGGGGTGCCCTGCCAGTCCCTCCGAGGGCGACAGTCAGGCAGCCTTCGGTGGCATGCCTGCGGGAGGTCCGCCGGTCCCACAGATTTGGCGGCAATTCGGCGGCGGGTACGCCGAAGCTGCGGGACCGGGGACCTCCTGCAGGGATGCCACCGAATCCACGGGACCGGGGACCTCCCGCAGGCATGCCGCCGAATCCGCGGGACCGGGGACCTCCCGCATGCATGCCGCCGAAGGCAGCCTGCCTGCCATGCTTGGGGCGGCAAAAAAGCTAGAGCCGCCCCTGAATCTTTGCAACTACTTTGCAACAAATGAGACCACAAATTCTGTAAAAAGTTATTGAATTTGCTTTTATTGGTCTTGTTGCAGAGCGTCATGTTAGAGTGATTCCTTTGGCAGATAACACCCACTCTTGTTGGTCTTTGTTTTGGTGCTTGGACAATATCTTGATGATCCTCGGACCACGTTTGGAACAGAGAAGGCAACTGAAGTGAAGCCAGGACCGTTTTTCTAAATTCTTTTTGATAAACAAGAACAATATTTTTTGTAGGATTTTTGGTTTGTTTCTTTCAATTCAAGTGAAAGGCGTCTGCCTTGGTAACTTTTGTATAAAGCTTTTAAATGTAGTCTCCAAGTCTCAGCCAGAGCTAAGCTAGAAGGTTGACTTTGTGGCTAAAGAATAGAGCTATATGTCAGGAAATCAAAGTTCTATTCTGCACTTGCTGTGTGATTTTAGGCCATTTCCTATACAGTTGGCCAGCGGGGGAATCCCGGCCTTCCGTCTAACTAGCTTGCTGAGGAAACGATGGGGCATCTTTTTCAACACACAAAGGAAATCCTTCTTTCTCACTGGTGTACCATATAGGCTGCAAGAATTGAGTGGTATCGGGGATGCCGGCAAGCATAGCAATTATAAATGTATATTTCCTCTGAGGCAGCGCAGTCTCATTGGTTTAACTCAGAGCTGGGATCCAGAAACTCTTGTGCTCTTACATCTGCTCTGACACTTATGTGCTATGTGGTCTTGGGCAAGTCACTTAACCGCTCTGTCCCACAGTTTCACCATCTGTCAGATGGGGAAATACCTACCACAGGGGTTCTGAAGAATAATTAGTATTTGCAGAGGTGCCACCTAAGTGATAAGTATTATTATTCTATATTATGCTTCCCATGGGCCACCGCACATACGTTCACCTCTTGTCTGGCCCCTGATATTCTGGACCACTGGCTACAAGCTCCACACAGTGCTGTTAGCTGAAGTTTGAATTCATTGTGCTGCCTGTCAGCTACGAGCGTCTGACTCTCACTCTGAAAAACCAGCCCTTGAGGAGCTGCTGCGAAGCACAGTGTGGGAAATGACAAAAGGGACCTTGTCAGAATGGTAAATTTGCTCCTGAGGGAATTTCCCAAGAGTTTTTTTTTTTCCTCTCCCCCTGTGATTTTTCCCTTGAGGGGCTAGAGAGGGAAAAGGGGAGGGCGACACTCAAATGGCCCCTCTTGTTTGCACAGCTCCCTGGACACATTCTCCCAGTGAACTGATTCATATTCATCATTTGCTGAAGGAATAATTGAAGCTAATTTCTTGGCCATGAAAAGGAAGAGTAGCAGTAAGTGAATGTAAAGCTGTTGCCAAGGGCACATAGGAGGCCTCATTCCGTCACTGTTTTGTATTGATGTGGACACGTAGCAAAGGTGATCTTGATTCGTCATGTCTGCCCTTCGTTGGCCCTTATTTTTAAGCACACTTGTTTTCCTTTCACTGTGTTTTATTAAAGTAAGAGAGAGGGAAGCCTCGTGTCACCATCAAATCACGTATTTCCAGTCTAAGTCAATGTGTGTTTTAATTTTATTAACATCTCATCCCCTGAAAAACATAGACATTGCTTCTCCGGAAGAGGAGAGAGAACCCATTCTTTCTGCTGGATATTCATTTTAGGTGCGGGGCACTGTCTTCCGCTGTGCGTCCCTGTGTGTGCAATGCTAAGAACATGCTATGCATGTTACAGAGTATCCAATAAAATAGAACAGATCTAAAGCCAATCCTGGTATTAGAGAGAGAATATTACAGAAATAGAGATGACACAGCAGAGGGGAACAGAATGATACTTAGACAAGTGATATTTTTGTTAGTCAGATGACTTAATCAGACCAGACCTGCATTCTTTGGCAAAAAGGAGATTAAGAGTAGACCCTTTTGACCCACACGCAAATCCGCATGGGAAACAAGAAGATAAAAACACAATGAGGCTATTGGAGCTAGTGTCAAATACAAGAATAAGGAAAAATCTCCAATGAAGGAACAGCTGGATACTGAAGAAATGCACTTGGATTTTCTTTACACATTGTGTAGCTGATATGTAATAATTCTCTCGCTCTCTTGTGTGTGTGTGTATGTGCACGCACACCCCTCAATACAGTGAGGAATTCACTATTATTAACGTTCCACAAAACACTCCATTACAAATCTGTTGTTTTTCATGTTTCTAGCTTTCTTAAATATTCACCTTTTGGGGCTGGAATTTTTCATGTTAAGTATCTGCCACAAATTGTATTTTGTTGTTGTTGTTGTTGTTGTAAACTTGAACAAAATCCTTTCCTTTAAAAAAAAAAAACAAAGCAAAAAAGCCTTACATTCAAAAATTTATGCTAATGCAACATTAAGGCTGCTGAGTTGGGCACTCAGTAAAGGAAATTCAAGAGTTAAGGCTAAATGTGCTACCTTAACTCTGCTCCTGGTGATGTATATGACAATACATTTCCCAAATTCATGCTCATCGGGTATCTCAGGCATATGTTTATATATAAACTTCAGAAGGAAAATGTATTGTTTGAGAAACAGTATGTAATGGCGTATCTGAAGACACTATCATAATACACACGGAGGGTCAGAGTTAAGGTTGCATGTTCAGTCTTAACTTTAGTATTTCCTTACTTTTAAGTGCTTAGCTGGGCAAACATAATATTCCATTAATGTAAAGGGGGAGGAATTATAGGGGATTGCATTTAATATGTATTGTGAAACTTGCCCTAAGCAGCCACCCAAAAGACCAGCAAAAGTAAGTTGCCTCATACAGCTGAGAGTTAACTGAAGGTAAAAAAAACCCAAACCCACTCTGGGGATCCTTGGGGATACTTTGAAGTGGTCTTTTAAGACAGAGTTGCTTGTTGAAGGTTATCTTCATTGCAGATTTCAGTGTGTGTGTAATGATGGAATTGTGAGCTTGGATTTCTGCTGCCAAATAGATACATTTGGGAAAACAAGTGAACATATTTGCTGTACTTTCGCTATAAATTCCTACTAAACCATTGCTCTCTTAGAATAAATGACTGTTTCCCATACATGCCAATAGTAATTTAGCAGCATAATTGAAAGGGACACATTTGTTCCCACCCCGTGTTAAAAATAATAAATATGCAGTAGTGTGGGATGTAGATTTTATTGACCTGAGTTTGGGATGGTTGTATGATTCATGTAATGGCTATGCAGGTCACCCCAAACAAGTGCCAATAAAACTTTGTTCTTTGCTTTTTGTGTTGTAGAAACTGTTTTGGGAAAGAGTTGGAGTTCTTTGGGTACAAATTATATTGTAATCACTGTTTTAGGTAATGACAAGCTAGTGTTTCGTAATCCAACAGTTCAAACTGCGATCTGTGAAGAACTGCATAGTTACGTTGTACTAACTCCGTTCCTTGTTTCCAGCTGCTAAACCAAGTTAAAAGAAGCTAAAAATACATTAAGTGTTTCCGCTTATTACTTTTTCATGCTGTAGTTGCAATAGGGATGTTATTCGGTTCATAGCTCCTAAGGTCGGAAGGGACCACTGTGATCATCTCGTCTTACCTCCTGTTCAGCACAGGCCATAGAACTTCCCCAAAATAATTCCTAGAGCAGATCTTTTTGAAAAACATCCAATCTTCATTTAAAATTTCCCAGTGATGGAGAATCCACCACGATCCTTGGCAAATTGTTGGTTAATCTCTCTCACCATTAAATATTTGTCTAGCTTCAACTTCCTGCCATTGCCAGTGGGGCAAATGATGGTCCACATGGGAGAGGAGAAGGTGTCCATGAGACATACCCACTATTAAGATGTGGTACGCTCCAGAAGACGTTGTACGGACATCTGTACTAGCTACCAAGGCAGAGCTGAAATGAGATATTCCCTTGCTGTTTGAAAAGTTGCTTAAGTGTACACTACAGAGTACAGTTAAGGCGCTAGCTTGGGACTCAGGAGATATGGGTTCTATTCCCGGCTGTGCCTCAAGACACCCTGTGTTACTTTGTGCAAATCATTTAGTCTCTCTGTGCCTTGGTTCTCAATCTGCAGAGCAGCTGTTCTCTACCCCACAGATGTGTCGAGAGGATAAATGTATTAATGATTGGGAGGTACTCAGATGCTGGGGTAACGGGACGGGGGGCATAGAAATACCTAAGATGGAGACAATGATATGGCATAATTTTTAACTGTCTGCCCTTATGCTCAATCTTGTTGGATCTCTTTCTCTGTCAGCCATGAAAGTGTGTTGGTTGGGGAGCACAGCTGGTGTGGTAAATGTAAGTACCATTATGACAACTTCCAGGAATCTATTAGCAATGCCCAGCCTTTCCATAGGAGGAGCCTGGGGGGATTTAATCAATTCCAAACAGCCATGAGACTGATTAAAATCAGTCACATGCTGTAGAGAAAAAAGGAGCCAAATTCAACCCTGGTGTATTTCCGCTGAAGTCAAAGGCGTCCCGTTACCTCCCAATCTTCAGCATTAGCCAGCAGATGCTACTTCCTCCCAGAACCATGCTGTCAGAGATAACAGCTCTACAGCACCACCTTGAGGGATGTAGTGGGCACATATTTCTTCACATTCTCAAGCAAAATCCCTGAAAATGAAGGGTTTGGTTTTTTATTTAAATTTTAATTAAATGTTTAAAATTTTAAACCCCATTCAGATTTATATGCAGGAGCGGCACCAGGATTTTTGCCGCCCTAGGCAGCAGCGCTCCTCATCTGAGCATTCGGCGGCGGGGGGGTCCTTCCGCTCCGCGTCTTCGGGGCACTTCGGCGGCGGGTCCCAGAGCGAGTGAAGGACCCGCTGCTGAATTTCCGCCGAAGACCCGGAGCGGAAGGACCCCCCCGCCGCCGAATTTCCGCCGAGGATGGCAGAGCCCACGTACGGACTTTGGAGGCCAGGGTAGCGGAACTGGAGGAGCTAAGGGAAGCAGAGAGGTATGTTGATGAGGCTTTCCGGGACACTGTAGAATTGTCCCACCTCCGGTCAGACAGCCCCTGTGCTGTTGAGGAGGATGAAAGGCCCAGGGAAGCAGAGCAGTCAACGGGAGCAGAGGGAAACCTTCCCATAGTTGGGACCCTCCTTCCAGATGGTGCTGGGGTTACCTCTCGCACTGAGGTTGCCTCTCCGGGGGAGGGAACTCCAGTTGCTAGGAAAAGGCAGGTGTTAGTAATGGGAGATTCGATCATTAGAAACGTAGATAGCTGGGTCTGTGATGACCGGGAGAACCGCATGGTGACTTGCCTGCCTGGTGCGAAGGTTGCGGATCCCTCGAGGCATCTAGACAGACTTATGTGTAGTGCTGGGGAGGAGCCGGTGGTCGTGGTACATGTAGGTACCAATGACGTAGGGAAGGGTAGGAGAGATGTCCTGGAGGCCAAATTTAGGCTGCTAGGGAAGAGACTGAAATCCAGGACCTCTATGGTGGCATTCTCAGAAATGCTTCCAGTTCCACGCGCAGCGCCAGGTAGGCAGGCAGAGCTTCAGAGTCTCAATGCGTGGATGAGACGATGGTGTAGAGAGGAGGGGTTCACGTTCATTAGGAACTGGGGAAACTTTTGGGATGGGGGGAGCCTATACAGGAGAGATGGGCTCCACCTAAACCAAAGTGGAACCAGACTGCTGGCACTAAACATTAAAAAGGTTGTAGAGCAGTTTTTAAACTAGGAGATGGGGAAAGCCGACTGCTGCAGAGGAGCATGTGGATCGGACAGAGACTTCTCTTAGGGGAGAGTCTAATGATAGAGAATCTCCAGGTTATAGTCAGGAGCAGAGGATGGAGGAGGATAAAGTAGGGGCCAGATCAGATGATAAACATTCACATAAAAAAGAATCTGACACATCAGAAAAGGGCAAACAAATAAACAGTGACAAGTTTTTAAAGTGCTTGTACACAAATGCTAGAAGTCTAAATAATAAGATGGGTGAACTAGAGTGCCTCGTGATAAAGGAGGATATTGATATAATAGGCATCACAGAAACCTGGTGGACTGAGAGCAATCAATGGGACACAATCATTCCGGGGTACAAAATGTATCGGAAGGACAGAACATGTCATGCGGGGGCGGGGGAGTGGCACTATATGTGAAAGAAAATGTAGAATCAAATGAAGTAAAAATCTTAAGTGAATCCACATGTTCCATAGAATCTCTATGGATAGAAATTTCATGCTCTAATAAGAATATAACATTAGGGATCTATTATAGATCACCTGACCAGGACAGTGATAGTGATGATGAAATGCTAAGGGAAATTAGAGAGGCCATCAAAATTAAGAACCCAATAATAGTGGGGGATTTCAATTATCCCCATATTGACTGGGAACATTTCACTTCAGGACGAAATGCAGAGATAAAATTTCTCGATGCTTTAAATGACTGCTTTATGGAGCAGCTGGTACGCGAACCCACAAGGGGAGAGGCAACTCTAGATTTAGTCCTGAGTGGAGCGCAGGAGCTGGTCCAAGAGGTAACTATAACAGGACCGCTTGGAAATAGTGACCATAATACAATAGCATTCAACATCCCTGTGGTGGGAAGAACATCTCAACAGCCCATCACTGTGGCATTTAATTTCAAAAGGGGGAACTGTGCAAAAATGAGGGGGTTAGTTAAACAGAAGTTAAAAAGTACAGTGACTAAAGTGAAATCCCTTCAAGCTGCATGGGCGTTTTTTAAAGACACCATAATAGAGGCCCAACTTCAATGTATACCCCAAATTAAGAAACACAGTAAAAGAACTAAAAAAGAGCCACCGTGGCTTAACAACCATGTAAAAGAAGCAGTGAGACATAAAAAGACTTCCTTTAAAAAGTGGAAGTCAAATCCTAGTGAGGCAAATAGAAAGGAGCATAAACGCTGCCAGATTAAGTGCAAAAATGTAATAAGAAAAGCCAAAGAGGAGTTTGAAGAACAGCTAGCCAAAAACTCCAAAGGCAATAACAAAATGTTTTTTAAGTACATCAGAAGCAGGAAGCCTGCCAAACAACCAGTGGGGCCCCTTGATGATCGAGATACAAAAGGAGCGCTTAAAGACGATAAAGTCATTGCGGAGAAACTAAATGGATTCTTTGCTTCAGTCTTCACGGCTGAGGATGTTAGGGAGATTCCCAAACCTGAGCCGGCTTTTGTAGGTGACAAATCTGAGGAACTGTCACAGATTGAAGTGTCACTAGAGGAGGTTTTGGAATTAATTGATAAACTTAACATTAACAAGTCACCGGGACCACATGGCATTCACCCAAGAGTTCTGAAAGAACTCAAATGTGAAGTTGCGGAACTATTAACTAAGGTTTGTAACCTGTCCTTTAAATCGGCTTCTGTACCCAATGACTGGAAGTTAGCTAATGTAACGCCAATATTTAAAAAGGGCTCTAGAGGTGATCCCGGCAATTACAGACCGGTAAGTCTAACGTCGGTACCGGGCAAATTAGTCGAAACAATAGTTAAGAATAAAATTGTCAGACACATAGAAAAACATAAACTGTTGAGCAATAGTCAACATGGTTTCTGTAAAGGGAAATCGTGTCTTACTAATCTATTAGAGTTCTTTGAAGGGGTCAACAAACGTGGACAAGGGGGATCCAGTGGACATAGTGTACTTAGATTTCCAGAAAGCCTTTGACAAGGTCCCTCACCAAAGGCTCTTAAGTAAAGTAAGTTGTCATGGGATAAAAGGGAAGGTCCTTTCATGGATTGAGAACTGGTTAATAGACCGGGAACAAAGGGTAGGAATTAATGGTAAATTCTCAGAATGGAGAGGGGTAACTAGTGGTGTTCCCCAAGGGTCTGTCCTCGGACCAATCCTATTCAACTTATTTATAAGTGATCTGGAGAAAGGGGTAAACAGTGAGGTGGCAAAGTTTGCAGATGATACTAAACTGCTTAAGATAGTTAAGACCAAAGCAGACTGTGACGAACTTCAAAAAGATCTCACAAAACTAAGTGATTGGGCAACAAAATGGCAAATGAAATTTAATGTGGATAAATGTAAAGTAATGCTCATTGGAAAAAATAACCCCAACTATACATACAATATGATGGGGGCTAATTTAGCTACAAGAAGTCAGGAAAAAGATCTTGGAGTCATCGTGGATAGTTCTCTGAAGATGTCCGCGCAGTGTGCAGAGGCGGTCAAAAAAGCAAACAGGATGTTAGGAATCATTAAAAAGGGGATAGAGAATAAGACTGAGAATATATTATTGCCCTTATATAAATCGATGGTACGCCCACATCTCGAATACTGCGTACAGATGTGGTCTCCTCATCTAAAAAAAGATATACTGGCACTAGAAAAGGTTCAGAAAAGGGCAACTAAAATGATTAGGGGTTTGGAACGGGTCCCATATGAGGAGAGATTAAAGAGGCTAAGACTCTTCAGCTTGGAAAAGAGGAGACTAAGTGGGGATATGATAGAGGTATATAAAATCATGAGTGATGTGGAGAAAGTGAATAAGGAAAAGTACTTATTCCCATAATACAAGAACTAGGGGTCACCAAATGAAATTAATAGGCAGCAGGTTTAAAACAAATACAAGGAAGTTCTTCACGCAGCGCACAGTCAACTTGTGGAACTCGTTACCTGAGGAGGTTGTGAAGGCTAGGACTATAACAGCGTTTAAAAGAGAACTGGATAAATTCATGGTGGTTAAGTCCATTAATGGCTATTAGCCAGGATGGGTAAGGAATGGTGTCCCTAGCCTCTGTTTGTCAGAGGATGGAGATGGATGGCAGGAGAGAGATCACTTGATCATTGCCTGTTGGTCCACTCCCTCTGGGGCACCTGGCATTGGCCACTGTCGGTAGACAGGATACTGGGCTAGATGGACCTTTGGTCTGACCCGGTACGGCCGTTCTTATGTTCTAAAATGCTGCCCCCAAATCCTGCCGCCCTAGGCGACTGCCTAGGGTCACCTAGTGGAAGCGCCGGCCCTGTTTATATGTCATTTAATAAAACAAAAATAAGTGCAGTGAAGTTCCCTTGGGGGAGGGATAGCTCAGTGGTTTGAGCATTGGCTTGCTAAACCCAGGGTTGTGAGTTCAATCCTTGAGGGGGCCACTTAGGGATCTGGGGCAAAATCAGTACTTGGTCCTGCTAGTGAAGGCAGGGGGCTGGACTCAATGACCTTTCGGGGTCCCTTCCAGTTCTATGAGATAGGTATATCTCCATATATTATTATTATTATTATTTATACTTATCAAATCTAGTTTGAGGTACTGGCAGTGTGACTGCTTGCATGGTTTAAAAGACCACTGATGGAATTATTTTCCCGCAGCTATTCATCTATTATTCTCAGTGGCATGAGTTCTCATTGTAAGATCTATTGGCTGAAAGTTGAAGTTGGCAACGTTCAAGCTGGATATAAGATTACATTTTTAACAGTGATAACTAATGATCGGAACAACTTACAAAGGGCTGTAGTAAAATTCACCATCACCTGGAGTCTTTAACTCAAGGCTGGATGTCTCAATAAGATACGGTTTAGTTCATCCACAAGTTATTGAGTTTAGATGTAGAAAATAGTGGGTGAAAATCTCTGGTTCATGTTATCCAGGAGGTCAGACTAGATGATCATAATGGTCCCTTCTGGTCTGTGTGTCTCAACCTGTGTAAGTGCTTAGTGGTGGTTTTACATGCAGGTAAATTTGGCAAGATTATTTTAGAATCTAGCGTTTAGCACTTTGCCATGCTAGTCCTCTCAAGCCCTATGGAGAAGAGCATGGCAGAGGGCTAAAACAGAGTGCAGGAGATGATTGTGACACAAACCCGAAGGACAGTGAAACCTGAAGAACAATGAAAGTAATAGGTGGCAGGTTTAAAACAAACATAAGAAAGCACTTCTTCACACAATGCACAGTCAACCTGTGGAATTCATTGATAGGCTACAACCTGTGGATCTAAGGCAAAAAGTATAACTGGGTTCAAAAAAGAATTAGCTAAGTTCATGGAGGATAGATCCATCAATGGCTATTAGACAAGATGGTCAGGGATGCAGCCCTGTTCTCTGGGTGTCCCTAAAACTCCAACTGCCAGGAGTTGGGACTGGATGACAGGGGATGGATTACTCAATAATTGCCTTGCTCTGTTCATTCCCTCTGAAGCGTCTGGCACTGGCCACAGTCTGAAGACAGGATACTGGGCTAGAGGGACCATTGGTCTGACCAAGTATGGCCGTTCTTATGTTCCTATTGTCTATGTTCATATGACCCCTGGAAGAAGTTCTTTGGAGCTTATGTACAAATCAATGTGCTATGTAAACACATTTGTCTTGATTGTCACTTTTCATCAAATACTGCATCTGTGCTAGTAAAATAATGCAGAGCCTAATTTTCAAAGCTGTTTATTTGCCTCCTTGTTCTTTTGAGCCATCAAGCTCCATGGTATGTTTCATTTGATGTATGTATGAAAAATGATTCAGAAGCTGAAGGGACTGACTTACAAGGGAAGATTAAATGAACTAAATATGTGTAACTTGTCTAAATGCCAACTACAGGGAGACATGAAAACAGAGATACATGCATCTGAAAGGTGTATTTGCTAAGGAGGGACTGGAGTTGTTTAAAGTGATGCTAGGAGAAGAAACTGTGAGTAATGGGATGAAGTAGAAAGAGTGCAATTCAGGCAGAATATCAAAGAAAACTCCATGAGAATGAGATTAATTGGGCGGTGGAATTGTTTCTCCCAAAATGGATAGTGTCCACAAAGCTGGTAGAAGCTCTAGCACGAGACATTTAAAACTAAAGTGGACACAGCTCTTAAGTACTGACTGTAAGGAACAATCCTACATTGGCAAAGAGTGTATGTTCTAAATCATTGGTTCTCAACCTTTTTGGGCTCAGAACCCATTTGTACATGTTTATGGCCTGTCACGACCCAGTAAGAAGTCTGGGGGTGGAGGCCCTACAGTGGTTTCGGTTGGGTCATGGCCCCTGGGGAGGGAGTTTGGGTCCTCCCTGGCAGTCACCCCACAGTGGCAGCTCCTGTGCTGTGGGGCTGGCTGGGCTTGGCTCTCTGTCCCAGGCGTTGAAACCTCCAGGACTGCAGCACCTCTCAGGTCTGGGCCCACCATCCTGACTGGTCCAAATTTGTATGAGTGGAGTTGTGACGTGGCTCATGGGGTTGAAGTGCCGCTTACTCAGATTTGACCTACCCGTCCTCCTGTCATCATGACAGCTGAGCCAAACCTTACTGGCGCTGGGACCCCAGAGGTTGCAGTGCCTGGAGCAGGGAGATGAGCCCAGCCAGCCCTGTAGGACAAGAGCCGCAGGAGCTGCCATGTAACCCTTTGAAACATTCTGGTGACCCAATTTTGGGTCCTGAACCATGGGTTGAGAAACCCGGTTCTAAATGACCGAACCAGTCCTTGCCCATCTCCACTCTTGTTGACTCAGTGATATATTAACATGCCTGGTTCGTGTTTGCATTTCAGGGCTGCCTTCGGCAAAGAGTCAGAAGTTCTCATTGGGAACCTGGGAGATAAACTAATCCCGCAGCAGGAGATCCTGCGTGATGTCAGTGACCTGAAGGCCTTGGCCAATATGCATGAAAGCCTGGAGTGGTTAGCTGGTCGCACAAAGGCAGCCTTCTCCAACCTTCCAACAGCCCAGAGTGAGTAGCTGTCATGGATCTCTTGATTGCATGGAAACATTGGTGTTGATGGTAAAACCTACCAATAACTGTATCATGAGACTGGAGAGGAAAACTTCTTACAGGCTAGATCCAAGGGGTTTTAAAATACACATGCAGACTTAGGTTCTGCTGGGTTATAACTCAAGGAGCAGCCCTGCAGCATAGGTCATGTGGAGACACATCTTCAGGGTGATGGAACTGGAGGCAATTGCCTTAGGCAGGCACAGTTCCTCTGAAGGCTCAAGGAAAAGTACAAGGCAAAGCAGCTGCACCTTTTTATAGAGCACAGGATGTGCTTCCCTCTGCACGGTGCCAGCTCTGTGTGGGAGCAGTCCCACAACCCCACTCCTCACAATAGTGGGGCAACGGCACCACTGGGAGCACAAGCCCTGGGCAGTCTTTGCATGCAGAACCAACAGGTGAAGATGGCATCTTGCCCCCATCCTTCTCTTGTGCACGCACACAGGGCCGGACACAATCCTGTCCACAGGTTTTAAACACCACCTGCTAATGAGGTTATATAAGGTCAGACATTAGTACTGGGCCATCAAGATGCTTTTTATGTTTGAATAAAATAAAGCCTAGCTAGATCATTAGATAGTTTAGAACAGTTTTATATGGATCCAATAGAGAAATAGGAAAACTTACTTATTTTCTATACGATGCATGACATACAATATAGCCGGAAGAGAATGCTGTCTTTTCACTTTCCCAAGTGCCTTCATTACCTCTTGTTTCTTTTGGTTATTCCAAAGCATGAAAGATGGAGGAAAGATTAAAACAAATGTATTAAAAGAACATATTTTTATGAAAGATCCACATTGGAAAGCAGTTCAAACCATTTCAGCTTCCCCAGTTTACAGTACAGGAGGCAGGGCAATTGCTCTGTATTGAGCTGAGGCTGAAAAGCCTGCTTAGGAGGAAAAATGATTGAGAGATACTCTTTTAACTAGAGACATCCTGGTTTATCTATTGAAAAGGCTTATTACTGTGACATTGTTACACTGGCAGATGATAAATCTTCTGAGCTGAAGGTGGCCCCCCTCATACTGAGATGCATTGTGGTCCAACGGATAGCGTGGAGGACTGGGAATCAAGAGACCTAGCTTCTATTTCTGGCAGCATAACCTCTGGCAAATCATTCTACTTCCCTGCACCTCCGTTCTCTGGGGATAATGATAGTACCCTCATCTGGGAGGTACTTGGAGATCTATGAATGAAGAATGCTAGGCAAATTATTATGGTGGCTCTGATTATTAGCATTATTGTTATTGCCCACAGAGATTCTTGGCCAAAGCAATTATGCAGCGGAAATACAAATTGATCTCAGTAATGGTTTCCTTCTTTCTGAATGAATGAATCAGCTATACTAAAAATACAGTCACTATTTTAAAAATGCGGTAGGAATAATACCACACTTGCAACTTGGTCATATTTCTGTTGTTTGTACATCACTGAGTCCCCTGACACAACTGATGCTGACAGATCTGTGTCTGTAATGTTCACCGTTATGCAGAGGATGGCATCTTTGACCTAATAGTGTCCCCTATGCCATTTCATTGTAGCAATAACATGCTCTGCATGGTACATCTCAGGGTGATTATTACACTTCTGGAAGTTTAAAGTCATTGAGCTATCAGCCTCATAGTATAACGCTCTCCCAAGCATGCTGTAATTGCCTAGAAAAGTACTGACTCTCGTGTCTTTTTCCTTACATGATTGAGGGACATTCAGCACATCAGTTAACTCAATTGGCACCCTTCCTAACCATCTCATTTTAAACAAACCTTTGAATGGCAGAAAGACTTTACAGCATCAGCCCTTGGTACTGTGGTCGCTTATGGAAGGAGGGTTTATTTCTTAATAAATAACACTACAATGAATTAGCGAGTGCATATGTTTACCAGTATTAAAACTGCTCCTGTGTGTGTCATAGAGTCTATGCTGCTAATGAAGATTCTCCTTTAACTCAAATGGCAGAGGTCTGTGTTCTTTTGGAGAGGAGGGTATGAGTTCAATCCTTACTTTTGCTCTGACGTTCCAAATGGCTGTAGGATGTAGCACAGTGACCGCTACAAAGTGGCCACTTATTTGTTACAGGACTTTGCATTTCTTTAGTTCCCTCTCATCTCAAGATCCGAATGTGCTTTACAGTCATTATGCATCAACACCGTTGCAAAGAAGACAATGGCAGTATTAAATGCAGCTGCCTCTAGGGTGGAGCGAAGCAGCTGTTTAACTGTAACGCTACACCTCATTTCATGGAAAGGAAGAGAAGGAAATTGTAAGTAGACAATGGAATTACACAAGTGGAATGTAACCAGGAATGAAACCTGAAACAAGTCGCCTAGTGTGGACACACTGCACTTTTGCAGTTCAGTCACACCAGTGCAAGTAGCAGTGGTGTAGTTGTCTGGGTTGAGATTTTCAAAACACTGAAGGGAGATGGATAACCAGTTCTCATTCATTTTAATTTGGGTATCCAAATACTTAACTGTCATTGAAAAAAATCTCAGCTTTAGTTTTAGGGAAAGTGCCAGGGGATCTTTAACCACCCTCAACAGTCAGGACCTAACGTCACATCTCATCTGAAAGACTCGGCTTAGGCCCTCCAAGCATTTGACACAGCCTGATTCTGCTTATCTAGTTGAGATCTGTTGGGATCTCTAAGGTGGTGTGATCAGCTAACATTTAAAGGGTCAGTGCCAAAATCCTTAGGCCTCAACTATGATTGACTTTAAGATTGTTTTAATCTGTCCTCCAGGTGCTAAATACCTCGGTTAAAAAAAAGTCATGCTATTACAAAGAAAAATGTGTACGAGACTAATATTTTTGCATGTCCCACAAAAAATTAGAGCAAAAGTTGACTTCCAGCCATTATTCCCAGAACTGTATTAGTTCTTTGGGCCTGTTAAGGAGTTATACGCTGTCAGTCTAAATTGTTAAAATGAAAACATCATAGTTACTTTCAGCACCAGTTGAAATGCAGATTTTTTTTTTTAAATCAATGTTTCCCAAACATAAAAGGGTACAATCATGACATTCCCACTTCAGAGAGGATTCTTCACACATTGGTGAATAAACATAAAAGTACAAAATATAATATTTTACTTGGCAGTGTCTTCCTTACAGTAAAAAAAAAATCTTGCTTTGTAGTAAATTTATATTAATGCACTAAACCATCTGTACACAAATGCAAGGAGTATATGAAACAAGAGAAAGCAGTGTTACTAAACGATGGAGTCTATTGACCTAGTGGTCAGAAGTGAAACCTGGTGGGATGAGACTCATAAATGGAATGTCAACATAGCCAAGTGCAATCTATACAGGAGAAGTAAAAAGTGAAGAGAAGGGGCAGAGGTGATGGCATGTGTCAAAAGTATTTACAAATCTGCCAAGCTCCAATGAAGAGTGTGGTGGTGAAATTCTTTTGGGGAAGGATACAAAGAATAAAGAGCAAAGGAGAAATGAGACAAGGCATCTGCCTACATTCCATCAGCACAGGAGAACAAACAAACAAAAGCAACTAAATAAATAAATCCTGGGCTGACTTTGAAAGTGCTTCAAACAACTGGATACTGAACTCCTAGGGGATTATAACTACCCAGATCTGGCTGTTTTAGTGATTCACACAACACCAGTGCCATAAAACTTACCTGTGCCACAATTTATTCTATTCTAGATAGATACTTATACATCGCTCATCCCCATAGCACCTAAATACTGCTATCCACCGTGCACAAAGGAGAATGGAGCAATAAATAAGCTAAATAAAGGTGTCTCCCGTCATAACTGAAACTCCACATTCACGCTCTGGCAGATTGCCAGACAGAGTAGATGCTAAAGGCAGGGGTCCTGAGCTCTGCAGTTGTTAGGAAAACTGACCCAAGCCCCTAGAGTCATTCTCAATTTCAGCATTGGTCACTTCGATTTTGAGATATTTGCAGATTTGAAACCAGCAGATTCTGTGCGAATGCAACTGACTGACTACTCCTTGATTCTTCGTAATAATCTGTGCGTAGAGACCTCTTCATCGTTTCTGTGCCAAGTTTATAGAATGCTGGTTTCCCCTCTGTCTTAGCAGGCTGACTTTGAGCTATAGAGCAGAATGATTGTCATTGTCATCTTCTGTTTCTGACAGCTCCATCTTCAGCCTTATTTTGTACTTTGGAATAGGTGCTCTATTAAAGAGCCTCTGTCACTTGAGCTACAGCAGTAATTAGACTAGGCCGTAGCAGTTGTAGGCTCTTATCCTCTCTGGACTAGCCACCAGATTGGGGCCAAACATGCTTGGCCTGAGTGTTACCTGTAAAAAGCATGATGAAAAAATGGAAGCTTTGTTGCGGTGTGACATGGGACGGGGAAATAGGGACTCTGGGCTTTTCTTCTGACTCTCCAGCTTTGGACCAGGAAATCCCCACTTGGGGAGGGATTTTCCAAAAGGGCCGAAGTGACTTAGGAGCACAAATCCTGTTGAAAATCAATGGGACATGTTCTCGGTCGCACAGGTGCTTTTGAAAATCGCACCCTGGCGAGCATTTTCCTCCTCTGCATAGCGGGGTCACCCGCATGTAGCCCCCTCTTAGCACTGCTGTGAGGATTATTTGTTTAATGTTTGTAGGTTTCCTATGTGGAGAATGCAGCTGTTGCAGTGGGTCACTCTATGCAGGACCCAAAAGGTCAGAGGAGCCTGTTTATGCTCCTGTCTGCGACACGGATACAGATAGCGTCTGCTGCCCCTCCCAAGTCCTTTTTGGCTGACCTAGGTGGCTATAGGCTGCTCAATCCCAGCTGGTTCCTCTTCCTCTCTTAAGGATAGAAAATCCTCCATTCACAGGTTTGTGCAGGAGCAGGGCTCAGCAGCCCTGGGGCTCATTTCTGCTTTATGTCACATGTTCCTCCAAGCTCATGCTGCAGGGTTTCAGCCAGCCACCTGCAGCAGTAGGATGGGATCCCTCCGCCCTCGCCCATGTATTCTGGGGGTTTGTTTTTTTAATCTCCTTCATCTGAAGCATCAGAGATGGCCATGGCTAGACATGGGATATTGCACAGGGAGGGCCAGGGCTCGGAGGAGGCAGCAAGCATTCTCTCTCTCAGATGCTTGGCTGGCTAGCTCTTGCTCGCATGCTCAGGGTCTAACCATATGCGTGGTTGGGAAGGAATTTCCCCCCAAATCAGATTAGCAGTGATCTTGGGGTGGGGGGGGTCGCCTTCCTCTCCAGCATGTGGGTGCGGGTCACTTGCCAGGATTATCTGGGTATATCTCACTTAAACATTTGCCTGCCATTGCCAGGGCTTCAGGCATTGGTGCATCTCAGTCCCTCCTATTTCCTGCCTGTGTCACATAATAGTCTAGTCTCCTGTGGGCTGTAATACTATGGTCTAATTTCGGTTGTTGGGTTTAGTGTGCGGGTGCTGAGTGGTGGCAACCTCTGATGTACAGAGGTCAGATTAGTGATCTGGTGGCCCCTTCTGGCCTTCAGGTTTCAGACTCTCTACAGCCAACAGTTGTAAACCCCCTGAATCAACACAAATCCCATTGCATTTAAAATTTAGCCTGGTTACTCAAGAAAAAGAGAAGAGAAACCACTGAGAGTCAATAAAAGCACTTTTCCAGGTTCTCCTTTTGAGGCAGAAATGGGAACGTGGGTTTCTGAGAGTCTGGAAACTTCAGCTATCAAGCTCAGTGACTGGTATTATTTATACAGCACCAAGTGTGGGCTGCATACTTTACAGAACAAATGAGAGCCGGGCCCTGTCTCCACAAACTTACAATCTCCTTTCGGACATGGTTCAACAACTGAGAGCAACAGACAACAAGGGAGGGGAGAAGAGTACAGGACAAAGGGCCACAATAATAAGATGAGACTCTGTGCATCTTGATGGTATCACTGCTTAATTTTGGTACTTGTTTTCTTACCTACTATTATCAGTGTCTCCCTTCATAGCTGTTTCTTGGAGCATGTCGTCCCAACACTCTGTGTCCACCCATGTCAGTTGGGTACGTGCGTGTGCATGATGAAGCCCAGCTTTTTGTTCTTTTCCATAGGCCCTGACCTGTGCCGATGCTTTTGGTGAAGTTTTGGACCTATTTGAGTCAATGGCAAAACTCCCACTGAATTCAGTGGGGCCAGGATTTCACCCTTGGTGGTTGTTCACACCTCAACTGCTAGCAGAGCACCTCACCCTCCCTGATTGAACTAACCTCGTTATCGCCATACTGATTTATACCTGCCTCTGGAAATTTCCATTACTTGCATCTGAAGAAGTGAGGTTCTTACCCGCGAAAGCTTATGCTCCCAATACTTCTGTTAGTCTTAAAGGTGCCACAGGACCCTCTGTTGCTTTTTACAGATTCAGACTAACACGGCTACCCCTCTGATACTTGACACCCTTGGTTGTATTATCAGAAGTACATTTATTGGAATATGTCCAGAACTTGTGTCTTTTAGCCCCCTCCCTCAAACTCCCCCCCCAACACACATGTCCCTCCTTAGAGTGCCTTCCCCTATAGACAGCCCATAGCTTTTTTGTGTAATGAAATAGCAGATGTTACATGAATATATAGAAAATGGGTAACATTTTCAGGCATACTCACCCAACTGTAAATGTAAGAAAATGTGGCAGGGAACCGGGGGGGTGGAGGAGGTTAAGGAAGTCTTTTATGAATTCCACTAAAGAAAGAACTATATGTAGGTGACTTTTTGGTTGGACTGTCAAAAGGCCCCTTACTACAGATAAAAATTCAATAACCTTTCCCTGAGAATGTGCCACAATTATCACTCATTTAAAAACAGTCCTCCTAATAGAGTGTTTTATCATGCCGGGCAGTCTCTGCATTGTTCATTATTTAGTGTTTGCTAAGCTGATGGCACTTCCATTGCTCTCCCCTTATCTGCACTTCTTCAGAATTGGATTTTATATTTTTCAAACCAGTCAGATATGACAAAGCCATTTTCTTTTTCTCTTGTCTTTTAAGGGAATACAAACTTCTTTTTAACAATAACCATTTAAGGATTAAAGTTGCTGGAAGTGACTGAATTAGCCAGGGTAGTCAAGCAAATTTTAAATGGATTATATGTTAAATGGAAGTGGGACTTTCCTCCCCCCCCCACCCCTATTTCTGCGTCTCATTGAATGTAGATATAACAAATACGATCCTCCATTCCCTCTTTAGAACACTATCCTTCGGAAGCCCTCTGAATATTATGCAGAAATGAATTATAATGCACAGTGATGAAGTTGGAAGACAAGATGCTGTTGTCTTACCTAGATGCATTCTAAGACGGGTTGTGTACTGTGTGCATGTGTGACGATGGAAGATAATGACGTTAGCCTAACACCTTGGAGACACCAATTTACATTCAACTGGTTGTTTTGCATATAGTGACTTTGGACTCTTACAGTCAGCAGTTACTTATGTTGAGTTTAAAGAGACTCTGGGGACTGAGATAACATAAAGACAGAATTGCCTTTCTTCCCTAGAGAGATTACTTCAGGTACGGTTAAGTTTGTACATTTGTACAATGTACCTGTGTGTATGTAAAGATATATATAATCCTGCGTAAACCCAAGGATATACTTGGTCCATTATCATCTATCATTCTATGTGTGGTTTCTGTTTCTTGTCTCTATAGAGGAAGATTTTTGAGGTTGTATTAGAGTAATACCTTGACTACTCCTCAGCTGGAAAATCAGCATCCTAGTGATATTCTCAGGAAAGGCCATACATTGAGATCTCAGTCACATTTCCCCATCCATAGATCATACAGCTGAAGAGACTGAAGATCCGTAAAATATGTCTGTTTGTTTGACTCGGAATAGTTTTGACCTAGTGAACCAGGAGTAGGAATTATGTTTCCACAGGTAGGATATGAACACTCAAGGGATGGGTTTTTTGAGACTTGGCTCATATATTGGGATGCTGCCCATCCATCACTGTTGCATTCTGCTTCCTAGTGAGTACCGAAGGGGGATACAGCAGAACATTTAGAAGAAAACCTTCAGAAGGAACTTTAAAGAAACCCCCCCACAGTCTCTCTGGAATGATGAAACAGTGACAGCTCCCAGGATCCTACACACGTTCATCAGATGCCCAAAGAGCAGATTAACCCATAAATGTTCACGTTGCACTAGCTGCTGTGGAAAAGAGAAAAAGCCGCATAAAAACTCACTGCAGAGTTATGTTAACAAAGCATTTTCTAAACAAAGAATTGCTTCCAGTACTTGAATAACTCCCTGTAAGGGAGATTCCCTTTTGAAATGAATACTCCAGGTTCCCCCATGTTCCTTCAAAACAGAGGTTATGTGGGTCAGAGGTATGCCAGGAGAGGAAGTAACAGTTTGGAAAAACATTGAAAACAAGGCAGAAATGCAAAACAGTCTAACAATATCCCAGTGTAGCCAGCGCTCATGATTTGATCATGCATCTTGCAATATTTGGTGCTCTTCTTGAAGCCTTGGCCCTTGGAGTCACATGATGAGATGAGAATCTTGGCTTTCGTTTTTATAAACAGTCTAGTCCTTGTGCGTCTGGAGAAAAGCTTGAAAACATGAGCCCTAAAGTCTAAAACACCAGAAAACAAATGAAAAACCCCCACAGTTGTTGGTTTTATTTTAAATCTCATGATCTTGAAGCCAGTCTCATTTGTTGAGGGCTCATTCTTTTTGAATGTTTGGGGTTGACAGTGCTGAGATGCGAGAGAGAAAGTGAAATGTGACTACAGTTAAACAGGGCAAGAAACCTCTTAAAAATGCATTTGAAAATACTTTACGGAGTTCAATAACACAAATGCAGAGAGAAATAATAAGAAAAAGAGCGACACTAGACGAGAGCCCAGAGACTGGATGATGCTTTCGACAGAGGCTTGAAATGGGATGGAGATTCAGTCAGGAGGAGAGAGAGAGGAAAGCAACGGTAGCACGAGCGCGCAGAGGGGCAAAGAGGAGGCCAGTATTAGCAGAAGAGTACAGAAGAAAGAGACACGGGCAAGGTAGCCTGGAGCAAGCCCACGGAGTGTTTTGAAAACAAGGATGCATATTCTGAACCGGCTCCTCGGACGAAGTGAAGCGCTAGTGTAGCTCTTGAGAGATTCTGAAGATGGGGGTTGGGCTTTTTTGTATGTGTAATAAGGAAGGGAACAGCTGTGTGCACGTGGTGGAGCCTGCAGAGTTGGGACTCAGTGAAGACATAGAGAAGGGGGCGGGGATCTCATTTCCTTGTGGGTGGGGTTAACCATGCTGCCTTTGCGTGGGAAAAAGGGAAGCACCTGCTGCTATATTGGAGATTTAGGCTATGTCTACACTAGGAGCTAGTGGTGTGATGCCCAGCTTATGTACACAGACTGGTGCTAGCTCTCATCTGAACTAGCACACTAAAAATAGTACTATATCCGCGGTAGCGTGGGCAGTCGTGAGTGGCAGATTTTATGAGCTAGCATGAGTATGTCTGATCAAGCTGGGAATCAGCCCCCTACCTTGTGGGGCAGACATAGCCTTAGAAATGGCAGTAGTTTGATCAGTGGGAGCCAGGGGCGGCTCCAGGCACCAGCACAGCAAGCACGTGCCCGGGGCAGCAAGCCGCGGGGTGCGGCCTGGCGGTTGCTGTGAGGGCGGCAGGCAGGCGGATTTCGGCGGCATGCCTGCGGGAGGTCCGCCGGTCCCACGGCTTCGGCGGCAATTCGGCGGCAGGGACGCCGATGGCGCAGCACCGGCGGACCTCCCACAGGCATGCCACCGAATCTGCGTGGTCAGCGGACCGCCCACAGGCGCGCCGCCGAAAGCCGCCTGCCTGCCGTGCTTGGGGCGGCAAAATACATAGAGACGCCCTTGGTGGGAGCTGTGGGGAGAGGAATTGGGAGGGAAGGGGCAGTGGACTTGTTGGGGCAGGTACTGTCCAGCAGTGCTCCAAGCTCCTTTGGCAGCTGCAAACCTGCTAAGGAGTGCAGAAGCGGAGATCCTCTCTTGTTCTGGCCAGTCCAAGGAGCTTGGGAGAGCCCAGGAGCTGGGGCAGGTGGGTGTTGGGAAGGAGCAGGTTTCCAGGGGAGGCTGGCAGAGAGAGAGATTTGATAACCAGGGAGCCAGACCTCCAAATGGGAATTCCTAAAGTTTTCCCCACAGCCTGGTTTTATTTAGCTTCACAGCTGGTCCAGTGTCTGGAGTGGAACGCGCCAAAAGTCTGGCTCAAAACAGCTTTGAGCTCTGGAAAAGTTCTGATTCAAATCTCGAATCAAACTTTCCAGCTCAGGCCTACCTAGCTGCATGGGCAGCCTGGTATTGCTGTAGACTGCCGCCGAGGCCATGCTACACTGCCTGGAGGCTTTGCCCCACCCGGAGGCTGCACCTCTCCCTGCCCAGAGGCTGCTCTAGCTACACCACTAACCACAAAAACATTTCCAAACTCCCAGCTGCCAACTAGAAGGGGGAGGGATAGTTCAGTGGTTTGAGCATTGGCCCGCTAAACCCAGGGTTGTGAGTTCAATCCTTGAGGGGCCACTTAGGGATCTGGGGCAAAAATCAGTACTTGGTTCTGCTAGCGAAGGCAGGGGGCTGGACTCAATGACCTTTCGAGGTCCCTTCCAGTTCTGTGAAATAGGTATATCTCCATATATGATTATTATAAGAGCAAACCTATTTCAGAAAGCACACTCCCTCATCTGCACGCTTGTCATTTCAGAGACGTGGCTTGTAATTGCTTATTGGAATAAGTGAACCTTGCAGTACAGTATTTTGTATTAGACGTGAAGCTAATTACTGTGTTGAGCCAAGCCAACCACACGTGAGATTTTAATGGAAGGTATAGCATCATGCTGTGGAAACATCCCCTCCCCCCCATCCCCCGCCCCACACAGAAGGAGCTTTGCATTTGCTGCAGTATCAGCTTCTTTCCAAGAAGGGTATCGCCTTGCAGCTTTGTCTCACTCTTGGAAAAGAGGAGCTTCCTTAGCTCTAGTCAGCTGGAGATGGAGGAGCGTCTCCACCAAAAGATGCTGAATCCTTCCACTGACCATCTTTCTGCCAATGCACATGTAATTAGGGCTTGATTATGATAATTGCCTGCAGGTGAGCACAGCCTCTTCTGCCTCTTATTCCTCTTGGGAAAGTATTTCCCTTTTTGTTCCTGATTCCTGTCTCGCCCATCTGGACAGCCTGAGTTATTCCTCGTGTCATGGAACCAGCGCACCACCCTGGCTTCTGTCTACACGGCCTCATAGTTCATTCCTCTCACCCATTTTACTTTGGAATCCAGCGGGTTTTCTCATAGCACTATAATATTCACCACTGTTGTGTTTTGCCCTTTTTATCAGTTGTATCCAAGTCGTTGAGTCAACGTTTTTGGAGTTTGTTTTCTGGTGATTTAAAGCAGGGAGTCGATTTATTTTTGTAGGTCCAAATTATGTCGGACTTCAACTGGGATGTGAATCAGGGCAGAACTTGACCCTTAGAAACAGCCACTCAGCCCGTCCCTTGGAAACCTCTGTGTGAGGAGTTGGTGGTTCCCAGGACAGTTTGCCGCGAACAGGAATCCACATAAGTTTGCCAGCAAGGGTGTCAGCATCTTTACAGAGCAACCCAGGAGTGATTAGGCCATTTAGATGAACCTGTCCCTTTCCCCTATGTGAGGGCTCTCCAGATCAGGTGATCTTCCTCCTACCACAGGCGATCGCTCCAGAACTGGAGGCATATTGGTAGGGGCAGTATGAGGAAGATGCTGTCTCTACTGGTTATGTACATATGTGCAGGCTTCAGACTTAACATCTTTTATGAGCACTAAATTTACTCCAAAGTAGAAATAAAATGTTAATGTAATGGAGGTTTCCCAGATACAATGCCTAGGTATTGCAGGGGGTCTGTCAATGGGACACAGTCTTATTAATACTACTTAGCAGTTTCCATCTGTAGATCTCAAAGCACTATGCAAAGCTTGCGGAGTAAGGCTACTACAGTGTCTAGACTAAGCGGGACCACTTACAGCGCTGGGTGTTAGCCTTCTTTTCGCCATTTGCTATATACCTACTCTTGCCTAAGCAGAGAGCTTTGACTGTTAAAGGAAAGCAGCCTTCATCACTGACAAAGGGATGTCCTTTAAAAATGACACTATAAAGCTCCTTTATACCACTCTTTGGTGTAAATGGGCACATGATTTACACCCACTTTAGCACACCTTGATGCTGGCAGAGTGGTATAAAGGAACCTTAGTATAAATGAAAATCAGACCCGATGTGGTGTTGGAATTGATGCCTTTCTCTTTACCGTCAGCCTGTGCTGCTACGGTGAGACGGGTCTTTATGTTTATCCCAAACGTTTCAAATTAACTGAATTAAGCTCTTAAATGTGGGTATATTTCCCTCAAGTTGGAGCTTATTTTGTCCATTGCTGAACTTGTAACACATCTGACTGGATCGATTGTTCACTGAGACTTTTTTTTTTTTCCTAGAGACCTTTTATTAATAGATAACTTTATTTAAAAGCCAGAATAATTAAAGACTACAAAATGTCTGTCTGACCTCCAACAGCAACAGGACGACTTAACGAATGTGTCTGCTTCATTAGTGCAATAAATGTGGATTTTTTTAAACAGAAAATGCCGTAAATCTCCTCTTAATGCGAAACATCTACCATTAGCTTAAAGTGCTACATTTTGAGTGCTTGTATTCTCTGATGAATTCCTGTTGCTTAGACATAACTTAGACTAAATGAGAGTTTTTCTTTTTAGCAACATAAGCAGTCTCGTTGTCTTTCAGTATCCATTCCACTCCTCAGCTCAAGTATCCTCAGGATACTTAAAAGTTAATGGTACACTTACTATATACACTAAAAGCTGGGTCAGAACCCCTCCTTCTCAACTTTTTATCCATTCTGGGCTTTCACAAGGCTGTCCTCTGTTTCTTCTCTTCATATATTTTATGACCTCACAGGGCCGGCTCCAGGGTTTTGGCCGCCCCAAGCAGCCAAAAAACAAAACAAAACAAAAACGCGATCGCTATCTGCAGCGGCAATTCGGCGGGAGGTCCTTCGCTCCGAGCGGGAGTGAGGGACTGTCCGCCGAATTGCCGCCGAATAGCTGGACGTGCCACCCCTCTCCAGAGCGGCCGCCCCAAGCACCTGCTTGCCAGGCTGGTGCCTGGAGCCGGCCCTGTGACCTCACATACTCCTCCTCTTCCACTGCCCATAGGTAGGGCCCTACCAAATTCACGGCCGTGAAAAACACGTCTCAGACCGTGAAATCTGGTCTTTTCTCTACTTTTACCCTATACTATACAGATTTCATGGGGGAGACTAGCATTGCTCAAACTGGGGGTCCTGACCCAAAAGGAGGTTGCGGGGGAGGGGTTGCAAGGTTATTGTAGGAGGGGTTGTGGTATTGCCACCCTTATTTCTGCGCTGCCTTCAGAGCTGGGTGACTGAAGGCAGCGCCGCCAGCAGCAGCACAGAAGTAAGGGTGGCCATATCATACCATGCCACCCTTACTTCTGCGCTGATGCCTTCGGAGCTGGGTGGCCAGAGAGTGGAAGCTGCTGGCAAAGGGCCCAGCTCTGAAGGCAGCAGCACAGAAGTAAGGATAGTAATACCATACCATGCCATCTTTACTTCTGCGCTGCTGCCGACAGAGGCACTGCCTTCAGACATGGGCTCCGAGCCAGCTGCCGCTGCTCTCCTGCCGCCCGGCTCCGAAGGCAGTGCCGCCAGCAGCAGCACAAAAGTAAGGGTGGCAATACCGCAGCCCCCCCTACAATAACCTTGCAACACCCCCCACCACCACCACCCTGCCACAGCTCCCTCTTTTGGGTCAGGCCCCTACAGTTACAACACTGACATTTCAAATTTAAATAGCTGAAATCATTAAATTTATGATTTTTTAAATCCTATGACAGTGAAATTGACCAAAACGCACCATGAATTTGGTAGGGCCCTACCCATAGGGGGGTCCCAGTGTCCTCACTTTGGCTCCCTTCTTGCTGAGCCAGACTTTCTTTGATTAATCACGTTCACTCACAGATTTTCAGCCACCTCATCTGCACCGACGACTCAGGAATCTACTTGTCTCCCTCCAGACAATCCTGCATCTCATCCTGTCGATCTGACTTCCCTTCTTGGTTATTACACAAATAAGTTAAACTCCTCATGTCCAAACACCCTCTGAAAGCCTCTGCTTGCCCTTTTCCCTCCGTCACTGTTGATACCACTACCCTCCACCTATCACTCAGGTCAGTTGCTTTAAACGGGGCGTGATATAGGTGTCATGGGGAAATGTGTTCCATCACATAAGGTTCCCCCAAAGCAAAAGCATGATTGCCAGGAGCCCTAAGTCACAAGGATGCATAGATTTTTAAGGCCAGAAGGAACCATTATGATCATCTAGACTGACCTCCTGCATAACCCAGGCCGAAAACTCAAAATTCCCTGCAGAATTCAGACATCTCAGAAAGCTGCCGGGCAGGATTTGGACTCTCAGAGCATGAGAGGTGCTCAGGTGCAGTGGCCACAACATGGCTACCTTGAGCCACTCACATAGTCAATGGTAGGAGCCCTAAAAGGAGGAGGATGTCAGAGTGCAGACTCCTGTCAGGCCATATCTCAAGGAGGAGGGCTCAAATATTGGGTACTGGTTACAGACAGTATTGCCTATAACATTAAACAGCGCAAAAGGCTTCATCAAAGTGCTGTGGTCTCAGAACCATAACTGTAACACAGCCCTGAGCAGGGCTCTGGGTGCATTCTGTCTCACTGGGCTTTGGACCACACTGAGGGATTTAAAGGCTCAACCTGGGATTTTTTTCTACCTGCCGGCACTACAAAATTGCCTGGGGATCTGAAAACCAAGCTGTGGATGTGAGCCTCCAACAGCAGATCTGAGCTGACCGTTTGGTTGATGGGCTAGAATCCAGCTGGTTCTCCCATCGCTGAGTTAGCTCTGCAGGACGAAAAGCAGTGAACACTTGTCTGTGACAGTAAAGTCAGCAGGCAATATTTGACATGCACGAAGGGGCATTTTAACACAGTCACTGTGCTTTGCGGAAGAACTTTTGGTCATTGGCATCTGACTGCAAAAATGTTTGGCACATGTCGTTCTAGGGCATTCGTGATCCAAGCGACTCCTTGCTTTTCTGGACCACTGGGAATCAGGCACCCAATCTCCAGCCAGCTCTGTTAGCCAGGTCCTGATATTCCTTTTTGAGAGCAATCTACCCTCCTCATTCAGTGCCCTAACGCTCTTTCCTGATATGTCTGTGCAGAAACTGCCCTTGTAGATTAGCAGATAGTGCCCTTACCCCCTTGACCATTTGCATCAAATATTTAATGGCTAGAGGATTAGAAAGTTGTTTTTCTGACCTGGATCCACAGAGCTCATGGCTTTTCTTCTTAGCCAACATGTATACTGCTGTGCCACGCAGTCCTGGGCATTGATCTGGTACCGTGGGGGTCAGCTCTTTAGCTGAACATGAAGTATGATGATACTAATTACTCTTGTTCCAGTTTCTTTCCTCTCCCCCCTTCCCCGCTGAAGCACAGGGGATTGTCACGTAAAGAAGTGACCTAATTAGCAGGGCAATCAAACAGTCTTCCAATAAAGATTCCACATCAGTGACCCCAGGAATGCAAGGCCAATCTTCATGGCACCAGCTTCAAGGACTGCAGCATACAGGGACCTCTTCCCCACTGATGCTCTACATCCAGTTCAGTCTAAGGCTCACCTGTCCATCTGTTACTAGGAAAATGGCTCATTCGTGTCAAAGATCAGCAGCAGCCAGTCCACCTGACCCTCCTTCATTTGGTGTTGGAAACAATTTAACTATTGGTGTAGATGGGTCAAAACAGTTTTCAAACCCAGTTGAGGGGATCCAGGAGGACCCGTTGATAACAACCATTGTCAGCAAAGGGTCATTTCATAGTGTCGATGCAGTAAGACTGGCTGCACACGCATTATATTTGTGAGAATTGGGAAAACAAAAAGCTGCAAACTCTGCTTTAATTCCAGTTAGTGCTGGTGGCAGAGAAGTCAGCCTGTGACTTTGGGCCTGCACTGCTCCTTATAAGTCTGGGGCATAATCTCTGTTACTCCCCTTGTTTCCTCTCCTACGGGTGGTACTTTGCCTCGTCCCATTTTGCCACCTAAACCTGGAATATCCTCCCTGCTCCTCTGTAGCATTCATATAGGACTTCTGTTTTTGGATTTTAACGGATGAAACACCGCAATTAAAAAAAAAAAAAAAAAAAACACCACCACCACCACCAGACATGGTCACTTGTATCCAAGGGCTTGTCTACACAGAGCAGTAATGCTGAGTACAGGGGTGTGATTTCTAAAGCACACTAACATGTTGCTCATTAATTCGTCTGTATAGACCAGTGGGTCTCAAATTTTTTTACTGGTGACCCCTTTCACATAGCAAGCCTCTGAGTGCGACCCCCCCTAATAAATTAAACACCCTTTTTAATATATTTAACACCATTATAAATGCTGGAGGCAAAGCGGGGTTTGGGGTGGAGGTTGACCGCTCGCAGACCCCCCCCCCAATGACGTTGTGACCCTCTGAGGGGTCCCGACCCCCAGTTTGAGAACCCCTGGTGTAGACCCTGCTGGGGTGCACTAAAGATTCCTTAGTGTTTTTTAACACAGTGCAGTCTGAAAGAGTACTACATTAAAGCTCACTACGAAACTTTACCAAAAGATTATGCATTACAATATATTCTACTGGAATGAGTAATGTCGATAATATATAACGATATAATGTAATATGCATTGCTCATTACAGTATATACAAAGAAAAAGCCCCAAAACACCCTGATTTTTGGACATCTATATAAAACTCGAAAATTGCTGAAAATAACCCCTCAAAAATGAAATTAATAAACCCCCCAAAACAGAAGCCCTGCATACCCCCAACCTCCCCCCTCCTTCTCCAGATCATTCCCGGAAAGCCTCACTACTTTCAGTTTGTCTTCCAACACTGATCTCCAGTCCTACCACCTTCGTGCACTTAGCTCCCTCAAACTAATGTCGTAACTTTTAAATAAATAAATAAATAAATAAATAAAACTACTATGTCCAAAATCTCACACACTCTAAAGAGGAATCAATAAATCAATAAGATGTGTATGTAACTAAAGCATCTCTTTTTATCTTCATTATCTCTTGCTGTTGTAGCCCTCATTCTTCTGGTCCCAACCCCCTTGTTTGTCATCTGTTACTGTCTTGTATCCTGCTTGGGGACAGATCTTGCAAATAGTGCTCACTACAAAGCGTGGTCGCATTGATGGCAGTGGAGACTGCCCCCAGTAAGTGCTATGCTCCGTAGTCAGCATTTAGAACACGGGTAGGCAACCTATGGCACACGTGCCCAAGGCGGCATGCGAGCTGATTTTCAGTGGCACTCACACTGGCCAGGTCCTGGCCACCGCTCCGGGGGGCTCTGCATTTTAATTTAATTTTAAATGAAGTTTCTTAAACATTTTAAAAACCTTATTTCCTTTACATACAACAATAGTTTAGTTCTATATTATAGACTTATAGAACAAGACCTTCTAAAAATGTTAAAATGTATTACTGGCACGCGAAACCTTAAATTAGAGTGAATAAATGAAGACTCGGCACACCACTTCTGAAAGGTTGCCGACCCCTGATTTAGAAGATCAGGACTGGAATCAGTGGCATGCGGGGCCGGTACCTGTTTCTCGGTGAATTGCACTAGATACATAAAGGCAGCATACAGCTGAATCTTGCTAAAATTCACATGTTCACAAATCCTTTAACTGTCTCAAAATACCCAATATTCTTACCCCACTTCTTAACAAAGATTTCATAGCAGAGATGACAGTGCTGTCAGTTGGTCAGGTACTACTAAAATTGCATTAATTTTATGAAACACGTCGTACGTTTACTCTGAATGCTATGAAGTACTGCTGTAAACAACTAAAACTAAAGTGCTCTTCATAAACTAAATGAGCAAGGTGCATTTTGTAAAGCAGTAGCCTTGGGCTTTGTTTTTCTAAATCAGTTTTGTGCGTTTGTTCACAAATGTTGACGACCCTCAATGGGTCCTCCTCTCTGCTTCCCATTGAAATCAATGACAAGCTTCCTATTGAGTTCAGTGAGGGATGGAATGCGCTCTTCCGGGAAATCCCGGCTCTAGTAAAGTCAGTGGGAGTTTTGCCATTGATTTAAATGGAGCCAGGATGTCACCCCTAGTCTTGAGTGTGAATTAGCCAGGTGAAGCCTGCAGCTGTTTCTGAGCTAGCCAAGCGTACACGAAGGAGGGTGTTGAACATTTAACAGGTGAAAAATGCCTCCGATAACTCAGTAGCAGCTGAATGGATTTTTTGTTAAGCGTTCCAAACCAATTCATTTCTGAGCCGAACATGAGAGAATTCAACCCAAGAGGAAACTTTTGGGGGGGGAGTGGCAGGAAATGACACTATAAGTGGCAGAAAACAGGGGAGTTAGACTGCAAAGTGCATCTTAGCCTAGTGATGCACTAGAAGAGCAAATGGACATACGCAATGGGATTCTTGTATGTCCAAACCCTAGAACTATAAAATCCATGTACTGCAGGAGCAGATAAGGTATGGAGGGCTTTTTCCAATGAAGAAAATCTACTCTGTATGTCATTAGGTTCATTTCTGTTTAGAATAGGAATTTGTTTCTTTCCATCCTCTACCAGGAGCTCGGATTCAAAAAATGTCCAGTGAGTCTGAGGGTATCTTCACCTTCAATGGATTGCACTACCCCGGGGCTAGAATTTTCTGCTGCTCTCTTATTCTTTCCCTCCCTTCAAACTCAGAGGTGTGTTTTTCCCTGATAATCCCTTTCTCAAGGCAGTGTGTTTGCAGAAACTAATGGAAAACAAACCACTTTTAAAGGAATTATTGCCTTTTTAAAAGTGCTAATTTCCATGTGAAATTTATGCCTGCCAGCAGTGGCAGCCGAGGAGCACCACAGGCAGTTCTAACGAGACAATTCATTAGCCGGTGAGTGTACACACGCCATAAAGAACATTAATTCGCAAAATGGAAAACTAATAGAGTGTTTAGCTGGCTCTTTATCACCAGTGACAGTCTGCACTCTTCTCATCATTAGTGTTTACTGAACTGATGGGGGCTGCAGCCTGGCCAGCTTATCACTACTCATCTCAAATGAGTTTGCGATGCTTTTTCAGCTTGGCTGGCCTGCCTCTCTCCTCCCTTGCTTTAGTTTTAACTTGTAGTTAGAAACACAGATTTATGGGAGGAAGCTCATAACTTCCATTGCTCTTAGCACGTTCTCTACTTCACTTCTCTTTCCCTGCACATGCCAGTAGGGGCTCCGAGGATCTTCACCCCAGAGTCCCCTAGTTATCTGGAAGATCTTTCATTATGGTCATGGTCCTGGATGCTGTTCCTTAATTAGCTAGATGGATGCTGTTGTTAATGCAAATTACATGTTCCCCGTTCAAAGGCTGAACATGCTGCCTCCTTTGCCCTGTATGGACTTTGTCTGAGTATTTAATTCACTCACAAATTGTGAGATTTTCACGGCACTCAGTGTTGGGCTAACTTTGCTCCCATTGAAATCAGGGGGAGTTTTGACGTTGATTTCAATAAGAGCTGAGTTTGACCAACGCAGAGCACTTAGAAAATCCCATCCTACACTGATCTTTTATTTGTAAGGTCCAAGCCTGGCCCTTAAAATTCCTCCTCTCGTGCAGGAAAGAAGTGCCTTTTTATTTTTGCTGAACTCCATGGTCTTCACTTCATTTTTCTCTTGATAAATGTGGGTTAGTCATTTTCAGTCCCTTGTTCTTTTTGCACGCGTGTGTTAAATATTCCTGGAATCCTGGAGCCTTGCACAGACTGGAGAATCAGAGGAACTCTTTGTCCAGAGATTATGTCTGTATTTGATGCTCACGATAGCATAGAGTCATAGTGCCAACTTAAACCAGGCTTGGCCTACTACGCAGGGTACTTAACCAGGTACTCAAGCTCCATACCTACAAGCATCGCTGCGCCAGTGAACCTAAGACCTGATCTGCAGCACACCTGCTATTCCACATCTGGGCCCCAAATTGCGTCGGCCAATGAAACTCAAGCCTGACCCACAGCAAGAATGGTGGCTGAAATGTTCAAAAGTATGTGGTGTCCCCTCTCCCCCCGTTCCTTTGAGGAACTGCCCATTAAAGATCAGGCAAATGTACACATTTGGAACTTTACTTACATGAGTCGTCTCAAGTCAATGGGACAACTCAACTGAGTAAAGCTACATACACGTATGAGTGTTTTCAGGGTCAGGGGCTAAGAAGATTAACTAAATAATCTTTCTACAAATGTCCTCACCAAGGTCCCCGGAAGTGAAAGCCAGAGTACTGACCTGCAGTGCTTAACTTTTGCCAATTGGGTTTTTTTTTTTTATTGCTTTTTCAGGACAAGATGGAATCAGTGGTAGGTAGGAAGACAAGTTTTTTAGACAAGTAGTTGTAGTGCAGTCATGCCTGTGTAAAGTAGGCTCAAACCCTCAGTCTAAACACCCCTAACTATGACTGGGAAGGGTGTCGTAATCCAAATCTGGATTTAGCTCACTATTTCCCACATCTCTACAACAGGCTGAATAGAAAACCCACTATGAGAGTGGTGCAAATAGCTGAATTTTTGTTTAACTGACCAACCTGAAAAACAAAGGGGGAAAATCATTTCAGGTCAGCCTGAAATGAAAAGTTTTGGCAAAACGGAAAAGTAGGAAACAAATTGTTTTGAGTAAAATAAAATACTTTGTTGGAACTGAAATGACATGTTTCATTTTACTTTTAACTTTTTTATCCTTTAAAAGAAAATTCTAATGAAACTGACATTTCAAAATGAAAAGTTGCTTTGAATTGAAAAATTGAAGTGTTTCATTTAGAAGATGTCAAAACTAAACGTTTTGATTCTTTTCAGATCTTTTTGGAGTTGTTTTTTTCATTTAAAAAATTTCAGCAGGAATTCATGAAATGTTTCAGTTGACCTGAATCTGCCTTTTTTGGTGAAAAAAAGTTTTGTCCAAAAAAAATTCATCTAGCTCTAATCAATATCCAAATATCCCGTGGGCATTGGGAGAGTCAAAATATTTTATATACAGATGTAGCCCTAAGATGCCAAACAGGCCAATTTAGATTGAGACAGTGAGTGATCTACGCCTTAGAGCCTCAAATAATTGTGCTGCCGGAGAAAGCAGTCCAAGCGATAATTTTTGAAAAGTCATGGAAGACGGGAGAGATTCCAGAAGACTGGAAAAGGGCAAATATAGTGCCAATCTATAAAAAGAGAAATAAGGACAACCCAGGGAATTACAGACCAGTCAGCTTAACTTCTGTACCCGGAAAGATAATGGAGTAAATAATTAAGAAATCAATTTGCAAACATCTAGAAGATAATAAGGTGATAAGTAACAGTCAGTATGGATTTGTCAAAAACAAATCGTGTCAAACCAACCTCATAGCTTTCTCTGACAGGGTAACAAGCCTTGCGGATAGGGGGAAGCGGTAGATGTGGTATATCTTGACTTTAGTAAAGATTTTGATACTGTCTCGCATGACCTTCTCATAAACAAACTAGGGAAATACAACCTAGATGGAGCTACTATAAGGTGGGTGCAAAACTGGTTGGAAAACCGTTCCCAGAGACTAGTTATCAGTGGATCACATATAAAATGGGAAATGACTGCCTAGGAAGGAGTACTACGGAAAGGGCTCTGGGGATCATAGTGAATCACAAACTAAATATGAGTCAACAGTGTAACACCGTTGCAAAAAAAGCAAACATCATTCTGGGATGTATTAGCAGGAGGGTTGTAAACAAGACATGAGAAGTAATTCTTCTGCTCTACTCCGTGCTGATTAGGCCTCAGCTGGAATATTGTGTCCAGTTCTGGGTGCCACATTTCAGGAAGGATGTGGACAAATTGGAGAGAGTCCAGAGAAGAGCAACAAAAATGATTAAAGGTCTAGAAAACATGACCTATGAGGGAAGATTGGGTTTGTTTAGTCTAGAAAAGAGAAGACTGAGAAGGGCCATGATAACAGTTTTCAAGTATGTAAAAGGTTGTTACAAGGAGGAGGAAGAAAATTTGTTTTTCTTAACCTCTGAGGATAGGACAAGAAGCAATGGGCTTAAATTGCAGCAAGGGAGGTTTGGGTTGGACATTAGGAAAAACTTCCTAACTGTCAGGGTGGTTAAGCACTGGAATAAATGACCTAGGGAGGTTGTGGAATGTCCATCATTGGAGATTTTTAAGAGCAGGTTAGACAAACACCTGTCAGGAATGTTATTTATTATTTCTTTAGCGCCACACGTGTACATTGTCTTTTTATCTTCTTGCAAAGGGCTAAGTCCCTGTTTCTTGGTGTTTACACTCTAAATTAGATCCAGACTGTATTGCAACAACAGCAAGAGATCAAAGTGGAAGGAAAAATGCGTAAGCACAAAAAGAAAAGAATTGTTTGAGAGCAGTGTCCCAGTTGTTATTCCCACAAAGAGAAAATCATTTAAGTTGATTAACTTTGCATTTCGTATTGGTTACGTAGGCTTTTTAATTTTGTATGTTTGGGGTTGTTTCCTGCTTGGTTCGGGTGAGATAGAGAATTAGATCTGAGGGACATCAGCATACTGAAAACTCCACAGAATGTGCCACTTAATAGTCCCTCCCAAAGGCCCCGTACAGGTTGAATAGAAGGGGAGACGCAACCTAACTTGGTGGAACTCCATATAACAGCACCTTTGGATGATGAGCTGTTGCCCTACAGCCCACTCTAGGAATGCAGAGCAAGGAGAGAACAGAGCTACGCAAGAGGGTAACTCTCCCACTGCAGTCTCACAGGCAGGGCCGGCTCTAGGCACCAGCAAAACAAGCTGGTGCTTGGGGCGGCACATTTTTAGGGGCGGCATGGCCAGCGCCAGAATGCCGCCCCTAAAAATGTGCCCCAGCCGCCCTAGCTCACCTCCGCTGCTGCCGCTCGCGCGCCACGGTGCGCGAAACAGCTGATTCGCGCGCCGCTGCTCGCCCTCCCTCCCAGGCTCTCAAACCTGGGAGGGAGGGGGAGATCCCGAGTGGCCGCGGCACGCGAAACAGCTGATTCGCGCGCCGCTGCTCCCCCTCCCTCCCAGGCTTGAGAGCTGGGAGGGAGGGGGAGACTCCGAGTGGCCGCTTCTCCCCTTCCCTCCTAGGCTTGAGAGCCTGGGGGGAGGAGGCAGGGCTGGGGATTTGGGGAAGGGGTGGAGCTGAGGCGGGGCCGGGGGGTGGGGTAAGAAAAAAACGGGGGGGCGGCAGCCAAAATTGTTTCTGCTTGGGGCGGCAAAAATCCTAGAGCCGGCCCTGCTCACAGGCAGCTGATAGATCTAACACAGAGGTGGGCAAACTATGGCCCGCAGGCCACATCCGACCTGCGGGCCTGTCCTGCCCAGCCCTTGAAGTCCTGGCCAGGGAGGCTAGCCTCCGGCCCGTCCCCTGTTGTCCCCCCTGCCCCGCAGCGTCAGCTCGCCGTGCTGTCAGCGCTCTGGGCGGCGGGGCTGTGAGCTCCCGCTGGGCAGCACAGGTGCAAGAGCCACCGGGGTGTAGTGTATTAAATTGCTCCCCGTAGGACTGTGCTACTTACGGAGCACCAGGACTGGCAGCCATAAGTACTGTAGTACACCAAATGTAGCACATTCTTACGGGGAGCAATTTAATACACTACACCCGGGTAGGGAAGGCTGTGCCTCCCCAAACAGCCTGGCCCCCGCTCCCTATCCGCCCCCTCCCACTTCCCCCCCCCCTCAGAACCCCGACCCATCCAACCCCCACTGCTCTTTGTCCCCTGACCGCCCCCTCCCAGGACCCCCCACCCCTAACTGCCTCCCCCCGGGACCCCACACCCTATCCAACCCCCCCTCCTCCCTGTCCCCTGACTGCCCCAACTCCTATCCACACACCCCAGGACTCCCACGCCTATCCAACCACTCCCTGTCCCCTGACTGCCCCCCGGGACCCCCTGCCCCTTATCCAACCTCCCCGCTCCCCACCCTCTTACCATGCTGCTCAGAGCACCAAGACTGGCCGTCATAAGTAGTACACCGTAAGTAGCACATTCCTACAGGGAGCAATTTAATACACTACACCTGGCCCTCCGTACAGTTTCGGAACCCCGATGTAGCCTTCAGGCCAAAACGTTTGCCCACCTCTGATCTAACAGCATCAGCATGGATGCCTGTTCTTCATCCATCCCCAGGAAGCAATTATGTACCAACATCACCCAGGGCCGTTTCTTTCCTGTACCCAAGTCTGTACCCAGACTGACAAAGGGCGTGAAGATCTGAGGCTTAATTGAAAGAAAGATGGCGTTGCTAATTGTGATATTCTAAAAAGACATCTCTTGACCGTCCTCTCGCTGGCTTCAAAACGTAGAGGTCTCCTGATGTTTGCCTCCCCCTAAGAAATCTACTTGAAATAAATCCTTGATGTCGGATCTGACACATACCCATTGTACATACTTGTGTGTGCGCCTCCTGTTTGCTTCTTTAGAAAGCAAAACATTTGCTAGTCTGTCTGATTTCTTCCCACTCCTTACCAGGCCTTTTCTGTCAAATACCTTTTATCCTTATTTATTTTTATTACACGAGTGCCCAGAGGCCCCAAGTGAGATCAGGGTCTGCCCCCACTGTGCTAGAAATTACAAACATAATGAGAGACATTCCTTGACTCAAAGGGTACGTCCAGACTACCCGCCGTATCGGCGGGTAGTGATCGATTTATCGGGGATTGATATATCGCGTCTCATCAAGACGCGATATATTGATCCCCGAACGCGCTCCCCGTCAACTCCGGAACTCCACCGGTGCGAGCGGCGGTAGCGGAGTCGATGGGGGAGCCGCAGCCGTCGATCCCGCGCCGTGAGGATGGGAGGTAAGTTGGAATAAGATACATCGACTTCAGCTACGGTATTCCCGTAGCTGAAGTTGCGTATCTTACATCGACACCCCCCCTAGTGTAGACCAGGCCAAAGAGCTCACACTCTAAATAGCCATGGCATGCAAAGGAAATATTAACACCATTTTACAGATGGTGACTTAGATTCAGTGACTTGCCCAAGGTCACACAGGCAGTGTGTTGCAGAGCCACGAACTGAACCCGGGCCTCCAGAGGTCTAGTCCAAAGCAGTAACCACAAGAGTATCCTTCCGCTTGTGTTTATTTGTGGTTAGCACTTTGCAGTGATTTGCTGTTTTCATCTGACAATGAGTCAATCTTGCTGGCCCCAGGATTGTGGAGTGAGCTCCCACAGCAGCTAAGGACCATCATAAACCTCACCACCTTCCACTCTAAGTGTGCATTTTTTGTCCTTGCCTTCTCTACTGTAACATATAAAAAGAAGCTCCAAACAAAATACTCCGCTGCCTATGCTTCCCCCCCGGGGAGAGGGTAAAAGAACAATACGTGACAGACGTCCGTCACATTGCTCAGTGCACTACTGGAAAGTGCTCACATACTGCTGCTACGTGCACGGTATAAGAATCTATATAGACTAGAACAGAGTGAGAAGTAAAAGGTGAGCGGCTGTTCCTAATGTCCCTGGCAGAATCATAGACTATCGGGGTTGGAAGAGACCTCAGGAGGTCATCTAGTCCAGCCCCCTGCTCAAAGCAGGACCAATACCCAACTAAATCATCCCAGCCAGGGCTGTGTCAAGCCTGACCTTAAAAACCTCTAAGGAAGGAGATTCCACCACCTCCCTAGGGAACCCATTCCAGTGCTTCACCACCCTGCTAGTGAAATAGTTTTTCCTAATATCCAACCTAAACCTCCCCCACTGCAACTTGAGACCATTACTCCTTGTTCTGTCGTCTGCCACCACTGAGAACAGTCTAGATCCATCCTCTTTGGAACCCCCTTTCAGGTAGTTGAAAGCAGCTATCAAATCCCCCCCTCATTCTTCTCTTCTGCAGACTAATAAATCCCAGTTCCCTCAGCCTCTCCTCATAAGTCATGTGCTTCAGCCCCCTAATCATTTTTGTTGCCCTCCGCTGGACTCTTTCCAATTTTTCCACATCCTTCTTGTAGTGTGGGGCCCAGAACTGGACACAGTACTCCAGATGAGGCCTCACCAATGTCGAATAGAGGGGAATGATCACGTCCCTCAATCTGCTGGCAGTGCCCCTACTTATACAGCCCAAAATGCCGTTAGCCTTCTTGGCAACAAGAGCACACTGTTGACTCATATCCAGCTTCTCGTCCACTGTGACCCCTAGGTCCTTTTCTGCAGAACTGCTGCCTAGCCATTCGGTCCCTAGTCTGTAGCAGTGCATGGGATTCTTCCGTCCTAAGTGCAGGACTCTGCACTTGTCCTTGTTGAACCTCATCAGGTTTCTTTTGACCCAATCCTCTAATTTGTCTAGGTCCCTCTGTATCCGATCCCTACCCTCCAGCGTACACCTCTACCCCGATAGAACACGACCCGATAGAACACGAATTCGGATGTAACGCGGTAAAGCAGCGGGGAGCCCCGGGCCCTTTAAAGTGCCACCCAAGCCCTGCTGCTTTACCGCGTTATATCTGAATTCGTGTGGAGCTCCGGGCCCTTTAAATCCCAGCCCAAGCCCCGCTGCCGGAGCTCCGGCAGTGGTTTAAAGGGACCAGGGCTCCCCACAGCGGCTGGAGCACTGGGCCCTTTAAATCACCGCCAGGGAAGCCAGTCCAGTCCGGCACGGCGTACCGGACCGAACCCAATATAACGCGGTCTCACCTATAAGGCGGTGAGATTTTTTGGCTCCCGAGGACCGCATTATATTGGGGTAGAAGTGTATCTACCACTCCTTCCAGTTTAGTGTCATCTGCAAACTTGCTGAGGGTGCAGTCCACGCCATCCTCCAGATCATTAATGAAGATATTGAACAAAACCGGCCCCAGGACCGACCCTTGGGGCACTCCGCTTGATACCGGCTGCCAACTAGACATGGAGCCATTGATCACTACCCGTTGAGCCCGACGATCTAGCCAGCTTTCTATCCACCGTATAGTTCACATCACGGACATGGGTCTGAATGTGTCCAAACACTGGCTTTCTTTTAGCAGAGTTATAAAATTGTATTGTGATGTTCTTTTCTGAATGCAAACAGAAACCATTTATTTATATAAATACATTTTATCTAATATATGAAAACACGCATGCATGCACACGCCAGGTTTACTTCACGGGTTTAGATTGTGCCGTAGCTAAATCAGAGCCTGTAATCCCAAACTGATTTGCTCCCCAATGCTATAAAATCATTCAAATCTGCTAGGAGTCATTCTAATCAAGCAGGAAGTGGGCAGAGCGCTTGCAATGTAGGTGTTGATTGGTTACATAGGTTTGTATATGTGGAACACTGCAGGTTTCGTTTAATATTCCCGAGGTCTTGTAATTTACATCCATCGATTTACAAGGCACAGTGTTTCAAGAGGCACCAGCATCGCTTTGAATTACAAAATGATTGAAATCATGGGTGACAACCAGCACACTGGATTTATTTTTCTTCAGTTTAGTGGAATGAAACATTTCTTCTCTTCGTTTTTCTCTCTGTTTTGGCAGCAGCCGGAGTAGGCTAGGGAAAATCCTATTGTCCAGCAGGCAGGGGCGGCTCTATGGTTTTTGCTGCCCCAAGCACGGCAGCCAGGCGGCCTTCGTGGCATGCCTGCGGGCGGTCCGCGGTCACGCGGATTCGGCGGCGTTTCTGCGGGTGATCTGCCGGTCCCGCGCCTTCGGCGTACCCGCCGCCGAATTGCCGCGGAAACCGCAAGACCGGCAGACCTCCCGCAGGCACACCGCCAAAGGCTGCCTGACTGCCACCCTCACAGCGACCGGCAGGCCGCCCCCCACAGCTTGCCGCCCCAGGCACCCGCTTGCTGCACTGGTGCCTGGAGCCGCCCCTGCCAGCAGGACAACCCAACCCAGTTCAGACAAATGAAATTCAGTTACTTACTGCTTAGCAGTCACGTTGCTGGACAGTATTTAAAAATCCTGGGTTATTTAGTTGACCAGCAGGTCTGACTTTTGGCTGAATGAGAAAACTGACCATCTGGCCAAGATTCCTTGTAGGTGCCACCAAGCAGCAGAAGAAATGGATGCCTGCCCAGCCTGCTACTTTGCTGAATTACTATTCATCTCCTGTTGCTAATGCATCTCCTATTGCATTTCAGGAAGAGCACTCCTATCCACTGTCCCCAAAAGGTAGCATGGGGTTCACCTGCCATTGGGTGACATTTACCACAGGCTGCCAAGCTCATCAGCCTGCGCTCGGTACACTGCACAGGCTCCTTCTCCTATACCAGATCTTATTTAAAGACTCTGATCAGGACCTTTAAGGCCCTCAGTGCCCTGAGTATCTCTTACCCCACCCGCTCTCCGTGACCACATTGGCTGAGAACGTATGGGATGATGGAATTACTGGTGCCTAGAGCAAGACCTGGGGGAACAGGGGTTCTGCTCAGTGGCTGGCTCTCCGCTGCTGAACTAACTATTCCACCAGACACAAGACGAGGAAGAGGAAGGAAGGTACTTGTGTTGACAAGTTGGTTGCACACCATTCTGGAGAAAAATGCAAAACAGTGTATCTTAAGACCCTGTTGTAATGGAAGGAAGCCAAGCTGGAATAGATCCTGCTGTAGAGACCTTGATTCTGGAAGGGAGGGGATGTGTTCTTGTGGTTAAGGCACTAGGCTGGGGCTTAGGAAATCTTCACTCAGTGTCTTGCTCTATCATCAGCTTATTGTGCGACCTTGGGCACGTCACTTAATCTCTCTATGATCCAGAGTCCGGATATTTTTGTCATTAAAATCTCATAATTTTACATAGGTTTTTTGCAGATTTAATCTAATTTGATTGTTCGTCTTGAATTAATGTCTTCCTCCCCTTGTGGAAAGGAAAAAAGAGACGTCTTCAGGAAGGACCGTCCAGCTGTAGAAATCCAAACCCGCCTCTCACTGCAGTGCAGTACTCGACTTAAATGGGAGGAATCGATCTACAGCCTCTGAGAGCAGCAACTACCATCTTGGGTTCTCCCCCCACCCCCACCCTGGTGTAATGAGCCGCCCAAATTGACTTTTCCACATTTGATTTAAATAAAGAGCAGATTGTCCCATTTCCATCTCCCCACCACCACCACCAAATGTAATTCTATCTTTACTTAAATCGCTGCAAATGAATTGAAGAGCTGTGCACAAAAAAAAAAAAAAAAAAAAAAACCCACTTGCAAGGGAAATTAGCTGAGTCTTGTATTTCAGATGACACGGCCATCCATCTCCCTGCCCTCTAACGAGGCACTAGCAGAGCGAGCTGCAACAGGCCATTCGGGTTCCTTAGGTAGCTTGCTGCCCCACCATCACCTTCAGCTGATTAAAGGAAAATGATTCTTCCACTTATAATACCCCGGGCGCAGCTCCCCGACTCGGGGAGCAGCTGAGTCCAAGAGCCTTTTCCATGGGATTTAAGGAATATTTTATTATAAATTGAATGAAAAATTGTTTGTTTTTTTTACCCCTTTGAAGAGAGTTGTATGTGGTGACGGGCGGGAGAGAGACTTCCTGACTAAAACTGTGACAAAATAAATAACCTCAGACCTGATCCTGCAAGATCCAGGGAGCGCCCCTCCCCCATTGAAATGAATGACAATTGAGAGTACTCAGCAGGTTACGGGGGGTCGGGGCTAAATGGAAAAGCATTAACTTGTCTTTCCAAATGCCTTCCTGGAATCACCTATTAACATGCTTATGCTGAGATAGGGACTTAGCAGCCCAGCTGATTACCGTTTTCCTTGGATGGAAAACCGCAAAGGGTATATTGAGCTGCATATATAAATACACTGTATATTGCTTGGAAAGATTGGTGGGTGGGTGTGTTATGCACACACTTCCCAGCCTTGTCTGCAATCATCCTGAGCAGATTCCATCAGGGTTACTTCCTTGTATTTTTTCCTTTGACATTGGCCAGGTCTACACTAACCCCCTAATTCGAACTAAGGTACGCAACTTCACGTAGCTGAAGTTCGAAGTACTTTAGTTCGAACTTACCTCGGTCCACACGCGGCAGGCAGGCTCCCCCGTCGACTCCGCGGTACTCCTCTCGTCTAGCTGGAGTACCGCAGTCGACGGCGAGCACTTCCGGGTTCGACTTATCGCGTCCAGACAAGACGCGATAAGTCGAACCCAGAAGTTCGATCGCTCGCCGCCGAACTACCGGGTAAGTGTAGACCTACCCTTAGGAGCTAGTTAATTATTTTCACTTGGCTTTGCTTCCTGGGCTCTGACTTTCTTTACTCACTACTGTCTCCGTGTTAAAAAGACTTCATAAATTTCATTGAGCCTAGAGGAGAGTTCATAAACCATTCTTCCCAGAGAACCCCCATTTTTATGCTTTCACTATGTGCACATTTTTCTTTTGCTGTTGCTTACACTAAAAATAGATGCACAATTTGGTTGTTTGCTTTGTGCAATCCTTTTCTTTATGTTGTTGCTAATTTCTTTTTAATTTTGCTGCTGTCTTCTGTGTTGATCTTGATCTGTTTTACTTACAAATGATCATTAGACTTTTTAGGGATTTTTCATTTATTTGCTTTCTTTACAGAATAAATTTTCAGGGGCTCTTTAAATTTTAGGAAGAAGCTTAAGAACTATAGTAGATTCATTTTGTGAAGTTTTTTGTGTGTGTGTGTGTGGTTACGTGGCAAGAGAAGACTTTAAATTAATCAGTCCCCCTGTCTTTTCACTAAGCCCTTGGTGACTGTAGCATTCATGCCTTCTTTCCCAAGCAGTGTGTGTGTGTGATTTCTTTCACTAGTGGTTGGTCCACTGAAGGACAAAGAGCCTTTTATTGCTGTTACCTAAGGGTGTGATTTCCCTGCTCGTGGGCATATACTCATGGTAGCCCAATGAGAGCTAGCAGGGGTATAAATAATACTGGAGCCACGGTAGCAGGGGCAGCAGAGGCCCGGCTGAGCCATGCCAAGTATATACCCACTGTTTTCAGGCGGGTGTAGTCGCTGCCGCTGCCTGTGTCACCGTGGCTACGCTGCTATTTATATTCACATCAAGCTACCGTGAGTGTGTATATGCAAGCAGGGGAATTACACCCCTAGGTCGTAGTGTAGACATAGCCTAAGATACTAATTGACACACTCCTCTGAAAGGCAGCATGGTTTAGTGTTCTGGGAACGAGGGGGTGTGACAAATAGAAATACTTTAAGACTGTATCTCAGCTTGGCTCTGTCAGGGTGGTTTCTATGCGAATATCTTTGATTAAGGACTTCCCAATAGGTGGCCATCTGGAATGGGTTAGTCAGGAAGGAGATGGCTCAAGATGGTCGCTTAATCAGCTTCTGCCTAGGAGCGCTTAAGGGACAGTGCCAGCACCCTTGGCTCTGATGACTCTGGCTTGGTCCCCCAGCAGTCTACAGAAGTGGTTTTACCTGGGAGGGCCAAAGCCCACCAACACTTGTAAAAGCTGCTGGGAACAAAGAAGCTTTGCAGGATTTATAAGGACATTCTCACAGGGATGTTGGAGGCTGAGAGAAACAGGAGCCCGGCAGGGTGTCTGAAGAAGCTAGGCCTGGCTGGGTTGCCATTATGGGACAGTAGGTAAGATAGATATGTGCACAAGTGATTTGTTTTAAAATCCGTTTTTTCTCACTAACGCTTCGTTCCCACTATTACCTAAACATACTTTGTTTTAAGAAGGCTGTTGGTCACGATAGACCGGTCACTGCTTCCCAAAGGGAAGCAATGCCGTCAGACCTGCAGCTGGCAAATGGTTGGTGGACATGGGATAGTGATCCCAAGTTTCAGAGCGGAAGAATTGCAAGATTCCACCCCCCAAGGACAAGCGGCCCAAAACCTAATGTGGGTGCTCGAGCTAGTGCATTAAATATAGCCGTGTGGCCACAGCTGCACAGGGCAGCTTGGACCAGCACCATGTGCACAATCCCACCGGTCCCCTTAGGTACATACGTCGGCAGCTAGCCTGAGCCTACTGCACATGCCGCTGCAGCCACGCTGCTATTTTTAATGATTAGCTTGGGGAAACTTCCATGCACTACCCAAGTTGGGAGTTACCCTCCAGCTGCCGTGTAGATGTAGCCTGAGAGATGGACTGGCTGTAAATGTTCCCTTGTCTTCCAGTAGCAGAAACGTCCGTTGTGCTGCAATATTACTTGCAAGCAAATGATTTTGGTGGTTGATTAAACTCCTCAGCTTTACTTTGGAGTTTAATCAATTGCAGAAGCAGTCTGTTGCTTCATATACTCCAGGATCTTAGACATTATTGCTTAGAGAATGCATGTGCCTGTGGTGGAAATAAATGAGATGACATGGTTGCTAAAACACAGCTGTTTGATTAAATATATTCCCAACCATTAATACGTAGACTCTCTCTCTCTCTCTCATCTATATCAGCGCCGTCACCTGGTCAGGACAGCCATGCAAATATGGACCTCCCACCAGTGTCAGAACAGATCATGCAAACGCTGAGTGAACTGGCCAAGTCCTTCCAAGAGATGGCTGACCGCTGCTTGCTGGTTCTGCATTTGGAAGTCAGGTATGGCATAGAACCTCTGAATCTAGAGTGAGCAGGTGAACTTTTGAGGTTAAAGCTACTATTAAAGCTTTAGTAATTAGATTAGCTTTTTCTAGTAGGTGCCCTACTCTCAATGAGAGAGATGTGATCATAGATTATAAAACCAGAAGGGACTATTGTGATCATCTAGTCTGACTTCCTGCATAACCCAAGCTATAGAACTTCTCTGAATTAATTCCTGTTTCAACTACAGCATATATTTTAGAAACACGTCCGATCTTGATTTTAAAATTGTAGTGATAGGGAATCTATCACAACCCTTGGTAAATTTTTCCAATGGTTAATAACCCTCAGTATTGAAAATGTGTGCCTTATTTCCAGTCTGAATTTGTCTAGCTTCAGCTTCCAGCCATGGATCTTGTTATACCTTTGTCTGCCAGACCGAAGAGCCCATTATCAAATATTTGTTCCCCATGTAGGTATTTATAGACTGTGATCAAGTCACCTATTAACCTTTGTTAAACTACATAGATTGAGCTCCTTGGGTCTATCACTATAAGGCATTTTTTCCGATCCTTTAATCGTTCTCATGGCTCTTCTCTGAAGTTGAACCCTCTCTAATTTATTAACATCCTTCCTGAATTGTGAAACCAGAACTGGACATAGTATTCCAGTAGTGAACACACCAGTGCTAAATACGGCGATAATGTCATCTCCTAGTCAATATTCTGCTGGTTATATAGCCAAAGATCACATTTGCCCATTTGACCATAGTGTCGTAGTGGGATCTCATGTTTAGTTGATTATGTACCATGACCCAAAAGTCCTTCTCAGAGTCACTGCTTTGCAGGATAGAGTCCCCCAGTGACAGTGTATAGTGAATCCTCTCAAATTTCACGAGCTTAAATCTCTTGATTTCAATGGGGTTCTAGAAGAGAAATGGAAAAATTGGGAAAGAATTTTTTGTTTAAACAAAAAAAAAATATTTTCTAGTGTCTCCGTGTGTGTTAGAAACACCACCTGGAAGAATTATTTTTCTGGGATCTTTTCCATACAAACCTGCAAAAGAATGCTCTTTTGTGCTACTTAGAATATCAGGGTTGGAAAGGACCTCAGGAGGTCATCTAGTCCAACCCCCTGCTCAAAGCAGGACCAATCCCCAACTATTTTTTTTGCCCCAGCTTCCTAAATGGCCCCCTCAAGGATTGAGCTCATAACCCTGGATTTAGCAGGCCAATTATCAAACCACTGAGCTATCCCTCCCCCCTTGTGAAGGCTTTTTATGTTTATCATATGCTGTGCCCTGGATTCCAAATGGGAACCTTTTATTGCTAACCGTTGAAAGGATAATACAATTGGAGAAGGATGTGGGCACTGTCTTGATTTTTTTTAAAGGGCTGGATAATCTTATGACGTGGTTACAAATGCAAAGATCAAGGTAATCAAATCTATGGCTTCAGGCCATCAGCTGATTGCTATGGGGGTTGAGAAGGAATTGTTCCCTTACACACAATATGAGCCAGGTGTATTATAGCTGGTACTTGCCTTTCTCTAAGGCATCAGGTTTAAGCTCATGCCAGTGGCAGGGCATGAGATTTGATGGACCAGCAGTTTGTTCTGTTGTGACAGATTCTGGGCTAGATCCTGTACCAGTGTAAATTGGTGTAACTCCATTTAAGTCAGTGGAGCTATGCCAGTTTATACCAGCGAAGGATCTGTCCCATTATTTATATTTACATTACATAGTTTTTAAAAATAAATAAATTCACATCATGTACTGTCAGCAGCCCCTCAACCTACTATCCAGGCTCAGTTGGACACTATATTGTAGGCATCTCAGAAGAACTGGGACTTGAGGGATTTTAAGGTACAGATAGTTAAGTTATTGAAATAGAACATTTTTCCAGTTTAGGTATAGTACTGGGTGACACCAAAACTAACCCTGCAGCTGCAAATCATAGAATATCAGGGTTGGAAGGGACCTCAGGAGGTCATCTAGTCCAACTCCCTGCTTAAAGCAGGACCAATCCCCAGACAGATTTTTACCCCAGATCCCTAAATGGCCCCCTCCAGGATTGAACTCATAACCCTGGGTTTAGTAGGCCAATGCGCAAACCATTGAGCTAAATGGTAGAGCTAATATCATATAACAACAGCAGCAGTATGGATGTGGGTATACATGTGTATACAGTGTTATACCCGTGTCCAACACAACATAAGTGGAACATATGTGAGCATGTACACTGTCTAGTAAGCTTGTGCGCTGGTGTAGACATAGTTGTACCAGAGTGAATGGGCTTCTATACAAAAATCCTCTGTAGTTTTCTGTTGCACCAGGTAACTGAGTTTTGAGTAGTAGCAAGTATAAAATGCAATTCAGGAGTTCAGGATTTGTCTTAATAGGCGCTAGGTTTAAAACAAACAAAAGGAAGTATTTCTTCACACAGCTCACAACTTGTGGAACTCTTTGCCAGAAGATGTTGTGAACGCCAAGCCTGTAACGGGGTACAAAAAAGAACTAGATAAATTCATGGAGGATAGGTCCATCAATGGCTATTAGGTAGGATGGGCAAGGATGGTGTCCCTAGCCTCTGTTTGCCAGAAGCTGGGAATGGGCGACAGGGATAGATCACTTGATGATTATCTGTTCTGTTCATTCCCTCTGAATCACCTGGCATTGGCCACTGTCGGACGACAGGATACTGGGCTAGATGGCCCTTTGGTCTGACCCAGTGTGGCCATTCTTATGTTCTTATGTCTGAAGTAGACCATTCCCCATCTAGTCTGGCATCCTGCCTCTACTGGTGGCCACAATATGATGCTGCATCATCGGTACGGGAAGTAGGGGTGCGGGGTGCTGCAGCACCCCCAGGTTTTGCGCCCGGCCACCAGCCATGCACCCCTGCCGCCCAGTGTCCCGGCCACCAGGCCCGCTGCTGCCTGGGTTCCGCTCAACCGCCGATCCCGGGTCCCACTCAGTCGCATGCGGGGTCCTGGCTGCCGGCCCCAGCTCCAAGGGGCGTGAACAGGGGTAAGGGGTGGTGCAGCTCAGCATCCCCACTCCAAAAACTCTTCCAGCGCCACTGCTTTGCATGGATGAGTGGAAGGGAGAGAAGGGAAGGTGTGCTAATGACCAGTAAACACCCAGTCTCTGTGGGAGTTCCCTCTTATTAATCACACTGTGTTGTGCAACCACCTGCAGTAACACCAGAAAAAATAGCCGTCCCTTTGGTGGCTGCGAATAGCGGGATTCTCTGAAATTACTATGCGAGCTCCCAGAATTCATGTCATTGTCCAGCTGTATAATGCAGTGTGTTTTCATTCACAAAAACCTGTTCTTTAAACGAGCCTTCATGGCACATTTTCATAGAGGTGCATGGGAATTTATCAGCACCAGGTCCATTTCAAGGAGGGTGCAAGCGAACAACCAGGCAGGGTTTTATGCCACAGCATCACTTTCTCTCGGCTTTCTCCCCTTCTCAGGCTCTCTGTTCTCTTCTGGATTTTGCCGGATGCAGCCACACTACAGAGTTTGACTAGTTGGGCTGCCTCGCAGCTCTCTGGAACCACGTGGGAATGATGCAGGGACCACTGTAAATCCAATGTCATTCTACTTAAGTCAGTGAATTGACTCTGGGTTTATAGCAGCATAGGTAGGATCCGAATTTGTCCCTCAAATGTGTAGCTGCTTATCTAAACCAAACCCATTGAGATTCACAGGTCATTAACCATTACCCCATTTAAAAATAATAATGGTGCTTTGCACTTCTTTGGTTCTGCTTCAGGATGGTAAAGTGCTTTTAAAACATTTATTTAGCCTCATACCAGTTCTAGGAGAGCAGGGGATATTATTAACCCAGTTTTACGGAGGAGGCCATGGAGGCACAGAGAGACCGTATGACTTGCCCTACTTCACCCGGGAAGTCTGTGACAGAGCTGGGATTAAAATCCAAGTCATCTGACTCCCTGTCTTCTGCCTTAACTACAACTCCATCCTTCCTGTTCAGGACAGAATGTAACCGAAAATATATATTTTTTCTGTAGGTTATTTGTACCATCCTATAGAAAGTAACAGAAGATTATTGGCTGAATACTCAGGAGCAGTGCTTGGTGTATAGAGGTGGGCACAAGGAAGGCTTAGCCACAACCTTTCTGCCTCTCCCCCTCCCCCCACCTCACCTATGGACAACTGCAACCCTGTTCAGCCCCCTATGCAAGTTAGAGACACCTCAGGGCTGGTCTGAATTGTATTAGTTTGCAAGGGCCCCTTTGGGGTCGTTTTGGTAGTGGGGATCACCGGAGGGCAGGGCACTCCAGTCACATTCCCTCCCACCCCCACACAACACAACCCCTTCACTGGTTGGGCCGGGGAGTGATAGAATGGAGTCAGCTGGGCCAGCTCTGTGCCAGGGAGTCCTCTGTGCTTGACTACCCTGTGACAGAGAGCTGAGAATCCGCAGCTGAACCAGCACTCTGGTCACTGGGAATCCAGTCAGTTCCCCGGCAGAGGGCCGGATTGAGAGAAGGAGTGACTAATGACTAGATCAGTCTGGGCTGGGAACAGCTAAGGAGCTAATTACCCCCTTAAGTGCAAGAGCAGAAAAGGAGCATAGGAAGAAAGCACAAGGACAGGAGGAGAGAGACGCAGAAAGGCCAGCAGGGCCAGGGTAAAGGGAGATCTCTTCCCTCTCTCATGATTGTGTAACACTGGTAAATAAGAAATGCTGCACGGGAATGTAAGGGGGTGGGTGGTTGATAAAACACCAATAAACTACACAAAGGTGGTTACAGATTGGGGGTGTTGGGGTCATGCCCTGTCACATACCCCTTTAGTGCAGCTATACTGTTTTGCAAAGCAGTGGATGAGCTTCTGTGGCCTGCGATGTGCAGCAGGTCAGACTAGATGGTCCCTTCTGGCCTTAAAGTCTATGGGGGGATTTAGCATGGGCCAGGATCTGGCTTGATATCCTTGCTATAGACTTCTACAGAAAGGAACTGATTCTCTGTTAAAATCTGTGGGCAAAATCTGTGGGCCTCATGGCAGTCAATGGGGGTTTGCTATTGACTTCAGTGTGGAGCCAGGATTTCACCCTATTAGGTTTATAGTGTAATTTCTCTAGAACTCTGTTAATTCTGTAGAAAACGATAGGTAATTTAAATGTATAGAACCTTCCATGAGAGACCTCATCAGCAGGAGAAATGGGGAGAGAGTATATTGCCAGAAGCTGGGAATGGGCGACAGGGGATGGATCACTTGATAATTACCTGTTCTGTTCATTCCCTCTGAAGCACCTGGCATTGGCCACTGTCGGTAGACAGGATACTGGGCTAGATGGACCTTTGGTCTGACCCAGTATGGCCGTTCTTATGCCTGCAGAGCTTGAAATGAACAAGCAAAAGAAGGAGAGAAAAGTTGTGACAACTTTAAATGCCTGGGAAGAGGTACGGCCTTGACCTGCTAATGATTGTTTTCATGTCCCCTGACCCTCACTTGGCTGGTTATCACATTGTATTATTAGGGCTCTGTGTAAATGGAGAGGGTTTTCTTTCAAGTTCCTACACAGAAGGTTTTGCTGAACCAGCATGTACCGTGTTGGAGAACCTGGCGAAAGGGCACTTGGCATTCTACCTATGACAGTGCCGCTCATATCTAATCACCAATGGCCCTTTGTGCTTGTCTGCGAATGCAGCAAAATGACATGCTGAGCGGTAGAGACATTGAAAGTAGAAATCACCAGCCCAGTTTTTATGATTATTATTATTTTTCACCTATTTGAACTTTAAAAGGAAAATATTAAACTGTCACTTTATACAGGGCACGCTCATAATGTCACCTTTATCAGGCAGTTTCCTTAAATAAAAGATCTACCTTCAGGACGCCTTCCAGTGTGTTCAGCAGCAATCTCCTTGCACTGTAACATCCTAAATATGCACTTTATAAAAATCAACCTTCCTGCTGTGCAATCAGCAATGTTTTCAGAAAACCTTAATGCCAAAGTCATGTTGAGGTCAGAACAAACATGCCAGTGCTTTGAGGGGGGGGAAAGCCTGTTTCTCTCTTCCTATTTCACTTTTGTAGCAGTCTCAGTCCCTTTTCACAGCGCTAACAAAATATTGCCAATCAGTTCTATTTGGGATCAGCCAGTACACTAAAAGCAGTGTAAATTATTGAAGAACTGGGGACCTTAGACAGCTTCAGGGAACCAGTAATGAAATAAAGAGCCTTTCTCTGCTAGGCCACCGGTTCAAAGCCACCTTAGGTCAATAAGGGTCAAAAGTGACTGCTATCTGGGGATTACTCCATGATTTACATGAAATGAACTTTTGGGTCTCAGTCTAGCTCCAGAGAAGAGTTTTTGCCACCGGAATTGTCACCCTTGTTAACAGTTTCAGCTGAAAGGCCATGGCGGCTTAATGTGGCCCCTCCAAACCATGGTGGTGGTTCAGTTTCTGCTGCCTGTTGCTGCATCTGCTCTGTGCATCGTAGAGGACTTGATGCAGCTCCCGTTAAAGTGGAGGGTCTCCCATTGGCCTCAGTGGGAATTGGACCAGCCCTGAGAGGACTTCAGGATATGCAGCTGTCCATCCAGCATGTTTAGACCGCCACTAAATTAATCCCAAGCACTTTTTTTTAAAGGAGGTAAAACTTATTTTTCTTCCCACTGGGTCTGGGTACACGAGAAAATAAAACCCTTTGTCGTTATTTTTCCCAGCCAAAGCCATGCTCAGTAAGGTCAGTATCTCATTTGGGCAAACGTTAACATCTTACTGTCTTTCTCTCTGTAGCAACTCTCTGCCTTCTGTCTTCTAGAGTTCACTGCTTCCATTATCTGATCCCACTGGCTAAACAAGGGAATTATGCCATAGTGGCCAACGTGGAAAGTATGGATTATGACCCCCTTGTGGTGCGGCTAAATAAGGACATCAGTGCCATTGAGGAAGCGATGAGTGCCAGCCTCCAGCAGCACAAGTTCCAGTATATCTTTGAAGGTCAGGCATTTGCCGGTGCGCTCAGTTGATGTGCTGGGAGGAAGGTGGGGGGCTGGGAATATGCTCATCAGCGTTAAAACTATCTGCATGGATCTGCATGGAAATCATTTTTCTTTCTCAGCCTGGAGATGACAACATTCTTGTTTGGTGAAGACTGACTGCAGAATGGTTGCCATCTGCTCCAGATTGATGAGGAGACCTGTGCAGGCATAGGGCAGATGGCAGCCCTGCTGCCTCCATGCCACTCCTTAGAGTATATCCATAAAATGTGAGGAATGGGCCCAGATTGAATGGGAAAAATACAAGATTAAGTACATGCAGTAAGGATCTTCATCAGGAAAGCCATGTAGGAGGGTTTATATATTACAAACATAGCTATTGTAACCCACACACCTCCTGGGTGTGGTGTTCTGTCCCCTCTAATAGCACCGAGACCACTTAGAGATTAATGAGTCTGCTCTATAGCATTAGCTAAGGGCCATGTGACTTTTGGCTCATGCATTTAGCTCCAGAGGTCCCAGATTCGATCCTGTCTGCCGACAACCGCTGTCTGTTGGTATTATGCTATGTTATGGAGCGGTCCCTGTTAGGACCTAATACTGTTCTGTTTCTAATATTAAATTGGGAGAAATTCCACAGCTCTCATTATTTAAAGATCTTTAAGAATCTAAATTATGTTTCAGTTAATCTCATCTATATTCTGTGGCTTTAACACACCATTCTAAGGGCTTGGGTGGCCATAAGGTGCATCGTTTTATTTAACAGATTGTACAAGGTCAGGAAAAGTACTGTGAATCACATCAGGTGTCTGATATGATGTGCTGGACAGAAAAAGGGGGTGCAAAAACAGTGCTGGTTCTCCCCAGATTCCATGCCATTTGAATCCCTTAGTGGAAGTTTTGAAGACCCATAAAGTTCCCCAACCCCCATTTCTTCCCACCGATAGACATTTTTTTAGTGCACAAATCCCCTGGGCTGGACAGAGACGTTTGAAACCACACCAGTCAAAGTACTAGAATATCAAATAAACTATAAATATATCATGAAGGACGCTGCCAGGCACAGACCTTCACTGGCAGAAGGATGGAATACAGACTGGAACAGGTCTTTGGTATCTCTAACCTTTCTGATACTGTGGCAGGCTATGATCACACCAATCCATGGAAAAGTGTGGTGTAAGTCTGACAGTTTGTGTTCAAAAAGAGGGAAATTCATCTCATAGCAATGGACCCTACACAAAGCCTGGTGAACCATTTGTGAGCTACTTCGGCCCATAGGGTGAAATTTCTGCCTCTGCAGAGAGCCAGCTCACAGCCTGGTCACCTCTTAATCCTTATTTTGACTATTTACAGTGAATATCAGCACTACATAGGCCTTGCGCTTGCTCTCTCTGCTCAGGTGTGAATTCCCTCAATTCACGGTTTAAGTGGTGCATATGGCTTTGTACAAGCCTTTTTTTCTGGGGTGAATTTGATCTTAAATTTGTTTGCCATGAGACTATTCTGGTGTTGGAATGACTCTGGCAGCCTGCTTAAGGCAAGGAGAGAGACCTCAGTGCAATTATGCTCAGAATATGACTCTGTAAAGATAGCATCTTGTTGTTCCCTGTGCTTATTCTCTGGAAGTGGCATATATATCAATATTTACAAGCAAAACCAGATTTGTTTCCTAGCCACCTGCCTTGGAGGATCTCTATCTGGAGATCACAGCATGCTTTTTCTACTCCATGCATCATGACCAACCGTGATGTTTCTGCAGTTAGAACTGACCTGATGCTGATAGCGCATGAGGCAGAATTCAGGGCAATGCAGCTCACTCTTCTCCGGCGATATTGGCTTTGCTGGGCTGACAGTGAATTAACAAGAAAGACAGAAAAAAAAAACCCTTGATTTTATTAGTAGCTTAAGCTGCTGTGACTCAGTAGATATGTGGAGTAGCAGAAATGGTCAGTGACAAGATGCCATAAACACTTCTGATGTTCTAGTCGAGAGGAGCTGAACAGAAATTAGCCTAGGCCCGTTTATAATTCATCAGGGCCTATTTGAAGGTCCTGAAATATCCTTGGCTATGAGAATTTCACAGATAATGGATACTTCTGCTTTTTTTTGGTGTGTCCAATTTCTTTATGAATCAAGAACTTTCGGTGGGAAGTCACTTCAAAACCCACTGAGGGTGGTGGTAAAGGCCAACTTCAGAAACACCTTAGGAACGTGAGCTGCATCATCTATTACAGATCTGTTTTAATAGTAGGCACCTGTTTAAATGTTCCGTGTGGCTGGTGACTACAAAGCAATCTCTTGCTAAACATTTTCTTCCTCTTTGCAATTCTTTGGCTTATCTGCCCTCTCCCCTCCCAGGCTTGGGCCACTTGATTTCCTGTATTCTCATCAATGGCGCCCAATACTTCAAGCGCATCAGCGAATCTGGTATCAAGAAAATGTGCAGAAACATCTTCATCCTCCAGCAGAACCTGACTAACATCACCATGTCGCGAGAGGCCGACCTGGACTTTGCAAGGTGTGTTGGAAATCATGCCCCTTGTTTGTTAATGCTGTGATATCCATGGTGACAACAGAAGTCACCTTAAAAGGTTAAACCATCCATTGTGTAGGTGACTGAATAAGCTGATCAATGGAGTAAAACCTCAGAACTGTTTGAAATGCCATCCACTTCCCTCCGCTATACAGCAGACTCAGCAGAGAATCATTCAATGGAATGAAAGTCACTTTGAGTTTATCTTCCACCAAATTAGTTGCATTACAGTTGCTACATGCTATCAGCTTGCTGAAGGTTGATACCTGTACTTCCCCCTCGAAAATGTATGGATAGGTGGCAAGATCAGGGCTCCAGAATGCTCTCTCCCTTTACCGCTCTTGGGGGGTCGGGGAGGAGGAGGCAGAAGAAAGGCAAAATCCACTGTACATGTTGTTTGTCCCTACTTAACTGCTTCACTTATTGTCCTCTGTGCTACTGCTCAGAAGACATTCCATTAACATCAAAAGAACATCACGATGCTGCTTCTGGCAGCTCTGCAGGTACATTCTGCCAGACGTACCTGCCATAGCAAGCAGTTGTGAAAGAGACAGCTCATCGTCTTAACACACATATCCCCCCCCGCCCAGAAAAGTCACAGAATGGGATTTAATGGAACACTTGTCCCTCAGATGAAGAAGAATCTTGTATTCCTTTGAAACTTAAGAGGGAATTTTAGGGAGGCAGACTATAGTTGCCCAGACTGGAATTTGACCATGATACTGAGGTTAATACCCTGCTCGTGTTCAAATAGCTTGAGCTATTTTATTTTATTTTATTTTTTAGCTCTTTAATAACCCAGTGATAAAAATCAATGTTAAGCATAAAGTAAAAAGCTGACCTCTGCAGAAGTCAAGAGGCAACAGGATTTGACAGATATTCATTAAAGCTCCATAAGGCACACAAAAGGTACAACAAAGTCATATCCCTATTTTATAGATGTGAAAAGTGAGCCTGAGAGGTTAAAGGACTTGCCCAGGGCCACAGAATGGAGATGGTGTCAGAGCTGGAGTTGGATCCTAAGATTTCCTGACTCCCCGTCCTGTGCTTAGACTTACAGACCATGCCTCTCTAAAGAGAGAAAGTTTGGCTTTTCAGTCCTTTTTCAATGTACCTCCAGCTCCCAGGTGCTGAGAATTCAATCTCACAAAAAACAGACGGAGCTTTTGGAATAAGCATGTTAACAAAAGCAAATGTTCAAACACACAAAAAGAACTGCATCGACTTGGCAAATGCATATAAGAACAGAACTGGGGTCTCAGATCTATTGGTTCACTAATGCTGGTAGTGACCATTTCAGTAATAGGCAGCTGAGCACATATGAAATATTCATAGGGAAGAGTTTGGGGGGCTAGAAATCTAAAAGCACAGGTGGGTGCAAGGCAAAAATTGTGTCCAACAGTTTGGGCTAGAGCAGAGGTGGGCAAACTACGGCCCGCGGGCCACATCCGGCCCTCAGGACCTTCCTGCCCGGCCCCTGAGCTCCTGGCCCGGGAGGCTAGCCCCCGCCCCCTCCCCTGCTGTTCCCCCTCCCCTGCAGCCTGAGCTCACTGCGTCGCCGGCGCAACGCTCTGGGTGGCGGGGCTGCAAGCTCTTGCCAGGCTGCGGCTCTGCAGCTGCACTGCCCAACCCGGTGCTCTGTGCTGCGCGGTGGCCTGGCTGGCTCCAGCCGGGCGGCGCGGCTGCCTGTCCTGGTGCTCCGGGCGGCGTGGCTGTAGCGTCGCCAGCCACCGGTGCTCCAGGCAGCATGGTAAGGGGGCAGGGAACGTGGGGGGTTGGATAGAGGACAGGGGAGTTAAGAGGGCGGGGATCAGGGGGGTTGAATGGGGGCAGGAGTCCCGGAGGGCAGTCAGGAAAGAGGGGGGGGTTGGATGGGGCGGCGGGGGGCAGTTAGGGGCAGGGGTTCCGGGGGCGGTCAGGGAGAAGGGGTGGTTGGATAGGGCAGGGGTCCAGGGAGGGCAGTCAGGAATGAGAGGAGGGGTTGGATGGGGTGGCGGGGGGCAGTCAGGGGCGGGAGTCTGGGGGCGCTCAGGGGACAGGGAGGGAGGGAGGGATGGGGCAGGGGTCCCGGAGGGGCCATCAGGGGGCGAGAAGCAGGGGGGGTCGGATAGGGGGTGGGGGCTGTTTGGGGAGGGCTCCTCCCTTAAACGGCCCTCCATACAATTTCGGAAACTCAATGTGGCCAAAAAGTTTGCCGCCCCTGAGCTAGAACCAACCCACAAATAATGGAAAGTGGATTTTGACATGATTTGGCCATCTCTCTCAGAGACTGAATTAGGTTGAAAGTCTGACTTGCTCACATTAAGTATGACTGAGTGCTTCATTTATTTGGGCGCTTATATGAGGTATGGTATCATTACTGAATTAGTCTATTCCTAATAACACTGACATGGGGGAGTTCTGAATGTTGAGGCCTGAGGAGGGAGAGAGATCCATTACTAATCCTCCGAGGAATATAATTCCCAAATTCAATCATCCGTTTTAAATTATTTTATTTAGTTGAAATGTTAAGTAAATTAGTCCAGGTTTTTGGCAGGCAGAGCATGGCTTGAAGATGTGTTAATGGTAACTAGCATCTGAATAATGAAACGTTGACCAAGCCCTAGTGGAGGTTGGCATCCTTGGGCCATCAGCTGTTTGCAGAGGCATTGGAGGCACTAGTTGAATAGCGATGGAGTCGTGTCTTTCAATGCCGCATTATGTGTCACTTGGGAAAGGCTAGAATGGAACCTGATCACTTTCCTCTCCTCTAAGTGTTTCATAATTGATTCCTTGAGGACCTGCTCCATGATTTTTCCAGGGACTGAGGTGAGGCTGACTGAACTACAGGCCAGTCATCCTCACCTCAGTCCCTGGAAAAATCATGGAGCAGGTCCTCAAGGAATCAATTATGAAACACTTAAAGGAAAGGAAAGTGATCAGGAACAGTCAGCATGGATTCACCAAGGGGAAGTCGTGCCTGACTAACCTAATTGCCTTCTATGATGAGATAACTGGCTCTGTGGATGAGGGGAAAGCAGTGGATGTGTTATTCCTTGACTTTAGCAAAGCTTTTGATACGGTCTCCCACAGTATTCTTGCTGCCAAGTTAAAGAAGTATGGGCTGGATGAATGGACTGTAAGGTGGATAGAAAGCTGGCTAGATCGTCGGGCTCAACGGGTAGTGATCAATGGCTCCATGTCTAGTTGGCAGCCAGTTTCAAGCGGAGTGCCCCAAGGGTCGGTCCTGGGGCCGGTTTTGTTTAATATCTTTATTAATGATCTGGAGGATGGTGTGGACTGCACTCTCAGCAAGTTTGCCGATGACACTAAACTAGGAGGCGTGGTAGATACACTAGAGGGTAGGGATCGGATACAGAGGGACCTAGACAAATTAGAGGATTGGGCCAAAAGAAACCTGATGAGGTTCAACAAGGACAAGTGCAGAGTCCTGCACTTAGGACGGAAGAATCCCATGCACAGCTACAGACTAGGGACCGAATGGCTAGGTAGCAGTTCTGCAGAAAAGGACCTAGGGGTCACAGTGGACGAGAAGCTGGATATGAGTCAACAGTGTGCTCTTGTTGCCAAGAAGGCTAACGGCATTTTGGGCTGTATAAGTAGGGGCATTGCCAGCAGATCGAGGGACGTGATCGTTCCCCTTTATTCGACATTGGTGAGGCCTCATCTGGAGTACTGTGTCCAGTTTTGGGCCCCACACTACAAGAAGGATGTGGAAAAATTGGAAAGAGTCCAGCGGAGGGCAACAAAAATGATTAGGGGTCTGAAGCGCATGACTTATGAGGAGAGGCTGAGGGAACTGGGATTGTTTAGTCTCCAGAAGAGAAGAATGAGGGGGGATTTGATAGCAGCCTTCAACTACCTGAAGGGGGGTTCCAAAGAGGATGGAACTCGGCTGTTCTCAATGGTGGCAGATGACAGAACAAGGAGCAATGGTCTCAAGTTGCAGTGGGGGAGGTCTAGGTTGGATATTAGGAAACATTATTTCACTAGGAGGGTGGTGAAGCACTGGAATGCGTTACCTAGGGAGGTGGTGGAGTCTCCTTCCTTGGAGGTTTTTAAGGCCCGGCTTGACAAAGCCCTGGCTGGGATGATTTAGTTGGGAATTGGTCCTGCTTTGAGCAGGGGATTGGACTGGATGACCTGCTGAGGTCCCTTCCAACCCTGATATTCTATGATTCTATGTTAGCCCCACTTCCTTTGTGTGACTCTCAGTTCATCATGGTACCCTGAATTGAAAAGGGCCACTTCCCCATCGTTAGAGTTTGCAAGGTGAGGAATGAGTTTTCTGTACAGCACCATCAGCTCCTTTGAAGCCACTTCCTCCCTTAGTACAAGTTCAAGAGCATTTTTGACAACTCAGATGGCTGTATTGTTTTTCTTTCTTTTGAAGCAGATTTCGGTGACATGTTACATCCCTTTGAGTTTCAAATTACTATGGAATCCAGGTACCTTGGTCTCCACTATTTGAACCTTCCTTGCTAATGACATCCCTCTTTCACTGACACCTGCTGAGCTGAATTTGCAGTTATCCAAACACATTTAATGTTGGCCCAATTAGTGGTCCAGCAATCAAATCCTCCTGTAAATATAAAATAAACAGAACAATATCAAAAGAGCAAAAAGTAACACTGACAGTGATTCTGTAGCACCTCTCAGACTAGGATTTCAGAGCACTCTGCAAAGGTAGGTAAATATCATTTCCTCCATTTTATAAATGGGGAAACTGAGTCACTGAGAGGTCTTTGTCACACACCTTGTCAGTATTAGAGCCATCCCAGAAGTCCTGATTCCCATTCCCATCTGCTAACAACTAGTAACACTGCCTCTGCTGTTGGGAAAAATGACCTGTGACTGTAGAATGTGACAGAGTGTTCCTAAACCACATTTAATCCAGTTTGTAAAACACTGCAACCCCTGTATTTCCAGTCTCTTTCTGTAGAAGCTTCCTTGAAGCAAAATAATCCATAGTTCATTCCTATGAGTTTTTTTTTTTAAAGGAAATTGTGACTAGTGCATATGTTACATATTTCAAATAGTTCTGTATTTAGTAAATCAATAAAGATGGAGAAATAGCTGAACTGTTTCCAATAGAAAAAAATCATTTGTATTCCAGTTTTCATGAGACTATTTATTGTACAAGTTCTTTGTAGTTCACAGTCAGATTTGGGTGGCTGATGTTTCCCCTGGCTAGGCATTCAGTGCTGATATTAGCTCCCTTGCTCACCCTGTTGTTATTTGTCTGCCCATTAGAGTTTGAAGTCTAGAGTTCAATATACAGACAAATACTATTGAAAGTTAATATGCAGCTCTCTTCACATGTTTTAATTTTGGAACAAGACAGCTGGTTAGGGTGTACATTTCTTCGGTACATTAACACATCCGAGCTCTGGTGTGTGGTGTTTTACAGTAGAGGCTGGTGCCATTTGAGAAAGGGCTGGGGGAACCAAGCATATTTGTGTTCTCTGGGGGTTGGTCCTTTTTTCTTCTTTACATTCCTCAAGGGTTTGTACAGAGCACTGAAGAGCATTGCTTACCCTACCTAGTCTGGAGTGGCTCCCTTTGGAAGTTTATTAGCAACCTAACGCAGAATAAACCTCCATAAGGAAGTATGAGTGGGAAGCCCTTTCTTCTATGAAGTCAGAGCCATGCAGAATATTCTCACTGAAACCTGAATCCACATAATACTCACCTGGTTCTGGTGAGACTTTGCCGTTTCAACCACATTTATTAAAAGGTTTGTGAACCTGCAGTGTTCACAAACAGAATCCTGTGAAATTCACTGCTTTGTGGGGTTTTAATATGATGCAGGAGATTTTATTTCAAATGAGTTTTACTTGGAGATTTTGGGCTCACCCTCTGCTCCAAGTTAAGTCAGGGAAGGGAAGAGGAACTCTACACAAAACCACATCAAGGGGAATGTTGGCATGTGAGAGACAGCTCTATCAGCGATGGTCTTAGGTATACTTGGTCTTGCCTCAGCACAGGGGGAAGGACTGGGTGACCTCTGGAGATCCCTTCCTGTCCTACATTTCTTATATTCTATGATTCTGTGTTTCCCTACAAAAAGTGAAATTGCCAACTTTCATACTGCTTTAGAAATAATTGTATCCATTCACATAAGAGGAGTTGTTATTGATGCAGATAACTGACTGCTGTATTTGTGCATTGCTCTGTTTTTAAAAGAAGCTATAAAGATCGGTTTTCTAAATTTCATACTAATATTTTCAGGGATTTGGGCAGAGATTGCCTTTTTACTACATGTGTCTAGTGTCTAGCACATTAGGGCCCTGATTGCTGATTGGGGCCTCTGAGTGCTACCAAAATACAAATGAATAATAAGGGGTTTCCTCCTATAATAATTCTTTATTTAAAAAGGACATGCGCTGCAAAATTTAGATCTGGGGCTGTATTTCAAAGGAGCTGAAGTTCTGAAACTTTCAGATCCGGGGTTCAGGTTTGTGCCATTGTAGAAATCAGAGACTAGCTGTGAAATTTGCATGTGAATTCAGGTCTGAAATGCATGTGTGCACACACACGCACATCTTCCAAGGTGTCCAGATCTCAGTTTCTGGTTCAGACAGGTCTTTAAATAAAATGTTCTTCCACTGTTAGAGGGTTTATTCAATGGAAGACTTATTCTTCTGCCATCCTGTTGTTCTCTCATTCTGATGCATAGGGTGATGGTATTACTGCCTTCTTCCAGGAAGTTAATTGAGTTGGGCGTGAGAGAGTGATGTAAAATGTTAAATTTCTTAAAACAGCATGTAATTTTGACCTCTCTGGCATCAGGTGGATTGAGAGTTGCTACTGTTCGCTACTAGGTCTGAAAGGCTAGTTTGTGCTGGAAGATAATTGCAGATTACCTAGAGGGAATAAGGATATTATCAGACTCCTTTAGATCAGTAGAACTCATATGAAATGACTTTGAATCAGATGTAATCTTGTTTCTCCAGCCCGAGCCATGGGGCCAGCCGAGTGGTTAATACTCTACACAGCCATGTCTAGGACACACGTTTGACTTCAGATTGGCCTCTCTCTTCCCTTCCCACCTTCACACAATTTAGCTGGTGCTGGGAGCATTAGTTAATCAGGTCCATCTGTTTTTTGCCCAGCATTGAACACTCTGGCCAGTTTGTTTAGTATAATAGGGATGTGACAGGAGATAAACTTTTCCTCCTTTGGAAAGGAGAGAGGCACAAAACACAGGGCTTACAGTGGGAGTGTAAGGATTACACTAAGTATATAAAAGACTCTGTGGGGTGGGAGAAGATATTAAGTTGGCATCTAAAAATAAAACTCCATGTTAAAGGAAAGTAATAATGACTAATTGGGTGGGAGACAAACACATGCATAGCAAATCTCTTGTGGTGAAGTGGGGGAACCTCTTCTAATGTGGGGCCTAATTTACAAGAGATGAAAGGCAATGGATCCTGCAGACACTGGGAGATCCTGTTCCTGCTCCTCTAGAAACTGGGCTCTTGAACTGAAAGGCATCTTTCTAAGAGGTATGGAGTGTATGTTTCCATGGCAGTCAAACCCAGGCTGTCCTAGAGAACGCCCAGTGAAAAGGGTATCAGAACAAGCTGTCAGCATTCCAGACATTGTTCACAGATTGGCCATGAATAGGCCCTTGAAGTGTAGTTCACCTGCATATAATCAGCACCGTCTGTATGTCTGCAAGGACCATCTTGAATGTTTATCCTACAGGAGGGATAATGACCTTTATTTCTGCTTCGCAGTGAAATGCAGCTACTGTTGCTGCTCTTGTCATTGTACGTCTCTGCAAGTGGCCATCCAGCTACTTGCTGTTTACTCATAATGATGTTCCAACATACATGTAGTTGCTGGTATATGTACACTCTAAGGGGTAATTCCTGTCCCACCATCCACTCAGCCAGAGAATGTCCTGTCTGCAGCGCATTCAGAGACAAGTTAATGACTGCAGTCATGTGGGCTTAGAAGTAGTGAGGACATCCCGATGGTTTGTAGGAAATCACTAATGTCCCAAGAAAATTAAATGCACAGGCCCAGAATCAAACCTACAAATCTCTTTTCCCAGAGATCACCAGGCCAAGCTGTATTTTCCTAAGTGGCTGCACTGCTGTTCTCAAGCCACTCAAGCTGAGCATTGGCTGCTTTTGATTCCCACGGAGCATTGCCCTCGGACCAAGGGAGGCTGACCACCATTCACCTTTCAAAAAGGCTCCCACTTTCATTTCTTTGGTTTGTTGTTAAATAGGGCAAAAATTTGGCCTTTAACGTTTTTAAAGTTTGTTAGTCTCTAAATAGGATATCTCCATTAATTAATTTTTTTATTTCCTAGAACTGGAAGGGACCTTGAAAGGTCATCAAGTCCAGCCCCCTGCCTTCACTAGCAGGGCCAAGTACTGATTTTGCCCCAGATCCCTAAGTGGCCCCCTCAAGGATTGAACTCACAACCCTGGGTTTAGCAGGCCAATGCTCAAACCCTGAGCTATCCCTCCCCCGGAGGTGCCACAAGTACTTCTTTTTGCTGATACAGACTAACACGGCTACCACTGTGAAACCTGTCCTCATTCCGGAGCATGCATTTTCTTTTAAACTGATATTGTTTCTAAATGTTGTCGCGGATAAACAGCATCCTCATTGACATATCCTCAGTGACTATCCTGCCACTCAGAGGTGGTAGGATAGTTACACGGGATGCAGGCTTGCTTGTGTTGAAATAATTGTCAGTGGGAGCAGGATCAGACTCAGTAATGGGATTTCTGAGAGGCTTTAATTCCTCACTGCAATGCCGTTTAGGTTGCTGGGTTCCAAGAGCCCCCTTTATTCTGGGATTGTTTGGTTGGAGATATTTTGTTTGGCTGTGTAGGAAGCCAGAGTCTGATCTGCATGTGGCCGTCAGACCACTAGGAATTAGCAGTAACATGCTGCCATCTACTGGAGTTATCCAGTGGGAATTGGACAGCAAGAGTGCTTTAGAGGTTCCTCAGAAATCTTTGTGCAGCTGAAATGTGATCCTCCCAATGCTCCTGAGTCTGGGTTTGATTGCCAATGCTACACTGGGGTGAATATATTATTGATCTTTCTGTTTTTTTCTTTTTCTCTTAATAAATATATAATCGAGCACATTTGATGCCTGTGAATCTAAGAGGCTGTGGAAATAGCTAAAGACAGGCATTGTTCGGGAAGCTACTGCAAGTTTCAACTGAACACAACTCTGCTGATGAGCTTCAATTCCGACCTGCATCCAGTGTACCTTAACCTGCAGCAATAATCCCTAGCTTGGAGCCTTACGCAACTTTGGCGGGTTTTATTCCAGGCCTACTCTCTCCTGTGCTGGTTTTGTGATACTCGCTAGAGCTCCCCCAGACTCCCATTTCACTTGTAACTGGAACAGGATAAAAATGTGCAGGTCAAAAGGGAAATATTATCACGGCTCCTGATTCAGTGGGGATGTGTGTTTGGGGACTTCAGTCTAACAAGAGGGTGCTGCCTGAATGGGTATGCCTGGGCACCCTCTGCTATATCAGACAGTGGGCCACCAAGCCTGACCACAGCAGAGATGTAAAACCAGAGTGGGCAAACCCCTCGAAAGTATATTGTAGGTAACAGGATCTGAGCAAGGCAAGGACTGGTTGAACTAATAATCTTTTTTCCATTTCTAATTTCTATGGTCCTAACACAATTTACAGTCCACACTCGAGTCCTGTTATTTCCATGGCCTCCCTGCATGGGAGCCTCTTCTGCCATACTTAGGCAGGAGAGAGCTGGGTGGGTGAAGCTAGACAGTCTGCATTGGACACAGTGCTCTAAGTGCCAGAGGCGGGGGAGTAATGGAGCAGGGTATGTCTGTGACCAATCCCCATAAGGCACTGGTTGTAATATGCAGTGTGGAAGAGCAGACACCATGCTGATGAGCACAGTATAAGAACCTGAATAAGTAGAATAGCTTAAGTCACGCCTCTGGATCAGGTACAGCTACAGTGCATTTCCTCAGTTGATGGGAGACATGCCTGCTCCTCCAGGCAGGGATTCCAGGGGTCCCTCTGCCCTCCACCCCCCCAAGAACCATCCCAGATTCCCAAATGTTCAATCACTCTGCCTTGGCTAGAGTCATTAAAAATGGGGAGGCAATATGTTTTGATGTGTAGGAAAGTAGCTTTCAGCAGCTGATGATGAAACCGGGGGGCAGTTCAAGGGTTAAGTGCACTCCCCCAGGTGCATTCACAAGGCTCCCATTTGTGGATGACCTGTACTCAGACCCAAGCAGTGGACTTGGCCATAAAGGCTTCATGCTGCAAGGTTTGGAGGTGCCCTCAGCTATCTGTAGGAGTTAAAGATGTTCAGAACTGAGCCCTACTGGAGTTACTCTGCAAAGAAACCAGAAGCAGAATTGATTGTAAGGGAAGCTCTCCCAGGCTGAAAGTCCCCTATCTGGAGCCAAGGAAAGACATGTTATCTCCATGCTTGTGAAGTCAGACCAACATTGTGTGCTTATGGAGCATTGCCCCAGATTTGCTTTTACTCGTTTTAATTAAAAAGTTGTTTTATTTTTCAATTAAGAACTTGGCTTCAAAAATATTTCCTTTTCCTTTCTTTGTCTCTTGTTTTTTCCCCCTGTAGTTTTCATTGAGCTCTGATCTCAGCACAGTTTTAATTAGCTGTAATTAGTGGTTTCACTGCATTAACCAAATATCCTAACTGCAGAGGATTAAAAACCACTCCTCCACTTGATTGCTTTTCCCATTTGTGTTGGGTGATCAGAGAATGGGCTTTCCCCCTCGTGTCTCTTTACTGGCTGTCTCACATGACACAGGTGCAGTGGGGAACTAGGGACAGTTGCTTTCATGAGAACATGAGAACGGCCATACTGGTTCAGACCAAAGGTCCATTTAGCTCAGTGTCCTGTCTTCCGACAATGGTCAGTGCCAGGTGCCCCAGAGGGAATGAACAGGGAATCAAGTGATCCATCCCGTCGCCCATTCCCAGCTTCTGGCAAACAGGCGCTAGGGCACCATCCCTGCAATAGATGGATCTGTGCATGTTTAGGAACACACTGAAATGAATGCCCCATTGGGTCATATGGTCCAATTGCATATGTCCAGAGGGTCTCAGTGCTTCAGAGGAAAGGTTACAAACCCACACACATACCTCAATGCACATAGCTAATTGTGCAGAACTAGAGCACAGGGCAAATGTCACCCTGCCCCAGCTGCTGATCGTCTTGTGCCCTATGAATATGAAAGTTGAGGAGTGATTTTTTCACTCAATGTGACTGCGCTTGATATTCTTATTCACACGAGGGAGAGGTTTAAAAATACCTAATTTTCTCAGGTTCCTTTAGTTGTCAAGTAACACCTACTGGTGAACAGCTGAAATGTTAGTATCTGGCGAAAGGCACTCGCTGTGTTCAGAAAACCACATCAGAAACTCTTACTATGTATTTGCATGCCAGTAACACTTAGAGGGCACCAATGAAAGATCAAGGCGCATTGTGGTACACGCTGTACAGATACATAATAAAAATCCAGGCCCTGCTCCAGAAAGCTCCCAGTCTAGGTTATGACAAGATGTAACAGGTGGGGAAGACAAGATGAGAAAGCAAGCAAGTCATTGCACAGTAAATGCAGTACTCTCAGCTCACCACCTGTTGGTTCATTTCAAACGTGTTTGTCCTCCCTCAGGACTGAGGCTATGTTCACATTACAGCTTAGATCGGTGTAAGTTATGTCGCTCAGCGGTGTAAATAAGCCACCCCCCTGAGCGATGTAAGTTACACCGACCTAAGCGCTGGTGAGGACAGCGCTGTGTTGGCAGGAGAGCTTCTCCCGCAGACACAGCTACCGCCGCTCGTGGGGCCTGGAGTAATTAATTCGGCGGGAGAGCTCTCGCCTGTCGACTTAGCGTGTCTGCACTAGCAGCACTTTAGCGGTGCAGCTGTAAGCTCTGTAGTGTAGCCATAGCCTCAGTCCTTGGAAGTTTTGTTTCTGAGTTTGCCAAAGAGCAGAAGTCCAAAACGATGCATCGGAAAAATGTCTCACCTGGTGCTGATTTTCCATGTTTGGAAATTCAAAAACACCTTCATGGAAATGTACCAGACGTTCTAAAGCGAAGAATCTGACTCTTGGGGGATGATATTTCTCATGTTTGTCCTTAAGTCATTTTTCTATAATGTGAGCACTTGAATGTAAGGGCTTGGATGAAAATGACTTAGCCACGGGTTAACGAGAACGTGTATCTGTTCTTTGTTGTGTATCCTGATTACAAGCCCCTGGAGAAAGGGGTTTTGTTGCCGCTATTACTACTGTTTTACTGTAGGTGTCCAGAGTGCATAAGACACTTCACTGATAAACAGAACATCTGTGGTTCCTGGCCCCCCAAAGAACTTACAGTTTAAGGCCCCAGTCCAACAAAGCACATAAGCAGGTGCTTCACTTTAAACACACGAGTAGTGCCAGTGAATCGTTGAAATCAATGGGACTATACTTGAGCTGGGTTGGAACCTAACTGTACCCGTGACACAGTGAGCAAAGGCAGTAGAGAATGGAGAAGATAAGAACTAGACCGATAGAAATAAGGCAAGGAGAGTAATATGTCAAAAGAGGGGGAGATGCTGGAACACATTGATAAGCGCTGGTGCTTAGGGATGCCTTGAGAAGGGAGTTGCATGCAGAGGTACGAAATAGCTAATAGCATGCAGCGACGCTTCCCGGGGGCACCAGGGCTGTGAAGCATCTCACTACCACCTGCTTTGAGCATGAGGAAGCCTTGTCTGTGCCTGGCATGGGTCAGTTCCCCAACTCCAGTGGCCACAAGTCCTCCCCACCAGTCCTACGGAGGCCCTGTTCTCTCTCTGCAGGTTAGTGAACGGCACGCTCCAGCCTCCAAGCATCTCCCTGGAGCATCCAGCCCCTGGTCCACTGGACACTCGCAATATTCACAGATTCACGACTTCCAAAGAAACAGCACATCCCAGCTCACCAGTTCCCTCAGATCACTGCTCCATTTAACACACAGCACATAGATATGGTGATAGCGAAAACAAGTATAAGTGTATTTAACAAAGCATAAAGATGCAAGTGATAACAAGTAGAAACCTTGAAGATAAATGGTTACTTATAAAATAAAATCATAACATTAGAGCTTAGACTTAATTAACAAGATACTCTCATGTCTCGTAGAATATTGCTCACCCAAAATCCTTGTACTTTACAGCCAGGCTGGCAGTGAGCCTTCTTTTGTGAGACAAGCACGATATCAGTTTGCCTCCTAAGTCAGGGGATCAGTGTGTCGCTTTGCACTCCACGTTATACCAGAACAATCCTTATACATAAACAGGACACCTCCTCCACTGGGTGTTTATTCCTGTAGATTTCCTCTCTTGTACATTTCACTATATCTCAGCCCTCACCTGTCTCATTATGCAAACGAAGCATGCATTGTGAGACATGCAATACACAAGTGGCCAGCCAGGGAGATACATGTCTGAGGTATGTCACCTCCTGGTGACCTGTTTTAATTTCAAGACCTTAAGAACACAATTTTTATTATAGACCCATAACTCCTTAAATCTTGCATCTGAAGAAGTGAGGTTCTTACCCACGAAAGCTTATGCTCCCAATACTTCTGTTAGTCTTAAAGGTGCCACAGGACCCTCTGTTGCTTTTTACAGATTCAGACTAACACGGCTACCCCTCTGATACTTAACTCCTTAAATGTTATCTGTATCTAATGGGCTATGGGCTCTCGGTAGAGACTTAACATGCCACCCTTCAGTGAACTGTTATGCATATTTCTGACCTAGTGGATCCCCATGAAACCCTATGCATCCCCTGTGCCCTCTGCCAGTTGGCATCAGGCGCTCCCTGGATCACACATGACCAGTGTCACCCAGCGAAATGGAAAGACAACAAATTTCCAACTGAAGCAAAGGCAGTACTTTTCTTACACAGTTCATAATTAACCTGTGGGACTGACTACCACCGGATATTAACGAGGCTACAAGTTTAGCAGGGTTGAAAAACAAGATGAGACATTAGATAAGTAGCAAAAACATCCAAAGTTAAAACAGATAGAACAAGACAAGTGGGGTTGGTCCAATAAAAGATACTACCCCGCCCACCTTATCTATCTCATATCCTGGGAGCAATCCAGCTACAACACTGCAAACAGATAGAACATAACACTAGCTGTCCGGGCTTTAGGAAGTACTTCCCCTGTGGGCAGTTTAATCCATAACTGTCCTTCGTGGGGTTTTATACCTTCTTCTGAAGCAGCAAGTACTGGCCACTGATGGACAGGATGCTGTATTAGCTAAACTTGCGGATTGATCTGGTCTGGTAATGCCTGAACATACTGCACTATATGTAATCATACAGTATTATAGCGTTCACATATACCTATTCGAAAAGCAAGGCAATCGTCTTAAAATATCAATCTAGCATCTCAACGCTGCTGCACCGTCTCTCTATCTAGCCATGCTGAAGTTTTCCTATTGACTCAAAGGTTGTATTTAAATTAGCCATTTCAGTTTTTCCTGGAGGCACTTTTAATCTTTGCGCTATGACCTTTAAAGATACAGGTTTTCGCAGCCTCAGTAATGATTTTTATTGCCTGAATATGGATGTTTGGTTTGCTCCAAGTAAACACTTGAATTCCATTTTCCTAAACTGGAAATGGACTAAAGAAAAGCGTAGGGGGGCTTCATTGACTTTCCTTTCCTGGCACTCGGCATGGGGAAGGGGAATCAATGGGATGAACTTTTCAACAGGCAAAAAAACTGCTTTCACTCTCCCAGCGAAAATAAGGCCAAGGAAGGTGCTGAATTAATATTTATTGGTTTTTTGGGTTTGGTTTTAGATTCAGTGCTGGGGCACTTTTATCAACTGCATTGACAGCTTCATGATATATCCTCCTAGAAATCAAATTACAAGCAAGTTCCTCATTTCTCTCTTAGGTGACAGTCTTTTCTTGATACCTGTTTTTAACAGTAGTTTTGAATGTTGGTGAAAAATACCAAGTAATTACTTTATGTCCCTGAGTCCTTCATTTGTATCTGGAATGTGGGTACGTGTCTGTCTGTTTCAGTCACTTGGTCTATCCTGCTGCACTTTGAATGTTAATTAAAGGGCAAGCATTATTCTCTTTTTAAAACTTTTGTTTTGGAATTGCTATGTTTAATGACTTTCCAGGGGCCATGTAACAATACACAGCCAGTGTTTATTTACTTGTATGACTGAGGTTACAGGGTCTCAGTTTGAGATTGTTGACAGTACCACTGGAGTCCGAGAGATCATTCTATTTAACTAAGTCTGTAGTGTGTAGGGGTGTGGAGTGTCGATTGATCAGACGGACCAGGTTTTGAGAGCATGCACTCTAAAATGAGCGCACACAGGTCCCGATTTGCATCTGCACAGTATTATTGACATATGCAAACCAGAGTTTCTTCATGGAATTTAACATGCCCTCATTTGATAATAGAGTCCCAAATGAGCCAGGTTTTCATAGCAGAAACATCAGGCTATTGTTTGATCAGGCAGAAAGTCTTCTATTTAATGGGGGCTCACTGACTGAGCTGGGTTAGCCTTTGAATCACTCTCTCCGAAAATCCTGCAGTGGCGGGGTGGGGGGATTCAGTGCCAGACTGCAGCTTCCACTGTCAATCCTTTGCCTCATTTAGCCTGGGGCTTTGACACTGTTATGGAATGGAAGGGTCACCTCTTTGCCAACCTACTCGTTTTTGTACCCCTTCTCTACAACTGGTTCTCTCCCCCTCTGCCACAAACCCTCTCCATATTCCTCGCTTGTTCTCCCAAACCTGTGGATCACTACCCTGAAACAAAGGCAGAAAGGCTATTGACTCACATTCCCCACCAGCGACCCTTTCCCCAGCACATTTACTGTGAGTCTCCAGCCCATACTTGTAGAATGTGAAAACACTCATGCAGTATTGAGTTGGGAATTGTTCTGCCCCAGGACTGTAGCTCCTGAACTGCGTCTGCTTAGAAAGCTGTCAGAATTAAAACGCTTCACGTTCCAAAGCAAGCATCACAGGTGGGACAACGAGACTACATGCTAACGGTATCGTCAGCTTCTGTCAACAGACTCAGATTGATGTCTCCAGTGCTGGTGGGTGAGGCATGCCTCTTGGCACCACACAGCGCACCCCCAAAAGGAAAGGAACAGTTGGGGCATACCTGATGTTCTGTATCAGGATGTAGTTAAGCAGTGCATGTCCCATCTGGACCTCCAGGGCCAATAACATGGACGTAATAACTCTGCACGGAGGCCAGTAGGCTAAATTCTGAGGGCTAGCTTAAGGATTCCTATAAAAAAGGAAATCCCAGTGACCCTGTGAACCAGTGAACTTCCTGCTCTCAGCCAGAAAGATAGTTTTAAGGTTCTTTTTTTTAACTCTTCCATCAGAGAGTCTTGTCGGCCCCCATCCCAGATCCTGCAGAGCTCTCTCTACCACCCCTCTGCCAAGATTCTGAGCTCCCATGGTTCCCTGGTGGCTAAACAGCCAGGTCAGAAGCTATTTTCAAAGCTGTGGGGAGCCGGTTGATGCTGACACCCATCTCACATCTTTGAGGCACTGCCAGTCCTGATTCTGGGTGATCACCGGGAGGAACTGTCATAGTTGATGGCAATGAAATGACATCTGGGAGCATGAGGTACCGTAGGAACGATTTTTGTTTATTTGTTTCTAACCCTGGGTAAGGTCCAGAAAAGAGAGTGGTTGCGGGAGGCCTGGGCCTACCAGGTATGGATCTCACCATTTTTCTTAGCCCAAGACAGAATGGCAGATTTTCAGGCAGAAACTCAAGAATAAGCCCCCATTTTTGTTGTAGCATCAGAAGCAAATCGGATGCACACCCCAGTTAAAGACTGCTCGGGTCATGGCAAGATGAGCTGGGAGGAAAATACAAGCGGAAACGTAACAGCCCTCTTACATATCCTTCCTCGGATCGCCCTCTTCCAGGTGACTGGTGCCAGCACAGTGGTTTTTCCCAGCCAGTGGGGTGAAGCTCTCGCTGTTTTCTATGCTCAGCAGGACACTGAAATGTGTTGGCTCAGCAGGAGGCTTTATCCTCTGCGGAACAAGTCCAGGGTGCCACCCACTGGAACATGAGTGAGTTTTCCCAGGCTCTGCCATACGCCATCTTGCCAATACCTTGCCAAGTCAGTGACACTAAAATACACATAATGCTTTTATTATTTTAAGTGAATTTAATGCTGGGGAAAGGTGCTGATTGAAACGCTGGAGACCTGAGTCTGTTTATAAAGAGAATGGGTACAACATGCCTCAACCCTGACCTAGCAAGACCATCTGTCCTTCCGCAAATCGATCTTCCATGCTGCTAAAGGATACAGAAATAATCGTGGGGCTTGTGCAACATCATGACATTTACGTCATAATGCAGGTCAAATAATTAACACTGACCTAAGGTGTCCTTAATCAGTCTAAGAGTGCTACTCAGCCATTGTGGGTGACCATCCGGTACAGGCCACGAGGGATTGGTCATAGGGCCCAGTCATCCTCTTTGGAGTAACAAAGATGCATCAGGTGAAAGGATGATCCATATATCATTCCAAACCAAGGAAGTATAAACTTGCACCCTTCTGTCCCATACTGTGGTGCCAGTCCTACAGGGTGATCCATTTGAGGAAAAGACAGCGTTTACTTCCCTCCTCTAAAAGGCCTTTTATTTATGGTTCTTGGAGACCCAGAGCACAGCAAGCTGCCCATAATAACAACAGGTTCCGATATGAACGATCTCGATGATCCAAAGCACAGAGATCAGAGCAGCCGGTGGCATCAGCTGAAGCAGTAGGCAGACAATACAAGCATGGAAGATGAATGGACAGTAGTAATAATCCAGCTCTGTCCAGTCCTCCTGCCACAAGGAAACTGAGCCCATGAAATGGACCCTTATGCTGTGAGCGGATATAAAGCAGATGATCGCAGGGCTCATGGAAGGACACAGAAACACCAGGTAGGGAAGAAAGGAGGAATATTGTGAGCTTCCCGTTTCCAAGGGATCACGAGTAAATTTCACACACGGAGTAGTGTCCATTAGCAAAGCAAAGGTACCATCCACTTTCTGAGTTAAAGGAAATGTAGTATTTTTCCTTTCCTCCCACCATACAGGCAGCTCTTCTGAGGGTTACCTGGGAGGGGCAGTTGCTTCTTGTTGCGTGGCTTCTGCAGCTACTACAAGGGACTGTCACTCTGTTCACACAGTGACTGGGGACTATTTCTTTTCCTGCAAACGGGAAGCTTCATGTTCTCAATTCCAGAAGCAAACAGTGTGGCCAAAAAGGAGCATGTAATACTTATGCCTGAAAACATCCCTCTGGGGACCAATAGGGCAGGGGAAGAATCAGAGAGGTGGTAGCAAAGGTTAGCACGTTATAGAGAAGTGTGAGGGAGAAACTGACAGGAACCCTGTTAGCAGGGGACCTGCATATTCATGTTGACTATAGAGAAATTGTCTCTGAGGTTTCGGTAGCCCTGGGGGAGGACAGTGATGTGTTTTTGTAACCCTGGATGTGACAGCAGCACCTCCAGACAGAAGCATATAAAGGGCAGTACAGTGTATTTTTTTAAGCTTTCAAGGTGATTGCTATCCAGGGAGAATGGGAGGGAGGGGGAACGTATTTTGTAAAAACCAAGTTTTTCATTAACAATAGGAACTCCAGAGGGCCAGCAAATAGCAATCAAGCAGAATCTGTAGAATTGACTCTTTGTCTGGATTGATTTTACTCACTAGTTACCTTCTAGCACTTGGAGATGCCTGCTGTCCTGGGGAGGGGTCTGCCTAGGAGTGAAGAGAGGGGAAATGGCTGGAAAGAGGAGGACCATTTAAGCTCAGCTAGGGTGGCTTGCGCGGTGATGGGGGAGCCTAAAAGTTTCATCCCCTTGAGAAATGTCTGATTAGGAAGAGAGCCTGGAGATGGGAAACAAACAAGGAACTCTCCAGATTGCCTGTTACATTTCCTGTAGCGCCCGAGTAATGTAACAGAGACAGCCTGGATGCCAGATGCTGATTTCACACTGAGGTAGCGCCATTGACTTAAATGGAGCTGCCCCTGGTTTACATTGGTGTAACTGGGATCAGAAGCAGGCCCCAAGACTCCAGCAAGGGAATGAACTTTCAGGGTCATCCCACTTTGAATGGGTCAAGAGACAGACTCCCCAGGAAGCTCTCTTTTCAAATGTGGGGTCCATATCTGGGCACTCAGCCCATCTACTTAGACCCATCAATTATCTATTTTACCTCCTGATCCAAGACTCCAAACATAGCATTTAGGAAACTTCTTTATGCGCCCATGATTGAAAATGGTGTCAGCGATCGGCAAACAAAGGTGTTAGAAGAGGGACAGGTTTTTGAATAGAAAAATTGACACAACAAAAAGAATCACAAAGGAGGAAATAAAACCTCAGTGTGTGAAGAACAACTATCCGGCCATTTGTCTACAAATTGTTTCAAAAAGTAAATATTAGATTGTCAGCTTGAAGTGCAACTCGATTGCTTTGTTCCAGGCTGCAAATGGAAGCAATTAGAAAAAATGTCCTGCTCCTTTCACTATCAGCTGCTTCTTTCTACCACAAACCCCCATAGATAGGAATGAATGTACTCAAGTCCTTTAATAGTGGATTGGTTTACCCGGTCAGTCAGATCTCATTAGAAACTGCAATGCTTCATGCCCGGTAATCTGCTAGAATGTGACAGATATTTGTGTTGTGTAATATGTTTGAGGGTCACCACTCATCACTTTTCTATGCCATTAAAGCACATATTTCGCAGATGTCTCTCCCTTAATTAAATTAAGCCGAGGAGATGAGCTCTTTACCTGCCAATGCAGCCGCATTATGGTGGCAGAAATAGGAAGGCACAAAAGCAGGCGGGGACAGCAGATGTGGAGAGTGTGAAGTACTGGTGTTAGCCCCAGCATGGGGGATAGGTGGTTCTAGGCAGGTTAGGAGAGATGGGTTCTAGGCCGGTTAGGAGAGATGGGTTTTGAGCTTTGGTGTTGAAGCAAAGAGATGAGCAGACTGCTCCAGAGACAGGGCCGGCTCTAGGTTTTTTGCTGCCCCAAGCAAAAAATTTTTTGGCTGCCCCCCACCCCAGCCCTGGGCTCTCCCCCTCCCAACTGCACCCTCCTGCTGCCCCAGCCCTGGGTCACTGGTAACTCGCTCCCAGGGCGGGTCATTCAGCAGGAATTTTGGAGGTGCACAGAACACAGACAGGATTACTTCCCATATGGTTACAGAACTGCAGTAAAGCGGAACAATTTTCAGCTCGTGTGATTGGAGGATATCTGGATGCACATTATAAGACTGTCCTACATAAATGAGGAAAAGTTGAGGTGCCTTTATTATTCTTTTGTTCCATTCTTGGTTTCTATGGGGAATGCACTATCACGGTCTTTCTTTTAAACAAATAAAACTAAAACTTAAAAAAAGGCAATGGCTGTTGAAAATAGCAATTCCAGTCCTAATAACCACTGGAAGCATTTCTTGCTCAATTTATTCTACTTTTTCTACAGCAAGTTACAGTGGATCAGTATATTTGATTTGGGGGAAATGAAGTAACAGCTGCCCAAATTGAGCTTGAGCACTCCTGAATTTTGAGGGTGTTCAAATCTGGAAGGCAGGTGCTAGATTCCCTTTCTGAATATTAGCTATATCTGGAGAGGAAAAGTCAATTTCTGCTTCCATGGCTCAGAAGTGGAAATCCTCCTAAGTGCCTGGTACTGTATCTAAAGCTGCCCAGGTCCAGAGCCTCCCCTCCCTTACTTTTCATTTTAAATTCTAGTGGGATCCATGTACCTCCCTTGCTAGGCTTCAGATAGAGAGGTGCACCGTCCATTTAGTCCACCCAACTCCTTCTTTGGGGGAGAGCCCAGGGCTGGGGCGGCAGGAGGTGCGGGTGGGGGGGGGGGGAAGAGCCCAGGGCTGGGGCGGCAGGGGGTGCGGGTGGGGGCCAGAGCTGGGGTGGCAGGGAGTGCGGGGGGGAGGGGAAGAGCCCAGGACTGGGGCAGCAGGAGGTGCGGGTGGGGGGAAGAGCCCAGGGCTGGGGCAGCAGGGGAGTGCAGGTGGGGGCCAGAGCTGGGGCAGCGGGGGGGGGGGGGGGGCGGCAAAAAAACCTAGAGCTGGCTCTGTTCCTACCATTCACAGCAAGCTGAAGATTTCAGTTCCATACTCCTTTCCCACACCCCTTCCTGTTGCTAGTGGCCAAGGGAATGCTGGGAAATATAGTTCTTTCCCTGCTCCAGGGCTGGCTCTATAGGCAGGGAGCTAACCAAGGAACTACAGCTCCCAGGGGCCCCTGTTGGTTCTTTGCTCCCATGCTGGATTCTTGCGCCCCTTGCAAATCTGCCGCCCCAAGCAACTGCTTGCTTTGCTGGTGCCTAGAGCCGGCCCTGTCCAGAGAACATCATCTGGTGTGGCAGCAGCAGAAGGGCAAGTCCTCCCAGCAGTGGGGAGAGAGAAGGGAGCTAACCCAAGGCCAGAAATGGCAGAGCAGAGAGAATAGCTGCCACTAATGAGAGGGAAGTCATCTTATGTGGCGTACTGTAATCTCATAGTTAGAGCAAAGGGCTGAGAGTCATGTGTTCTAATCCCAGATCTGCTGTGGACTCACTGAGCAATCTTGGGCAGGGACTTTCTAATGCTCTGTGTTTCTCTTTCACGCTGTAAAACAAGGATAATAGAACTTCAATAAATTAATATGTGGCCACCAAGGGCTTCAGTTCTGTCACTGTGTTGCCCAATGAGGCTATTTGGAGCTTTATGGTAACCTTGGGGATGGAACCAAGGTCCTCTTGTTCCATAATGACAGGTCCCTACCATCTGAGTTAAAGAACATTCTCCATTAGCAGTTAGCAGTATAGTGCAAGGAACACACCATAAGCAATTTTGATTCCATCTAGCAGAGAGTAGCAGCATGTGCATGTACAGTGAGTTCATTATAGTATTTTCCTACTTGATACATGTGATCCGTAGACTGTAAATCCAAAGTGTTATAGTCATGATTATCTCTTCCCTGCATCCAAAACCAAATCTGAGTTCTTTGGAGAAAGATCAAAGACTTTATTTAGTATTTCAAATGCTAAGAGTTTTAATTCTCAGGAAATGTTCAGCCAGCTTTTGGACGGTGAGGTGTGATTCTGAGGAATTAGAGTCACTAAGTATGTGTTTTAATAAAAAGTGGAGCATCTTGGTTTTGTTGGCTCACGTGTAAACCAGGAAACAGCTGAGTGGATTGGATGATCCCTGCAATACTGAAAGTGACTGGCTCCTGGGTACAGTACAGCACCAGCCCAATGGGAGATGCAGGCCAAGCGACTCCTGTCTGTCCGGTATGGATCCTCTGGTGAAGCAGACATTGACAATTCTGACTAAGATGCAGGAAACATGGAGTTAAGGAGGCGAATTATTGATTCAACACAAGTATTAACATATCTGGCAGATGGAGACTGTCTGAGAAAATTTTGCAGAGTGGCATCTGCAACATGCCTGATTGGCATTCCTGAACTTTCACACATCAGATGTAGAACTTCAACACACAAACTCTGAAGTGGCAATTAAATTCGTCCCATTATGATCCTGTTCTCTTTAGCCAAGAAAAAAGTGTGAATTCAGGTGGATATTTAAAATGTTAAGTCTTGGTTTTTAAGAGCAGTTTTAAAATAATTGTATTGAAATTGCTGTGTTTGAACATACATGTATGATGTTGATTTATAAGAATGATATATTCTTTTCAGGAAGCACTCTCCAGCATGTAATTTCTTACTCAGACATTATTGTAGGCTGCAAAGCTTGCCTAGAATTTACAATTTTTTATTCCAGATCTGAGATCAAATATATCAAGGATATAAAATTCAAATGAGATCTCACAGCACATAAAGGCATTACATCTGAAACTAAAGTAAGTTCCTTGTGAGTGTACTTGAGTTATGTATCAGATACAAAATTATGCCCCCCACACACACAAAAAGAGAGAGAAGAGGAAAAGAGGTGCAAATAGTGATTTTGCTCTGTGCCATCATGGAAAACAGCTCACTACTTATTGAAGAAAAGGTAGTATGTAAAAGATACCCTTGGTAATGCAATATGGTACCATGTGATTCTCGGGTGCTTGTTCAAATCCAGCGCAGGTGGGTAAATGACTACGTTTTTACCATCTGTTCATTGTTCAGTGGCTTATGTGAATTTGGTTGGCAAGTCAGAATCCGCTTCCTAGTGACCAAGTGGCCACATCACAAAAGCCACCAGCAAAATTGGGACTGCATCTCAGCAAAGAGGCAAAGGATCGAGTCCACTATGGAGAGTGACCCCCAAGGTGAATGTAGAGGAAGGTTCAGAAGGGGCAGTTTCAGGTGCTGATAACATGTCCTTTTCTAGAATCAGGAGTACCCTTTGCTTTCTGGAAGCTTGGAATGTGAAGCCACTCTGCATCTTCTGCTGTTGGTTCAGCTGGAAATCTCACTGGGGAATTGTGTTTTGAAATAAGTAACCTGCTTCTCGAGTTCTCCATCCTTGAATATACCCACATCCTCTTATGTTCTTCTGAGGCAGCATCATACTATACACAAAACTTACTAGAGAGATGCAAACATCCATGGTTTTTCTCATGGGTGGGTCCACAAACAACCAGGGCTGGACAGTGCTCTAGTTTTCTTCATCCAAGAACCCTCTAGTGTTTCACTGATCTCTCCCTTGCTAGCAACCTTTTAAGTGCCCCCAGTCCCATCCCACCATTCATCTGTCCCCAGAGAGAGGGACAGAGCACTCAATTCCCTTCTCTGCTGGTATTAATTGTCCTTCACTGGTGGGCCAGTCAATGATACTTGGGATGCTTCATTGTAGTCTTGACTTTGATAGCCCTCTGTCCCATGTCCAGCAAGCAAGAATTTGCAGGCCATTCCAACAGCCCCCAGAATCTTCAGTAGGCAAAAGACCACATTCTGGTTTTGGTGTTACACTGCCCATAAAAGTCCAGTTACCAGCGTTGGCAGCCACTAAAGTAGGCAAGCCAAGAGAATTCATGAGTGAAATCAGAGCATAAGCTGGTCCTTTTCAAGAACATGGAATTTAGGCAATTGGTCAGTTATATTGAGTTTGAAAGGTTTTCGGAAGCATCAGCTCCTGACTTCTGCCAGAGCAGGATGTTGGACTAGAAGGACCCAATATCTGATACAGCCTTTCCCATGTTGCCACGTCTTTTGCTTTGGCTATAAATGAATGAGGTGATCCCATAAGATGTGCCCTTCACCCACCAATAATATTAATTTCCATTCCCATTAAACACTTGCAAATGCGCACCACTACACCTCCCCTTGATTACAGCATCAGGCTTTTTTGTGCAGTTCTGAACCAGTTGATTGTAAATATGGCAGGATTTTGGCCACAGTAATTGTCGTTCCCAAAGGATAGCTAGAATTGTATTCGTTTTTTTGCTGACTGGAGCAGTTTTTGCAGTACGTTCCTTCGAACTGCTGACTTTCCTCTTTGGGGCTACATTCATTTCCAAGTATCAGAGGGGTAGCCGTGTTAGTCTGAATCTGTAAAAAGCAACAGAGCAACTTGCGTCTGATGAAGTGGGCATTCACCCACGAAAGCTTATGCTCCAATACTTCTGTTAGGGCTGGTCCACACTGGGGCGGGGGATCGATCTAGGAAACGCAACTTCAGCTACGAGAATAGCGTAGCTGAAGTCGACGTTTCCTAGATCGAACTAAGTTTACTTACTGCGGGTCCACGCGGCGCAGGCAGGCTCCCCCGTCGACAGCACTTCCTCTTCTCGGCGAGCAGGAGTTCCGCAGTCGACGGGGGAGCGCTTCTGGGATCGATTGTCGCGTCCAGATGAGACGCGATAAATCGATCCCAGAAGATCGATCTCTACCCGCCGAATCGGGCGGGTAGTGTGGACCTACCCTTAGTCTTAAAGGTGCCACAGGACCCTCTGTTGCTTTATTCATTTCCAAGTCTCCCCTCATTTCCACATGAGGCAGGGGGAAAAATGGCTTCATATTCTTTATAAACTGGCATACGGTTTAGGTAATTTTTTACCATATGCAGTAAAAATGCAAATGCGTGTGGTTTATTTGTAAATGCAGGCATTAATAACTGATATTTAAACAGGTCAGATGAGCACTATTACTGATATATTTAAAAAGATTTTTTCCCAATCATTTGAACACTCGGAATCAATTTGAATACAACATGTAAATTGAATTTAATTTTTTTTATATAAAGTTGCACTTATCTGCTTGAACCATTAAATTTACTATTTAATATGTACTTTCCAGCTCACTTGGCTAGAATTTCATTGCTCCTTATCTGTATAAATTTAATTAGCCTTGATATCATCAGTATATTATAGAACTAATTAAAGATTTAGATAAGTGCTGAGGGTGCTTATTTAATACCCTATAAAGTTCCATTTGGAGAGTGAGAATTTCTGTTCTTCGCTTCATTTTGCCAGTCAATGTGAAGCCACCAGGAGTGTCCTAGACATTGTTTATGAACAATTATTTAACAGGTTTGAATGGTCTTTTTGATGCCTTAATATGGATTAAGAAGTTTAGTTTTAGGTTTCTTTAAAAAAAAACTCAGCCAAAATCGCTTGGCCCCCCAGCTTAGAGTCCTGGACTCTGGAGTCTGTCCCTGAAGGGAGGCTCAAGTACAGATCTGGGTGATGGGACATCAGTGCTCTGTTCTCATCTCTGCCGCTGTTTTTTTCCTTGGACAAGTCACTTAAACTCTGTGTCTCAGTTCCCCCATTTGTAAAAGGAGCTCACACCTCACCAGGAATGGGTTGTAAACCTTAATTCATAAACATTTGATGAGCTTGATAAGTTTATGGAGGGGATGGTATGATGAGATTGCCTACAATGGCATATGGCCCATCCGCTATTAGCAAATATCTCCTGCAGTTGGTGATGGGATACTAGATGGGGAGGGCTCAGAGTTACTATAAAGAATTCTTTCCCAGGGGTCTGGCTGGTGGATCTTGCCCACGTGCTCAGGGTGTAATTGATCTCCATTTTTGGGGCCAGGAAGGAATTTGCCCCCAGGTCAGCTTGGCAGAGACCCTGGGGTTTTTTTCCACCCTCCTCTTCAGAGTGGGGCACGGGTCACTTCCTGATGGTGGATTCTCTGTAACTTGAAGTCTTTAACTCAAGATTTCAGGAGTTTGGTAATTCAACCAGACGTTAGGGGTCTATTACAGGAGTGGGTGGGTGAGGTTCTGTGGCCTGTGATGTGCAGGAGATCAGACTAGATGATAATGATGCTCCCTTCTGCCCATAAAGTCTAAAGAGCCTATAACATGTTTTGATTTTCAGAGGAGTGCAAAGTAGCATTATTTTATAAATTCTTTGTTGGTTCTTCCTTTCAAGTTATATTTCCTTTAACACATCAATAACAGGAGTACTTGTGGCACCTTAGAGACTAACAAATTTATTAGAGCATAAGCTTTCGTGGGCTACAACCCACTTCTTCGGATGCATAAAGAGTGAACCATATATTGAGGAGATAACACATCATTTCACTTCTTGAAAATTTCCATCATTATTCCCCTAAGTGAGACTGTTTATATACTTTATTCTTTTTTACTTCAGGAAGGCATTGGTGATGGTATTCTTCATTTCCTCTCCTGAATTGCTACATAGTTTTGCACTGCCCTGTTACAGAGCTGTTGTCTTTCTTTCCTCTGACAAGAGGCTGTGTGTCAGTAGCATGTGAAGTGATCCATTATATGGTTGCAAAGTTCTTCGGGTTATTTTGAGATGAAGGATCATTATTAGGATCGTTATCATTGTCTGAACAGGCCCAAATGATGGATTAAGTTAAACAAAGAACATTTTAAAGGGATTATGAGGAATAGTGGGACCGTCCCTATCACTTTGGTACATTTAAAACCATGACTGGACATAGCACGTAGAGAATACAGTGTAGGAAGTGATTCTGTACAGCTGGTGGAATGGACTCCATGATGTACAGTAGTAAGTGTTCCATTTCTAATTTCTTTTATGCTCTCATGGGCTCCCAGTGGGAAAGAAGGACCAGAACTCACCCTTGTAGGTTCCTACTCGCTTTAAAACACCCATCATTGGAAAACGTGCAAAAATCATAGTTGTCTTTGTAAAGAGTGGGAATGTCTGAAAAATACTGAATTCCATGGGCTCCCCTTTGCCCAGTGTACCAAGTTAAAAAGTCTTGCCTTTGCATTCAGGGGCCTTGCACAATGCTGCTGACACTTTAGACCTCATCTCTCCCCTGCCTAACTATCGTCATGGGAGACTTGAATGCCAAGGTCGGTAAGGACAACACAAACAACGACAGAGCAATGGGAAGACATGGCCATTCAAGTCATCAAATCCTTAAAAAATGGGAAAGCTCCTGGCAAGGATAACTTGCATGCAGAATTGTTCAAGGTAAATCCTAAATTAACAGCATCTATCCTGGCTCCTCTATTTACATCAGTCTGGGAAAGGGAAAAAGTGCCAGATGAGTGGACCAATGGGGTCATAGTGAAAATACCAAAGAAAGGAAATCTCAGGGATTGTAATAACTGGCGTGGTATCACACTTCTATCTGTGCCAAGCAAAGTATTGTGTAAGATCATAGTCCAGAGTATATCAGAGGCAGTTGATAGGGTTCTCAGAAAAGAGCAAGCTGGTTTTCGGAAAGGGCGTGGATGCACAGACCAGATCTTCGCTCTACAAAACATAATAGAACAGTGTTTAGAATGGCAATGGCAACTCTACATACATTTCATAGACTTTGAGAAGGCTTTTGATATCATTCACAGGACCAGCCTGTGGTGCATTCTGCGGGCATATGGAATTCCTTTCCATATAATCAACGTCATCAAAAGCTTCTGTCTTAACTTTACATGCAGTCAAGTATCAGAGGGGTAGCCGTGTTAGTCTGGATCTGTAAAAGCAGCAAAGAGTCCTGTGGCACCTTATAGACTAACAGACGTTTTGGAGCATGAGCTTTCGTGGGTGAATACCCACTTCTTCGGACATGCATCCGAAGAAGTGGGTATTCACCCACGAAAGCTCATGCTCCAAAACGTCTGTTAGTCTATAAGGTGCCACAGGACTCTTTGCTGCTTTTACATGCAGTGTTGATCACAGTGAGCTCAGTTTTCAAGTCAAAACAGGAGTAAGTCAGGGATGTGTCATGTCTGCAATCCTCTTCAACATTGCCATTGACTGGGTAACGTGGCGTACAACAGAAGACATGTCAAGAGGCATTAAATGGACGCTCTTCTCATCCCTTGAAGACCTGGACTTCGCAGCTGATGTTGCTCTCCTACTCAATTCAACACATTCAGCCAGCAAATTGGACTGAAAATCAACCGCAATAAGACAGATATCATGACCTTTAATATTGCCTCACCATCACTAGTACGGATAGAGGATTATGTTCTCACCAATGTAGAAACATTCACATACTTGGGCAGCACCATCAGCCAGGATGGTGGAACAAGCCAGGACATCCGGAACAAAATCAATAAAGCCAGGAACACCTTCAGGAGCTTAAATACAGTCTGGAAATCATCAAAATACAACATCAAAACCAAACTCAAGATTATCAGAGCTGCATACTTTCAACACTATAGTGCAGAATGCTTGGGAATGAGAAAGTATGACATGTCCAAACTGTCTTCATTCCATACAACCTGCCTCAGAAAAATCCTCTGTATCTTTTGGCCCAGAACAATCTAAAACCAAGATCTATTGACACAGTGCAGCCAAGAGGATCTGAGCACCATCATTGCCGTGAAGCGTTGGAGATGGATCAGTCATGTGCTTCAGATGGAAACTGATTCCATCACCAGAGTAGCAATAAGATGGACACCTGAAGGCAAGCGAAAACGAAGCCGCCTGAAAACAATATGACGAAGAGCTGTGGAAGCCGAGCTGAAAAACCTGGGGCACAGCTGGGGAACCACTGAAAGCCTTGTCAGAAACAGACAGGAGTGGAGGAGCTTCATCACTGCCCTAAACGCCAGAGGCATAATAGGAACATGATGATGATCTCCCCTGCCCCCACTACTCCACTGATGACACCCACCTTTAACCTGTTAGAGTTCCTCTTCTGCCCCTATCTCTTGTGCTCCCTACTGATAGAATGTCCCTACAATCCCTGTTGCCAACCCATCACCCTCTTGTCTCCCTATTCAAATCACTCCCCTAAAACCTCTTCTTCCATATTGCCAACAAGAAATGAGCTAGGAACATAGGACTGGAAGGGACCTCCTGGTTCATCTAGTCTAGTCCCGTTATCACAGGCAGCCACGTCACATCCTATTCATCAACTTATCAAGCTCCATCTTAAAACTAGTTGGTTGTTTGGCCCCTACTACTCCTATTGTGAGGCGGTTCCAGCACCTTATTCCTTAGATAGTTAGAACCCTTCTTCTAATTTCCAGCCTAAATTTATTCATGGCCAATATATATTCATTTGTTCTTGTGCCAACATTGTCCTTTAGCTTCAGTAGTTTAAAGGACACATATATACATATGCTCTTAATCGTTCACTCACATGCTCTCTGAATATATAACTTACTGGCACCACCAAGATCTTGCACATACTTACACCGAGTGACTTATTACTGCAACCTTTCGCTTTCTTCATCTTAACCGCCTATTGTTTGTTATTCTCACTTGTGGTTAGCTCCTCAAAATAGGTCATTTTACTTGCTTTGTACAGCACCCAGCATATTTGTGGGCGCTGTATAAATGTCTCCCTACAAACAAAGGGGGAGGATATAATGGGAAGAACGCTTCCTATATTTGGTTAAGCCAGCATTCAGAGCTGAATTTGTACCTGCGGAATCCATACCTAACTGCCTTGCATTGTGACGGAATTGGCATCTGTGTAAAAACATGAATAATAAAAGTGATGTTCCTTATACTAAAATAACACACCAGAAATCTGAAGGTCTTTCTCTTAAGACGAGAGCAAATCATTCTTAAGAAAATCGTGATTGAATTTTGAATTCACCTGACCATCCTCTGAAAAACTTTTCTGTGTGCAGGTCCCGGGTTATAGGTTAACATTAGCATTTAAATGGAGAGTCGTATTAATAGCTCTCAAAGGAGCTTGTCTCATCATGATTGCCTTTTCAGAGATTTTTTTTTTTTTTAAAGTGAGAAACCCTCTTTTTTTTTCTTTCCTCCAAAAAAGAGAGTTCAAGAGATGATCATTTTTCCCAAGAGGTTTTTATGTCTAATAAACGTGCTCAGAACTGCAGCATTGTTAAATGGGTTCAGTCCTGGGGATCTGGATGTTTTGTTTTGAAAACACAACCCTGTTTTCTGTTCTTTGGCCTCTTTTGCTCGGTCTCTTCAGATTTGTTCTCAGCATGGCTTCCTTTGATCCCAGCACCACGTCCGACACAGATATTAATATCGCCCATTTGTTGTTAGTACAGAAGGGAGTCACTTATAGCAGTAGCTCTTTATGGGCCAGATCCAAAGCCTACTGAAATCAATAGAGAGTCCCATTGACTTCATTGGGCATTGGATCCAGCTCCAGGTGCTCTAAAGATATAGTGTTTGTCCTCTTACCCTAAATCCTACCATAAGAATTTTAGGACACACCAGAGAATTCAGATACTTTGGGCCCAATCCCCCAGCCCTGACGGGTGAACAGGCCTTAAATAAATGGCCCAGTGGCTTTCCATGAGATGAGTTAGGGACCACTCATGCAAGCAAGGGTGGCAGGACTGAGCCTTGTGTTTGCCAAACAAATTTCATGTGTCATAAAGACAAGGCTGGTTCCGCTGCCTGTATTACCGGGTGTTGAAGAGCTTCCCCCGGGCATCCTTCGAACCATCGTTGAATTTCTGAGATATTCCATCACTTCCTCTCCCCCGCCATAAGCCCCCGTATTACTGCCGCCAATCTGCTGGGTGAATATAGAGAGAGAGGGCTGGTCCTGAGACATCTATCACCCTCTCCAGCTTCTCCCATTCTAAAGAGCAAAAGGAAGGGAGGGAATTAGTTGTTTCCTTCCTCTCCTAAGGAGGTGATTGCATTTACTGTCACCTGACATCAGGAGAAATCCATTCTAAGAACTTGTAAAAGATGTACGGACATATGGTCTGCCATACCAGGTCAAGCCAATGAGCCATCAAACCAGGTCCACAATGCTTCTTAGAAAGCAAATCAAACCAGGCCCACATTCCCAGCTGACCAGTTGTGCAAACAGGAAGGCTGGGGGGAGGGATAGCTCAGTGGTTTGAGCATTGGCCTGCTAAACCCAGGGTTGTGAGTTCAATCCTTGAGGGGGCCATTTAGGGATCTGGGGCAAAAATCAGTACTTGGTCCTGCTAGTGAAGGCAGGGGCCTGGACTTGATGACCTTTCAAGGTCCCTTCCAGTTCTAGGAGATAGGATATCTCCATTATTTTTAAAAAAAAAAAAAAAAAAAAAATTCCTTCCTGACCCTGCAGTGATCAACTCCCACCAGTGCTAAAGCCACATTGTCAGTAGCTTGGAGGGACCCGCTGTGAGAATGTATTAGTCCTGCTCTGCACATGAGCAGAATGGGATAAAGCTGGAGTGGGATATGCTCCTCTCCATAGTGGTTACACACTTGGCTTTCCACCTGAAGCATGAACTTTGATTACCCATATCTCAGCCTGCGTAACTGCCACAGACTCTTTGTATTGGCTGTAACATTATCCAGTCCCTTTTCAGATCTGGGGATGGTATGTGACAGTAGCTGATCACACAGTGTGAACCTAGCTCTGATCACACTTTTACTCTGCTGTAACGATGGAGTTCCTCTGGATTTACATGCGCGTAAGGGAGAGCAGTGTCAGACCATGTGTGAAGAACCAATTCCTTATTTGTTTTAAACGTGACCTGTCTTTTGCTTTGCATGGCCCCTTCTTATCTTACCAGGGGAGGGTACACAAAGGAGAGGACTGATTTAGTATTTTTACCCCTCAGAGTCACAAAAACCTTCCTGATTTTTTGGGCCCCAACACCCATATACAGGATTTAATGCCTTGGGTGGCAGGGCCTGGGGGACTGCCTGACGCCCTATGGCGTCCTTTAAAGGCTGAGATTTGCCTGACTGGGATTTCCCAAGGGCTCTCGATACAGGGAAGATGCTGCAGCTTTACTCAGAGTGATCACGAAGTCATGGGCCCTTGGCAGAGAAGACCCTGCTGAGAGTGAATCTGTCCCAGTGACCCTCAGACTCTTTAGTGGCTCTTTAATGTGTCTCCTGCGGCTCTTTGTAGCACTTGATATTAAAACACTGTGTGAATTAATTATTAACCAATCAGGGTGCTTTTACTACATTATTAACCACTTGTAGAATACTTGGTCAATCATTTTGCTGTGACAGTTTATATATAAAGAGAGAGAGAGACAGAGAGAGTAAATGAAACCGTGAATTCACACTACTGTGGCTCTTTTGGCTAATGTTGATTGCTAATTTGGCTCCTGAACCACTGAGGTCTGAGTATCCCTGGTCTAACCTGTGCTCACACCGTTGTCATTATTTATGTGTATTAGCATAGCCCCTAAGGGCCCCGGTAATTGATCGGGGCCGCATTGTGCTAGGTGCTGTACAAATACAGAACGAAGAGACCGTCGCTGCCCCTAACAAGCTTACAAACACACAAATAGTCCTTACTCTCTCAAGCAGCTCCGTGACTTCAGTGGGTCTCCTCAGGTGCGAAAGGATTTGTGGGATCAGGCTCTGATCTATTCCATTCTATGCAGGTTCTGATACTGCGCCTATCTTTGTGTATCTGACCGCCTGGAAGATCTGATGGGGGTGGACCCTTGCACCCAAACACAATCACACTGAAGCTGATTGGAGGCCAAGGGCATTAGGGGTTTTTTGTTAGGTGTGTTAATACATATTAGTATTTATTAACTTGTCTCATCAGATGGTGGAAGAGACTTCTGATAAATATTAATTGGGTTTTTTCTGTTTTAAATGGCAAGATTAAAAAGCGAAGTATTTTGCAAAATTCCATTGAGTGCAGAACAACTCTCCATAACCTGTCCTCCCCTTCTGACAATCAAAAGAACATTTGTAGTGGCAGGCAGAAACACGTTTCTGAAAGTAAAATGAAGAGCCTAAATAAAAAATCACAGAACAAGAGGCTAATTCCACTCACTCTTTCATATTTCATTATTTGATAACATCAGAAGATGAGTCCATCAGAATTGCTTTGGCAAAGGCAAACAGGAGTGTGTCTGATCAATATTTATTAATACTTTCAAAGACAAGGGAGGAAAAGTTGGGCAGACTCAGTAATGCAGTGAATAATTATTCCTGCAAATCAGGCTTGGCCAAAGGCGATGCAATGCCAGACAGGCCGAGTTTTCATTTTACTCAATTAAAAATGCATACCTTTCTTTTTCTTTGTAGGAAATTTTTAATTAAAAAAATAATCTGATTCTGAAAAGAGTGACAGGTGACTCCTGAATTGATTAGGTGCAGATTTCTACTGCGGAAGCTGAGGGTTTAGAACACCTTACAGAGGAGAATGGTGGAGGTGGCAATCTGCATCGTCATGGTAAAAGAATGCTGAAGGTGGGGCCAGCGTTAGCGCTTTTGGACAAGGTTGTGAACTGCTTCTGTCTCCCCGGTGCCAACTCAAACGTTGCCTATTGATCACATGGAGATTTAAGGCGGGTTAGCAAGATGATTCGTTAGGATGCACCCCAAAACCAGAAGCTCCTATCCCAGGGCGGTCAGTGTAATATAAATGCTTCCACAGACAGACAAATAAAAGGGGTGTGGCCATCTTTGCCCAGCCTCCTGCTGAAAGAGAAGTCCGATCTAGCTGCTTGTGCATAGTTTCAAACATTTCAGAAAGTTTTGAAAAGAACAGTTGTCCAAATAAGCTGGGGCCAGGGAGAGCACCAGAAGGTTTTGTGTGCGCGTTTTAGCACATTATAGTGCGGCCTAGAATTATGGCTGCCTGACATTTCCCTGGGTAAGACTCTGCTTTCGGTTGCTTATCATTTGGTTGCTTACAACTTCACCAAACTTTGGGCTGAAATTTTCCAGGCTGGGTGTCTGTCTCAGGCTGGGTTGTTCTGGAAAGTTTCAGCTGGAATGGTTTGGCCATTTCTGAAAAAGAGATTAAGGGGAAATATATTGTTTTGCCCATGTTAGACAAAAATTCTGGTGACCTTTTCCTTGAGAGGCTCAACTGCCCTCATGCTTTGGCGCAGGGACTTGACATTTGGCAGGGGAGTGACTGTTGTGTTAGGGAAATGCCTTTTGCCATCCCTGTGAAAATCCACCTCAATCTGGCCAAATTTATAAACTTCTGAAAAATCTCAGTGTGCACGTGCTCAGTAGAAATTTGTTAGAGCTTTGCAGCTAAATTCTCCAAAGGTGGCAGGCATTTCTTGACTTTTGAGTGCTTGACTTTGCAACCTTACTGTTCTTTTAATGTAGGGGGGGGGGAGAGAAGGGTGTAGGTAATACACATTGAACAAGATTTTCAAACTTACTCTAAAATTAGATTCCTGCATTCATATTGAGGCACTTAAATATGTGGTCTGATTTTCCAACGTGTTTTGAGCAGCCAGCAGCTCCCAGGGAGGTTAATGGGAGCTGCTGGTTGCTCAAAACACATTGGAAAATCAGGCCACATATTTAGGTGCCTCAATATGGATTTAGGAACCGAACTTTAGGTAGCCATCTTTCAGATTTTACACCTTTATCATCACAGCATTCTGTTTGCCACAGGATTTTGCAAATGGGAAATCTCAGGTAAGAAAGGTGAAGAGCCTTAACAAAGGCCAAAAGAGGAAGCTGGAATAAAATTCAGTAGGCCTGTGCTCCTTGGACCCATGTTTAGCCCACTTTACCGCAAAGCTACTCGTGCTATTCAGCTACCCCTGCTTGTGACCAGAGTTCCCGCTGACTGCTTAGCTGAAGAACTGGCCAAGTTGCAAGCAGCTGGCTGGGAGACAGCTTGTGGCAGCCCTGTGGCTATAAAGGGGAACAGGCCCCATTCTGTGATCTGCCACCACATCCACAAACCTGGAACTGCCCGAGGTCTGCGGAGTCTTTTGGTTCCTATGCACCAACACGGGAGGGGAGGCAGGATCTGACCCTAAAAGAATAGTGTATCCATTAGTATGGTTGGCTAAACGTGTTGGCCTCTTCATGATGGGTTCCTGAGTTAAACAATTTTGCCCCATAGTAAGGGCTTTTCAGGGCTTTGTTATCCATTTTTCTATCAGCAGAGTGGTGCTGAGGCTTTGTCATTCTTCTGGGATTACAGTACTAGGAGCCACCAGCATTAGACATTGTAGCAATAGGTCTATTTCAGGTCACGTAGAAGACAAAGTTTAGGTTTGGTCTCACGCTATTTTAGTGCAGTATTAAGCAATTTGGTCCCAAAGTTTCTTAGCTTTCCCCAGCGATGCTCTACAAACATTCCATAAAAGATTTCAGTACCGTGCTCTTAAAGGGCACTGCACTGTCTCGGCCTTACAAAATGCTTCTCGCCTGGGGCAAATAGATATTTTTGACTGCTGTCTGAAATAGCGTTGTCTTCATTCAGCACAATCAACATCACGGTCATAGTGAGTGAGACAGAGAAACAGCTGCTAAAAAGAATACAGCAATAAAATCTTAGAACATCCCATGTTACCCCTGGACATTTTAGCTTTTTGGGGGGCTCACTCCATGGAAGCTGCCATAGGGCTGCCAATATAGGTGTGACGTAACAAAGTTCTGGATGGGAACAAAATCATTCCGTATTGAAATCAGTAGGAAAACATGGATGACTTGGACGTTAGATGGAGTCAGGGGTGAAAGTAACTTAAAGGATTTACTGGTACGCTGGAGTCGAGATTTAAAGGGCCCGGGGCTCCGGTGGCGATTTAAAGGGTCCTGGGCTCCGGCCGCCGCTACCGCAGCGGAGCCCCAGGCCCTTTAAATCGCAGCCGGAGCCCCGGGGCTCCAGGCCACCGCCACGACCCCGGGAGCCCTGGGCCCTTTAAATCGCGGGCCTGGGGAAGCTGCCCCTGCCGGTATGGTTGGCTGTGTACCGGCTCTTGCCAGTACGCCGTACCAGACCATACCGGCTTACTTTCACCTCTGGATGGAGTAGCAGACCTGCCCAGGAGTGTGTGGCTGAAATACTGTTGGGGTTATAACGTCTCCAGACCACAGTAACTAGAGGGCAGCATAAGATCTCTCCAGTCTGTCTGTCTGTCTGTCAGACCCCTCCCCACACACTCTTGAACAGATGAGTGCTCTAGATAACAGCCAGTAAAACACTGGAATTCCTTGGGCTGAGAGGCACTATAAAACGCATCATTATTAAGCCTGTTCTGGGTGAAATGGGTGGATTTCATCCCCTGAGGGTCATGCGGGGATCCATCCCCTGACCCAGGGCTGGAACTCACCAGAACAGCAATCCGGCACTTTTTCTGCATGGAGGACGCCAGGTTGTTCTCAAAATGGCATCTTCCGCACTCTGTGACCTCTCACGCACCATTCCCATGCTGGCGGAGTTACGGTAGCCCCGGAAATGAAAGTGGTCCGGGACAATTAGGCAGATGCCAAAGGCGTCCTTGGCAGAAGAAAGTTTGGGAGCCACTGTTCTATATCATCACAGATTCCCTGACCCGTTTGTCCTGTGTTTCCGGTGGGGATAGCGCCTTGTAGCATCAGCAACATCACAAACTCTCAGGCGATGTCTTGTGATGGCTCGGAAACTTCACCAGTGAACTGGCCCTTTGACTCTCTCTAGCTCCAGGAACTTTCTTGACTGTAACATTAACCCTGGAAGCTAACCAGCGCTCTTTGTTTTTCAGTTTAACCCAGTTGAACGCTCTTAAGGAACTCCTTTCTATTTCCATTTCCACTGTCCTTCCCTGCACGCCCCCCTCTGACACACACAGATTCTCTCCCGCTCGGGCAGCTCACCCGAACTCCTGTCCATCACCCATCCCGTGTTGTGCTCAGAATTGGGGAGGAGTTTTGAGTCAGCGTCATTTAGCTGTCAGAACCACCACCCCTCCCAGCCGGCTCAGGATGAGGATAACTTGGGAACAGACTTGAGCTACGGGAACAAATCCTTCAAGCCGCAGCGGTGGATTAAGTGTTGAAGGACACAGAGACAGATAACATCTCTGCTGGACTGTAGCGAGACCAGCATAGTGCAAGAATCTAGCCAGTCAAAATGTGAGCTCTGCGGCACCTGGACAAGGTCATCTGTAAAACTGATTAGTACTCCAGTCTGTATGCTGGGTACTGTGCGCAGGCAGTGGGGTCTCTCAGTGAGGCCATCCCTGGGGGCTGCACACCAAAGGACCAGAGGAATGTAACATTTAGTGCACCACTTTCCAGCGGCTCCTCAGATTGCCGTTTTAATGCATTCAGACAGCGGAGAGGAGGCGAAGGTGATAGCTTTCTTGGGCCGCCCCTGCAAGCGCTTAAATTATTTACTCCACCACGTCCCACTGCCGGAGCACACACAAACAACACAGACTTCACCTTCAGACACACTGCAGCATTCCTGCTTCCCCTGGCTCTGCAGCTGGGAGACATACAGGGGGTCATGGTGCTCCTTCGAAATGAGTTCTTGCTGCAGTACGCTGCGTGCAAAGAGAAATGGATCTTTATCCTGAGCTTCTAAGATGGTTATTTCTTTCGGGGCCATACAAAGGTAAAAGGGTCGTTGGTTCCTAACTGGCAAAGAGAGATTTTCCATCTATGCATCCATCCATCCTACACTCAGGGCCGACTCCAGGGTTTTGGGCGCCCCAAGCAGCCAAAACAAAAAAAGCCGCGATCGCGATCTGCGGCGGCAATTCGGCGAAAGGTCCTTCGCTCCGAGCGGGAGTGAGGGACCGTCCGCCGAATTCCCGCCAAATAGCTGGACCTGTCGCCCCTCTCCGGAGTGGCCGCCCCAAGCACCTGCTTGCCAAGCTGGTGCCTGGAGCCGGCCCTGCCTGCACTCCCTGTGCCTGTGACACCCCCAAAGAAAGGCAGACCCAGCAGCCAGGTCTCCCCACCTACCTGGGAGAACCAGCTTTGCACTCCCACAAGTAAAGCAATGTACAAGGAACTTTCTCCCAGCAGGGGTCTGCCCAGAATTGCAGCCCCTGCCACCGCTAAAGGGACTGGGGGTTGATGGAGCCAGAGCCCTGACTCCTCGACACTGGCCGAAAGGGCAGGATAGCCATGGAGGGAAGAAAGTGCTGCTTCCTAAAGGGGATAACCCAACAGCACCCTAAGGCATAATGCTTCCAAAGCGCCCCCGGCCTGGGGAGCTCCAGCCCGCCTCCACACTGGCCTCTGCCTTCGTGGCACAGTCTGGACCTCAGACTCCTGGCAGCGTCATGCGATCCTTCTTGGTAAGCATTATTTTACCCATTGTATAGATGAGGCATCAAGAAGCTGTGTGTTTTGTGCAAGGCCACACAGTTATAGTGCCATGTAAAGAAACCCAGCGTCCTGACCCCAATCCCCTGCTCCAACCGCTAGACAACACTCCCTCCTAGAGATCACTGGCATTCCCTGATTTTACAAATAATTAAAATGTGCTCATCATTAAATAGGTTTTATTCTTAGGAGAAGAAGGCGGGGGGGAGTAAAACCTCTCAACCAGTCTCCTACCACAAACCCAATAAAAGTGGAAGCAAGTGTAATCGCTTCTTTCTGATTGGCTGGAACATAGGAATAAAATCCAATCCATAGGCCAATCAAAGCACAACCTTTCCATAATGGTCCGGTGATTAACTGTCAGACTGTTCACCATCAACCCCCTTGGAAAGTGACACCTTCATCACTGAAATGACTCCTTGCTTAAATTCACGGCTTTAAAATTCATTCTTTAATTCAGTGCATTTAACACTAATTGAAACTAACCAGATCTGCAGCTTCTGTACAAGCCCCGTCCCCTCGTCTCGGCTTTAACTTATTCCAAGAGCCACTCAGACCATCTGAAAGACATTTTCATTTTTTGAATTTCTTTCCCAATTACAATGACATTGACTGACTGAGTTTAGGGCCCTGCCTGTAGATCCACTCTGCTTCCTATTAGGGTTGCCAATTTTGGTTGGCTCTATTCCTGGAGATTTCATCACAGGAATTCCTGGAGACCCCAGGCCTCGAGGGTTGGCAACCCTACTTCCTATTAGCATCCATCAGTCGGGGCAAGGGCATAAGCTCTTATCATGCTAATTGAACCCCTCCAATCCTAAAGGTTTCTGCCCTTTGACCACGTTGGACTGAGAGAGTCTGAATGAACTGCAATGTGCTGGCTGGTTTGTACTTGTGTCCACTGCCCTTTAGAGGCCAGATGTCTAAAGATAACATTCCTGCTGTTACTAACTTGCATCTGAAGAAGTGAGGTTCTTACCCACAAAAGCTTATGCTCCCAATACTTCTGTTAGTCTTAAAGGTGCCACAGGACCCTCTGTTGCTTTTTACAGATTCAGACTAACACGGCTACCCCTCTGATACTTAACTGCTGGAGAAGATTTTCCCTGTAGTTTCCCATGGCACAGAGGTGCGGTTTAGTTGCGGATGAATGGTGTGAGATGTGGAGGGGCACAAGGGATGTCCTCCCCCATCTATCTATCTATCTATCTATCTATCTATCTATCTATCTATCTATCTATCTATCTATCTATTCGGCACTGGTGAGGCCACACATGGAGTACTGTGTCCAGTTTTGGGCCCCCCACTACAGAAGGGATGTGGACAAATTGGGGAGAGTCCAGTGGAGGGCAACAAAAATGATTAGGGGGCTGGGGCACATGACTTATGAGGAGAGGCTGAGGGAACTGGGGTTATTTAGTCTGCAGAAGAGAAGAGTGAGGGGGGATTTGATAGCTGCTTTCAGCTACCTGAACGAGGGTTCCAAAGAAGACGGAGCTCGGCTGTTCTCAGTGGTACCAGATGACAGAACAAGGAGTAATGGTCTCAAGTTGCAGTGGGGGAGGTCTAGGTTGGAAATTAGGAAACACTATTTCACTAGTAGGGTGGTGAAGCACTGGAATGGGTTACCTAGGGAGGTGGTGGAATCTCGTTCCTTAGAGGTTTTTAAGGCCCAGCTTGACAAAACCTTGGCTGGGATGATTTAGTTGGGGTTGGTCCTGCTTTGAGCAGAGGGTTAGACTAGATGACCTTTTGAGGTCTCTTTCAACCCTAATCTTCTATGATCTGTCTGTATCACCTGTTGTCTCTCGTCTTATACTTCGATTGTAAGTCTTTGGGGGTAGGAACTGTCTTTTTGTTCTTTGTTTGTACAGCACCTAGCACAGTGAGGTCCCAGTCTATGACTGGGATTCGTAGGCGCTACCATAATACAATAATGCATAATAAATTACAGTGTGTTATAGTGTAAATGGATGTATTGATTCAAAAGCACCTGAGATCATGCTCATGGCTGGTTTCCTTGCTTGCTTTACAGGCAATATTATGAGATGCTGTACAACACGGCGGACGAGCTCTTAAACGTAGTGGTGGATCAAGGAGTGAAGTACACGGAGCTGGAGTACATCTACGCCTTGAGCTTGCTGCACCGTAGCCAGACTGGCGTCGGGGACCAGACAACCCAGAACATGAGACTGCAGCGCCTGAAAGAGATCATCTGCGAGCAGGCTGCCATCAAACAGGCCACCAAGGACAAGAAAATCACTACAGTGTAATCCATGCCATCGCGTCCCAGAATCAGAGCAGCATGGGGCACTGCCCCTGCTGTGCAATCTGTAGTAACTATTGATAAAACATGTATGTTCTGGGTGGTATTGTACTGTACTAATAGCAAGGGGACATACAGTCTGAGGTTTGGGTTTGGGTTTTTGACACTTAATCATGCCAAGCTTCCCTAATGTATTATCCTGAGAGCATTTGCACTGATCTCCCTTCACCAAGAGGAAACTTACAAAGTTTAACTTAGATGAAATTTGGATAGGGGTGGGGTTGGGGGGATAGGGGTGCAAATGAATATTGGGCTGTCTCTGTTGAGCTATTGCTGCTTTGCCTTGGGTTCTAAAGGGGGTAGCCAGCTGGGGGGGGGGGGAGCAGTGAGGGGAAGAATTCTCTCTTTGTTAGTCTGATACCATAAATGGAAGTTCAGCTACCACTAGTGGAAACAGCACCATGACCGTCAAGGGCAGATCTAGATCTAATTTGAGAAATCTTGATGGTCTTGAAGTCGTCTCAAGGTTTTGTTGATTTGAGCTCTGTCAACACTATTGCTCTTCTGTACAATGCTATGTAGGTGCATTGATTTTTTTTTTATTATTATTTTATTTTATTGCTGTTTCCATTGCAAAGAGAACTGGTTGCTAGTTCCCGACTGGTGGAACTTGGCTTTCATTTTCAATGGTGTTGAGCCAATTCACATGTCATTAGAGGCAACACACTGGGTCATCAGTTTCAATTTCCACTGTTCCTCTGCCTCACAGCCATGAATCATCCTGTTCCAGATAATGGTGGAAGTAGGTGGAAATTGCAAACTCAACTTTTTAACAGGCAGGGAAACTTCTTCAGAGATTTAACTCTCCCTTTCATAAATATCACTTGAGTCAGTCACTGCTTGAAAGATACACCCGGATTCACATCACTGGTACTGTAGCAGACGTGTACGCAACAGTAATGGGCAGGGAAGGGAGGAGGAGGTAGGTTCAGAGTGCCCACCTGTCTGAGATGAGTTTCTGAACACCATGCTAATCTGTTGCAGCATCATTTCCCTCTTTCCTTCCACCATTCACTATTCACCCACACTGGAAAAGGATCCTTATTCATCATGGCTGATGGATTTCTTCCAATCTTTAATACAAAGTATGCATTGTATTCATATTTTTGAGAGGGAAATTGCCACCCAAGGTTTGGTGTCACGTCCTGGGCTGTGTTCTCTTTGTCCTGCAAAACTGCTTGTGCAGCAGCTGTCTTGACAACTGCCAAATTAAAGAATGTTTAAAGAATCCTTAAAGATTGTTGTGGAGGTTTTTTAAATTATTGTTATTAATCTTAGTATTTATTTTGTACTTGCTCAGCACCTGGTATCTAGGGATTGTCCAGCACTTTACAATTAGGTTAAATGAAGCTTATATCACCCTTGTGTGGGAGGTATTCCTGCCTTTGTACAGATGGGGAAAATGGGGACACAGAGAGGTGACAGGGGAATGCCCAAGTTCACTCAATAAAATAGAACCGGAAGTAGACACCATGTCCCCTGCTCTAACCACTAGATAACAGTGTCTTTCCGATTTCTTAATAGCCCTAGTAGTCTTCCAAAGAAATTCAGTGTAAACTGCTTCAGACAATGAGTTTGGGATGTTCTCAAGCAGATACTTTCAGACTGTGAGAGGGATGGAGAAAATCTTTATCAACAGCCTCTAATTTTCCATCTGTCCCTTGTTAATTTATTTTAATGACCTTTAACACACCAGCTAGAGAAGCAATTTTTGATGTGATACAAGTTCAGTGTCAATGGTCCACAAATAACAGGAGCCTCATAGAATCATAGAATATCAGGGTTGGAAGGGACCTCAGGAGGTCATCTAGTCCAACCCCCTGCTCAAAGCAGGACCAATCCCCAACTAAATCATCCCAGCCAGGGCTTTGTCAAGCCTCACCTTAAAAACCTCTAAGGAAGGAGATTCCACCACCTCCCTAGGTAACGCATTCCAGTGCTTCACCACCCTCCTAGTGAAAAAGTTTTTCCTAATATCCAACCTAAACTTCCCCTACTGCAACTTGAGACCATTACTCCTTGTTCTGTCATCTGCTACCACTGAGAACAGTCTAGATCCATCCTCTTTGGAACCCCCTTTCAGGTAGTTGAAAGCAGCTATCAAATCCCCTCTCACTCTTCTCTTCTACAGACTAAATAATCCCAGTTCCCTCAGCATAAGCATGTCACTGGAATAACCATTACTTGGTTTCATTATTATTATTATGGTTCTAGGTGGAGCCAGTAGTGCTGCCTCTAGTTAAGATGGCCCAGCACTTTAAATTATAAAACCCCGTTTTCAGTTGTTTATAACGTGGTCAAACTTTAACCATTCAGACTAAAATTTTCTATCCCGGGTGGCTGCCTCAGGCTCACTTATATTTGAAAGTTCAGCAAAAAGAAAAGAAAAAAGGTTCAGCTGTTTCTCAGAAAAAGGTTAGGGAAAAATACATGGTTTGACCACGTTAGAAGAATTCTTACAGTTGTTGAATTGAGATGGACTAGTGCCTCCCAGCTATAGAGAAAATGCTTGACATTTCAAATCCACCTTGAAGATTAGGGATGTGCCTTTTTGTGTCCCCATGAAAAGAAAGGAAGGTCACAAGGTTAGCGCAATCAAATGCCACACTGGAGAATTGGGTTCTATCCCTTCCTCTGCCACGAAGTTCCTATGTGAACTTCACCCCAGGAAAATTCACCCAAATATGCCCAAATTATAAGCCTCCAAAACCTGCAATTTCACATGCTCAGTAGAGACTTTAGAGACTAGATATTCAGTGTGCACGATGGATGAGGTTCTGGGAGTGAATCAGGCTTGTCTGTAGGGCCCCTGCCTCATTTGTTGCAGAAATTGGAAGATGTGTAGTAAGAGAGACAGGGAATTGCGGGAAGAAAAAGGATGATTTCAAGATTAACGTAATCAAATGCCACTCTGCAGAATTAGATTCTATCCCTGCCTCTGCCACAGAGCTGGGCAAGTCACTTAAACCAAATTTTTCACAGGTGGCCACTAATTCTATGTGCCTCACTTTCTGGGGCACTCACAACTGCAAGCCAGTGCTTAATTTGTGCTGGGGTTTGCCAGGGCTGAGCCCCAGTACCTCTGGGCTGGGCAGTTCGTAGCCCCGGCATCTCTGGGCTGGGCAGTTCAGAGCCCCGGCATCTCTGGGCTGGGCAGTTCGTAGCCCCGGCATCTCTGGGCTGGGCAGTTCAGAGCCCCGGCATCTCTGGGCTTGCTGCATCAGTTATGAAAGTAAAAAAATGGCTTGAGCCCCAGCACCTCTTTCATTACAAATTAAGCATTGCTGCAACCTGAAGTCGATCGGAGCTGTGCTTTGAACATACAAAGTGATTTAAATGCTAAATGTTCTGAAAAATCAGGCCCTCGGGGTCTTAAATTGCGCACCCAAAATTAGTGGAGACTTTTGACAATTTGGACCTTAATAATAAATAGAGATATACCTATCTCATAGAGCTGGAAGGGACCCTGAAAGGTCATCGACTCCAGCCCCCTGCCTTCACTAGAAGGACCAAGTACTGATTTTTGCCCCAGATCCCAAAGTGGCCCCCTCAAGGATTGAACTCACAACCCTGGGTTTAGCAGGCCAATGCGCAAACCACTGAGCTATCTCTGTGCTTCAGTTCCCATCTGTAAAATGGGAACAGTGTGGTGATAGTAATAACACCTAATCTCACGGGGCGTTATGAAGATAAATTCATTAGTGTTTGTGAAGGACTCCGATTCTTTGATGACGGCACCATAGAGAAGCTCCAGAGGAAGTTAACAATTCTGTATTCAGAACAGGATTTGAATGGTGTGCAATAAATTAGGCCTGTGATCACACATTGATTAAGAAGAATTAAAAAGAAATAGTGAACAACTCCCCATTGAGCGTATGAGGCGGGGTTCCTGTAGAAAAATATGTAATTAAAAACTGTATCATAAGGCGCACACAGCAGGGGAGGCCAAATTAAGGTGGCAGTGGGCACCTTACTTTTGGCATTTCCTCAACATTGACTGCTTGAATTTGCAACCTTAACATTCTTCAAAGTCATTTTTCTGAATGTGATTATTTATGTAGGGTGACATTTATCCCTGTGCAGAGGGCTCTGCGCAAGGATCAATTTCCCCAACAGCAGCCAAAGTGCCCTGGACAAATATGCAGAGACGGTCCCCTACCCTTGAAGAGCTTACAGTCTAAATGGTGTCCAGTGAGATACATCTAGGGTCCTTTCAACCAGTATAGCCAGATAAAATATGAGGTACTATCAATCAGTCTAGGTACTTACATAGCCTTCATCACTGTAGTATCTGAGCACCATGAAATTATCAATGGATTTTATCCCACAACACCCCTGGCAGGCAGGTATTATCCCATTTTACAGATGGGCAACTAAAGCTTACTTGTCCAAGGTCACACAAGAAGTCTGTGGCAGGAATTGAACCTAATTGTCCTTTCATAGAATCATAGAATATCAGGGTTGGAAGGGACTTCAGGAGGTCATCTAGTCCAACCCCCTGCTAAAAGCAGGACCAATCCCCAGACATATTTTTGCCCCAAATGTCCCCCTCAAGGATTGAACTCACAACCCTGGTTTTAGCAGGCCAATGCTCAAACCACTGAGCTATCCTAGTTATAATCTAGTGCCTAATAGATCTACCCCTAACTAGGTACATTCTCTGTAGAGACATTTCTTCTACTGGAACCTCTGACATATTCTAGTAACCCTCTGAGAGAGGCAAAGGCCCTTCCTTCCACTTGTCTAGCCTAAAGCTTCTTTAATTTCCAATCATGACTGCATGTAATTCCTTCTCCCTGAAGGAGAGCTCCTTAGCTCGTCCTTGCTTTGACAACGTAACAGAACTTGAGGAGAGCATTGATAGTGTAATCCACATGATGGGCACAAGAAGAGACTATTAATCATTCATAACAGGAGAGGGTTGGAAAAGGACTCCTTCAGTCATGTACTGCTGGGTTCTCAGACCCTTTGATGTACAGAGGTGCTGTGTGGGAAGCTTTGAACTTGAAGTTATGGGCTGTTGTAAGCATTCATCAGTCCATAGTTTTTTTGAGCTTCATTCAAACCAGGTACAAAAGGGTTGACACATGATTTTTTTCATTCTTAAAAAATCGCTTAGTAATCTGAAACTCTGCCTCGTCGTCACAATTCCCAGGTTGGTCTCAGACTTGAGTTCACATTTTCCATCCACCGAGTAGCTGTGCTGGCTGGTGCCTTGACAGATTGCATGAAATCAGGGAAATTCTAAATTTGGAACTATCGTTTTCTTCCTAAATAAATCACTTAATAGAATCTCTTCCGAACTGCAGCTTGCATCGTCCCTCATGTCACCATGAGCCGTAAAATACAATTATAGCTCCAGCTCCTCTCCCTCTGCAGTAGTACAATGAATTTGCTGACTCATAAGGTAGAAGAGCACAACTTCAAGAACGCAAAGAGAGAAAATGTAATGGGATGTTTTCCAGAAGCAAAGACATGTAGGACTAGACGGGACCATAAGAGGTCACTATTCCCACCCCCTGTGCTGGAGCAGGATATGTGCCATAGACAATCTAATAATGCCGTGCACTTAGCTAGCCGCTTTCACCCAAGGATCTCACAGCTAGGTGGTGTTATTGTTAATCCTCCCATAAAATCGTCCTATGGTCAGACTCCGTGATCAAACGGAGGGACAGAGAGGCTAACAGTCTCGCCCAAGGGCACAGGGAAGATCAGTGGCAGAGATGGGACCCTAGAAATTCTGACTGCAAATACCCTGCTCTAGCCACTAGTTGGCACTCCACAGTACAGGCTTCCTTTCTGTATCATAAGAAGATGCCATCAGAAATAGCTACTCATTATCACTAATATAATCTTTAATTAATATTATACATTGAGCAGCCGCCTTCTAATGCATCCCTTTTTCTTTCAGACAAGGGCTATGACACTTCAGGGTTTGGGCCAAGATTTTAAAAAATAGGAGCATGAAGTTAGGCTCCTAAATCCATGTTTAGGCTTGTTACAGGTCGCTCTCCTCACCACTGGACTAGGCTGACTACCTGTTTCGAACTGAGCAGGACAGTCCTGAAATGCAGAGTTCAAGTCCTGGTCCCGGGCTGGCTGGCTGACTCCGGGACAGCATTTGTTCCAGATTCCCCACAGTGTCTGCCCAAGGTTCAGGGGCAGTGCCAGCCTCTTCCTGGTGAGGGGGGCTGAGGTGGGCCTTAGCCCCCCCCTCACCACGAGGCCCTGCCCCTGCTGCTCTTCCCCCAAGGCCCTGCTCCCTGGCAAAGCCAGAACCAGACCATTGTAAGAGCCACCCAGGTAGCCTGGGCCTCTGTTGGGAGTCCTGAATCCTCCAACTGCCCTGAGCGCTGTGCCCTGAGGGACTGCTCTCAGGCCCCCCGCCCAGAGCAGGTGAAAGGTCCAGGGCTCCCCACAGCGGCCCAGGCTCCCTGGGCAGCTCTTATCAAGGCCCGTCTCCAGCTTCTGGCCTGGTCAAGGGGCTGGTCCTCGGGGGAGGAGGAGGAGCAGGGGGTGGGGCCACAGAGGGGGGGCGGAGCTCCTGCATGTGGCCGGGTTTTGCCTTTTGGAAAGGTGGTCACCCTATGCAGGACAGCGCCATTTCCTGGTGGTTCTGGGGACTGGCGCGGTTAGGCCGACGCCCCTTCCAGCGGTTACATCCCTTCAGTCTCTCCTTTGCAGCCCTTCTCTCGCTCCAGGAACCGCAGCGTCGTCTTCATGACTCAGCCCTCCGGCCAGGTCACTAGTGTGGTTCTCCTTCCGGGGGGGTGGAGAGTGTATCCAGGGTCCTGCTCTCCAGCAGTTTCAGTCTTCTGCTTCACTGCCCCATGCTGCCACTCCCGCAGCGGCTGGCAGGGGAACCCGCGGCCACCCTCTCCTCCGGGTCCCACCTCAGGGACTCTTTACACAGCAGCCAAGGTCCGTCCCCTGCACCTCGCTGCCTTTCCCTGAGCCGCTTCCATACCTCCTGGCCTTCTATGGTGACTGGGTAACAAGGGTGTAAAATTGGGATGGGGGTGGGAGGTAATAGGCACCTATAGGAGACAAATCCCCTAATATCAGGGTTGTCCCAATAATATCGAGACATCTCATCACCCTATGGCCTTCCCCACTGCCCTGGGTTTGCCAGGCTCATTGTTCAATATCTTCATTAATGATCTGGAGGATGGCGTGGACTGTACTCTCAGCAAGTTTTCAGATGACACTAAACTGGGAGGAGTGGTAGATACGCTGGAGGGTAGGGATCAGATACAGAGGGACCTAGACAAATTAGAGGACTGGGCCAAAAGGAATCTGATGAGGTTCAACAAGGACAAGTGCAGAGTCCTGCACTTAGGCGGAAGAATCCCATGCACAGCTACAGACTAGGGACCGAACGGCTAGGCAGCAGTTCTGCAGAAAAGGACCTAGGGGTTACAGTGGACGAGATGCTGGCTATGAGTTGACAGTGTGCCCTTGTTGCCAAGAAGGCTAACGGCATTTTGGGCTGCATAAGTAGGGGCATTGCCAGCAGATCGAGGGGCGTGATCATTCCCCTCTATTCGACACTGGTGAGGCCTCATCTGGAGTATTGTGTCCAGTTTTGGGCCCCACACTACAAGAAGGATGTGGAAAAATTGGAAAGAGTCCAACGGAGGGCAACAAAAATGATTAGGGGTCTGGAGCACATGACTTATGAAGAGAGGCTGAGGGAACTGGGATTGTCTAGTCTGCAGAAGAGAAGAATGAGGGGGGATTTGATAGCTGCTTTCAACTACCTGAAAGGGGGTTCCAAAGAGGATGGATCTAGACCGTTCTCAGTGGTAGCAGATGACAGAACAAGGAGCAATGGTCTCAAGTTGCAGTGAGGGAGGATATTAGGTTGGATATTAGGAAACACTAGTTCACTAGGAGGGTGGTGAAGCACTGGAATGGGTTACCTAGGAGGTGGTGGAATCTCCTTCCTTAGAGGTTTTTAAGGTGAGGCTTGACAAAGCCCTGGCTGGGATGATTTAGTTGGGGATTGGTCCTGCTTTGAACAGGGGGTTGGACTAGATGATCTCCTGAGGTCCCTTCCAACCCTGATATTCTATATTTCTATGAGTTTCTTCACTCCCTCCTCCCAGGGAGTAACTTTAGGCTTATCTCTGCCACCCCCCAAATACACCCCCCTCTTCCCAGGGACTGACTGGAGACTCCTTCCCTGGACACCCCCCCCCCCCAACTGCTTCCAATTTTCTGTTTTTTTCTCGAAGCCATGCCCATCCCTCCCCCCAGGAGAGCTGCTCTCTGATCAGGTGCCTCCAGCTTCACGCTCCTCCATTTGCAGCCTAATTATCTGACTGGGCCCATCTGGCCCAGTTCAGCTCTTGAAGGGACAGTGTGGGGAGCAATCCCCATCACACGCCCCCATTCCCTGATTTTCAGAAGTGCTAAGCACCTAGCGTTCTCGTTGGCTCTCATTGGCATGCTGCACGTTCCGCTCCTTGCAACCAAGCCCCGCAGTGCACATGCAATAACTTGGGCCCTTTCAAATTCAGGGTCCATTTTGGTCAATTTCACGCTCATAGGATTTAAAAAAATCATACATTTTATGATTTCAGCTATTTACATCTGAAATTTCAGTGTTGTAGTTGTAGGGGTCCTGACCCAAAAAGGAGTTGTGGGGGCAGGGGGGTGTCGCAAGGTTATCGTGGGGGGGTTGCGGTACTGCTACCCTTACTTCTGCGCTGCTGCTGGCGGTGGCGCTGCCTTTACAACTGGGCAGCTGGAGAGCGGCGGCTGCTGGCCGGGAGCCCAGCTCTGAAGGCAGCACCACTGACAGCAGCAGCGCAGAAGTCAGGATGGCCTGGTATGGTAGTGCCACCCTGACATCTGTGCTGCTGCCTGCAGAGCAGGGCCCTCAGTCAGCAGCCGCCACTCTTCGGCCACCCAGCTCCAAAGGCAGCAGCGCAGAAGTAAAGGGTGGCATGGTATGGTATTGCCACCCTTATTTCTGTGCTGCTGCTGGCAGGGCACTGCCTTCAGAGCTGGGCGCCCGGCCAACAGCCACCACTTTCCAGCCACCCAGCTCTGAATGCAGTGCAGAAGTAAGGGTGGCAATACCATAACCCCCCTAAAATAACCTTGTGACCCCCCCTGCAACTCCCTTTTGGGTCAGGATCCCCAATTTGAGAAATGCTGGGCTCCCCCATGAAATCTGTATAGTAGAGGGTAAAAGCACACAAAAGAGCAGATTTCACTGGGCGGGAGACCAGATTTCATGGTCCGTGACGCGTTTTCTTGGCTGTGAATTTGGTAGGGCCCTAACAATAACATATCCACTGCAAAGACAGCAACGTTCAATCCAGCCTCTTGTGTGCTTCCCTGACAACACCTACGGAACATGCTCTTCCAAATGGACAAAAAGTCAGTGGCACTGACCTGGGCAGTCGGCGTTAACTGAGTTATTGTGACCGCGGTTTTCTGGCTGATGTGGAATCCGTTAGCAATCTCAGTGGCTGGTTCTCTGTGTCACTAAACCCACCATTCCAATGTACGCCCTTGCTGGAGTTTGCACAAAGGTGCCAACGATTGAAAAAGCCATTGAGTCGGAAGTCGCTTAGAAATGAGCCTTCCAGGTCAGTCTGAGTCAGATACACAGGGGGTAAGTTTGTTGTGCCAGATCTGTTCTCCTGATGCAGGGAGGATTTTAATGCTCTCATTCTCTTTTTATGAGACCACAAATCACAGCCATCTCCAGGTTATGTGACGCCGATGAATTTTGCCTTCAGAAACCTGCATTCCCTGCCACGTTATCACAAAGAAATATCAATTTATGGACAAGACCTGGAGTTTCTATTTCATCAGGCAACATGAAATGCTGTCAGCACAGCCAGTATGCAAAGAGTAATCATATATAGACATGAGCCTTTGGTGCTTAAAGGGGCAAGAAAATACACCTCCAGCCTGCAGAGTGAAATATTTTCACTGCGGCTATAAAAGTTCATGGGGGGTTTCATGATTTCCTTTTTACTGCCTCGTAATTTTGAATGGGTCTTCATTATCACATTATTTCAAAGCCAGTGCCAGACACAATATCGTAAGAGGCGGGTGAAGGGAAATAACTCACATTCCTTCCACCCTCATCTCTTAACTGGCAGCCCTCCCCCTAGACTCTCCCTTGATTGAGTTTGAAATAAGCAAGCCTGTGTCATAGCAACGATCAAAAAATAACCCCCATATGATGTGGTGCTCCCAATCTCATATGTTGCCAGACACATGATGGCTACTCAGGGAAAACACTCTTTGGAAAGGCACTGCTCCACTGAAATCCTCCCTTATGCTTTTATTGGTTGCTATTTTATGCTCACAGGTCATAATTGCACATTTCCATCCAACGTGGTAAGAAACCAAGAATAGGACGAGCCCAGCCAAGAGGAAATTAGCATGCAAGATTATTATTTTTAATCTGACTCCTAACAGCTTTGGTACAGTTGGATTCTTCTTGGTCATTTACCGTTTTCTGTACAAAAAACCGAAGGCACAGGTAAGTTACAAGTGTTAGCCACGGTCACACGGCAAGTCAGCCTCAGATCTGAGGCCAGATTGGGAAGGTGAAAAGGGAATTCTGCAAATCCCCTCCCACCCATTTCAATGGACTTAACCCTCCTCCCCAGAGATGAGCTTGCTTTTGTTTTCAGTAACAAACTATGCAAGAGACCAAAGAGTTGGCCAGAAGCTGGTAATGGGCGACAGGGGATGGATCACTTGATGATTACCTGTTCTATTCATTCCCCCTGGGGCACCTGGCATTGGCCACTGTTGGAAGATAGGATACCGGACAAGATGGACCTTTGGTCTGACCCAGCATGGCCGTTCTTATGAGTACCACAAGGTCTTTTCTGTGTTAATTTTCATTCAGGCCCCAGCTCTCGAAAGCACTAACCACATTCACTGTCTTCAATGGGACTTACGCACGTGCTTATGGGTGTGTCTACACTTAAAAATGCTAAGCTGCGCCGCTGCAGTGCTTCCGTATAGATGCTGGAGGGCATGGATCAGCGTTCACGTCACGCTCCCTGGCAGTACTAGGCCCAAGCCAGGGAAGCTAATGATCCAACCAGCGGACCAAATTCAGTGATGAATCCTGGTTACGTGCCACCTGAGGCACGTTATGCATACTCTAAGAAGGCGAAGTGTAGACGCTACCTACTCCGATGGGAGGGATTCTCACATCTGCATAGGTAATCCACCTCCCCGATAGGTTGTAGCTAGGTCAGTCGAAGAATTCTTCCATCAACCTAGCACTGTCTACATGGGCACATAGGCCTGGTCTACTCTGGCAAATTAGATTGGTTTAACTATGTTAGTCAGGAGCATGAATAATCCACGCTCCTGAGCGGCATTGTTAAGCTGACATAAGTGCTTTTCAGAATTGGGGCCTGAGTTTGCTGCTGGTTCTGTCTCCTCCTCAGAGGAAGGGATTCTAGGAAATAAGGGGAATGGGATTCCGGGACTCCTGAGTTCTTTTTCTGTCTCTACCACTGGACGATTTAGGGGACATCACATTCCGCCTCTGTGCCTCAGTTTCCCAATCTGTAAAATGTTCACAATACTCCTCTTCCTCCCAGGGATGTGGAGAGGCTTAAACATTGTGTTCAATGCACTGAGAGAGTCTCAGATGAAAGGTGCTGTAGAAGTGCAAAGGAGTAGTAGTTACTGGCACGCTGACTCTACAGACATCAGGTTACATTAATGCTCTATTGTCTCTATGTTTAATGAGTTGCTAGACCTACGTGAGCCAAATTTTCCAGTACGGATGCCTCAAGTTAGACACCTGAACAAAAAGATGCCTGATTTGTCAGATGTGCTGCTCAGTCATATCTCCCGCTGGCAGGCCTAAAGGCTGAGTTAGGTGTCTCACTTGATTGTTTTATTATGCGCAGGGTTGATAGCGCCACCTATAATTAAGGTTGTCTAACACTTTCCATTCTAAAACCGTTTTCAGTTGCTTATAACCTTGCCAAGCTCCAACCATTCGGGTTGAAATGTCCCACGCTGGGTGTCTGCCGCAGGCTGAATATTTGGGGAACACTTCAGCAAAAACAGTTCGGCTGTTGATCAGAAGACGTTAGGGGAAAATAAGTTTTGCCCACGTTAAAAATGGCTTACAGCCATTTCATTGAGAAGCTCTGTCTCTTCCTTGCTTTGGAGCAGGGCCTTGAAATGTGTTGCCCTGGTGTCAGAGATGTACCTTTTGCTGTCCATGAACATCCAGCTGCATTTGGTCATGTTAGATGCTTCTGAAAAAATTGCAGTTTGCACATGCTCAGTAGTGACTTGTTAGAGTTTTCTCTGAAGATTCTCTCAGCATCGGATATTTAGGGGCTAAGCAGGGCATAAGAACAGCCATGCTGAGTCAGACAATGGTCCATCTGGCCCAGTAGCCTCTCTCTGACAGTGGCCAGTACTAGAACTTCAGGGGTAGTGTGCAGAACAGGGCAGTTGGAGTGATCCACCCCGTCTCTCCACCTGGCTTCTGGCAGTCAGAGGTTTAGGGTCACCCCAGCCTGGGGATGCATCTTGGCTAATAGCCATTGATGGACCTGTCCTCTGTTAACTTATCTAGTTCATTTTGAACCCAGTTATACTTTTGGTCATCCCAACATCCAGTGGCAATGAGTTCCACAGATTAATTGTGCATTGTGTGAAAAATTACTTTGTTTGTTTGTATTAAACTGGCTGCCTATTAATTTGATTGGATGACCCTGGGTTTTTGTATTGTGGGAAAGGGTAAATAACACGTCTCTATTCACTTTTTACACACCATTCATGATTTATAGACCTCTGTCATATTCCCCCTTTCATCGTCTCTTTTCTAAGTTGAACAGCCCTAATCATTTTAGTCTCTCCTCATTTGGAAGCCATTCCATACCCTTGATCAATTTTGTTACCTTTTGCTGAACTTTTTGCAGTTCTACTGTATCATTTTCGAGCTGGGGAGACCAGAACTGGACACAGTAATCAAGGTGTGGGCACACCATGGATTTATATAGTGGCATTATGACATTTTCAGTCTTATTTTCTATTCTTTTCCTAATGGTTCCCAACATTCTGTGAGCATTTTTGATTGCTGCTGAGCTGAAGTTTTCAGAGAAGTATCCAGGGTAATTCCGAAGTCTCTTTCTTGAGTGGTAAGAGCTAATTTCCCTGCAATTGCTCTTCTCAGCTGCCAGGGGGGCCCCCCGGGGCACTAGGCACGCGAACTAAGATCAAGGAGACTGTCTTTCCAATAGTCTCAATGCTCTAGCTGCCAGGACTCAGGAGAAGGAGAAAGCAACCTGACTAGAATGCAAGGGGCAGGCAGAGAAAAGCTCCAGAAAGCAAATGCCTCCTCATTCCTCTTCTGCCAGAGAGCTGTGAAACCCACTGGCAACGTGTGCATCTCACCCCTTTCAGTGGCTTGTCCACAGAGAAGATAACAACCTGCTACAGCTTGCTACCAATTATTCCATCTGCTTGCATGTCAGCTCTGTGCCATAGATCTAACACCTCCAGCAGGGCCGGCCTTACCCATGCGCAAAGTACGCAGCTGCGTTGGGCACCAGGAAATTTGGGGCACCAGATTTCCTGCTGCCCTGCGCAGCTGCGTGCTGCTCCAGCCCCTGCTCCGCCTCTTCCCCATGGGCCCCGCCCCTGCTCCGCCCTAGCCCTGCCCCCACTGCCCTGAGGACTTCAGCAGGGCTGGGCCTGCACTCACCGGCGACGGGAAGTGCAGCAACCCAGCCCCAACCGTGGCGCCGGTGAGTGCTGGGGGGTGGTTCCCCCTGTCCCCCAAGCCAGCCCTGCCCCCCCTGCGGAGGCCTGGGGCCCCACCCACCCCCCGCAGGGGGGGGGGCTGCGTAGTGCCCCAGAATATCTAGGGACGGCCCTGACCTCTAGTCCAGTCCAGCTGGTGACCCGTGTGAGGGATCAGCGTGGTTCCGCATGATAGCATGTCTGTTTTTTCACTTCATTTGTTTTGTTTTGTTTTTAAACCTAGAAAATTACATAGAGTTGCACAGGCAGCTGTAATTCTGACATGTCATTACTCTTGAGTGCGTGACTTAGCAATCTTAATGGTCTTTTCACAGTTTTTTTGAGTGTAATTTATATTACAATAGCTCCTAGAGGCCCCCAGCAAGATCAGGTTCTCTGTGTATATGTAACACGGACAGACCCCGGTCGTTGGCAGGCGGGATCGAACCTGAGACCTCTGGAGCTAAATGCATGAGCCTCTACTGCATGAGCTAAAAGCCACCTAGCCCCTAGCTAAGGCTGTAGCAGACTCTCATTAAGCGTTCTCGGTGCCACTAGAGGGGACAGAACACCACACCCAGGAGGTGTGTGGGTTACATATACACACAGCGAGAGACCGTCCCAGCCCTGAAGAGTTTACGGTCTAAACAGACACGACAAACAAAGGATGGGAGGGGCAAGAGAGGAACCAGAGATGAAGTGACTTATCCCAGGTCATGCAGCTGATCGGTGGCAGAGCTGGGCATAAACCCCGCTCCAGCGCTATAGCAGGCTCTACCAGCTCACCCATGTGCCTTTCCAGCATTTTCCATCCACGCTTGAAAACATTTCCCCAGGTGTCCTACAGCTCAGTTTTTACCTTCCCACCATTGACTCGAGAATGTGCTTGGTAGTCTGGTGTCTTGTTTGATTTTCCGTTCCCACCTCTGCTGATTGGATCTGACAGAAAGAAAGAAAGAAAAAGTGATCAGGTGGCTCTTCCCAGCGTCTAATCATTAAATTTGCTTTTGGATGACCTATGTGAAATTCAGCAGCAGAAATTTATTGGGATGTTCATTGCATCAGTGTTCATTATCTACTCTGTTAGACTCAGGCACAACAGCCATCAGTGGGGAAGACAGGGCCTTGGATGTCAGTGTTGGTAATTTCCTCTCCTGAGTTGCAGCGTGAAATACATTTGGCACAGACAAATTACTCCCTCCATTATGGCTCCATACAAGTGCAGCTTAGCTGGTCTTTCATGCCTGGGACATCGCTTTGTGTCTGATAACTAGAGATGGGCAAAAGTGGTCCTGAAAAAATTAAAAGTGGCTTGAATCTTGACCCCCAATGCTTAACAGTTTTTGGAGGCTTGGTTACATCTCTGTTGCTTTCTCCCCCACCTTCCGCCCAAGCTGATGCAAGGTTACTTACATTGACCAGCTGCTGCCCCCAACACTTGCTAGATCTCCCTGTTTGCATCCCCTCCCATTACCCAAACCCGGTTCCCGGCCAATGGTCACATTTTATATTAAGGTTCCATGTATAGATAGTTTATAAAGGGTTAAACTGACGGATAGATGCTTTAATAAATGGTTAATCGATTGTTATAGAGTCCAGCATGTCATTCGATTGCTTATTACCGTAGCTTATAACCATGCATATAACCCATTCCCATGCTATGCGTATAACACATGCTATCATGCCTATAACAACCTTATAACAGCTAATCATCATTTATAAGCCATTTATAAATGGGATCTTCACATAAATGAATGCGCCTCACTCCTCTGGTTTCACTGGGAGGCAGAGGTGCTGGAAAAATTAGTTCACTTGCCCATTCACACCCTTTCTTGTCACTGTGCTTGCTCGCGCCTGTTTGTCCAGGTTGAATAGGACGGTGCGAGGAAAAGCAAGGGCGTATGCACCTGTGGCGGTGTATGCATGCCCTGGCTCCTGTTGAAGCAGACGATGGGTGTGCTGACACCGCGGTTACAGTCTACCCGACTGTTTTGGGCCTCACCACGATAAGGCACAATGGTCAGATTCAAAAGGGCAGCCCCTGGGGTCAGGGCCGAGCAGGCCCAGGGGCCAGAGTCAGAGAAGTGGGCCACCACCTAGGAGTGGGTGGCAGCGGCGGGGAGGGGGGGGAGTAGGGGGCCCGCCCCCTCCCTTTCCACCGGGTCCTGGGCCCTGTCAGCAGTGAGCGTAGTCACCACCCAGTCAGCAGGGATCCTTCCACAACACGCTGACTTTCCTCGGGTGCGTGGTACCACTCACTCTACCACCCCCAGGCCACGAACTACCATGAGTCTTGAGGCTGGGGTCCATTCGTCGTTGGGGTCTCCAAGCTCCTCCGACTCCTGTTGACTGGCTGCGGGCAACCGGTCTCCGGTCTGGGCCTCAGGCTCTCTGGTTCCTGTAGTCCGGCTGGAGCCTCCACGCAGCATCCTTCTTTCCTGGCGGTCAGCCCAGAATGAGCTGGGCTGCTCTCCTTTATACTAGTGCAGCATTTGGCACATGCCCAGTCTGGTCTAAGGGGCGGGACTTCTGCCACCCATAACGCGGGATTAACCCTTTCCTGCCTAGTGTGGGATAGGCAAGCCCCATCACAGCACCTCTTTTCCCGGAGTACCGTGCACCTGAAAGCTACTCTGGCTGGAGCTCCTCCACTTCCATTTTCGTCTGGGCCAGGGATTTAATGGGAATGCTAGTGCAAAAGTGTTTGCTACTGGTCAGTGTGTTATGTGTCGCCCTCTGTGCATAAACCACAAAGGCTGTGAGCCTGCTGTGGCCCCTAGTAGCAGCGAAGGTTGTTCTTTAGCTCAAGCTGTAGCAGCTTGTGCTTGTAGCGCTGGAGGTCGCCTGTGTTGGCCAACACCTGCCGGCTGTTACATTAGCTTGAATGCTGCTGTTCCAGCTGTGCTTCTTATCAAGATGGGGCATTCACAATAGGACCCATTGTGTCCTCAGGCTGCACCTCTTTATCCCACGCAAGGGCAGCCGCACAGGCTGCATTGTGGGTCACGCTTTCACTCTCCCTGCTTGGCTATTGGGTGACACCCCTTCGGCTGCATGGAGCCCCAGCACCTATCACCCGACTTGGCTTCACCCCTGATAATATATTGCTGCTGCAATACATTGCACCCAATTTTCCCCCTTAGTGCACAGAGAACAAGACCTCACCCGAACGAGCTCTTAATAACCACGGAGAAGTAGCTTATTAATCATTTAGAAAAGAAGCCGTAAACTATAAAAGTCTCTCATCTGCATGATTAGTTCTTACCCAGCTGATTACAAAAGAAAGACACCCATTGAGCCTAGCCTTTTTTTTTTTTTTTAAACAGCTCTTGTTCAGTGCGACTAGATTATCCGGAAAGCAATGGGAAATCCAAGGTAACCCCTCTTCCTCCCCCGCTTCTCTGGTTTCTGAGAGAGAGAGACATTGGAAAGGGCAGAGTTTGAATTAGGAGACTGTTAAGGGCTTGCTATACAAACACCAACCCCTCTCTCCCTCGCTGGAATTCGGTTGCACTTTTTTCCCTGTCCCTTGGCACAGGCCCGACCTTACCAATTTGAAATCTCATGCCCACTGCTGGCCCTGTTTAAGTTACTCACCAGAGCAATACCTCTGTCCTTCACAAGCCGTGGGTCTCTGGTTATCATCAACTATCAACTGCACAGAATCATTAGCCACGATGCAAGGGAGGTAGGGTTGTGGGAACAGGAGTGAATGCATGACCCTGGGTGCATTAGAAATACTAGATTCAATCAGCTGGTGGCAGCAGCAGCCCCAGTGCAAACTTCCTCGTTGCCCCGACCATCTGGAAGGCCCATCCCTAGGGGGTCACCTCCATCTCTGCATAGGGCCAGATTGCCCCTGCCCTCGAATGGGCAAGCAGGGTGTGGTAGCCACTAGAAGTCCCTTCCCAGCACACTCTGCACAAAATTGGGGACTGGATGATCTTTATAGCCTGATACCTGTAAGGCAGGAGGTGGGACAGTGGTCATCCCCACCAGCCCACCCAGTCTCCATCCCCTATCCCAGCACAGACCCAAGACCATAGAGAGGAGCCTCTGCAGACCCCAGTACTTCCATGAAGGCAGCTATGCTCCGTTTCCTTCAGTGAATGGTGCTATCCAGCTGTGAATCCAATGGGTACAATGGGCACTCAACACATGATCCCATTGCAACCAATGGGATTACTCAGGTAAGCCTTGCAGAATTGGGCCCTATCACTCTAACCACCTGTCCATTTGGAGCTGGAGAGAGAGAGAGTTCATTTCGGCTATGTGGTGGTAACAACCTGGGCCAGATTTGGAGCAATTTCCTAGAGGGGAGCAGGCTTCATAACCTGTTATCAGCCATACGGCCCTCTCAGCTGGCGTGTGCAAATAGCAGACTTGTTGCTTTGATGCAGAGACAATTGCAGAAATTTTGACCAAGCAAGTGCACTGACCTAGGAGCGCTGCTATGCCTCAGGAACGAATGCAGAGTACGTGGAATGACTGACCCACTTTGCCCCACCTGCCTCAACCAGCTCTGGCAAACGAGGACTGCAGGGAATTTGAATTGGCTGAGTAGCAAGGTGGCAGGGCCCAAACACAGAGGCTGGAGCTCCATTCAGCAAGAGCCTCTCACTTAATGCCACGCATGTGCAAAAACGCAACAAGTGGAATCCCGCTACCCCTTCCAGAGCCTCTGGCTGTGGGGGCCGAGTGAGTGGCAGTCAGTCTTATATTGAAATTGAAGCACGCTGCGATGTTAATAAAGCGACCCCAGTGGGAGATATTTGAAGATTATTTAGATATGCATAATTACTGCTTAATCCTGCGCCCGACGCCATCAAAGGCGTCGGCAGAAGTTTAAACTCCACAGCTTAATGCAGTAAACAGCACAGTTCTGATTATTCATCTCTCCTCCAGTGGATCGAGCAGCCGTCAGTGATAATTTTATCAGCTGTTATCAGCCAGCTTTTCTCTTCAACATGCAGCACAGGGCTCCCAATCAAAGCACTTGAAAGGTTGGTGGGGGGAGGGAATCAAGTGCTGCATATTGAGTGGCCAGATTAGCGCAATGAATGAGAAGCGGGAGGCTGGCGGTGCATATCATGGGCTCTGGGGACACTTGAGTCCAGCTGGGTCAGAAAAGGTCTTGTCTGGAGCACAGGAGATGCTGGATCTGACATGTTTGGCAATGGCTGTGGGGAGAGGGAGGTCGGGTGAAAGAGCAGGAGGGGGTGAAACAATGGGCTTGTGATTAAGGCACTGAGCTAGCCTGCCGGAGTTCTGGGTTAGATTCCTGGTCCTGCCGTAGCCTCCCTATGTGACTTTGGCCAAGTAAAAGAAGGTCCCTTTGTCTCAGGCCTAAAAAAAGGGGGATACTTTTCTATCTCACAAAGGTATCAGTGTCAGGAGGGTTAGCGGCTGGGCTGTGGTCATGAGGAGGCCATAAAAGCACGCAGCTGGATAGGAATCTGGAGCAGTTGAGGGAGAAGTATTGCATGCAAGTTTTAAATAGTCTACCTTCCAAAGCAGATCAAGTAACCAGCCCCCACCAGGTGATGTGTGGGGATAACTGCCACCCAGAATCATCTGTCAAAGCCATCTCTAGGCAGAGTCTTAATTTAAATAAGCAAGGGCCTGGGTCCTATGTGGCAGAGAACCCAGAACTATGTACTAGTGCCCCTCCTCCATCTCTCTCACCGATCCCCCACTTTTCATAAGTGTAGGGGTGTCAACTCCAATGCTCTGCTCAGATTCTAACCTGGTCATTGCATTCTACATACCTAAAGTCCCCCTTGCAATTTCAATTCAAACCTGTATTCCCCACACCTGGGCCTAAATGGCTACATGCAGTTGAACTGCGATTGCCCCACCTCAGGGTGGCTGCATTTCAGGGTGTTCCCTCTTTTTGCTTATCGACAAGCACATACCCGTTTGCAAAATGCTGAGAGGTTCTTCGAGATGAAAAAGGCCACAGAAATGGAACTTCTGTTCTACGTTTGTAAAGACCACGGTGTACGTTTAGGCAATTTAATACACCGTTGTTGGGGGGAGGGTTGGAACTGCATTGGAGGAGGCAATGCCACCTGCCCTTTCTTTGGCTGGGGGGATAGCAATGCTTTGCGGGGGAAGAGGGAAGTATGAGACGCTGAGGCCAAGTAGTGTCATGCACAGCACTCAGAGCGTAAAGTTTTGCAGACAAAGCACAGGCCTGGAGCGCCATTCCTAGCTCTGCCCTGACTCCCTGGGCAAGTGATTTAACCTATCTGTGCCTTGGGTCTCCCTCCCATCAGACGGGGTTAATGCCTACCTCACAGCTGTGTTCTGAGGCAGGGGCGGCGCTATGTATTTTGCTGCCCCAAGCACGGCAGTCAGGCAGCTTTCGGCGGCGTGCCTGCGGGAGGTCCACCGGTCCTGCGGCTTCGGTGTACCCGCCGCCGAATTGCCGCCGAAGCCGCGGGACTGGCGGACCTCCCGCAGGCATGCCGCCGAAGGCTCCCTGACTGCCGCCCACACAGCGACCGGCAGGCCGCCCCCCACGGCTTGCTGCCCCAGGCACACGCTTGGTGCACTGGTGCCTGGAGCCACCCCTGTTTTGAGGAGAAATCCATGCATGTTTGTAAAGTTCTTTGAGCCCTCTACAGGTGGGCTAGCCACTAGAGGGAGACAGAGAGCCAGGCAGGGTTAATGTGGGTTACATGGGCTTAACTCAAAGTGTGTGCTTAAATCCCATTGAAGTGAAGCACATGCTGAATATGGTTTGCAGAATACGGATGGACTGTTGAATCAGGTCCTGTGTGAGGAGGTAGTCTCTGTCCTTGGGGCTCTGAAGGATTAAGATTTCCCGTGCCGTTTCAGAGGCTACAGCTGAGCACTGCATTTTAGCAGGGGACTGTCACCAGCTTTCATACGGCCCGATTTCCGTCTCTGTCAAGGCCTCAGCTGCTGTCTGCCTATTTTCCAGGGTTTTCACGGCTCCATGCGGGAGCCGTCTGTCTCGGGTCTGAAATACATACGGCTAATTGCATTCAAATTGCCAGCCGCCGCGGAGAGGTGCTTTAAAGGAGTTGTTCCACTTGGGCTGAGTGAAAAGGCAGTGCTCCCCACCCTGCCAAGCTGAACAGATGGGGGTTTTGTGTTCCTGAAGTTTTAATAATCCACCCTCCTGTCTGAATCATCACAATTCCCAATGGAAGGGCAAGCGTTTTCCAGATGGCGGCAAATAAACTCTGGGAAACGTCAATGCAGAGAACTCATTAGCCCAGGTTGGCTATGCGCCATACACAGTGGCAGCTCATGTAAACTCTTCTTGGGCCTGCCCTTCCTCTGTCATGTGGTCCCATCAGGTCCTCAGTCCTGTCTTACAAGGACAATCTGCCTATCTAGCCATTAATTTGATTACGGGTGGCCTTTGCCTCTCGGAGAACTTGCCATCTGGGCAACCCCCGCCCAGCAAATCTACTACAGGCTAAACATGGCTTCTGTGCTTCCTTCCACTCCATCTTAACTTGAGGGTGAAGCTGATCTGATGATGATGTGGTCGCGAAGTGACAGCAAGGACAGCTGAGGAGGGAGGCAGAGAATTTTTCTGGTTGGCCTCAGTGCAGCAAAAGCAGAGAGCTGGAAAAATTGCAGCGTGACCAAATTCAGCAAAAATCTGATGTCACTACCGTGTTTTGAATAGGCTGTAACTGTGTACGCCACATACCAGGTGCTTTGGCCTGCTGTGGAATACACACACGGGTAAATATTGTAACAGTTCCATGGGCTACCTAAGTCTTCATGGCGGTAACTATGCTGCACGCATGGCAGCTTGGGAAATTTCAGCAATAGCAAGGCTAGAATTCAGATCATCCTTCTCCAAAAACTCAGGCTCCCGCTACTTGAACGAAAGAAGAATCTCCATTACTGCTAGCAATATAGGGCCTATGACACACTGTTTGAGCAGTTCTGATTCCATCCATTACGTTACTTCTGTGTGTATTTTCTATGCTATGTGTGGATTTACATCTAGATCATAATATGTATTGCACCTCTGGCTTGCCAAACACAGTTGAATTAGTTTAAAGAGTAATGGGTCCTGGAATAGTTTTGTCCTCCTACCTGCTCAATGGTTTGTAGCGTATCTGTGCCAAAAATTAGTGGCAGACTCCTTGGTAACGGAAATGGCATCGTACAAGCAATTGGCTTTAAAACAAGAAGCTCCAGCTCAAGGTGAATGTTTGTGCAGCACAGCTGGGCAAAAAGACCCTAAGCTTTCAATATGTCCATGTATTGTTATGGCAGGGGTCACCAGATGGCACTGTTACACATACCCTTCCATGGTTGTTTCTTAGCATGGGAGCAATATTCAGTCTTTCAAGAAATTCTCATATGGTTGTTAGTGTTGTGAAGATGTTTCTTTTTTGGAGGGATAACTGTGGCAAGCAGCAACAGTATTTGCTGTCTCCCTAAAACTCTCTAACTAGAATCAATGTTGAGGCAGAACTGCTTCCTGGGAGCCAGGCATTGGTATTTTCTCTAAGATTCCTGAATGAGGGGATTACTTGTGTGCTCTTTGTGACCACCTCTGTTCTAGGGCTGGTGTCTCTACTGCAAAATAAACAAGTTGCACCAAGAATATACCCAGATACCACATCAGTGAGTTCACCTCCAATGGAAAGCTGACTTGCAAGGCTCTAAACATCTGCTACCTCTCGGCAGAGGGACTAAACATATTCTACATTTAGTGCAATGGTTCCCTGGCACTTGGGCTGCATTATAGCAGCAACACAAGCATGGGGAGAAATAAGTGCAAATAGAGTGAGGGGGAAAGGATGGCTCATGGGATTGATGAAAGGATCTAAGTCTGTTAGTCTCCAGGTCACTGGTTAAAATCCAAACCATGTGGGTAGTGCCTGAAAGTCATTAGCATCTGATGTCTGTTCAGTGACCAAAGTGAAATGCATTGGTGGTTTTCAGTCCAGTTCTTAATGGGCAGGTGTCAACATCACAAAAGCCGCCATCACAATCAGTACTTAGGAATCTCAGCAAAAAGGCCAACGACTGAATGGTCTATGGAAACTCAACTGCTCGCTCATTCCTGGAGGTGATCCCTCCAAGGCTAGTATCTGGCAAACTGATGGGACAGCATGGAGGGAGCTTGCCTGGCTGCCATGTCCTGTGGATAAACTGAGAACTCCAGGACTGTCAATAGAAATGGGTGAACCATTTTTAGGAAAGAATTTGACGTATCTTGTTTGTTTTGAGTTGTCCACAAATAGATTGCAAAATGGGTGATTTTTTTTCATTAGTTCAAATAATTCACAAATGATCCATTAATAATTCACGTTAGCTTGGATTGGCAGGTTGTTCTTATTGAGTGAAACTGATTCCCTGTGCAGGTCATTGTACAACTTATATCCCGAGGGCTGCTCTAAATATGCCCAGAACCAAACCAGCTCCAGGACGAGAGAGGTACATTTCCTAACCCCACCCTCCTGCCCACCCATTGGCATGGTGTGCCAGACTTGACACTAGTGGTGCTAACTCCCACAATTTGATCTTGAGTATTGCAATATTGGTGTTTTTCTAAAAGCCCCAGCTCCTGGATTCAGGTGAATACATGAGAAGCTCTGTAAGTTTCTAGCCCTCATGGTTGCAGATAAAACCTTGAAAATGCAACCCAAGTGTACTCTAAAAGCTCAAAGACCGGAAGGGAAAGAAAACCCCAGAATTAATTTTCCCCTTTAAATCTCATGATTTTTACGCCAATCTCATGATTCTGGGGGGCCCCTGACTTCTGATTTTTGAGCACGGGGGTTGGCAATACAGGCACAGTAATGGGAATGAATGCAGACCCAAAGATACTACAGGTCCAGCACCTTGGGGCACAAAAAAGACATTTTTAAAGGCTACAATGAAATGTATTCTATGTAGATGGGCCTTTTCATTTATAGGGAAAATGACTATTGCTTGGGTTGAAAAAGTGCCCTCCGGTGGGTAATAAGAATTCTGCTTCTAGCTACAAGCATTGCACCTCACTGTTAGTTAAAAAAAAAAATGATAGTGAAGTAAAAAACCTCTCCCCTGCCAGCTAAAAGGACCGTGTGGAGGAGGAAAATCTTATTTCCTAGCTAGATGTAGCTGGTTAAAGGGTTATAATTTATGGTATTGGGCTATATGTAAATAAGACGTTGTTTTGTACAATACCATCTGTTCTGTGGATTTGAGTTTGTAACAAAACCAAAAGACGTTGGTGTGGTTTCTGGTTTAGTTTCAAGTGTTTCACCCAGCTTTGCTTACAGAGCTGCTACAGTCAATGTGCTGAGATTGCACATGGCAACAGAGATCTGGGTCACAGGCCAGGATCCCATTCTACACGGTTAGGCATGCTTGCGTAGGCTACAAATACATGTGATTTTAGGGTCTGACGTCCCACAAGGCACCACACCTAGATGCTGTGCCCCATTGGGCAGTGTGTAAGCCCAGCTTTCCAATGGTTTGTAGGTTCAGTTTCCAGATCTGGAGGCTCACAAGTTATTCTATCTTGGAATAGTCATGGTTCCAGCAAAAAAACCGAATAGGCCATATACACTACCAGACAGCGTATATCTCCAACAGTCCGGTTCAGTCCAATCCTGGGAGGTAGTGCCTGAGCAGTGGTAGAGTCTAGCCTTTTCCCTCTTGGTTGTTCTAAGTGTATGGAATCCTTTCCTTTGTTGCAGTTCCCAGAATGCAATTCTTAGACATATACCATCTGGAGAAAAGCTTTCACAGGGCAGCCGCTATGCCCGAGGGGGCCCTGGGAGCAGGCAGAGGGTGCTTAGTGTAAAAAGAGTAAATCTCATTAAGGGTTTTCACATTTCTGACTGGTGAGATAATGAAGGAAGGTAATTTGGGGGAGCTTTATTGCAGTAGTTATAACGTTTCCCTGAAGCATAGAGATAAAAGTCAGTGGATGGTGTCCATAAGGACTTTTTTTTTTTTTAAAAACCGACAGCCACAGCAATCAGATCATTCTGACATCATCATTCCTGGGTGAGGGTTCCGGGCTAGGCTGAGAAATTGAGTTATAAAACCTCTTAGAATCATGAGCTTTAACTTGCAGTCTTTGCTCAGACCCAGAACCCATTGAAATGAACTGGTTAGTCCCCAGCAATCAACCTTCTCATCCTGAGTGCTAGTGATCTGCCTACCTGTGTCTCCTCAGAGAAGTATGTCGACTCTGGAGGGTAGGGACAGGGTCCAGAGTGACCTAGACAAATTGGAGGGTTGGGCTAAAAGAAATCTGATGAGGTTCAACAAGGACAAGTACAGAGTCCTGCACTTAGGATGGAAGAATCCCATGCACTGCTACAGGCTGGGGACTGACTGGCTAAGTGGCAGTTCTGCAGAAAAGGACCTGGGGATTTCAGTGCACGAGAAGCTGGATATGAGTCAGCAGTGTGCCCTTGTTGTCAACAAGGCTAAAGGCATATTGGGCTGTATTAGTAGGGGCATTGCCAGCAGATCGAGAGAAGTGATTATTCCCCTCTATTCGGCACTGGTGAGGCCACATCTGGAGTATTGCATCCAGTTTTGGGCCCCCCACTACGGAAAGGATGTGGACAAATTGGAGAGAGTCCAGCGGAGGGCAACGAAAATGACCAGGGGGTTGAGGCACGTGACTTATGAGGAGAGGCTAAGGAGCTGGGCTTGTTTAGTCTGCAGAAGAGAAGAGTGAGGGAGGATTTGATAGCAGCCTTCAACTACCTGAAGGGGGTGGGGGGGTCCAAAGAGGATGGAGCTCAGCTGTTCTCAGTGGTGGCAGATGACCGAACAAGGAGACGTGGTCTCAGGTTGCAGTGGGGGAGGTCTAGGTTGGATATTAGGAAACACTGTTTCACTAGGAAGGTGGTGAAGCACTGGAATGGGTTACCTACGGAGATGATGGAATCTGCATCCTTAGAGGTTTTTAAGGCCCAGCTTGACAAAGCCCTGGCTGGGATGATTTAGTTCAGGGGTCTCAAACACGCAGCCCGTGGGGCTATTTCCTGCGGGCCGCCAAGCGGCCCGCACCCACCCCCCCGGCCTACCTTCAGGCTGGAGTGGGCAAACTACAGCCGCCGGATTGCCCCCCTCGAGCCCCGCGCCGCTCCCTGAAGTGGCTGGCATCATGTCCGTGCGGCCGGGGGGGAGGGGGGAGAAGCAGAGGGCTCTGTCCGTGTGTTGCCCTGGTTCCAGGCACTGCCCCCCCGCAGCTCCCATTGTCCGGGAACGGGGAACTGCGGCCAATGGGAGCTTCAGGGGAGGTACCTGGAGGCACGGCAAGCAGCGCATGGAGCCCTGCGTCCCCCTCCCCCAGGGGCCGCAGGGACATGGTTCCAGCTACTTCCCGGAGCGGAGCGGGGCTGGGGCCGGCAGCCTGCCCTGGCCCCGGTGTGCACCGCTGCTACCCCGGAGCCCGAAGCCCTCCTGCACCCTGACCCCCAACTCCCTGCCCTGAGACCCCTGCCTGCACCTCAACCCCCTGCCCTGAGCCCCCTGCTGCATCCCACACCCCTTCTGCACCCCAATCCCCTGCCCTGAACCCCCTGCCTGCACCCCAACCCCCTGCTGCACCCCAACTCCCTGCCCTGAGCCCCCTGCCTGCACCTCAAACCCTGCCCTGAGCCCCCTGCTGCACCCCACACCCCACACCCCAACCCCGTGCCCTGAGCCCCCTGCTGCATCCCACACCCCTTCTGCACCCCAACTCCCTGCCCTGAGCCCCCTGCCTGCACCCCAACCCCCTGCTGCACCCCAACTCCCTGCCCTGAGCCCCCTGCTGCACCCCACACCCCAACCCCCTGCCCTGAGCCCCCACCACACCCCTCATGCACCCTCTGGGGGAAGGGAGGGGGCGGAGTTGGGTGGGGACTTCAGGGAAGGTGTTGGAATGGGGGCAGGGAAGGGGTGGGAAGAGGCGGGGCAGGGGCGGGGCCTCATGGAAGGGGTGGAGTGGGGCAGGGCCAGGGGCAGCGGGGGGGAGGGTGTCAGTGATGCAGCCCTCGGGCCAATGAACTAGCCCTCATGTGGCCCTCGTGGTCATTTGAGTTTGAGACCCCTGATTTAGTTGGTGTTGATCCTGCTTTGAGCAGGGGGTTGGACTAGATGACCTCCTGAGGTCCCTTCAAACCCTGATATTCTTTGATTCTATGATCTTGGAGCTGGGTTCTGACGGCTGCATGTTTGCATCCTTCCCATCAAATTCTACATCACTTTTCTTTGTTGCTTGACTTCCTCCACTGACCCCTTTTCGCAGTACAATAACACAGTCAATGAAATGGAAAAGCAGCAGATTTAAAACTGATTGAAAGAAATGTCTTTTTCTTTTTTACACAATGCATAATTAACTGCCACAGAATATCACGGGCTAAGCATTGAGCAGGAGTGTTTAGAAAGGGGTTACGTTTCTATGTACAGACGCTCCCCGAGTTACGTAAACCCGACGTACCCAAATCCGAGTTTACGGAAAAAGTTCCATAAGCTAGAAATAGGAGAGGTTTTTTGTGTGTGTGTGTGTGTGTAATGGTCGGAGAGACGTTTCCGACTTACGCAAAATTCGAGTGACGCAAGGCGTTCCGGAACCGAATGTTTGCGTAAGTTGGGGAGCATCTGTATAATTGAAACATCCACAGTTACATTAGACAGGGACATAAAAAAGGGAAATAAATTCTCATGCTTCGTGGCACAAGCTAACTAGGTTATTTCATTATGGGATAGCTTGCAATTTCCTCTGAAGTATTTGGTATTGGTCACTGTCAGAGACACGGTACAAGAACAGCCATACTTAGGGTTGCCAACTTTCTAATCGCACAAACACCCCTGCCTCACCCCCAGCCCCAAGACCCTGCCCCTTCTCTCAGGCCCCACCCTCAGCTCACTCCATCCCCCCTCCCTCCGTTGCTCACTCTTCCCCACCCTCACTTTCACCGGGCTGGGGCAGAGGGTTGGGGTGGAGAGGTATGGACTTTGGGCTGGGGGTGCGGGCTCTGGGCTGGGGCTGAGGGGTTTTGGGTGCGGGAGAGGGCTCTGGGCTCGGGCAGAAGGTTGGGGTAGGGGGGTATGGGCTCTAGGCTGGGTGTGCGGGCTCCGGGTGGGGCCAGAAATGAGGGGTCCAGGGTGTGGGAGAGGGCTCCGGGCTGGGGCAGGGAGTTGGGGTGTGGGAGGGATGAGAGCTCCGGCTGGGGGTGTGGGCTCTGGGGTGGGGCCAGGAATGAGGGGTTTGAGGTGCAGGAGGGGGTTTAGGGCTGGGGCAGGAGATTGGGGTGTGGGGGAGTGAGGGCTCCAGCTGGGGGTGTGGGCTCTGGGGTGGGGCCAGGGATGATGGATTTGGGGTGTAGGAGGAGACTGCAGGCTGGGGCAGAGGGTTGGGGTGTGGGGTCCCGGTGACGTTTAATGTGGGTCTCAGGAAGTGGCCGCCAGGCCCCTGTGGCCCCTAGGCGCATGGGCAGCCAGGGAGGCTCTGTGCACTGCCCTCGCGCCCGCAGGCACAGTCCCCGCAGCTCCCATTGGTCATGGTTCCCAGCCAATGGGAGCTGTGGAGCTGGTGCTGGGGGCAGTGCGCAGAGCCTCCCTGGCTGCCCATGTGTCTAGGGGCCGCAGGGACCTGGCGGCTGCTTCCGAGAACAACGTGGAGCTAGGGCAGGCAGGGAGCCTGCCTTAGCCTCGGGCCCCCGCTGTGCTGCTGACCAGACTTTTAATGGCCCGGTTGGTGGTGCAGACCAGAACCACCAGGGTCCCTTTTCGACTGGGAATTCCAGTTGAAAACCAGACACATGGCAACCCTAGCCATACTGGGTCTGACCAAAGGTCCATCTAGCCCAGTATCCTGTCTTCCAACTGTGCCCAATGCCAGGTGCTTCAGAGGGAATGAACAGAACAGTTAATCATCAATCTATCCCCTGTCGTCCCAGCTTCTGACAAACAGAGGCTAGGGACACCATCCTTGCCCATCCTGGCAGCTCATAGCTATTGATGGACCTATCCTCCATGAATTTATCTAGTTCTTTTTTTAACCCTGTTATAGAATTGGCCTTCACAACATCCTCTGGCAAAGAGTTCCAGAGGTTGACTGTGTGAAGAAATCCTTCCTTTTGTTTGTTTTAAACCTGCTGTCTATTAATTTCATTTGGTGCCCTCTAGTTCTTGTGTTACAAAAAGGAGTAAATAACACTTCCTTGTTTACTTTCTCCACACCCAGTCATGATTTTATAGACCTCATCATATCACCCCCCCCCCTCCCCGCAGTCATCTCTTTTCCAAGATAAAAAGTCCCAGTCTTATTAATCTCTCCTCATACGGTAGCCGTTCCATATCCCTAATCATTTTTGTTGCCCTTTTCTGAACCATTTCCAATTCCAATATATCTTTTTGAGATGGGGCGACTAGATCTGTGCGCAGTATTCAAGATGTGGGCGTACCCTGGATTTATATAGAAGCAATATGATATTTTCTGTCTTATTATCTAGCCTTTTCCTAATGAGTCCCAACATTGTTAGTTTTTCTGCCTGTCGCTGCACATTGAGTGGATGATTTCAGAGAACTGTCCACGATGACTCCAAGATCTCTTTCTTGAGTGGTAACAGCTAATTTAGACGCCCATCATTGTATATGTATAGTTGGGATTATGTTTTCCATTGTGCATTACTTTGCATTTATCAACATTGAATTTCATCTGCCATTTTGTTGCCCAGTCACCCAGTTTTGTGAGATGCTTTTGTAACTCTTCGCAGTCAGCTTTGGACTTAACTATCTTGAGTAGTTTTGTATCATCTTTACATTTTGCCACCTGTTTATGCCTTTTTCCAGATAATTTATAAATATGTTGAACAGTACTGGTCCCAGTACAGACCCCTGGGGGACACCGCTACTTACCCCTCTCCATTCTGAAAACTGACCATTTATTCCTACCCTTTATTTCCTATCTTTTAACCAGTTACTGATCCATGAGAGGACCTTCCATCTTATCCCATGACAGCTTACTTTGTTTAAAAGCCTTTGGTGAGAGACTTTGTCAAAGGCTTTCTGAAAATCTAAGTACACTATATACACTGGAACACCCTTGTCCACATGTTTGTTGACCCCCTCAAAGAATTCTAGTAGATTGGTGAGGCATGATTTCCCTTTACAAAAAACATGTTGATATTGGACTGGATGGACCACTGGTCTGATCTGGTACGGCAACTCTTCAGTTCCTTTGAAAAGGTCAGAGTGAAACAAAAAATGTTTTTTGACAGCTGTTGTCATTTGAAAGACATTAGTTCTCTTATAGTGTGAATATCTGTTGTGTATTTCTCATCTGAAATGTTAAAATAAACAATTCTATTATAGTAGAGCCATGAAGGCCGTAAGCAAAATCAGGTACCCATTGTGGTAGGCACTGCCACACACATAAGAGACAGTCACTGACCTGATGAGCTTACAATCTAAATAGACAAGACAAACAGAGGGTGGAAACAGAGGCGGAGAGATAAAGGGACTTAGTCAGAGTCATGCAGCCATGAATAGAATTCAGATCTCCTGATTTCCAGGCTAAGGTGCTGGCCACTGCATCACACTGCCTCTTCAGTAATTCTTGAAATATCCCCCTACCATCTCAAAGAATAGTGTGTTTATATTTGTACTTAGAAGAGCTTCTTTCCTATTCCCCTAACCCCATTTCTGATCAGTTTTCACCCCTGTGATGTAGCCTGAGATCCTTAATAGACATTCCATTTTGGTGAAGACTTTCCACTACAATGTAGATTTTCAGCTTATCTCATCAATGGTCCAGCTGCTGGGCTGTGTCTCAAATGTTTGCCTTTTTGTTCCCATATATATATATATATATATAGAGAGAGAGAGAGAGAGAGAGAGAGAGAGATCCACCGGTAATGGGAAAATAGTTGTAAAAAGTCTGTCAAGTTTAATGCTGATAGACAGTAAAGTCAAAAAAAAAAAAAAAAAAAAAAAGAACAGGAGTACTTGTGGCACCTTACAGACTAACAAATTTATTTGAGCATAAGCTTTTGTGGGCTACAGCTCACTTCTTCGGATGCATAGAATGGAACATATAGTAAGGAGATATATATACACATACAGAGAACATGAACAGGTGGGAGTTGCCCTACCAACTCTAAGAGGCTAATTAATTAAGATGAGCTATTATAAGCAGGAGAAAAAAACTTTTGTAGTGATAATCAAGATGGCCCATTTCAGACAGTTTGACAAGAAGGTGTGAGGATACTTAACATGGGGAAATAGATTCAATGTGTGTAATTACATTAATTAATTAATTAGCCTCTTAGAGTTAAAATATAAAAATATAAAATATATGGAGATATACCTATCTTATAGAACTGGAAGGGACCCTGAAAGGTCATTGAGTCCAGCCCCCTGCCTTCACTAGCAGGACCAAGTACTGATTTTGCCCCAGATCCCTAAGCGGCCCCCGCAAGGATTGAACTCAACCCTGGGTTTAACAGGCCAATGCTCAAACCACTGAGCTATCCCTCCCCCCCAAAGTTGGTAGGGCAACTCCCACCTTTTCATGTTTTCTGTATGTGTATATATATCTCTTCCTACTGTATTTTCCACTACATGCATCCGATGAAGTGAGCTGTAGCCCACGAAAGCTTATGCTCAAATAAATTTGTTAGTCTCTAAGGTGCCACAAGTACTCCTGTTCTTTTTGCGGATACAGACTAACACGGCTGCTACTCTGAAACCTGTCAGTAAAGTCAAAGCTGATTATGGGTACAAGATTGGTTTACCCCATTTACCAAGCTAAATCAAAGTGAAGGAAATTTGAAAATAAATGTATTCTATAGAAGCCACATTACTGAAAATACCCAAGTACAGTTTTGTCTCAACAGATGCCTTTTCATTTTTCAAAAACGTCCAGAGAATTTTTGTTTCCAGTGTTATTGTAGCCGTGTTGGTCCCAGGCTATTATAGAGACAAGGTGGATGAGTAATATCTTTTATTGGACTGTCTGTTGGTGAAAGAGACACGTTTTGAGTTTCACAGAGCTCTTCAGAAGTTGGTCCAATAAAAGATATTACCTCACCCACCTTCTCTCTCATGGAACTTTTGTTTATGGATTTCCCCCCCCTGTTTTTGAAAGTTGTAATTTGTTTAAACAACATTTTTAGATTTCAAAATCCAAACATTTTCAAAATGAACATTTTTGATGGGGTTGGGGGGAAACCACCTTGTGACTAAGCTACCTACTTAGAATCGCCAAAGTTACTCCTTCCCTCCTTCAGTCCTCCCCACAAAAACAATAGGAGTTAGGATAGCCTTGTGGCTAAAACCTTAGACTGGCATTCAGAGGCCTTAGGTTCACTGCCTGACCCTCCCACGGTCTCCTGGGGTGACCATGGGCAAGTTGCTTAGATGTCATCAGTTTTTCACCCTGTCCTGTATCTACTGCCAACTCTAGTTGCTCCCTGCTGCTCTGGCGATGCCCCAGGGCCCCCGCCCCTGCCCCGCCCCCACTCCCCTGATCTCTGCAGCAGGGCCGGGGCTGCACTCACCGGCGGTGGGAAGTACAGAGACCCGGCCCCAGCCATGCCGCCAGTGAGAGATGAGGGGTGGTTCCCCCCGCCCGCCAAGCCAGCCCCCCCCAGAAGCCTGGGGCCCCCCCGCTCCTGCCCCCCGCCGAGAAAGCCTGGGGCCCCCTGCTCCCACCCCCCTCACGGAGGCCTGGAACACCCCCCCCCCCCCGTGGGAGGGCTGCGTATGGCCCCAGAATATCTAGGGACGGCCCTGGTACCTGCCACCCTGCCTCCAACCAGCCCCGCACCCCCTACCCTGCCCGCAGCCGGCCCCTGCTGCACCCCTTTGTCTCCAGCCAACCCCTGCCGCACGCCCCTGCCCGAAGGCAGCCAGCCGCGCACTCCCCTGTCTCCAGCCAGCCCCTGCCACACCCCCCTGCCCGAAGCCAGCCAGCCCCACACCCCCCTGTCTCCAACCAGCTCCACATCCCCTGCCCTGCCCGAAGCCAGCCAGCCCCACACCCTGTCAGGTTATTCATTTATTTTCATTAAATATGTAGTCTAAATAATGAAATTAATAAATTTTCAAGCCGAATGTGTATTAATTCTAATGAACAATGCGACATTATGCAGTATTCATTTTTGAAAGTTTATAATAACACTGGTCTACAATTTTTGAGAAGTCGTCTGCTTCAGAGATAAAATGTGCTATTTATTATGTATTTTGATGTGCTGAATTCAAATATGACAATTAAAACAACTGATTGGCTACTGTTTCTAAGATATTTAAGTTTTTACATTTGATGTCTATGTATATTGTGTAGATAGTAGAGTTTTAATCATAAATTGTAAACCTAGGTCTTTTCATGTGTTTATGGTTGCTTTACATGATAATATTTCACCTGTCCTGTTTATGTAACACTTTAAAAATCAGCAAAAGGGTTATATAAATAAAATTGATTATGAAACAAAAGGCAAAAAACTATTCTGTACATAGTTTAGTCCTATTCAGTGTCTACTCGGCGCTTCTTGGCTTGTCTCTTGTATTCATTAAATGGAGCATCTCTTGTCACTGTCCAGCAATAGTCTGCAAGCATTGATGGGCTCCATTTGCCCTGATAGCGTTTCTCCATTGTTGCAATGTCCTGGTGAAATCGCTCGCCGTGCTCGTTGCTCACTGCTCCGCTGTTCGGTGGTGATGAGAGTGCAAAAAATGTATCTTTAGTGACATGTTGCAACCAAGGCTTTTGTATGCCTTGAGGAGGTTTTCCACCAACAACCTGTAGTTGTCTGCCTTGTTGTTTCCGAGAAAATTTATTGCCACTAACTGGAAGGCTTTCCATGCCATCTTTTCCTTGCCACGCAGTGCATGGTCAAATGCATCATCTCGAAGAAGTTCACGAATCTGAGGACCAACAAAGACACCTTCCTTTATCTTAGCTTCACTTAACCTTGGAAATTTTCCACAGAGGTACTTGAAAGCTGCTTGTGTTTTGTCAATGGCCTTGACAGAGTTCTTCATCAGACCCAGCTTGATGTGTAAGGGTGGTAACAAAATCTTCCTTGATTCAACAAGTGGTGGATGCTGAACACTTTTCCTCCCAGGCTCCAATGAGTGTCGGAGTGGCCAATCTTTCTTGATGTAGTGGGAATCTCTTGCATGACTATCCCATTCGCAGAGAAAACAGCAGTACTTTGTGTATCCAGTCTGCAGACCAAGCAAGAGAGCAACAACCTTCAAATCGCCACAAAGCTGCCACTGATGTTGGTCATAGTTTATGCACCTCAAAAGTTGTTTCATGTTGTCATAGGTTTCCTTCATATGGACTGCATGACCAACTGGAATTGATGGCAAAACATTGCCATTATGCAGTAAAACAGCTTTAAGACTCGTCTTCGATGAATCAATGAACAGTCTCCACTCATCTGGATCGTGAACAATGTTGAGGGCTGCCATCACACCATCGATGTTGTTGCAGGCTACAAGCTCACCTTCCATGAAGAAGAATGGGACAAGATCCTTTTGACGGTCACGGAACGTGGAAACCCTAACATCACCTGCCAGGAGATTCCACTGCTGTAGTCTGGAGCCCAACAGCTCTGCCTTACTCTTGGGTAGTTCCAAATCCCTGACAAGGTCATTCAGTTCACCTTGTGTTATGAGGTGTGGTTCAGAGGAGGAGGATGGGAGAAAATGTGGGTCCTGTGACATTGATGGTTCAGGACCAGAAGTTTCATCCTCTTCCTCATCTGACTCAAGTGAGAATGATTCTGGTGCATCAGGAACCGGCAGTCCTTCTCCGTGGGGTACTGGGCGTATAGCTGATGGAATGTTTGGATAATGCACAGTCCACTTTTTCTTCTTTGACACACCTTTCCCAACTGGAGGCACCATGCAGAAGTAACAATTGCTGGTATGATCTGTTGGCTCTCTCCAAATCATTGGCACTGCAAAAGGCATAGATTTCCTTTTCCTGTTCAACCACTGGCGAAGATTTGTTGCACAAGTGTTGCAGCATATGTGTGGGGCCCACCTCTTGTCCTGATCTCCAATTTTGCAGCCAAAATAAAGGTGATAGGCTTTCTTAACCATAGTGGTTATACTACGCTTTTATGATGTAAAAGTCACTTCACCACAAACATAGCAGAAGTTATCTGCACTGTTCACACAAGTACGAGGCATCTCTGCTCACTTTGGCTAAACAGAAATGTGTCCCTTTGCAAAATCAAACACTGACAAATAAGAGAGCACGACACTGTATGATTTCTAGAGCTGATCTAGGGCAATTTGTTCAGCAGAGTGATGTAAGCTTTGTTATGATTGCATCATCCATGACTTCTAGGAATAACATGATGCAATTCATATCATGTATGACGCAATACCAGCTTCAGATTGCATCATTCATTGTTTTGCCTAAAAAGCAAGTACTGTCCCAACCCAGTCATAGATTTATTCATAGATCCAGTCAAAGATGTATTTTAGTCATTTCTGGTTTAAACTGAGATCCCTTCCCTTTATAACTCACTTATCCTCCGCCATTCCCAAGTCAAGGGTCGTATATACTGACCCAATAGCATATCTTGAAAACTAGAGCCAATCAACAATTTTAAGCATCATTTTCGTTCTCAGTGACCCAGAATTAGTAAAGTTTGACTACATTTATTTCAGAAGCATTTTGGCTGTAGAGCAGTGTAAGTGATGCTCCAGGGGGAGAGGGAGGGGTGGATGTGGGGGGCGCAAGGTGGAAGTTTTGCCTAAGGTGCAAAATATCCTTGCACTGGCCCTGAGTCCTACACTAGCCGGGCAGGGACGCTGGGTGGGCTCTGCTGCCAGGCTGGAGGAGCCAGGTGCCCAGGCGTAGGCAAGCTGAGCTGCGCTGAGAACTACATTGCCCAGCATGCACTGCTTCCCAATGGCTCTACCCGGCGATGGTAACTACATCGCCCAGCATGCACCGCTTCCCAATGGCTCTCCCTGGCGATGGGAACTACATCGCCCAGCATCCGCTTGCTCCCGCTTTCCCAGGAGCCCCCGCGAGCCGGCGCCCCGTTTCCTAAGCAACGGGCTGGTAAACAAGATGGCGGCAACCGGGCCCCTGCCAGGGGGCAGCCGAGTCTGAAGCACCAGCACACTCACCCCCCTCCTCCTTCTCCCCCGCCGCTCCCCATGGCCGAGCGGGGGGGCGAGGAGGACGGCACGTGGGGGCTGCCCCCCTCCCCCGCCCAGCTCCTCGGCGGGGTCCCTCTGGGACCGACGCCGCCTGGGGACGGGCCCCGCCTCGGGCAGGCGCAGCTCAGTGGCTGCTACCCGGAGCCGGAGCCGCAGGCGGGGGAGGAGGACTCGGAGTCGGACCTGGACCTGGAGCCGCAGCCCATGGAGGTTCAGCTCGGTCCCCGCCCCAGGGCTAAGGGAGGGGGGGGCGGACCGAGATCTGCCCTGCCGGCGATGGGGAAGCTCCTTCCCTCTGAACACTCAGCCCGGCTGGGGGCACGCCCCGGCCCACGGGTGTGGGGACGCCCGGCTCGGGTGGGCAAACTGGGGCCGCTCGGGCTCTCACGCCTAGGCAGTGGGGTGGGAGCCGCACCTCCAAAGCCCCCTGTCTACACAGCTATTTGTTGCGGGGGGCAGGGAGGGCTCTGCCAGCCTGCCTGCATCTGTTGACCGCTGGCTGGGTGGTGGCAGTGCCCTCCCTTGGTGTTGCTGCCTGGCTAGGGTGACCAGATAGCAAGTGTACAAAATCGAGATAGGGCGTGGGGGGTAATAGGTGCCTATATGTGAAAAAGCCCCAAAAATCTGGACTGTCCCTGTAAAATCAGGACTTCTGATCACCCTACTCTGCCAGGCAGGGCGGGGGTGGGGGGGTGGGGGGATCCGATCATGAATTTTCTTGTCACTCCCCCCACCCCCAATGTGTGTTGTGTCACACAGAAGGAGGGGTATAGCTGAGGCTGAGTTTATTTCCCTGCCCTCCCTCCCCTGTGTTGCTTCCATCAGTAGGGAGCTGGTGTGTTTTCTTCTGCACCCTACTGGTTGCCTGCCAGAAAGGGGCAGAAAACAGGCTGGCATGCAAATTGCTGAATGAATGCTGGAGAGCAAATGCACCTCAGCATAGCTGCGTGCAGTGCGTGTGCCCAGCCCTGACGTTCAATACGTTCCCAGGAAGGCATGGATTTGTTTCGTTTCATCTGTCTCCAATCTGCCCATCACCAAGGCATTATCACCTCATATTTTTATTCATGTCTTAAATATCTCTGTAGCACCATCCGCTGTAGTATCTCTGTAGCTCCAATTGCTGTAGGAGGTGCTCGGAGTTGCATTATTACTCTTTGATAAATTATTTATCTTGGTCCCTAGATTTGAGATCATTGTGTGGCTTCTCAAAGCTCATAGGAATTTCACAAATCATTGGCTTATTTTCTCATTAAACCTGTGCACTGGTTCACTAGTGCCATCTGTTAACCACCCCCTTTGGCAGAGGACTGGTTGTTTTGTGAAAAGGATTTCACATTACTCAGGCAAAAAAATGTTAAGGGGCCATTGATTCTCGGGATGTGTTAATTTTTGAGTACTCAGCTTGAGATATTTTAGGTCTGATCTGCAGAAGAACTGAGCATTCATAACCCAGTTGACGTCTAAGGGAGATGCATGCACTCAGCGCCTCTGCAGATCAAGCCCTTTCTAAAGTTGAGCATCTGAAATGTGAGGTACAGAAAACTAAATGGCCCCTTTTGAAAATGTTGACTTGAGCCTTTTCTATTGCTCATATGAGAGTTCGGAGCTAGTGTACAGTATGTTCCAGTGTGTTTTGAATGCTAAAGTTATATCCAATAATATTTTGTTTTTCTGGGTGTATAAAGCTGTTGCAAATGGTGCCACAGCAGGGACATGAGGCTAGAACTAAAACCTGTGTTCTGTTCTGACTTGCATCCCATGTAATCCCAGTGACCAGTAGGACTGAACAGTATAGAATTTGGTTTTTTAAATCTATCTAAGAGTGTGTCTGTCCTTCTTGTGTTTTGCAGGAACATTTTGATGGGGTACTGGATGAGGATACGGTGGCTGAGGCCCTGTACAAACTGGGGCGTTCAGCCCCTGGCGCCAAGTTTGTTTACCTTAATCTGTCGCTTTCAGTGAGTACAACCAAAGAACAAACATCTTTCAGCAGAGCCATCATTGTGATCACTGATGTGGTTCTCTGCTCACAAGTAGGGTGACCAGACAACAAGTGTGAAAAATTGGGACGGGGGTGGGGGTAATAGGAGCCTATATAAGAAAAAGATCCAAAAATCGTGTCCCTATAAAATCGGGACATCTGGTCACCCTACTCACAAGGGTCACCCTAAGCTGAGTTTCACTCTTAACAGGCGATGGCCTGCGTGGCAAGATATGTCCTCTTTTTCAGGAGGCAGGCGTAATCTTTTCACCTTCTGTAGTTGTCACTTCTGTGCCTTATGTGGGGACCTTTGAAACGCGGTGACTTCACTCCTGGATCAGTCCCTCTTTGTTTTCTACTAGGAACAGCTGTAGCTGTAGGTGTCAGGGATTCCTCTTTACTCTGTCTCCAGGGCAACTTCCTACAGTACTCTTGTTCTGCTCAGTCAGAGCAGAGGAGGAGGGGGAGGTGATAATCCCCCTGGAATACAGCCTGTAACATCACTCTGGTGGGAGGCAACTGCTGTTGTCCAAGGAGATTAGCAGAGCTGAACCCAGTTAAAGATGACTCGCCACAGATTCCTCTTATATGCAGCCTGATTTTGTGGCATTCCCTCTGGATGCAGCCATCATGACTGCATTTTTTTCCCCCTGCTTTGACTTTTTTCCCCATTTGTGTCTGGTTTGGGCGTGAATAGACCTTGTTTTATGTAATCATATTCTGGTGGGCTCAGATCCCAGCATCCACAGGAGGAAGCTGTGGATGTCTCATCAACACTTCCTTCTACCATGTCTCCTAAGAGAGCAGGGTGTGGTTACACAGCGAGTTATTAAAGCTTCTTTGCTTTTTATTTTCCCAGGGGCGTAATTTAAGTGACATTCGCATTCTTTCCAGATACATTCACCTAGAGAAGTTGGAGCTTTCATACAATAAAATTAATGGTATGTAGTAAGTACGCTAGTAAACTCTTGGCTTGTAAAATCATTTAAGACGAAAAATACAGTGTTCTGTGTAGCTTTAATATCATAAAACCCTGTCCACACATTAATGACATTGCTAATCCAACTCTGTAGAGTGATACAATAGCTGCATCTCCTTGAGAATGATTTACTGATGGTATTCATACAGCTGTACCAGCATATGCTAGGCAACATGAAAGTAAAGATTATTGTCCGGTTTATTATTTGGACATAAAGTGCAAACAACCATGTTAGTGCAAGGTTAAGGTGGAGATCTTACAGCTATTCCAGTCTTGGGGCTTCTCTTCAGCAAAGATTTCCAGCTGAGGCTGAAGTGTACCAAATTGCATGCTGCTTTTATGATGATCACAGTCAGGCCTCATGTCATTTTATTATGTGTTTGCACAGCACCTAGCACAATGGGGTCCTGCTCCATGATTATTAATAATAATAATAAGTAAGGCTTGTGCGGTAACCTGCTGCATCATGTAGCCTCTGCCTTAGTACTTAGACATTGGGAGAGCTGGACTGCTATGACTGTCACAACCTCACTGTGCCCGTTTTAATTTTTTCCAAGTAGAGTACCAAGTAGATGCCTGAACTGAATAGGGGCCCTTCTCCCAAGAGATAATCACTCCTTTCTTGACCCCTTTAAGATTATGCCTTTTATGAAATAATTACTAAGATCTAAATTCAGGGGGTGGGAATCGCTTGCTCTGCTATTATGCACATAACTCGTAAAATTGGCTTGAGTGATGCTGTATGGAAGATGGATTGATTTGTGACTGACCTAAAGGTAAATTTTCAGTCTTGTCTGAGACTAAAGAGCCTAAGTCACTTTTGGAAATGAGATTTAGGCTCATAAATCACTAAGGCGTTTTTGAAAATTTTATCTCTAGGTGGCAAAGTTAAATTAGGATGATAGCAAACGAAACCAATTTTTAAAAAGAGAGATTTGATTTAGGAATTGGGCATTTATCTCTGTCTTGAATTGTTCACAAAGTATCTTTTGTGTAGGAAGAGGTGCTAATACATTGAATTACTGAGGGCCAAGCCTTGCTCTATGTCTTGCATGGTTTAAAATTGATTTTTGGTTGCTAGCGGGTGTAATTACCATATTACATTATGACTCCGTAATCTATGTATCCCCCTATGTATTATTTTACTTACTTTGGTGTTTTCCCTTTGTTATAGATCTGTCTTGTGTCAGTCATATGCCTTATTTACTGGAACTTGATGCTTCCAATAATGAACTGACTACATACTTTGATTTCAAGCCACCTAAAAATCTCAAGGTAAGTTGTGAAAAATGTTCTTTGTCAGGTTTGAATTCAAAGAGGCCTTTTAAACATAATTTAGATTCTGTACTAGGCCAGGCAAAGAGAGCAAACTTCCTTTGTCCCCTACACATCCATCTTATTCTGGTTGCCATTTAAAAAAATAATTGCACCTCTCATTTGGTTTCACATTCCTGAACCCCAAACACTATGGGAATGGCATTTTACACAGTTCATTGTACTGGTTAAGATTTTGCCAAATGAATCAAATCTTGAATGGAATCAATTCTCACTTTTCAGATTGACTGGTACCAATCAGTACTGTGAAAGATATATGTGACGTATAGCCATATACTGTCCACTTTCTCTGCTATTGTGTTGATATAGTCCACTATGGGTTACAAAGATCTGGATATTGTTTTGAAACACTACCACTATGGATTCCTCTGCTTTCCCTTCCTGATCTCTAATCTTTATGCATCATTGCCAGGACCATTAATATTGTCTGTAGGAGGAACACAGAATAGTTAATGAAGCTTCCAAAATTTGAGTTATGTATCTAATAAAAAACCCTTTTGTTATGTCTCACCACGTATTAATATTAATGACCCTTTTATTTTGTCTACAAACCCCACCACAAGCATAATGGAAAAGCCAGTTAGTTTCACAGGGCAGCTGAAAGTGCTGAAGAAAGGAAAGCAACCTCGTGTGTCCTTTTTCTCTTCAGGAGGTGGATTTTTCATACAATCAAATACCTGAAATGCGAGATCTGTCTGCATACCAGTCACTTACTAAACTCACACTGGACCGTATCCTTTGTGGAAACCACAACAGGAGAAGGTGGTTTGTTGTTGTTTTTGTGAAGGGCTGTTCATTCTGAATAGCTGCCCATCTTCACTGTGTAGCTTCACTCAACCATATGATTCTGCCTTGAAAATCAAGGTGAAATAGTTTTTAATCTAATGATGAAACTGATTTGAACTTAGTAAAACATTAATATTTATAAAGGCAGGGTGGGTGGGAGTGTTTGTAAAGATCAAATTCTCTGTCAAGGGAAAACAAAAAACCTTCATGCCCTGAAAAGCTAAGAAAGCTGTGAGTCGTACTCCCTAGACATGGCAAAGATGGTAAACAAATGCTCGCTGCAGCACTGGGATATGAAGTGTGATCTTTGGAGTTTACTTTAACTCCTTTGTGCTCAGATTCAGGATTTCCCTAAGCTATAAGTGAGAAGCCGGGAGGGAAAGACGGGTGAATCTCTCCAAAGTTGCCTGTTTTGTACATTTCCTCTAAAGCTCAGATACTGGCCACAGTCAGGGCAGGATACTGGGCTAAATGGACCATTGGTATGACCCAGTCTGATTGTTCTTATGATACACACCTGTGAAAGAAAGAATTTAATGTTAATATGAATAATAAATAATAATTACTTGAGCCTAGGAGCCTAGGTATTAATTTAGATGTAATATATGGGCTAAAGATGTTAACATAATCAAGTCACTGTCCAACATTAAACAGTGTTAAACAAGATCCGAGGTTTTGTATACAGAGACCTCAACCTGCTTAGTACCATGGCAAACACACAATTAACAATCCTTTGAACTTTAGAAGGAAAAAGAGTTAACATATTTGAAATGTTAAATATGGCTTTCATTTTAATAATCCCTTATTCCTTTTCACTGGAGAGTTTTTAAAAGAAAAAAACCAACCTTGTTTGACAGTCTCTTAAGTAGATGATAATAACTGTCCATTTGAAGAAGAGAGAAGTTAGTTGAGACAGACTGGAGCTGTTGCTGCTGCTGCTGTTAAAGTCTGATCCTGTTTCATCCCCGGTGGCGTTTGGGATTCATCTGTAGCTAGCAAAGGTGGTGATGTCATCTGGGTCCCCCTCTCTGGCTAGGCCTGGTCAGGACATCTCTCAGGATTAGGATGTAGAAGTTCCCGGGTCCCAGGAGATGGTGGGGGTGGCAGCCGTGATGGTGAAGATTGGACCCGCAGCCAATTTTTCTCCCAAAGTCTCTTCCTTTAAGGACCCCAAAAGGGAGTGGTAGGGGAATAGCCCACCCCCTCTTTATTTTGTTCACCAAGGTCTAGTTTCCAACACACCAATTTTGGTTCACTGATTTTTGGTTGCACACTTTTCTGGTTTACCAAGCATGATCTTAACATAGGGAGACTTTTTTTTTTATTTGGACTAATTCAATCTTTCCGACCTTTTCCCATCAACATTTGTTGTTCTGGGTTATTGTGACATTTTGTAAGCTGTCATGTACTTGTTACAATTGAGCTCATAATTAGGGTAAATTTGTAGGCCCAATTATTACAACAAGCCTCACTCGTGGACCAGGACCCCTTTGTGCTAGGTGCTGGACAAAAATCGGACAAAAAGACAGTCCCTGCCCCAAGGAGCTTACAATCCAAGTATAAGACAAGAGACAATGGATGGATACTGACAGGTGGGGGAGTACAAGGAACAGTACAACAGACCGTGTTAATCACCATGATTTGAAGTAGTCTCAGCACACCAATGGCTTAACAGTTGTCAGGATTTTGTAGGCGTCACAGCAAAGGAGAGTTAATGGGCAGGAAGTTCCCTTTAGCATTAATGTTTATGTAGATTTAATTTGATTGAAAATCAAGTTGGCGACAGCTGAGCTGCTTTCATTGAAAAAACATTCTGCTGGGTAACCTCAAAAGTAGCTAAAATTGACTGATTTTCAGGTTCCCACAGAATCTAGGAAAGTTAAGGCTATTAAATGTCAGTGTATAAGATCATGCTCATATGTGAGGTAAGACTTTGATAGCAGCCTTCAACTACCTGAAGGGGGGTTCCAAAGAGGATGGAGCTCGGCTGTTCTCAGAGGTGGCAGATGACAGAACAAGGAGCAATGGTCTCAAGTTGCAGTGGGGGAGGTCTAGGTTGGATATTAGGAAACACTATTTCACTAGGAGGGTGGTGAAGCACTGGAATGCTTTACCTAGGGAGGTGGTGGAGTCTCCTTCCTTGGAGGTTTTTAAGGCCCGGCTTGACAAAGCCCTGGCTGGGATGATTTAGTTGGGAATTGGTCCTGCTTTGAGCAGGGGGTTGGACTAGATGACTTCCTGAGGTCTCTTTCAACCCTGATATTCTATGATTCTATGATTCTATGACTACATGCAGTGCAAATTGTTCTCAAAAAAACCTTTCAGTCTGTGAGCACCCCAGGTTGTGGGGTAGTAAACCCCATTCTGGTGGAGATCTGATAAGGATGTGTTAGATACTTATGTTTCTCCACTGTCTGCTTTTCCAAGGCATTTGCTGTGCAGAGCTGCCCTTATTCCTCCTGAAGGCTCTCCTTCTCCTACACTTTTCTAAGGCGTGGCCCACACTTAAAACTTGCATCGGCATTGCTGTGTTGGTCAGGGGTGTGACAAAAACTCCAGTATAGACACAGAAGACACTGTGCTGACAGAAGAGTGCTTCTGTCTGCTTAGCTAATGGGATTCGGAGAGGAGGTGTTCCTACATGGACTGAAAACCTCCTTCTGTTGGAGTACACTGCATTTACACTAGGGGGCTATAGTACCATAGCCATGCCAGTAAGGGGTCTGTAGTGTAGACACAGTCTAAGCTAGTGCTCTATGTTGCTCTCTTGCATTCCCATGTAAGCTTATAAATGCTTACTAAGGCTTAGGAACCTCTTTTCTCCTGCCTTGTAAATTGCATCCTGAGTCTTTGTTCCAGGCTGTATCATTTTGGTTCTTTGTCTTCCATACTCAAGTAACCCTATTACTGAAGGATGTTATTTCAGCATTCTTATTTCTCACAGGGGTGGTTAGCTCATTCGCAGGGTTTTCAGGTTACATTATTGACAAGTTTCACAAGGCGTACAGGTGACACAATTCTTGTTGGAGAATGGCACTGAGACGCCATTCAAATTTCCTATTGCAAAGCAAAAATAATGTGACCAGTAAAAAAGGGTCAAGGGTTGTTATCACTGATCTGAATAGGAATTAGGATTTTTCATTTGCTTTGAATGCAGCAGTTCAGTATCTTTATTTGATTCATTTGATTTGTTGCCAGCAATATGGGAAGAACAACTGTGCGTATGAGTGCATCAGGACCATTTGAAATTCAGAACATGAATGCAGAGTTTAAAATGCAACATGGCACCATTCCTAACTTGTGTCAAGCAAAACTCACAGAAGACATGGCAGCCAAAACAAGCTGTTCTTATAGTCTACAAATGAAACAACATTTCTTAAATATCTTACAGTGGTGAAAGTGTTTGGGATGCATTTCTTAGCAGACAGTAACTAAGCATCTCTTACCATATTTCAATGAGCTGTGATGCAAATGGTAAGGTCATTACAAGTTTTCCTGACAGTTGCACACACAAACATACCTGACAGGATTATAAATTAATCTTCTTAGAGGAAATTGTCTAAAACAGAAAGGAATACAGTTTACTACGGCAGTAATACCTGACCGCGCAGTTGTAGTGGGTCATTAAGATTCTAAAATCAGTTGTTAGTGCTGACTGATTTTCAGCATCTTATTTGTGTGATCACCTATTATTTTACATTTGTAACCTCTTGGACCCTAATAGGCTGGTGTTCTACTTAGTGGCAATCAATGATTGATTGGATCCACTATGACCAATATCAATCATGTGCCCAATGAAGTTTTGCCGTAGACTTCAATAGGAAGAGGAGCAATCCTATTTTGTCATAAAGTCCCTGTCCAACTACCAAGTGTGGTACACTTAATCCTGCCTCAGCACAGGGGGGTGGACTAGATGACCTCTTGAGGTCTCTTCCAGCCCTACATTCTATTGTGGTCTGAGTGCACTTTTCAAAACATGTCAAGCAGCCTAGCATAGGCCCTATAAAATTAGAGATCCTACTAGGTAGGAATCTAGGCTAGAACGTGGTGTTGGGGTTCAGTTATAGTTTGACACTGTCAGTGCAGATTGGGCCAAACCGTGTTAGGGGGTGTGTGGCAAAAACTGGCCAAACCCTGGTCGTTCAGCACAACACACAGTCGACCTATGGAACTCATTGCCTGGGAATGTTGTGAAGGCCAAAAGTATAACTGGGTTCAAAAAAGAATGAGAGAAGTTCATGGAGGATAGGTCCATCAACGGCTATTAGCCAAGATGATCAGGGATGCAACCCCATGCTCTGGGTGTCCCTAAACCTTTGACTGCCAGAAGCTGAGACTGGATCACAGGTGATGGATCACTCGATGAATTGCCCTGTTCTGTTCATTCCCTCTGAATCATCTGGCACCAGCCACTGTTGGAAGACAAGATACTGGGCTAGATGGGCCACTGGTCCGACCCAGTATGGCTGTTCTTGTGTTCTTATAACAAGATTGTATTTTCTTTCATTACCCTTGTAGGATAAATGCAGCTCCTCTAATTGCATTTGATTAGAATTATTGGTATGGTTCTGGCAGGGAAAAAATAATCTGATCATTTGTCTACAGGCATCTAAGGTTTGAAATGTGGTTGGCTGTGTTACAAAAAAATGTCGCTGTCCCAGTTTTCGGACGGTGGTATCATTCTCTCATATACATTAAAATGAAATATTGTTGCCCCATGTGATTGCATAAAGGCATCACTCTGCATCCTGCTTAATCTACTTGGAGTATTGTAGCTGGGTTTCTTATTTATATTCTCTTGTTTTTAAAGTGTCTGATTCCAATTTGGTCTTATATGATATGTTTAGTTTTGCCTTTGCTTTACTTTAAATTAAATTAAAATGACAGTCACCACCACTTGGACACAGAGTCATTACTGAAACTGTTATAACTTACTTCAAATTCAAGTAAAAATTTGAATACCCACATAATATCATGGATAATGTATATTATACTTATTATGGTCTGAGAAGTAATGCTATGGGGTCTCATTGTGCTAGGTGCTGCACAAACATATAGTAAAGTATGGTCCCTGCCTCAAAGAATTTATAATCTTGAGTCCTGGCTCCTGCAACTGACTTGACATGTGTGGAGCCCCATTGACTTCAATGGACCTCCCAACAGGTGTAAAGAACTGCCCACGTGCATGCAGTTGCAGGATTGGGGCTCGGGCTTGAGAGACAAGATGTAAATGGTGGTTGAAACAAATAAGTTACAGTGGAAGGAGGAAGACAGGGTATTAGTAAAATGAACGTCTGTGTATGAGAGAGAAAGAGAGAGACCGACCTGCTAACTTAGTTCTAAATATTGCTATGATTTTTTGTATGTGATTATTTTCCTTAAGTGCAACACTGATGCATAGATAATAATATAGAGGAGATCAAAGGGCTAGAGAAGTGCCATAGTCTGAGTTTTCTTAGCTTGGCACACAACAGGATCACTACAATCAGTGGTTTGAAAAACTTACCTGTCAAAATACTCTGTCTGGTAAGTGATGAGTTAATTTTTTTAATAAAAGCTCTCTTCTTTAAATGGCCTTGTTCAGCTCCTTCAGAAATGTATTTATGATAAGTCGTCTGGTTTCCATAGGTCTGTTTATAGTGGACACAAGTAAACTTTGGTTGAAATTTTGCTTTTGTACTATATACTGTTTTAGTAATGTCCTATCTCATTTTCTCTTTGGTAACCCTTTTAGAAGTTAAAAATATCAACAGTGTGTGGGCCCTAAATATAATGTTTGAAAGAATCAAAACTTTATTTTGAAAGAATCAGATGTGTATAGAAGAAAGTAATTAATTAATTAATTAATTAATGAAAACAGCGATGTTTTTAAATAGACCTTCCCTTGCAAAGTTGTTTTGGTTTACAGTAGCACTGTGCTAGGATATGAGGGGTGAAAGGGAAACTGCCCAGCCTATATTTATTTTCCAAGATGAGTAAAATTCAGTAAGTTAATAACGTCAGTTATAGAAGGAAACTTATTTTGAGGCTCTTGAAGTCAGAGTGGCAGCATGGTCCAATTAATAGGTCATGGGCCTTATTTCAGGATATGTTGGTTCTGTTCCTGACTCTGACACTATGTGGTTCACTTATCACAGAATCATAGAATATCAGGGTTGGAAGGGACCTCAGGAGGTCATCTAGTCCAACCCCCTGCTCAAAGCAGGACCAATCCCCAACTAAATCACACTTACCTCAGTGTGTCTTTGTGTCTCAGTTTCCCCTTCTGTAAAATGGGGATAATACCTAGCCTTATTTGTAAAGCCCTTTGTGATTCTTTAGTGAAAATTACTACGTAAATGCTAAGTAGTAATAGCTGTAAGTGGTGTTAGAAACATAGGTAAGAATATTTTTAAATATGAGCTGAAAGTGTGCTTTTAAGTCATTGTAAAAGCACAAAGTACATTTTTCCACCTCTTCATTTAATTTTCTTTGTAATTATGATCTTTAAAATAATGTAACTGATATCTAAAAGAATTTGATCTGAAAATACATATGTACATGCTTAAGTTTATACACATTAAGAGCAAATAAATACGTAAGTGCGTCATGTAAAGCAAGTTCTTTATTTTTATGTCCATAACATTTTTAATTTGTTTTTCTGTGCTAAAGTACAAAATGGCACTGTAGTATAGAAAAGAATAGTTAAGTCTTACATAAGTCAAATGCAATTGTTCCTTTCACTTCTTTAACTGATTAGCTTATTTTAATATGCACTAAAATGTATTCATTTTTAATAGTGGACAAAGTAATGAGCACTCTTGTATTTCAGGCATACCATTCTTCGCAAATCCCTCAGTGCCAATGAATCTGGAGCTCTGGCTCTCAGTGAAAGTAGAAAAGATTGATTCAGACTGAGAAAAATCGTATATTAAAATCACTGAAATTAATTATAAACTTGTTGAAAATTAAATTTTCAGAAAGATCTCTTTTCTCTTTATACAGTTTTAAAAATACTTATTCATCCTTTTCTTTAAGTAGAAACAGAGCAAGTCACCTAACTTCTCTGTTTCTGTTTTCCCATCTGTAAAAGGGGCTAATAACACTTATATCTTATTAGTTGTATTTGAAAATGTTTTGAAGGTGAGAACTGCTATGAAACTGCAAAGCATTATTAATATGACCACGTTCTGTATTTTTGTATTTCCATGCTACTGTGACTGCTCACATAAAGACTTCTCTTTTTTCTTTAATCAGCAAAGTAGGTAGTCACATAAAAATGATATAAATAGTGAAATTTCAATGTAGCGTCTTCTTTTACAAATTCAGTTAAGATGCAAATAGACTGTACGTGGCAGAAAAGGGTTATTTTTTCCCTTTGATTCAGCTTTCTTTCCCTTTCCATCTTGAGCTCTTTCGGAAAGAAAATAGAAAGGTCTCAAGTTCAGAGGAAGGAGCGTAATTGTAAATACTGCTTAGATACGCCAAAGAGCCCATATTCTGCCCTTGTTTGCAAAAAATAATGAGTAGTGCTGTAATGAACTAGATGCTGAGGAAGTTTACACTTTCCAAAAGAGGATTCCCCACACAAATCCCTTTGGTGCACAGAATTTTGTGTGCACCATTTGCACAGCACTTTGCAACTACATCTCTTAGCTGTACCTTATTGAACAGAAGTCTCATGAGGAAGAGGAAGGGAAGAGAGAGTCTCCTTGCTATTAATAGCCCGATCAAAGATTTAAAAGTCAGGAAAAATGTCAAGGGCAGACAACCGGATCAACATCGCAATCCGTTTATTTATTTATTTCTCTAGTTCCTAAATATTTATTAATAGCATTTGAAGTTCCCAAATAGCTTTCAGCATAAAGTGACACTGGTGGAATGAGATGCGTAGCTTTCAAGGTTATGATTATAGATTGTGTCAGGTGGAGAGCCCATCTCGGTAGCTACAGTAATTGGGGCCCAAGGTTAACACACAAGCTAGCATGCTATACCATGCCAGGAGTTGGTAATAGGGGATGGCTGTATGATTGATTGGGCTTCAAGAAATGAAACTACCTGGAACCTACTCAGAAACATGTGATCTTTTCATCTCTTCTTCTCTCCTGGAGAAAGGGGAATCTGGCCTTGTGTGGTGTACAGAAAAAAGCTACTTTAGGGGGCCCCAAAAGCACCGAGCAATCCCAACTACCAGATTCTGATATGCTTCCTTACAATAATTTCAGTGGTGGTATTCATGGAGTAAGATACTACCTAAACTAGGTGTTTCCTTAGGATAACACCCACTGAGGTGAATAGGATAAGTTGACACATCAGAGAGCTATTGTTTCGGGTTGCCTGCAGACTCAGGAAAATAACAGTTTATTGGTTTATGTACAGTTTACATTTTGATCTTTTTGCATCCATATAGGTAACAAACATAATTTGTAATAGATGAAATCTTGGCTTCTGGGCACAATTCTACAGTGGTGACGGGATTTTGTAGCCACTTCCATGGCTATGAAATTGCAGAGAAAATCAGGGCCCTGTTTATTTTACTGACACGCAGCACCAACATGCATGCTACTTAAGGTAGTGCACTGAAGATAAACCAGTCAGGATTTGTTACTTCTTGAGCAGAATGAGAAATTATAAACTGGCATCTCAAGATGAGGATCGGGTTAATATGAGGGACAATGTTACTTTCATGCAATGCTAATGTATACAAGACCTAGGAGAAGAGAAATGGTATTTAAAGTGAACACAGAAATTACCCATTTAGACACTAGGATGCTGTTCTTCATCAGAAACATTTTTTTCACCTATGAAAGCTTGTAAGGACTTATTATATACTTTGGATTGATTTTCAGTGCTCTAACCAGATTGAGAAGATAACTGGTTTGGAGGACCTGAAAGTCCTCCAGAACTTGGACTTGTCCAGTAATAAAATCAGTAGCTTAGAAGGTTTGGAGGAGCATGATCTACTAGAAGTGATCAACCTAGAAAATAATCAGGTAACATCCTGCATACTAATCTGAATTGTTTTTAGCTTTACTGTCTCTTTCTGAAATTCAGCTCTTCGAAGTTCAAGTCAAAAATCCCATAACACTACAAGAAAGAAATGGCTTTCACTTTATAACCCATTCTTCCACCCTTACTTATGTTGAGTAGCACCTTACTCCCTGCTCTTGTTTAATTGCTTGGACTAATTTCTATTTATGTGGGTAACTCTTAGGGAGCATTTAGTGCTCATGATTGTGAAGGACGGACACATTCCCTAGAGTGGATATTGCAGGGAATGGCTGCATAGGCGCTGACTCTGTGGGCGCTATGGGAATGGAGCACTCACAGAAAAAAATAGTGGCAGCTCAGCACCCATTGGCAGCCCAGATCAGCTCCGCCCCCCCACCCAGCACCTCCTGCCCACCATGATCAGCTGTTCAGCGGTGTGCAGGAGGCACTGTGGGGGAGGATTGGGGATGGGAAGAGGCGGGATGGGGGTAGGGCTTGGGGGAAGTGGTGGAGTGGGGGCAGGGCCTGGGGTGGAGTGGTGGTCCAGCACCCCCCAGGGAAATCACAAATTCGGCGCCTCTGAATGGCTGTGCTGCCTTCTTCCATCCAGCTGTGCCAGAGAACCTCTACTTATACCTTAGCTACTCCAGCCCCCAGCCCCAACAGATCTTACCAATGTCCCTCAATCCTGCAACATGCAGGAGGTCGGACTGGATGATCATGATGATCCCTTCTGACCTTAAAATATGTGAGCTTCTCCCTGGGCCTCTGTCAGAGAATACCAGTCATGCATGCCGTAAAATGGCTTTCGTTATACAGATAAATGGATCAGACCATCCAGCTCTTTTATATCTGTAATCTTAACAAGGATTTGAACCCTGGGTCCTATAGGCAACGGTTAATCCATTAACCCAGCAGATCACAGAGACACTAAGGTCTTTAATTTCAGAAAAGACCCTCAGTGGATGAAGGAATATATTTTATTGGACCATCTTCTGTTGGTGAATTCAATAAATAATACTACCTAACCCACTTTGTCTCTCTAATATCCTGTGACCAACACAGCTACAACACTGCCTACCTCAATGGATAAGTCATTCTCCTATCAAAGCCAAGACTTTGTGGTTATGATCTTAACCCACCTGAAATTATGAATTTTAAAATGTAGGCAAATAAAAAGCAACAATAAAAACTGTAAATTGAAATATTCAGATTATTCTCTCAATTTTCAGGATACACCTACAAGTGTTAACATAACCATTGTGAATTCTCTTTATAGCATCATATTCAGGTCAACATTTAAACACACGTCAGTGTTTAAAATCACACAAGGCAGGATGCTAACTATAGTATGGTCATCATTAGCATTAATAATGCAGCCTCTGTTGCCTCATGTAGTTTTCTTTGTTCTCTATAGCAGGCAGAAGTTATTAATTCTGCCTCATCAACATTTGGTTTATGTCCTCTTTTAATGAAATATTACTGAACTGAGCAATGAATTGCCACCTTTCCAATATCTCCTTCTCTAGAGAGACTTTAAGGGAATATTGTTAACATTGGTAAAATCTAAAATTTCATTTACCTGAAAATGTTGCATTAAACTATTCGGTGTTCAATCAATATCTTAGGTGGCTGGTGTTCTATTTTTGACAATGGCATTAGAGTCAATGTATTTGATTAAAAATTCCAAACCATGTGACCTACTACTGCAGACTAGAGTTTCTCTGTTATCACAAGTGATCACACTGGATTTCATCTTCTCCCACTTTCAAGGGTTGGAAGAAAGGTCTGGAACCAGTTCTGACTCTGGAACAGTCCTCAAAGTGTTCATGGCTTCTTCCATCTGAATGGATCGGAGGCAGGACTCATGGTTCTTATGTCCCTGAACTTTAATCCCTAGACAAATGGTGCAGCATTGTGATCTATGGCCCTCATTTAGATATTTTACACAGTGGTTATGAGGGTCAAAATAGAGAATTTAGAGCTGTAAGAGGGTTTTTCCTTGATCCCTATGATCTTTGCAGGTTCTGCCATATATAGAAAGTAAGAAAGATTTTATGGGAAAATTTCCCTCTAAAAACTATATTAGGGTGCAGAACCAAGAAACAAATGATCTATTTCCAGAGGGAAAACCCCTATCTAGGGGAATAAACAGTGTCCAACAAAATAAGAAGCAAGGAATTCGGACTTGCTGCTTTGGCATTTGGAAGGAATTGTTGGTTTATGGGAGGCCATGTCCCATCATGTAGCGTCACTTGGAACTTTCTCAGGCACAGGTGCATTCCAGGAGCCTTCAGAAGTGTCTAGTATAACAATCATTGCTGGGATAGAGCAACAGTACTCTAGGCAGGTTTCTGATCAGTGGAGTCTTTTGAGTTTCCCTTTTCCATGAGGCCACGGAGACTGAGCGTTCCTCTCATCCCAGAGGTAGGTAGGACACATTGATGGGACAGTGTAGGGCAGTGGTTCCCAAACTTGTTCCGCCACATGTGCAGGGAAAGCCCCTGGCAGGCCGGGCCGGTTTGTTTACCTGCCACGTCCGCAGGTTTGGCCGATCGTGGCTCCCAGTGGCCGCGGTTCGCTGCTCCAGGCCAATGGGAGCTGCTGGAAGCGTCACAGGCCGAGGGACGTACTGGCCGCTGCTTCCCGCAGCCCCCATTGGCCTGGAGCAGTGAACCGCGGCCACTGGGAGCTGTGATCGGCCGAACCTGCGGACACGGCAGGTAAACAAACCGGTCCGGCCCACCAGGGGCTTTCCCTGCACAAACGGCGGAACAAGTTTGGGAACCACTGGTGTAGGGAAATCTTTAGCTACCACTTCATGAACTGTATATATCTAGAGGTTAAAATAACTATCCAGAGATGATATTGTTCTGGGCCCTTTCAGCTGTCCTGAATTCATGATTCAACAAAACTCGGAACAACAGCATAACATTAGCTTGGTTAGATGCCCAGTATGTCTGTTTTAAAGACAAGTATCTCATTAACTGCTCTGTAATCAGTAATGGCACCTGTGTTATCTCACCATAGTGGGACGTTTTTCCTTTAAGTACTATTCTGTAGGAATTCTTCATCCATAGTATCAAAAGAATAGGTCTGGAAAATATAATGCAAAAGGTCCACCAATTACTACCTTTCAGCAGATGCTTAATATTCCTGCATAAAAAGAGAAATCAGAATCCTATTATATAAAATAGGAGGATTTTTTAATGTAGCCACAATCAAAACATAGTGACATTGTTACTGCAGCAACATGGACACTGGAGTAAGTGTGCCTGTAGCACAAGCAGCTTTGTGTGCTCCAGAGATGATGCATTTCCAGGTGAACTGACTCACGTACTTATTTTTCTTCAGGAAGATCAAGAAGCTTTTAGCATCTCAAGAGGGAATCATTAAGGGGTTGCAGAAACTAAGAAGAGGCCAGGTGGGGCAGGAGGTCCTGTTATCAGGAGTTGTCTGACAGTTGGCTGAACACTGAGTAAACACTATCCAGCACAATTTCAGCAGTAAAGCCTGGTGTCCAAAGCTGTGTCATGCAACTTGTTTTTAATTGGTTAATTTTGAGAGTCCTTGTTCCCCAAAATTCAATTTCAGAAAAGCTTGAACTGAATGAAAGCTTCAAATGTCTGAAACAGCTGGTCTGTGTTCTCTGAATCCTATATTAAGAGAGAAGCTAAATGCGTCTGTCAGAGATCCTAGTGTGCAACCCTCTGGCCACCCACTAGGCCTACTGGGAGGAAAATCCAAGCCTCTGAGTTCTGGATCCCTTGGGGTGTGTTAAACTCCTTGAGCCCAAACAGAGTCAAGCCTTCACCCCAATCTCTGGCTTCCAAGGCACATTTTCAGGGTGCAGACCTTCTATCTGGCACCCCCCTCTGAATGCTGAAATCTGCTGTCTACCCTCCTAGCCCTTCTGGGCACAGCGCTGACCCTTCAGACTCTCCAGTGTTTAAACACAAACCCCTCCCAGAACTGTACCCAAAAGGTGTGACGCTTCTGGTTTACAGTTTAGCTCTCTCAGGGGCATGCAGTAGTTGTGAAGCAGTCAACACACCCGCACTTGTTCAGTCTATCAACTTTATTCATTTTATATTTAATCATGTAAAGCATAGGTGAGTACAGACCAGCAGGCCACTTGTCCAATTTTAAACTGGACTGGCCTGCTTTTGTAATCTTTGTCCCTTGTCCAGTGCTGAGATGAAACCGGACATAGTTTTGTCCAGTATCAGATGTGGGACGCCATAATGGAGAGCGCGCTGCTCTGCCCATGCTGGGGTGACCTCACATACAACATGCGTGCGAGGTCATGCTGGTGGGGACAAGGCAGTGCGCTGTTCAAAATGACACCCCCTTGCGGCTTGACCTCGCATGTACTGTGCTTGTAAGGTTACGCCGGCGGAGGTGGGGTCATGCTGGCAGAGGTAGGACCACGCCATTCCCAGAAGCACCAGAATGTCCAGTATTCCAGGAATGTGCGAGTGGCCACCCTAAGTACAGATCACACAAACAATAAAATACTCTAGACACAATGTCCCTCACTAGCTCATCCTTCGCTTGGGAATCCTTGGAGGATCATCTGTGTTCTCTCAGGCAGGCAGGGTCCTCTGCCCCCTTGCTTATCCTGCCCCTGCAGCTGCCTCCCTCATCTTAATCTGGTACAAAATGGCGTTCAGTCCCAGTTTGTTCATTCCCCCCCCCCGGTGAATCCCTTTATAGACTCCTGCTAGGGTCACTTGCTTCTTTTGTTCTGCCTTTTGGTAATTTCTCACTGCTCTCAACCTCCCCCATCTTCAGACAAACGGGGGAAGTGTCTTCTCCCAGCTCGAGCAAACCCATTTGCTCAAGGTATTTGAATAGAACATCATTCAGTGCACTCACCATTGTCTCTGGCCTAGAAGAGACATGACACAGCCCTGCTAACTCAGAGTGGATCTACATGCCTATAAGCTTTTCATGACATAGTAGATTCATGATACAATTTAATAAAATCATTCACAATTCAGAAGTGGTACAGACCAAACCCGCACACCATCACAGCATCAGTTCAGGACTCTCTAAAAATATAAAGCACCCATACAAAATAAAGTGAAATAAGTAGGCAAAGATACCATTTTTGAAATAGTACAGAATGATTTAAAAGATTTACATTAACTGGCTCCCACAGTGACGATTTACAATCCAATTTTTCAAAAGTGGGCATAATGGTCTTATCTGCAAAAAATGTATGTGCAAAAAAATCCATACTTGTGAATGCAACATGTATGATTGCATAGGCAAAGGGATAATTGTGTGCACAAATGAGTACTTGCATGTGCAGATAATAGGGGGTGGGGTGACTTCCTGATTAGGTGTCATTCTACACACAAATCCACTATTGGTGCATCTATTCAGAATCATTCAGTATCTTGTGTTGTTTTTCAACACAGATAATGTATACATGTCTTGTTTTAATTGTCAAGTCCTGTGATTGGTCTTAGCATTCAAAAGCAGCCAATCACGCAGGTTTTAGAGTGAGGGTCCTCACTATGACTTTGCTTTGGACACCAAATGAAAAAAAAAGTCCTTTACAGAAAGGGAGATTTTTTCCTGCTTGTGACTCTAAATCCTTCAGGAACTGACTGCAAGCCGCAGTCTTTCAGGGCACCCCATTGTCTGGCTAGTTCACTTCAGCCAAAAGTGCTACTATCTGATAGCGGTTTGTTTAATGGCCTGTATGAAATGTGGTGGTGGTTCTTAGTGTATTTCCAGTGTCTCCAAAAAAATTAATTGGTCACTTTGCGGTTTGGCAAGATATTATGCAAAAGATTGGAGAGAGCTATGTCTTTTAAAATAACCATCCGGTCTTGCCTAAGCAAGTCACCCAAGCATTATGGAAGCTACCCGAGTTGTGTGACAAGAAGTGTGTTACTGCATGCCGTGGATATGTGTACACCTTTGGTAGGTGTAGTGGGGTTTTCGTGTCCACATTTTAGTTTGGCACCGAGATGCTTTCTCCCCATAGTTATCTTACGCTATGTGGCTTTTTACTGATATCATTTTTTCTGTGAATAACTAGATTTCGGAACTGGGTGAGCTGGAATATATTGAAGACCTGCCTCTCCTCAGAGTGCTCAATCTGTTAAGAAACCCAGTACAGGTAAGAATAGGTACCTGAAAATGTACTTGCAGTGAATAGTTCATCCTATGTCAAAGTGTTAGAGATATGTATGGACAGAATAGATGCTGGGCATGCCCCTCTAAAAATATGTAAAAGCTTTAGGGCCCTGATTCAATTCCCAATGAAGTTCATGGAAAGGATCCCATTAATTTCAAAGGCAGCTGGATCAAACCCTGAGTGAACAGCCACCTTTTACAACTGCCTCTCCTTGGAATCTCTGTAGCTCTGTCAGTCCCAGGATATTAGAGAGATAAGGTGTTTGAGGTAATATCTTTTTATTGGACCAAACTCTGTTAGTGAGAGAGACAGGCTTTTGAGCTTACACAGAGCTCTTCTTGTGTGAGCTCGAAAGCCTCTCTCTCACCAACAGAAGCCTCATCCACCTTGTCTGTCCTTGGAATGGGCATCTTCTTTCTTTATGATAGACTTGTTTCTCATTCAAGGGCCCTACAATCTTCCCTGATTAATGAGCTAAAACAGCCCATTTATCAATGACAGAAACCTTTAAAGTGGAGTAAAATCTTATGTACTGACTTTGTACACCATGGATTTATAACTTGTCCTGGATGGTGCTGAAGATTAAAGGTCCTAGCACCCTGCTTTGATGATTTTAGATCCTCTTTGAACTTTGCAGTGTTTTCCAATGTCTGGGGAAGAAATATTAAGGGCTTAACTTCTCCCTCCTGTTTCAAGATAACTCTGTCGATTTCTATGGTGGCTTCCTTGAGAATAGTCTGTTGTTGCATGCAATGAAATGAACGTAAAGAAATGTTTGAAATATACCACCTCTTCCTGACCTTGCAGCATTCTGCAGCATTTCAGAAAAATTCTGGATGGGTGAGGAAGGGGCAACACATATAGAACATTATCTGTGATTATATTATGTCCTGCAAAGTTGCAGAATTGGGTGGGGGGAAGTGGAGCATAGGAACCTATGAAAAGTTGGAGAACCAAGGTCAGGGGGTCAGTTGCATCCCTTGCCCCATAGCAAATGATGCCCCTAGCCCTTTTATATTACAACAGACAAAGCTCCTGAGAGCAGAATTTTACCCCATTAAAATGCATCTCTCTGTGTGTGTGTGCATATTTTTTCCAGTTAATTTACAGGGTTTTCAGTTACTTGTGAAAAATAAACAACAATTATCTTAAAACAGCTTTGAGACTGTCTTTGAATTTCAATGGTTTAACAGGACCTGACTTTTCTCAGAATTAATATGCTTCAGCAGGTTGTCAAGATGTCAGCTTCCTATTTAATTGTTAATTATTCTTTTTTATTATGTATCAGACTTATTTTTTTTAGTGATTTACATGCATACATAGTGATTATATTTTATACTCTAACTTTAAAGAAAAGTTCCCATAACACTACTTGCAAGATTAGTGGTATTAGCCATGGGTTATTATCTAATTCCCATATGGGTAATTACTTTTTGTCCATCTATGTTCCCTGTACATTTTCAGTTGGATATGGCATTATTCTTCAGTTCCTGTTCCAAACTGTTAAACAATGTTGCTTTAAGCTGGTAAACAGCTCTCTGGTTTCTTTCTAGAGGCGGCTGCATTTCAGTGGTGGAAGAAGTGATCGGTTTATGAAACACATTGAGATCTTTCGTGGTGAAAGACGTTATACATTATAAGATATTCTGTTAAAATGGCCTTTGGGATATTATTTGCTATCTGAATTTAAATATTTATATATGTAAAAGTGAAAACAACTGAACGCTTCTTTTATTTCTATCAGGAACAAACAGATTATTGGCTCTTGGTGATTTTCATATTGCTCCGACTAACAGAGCTGGATCACAGGAAGATTAAAGTGGAAGAAAAGGTATATGGCAACTGTTGGAAACACCACGTAGTTCTGGAATGGTGCTAAATAATCCTGTTTCCTTCTGGGCAAAGGTGGTAAATGCAAGTTGTTTTCATAAATATTTATGTGGAGATAAAAATTGCTTTATGTGAGGGGGAAAAAAAATTCCCCACACTCCAGCCAATAGGTATCAGTTCAGTTCAGTTTTGCTTTTAAGACCCTGACATCTGACGATATATCTGTTGTATTGTCAAAAGCAACTCTAGTTTACCAATATACAATTCTTACATAAAGACTGTATTTCTTAATGAAAAAGTAGATTCTAACTGTCAGAGCAGTCCCTAGGTAGTTGTTTAGATTCATTAGTTAATATTTGTAAAGTGCTTTGACGTAATCAACATGTTACTGCTATTATTTTCTTAAGATATCTCATACTGCAAAGTGAATTGTCTGAAAGCTATAAAATACTCGTAATTCTTTTAGCTGTTTTTATTAGTTAGGATGTGATTTTTAAAAGAGCCTTCTGCAAGAAATAACTGGAGGGACTAGTTGGTAACCCTGGCACTGTGTAGAATGTTTCACTTCTAGGGCTCCTTTTTTACTTACAGGGGAGCTGTATTTAGAAATACACGGTTCCTGTGTATAAGGGACTAGAATGCATGGGCCAAACCCATATTAGAATCATCAGGATTAAGAACTTGCTAGCCTAGGTTGGAGTGTTGGCCAGAACACTTCCTTTAAAAATGGTCCTTAGCTCGTTCACTCCAGCCTTGTCACCCATATTAGAATTCTTTTCAAATATGATTCCCCAGCAAGTGTAGACAGGGCCCAGATCACTGATTTAAATCTGCCTGGGATGGAGTAGCCAAAAGGGCTACCATCTGATAGCTGTGGTTTGGTGGCCTGTATGAAATGAGTTGGTGGCTCTTAATCTATTTCCTAATGGGCTGCTGTCTACATAAAAAAATATCCACTGATCAGTAACATGATTAGAAGTTTAAGCAGAATGGACCAAGAATATAATGGACTTGGAGACTGACTTCCCCTCTCCCTCCTAGATCAAAGCTGAAGTACCTTTTCAGGACCATTTTGGAGGAAGCTTGCATTGATGGTACCCCTGCTTTCCCTTTCCTGGGGAATAAATGAATGATTTCTGTCTCTATGACTTTCAATCTGGTATTTTTCACCAGCACTAAGAACAGAAAAAGTAATGAATAATGAAAATATAGACAAAATGAGGGTGTACTTTATGAGCTGACCCCCTTCCCTTAACCTTATCCCTCCAGCCAAGAAAAGATAGAATAAAGTAAGAGAGATGGTGAGTTAGTTTTGGGTGCTTTCCACCTATTTCTTGAGCTGAGTTTAAATTTCCCAAAAAGCTTTATATAGTCACGCAATCATAGCTAAGCCAGATATAATGATTGCCCCTTGTAAATATGAAGCCATCATTATTCAGACTACTTTATTCAGGGTATTGCAGGTAAGAAGAAGGACATCACTTTTCCTTTCCTATGCCTCTAACTCTGGAAACAGGTTGCTGCTGTGAACAAGTATGATCCTCCTCCAGAAGTAGTTGCTGCTAAAGATCACATGACCCATATTATGTACAGCATGATTCAGCCACAGAGGATCTTTGACAGGTAATCTTATCTTCAGTTCACATCTGGTCCTGTAGGTGGCACTCAGGTAAAGCAGAATATGTTGTTATGTTTAGTGGGACATTTCTCTGTCCCTCTTCCACCTTTAAATCAGCCTCACAAAGAGTAGGCATTCTGCAGTCTGCTGTTGTCAGTCTGAAAATTAGGCATATCCTGCTTGGTTGAATTGATTATGAAATGAAGTTAGTTGCTCACCTTGAAGCTCTGAGACAGATTGCCCACAGCTCTGTTTCTTTTAAACAATCTGTTGAAGCAGATGGCCATTTGCACCATAAATGAAAGATGCGAAAACTCTATCAGTACCCAATGGCAATTTAAAAATCTCTAGAGGGAGAAGAGAGCTCTAAAATTTATCTTCTTTCTACTCTATTTACTTCTTCCCTTCAAACTGTTGGCATCCCATTGTGAGCGAAATAGCTTTACTTTGCAACTCAGAGCACAATTTACACACCCAGAGCCAAATTTTCAAGCTTGCATTTATGGAATTCTGGCCAGTTCTGCATTTGGAAGGGAAAGGTGTTGACTACTGGTTAAAGCACAGAATTGGGAGTCAGATCTCGGTCCTATTCCCCGCATTGCTGCTGTCTTGCTGTGTGACCTGTCTCTGCTTCATTTTCCATCTCTAAAATGGGACTATTACTCATCTACCTCCCAGGGATGTTGGGCTTAATTCATTAATATTTGTAAAGTGCTTTGAAATACTCATGAAAGGTGCTGTAGATATGCACAGTATTATTATTAAGGTCAAGATTTAGGCACTCATTATCACTTAAGTTCCCAAAAGCCTACTTAAGCACCAATTTGGGCACCTAAACACATAACTGGGCACTCTGACTTAGGTCCATACTTTAGTAATCCTGAAATCTACATTTTTAGAAGACGCTCATTGTGATTTCTACCGTTAGAATGGCTTCCTCTCTATGGCCCTGATCCTGAAAGTTGCTGAGCATGGTCTCCATGGCTCTGATTGCTCTCAAGGGGCCCAGCTGCCTACAAAAGGCAGTTAGCATCTTGCAGGACCGGGCTGTAATTGAGTATTTCTTGAATAGCATAATTGCTTCGCCAGAAGGCATCCATGCTTGGCATCCTTCCAACACAGACATAGGCCCAGTTCAGGTATTTCTTTATGGGTGTGTGTATGTGAGTTCAGTGCTGGAGATATACATGTCTGTAAACCTCTGTATTCAGTCAGAAGTACTGTGTAAACAAACAGGTAAACATATGGGCTGGCACTTAAGGTAGCAACCAATAATGTTAATTAAGCTTTGAGTGCCTGCCAGTGCTCAGCTGAAAAAGCACGCACTGCCCTCATTAGCGAAATCTTCCTAACGATGATTTTTTTCTAATTTTCTAAATTAGAAAATGCTCCTTGTAGCCACATTTTTATAGTTCATTTGCATTAATCTCCTTAGATCACATGCAGGGCATTTTTATTTACTGTATTATTAATAATTCCATTAAAAAACGATGTAAAGAACTGTAAAGTTGAATAGTTGTACACTCAACAGTCAGGAAATGTCAACATTAACATTGTGCAATACCCTTTCTGCGTCGGCAATTCAATACTGTCTTTAATCCTAGAACATTCTGCTATTTAAATAATACAATATAATATGTGATTTTTTTCTACAACTTTAGATACACATGAAGGCTAAGTCACAGTCTATAAGTACATGGGGAAAAGAAATTTTGTCATAGTGGGCTTTTCAGTCTAGCAAACAAAGGTTTGAGTTCGATCTAAAGGCTGGAAGTTGAAGCTAGAGAAATTAAGATTAGAAATAAGGCACAATTTTTTTTAACAACAAGGATAATTAACCATCAGAACAACTTAACAAGGGTTTTCCATTACTGGAAATTTTAAAATCAAGATTGGATGTTTTTCCAAAGATATGTTCTGACTCAATCACAGCTATTGGACTTGAAGTCCTATGGTCTGTGTTATACAGGAGATCAGACGAAATGATCACAGTGGTCCCTTTGGACCTTAAAATATATGAATCTTTGAGAATTGTGTATTACTTTGAATGCCAAAGCCCACAAGTTGCAAAATACACAGTGAATGAGCCAAGGGCACCACACCTTACAAGATACTCCTTACAAGGTTGTGGGGGGGAAATTGTATGATGATGTAATTGAAGACTGTATTGTAATGTGTACTTCTTGTTCTGCTGATAAAATAGTAAATATGGGGACTTTGAGGACATGTTCCTGTGGTCTAACAACAGGAATGTATTTAAAGACATTAGAGTTCTAAGTAAAAACAACAAGGAGTCTTGTGGCACCTTAAAGACTAACAAATTTATTAGAGCATAAGCTTTCATGGGGTATGACCCACTTATTCAGATGTATGGAGTGAAAATTACAGGAGGCAGGCATAAATATACAGCACAAGAAAAGATGGGAGTTGCCTTACCAAATGATTCAATCAGGGTGGATGTGTCCTATTCCCAAGAGTTGACAAGAAGTTGTGAATGCCAACAGTGTAAAAATTACTTTTTGTAGTGCTAACAATGCCAATTCCATCAGGGTGGATGGCCCATACTCAACAGTTGATGGGAGATTACTTCTTGTAGTGACCCAGCCACTCCCTGTCTTTATTCAGGCCTAATTTGATGGTGTCAAGTTTGCAAATTAATTCCTGCTCTTCAGTTTCTCGTTGAAGTCTGTTTTTGAAGTTTTTTTGTTGAAGGATGGCCACTTTTAAGTCTGAAATTGAGTGTCCAGGGAGGTTAAAATACTCTCCCACTGGTTTTTGAATGTTATAATTCTTGACATCTGCTTTGTGTCCATTTATTCTTTTGCGTAGAGACTGTCCGGTTTGGCCAATGTACATGGCAGACGGGCATTGCTGGCAAATGATGGCATATATGACATTAGTGGACGTGCAAGTGACTGAATCCCTGATGGTGTGGCTGATGTGGTTAGGTCCTGTGATAGTGTCACTTGAGTAGATATGTGGACAGAGTTGGCAACGGGGTTTGTTGCAGGGGATGGTTCCTGGTTTGGTGTTTCTGTGTGGTGTGTGGTTGCTGGTGAGTATTTGCCTCAGGTTGGGGGGCTGTCTGTAAGCGAGGACTGGTCTGCCTCCCAAGATTTGTGAGAGCGAGGGATTGTCTTCCAGGATAGGTTGTAGATCCTTGATGATGTTCTGGAGAGGCTTTAGGTGGGGGCTGTAGGTGATGGCCAGTGGCGTTCTGTTACTTTTTTTGTTGGACCTGTCCTGTAGTAGGTGACTTCTAGGTACCCGTCTGGCTCTGTCAATCTGTTTCATCTCTTCCCCAGGTGGGTATTGTAGTTTTAAGAATGCTTGAAAGAGATCCTGAAGGTGTCTGTCCCTGTCTGAGGGATTGGAGCAAATGCGGTTGTATCTTAGGGCTTGGCTGTAGACGATGGTTCATGTGGTGTGTTCTGGATGAAAGCTAGAGGCATGTAGGTAAGTATAGCGGTCAGTAGGTTTCTGGTATAGGGTGGTGGTTATGTGTCCATCCCTTATTTGCACGGTAGTGTCAAGGAAATGGATCTCTTGTGTGGACTGGTCCAGGCTGAGGTTGGTGGTGTGGTGGAAATTGTTGAAGTCCCGGTGAAATTCTTCAAGGGCCTCCTTCCCGTGGGTCCAGATGATGAAGATCTCATCAATGTAGCGCAAGCAGAGAAGGGGCACTTGGGTACAAGAGATGAGGAAACATTGTTCTAAGTCTGCCATAAAAATGTTGGCATACTGTGGGGCCATGCAGGTACCCATAGCAGTGCCGCTGACTTGAAGGTATAAATCGTCCCCAAATCTGAAATGATTGTGGCTGAGGACAAAGTCACAAAGTTCTGTCACCAGGTGAGCCGTGACATCACTGGGGATACTGTTCCTGATGGCTTGTAGTCCATCTTTGTGTGGACTGTTGGTGTAGAGAGCTTCTACATCCATAGTGGCCAGGATGGTGTTTTCTGAAAGACCACCAATAGATTGTAGTTTCCTGGGGAAGTCAGTGGTGTCTCAAAGATAGCTGGGAGTACTTGTGGTGTAGGGCCTGAGAAGAGAGTCATCAAGTAATTTATATATTGTATAGATACACAATATGACACTACTTTATAAAAGAGATGACAATAGAGAGAAATCCGCATTTTACCAGGTTGCATCAGTTACTTGTGTATTATATGTATTTTTAAGGGATATATTAGAAATATATTGAAGAAACTGATTTTATCTTCACATGCTGGGTTGACATCATTAGTCACATGTGACATGGCCTTGAGAGGGTAATGAGAACACCTCTACTGTGTGTAAATAAATTCTGAAATCACCAGTTATTAAACGTGTTTCATGGAATTCCCATCTTTAAAAGGGTCCCTTTTTAATAATTCACTCACTGACTGTAATAGTTATCGCTGTCACTGGCATCTGTTGGGCTTGTTCTGTGTTGATCTGGTCCCTTCCTGACAGCAAATGGCAGAAAGGGGGAAGGCAACATGAAAACATGGAGTAACAGTGAAGGAAGGGGGAGTTTCTTGACTTGAACTGAATGCATCACAGTAGCAACTTTTTGCTGTAGAAAATACAGGGAGAATATTTTGCATATTGTTATTACATTGGCTTTTTAATGTCTCGGTGTATTTTTTAAAGATTATTTTTGTGGCAGTTGTGTAAATATGTCTATAATCAGGATAAAAGCTATGTCCCTAAGGGTGCTGCCCTTCAGGTGCTCATGCGCCCTGCGCCTTTGATCAGAGATTTTTGGTGGCAGTGTCCATTTGGCCCACACATGTGCCCTACACATCCTCATGCCCCGCACTGAGGCTATATAGAGCTGTGTGGGCAAACCATCCTCAGTTCCTTCTCAACCACCTTCAGCCTGAGACTGAGTCTCTAGCATGTCTCCTTCTACTAATACTTTAGCATAGTTAGTTAGTTATAGTTGTAAATAGTTCATATTTGTAAATGGCTTCCCTTTGCTTTGTTTTCCCCATTTAGTGGGGTCACTTTGGACTCTTTATTTCTGGGGTATGCCTGGATCCCTAGTCTTTAAACATTGTCTTTCTTGTCAGGAGTCTATCCTGCTTAGTGATGGACACTCTTGGTGTGTCAAGTGTTTGGGGTATACTCATATTCCCTTGAAATGTAAGATCTGTACTTCGTTTCAGAGAAGATCTCATTAGAAGAGGGAGTTCAAATTCAGGCTTCTCGTGATGGAGCAAGCCTTAAAACCAGCTTTGGATCAGGGCTTTGAGAACCCCCCTGTATGGATTTCAGTCTCCTGGAGCTTCAAGGAGTGAGACTGCTAGTACCCTGTCTACTTACAGGTCTAGGTCACCAAGGGCTTTTAGGGGTACGATTCCTGCTATCCCAGTTGCCTCAGGATCTTGGTCACCGAAGGACATAAAGGAGAAGTTGGTGACTACCTCAGCCATTTCAGGATCCCTGTCACCAAAAACCTCCGTGGGGGTGTCTGCATCTGTGCCTATAGTACCAAGACCCTAGTGCTCCAAGTTGGTGGAAACTGATAAGAAAAGCAGGAGTGCTAAATCTCTGGGAAAGAGGCCTCGGTCACTGAAGACCGCCAGCCCCAAAAGGAGCACTGCTGAGGCTCCAAGTGCTTCTGGTACCGTGAAGATGTCTGAAGCTGCTTCTAAGGCTCATGCCGCTACTAAAAAAAACTGGTTCCAAAGACCTCCCTTGCTTCCAGTGGTCACAACCACACTAGCAAGAAATCAGCATTACTTGACCCTTCAGTACCCTTGGTACTTATGCCCTGGACTGCAACATCTGAATATGTTACTTAGGTGTGCTTATTCCTCAAGACAGATACCTACCTCATACTGACACCAACCTCTTATGTTCTTTGGTATTGTAGGAGTTCAGATACTTAAGAGATCTGTTTCTAATGAGTTGAAATCTTTCACTGCTTTCAGGTATCGTACACTTTTTGATGCAGAAATCATCTGGGTCACCTGCTACCCACATCTCATTGAGACCTTCTGGTTCTCCAACTTCGATCATTCATGGAGATCAGTTATCACCTCCTTTAGAGAATGTGCATGAGAACTCTGACTCGGATACTCAGTTTTCAGTTCAAGGGTCTTTGAAGAGTATTTATTCACCTCTGCATACTGAAAGAAGGGAGGATAAACATCCACCACTTTCAACCAGTTGAGATGACCAATAGTAGCTATCTCTGCCTATGCCCTATGACTCTCTCTAGCAATCTTACTGGGACCCATGGGTCCTATACTGCCAACAGTTTCTAAGGGCGCCCAGTACAAACCACAGGGAACATAGGAAATTCCATTTCCCTGTGCCTTTGCTCCCTCCTCATCAAACAGAGTTGGTACAAGAGACTTTTGAGGAGCAGGAGGCAAGGGCTGATGAAGAGGTGAAACCTCATCCAAATATCTCTTCTTCATCCCCTGATGAGGCTATAATGCCCCCCTCAACCTTCATGGCAGATTATTTTTGTCATTTCCAGGACCTGATGAAGCGAGTTGGGGACATGCTTCAAATTCCTTTTGAGGAAGTTCAGGACTCCCATCATAAACTCCTAGATATTTTGTAAACCTCAACCTTGTTGCAAGTGGCTTTTCCAATTAATAAGGCTCTCTTTGAGCCAGCCACACTGATCTGGTAAACTCCCGCCATGGCACCACCTACATGCCAACGAAAAGTATTATCTTCTTTCCAAGGGTTTGGAATTTTTATTTATACATTCCACACCAAATTCCTTAGTTGCGGATGCAGGGAATGAACATGAAAGGCAGCACAACACGAGTGCTGCTCCATATAATAAGGACCAGTAGCATCATGTTCTTTCTGTTCACAAGAGCTACTCTTCTGTGACATTACAATTTAGGATAATGAATCACCAAGCACTCATGTCCAAATAGGACTTCCTGAATTATAACAAATTTAACACCTTTATTGAACATTAACCAAAAGAGCCCATGAACAATTCAAAGCCATCATACAGGAAGGTCAACTTTTAGCAAAAACATCCTTGCAGACCTGCTTGAATGCAGCTGATACCACAATCCAGTCCATTTTCACCACCACCGTGATAAGATGAGTGTCTTGGCTTCAGCTGTTGGGCTTCCTTACAAAAGTGCAGACTATTGGTGAGAACCTTCCTTTTGATGGCCATAAATGGTTTTTGGAGTCTACAGATGACACTCTTCATACCTCGAAGCACTACGCTTAGATCCCTCGCTATATATATACCTGCAAATAAAAGAAAGTTTAGCAGGTCTCAGATGGCACAGAGATTTCACCCAGCTTATTATTTTACCTTCCCTAGACCACCCAAGCCACTGGCCAATGTATATGCAGTTACTACCACAGCTGTCTCATCCCAGCCATCCATGTCGTCCAGGCACCAGTTTTGATGGCTTGGTCCACAGTCTGAACCACCCTCTCAACAGGGCCTTATTGCTCCACCATCCCAACTTCCTTTCCCTCTTTGGACCTGGTCTATCCCAATTTCAACCTGCTTGGGAGAGCATAACATCTGACAAATGGGTTTTGGAGGCCATCTGAACAACTATGTGAAACATCAGAAATTCAGGATGGTGACTCTAGCAGGTATAATTCCCTCCCCAGATTCCAAAGATTCATTTGTGAATCTTGACCTTCAAGACACCTACTTTTATATTGTAATTCATCCTTCTCATAAGAGGTTCCTTTGTTTCATAGTCAATCACAACCACTACTGTGTGCTGCCTGTCAGCCTCTCCTTTGCCCCAAAGATATTCCCAAAGGTTATGTCGGTCATATCTGCCCATCTTTGTCATCTAGGGATAATCATCTTCCCTTATCTCAATGATTGGGTACTCAGAGATCATTCTTATCATGAGGTCCTATAGGCATTGCAAACCACAAGGTCCACAGCTTAGGCCTCCAACTCACTCCTGAAAAGTGTGTTTTGCCCACAGTTCAACAGATAGCCATAACAGGCAAAATTTACCTTCCTGGGGACAACTTCATGAACCTAAAAAAAATCTTGCTGCAAGAATTCAGATAAGTCCTCAAGCCGTGGCAAGAAATTGTCTTCAGCTGTTGGTCATATGGCAGCATGTATCTTTGTAACCCAACATGCCAAAGTATCTCTCTGAAGTTTCCAGGGATGGCTCAGGACAGTTTACATACCAAACAAACACAGTCTCAACAGACAGGGCTTTGTTCCTTGGCAAGTTCTGGAAAGCTCAATTGGTGGAATATCCTTCCAAGATATCTTTGAGAATTCCTTTCTTTCAAGCTCCTCTGACTGTTGTTATAACATCAGGCATATCCCTCTTGGGCTGGGGAGCTCCTTTTGGACCAGGGCAAATGGTCTGCCTAAGAGAGTCTTCTGCACATAAACATTCTGGAACTGAGAGCAATCAGGAGGGCTTGATCCGACATCCTCCCATTGATCAGAGCCAAATCCATCAAGATCATGACAGACAACGTGGTCTGCCTGTTCTACATCAATTGTCAGGATGGGACATGTTCCCCATCACTCTGTGCTGAATTGATGAAATTCTTGAATTGGCACATGGCCAACAGAATAGTCATCTCAGCAGCTTTTCTTTTGAGCATTCAGAACACCACCGCCGACAACCTCAGAAGATGCTTCTCTGAGAGTTACAAATGGGAGTTGGATTCTTAGGTCCTCCACAACATATTTCTAACCTAAGGGTGTCTAGAAGTCGATCTTTGTGCCACTGCAGCCAATGCAAAATGCAACAGATTCTGTTCGAGAGGGGGATTTGATCCCCAATCACCAGGAGAGGTCTTCCTCATCTCATGGGTGAAGTGTCTCCTTTATGCATACCTACCAATGCTGTTGCTCTTAAAAGTCCTCAGCAAGATCAAGGAGGGCAAGGCCAAAGTCATTCTGATTGCACCAACTGGCCAAGACAAGTCTGGTATCCTTACCTCATCCAACTTACCTCTCACCCAACTTGGTGGCTTCTGTCCAGTCCCCGCCAGATGTCTCATGATGTCGGTCAGACAATTCACCCCAACCTGGATGTTCTGCAGCTCCAAGCATGGCTCCTTAATGGTTTTGTGAGTAAGAATCTTCTTGTTCATCAGATGTGCAACAGGTATTGGTAAACAGCAGGAAGGAGTCTACGAGATGCATTTACCTTCAAAAATGAAAGAGATAATCTTTAACGTACCCATCAACAAGTTTCTCCTGCCTGCTCTCCTCTTTCCAATGTCCTAGACTACCTATTGGAATTGAAAAGATCAGGGCTTTCTATGACCTCTATCAAAATTAACTTGGAAGATATAACTGCCTTTCATTCATCCTTAGAAGGTTTTTCAGTTTTCGCTTATCCTATGTCAAGATTTCTAAGAGGTCTAATGAATCTTTTCCCAAAAATTGGAGACCCTACTCCAATCTAGGACTTGAACCTTGCCCTTAATTGCCTCATTAAACTACCATGCACCATGAGTGGTGGCTATCACTTCTGCCTGGAGTATCAGGGAACTGGGGGCCTTAATGGCAGATCCTCCAGGTACAATGACAAGGTCTCATTACAACCAGTTCCTATGTTTTTACCTAAAATACCTTCTGAATTACAACAGATCCAAGGGATCTGCGATCTCCCTGCAAAGACTTTCAGGGTGGATTTCTGGGTGTATTATTGCTTGTTATGACTTGGCTGACATTCAACCTCCCCCTAGAGTGGGGAGCATTCTACAGGGTCACAGTCTACACAGTGGCTTTACTCAAAGACGTTCCAGATGTCTCAAAGATGCTGAAATCTGCAGAGCTGCAACGTGAATCTCTGTACAGACTTTCTCTAACCTTTATGTTCTGGTTCATACCATTAGACAGGTGCTGCAGTTCGCAATGCAGTTCTCTCTTCAGTACTGGACTCTGCTCTGAAGCTCCCTCCTCTGTAAGGGGATACTGCTCGGGAGTCACCATAAGGACACTGCTTAAAGAAGAAGAAGGTAACTCACCTTGCGCAGTAACTGGAGTTCTTTGAGATGTGTGTCTCTATGGGTGCTCCAGTACCTGCCCTCCTTCCCCTCAGCTTCAGCGTCTCCCTTGTGGGACTTTGCAATGAGGAAGGAACTGAGGGCTGTTCACTGTGCAGCCTTATGTAGCCTCGGTGAAGGGCATGAGGATGTGTAGGGCACGTGTGTGGGCCAAATGGGCACTGCTACCAAAAATATCTGATTAAAGATGCAGGGCGCATGTGTACCTGAAGTGGAGCACCCATATGGAGACACATCTTGAAGAACTCCAGTTACTGAACAAGGTGAGTAACCTCTTCTTCTACTGAGGGATTCCACTGACATCCTAACCCAAGGGTAGTCTAGAGTAGTGTTTCTCAACTTTTTTGATACCAGGGATTGGCTTGCTGCCTTCTTAAACTGTGTCAGGGAGATCTCAGGAACTGGTGCCAATCCACAGACCGGTCGTTGAGAAACACTGGCCTAGAGAACAGGGCACTAGACTGGGATGCAAGTGACCTCGGTTCGGTTCTCAGTTTAGCCACAGAATCCCTCTGTGACCTTGGGCAAATCACTTAAATCTAATCTGTGTCTCTGTTTCTCATCTGTAAAGTGAGGATAGTACTTTCCTACTTCACAGGAGTGTTGTGATGAAGAAATTCATTAATGCTTTAGAGGCACAAAGAGAATATGGTACTATATCAGTACCTAGACAGATAGAACTGTTTTGCTGGTGTGAGCTGATGCAGGAGAGAAGCCATTACTCTGAATTATCTAATTTTTTCCCTTCACTTATGCTTAACAGCTAACATTATTTCAGATAGATTAATCATCTACTTCTGTTGCTGTTTCCATTATACACTCTGTTTTCAGGCATTTATACTCAGCTATTTTAAATCACATTAGTCTGAAGTTTGGAACCTAGATGTGATTTGTTTTCTTTAAAAGAAAACGTAAATGGGTCAAGCCGTTTATTAGTTTCAAAAAAAGGTGGGGTTTTTAAAAATTATTTCAGCTGGTGTTTGTCACATCAAATAACATAATCTTAACCTCTCTGGTAAGATTTTCAAAAACAAAATGTCTAAATTTACACTCCATATGTAGGCACCTAATAAGAGGCCTCACTTTCAAAAGTGCAGAGCACCCACAAATGCCCATTGACTTTAAAGGGAGCTGCTGAATGCTCAGCACTTCTGAAAATCAAGCCACTTAATATGGATTTAGGCTAAAATATTGTAAAAATGGGCACCTAAAGTTAGGCCTCTGTGTTTCTGCAAACACTTTGCATCCTATCCTGCAGAGTGCTTCGGTCAGTGGGAATTAAGGGTGCTTAGTGCTACACAGGATTGGGCCCATAATCCTTAGTGTCTTTCATCCCATTTGTAGAGCACTTTACAAACTGTCACCTCGATCCTGCAAACCCTTCAAGTCAATGAGATTATAGTACTTTCATGAGAGTCATAAAGGTTTGCAGGATCGATCCTAAATATGGTCAAGACTCAGTTATCTCACCATTGAAATATTGCCATGTCTGAGGTGGAGCTGGGCAACTCTTTAACAGGCCACAGCAACAGCAACTGTAACTGCAGAGGGAAATTCAGAAAAGACAGTAAATCCAAGTTACAGTCTGAGCAGGATACACCAGGTTTAACATCCTTCTTTTTGCAAAAAAATGCTATGGGATTTTTTAATGAAATATTTTGTGTTGTTTTCATGTTTAAATCATGCATAAATGTACACACTTGATTTTCCATTGCTTTCTTTGTCTATGCAGTGAATGACATGAATAGTATAGACTCATAGATATTAAGGTCAGAAGGTACCACCATGATCATCTAGTCTGATATCCTGCATGTTGCAGGCCACAGAACCTCACTCACCCACTCCTGTAATAGACCCCTAACCTCTGGCTGATTTACTGAAGTCCTCAAATCATGATTTAAAGACTTCAAATAACAGAGAATCCACCATTTACACTAGTTTAAACCTGCAAGTGAGCCATGCTGAAGAGGAAGACGAAAAACTCCCAGGGTCTCCGTCAATCTGATCTGGGGAAAAATTCCTTCCCGACTCCAAGTACACCTCTACCTCGATATAACGCTGTCCTCGGAAGCCAAAAAATCTTACCGTGTTATAGGTGAAACCGCGTTATATCGAACTTGCTTTGATCCGCCAGAGTGCGCAACCCCCCTGCCCCCCGGAGCACTGCTTTACCGCGTTATATCCGAATTCGTGTTATATCAGGTCGTGTTATATTGGGGTAGCGGTGTATGGCAGTCAGTTAGACCCTGAGCATGTGGGCAAGACCCATCAACCAGACACCTGGGAAATAATTCTCTGTAGTAACTCAGAACCCTCCCCATCTAGTGTCCCATCACTGGCCATTGGAGATATTTGTTGCTAGCAGTCGCAGAACGACTACATGCCATTGAAGGTAGTCTCATCATGCCATCCCCTCCATAAATTTATCAAGCTCAGTCTTGAAGCCAGTTAGGTGTCCCACCCCACCCCCTAGATTAGATTAGATCAGTTCCCTTGATGATATGCTGTTCCCAAAGACCTATATGATGCCAGTACAAGTGTCCATTGTAGGAAGTGTAACAGTGCCTTGTTTGTTTTTTCTCCTTGCAGCACTTTGCCTAGTCTTGATGCTCCCTACCCCATGTTAATATTAGTTGGACCCGTGGCCTGTGGAAAGCGGGAACTTTCTCACAGAATCTGCAGACAGTTCAACAATTTTTTCAGATACAGGTAAATTTACTCCATCAGTTTAAGAGACGATAGAATGCGGTCAAGGCTCAAATTGTTGCTTTTTTATAAAGTTAAATATTACAGAAGACTGTTAAATGGTCATTGCAAGGCGTTCTGTCTCCTACTAGATCTAGGCTGTCTGAAGTCATCATATAATATCTACTTATTTTTTAATATGCCGTATACATTATCAAGATTCCTTTAAAGGTGAATTGCAAAGCAAAATCAGCACCTTTTATCTGTCTGTCCATCCATCCATTCATCTGAACTTATTCTTTAGTTCATGTTATTGTGCCCAGCGTCACAGTTCAGGGCAACTGCACCTGTATTTCCCCTCAGGTTCAGCAAGGGCACCTACTCTTGGCTTCCAGCTCCCCAGCTATTGCCTTTCTGGATGGAGACCCACGGACCAGGGTATTCCCAGGCTGCATAGTTCCCTGCCTTCACTGTGTATTTCCCAGCACAGACAGGTTGCTCAAGGACACCTGCTTGCTGTCTCTTCAGAGACAACAGAGTGATTGTCAACGGATATAAGTTACCATGCAGCACTTCCTAGGCAAGCCTACTATAGTCTTAAGGTACAAAGCATTACAGAGAAAATGTACTAAAACAATAAAAGAACTTACATGCATCCCCAAAGCTTGCCCGAATAACCCCAACCCTAACATGGATTCTGGAGGGCCCAGTCCTTCAATCCCTACCCTGAGGATTGGGACCCACTGGGAACCAGGGGTCCTATCCATTTGCTGAATCAGGAAGAAGGCCATGAGCCAGTTTAAGACCAGCCTATTTATCCAAAAATTCTTTCCTTGTCTGTCAGTCCCTGGAGAATCCAGTTGGAAATATTGTTTGTATATTTTGCCAGGGGGGTGGCTTCTCTGGAGATGTTACAACCTGAGTGAATTTGCCTAATCACCCCCTGCTCTTCTCCTATTTACCTTTCCCATGGAAATACATACAATTCCATGATAACACATACACAACTGCATTTGTAATACAATGAACTCCAAAGATGTTAAAACTAATTCTGTAAGGTTTAACTTAATTCAGTAAAGTTCATTCAGGATATTGCAAGAAATTGTCAGTCTGCCACAGCCCACTACAAAAGTGTTAGGGTGCATCTATACGGGACACGTACATATTGCATTCAGAAGCGAATAGAATGCCAGTGTAATTACTGAACTATTACAATATGATTTCTGTGACTAATGCCGACAAAGTGGGAATCCTCCATTCTTCACCAGCTGTAGAGTCTAAATTTCAAGGTAGTTGAACCAGCATAATATACTTTTTGTAGCTAATTCTGACAAAGCAAATGGGCATCCTTCATTCTTCACCAGCTGTAGAGTCTAAATTTCAAGGTAGTTGAACCAGCATAATATACTTTTTGTAGCTAATTCTGACAAAGCAAATGGGCATCCTTCATTCTTCACCAGCTGTAACTTCTACATTTCAAAGGTAGTTCTATATAGTACACATTGCAGTAATCGGTGTAGCCATGTGTTACTGGTGCTCTTATCATCTCTCCAATTCTGTCTGTTTGCTACACTCACTTGTTGCATTTTGCCTTATTTTAAACTGTAAGTTCCTCAGGGCAGGGACTATGTATGTATCTATATACATTACTATGTATATGTACAGCACCTAACACAATGGGGTCTCTAGGTACTAATGTAATATGTCATAAGAATAGAGCCCTAAGTGCATATACAATAGCTGACAACGTAGAAGCAGAATTAGTGCTTTGGATGCCCAGATCCATAGAACCCTAGATTGACTATCAGTGATGTTATATAATAGGCACCTCCTTCAACTCAAGTCCTATAATATGAAGATCTACTCTGTGTTTGTAATATGTTATAATGCTAGATTAACTCACATGACTAGCGAGTCCAAAGGACTTTTTGACAGAAATGCTGTGATGGTTACAAGATTGGAAAAATCAAATGTGATACACAATGAGTGCTTTGAGAGACCAGCTTGGAAATTATAACTTATTGAAAACTGGCCCGAATTTTCCAAGCACTATCTGTTTTCCAAAAGCATTGTTTTTAATATGTATTATTCCTCAAAAGTTTTATGTATGAGAAAAAAGGAGAGAGAGAATTTTAACAGAGCAGAACATTGCAACTACAAAGCGAAGTTGTATTTTAATTATTCAGTGGAGATTTCAGCAATTTTATGGCTTACTGTTTTAAATTTCAAACATTCCACTCATTAAAAATGTATTTCATGTAAGATATGCTGGCAGTTCAAATGTGAACATGGCCTTGCAATAAAAAAAGTTGTAATGGGTAAAAGTCTTTCAAAAAAATAAATAAAATGAAATTGGACACTAAGACCATCTGGTTTGTGCTCAGGAATGACCTTTAAAGCTGGATACGTTTCTAATATCTTTGAGAAAATCAAGCCTTTGAAGTTAAAGTTTTATAGGGTCCATGTGCACCACACTGTTCTCATTTGCCATAGTTCATTGATAAAATAGTGGCACACGCTAGTGCTGCTACAGTTAAGGATCTGTCAGCCTCTGCATTATAAACTTAATTTCTTAGTGGTTTATACACCTCTACCCCGATATAACGCGACTCGATATAACATGAATTTGGATATAACACGGTAAAGCAGTGCTCCGGGGGGGGGGCGGGGCTGCGCGCTCCGGCGGATCAAAGCAAGTTCGATATAACGTGGTTTCACCTATAACGCGGTAAGATTTTTTGGCTCCTGAGGACAGCGTTATATCGGGGTAGAGGTGTAACTCAGTTGTATTAAAGCAAAGAGTTTATTCCACGTTAAATCTAAGATCTCAGTACAGGGGGGAAAAAGAATACCCCCCCCCCAACTTAGATATTTATTTATTCAGGGGCGTATTAATAGGAGGGTTGTATGTAAGACACAGGAAGTAATTGTCCTGCTGTGCTCAGCATTGATGAGGACTCAACTGGAATACTGTGTTAAGTTTTAGGCATCACACTTTAAGAAAGATGTGGACAAATTGGAGAAAGTCCAGAGAAAAGCAAGAAAAATGATGAAAAGTTTAGAAAATCTGACTCACGAGGAAAAGTTAAAAAAAAAACAACCTGTGCATGTTTAGTCTTGAGAAAAGAAGACTGAGGAGGGACCTGATAACAGTTTTAAAATATTTTAAAGGCAGTTATAAAGAGGACAGGGATCAATCGTTCTCTGTGTCCACTGAACGTAGGACAAGAAGTATTGGGCTTAATTTGCAGAAAGGGAAGTTTAGGTTAGATATTAGGAAAAACTTTCCAAATATAAGTTAAGTAAGGAATAAGTTACCTAGGGAGGTTGTAGAATCCCCATCATTGGAGGTTTTTAAGTACAGGTTAGACAAACATCTCAGGGATGGTCAAGATCCTGCTTCACGGGATGGACTGATTCAGTGTTTCTCAACCTATGAGTCATGACCCAAAAGCGGGTCGCAAGAATGTAGGAAAGGGTCGTGAGCCCAGAGCCTTGCCACCCGGGGCTGAAGTCGCAGAGGTCACATAAAATCACGGAATCCATGACCTCTGTGACCCATTTGTAGCCTCATCAATTAGACAATTGAATGCAAAGCGGGAAGAGTTATGGGAAATGAGTGTTCCATGTAGAACCTCCAGTGAAGAGTGTGCATTTTAATCACAAAGTGAGTCTTTAATCAGTGAAATGGATACATTTTTAAACTGTTCTGTTGCAACTGCAAGCACAAGTGACCGTAGGAATTCATCACAACCCGAGAAGAAAAATAATCGTAGGTACGACCCTGTTTACTTAAAGTTTGGGTTTTCATTATTGAGGACCGAAATGATGAACACAGGCCACAGAGTGTCATCTGCTGTGAACTGTTAGCAAATGAAAGCCTAAAACCATCAAAGTTACATAGGCATTTCTAGACAAAGCACTCTAGCTATAAAGACAAGCCTCTTGATTTTTTTAAACGAAAAAGGAAAGATTTGGAAATGTCACAAAAAACACTTGAATGTGTATCTACTATCTGGGAGCAAGCATCGCATGCTTCTTACCTTGTTGCACACTGCACTGTGAAATGTAAAAAAGCTCACACGGTGGCTGAGAAGTTAATTTTACCTTCTGCTATTGACATGTGCACTGAATTATTGGGTGAGTCAGCTGCAAAAAAATTAAAAATAATCCCTCTCTCCAGTGATACAATACAGGGAAGAATCTGCGATATCTCAGAAGACCTCAAACTGCAAACAACTGATGGACTTTCAGTAAGCGACTGTTACAGACTCATACAGATGTATCAACTCACACTATCTTGCTGGTTTATGTGAGGCACGTGTGGGAAAGTGATTTTCAAGAATCATAGAATCGTAGGACGGGAAGGGACCTCGAGAGTCCAGTCCCCTACACACAAGGCAGGACTAAGTATTATCTAGACCATCCCTGACAGGTATTTGTCTAACCTGCTCTTAAAAATCCCCAATAATGGAGATTCCACAACCTCCCTAGGCAATTTGTTCCAGTGCTTAACCACCCTGACAGTTAGGAAGTTTTTCCTAATGTCCAACCTATACCATCTTGCTGCAATTTAAGACCATTGCTTCTTGTCCTATCCCCCGAGATTAAGGAGAACAATTTTTCTCCTTTCTCCTTGTAACAACCTTTTATGTGCTTGAAAACTGTTATCATGTCCCCTCTCAGTCTACTCTTCTCTAGACTAAACAAACCCAATTTTTTCAATCATCTCCCGTTGGTAATGTTTTCTAGACCTTTAATCATTTCTGTTGCTATTCTCTGGACTTTCTCTAATTTGTCCACATCTTTCCTGAAATGTGGCACCCAGAACTAGACATAATATTCCAGTTGAGGCCTTATCAGTGCAGAGTAGAGTGGAAGAATTACTTCTCATGTCTTGTTTACAACCCTCCTGCTAATACATCCCAGAATGATGTTTGCTTTTTTTGCAACGGTGTTACACTGTTGACTCATATTTAGTTTGTGATTCACTATGATCCCCAGAGCCCTTTCCGTAGTACTCCTTCCTAGGCAGTCATTTCCCATTTTATATGTGTGGAACTGATTGTTCCTTCCTAAGTAGCGTATTTTACCTTTGTCCCTATTGAATTTCATCCTATTTACTTCAGAGCATTTCTCCAGTTTGTCCAGATCATTCTGAGTGTTACTCCTATCCTCCAAAGCACTTGCAACCCCTCCCAGCTTGGTATTGTCTGCAAACTTTATACGTGTACTCTCTATACCATTATCTAAATCATGGATCAAGATATTGAACCGAATCAGACCCAGAACTGATCCCTGTGAGACCCCACTTGATATGCCTTCCAGCTTGACTTTGAACCTTTATAACTACTCTCTGGGAATGGTTTTCCAATCAGTTATACACCCATCTTATAGTAGCTCCATCTAGGTTGTACTTCCTTATTTTGTTTATGAGAAGGTCATGCGAGACAGTATCACAAGCCTTACTAAAGTCAAGATATACCACATCTACCGCTTTCCCCCCATCCACAAGGCTTGTTACCTTATCCAGTACTTGTTTTGTGTGGATTTGCCTATTTCTGCTACTGCTGCTCATATATTTGTTGCATTGGATGGTTACTTGGAGTCAGTGGGATTGAGCTGGTCGAAGTGTGTTGGTGTTACAACTGATGGGGGCACTTCAATGACAGGGAAACATTCAGAAATTGTTCAAATAATCCTTTTGAAAGAACCCAATGCAATGTGGAACCACTGTTTCCTGCACAGGGAGGCATTAGCAGCTAAAGACATGGTACCTGAGCTTCACAAAACTCTTAAAGATGCTGTCAAAATTGTGAATTACATGAAACAAAATGCCAAGAATTCACGATGCTTTCAAGTTTTCTGTCAGGAAATGGGCAGTGCACATGTAAATCTGCTTTATGATTCTAAGGTTCGCTGGCTGTCCCATGGCAAAGTGTTGTCTCGTGTATAAGAACTTAAAAGTGAGTTGGCAGCTTTTTTTTGAAGGAAAAAAAGTCTCGCCTGGCAAAGCACTTCAGTAACGATACATGGCTTCCTCATGTTGCATATATGGCAGATATATTTGATTATCCGAATTATTTGACTCCGTCTTTAGAGGGAAGAGGGCACAATCGCTTTGAGCAAACTGACAAAATTGCTGCATTCAAAAAAAAACTTTCTCTGGTGAACAAACATGTTTCAAATGATAGAATGGACATGTTTCGCAATGAGTCTCTAGAAACAAAAACATTGGAAAGATTCTGCTAGCCAGAAAGCACTGAAGAAAACGATCAGTAATCATTTAACTAAATTCCACAAAAGATTCTGCGATTACTTTTCAGATGAACAACTCAGGGGAAAAGAATGGATACAGGATCCATTTGGAGTTGTGTTGGAAAATGTTAGTCTACCTATGGAGGAAGAATCTCAGCTGGTCAAGTTATCTTGTCATCGCAGTCTACAGAGAAAATATACTGAAATGAGCTTTCCCCAGTTTTGGTGCAGTGCTGCTGTTGGAATATCCTGCTCTTGCTTGCCAGGCTATTATAGTCATTGTGCCTGTCAGTACAACATACTTGTGAGAAACTGAATTCTTTGCCCTGACTCAACTGAAGAACAAAAGCAGAAACAGACTGGATGTTGAACACGACCTTCGGATTGTACTGACTACAATTACACCAAACTTTGATAAACTCATCAAAGACCAGCAAGCTCCGGCTTCTCAACCTAGGATTTATTATACTGTTGTTAGTCTGTTTCTGTTGATGTTGATTTCTGCCTTTAACTTTGACTGTTGATCTTCTTTAACTTATTACTATTGTTGTTGTTATTATTATTTATTATTATTACATATAGTAGGTAATAAGTATTTTGGGGCCAAAATACTTGGGTGTTTTCTACTTAAGCTATTTACTAGGTTGGGATTGGCCACCAATGTTTACAAATGGATCCTGGTCCAAAAAAGGTTGAAAACCATTGGACTAGATGACCTCTCAAGGTCTCTTCCAGCCCTAGATTTCTATGATCAAATGAATAAAATTACAGGGAAACGAGAGGTTTTACAAGATTTTCATTACAAAAACTCAAAAGAAATAAAAACAAGAAGGGCCTTGTTGTTGGTGGATTTTTTTATTTGTACTACTGTAGCACCTAAGCTTTAGTCATTGACCAGGAACCCACTGTGCTTGGTGCTGACTAGTTTATGGTATTAGGAGTCCACTGAAACACTTACGGAACAAAAAAAGAGAACTGAAAGAAACCTAAGTTAAATGCAAATGGTACCTGTACTCATATAGGTTTTGTCATAGAAAGTAATAGACATACAAGGGTCTGATTCTCATTCACTATAGGGTCCTTTTACTCTACTCTGTCAGTGTAAAAGGGCTTAAGTATAAATGAGAACCAGGCTCACAAGGATTCTATTTACATCAGTTACCCAATACCCATACCAAATAAAGCATGTTTGTGTCACACTTGGGAATGAAATCTGGGTGCCCAGACTCACAGTTCCCAGACCTAGACAATGCTGCCCCAAAGTGTGACATGGCTTTTTTTCATTCTGTGATCTCCAGCTTGAGGCTTCAAGACCCAAAGCTCACCATACAAGCTGTGTGTCCAGTTTTATTTTGCAAAACTGGTTAACATCCATTATCAGTGTTTTAATAACACAGCCAGGCTCTGTATATTTAGATGTGAGTATTTTTTGCTATGTTTTGTCTGGGATGGATCAGTCAAAAAGTCAAGGAGACAAAATATTGTCAGGGTAAGTCTATGCATAACATTTTTGTTCTGCTTGTCCTATGATACAAAAGCACTATTAGCAAAATTCCACCTCTCAGGAATGTGACCCACTGTTAGGAGTGACTGAGGACCATATGCTGGGGCTTATGTGAAACAGAATGTTTAGGAAGGGACTGGAGCCTTTAAACTAAAATTTCTTCATATGTAGACTTTGCTGTTTGGCCAGATTCATATTTGTATGACCCTCATCTCAAAAGAAAGTTCATGTGTCAGATACTTCAAATTGTTGCTCTTAAATAGCATTTAAATGTGCATCTTTAAATGTGCATTTTAAATATCTCCCTTATCTCCCCTACTTCCAGCCAGCCTCATTGATTCCAGCACTGATACCCTCTTACTGCTGGGGCTGGAGCTCACCACTGGTCCCTCCATCTACTTCTATCAATTGCTCAACCTGCCTCCCACCACGCCTTCCTATATCTAAGATTCCTATCTATCAGCCAGGAGTCAACATAGCCGGGGGGGGGGGGGGGGGGGAATATGAATTTATCACTTCCCTACTTAATGGTGCTGTGACAGCTTCCACTCAGATAATCCTGTGTGTTTGGATTTATAGCCCAAATGTAATGTTACATTAATACAGTTTTTTTGCATTTATAGGTTAGTCTTTCAAATATGCAGCATTAGTGGTATGATTTGCACCTCTTTATATTCCTCATATTTCTTCTCTGTTTAAAATAAAATCATTTCTAGTGCTATTCCCTCCTTCTCTTCCACTACCAGCTTTTAAAATGATTGAAAACTGGTGGTTCCTTTAACATACCATATATCTTCCAGCCCCTGTCACACCACGAGGGCATCTTACTTCGGAGAAGACAACAGACTTGATTACTACTTCATTTCTCAGGAGGTGTTTGACAATATGTTGAACATGGTAAGAATTGGACTTGTGTCTTGGTAGGCCTAATCCTGTAGTATCAGTGAGTTCACTGCATCTCCCTTAAACAAAAAAGTCTCTAAAGGCCTGATTTCAGAAAAAATGAGATGTGTGCACAATTAAATGACTAATATGCATGTCCAGTAAGCACAGTTGCATGTGCAAATCAGGTATTTATTTGTGCAAATCATCAGCTAGACTGTCTCTTACTGTGTTTAGCTACAGTACTTTTACAATGGGGCACATAGATCAGTTGGAGTCTTTAGGTACTATTGTAATATTAATAAATAGGTCATTTGCATATGCAAATACTGTGTGTGTGTGTGTGTGTGTGTGTGTGTTGGGGGGTGGGGAGGATAGGGGTGCTAGAAAGCCAAAAGGAGGCTTGTGGATAGGGTCCTGCCATGTTTCTCAGTGTTCTAGGAGCCCTGTGGGGAGCACAGGATTTAAAGGGTGGCAGATTGACCCAGGCATTGTATCTGCCTCTCTTCTGTCTATAGACAGAATGTCTCCAGCTACTGCTTCTGGTGCCTATTTGTACTCCCAATGCAATTTGGGCTCAAAAAGCCCAATTATAGTACTTTATTGGTAGATACACAAGGCCTACACATTCATAAGCCATTGAGCTGATGTTTAGTGTTTACCTCTCAATGCCAGTGTGGTTTAATTTCCAAAGAATATCTTTGGACACACACTACTGGGCACCAAAGTTTTATTTGCCAAGTTTCACTGTTGAAATTTACTTCCCAAGTATATGTTTTCCTTGCAGGTTCGCTTTGTGTATCCACTTTCCCCTTTGGTATCTTCTCTTTTATCTTGTGCTGCCATTCATTTTGATGCTCTGTCAAAGGAAGATGCCCCTTGCTTTAGATCTTGTGCTTCTTTGCGGGGTGAATGAATAACCAATGGAAAGTTGTAACCTGTCAGCTGCTTGTTTTCAATGAGCTGATGTTTTATTATTCACAAACAATGTACAAGCCTGCACCCTTGAGGCCTATTCTTTGCTGCTCTCTGCAAGGTTTGCACCCCAGGTGGCCTCGTTATCACTGATGATTTAGGCTTTGTGGAGCTGTATACTAATGGTAACCAAGTCTAGAACAATCATTTTTACTGTGCTTCTTTAGGAAAGTTGTTTTCATTACAGTCTTTCCATTGTCATGACACATCACCATTTTAATTTCAGGGGAAATTTATTGCAACGTATAAATATAGCAGCCACTACTATGGATTAGGAAGAGATACTGTAGAATCCATTGCCAGAGAGGGACTGGCAAGCTGTGCTCATTTGGAAATAGAGGTAGGCGTTACTTTTACTTAACCATTACAACATCATCAAAAAACAAAACATGGAAACGTGTCCATTATCAATCCAAAAGAATAACATTTACCTTTGTAGTTTCTGCGCTAATTAAATAATTCTCATTATGAGAATTCCTCTCATGTGAGAGGAAGGATGACCCAGTGGTCAGAGCACTAAGCTAGGACTTGGGAGACCCACGTTCAATTTCCTGCTCTTCTACAGACTTCCTGTGTGACTTTGGGCAGGTTACTAGGCCTGGATGCACAAAAGGAGTTAGACGTTGCTAAGCTGAGCATCAAACCCCCCAACTTTTGGGAGTCTAGAAAATCATAGAAACACACTGCGATTCACAAACCCTGAGTTAGGTGCCTAGCCTCCCCATACAATGAATGGGGAGAGATAGGGGCCTTAGAATGCTATTCACAAAAGCTAGCATGCCAGGCAGGGAGACACCTAAGCTAGCCAGAGGAAGATGACCAGAGGGATGTGTGCTAAGTCACTCAAGGAGATAGATGTCTAAGTTCAGGCTGCAGGGAGGTGCCATCTCTACTAGCAAGTCACAGCTGGGATACCCATCCCTTATAACTTGTAGCCCCGTGGTTAGAGTACTCATGTGGGAGATGCCTGGTTCAAGTAATCCCTTCACCTGGGAAGGAGAAGGGATTTGAACTGAGATCCACCACCTCTTGGGTAAGTGCTGTAACCATTGGGCTATAGGATAGTCTGTTATGGGGCTCCCTCAATCTCTCTTGTTGAAGCTTTTCCACTATGGATAAATAACTAAAGAGTCATTGGAGTAGGTTGAGTGGAGCCTGGGTGAGTGCTCTAACCACTGGGCTATAGAGTCATTCTCATGCTTGTGCTCCCTCACTCTCTCTCTGGCCCACATGACTCTTTAATTATTGATCCACAGTGGAACAGCTTCAACAGGAGAGATTGAGGGAGCCCCACAACAGAATACCCCATAACTCTGTGGTTAGAGCTCTCACCTGAGAGGTGGTAGATCTCAGTTCAAATCCCTTCTTCCTCTCAGGTGCAGGAAGCACTTGAACCAGGCAACTCCCACATCACAGATGAGTACCCTAAGCACTGGGAGAAAAGTTATGCCCTCTCTGGTTATTTTGTATCAATTTGCCTGAAGGGCCCAATTTGGTAGGCTGCCTCTGAGCACACCTTCCAGATCAGGCCCCGCCTGTGGTTAGGTAGCCGTACATCTTTTTTCTCCTGGTTTGTAGATTGCTCTGGGACTTGGGGGCCTAGCGGGAGGCAGCAGTGCGCATGCACAGAGACAGAAACATTGGTGCCTAGGGAACGTTTTATTGCAAATACGTAGGTGCTGAGTAAGTTTAGGTGCCCACAAGATTCAGTGGGAGTAGTTTATGTGCATTATTATTAATCATTTATATATTGCCAGAAGTGTACAAGACACTGTATAGCGATAGCTCTGTATCAAAGGGCCAGCAATTAAATTGTCTGATCTTGCAATCTGAGTGCCTATTTTGATGTATTAGCATACTCAACTCCCATTGACTTCAACAGGATGCTCAGCTTCTCACAGGCTAGGACCCTAAATTCACAAGTGAAGACAAACTGGACATGACACAGTGGGATGTGCCTCATAACGCTTGAATGCTTCTCAAAATAGGTGTATTACTAAATGATGGAGAAGTTAGGGCCTGTATATGAATAGGGAAGTTACTGTGCCTTTGTTGGATATTATCAACAGCAATATCATGGACAGCTAGTTAAGAAATGCCTCTGGTGCCAGAGTTCTAAAGCGTGTAATAATTATGCAGCAGTCTGCATTGCTGTAGACTCTACCTGTTGATGACAAACCATAATGGTGAGTTATGCATCTGAAACAGAAAGGCTTCAAGTTCGTTATCGTCTCCTAAGCCTCTAACGAAAGTGATTCATGCCTATTAAAAGAACATTTTAATGATGGTTCATGAGCTGAGGCTAAAAATTTGAGCCATTTAATTCCCTTTAATCTACTACCTCTGCACTGTTGGGTGGTAGAATTTGTCCCCTTTGTAGTAACTACATTTCTAGTCAGTGAAGTTCCTGTTGCATTCTGCAACAGAGTGAGGGGAGATGTTCCAGGGCACTTTCAGGACCCATCCCTTGTTGACGTGGCCATTGGTGCATACAGTTACCCCATTTGAGCATAAGATTGCAGTGGCTGCATGTACACATTAGGCATACAATTTACGTTTCAATCCTATTTTTCAGATACATCTTCAGTTTTAAGTTTCTGTTGGCCCCCACATAGACTCCATCCCCACCTCTCATTTCAGTGATGTCACATTTTTGGTTTTTGATTTGTTTTACACTAGAAGGCACATTTTGTTGCTTTTGTAGACAGAGCTTATTGCAAACAACAGCGGTTCCTTGCATCTCTCTATTCCCACCACCTTGTGTGCCACCCTCTGATCCCTTTTTATTTGTAAGTAAGGCCAGGTCCATACTATATGCTTATTTCGGTATAAATAGGTCACTCGGGGGTGTGAAAAATCCAAACTCCTGAGTGACGTACTTATACCGACCTTAACCCAGCGGTATGTTGGCTGGGTGATGCAAATTATGATGCTGTCGGAGAGAGTGTCTCCAGCAGAAGCACTACAACTATGCAGCTGCGCCAATCCAAGCTTGTAGTGTAGACCTGCCCTAAGTGTAGGTATGTAAGACCCTCATCCCACAAATACTTTTGTACTTGAACAGTATCACTGAAGTCAGTAGGACTGTTCTGATGCTTGAAGTTAAGCATGTTCCTGTTTATCGGATTGGGGGCCTAAGGTACTCACTCAGGACTCATTTTTGCTGATTAGGCCCAGCCTTAGATTGGATAGGATGGGGCTATATAGCTCTGTCTTCTCTCCTTTGCCTTTGGGGATTTGTATATCCCAGATGGTAGTGGGGGAAGTTAAGATGGAGCAGCCCATATGCTGCCCAGAGCAGGGGGATGCAGTTTTGTCTGGCCCTTACATATTAGCCTTCCTCCCCTCCCCATTATACAGCCACATATGCAGAATTTAGTCTTAAACATAGAAGCCAGTTGATCTGTGCCAAGTGCTTTAGGGTCCTGTTTATAACAGTTTATGCCACATACTGTATTTTTTAGTTCTTTATGCTATTCAGGTATGTTTAGTGCAGATGTAGACTTCCCCCTTTCTCAGAATATCGTGGTTTGGTACAAGGGATGCTGTCAGAAATTCAAAATCAGTTCACTTACCATCATAAACTATTGTGGTTTAATAAACCCTCATTCTCCGAAAGTTATCAGGCTGCTCAACATCAGTTAGAAAAACATTCTGATTGAGAAGAAGTTTCTGATGTTGTTCATTGTAAAAATGAAAGGGCCAAATTCATTGGTGGTGAAAGTTACATGTGGGGTGTAAATTGGTCAGAAAATGGTTATAAGAAATACAGTAGTATGACTTCTGACATGCAATATAAGGGGGAGAAAGGATAGGGCCTAACAGGAAAAACAGATACTAGGCAGGTATAAGAAAGCAAGGTGCATTAAATCACCAGTGAACTATAGGCTTCCTGGGAGTTGTACTCACTAACTTCAAGATGAATTTGGTGCCAAATTTTGAAGATCATAGACTTAAATAACTTACCGACATTGCTAAATATGATGCTTTGTAATAAGTAAGGGGTCATCATGAACACAGCATGTCAGTAAGTAAAAATTGAAATTAATGGAGATATCCCATCTCCTAGAGCTAGAAGGGACCCTGAAAGGTCATTGAGTCCAGCCCCCTGCCTTCACTAACAGGACCAAGTACTGATTTTGCCCCAGATCCCTAAGTGGCCCCCTCAAGGATTGAACTCACAATCCTGGGTTTAGTAGACCAATGCTCAAACCACTGAGCTATCCCTCCCCCCTCAAGTAGTCACTGAGTTTCAGGAATAAAACATTATTGGGTGCTTTCTGTCTAATCTTAAAGGGTGTGCAAAGTTTGAAAAATACCTACTTTGAACCTCGATATATCCTGTTAGTACCAATGAACAAAGAAAAATATGAGGGACATCTGCGGAGGAAGGGGCTGTTTAGCAGGCCAGAGATTGAAACTGCAGTCTCCAGAGTGGACATGTATATCAAAATAAATCAGGATTTTCCAGGATACTTCGATGCGGTAATTAACACAGGTGAGTTAATCTCTTTTCTACCAAGAATCTGATTACCCAGGGTGATGGTAATGGATGCCCCCAAACTGCCATGCAGATCAAGTCATCTCTGAAACAAAAACTAGGGAAGGCAAATTGATGTTCAAAGTAGCTGGTTTGAGTCTGCCAGAAATGGAACCCAGCTAGTTCTTATCCAGGGGACATAAAGAACTGCAGATTTGTATCTTTGTTCCCTCAAGATTGAATTACTGCATTATGCGCTAGCTACATCTTAAATCCATCAAGAAACTGAACCTGGTGTAGAATTCAGCTGCACATTTGTTAAGCAGTGTCTCTCATGAGGCTGTTACACTGAAGCTCCGTGATGTGCCCTAACACCCAGATCCTCAAAGGTATTCAGATCCTTTGAGGATCTGGGCCTAATTGTCTGTTGGTTTCAGAATGGAGTTCAGTGTGTTGTTTTCGTCCTGTTAGGCCCTAAATGGCCTGAGACATGGCTTCCTTTTACCCTGTGCCATACTGCCACCGTTGAGGTCCCCAGGGGCATAAAGATAGGAGCTGCTGCAAGGGCCTTCTCTGTGAGGACCCTTCTTTGAAACTTGATCATCTCCTTGGGGTAAAATAATTGAATCTGTTGATCTTTGTGGTATCGTCTGAAACAAATGTTTTCTCCCTGTTGTTTAGGGAGTGAGGGAACATCACGAGGGAGGGTAGCAAGTGGTGGGACGGGATTTTTCCTAGCTTATTTTTTTTGACTGGCCATTGCTGGGGTGGATTTGGGTTTAGGGCAGGGGCGGGCAAACTTTTTGGCCTGAGGGCCGCATCGGGTTTCGGAAATTGTATGGAGGGCCGGTTAGGGGAGGCTGTGCCTCCCCAAACAGCCAGGCATGGCCTGGCCCCTGCCCCCTATCCGACCCCCCTCCCCCCGCTTCTTGCCCCCTGACAGCATGCCCCCCGCCAGGACTCCTGCCCCATCCAACCCCCCATGTTCCCTGATGGCCCCTCCGGGACCCCTGCCCCATCCACCCCCTGTCTCCTGACTACCCCCAGAACCCCCGGCCCTGACTGCCCCCCACCACCCCATCCAACCCCCCTCTCCTTCCTGATCCCCTGGGACCCCTGCCCCACCAACCACCCCTTCTCCCTGTCCCATGACTGCCCCCGAACCCCTGCCCCTGACTGCCCCCCGCCGCCCCATCCAACCCCCCCTCTCCTTCCTGACTGCCCCCCGGGACCCTCACCCCCATTCAATCCCCCTGTTCCCAGCCCTCTGACCGCCCCGCCCCCTATCCACACCCCCGGCCCCTGACCACCACCCCGAACTCCCCTGCCCTCTATCCAACCCCACCGCTCCCAGCCCCCTTACCGCACTGCCTGGCGCACCAGTGGCTGGCGGCGCTACAGCCACGCCGCCCGGCTGGAGCCAGCCACACACCACGCAGCACAGAGCATCGGGTCAGGCCGGGCTCTGCAGCTGCACTGTCCCAGGAGCTCGCAGCCCCGCCACTGAGAGCATTGCGCCAGTGGTGGAGCGAGCTAAGGCTGTGGGGGAGGGGGAACAGCAGGGGAGGGACCGGGGATGAGCCTCCCGGGCCAGGAGCTCAGGGGCTGGGCAGGAGGGTCCCGCGGGCTGGATGTGGCCCCCGGGCCGTAGTTTGCCCACCTCTGGTCTAGGGTTTAGATGAAATTGCTGGCTTTGTGAATTATTACAATTATATTTTTAATTATTGTCGAGGGCACCTGAAGCCAAGGATAGGCAGCCTTACGTTTTTAGTCTAAAACAGAAGAAATAAAAGACAATAAATAAAATCAAATTGCGGAGGAGAACATTTAGGCTGACTTATAGGAATTTAGAATGTAACTGAATTTAGGAAAAGCTTCTTCACAGTAGTAGGCTATGGATTATTCTCCTAAGGGAAGTTCCTCAAGTTCCTCAATCTAGCTGTAAATGTTCCTCAAGTGATGAGGTGAAACACTTGAGGAACATTTACAGCTAGATTGGGAATACATTTACCAGAGAATGTATTGTGGAGAACAAACCAAACTGGTAGGGAGGTAGGCTGGGTGAACTAAAAGGACATTTTTTCATCTGTGACTTCTGTGATGTTATAATTTCATGCTGGTGCATGGCTGTTCTTTTATCAGACATCCTTTCCCTCCCTCCTTAAAATGTGCATCTGTTTCCTGTAGATGATTACGATGAGGCATACACACAGCTGAGTCTCCTCATAAAGGAATACCTAGGTATGGTACAGCCTTCAGATTTGGACAGCAGTTGGGTCTTGGACGACAAAGCAGTCACAGGTACTGTACATGACTTTCCAACTGTGCCAGTCAGGAACTAACACTAGCTTTATTAGGAGAGTGTTACTGATTACTTGTCAATTATAAACATTAGTGCCCTATCTGCAAGAGAAGTGGCCTCCATGATTACTGGCCTGTGAAAACTCTGCAGGCCTCCCACTGAGTAATGTGCCTCCCTGACTGTCCTCCTCCTAGGAACCAAGTCTGTGATGCTGCTCCTTCCGTTACTTACAGTTACTTTATATGGCAGCTGACTTGGGAGAACAATGTTGGGAAGAGCGCATTGTGTGACCCTAATGTTGTATGGAGGCAGGTTACTCCCTAGCTGATAGACATCCACTCATCAGGGAAGGTTTTTAAGGGAGACAAAACATGTCTCCTTGGCTGACAACTTTGTGCCTATCAGACTAATGAGAAAAAAGAAATGGGGCTGTGAGGCTGAACACTTACATTCCTCCTCGCCTCAGGGTGATCAGGGATATGAATGAGGTCTCTCCAAATCAGGATCACTCTTGCCATTGGCCAATAACCCCAGTCTCCTTTTAACAGTAATTCTTTACTGCCGAGTTAGCCTGGGTGATTGACACCTGGGTTAACCTAGCCCGGGTACAGCCACACTTCACAGTCACATCTGAGTTACTTTGTCCTCAGTGGTGCTGCACGCCTTTATGTGTGTCACTAAAGCTTTGGGGGCATATCCAATGATTCTTTGTGCTGCAGTAAACTAAGCCTCTTTAGGAGTCTTTCCCAGTGAATTGTGGGAGAACTTGCCTATCGTTTTGGACACACGGGGGAATTGTGGGAAGGCACTGCAGGACTATCAGCACTCGAGTGATTTAGCCCGTATTCTCACTGCAAAGTGGGTGGCGTACCAGCCTGAGTGAAAGGGGAACCCAGGCTCTCACCCATACCCCCAGCTGGGCCAGGTGTAAAGCACCACTAAACTCAGATGTGTGGACAGGAGGAGACTTAGGGGAGACACCTGGGCTAACTCTGTGGTGAAGACCCTTAATGGTGAGACATGCTTTTCCCTAATGCCAAGTAAGTTATTAAAGAAATCCATCCTTATTCTGGCCATAGATTCCGTTCTGTCTCCTCTATTTGGACGATACACTTCTGTAGCTAATAGAGCCTCCAGTGGGAGCGAGGAAGGGGAGACAGAGAGTTTCTTGACAGGGATTTGCGTAATAAAGGAAGACAAGAACTTGTTTATGATAGCTCTTTTCTCCAAGAGCTCCCACAGTTCATAGTTGTTTTAGATCCCGTGCTGAAGGAGAGTGACTGTTTTCCTACACAGGGGAAGAGCCAGTAGTCATGACCTTCTGCATGGCTCACAAGGCTGCAGATAGGAGAATCTGAAGAGTGCGTAAGACTGGCACAAAAATGTTAATGAAAAATAGTGTAAAATTTATCACTTTTTCATGTGAAGTGGTTTCATATCCTGAAAGAATTAATAAATGTTGATTACTCTGTGGGGAATGAAAAGCCTCAACATGGATTGTAACGTATAGATACTACCATGACAGGTAGTTTTCTAAAGAAACCAGTAAATTTAATCTAAATCTGGACTGTCTTAATTTTCACTTCTAGCAGTGCCAGTGTTTGTTTGAGGTTAGGGAAGGCTTGTGGGGCTGACTGGATTTTGGAGAAGCAGGTTACCATGTGTGCTGTATCTTGTTCTTGCAATCTTGCTCTTAGTTATTTTCTGCTAAAACACTAGGGCAGGTGTTCTCCAACTTCATTGCACCCAGATCCCCTTCTGACAACAAAAAATACTACATGACCCCAGGAAGGGGAACAGAAGCCTGAGCCTCCCCGAGCCCCACTGCCACCCCGGGTGGGGTGGGAGGCAAAGCTGAAGCCTAATAGGTTCAGCCCCAGGCAGGGGGCCTGTAACCTGAGCCCCGCCGCCAATAGCTGAAGCGCTTGGGCTTAGGCCCCGGGTGGTGGGGGTTGGGCTTCAGCCCTGGGCCCCAGCAAGTCTAAGCCAGTCCTGGTGACCCTATTAAAATGGGGTTCCAACCCACAGTTTGAGAACTGCTGCACTAGGGCCTTTCTGGCACAGGAGGGAGAGCAAAGTGGAAGGATTACGGACAGAAGAGATTCTTATCTAATTATAATATGTTCTATCTAAAGCACCTGACATTCTTTTAACAAAAACTTAATATTCTTTCACATTTTGGAATTGTGTCCATTTGTACTTTGTTGCTAGCCACAGAAATTCCATTAATAGTACGGGGTTTTGGTAATTTTGCTCTCCATAAAGTAACTTTTAAATTGACTATGCATCGTTAAATTCACTTCGAGCTTCATTTATAGGAGTTTAAATAAATTTAACTATCTTAGTTCTGGAGAGAGTGTCTCTTCTTATGGACTGTGTGAAATAATTGATTTTAAAGAATTTGCCTAAAGGTTGACTTTATTATGGACATTTTTAGTAAGAGAGTAGAAGGGAGAAGATTGGTTCTGTGATATTATGATAGGTTGTTAATTCTTTTTTTAATGAGCTGCCGTGTGAGATCTTTCATTCATGTACAGAGTAAAGACACTGGGAGAAAATCGATAAGCTCTTCTTTTGAAACACTTTTTATAGAAGAAATTACTGTACTAACATGATAATAATGCTTTGCGCGTACATAGCAGCTTTCATCCAAGATTTCGGTGCTTTATAACTATTAAGTAAGCCTCACAACACTCTGGATAGTAATACATACTTCACAACATTTCACAGATGGGACACTGGGGCTGTAGCTGATTATCAGTGGTGCTGAGCACTCAGAATTCCCATTGAAGTTGGTTTGAGTGGTGGATGCTCAGCATGTCTGAAAATCAGGCTCAGTAAATCATTTGCCGCACCTGGATTAGAACTCAGGAGCCATAACTCCCCTGTTCTAATCACTAGAAATTCCAGCATCTATAAATAAATAATAATAATAATTAATGGAGATATCCCATCTCCTAGAACTGGAAGGGACCTTGAAAGGTCATCGAGTCCAGCCCCCTGCCTTCACTAGCAGGACCAAGTACTGATTTTGCCCCAGATCCCTAAGTGGCCCCCTCAAGGATTGAACTCACAACCCTGGGTTTAGCAGGCCAATGCTCAAACCACTGAGCTATCCCCCCCATATCAAGTTGCTGATATGCTGATCTGCATATCAGCAACTTGAGCTGGCTAGGCTGAGGGACATTTGGGGAAAGTTGGCATTTATTTATTACATAATTACAAAACCAAACATACACAAAATATGAATATGTGTGTGTAAGATTGTATGTATTTGATTGTCTCCCTCTCCTCCACCCTTCATTGATTACTCTTCTCTTTAGATTGTAGGTACTTTTGTACAGCATCTACTACAATGGGGCCTTTCTCCTGATTGGGTTTTCCAAACACTCCCATAAATATAAATATTCGTAAGGGTTTCCTTTATATTTTAAATTGATATTTAGGGGTAATTCGTTAGCTAAACTGAAGCCCAGCCTCCTTATTTGTGGCTGTAGTTTTGCACCCTCGAATTTTGCTTGAAAAAAAGTGTGTTAGTTGCATCTCCAGCTATCTGATTTAGTTGCATTCCTGACTACCTGTAAATCCAGTAGAGGTGCAAGTACTTACATTTGCACCCAGAGGTGAATTGTGTGCACAAAAATTCAGATGCAAATGATTCTGACAGAAGGAAGGGCAGGTGATTCAAATTCCCTGGCTGTGAGGTAGGTCAAACATAGCCTCTAAACAGCTTAATAGTGGTAACAATGTTTAATAGCTAGCACCTCAGGAAAATAAAATTAAGCAAAGCAACATGCCGTACTCCATCAGTGGTTTCTGTTTTGAGTATTTTTGGGACCCTACACTTCCCTTGGTATTTTGAGGGTGAATTAGTTAATATTTGTAAAGTGCTTTACAAATTACAAAAAGTGCTAAGTATTTTTATTCCCTTCCCTGGGATCTATTTCTTAAGAAGATACTCAGTTCTATCTTTTTCACTTTCATTCTTCCCATTTGCAAACCCAGAACAGTGCCAAAAGGAACCTAGTTATTATGAAACTGCAGACATGGAATTTCTCAAACAGGATTTCAACTTCTTGTAAACAGAGTTTACAGTAAGGGTTTTGTTGCAATAATAACAATACCTGTTCCCTACTAGATTTCAGCTCACTGTCTTTTGGAGATCACAAAGCTTTAACCAGTGGAGGGACCATTAGAATTGCCCAGCCTTCTGACGTCAATGAATTTTCGGACTCTTCAGCCAAAAACTACTCTGCTAGAATCTCAGCCAAACTTGCTGCACAAAAGACACCAGTGGTAAGGGGAAAATGCTCTAATTTTAGCATTATAGAATGCTAACCTAGGAGTAGGATGTTTATGCTTTGCTCAATCCCTCCAGCTCCCATATCATTTTTACTGCTGTTCTCTGAACTCCTTCCAGTTTGTCAATATTTTCCCAGTAGTGGAATGCCCAGAATCAAATGTACCAAAGACAGCTGAAAGAAAATGGCATGAGCATCATCAACTGAGGAGGAGATGGGGTAGTGAACTGTGTGCCTAATCTTTTCATACCAGTTTTACACCAGAGCAACTTCATTGATTCTGTTGGAGTTGCTCCTGATTTATGTGGTGTAAGTTAGATGAGGATCAGCTCCTATATATTTTTACAAGAATGCATGGAAACAATCCAAATTCAGGATAAATAATAGACGTGCTGCCGTGAGATACAAGGAAATTGTCTAACAGGACATCAAGAGCTTTGAACCCGATTCTGTTCCCATTGAAGTCAAAACTCTCATTCACCTGAGTGGCTGCATGCTTGGCATGGTTGCCACCAGAGATTGAGTTCAGACGTGTTTCGCTGCTGCGTTTTCTTCTTTTTTGACCCAGAGACTCAACAGTGTGCTTACATTTCAAACAATCTTGTGCAATCTAAGCTTCATTTTTTATAGGTTGTTCCCTAAAGGCAGACTTTAATTCACTCTCCTTGCAGGCAGTGGTGGAGTTGGTGCTGTCAAACAGATATTTCTAATGCTCCTTTTCAATGACAATGGCAGGGGAAAGAAAAAAAAAACGGAAGCTTCAAAATATGTTCCATTCCAGGGCTATGAAGTCATAATGATGACTGATGGTTTGGGCAGGCCTGGCTTGCTGGATAATTATTGCCACTATCTCTGTATTTATAGCAATCTACACCTGATTCTGAAGTCTAGAGTTTTTATTCTGGATGGAGCAGAGAATCAAAAAAACCCACTGCTATCCAAGGCTTAAAAAAAGGCTTTCTTTAGTGGGGAGAAAGGTATGACTGTAAAATGAGCTACCCAGACAAGGAGCCCTCCCATCTTTCAGACACCTTAAGCAAAATCCCACGTCTCGTGCCGTGTAGAGTTAAATAAGTGTCATTTCATTTAACGTTTATTTCATCAGAATATATATTAGCTTAAGCTGAAGGAGAAGGCTGTGTTTCTCTCACTTCAGCAGCCTTCTGCCATCATCTGTATCACGGCGATTTATGTCTCTCTCTCTTTATTGCATCTTATGTTAACGTTTTACATTTTGTCAAGCCAGGGAGATAAGTGTTTTATGATGAAGGTGGCTATAATTTAGCCTGGGTTTAAGTTCTTCAGTGGCTAGAAGGCTTTCTTTATTAGTTTCCATGTTCATCTCTGGTAATATCTGCCAAGCTGTTTACTAGGCCTTCTAAGTGCCCAATATATTTGTTCATGTGTATGATGAGGTTCTGTAGGATCGACTGAAGTGTCAATCAGTAAGTGCTCCAAGGTGAAACACGAGTGCAGCTCGGATAATTTTCAATAGTAAAGACTGTAAATATGCCTGTTGTGATTTTAAAGTAAAATCCTGTCTAAATTGTTCCATTTGGAAGTAGAAATGATTCCTTTACTTTTGGCAACAAAAGCATGTGGCATGACTGCTACAACTGCATTCCATGCTTCCTATGTGTAGAATGGCAAAGTGAGAGAGAGCATAAAATGACTAGCACTGGCAATCCAGGAGCAGGGTAAGAGGAAAGGCTTGCTGACCAGGAAAAGAGCCATCATTTTCCATGGCCTTTGCAACTGCTGGGTGCAAAACACATTATACCAATGTTGCACAAGTAGAAATAACTACACAAGTTGCAAGGCAGTACAGAACCAGGCCCTGCAATCCATACAAAGATCAGAAAGAATTGCTTCTTTACAAAGTACATGCTTTGTGAAACATCTGTCTGAAATCTGTGTAGGTCTGGACCTTGCTGGAGTAGCAAAAGGGAAGGAATTCACAACAATCTGTGGGTGAATAGGTACAACAAGACAATCGGACTCTCTTTCTTGTTCATCCTTTGCCACCTGGAGAGCCATTCCTGGGATGGGAGTCACAGAGAGTCACCAGATAAACTGTGGTGTGGGGTCTTATTGTACCATCGTGATGCCAAACCAGTATGTGATAATGTCACCACAAGATGACTGTTGTTGTTTTTTGAGCTTTCTCTTGCCTTACCCACACTGGGTTTGTCTGCAGTGGGAAATTATATTGTGCTGCTGCAGCATATGTTAACTAACACACTGGTTAGAACCACAGGGCTGGATTCTCCAGTCTGCTAAGGCTACCTTATGCTAGGTGTGCACAGTAGCCTGAGAGTGACCGTAGATTTCCAACAGAGAATTCCCTCGGTGTAGGGGGAATCTCAGCTGGTGTAGAGTTGGCAGAAGTGGTGTAGCTGCCAACCACTCCCTCTACCCTTAGAGTGAGCGGACAAGGAAAGCAGCATGTCAGGAGTGTGTTGGAGCCAAATTCTACTATATTGCATCCTTTGCTGGTGAAAGAAACCTTATGCGAGCAGCATCAATTAAAGTAGGATTATTCTTGCTTTAATTTATACTGGGGCTGCGAATCAACCAGCTCCCTGCAGTCATCCCTTTCTGCTACATCCTAGCATAGCTCAGATGTAGTGAAGAATCAGGGCTTCATTGTAAACCAGGACCGCCATGTTTAAAACCAGGTGTGACTTTAAAGACAAAAGTCCTGTCTACACTGAGTGCTGACTGATATTTAACACCCTGTTAGTTAACATGTTATAACACAATGTAATTTCCCAGTATAGATAAACCTATACACTCAAGAGTCTTAGGCCATGTCTACACTACCATTTTTGTCAGCAAAACTGGTGTTGCTCAGGGGTGTGAAAAAAACACCCCCCTGAGTAACATGAGTTACACTGGTATAAGTGGTAGTGTGCACAGCACTATGCCGGCAGGAGAGTTTCTCCTGCCAACATACTTACCGCCGCTCATTGGAAGTGGTTTAACTATGTCGACGGGAGAGCTCTCTCCCATTGGCATAGAGTGGCTACACGAGAGATCTTACAGCAGCACAGCTGCCTGGGTACAGCCAGGCCACTGTAAGGTCTCTAGTGTAGACATGGCCTTAGCCAGAGACAGGAATGTCATGGCCATTTGTTACCCTTTTTTTGAAGGCCTGTATGTACTTGTAAGTTATTGTAATAAGTTGATCATATTTCTTGCTCAGGAAGAAGCATCTCTGCAGAGGCGGCAATGTGCAGCACGTCAGGCGCTGTTGGGGAAGGCTCCTAGTGCATATGCCCAACTGTTTCAAAGGTAATGCGGGCGTTTGTATGAGTCACGTCCTTTTCAGCCAAATGAAAAATGTCCATCTTGAACTTCTTCCCCATTGCGTCTGCAAGATGAATGATCAGAAACTCTCAAAGATCACAAGTCCCATGGCTGACTCTCCTCCTTAAAGGGTTTAAGTCGAACCCTACAGCTAAGCCCTATACATGGAGATGCGCCCTCTGACTTGAGAGCTGCAGTGGTCTTAAACTAACAGTGTGAGGCCAACCTGCAGTATATCTGGGACTGTGAATTTATAACACACACAATGACAAGACTGCCTAGCTCTCAGCAGGGAGCAGTTGGTGGGGGCAGAGAAGCTGGGGCAGCTGGACCCCACTCCTGAGGGGCGAGAAGCCTCGGGCAACTTCCCCTGGCTCCCGGCAGGGAGGAGGGGGCAGCCCTCTGGGAGTCTATGGGACAGGGTACCCAGTTGAGAGACTGGCCTCTTAGCTCCCCACTCTGTCCCTCTGAGGTCGGTGGATGCACATCACCGGTGTATATTAGGTCGACTTACATTTCTAGCATAGACATACTCTTAGTCCACTGCTCTTTGCTGCCTTTATTTCACCGTGCCTTGCTCATACTTTGGATTCTGTGTTTGGAGTGAAAATAAGACTTTGTTTTGGCAGAGCTGTCAGATAGGTGAAAGAAACTCCTATCACCCTCAGTTGGTATTTCCAGGGACATCTGTGCTCAGTGAAAACAAATTGCATGCAGGAGTAGACAACACTCCGTTCCATATGGTGATGCAAGGAGCGAAGTCAGGAAATGCCATAAATATGAACAGTTGAGACTCAGAGAGTTGGACAATGAACCCTGAAATCATAGCTATTAGATAGAAAAGAGACCTACAGGTCATTTAGTCCATACCAATGGCTAGTGTATGATTATTCCCTGTAGTATGTTTACTAGTGCAATATCCAGTCTAGTTTTAAATGTACCTTGAGATTGGCCTTTCACCTTAGAAGGCTCTTCCATAGTGTAATACCTCTCCCTCTCAGAAAGATTATTGTGGTATCTACCCTAAATTATCGCTATCTCAGTTTCATCCCATTACTCCTAGTTATACCCCTTGTACTACTCAACATAATTCCTCTTCATTTTTTATGCAGTTCAGAAAATTAGACTGTTACCATGTCTCCACTCTCTATTAGTCAGCAATTAGCCAAACTACATATAGTTACATCTTTTCCTCATAAGTCGGTTCCCCTAGCCCCCGGTAAACATTGGTGTTCTGCTCTTAATTTCCTCCAATCTGTTAACATCCGGTAATTAGGTGCCAGAATTGATCCAGGTGCAGCTGCAACAAGGGGTAGCAAAGATGACACAATTACCTTCTGTCTCTGGGACATGATACCTCTTTGCCACTGCATATGCAGCTCAAAATTGCATTGGCCTTTTGCAGTCATTCTGTGTGACAAACCCAAGTCTGACTTCCTGGTCATTGACATCTCTAGGTTTCTTTCTGCATGCTGCTTCCTAGGTTTCTCCTTTCCGTGGAGTATCTGTCTGTGATTTAGATTATTTTTTCCCAATGTGTATTTATTTGAACATTTTTTCTGTTTCTACTTGGCTACATAAGTCAAGTACAAATCACATCTCTCTGAAATTTGATTATAAAAAATTCTCTTGACAGCCATCATTTTTCTCGTGTCAGCTTTGTTCTTGTACATTGTCTGCTTTCATTTACAATACAATATACCCATTCAGGGAAAATGTTTCTTAATCTCAAAGTTCAGTGACCATGAGAGTGAGCTTCTTACAGTACTCTGTTGTCAAGCAAAAGAGAGTTACTGTTTACATAGGACTTAGACGAAAGCTATCTCTTTTACTGGCAGTGCAGTTGAACTGACTGAGAGAATGCTGATCCTAGAGTTGTGCTGACATAACTGAAGATGCTAATAGACAAAGAAAGAAAGAGACTCAAAAAAGCTATATTAACTCCAAGCTCCGTTGGAAATGGAAAGTGGAAAACCACTGTTTGCCACAATGGATGAACTTAGTATGGAAAGAAACTTTGTTCCATTGAGGGCATTGTAAATACTTTGGAACAAAATACATTTATAGCTATAATAAAATACCTGACTGTTTTTAAAAAAGCACAACTGTCTGGTAAATATACAGAATATTTGCCATATAGAAATACCAGTGTTCACTGCCTAGCATTTTATACAAGGCTATAAACTACTGAATTGGATGTTTTAAGATTTTGGGACATGTCCTTGACCAATGTAAATCAAAAGTAGCTCAGTTTAAATCAAAGAAGTTATATTGGTTTTAAAAGTGGTTTAAAGGAAGAATCAGTTCTGTTTTATTTATTGCAACAGCCAAACTAATAACTACATAAATTTATATTTTTAAATTGAGATAATTTAAAATCGGACTTCCTTATTTTTTGCCTGTAGCTATGTGCAGTTGCAATTGAGGTTATTTTGATGTTTAACTACCTGATACAGTATGAGGGCACAACCGGGTAGTTTGACATCTAATAATAATATCTAGCTCGTGTCAATTGTGCCCTTGCTATTAAAGATACAAAATAAGAGGCTGGGGTGAGGTCTTACTGAAATCAGGCCCTTAGCCATTGAATAACTTGTTGATTTCCCCTGAATGCCCCCCAAGGGCCTGGATTCTGTCACGTACACATATGAGTAAAGAAGAGAAGGCATGGCCAAGAAGAGAACTGCAAAGTGTAATTGACAGTGCCACGGTCCTGGCTCCACCCCAACTCAGAGAATTCTCACACTTTGCAGTCTCTGCACTGCTGCCTTCCAGGATGGGGCTTAGTGCTAAGGAGGTATGTTCCATGCATTTTAACATGACACGCCTGATACACTCTCTTCTGCACAGATAGCTCATGGTCAGGGCATGAGTATTCCACGCAGGTGGCTGTGTGAGAGATTTGGTGGCTTTCCTGTCTGATCATAAGAACATAAGAATGGCCATACTGGGTCAGACCAAAGGTCCATCTAGCCCAGTATCTGGTCTTCCGACAGTGACCAATGCCAGGTGCCCCAGAGGGAATGAACAGAACAGGTAATCATCAAGTGATCCATCACCTGTCGCTCATTCCCAGCTTGTGGCAAACAGAGGCTAGGGACACCATCCCTGCCCATCCTGGCTAATAGCCATTGATGGACCTATCCTCCATGAATTTATCTAGTTCTTTTTTGAACCCTGTTATAGTCTTGGCATTCACAACATCCTCTGGCAAGGAGTTCCACAGGTTGTGCGTTGTGTGGAAAAAAATACTTCCTTTTGTTTGCTTTAAAGCTGCTGCCTATTCATGTCATTTGGTGACCCCTAGTTCTTGTGTTATGAGAAGGAGTAAATAACACTTCCTTATTTACTTTCTCCACACCTGTCATGATTTTATAGATGTCAATCATATCTGCCCTTAGTAGTCTCTTTTCTAATTTGAAAAGTCCCATTCTTATTAATCTCGCCTCATACGGAAGCCGTTTCATACCCCTAATCATTTTTGTTGCCCTTCTCTGAACCTTTTCCAAGTCCAGTATATCTTTTTTGACATGTGGTGACCATATCTGCACGCAGTGTTTAAGATGTGGGTGTACCATGGATTTATATAAAGGCAATATGATATTTTCTGTCTTATTATCTATCCCTTTCTTAATGATTCCCAACATTCTGTTCACTTTTTTGACTGCTGCTGCACATTGAGTGGATGTTTTCAGAGAACTATCCACAATGACTCCAAGATATCTTGAGTGGTCACAGCTAATTTAGACCCCATCATTTTATATGTACAGTTGGGATTATGTTTTCCAATGTGCATTACTTTGCATTTATCAACATTGAATTTCATCTGCCATTTTGTTGCCCAGTCACCCAGTTTTGAGAGATCTTTTTGTAGCTCTTTGCAGTCTGCCTGGGACTTAATTATCTTGAGTAGTTTTGTATCATCTGCAAATTTTGCTACCTCACTGTTTACCCCTTTTTCCAGATCATAATATGTCGAATAGGACTGGGCCCAGTACAGACCCCTGGGGGACACCACTATTTACCTCTCTCCATTCTGAAAACTGACCATTTATTCCTACCCTTTGTTTCCTATCTTTTAACCAGTTACCAATCCCTTTTATCCCATGACTGCTTAATTTGCTTAAGAGCCTTTGGTGAGGGACCTTGTCAAAGGCTTTCTGAAAATCTAAGTACACTATATCCACTGGATCCCCCTTGTCCACATGCTTGTTGACCCCCTCAAAGAATTCTAGTAGATTAGTGAGGCATGATTTCCCTTTACAAAAATCATGTTGACTATTCCTCAACAAATTATGTTCATCAATGTGTCTGACAATTTTGTTCTTTACTATAGTTTCAACCAGTTTGCCCAGTACTGAAGTCAGGTTTACTGGCCTGTAATTGCTGGGGTCACCTCTGGAGCCTTTTTAAAAATTGGCGTCACATTAGCTATCCTCCAGTCATTTGGTACAGAAGCTGATTTAAATGATAGGTTACAGACAACAGTTAGTAGTCCTGCAATTTCACATTGGAGTTCCTTCAGAACTCTTGGGTGAATCCTATCTGGTCCTGGTGACTTATTACTGTTTAGTTTATCAATTTGTTCCAAAACCTCCTCTAATGACACCTCAATCTGGGACAGTTCCTCAGATCTGTCACCTAAAAAGAATGGCTCAAGTTTGGAAATCTCCCTCACCTCCTCAACCATGAAGACCAATACAAAGAATTCATTTAGTTTCTCCACAATGGCTTTATCGTCCTTGAGTGCTCCTTTAGCATCTCGATTATCCAGTGGCCCCACTGGTTGTTTAGCAGGCTTCCTGCTTCTGATGTACTTAAAAATTTTTTTGCTATTACTTTTTGAGTCTTTGAGTAGCTGTTCTTCAAATTCTTTTTTGGCCTTCCTAATTATATTTTTACACTTCATTTGCCAGAGTTTATGCTCCTTTCTATTTTCCTCACTAGGATTTAACTTCCACTTTTTAAAGAATGCCTTTTTGCCTCTCACTGCTTCTTTTACTTTGTTGTTTAGCCACGGTGGCTCTTTTTTGGTTCTCTTACGATGGTTTTTAATTTGGGGTATACGTTTAAGTTGAGCCTCTATTATGGTGTCTTTAAAAAGTTTCCATGCAGCTTGCAGGGATTTTACTTTTGGTGCTGTACCTTTTAATTTCTGTTTAACTAACCTCCTCATTTTTGTGTAGTTCCCCTTTCTGAACTTAAATGCTACGGTGTTGAGCCGCTGTGGTGTTTTCCCTGCCACAGGGATGTTACACTTAATTATATTATGGTCACTATTACCAAGCAGTCCAGCTATATTCACATCTTGGACCAGATGCTCCACTTAGGACTAAATCCAAGAATTGCCTCTCCTCTTTTGGGTTCCATGACTAGCTGCTCCAAGAAGCAGTCATTTAAGGTGTCAAGAAACTTTATCTCTGCATCCCTTCCTGAGGTGATATGTACCCAGTCAATATGGGGATAGTTGAAATCCCCCATTATTATTGAGTTTTTTATTTTAATAGCCTCTCTAATCTCCCTGAGCATTTCACAGTCACTATCACCATCCTGGTTAGGTGATCGGTAATGTATCCCTACTGCTATATTCTTATTATTCAAGCATGGAATTACTATCCATAGAGATTCTATGGTACAGTTTGGTTCATTTAAGATTTTTACTTCATTTGATTCTATGCTTTCTTTCACAGATAGTGCCACTCCCCAACCAGCACGGCCTGGTCTGTCCTTCTGATATATTTTGTACCCTGGTATTACTGTGTCCCATTGATTATCCTCATACCACCAAGTTTCTGTGATGCTTGTTATATGAATATCCTCATTTAATATGAGGCACTCTAATTCACCTATCTTATTATTTAGACTTCTAGCATTTGTATATAAGAACTTTAAAAACTTGTTACTTTTTAGCTGTCTGCCATTACATGATGTAATTGAATGGGACTTTTTTTCTTTTGACTGTTTCTCATCAGATCCTCCCTGTATTTTATCATCTTCCATCCTCTCCTCCTTATTAGGACATAGGGAATCTCCATTTATAGATCTTCCCCTAAGGGATGTCCGAACCACATGCTCCTCCGCATCTGTCGGCTTTCCCTCAGCCCTTAGTTTAAAAACTTCTCTATGACCTTTTTGATTTTAAGCGCCAGCTATCTGGTTCCATTTTGGTTTAGGTGGAGCCCATCCTTTCTGTATAGGTTCCCCCTTTCCCAAAAGTTGCCCCAGTTCCTAATAAATCTAAACCTCTCCTCCCTACCCCATCGTCTCATCCACGCACTGAGACCCTGCAGTTCTGCCTGTCTAACTGGCCTTGCATGTAGAACTGGAATTATTTCAGAGAATGCTACCATGGAGGTCCTGAACTTCAGTCTCTTACCTAGCAGCCTAAATTTGGTCTCCAGGACGTCTCTCCTACCCTTCCCTATATTATTGGTACCTACGTGTACCAGGACCACTGGCTCCTTCCCAGCACTACACATAAGCTTACCTAGATGTCTCGAGAGATCTGCAACCTTCGTACCAGGCAGGCAAGTCACAATGCGGTTCTCCCGGTCATCGCAAACCCAGCTATCTATGTTTCTAATGATCAAATCACCCATTACTAATACCTGTCTGTTCCTAATAACTAGAGTTCCCTCCCCCGGAGCGGTATCCTCAGTGTGAGAAGATACCGCAACATCATCTGGAAGGAGGGTCCCAACTATGGGATCGTTTCCCTCTGCTCCAGTTAGATGCTCTTCTTCCCTGAGACTTTCACCCTCCTCAACAGCAGAGAGGCTCTCAGACTGGGGGTGGGACCATTCTACTGTGTCCCGGAAAGTCTCCTCTATGTACTTCTCTATCTCCCTTAGCTCTTCCAGCTCAGCCATCCTGGTCTCCAAAGCCCGTACATGGTCTCTGAGGGCCAGAAGCACCTTGCACCAAAGGCACACATTCACCACCTGCCCATAGGGCAGGTAATCATATATGCTGCATTGGGTGCAATAAACTGGGGAACCCCCACTCTGTTGCTGGACTTCTGCCTGCATTCTCTTTTTACTCCTGAAGCTAGTTCCTTTGTTGTTGTTTTGTTTTTATCAGGGGGTGTTTTTGGCTTTAAGCTTCAAGAAGTTTAAGGAATGTTAAAAGCGACAGAGTCCTGTTGCTTTTTACAGATCCAGACTCACACGGCTACCTCTCTGATACTTGAAGGAATGTTAAGTGTATGTATCCCCTCCCCACACACACACACTTTCCCTGGAGAACTCCCTCGCAAAACTCCCGTTAGCCGCTCCTGTTCGCTAGCTCCTCTGGTCGCTTAGGAGTGGGCTTTTTAAAGCCCTGGTCTTCCTGAGTAGCCCCGCCCCCTGGTTAAGGGTTGATGGGTACAGGATACAGGTACAACATAATGTTGCTTTGCCACATTATTCTGTGCCCATTTTGGGGGCAGAAAGAAAGAGGCAGTAACTGTGGCCCTAGGTTCATGGATGTCCTCTTCAGAGTGTCAAAGTGGATGAGGTAATTTCTTTTATTGGACCCGCTTGTGCTGTTCAGAGAGAGACAAGCTTTCGAGCTTACACAGAGCCCTTCTTCAGGTCTGGGAAATGTACTCAGAAGTACTGAAACATACTCAGAAGTTCTGTGGAAGCTCGAAAGCTCCTCTCTCTCCCTAACAGAAGTTGGTCCAATAAAAAATAGTACCACACCCACCTAGTCTCTCTAATATCCTGGTACCAACATGGCTACATCAACACTGCATATGCTTCAGAGTGTGTAAGTTAACTTAGCTGACATGTTTTTCTTTCTTATTCAACTGCAGCAGCCTAGAGCAACAGAAATTATAAACTCCCTGAATATGAATGTTTCTAATGAAACTGACGACAAAACCTTAATGACAGTCACAAACTCAATTGTCAGTGTGAAAAATAAGGGATTTGGCGGGGAGGGGGAAATCCCTGTGAAGCCTTTTAAAACACGTTTCTTTCAATTGTCTGGCTGGTTGTTTTAAGTGTATCTATCAGTAGGGATTTAGCCTTTGAGAATGGGTCACTGATTCTGAATCAAAGCCTTCATTTCAGGGAGCAGAGTCCATTTTCCTGTGGCGGACAAGTCCTTAGACTGTGACCTTCCATTGGAAGTGGTGCATAATGTATCCTCGTCTCAGATTTCTGTCTGAGCTCTCCTAACCTCTGCTGTCGAGCTGCGTGTTTCAGCATTGCATGTTGAGTGGAGATATTTGTTAGGAAACGTGTGTGGGAGGAGGGTTGTTTTCGGTTTCTTTTAAATGCCATGACATTGATTTAGAAGGCTTTTGAGAGCCAGCAATGGCTCTGAGGGCCGGCAATGGGATAAAGGACCCTTTTTCTCTATGTAATTGGTTCAGGCCAATAATGACCAAAAGCCGTTACCTGCTGGCAACCGTTTGGTGGCCTATGCAATAGATACTTGTGGTCTCACTTTAAGGGAGATTTATTTATAAGTAGGATTAATAGGATGAAACTAAGAAAGGGCAAATGAAAGACCAATGGCAGAAAAATCCTGTTTGCAGTGAGATGTGTTAGGCTATGGAATGATTCCCCAAGGAAACTGGTGACAATCCCATCACTGAGACATTTTAAAAAAATAAACAGGACAAAGCAATAGAAAACGTACAATAGGGAACAGTCCTGCATTGACAAAGGTTGGTTTAGACAACCTAAAAGAGCTTTTGTGATTCTAGTATCTGTGATTCCTATGGGACAAGGATCTACAAACGACTTCTGCAATTGACAACATTATTGGCAATCTTAGCAGAAGAGCTAAATAATGAGGGGACATGGCACTTAAATTGGCTGGTCACCCTTCGAAGAAAGAGGTTCCTTCAGTGCTGAGTTGGGGTGTATCAGCAAGATGGCTGCTGCACCTGTACATAGGATAGATAAAGGACATCTTTTAAGAGCTGTAACTTAATTTTAAATAAAACATTTTAAGAGGGACTTCTCTTACATTGGAAATTCAGCAGTGCTCTTTGGCACTGTGACTAATGTCTATATATAAAATGGAGGCAATACTGCAGTTAGCATGGGTTACGTTTTGTTAGATGTTACCGTGAGTGACTGTTGTAGAAGACATGAAGAAGGAACTCCAGGCCTTGTTAATAATAGACACAAGATGATGAGAAAAATAATGCTGTAGGCGAGACTTTCAAATGGGACCTGTGCTCCTAAATCACTTGAGTGCTTTTGAAAAGCTCACCCTTAACAGGCATAGCATCTTTTAATAGATCAAAACCATTTTTTTTTCATTAAAACAAATTTGCTTAGCTTACCACTTTGGAATCAGGAGCGCATAGATGCATTACTGATTGTAGTTCCAGGAGTCTGTGTTTATTGTTGTACCACACAAGTTTTATTACAACGTGGTCTACTAAGCAGAGATGGGGACTGGGAGTCTGGACTCCCGCTTTCTCTTACTGCTGCAGTTGGTGCCTTGATACGTAACCTTGGGCAAGTCACTTAGGCCAAAATTTTCAAACACAGGCACCTAAAGTTAGACACCTATATCCATTTAGAGATCTACATTAGTGGCCTGAATTTTAAAGATGCTGTCAGAATTCCCATTAAAATCTAGGAGCTATGGGAAGTTTTGGCTTTAACTTCTGTGGCTCACTTTCCCCATCTGTAAAATTGGCATAATACTAACCCAGCTTTATAAAGCACTCTGAGATACTCTGATGAAGGACACTAGATCAGTGTGTTGAAAGTAGTGTATTATCGTACATGAATGTATGCACCGCCTGCTTAACTTTCTTTTGATGTCATTTCAGGCATCTTGCAAGTACCCCTGCAGCGATCAGCCCACACAGATTACTGGAGCCACCATCATATACCTCTATGCTCCCAAGTGGAAGTAATGTCACCCAAGACCGGAGTCTGCCCCCTGCTAGCCCAGACACCAGGTGAGTTTAGCTGTTGGATGAACAGATTATTGCTGGACAGGTTGAAGGATAATGCTGTATCGCACAAGACTTAAAACCATTTCCCCAACTAATGCAGGTGTCTCCTCTGTTACATCAATCGCCTTGCTAAACACATGTTGCTACAATGTAAAACAGAACCTGGGGATGATAGTGCATAAGTGCTGTAACTCATGTGGACGACCTAGCTGCAGACTGAAGATTTCACGAGCTTTGTTTTTAAAGGGGCATGTTGGAGAAGGGAAGGAAAAAAAATGGTAAAGGATGGGGAGAAGAATGGAAGAGACTGGGACTCCACGTAGAGAAACAAAACTAGAGTGATCACTATTTAAAGTCATAATTTACCAACAGTTACTGCACAGTGGTATCCAGGAGACCACAATGTTTCTCTGTCCTCTACATAAGGAGATACTGGTGGTGACTGGAATACCATTGGGCCGGGAGGGGCTGGTGGTGATATCCCTGTTTCCTCAAATTCTGATCTTGTGGATTGTTTCAGCATCAGCAATCCCTCCAGCTCACTCTACCCAACCCTCCCACCCTGTGTCCCTGTGCCTTTGTTATAACCCCTTCTTATGCCTGGACCCTCTCAGTCAAAGATGGCAAAGAGCTTGAGGGCGGGGGGCAGCTTGAGCCTTGAGCACTGAACTCCCAGTTCCTCCTGCTCCTGGCTGGGAAATCTCTGAGTGATCCTTTGCTGCTGTGAGGTCGGGGAGATAGGCCTCGGTCTTCTACTCCAGGTAGGAGACAGAGATAGGGAAGTCTAATCTTCATTTTTAGAGAAGGGGAAACTGAGGCACAGCATGGTGAATTAATTTGCCTTCGTTTGTCCAGTGAGTCAGTGGTAAAGCCAGGATTAGAATTTATTGGTTCCTGACTGCCAGTCCCATTCTCGTTCCACACAGACCATAGTGCCTTTCCAGGGGTATTTGAAAGAGATCTTTTTTTTTTCTGTATGTCTTTTTTACCTTTCTAAAAAGGTAGTGTTAATTAGTACTTGAAAACTTGTGTACATCGACAGTGACTTGGTCTGATCGTGAGAGATGCAAAACATCCACAATCCCTTTGCAGTTCACTTTATCCCTTGTCCTTTAGGCTGCAGAGTTCTTGCTTTTTTGTGGATAAACTTGCTGGTGAAATACACTGACTGTTCTGTTTAAATCTTAAAGAGCTCATACATTTCCACTATATGCTGTCCAGCCGGCCACTGTAATTACAGAAGTTAATTAACACGCTGTAAAAATGTTGAAATGGTAGGTCTCTGTGGATTAGATTGTACTGTGTACTTGTACCATATTGGAGTGTGCTGAAGGGAACAGAGTGAATGCATGAGAGAGAGAGAGTGCATAATAGGTTGCCAAGGGATTATGCATCATCTGCCCACACCAGTAAAGAGGCAAGACCCATAACCCAAGTGAGTGTGAAGCTATGATGAGTTGTAAAAGCATTAAAGCCCTTCACATATGGGAATAAATGTGTCTTTCCACTCTAGCACAGTTTGGTGTTTTGACTTTAGCAGTGTTTTCATTTAACGCTCTTAATAACACAGTGGGAAAACAACTGAGAGGAGAGAGAAAGCAAACTGCTAATCAGATTCATTTTCTGTGTATGCATCAGGCCTACAGCAAAATATACAGTCATATTGTCAGATCCTCTTGCAAGGAAAAATAATGAAGGCTTGCATGAGAGTTGTTCATAGGCAGGATGGCAATGCTCTTGTATAGACTCCCTCTAGTGCTTTTGTAAAACATCACTTCAGAAACTTAATGCTAAGACCTGTGGTGGGGTTTTTTGGTTTGCGTATTGAGGTGAATTAATATTCTTTTATTTTCAATTCCATGCTTCCAACATTTGGGATGGCAGAAGCAGTAAAATGAAAAATCGTGTGCGGTAAGCATATGGTGCAAATGTGAATTACTGGCCTGTGGGCGTAGCAAACAAAGCACTGTCTCCTCACCTCTGGGATTAGGGCCAACTAATGAACTCAGTTGGGCAGTGTCCCAAATTATATGCGTAATTCATCACATTCATCAGTTACTGCCCTAGTTTGAGCTGTTATGGAAACCGAACCAACTGTTATCCCTAAAAGCAGGAGGCCTGCAGGCCACTGACACTTAGGCCAGGTCTACACCCAGCCGCTAGTTCGGCGGCTGGGAATCGAAGTTCTGGGTTCGATTTATCGCGTCTGGTCTGGACGCGATAAATCGATCCCGGAAGCGCTCGCCGTCGACTGCGGTACTCCAGCTCGGCGAGAGGAGTACCGCGGAGTCGACGGGGAGCCTGCCTGCCGCGTGTGGACCGCGTCTGAACCGTGGTAAGTTCGAACTAAGGTATGTCGACTTCAGCTACGTTATTCACGTAGCTGAAGTTGCGTACCTTAGTTCGAATTTGGGGGGTAGTGTAGACCAGGCCTTAGTGTGATGATGCTCAGTACTGTAGCTGGTCTGTAAATAGAAAACAGGAATTCCATGGTTCTGTTCCAAGGGCCAGCCCAGAGCACATGTCTAGTGGGTGACTGCACAGGGACCTGCATTCTTTCAGCACACCTCTGGCCTTCTTTTCCTTCTGTGATCTCCTCTCTACCTTGTAAGGTGAACTTCAGGGCCGAACCCTCCATGGTCCCACAGAAGAAGGCCCCATGATCCACACTTCCTAGACTTCGGATAACCTCTGCCAGTTACTAATCTCTCCCCTCATAAATGTACTGTGTGGGTTCTCAACTTATCTTCACACAGGGGCCTAAACAACGTTGGTTGTTACTGGTCCCTTAGCCAGTGCAGACGTGGAGCCAGATGCTCAGCTGGTGTAGATCAGTGCAGCTCCATTGACTTCGATGGAGCTAGGTTGATTTACACCAGCTGAGGGTCTGACCCAGAAAATATTAATTAATTAATGTTAAGGGTCCCATCACCACCATACAACATGCAATGGAAAACACTGATCTGCTGCAATGTCATGTGTTAACATGGAATTATGTATCTTAGAGTTGAGAATTTGTTTTGCAGTCCAGTACAGATACATACAGTACAGTGAGTGTACATATGAGACCCCATTACAGTCCAGTGCTTTAATCCTCAATTTATTTCTTTTATATATATATCGGTTATATGCACTATGATCTCATTCTTCCAGTTTCTTGTCCTATTTTGAGTATGCTTGTTTTCTGTTCTTTTCACTTTAACAGAGTCACGGGGTAGGGAATTTGTCTTGGTGGAAGGAAAAGAGGAGAAAAGTAAATTCTGAAGAGAAGCCTGGCCATCCCTACCTAACTATATACACTAATTATTTTCCCAGTGCCCCTATAGTGAGGGGTTGAAGATGCACTAGATGATCAGAACTGATTTACAGAATGCTTGGCTGGGGTAATGCCTGGGGGAGATATTTCAAAGGCACAAATGGCGGTTAGGTGCCCAATTCCCACTGAAAGTCAATGAGTTGACAAGCACTCAGATTCTGTGATGGCAGGGGCCATATAACCCCTGCTTACCCCACCCAATTCACTCGCATTTGTTTTTCATGCTGAGGAACTTTTCAGGAGTCTTGTAGTATATGATTGTTTATTTTTATTACATTTATGCCTAGAGGCCCAATCAAGGATCAGGACCCTTTGTGCACAGCCCGTATCAGACTTATCAGTAGAGCCTAGGGTGACCAGATGTCCATTTTGATAGGGACAGTCCCAATATTTAGGGCTTTTTCTTATATAGTCACCTCTTACCCCACACTCCCTGTTCTGATTTTTCACACTGCTATCTGGTCACCCTAGCAGAACCCCTGATACAGACTTATTACAACTCACCAGGTGTGAGGGATGAGTTAACAGAAAGACATCAAGCATTTTTCTTGTCGTTAGTTATATACCTTGTGTTACAAATGCCACATCATAATCCGTCGCTATTCAGGGACACAGTGTAAGACAACTCAGAATTGCCTGTTATTGCATTGGATTGTACCACATTGCGGTCAGACATGACATGTTCATGTATACTATATGGAGATCGACGCGGGGTTAAATTCCAACCTGAATGTGATTTATTTTTAGTTTCTGTTAGGAGACAGATGCAGGGCTGTGTTCTAGAATAGCAGAGCAGGGAGCGGACCCTTCAGAAACTAGTATTTGCATTGGCACTGATATTTTTGAAAAACCCAAAGCTGCTGTTTAATCTTAGCCTGGATTTACAACTCCCAGTAATTGCTTTGCCATCCTGTAATGACGCCTGGTGGGTATTATGGGGAGATCACTGTTAGGGTTAAGCACATTGCTTCAGCAGGGCACCCCCAGGTCACATTGACTTCAGCGAGAGATGTGAATGTTCAGGACTTCTCAGGATCTAATCCTGCTCGGATTGAGGTCAATGACAGAATCCCCATTGCTGTCCATGGGCCAGGATCAGGCCTTCAATGAAGATCATTTCCTGGTGTTTTTTTCTGGGCTTTATGCCACTATTGTATCTCATTCTTTTGATTCTTTCCCCCTCATATTTTGAATTTCCTTATTTTTTTATTTCAAAGGCTCTGCCAGTTCATAACCCTGTCTGCTCCTTAAACCATTCTCCCTTCTCCCCCAAAGACATTCTAATCACAGTGTTATCACAGGTAATTGCTCTCCACTCAGGAATCATTGGGCTAAACGCTCTGGCCTGGCTTGTGCAGGAGGTCAGATTAGATAACCAGAATGGTCCCAAGTTTAGAATCTATGAATCAGTTTTCTTTCACACAATAGGCCAGAACAGCTGTTGTGTAAAGATGGACTTTATTAAATGTCTATTACAGTCTCTTAAAAGTTTCTTTGTGATTTCTTGTTTAAAATGGGTATTTACTGGTACTTCTTTGCAGTAAATGTGCATCAAGGCATTTTTTTTCCTTAAACAAATTGTGTTTGTTATAGATGCTGGAGTCACACCCTTGGAGACTGAAATCTGTGTAGTCCCAGAACAAGTGACAACCCAGGCACTATCATTGTCATGCTAATCTGTGTCCATGTTGACCTGCAGGCAAGCTGCCCATTCAGGCCCTGGCCTCTATGTTGATTTCCCACAGTAGAGCCAAATGTAGAGGTGGCTTTGTGCCACAGAGACCTGCCCACTGATGAGTGAAGTGAGATCACCAACTGCTTCTGTATAGGCTACCCAACAGCCAGGTTATTTATTAGTAGTATTACAGAGGTGCTTGCTTTCTCCAGCGCCCATTGTGCTAGGCACTGTACATATGCATGGTCAGAGATGGTCCTTTCCCTGAGGAGTGTACACTCTAAATAGACAAGACCGAGAAAGTGTGGAAGAAAGGAGGTATTATTCATTTCATTTTACAGAAGGGGAATTGAGGCAGAAAGAGACTGGCCCAAGATCACCTTGGGAGTCTGTGCCAGAGCTGGAAACTGAAACCAGATCTTCTAAATCTCAGTTTAGGGCCTTTACCACAAAACCATCCTTTGATTCTGCCTGGATGTGTCTTCTAGACAATGTTAAAATTTCCTTATGAGCCTCCCAGATCTTCTATTAAATAAATAGATCTTTGTAATTTTTGTAAATTCTTCATTTATCCCAAAATCACTCACTAAGAAACACCGTTTATTATGCTGAACATAGAATTGGCAAACAGGAACTCTTTGAGTTCGAATCCCATCTCTCCAGCTGATTCACTCTGTAGCATGAACCTCTGCTTTTCTTTCCCTGTCTGTGATTGGTTAAATACATTAAAAATTAAAGTGGGTGCTGGCAGTTTTGTTTACTACCTCCAAAGAAGTGTTGTCATGTGTGGAAAAAGTGCTGTGTAACTGCTGAGTCTGATGTTTTATTTCAGGCTCCTGACTGACAATATTACTGGTGTCACTGAAGTCGTGTTAAACAAACTCACAGTGTATGGTTTTTATTACCACGAAAGAATAAATCCATTCTCACTCTCAGCTCCAGAGAATCACGTGCCACCACTGGGTTATCTATAATGTCCTCGGCTGGCGCATTTTCTACAGAAAGCTTGTCTGCCCGGAGCCCAGTTCCTAGTGCCCGATACTCCGAAGAGGCCAATGCAGAATGTGGGGACATTGGAGGAGTCCGCAATGGAATGGAAAGTTTGAAAGGTCTGAATTGTTTTCCAAAATAATCTACTTTTTTGCTCAGCCTTTGTTATAAGGGCCCGGTAATTATCGTGTAGGTTAGTGATACTCAGACTGAGGCTCGCAAGTGGCTCTTTAATGTGGCATCCGTGGCTCTTGGCAGCACATGATATTAAAACACTGTGTGATTTAATTATTAACCAATCTAAGCTATTAACCAATCAGGATGCTTTTACTATTTATTAACCAATTGTAGTTTATAAAATAATAATACTTGGTCAGCCATTTTGCTTTGAGAATTTTATATATATATATATATATAAACTAAATATTTCCCCTTTCATAGGGTTTAAATAGGAATATATAGTACTGCAGTAAATGAAACAATGAACTCGCATGACTGTGGCTCTTTTGGCTAATGTTGATCGCTAATTTGGTTCCTGAACCACTGAGGTCTGAGTATCGGGGTATAAGTATATCCAGATTACGGTGCAATTACCTTGTCTCGTCTTCTAATAGTACATGTCTTAAGAACACCAAATGGTGGTAATAAATGTAGGCATGTAGTTAACTTTCCACTTCTATGAATTAGGGGTAGTCACTAGGGGTTGAAAAATTCCTGTTAACTGTTTTTCAACAAAAAATTGAGTTTTCAGCTAAACAAAATTTTTTTGAAAATTTCAACTTTTTATTGAAAAACAACACAAAAAATTTCAGTGCAAAAATTTTGCTGTGATGCTTCATGGGAGTTGTAGTTCGGGTGCTTCATGCCCCCATCCTCCTCTCTGGGCTGAGTTCCCCAGCTAGTCTACATCTTCCTTTTCCTTTGGCCCCTATAAGCTCATTTGAACTAAGGGTCACAGGTTCGGTATAGATCAGTTCTCCACTGGGAAAGTTCCAGTCGAATCACACGCAGATTTCTCAGCTGGTGCAAGTTTTGAAAGAATGTCTGCTTGCTGTGGTGCTTGCGAGGGAGTGGGGTACCAGAGAGGAAGACCAATGGCGGGATTATATAGTGTTGTTCAGTGAGAACAATCTTTATTTCCTTGAAATTGCTTACTAATTTGTTGGTTAATCCTTGCAGACGCTGAACTTTCTAGTGACACGCTTGAAAAAAAAGCCAGCAAATCCAAGTCTGGTTCTCCTCGTGTGCCCCAGATTGCAAACCGACCAGGCTCCAACACCAAACCCGTCCTACCTCCAATCCCATCAGGGCGGAAAAAGACAAACCCTTGAGGGTTGACATCGGCTGAGGCGTTGCCTTGATCATGCCCATTTCTGCAGTCTAACTTGAATACTGGTTTTGATATAATTTCCCCCACACACAAAGAAAAGTCTATCAAAGAATATTATCTTTCTGAATCCATCTCTGATTAATTCTGAATCACTCTTCTCTTTAAAAAAAGTTATTTATTTATAACTTTATTAAAAAGTACTTTCTGCTTTTCCCAGAGCTAGAAATGATTTCCCCAGATGCTCCCCCACTTGGAAATGTCACAGAATTTTCCCCGAGATCCATGTGATCAGATCTTCCAGGGATATTTTTTCTATTTCACTGACTTAATTGAGGTGTGGAAGCTTGAAGGCCTCTGATGATAATGTTGCTTATAGTACAAGACTGCTGAATTAGTTTTTGCTAAGAGAGATTTAATGTGATACTTAGATTTAAGTGAGGAAGAGAAACTACTTCATTCCAAGGCAACCTTTTATAGAAGCTATATCTTTAGAAATGAGAAGTTATTTTTAATATACAGGTATATTTAAACAAACAACTCACAAAGGAATCATCAGAAAAAATCTTTATTAATTTGATTTTGCTAAAGTTTTAACTATTTTCTGATTATGCTGAGATCTGTTTTTGCCATATATAATAGAAATGGAGTCTCAATATTAAACAAAACTCAGACATTAACCTTTTTCATTATTAATTTATATGACTATATATATTTACTTTGTTATATTTACTGAACAAATAACCTGCTCTGATAAGCTTGCACTGTGAAGCCCTATTGCTGTTTATATAACACCAGTCATGTGCATGGCACTTTGCAAATGTGAGAAGACATGATCTATTATACCAGAGTGGATTAAACTTTGCTTGTGGAACTGCTCTGGATTTACCCCAATGTAACTGATCAGAATTTGGCCAGGGCCTACAAAATCTAAATTAGACAAAAAAAAGAACAACAGATCATGGCATGTAAGGGATAAATCCAATATCCTGAACTTAATAAATACACCGCTACCCCACTATAACGCGACCCGGATATAACACAGGTTCGCATATAGCGCGGTAGCAGCGAGGCTCTGGCTGCTGCAGGGAGCCTAGGGCCCTTTAAATCACCATTGGAGCCCTGCCACCGCTACCCTGGCGCTGAGGCGGTGGGGCTCGGCCGGCGATTTAAAGGGCCTGGGGCTCCGGCTCCTGCAGGGAGCCCCGGGCCCTTTAAATCACCGCTGGAGCCCTGCCGCCGCTACACCGGGGCAGAGGCAGCCGGGCTCGGCCAGCGATTTAAAGGGCCTGGGGCTCTTTAAATCACCGCTGGAGCCCTGCCGCCGCTACCCCAATATAACGGCGTTTCACCTATAACGCGGTAGGGATTTTTGGCTCCCCACGACCGCCTTATATCGGGGTAGAGGTGTAGTATAAAAATACAGTGAAGCTTGTAGAAGCACCCAACTTTAGGAAGCTTACTATCTCGTGAGCAGCCTAAAGTATCCCCAAACTGCAGCTAGCTCTGTGCCACCTCCCTGAGAAGAAACATCTCTTCTGAGGAACCAATTTTTACAGCAGGTTTTGCATGAGCAGGGCCAAAACTCATCGGGTCAGATATGCAAAGGTATCATCCTCAAGGCAAGTTCCCAAAGGAAGCAGCACCCTTACAGCTTGAGCCCACCAGGATCCTATCTCCAGCTAGGTCTTTAAGACGGGCTGGCTGGATGTTCAGCCTATGTCAGCCATTGATGAGCTTACCGCTTTTGGCAACCAAGTGATCGCTGAGCATGTTGCGGCATTCCGTGGTAAATGTGCAACTGCCAAGGTGGTTAGACACCTAAAGATGCAGATAGGTGCCTAAAGAGATTTTTCAAGTGTCTACACAAATTAGGCACCTAACTTCCAGTTTCAGTAGGAGTTAGGTACGTAATCTGTTTAGTAGCATTTGAAAATCCCATTAGGTGTCGATCTGCATCTGTAGGTGCTTAAATACCTTTGAAAATCTGGCCCCTACTGCTATTCCTGCTCCACTGCTGATTTCCACTGTAGCCTGGGGCATGTCACTTAACTTCTAAGTATGTCATTTTCACTGTTTTACCAATGAGGATAATTATATCACTCTACCTCTCACTATTGCTGTTAGGCTTAAACAATTAAAGTGCTTTGAGATCCTTGCGTGATAGTCACTATTATTCTATAATGTTCTAATTAACAAAAGAGAAACATACCCTGAGAACACAGAGTTCTGTAGCATCCTTGTTTAAGTAGCTCTATGCAGCATATTCGGGAAACACGGACTGTAGGTACTGAAAGATATCTCCTTCTCCCACACCTCATGTCTGTGTGTTTTTCCTATACGTAGACTTCTGTCCCTATCCCAGTCCGCCAAGTCACAACCTTTCCCACATTCAGATCCCCCCTAAACACTCCAACACCCACCAAATTGTTCACTTCCATTTAAAAACAACCACAACCACCTCCATGTTATTCCTTCCTCTGTGCTATCCAGGATGACCTGATCTTTCCTGTATCTTAGGATATGTCTACACAGCAACTAGACACACCCGTAGCTGGCTCATGCCGGCCAACTTGGGCTCGGGCTGCAGGGTTGTTTCATTGGTGGGTAGACTTCTGGGCTCAGACTGCAGCCTGAGCTCTGAGCAACCTCCCACCTCATAGGGTCCTAGAGCCCCACAGCCCACGCCTAATGACCCAGTCCTGCAAACACTTATGCACATGAGCACCTTTTGACTATGGGTCTACTCAGGTGTAAAGTTATGCCCACACTTAAGTCTGTAGGATCGGTGCTCTTGATTTGAATCTCTCCCGTGCAGGGCTTGTCGTTATTTTGGTGTACTATCCAGTTCTGAGCACACTGGTCATGCCCGACTTATAACATTACTCTTATTTCCCAGTTGGCAGCAGAGAGAGGCCCCGGGTCCTGCCATCAGCTCTGCATGGGCAAATCTTTGCTGGGTGAGGGCATATGTTAGCTCACTTACATTCATAGTAGCTGACCGTATTTGTGTGTAAGGAGAATCTCCAGTTTTGAATTAATTCTCTTGGAATTGGAGCCTTCAAACACTTAAGAATATGAATAGCACAATTGAGTTCAATGCCACTGCTCAAGTGTTTGCAGGATCAGGGGCTCGGATAGTAGGAGAACTCTTGATTTTAAAACTAATAAAGACAGATGTTGGTTTTTGAAATGTGATGGTGTCAGTTCAACAATATATTCACTTGCACTCTCCCCTCACCAACCTCCCCCAGGCACACACACACTCTCCCCTGGCCTTCTCCCACACAGGCTGAGATGCTGTGGATTATGAAGGACCAATCAGACAGGTGGAGACATCCGGTTGAGCTTCAAGAAAGGCAGATGGATGCTAGCCTCCCTCTGCAGCCTATGCAGAACTGCCTGCCAGCATTGCCCAGTTCTCAATCCTCCTCCCCCAAATGTTCTATGAGGCGGGGCGAGGGGGAGGGAGTTTGGTAGCCCTTGCCCTCGACGCCAGGGGAGGGTACAAGGAACTGAAGGCACCCATTCCCAGACCTTTTATGGTTACTGCAGTGCACCTGCAAACAAGCTTTCCTTGTTTCTCCCCTCACAATCTTATCAATCCTTTTGCCCAAGGTTATCTTACCTTTTTTGCTGTCTGTGTTTGTGTGCATAATAAAAGAAAACGGATTGAGAAAAAAAAGGCTCTTTGTTCATTCCACACATGGTGGTTGGTGGGGGTGGAGTTTACAGGGGAGAAAAGGCAATGGAAGGGAGAGTTTGGTAAGGAACACCACAGGTAAGTGTCACATTACTGGGAGTCATTGCTGAAACTGGTTTTCAAAACCTCACAGAGCTGCAGAGCCCCTCCATGGGCTCTGCCCTGGTATCTGGCTGCTCAACATTGGCTGCCAAGCGCTCAGCCTCAACCCACCCCCACCGGAAACTTTTCTCCCTTTGTTTCACTGATATTACGGAGCACACAGCAGGCAGCAATAGCAATGGGGATATTGCTTTCACTGAGGTCTAACCTCGTAAGCAAACAGCACCAATGACCTTTTAAACGTCCTTACAGCGGTCCTGGCGGCAGGTTTCATGAGCCATGGGAGCAAGGGGTAGGCTTGGGTCTCCCAGGATCACCATTGGCATGGCAACATAATCAATGGTTCTTTTGCAGTCTGGACAGAAAGTCCCTGCTTGCAGCTTTCTGAACAGACCTGTGTTCCTAAAGATGCGCGCGTCATGCCCCTTTCCCGACCAGCCCACATTGACGTTGGTGAACTGGCCTCTGTGATCCACCCGCGCTTGCAACACCATTGAGAAGTAGCCTTTTCAGTTCATGTACGCTTTGGCAAGGTGCTCTGGTGCCAAGATTGGGATACGTGTGCCATCTATCGCCCGACTGCAGTTAGGGAACCCCATCACGGCAACACCATCCACTATGTCCTGCATGTTGCCCAGAGTCACTACCCTTCTTAGCAGAAGTCAATTAATGGCCCTGCACACTTGGATCACAACAGCTCCCATGGTGGATTTACCAACTGCAAATTGAGTCCCCACTGACCGGTAGCAGTCTGGTGTTGCAAGCTTCCATAGAGCGATCACCACTTGCTTCTCCACTGTCAGAGCAGCTCTCATTTTAGCATTGCTAAAATGGTCTTGGGAGCTGCCACCTGATGTGCCAAGACTACCCCTGTTCCTGTTTTTCCTGCCAGCTCAGGACTCCAGCACCCTGTCTTGCTGAGCCAGACACTCCCGTCTGCTCCAACACAGACCCAGGGTCTGAATCACTTGTCCCAAAGCTGCAAGTTTACCTGAAAACAGCTCACAGAAGTGTGCTTGTCTTTAGCACTCAGATGCCTGGACCAGAAACGGTGCTCAACTGTGTTCAGCTGCGGCTTGTTTCGCTCTATGGCTTGCAGCAGGGCTGCTTGTGTGACATCGCAATGTTCCTAATGGTGGCTCCTGTCTCAGCTGTAGAAATACTGCAGGCTAAGGCACAAGGTGTTTGTAATGCTCACAACAAGAGTGCACAGCTGAGCGGGGTCCATGCTTATCGGGCTATGGCATCTGCGCGACTAAAAGACGTGAAAAAGCCTTGGTTTGTTTGCCGTTGCTCTCAGGGAGGGAGGAAAGTGCATCATGGGAGGCTAATACCATGTTCTCATTACCACCCACGACACTGTTTTGGTCTCATGAGGCATTGCAAGCCCTACCCAAAATTCCATTCGGCTACTTGCACTGTGGGCTAGCGACCCGCAGTGCAGTGCTCGGTGCAGCAATGCAAGCACTACTAGTGAGGACGCACTCCGCCGACACAGTGAGCGTGGTGTGGACACACAAGATCGACGTGCTTAATTCGGAGACTTGCTGTCAACTTACATAAAGTCGACAACGTTGTAGTGTAGATATGGCTTAAGTCTCTGAGTTTTACAGAGGGCAGTATTACAAGCTGTTTAATTTCCCTTTTTTCCCCCATTCAGCAATCAGAAGCAATGCCCAAGACTATGGTTTCTTGCTTTGTGAACTCAAGATTCAGCACTTCACAGATAATTTATGTAGTTTTTTTCACCCAACCTGTGAAATTAAGTATTAGTCCCATTTTACAGATGGATAAAATGAGAGCTGGAATGATTTGCCAGTCTCACAGGATGTAGCGTTGAGATTAGAACCCAGAAGTCCTGGCTCCCGGTCCCCTATTCTAATCACCAGACAGTTCTAATACATGGGGCGAGATGGAAAAAACTGCATTGATCATGAGTTATGCAAAGAGAAGACTGGCGTGAGGAGCACACAGCCGGTAGGATCTCAGTTTGTAAATACTTCCTTAAATACAGTAAAAACAAAGGAAGGCCATTCGTCATGGTTTTGGATGATGGTGGCAAGGAGAAATGGCCTGAAGCGAAGGTATGGAAAGTTTGTTAGACATTAAGACAAGGGTCTTATCTCCATTTGGCCTAGACAAGCCACAGTTAGGTGGGCACTGATTAGCAAGCATGAGTTAAGACTTAGGGTACGTCTTCACTACCCGCCGTATCGGCGGGTAGCAATCGATTTATCCGGGATCGATATATCGCGTCTCGTTAAGACGCGATATATCGATCCCCGAACGCGCTCACCGTCGACTCCGGAACTCCACCAGAGCGAGCGGCGGTAGCGCAGTCGACGGGGGAGCCGCGGGCGTCGATCCTGCGCCATGTGGACCCCAGGTAATTCGATCTAAGATACTTCGACTTCAGCTACGCTAGTTGCGTAGCTGAAGTTGCGTATCTTAGATCGACCCCCCACCTCCCCCCAGTGTAGATCAGCCCTTAGTCCCACAAAGTCCGAGACGTCAGAAAGGATCCATCACAATGACCTTTACTGGCCCTCTGAGCTGAGCTGAAAAGAGGCGTAATTGTGGAGGGTAGTCCCTGAGACATTGGCTAATGTAAGGAATGGAAGGCATCCATGAGCTAAGAGCCTGATCCAGAGCCCATGGAAGTCAGTGGCAATCTTTCCATTGATTGCAATGGGTTTTGGATTAGATCCATAAATAATAAAGTAAAATATCGATGTTATTCCCCCTTGCAAAGCTACTGGAAATTTTTGAGGGATAAAGGAAAAGCAATTTACAAATGAGGATAAAGGTGGATAGGATCCATAGGCAGCAGTGGTGGTGGAACAGTTTTTTATAGTGGGAGGTGCTGAAGGCAGAAACCCTGGATTTGGGTTATGACTACTTCAAGCCCTGGGGTATGGCAGTACCCCTGGTTCCAGCACCGATGACAGCCATTTAGTCCAACCTGCTGCACACTTTGTGGTGGACAAAGGGTGGGCTTTTAACTGGCCTGATTCTCCAGCACTTTACTCCTTGCAGAGTCTTTTACAGCTGTGCAAAGTGAGTGTAAAAATGCTTCTGCATAGTGGTAAATGACTGCAAGCTGCAAAGCAGTGGAGAAGCAAGTACTCACGCCAGAACATGCTAGACTCATAGGGAACAACAGTGTGAACGATGAAAACCCACCCTATGGGCTCTTGGCTGAGTATAAAAGCCCAGGTATTTTCATCTCCCTTAAGAAGGCCCAACAATCTCAGCTAGTTACCAAAAATGTATGTTTAACACAGCTGCACAGTCGGATCAGATACTAACTACAGGGCTGTTCTTCATTTCTACACTATGGCAAAAGAAAGCACAAATCGGTTTCCAAAAATACCTGTTTAAAGAATATTGTTGCATTCCAGTGGTGGCTAGCTAACTTCTGTTCCCTCGGGAGCTTGGCTAATTGAATGCGCTGCATAATGTGCTGTTAATTTGGCAGCTGTCAAAGTGAATTATACTTTTTTTACAGTAGATGTAGAGCGCTTTTTTGCTGCAAAGAGTGTATTTCCTTGGTTACCTTTGATTCACTTTATTCTAGGGACAGACGATGAATTGCTGCAAACGTACTGTGGGTCTGATTCTTCCCCCCTGGCTCTCCATGACCCTGCAGACTGATCCCCATACGCTGACTTTGGGGCTTTGTGCTGGTACAGCATCCGTCCACACAGATCAGGTTGCAGGATCAGGACCTTAATCCGCAAGTGATCCTACTGAGATCAAGGGGACTGCTCAAGGAGTACTTAGTGGGAGGAAAGGTGCCAGAATTGGGCTTCTTAAGAACACTTGTATTTTAATGCCTATACTTTCATTCCCAGGTGTGATCATTTAGAGGCAAGTCCTGCACATGGCTAATTTTACTCACACAAGTAGTCACCTTGACTCCCCCAGGGTGCAGGGGTCTGAGTTGGTGGATCCTGACACAGGATCAGGGCCCTAATCAATAATACTTAGCACTTGACAAACAATAGCTAATTAAGGAATGAACAGGGTCCCCAGCAAATCTTACCGTTTGGACAGATCCCCCCAAATATTTCAAGTTTCTGAGCTATTGTTCCTCCTCATAAAAAAAAAAAATCCCTAATGATGAGTTTCATTTTCATGCCCCGGGTTAGATACATTTTTATTGTATGTGTATTAAGTGTTCATACCCGTGAGCAAGTATGAGCACGAAAACGTGTCAATGGGACCCCACCGGGCCTGGAGCCCGGTGCTAGCAGATTCCATTGCAAGACGGGAGCCTATGAGAGGAAACAGTTTAGTGGCTAAGGTCCAGGTGTTGGCATCAGAAGATCTAGGCCCCAACTCCCTTTAAGTTGCTTCCACAATGGAAAATGGCCCCGAAGCTGGTCTGTCTGTCTGGCCATTAGACCTTGGGGAATCTTGTGTGGCATAGAGCTGGCCTAGCAACTCTTACGCTAACCCTTCTCCTGCAGCCAATGCCGGCTGCTTGGCTTGGCCCCTTGGGATCAGAGCAGCCCTCAGGCCAATGTCAGGATAGCATAGGATCAAGGGTTAAAGATGGATTTCCACCAAACTCTCCTTGAGGGATCCACAACCGCAGCTCAGGCTCTGGGCCTTGGTTTATATTCCGTTCTCTGCCAACCCCTGGCTGTGTGGGACTGGGTTTCCTGTGCTTCAGCTTTCCCATCTGTAAAGTGGGGATAGCTCCTGGCCTGTGAGTGCCAATCTTAGGTGCCTGCAGGTCGTGCGGCTAGAGAAGAGAAAAGCTTGAGTGTCTTATTTATTCTAACGGAGTCAAGAGTGGCTTGAGTGTCTTATTTATTCTAACGGAGGCAGTACCTGTGACGTTGTGCAGTCTACATGGTTTTATAAAAACATGATAATAAGTGAATATAATGTAACTGGGATAGTTTTATAAAGATTTGATAATAAGTGAATATAATGCAACTGGGATATGCTTCATGCAAAAGGTCTCTTGTAAGGTATCATTACAAAGCTTATAATCTACTGAGTGTGATCATCCTATTTGTAGAAATGTACCACTCTTGTATCTAAAACTAGAAATATGAAATATAACTCTGAGGGCCTATTGTAATTATGCAAAGTGTGGGCCATTAATAGTGGTTTGGAATCTTGATGACTCCCATTAACCAGGACCATTGTCTGCAGATAGCTGTGTTTACCTGTTAGTCTTCCTGTATGTATGTGCTGGCAAGTGGGCAATGAAGTCTTGCAGTGACATGTGATCATGTCACCTGACCTGGAATCCATCTTTAACCTGGTGCTTTTCCAGTGGGGGGGGGGGGTGGAAGCCCAGAGGGACAAAGGGTTCCCGCCTTATGCAAAAGATATATAAGGGGGTGGAAGAGAACAGAGGGGGAGAGGAGCCATCATGAAGAATCCCCTAGCTGTCACCTGAGCTACAACAAGAGCTGTACCAGGGGAAAGAATTGTGCCCAGGCCTGGAAGGTGTCCAGCCTGAGAAAAAGCTTACTGATGCATCTCTGAGGGTGAGATTATCTGTATTCAGTTTGATTAGACATAGATTTGCGCATTTTATTTTATTTTGCTTGGTAACTTACTTTGTTCTGTCTGTTACTACTTGGAACCACTTAAATCCTACTGTCTGTATTTAATAAAATCACTTTCTACTTAGTAATTTACTCAGAGTATGTATTAATACCTGGGGGAGTAAACAACTGTGCATATCTCTCTATCAGTGTTATAGAGGGCGAACAATTTATGAGTTTGCCCTGCATAAGCTTTATGCAGGGTAAAACGGATTTATTTGGGTTTAGACCCCATTGGGAGTTGGGCATCTGAGTGCTAAAGACAAGCACACTCCTGTGAGCTGTTTTCAGGTAAACTTGCAGCTTTGGGACAAGTGATTCAGACCCTGGGTCTGTGTTGGAGCAGACGGGAGTGTCTGGCTCAGCAAGACAGGGTGCTGGAGTCCTGAGCTGGCAGGGAAAACAGGAACAGGGGTAGTCTTGGCACATCAGGTGGCAGCTCCCAAGGGGGTTTCTGTGATCCAACCCGACACAGTACCTTCAGCCCTAGTTAAAGCGTTAATGCCCGGGAGGCTTCGTGCCCTGTAAAATTGGACTCTTGACCCTAGCAAGGGTTTTTCCTTTTGACCTGCTGAGAGAGGAGTTTATTACAGCCAGGTAAACTGGAAGTGCTCTCTTCTGCCCCTTGTGCAGCTTGCCAGGTGCATGGGAAGACACACGGTCCCTAGCAGGGACGAGAGCACCTGCAATGTTTAAGGCAATCAAAATCGGAGAACGATGTGGAGCTCAGACTGCATCCCATGTGGCATGACTGTAAATACAGGGATGCTAATCAATACCCAGCAGCGAGGAGGCCCTAATTACAGGGGATCAGGAGCAGCTAAAACATTATTGGGAACCAGCCTAGACTGTATTTCCAAACAGTCTCTGGGCATAAGTTTTCCTATGCTACAAGCAAAGGATTTCTACCAATGCCTAGATTAGCTTAATCCAATGTTCACTCACAAAAAGACACTACGGGCCATTCTTGGGCTGGTGTGAATTTATCCACAGCCCTCCAATTCCACAGCCATCAATGAAGCTGAGTCCAACTACATCAGGTGAGGGTCTAGCCATTGGATCTTAATTGCCACTGGGCCAAATTCACTGCGGACATCGGTGGGTGCATCTCATAGGAGTGTAGAAAGAGCCACACTGCCTCAGCCTACTGATCCGTCTTGTCTGGGATCTTTCTCTGATAGGGCCTAGTATCAGATTCATAGATTCCAAGGCCATTGGGATCATCTAGGCTGACCTCCTGCATAACACTGGCCAGAGAACTGTCCCAAAACAATTCCCAGAGCCGAGCATTTAGGAAAACACCCAGTCTTGATTTAAATATTGCCGGTGATGGAGAATCCACTGCGACCGTTGGTAAATTGTTCCAATGGTTAATTACTCTGCAGTTAAAAATGTACGTCTTATTTCCAGTCTGTATTTGCCTCGCTTCAAAGTCCAGCCATTGGCTTACAGACTGTGTTGCAGATTGCTCTCTGGAGAGGAGTTTGAGGTGGGCGTCAGTCGTGGTTCTAGTCATTCTCTTGAACCGCTGGAATCTGGAACAATCTATGAACCACTTATTGAAACATCTATTAATCAATTATTAACCGGCTGTAAGCTACTATCAATGTAGCCTTACTATACCATGTGCCCCTCTTTGGGGGCAATGGAGTTGCATGAGTTTATTATACCACTGATAAGTTTGGCCCAGTCTGTCCAACCATCTCACTCCTTTTCCACATAGGCCACCCCCTCAATTGTTCAGGTTTTAAGCCCCACCCCAGCACTGTGGCGCCTCTAAGCCACTTCTCCAAAATGGCATCAGGACAAAGTCTGAGAAAGAAGCAGCAGAGATGTGATTTATCAGACAATTTGCTTGACCATGGCACGAGACCCGCAATATTTCTCATGCTGTGGTTTATTAAATCCTGTACTTGCCAGCAGTCGGGACATTAGGAGCAGCCTCAGGATAAATGGGCTCAACTTCCTCTACATGTCGTATCATCTCCAAAAGCCGTCCATCACCTCAGATACCTGGCCATGGCCATTGTCTCCTAAACACTGAATCAGGCTTGCATTGGTTAATGGAATGAAAAACCAAACCCCTCCAGGGAATTTCTGCCTCCTTCTACCAACTCTACCATCTCTCCTGCTTAGAAAAGCGATAGGCCTCTTAGCTCAGACAAAACAGTGACAATGAAATTACACAGCGCCATTTTACAGAGCCATTTCCCAGGCCACCTGACAGAGGGGATCGCAGTTTAAGCTGCTCCGTACCATGTGATTACCAGATTAAAGACCAGGGATGAATGAAATGCTAAGCTTTGGCCTGCCAACTGCGCCCATACCTGACAATGGCTCTGTTGATACACATGTGGGGCTGACAGGCTGTAATTGGCCGTTGACGCAACTTGAGTGACAGGTCTTAAAAATTATCTCGGGGGACAAAGGCAACAAAATGTAAATGCTGGATTCTCCCACCTGCAGACAGAAGCCAGCTCTCAGATAGCAATTTTCAAGCCCCACCGTTTCTTCCTCTGAGAGCGTCTTAAACCATATTTGATTTTTTTCCCCCTTGCAAAAGAATAAGACTCCCCCAATTGGCAACTGCATTTGCATGGGCAGACCCATGCGATGCCCCATTGACTTAGTGGGGCTCCATGTGGGCGTTTGGCTCCTCCTAGCCCCAATAACCAAACTCCCCCCAACTTTAAAGACAAAAGGATCAGGGTGCTGGAGCGAGGGGTGTGTGTGCGTGTGTCTCCCCTTCCCCCGTTCCCACCCCCCCAACATCCTGAATAAAGAACTCCCTATGGATTCACTACGGAGTCGGAGATGAAGCAAACAAACATTGCAGTGAAGAGGCAGAGGAGCATCTTCATTTATGTTTTGTTCCACAAATTCATAAAATCCTCCACCTACGGAGTCTTGCTGCAAAGATTGCACAATTAGGGGATTTGCTATTTCCGAGGCACACGAGGAGAGGCAGTGCACCAAAGTCTGAATGTTTCAAAGACCCAAGCCAGCGAGGTAAAGGGTCTTTTCTGGCCCCACCTCTCTCGCTCCCCGTGACTTTGCTCTCAAAGAGCCTGATCAAATCCCCTCCAAGTCAATGGGATTTTTCCTCCCCATTGACTTCAGTGGGCTTTGGATCTGTCCCATGCTCTTGACCTGCGTGTGGTAGATATGGCCATTTCCTGCAATATCCTGGGCAAATCTGATTGAATTACGTTAAACCTTATTGAGTTAAGTTTCAGTATCTTAGGATTTCATTGTATTAAAAATGCAAGTGTCTATATATCACTGTGGGATTGTACGTAATGTCTCTAGGGAGGAGACCTGGCCAGCGTAAAGCCTGGGCTGTGTTATGAACTTCAAGGGACTCTTTGAAACAATGTTCTAGATCTGGGTTTCTCAATTCAGGGGTCAGGAGCCAAAATTGGGTCACGTGTCAGCATCCTCTGTTGCTCATTCCCAGCTTCTGGCAAATAGAGGCTAGGGACACTTGAGAGGATGGTTTTGCTTACTTCCCCATCCTGGCTAATAGCCGCTGATGAATCATAGAATATCAGGGTTGGAAGAGACCTCAAGAGGTCATCTAGTCCAACCCCCTGCTCAAAGCAGGACCAATCCCCAACTAAATCATCCCAGCCAGGGCTTTGTCAAGCCTGACCTTAAAAACCTCTAAGGATGAAGATTCCACCACCTCTCTAGGTAACCCATTCCAGTGCTTCACCACCCTCCTAGTGAAATAGTGTTTCCTAATATCCAACCTAAACCTCCCCCTCTGCAACTTGAGACCATTAGTCCTTGTTCTGTCATCTGCTACCCACTGAGAACAGTCTAGATCCATCCTCTTTGGAACCCCCTTTCAGGTAGTTGAAAGCAGCTATCAAATCCCCCCTCATTCTTCTCTTTTGCAGATTAAACAATCCCAGTTCCCTCAGCCTCTCCTCATAAGTCATGTACTCTAGCCCCGTAATCATTTTTGTTGCCCTCCACTGGACTCTTTCCAGTTTTTCCACATCCTTCTTGTAGTGTGGGGCCCAAAACTGGACACAGTACTCCAGATGAGGCCTCACCAGTGCCGAATGGAGGGGAATGATCACAACCCTCGATCTGCTGGCAATGCTCCTACTTATACAGCCCAAAATGCCATTAGCCTTCTTGGCAACAAGGGCACACTGTTGACTCATATCCAGCTTCTTGTCCACTGTAACTCCTAGGTCCTTTTCTGCAGAACTGTTGCCTAGCCATTCGGTCCCTAGTCTGTAACAGTGCATGGGATTCTTCCTTCCTAAGTGCAGGACTCCGCACTTGTTCTTGTTGAACCTCATCAGATCTCTTTTGGCCCAATCCTCTAATTTGTCTAGGTCCCTCTGTATCCTATCCCTACCCTCCAGCGTATCTACTACTCCTCCCAGTTTAGTGTCATCTGCAAACTTGCTGAGAGTGTAGTCCAAGCCATCCTCCAGATCATTAATGAAGATATTGAACAAAACCGGCCCCAGGACCAACCCTTGGGGTACTCCGCTTGATACCGGCTGCCAACTAGACATGGAGCCATTGATCACTACCCGTTGAGCTCGACGATCTAGCCAGCTTTCTATCCACTTTATAGTCCATTCATCCAGCCCATACTACTTTAACTTGCCGGCAAGAATACTGTGGGAGACCATATCAAAAGCTTTGCTAAAGTCAAGGAATAACACGTCCACTGCTTTCCCCTCATCCACAGACCCAGTTATCTCATCATAGAAGGCAATTAGGTTAGTCAGGCATGACTTGCCCTTGGTGAATCCATGCTGACTGTTCCTGATCACTTTCCTCTCCTCTAAGTGCATCAGAATTGATTCCTTGAGGACCTGCTCCATGATTTTTCCAGGGACTGAGGTGAGGCTGACAGGCCTGTAGTTCCCTGGATCCTCCTCCTTCCCTTTTTTAAAGATGGGCACTACATTGGCCTTTTTCCAGTCATCCGGGACCTCCCCCGATCGCCATGAGTTTTCAAAGAGAATGGCCAATGGCTCTGCAATCACATCCGCCAATTCTTTAGTACCCTCGGATGCAGCGCATCCGGCCCCATGGACTTGTGCTTGTCCAGCTTTTCTAAATAGTCCCGAACCACTTCTTTCTCCACAGAGGGCTGGTCACCTCCTTCCCATGCTGTGCTGCCCAGTGCAGCAGTCTGGGAGCTGACCTTGTTCGTGAAGACAGAGGCAAAAAAAGCATTGAGTACATTAGCTTTTTCCACATCCTCTGTCACTAGGTTGCCTCCCTCATTCAGTAAAGGGCCCACACTTTCCTTGACTTTCTTCTTGTTGCTAACATACCTGAAGAAACCCTTCTTGTTACTCTTAACATCTCTTGCTAGCTGCAACTCCAAGTGATTTGGCCTTCCTGATTTCACTCCTGCATGCCTGAGCAATATTTTTATACTCCTCCCTGGTCATTTGTCCACTCTTCTATTTCTTCTAAGCTTCTTTTTTGTGTTTAAGATCAGCCAGGATTTCACTGTTTAGCCAAGCTGGTCGCCTGCCATATTTACTATTCTTTCTACACATCGGGATGGTTTGTTCCTGCAACCTCAATAAGGATTCTTTAAAATACAGCCAGCTCTCCTGGACTCCTTTCCCCCTCATGTTATTCTCCCAGGGGATCCTGCCCATCAGTTCCCTGAGGGAGTCAAAGTCTGCTTTTCTGAAGTCCAGGGTCCGTATTTTGCTGCTCTCCTTTCCTTCCTTGTGTCAGGATCCTGAACTCGACCATCTCATGGTCACTGCCTCCCAGGTTCCCATCCACTTTTGCTTCCCCTACTAATTCTTCCCTGTTTGTGAGCAGCAAGTCAAGAAGAGCTCTGCCCCTAGTTGGTTCCTCCAGCACTTGCACCAGGAAATTGTCCCCTACACTTTCCAAAAACTTCCTGGATTGTCTGTGCACCGCTGTATTGCTCTCCCAGCAGAGAGTGGGGTGATTGAAGCCCCCATGAGAACCAGGGCCTGTGATCTAGTAACTTCTGTTGGTTGCTGGAAGAAAGCCTCGTCCATCTCATCCCCCTGGTCTGGTGGTCTATAGCAGACTCCCACCACGACATCACCCTTGTTGCTCACACTTCTAAACTTAATCCAGAGTCTCTGCAGTTTCATACTGGAGCTCTGAGCGGTCATACTGCTCTCTTACATACAATGCACTCCCCCACCTTTTCTGCCCTGCCTGTCCTTCCTGAACAGTTTATAGCCATCCATGACAGTATTCCAGTCATGTGATTTATCCCACCAGGTCTCTGTTATTCCAATCACATCATAATTCCTTGACTGTGCCAGGACTTCCAGTTCTCCCTGCGTGTTTCCCAGGCTTCTTGCATTTGTGTACAGGCACTTAAGATAACTCGCTGATCGTCCTGCTTTCTCAGTATGAGTCAGAAGTTCTCCCCTCTTGTGCTCTCCTGCTTGTGCTTCCTCCCGGCATCCCACTTCCCCTGGTGAACCTAGTTTAAAGTCCTCTTCACTAGGTTAGCCAGCCTGCTTGCGAAGATGCTCTTCTCTCTCTTCGTTAAGTGGAGCCCATCTCTGCCTAGCACTCCTTCTTCCCTGGAGGATGGACCTATCCTCCAGGAACTAGATAAGTCTTGTGATAGACTTGGCCTTCACAACATCATCCGGCAAGGAGTTCCACAGGTCGACTGCGCGTTGTGTGAAGAAATACTTCATTTGTTTTAAACCCACTGCCTATTAATTTGATTTGGTGGCCCCAAACCTGAGCAGCACTGCAACCCCAGGGGTTGCAACACGTGGAGCAGAGAGCCAAGCCCAGTCAGCCCCACAGCACAGGCGCTACAAGAGCCACCACTGGGGGGTGAGTGCCAGGCAGGACCCAACACCCCTGAGGGTCAGGATCCGACTGAAATCACCCCAAGGAGAGGCTGAGGAACTGGGTTTATTTAGTCTGCAGAACAGAAGAGTGAGGAGGGATTTGATAGCTGCTTTCAGCTACCTGAAGGGAGGTTCCAAAGAGGATGGAGCTCAGCTGTTCTCAGTGGTGGCAGATGACAGAACAAGGAGCAATGGTCTCAAGTTGCAGTGGGGGAGGTCTAGATTGGATATCAGGGCCACGACTACACTACCCGCCAGATCGGCGGGTAGTAATCGATCTATCGGGGATCAATTTATCACGTCTCGTCTAGAAACGATAAATCGATCCCCGAATCGACGCCCGTACTCCACCTCGGCAGGAGGAGTAAGAGGAGTTGACAGGGGAGCCGTGGCGGTCGACTTGCCGCCATGAGGACGGCCAGGTAAGTCGAACTAAGATACTTCGGCTTCAGCTACGCGAATAGCATAGCTGAAGTTGCGTATCTTAGATCGACCCCCCCCCCAGGGTAGACCAGCCCTGAGAAACACTATTTCACTAGGACGGTGGTGAAGCACTGGAATGGGTTACCTAGGGAGGTGGTGGACTCTCCATCCATAGAGGTTTTTAAGGTCAGGCTTGACAAAGCCCTGGCTGGGATGATTTAGTTGGGGATTGGTCCTGCTTTAGCAGGGGGTTGGACTAGATGACCTCCTGAGGTCCCTTCCAACCCTGATATTCTATGATTCTATAGTAATTGCACTGTTATCACTTCTGAGGCAAAGGCAACAAAAGCAGGGCTGCTGAGGCAATCTGACTTGCTAGGGAGCTCACAGTGTAAACAAGGACCTGTGCAACCTGGAAATACACTGGTCAGGAGGGAGAGAGATGCGGTCTCTGCCCAAGGGAGGTGACAGCTGGGGTGCTGGAGGCCTAAGAGTAGGAGCCCATGTTGGACCCCAAGGGGGGGTGGGGAGGTGCAGTTGCCCTGAACTGTGACAATGCAAATTAATTCCCCTCCCCCATTTCCCTTGTCAGTAAATCTCACCTTTTTTTTTAATCTTCCTGGCCTCTGCAGCTGCTGATTTATGTTCACTGTAATGAACGAGGCTCCACAAAAATGAACCGTGCTGTCAGGTGTGATTTATGAAGACATCTTTACTGCTCGCAGAATCACCTTCTTCCCCTCTTGTTTAATTTAGTGACAGGAGCCAGTTTTACACCTCAAAAGCAACCAGGATTTAGTCAGATCTCCAAAGGAACCTTAAGATTTTCTTTTTGCTTTACAAGTCCCTTGTTCCTTCGACCTGCACCATGGGAAGGGCTGAAGACAGACTGAAGTCATTAATAAACACAAGCACACTCACTGAAAGGCAAAGATTTCACGCTAAAACCTCTAGCTTTTATGAATGAAGAGCCCAGCAGATGGGGACTTCTTAATCAGACCTCTGCAATGTTAGGGGAGAAAGATGATTTGTTAAATTAGAAATATAGACGACATAACTGCTCCAGAATTAAGTGCAGCTATTAAATATGTAATATGTGGGTTTTATAGGCATGTATGTTAAACATGAAATTACGGCCAGGCTTTGAAGAGGTATCTTCGTTAGCACATTACCCCTTTATAAAGTGATTTAGCCTTCACTAGCGTATAGAAGGACCTCGGTCATCTGCTTCTTTATCAACTCACATTCCCCACTACTTGGCTTTAATAGTGGAAAGCCTATATGAGGGTCTGTCTTATGTCTTTATTGGACAGCGAGAACCAAACAGCAGGACTGAACAAAATACGAACAAAAGTACAAAGCACGGCGGTATACCAAGCTTTTCAGAAGTTAGCAGCCTGGCTTTAGGCAGTGAAGTCGATATTTAGGCAACTCAATACGAGGCCTGATTTTCAGAAGTGCTGAGCCCCCAGCAGTCCCCACGCTAAACACTGGCCCACTTAGTGAGTTGGCTTAATAAGGACTTGGGGCATCTCACTTTAGGCACCCAACTTCTGAGAATCTGGGTTTATGTGTCAGGCGTATGGACAGGTTGCATCCCTGATCATCTTGGCTAATAGCCATTGCTGGACCTCTCCTCCATGAACTTCTCTAATTCTTTTTTGAACCCAGTTATACTTTTGCCAGTTCAACATCCCATGGCGATGAGTTCCACAGGTTAACCGTGCATTGTGTGAGGTGGAGTTTTGCTTCTAAGGGATAGGCCAGGTGTGGGAGAAGGCTGTGGGACAGTTGTAGGGGCTGTAACAATACAGAATTCTAAGACAACATTAGGATAACAATGACCTTCCATCCATATGCTAGGTCCTAGTCCTTCAAAAGAAGCCAGTTGCTCCCTGCCAGTTTGCTACCTGGGTGAGGTTCCTTTCCAAAACTTTGGTCGTATGGCTAGGGTGCGACTCAGGACACCTGGGTTCAATTCTCTGTGCCCCGGTTCATCATCTGTAAACTGGGGTGACTAGCACTGCCCTACGTTACAGGGCTGTTCTGTTTAGAGTATGAGACACCGATGGGTAGGCTGATAGGGATTGTGTTAAATCTGAGTTTAGAACAAGCTAAAGTAGCCACTGCTCTTAGTCTAACTTTAGAGCAATTAGCTTTCAAATCAGCCTTGCCCTCCCAGATAGAAAAGAAAACTAAAGAGTTTGGTTTTCAGCTCCCACTGACTTCAAGTAGAGATGGGGGGTTCTGCCCCACTGGAAAAAAAAACCCTAGTCTCCACCACCCCATTCTAAGTCTGATTCGGCTGCCATCCTCTGTTCCCCCTCAGTGCATGTTCTTTACTGATGGACAGTCAAGATCCTCCAGAATTGGATCTGGTAGCAGCAGGAAGGCCAGGGCTTCTTGGTTGCTCACGTGGCGTTGGCTGCTCAACGTTCATTTTTGTTTGGAAGCCAACACTGAGACCAGTTACTGACCTTCTGGACTGAGCCGTGGCACACCGTCATCCGCAAACGCTGGGGCTGTCTGGCTGCTCCCGGGAGGGAAGGTTAACCCTGAAACCAGAGAGCCTGCTCTGAAGCCCACCTATTGGAGGCAGTATGACTTCATGGCAGCAGTACCTGGTCTACTTCCCTTACCAAAGAGTGTTCAGCAGAAGGAACATACCGGGGGTAGGGATAGCTCAGTAGTTTGAGCATTGGCCTGCTAAACCCAGGGTTGAGAGTTTAATCCTTGAGGGGGCCACTTTGAGATCTGGGGAAAAATCAGTACTTGGTCCTGCTAATGAAGGCAGGGGGCTGGACTCAATGACCTTTCAGGGTCCCTTCCAGTTCTATGAGATAGGTATATCTCCATATATTAAACAGTAAAAGTCACAACAAAAGCTAAGGGTCAGGAGCAGATTTATTTAACAAAAGAAAAAAACCCTAAATCTCTACTTTCATTCAGAAAGCATTTCAGATCTTCAGGGTTGGGCTTTTTCAAGTGTCTATTTGCATATGTGCTAAATCACTGTTGGTCATTCAAGCGTACATTTTAAAAACAAGTCCACCACCCCTACCGTGAGGATACTGACAGAGTGTCTCTAGATAGTCCAGGTTGTCTCAGCATTTTCCTTCCCCTCTGCCTCTCATGAGTTTATAGAGACTATCACTTAGAGATACTAGAATACAGAAGGGAAGCCATCACTACCGGTGTCTGGTGATAACTACTCTGCGACACCTAGACTGTCTTGTAAACAGAGATACTGTATATGTAAAAACATCATGTTGATTTCATTCAAATAAAATCCAAATACAGAACATGGCAAAAAAAAAACTGAAACAAGAGACCACATAGAGTGGAGCTGATAAATGAGAGCAGCCTATGTACAATACTACGTTACATTCACTTTTACACTTGCCAAGCTATTGTTTGGCTGGCAACAGTGAACCCAAACTACTTGAGCCACATTCACAGCTAGTGTAAATGGTTTCATGTGGAGTGGAGGCCAGTGCTGAATCTGACTCCATGTCTCAGCCTCATGCCATATTTCCACTCTCTACTGCTGCTCTAACACTGAATTCTACTTGTGCTGCACACACTCCCTGCTCTGAGTCTGTGTAAAAAGCTTTCCCCCCCCGCGATGAAGATCAAGATGGAAATCTTACTTCTGGGCTGGTCTTTCCCAGGGTATGTATATACCAGCTGATGAGCTGAAGCAGGGTTTAAAACAAGTTATTTGTGGGCGGGAGGGATAGACAGTCTAGTGAACGTGCAGGCTTATTCTCCCCCTGCCAGAGAAAATACTTTGAAAACCATGTGCTGTTTGGGGCACTCCAAAGGCAGGAAGTTTTGCTCCTCAGAAATATTGATCTGAGCCAGTAGATGCCAACTCCATCCTGCTATGGACGGCTTCACAGTTACAGGGAACAATGAACTTCAAAGGCAATGAATCCCTTCCCGTCCACTTGAACACTGATTGTAACATAGGGGTGTTTGCTTGTGAGCTGTTCTCTGACAAATCAGAGGCGCAGTCAATGGAACAAGTCTTGTTGTCAAACTTAAAGAGCGTTAGGAACGATGGAGCATGAAAAGGACAGGCTGGCTGATTATGCCCCTTTCATTTAGTCTGTGTTATGAGCAGACACTTTAAATAGCAAAGGAAGCTGTAAATTAGTTTGACCAGCTGCTCAAAGTCAAGACAGCAGAAAATGGGGAGCTAATCTGGCTATGGAACAGTTCCAGGAAGTGACATTGCAAGCTTTCCCACAAGGCACCAGCTGTGACCTATAGGGACCTCTGCTAAAGGTCATCACGGTGGCTAATTCAGACCTTGTTCTCTGCTGAGACCGCCGAAGGCTGCCACCATCAGAGCTACTTATGATGGCTTTCGCTCTTCCGCTATCACGTCTTATTCTAGTCAGATGCTCGGCTAGCTGCTTGAGGGCAGTACATGTAATCTAATATAGGAACATCTCGGCTTTGTATTCAGATCGGTTTATGCCTCTTACTTTTCACCCATTAGCAGAGTCCCAGCAGGTTCTCACTTGTGGGTTTGTTACTGCACATTTATCTTTCCTCCTTGCTCCTAGAAAGGACACTATTCATTCTCTATTGCTACAAGCCCTGTGCAAGCTCATTTCTGAACACTGCTGGCCTGATCTACAACAATGCGCAGAACTTGTCTGTGCACATGTACGCATCCAAAACCTCCCCCGGGGCCTGGATGTATAAATCCTAACACAGGTGGGTAGAACTGGCACACCCAAATCGAAGCGAGGATGGGAAAGGTTGGCTGCTAGATCTTGCAATGTCATTTAGCAGGACACTAAGGGGAAGCCATCTTTATGGACCTGATGTCACAGGAGTGCCACACCTGGTTGCTACAGAGGCTCAAACAGCAGCAGCACAGGGGGAAAGAGTGGTGACCACAGGGAAAGAGCCATGTTAGACCTGAGTAGTAACTTCACCATGGGATTCAGGGGACAGTCAGCCATGCAAAGGCCTTCAACGTGGCTGACTTCCTCTGAGCCCTTCGGGGGAAACACTTGCAATTTCACTGGGCACGTCGTTCAACGGGGTGGTTCTCCTCTGCAAAGGGAATGTAAAAGAGGCACCTTCTGATTGGAGAGATCTGTTCCCTGGCTGCATTCAATAACACAAAGAAAGCCTCTACTCTTAGCCACGCAGAGCCGACAGCCTCCAGCTCACTCACTCTTGGCTATTGCATCTTGTGCTCCAGTAGAATAGTCTAAATTCTAATCAGTCTCATCTCGACAAGCCCACTGGACTCTGGGGTTGCTAGGAATCACTGGGGCTCTAATTTGGTCTGCAGAACCTTTCCGTTCCAGCAGGGTTCTTTGGCTCAGGGCTGGCTTTACTACACTAGCAATTAGGAGGGGAAAAGCGACCTGGGAACTGGCCAGCTGACAAGGATGGAGTCCCCTGGTGCCATTTGTCACCTGCGCTTTAAAAGGTGACCCGCAAAGAGAAACTGAGTCAAGCCCTGATCTTACATACTTCAGTGTCTCAGTGAAGCAAGAGACGAGGACAACAGTGTGACTGACCTTTTAAAAGTCTCTCCCATCTCAGTGACTCTCTCTCTCTCACACACATCTGGGCTCACCAAAGAGCCCACAACGCGATATCACAAATGGAGTGTTTCGATGCAGAATGCATCATTCCTAGCCATGAGTCAAGAATGGCAGAGGATTTCACAGAGGGATCAGGGGACTTGGGAAGAGCTGGCAGCTTCAGCTGTTTTGAATGCCCCCTGCAGCTAGAGAGCCAGCCCAGAAGCCAGGGCTTGGCATCCACGCGTTGTGATTGAACTTTACAATGCTGCGCTGGGCGTTAGCAGCACCGGGCGGGTCAGGCTGCCAGTAAAGTAAGGAGAATGGTAATGGACGGCAGCCAAAGGGTTAAATCAGACAGGTGGGGAGGGAGGATGGGCCGACAGCACCACAGGCAGGGGGCCAGTGCAGGGACAGCGTGTAACGGCCGCACGTTACCTTTACAGTATTAAAAATTTTAAAAGGGCCATTTTAAAACGAAAGGGGCTGCGAGCCGAACGCTAAACTCGTTCTCTTCCCCAGCGGAGGCTACACGTTCCCCACCGGCTTGGCACAGCCAGCAGCTCCTCTCTATTACAGAAACGACGCCCCTTGCAGGGGAGTCCCTGGGGCTCTGCCCTGTAAAACCATAACAAAAGGTCCTTGCTGAGACAGTCCTTTACTCCTTCTTGGCCTCCTTCCTCTGTCTGGCCAGCCGAGGCCCCAGGCTGTTCCACACTTCGGTGTACATCAGCGTGCCCACGAAGACAAAGAGGGTGCCCAGCCAATGCCAGGCGGTGAAGGGGTTCTTGAAGTACAGGATGGAGAAGATGAGGCTGACAAACTTGCGCAGCGTCACCACCAGGGTGACGGTGAGGGAGGTGCACTCCGTGGTGAGGCTGAAGACTCCCCGAATGCACACGTATCTGGGTGGGGCGAGTTAAGGGCACAGCGAGCGGAGAGAAGCACATGCCGGTGGTCGGCTGTTTGATAACACGGGGGCCGTGGGTGGGTCCAGCGGACGGATGAAGGGCTCAGGAAAGTGAAACGGAGAGCACCAGCTTGAGCCAGGGACAGTGCGGCTAAGTGCTACTTTCTGAGCTGCAGAACCCCTGCCATTCATACCAGCTCTGCCAATGCCCCTCCAGCCTGACCCACAGTCCCTCCTCCTGGTCTCTCTCCACACGGACATGCCCCTCAATCCTGCCCTCCACCCCACCCTCCTATTCCAGTACTGCTCTCCCCACACACACAACTCTGCTGATACCCCTCCGTCCTGACCTGCTCCTCCAGCCATGGGCTCCCATTCAGCTCTGCTAAACTCACTCCAGTCCTGCAGCACCTCCCAGGCCCTCTGTCCCCGTCGCCCTTCCCAGTTCTGCGAAGGCCTCTCACCCCTGAAGGAAGCTGGGTTTGCTCATGTTCTTTTAATGCTAACATATTTCTGATTTGCCCACCTGGCTTGTTCTTCCTCCCTGTTTCATGGCACGTACAGACACTGCCCCTGCTCAAAGCCATGACAGATATCCACAGGTGCGTCTCCTGCTGCCTGGTGCCCCAATCGCCTACAGTCTACATAGGCTCATCTGCCCAACATAGCTGCAAAGGCACCTCAAAGCTACCCCCTCCCCAGGCTCCAGCCAGCCATTCATGCACAATCCAAACGAGCCAATGGAGCACGGCTGGGAGATCTTTCTGCTCCTTTGCTCTATGCCCCGTGCCCGGAAGCTGGGTTTGCAGGCGCTCCAGTAATTCCTACCAATGTCCACGCACCTTTACAGCTCTCCCAATACAAGGGGTGATAGGATGTCCTTCAATGGAGGGCAAACCCTAGGAGATTCGGGATCACTACCATGCGCCTTTAAGTATAAGAGCTAGTAGTCTCATTCCCCACATTATTCAGGGCTAGACTTACATGACTTAAGGCCACCAGCCACAAGGGAATACTCAAGATCCACCCCCACCCCCACCCAGAAAGAGTTGACTTTAAAGAGAGACACAAAATTCGCTCTCCTCTTCTAAGCCCTTAATATGTTTCCATAGCTGTTTGCAGTGTCTATAGATCAGGGTCGGCAAACTTTTTGGCCCGAGGGCCACATCTGGGTATGGAAATTGTATGTCGGGCCATGAATGCTCACAAAATTGGGGGTTGGGGTGCGGAAGGGGGTGAGGGCTCCAGCTGGGGGTGTAGGCTCTGGGGTGGGGCTGGGGATGAGGGGTTAGGGGTGCTCCGGGCTGGGACCAAGGGGTTCTGAGGGCGGGAGGGGGATCAGGGCTGGGGAAGGGGGTTGTAGGAGGGGGTCAGGGGTGCAGGCTCTGGGCGGCACTTAGCTCAAGAAGCTCCCAGAAGCAGTGGCATGTCCCCCCTCCGGCCCCTGCGCGGAGGCGCGGCCAGGTGGCTCTGCGTGCTGTCCTGTCTGAAGGTGCCGCCCCTGCAGATCCCATTGACTGCGGTTCCCGACCAATGCTAGCTGCGGGGGCAGCGCTTGGGGTGGGGGAAGCTTGCGGAGCCCCTTGGCTGCCCCTAGGCTTAGGAGCCGGAGAGGGGACATGCCACTGCTTCTGGGAGCCGTGCAGAGTGGGGCAAGCCCCGGACCCCGTTCCCCGGCGGGAGCTCGAGGGCTGGATGAGGCCCCCGGGCCGTAGTTTGCCCACCCCTGGTCTATATGAATCCTCCCAGTCTTCGACACCAGCCAGAGCTCTCTGAGAATCCAGCCATCATAATCTCAAAACCAAACACACGGTGCTAGAGCAGCCACTCTCTTAAAGAAGGGTTAAAAAGTTGCACTGATATGCTAACAGCACCTGCTGCAAGACCAGGTAGGCTAAATCTAAGAGCTATCAATCCTCCTGCTGCAGGGCATAAGCTGATAAACAGCTGGAGTGGAGAAGTCTCTTCCCCTCCACGCCCCCTTGCTAGAATATAGGAGAGACGTGTTTAAGGAGGTATTTTTTTTTACCAAGAGGCTTGGGAAGCAGTAAGTAGAAGGGCTCCTAGCTGGGGTGCAGAGGGAATAGTGAAATAAGGACAGAGAGCTGAGGGGTGGAATTTGAAGACAAAGAGGTGGTAGAATTTTGACACAGATCCAGGTGGCTGCCTTTTGGGGGGAGATGGGGTGGAGGATCAGGAAGCTTCTCACTGATCCATCTTTCCCCTTCCCCTGGATAGGCAAGAGTGTTTGTATTCTCAGGAATATTTCCACCCTCCTCTGGCCCAGTAAGCGTAGAGGACAAAGGTAGAGCTCAATCATAGGTAAGTAGAGTTGCCTAAGTGCTAAAGCCAGTTAGTTGTCAAGCCATTCCACACACACAGGACGCTAGGCTGGCTTCTGCTCCTACTTGACTCAAATTATATATGCACAGCTGTCTGGATCTCTTTCCAAATGTCCTCTGAAGTACCCTGCAGTGGCTGCTGTCAGAGAGAGGGATACTGGTCTAGGTGGAGGATTGGTTTGCTGCAGTACGACAGGAGGTGATATACTGTACTAGATGAACCACTGTTGCTTTATACGCAGGTGCACACAAGTTGCCATTGCAGAACAGAGACTGGGAGGGAACAGAAACAGACCCCTCCCCCTTTCCACATAAAGAGCTTACAATAACCGCAAGTCATAACTCGGTGACAAACTGCAGGAGTGTCTGTCTCATCCCAGAATCGCTGAGGTGTGTTCATAACAAACAAGCCATTATCAAAAGCTTGGGTCCCCGTCTCTTCTGTTGCCTTCACTCACTGCATTCTGCCTGAATTCAGAGAGCAAAGGCTTCCCTGCCGGGACCCTCTCTGCCTGCCTTTTCCAGCTTCACGCGCACACTTCCAATAATTATTACTAGTAAAAGTTTAGCTGCTGTGTCAGTACCTTACATCAGCTCAAGCACACCTGTCAATGTCTCTGGTCTCTTGGAAACAACACGCACGCTGCTTCAGCAGCTGACAGCACCTCTTGCGCTACAGAGACGTTAGCTCTGAATTCAGGGAGGTCTAAGAGCGCACGGCAGGCTTTACACAACTGGTCTTTCGGCCCAGTTTTCTCAACACACTAGCAACCCCGCTGCCTGCCCTGGTTCTACCACCAGTGCGTTTGAAGGATACTGAGTGATGACGTTCATGACGAGGTAGAACCACATGATGGGCAAGGTCAGCCCGATCCCCGGGACTTGGAATGGCTCTGCGAGGAGAGAGGAAAGAAGAAAGGTCCATGTCTGATCTTGGCCCAGCTTTTAAAAGCTCAAAAACACACACAATGGCAACGAGCCCCCTTCTTGGTGGTCTCAGCAGGGAAGCCTCTCAATTGCGTCTCACTCGGCGAGGCCTGCAGGAAAAGCTGTGGGGAGCTTGCACTGCAACTGACCATGCTGTATCTGTGCTAGGGATAAACACACCACAGCTCTGGAGACCGAAGGGTATTCAGATTCAATGGCATTCTAAAGCAGACTGGACAGCAGTAACATTGCACATGCTCCAGCGGCACAGGGCTCTACCACCTGGAAAGGGGCCCAGTTCTGGTTCTGATCTCGTGTGGTAACTTGACTTTTATCGCTAGACAGAAATAGCACGGTGAGGTGGCATCTCTTACTGCTCACTGTTTGGTGTCTCCTGCTGTATGTGCATTACACACAGATGCTGGGCAAAGCTTTTGCCGTGATAAGCACCACGAGAGCTGTGCATTTCTGAATTCACAGCTGACGAGGGGCCCATTATCAAGCAGCTATTGGCAATGAGAACATGAATTCCACTTTGCACGTGCTTCTGCAAGTTTTTTGGGGAGGAAAGGAAATCTCACAAAGGCAACTCTGTGCTGGCAATACCCGCCGGGAGAAGTTTGTGTGAAAAAGCTGTATGAAAACATTTGTCATTTTCACACAGTTCATCTACCTGGACATGCATCATGGGCTAGATCCTCAGCTGCTATAAGCCTCTGCAGCTTCATTGATTCCAATTTCCAAGCTATGCCAATTTCAACCAAAGAATCTGGCCTGTTCATTCCCATGATTGTGCTCATCGGCATCACTTATGTGAATGTTTTAATGAAATCTGTTATCACTTGATTTTCTGAATGGGGAGGAAGAACAGCCCTTCTTTTCCCCTGGATAGAAGGATTTTCATTTTTAAATGGCTGTGACTGACTAGGGAAGAAGAGCTGTGCATTACAGGGGGACCTGTTTACAAAGCATCATGTAGAAAAGTTTTTGGCTGTCAGATAAAATTGGGGATCTGTGTATGTGAGGTGGGGCTTATTTAACAATAACATTCACCAGTTTTCAGGTTTTCACTTCTGCGTGTGAGTAACTTAATGCACACAAAACAGACCCACTAATTTTGACGGGACTACTGATGATAGATAAAGTTAAGCACGGGTGTATTAGCAGGGTTGGGAACTTGACGAGTTTCTAATCCTTCTGCTGGGTTAAAGCACTCTCCATAGCAATTCACAGACTTAAATTCAGAAGGGAACATTATAATTACTTAAGCTGACCTACATAATCACCAGCCAGAGAGTCTCACCCAGAGATTCCTGCACTGCAGGGAACCCACAAGAGCATTAACTTGCACAAAGAAAACTCACCAGACTGGCTGAAGAGAACAGCATGGGCGTAGATGTCCGGAGCGAGGAGGAGGAAGCCAGGGAGGGGCAGGGCATGCTATGGCAAGAGATAGAAATCCAATGCAGAGCTTTAAACTGACACCAGGCAGAGAATCCAGTGTATGTGCATTTCAACTAATATTAAAGGACAAATGCTTTAACGTTCTAATTGAGCTCATGTACAGCTTATCCATCCGTCCTACCCCAAGTCAAAATGATCAGTCACTCTTGGCAGAGCAACCTGGGATTACGACAGGATGAAATGCATTCGTTGACCCAGCCCTCATGTTCTAAAGGGCCGAACACCTGAGTGAGAGGTTTGGGGACAGTTTTTGATCAGTGCCAGCCTCATTTCCCCAACCCCCTCTACAGTATAGTAACCTGGCATCATAGGACGTAGAAATGGGAAGAGACTTATTATAAAATCATCATGCAGGATTATTTCCTACAAAACATTTCCTAGTGCCGAGCATGGCCAGGGATTGCCCGCATGGCTCTGACCGTAGGATCAGGGCCTTCAGCTCTGGATTCTTTCTAAAAAAAGGTTCCACTCAGGTCAGTGGTTCTATCGCATAGAGCAGACTGGAAAACTGCATGAAATTTATATTCGAAATGGTTTGGTTTGAGATAAAGCCAGCAGTTGCTTACATTGTAAAACAGTGCCTCCTTGGAATGCTTTCCAAACTGTTTGTAGATGGTCTCTTGAAAGATCCCCATTCTGGCTGACATCAGGAGGGCGAAGGTCAGTGCCGCGATACCTGTAACACAAAAGCAGCCTCACTGTCCCTGCCTCAACGCTTAATAAACCTCAAATCAATCAGCGTAGGCAGATCTCCGGGGTGCGACTTGAAACGGAAGAGAATGGGAAAGCCCACAAGAGACCGGTGCCGCAGCCGAAAGATGTTAGGGGTCTTTGAATATTTTACCCATGTGACTTAGGCGCTAAGTCTCATGGAAAGCCAATAGGATTTAAGCACCTAAGGCCCATTTTCAAAAGTGATTTAGCTGCTTTAGATGTTGTTACCCCCTTGACTGATATTGAAAATCGGAAGCCAGCCCCTGCCACGCACAGATGGAATTACTGCCCCACATGCAATATTGGGTTCCTCAAGGTATCAACCCCAGCCCCTGAAATCAGCCAGAAAGTGAAGACTGGCCATATTAAACTCTTCAGGGCCAGTTTTCTAAAAAGGCTTCTCTGTGGTACATCAACCCATAAAATACAACCAAGTTTGCAGGTAACTGCTCCCTCATGGCGTAGTCTGCAGCACCTGGGTGAACAAGAAGGCCCTTCTATTGTAGGGAGGAAGTGGACCAATATTGTCGGCATACACATGGGGCCAAATACATCCCTGGTCTAATCCTGCTGTAGGCAATGGAGTGACACCCAGGACTGAGACTGCCCTTTGATCTCTACGCAGTTTTTTACTCCCCCTCCCCAGCTTCAGCTGACGACGGGATGCTGCGATATTTTCAGAAGCCATCATTTCTCAGGTTAGCCTCCCATGTCTGTTTCCTATAGGGAGTCTGCTTTACAGAGCTAGGCCCAGATTCTAATCTTGGTTTCATCAGTGGCACCCGTCCAATGGAGATCAGACTCTGCCCTTTTTGACTTAATATGAATCTCTCAAATTCACTGCGGAAAAATAACCTGGGAAGGGACCTGATAAAGGAGCAACTCAGCTCCATCACTAACCCACCCCTCACACAAACACTTCAGATACTATCTTTGACCAGCTGGTTGCAAGCGACTTTTTGCAACGTGATAGGCTTGTATCAACAGGGTGAGAGAGGGCAACGGGAGTCTGCTTAAATCGATAGCAGAAACGCAACTGATCCCTGGAGCCGGGTGTCCGACCGCTCTCTGCTGCCGTGCCGTTTAAGCACAGCTGCAGGCCTGGAGATCAGCCCCGTGAGAGCAGCTTCGACCAACATAATTGCAAAGCCAGTTAGCGTCACTGCACTTACAGACCTAACAGCCACCACATGAAGACGTGGAGTCCATCCTCTTCGCTTAAGCTGGATTTAGAAGCCTAGGGAAGGTGGGGAGAAGTGAGTCAGATCATTATAATGGATGCAGTTGGGGAGTTTCCAAGTGACTAAGTTTGTCTCTCTGTTCCCAATAGCTGATGGATTGTGTTCCAAACCTATATACAAACAGTATATCGAAGACAGCCCGGAGTGTCCTTCCTCTGCACTCCCTTCACTGGTTAAAGAGAGTATGTGGCAGTTACGGCTTTCACCCCTGCTTTAGTGGAATTGTTGGACAGAAGATGAAGACTGATCAGCAAAGCATCCCTTTCAAAGAAACACGCTGGCTGAAGACACGTCGCTTCCCCTCCCCTCCCTTTATCCTAACTCTTGAGTGACTGTGTGTGTTATGATGAAGCTGGTATTTTGGGACATTTGTTGTATTTGGAAAAAATAATCAATTACCAATAATAATAAAAAAGTACCATGCTGGCACAGCCCAAGTCTGACAGGAGCTGCAGGAGCACAGCCTCTTTTGCGGGGTGGAAAACAGACTTATTCAGGCGTGTGTCTATTGAAAATGGGATACAGACTCGCATATGCCGATACCCAAGCCGGCACTCTGTGGCACGTGCCTAACTCCCAGTATTTGCTGTGGATCTATTAAAGTTAACTTGGATTATTACTACTAGTCTAGTCTAGAAGTACAGCTGTTTAATGCATCCGTGGATGCATTAATCTCCTGAATCTGCATTTAAATAAGCAAGGATCTTACAGAACCCAGCCCTCTTAGCTGCTTACAGTTAGTCTGCAGTGTGTCTCTGTATCAGAGCAACAGAGCTGCTTCAAGTTATTGCGCAATGAATCTTGTAAGTTTTTCCTCTCTACAGTTGCCTGTGACAGCAGGAGATTCGTTTCTCTGGTCCCTTCCGATCCTATGTTCTTAAGTATATTTTCCCCACGATAAAGCGTTATTGTCACTGCAAGTCTGCAGTGGGCTTACACACTATTCAAACCCTCAAAACTGGGCCAAATTAAATCAGTTTTCAGCAAGACACTGGAAGGGGCATCTCTCTAAGTCCTATCTCCATGGTCGGTTTCAATTATCTGGCCTTACCTGCGTAAAAGCTGTTAAACCAAGAAGGAAAAACCTCAAACAAGAAAAGTTACACACTTGTGTGTATTCTCCCCACCCCGAAACCTCGCTCGCAAAAAATTGCCAGCCTGTTTATGCTCAAACTTACCCAAAAAATAAAAATCACACTTCGTTTTGGGCCAGGCCTGGAAAATTCTAGTTTGAAAAGAGACCTGTTCTGGAAGCTGAGAGTAAGGTTTTTAGATAGCCACTGCCAGTCTAAGCGGCTAATAATCAATTACATTAACCCCAATTATTTTGTTTCCTCTGCAGGTGAAAGTAACTCGATCTTCAGTGTGCCCGTAGGAAAAGCAAAAACTAAGCAGCATGTCATAAAAGGCACCTTGAACTAAAAAAAATGTGAAGGCCAGCAAAAATCCGGTGTCTGACTGTGGGAAAGATCTCTAGGGAAACAGACAAAAAATATGCAGTGTACTTTCTTCCCATTGATACAAAGGGAATTGCCTGATTAAGGCATCAGTGGCAGCTCCTACTGTTAATAGGGCTCCCAGCTGTACAGACTCAGACACTTGAAAAGCATTCCTTACCACTTGTTTTGCAGACATTAAAGTGCAGATAAAGATCCCCACAGACACCAGGGCTATGGATGTGTATTTAGACACACTGTATCTGCAACAAGAGAAGAACAGAGAGACTTCAGCATTCTAGTCCACCCTTTCCAACCTGGGAGCTTTCACCCAATGCTGCACTGAAGAGGCATTAGGCCTGATTCTGTTCAGTTACCCTGGTGTAAATCTGGAGTAACTACTGATTGGAAACTGTTGAACAGAAGATCCAAGGAAAAGCTCTTTCAGTTCTAGCTCTTTCCATGCTCAGAGATTTAAGTGCTCTCTTTCCAAGAACTAGTCCGGGATCGATCACAAGATAGGGAGCCTTAAGATCATGTCATTCTGATTACTCTCTGGCTGAGCCATTTACTTTTCATTCCCTGATACCCCCACACAGATGGAAAGGTCAGCAGAAGAGAGCTCTTACTGCAATACCTAGCCCCACTCCTACCTGGGCCAGCAGCACGTCTCGAGCCCTGGCTCATCAGCGCTAACAGTATGAGCATCTGAAGCTCGCTTAGCTGTCAACTTATCTTTTACATAAACCAGTCACTGGAGGGGGACAAAGACCCACACGCTCCTATTGCAGCAAAAACAAAAGCTTCTTGAAAAATATTTAAGCCGAGACCCCACACGGAAGGGAATCCTACCCAGGCCTCAGCTGGAAGGCTGGTGGCTGCAAAGGGAGTGACAAAGCACTCTCTTCCCTATCGCTCCTCCGTCACTTATAGTCACACGGCCAGCCCACAAGCAGCAACCTGGGACCAACTCTCCTTCACTACTTACCTATCAGTAAGGGGTGATATAGGGCTTAATCGATTAATGATCATAAAACACTGTACTTCTCAGACAGACGGTGATACAGAAATGCAAAGCAGTAGTACTGAAGTGCTCCCTATTCAGGTTTGCCTTAGAGAGGTACGGCTGGAGCGCCAATCCCAGCTTTGATACGGACTCCCGCCCTGATCTCTGGCAAGTCACTTACCTTCAGTGCCTCGGTTTCCCCATCAGTGAGAGGAGGATAACATTTACACCGGGGGATGACAGATCAAGTCTAAAGCGCTTTGCAAATGAACAGTTTTTCACATGTGCCAAATGCCGCTGACTATCAGATGTTGCACTGACTAAGTCAATAACATAAATTTTTCTGAAGAAACTGGGAGGTATTAATTTACCTTTTTTTCAAAATGATGATGCCTAGAACCATGCTCGCTATTAGAGAGCCCTGGGGAGTGGGGAGAGAGAAATGCAAAACAAGGTCAGTGTCTCAGGCACCCTCCCAGATATAGAAACACATTCCACGAGAAATCCTGTGTGCTCTGAAGAGGTAAGTACAGTTCACTAATAGAAATAACAGCCTCAAGAGAAGGACGGTGAGAGACCGAAATCAGAGAGGGACGGATTCTTATTAGACCCAGGGCTTGTCTTCACTACCCGCCGATCCGGCAGGTAGCAATCGGTCTATCGGGGATCGACTTACCGCGTCTAGTGAAGACGCGATAAAATCGATCCCTGATCGCTCTGCCGTCGACTCCGGAAATCCACCACGGCAAGAGGCGGCAGCGGAGTCGGCGGCAGCGGTCAACTTTCCCCCGTCCTCACAGCCAGGTAAGCCGACCTAAAATACGCAACTTCAGCTACGGTATTCACGTAGCTGAAGTTGCGTATCTTAGGTCGGACCCCCGCTGTAGTGTAGACCTAGCCCCAGAGAAGAGAAGTAATAGGACTTGTGGATGCAGCAGGGAAATTTAGGCTTTCTCCTTGTCGTATTTACGCTAAAACAGTTACAAGGGCAGTTCAGGAAGAGAACAAACTAAAAGAGTTTCTGGCATCAACATTGTAGGGAATAGGCCTAGGTCCTCTATCTATCTGGGGATGGCTCAGGAATGATAATGTTCAGGTGAGAGAACTACGAGGTTATCTAGCTCAGCACAGGACTGGTTCCTAGATTGTATCCTCTTTTATTTTTTTAAAAAAACAGTCTAGATTTAAGATGTGTCAAGCCATTGGCCATCCACTGCTTCTCATGGAAGGTTACTCCACAGCCTAGTACGTGATACCTGATACTCAAGCATACATTTCCTTTTTGCTTTAATGTAAGTTCACCTGGCCACTGTTTTGCAGACATTAAAATTCGTGAGAGTAACATGGACGGGGCAGCATTGTGCACCCCCTAGGGGCGCATGAAGGACTAGCAGCGTGCGCACGCATATTCATGCTGTGTGGGCCTTTAACAGGGCAGGGTGCTGCAGAAGGGTGGAGGTGAGAAGGGTTTAGTTTCCTTGAAGTGGGGCTCAGCTTTCAGGTGACATCTCCTTACCCAAATGATCCTGTTCGTACATTTCATGGCTCATTGGGTTAATACAGGGGTGGGCAAACCTTCTGGCCCAAGGGCCACATCTGGGTATGGAAATTGTATGGCGGGCCATGAATGCTCATGAAATTGGGGGTTGGCGTGTGGGAGGGGGTGAGGGCTCTGGGGTGGGGCCAGAAATTAAGAGTTCAGGGTGTGGGAAGGGGCTCCAGTCTGAGGCAAGGGGTTGGGGTGCGGGGGGGGGGAGGGGGGATGAGGGCTCCAGTTGGGGGTGTGGGCTCTGGGGTGGGGCTGAGGATGAGGGGTTGGGGGTGCAGGAGGGTGCTCCGGGCTGGGACCAAGGGGCTCAGAGGGCAGGAGGGGGGCTAGGGCAGGGTGTTGGGGCACAGGAGGGGGTCAGGGGTGCAGGCTCCTGGCGGCACTTACCTCAAGCAGCTCCCAGAAGCAGCGGCATGTCCCCCCTCCGGCTCCTACACGGCCAGGCGGCTCTGCACACTGCCCCAATCCCAGGCACCGCCCCCACAGCTCCCATTGGCCACGATTCCTAGCCAGTAGGAGCTGTGGGGGCAGCGCTTGGGGTGGGGGCAGCGTATGGAGCCCCCTGGCTGCCCCTACGTGTAGGAGCTGGAGGGGGGACATGCTGCTGCTTCCAGGAGCCACACAGAGCCACAGCATGGATCTGGGCAAGTCCCAGCCCCCGCTCCCCAGCAGGAGCTTGAGGGCCGGATTAAAACATCTGAAGGGCCGGATGTGGCCCCTGGGCCGTAGTTTGCCCACCCCTGGGTTAATACATCTCTCCATGCTAGTAGTTTTATTTTGGCACAATTCACCTTTTGTACAGTACTCTGTGCCTATGAAGCACCATAAGAAACACATCAGTGAATCCACAAGTTGTAGGGAACTAGAGATGTAAAGGGCAGGCAAAACTTTAATTTACTTTTCAGACGTGCTACCAACACGCTCAGTACAACTAAAAAATAGCTACTGAGTGTTTGCACATGCAAACTCACATATCCTTCTCCCGGACTGCATTCATACTGGGCAGTCTTTGCAAACCTATCCTATACTGTGCCAAACAGACGAATGGTCACATTACCAGTGAAATGCAGGGGTTTTACATGAAACAGAAGCAAGTTGTTTTGCAGTCTGAATGCAGGGCTGGGAGCCAGGAACTCCAGAGTCTAGATACTAGCTTTAACACCAACTCCCTCTGTGATCCTAGGTGAGTTATTCAACCTCTGCATGCCTCAGTTTCCCCATCTGTAAGAAGGAAGCTTCCCCAGGCCTTGATTGTCCCCGGAATAAGGAGCAGACAAACAAGTTCCCAGCCCTGACAGCCAGGTGTGTGCGTGACAATGGCCCTCCCTGTAATGTGCAAAAGCCTCCCAAAGATTAACTAGTTCTCAAATCACCTGTCAGGTGGTTGTATTATTCCCATTTGACAGATGGAGAAACTGAGGCACAGGCAATAAGGGAACAGCCCAAATTCTCAAAGGGTGTCTATTGCAGAGCTGGGAACTGAACCCATATTAAGCCCTGACCCCATGCCTTAACCACAAGGCCATCTTTTCTCCATTAATAACACTGCTATCTATGTACAACGTATTGTAGCTATAAAGCACTCTATGTCAATGCGAAGCTCTGCTCCTCCACCGGGCCTGGAGGGAGACTGAACGGATGTGTTCTGCTCCCCTGGGACATTGTGCACACGGAGAGAAAGGCTGGCAGAGGTACTCACTGATCTGAAGATCATGTGCAGCGGCATGGCTATGTTTAGATTCAGGGCATAGTTATTCACGACGCTGACTGTAAAGAACATGGCCACCATGATCAAGTAGTATCTGAAAGGGAAACACAAGGGGCTGGTCAGCAAAGCAAGTTGATGACTGGGAAGTTCCTTCTAGATGTTCTCTCACACAATGCTTGGGCAGCGCTAATCTGTCAGCCCCAGAGACTCAAGTTCTCTGCTCATCCTCAGAGCAGGAACAGCCCAGGCGGTGCAAGTCTCCCTCCCTTACATGCAACAGTGTTCCCACATCTGCTCCAGGATGGGTGGGGAATTCAGTCTCCGTAAGGAGGCTGCCAACAATGGGACCAACTGCGAATGGGCTGGTATTTAGCGATCTACTAGGCATCAGTCTGAAACCAAGTCATTTCACACAGACCATCAAGTCACAGGGATTAGAGGTGGAAAAACCCATCAGGTTTTCTAGGCCACACTGCTGCCAATGCAGGATTGTCCCCTACAGAATAAGTGGGGGTAAAACAAGAATTTTGCAAGACTTCTTTCCCCCCAGATTGCCAGTGGGCCCCACTCGTTAACAAACCCCAGAGAGATCCAGTCCCCTAAAAGTAACGCTTGCTTACTAAACAGCTACTAACATGTTCCTTAGGAGAGAAGACTCTGAAAGCAGTTTCCTATTAATAATCCTAGATAAATGAGTTAATATTTTACCAGGCATGACAGGCTCTGAATGAAGCATTGCTAACTCTGGAAAGGGAATGAGGGTTAGACAGGAGAAACGGATAAGCTGTTTTATTAAATGCTAAGAGATAACAGATATCTAGTCAATTCAAGCCCAGTGAAAGCATTTAAGTCTATTGTACCTTATTGGGATGGCTGGCCGCTTCCTTCCAAAGTTGGCTTCAAAGATAAAGCCTTCCACTGCTATAAATAAGAACTGTGCAAATGTCACGATGTTCCCGCATCCTGGAAACTCTCTGGATTTGTGGGGAAGAGAGAGAAGGAGAAACATAATGACACACAGTATATAGTAACTGAATGCACTGAGGAGGACACCAGTAGCTTACACACATTCATAGAGCTCTTACCAGCGCTTACCATTCTAAAGCACCTGACAAGCGTACCTAGCGTGGTTCTTATATAGCCCTCATCACTGCAGTATAGGCACCTCCACTGTAAATTCATATACAAACTACTCACAAGGATCACTTCACTCATCACTGGGATCTAGCAACCTCTGGGGAGCAGCTTGCCAGCTGTTTAACAGTGCACAGCAACACCACTCAACAATCTTCTATTCATTGAACTTTTTGAAACTTTGCACTTTTAGAGAGAGGTAAGGGATTGACACTCTGTACACAAATTTTCAGAGGGACAATAGGGTTGAGGTCTGTTATTTTTTACCTCTATATATTATTTATTTATTTGAAAACATTTTTGCTGTTAACAAGCATATTATCTCTGGAAACACAAATCCACAGTTTGAGAACTGCAAAACTAAGCATCTCTGATGGCATCTTCTAGACTGAGCACTGAGACCCATTGGGTAGATAGAAAGATTGTACTAAATACTATACAGAAGCTCCTGGACCCCCATAAGATTGGTCCCTAATCCATGAACTTGGAACTCATTTACAAAACTTTTCTTAAACATGACATGAATATATTGTCTCATACTATAGAATTAGAATTTATAATCCTTATTCCATGATGAGATATCTTTGAGCTATAATGTATCTTAATTAAAACGATCTTTAGATAGGTGTTTTCCTCAAAATGATTTTATCAAAAAAATCTGATGTAAATAAAAATAAATCCAATTTTTTTTAATTTAAAAAAAAAGCATTGATTTTTATCCACCCTGATATCTGAGCACCTTCCAGTCACGTTATTCACATTGCTTAATACAGCTGTCACCTGTGGCTCATTCTCTTATCCTTCCCCCAAGAGGAGAATTGTGCATGCAGGGGAGTGTTTGGGTTTGATAAGGAGAGAGAGATAATTTTTTATGTACACACTAATCTCTGTTTGCTAGAAAAGGCTGGTCAAAATGGTGCACCTTGCACTTGGAGAGGAAGAAGATAAGGTTTATGATGGTCCTTAGTTCCTGGGGGAGTTTGTTCCAGTCTCAGACCAGCCCCTGAGAAAGCTCTGTCTCTTGAAGCGCTGAGAAAGCTGTCTCTTGAAGCGCTTTACCCTCATGGGAGAATGTTTCTCTGTGCCGGAGGAGCAGAGCTGTTGACCCCAGAGTCCTCACTCTGGAGCGTCAGGCGAGCTTTCAGATATCCTTGGCCCTGGCCACTGAACATGCTGAGAAGCAGGCCCGAGACCTTTCGATTGTTATCCATCGGAAACTGCAGCGAAAACTAGGAAAGAGGAACGACTAGCCATTTGGAATTCAGCTAGGACACCAGCGCTATTATCTTGCGTTTTATTCTCGCGAGAAGGGCTTCGATCTTTAACCACCGTAAGAGGCCAGTGTTTCCGTTTCACATTTCATCAGAAAGATTTGGGCTATGGTAGCACCTCTGTGCTAGGTACTGTTCGAAGTACGTGCAGTGGCATAGGTCCATCTGCCACGATGCTGGGGCATTTGCTCAGTACTGACCCAGAGGGAAGAGCGCCACCTATTGGATCACTCATTTAAACAAAGCTTATTGAGATGAGCAAGCATACAAGATACAGTACAGTCAGACAGACAGAGAAATAATGGATTTTTGTACCAGGTGTCCACTCCATCTTATTTGTTTCTACTTGGTTGCCACATTTTATGGTTACTGTTGTTGCCTCTTTCAGAGCCCGGCTCAATTTTCCTTCCTTGCATTTCAACAGGAAATCTTCTGAGGAAGCACTTTCCCCACAGCTCGGAGTTTGGACGGTGGAAAGGAAAATGTCTCCGTTTTACTGTGTCACATGGTTAACAGAGCTGTTCCTCCCTGCACGTCCAGCGTGTGATTGTCAGAGCCTGCCTATGGTGTGTGTGTCTCACTGCGCTAAGGCAGTCTGATAGGGTGACGTTTCTGTATATCACTATTGCTTGCTGTGGGGGGGGGGGGGGGGGGGGTTACTGTTTATTTGCTGTTCTTCCTGATGTACTGGATACGGACTTGATTTTAGGGCTTGGTGTGTCTTGAACATCCGTTTCTGAGTGGGGTTATTTTATATCACTCTGTTACCTTGATGCTAAAGAAGAGTGGAAGGCTCATTCTGGCTCTCATTTTAAGTTGTCTGGTATGGGTCTTCTAGCGTCTTGTGAGGGGAGTAAGCATATGATTATTTGCTAAAACCATTTATGGCAGCAACTAGGTGTTTGCTTGAGACCTCCCATTCCAGAAATGATCTAGCCCAAACCTGCTTTGCTTGGGAGATCAGACACGACAACAGCATTAAGTGTTTGGTGCACATAGGATATTTAGTGTTGGGGTAGCGCGCTGGTCCTAGGATATTAGCAACACGATTACTTCTCACCCACCTTGTTTCACGAAGTGGTATTTAGGCAATTCAGGAACAACTAGAACAAAGCCAGTTTTTCTTCTTATAGTCTTGGGCTTCCACAAACTACTGGTAGCGATACACAGAATCCAGTCCCTGAGATTCAGGCCCCTGCTGCACGGTTGTTCTCCCCCCAGGGACCCAACCATCTCCCTACCCCTGGTGGTCACTAACTCAGGAGTCTGGATCACCACCAGTGTGATCTTTCTCCACTACTTGTCCCCTTCTGCGCTCTCATCCCACCACAAGATCTGGAAATCTGTAACGCTACTGTATTACATATAAAGTCTTGTTGGAATTTTAAAGTTCTGGGAGCAAATGGAGAAACCGTAATTAATCGAAGAAGCAAGCATTTACTCACAAGGGTGTGACTGTGTCCTGAGGTCTACCTGTGTGTGTCTCTACCGGAATAGCCAGGGCTGACATTCAGAGATTCTCCCAAGGAACTTTGATGCCTGGGACAGGACAGCATGCAGCTATCACAGAGCATTTGCTAGAGTACATGACTGGCTGGGAGCTCAGATGCAAGAGCAGCCCACTATGCCCCCCACCTTCCTCAAATTGCATGCATCATGCTCATTGGTGCTATTTTATAGTCGTGGGGGACAAGGGAAAATTGAGTTGACACTTCCCCTTTTTCTAACAGTCTCTGAAAACCACCGACTCCTCTGATGCAACAGAGAAACCAGTGCAAAGGACTCTTGAACTGGCTCCGACAAGCTAAAATTGTGGTGTTTCAGACTGGAGAGGACCCATTTTTCACTGATTTGCTGTCCAGTTGTGTCTAAGTTGCAAACTCAATTAACACGACTGGGGAGACAAATATGTCCAGTTAGCCATTTGCAGGTCGCTGTCTGGCCTTTACGTTTGGTTCACGTCCCACTACTAGTGTGGGGTGATTCGAGAGGGGCTGGGAAAGAGGAATTAAAAGCCTGGTGGGATGCCAGAGTGGTTTCTGACTAGACTAGTCCATTCCCCTTCATGATCTCTTGAGCCACAGGAACTCGGCCTCGTTGCTCCACAAGTGAAGTAAGAAGTCAGGGACAAGCCAGGTTCTAAATTGTGTTGACATAAAGCTATCTGCAAATGTTAAAAGACAAACACAAAAGAAAAACAGACTAACCAGCCCCACCCATATAACAGTATCCTGACACCTTGTCAGGTTTACAGAAATTGGCTAATAGCCTAGTTATATCAATTAATTTTTGACAGCTATTTTAACTTTACTCAACTAGACAATTCTCTTTTGTTAGGACAATCATCTTCCAATAAATTGAAATTACATACAAATTGTAAGGCACCAGAAGGCTGGGTGGTTCTGGGTCTCTCATTTCGCTATTGCATTAAGATTACGATCCTTCTTTGTTTCACTTCTCTTCTGGCCTTCTAGGAGATTGAATTTTCTCTTCTGGGCGGCCTGGTACAAAGTCCAGAATGCAGGATTCCTCCTTAGCGTGGGCTAGAACAGTGGCTCTCACTGCAATTCCAGTCTACAATACCCCTTTCAGGAGTCTGATTTGTCTTGCGTCCCCCCTAGTTTCACATCACTTAAAAACTACTTGCTTACAAAATCAGGCATAAAAATACAAAAGCGTCACAGCACACTATTACTGAAAAACTGCTTACTTTCTCATTTTTACCATATAATTTTAACATAGATCAACTGGAATACAAATATTGTACTTACATTTCAGTGTATAGCATATAGAGCATTATAAACAAGTCATTGTATAAAATTTTAGTTTGTTCTGCTTTCACTAGTGATTTTTACGTAGCCTGTTGTAAATATCTAGGCAAATATCTAGATGAGTTGAGGTACCCCCCCGGAAGACCTCTGCATACCCCTGGTTGAGAACCACTGGGCTAGAACTCATTACAGAGAACAGCTTTTCAGCCTCCTCTGTGCCCATTCCCAATCACATAACTGTTAGTGTCCGGGAACCACAGCAGCTGTCTGGAAGGGGTAGCAGGAATCTCTCGATGCAATTTTGCCGCTGGAAACAACTAGAATAGCCAAAACCATGTGATCAGCCAGCTCTCAGCAGACCATTAGAAAGTGGATCACAGTTTGGGAGTCCTGGCATAATGGACTTGCTTGTTCAGTTCATCTTATCCAAGTGGCTGTTCCAATGGATTTCTCTCTATCGTCAGGAAGGGACTGGCTACAGTGTCGCTCTCTGTCTCGCATTATGTACATGAAAAGTATGTGCCCAATTTAAAAAGGGAAAAGTCCTTTTTTCCGGTCACCTTTAAAGAAGTCTGCTGCACGTCGGCATCTTACATTTAGTGAGGATGATTTACCTGCAGTGTTCTCAGGTGACGTTTCATAAGGATCTCTTTCTGATACCTATCTAATAATATATGGAGATATACCTATCTCATAGAACTGGGTGGGACCCTGAAAGGTCATCGAGTCCAGCCCGCTGCCTTCACTAGCAGGACCAAGTACTGATTTTGCCCAAGATTCCTAAGTGGCCGCCTCAAGAATTGAACTCACAACCCTGGGTTTAGCAGGCCAATGCTCAAACCACTGAGCTATCCCTCCCTACCAGGTGTGATGCTTTGCTGCCAGTGACCACTCTTCTTTTTAGGTTATCATCTTGGGCTCTGATCCTGCAACCAGATCTACGTGACTCATGCCTCTATATAGAACCTCATCGAGTTAGGGGCCTTAATTGCTTGACCGGGGCTAGGAGGCTTGAAAACCAATCTGTTAGGCCTGTATTGCTCGAAAGCTTGTGTCTCGCACCAACAGCAGTTGGCCCAATAAAAGATATTACCTCACCCACCTTTCTTGGGACTGACACTGCTACAACAATACTGCACACTGGTAGGTCCGTGCCTAATGACACTGCTCTCATTGGGGGCACATGGATGCTTGAGGGGGTGGAGAAATTATTTCCCCCAGTATGCTGCTGGCTAATCAGGAACTGGTAAAATGTGTCTTTCTGTGGACTGTTCAAGGCTGCTAAGAAGTGCAGCCCTGGTTTAACCACTGTCCAATTGGAAGTAAAATATTCTTCTGCTTGCTCAGTGAGTAGCTGACTTTGTTATGGATAGATAAGTTCATCTCAGAGAGTGCTTTTTCTCAAGGCATTGCCAAGTTCTTTTAAAGGTACCCAAACCATGCATTGCCACACTTAGTTTGGCTTTCTTTTGATTGTAGTGTTGACTCTGAAATTTACTGGCTTTCCACTGCTTGCTTTTTTGATAACCACAAAATCCTTTCTGAGGTTTTTCATCCTTTTAAAATAGGAAAATCTGAGCTCAGCCTCAACTCTAGCTTAATAAAACATTGCCATATGCCAATAATACTGTACAGCACTTTGCATTTTCAAACACTGTAGGGACATTAAATATAGATTATGTAGGTAAACACTGGCATGTTATTGATGGGGAAACTGAATCACGGAAAGGGGCCGTGACTTGCACAGGAGGCATTGCAGTGTTGCCAGCTCTCATGATTTGATCACGAGTCCCGTGATATTTTTAGTGGCCGAGCTCCTCAAGTCATGTGAATATATTAAAATCTCTGTTTTCATTTACCCCCTCCCTTCAAAAAAATAACCTCTAAGTTTGCAGAGAAAAACTTGAAAGCATGACTCAGGTGCACCCTAAAGGCTCAAAAATGAGAAGGCAAATAAAAACAAAAAGTAATATTTCTGAAAAAAAAATCAAACGGTTAAGTCAACTACGACTTTTGATGGCTGACGGTTTGATTTTTGAAAACCCGGGGTTGGCCATGCTGCAATGTACCGGGCTGTAAACCAGGATAACCTGACTCTTGACACAGCCTTGGGCAAGTCACATGCCTGGCCTGATTTTTCTGAAGTTCTAAGCACTCACAACTGCCACTGACTTGAGCGGGTGGTTAGTGCTACAGCTGCCTGCTGGGCTGACGCACTGGGGACTGAACTGGGAAGCTACAAAGCTAAAAGCATTGACTGCTACAACTAGAGCTAAACAGCCTATTCTCCGGAGCTAGGGACTGTAACAACTCATATCCTCTGCAGATCCGCACAAAGGGAGACCTGACACACACTCACCAATGGGTTACATGAGCACCTCCAGGGAGAAAAAGAGACAGGTCATTAATGTCTTTGAGCCTCACTGTTCTCATCCATAATATGGGAGTCATGTCACAAACCAACCGCACAGGGGGCTCCCCCCTCTCTGCTATCAGAGGATTTTCCTTCACTCACAAGTAACAGTCTCTCTGCATATTGCCATCATACTATAATGCCCCCATTTGCAGACCAAGCTCTGGTACCCACCATACGCTCTCCCCGTTCTTCTAACTCAAGGGAGATCCCTCATGTCCCATTACACAGATGTCTCTATCCACATCCCATGCATTCCCAGGGCCTCCTCTCCCTATTATTTAGAAAACTATTTGCATCTGCGTATGAGTCATAATGCAGCAGTGATGGGAAAAGAAAACAGACACCCCACCACATTTTAATTTGCTGCTCCTATTAAAATCTTATGCCCCAGCACTTCTGGTGCATTGCCACAGACTACAGCCCCCTCCTCTTTAACGCAGGCATGCATCCCAGGGAGAACATAGGCCCCAGCATGTGATGCACCCTCTTAAATTGCAGCATGGCCAGAAATTAGGGTCCCTCCTGGGCTCCAAGCTTGGTTGTTTAGAGGGCCCAGTCAGGAGACTAGGGCACTAGGTAGCCATCTAGCTCCACATTAGGGTGGACTCTGGGATACAGGGCAGCCCCCCTGAACTCAGCATTAGATCTGCCAGATAAGTGATTACAATACTGAATGACATTGGGCTAAGAACCACTCCCCAAGGAACAACCCCAGAAACGCCCCTACTCAGTGGCCCCATACACAGGATAGATAGCACGATGCTGAGATATGGACTGAATCAGAGGTGGGTCAAAGCACATGGTTGTAACAGTGGGGTGCAGGGTGGCTCCAGGAGCTCAGGGGTGAATCAGAGCCCACAGCCAAAGCTCTGGGCTGCCAGACGCCCACGGCTGGGCAGAGCACCTGGTGACAATACCAGCACAAGGTGCAGACTCACCAAAGGCTGCTTAACCTGCTGCCCCCTAGCTTCACAAGTGCCCCCAGCCTGCACCTTAGCCTAGTGACCCCTGCATGGCGCTCCCCACCCCAGCAGGCTGCGCACAGACCGGGCCCCGCAATCCTAGGGTGCTAACAACTCACTTGGCCAGATGCCCCCAAGCCTAGGGGGGCAGCACAAGGACCCTACCCCCAAAGATGCTAACACTCACCTGGCTGGGAGCCCCCAGGCCAGGGACAATGCCCCTCCCCCAGGCAGTGACCATACACCTGGCCAAGCAACACCAGTCCAGGAGCCCTGCCCGCCCAGCCTGGCTGCCCGGCCCGCCCCCAGACCTCCCCAGCCGCCCAGCCCAGTCCAGGAGCCCTGCCCTCCCAGCCCAGCCTGGCTGCCCTGCCTACCCCAGCCCCCCCTCAGCCGCCCAGTCCAGCAGCCAGCCCAGCCTAGCCTAACCTCGCCCAGGAGCCCTGCCCCCCCCATCCAGTCCCCCCTTCCAGCCCAGCCTAGCCTAGCCCAGCCGCCTTGCCCCCCCCAGCCCAGCCTAGGAGCCCTGCCCCCATCCCCAGCTCAGCAGCCCCCCGGCGCCCCCCCACCCCGGGCACGCACCTGGCCAGGAGCTCCAGGAAAACCACGTTGCTGCAGCACCCGCTGAAGACCAGCGCTACGGCCCAGGCAGGGCGCATGATAGCGGGTGGGGGCTCCGCACCCACCGCCGGGCTGAGCCTCCCGCCGGCCCAGGCGCCACCAAGCCGGCAGCCGGCAGCTCCATCCCGCCCCTCCCCCGCTTCCCGCCGCCCTGCTGTAGTTCCTCCCCCGCCCGCCTGCCGTTCATCCCTACGGCCGCTCCGCCCCCGGTGAACTACAGCTCCCAGAACCCCCCGCGCGGCCACCGCGCGCCTGCTCCATGGACTCCGGCACCTTTGTAGCGCGGCTCCGGGCTCCCGGGGGCTGATGGGAGTTGTAGTTCCTCGGCTGCCAGCGCTCCCCTGGCCCTGAGCTTGCCCGTGGGGACGAGCTGTTGTAGCAACTGGAGGGAGCGGGGTGGGGGCAGGCAGGAGGAAGAGGAGGCGGCAGCCGCTGGGAGGCAGAGCAGCTCCCCACAAGGAGTGGGAAGGATTTCAGGCCCACAGGTAAAAGCTTACCGGGAGCGAGCAGCTTCTGGGCTGCAAGCTCGCGGGGTGCGTGCGTGCCCCTGGCCTGGAGCGGGAGGGGGACTGCGCCCCTGAGTTTTGCTCGATTATTGGCTAAGGCTAGGCTGATCAGTGAGAGGATGCGCACTAATGAACGTGAATGCTGGTTAAATGCCAACAGCGCGCTCGGTGCTGTACGGGACACCGCTCTGGCCTGACGAGCTTACAGTCTAGACAGGCACCAGCCTTCCCCAGTTCCTACCCCCGCTCCCTGGAACCGAACCTTGGTGGGCCTTATTGGGAACGAATACCCTCCTACCCTACACCTTCCACCGAAGGCTCCAGGAGAGGCACCTTCTTCCTCTGCTTCTCCCCAGGTCACTGTCCTTTTATCTGAGAATGGTCCGAGAGGACAGACCCCAATGGAACAGCCCATAATTCCAAAGGGCTTACAGTACGGAGAGGAAACCAAACTGAATCAAAGATCATCAAAATACAAAATCTTACCTAGTCTAAGGTTTGGGTAATGGCTAGGGGCTTGATCTAAACGCTACTGAAGTCCTAGGAAAGACTCCCATTGACTGCGGTGGGTTTTAGATCAGGCGGTGGATGGAGTAACATTTGCCATTACTTTAGAATGAGCAAGAACAAAATTCTTACATTTTCAGAGCTGCCGTGAGCTTGTTCTAGCCCCGTTTCCTGAGAGTGAAGCAAACTCTTTGTCCTTTAACAAGCAAACTAAGGTGTCATGTTCAGGCCACCCAGAATTGTGAGCCACTGTGTTACTACTCTGCCTTAGCAAGAGTCAGAGCTTTGCTGCTGCTGAGTTACGTGTCCGCTCCCTGCCACACCAGCCCGTCTGCTTCATCAGCAAACTCTTCAAGACTCTGCCAGTCTAAACCTTGCCTTGCAGGTACCAATCAGTAAACCCCCAAGACTCTCCAGTCCCTCTCACAGGACACTCTCAGAAGTCACCAAGTTCGCTGCCTCCACATCAGCCTGTTAGGTTAGCTGAAGACTTACACATCACTTTAATAAACAGCACTGAGATGGTTTTGTAGTAAAATCAAGAATAGGTTTATTAACAAAGAACAGAGATGTACATCATACTAAGCAAAAGAAAAAGACAGGTCTGGTTACAAATAAAACTAAATAAAACATGTTTTCCAGTGACTAAAACTTAATCTTCGCAAGATACAATCTTTGCTTAAGCAGTTTTCTTTCTTACATCAAGTTACCAGCATCCCTAGCCCTCCAGACTAGGGGATCCTGCTTTCACAGGCTCACAGGGCACTGTTCCCTGTGTTTCCTAAGTGGCTTTTTTGCTTCTGCTTATATTTCCCTCATTGTTTTTGTCTCCCGAGCCAGGATGACCTCCTGCTGTCCTTCCCATTCTGTGGACTTCCCATCCTCCTCCTGATTCGTATGTAAATAGGGCTTCCATTGTTTTTATTATATAGTGCTTAATTTAAACTGGAGACACGTAGATAGCTATCTTCCATCTTGTCAGGGAGAAAGCCTGTTTCTCCCTTTGTTTGGGCATAGACTTCAAATCATAATATCAGTGAGTGTCCATAATTGCTCATATAGTTTTAATACATGCATAGGTTTTTAAGGTCAGGCTTGACAAAGCCCTGGCTGGGATGATTTAGTTGGGGATTGGTCCTGCTTTGAGCAGGGGGTTGGACTAGATGACCTCCTGAGGTCCCTTCCAACCCTGATATTCTATGAGAGGAACTAAAAGCAGTAGGAGGTGGCTACTCCTGAGACTGTAAAGGACTCCAGAGAAGTTCCAGCCGCTGCAGTGGTAGGGTTACCATCCGTCCAGGTTTCCCCGGACATGTCTGACTTTTTTAGCTTTAAATGGCCGTCCGGGGGGGATTTCTAATAAGGTAGAAATGTCCGGGATTTCCCCCTTCCCCTCATGCAGAGTGCGGTGTGGCTGATTGGACGGCTGTGCCTGATTGAAAGCCGCTCGCAGCCACTGGGGCTTCTAGCAGCCACAGTCCCTCCCCCTCCCCCGCAGAGCAGCGCCTTATTTGTTTGGCTGCACGTGGAGCCCGCAGCTCTCCCTCGGCCTGGGGGGGGGGCAGGCAAGGGACAGGGAACAGGGGTTAGATTGGTTGGGGGTTCTGGGGGGGCTGTCAGGAGAAGGGGGTGTAGAGAGCAGTTGGGGCAGGCAAGGGACAGGGAACAGGGGGGGTTAGATTGGTCGGGGGTTCTGGGGGGGCTGTCGGGAGAAGGGGGTGTAGAGAGCGGTTGGGGCAGTCAGGGGACAGGGAGCAGGGAGACTTAGATAGGGGGTGGGGTCCTGGGGGCAGTTAGGGTGGGGGGGGGACAGGTAGGGGGTAGGGGGATTCTGAGGGGGGCGGGAAGTGGGAGGGGGCGGGGCTGGGGCGGGGCTAGGGCGGCACCGCGTGTCCTCTTTTTTGATTGTTGAAATATGGTAACCCTATGCAGTGGTTGACATCGACTGGATCAGGCAGGTTTTCCAGAGACTAAACCTCCCCCACTGCAACTTGAGACCATTACTCCTTGTTCTGTCATCTGCCACCACTGAGAACAGCCGAGCTCCATCCTCTTTGGAATCCCCCTTCAGGTAGTTGAAAGCAGCTATCAAATCCCCCCTCATTCTTCTCTTCTGCAGACTAAACAATCCCAGTTCCCTCAGCCTCTCCTCATAAGTCATGTGCTCCAGCCCCCTAATCATTTTTGTTGCCCTCCGCTGGACTCTTTCCAATTTTCCCACATCCTTCTTGTAGTGTGGGGCCCAAAACTGGACAATGTTTTGTATGTTTTGTGTGTGTTTAAATCTGTTTATTGTTTTTTATATGTTTTCTCTGTAATGCTTTTGCCTTAAGAATAAATGTGCTTGCTTAGAAAGAGCTGTATGGGAACTTGTAACTGCTGCGACCACACTGTTCATTGCACTCAGAGAGAGAGCAAAGTACAGGCACTGGTCGTTAGGCTGACTGGCATGCGGGATAAGCAGGGAGTGTAAGGCAGGGAGATGTGCAACCTTAAAACTCCTGGTCAGAAAAGTGTGGGACAAAGGTCCTTGCCCAGAGACAGCGGCTGGCTGGAGACCTGAGACATGACTGGGAACACCTGGAGTGGACCACGGAGGGATGAATACAGATGCAGTTACCCCGAAATTGTGAAAATGCCTTCAGATGAAATCTACTCCCAATATACCGCCACTAGCAACATCGGTCACCACAACAAAAGTTCAGTGGGAGCTGGATTTCTCCTGTTGTCGGCTGTGTTTGATGACTAATAGTTGCCAATTTAATTCCTGCAATACACATTTTCCTCCCCTTTGGCGCTGGGTGTTTTGCAGGGATCAGACTTTTTTCAGACCCTGCATCCAGCAGCGCTGTGGTTTTCCAGCCCTCTCCAGACACGGAGTAACGGGCTTCTGGGCAGCTCTTTGCATGGACCATTCTAATAGTTGCTGATGGTGGTCCAACTGCATCACCAATTTCTAGTTTTCCTTGCTGTGGCTTCCCTCTGCTTGGGCAATTCCGTCTCTGATGGCCTTTGCCTCCTCATTGCCTGCAAATTTCATCTGGCCTGGGACCCACTCAGGAAGTGGTCTCATCTGACCCACAGGTTACCTGCAAATAGCTTTTACTTGGGCCTTCTCTGATTATTATTATTATTTTTTTTTAAAGCTACTTCCCTGGCAATTGTTTCTTGAAGTGCTGTATCTGGTAAAAGGAGTCGTCTGAGGCTGGGAATTAGAAGCAGAATTTAAGGAAACTCCAGTTTCTGCTTCCGCATTTGTAACTCTGAATATAGCCAGGTCTATAGGCTTATCCGTTGTGTTGTCTCCCTACACCAGCAGGTCATGAAACTCTCCCATTAAAGTGATTTTTTACCCAGGATTCTGTCATGGCTTGCCACTGGGCACAGCCCCCTGTCTGCATTGCAGTTCAGGATCTGGTGCAGTGGGTTCCGCTTCACACCAGCGGGAATTGTCATTTGTGATACTGATTGAAGACTGGTGGTGCAGGCCTTGAAAATGAAGACAAGTAGCTTCTGTTTGATGCAATAGAGAAGAGGGAGCTGGTGGAGGGGTGTAAAGAGAGGGGTGACTCTGAACTGGGGTCAAGGATTCCTCACTTCCTGCCCCCTAAGATGCTGTCTGTGCGCTTTTAAACATCTGCTGTGTACGCCCCAGAGCTGGCTGCATTTCAGGGGTGGGTAAAGTTACCCCTTCATGTGTAGTTTTTGTTATCAGTTTTGTAAAGCACTCTGGGGACCCTCAGGATGAAAAGCGCTGTTTAAAGTGTACGAGCCTGTGACACTCTCCTCAGGGAGCCCAGAACCCTAAGCCACTGTTACCACTCTGCCTCAGCAAAAGAGAGTTTTGCTGGAGCTCAAACTGTGTGTCAGCTCCCGCCTCACCAGCAAACTCCTCAAGAGTCTGCCAGTCTAAACCTTGCCTTGCAGGTAACATTCAACCCCAGTTCCCGAGTTCCCCAGAGACGTCCCTTTCACTGGACACTCTCAGAAATTACCACGTCGGCTACCTCCAAAGAGGCCGTGCACACACCAGCTCGTTGGCTCAGCGGAGGACCCACACTTCACTTTAATACACAGCACCGAGGGGGTTTATTGTAAAACTTAGCATACAGTATATTAATCAAGAACAGAGATTTAAGTGGTACTCAGCAGGAGAAAAAGAGACAGGGCTGGTTACAAGCAAAACAAAAATAGCACACTTCTTAGTGACTAAAACGTAACTTTAGGAAGCTGGAAACTTTGCCCAAGCGGCTTTCTCTTACATCAAGCTACCAGCAACTCCAGCCCCGTAGGCAGGGGGACCCACCATTCACAGAATCAGAGGGTTCTCTTCCCTTTGTCCCCTAAGTGATGGGTAACAAAGGAATCCCTCTTTTCTTTCCTTTTGAAAAGTAAACCCAGACAGAGTTCCTCTCCCTGGCTGCTTGTTCTCTGGGTTGCAAGCGCCAAGCTCCTCCTTCATCCACTGTTCAATTTTGCTTTTTCGATTGGCTTGATCACTTTGCTGACTTGAGATGCAAATGTGCTTGTGTTGACCATTGCTTGTTAGCCTGATCAAGGCAGACGGGTAAATCCACAGTCCTTTGCCTAGGGTGGGCTTGTTTATCAGCTGCCTCCACAACTCATCTTTTAAGAACATATTTCCAGCATGCGTACCTAACTCTTTACACACAAGCCGTGCATACATCACACAGTGATAGTCGTGATAGCGGTTCACCAGTTTTTTAATGATACCTTACAAGACATTGTTTGGCTAAAGATTTTGACAACAGTGTGTTAGGTGGGCCCTTTGCCAGTTGGCATAAAGGCATTCTTAGGATCACAGGGCCTGATCCAAAAACCTATTGAAGTTGATACAAAGGATCCCATTGATTTCATTTAGCTTTGGGTCAGGCCCTCTGTTATTCGTTTATATATTATTAAAAAGCAACACAGCTCAATAGCAGCAAACAAAGAAAAATAGTCTCGCTCACTGGAGCGTTTTAGTGTGTCCAGGACTTTGTACCTGCGATTCCTCAACTGCTGTGCGGGTCAGAATGATCGATCTCGCTTCCTGTCATTAATAACCACTTGCAGACCTGTGTTCGGTTATCCTTGTTCTCTTTCTAGTCACTTCCTCCTCGCTTCAAAGTTTTCTCCCCCACGATAAATCTGCTGCCCCTCACTTCCTGAGTCCGTTGCCGCAGAACAAATTGCTTCTTTTGAACCACTCCAGCGTAACAATAAAAATAAAGTCTCGGCTCATAAAACTTCTGACCATTTTCTTATTGCTTGGCACCCGTGGAAGGTTACCCTCATCTGGCTGGCAAGCACTTTCAAAGTCCCTTCCAACATTTCAGTTACAAGGTGGAATTCTTTTGTGGGAGGGAGGGGTTGGGGAACTGCCTGGCTCAGGAGAATAATGAAGAGAAATAGAGCCCTTTACCTCTTTGTTGGTCAGCTGCAGCCAAAAATCATTATCATCTGACAGTTCAGAGCAGTGGTCTATATAAACAGAGTTATGGTCCTTAGTCCAGTTCCCAGCAAACAGGTGTTCACGTCATCACAAAATCTATCCTAGCAAATGGCCTTTATCCTTCTGAGCAGCCTGAACAAAGAGACTAGAGGCATAGGCGCCAACTTTCTCCGGTGCCGGTGGGTACCCGCGCCCCTGGCCCCGCCTCCACCCCATCCCCACCCCTGGCCACACCCCCATTCCAACCCCATCCCCAAAGTCCCCGCCCTAACTCCGCCCCCTCCCTACCCCTATTGGATCCCTTCCCAAATCCCCGCCCCAGCCCTGCCTCTTCACCCAGCGTGCTGTGTTCCCCCTCCTCCCCCATCCCTCCCTGCCCCGCGAATCAGCTGTTTCACATAGCAAGCTCTGGGAGGGGGGGGGAGAAGCAGGATGCGGTGGCACGCTCGCGGAGGAGGCGGAGGCGGGGGTGAGTTGGAGCAGGGGGGCGGGGCGGGGCCAAGGGGAGCTGCCGGTGGGTGCTGAGCACCCACCAATTTTTTCCCGTAGGTGCTCCAGCCCCGGAGCACCCACGGAGTCGGCGCCCATGACTAGAAGTATGTCGACACTGCAATCGGGGTGTGGCTGCAGCATGTGTAGACGTACCCGAGCTAGCTTTAATCTAGCTAGCTCAAGTAACAACAGCAGTGAAGCCAATCCCGCACGTCTCAGGCTCCGGAGTCCGAGCCGCAATATCTGTGTAGCTGTTTTTAGCGCCGTAGCCGTAGCATGGACCCCGTGAGCCTGAGTCAGTAGACCTGAGCTCTGAGACGCGCAACCACGCGTTTTAAAATGCAGTGGAGACGTACCTGGGATGTGCTCAGGCAGGTCACCTCTGCTGCTGCCCAAGCTGCTGTGACTTCCCTGATATTGCTACTCAAGATCAAAGCGAGCTCGGCTATGTCTACTCCTGCTAGAGCAGGAGTTCTCAAACTGGGGGTCGGGACCCCTCAGGGGGTCGCGAGGTTATTACACGGGGGGTCGCGAGCTGTCAGCCTCCACCCCAAACCCTGCTTTGCCTCCAGCATTTATAATGGTGTTAAATCTATTAAAAAGTGTTTTTAATTGATAAGGGGGGTCGCACTCAGAGACTTGCTATGTTAGGGTTACCATACGTCCGGTTTTTCCCGGACATGTCCGGCTTTTTGGTAATCAAACCCCCGTCCGGGGGGAATTTCCAAAAAGCCAAACATGTCCGGGAAAAATACTCCCTGGCTTACCTTAGAGCGGGCGCCGGGGGCTGCTGTGCTCCCTGACTCCTGGGCTCTGTAAGAGCCGAGCTGCCCGAGCGCTACCGGCTTCGGGCAGCCCCCATGCCTCCAGACCCTGCGCCGCCAGCCGGGCACTTCCCCTCCCGGGCTCCGGGGGCGCAGGGTCCAGAGCATGGGGGCTGCTCGAAGCCGGTAGCGCTCGGGCAGCTCGGTGCTTACAGAGCCCAGGAGTTCAGGGAGCACAACAGCCGCCGGAGCCCGGGAGGGGAAGTGCCCGGCCGGGGGCGCAGGGTCCGGAGGCATGGGGGCTGCCCGAAGCCCGAGCGCTACCGGCTTCACGGTTTGCCAGGCAGCCTCCAGACCCTGCGCCCCCAGCTGGGTGCTTCCCTTCCCGGGCTCCAGCTGCGCTGGGGAAGCGCCGGCCGGGGGCGCAGGGTCTGTGGGCTGCCCAGCAAACCGTGAAGCCGGTAGTGCTCGGGCAGCCCTTTTCGTGTGGCTGGGAGGGAGGAGGGGGAATGCGGGGCGCTCAGGGGAGGGGGCGGGGTTAGGGCGGGGACTTTGGGGAAGGGGCGGGGAAGGGGCGAGTTGGGGCGGGGCCGGGGGTGGGAAAGGGGCGGGGCCAGGGCCCCCGTGGAGTGTCCTCTTTTTTTATTTTTTAAATATGGTAACCCTATGGTATGTGAAAGGGGTCACCAGTACAAAAGTTTGAGAATCAGTGTGCTAGAGTCACTCCTCTGTTTGCAGTAAGAATCGAAAGGGTCAATCTCTGGACACTGTGAATGAAGCTTGCGTTATTTTTGCCTGACTTCTATCTATGAAGGCTTCTGTTCCCGGACAGTCAGTCTGGCACCTTTCAGCAGTACTGACCTCATTTCATTTAAAAAGATCATCACCCTAAGATTTGTTTAAATCTCTTTCTGCCTCCCATGATTTTGTTTTAATCCTTCTTTCCCTTTTGGTCTGATCCTGCACCCACTGAAGCCAGAGGCAAACCTCCCATGACCTTCACTGGAGCAGGACTGGTGTTACTTTGTTGATGTCACTAACGTGTGTGCTCTGCCTTCATGGATGATTTGGTGCAATTTTAATAGCTAGACTTGGCAGAATTTGATTTTTATTTTTTGATGATTTTAATGGATAACAATGTTTATTTTAAGCATTTTTTTAGATTTTTATCCATTTGAATTTTCAGTTGCTCAAAATTATGGGTTTTAAGCATTTCCCCCCCTATTTTTTATCAATTTAAATTTTCATAGTTATGCAGGGGAGGGATAGCTCAGTGGTTTGAGCATTGGTCTGCTAAACCCAGGGTTGTGAGTTCAATCCTTGAGGGGGCCACTTAGGAATCTGGGGCAAAATCAGTACTTGGTCCTGCTAGTGAAGGCAGGGGGCTGGACTTGATGACCTTTCAAGGTCCCTTCCAGTTCTAGGAGATGGGATATCTCCATTAATTTAATTTATTTTATTTATTTATATGGAAAATTATAGGGACTCGGACAATTCCAGTAGATGTTGAGATTCAAAAAGTTAAAGCTTTATAACTGCTAAAATGCAAATTGTCGAGGCCCCGTGTCAAATATACATCCTTAAATCAAACTCTAATAATTTCTTAAGCAGCATTTTTCTTACTTTGCCCCTCTGTACATTTTGATTATTGTCTATGGAAATATTTTGTGTGGGTTTGTGCGTTTGCAGTGAAATTGATGTTTATTGTCATTTACTGATCTAAAAAAATAATTGAATCCTTCCAAGCCTATTACAAGTGTGTACAAGGTTCACTGAGACCTAGAAGTCGGAATGGTAGTTTATTCCCTGTTTTTTAAATAGATACTGTTCTGGGGCCTTTCTCAGGCTCACAAAACTATTATGAAGTATTTGACAATGAGAGATCTTAAATTCTGATCTGAGGCCTTGCCTGTAGAACTAAATGGATTTAAAATCTATTAGTTATTATTTGTCTTATGGTAGTGCCCAGGAACCCCAGTCATGGGCCAGAACCCCATTGTGGTAGGTGCTGTACAAACATAGAACACAAACATGGTCCCCGCCCCAATGAGGTTACAATCGAGGTATTGAATCTGAGGTCTGGTGTACACTAGAAAATGAGGTTGGCTTAACGTCACTCAGGAGTGTGAAAGTGTAAGAGGTGCTAGGTCGAAGGAACTGCATTATTCTAACTCTTTGCAGAGATCTTTGAGATAAAAGGCAGTTGCTTGCTTTCAGCTCATGAAAACAGTAGGAGGCCTTTTCCTGCCTGTAACAGGCGTATAGCTCCCTTCTAACAGGAACGTACAGCCCTTCTCCGGTTGACTAGAGCCCTGAGGCATTTAGAACTTTCCTTCTGAAATACACTTCAGAGCATGGTTGCAAACTTGCTATGCTCGTGCCAGGGGTTTTGTGTTGACTTACTGCATTCTTCAAAAATCCTTTCTTTAGCTGGGCCTAAGAACCACATTGGTGAGGTCTCCCATGTGTTAGTGCTTAAAAACAATGGGCTTACGTAGTAAAATGAATTATGCTTCTCTCCTTTTAATTAGGGGCTTTAACATTATTTCCAACACACAGGCCTGGTCTACACTGACGAGGTAAGTCAATTAAGTTACACTAGTTAAGTTACGTAAGTTATGTAACTTAAGTCGCCGTAACTTAGATCGATTTACAGTGGGTCTGGTGAAGATGTGATAAGTCTGGTGAAAACGTGCAAAACTGGTGTCACGTTGTCTACAAATTTTTGCATGGAAAAATCTTGAGGTTTCATTTCAGGAGACAGTTTTGAGCCCTTTGGGTTTTCCAAAAAGTGACAAAATAGCTGTTTTTTTTAGCATCCTGAAGAGTTGCAAAATTTTGAATTGTAAACATGTACACATTTCAAATCTGAATGCCCAAAGCTGCCTTTTGATGGGAGCGTGCCCATTTGTATTTGGGAACAGGCTGCTTTTCATTGGGAAAGGGATGCATTTTTGAGGAAAACCTTTTTTAAAAGGTGGCTATTTTCTCTAAGAATGGGACCATTTTCTGAGTTCTTAATAAAACATGGAAAAAAAATTCAGTTTCAGATACTTTCACCTCTCATTGTCGATCTGCATCTGGCACATGCTAGTGAAAGGCTGATAGTGCCAGGCATGGTGTGACAGCTGTAACCCACTGATGTGTCATAGGTTCCCCCTTTGTGCCTGATTCACAAGGGATCTGAGTGTAGCAGCTTGTAGTTTAGCTCTGGAAGTTCCCGATTCGGTCCCTGGTGCATCAGTCAAGTTGGCAGTCATCACACAGATACTGTGCAGATATCCCAAATGCAGCTCTGCCAATAGACCACACTTAATTTAATCAGCTCTGAGGCGGTGAACTCTGCTCTCATGAAGATACCGTAGACATATAAAGGTGCAGTACGCAGCAAGCTAAAACTTTACAGCATCACAGCTACATAAATGGCAGCTCACAATCAATTCACCACAGAAGCACCAACCCCTAGCATCCTGGTTCCCACATGTTAGCAGCCCCCTCCTTCCTGTCTTCCTTCCCCCTTGCATCAGCGTATATTGAATCACAGTCATTTGTAAACAGGAGGCAGTTGTTACACAAAATCACCATAACTGCAGACACTAACAAATGGGCTTCCACACAGCTTGTGCTCTGGCTTGTCTCACCTTTGTAGACCAGGATCTGCAACCTATCTAGACCTATATACATCACACAGAGCCATCTAGTGGCTGAAAAACATACTACAGTATCATTGCCTCTCCCAATCATCTCTGCCCCTCTCTGTTCCTCTTAAGGCGGCAGCGTCCCTGCAAGCAAAATAGTCTGACATACTATCGATGACTACAGGGCCACCACTGCAGTGCTGTGGAGTCTTTCTATAGTAGCTGTTCTAGTAAGGAGATCCAAAACCAGAGAGCCATGCTTCTCTCTAACCTATGTCTGCCTGTGGCTCTGTGTTCAAGGCGTTCTCAAAGACGGGTGAGAAGATGAACCGGCAGTTTGTTGAGGATCGGGCTGTGGCGATTGACCCACTCCCTTTTATCTGGAATGTCAAAGGACCTGGGCCTCACTACTGTCTTGATATGAAGATGTCCCGGCTCAAACGACTGGCCTTCGCCTTTGAATTTGGATCAGTGAACCTCAGGTAAGAGGGCGGCTCTAACAACAAAAGAAAAGAGAAACCCATCCAGCCCAGTCTGAAAAGGGGAAATAACTGACCACGAGAAAAACCGATTTAAACCCGATTGTGGAAGCTCTAAGGAGGGAGTCAGTTCTTGGTGAGCTCGGGCGTGGGTGTGGAGGTGCACACGGGCTGGGTACTAGGCCACTAAGAACTGCTGCTGATTCAGTTCCCCCAGGGGCTCTGGGATGACATTCACCAGTGTGATGGTTACGCCCTCCTTGGAGAGGGCACAGCTTGCTTCTCCCATTGCTCCTGGCCAGCCCTGATAAAAGGGAGGTGGGACCTTGTCCCAGTTTTCACCCTGCCCACTTTCAGGCAGGAGGCAACCGTGGGTTGCTAGGAGGGAGCAGGGCCTGCAGCTCCCCAGCCACGCTATTGCTGGCTATTGGGCATGGGGCCAAGAGGGCTGTGAGAGGGGCTTTGTCACCTCTCCCCACCCCCAGCTTGTGTACCCTCCCAGGGTTTTCTCCCTCTACGTTTCAGGGCACCCCTCCTTTCCTCTAGGTGACATAGGCTACGTCAGGTTTATTATGAGCATCTATGATACCATCAACTGTATTCATGGTGTTATGCCTCTCTTAGCTTATGAGGGGCAAACACCATAAGGGCAGAAGGGCATTCCTAGCCTCAGTCCCTCTTGCCACTGACTAAGAGGGTCTGGGGTGCTCAATATAGGAGGGGGAGTCTTAGGCATGCTGATTAAGGAGTGAGGTCGATGGGGTCCTCATGCTAGTGACAGAGGGTGGAGGCACCCAGAACCCTCAAGACCTCTATCCACTATCTGATATCAGTCCCAGACCTTCACTTACTTGGTGTGACTGTCCAGGTAACTCACCTGGCTCCTTTGCCTGCCTCCCCTCTGGTCTAGTCCTGTCTATTTCCAAGGCTGCTGGTTGATCCCACTACAGGCAGGCTTAGTACATTAAAAATGAGCATATCGGTAGATAAAATAAAGAGCCCCTCCAATATCAGGCCACCCTGACGATCAGACCTGGCTTCTTTTTCTTTTCCAGACAATCGTTCCCAGTGACTGAGTTTCCTGAAAGGTAAAGAAGAGATTTAAGACCTTGCATAAACGTCAGCACCGACGTGTTGGGAAGGGACGTGCATTATCTTCTGGGTTTATCGCTGGGTTCTTTCATGGCAAAAGCACCAATAGGTCTTTACTCCGAACTAGTGCTTAGATGCCACACTGTGGGGCATTCTAGAAAAACCAGGACAGCACTAAATCCTAATGAGGCCTGGGCCTCATATAGCATTTTTCATCCATAGATTTTAAAGCTCTTTTACAAAGGCTAGTAAATATCGTTAACCCCATTTTACAGAGAGGAAAACTAAAATGCAGCAAGGGAAAAAGATTCACCCAAGGTCACCCAGCGGGTCAGTGGCAGAGCTGGGAAAAAGATCTAGGTCTCCTGCATCCCAGTTCAGTGTCCTATTTGCTGGCCTACACTGGATCTTTCTAGGATCTCAATGCACAAGAACAACCCACAGTATTTGCACAGGAAGTAGGGGAACACAATTACAAGCTTTCCAATGGGGTGCATACGACAAACACCTAAGAAAAATTTTTAGCCATGTACTTTCCAAAGAGATATTATCAATAGCAAAGACTTGTTGGGGCATCCAGCCAGAAGTCCTGCCTGCAGTATATGATCTAGTCTCTTCTCAAATGTTTTCAGTCTGTGGGCTGAAAGAGAAATCCCTTCGTGGAACTATCCTGCTGCCAACGCCATAATCCCCAATTGCTTGCATCTCCATGTCTTTCATTCTGGGGATTATTACCAGGAAGAGTTCTCCAGACCACAGGTGCGCCACACCTGGAGAATCACTCTGCTTTCTCCTGCCTAGCTGGAAATATCCCAAGCTTCTGTGACTGGAAGGACATCTGCTGGGAGATTTTTCTTAATGACACCCCCATGACTTAGTTTTTTTAAAACCAGTGATATATTTTTAGATGAGCTAGCCAGAGATATTCTCTACATGTGTCGTCACATGCCAGCTCCACAGAGTATTCCTTCCCCCACCGTTTTTGTGTATTTTTCAGTGGTTTCCATTATTATTTGCTAAACGTCTTGCAACTTCTCCCTCCACGGATTCCAGTCCTGGCGTGTTTTCCCTTGATCCCGTGCATTTCACAAACAATCACCCAGTTGAACAAATCGGCCGATATACCGACTGCCTCAAACATTTGATTTTTTCCCCCAAAGGTGCACAAACTGCTTTATCACATGCAGATGTTTTCTAGACACACTATGCACCAGATCCCCAGTTGGTGTAAGTTGGCGTTTAACTCCATTAACAAATATGAGATACATGGTGCTACCTCGATTTACATCGGCTGAGGATCTGGCTCTCTCATTCATGTCACTTTTTAAGCTCTCATTTTTCTAAAGAGTATTATTTTGGGTGGTTTCCAATATACAGCTCCTCTAACCAGGCAGTGTTAGTGTTGAAACTGCCTCTATGTGTTGCTGCTTGTCAAACATGGTGATTACATCAGAAGCTAAAAACTCCAGACATTTTTGGGGGGAGGGGGAGGAGGCAGGGATTGGAAAGAGTTTGATTTCTTTTCTCCCTCTCTCATTCCTTAGGATCGTTAAACTTGACATCTCTTTAAATGAGCTGGAAGGACTGCAGACTGAAGTGCTTTTTCCTTTTGAGAATCTCTCTGAATTGGATGCATCCCTCAATGCTTTAGGCGTGTGAGTATGACATAGTGTAAGTGATTGATGGGCTCCCATGAAAATGTTCTTTTCATAAAAAGGAGGGGAGGCATTTTTTTTTTATTAGAGCCCTGAAAGCGAGGGATTGTTAGCTCTGGCAAAATGTTGGCAGGTGTCTTCTCTCCTGGCTCAGCCGGTGCACCTTCATATGTAGCCTGCATCCCTCTGAAATTTCAGTTGTGATCTGCACCACAGAACTCTGTCAAAATACCTCGCTCTCGAAATGCACCACTCTGGTATTCCAGTGCTAGTCTGCACCTCAAAGGCATGTCCGGGTATCTCACTCCAAACCGGATGAGCGCAGCCATTTCTGAGCAGAGAGAGCTGCTCGTTCCTAAAACATTAGACACGAGGGCTCTGCAATGACCATGAGTGGTAACTATCAAATTCATCTTTAGAATCATAGAATATCAGGGTTGGAAGGGACCTCAGGAGGTCATCTAGTCCAACCCCCTGCTCAAAGCAGGACCAATCCCCAACTAAATCCTCCCAGCCAGGGCTTTGTCAAGCTGGGCCTTAAAAACCTCTAAGGATGGAGATTCCACCACCTCCCTAGGTAACCCATTCCAGTGCTTCACCACCCTCCTAGTGAAAAAGTTTTTCCTAATATCCAACCTAAACCTCCCCCACTACAACTTGAGACCATTACTCCTTGTTCTGTCATCTGCCACCACTGAGAACAGTCTAGATCCATCCTCTTTGGAACCCCCTTTCAGGTAGTTGAAAGCAGCTATCAAATCTCCCCTCATTCTTCTCTTCTGCAGACTAAATAATCCCAGTTCCCTCAGCCTCTCCTCATAAGTCATGTGCTCCAGCCCCCTAATCATTTTTGTTGCCCTCCACTGGCCTCTTTCCAATTTTTCCACATCCTTCTTGTAGTGTGGGGCCCAAAACTGGACACAGTACTCCAGATGAGGCCTCACCAATGTCGAATAGAGGGGAATGATCATGTCCCTCGATCTGCTGGCAATGCTCCTACTTATACAGCCCAAAGTGCTGTTAGCCTTCTTGGCAGCAAGGGCCAGGGCCGGCTCTAGGCACCAGTGCTCCAAGCATGTGCTTGGGGCGGCACTTTCCAAGGGGCGGCACTCCGGCTCCTTTTTTTTTTTTGCTTAGGGTGCAAAAAGCAGGGAGACGGCCCTGAGCGGAGGTGAGCTGCGGCGGTGGGGGGCGCGGGGAGGGCTGCAGGAAGTAACCGTGGCGGGGGGGCAGAGGAACCGCTTCGCCCCCCCAGCTCACCTCCGCTCCACTGCTGCCTGCTCCCCCGAGCGCGCCGCCGCTCCGCTTCTCCCTCCTCCCTCCCAGGCTTGCCGCGCGAATCAGCTGTTTTGCGGCAAGCCTGGGAGGGAGGGGGGAGAAGTGGAGCGGTGGTGGCGCACTATGGGGAGCAGGTGGAGCGGAGGTGAGCTGCGGCGGTGGGGGGCACGGGGAGGGCTGCAGGAAGTAACCCTGGGGGGGGGCAGAGGAACCGCTCCCTCCCCCCCAGCTCACCTCCTCCCCCGAGCGTACTGCCGCTCCGCTTCTCCCTCCTCCCTCCCAGGCAAGCCTGCAAGGAAGGGTTAGGAGAGGAAATGCGGTGCGCCCGGGGGAGGAGGCGGGGCCGGGGATTTGGGGAAGGGGTTGGAATGGGGCGGGGAAGGGGCGGGGCTGGGGGGGGCGCGGGAAAATTTTTTTGGCTTGGGGCGGCAAAAAACTTGGAGCCGGCCCTGACAAGGGCACACTGTTGACTCATATCCAGCTTCTCGTCCACTGTAACTCCTAGGTCCTTTTCTGCAGAACTGCTGCCTAGCCATTCGGTCCCTAGTCTGTAACAGTGCATGGGATTCTTCTTTCCTAAGTGCAGGACTCTGCACTTGTCCTTGTTGAACCTCATCAGATTTCTTTTGGCCCAATCCTCTAATTTGTCTAGGTCCCTCTGTATCCTATCCCTACCCTCCAGCGTATCTACCACTCCTCCCAGTTTAGTGTCATCTGCAAACTTGCTGAGGGTGCAGTCCACGCCATCCTCCAGATCATTAATGATGGTTATGATCTGAGGCTGGATTTGAACTGCTCTCAGGTGAAGGACTAGTACACTAACTCACTGCAGCACCAAGGCATCAGATACAGAGGATTCTTCATTAAACTTCATGCATCCTTCCCAAATATAGCTTGTTGCCTTTTGAGTGTTCCATAGGATAGTGACTTGAAGGGAAGCCACAAAACTTTATGTACCAGAGATGGACTTAAGTTGCAATATTCTGACTGTCTCCCAGATGCTTGGATCTGGGGTTTTGGTTGAACCTTTCATAAAGGCCATTTGCAAATCCTGCACCTGAGTTCAGATGTCCCTCAACCCTGAAGGTAGGGCTTTGGAGCAGAGCCCGGAGCTGGAGCACGGAGCAGTTCCGGAGCAGTGGAGCTGCAGGTTTTTGCCTGGAGCTGGAGCGGAGCCGGAGCACAGCTCCAAAGCCCTGCCTAAAAGTTCGAGTAACATAGGTTTCCAGAGTTTGGTTAGTTACCTCCATCATTGACCTGTATTATTCAGGAGCTCTACCTATTACTAATACCCTTCTCAACTGTTTTGTCTTTGGCTCCAGCATCAGAGGGATTGAAGTTCTTCCCAACCTCACTGTATTAAACCTCAGTTATAATGCACTCAGAGACCTGAGAAGTTTAGAAAACTGCATCCACCTGTCTGTGCTGAATATGTCTCACAATCAAGTGAGAGCCCTGGGGGACATGCCACTCCTGAGCAACCTGACGCGGCTTCACTTGGGTTCCAACAAGGTATTTTCCACACTGCACCGGTGGCAGGGCACTGTGGTGTGCTCATGGGCAGAAGAGACGGGTTACGTACTCAAGGTAATCCTAGGGATCCTCTACCCGAGCTGGAATTTTAGTCAAGACACTGGGTTTAACACCTCTTCTCTTGAAAAGAATGATTTGGGATCGTCAACAACCACAAGTTGTCAGGAATCGATTTTAAGTCTCTAAAAGACAGCAGCAGGGCTGAGCAGGGCAGGCACTACGTTGTGTGGGACTTGGTATGAAGTAAGATGCGTGTAGACCACCCCGTTTATTCCCTTGCCTGTGACTGGGCTCTTCCCTCCCGCAATCTCTGCTCAACCAAGAAGAGAGGTAGGAATTCCACCTCTGGCTCCACCGCTGACCAAGCGATGGAGAAGAGACCAGAGCCCCCTCTCACACTGTGAACCCCACGGCCCCAGTCCAGAGCCCGCACCCCCTTCCGAACCCCAACCCCCTACCCAGCCCGGTGAAAGTGAGTGAGGGTGGGGGAGAGTGAGTGATGGAGAGAGGGGGGGATGGAGTGAGCGGGGTGGGACTTTGGGGAAGGGGCGGGGCCTCGTGGAAGGGGCAAGGTAGATCCTGGGTTGCCCTTAAATTCAAAAAGTGATCTTGTGCGTAAAAAGGTTGGAGACCCCTGGTCTAGAGGTACAGTTTGTGGCACCATTGGGGGCAGATGAGTGGTGAGGTCAGTGCCTCCTCATAAGAAGTATAGGCATCCACCGCCCACTCTGGCATCATGCTGTGTCACTCACTCGGTAGTGACTCCAAGGGAAGAATCACTGTTGTCAGTGCCTGTCATACCCGAGTTCTCCTTGGCCTGCTCCGGGCCTAGCTCCGCTTAGATTGATAGGCTCCAGTGCTGGTTTTCGGTAGCTGATACAAGACTGTGTGGTAATAGCAACACAATTAACAGCTGATACCTGTCCCCCATCTTCCCTTCCCTTCCAAGAATTCTCAGCATGCCGCCTCCTCCAGAAACCGTCACCTTCACATATCACTTCACGCCTTGACCCCTCAGTGAGTGCATGCCTCCCATGTCTTTGGCTCCTTCCCCGTGCAGCTGTCACGCCACTGAGTCCTAGCTAGGGTCCCCAGCCTGTCTCATTTCCTGCTTTCTCACTGTTTCCTCCTCCTCCCGCTCCCCCCGTAGCTGAGGTCTCTGGAAGGCATTCAGAATTTGCCCCAGCTCTGTGAACTCTATGTCCAGAAGAACCGGATTTCCAGCTTGCTGCCTCTCTCTTCCTCGCTGGCTCTCAACGTACTGGATGCTGCCAGCAATGAGATCGGCTCCCTGCAGCAGGCCCTGCATGTGCTTGGAGGACTCCGCAGGCTGAGACATCTCAAACTCCAGGTGAGTTTGGGGCCTACAATAAAGTACTAACGAGGCAGGGGCATTCAGATCGGGGTAGCTTTACCAGCTGCCTCTAATTCCCATATACGTTTACATACTAATGTCCGCAGGATGGGGAGGTTGGAATAAAGGGGCCGTGGAACGAAACCTGGCCAGTTCTCGTTCCGATTACAGATCTATATATAAATCTGGGAGTCGCCAGTTCACACTGGGCTACCGAACCTGCACACTTGGTAGAGGGCCACCCCAGGGATTGCTGTGCACTAAACCAGTCCATTCACCCACCCTCGTGCTGGTCTGCGGGTTCTAGCGCTGCAGCCTGGGGGCTATTAGGCTATCGAGTGCCAAGTCAGCACCAATGCACCAGGGGATCAACATGATCCGTGTGCCCCAGTCACACCTGCCTGGTCTACACCTAAAAATTAGATCGCCGTAGCTACGTTGGGAAGGGCTATGGTAAGTTTCGCACCATGTAATTAGGTCAACCTAACCCCGACTGTAGACACAGCTGGGTCGACGGAAGAAGAGGTGCCTCTCAGAGAGGTGGATTTACTGCAGACTTTGCAGAAAAACCCCTTCCATCGATGTACGAAGTGTCTACGCTCCCATGCTACAACGGCACAGCTGCCTCACCATACCTCTGCTGCTGTAGCTGCTGTCGGGGATGTTGCTCCAGGGAACCATTGGGTCAGTAATTACTTTTGCTTTATTTCCCTATGATGACTTTACAAGGGCAACCCGCTGGCCCGGGATAGCCACTACGTCACTGCAATCAAACAGGCCACTTCTGTGGAGACCCTGGACGATGTGCTTCTCAGGGACCCACCTCGCTGCTCAGCCTTGTCTTTGTTCAGCTGGTCTCTACTCAGAGAATCAGCGGCCGGTTCGATGGACTCAGGTCAGACCAAGGAGGATCTGAAAAAATCAGCTAGGAGGATCTTCCTGGAGAGACTGCAGCATAAAACAGAGAGCACTGAGCGCGCTGTACATCACTTGCACCGCAGAATGCTGTAAGGAGCGTATGGCCTTTCTGCTTGTTTAGGTAGTGTAAGGGCCGGGGGTGCCGGAACAGGGGGGCCAAGGCCCTCCCACTTTTTGCCACGAGCCCGGCCCCCTGCCCCTCCTCTTCCCCCCAAGGCCCCACCGCCCGGCCAAGCCGGAAGCTGGATCCCAGCATGGGCAGCTGTGAGGAGCCAGGGACCCTCCACCTGCCTGGGACAGGGGAGCCCGAGAGCAGCCCCTGGCCCATGTCCCTGCCCCCTGGGCCCTCCTCCAAGGGCACATGGCTCCCCACAGCTGCCTGGGCAGCTGTTACCATGGCCCGGCTGCAGCTCTTCGGCCCCCAAGGCCCCGCCCCCAGGCTGGAAGCCAGAGCCATATCGGGGTAAGAGACTCATGGGCAGCTGTGGACCTGGGCAAGGGACACGGGGGTGGGGACACGGACCGGGGGCTGCTCTCGCCCCTTCCTCCAGGCAGGTGGAGGGGCCTGGGCTCCCTGGCCCAGATCCAGCTTCTGGCTTGGCTGGGGGGGCAGGGCCTCGGGGGGAAGAGGAGGGGCAGGGGCGGGGCCATGGAGGAGACAGGGGCGGGGCCATGGAGGGGACAGGAAGAATCCGTCGCCCCTGGTAAGGGCTTACATGGCAGCAGCAGCTATTTGCTTATGCATGCAGATTTAAACTGATCATCAAGTTTGGGGTTGGAAGGGAGGAGTTTTCTTCCACTGAGGTTTCGGCACAGACCTTGGGAACTTACTGGCATAACGGTGGACGGCTGAGGAGGATTGTCCACTGGGATTAGGTGGGCATATCCCATCCTACACAACCTCTCTCTTCCCTGCATCACGAAGGGATCAGAGGTCAACTTCAGCCCCTCTGACCATGGGAATGAGATTTATACATGGCAAGGGGTTGTCTATAACGCTCAGCTCCACGGCCAGGCTCCTGAAGATGTGGGGGAATTTTGCCACTGTTACCGCTATGCAGTGATGGGGATGTTTGTTGACATTGTTAATTGGCACGGAGCGGTAGGAGCAATTCTGCATGGCTAGAACCCTGGAGGAACGGGGGCATGTGCCTGGTATTTATTGTACAGTAAGTGCATGGGCACTTTTTGTCTTGTGTCGTCAGTGGGGACTCCCCCATGTGACTCGCCTACATGTTAAATCCTCACATACTGCCCTGGATTGCAAATTCACAGGACAGCACCCAGGGTGTTGTCAGCTGAACATGCTGGTCAGATGCAAGCATGGCCCTTCGCCATGCAACTGCCACCTAGGCTGAACCTATTGAGAAATCCGCCCCGTGGTTCACGGTAAGGCGAGATTTCCCTCTCTCTCTGACAGGGACCTGCGGGAAGAGCTGAGAGAATACAAAGAAACCTTCAGAACAGAAGTGGATGGCTGCATAAGGTAACGTGAGCTATGTCATACTGACTGCATCTCATTAGTCTCAGGGGCCAGGAAGCTGCACAGTGCTCTTCGCACATACTGGAAGTGAACCAACATCCTCCTCTGGTATTTAAATGTTATTCCATGCTGCATATGGGAGACAGTATGGCCTAGTGGATAGTGCCCTGGGGTGGGACTCAGGAGATATAAGTTCTGTTCTCAGGTCTGCTGCTGGGTGATCTTGGGCAAGTCATTTTGCCTCACCATGCCACAATTTCCCCATCTGACCTCCTTTGTAAAGTGCTATATAAGAGCTAGGTAATATTATTATATAGCATTGATATATCAAGATATCCACTGGACTCGATGAAATCATAAGAGATGGGAAGGATATATAATCCTGCACTGGCAGGGGCGTGGACTGGATCACTGAATATGTCTCTCCATCCCTAACATCTACGATAGATCAGCCATCCCATCCCACTGAAGAGGACCCACTGGATATCAAACTGACATTACATGAAGAGGTGCTTGATGAAGGCAGTTATGACCCAGATGCACCATGAGACCGATGTCATTATTACTCCATCGCTATAAAACAACTTAGCTTAGAATCTTGTCTGCCATACAGATTGTGTCCAAAATGCAAACTGCGGCATGACGGAGCAGCATTCCCTGGGTTGTACTAGGGCATTAGTGATGCAGGATCAGTGCGAGGGTGTTCAGCTGATGCAGGAGGAAACAAAGTCTTTTAACGCAACGTCAAACCTTCTCCCTCTCTAGGTACATTGACACTCTCCCATCTGAGGATTTCCAGGGCTTGGTTAATCCTCAGGAGATCCCGAATGCCATGGAGAAGTACCTGTTCACCAAGTTCTGGGAGAGATGGCAGCATGGCAGAAGGAAGCCGGCCAATATACCCTACAAGGAGCTGACCAAACCCGAGGAAGTAAGAAGTGTAATTGTTAGCAATCGTTGCGCCTGTCAAACGCTGCAGGCTCAGCTCGAGGGACCGTTAGGGAAGTTTCCTTCTGATTGCTTTACAGTTCTGTGTGTCTAAAATATAACCAGGTGCTGGCATGGGCCAAGGGCAGGAGAGAGTGAGAGAACATGTCAAGTGCAGAGAGCTGCTCCTAATTAAAACAAGGGTGAAAGGATTCTCCCAGCAGTGGGGTCTAGTTCTCATCTCAGTCCACTGCAGAGACAGTGGGTGAAATCCTGGCCCCATTGAAGTCAATGGGAGTTTTGCCATTGACATAAAAGGATCCAGGATTTCACCCAGTGACTTCTAAATGCTCACCCTCGTCTGGGGTTCCCGCTTTCCCTTCCCTAATGTCCCAGTTGGCCTAAACTGAGCTCAGACACATTCCTCTCATGGCTGGGGGCCCTGGCAATCGCTGCAGTGAACTCAGGCAATTGAGGAAAATTCTCTACTTTGTGGGAAAGGAGATTTTTAACCCTTTCCCTGCCAGTTACGTGAGATAAGAACATAAAAACGGCCATCCTGGGTCCACCTAGCCCAGTATCCTGTCTTCCAATGACAGTGGCCAATGCCAGGTGCCCCTCAGCCACCTTCAACAGCACTGCCCTAGGTACCCTGTGTTCCCAGGCAGCTAGGCTCGGAATGAGACTTTTTGCCGTCTGGTCCGGCAGCTCTTTTATAGGGCCCAGCCTGGCCCTGATTGGCTGCCTCCCAGCCTCTTCTTATTGGCTCTCAGCCCCAGCCCTCTCCAAGGGCTGGCTTTTAACCATTTCAGGGACGGAGCGGGGTGACCGCCCCGCTACAGAACCCCTTTGGCAGACATCATCCTCGCATCGAAGAAGAGGCAGGGTATGACAAAGTGCGGGCAATTGTCAGGTGAGTTGGAGAAAGCTGATGGGGGCAATTGAAGTTAATTATCTAATCAGATGTGGGGGAGGGGCTAGGTGAGCTAAAGAGCCAATTATCAGTCTTGAGCTGATAGGCTAAGAAGGGCACAGGAAGGAAGTGAGAGGAGAGAGAGGCGCAGGGCTGGGTTAGCTGAACGCCACTCTCACAGAGATGGGACACCGCACTGTTTCATGGAACGGTGAAGGTGTTCATGGAGGGAAGGTAAATGAACGACGTGGTGTGGAGTTAGCAGTTCCCGTGGTACTAAAAGGCAGGAGGGCAGCACGCTCTGCGACACAGAAGGAGCTTATGACAAGTTACAATGCCAGGGTAAAGGGAGTTTTTTCCTTTCTCGTGTGAGCGCTGAAGGTCTAAGGGGCAGTAATTAAGTTAAACAGCTCTAGTGGAAGAAGCAAACCCTTGGTTCACTAGGGGAACAAAGCCAGGTGAGACATGATGTCTGTAAAGAGCCAATGTCCTTCCTATCGTTCCACAACAGCTACCTTAGTTAACTCAAGTTTCAAAACTCACATACTGTTCATGATCGCGCTTTGTTGGCTCTTGTGCATTTCACTCAGCTGGCTGGCTGAAAACAGAACCTGCCACTTTTCTTTCTTCGTTTCATGGCCATGAAAAAGGGCTAACGGCCTCATTTCGGTGTCAGGCCCTGCCCCGGATTCCCTAGTTCCAGAGAGCGAAAACCACCACAGTTGCTGCCTTTGAATTACTCTCCCTTGCTGAGGGCTGAGTTGTTAACATAAAATAAGGGTTTACATCAAAACTAGACTCACCCAGCCTTCTCCACCAGCCCAGTTGGTGGAGCCCTGTGCCCCTCACAAGCTCATAATGCTCTCTTAAGGGTTTTGCTTCTGCCCCTCATTGCAGATATCTTCAACCAGGCTTTTCGCTCTATCCAGGAGAACAAGCTTCTTCCCCACTCCTCTTTGGTCCCACTCCTCTCTACCCTTGTATCAGGCCCTGGCACATGCCTTCCTTCTCAGCTGCGCTTTAGGCCTCTCCAGAGAGCCTTTCCCCATAGATCTTTCTTACCCCCGATCTCCCCTTCCCTTAGGGCGGCCAGGCTTTTTCTATAGGAAGTCCCAAGCTGAGCTATCATCGCATGATGCCTGGTCACCTGATCTAACCACCAGCTCAAATGCATCACCTGGGAGGTGGATAACTAGGCACTGGTGTGGATGAGCTCCATTCCCCTTAATGGGAAAGCCCACCCTGCGACACGTCGTCAAGCGGGTGCAAGGTGCTCTGAGGAATTGCTCTGGCAGAGGAGGCCTCCTCAGCAGATGCAGAGCTAGAATAACCCAGCTCTAGGCCTTTCCACTGTCAGTACCCCATGCACTGGGGCATTGCTGTGACATGGCTATTCTGCAGGGGTGGAATGGCCCATAGTGGCTAGTGGTCTGGGGCACAAGTTAGGACAGCCCTCAGTGCTGCCATAACCTGTGCCAGTGGTCCATTCTCCACTGCCTTGGCACAAGGGTGCATGATTACATTGGGTGCGGGACAGTGGAGAACGAGGCCCCTAATTTAGTTCGCTTAAGCAATTGGCAGCCTCTTAAGTGCCCCTACTGTGGGTAAGGGGTAAGCACCCACTTGGGCAAAGTATTCAGGCCAAGATTTTCAAAAGTTACTAGGGGGGCTTTCTGAGTGCCCCATTTAGGGTGCCCTAGAGGGGCTTGACTTTCAGGGGGTGTTGAGCACCCACCTTCCAAAAATCAGCCCCCTCCCAGGTGTCTCAGCTTGTTGTTATATGCAGATTTGGGCTTCTTCTGTTCCCGAGTTGCTTGGTTTGTTTCTTTGAAGCAGCAGGTTGCAGTTGTTTGGGCTGCTCTCCAAGATAGTGGCTTGTTTTTGTGCTTCACAGTGAGAAGCCAATGACCAATGGAAAAGAAGCCCTGCCCCTGCCGGCATAAGCTTGCAGGCACTTCACGGCACCCACCCTCGCCTCGCATCAGGCAATGGCTGATCAATGGCTGATTTTCTTGTCACATGGTCACAGGAGGCCAATCATGTGCCTTCTCTGCACAATTTTTTCAAAAAGCCATCAGCTTATAAAACTGGGCATCCAAACTCACTAGTCACTTAAAAATATTATGGCCTGTCGTCTTCCAAAACCCTGCCCCTTTCCCTACACTTCCAGAAACTCATTTATGTTGGGTGTAACACACAGGCCATACGGATCCCGATGCATTTGTGAAAATAATACTGAACCACAACAGTTCACTGTAACTTTTTTGGCTCCTACACAGCTTGGAATTTTCCCTTGCAGAATGGTGACTGGGTCCTGAGTTCACGTGTGGGGGTGGGTGAGATGGAAGGTGGGTCATAAAACGTCTAGACAGCTGTGGCCTCCCTAAGAGACTCAATCTTTGTTAAACAGGCCAGAGCCCCAGCCTGCATGAAGAGGCAGGGTATGAGCTAATAACAGAGCCATCTCTGGGCAGCACCATCTTTAACTCTTTCAGCTTGCAGCCCCGTTTCTACAACTGTATTTTCAATAAACGAACAGTTATTTTTGCCTTTTGTGGGCAGGGAACTCATTGTGTAGGATGTGAATTTCTGCTGGCGAAATATGCTGGTTTAGCCGCCCTGGAGACAGGGCCGGCTCCAGGCACCAGCTCGCCAAGCAGGTGCTTGGGGCGGCCACTCCGGAGAGGGGCAGCACGTCCAGCTGTTCGGCAGCAATTTGGCGGACGGTCCCTCACTCCCGCTCGGAGCGAAGGACCTCCCGCCGAATTGCCGCCGCAGAGTGGTAGCCGTGTTAGTCTGTATCAGCAAAAACAACGAGGAGTTCTTGTGGCACCTTAGAGACTAACACATTTATTTGGGTATAAGCTTTCGTGGGCTAGAACCCACTTCATCAGATGCATGGAGTGGAAAATACAGTAGCAGGTATATATACACAGTGCATGAAAAGATGGAAGTTGCCTTACCAAGTGGGGGGTCAGTCTAACAAGACAATTCAATTAACAGTAGAATACCAAGGGAGGAAAAATCACTTTTGTAGTGGTAATGAGGGTGGCCCATTTCAAACAGTTGATAGGAAGGTGTGAGTAACAGTAGGGGGAAATTAGTATGGGGAAATTAGTTTGTGTAATGACCCATCCACTCCCAGTCTTTATTCAGGCCTAATTTGATGGTGTCCAGTTTGCAAATTAATTCCAGTTCTGCAGTTTCACGTTGGAGTCTATTTTTTTGTTGAAGAATTGCCACTTTAAAGTCTGTTATTGAGTGACCAGGGAGATTGAAGTGTTCTCCTACTGGTTTTTGAATGTTATAATTCCTGATGTCAGATTTGTGTCCATTTATTCTTTTGCGTAGAGACTGTCCGGTTTGGCCAATGCACATGGCAGAGGGGCATTGCTGGCACATGATGGCATATATCACATTGGTAGATGTGCAGGTGAATGAGCCCCTGATGGTGTAGCTGATGTGGTTAGGTCCTATGATGGTGTCCCTTGAATAGATATGTGGACAGAGTTGGCACCGGGGTTTGTTGCAGGGTTTGGTTCCTGGGTTGGTGTCTTTGTTGTGTGGTGTGTAGTTGCTGGTGAGTATTTGCTTCAGGTTGGGGGGCTGTCTGTAAGCGAGGACTGAACTATCTCCCAAGGTCTGTGAGAGTGAGGGATCGTCCTTCAGAATAGGTTGTAGATCCTTGATGATGTGCTGGAGAGGTTTTGGTTGGGTGCTGTAGGTGACGGCTAGTGGCGTTCTGTTACTTTCTTTGTTGGGCCTGTCCTGTAGTAGGTGACTTCTGGGTACCCTTCTGCCTCTGTCAATCTATTTCTTCACTTCACCAGGTGGGTATTGTAGTTTTAAGAACGCTTGATAGAGATCCTGTAGGTGTTTGTCTCTCTCTGAGGGATCGGAGCAAATGCGGTTGTATCTTAGAGCTTGGCTGTAGACAATGGATTGTGTGATGTGGTCTGGATGAAAGCTGGAGGCATGTAGGTAAGTATAGCGGTCAGTAGGTTTCCGGTACAGGGTGGTGTTTATGTGACCATCGCTTATTAGCACTGTAGTGTCTAGAAAGTGGATCTCTTGTGTGGACTGGTTCAGGCTGAGGTTGATGGTGGGGTGGAAATTGTTGAAATCCTGGTGGAATTCCTCAAGGGCCTCCTTCCCATGGGTCCAGATGATGAAGATGTCATCAGTGTAGCGCAAGTAGAGTAGGGGCATTAGGGCATCTTCACCTGACGTGCCGCTGTAGGGCTGTAGTGTAGACTTGCTCTCAGTTGTGTCCTTTCCCCCGACACGGGTTCTTCTGCAGGGGCCTAATGTTCTTAGTGCAATCACCAAAGAGAACAGAATCCAGTGGTCGGAAATACCCATGCATTAGTCCATTTGGGTGAACCCCAAATGTTCACAGTTTGCTTTTGGCTTAGATATCAGCACCCAAAAGTTTGGGCGGCTTTTTCACACTATCTAGATTTCTTGAGACTGCAAAGGTGACCTGGAAACCTCACAAGATCAGTCTGTTTCATGAGGTTTCTTAATTTTCTGCAGCTGGACAGGCTGGAAATTCCACAAGACCAGCCTTACATCTGGTACTTTGACACTTCTGGTTCTTAACTGCAGCCAGAAATGTAAAAAGGGAACCTATCCAAATGTGTACTCAACAGGACTAATTCCATTACTGTCAATCAAAATAATAATGCGTCAAATCGTGTTGTCCTCATTCAGTTTTTACTGAGGGCAGAAGTTAGGCCTCTGTCGTTCCTCAAACAAACTCCCAGCAATGTAAAAAATGAAAGGACACCTTCATAAGAAGGAAGGGGGATAATAAGCTATCCTAGACCACATCCTGATTTCTATAACTACTCCTTAAAGTACTGCTAGCTGCTCAGACTCTGTAGCATGAGCAAGGTATAAATGCAGAGATGACTAGAGTAGCTGTAAAGAGAGAGAAGAGTTTGAGATGATACCAGCCCTGGGAGGCAGGACAGTGGAGTTGTCAATGGTGATCTGGGAAGGAAGTTTTGGAAGGATTACGAATCCCTAAGGCCTCCTGGTAGATGGAGGTGTTTGTCTCTTTTTGAACATCTCTATGATGGTGCTTCCAAACCTCCCTTGGCAGTTTTTCCTGTTGTTTTAAATATTAGGATTATTATGCTGTTTTATCCAAAACCTGATGCTGAATGGGTCTATTGCTACTTCTTTTGCTCTCATTCACGAGGGGAAAGAATTGTTTCCCTTTCTCTTAGCAACATCTCAGTATGTAATTGTACACCAATATTGAACATAACAATGGCCATACTGGGTCAGACCAATGGTCCACCTGACCTACCCCAGTATCCTGTCTTCTGACAGTGGCCTATGCCAGATGCTTCTGAATGAACAGAATAGGGCAATTATTTGAGTGATCCATCCCCTGTTGTCTAGTCCCACCTTCTGGCAATTTGGTTGACCCCTCCATTGTAGAGTATGTGCCTTTAATAGGACAAGGGTGTGAGAGAGTCCTCCTCATGTCACAACCATCTTTATTGGCTATATTCAGCCAGGGCTGAGTATGGGAGAGAAGGAGCTTTGTGTCTCCAGGCCTTGGAGATGCACTGGGATTTTTAGTGGAAGGCATGTTTGTGTTGGGAGAATCGATGGAGAATGGAACTGTGAGCAAAGTCTACAAACCTATCACTTAAGGGGAGGAGGGATAGCTCAGTGGTTTGAGCCCTGGCCTGCTAAACCCAGGGTTGAGAGTTCAATCCTTGAGGGGGCCATTTACGGATTTGGGGCAAAAATCTGTCTGGGGATTGGTCCTGCTTTGAGCAGGGGGTTGGACTAGATGACCTCCTGAGGTCCCTTCCAACGCTGATATTCTATTAAGCAGACCTGAGAATCAAATGGAGGCTTGTGTTTGTGTGATGTAAAATCTGCTATAGGTCTCTTTGCACTGCTGCAGTATAGCTGGCTTAAACAGCCAGCTGGGAATTCCTCCATTGTCAGGGGAATCCCTGGGCGACATAATTGGCATAGCCAGCCCTCCTCTCAGCCCCTGGGGTAGGAGACATGTAGGGGGTGGGCTGAGGACGGGAGGAGTGGGCTGAGAGCACTGTGGACTAGCAATCCGCGCTGGCAGAGACAGACCCACATGGGCACTCGCAGCTGGGGTGTTGGTGAGAGCAGCCCTGAGGATAGTGGAGCCACAGTCAGCTCATTTCTGGCTCCTCCACGTCTTCTGAACCCAGTCTGTGCCGTATGCTTCCAAGAATCGAGCCCCCAGTGACCATCTGCCTCCAAACGTTGGAGAAGGCAATAGACATGTCACTGCATGAAGGGGCATATAGAATTATCAGCGACTCCTGCCAGTAGTTCTCCCAGCTCTAGTGATGGCCTCTTTCTTGATACCTTACTGGCAACATCTGCCTTCTCTGCACTCAATAACTCCCTGTCAACAACTGCCTCTCTTGCAGAAGGAAGCTCAGCGGGCTTGCTTCTCTGATATCTTAGTCTTCGTGGAATTTGCAGGATTTTCAATATGTCATCCAGAAGGGTTTGGTATTTTTATCTTCTTCTCCTTTTAAGCTATGTCCCAGTGTTTGGAGGGACTTCAGAAGAAGAATAATTCTGAAATACGTTACAGTTGCGCGGGCTGACAAATTTATAGATCCTTGCCAGTCGTTTTGCTTCTTCCTGTTGTCAAGGACAGTGGGAAGGGAAGTAGATGTGTGATAGAAATGTTTGAGATGCCAAAGACAAGGCGCTCTGAAGACAGTCCCTTGGATGATAGATTGCAGAACCAGGAGAGTCTGGTTCTAATTTTGATTCAGAGCAAAGCAAAAAAAAAAAAAAAATATTACGGCGAGAGAAAGCATAAGATTGTTTTATGTCTTGTTATCTCTGTGTCATGTGGATTTATGCTGTGAACTGTTGGAGATGATGTTGTGTTTGATAAATCTCACTTCTTTTAGTCAAGTATTTTGGAAAAGGCAAGAGTGAGGAGACTATGATGATGATTTTGAGATGGGCCTGAGTCAAATACCTGGATCAAAATGCCCCAAACTTTAGACAAGCTCAGACCTGGATCCAAATTTTGTAACTCAGGCCCATTTGTAGTTTGTTCATTTGTCCGTTCTTTCCTGTGTTTGTGCGTTCTTTTCTTCTTTCCGATTCATTTTGGTTTATTACATATTTTCAAGAAGGATAACAGCCGTGAGCTGTGCAAAATGTTCATTGTGAAATATGAAATCATGTGACATTTGCTGGCATTTAGAACAAATTCAAAACTGACCCCAGGTTCTCTGAAAGTTTTTTGCTTCGATTCGTGAATCCAGTTTCACCTGGGATTGTTTTGGTCTTCATAACAGCTCTCTGTAGGAAGCCAGCCACCCCATTCTATATTCTTGGAATGGTAGAGGAATTGCTGGACTGGAGCAGACCTGAGGTTCCTCCTGTCCAGTGTCCTGTTTGGCACAGTGGCCAGTACCAGTTGCTTCCGAGGAAGGTACAAGAACCCTTCAGTACACAACTGTGGGATAATATGCCCCCCAACCCCTGCACTAGGTCTCATCCTTATCTCTGATAGTTAGAAATGGGCTTAAACCCTGAAGTATGAGATTTAACCTCCCTTCTTCAAAATGTCTGTAATCACTAATTATGATAACTGTGGATGTTCTTGATATCCACAGCCACGTCCCTTTTTGAAGCTTGCTAAGTTCTTGGCCTCAAGGCCTTCCAGTAACAATGCGTTCCACAGGTTAATTACACATTTGGTGGAAAAGTATGTCCTTTGGTCAGTTTCGAATTTGCCACCTTTTAATTTCACTGAATGTCCTCTTGTTCAGGTGTACAATACAAGGGAACAGAAGTTCTCAATCTACCTTCTATCCCAATCGTTATTTTATGGACTTTTATCATGTCCCCTTTTATTCATCTCTTTTCTAAGGTTAAAACCCCCGTCTTTTCAATCTCTCTTGAAAGGAAATTTTTTTCATGCTCTATTCGACATTGGTGAGGCCTCATCTGGAGTACTGTGTCGTTTTGGGCCCCACACTACAAGAAGGTTGTGGAAAAATTGGAAAGAGTCCAGTGGAGGGCAACAAAAATGATTAGGGGGCTGGAGCACATGACTTATGAGGAGTGGCTGAGGGAACTGGGATTATTTAGTCTGCAGAAGAGAAGAATGAGGGGAGATTTGATAGCTGCTTTCAACTACCTGAAAGGGGGTTCCAAAGAGGATGGATCTAGACTGTTCTCAGTGGTACCAGATGGCAGAACAAGGAGTAATGGTCTCAAGTTGCAGTGGGGGAGGTTTAGGTTGGATATTAGGAAAAACTTTTTCACTAGGAGGGTGGTGAAGCACTGGAATGGGTTACCTAGGGAGGTGGTGGAATCTCCTTCCTTAGAGGTTTTTAAGGTCAGGCTTGACAAAGCCCTGGCTGGGATGATTTAGTTGGGAATTGGTCCTGCTTTGAGCAGGGGGTTGGACTAGATGACCTCCTGAGGTCCCTTCCAACCCTGATATTCTATGATTCATTCTTGTTGCCCTTCTCCAAACCCCCTCTGATTCAGCAATATCCTTTTTTGAGGGGGGCTGACCAGTTCTTCACACAGCAAACTGAGCCACCCAAGTTGTGGCAGTAAGGGGTTTAATAGAAAGGAAACTCTTACTCCAGTCAAGTAGACAGCTGAGGCAGGTGCCTTCAGCGGCCCCATCTTCTGTGATTTTCCTCATCTTCTTTATATCAGTGCCCTTTGTCAGTTCTGACCATGTGACTCAAAGCAGTTGCATCCAGGGTGATGGAAAGGCTGTATTCTGACCGCCCCCTGTGGTAGATTCTCAGTGCCTTGTCATTTTAAAGGTCACAGCCTCAGGGTTTCCACCTCCTTCTTCAGGAGCCTGTTCACCCAAGTGCGCGTCATCAGTGCAGTGACTATCAGTCCGCTGGGCAATGTACTTCCAGCCCCCACTGCCAAGGACAGCATCTGTATATTAATCATCTCTGTTTTGCTGTTACCTCTAAATGCTCCTGTCAGGCATTCAGGTGTGTAGGGAATAAAAATGCCAGCCCAGGTGAAAGGCGAGGAGCTGCTCCATCGCCGAGATGTGTTGAGTGTAGGCAGCTATGCCAGGAATCTGCTCAGCTCCACGACTCGGTTCAGCTGTAGGAAGAATGAATTCTGATAAGGTGAGATAACCGGCCTGATTCTCCACAGGCTTCCTCTGTGGAGTGGGTACCTCATGATTCTGCTTGGGTACCATCTCGCACCCCTGCTGCACTCACTCAGCCCATGTGGAAATGGCTGTGCAAGGTGGCGGGGGATCGGGCCCACTCTTGGGATTTATTGCATGACAAAGCCCTTTTGCCGTTCAAGGGCCATCCTTTGATTCTGTGTTAGTGCAGCACCCAACACAGCAGAGCCCTAATCCACGACTGCAATGCAAATACACGTCATGTCGCTGTCTAACCTCACTAGCTTTTGGTCAGTTGAACAAAAACGGGTGCAAAACGTCAGGGCCCGATCCGGTAAGATCCTTTATTTCTGCAAGTAGCCCTTATGCAAGCAACCCCAGCTAAGACAGGAGAAACTTCCCAGGGCACACAGGTAGCCCCCTGCCTTTTGCAAAACTATTAAAAGGAAATCCCTCGTTAACCTCTAGGGCATAAGGGTCACATCACTGAAGAGCCTAGTGAGTTGAGACTTGCGCTCAGTCGCCTGAAGCCACGCAGCTTTGTACGGTTTCCCTGTCACAGCTCCCAAACTGGGCTGGGTCAGTGCTTGGCAGGGAATCTTCAAGGAGCTGCTACGGGCTGCAGGAAGTGGTGATTCACTAGGAGGTGCTCTTTCTCTCAGCCAGGGTTCAACCAGCATCCGTCCCCGCCAGGTGTTAGTGGGCTGGGGTTGCTGTCGTCTGATTGAGACATAAGTCTATGGTCATTAAAGATCCCATGGCATTTTTTGTTTATAAGAGCAGGATGTTAATTCCAGTGGCCTGGCCAGTTTGGGGGATTGTATTCAGCCGAACTGAATCCCTCAGTTGCATCGTCTAAGATGTGCACTGAGTGAGTGAAGGACTTTTTGGTGCCTCAGCCTATGGGCCTGGCAGGTATAATAGGCCAGGGAAGACTGTGCCACAGGACGCTGGGCTGGGGCTGCTCGGGCCAGCCGGCCCGGGGTTCTCTGGCGGCGGGGGAGTGGGGGTGGTTCGGGGTTCCGGCTGCCCAGGGTTTCTCCGGCCATGGGAGGTGGGAGGCGACAAGGCTCGGGGCTCCTGCCACAAAGGGCGGGGCAAGGTGTGGGGCAAGGGGGTGAACCTCATTGAGGGGAAAATCTGTTGTGTTTTTTTTTTTTTTTCTAACCCTGTTCTCAGAAATGTCTGAAACATTTGTGCTGAATTTCAGCTGGCGGCAAAAACCCAGCATAGAAAATGTCTGCCCTAACCGTTAACGTTTAGCAAAGTTCTAGGAGACCTAAACCAGGAACTTGTAGCCTACAGTGTTGCACAGCTATAACTATAGAGATTGCTGGCAGCGTTGCCTATAATGTGTGTAACTCATTATAACCTAATGGTGTCCCTTTAAATGACCAGGTATCTTTCATTCGGTCTGATTTCTGGTCATGACAGATACCAGGACTCTGGTCTTCTGGTCTGAGCGCCTGCTGTGGGAGGCTGGGCCCTTGGGGCTTTTGCTTGAATTTTCTGGGATCCAGCCCCGGTGAGTGCTGGCACTGTTCCAACACTGATTAAGCTGGTTTACCAGATTGCTTGAATCAAGAGATGTTCCGCTGTCATTTCCAAAGGTGTGTGTGTATTAAATGAACTTCTTGTATCCCCTTGCAACGGAAGCAATTTTCTACCACACAGGTCATGAGGTGTTGATCAGTCCCCTGTCTAAATAACTTCATATCCTCCCTCTCTTCTGATCTGTGAATTCTGCCCTTGTTATTTTCAAAACCCAAGGTGCTTTGTGGCTGAATGAACTCCAATGGGAGTTGAGGGATGCTAAGTACCTGGCTGGTGTTGCTAAGCGTCTGGCAGGACTGGGTCCACAGTTTGTATCTAGTTTGGTTACTGTGGGTCCCATTTTCCCCTAGACTAAGCAGATAATTATTTCCACCCACTCATTTAACGCATCCTCTCTAATTGTTACCATTTGGTTTTGGGATCGTCATTGGCCTTGTTACATTTCATTGCTCCGTTTCAAATCACCTAACATCTGCCACGTGGCCTCTCCTCGAATGCCGCTGCTGTAGTTGTCAAACGGCGCCTGTAATTGATGTGTGACGGGGGCACGATGCAATTCCAGCCCAACTTCCCAGTCCCATCATGCTGTCGTGTCCTGCTACCCTTGTGATAGATCACAGCAGAGAGATTTCCCTATAGCTCCTTGAAGCCAGTCAGCCGGCCTAAATGAAATGTGTTCTGCATTATCCCGAGGGGTTTGAAATGGGTTGGCGGCGGGGAGGTCTGCGTTCTTTCTGATCTGGTTTAATCTCATTTATTTAGTGGCCTTGCTCTTTGTTGAGGTCTTTTTTATTATCTCAAAGCATTTTTTCTCTCCTGCATGGGCCCATGGGCCTTCCACTTGGTTGCATTTAAAAGAAAAATGTTCCCAGTGGCTTTAGCTTTGGTGAAAGGGGCTAGTCTGTTTAACTGCAGGGGAAGGGAATGGGCCAGGCCCTTGAAGCCCTGCTCAAGAAAGCCAAAGGGCCCCACCCCTCAGCTAGAGCAGAGGGATCAGCAGAAAAGGACTGGAGTCAAAAGGGCTGAGTCAGGATCAAACAAGCAACCAAATTGCCAGTGGGGGACACTGATTAGCGAACCCCAGGTGACGCCCACTGCCCTGAGGGAATCAGAGGATGCTGTCTAGTGGAACTCTGCTTGGTTAAGGGAGTGAAAACAGGCCAGACTCTGGTTGGGGAGGTGGGTACCACCAGACCTAAGAGAATGGCCTACTCCTCGAGCCCAGGAGAAAGGTCTTCAGGAACCAGAGGTCAACAGAAAGGGACAAAGAAAAGGGGAGGAAAGGGGTCCAGAGGTGCAAAAGAGGGAACCAGTGGTGGGACACTGGGCAGGGAACCCCAGACAGCACCCCAGGTACCCTGAAGGGATTGAGGCATTTGGCAGACGTGGTCTGGTGGAACTTTGCCCTGATACAGGAGCGAAAGGGAGCCAGCTTTGCAGCTCAGGAGACTAAAGTCCTCTGCTTATCCACCGCACAGGCAACGGCAGGGGAAACTTACTCCCCGTCGGCCCCTGTTGATGATCGATGCTGTTCTGGCAGGTTCACCTGAAGATCATTCAGAGCACATGGCCCTTTTTCTCTTGGCACCTCTGATTCTGTCAGTCACAGGGCCCGTTCTTGTCGTGGCAGTTTAAAGGCCTGGACAGCTCATTTTTGTGTTTTTAAAAACAACCAGGAGTCCAGTGGCACCTTAAAGACTAACAGATTTATTTGGGCATAAGCTTTCGTGGGTAAAAAACTTCACTTCTTCAGATGCAGGAACTTGTGTTTTTAAGTTCCTCGAGCTTTTACTGGCTTGCAAGCTCTGCATTCTGCTTTGGTCCTTGCTGGGTCACCTACCCTGTGCAACGAGGGTGTAAAACGCAATCATTCTGGTTGGGTAAGAGTTTCCACCCACTTTGCACTAATTTTTTACACGTGTAAGTGACCTATGCACATGGCAGTGGAGAATCAATCCCCGAAGGCGTGTCCTGTGATGAGCACATCTGTAAAAATAACTATTTTATTTACTGCAATGAGCTGGCTATAGGAGATTTTCCTTTAGCTTGGGGAACTGATGGATCCGGTGCATGCGAATAAAAGTGTATTTGAAGCAGGAGCATAAAGAAGAGAAATAGGGTTAAATAGACGGGTGTCACCTGTGACAGAGATGGAGGCTGTCAGCATGGTTTGGGAATTGATGAGCTAAGTTCATCCCGTCTAATTTAATGTAGACACACCAAGGAGGAAATTGGCCCAGGCTATGTTCTAGCACAGGGGCTCTCAACCTTTTGCTCTCTGAGGCTCCCTTCGACATGCTATAAAAACTCCAGGGCCCAGTGGGGGGGTGGAGGGAGGCCTCGGGGCAGGCGCCTTGGCCATAGGTGTAGTTTGACTTCTATTTTTGGGGGGCGGCAGGGGCCGGGAGGACTTGAGCCACCTCCGCATGGTGGGGTCCAGGCAGAGAGCGCCACCTTCACCCGACTCACCTCAGCAGGCCACCCAGCCTGTTTGGGTTGTGGGGGGGTAACCAAAAATTATAACTCAAAGGTGGGCGGCTCAGCTCAAAAAGTTTGAAAACAGCTCAGGGTGCAGGCGGGGGGTAGCTGGGTCTGTGTGTGGGCAGGGGGTAGCTCAGGGTGCAGGGAGGGTGTAGCTTAGGGTGCAGGGAAGGGGTAGCTCAGGGTGCAGGGAGGGGGTAGCTGAGTCTGTGTGCAGGGAGGGGGTAGCTCAGGGTGCAGGGAAGGGGTAGCTCAGGGTGCAGGGAGGGGGTAGCTGAGTCTGTGTGCAGAGAGGGGGTAGCTCAGGGTGCAGGGAGGGGGTAGCTGAGTCTGTGTGCAGGGAGGGGGTAGCTCAGGGTGCAAGGAGGGGGTAGCTCAGGGTGCAGGGAGGGGGTAGCTGGGTTTGTGTGCAGGGAGGGGGTAGCTCAGGATGCAGGGAAGGGGTAGCTCAGGGTGCAGGAAGGGGGTAGCTCAGGGTGCAGGGCGGGGGTAGCTGAGTCTGTGTGCAAAGAGGGGGTAGCTCAGGGTGCAGGGAGGGGGTAGCTGAGTCTGTGTGCAGGGAGGGGGTAGCTGAGTCTGTGTGCAGGGAGGTGGTAGCTCAGGGTGCAGGGAAGGGGTAGCTCTGTGCAGGGAAGGGGTAACTGGGTCTGTGTGCAGGGAAGGGGTAGCTCAGGGTGCAGGGAGGGGGTAGCTGAGTCTGTGTGCAGAGAGGGGGTAGCTCAGGGTGCAGGGAAGGGGTAGCTGAGTCTGTGTGCGGGGGGGGGGTAGCTCAGGGTGCAGGGAAGGGGTAGCTCAGGGTGCAGGGAGGGGGTAGCTGAGTCTGTGTGCAGAGAGGGGGTAGCTCAGGGTGCAGGGAGGGGGTAGCTGAGTCTGTGTGCAAAGAGGGGGTAGCTCAGGGTGCAGGGAGGGGGTAGCTGAGTCTGTGTGCAGGGAGGGGGTAGCTGAGTCTGTGTGCAGGGAGGTGGTAGCTCAGGGTGCAGGGAAGGGGTAGCTCTGTGCAGGGAAGGGGTAACTGGGTCTGTGTGCAGGGAAGGGGTAGCTCAGGGTGCAGGGGGGAGGAAGCTGGGTCTGTGTGCGGGGGGGGGTAGCTCAGGATGCAGGGAAGGGGTAGCTCAGGGTGCAGGGGGGAGGAAGCTGGGTCTGTGTGCAGGGAGGGGGTAGCTCAGGGTGCAGGGAAGGGGTAGCTCAGGTTGCAGTGAGGGGGTAGCTGAGTCTGTGTGCAGGGAGGGGGTAGCTCAGGGTGCAGGGAAGGGGTAGCTGAGTCTGTGTGCGGGGGGGGGTAGCTCAGGGTGCAGGGAAGGGGTAGCTCAGGGTGCAGGGAGGGGGGTAGCTGAGTCTGTGTGCAGGGAGGAGGAAGCTGGGTCTGTGTGCAGGGAGGGGGTAGCTCAGGATGCAGGGAAGGGGTAGCTCAGGGTGCAGGGAGGGGGTAGCTGGGTCTGTGTGCAGGGAGGGGGTAGCTCAGGGTGCAGGGAGGGGGTAGCTCAGGGTGCAGGGAGGGGGTAGCTGGGTCTGTGTGCAGGGAGGGGGTAGCTCAGGATGCAGGGAAGGGGTAGCTCAGGGTGCAGGGAGGGGGTAGCTCAGGGTGCAGGGAAGGGGTAGCTGGGTCTGTGTGCAGGGAGGGGGTAGCTCAGGCGTGGGGCGGTATGACAGGGCCACTCCAGCCCAGAGCAGCTCTTTAACCCCTTCCATGCTAGTGTGGGGTTTCTATACACCGTTGCGTTGCCTCAGCATGGCCCTGAGGGTAAGCTGCTGTGGTAGGGATGTAAAACCAAAAAGAGATGCAAGCCAAGAAGTCAAGGGCAGATTAAAGCTGTCCTGGAGATGGGTTCAAAGGGATAATGAGGCCCCTCCTTCTGATTTCACTGCTGGAAGCTCCCTTCCTGTCTCCTGCAGAAGCACTTTCTTTCTGGTGTCAGTCCCCGGACCTGCAGTTTCTGAATGGAAACCTCCTTCCATTGGCGGGAGGGGGAGGAGGAGGAGGAGGTTGTTGTGTTAATCTGAAGTCACTTGATGCGTCCTTTGGCTTTGGGTCAAGCCTTTAATACTGGTGAAAGGCACCAGCTTGAAAGCCTTGGAGCCTCTGTATATCCACCGCATGAACAGCAGCAGGGCCAGCTTCCACCCCTTTGCCCCTGCCAGTGGGTCAGGCAGTCTAGCTCAGCGTTAGAACAGGGCTGAGGGCAGCAGAAACTAGAGCCAAGGGAAGGAGCCGGGACCCAGAGCCAAGGGTTGGAGCCGGAGTCAGGAGCAGGGCTGGAGCAAGAGTGATTGCCAGCAACAAGCTGCTGAGCTTAAAAGCAGGCCTGCAGTAGGACTATCAAGTGGTCCTTCCGCAACCCAGCTGAGCTCAGCAATCTGCCTGGAGGCTGGGCTGGCTAGTCCTCATCCCTGACCTATTTCCACTGAAGGTGCTCGGTCCTGAAACAGTGTGGTTCGAAGTAGATCTTGAAGGACTTCCTCTCAGGTTGACCATTCAGTCCTGGGCAGCAGGTGGTGGTTTTGTGATGCGGGCAATTTGGTGAGCCCCACAAGTCATCAAATGGCTAACGGATGCTAATGGGTTTCAGTCGCTGGTAGCCCCAGTCTAGTGATGAGCTGATGCCTAGAAGTGAAATTCTCCACAGCCCATTAGCCAATCCCCAGAGCCATGCTTTTAACAGCAGGATCCTGTGGAGGGAGGGGTGCTGGGAAGAATGTATGTGCTAAGTATTGTCTCCAGCCCTAACTGCTGTAAATGTCTCTGACTAATTTATTACCTGGCACAGACATGAAGTGGCTGTTTGGGATCATTTGCTCCGAACAATGTGGGGGATGTTAAAATGCTGAACCGCATGCTTGAGGCTTTCCTGTCTCAGCTAGTGGCCATGATCTTAGCTTGCTGAGTGTGTGACACAGCCCTGTCGGGGACGGAAAGGCGGCCGTGTATTGCAGTATGGCTGGGCTGGTGCGGATTTCAAATGGCCCGTGCAGCAAGGGGCCACATGGGGTTTTTAAAAGGGGGTTGGAGCCCCCAGCAAACCGTGAATTGTGGCAGGGGAATGGAGGAGTTTATGGAGTCACTGAATGACCTAGAGGATGAGCTGTGGAAACAGGTCAGGGATGAGTTGCTCAGAGAGGCTTTCAACTGCCATGAGCTAGATCCTCAGCTGGTAAAACTCAGCGTAGGTCCATTGACACCAATGGAGATGCACCTGTTTACACCAGTGGAGGATGTGAACCCAACAACTTAACTCCAAGCTAGAAATGGGGCCCAGCTGGAACCCCAGACCCAACTGTTCACGAATGTTGGTGGAAATCTGAATCCTGATCCAGCTCTGAACTTGGCTTGGGGCCCATCTCTATTCCTAACTTAGCGGCAAGCTGGTCAGGCAACGTGTGTCCCAGGCTCGGGGTGGTGTAAAGATGGCTTAAAGTCTCCTTTGCCCTCTGACTCTAGACTGGCTGGGCCAAAGAACATGGCACCTTGATCAAATATCTGTAGCTAGAGCAGGATCTATGGAAGCAGGAAACGAGAAGTGTAAACCCCACAGCCATGTCTGCTGCTGTGTGGGCCTGATCCCTTCATCTCTGCTGTGTGTTCTAGACCCTGTTCACGTCAGACCGAGTTAAATCTCAATTGCAAAACAGTGCAGTTCCCAGGGTTAAAGGCCCGGCCTTCGTCTGCCCTTCAATCCATTCTGGGCTCTCCAAGTAGATTCGGTAACTGGTACCCGCTGTCCCCTCACTCCTGCCCGCCATCTAGGTCCGGGAGACTGGCAGAAGGGGATGTGGGCGCTCCTGTAATGTGCAGTTTGACAGCGAGAAGGAAAGACACCCGCCCCGTGCTTTCTGAGCAACATGGGGCGGGAAGGCCAGGAGCTTCCCGTATGATCCCCCTCTCGTAAGCTGACTTGGAAGCTGTAATCTCTCTCTCCCGCGTGTGACACATATGGACAGAAGGGTTGTCTCGTCAAGTCTGGGCAGCACCTGCAGCTCCGGGGGGAAGGGGTTGATATACGGTTCGAGCTTTGTGAATGGGAAGCCCTGGGCTGGGACTTGTCAAACCAGTACATGCCTCCTTTAAAAAAAAAAAAAAAAATGTAGCCACAGGCGCTGAGCAGCTGCGATCGTTGTGCTCCTTGAAAGAGCTCCCTGGAGTTCCAGGGCGGAGTGCTTCCCTAGCCCCGTGTGAGGGAGCCGGGAGAGGAAGAATGGTCCAGTGGTTAGGGCAGAGCCTCAGAATTAAGAGATCTGGGTTCAAGTCCTTGCTCCACCAGTGGCGTCCTATCTGGCCTTGGGCAAGTCACTGAGCCGCTCGGGTTCTAGCTCACCATATGGGGAGAGGGACAACAGCCCGGCCCTAACCTCGCATGGGTGCTGTGAGGCTAAACCCGTTAACGATTGTGATGGGCTCGGGCTCTGCCGTGAAGAGGGTCAGGTAAGTAGTTAAGGTAGAACAGTTAAGTGTCTGTGGAGCTGATTGTCCGCCATCGTGCGTCTCATCCAGGGCCGGCTCTAGGTTTTTTGCCGCCCCAAGCAAACAAAATTTTGGCTGCCCTCCCGTCCCAGCCCTGGGCTCCTTGCTGCACCCCCCTGCCGCCCCAGCCCTGGGCTCTCCCCCACCACCCACACCTCCTGCCGCCCCAGCCCTGGGCTCTCCCCCACCACCCACACCCCCTGCCGCCCCAGCTCTGGGCTCCCTCATTCCTCCCCACCATTGCTCCCAACACACACCTCCTGCCGCCCCAGCCCTGGGCTCTCTCCCCCCCCCCCACCTGCACCCTCCTTCCGCCACAGCCCTGGGTCACTGGTAACTCGCTCCCATGGCAGGTCATTCAGCAGGAATTTTAGATGTGCACAGAACACAGACAGGATTGGTTCCCATATGGTTACAGAAATGCAGTAAAGTGGAACAATTTTCAGCTTGTGTGATTGGAGGATATCTGGATGCATATTATAAGACTGTCCTACATAAATGAGGAAAAGTTGAGGTGCCTTTATTATTCTTTTGTTCCACTCTTTCTTTCTATGGGGAATTTGCCAATGCAATATCACTGTCTTCCTTTTAAACAAACAAACAAACAAAAAGGCAATGGCTGTTGAAAATAGCAATTCCAGTCCTAATAACCACTGGGGAGCATTTCTTGTTCAGTTTTATCCTACTTTTTCTACAGCAAGTTACAGTGGATCAGTATATTTGATTTGGGAGAAATGAAGTAACAGCTGCCCAATCTGAGCTTGAGCACTCCTGAATTTTGAGGTGTTCAAATCTGGAAGGCAGGTGCTGGAGGGGGGGCGCTGTGGCTCTGCAGGGGAGCACGGCAGCATGTATGCAGCAGTGTGTCTGGCGCTGCGCGGAGCCAGACACGCTGGTCTGAGTGGCACGGTAAGGGGGCTGGGGGGTTGGATGGGGCGGAGGTTCGGGGGGGCAGTCAGGGGCAGGGAGAAGGGGAGGTTAGATGGGTCAGGGGTTTGGGGGGGGCAGTCAGGGGACAGGCAGCGGTTGGATAGGCATGGGAGTCCCGGGGGTTTGTCAGGGGACAGGTAGGGGGTGGGGTCCTAGGGCGGAAGTTGGGGGGGGTCTCAGGAGGGGGCAGTTGGGGACAAGGAGAAGGGAGGCTTAGATGGGGTCCCAAGGGGCAGTTAGGGGCAGGGGTCCCAGGAGGGGGCAATCAGGGGACAAGGAGCAGCGGCGCTTATATAGGGGGTGGGGTCCTGGGGGGCAGTTAGGGGCAGGGGTCCCGGGCAGGGGTGATCAGAGGACAGGGAGCAGCGGCGCTTAGATAGGGGGTGGGGTCCCAGGAGGGGGCAATCAGGGGACAGGGACCAGTGGGGCTTAGATAGGGGGTGGGATCCTGGGGGGCAGTTGGGGCAGGGGTCCCGGGAGGGGGTGATCAGGGGACAGGGAGCAGGGGGGTTGGATGGGTTGGGGTTTCTGTGGGGGGCAGTCGGAGGGAGTGGATGGGGGCAGGGTGGGGCTACCCTCCCTCCCTGTGGAATGTCCTATTTTTTGAATGTTAAAACATGGAATCCCTACTTACAGTGCAGCTCTCCATTCACAGCAGGCTGCTGCATGAGGTCTCAGCTTCCTCACTCCCTCCCCCTCTTTCCTGTTGGTAGTGGCCAAGGGAATGCTGGGAAATGTAGTTCTTTCCCTGCTCCAGGGCTGGCTCTATAGGCAGGGAGCTAACCAAGGAACTACAGCTCCCAGGTCCCCCTGTTGGTTCTCAGCTCCCAGGTAGGATCCCTGCCGCCCCTGCAAATGGGCTGCCCCAAGCACGTGCTTGCTTTGCTGGTGCCTAGAGCCGCCCCTGGTCTCATCTGTCCTACTCACCGCTGGAGCTGCCCATGCACTGAGCGACCCTTTCCTTTAACTTCCGTTCAGTGCGGTCTCAGGGTCAGAAAAGCGTCTCTGATTCTCACCTGGAGCTAGGAAGGGTGTGGTCCCTGGGAGTGACAGCAGTCCCAACTGGGCCAATAGTGGAACCCCGTGTCACCTGCAGCCGTAAGGCCTGGGAAGCACCTGAGATCACAGAGGGCTGCTGGCAGCTGCTTGGGTAGAGGCTAGAGTCCAACCCTGCCCTTGCCGTGTGCCCATCCAGTGATGGACAACAGGAGCTGCAGCACGGGTAGTGGAAGAGCAGGGTCAGGCAACCCTCAGTGCCCAGGCTGAGAGCAGGAAGAGGAGACAGGAGGCAAGTGAGTGATTAACTGGGCTCTCCCCCCCCGCCCCGGCATGCAAGTGGGTATGAGGTCCCTCTCTCGCTGGTTTTGGCTGCAGCGCTGCCTCCAGCATGGCCATGCTGGGCTCCCCTCCATTAGCACAGATGAGTGAGGCCCTGGCGTACTCATTTAGCCTGAGTGCTGACAGATGAGGGATTTTGGTAATGCAGGTCTCTCTCTCTCTCTCTCCTTGGCTGGTTACATCTCATCGCTGCATGAGCCTCGGGCGTTGAAAAGCTGTTTGTGCTGCGGGTACGTAACCCCACTCCCACCCACTGTGACTGGGGAAAAGGGAAACTGACTGACTGACTGCCCTGTGCAGAGGTTTCTGGGCAGATGGGTGGGAGCTGGGTGTGCTAATGACAACAGGGGCTGGGAAACTATCGTGGTCCGGAGCCTACAGGGACCTTATTACCTGTCGTCCGCACTTCCTCTGAGGAGCGGGCAGGGAGAACTCCCTGATGCATCATCTAAGTGGACCATAAAATGATCTTAGAACCATCATCACCAGCACAGGCCAAGAAACGACAGGGTGTGCTGCAAATAGTGTATGGGATTCGTTATCCTGCACGAGCTATGGCTGAAATATATTCACTAGATGCAATTGACTCCAGTTGAGGGTCCAGTCCCTACCCCCAGCCATGCTGAGCTCAGCACAGGAGCCAGTGGGTCGGCTTGGGTTAGTTAGGATTGCTGGGTCAGGGTCCATATAGGCACATTCTGAATTGTACACAGTCAGGGTCGTTCCCATTAGGCAGATTGATACGAGCGTTTTTATTGGCGTGTCCCCTTCCGTCCCACCTCAAAGTTAGGTCATGATAAGCTGCAACATGGTGATTCTCACTGGCATGCTAACAGTTAAATGTTTACCTTTACAAAGGCTGAGTGAGATGATTTTCCAGACAGATGTGTTCATGGCACCATGGTGACACTTATCTTCTCCCCATCTCTCTCTGCAATGGGCCGCAGAACTCTTCACCATCTGGAACAGCTTCCCTGTCTCTCTTCAACTGACTGATTTCTCTGGTCTTGAATGAGTCTTGTTTCTTCTCCTCAGACTCTAACTGATAAAAATGGATCAAGTCTGACTCCCTGAGCTAACCCAGAAGTTATGGGTGTTGCCTCCTGCCAATTCCCTTCTTCCTTTTTTTCTCTCGCTCCATGCATTGACTCAGCCCTCCCTCTCTGTCCATTTTCTCATTTCCATGAGCTGGTTTCTCTCTCCCGTTCTTATTTTTCACTATTCTTTCTTTGAAAATCGGCGTCTTCCATCCTCTGATTCTTCCTGTCACATTCGACCCCATTCTCTGTTGTTCACCTCCCATGCTATCTTCCATATTTAGATCTTATTAACCACACTTGGTCAGGTTTACCATTTGGCCAGCAAGACTTCTGCTATAGAGGCTACTACCCAATAATGCCAACCCCAAGCATTTAATAGTCATGAGTCTGGCCCCCAAACATCATGAGATTATCTTAAAAACCATATTTTTTTAATAGATTTTTGGGTTCTTTTTATTTGCCTTCTTGTTTTTGAACCTTCAAGGTGCACTTGGGTCGTGTTTTCTAGCTTTTTCTCTTGCAACCAATGAGGGCTAGAAGCTTAATTTGGGCATGGAGCTCTTTGGAAAATCTGGCCATCAGAGTCATGGTGGGAGCTACTGGGGACTGAGCTCTTCTTAAAAACCTAGTCCTGGTTGTGGGTGTTTATCCCTTGAAAATCTGGCCCTAGTCAGTTTTGTAAATCTGCCTATAAGTGTTTATTGTAGAGTGTTGTGAGGGATCTTTGTGGACATCCTGTTTATAGGGTTAGGGTACAGTTATCTCTTTGACTCAGGTCTTCCGCTGTTGGGGAAAAGCCAGTTGTCTATTGATAAGTGACTCAACAGTGCCAGGAGTTTACTTCCTGCTCTTCCGGAGTATTTTTGTTTTCCACCCAAATATTCCCTCAGATCCACTGGGGTCTGGTGACCTGTGACAAGGGAGCCAGGGAATCTGCTCTATGCTTCTTGGAACGAGTTTCTCCATAGAACGCATGCCCCTTCCGCTGAATTTTTTACAGGTGCCAGATGGCCTGCACAAAGCAACAACGGGCAGAGGTTCAATGCTTGCTCCATTGCTTGGGAACGAGCTTTTGGGTTCTGCCTTTGCACCAGTCTCCCTGGTGGGTAGGTGCTGAATCATCGGGGGGGAGGGGGCAATTTTCTAAATAAGGAGCAGAAATAACTTGAAAGTTAAGTTGGCATCTCGGGACTCCCCCTCCCCCCACTATGCTTCTTTTACTCCCAGCATCTCTCAGAGGCCTGCATTGGTCCAGATGAGCTGATCTATGGTTGAGAAAGTCTGGAGGGGACTTCACAGCCCACCAGTGTCAGACACACAAGAACATAAGAACGGCCATACTGGGTCAGACCAAAGGTCCATCCAGCCTAGTATCCGGTCTTCCGACAGTGGCCAATGCCAGGTGCCCCAGAGGGAATGAACAGAACAGGTAATCCTCAAGTGATCCATCCCCTGTCGCCTATTCCCAGCTCCTGGCAAACAGAGGCTAGGGACACCATCCCTGCCCATCCTGGCTAATAGCCATTGATGGACCTATCCTCCATCAATGTATCTAGTTCTTTTTTGAACCCTGTTATAGTCTTGGCCGTCACAACATCTTCTGGCAAAGAATTCCACAGGTTGACTATGTGTTGTGTGAAGAAATACTTCCTTTTGTTTGTTTTAAACCGTGCTGCCTATTCATGTCATTTGGTGATCCCTAGTTCTTGTGTTATGAGAAGGAGTAAATAACACTTCCTTATTTACTTTCTCCACACCAGTCATGATTTTATAGACCTCAATCATACCCCCCCCCCCTAGTCGTCTCTTTTCCAGGGCTGGCTCCAGGCACCAGCTTGGCAAGCAGGTGCTTGGGGCGGCCACTCCGGAGAGGGGCGGCACGTCCAGCTATTCGGCGGCAATTCGGCAGACGGTCCCTCACTCCGGCTCGGAGCGAAGGGCCTCCCGCCGAATTGCCGCCGCAGATCGCAATTGCGATCGCGGCTTTTTTTTTTTTTTTTTGGCTGCTTGGGGCGGCCAAAACCCTGGAGCCGGCCCTGCTCTTTTCCAACCTGAAAAGTCCCAGTCTTAATAATCTCTCCTCATACGGAAGCCGTTCCATACCCCTAATCATTTCTGTTGTCCTTTTCTGAACCTTTTCCAATTCCAATGTATCTTTTTTGAGCTGGGGTGACCACATTGGCACACAGTATTCAAGATGTGGGCGTACCCTGGATTTATATAGAGGCAATATGATATTTTCTGTCTTATTATCTATCCCTTTCTTAATGATTCCCAACATTCTGTTCGCTTTTTTGACTGCCGCTGCACATGGAGCATGGAGTTGGGGGGAGGGATAGCTCAGTGGTTTGAGCATTGGCCTGCTAAACCCAGGGTTGTGAGTTCAATCCTTGAGGGGGCCACTTGGGGATCTGGGGCAAAATCAGTACTTGGTCCTGCTAGTGAAGGCAGGGGGCTGGACTCGATGACCTTTCAAGGTCCCTTCCAGTTCTAGGAGATGGGATATCTCCATTAATTATTATTTATTATTATGGAGTGGATGTTTTCAGAGAACTCTCCACAATGACTCCAAGATCTCTTTCTTGAGTGGTAACAGTTCATTTAGACCCCAAACAAGTCTATCTTTATATACCTCCCCCACACTGATTTTTTTCAGAGGTGCTGAGCACCTGCAACTCCAACAGAAGGCAACGGGCTGTGTGGAGTCCCAGGCCCACTGTGAAGAACAGAGGCAGTTGCAGGCTTTGGAGGTGAGAGACAAAGCTCATTGTGCTTCTAGACAGCAAGGCCTGGCCTGATCAAAAGGGATCAGCTTTCTGTTCTCTGTGCTTGAGACCTCTCTCTCTCTCTCTCTCCTTCTCCTCTTCCTTCAGCTAGCTAGGGGTTTCTGAAATGTTAATTAACCTCATAATGAGAAGGAAGAATTTCAGAAAGGGCTCATCTGGTGAACAAATCCATTAACCCTCCGTAAGATGCATGCAGCTGTGTACTTAACCTGACCCTGTGACTTTCATACACCTGATTTATAGCTGCAGCTCATCCGTTCGAGTTAGGAGGAGATGTTGGTAAGGTTATTCTGGGCCTGAAACTCAGTGGGGGAAAAAAAATTCTTTTGAATAAAAATAGGACACAACCATAGATCCCTTCTGTGTTTGTGAAACACAGAATAACTAACTGGAGTATTAGTCACGAATGCCTGCAATGTGCTGGCTAAGCAGCTTTTTAGGTAATTATAGTCCCCTCTCTACATTCCTGTCCTAAACTGTTGGGTACCGTGCACTGTGACATTCACAGATTCTGTGTGCCTCCCCAGAAACGGTTGCCTTTCCATGGTGGATGAAGGGAAAAGTGTGTGTGTGTATAGTCATTGTGGGGATGGGAATGGGCAAAATATATACCTGGTGTGACTCCTTTGTCTATTTTCCATTGAACAATAATGCATATATAATATACAGCATAAGACCTTTTTTGTGTGGTGTTCTACAGCTAATGTGTTTAATCTCCTAGGCTTTCCCTGAATTACACAATACTACAACATGCAATGTATGCATATTTAATATTGCATTGCATTATATTATTTGAGAGACATATGAGCACACACTTAAAGAAGACAGTACTGAAATTCATATGCATATGTGTTGAGTTAAGGCTAAATGGTCAGCCTTGATTTGCATGGGTATGATGCAGTTTTCTGCATGGCATTTCCTTGCTTTTGTTTTCCTTCTTTGCTTTGTTAAAAAGAGAAGAAGGAAGAGGAAATATTTGCCCACTGTTGTGACCAGCTGGAAGTGGATGAAAATCAATTGCGACAAGCGTGGAACTTTATTCTGTTACAAAACCAGGGCAGGCAAAATTGCTGCTGAAATCGTAAGCAAGGGCCACTCTGTTCTGCAATTACTATGGTCCCTTATGCACCGAATTGCAAGTAATATCCCTTCCTGGAGTGGAACAGGATCTGGAAGAATAAAATGAGCGCATAGAGCAAGCAGCTCCAGAAAACCGCTTTTAGCAGAGATGGCAAAATGGTCTTAATCTCCACAATGACTGGCAAAGCAATCAGTCTCTGCTGCTTTTCTCCGTGGGGGAAGCCCTGTGTGTGGAAGGCAACAAGAAGGGTACCATTTTCAGATTATGCTATATGAATCGCTTCACTGCTGGTCCTCCGCTCTAGCTTGCTGCGCTGCAGCAGGATGCTGTCGGTGTCCCAGTATTCCATTGGGATCTTGGTGGAAGGGCATGCTGTGAGCTATTTAGCCCCCGGTGAGAGGTTTTGTTCTATGTGCTTGGCATTTGAGGCAGCAGTGTACTGGATAATGATGAAAGGAAAGGAGTATCCCATACAGTACCAACACACATGCACTTATCAGTCCTCCTAGTACCCAGGAAATCCTCGGCATTTTCATTTGTAATTGTTGTCTCCCCTCCACTGTCTGTAAAGTGTAAATAAACCTTAAGGGGGGTGGGGGGAGAGCTGGGTTTACACTTGATTTTATTAGCGGTGAGATTATCCCACTGAATAGAGGTTTCCTGACTCCCTGTCATGCATGTAGAGCTGGTTAGGGATGTGTCCATGAAACGTTTATGGCGGAATAATTCTGATTCATCAAAACTGAATCTTTGCAGAACAGGGTCAGTTTCGATGAGTCTCCTGACTTGAAAATAATAATAATAAAAAGTTTTGAAATTGTCAAAATGTGTCATTTCAACTCTTTTGAAAGGAAAAAATTCTGGTTTGAAATGACTTTTCATTTCAAAACTTAAGCTAATTAGACTAAAATAAGAAAATAAAAGTCAAAATTCAAAAAGTTACATTGCATGACAAAATTGTTGAAGCAAAATATTTTGTTTGACACAAATTGATTTTTTGTGTGTGTCCTGATTTGGGATGATGATTTTTCAAACTCTCAAACTTTTCTGGATCGGAAAACTGTTTGTCATCTTGCTCTAATATGATGGTGAAACCACAATGTATCTCCCATATACAATGTCCATGTAATTGGTGTGTGTGTGTGTGTGTGTGTGTGTGTGTGTGTGTGTAAGCACACAGCAACAACATGTGGAACGATTTGCAATATTGCACACAATGCCAAAGAATCTTATAAGGACAATGTTGTTGTTGTTTTCAAAGTGACAACAACCTGATTTAATTCCACCATTTCAAAACCTGTTGGCTTCTTGATTCAGGAATGTTCCTAAATAACTGTTTATACTCAAATTAGCAATTACTGCTGAAATCTGTTTACTTATATAGCCCCTATGACCTCAGTATCTGAGCACCTCACAAGCATCAAATGAATTATCTTCCATGGCAATTCAAGTCCCCATATGGGTCATGTTTTGTGTGATGACCTTGAATGGGACACATGAGGGGACTGAACCCAGGACCTCTGGCTCTAAGAAGCATGAGCTTGTCCCGCTTCAGGTAAACAACCACATCTATTGGCTCGAAGGCAATAACAGACTCATAGATCTGTTTACATTGTCCAACCACTAGAGGGGGACAAATCCTCACCCTGGTAATAATTGCATTTCCATCTGAGGCGCTCAGTGGCACCACACAGTAGGGAGGTGTTATCCACATGTTAGTGATGGGGAAACTGAGGTGCAGAGCAGATGTGACTCACCCATGCTCAAGCAGTCAGCCAGCAACAAGGCCAAGAAGAGAAACAGATAATAGAATCATAGAATATCAGGGTTGGAAGGGACCTCAGGAGGTCATCTAGTCCAACCCCCTGCTCAAAGCAGGACCAATTCCCAACTAAATCATCCCAGCCAGGGCTTTGTCAAGCCTGACCTTAAAAACCTCTAAGGAAGGAGATTCCACCACCTCCCTAGGTAACCCATTCCAATGCGTCACCACCCTCCTAGTGAAAAAGTTTTTCCTAATATACAACCTAAACCTCCCCAACTGCAACTTGAGACCATTACTCCTTGTTCTGTCATCTGCCACCACTGAGAACAGTCTAGATCCATCCTCTTTGGAACCCCCTTTCAGGTAGTTGAAAGCAGCTATCAAATCCCCCCTCATTCTTCTCTTCTGCAGACTAAACAATCCCAGTTCCCTCAGCCTCTCCTCATAAGTCATGTGTTCCAGCCCCCTAATCATTTCTGTTGCTCTCCGCTGGACTCTTTCCAATTTTTCCACATCCTTCTTGTAGTGTGAGGCCCAAAACTGGACACAGTACTCCAGATGAGGCCTCACCAATGTCGAATAGAGGGGAATGATCACATCCCTCGATCTGCTGGCAATGCCCCTATTATACAGCCCAAAATGCCGTTAGCCTTCTTGGCAACAGGGGCACACTGTTGACTCATATCCAGCTTCTCATCCACCGTAACCCCTAGGTCCTTTTCTGCAGAACTGCTTCCTAGCCATTCGGTCCCTAGTCTGTAACAGTGCATGGGATTCTTCCGTCCTAAGTGCAGGACTCTGCACTTGTCCTTGTTGAACCTCATCAGGTCTCTTTTGGCCCAATCCTCTAATTTGTCTAGGTCCCTCTGTATCCGATCCCTACCCTCTAGTGTATCTACCACTCCTCCCAGTTTAGTGTCATCTGCAAACTTGCTGAGAGTGCAGTCCACGCCATCCTCCAGATCATTAATGAAGATATTGAACAAAACCGGCCCCAGGACCGACCCCTGGGGCACTCCACTTGAAACCGGCTGCCAACTAGACATGGAGCCGTTGATCACTACCCGTTGAGCCCGATGATCTAGCCAGCTTTCTATCCACCTTATAGTCCATTCATCCAGCCCATACTTCTTTAACTTGCTGGCAAGAATATTGTGGGAGACCGTATCAAAAGCTTTGCTAAAGTCAAGGAATAACACATCCACTGCTTTCCCCTCATCCACAGAGCCAGTTATCTCCTCATAGAAGGCAATTAGGTTAGTCAGGCATGCTTTAATCCCAAGACCGTCCTCCCTCCTGGGTGTTAAATCTAAATCCATGTGGTTTGTTTCCTACCATAGGTGATTAACGCTGCGGTTCAGCTGCTTTCGAACCCACCACTCCATCCACCTCCTGACGATGCCAACATCTGATGCCATTTCTGATACCTGAACTATCCGTACGAGTGTTAGGCAGAAATTGATGAGATCCCATTCCTCCCTGGTCTGCTGAGTGGCTTTGCTGCAAGGATTCCATGGCAGAGGCGTGGGAGGCCATTCTGGTGCCCTGTTCACCTCGCTTGGTTGGGTCTCTCTGGAGTTCCGCACAGCCTTCTTCAGTCCCGACTAACCTAAGTAATTTTGCATCAGCTGCAGATTTTACCACCTCATTGCTCAGCCCCCCTTCCAGAGATTCATAGATAAGAAGGGACCATTATGATCATCTGGTCTGCCGTCCTGCATAACACGGGCTTGGATCCTCACCCAATAGTTTCTGCAGCAAGACCATATCACTTCCGCTTGAGCTGCGGCATATATCTGACCAAGACATCTCGTCTTGATTTAAAGACTTGACATGATGGAGAATCCACCACAACCCTTTGTAAGTCGTACCAGTGGTTAATCGCCCTCACTGTTAAAAACATGCGCCTTATTTCTAGTAGTAAAGGAGCTGCAGGGTGTGCCATCATTAACCTTTTGCCATGCTGAACATGGATCACTTCTTCCTGCTCTTTGTTCTCTGCCTCTTGCCCACTTTCATAGAATCATTCTAATCCCTGACTATGCATTTGCCCCTCTCTCCCCATGACTACAGAGGGCTTGTCTGGGAAATTGACTAGCATAGGTATAGCAGAATAAGGGCTTGTCTACACTACCTCGCGGGGTCGATCTAAGATACACAACTTCAGCTACGTGAATAGCGTAGCTGAAGTCGATGTATTTAGATCTATTTACCGCGGTGTCTTCGCTGAGGTAAGTCGACAGCTGACGGTCTCCCATTGACTCCGCTTTCACCTCTCGCCCTGGTGGAGTACCGGAGTTGACGGGAGAGCGTTCAGCGGTCGATCTATCGCGTCTAGACTAGACGCGATAAATCGACCCCCGCTGGATCGACCGCTGCCTGCCGATCCAGCGGGTAGTGTAGACAAGCCCTAAAGTGACAATACTGAGCAAAACTTATTCTGCTATAGCTATGCTGGTTGTTTTCCCTGTGTAGACAAGTTTCCTGAATAGGGGTGTTGAAGGAGAGGACTGAGGTGCTTTAGCAGGGCTCTGGAGTCTTTGCACAATGTCCATTATTCGCTATTTTCTTAAATGCAAAAATTTACTTTCACTTCAAGGAGAAAATTCACATGATAGTTTTTTTTTTTTTTTAAAGATAATGAATAATATGGAACGTGAATGTCTAGAACTGTTTGTAATGCCTCTCGAAAAGGGCTCTGTGTGGGGTTCATCAGGTTTGGTAAACACAGAGGCTGCCTACCAGCCTGTGGGAATTGAGAACTAATCCTTCTCTCTGCACCAGAAGTGGGATCTGCTGACCAGTGGCCATGCTCCGTTTCACCCTGGAGATCAAATGCTGTTTGCCAAGGGAGGCAGTTCTTGCGTGAAATTAAATAAGTGTGTACATAGCCCCTAGTTTTAAATCATATTTCCGATAAATTAAAAAAGCAAAACCCTGTAACCAGCTTAAAGGGACCATTGGTGCGGTTGGTGCTAATTAGATCTTTCCTTCTGTTCCTTGTATTTGTTTGTAGAATCTGTAATGCTTTAGGGGAATGTGTTTTCTCCTCTCTCTCTAACCAAGTGAGATGTCCTGTTAATAATAACATGCACATACATGGTACTTTTCATCCATAGACCTAGGAAGTTAAGTATCATTATCCCTGTTTACATATGTGGACACTGAGGGACGAAGAAGTTATGTGACTTGGCCGAGCTCACATGGGGAGTCAGTGCCAAAGATCTGTTGTTTCCCAGTCCCTTACCCCATTTCCTGGACTGTACGCCTATAGCAGCATGCACTGTAGAGACCAATCCTGCACTGGCCAGGAGATGGACTCGACCAACAGCAAAAAACTCTGGTTATGGGGCTCCAGCAGGTGCCTGAAAACTGAAGAAAGGCGTCCTACCTCTGCCCCATCCCATAGCCGCCCCAGCCCCTTCTAGTCCACCCCACCAGCCAGCATAACCCCCTCCCCACAGCAGTGCCAGATTTCTATTCAGCACCCAAGATCTCCCACTGTTTCTTCCCCCTAACCCAATTGGCCTAGCCATTTGCAGTTGCAAAGGACTGTGGGACATAGTAAGTTGCAAGGCAGTTATTTGGGTCATGAACCAAAAACGGATGCGAAGCACCAGGCTCGATAGCCCCGTAGGCCTTTCTGATGTCTAACCTCCTCGAAAGAGCTGCTCCTCTGCGCTGAATGGCATGCACCAGAATGGCTGAGCCCCGTGTAACAGGCGTGGAATAAACCTGCTTTGCGGCTGCTTAGCGTGATCCGCGGGGTCTTGTGTTTGTCTTGTCAGGCGCAGGGTGATACCTGGAGCTAGTGTTGAATTTCAGCTGTCTGAGCTTAATAATAATAATAATAATTAATGGAGATATCCCATCTCCTAGAACTGGAAGGGACCTTGAAAGGTCATCGAGTCCAGCCCCCTGCCTTCACTAGCAGGACCAAGTACTGATTTTGCCCCAGATCCCCAAGTGGCCCCCTCAAGGATTGAACTCACAACCCTGGGTTTAGCAGGCCAATGCTCAAACCACTGAGCTATCCCTCCCCCCTAAAGAGCTTCTGCTGCTCTTTCATTTAGTCAGATCTCCTGATGTGGGATGTGGGGTCAGTTCCTTCTTGAATTCCCAACCCATCCCGGGGCAGCAGCCCTCTCCCCACGGCACAAATTCCAACACTACCTAAAGCTAGCAATGGGTGAACCTTAAAAACATGTCCCTCAGCAAGGCAACCGAAGTAACCATCTTACAATGATTTAGCTGTTTGCATCCCACACGTGGGACCCACTTCTTCCACCACTGACACGCAGCTATTCCCAGGCTGGCATCTCCTTTGATAGTTTGCATCGTCCCTGATCAGCATAAGCAAGGCTGTGATTTGGCTACAGGCTGTTCAACTTCCATGCAGCAGAAGCCCTACCCAGGATCACTGAACATGTCATGTATCAGAGGGGTAGCCGTGTTAGTCTGAATCTGTAAAAAGCAACAGAGGGTCCTGTGGCACCTTCTGTTAGTCTCAAAGGTGCCACAGGACCCTCTGTTGCTTTGAACACGTCATCCCAAACTTGCCCCTTCTCAGCCATTCACTCTGGTGACATCCCCATGAAACCAGGTCCAAAGAACAAGCCAATTTCTTCTCCACGGAGCTGCTGTGATCTGGGTTCAAACGCCTGCCTGTGTCTGTTCCTCTTCCACCCTTCGCCCCAAAGGAGCAGGCGGGCGACGGTAAAGGAACAAACTTATTCCCACTGCACAGCCATCAAAAGCCTTGCCTCTGGATTGTGCAAAACTGGAAAGGAGCAGGGAACAAGGAAAGGCAGCAGGAGCAAAACAGCGTCTGAATGGGCTGCGCAGGCGTTCTCCCTCAGTCCCAGACCTCGAGGGAACTACTGTATTATCCAGTTATTAAGGGATAAGTATATCTCTGTGAGTGCCACTGCTTCAGAACAGTCAGACCCCCATTACCCGTGGTGAATGTGGGTGAAAAGAAGAGCTAGTTCACCCAACTTCATGGCACTCAGGTCTCAGCATGGGCATGGACAACGGGGGGGTAAGGAGGGCCCTGGGCCCCTCAAAAAAAAAGTAGGGATTGCATTAATAAGTAAAGAGAATAGAAGTGCATTTATCTCACTTCAGTCAAAGTGTTGTTTGCAGTGTCGTCGTAGCCATGTCAGTCCCAGGATATTAGAGAGACTAGGTGGATGAGGTCATATCTTTGTTTGGGCCAACTTCTGTTGGTGAAGGAGACCAGCTTTGGAGCCACATGGAGCTCTAGAAGAACTTTTGGGTGTCTTTTTCACCAGCTGAAGTTGGTTCTTACCTCATCCACCTTGTCTCTCTTCATTCAAAGTGGGCAGATTTAGTTGTGGTACAAAACTTCATTAGAGCAAAATAGTCCAGACCTGCTATTATGATTATTAGTTAACTCTAGCCCCCTGCCAAACAAAGAAAGTTGTCTGTGCCCCTGTGTCACTGGGACATGATTGAGGTAAACACATCTCAAGGGTAGACTGCAGGAGCAGGCCACGCAGCTGTTCTGAAGGGGAGCAGGCCTATACCGTGGACTATAAACTACACCAAGACTATACCGTGGTCACCTGCAAACAAGGATTAACTCCAGCTTCCCCCTGCCCTTGCACAGGTGCTGGAGGGAAGATAATATGGCAAAGTTGGAGACTGCTGGCCAATCAGGTTCCCCAGCAGACAAGCAAGAAATAGGGTTGCCAGGAGTCTGGTTTTCGACCGGGATGCCCGGTCGAAAAGGACCCTGGCAGCTCCGGTCAGCACCGGTGACTGGGCTGCTAAAAGTCCGGTTGGCCACAGTAGCCAGCTCTGCGTGGCTCCTGGAAGTGGCCAGATGTCCCTCCGGCTCCTGGGTGGCCAGGGGCACACTGCCTCTGCCCTGAGAACTGCAGCCAATGGAAGCTGTGGGGGTGGTGGCTGCGGATGGGAGCAGCGCGCAAGCCCCTGGCTGCCCCTGCGCCTAGGAGCCAGGGGGACATGCCGGCTGCTTCCCGAGAGCCGCTTGAGGTAAGCGCTGCCCGGAGCCTGCAACCTGTACCCCCTCCTGCACCCTAACTCCCTCCCAGAGCCCTCATCCCCTCCCACAACCCAGCCCCCTACCCCAGCCTGGAGCCTCTCCCACAGTCCGAAACCCTCATCTCCAGCCCTAGCCTGGACCCCCCCCCGACACCCTGAACCCCTTATTTCTGGCCCCACCCTGGAGCCAGAGGGACATGCCAGCTGCTTCCTGAGAGCTGCCTGAGGTAAGTGCCACCCAGAGCCCGCACCCTGTACATCCTCCCGCACCCAAACTCCCTCCCAGAGCCCAAACCCCCTCCCACACCCCAACCCCCTGCCCCAGCCCGGAGCCCTCTCCCATACTCCAAACCCCTTGGCCCCACCTTCCAGCCCCACCTGCACCCCAAACCCCTCATCCCCGGCCCCACCCCAGAGCCCGCACCCCCAGATGGAGCCGGCACCCCATCTGGCACCTCAGCCCCCTGCCCCAGTCCAGTGAAAATGAGCGAGTGAACAAGGGTGGGGGAGGGGGGGATGGAGTGAGCGGGGCGTGGGGCCTCAGAGAAGGGGCGGTGCTGGGGCGTGGCCTCAGGGAAGGGGCAGGGCAGGGGCGGGGCAAGGGTGTTTGGTTTTCTGCAATCGGAAAGTTGGCAACCCTGGCAAGAAACTCTGTAAAAGTGGCTGCTTGGAGAGTGGTAGAGGTGGCTCTGGAATAGGGAGGTGCTTGTGCCCAGTTCCTACAGGGCTGATGCAGCGGCCTAGGCCGGGGATTTTCTGCTTTGGTTTTCTGGCAATGGGAGGTCAGTTAGTTGGAAGGTTTGTGCTTGTGCTCTCAAAGAGGAGTGGGGCTCGTGCTGTTTTAATCGCAGTCAGTGGGAATGTCATTATTAACTGCCAGGGAAGCAAGACCAGGCCTTAAGGGTGTGTAAGAGACCCTTCTCTGAGCAAAGGGGGATGAATGAGGGGAATGGGCTTTGCTGAAAGCAGCAGCAGAAAGTGTGAATGTAGCAAACAAGTTAGAGGCTGATCAGATTTTTCTAAAGTCCCCGGAGATTGGGTGCCTGACTTGAGACCCTTCGAAAAGGGCCCTGGCTTTCAGAAGGTGGATGCTCCGCACTTCTTGACAATCTGGCTCCTTGGAGAGGTATCAAACTGAGCACCCAAAATCTCTGATTGCTGAATATCTTGGCCTCATGGCCAGCTTGTCACCAGCGCTCAGCACTCACAACCGGAGCCAGGTTTTCAGAAGAGCTCAGCTCCCATGAAGGCACCTAACTGAAGGGACCGGAGCTCCCAGAGTGCTCCTCTCCCATGGAGAATGATGGGATCTGTTGGATTCTGAACTCTTCCCAAAATCTGGCCTGAGAGGGGAGCCATGACAGGTGCCGCCCCCAGGAAGCATGTTACAGCAAGGCTTACCTGTAACTATGTTTAATCATGGTTCTCTTTTGTGGTGTAGATGGGACATTCTCTTCCTCCTCTTTCATCTTGCTCCTGTTCCGCGTAGCTTGCCGTAACGCATTGCCGTCAGGAAAGTTGAGCCTTAGGGGTGGGGGCCATCATAGAGGGCTCATAATAGAAAACCTGTCAGACCTGAATGCGGGACTAACTGCGTTCAGTTCTGGGCTTGGTATTCGCAAAAAGATATCGCCAGCGTGGAGGTGGGGGGTGTTCAGCGGAAGAGCAACCAAAATGCTCAGGGAGCTGGTGGGATTGGCTTCGAGGAGCCCCAGATGTGAATAGTTTGACCAAATGGTGGCTAAGAAGGACGTAACTTCCTGTGAATGTAGAAAGAGTGTTCACACCAAGGAAGGGAAAGAATTATCCAGAGCACTGCAAGCGTGAATATATAAGAGAAATGAAATGGAGAGGGAAAATCTTCCTGAGATTATGATGCAGGGGCATCAGAAGCACCCTAAAAGTGTGGGGTGGGGCACGAACTGTGGCCCTACCCCCACCCTGCCCCTTCTCCCTGAGTCCCCACCCTCGTGCTGCCCCTTCTCCCCAAGCCCCCGCTCTTGCTCCGCCCCTTCCCTCAAGACCCCACCCCCACACCGCCTCTTCCCTCAAGGCCTCGCTCCCGTGCCACCTCTTCCCCTCAAGACCCCGCCCCCTGCTTGGTCCTCTCTCTCTGCTTCCCCCGTTGCTTGCCCTTATGGTCAATAAAAAGTGGGAGGGCCATGGCCCTTGGACCCCCTGTTCCAGGACCCCTGGTATGATGTATTAGGCCCTGCAACTGTCTGTCATGGGAAGTGATGGGAGCTCCATTCCTTGAGACAGCTTCCATTAGACAAAGCACTGGAAAATACAGCATAAAAGACAATCCTGTGCTGATCAGGGAGATAGTTCTAATGTCTCTTTCCTCTGTAGCCTTGATTCAGTGGGGCCCTGTCACTAGCAACGCCAGGGCTCGAAACACGGCTTAAACCTCCTGGACATCACCCAGAATGGGGCCTGATATTGCACAATCACGGTATAAAGGGGCCAAATGCTGCTCAGAGGGAACACGCTGGTGTGAATGATGAGTGACTACTGGTAGGTGTTATGCCTGTGGGCTGGGGTGCCTGAAAACAATGTGCCTTGTTTATAACTGGCTTAGTGATCATTGCTTGTTATCGTAAGCTCTTGCTGCTGTACAGGCACATATCCCAATACAAGGCCCAGTGGGAGTATCTCTGTTGACTTCATCGGGCATCGGATCAGGCTTAAAATGGAGGACACTTCATGCCCCAAAGATCTTAGTGTGAGAGGAACTGGAGAAGGCCGGGTGTAATGGGAAGTTCAGGGAAGTGTTATAACTTTTTTTTTTTTATTCACTCTTTTATGAACCTTGCAGGAGAAGTGAGTCTTAATGAGGAACTCCAATGCAGAGAGAGCGGGATGGCCCGGCAAATGGCAGGGTATCCAGGAGTAACAGCCTGTGGTGGAGGCCTGTGCTGAAATCCCCAGGGTGGGTCCCGGCTGATGGAATCCTAGGCAGAAGAGCCTGAAGAAGGAGGTGGCTTTGAGCAGGGGGTTGGATTAGATGACCTCCTGAGGTCTCTTCCAACCCTAATCTTCTATGATTCTATGAGGTGGAAAGGCAAAGAGAAGGGACTGATGGAAAGAAGGTGACCGGGGCATCGAGGCTGGTGTCGTTTGTAGGAGTGGGGAGGAAACGCAATCCAGAGATGGAGGTGGGGGGGTGATTTGTGAAGGCCCTGAAGAGCAGGACAAGAAGGGGAAAGCTGATGGGGAAGCTGTTGGAAGGATGCATGAGGGAAGTGATGTGCACTGAAAGACCAGCAGGGAAGGTAATTTTAGAGGCTGCGTTTTGGACAAAGAGGAGGAAGGCTGTGATATTGGGAGTAGGCTACAGGGATGAAGTATGTGAGGTGATCAGGGTGAGTATGCTCGCTGTCAGGGCAGAAAGGAATCTAGCATGTAAATCGCTCCTCGAGGCATGGGACTTGCTGACGGCACAGTCATTGTGTTTCAGACCATACGGTAGCACACAGCGCCCCAGAATTACTGATCCCAGCAGAATGCTACTGAGTCCGTGTGAGGTTGCTTGGCTCTGTTTAGCTCATTGAGCCAATACAACAGGCCCCTTTAGTCTCCTTGCCAGGCAATGGGCTGGAGCAATACATGTGCATGAAGAGGTCAAGAAAACATGGCCAGAGTTTCCCTTGTTGCATCTTTCCAGACAGAGACGTGTATGTGCCCCAGCTTGCAGGGGTCCGGCAAACTCTCTCTGCATTCATCTGATGAATGATTTTGCGGTGGCAAGCCATTCTGCTAAATGGTAATCCTGAACTCGACAGAATGAGAAGTCTTTCCTCTCCGAGAAGGTCAGTGTTAAGGCAGGGGATGATTGCACATGAAGGATCCTCTTTGTTTTCCCTGTCTTATTTTCACTTGATTGCTTTAAAATATTGCTGATTGCTGGAGTATCTGATGAGCCACTCTTGGAAACATACCAAACATGCTTCAGCTGAGTTTATTTTTGTGACTTGCAGTTGGGTGTTTTGACAAGTTTGAAGCACCAGCTTCCCCTCCCCCTTAGAATGTGGCGGGAGCCAGGTGGCTCAGGGCTCTGGTAATGAGATAGAGTCTTTTGGCTCCAGATCATCACTTTGAATCTGCACGGGTCAGATCTGGCTGGTGAGAAATGAGTGAGTGCATCCAGTCCAGTTCCTTGTGGACAGATTGTTCACATCGCAAGTGACCATATGTCCTGATGGCATAGGGTGACCAGATAGCAAGTGTAAAAAACCGGGACGGGGGTGGGGGGTAATAGGTGCCTATATAAGAAAAAGCCCCCAAAATCGGGACTGTCCCTATCAAATCAGGACATCTGGTCACCGTATGATGGCACTACCCTGGTAACAAAGTGGCCAGTTAATGTCTACACGCGGATAAAAGACCCACGGTTGGCCAAGGTCAGCTGGCGTGGGCTTGCAGGGCTAAAAATTACTGTGTAGATTCTTGGGCTGGAGCCTGAATTCTGGGGCCCTCTGCCCTCACAGGGTCCCAGAACTCAGAGTCCAGTTCGAGCCCGAATATCTGAACCCAGGCCTCGCAAGCCCGAGTCAGCTGACCCAGACCAGCGGCAGGTTTTGTATCCCTCTGTAGATATACCCCTAGAGGCCAAGGAGCAAATGGGCTATGCACATTGAACTTCCATCTCCCCCCACATTACGGGTGGGGCATGTTAGTTGTTAACCATGCGGTGCCCATTCCATGGGCAGAGGACTTCAGCTGCAAGGCCATCGATCTGGCATCTTTCACCAGCACCAAAACAAAATGAGACAGAGCTATAAACCTTAAGGGAAACGTAATCCTCCCACTGCTTGTTTCTCATACACCTGTTGTGTGTTGCCATAATCTACAGGGTGAGCTCTTTGGGACTGAGTGTCTTTGAACTGCCTGTGGACAAAGGAATGAACTGGGGGTGGGCCGCATCTAAGGACAGATCAGAGCTGAGAAGTAGGTAGGACTGGAGTTTGGGTGTGCACGCCCATCAATGAACGGGGCCAGATTCTGAGCTGTGGTTGTACAGCAGATGGTGCAGGTCAGAAGTGGGGCAAAGGTAGCTTTTGAACCCCATTCCTGGAGCCAGCCTCATGCCAGGCCAGGCCCAGCTCAAGCTAGGGCAGTCCCCGTGGTCAGCTAAGTCTTTGTATTTCTAGCTTCAAAATTAGTTAGTTCAGCTGCAAATGTGCCTTATTCCTTAATGGAACGCTCTATGTACTTACTGCCTGTCCGATGGGATGGCCAATGGAATGAAGGAGATATGTGGACCATCCATCCCCTTCCACTATCATGCTTACTGCTGCCAATTGCTTTGGCCAGCAACTGAACTGTGAAAATTAAGAGGCCTCATTCTCTTTGACTATGCAAGAGGCTATCATATGTGTGCTTGCCATCTATTATTCAGGTGCTAGATGTTGCTGTGTGCTTTACAGAATTTCAGGCTGGGTATGGTCCCTGGTAAACAAGAGGGGACAAAGCTGGAACTTGAGCTGTGTGCAAGTCTGTTCCTGCATATGTAGTTGTAGTTGCTTTCTTTAATAAATGCACACAAAGACTGACTGTGAGTCTATAGACGATGACAGGAGTAAGACACTCCACCTTCCACCGCACAGCTGCTTAGGGCCTACCTGTGACCCAAGAATCTCTAATGCCAGCTGGCAAGGGGGTGCAGAGGGCTTACAGAAGTCTCATGAGTCTGGTGTGTACATTCTAGTTTACCAAAGAATGTCATGTGAGGTCTCAAAGGAAAGCTGGTGGCATGCTGGTCATTGACATCACTGTGAAATGTATGTACAGAAGCTATGTAAGGAGTTCTGCATATACACTGAAAATATGTTTTGAAAGTCTGTGTCAAGGTATTTGTCACCAGCAAAGGTGAAAAACAGGTTTTCCTCCAAGCAGGAGGTAAGAAACTGCATCTCTCTATAAGGATGTATATTGGGCATTGTAAGCTAGGACTATGGATGTCCATTTACATAAAAAGACAAATGTTAATGAAGAGATGTGAAGGCATCAGGAAAGGAGCACACAGGAAAACACAGGGGGTTATCCCATCTCTGCATGAAGACAATGAATTTTGGGAGTATTTCCAGAAGGCCAAAAAAACCCACCTCGGTATCCTGCACCGAGGAAGTAAACTGCATGCTTGCATTCATAAAACCGGGGTCTCAGTCAACCTTATTTGAAAATGCTGCAGCAGACTTTGGGTGAGATGAACTTCTCTGGACAGCAGGTTAACCTGTTAGTTAAGTTTAGTCTCTAGAAAGCGTATTATGATTTTGTTTTATATGTAACCTTTTGTGTATCTTTACTACCTTAGTGCTGTGATGTTCAGGAAAGTGCTGGTCCTGAGTTGAATCTTACTCTGTTTCTTTGGGAACAGCAGACCCGGTAATTCTGTGAGTAGCCAGCGTCAGGCACTGGATATCAAAGTGGAACACTTCAAAGGGACTCAGCGACTGGGCTGCACCTATTGTTAAACTGCAAGGCAAAGTAAGGGCTGGCCCAGCCCAGAGGAGGTTGCTTGGATGTCTCACAGGCTGGTGGTGTTAGGGAACTGACACCCAGCCAAGCACAAGCAAGACTCCCTCCCACTGCAGGCAGGGGATAACATGGTGACTCACAATCCTGGGTACCCCAAGAACCAGTCGCACTACCTAGCACAGCAGAGGCTGCCCACTCAATATTCCTCTCCAAGAACAAGTGGGCACAGAGGGGGCAGGGAGGGTTGGGGTGTAGGCAATGCAGTGATTCTGCTTGCACAATGTACCGGCCATCTGAGCTTCCTGGGTATTGGGGACGGAAGGGGTGTGTGTGGAATATATAAGACTGATGCAGCATACATCAGCCCAGTGGAAAAGGGGCACTCTCAGAGCACGTGGGCTTAAAGTGAAGCATGTGCATAAGTGTTTGCAGCATCAGGGCCTTAGATTTTAAACTCTTTGAGGCAGGACCTGGTTATATGTTTAACATATTTTGCCTAATGTTTGGTAGTGTGTATAATCTTTTATGAATGAGCCTGAAATAATTCTATGATATTAATAAAGGTAATTAAACCCCAAACGACATCCACTAAGGACTGTCTCTTACTATGTGTATGGTCAGCACCTCTCACAATGGGACCAAGTTTCGCTATATGTATGCATGCTGCTGTAATACCAATCATTAGACCTGTGCACACGGCGGGAGTGGGATTAGCATTGTCTGAATGGGTAAAGTTAGGGCTCCTCGGTTACCTTCCTAGGTTTGGGTGAAGCCTCAGTTTTCCGCTCTGTGAAATGGGGACAGTGTTCACTGACCTCAAAGGGGGTGTTGAGACTTATTTTGTCCAGGGTTACAAAGCCCTTCAGCCCCATGGATTGAGACCCGCAGTGCAAAGGGCTATTCTGTTTGATTTCAGTGCCTGACCAGGTGCTTCTCAGGGTGTATCCAACCCCCATCCCCAACTCGTGCAGTACGGAAGCAGTGTCAGGCTCTGACTGCGCGAGATGGAATCTGCCCCTTCCTTTGAGCTGCAGCTAATACTAATCATCCCCAATTGCTAGAAATAGCCCCTTCTCCCTGCGAGAGGCCTACAGCCAGTGGAGGCAATGACCCTCCCGCCCCAAGACCTTGTGGATCAGGTGCGAAGTGCTGCTGGCAAGCCTGCTGCTGCATTCCCTTTGCCTTTCTTACCTCTGCCCCCTTGTAACCTAACCTGTCCCCGCTGCCCCATTTCCCTCCCTTCCCTGCAGGTGTTCAGGCCTGGCGCTCTGTTGCTCAGGGAGCCCTTTGCTCTGACATTCCTGCTGCGTGCAGCTATTTTATTTATTTATTTTTGCCCATGAGGTAGCTCTCTTCCCCCCACCCTCCCCCATTCCCGTCGAAAGCGTGAGGGGGGAAACGGCCCCTCCGCCAAGCACAGCCCATCCCCTGTCAGCCGTCTGCCCCGGAATAAAGAGCGGGCCCCTCCTCCTGCTTCATAACTTCTTCCAACTGTGCTGAGAGTTGCACTCCAGCCAATGTGACCGGCACGTCTCCGGTGTGGAACTACAGGAGCTTGGGGATTACGCAGCCGAACCCTTGCAAATTCCTCGTGGGACAGAGGAATTTGAAGGCTTCTGATGATTGTATCATTCCTTTACCTGGAGGGAAATCCGAGATGTGAACGTTTCACCCGGGTAAGTTTTGCTAGGGCCAGTGACTGCCTATGTCTAGCGCTCTCTCTGCATGCAATATAAATCTCTCCATGCCGTCCGTTAGGTTGCTCTTCAAACCCTCCTGTTACAGTGCAATGAACCCTGTCGTGAAAAACTCTCACAGAAATGTAGCGAAGGATTGGACGAGATAAGTGGAAAGGGATGGGGGGGGTTGCGGGGGAATCTGCAGCCTGTGGGGTCTGGCACATTAACTTTCTTCCCAAGTTGTCGGTTTGTGGCACGCACCATGCTGATGGGAGTGCTGGGGGGAAAGCCTGTGGAAGCAGAGATGAGTTCTTTAGAGCCTGTGTCACATTAGGATGCCGGAGGCTGCGACGTGGAGCGCGTTAGCACTGATGTCGAATGGCAGTGTCTCTGGAGTATTGTCTAATAGAAATGATCTGTGCTGCAGGGCAGGGGCCTGGTTTGCTTGTGCGGCCAGGGGGTCGCCCCCTCCCCTCCCCAACTTTTCACAGGCCTATATGCTCCATTACGTCTTCCACTTTTTGCCTCCCCCCCGCTTTGCAGGCTAAAATCTAATCGCGTACGAGATGATTGAATTTCTGGCCGACAGAGAATGTTCGATATGCTGTACAACCCCCTCCCCTCCAATTGGTCCCAGACGCTGCCCCTGCTGCCTGTCGAGAGTGTGGAGCCTCAGTTTCACACCTGTGGAGAATTGCGGCCCCACGGTGCACATGCTTTCTGGGATCCCTGGGGCGGTGGTGGGAGGTGGGGAGGATGCAGAGGGTTGAATGTGAGCCCAGGATGACCTCCCCTCGCTAGAACTAGGAGCTGGGTTTACTAGGCATTCATTACGTTTCCAAACACGCCCAAGGTGCTGGTAAAATAACAGGTGTTGAAACCAAATCCTGGATCAAAGTCACAATAGCCACAGAGCAGCCCATAAGGCCACTGTTATTCTGATAGTCTCGTAGCGAACTAAATATTCCACCCGGCTCTAGGCGTGTGAGAGGAAATAGTATTAGGGGCTGACGTGATGCCACATGGCTTCATTCTGGCTGGGCCACGCAGCCCCTGCAATACGCACGGTCATTGCACTCCTTGGGCTGAATTCTGCGCTGCCACTCGGGTGTCCGTCCGGAGTAACTGCACTGGCCTCAGGGGAGTTACTCTAGATCTGCCAAGGTGCAAGTGACAGGAGCCTCCTAGGACTTGTGACGTTCAGGGCTCCCAGCCACAGCCTGACCTCCAACTACTGGCATAATGAAGGGCTGGATTGCAAGCCACCTCCCCTCCGGCTCTGGCCACCAGAAGGGAAAGTTGGACCATGAGCTGAATTGAAGCTCGCCCATAATTGTGAGTCTGGGAATAGAGCTGGAGCAAAACGGTGGTTGAGTGTTGCCTGGGGCATCTGGTTCAATAAAGTAACAAATCCATGCTCATCTGAAACGTCGTTTGTTCCTATGCTTTAGGCTTCGGTCACTTGGAGTTGCCCAGCAGCAGTGGGGGAAAAGAACCCATATTCTCCTGCCTCAACAGCACAGGCTGCTACCCCTTCCACTGAAAGAGAATCTCCAGTTGCTGTTAGCAGTATAGAGCTTATGAGCCACAGTTGAGCAGTTTTGATTCCATCCAGCAGAGGGCAGTGGCGACACATGAGCAGATCATTGTGACCGAATTAGAAAATGGGGAAGTCCACCCTTTCCCACCTAGCCATTGGAAATACTTCACCTGGGAGAATACAGTACAATTAGCATAGTAGGCTGCTATTTGTTCTAGGAGCAACACCACTGTAATATGCTGTTGTGCTGATGCTATGGAAATACCAGAAGGGTGTAAACTCCAAGGAGGGAGAGAGCTGTAGTGTGGCACAAAGGATTAAAGGGATGTCAGGAAAATCCTCCGAGCAGTGAGGCTGTGGAATAGTCTCCCGCGGGAAGTGGTGGGAGAACCTTAAAAACGAATCTGAGCAATGCACTAGTACACTTCCTGCAGGGAACAACCCTGCCCAAGACGGGGATAGAGTAGATTGATGCCCAGCTGTAGCTACTACTTTATGGAGACTTGCCCGTCTTTGCTGTTCCATATCCCCTCCTCCTCAATCTACCTCTTGTGTCTTGTCCTCATCTTAGATTCTGAGCTCTGTGGGGCAGGGGGACTGTTTGTTGTACTGGGTTGTACAGCACCTAACACAAGGGGACCTTCATCTCCTGCAGAATGGAGGCTTCAGGGTGCTGCTTCCCCCCCTCTGATTTCTATGTCAGGACAGTGCTCGGTGTTTCAGTGCAAAGCTGACACCAGCCCTGCCTTTCCCAGAATTATTGTTGTTAAGTTTTGGATCTAGTACAGTGGTTCTCAACCACTGGGGGGGAGGGATAGCTCAGTGGTTTGAGCATTGGCCTGCTAAACCCAGGGTTGAGAGTTCAATCCTTGAGGGGGCCACTTAGGGATCTGGGGCAAAATCAGTACTTGGTCCTGCTAGTGAAGGCAGGGGGCTGGACTCAATGACCTTTCAAGGTCCCTTCCAGTTCTAGGAGATGGGATATCTCCATTAATTATATTATCAACCAGGGGTCCAGGGGCCCTTGGGGGGGCCACAAGCAGGTTTTAGGGGGGGCTGCCAAGCAGGGCCAACAATAGATTTGCTGGGGCGGCAGAAAGCTGAAGCCCCACCGCATAGGGCTGAAGCCCGGGGCCCTGAACCCCACCACCTGGGGTGAAGCTGAAGCCTGAGCAACTTAGCTTTACGGGGCCCCCTGTGGCGTGGGTCTCTGGGCATTGCCCTGATTGCTACCCCTTAACGCCGGCCCTGGCTTTTATATGTAGAAAACCAGTTATTGTGGCACAGCTGGGCCGTGGCGTTTTTATAGCATGTTGGGGGGCCTAAGAAATCGGTGGCGAACCCCTGACCTAGTTTGTTCTGCCTGCAGTTTCATAGATTCCAAGGCCAGAAGGGACCACTGTGATCATCCGGTCAGACCTCCTGTGTTACGCAGGCCAGAGAACTCCCCCCAAATCATTCCTACAGCAGATGTTTCGGAAAATCATCCCAGCTTGATTTAAAAATGGTCAGCGATGGAGAATCCAGCACAACTCTTGATAAATTGTTCCAATGGTTAATTACTCTCATCGTTAAAATATTCTGCCTTATTTCCAGTCCGAATTTGTCTAGCTTCAGCTTCCAGCCATTGGATTGTGTTAGACCTTTCTCTGCTAGATTGACAAGCCCATTATTAAATATTTGTTCCTTATCTCGGTATTTATAGACTGTAATCAAGTCACCCCTTAGCCTTCTTTGTTAAGCTAAATAGACCAAGTTCTTTGAGTCTATCACTCTAAGGCAGGTCTAATCCTTTAATTGTTCTTGTGGCTCTTCTCTGAACCTTCTCCAATTTATCAACGCTCCTCTTGAACTGTGGGCACTAGACCTGGACACAGTAGTCCAGCAGTGGTCGCCCCAGTTGTGTCTGTGCTGCTGAGGCGTGGCACTTCATTGCCCCTTTTCTCTAGCAAAATCATGTTCCGATTCACTATCCGCTGAAAAGGTAGAAGAACGGTGGGTGACGTCTCTCCATTGTTTGGGACCGAGCTGCACGGCGCTCGTTTAGTCTGATTTGTACGTCTCGCAAACCACTAGGGAATGAGCCTGTGAAGGAGGAGTGCGGATACTGGGCTGTCGGGGGTAAAACTTCATCTTTTACACTGTGGGAACGGCTGCCAATCTGTTGTAGAATGAGAGAGCCACGCTGGGAAACATCTGGCCAATGGCATTGTTGGAAGCCAGTGATTAACATGTGAGATGCGTGAATCGAGGGGGCCCATATTTGTACATCGAAAACAACCCTACGCATCAAGGGTCAGTTGCTGCTGGCAGGGCCGGCTCCAGGCACCAGCTGAGCAAGCTGGTGCTTGGGGCGGCGGATTGAACGAGGCGGCATTCTGCCCAATCCTAGGGCGGCACAGCCGCTTTTTTTTTTTTTTTTTGTTCTTGTTCCGCTCCGGCCGCCCTGTAGGGGGTGGCGGCGCAGAGAACCAGAGCGCCCTGCAGGGCAGTCCTCTTCCTTCCCTCCCCGCCAACTGGAGCGGAGCCCTCGCGGCAGGCGGCAGGAGGCGGCGCAGCGGGAGGGGCCGCGTGGCAGCGCTCCTGCTGTAGCCCTGGCCGCCCCCTTCTCTCTCTTTCCTGCCCGCTCCCTCCCCCCCAGCCGGTCCCCCTGCACCTGCGCTCCGGCCGCGCCACAGTTTTTTTTTTTTTTTTGCTTTGCCGTTCTGGCCGCCCTGCTTTTTTTTTTTTTTTTTTTGCTTGGGGCGGCCAAAAAGCCAGAGCCGGCCCTGGCTGCTGGGTGGGTGCATGGGGAGAGGGTGCACTATGGAGGAGACAGACTATTGCACGCTAAAGGAGAGTGACTCTTTGTTCCCCCTTTGGTGGCTGCCCCACCTCAGGGGATACGAGTCTACCACAATTACCAGTGAATGGACTTACTCCTTTAGTGTGAGGGGTAGAGACTCATGCTTAGGTCCTGGGTTCAAACCTCACTGTTGGCCTGAGCAGGGCCCAGGTTCACTTATGCTGAAGGTCCTGGTGTCAAACCCGTCTGACGGCCCAACTGCAGATGGTTCTGCTGGAACTCCCTCAGGGCCAGGAGAGGGCTGGCTATCATGCCCTGAGGCACTTCTCACCCCAGAGGGGGCATGGCTGGAAGAGAGGAGTCCAGGGCCCCATCCCTCTTCTGCACCGGCTAGTATCTGGGGCAACCACTCTGCCTGCAAAAGGGTGCCCCAGTGATCCCCACAGCCCCCCCGTGCTCTCCGCAAGTAGATAGTGCTCTCCGCAAGGAGGGGCGGCTAGCAGGGTGGATCTCATGTGAGTCATGAGATGCCTCCCCAGCACCCAGCTGGAATGTCATTTCTCCAGCAGGGCTGCTGGGGTTCCTCTGCCGTGCCTCCACTATGCCGGAAGCTGCTGTGGCAGGCAGCCCTCGGATCTCCCCTCAGACGGGCAGCTGGTGAGACATGGAGGAGCCAGCAGCAGCAGATGGACCAGAAGCAAGACAAAGTGGGGAGAAAGCATTGGCCCCCATCAGCACCAAACACATCCCACCGCAACCCGACGGCCTCCGACCCCCCTCTGGATAGCCAGCTGTTCCAGAGACCCTTCCCCACTCAGCTCGCTACCGTACCCACCCAGCCCTTCCCACAACCCAGGCTATAGGTAGAGTCCTTGGAAGGTGTACGTGTTGGGGTCCTTCCCAGGACCTCTACTTGGGGGAGTGCCAGGGATGGAGGCAATGGGCTCCTGTTTCCGGGGAACCAACGACTTCCTCTCATCTTTCACCCACCGAGCCGCCCACAGCTTGGCCCCTGGGCGGGGGAGCAGACAGGTTCAGAGGCTTGCCATAGAGGGAATGGGAGCTGAGGTTAGTTAGAATGCAAGAACCTCTTGCTCTCACTCCCGTGCCATGTCTACTAGGCCTCGCTGCTGCTCATGCTCCTCTTGGCCAGAGGATGGGCAGGCAGCTGGCTGGGAAGCAACTTGTCGCAGAGGAAGGATGGTCCAATGGTTAAAGCACTAGCCTAGGACTTGGTAAACCTGGCTTCAAGTCCCTGCCCTGCCACAGACTTGCCGTGTGACCCTGGGCAAGTCACTTTATCTGTCTCCGGTCTCCATCTGTGCAGTGGGGATAATGGCACGTCCCTACCTCGAAGGGGGGGGGTTACGAGCATAAACGCATTAAAGAGTGTGAGATGCTCAGGCACTACAGTAATGAAGGCTGTAGTGGTGCCTAAAATAGATCAATATATGCTATTCACTATCATCTCACTGGTACCATCTCCCCTGTCTGTCCGTTTTATTCACCTATGTGCATGTCATCTGCTTAGCCTGTACACTCCTGCGGGTAAGAGCCATCTTTTTGTACAGCTCCTAGCACCTACGGGCCCTCAGTTGTGACTGGAACTCCTGGCTGCTACCATATAAAGATAATAATAAGAACGTAGCATAAGAATGGCCATACTGGGTCAGATCAATGGTTCATCTGGCCCAGTATCCTGTCTTCCGACAGTGGCCAGTACCAGAGCTTCAGGGGTAGTGTTCAGAACAGGGCAGTTTTGGAGTGATCCACTTATCTTCCCCTCCTGGCAGTCAGAGGTTTAGGGTTGCCCCGAGCCTGGGGTTGCATCCTGATCATCCTGGCTAATAGCCATTGATGGACCTGTCCTCCATGAACTTATCTAATTCTTTTTTGAACCCAGTCATACTTTTGGCCTTCACAACATCCCCTGGCAATGAGTTCCACAGATTAGTTGTGGGTTGTGTGAAAAAGTACTTCCTCTTATTTGAATTAAACCTGCTGCCTATTAATTTCATTAGGTAACACCTGTTTTTTCTGTTGTGGGAAAGGGTAAATAACACTTTTTTGTCCACACCATTCATGATTTTATAGATGTCTATCGTATCTCCCCTTCGCTGTCAGCTTTTCTAACCTTAACAGCCCTAATCTCTTTGTCTTTCCTCCCACAGAGGCGATTTCAAACCCTTGATCATCTTTGTTGCCCTTCTCTGAACCTTTTCCAGTTTCACTATATCCTTTTTGAGAGGGGAAACCAGAACTGGACACAGTGTTCAGGGTGACAGGTTTCAGAGTAGCAGCCGTGTTAGTCTGTATCCGCCAAAAGAACAGGAGTACTTGTGGCACCTTAGAGACTAACAAATAGCTCATCTTAATTAATTAGCCTCTTAGAGTTGGTATGGCAACTTCCACCTTTTCATGTTCTCTGTATGTATATATATCTTCTTAGTATATGTTCCATTCTATGCATCTGATGAAGTGGGCTGTAGCCCACGAAAGCGTATGCTCAAATAAATTTGTTAGTCTCTAAGGTGCCACAAGTACTCCTGTTCTTTTTGTATTCATGGTGTGCACCATAGATTTATATAGTGGCATCATGATTTTCTGTCTTATTTTCTATCCCTTTCCCAATAGTTCCTAACTATTTTTGACTGCACACTGAGCTGAAATATTCAGAGAACTATCTATGGTGACTCTCAGATCTCTTTCTTGAGTGGGAACCGCTAATTTAGACCTCATCATTTTATATATATAGTTGGGTTTATGTTTTCCAATGTGCAGTACTTTGCACTTATCAATGTTGAATTTCATCTGCCATTATGTTGCCCAGTCACCCAGTTTTGTGACACCCCCCTGTGGCTCTTCGTAATCAGCTTTGGATGTAACTATCTCGAATAATTTTGTATCCTCTGTAAACTTTACCACTCCACTGTTCGCTGCCTTTTCCAGATCATTAATGAATATGTTGAACAGCACAGGTCCCAGTACAGTGACACAGCTATTTACCCCTTTCCAGGGGGAAAACTGACCATTTATTCCTACCCTGTGTTTCCGTCTTTTAACCTTTTGATAAAAACCTAATGACTAGATGACTGTGTGGGACCAATTCTCCACTGACTTGTACCTTGCTTAGCCATTTGCATTAGTGCTAAGTGGGTGTAAAACATTGCCAACCCAGAGTGGGAGCATTTTATGCCCAGTTTGCCCTGGTATAAAAGGTGACACAAGGTATTGGCAGAACGGGTCCATCATGTTTAAATGGGGATGAGAACGGATTATTTTTTATATATATTTATGCATCGCTGGGCAGCCCAAAAAGCGCCAGCGCTGTGCATGAGCGCTAAGAAATGAAATTGACAATGAGCAAAATCCAAGCAGCAAGTGAACAAAGAGCATCGAAGTGGGGAAGTGCATCAGCTCTCGAAAAGACCCTTTCTGGTTAAAAATAAATGTGACTTTTGTGTTGTTTGACCTTTAAGTAGGAAAGAAAAGCAGATGTACAGCTCAGCGAGGTGAGGATTAGTTCTATCGCAGCCACGCCAAGAGACCACAGCCGAGGATCAGGGCCCCATTATACCTGCTCAAACACAGCAGCATGACACTTGGAGCATCACCATTTCCAATCTTCCTTGAAAAGCTGTGGGCCTGATTCTCATCTTACCCCGGCATCAATACTCAAGTCACTGAAAGTGTGTCACCATAAGTGAGATCAGAACTGGGCCCCATAACTGGACCTATTCATGGGATTTAAACAATAGGCACCTTCTTTTCTTAGGGCCAGTTCCAATCCCCTTAAACGTGCAGAGCAGGACTTTTCTTTGTGAGTGACTCTATGGAAAGCGCTCAACATGAATAGGGGCAGCAGAATCTGGCTTTTAGCTAAGTCGTCAATCAGTTGACCACTTAACTTTCTACTCTCTCTCTCGATCTCCTTGTCTCTAATATCTGTCTACCTCTGATTCTGTAGATACACAGCTCTGCAAGGGAGACCTTTCACCTCTGCTCCAGATAAACAAATACATAGGGCTTCTGATTTTAGTTAACCAATAAACACTGATAAAATACCCCCCCCAATCAATGTTTATCCAACAAACACCAGTATCTAAGGGCTTGTCTACATGGAGCAGTACTGTGGATTATGGGGGGTATGATTTCTAAAGCATACTAATGTGTTGAACATTAATTGATGGATGTAGACCCTGCTGGTGTGCACTAAAGGTTCCCTAGTGTGCTCTAATATTGTGCCATTACACGAACATTACAAAGAGATTACTGAGGTTATTCATTCCAGTAGATACAAAGAGCCACGTAATCCCCTGATTTCTGGACACCTACATAATGATCAAATAGCTAAAAATAAACCTGGAAAAATTAAATTAATGCCCCCCGCCCAAAAAACAAAACAAAACAGAAGCCTTACCAGCAGAGTGTTGCAGATGCCCCATGACAGTGATAGGATAAAGTAGTGGGAGACTTCAGAGTCCTATTATATTTGTGAAGCACACCCCCTAGGCCAGAGGAGTGGGTGTAGAGCTGATTCAAGATTCCCCCATGCTGGATTACAATATGCAGCTTTTCTCCTGATACTGGAGCTCCTAGCTGAGTGTTAAAATGGAGAGGGTGGTCAGGGTTAAGAGACCAGCATTAATGTTGGTACTGGGACCTGAACTGCTCCTGGAGATTCTGATGTTAAATGAGTAGGTATGTATAGCTGCCCCTCTGCAGGGCGGTAGCTGATACTGAGTTCTTGCAAGTCAGTTTCCTGTTGGAGGAGAAATCAGTGACAAAGAGTCAGGGTATTTTCTTAGTGCAATTTGTTTGTTTCCATTGTATACATCAGTCCTTGAACAGAGGTGGTCACAAACGGCATATGCAGAAAAAACCCTCATTTGGAAATCTCAGCTCCAAAATCAGTGCTTTGTTCCCAGGAAGCAACTTTGTTCCCGAAATCAAACTAGTTAGAGAGATTAAGGCAGATAGCAAACTTTCTTGCTGCTTGCAACAGCTCCCCAAAAAGTGTAATGCAACACTAACCACAATGCAGCATTTCTTCAAAGACTGTACATGGCTCCCAGGCTAAGAAAAAGAACGTGTAAGACTATGTGTAACAGCACCATCCTGCCATTCACAATGAAGTTTTTAGTTCGGGAATTTCTTTAGGTTTTTTAAAGAGCATATTCTTAATTGCATTTGTGTGTGGAAACTTGATGCATGTGGAGTCACTACAAGCTGGAGCAGAGACAGCAGAGGCTGTCTCCTCCTGTGGTGTTTCTAAGTACAGGATTCCTACTCCTGCCTCTAGTCAACTCTTCTAAGCTATGCACGATTTCATCCTCTCTTCTTTCTCTCCACTCCTGCGGCCTTTATAAAACGGCACAGGACTCTTCCCGAATGTTATAACCTTCATGGAGAGTTGTGTAGCACTCAGAAATTTGCAGATTCCCCTCCCCCCCCCTTTGTGAATAACTTTATAACCCAACGTGGTTCAATGTATCCCTGTGTGCTAGTGTTTCTTGAGGCCCAATGAATGAAAACAAACTTGGGGTTAACTAGATACAATCAATCAGAGCAACCGTTGCAATGGCAAAAAACGGAGATGATGGGAACATGCTGGCAAAGTATGTGGCACTTTGCCCTTTAGTGCTGGTCCATTAGAGGAGAACAGCCCACTACTGCTGCCAGCTCATGGGGTTATTCATTTAGCTCTGGCAGCGGACGTCTGAGGCTTCATAATATTCATTGAAGGGGCTGAGAGAAAAAGGAATCTCCCACGGCGGGAGCAAAAAGGCAGAGCAGGATGTTGCATCTGCTGAATATTAGAGCTGGATTTGCCCAATAGCAGGGTCCCCCCCATGTGTCGGTTCTTGGACGTCACCTGTTGGGAAACTTCCTTGTCCATAAGCTTTGGAACGGCCAAAGGTGCGGAAATGGGACCCACGCTTTTGTCTCAGCTGGTAGAGCCTTGCTGAGCTTGTCTCTCTCAGTTAGGAGCCACTACTCACTTGCAGCTGGGATAAGAGGAGCGGAGTAACAGTGGGCTACTCGGAAGGCGATCTCTTGCTAAGAGCAGCCGTGATGGAGTGGAATCCACTGGGCTGGGGAAAGCGCCCTGTGGCCCCCTCCCCTGAACGGTGAACCCTATAAATCCCCCGTTAGTGAGCAGCTGACACATTCTCATGGGGCTCATTGAAATGCTAATGCAGCTGCTTTTCCCATGTTTTCTGACCTCCCTGGGGAGACAATAGCTGTGGGGTCTCACCCTCAAGTTCACGGGACAGGGAGGCTGCCAGCCCTCCTGGGTCACTGCCTCCGAACAATGCAGGCACCTTCAGCTGGGTGCCTGAGCAGAAAATAGGCCTCCTCATTCAGTGCTTACTTCATCTTCCTTTATTGACCGGCCTCCTCCCGTCTAAACAGTACCAGGCAGCGCAGCCCCTTTAAATCAGGGAATCAATGGCATTTAAACCCCCCCAATCCTTTCTCAAAGTCCTTGCTCCGAGAGAAAGGGAATCAGCCCTTTCTGGCTATTGCTGACTCTGCCGTTTAAATGGGCTCCGCTCCGGAACGTGTCTCTCGGTGGATATTACGCTCCTGAGAGCTGCGTGGTGGTGGGGGGAGGCACTGGATTTGCATGTCTGGAGAGTGGGGGCCAAATCCTCCGCTGGAGCAAATTGGTGAAGCTGTTGAACTAGACGGAGCGACGCTCCGAGTGCACAAAATAGGTCATCATGGAAAGCAGCCGTGCAGGCTTCCTCCACCGATACGCCTCAAAGTCCGGTTACAGAGAGAGCACCCCGACAGGCAGTCGATTGGCCTGTTTAACTATCTGCCTCTTTGCTGAAAGGTAGCAGCAGCTGTGGTGGTGGTTTCTGTGACGTGGGCGTCTGTGCAACTGACCATGGAGCTGGGAACCATCAGCTGCTCCCACTCAGCCCTAGTGGATATTGCACGAGAGCCCTTCAGCTGGTCTCTAAGTGTCCGTCAGTCTTTCTTGTGTGTCCTCCTTCCCTCTGTGACTTTCGGTTTGAGAAATGGTGGACCCAGGAAGCTGTAACCCAGGGGTTCTCAAACTGGGGGACCCCTCAGGGGGTCATGAGGTTATTACATGGGGGGGTCGCAAGCTGTCAACCTCCACCCCAAATCCTGGTTTGCCTCCAGCATTTATAATGGTGTTAAATATATAAACAAGTGTTTTTAATTTAGAAGGGGGGTCGCACTCAGAGGCTTGCTATGAGAAAGGGGTCACCAGTACAAAAGTTTGAGAGCCACTGCTGGAGCCCCATAGATGCGCTTTGTTCTGCGCTTGGAGTCTCATTGGCCAGGGGGACCAGTCAGCACCACTTCACAAACTTAGGTGAGAATCCCAGCTGAGAGGGGCCATTGGACGGCTGTTGGATGGTAACAATTTGGTCTTAGGCAAAATGTCAATTATTTCCTCCTGTGACCATAGCTGGGTTAATTTGCCCCATGTGGGAATCTGTTTTCCCCCCCCCCAGTGACATGATCGATCTGTTCTGCTATAAAAACCTATAACACACTGCTGAGGAAGAGGATGCCCCTGCCTTTTCCCCCCCCAGGCAATGGTGGAAGGATGGTCCAGTGGTTGGGGCACTAGTCTGGGACTCAAGAGATCTGTTTTTAAGCCTCTGCCTTGCCACAGACTCCCTATGTGACCTTGGGCCAGAAACTTTGTCTCCCTGTGCCTCAGTTTCCCCATCTGTAAAATGAGCATAATAGCATTTCCCTACCTCACAGAAGTGTTATGCGGCTCAGTTCACGTGCTCTGACGCTATGGTGCTGATGGGGGGGCCATATAAGTACCATAAATAGACTATGGGATCTACCACAATGAATCTGCTCAAGTGGCTTGCAGCATGGAGGGCCTCTTAGTGCATCATTCTGGTCCTTTTCAGTTTTCCTTTACTTGGTGCGGATGCTATGGATTTACTTGTCCCCTCCGTAACTGAGATTCTCTAGGAAGCTGGGGTGAGCCTCCTGTCTCATCCTCGGATCAGAGGTGGTTGCTGAGATGTGGCCTGCAGCCCTTTGGTGCATGAGAACATCCTTCCAATGAAATGTGCTGTCTGCCCGAGTGGAAGTGTAATCCCAAATCTGCCCTCGGGGCACCACATGCATCATCTTCCCCTTTCCTGCATTCCGCAGACCTGGGAAACCTTCCATCAGCGCCGAGGCCGGGGGAGGGTGTTCAGAGACCTTTACTCCCCCAGCCCCTGCTTTCCACTTCCAGCTTGGGCCTTTCCCCGGCAAGAGCTCAGCTGCAAATACGACGCTTGATTCGCATTAGCCCCTGCCTTATACTAGCAAGATTGCTGCTGATTTTGGGCCTGAGCCTGCAGAGGTTTCCTAATCTGAGTAATCCTTAGTCATGCAGTGTTGTTGTAGGCATGTTGGTCCCAGGGTATTAGAGAGACAAGGTGGGTGAGGTCCAGGCATTGGGCCTAATTCTCCACTGCCTTGCGCTTATATCATTTGCACCTGTCCAAAGGGTATAAGATGCCACCACTCTGTTTTGGCAGCGTTTCCACACCCACATTGCAGAGGCATGAATTGACTACACAAGGAAGGTGTAAAGCAGCAGCATACCAGACTCCTTGATTTCAGTTAGACTGCTCAGCCAAGCGAGGGCCACAGGAGGGTTCATTTCAGGTTCACTAGCCCCACATTGCTCACAAGTGCAGGGCTGTGCCCACTGATTTGCTATTATGAGAGCTAGACCACAGGGTGTCAGCTTGTATGTGGTGTGCCCTGCGTTTGATCTTGGCTGTCCTGGAGAATTTAATTGTCTGTTGCTGGAATATGACATTTAATGCTGTTCACAGAATGCTTGAGGATTTGAACTTGGGTGACAAACCCAATGCGTATGAATCACATTTCCCCCTCTCTGCTATAGTCTATTTATTGCAGGTAGAGCTGTGACTTGCCAATGCTGGGTGTTCTGGCATGTTGTACTAACACTCTTGTAAAATATGTGCCATGGCCCCCTTCTAGTGACTAGTCTATTGAGAGGATAACAGCCTACAACTGCTGCCAGTTAATGGAGTTACTGCTTTAATTCTTGGGGTGCATTCAGATGCTGCTGCTGACCTGTGGTCATGATATTATTTCTTAACAAGTATGAACAATTTAATATGTTGGTGGAAGGGCCAATCCTGCAGATAACACAGCAGAGAGAAGCCAGAGTCCGTTCAGACGGAGTTAGTTTTTAGTTCATCAAGAACTGTTTTTGGGTAGCATTAATTATAGCCCTAGATGTGCCCAGTAGGTCCTGGGAGGAGCTGCTCAATGGATTTCACAGAGGTTTGCAACAGCCTGGGGATTTCTCAAGAATTTGCTCTGGTGAGGAAGGTGATCTCTGACCTCTTCCAGAATCGTTGCTGGCATGTCAGAGGTTAATCCCCCTCCTAACCTCGTAGAGCTTGGTATCAGGATCTTTGGGCCAGACTGGTGGTTGGTGTAAACCAGCAGAACTTCACTGAAGTAAGTGGAGCTATGCTGGCTTATGCCAGTTTAGGACCTGGCCCTTTGAATTCTGAGCTGCTGATGTCTCTCACTTGCAGTTTAACCACACTGGCTGCTCACGGGCTATCAATTGATCCCAGGCACAGTTTACAGACCGTGACAATGAATACGGTAATATTTATTTACAAACACCATTTCAATATCCTATTTGCAACACAGAGAAAAATCAATTACAATAAAAAATACATTTAAAACAGCCCTGTAAACTTCTGACCCTGCAATCTTGTTCCTATCATGCAAGAAAAACACATGCTTGACTCTAACCTAGGCCCCCTTCAACCCAACTAACCAGATATATCTCAAGGTTTTGGGATGATTTTAACAAGAACCTTGTCGAAAAGTATGCCTGCCTCTGGGGGAGAAAAATTCTTAGCCTACATTTTCACATAAACATTTCAAAGTGAAATGGAAGAGCTGGAACATTCCTTCCAGTGAATTATGAACATGTGTGATTGGAAAAGCAGCAAACCCTTAAATACAGACTCACGCCCTGATCCTGTAAGCACACCTGGCGGTGCAATGACATATTTATTTGCTACATATTATTCAGCCCCCAGATGTCTCCCAGTGCTGTACGGAGTTCCAGTCAGGGGATGATCATTTTTTGTTTACCAGGAACAAAGCTGAGGCTTAAGTTGTGTGGAAGTCTGTTTAGTTGTCTGAAGTTCCTAGTTATTTCCTATAATAAATGCTTCTTGCTTAAGAAAGACTGTGATTCCATATGCCAGGTGCTCAGTAACTTGATGCATGTGTGAACAGTTGCAAACATAGGGCCTTAACGTTTCTGAAAATAGGAAATAAGAAACACAAACGCCTATAAACAGACAATAAAAAAGAATCCGATGTCAGTAGATTAGGGTGTGGTCAGTTTCAGACCTTGCTCCATTGAATCTTGTCTTTTATGGATAAACCTGGCAGATCTTTCTTTCTTATCCCTAAAATTGTTCCCCATAAAAAGAAAGAGACTTCCTAAAAATGCACACAATGGAGGAATGTTGATGAGTGCCGCTCAGTTTTTGGGGAAACCATAAATATAAAGGACCTGAGTCTCCTTTTTCTGACACTGGAATTACAAAATGGGACTTCCCTTGACTTCAGTGGAGTTATAATGCCCTAAAACTGGTATAACAGACCAGAAACTCAGACCCATATACTTTATGGGGCTTGCAATTGATTTGTTTAAGGGACTGTAAAAAAAAAAAAATTGCCCCAATATGTTGTTTAAGCAGGGCAATAAAAGATCAAGGAAATTGCTCAGATTCCATCTAAAACTCTGAAGTTTATGGAGGTCAATTCTGTGCCCCAATTGGCTTTCTTTAAAGCTTTTTGTAGCAGCTAACTGTCCTGCATGGCACTCTTTGAAATGGTGGCTGGTGGGAGCCTCCATCTTCAGACTGATGCTGTAGAGTTTGCTTTTCTGCTGTCCCATCATTTATTATTATTTAATATTTATACTGCAGGAGCATCGAGGGGCCTCAATCATTGTACCAAGCGCTGTGCAAGGGAATAGAAGGTGGCAGTCCCTCGTCTCTGCCCCAAATTGCTTATTGTCTAAAAGACAACTGATAGGTAGATGGGACAAGCAGGCCAGGTGGGAGAGAAAGACGATCAAAAGTAATAGGATGTGTGTCGCTCTCAACCAATCAGGCGCTTTAATCTCTCGCCATTAGCAACTGGCAGTTTCCCACATGCGTTATGTTAAAACTGACCTGTGCTAAGTGATGGCATCTCCAGTCCTATAGGGACGTGGGCCCAAGTCCTCAAAGGTATTTAGGCACCTCATCCCCACTGCCATCAATGCGCCTAAATATCTTGGTTTCTGTGGGAATCGTGACACTATATGGATTTGTTCCCCAGCAACGTGGTGCCCCATAGATCAGAGTGAGGCTTGGGGGCACATCCCTATGCAGAAGATGTCTTTTCGGGTCAGGCTGAAACCTGTTTGATCCATTCCCTCTGCAGTTTTACTGGTGACTATTTCCTGGAATTTGGAGGAAGCCGAAGAGCTCTCCATTCTTGTATTAGTGCCCCCCTCAGGATCTGGGAATTTCATACGCAGCTGGAACCTAACCTCCTTGCAGATTTTGATGGTAGCAGTACGGGTGGATGAGCAAAGACCCAACCCAGTTCTTGAGCCAAAGCAAACTTTTTTTGTTGAAATGTGATTCAGTTAAGCTTTGGTGTTTGAATTCTGGATACAGGGCCTGATCTGGGCTATAAAACTTGGCTCCATATCTATGAAGTAGTAGCAAGGATAGCACGGCTTTTATCCAATCTGTAGGCTGCCGCTGGTAGGTTATTCAGGGTTATGCGCTCCTTCTTCTGAAGCACCTTGTACTGTCATTAGGATACCGGATTTTATGGACCACTAGACTGATCTAGGATGGCATTTGCTATGTTCCAGGGTTGAATTAAACCTCCAATCTATAAGCAGCACGAAGAGCTTAACTGAACTGCCTGGTTTCATTGTGAGTGTCCGCATTCACTCTGCTGGATTCAAATCAGCCCAAAACCTAGAACAAAACCACGTGGATTGAGCCCGACTCAAATGTCCGTCCAGACCCACAGGAACCGAAACCAGCAAGTTTGGCTCTGCTCTAGTTATTGCATCATAGACAAATTCGTGGCAGACTGTAACTGTAGCCATGTCTACACTGCAGAGTCTAGGTCAGTATAGCTATGCCGGCATGGCCCCCTAGTGTAGACGCTGCATATGCCACCAAAAGGAGTTCTTCTGCCGACATAACACCACCACCTCCCTGAATGACGTTAGCCACGTTGACAGAAGAGTGCTTCTGTCAGCTAAGTCGCGTTTACAGCGGGGGTTCTGCCGGCCTAGCTAACACTTCTAGCCAACAACCCGCCATGCTGGCACAACTTTATCGTGCAGACCAGGTGTGGCAAATCATTCCTTAGTCGCTACCATATGGGCTGCCTCATCTTTCTGCTTCAGTGGCTTCACCGCTATAAAGAAACCTTACGGTCTGCCTTTATTTTTGCTTGCTGACTTCATTTGATGCCTCATGCTGCTTATTCAGTCCATTTTCCTCTTCTCCTTCCAGGCTGATTCCTGCTGTACAAAGCATAGATCCCGAAATGCTGTCCTGAGATACAGATCCTGTTTGGAGTGGCAGAGAAGGGGTTAACACCGCCCCCCACCAGTCCAGAGGCTAACACAGGTGCATTTTCTCATGGCAGAGCTTACCAGAGAGCTGGGGAGGAAGGGAATGGGGCTGAGCTTGTCAGCTAAAGGGAGCTTGCTCTGGCCTGAAGGACTGCAAGGAGAGTAGATATTGAACGCTGGGGCTGAGACCTACCTTGTCTCTGAGAAGCCAGCATTTGCCGTAGCACAAGGACCTCACGATCCACTCAGGCCAGCGTCCCACCTCTGTGTGCGTCTTCAGAGAAAGGTGGGGGCAGGGGGCGGGGGGGGGGGGGGAGTCCATAATCCACCTGGCCCTTTGTGCAGTAGTAAGCCACTTACACTTTCTTTTAGCCAAGCTTGGCCACAAGAGACCCTTTCCCCTTCATTTATATGAATGCAGAGCTTGCAGACCGGCTCGTTTTTCTGCCTGGCTTCTGCACCCATGAGCTGTTGCGCACACGTTGCTTTTTAAACCACTTTGTCAACTTGTTCAGTGCGGTTAAAGGGGATGCGGTCTGGTAAAATTTCATAGACATTTAACTTGGACATTAGGAAAAAGTTCCTAACTGTCAGCGTGGTTAAACACTGGAATAAATTGCCTAGGGAGGTTGTGGAATCTCCATCTCTGGAGATATTTAAGAGTAGGTTAGATAAATGTCTATCAGGGATGGTCTAGACAGTATTGGGTCCTGCCATGAGGGCAGGGGACTGGACTCGATGACCTCTCGAGGTCCCTTCCAGTCCTAGAATCTGTGAATCTATGAAACTGAATCCATTTCTGCCCAGGAATGTGTGGAGTATGTGGGGTGTGGATCCGGAGCTGGCTTGGCCCCTCACCTTCTGCAGGCATCTATACCTGGGTAAAGAAGGTATAAACCCGGGACATGGGTTTAAATGCCTGGGCAAGTTGCCACACAGGCCCATCAGGTTTAACGCACTTCATTTGGGCTCTGTATATTCGGATGGCGTTTTCTTTCTTTTGCACGAAACCTCTTGAGGGCTTGTTTCCCCTACAGCTAGACTAGATCCTATTAATGTCACTTTTTAACTGTATTTTTGTGGTTCTATCCATTGATATTTTATTGTTAAATAACATCACAGATGAAAAAGAAGTTTAAAACCCCACAGATTTAAAATGTTTACCTGGGTAATAGCCCTTTGGATTAATACCTGTAGAGCATCCAACTTTCTTTCCCTGTTTGTTTACTTTTTGTATTTCTCTTAGCTTGGCTAATGAGTACAGAACAGTCTAATTCACTTTTCTTTCTAATCACTTTCACTTCCTGGTTCTCATGCTTGGTTTGGTCCTGCTTTGAGCAGGGGGTTGGACTAGATGACCTCCTGAGGTCTCTTCCAACCCTGATATTCTATGATTCTATGCAGTAGATAATGCTGCAATACTCAGGTTTGACTAATGCTTCCCCTAAGTCATGACTAGGATTTGAAGCAGGGCTCTTCAGCACCATACCCCGCATTGCTACCACTTGAGCCAAAGGAGTAAATCCATTAGATTGTAGTAGCAGCAGTAGTAGGCTGTTACCTTGTGGTGGGCTAGCAGCAGCGTGGCTGTGATATACACTCTGAGTGTTTCACCAGAAACCCTGTTTCCTTTGAAATGGGAGGGGGCGGGGGGAGGGGGCAGGGGGCGGGAAGGAAACTCTTCTGCTGGCCTTATGGTTTTCTAGACGTTTCTTTTCATGCATCTATATTTTGGACTCCTCTTATCCCCACACTGTTCCTGTGAGCCACACAGTGAAACTGAGTGTTGAATTTGTAAACCTGCCTATTAACAAATAAAATATCATTCTGTCCCTCTGAGCTCCTCCTCCACCCAAACTGGCCCATCAGAGCCACCCCAAGATTTTGGGGCCTGGGGAAATCTCCAATGGAGAGCTCACTTTTCTCTGTTTATTGGTCCTCTTTATATTATATCCCACCCCAAGTCTTAGAGAACAAGTTGTCCTTCCCTCCCTTCTTCCATTTGTGGCCGTTTGGATTCTGATGTCAACGTCTCCTTCAATGCGTTTTCCTCTTTGCTCATTTGTGCACAGTTAATCACTGGAGTGTTGTGAGGCAAAGCACAGCTTTGGTTCCTCAATGTGCCCTGCGTTCTGGTTTGAGCTGTTGTTGTTGTTATTCCCATTGAGTCATTGAATCGCAGAAGCATCTGCAATACAGATCCCCAGTCGTGGACCAGAACCCCGTTGTGCTAAGGGCCGTGCTAAGCAAAACGAGAAAAGGGTTTAAAAATAAAACCTACCCAGGAGAAACAACGAGGAGTCCTTGTGGCACCTTAGAGACTAACAAATTTATTTGGGCATAAGCTTTCATAGGCTATAACCCACTTCCTCATTGTTTTTGCTGATACAGACTAACACGGCTACCTCTCTGAAACCTGCTATCCAGGAGACTATCGCCTCTGAGAGGCGAGGTCTTTGGAGCGGCTTGCACATAAGGCTTTTGTCCCATTCAAGCCAAGGAAATGAAATAGTAAGACAGGGTCTGAATTTTGCATTTAACCAAATACAGTATGACAAATGCAACTGGGGGTGGGGGGAAAGGCTAGCTTTGCGAAGGACGCCACCTGGTTCCTTGTAAAAAAACCCAGAAGGGTCAGAATGGATTGAGGATGCTCATTGGCCTCTAGTTTAATGACAGGATGATTGGAGCTCATTAGTTCACTGCCTGCCGTCCAGACGTACGTACTTTCCTTCATTAAGTTACATGAGCTGGATCGATGACTGCTACCGTAAGGTAATAGGGGCGTTCTGCATTTAAAGGCAGCCAGGGATGTGTTCTAAGGTAGGAAACCGATGTACCACATGCAGTATAAGGATGTGACTAGAACAGTAGATGACAATGGACTGGCTGGTGTATATATGTACCACTGCCCATTGCTGGATGGAATGAGTTCATCTCAACTAGGTGTCCTAGCAGTACAGGGTCTAAAGAAGAGGTTTATAAAATTACCTAAGGGATTTGACTGCACAAGTGAGCGCCTCTGTGCCCAAATCCCTTAGGTGCTTTTGGAACGCTTCCCTCCTACAAGCTTTTCCCCGTTAGCTCATATGTAGCAGCCTACGCTTTAGAGGCAGATGCGCATGAACTCTATCCCCACAGTTACCAGGAAATCCCGAGAGGCCGTGGCGTGCAGCATTGCGATGACCGGATAATCTGAGGTGCCTGTGGATTTGTTACTCGGTTGACTTCTAGGTTGTAATGTACGTTACTGACTGAAGAACACGTTCTGTTACTTTTGGGGTCACAATTCTAGACGCAGGCGCTCCCAGATCAGCTGGCGAGGCCTCTAGCCCCCAAACGTCCCCTCATTAGAACTATATTTTTGGAGAAGAAAAATGTGTGGAGGGGAGATAGGTGCCCCTGGGAAACACAGAAAAACGAGGCCTGTGTTGTGTATTTTCTGGAGGGGCATAAATGATTATTGGTATTAAAATAGCACCCGGAAACCCAGCTAAGATCAGGACCCCATCTTACTAGGTGCTCTACAAACATGTAGTGTGTCCCTGCCCTAAAGAGCTTACAATCGAAATAGACAAGACCGAAGGGAAGTGTTACGAGCCCCATGGTACAAAAGGGATACCAAGGCACAAAAACTTGCCACAATGAGTCAGTAACAAGGCAGGAAATTGAAATTGAACCTGGGTTTCCTGAGTCCCAACCCAGTGACTTCCCCGTAGAAGGTTTAGTTCTTAGCAGTTCGTTCGCTCCTGGTGTTTATTCTTTATTGGAATTTATAAAAAGCGTCGGAAGGATTTTTTTTAACATCCAAGCCGTCTCCATAGCAACTAATGGTGGTGTCACGAACGGATTATGATGGGAGATGAGGAATAAGGGGTAGGAGCAGGCTCACTGCTAGGCAACAAAGACCTACATTTAATGCACAAGTTTCAAGAAATGGGGGAAAAAAAGAGAAAAACACAAAACACATCGAATGACAGCAGAGTTGTCTGTACACAGAATAGCGTTCAAAGCTTTTGGTCTAGCTGGGCCAGTGGGGTGACTGTGCGCAGGGTGGACTGCACATTTCTAAAGATCTCTGCTTGTCCTTGCAGTAGAGCAGAGCGAAGTTTTTTAGACTAATAGTTTATGTGATGAAAAATGCAGTGTTGGTCAATCCGGAACTATTTGTGAATTTGACACAACTGGTTTCAGCCATTCCCAAAATGGCTGGAGAAGAACCTGCTGCCGCTGCCACAACACTTCACAACCATAAGCCAGTGTTTGCGACGCTGCCCTGGGATTTGAGGGACTTACGTTTCAACCCCTGAGACCCGAAACAGATTTTCTCAATTCACCGAAAAGTCCCCAAAATTTCAGATTCCGTTAGAACTGAAAAACCAGTTATTTGCTGAGCCTTTAGCCCAGAGACAGCAGCCGTGTTATTGCTGCAACCTGTTCTCTCTCTCTCTCACCCTACCCCGTGCACCCACCTCAAGACTTTACTTTTGTTCTTTCTTGTTTGCTGTTTTCCGTCGTCTGAAACAAATCATTTTAGACTGAAACACCAAGGTTGTGCATGGAAAAAACCCAAGAGGTTTTTCCAAGAGGAATCAGCACCTTTATTAGGTACTAATGTAGCTCAGTGATGGCGTGTTATTTACTGTAGGGAACAGTCCCGCACTGGCAGATAGCTGGGCTGGATGATGTATTAGGGCTTTTCTTTCTCTAGTGTCTGTGATTTCCTGGAAGTTGCCCATAGTGACACCTGTGGAGTCCATTCAGTCTGGGACAAAGAGGAGAAGCTTAAAATAGGAGAGGATATCCTATCGTCCCTTAAGAAAGAATAAAACCCCTTCTGGCAATGCTGCAGTTATTGCTACTTAGAGCGAAGATCCTGTAGCCTTAATGAGCAATCAGCATTTGCCATGGATTGTGTATGTCACACATGGACAGTAACAAGTGTTTTCCAGGTCCACAGCACAATGAGGAGGGAAATTTGCAGGGGCTGTGTGCAAAACTGCTAATTAGAGCAGTTCTCAAGCTACAAGCTTGAGGAACCCAAAGGTTAGCTGTAAAATAGTCTAATGAGAAGCTGAGTGTGTCATGTAGGAAGCTGCTGTTTGCTCCGATCTCACATTGACTTTTGTGCTTTGAACATGTCCAGACTTTTCCTTCCTATTAGAGCAACTGGTGTAAGAAGGGTTGCAAAAGAGTTCTGTTCTAACCACACTTTCCTACACACACGTAACATTCACCGCTGGGCATGAAATGACTCCTGTTTGGCCTCGGCCTGAAGGAGAAGGTTATTAATTAAAGTGACGTAGGAGCTGTCATCCTGGAGCTGATGTGAGGTCCATCTAGGCCAGTGTCCTGTCTCTGACGGTGGCCAGCACCAGATGTCTCCATGGAAGGTGCAAGAAAGCTTAAGTTATGGAGCAACCTTCCCATAGGGTAGCGATTCTCAACCAGGGGTCCGGGACCCCCTAGGGGACCACGAGCAGGTTTCAGGGGGGGCTGCCAAAATAAACCAGACAGCAGGGCTGACGTTCGACTCCCTGGGGCTCAGGGCAGAAAGCCGAACCCAAGGGGGCTGAAGCCAAAGGCCGAGCAGCTCAGCTTTGCAGGGCCCCTGTGGTGTGGGGCCACAGGCAATTGTCCTGCTTGTTACCCCCTAACACCAGCCCTGGCTTTTAATCTACTGGCTATGCAGACAAAACAGCTGTTGTGGCACAGGTGGGCCATGGAGGTTTTTAGAGCATGTTGGGCGGGCCTCAGAAAGAAAAAGGGTGAGAACCCCTGCCCTAGGGGAAGTGTTTCCGAACCCCATTAGTTAGCGAGGCACTTATGCCCTGAAGCCGAAGGTTTTATATCCCTCCAGTAGCTGCAGTTGCTTGGGCCTTCAGAAAATCAGGACATCTCAAGTTGGGGCTCCAAAATGTAGTGGATGCGTCTGAAAATGTTTCTCCAAGTGGTGTTAAATCTGGTGCGTGTTTGGAGGCACAAGTGAAATGAGTTGGTAGTTCTCCTCCCAGCTCCTTGGGGGACAGGTATCCCTTGGCTGTCTCAGCCGGAGGCTAAGGAATTAAGAGGCCAAAGACTGCTCACTCTTAGCAGTCATCTGGCTAAGTGAATACTGAGGTCCATGGACTGGGCTGGGCGAAGGAAGCTAATACTGCCCCATTGTCCTGTGGAGCACTAGATGATTTCACTCTTCACCAGCGTTCTATTTGCATTAAGCCCTGTTTTCTCTTCCAGACACATCCATGTTCGGCTTGTGCAATAACTCTGGTGACCTAGGAGGAGTTTCTGCCCTAGGAAGATGAGATTGTCGTATGCCAAGATACTTACGCTAGCAGCCCTCTTGGCGCAGTCTGAAGCCTTGGCTCCACATGAAGGTACGTGTGTCACGTGCTGTGTCCAACAGAAACAAAAGCAGGGTAGCTAATGCTCATGGCAGAGAAGTTAATGTCTTTTCCAGGTGGCTGTATTTGCTAGTGTAATGAGCGGTAGCTACCTGAGGGCACTAGTGGGGCTTGAACCTGGGATCTCTAGCATCAAGATCACAGGCCATTGTCACTGGACACTAGCAGGCTAAATAGTCTTTGCAGCCAGCCACAGATAGGATCGTAGCTACTAAGCCAAGACATGTGAGCTGTGAATTGTGGGAAACCGAAGAGGATTGTGGGAAGTGCCAGGTTGTATCGGTCCCATGGTTCATCCTGTCTCTGATATTGGCCAGTGCCAGATGTTTTAGAGGAAGATGTAAGAATCCCACCGTAACCCCTGGCCCCCCCGCATGTTCTCATCCTGATCTCTATTAGTTAGACTCAGTCAGTGTCCATCTGCATTTGTCAGCCACCAAGCAGACAACCTTGGGGTTTGCATTTGTTTTCCGCTGGCTTTTCTTAATGCCACACAGGGCCAGTTAGGGGATCAAAATGGCACAAGGTCTCATCTGCTCCCTCTCTTTCCATCAGCCACAATCTCCCCTCTGATATTTTCTTTGGCCCCACGTATGGCATTAAAAAGTAATCCCAAGAACTGCGTGTCAGTGGGCAGGAGCACTGCCCGGTCACTTGGATCTGTGCAAATGGGCGTGACATGCCGCTGCTCTGATCTGCTTGTGTTTTACGCTCAGCACAGGTGTAAGTGACCGCCCCAGGCACATGGCAGTGGAGAATTAGCTCTGCAGAGTCTAGCCCACCTCTCTGTGTCTGGAGAGGCCCTTGTCGAGGGGAACTAGTGGGAAAGATGTAGGGGGGGGGAGCTATGTGAGTGAGGGAGGAGATCTGTCACCATGTGGGTCCGCCCATCTCCCCCCAGGGTGAGGGAGGCGGTAACAATGCCCTACATAGGCTACTTCAACTACCGAGGAGGAAGCTTGCTCCCCATTGTGCCCCACCTGCATCTCCCCAATGTCAGGTCCAGCTAGGTCGGCACAGGAGGCAGGCGCTAGGCACTGCAGTACCACGGTGATAGGATTTTAGTCTATGTGCTATCAACAGCATGGGGCAAGCATAACGAGCTGTCTCTCACTACCTAGCCCCCCACACCTCAGCGGGCATATTTCTACTGCGTGCACACTAGAATCGGTGCAATGGGTTCACCAAAAATCTGCTTTCGTAACATACTGCTGAAGCTTGTTTTGCACGTCTCTAGTGTCTGTGCACTAGAGGATAATAGCCTACTAGTGCAGTTGGCTGGTAGCATTGCCCCTTGGCTCAAGTGGTAAAGCTCTGTGCTGGAGAGGTTGAGGGCTGTAGGTTCAAACCCTGTTGATGACCCATATGGGGTAAAAGGGCCACTATGACTGGGTAGTTTGAAGTAGATGTGACTTTCTGCTGCTGAAATTCAGTCCCTGGGAAGCCCATAAGGGCCTGCAAACTGCTTCTTGCAGGCAGACTAATCCAGGGCCCGGCTGGGCATAAGGGTCTAACTGCCTAGACTATGCTGTGCTCTGCAGACATTCAAAGAGGAACACAGGGCTTGCCAGACAGGATTGGGCTCTAAGCTTTTAAGAACATGCCTGGAACCTTCTGAAAATTCAGCAAGGGGTTAATGGTAGCTTAGGAATTGGCTGCAAAATTAACTTGATTAAATTCCTGCCCGTCAATTAAGCCAATATCTTTGACTATAATGCTATTTAATTCGCAGCCTGGAACAGTGCAATAAATCAACGTTTGCAGATGTCTCCGGCAAACCTTTGATGGATGAAACGGGGTAATTTCGGAAGTGCATGGAAAATTTCAAATAAAATCATATCCCCCTGTGATTAATATAGCTGTCTGTGTTGGTATTTGCTCCAGAAGGCACCAATCCAGATATGCTTAACATCACATGCTTTCAAAGACAACATCAGGTGCCTGATCCAACCAGGCCGAATGCTCTCTAGTTCCAGTGCCAAGCTGGGGCCTGGTCCTGCATGGCTCTGAAGGCCCTGTATGAAGGGGCCCTTGTCAAGGGGCAGCTGCTCTTTATGGGGCGCTAGGGCCCAGCCTGCCTGTGGCTGCCTTATGAGGGTCCCACCTGGGGGTAATTGACTGCCCCAGGGGACTGATTACTAAAGAAGCACCTGGACCTAATAACGTTTACTGGAGCTCAGTTAGCGTGAACTCCAAAGGGAGAGAGGAGACTGAGGGAGGCCGGAGGCAGAGGGCAGAACAGGGAGCCTCGAACCTGGGGAACCTACCAGGATGGGGAGCCTGTAAGAGGCGCCCCCGGAGAGGGGAGCCTCCTAGTCAGAGGGCTTTACCACTCGTCCCCCAGACGTTGGCCGGAAGCCCGTCCTGGCAAGGATCGCCCGCTGTCCCTGGAGACGCATCACAGCACGCAGACCTCCCCGGACCTGAGCCTCCAGAGAAGGATGTTACTCCGGTAGGGGCAAGAGGCCTAGCAGCCGGGAAAGAGACTGGCACCAAGAGAGCACTGGAGGGATACCGTGAGCCAGCACGGGGGCGTGCTGGCTCACGGTGTATGCACTTACTGTTATTCACAACAGAATTCTGACCTGCCGCTGCCCGCTGACACAGAGACTTTCAGTGATGCTATTCAGGACTGATCTGCCTTGAGTGGTCATATCCATCTGTGCAAAGTGGATGCAAACGAGGATGGTAACAGCCTACAGCTGCTCTGCCTGGGGTAAATGACAGTTCAAGGAAGGCAGTGGAGATTCAGGCCCCTTGCAGAGCACTGACTGTCTGCGTGGGTGTGTCTACACCCACAGGGAGCTGGAGGTGTAATTTCCACCTCAGGCAGACGTACCCACACTAGATCTGGTGGAACTAGCATGCTAAAAATAGCAGCATAATTATGGCTGTGCGAGTGGCAGGATGGGTTAGCCACCTCAAGCACAATCCTGTCTGAAACCTACCTCCAGCTCCAGTGCAGACATACTCTGTAAGTAATGATGACAGGATTACCTACCCTGTAGGTAGCAAAGGCTCCGATCCTACAGACGCTTAGGCTAGGGTGACCAGATAGCAACTGTAAAAAATCGGGACAGGGGGTGGGGGGTAATAGGAGCCTATATAAGAAAAAGCCCCCAAAATCGGGACTGTCCCTATAAAATCGGGACATCTGGTCACCCTAGCTTAGGCCTATGTGTATATGTGTTTGCAGGATTGGTGCCAAAGGTGAAAAGCCCCCCGTGGGAGCTATTTGTATTGCATGTAGCACCCAGTGTGCTCGGTGCTTTTGTATACCAATTGCAGGCTGATTTTTCAAACCACAGCACCCTCTTGTTTTGCTTTTAAATCTTCGCCCATCCGCTCCGGAGAATGTGGATGATGGATAGATTGAAAAGGGTTGGGGCGTGGGAATTGGGAAAGGGACAGGCCCCTCTCTCTGACAACTCATGTTGAGATTTCCGGGAAAGGGGATCCACAGAATTTGGCTTTGACTTCCCCAGAGGATCTCTTGATTCACGGGAACATTGCAAATACCAACGCCAGTTAAAACAGGAATAGCAAAGTCTTGTTATTCTGGGATTAAAAGAATCACTCAGGCTCAAACAGCTCAGCTGTGGCCCTCAACCATGTAAAAGAAGCAGTGAGAGATAAAAAGACTTCCTTTAAAAGTGGAAGTCAAATCTAGCGAGGTAAATAGAAAGGAGCATAAACGCTGCCAAATTAAGTGTAAAAATGTAATAAGAAAAGCCAAAGAGGAGTTTGATTAACGGCTAGCCCAAAACTCCAAAGGTAATAACAAAATGTTTTTTAAGTACATCAGAAGCAGGAAGCCTGCTAAACAACCAGTGGGGCCCCTCAATGATTGAGATACAAAAGGAGCACTTAAAGACGATAAAGTCATTGTGGAGAAACTAAATGAATTCTTTGCTTCAGTCTTCACGGCTGAGGATGTTAGGGAGATTCCCAAACCTGAGCCGGCTTTTGTAGGTGACAAATCTGAGGAACTGTCACAGATTGAAGTGTCACTAGAGGAGGTTTTGGAATTAATTGATAAACTTAACATGAACAAGTCACCGGGGCCAGATGGCATTCACCCAAGAGTTCTGAAAGAACTCAAATGTGAAGTTGCAGAACTATTAACTATGGTTTGCAACCTGTCCTTTAAATTGGCTTCTGTACCCAGTGACTGGAAGATAGCTAATGTAATGCCAATATTTAAAAAGAGCTCTAGAGGTGATCCCGGCAATTACAGACCGGTAAGTCTAACGTCAGTACTGGGCAAATTAGTTGAAACAATAGTAAAGAATAAAATTGTCAGACACAGAAGAACGTAAATTGTTGGGCAAAAGTCAACATGGTTTCTGCAAAGGGAAATTGTGTCTTACTAATCTATTAGAGTTCTTTGAAGGGGTCAACAAACATGTGGACAAGGGGGATCCAGTGGACATAGTGTACTTAGATTTCCAGAAAGCCTTTTTTTTTTTTTTTTTTTAAAGAAGATTAGGGTTGGAAGAGACCTCAGGAGGTCATCTAGTCCAACCCCCTGCTCAAAGTAGGACCAATCCCCAGGCAGATTTTTGCCCTAGATCCCTAAATGGCCTCCTCAAGGATTGAACTCACAACCCTGGGTTTAGGAGGCCAATGCTCAAACCACTGAGCTATCCCTCCCCCCCCTTTGACAAGGTCCCTCACCAAAGACTCTTACTAAATTAAGTTGTCATGGGATAAAAGGGAAGGTCCTTTCATGGATTGAGAACTGGTTAAAAGACAGGGAACAAAGGGTAGGAATTAATGGTAAATTTTCAGAATGGAGAGGGGTAACTAGTGGTGTTCCCCAAGGATCAGTCCTAGGACCAATCCTATTAAATTTATTCATAAATGATCTGGAGAAAGGGCTAAAAAGTGAGGTGGCAAAGTTTGCAGATGATACTAAACTGCTCAAGATAGTTAAGACCAAAGCAGACTGTGAAGAACTTCAAAAAGATCTCACAACATTTAATGTGGATAAATGTAAAGTAATGCACGTTGGAAAAAAATAACCCCAACTATACATACAATATGATGGGGGCTAATTTAGCTACAATGAATCAGGAAAAAGATCTTGGAGTCATCGTGGATAGTTCTCTGAAGATGTCCATGCAGTGTGCAGAGGCGGTCAAAAAAGCAAACAGGATGTTAGGAATCATTAAAAAGGGGATAGAGAATAAAAAGGAGAATATATTATTGCCCTTATATAAATCGATGGTACACCCACATCTTGAATACTGCGTACAGATGTGGTCTCCTTATCTCAAAAAAGAAAAAGAAGAAGAAAAAAAAAGAAAAGGAAAGATATACTGGCACTAGAAAAGGTTCAGAGAAGGGCAACTAAAATGATTAGGGGTTTGGAACGGGTCCCATATGAGGAGAGATTAAAGAGGCTAGGACTTTTCAGCTTGGTAAAGAGGAGACTAAGGGCGGATAAGATAGAGGTATATAAAATCACGAGTGATGTGGAGAAAGTGGATAAGGAAAAGTTATTTACTTATTCCCATAATACAAGAACTAGGGGTCACCAAATGAAATTAATAGGCAGCAGATTTAAAACAAATAAAAGGAAGTTCTTCACACAGCGCACAGTCAACTTGTGGAACTCCTTGCCTGAGGAGTTTGTGAAGGCTAGGACTATAACAACGTTTAAAAGAGAACTGGATAAATTCATGGAGGTTAAGTCCATTAATGGCTATTAGCCAGGATGGGTAAGGAATGGTGTCCCTAGACTGTTTGTCAAAGGGTGGAGATGGATGGCAGGAGAGAGATCACTTGATCATTACCTGTAAGGTTCACTCCCTCTGGGGCACCTGGCATTGGCCACTGTCGGTAGACAGGATACTGGGCTAGATGGACCTTTGGTCTGACCCAGTCTGGCTGTTCTTATGTTACCCACTCCTTCCACAAAGGCCTCTCATGTAAGGTACACAGCATGAAAAATGAAATTTAGTGATTTACACACTGATCCCAATTCTGTTTTTCTTGAGCCCCGTGTGACCCTGCTGGGTCTGACTTTCTGCTCACTTAAACAGGTTGCGTACCTAAAGGACCCTGTTGACTTACTGAAGTGCCTCCCGGCTTACCCCTAGTGGAAGAGAGGTTCCAGTCAATCAGGCTGTGAATGAGGTTGCTTGTACAGGTGTCACTGAGGCCACAATTTGGCCCATTATTCATAGGCGCCCACTCTGTAGGTGCTCCAGGGCTGGAGCATCCATGGAAAAAAATATGGGTGCTCAGCGCCCACTGGTACCTTTGCAAGAGCGGGGGTGGGAAGGGGTGGAGTGGGGGCAGGGCCTGGGGCAAAGCGGGGGTGGGAAGGGGTGGGGTGGGGGCAGGGCCTGGCGCAGAGCGGGGGTGGGAAGAGGTGGGGTGGGGGCTTGGGGAAGGGGTGGAGTGGGGGCGGGTCCTGGGGCAAAGTGGGGGCGGGAAGAGGAGGGGTGGGGGTGGGGGCTTGGGGAAAGATGTGGAGTGGGAGCAGGGCCTGGCGCAGAGCGGGGGTGGGAAGAGGTGGGGTGGGGGCTTGGGAGAAGATGCGGAGTGAGGGTAGGGCCTGGGGCAGAGGTGGGGTGGGGGCTTGGGGGAAGGGGTGGGGGCGGGGCCTGGCACGGAGTGGGGGTTGAGCACCCCCCCAGGAACAGAGGAAGTCGGTGCCTGTCCGATTATTGATATGAGAGAGAAAGGATGGCCCAGTGGGAGTGCTGGGTTCAATTCCTTGCCCTGCCACAGGCCTCCCTGTGTGACCTCAGGCCAGTCATTTAGGTTCAGATCCTTAAAGCAATACCATGAACCCTTCTGGACCGAGATCACCAACGAACTCAATGGCAATTAGGCGCCAAAGTACCTTTGGAAGATGTGGGCCTTAGTCTGTCTGAGCCTCAGTTCCCCAGTGAGACCACTGATAGACTGTGAGGCGCTCAGATGCTATGGTGACGGCAGCCATGTCATTACCTAAGATGGAGAGAGTTGCACAGGGTTTGTCTACCTGGGCCAGGTTCTGATTTCCGCCTCCTTTGGCTGCAGTATCGTTGGGGGAGTTACGTGACCCCGCAGCGCTGACGTTCCCTCAGATGGTTTATACGCTAGCTGGTCCGTTACAAGCTCTGTGGAACAGAATCAGCCTCTCTGCCCACGCAGCCACTCTGTTCTTCTCCCCGCAGCGTGTGGAACGGCGGAGGTGGCTGACATCTTGTTCCTGGTGGGTGAGTCCTGGAGCGTGGGGGAAGGGAACTTCCGGCTGATCAAAGACTTCATCTACAGTGTGGTCCTCTCCTTCGAGAACGTGGCAATGGGCAGAGAGGGCGTTCGGCTGGGCGTGGCGCTCTACGCGGAGAAGCCAAGGTGGGGCAAACCTTCATTTCCTGTCAACACAGAGAGTCTCTAAGTCCCACCTCTGTCTGGCAGTGAGGCTGGAGTGGATGTATGTGAATCATAATCCATTGAAAGGCGCATTCAAATTTAAAACAGGAAAGGTGCATTTAAAAATACTGGGGCTTGGTCTGAGGCCCCGCCAGACGCCATGGTGATGGGCAACTGGGGTGACCAGACAGCAAGTGTGAAAAATTGGGAAGAGGGTGAGGGGTAATAGGCATCTATATAAGAAAAAGCCTCAAATATTGGGACTGTCCCTATAAAATCAGGACATCTGGTCAGCCTATGGGCAATCTTATGCACCCCTAGCTCTGGCGGTGGTGTTTGAAGGCTTGGAGAGCTTATATTGAATGATTACTTTCATTTGGCTATTCCATAACTCAGCAATGAGATTCAGCTACAAGCTGAAGCCTGGAACCGTCCCTCTGCCATCCAAATACGCCCCCCACTTCCAAAATGGAGGATAACCATACCCTAGATCCTTACACAGCAAAGACACAGCGATCGTGTGCTGGTAGCTGACATGATTATTTAAGGGTTGGGCTTCTCGTGCATTTTCCAAGTTCTGATCTGCAGCCTGCTGGATGGGGGTGACAAAGGCCCAGATCCTCACAGGTTTCCTCAAACTGAATTCAGTGGGAGTTAGGGGCCTGAATCCTTTTAAAAATCTGGCTCAGAGCCAGCAAGGGGGATGTCCCTTGTCCCAGTAAAACTGTTTTGGGGAAGCTTCCCAATGCTGCCCTCAGTTCCATGCATACAGGCAATGGCATTCTTCGTCATCTCCCTTCCTGGTGAAGCCAGTGGAGTTGCGTTGACATAGAACCGGCATCAGATTGAGGAGAACCAGTCCCAGTGGGCTTGTGTGATGGAAAGCACCATCACCCTCCGTATAGTTTAATAAAGCTTTTTGGATTCAGCTCGATTATTTCGCATGCCGACGTGGGGCTGTAAAATGGCGGTGTAGGTGCCTGAGCCCGAATGTCTACACCGCAGTTTTACAGCCCTGTGAGCCTGAGTCAGCTGACATGAGCCAGCTGTGGGCGTTGAATTGCTTTGTAGACAGACCCTTAGAGTCATAGATTCCAAGGCCCGAAGGGACTGTTGGGATCGTCTGGGTAATGCAGGCCAGAGAACTTCCCCCGAATAATTCCTAGAGCAGATCTTTTAGAAAAACATCCACCCTTGATTTAAAAATTGTCTGGGTTGGAGACTCCACCGTGTTTGACTGGTACTAGTGGTAGCTGCCTTACCCCCTGGGCCCCACCCCTGGAGATCAATATCCCTCAGTCAGTGGCATGACATTTCAGTGGGAAGAAGGGAAGCAAAGAGAGCTGTCGTATCCGCCTGTGATGTCCTTTCACTGACCCTACGTGCCCTCTCCTCCCAGAAGGAGCTGAGGTTTGGAGTGCTGGCCTGTGCCTTTAGATGTTGTATTGTATGATCCCTACTGTGATTCACAGGGGATGCAAAATAAACACTCTCTTTCGCGCCCCCCTTTTCTTCCTGCTCCCAGGATGAGTATCGAGTTGACGGATTACGTCACCATTGAGGAGGTGCTGGTGGCCGTCAGGGAGCTCTCGTTCCAAGGGGGCAGTGTAAAAACAGGGGATGCCCTGGCGTTTGTGGCCCATGTGGTCTTCAGTCCGGCAGCAGCAAGAGGAGATGCGGCAAAGGTCAGTCTGCCCCACATGGTCATGGGGTTGAACTCAGGACTTCTGCATCTAAGAGCATGAGCCTTTACTGCTTGAGCTAAAGGAACAGCTTTGCTAGCTTGATGGCAGTAGCAGACTCAGGAACCTCTATACATGGCTTAGCCTCTAGAGGGGGACAAAGAGTCACCCTGTGTTAGGGCCGGTTACGTGAAGAACAGCTGACATGGTGAATGGATTGTGTGTTCCTGGAGGGTCTCCTTGGAGAACATGTAGCCCAGCATGGCAGAGCAGCAATGAAATCGGGCACCGCTGTAATTTCTTATTAAAGAAGCCCTCTTCTGACTGGGTCACCCGCTTCCCCAAATTGAAATGCTGCATATTCCTTTCCCTGCTAGGGACTTTGAATTCTGAAAAGCCTCAAATTAAGACACAGTAGTTCTTGTTTGCTCTGCAGACCCACAAGAGACAGGGCAAAGGGAACGTTGCGCGGCCTGTCTGGCCCATTCTTCTCAGCTGACTGCTACAAGGAGGTTGCTACCAAGGTGGCACCGAGGAGTGAGCAGTGGGGTACGGAGCCGCTCACTCCAGCCTCTGTTTCTGATCTGGCCCTGGTTGATAGTGGCTTAGAGTGGTTACCATCTGATGGCTCATTGCTAGTCTCAGGACAGTGGGCCATGGGTTCCTGGTGTCTGAGATGCACTCGCTGGGCAGTAGAAGGTGTGCGGGGAAGGAAGCTTGCATGGATGCGATTCCTATTCCGTGGAGAAGCAGCAGACTCCCCTTTCCAGGGTCATCAGCCTGGCTCCTTCCTTGCCGGGCTCTCCGAGGAAGCGCCTCATCCGCCGGTAGAGCACAGCAGTCAATCGCAGTATGTGTTGCAAATTGCCCACGTTGGACACCCTAGTTACCTGGCTGTGGCTCTCCTTCCTTGCAGATCGTTGTTTTAATCACAGATGGGAAATCTGCCGATTCTGTTGAAGATGCGGCTGTGGCGCTACAGGACAGAGGCGTGACAGTGTTTGCTGTGGGTAGGTATGGTAGAAATGAAGACGTTGAGAACGTCACCACTTGTGTTTTGTGTATACATGGTGGAGTGCACACGAATGCGTGCTACATATATATATACACTATAGGATCTACACCATAGAATACTGCATAGACCAAGGGCTATACACTACAAAATATCGCATATCCCCCAAGGGAATACACAGCAAAGGGAACTGCATCTACGCCATGGGAATACACCTCTGAACACTGGGTCTGATTCTCTGCTCCGCTTTGCAGGAAGGTGTAAATGGCGACGCCCGGTAGAAGGCAATGGCAAATCAGGCATCTTGTTTTCCCTTCCTTTCCCCACCCCCGCACCTTTAGGAATTAAGAATGCCGACAGGAACGAGCTGAGGAAACTAGCTTCCAAGCCCGCCGAGGAGCATGTGCTTTACACTGAAGATTTCCACTTGCTGGGGAACGTGTCCCCTAAGCTCTCTCGAAGGCTCTGTGTCACGGCCTCCGAGCCTCCACGCCCCACCAGGCCGGCTATGAACGGTGAGTCTGGGCCCCTGCCCACTCTTATTTTCTGTTTGGTTGAATCAGCCCCTTTCTCTGGGGGGGCTCCTACATCCCATTAGACTTCCTCTCCTGCATCCCATTTATTCGCATCAATGGATTTTTAGGGCATGTGCGGTCCATAGGGTTTGTCCACGCAGCATTTAAACCCCTGAGGCTGGCCCATTTTAGCTGTTTCAGGCTTGTGGGGCTCACGCTACAGGGCTGTTCAACTGTGGTGCAGATGTTTGGGCTTGAGCTGCAGCCCAGCTGTGAGACCCTCCCCATTCATGGGGTCCCAGAGCCCAGGCTCAGGCTGGAGCTGCTTGGGCATTGCCAGCAGATCGAGGGACGTGATCATTCCCCTCCATTCGACATTGGTGAGGCCTCATCTGGAGTACTGTGTCCAGTTTTGGGCCCCACACTACAAGAAGGATGTGGAAAAATTGGAAAGAGTCCAGCGGAGGGCAACAAAAATGATTAGGGGGCTGGAGCACATGACTTATGAGGAGGGCCTGAGGGAACTGGGATTGTTTAGTCTGCAGAAGAGAAGAATGAGGGGGGATTTGATAGCTGCTTTCAACTACCTGAGGGGGGGTTCCAAAGAGGATGGATCTAGACTGTTCTCAGTGGTAGCAGATGACAGAACAAGGAGTAATGGTCTCAAGTTGCAGTGGGGGGAGGTTTAGGTTGGATATTAGGAAAAACTTTTTCACTAGGAGAGTGGTGAAGCACTGGAATGGGTTACCTAGGGAGGTGGTGGAATCTCCTTCCTTAGAGGTTTTTAAGGCCCGGCTTGACAAAGCCCTGGCTGGGATGATTTAGTTGGGGATTGGTCCTGCTTTGAACAGGGGGTGGGACTAGATGACCTCCTGAGGTCCCTTCCAACCCTGATATTCTATGATTCTATGATGTCTACACTGCAATTAAACAGCCGCGTAGCCCAAGGCCCATGAGTCCGTGGCAGCTGACACGGGCCAGCGGCAGGGGGTTAATTTCAGTGTAGACATACTCTTAGAAAGCAGCAGTGCATCTGGTTTGTCATTCAGAGGGCAGTGACCACACTATGGTCACTATGGTGACGCTGGATCACAGCACTGGCACTCGAGAGAGGAGTGACAGCAGAAGATGAGGGCTAGTAGCTGCCTGTGGTTGGAAGCCTCGCCTGGGATATTCGCTTCACCCCATCCAGGGAGCAGGATTTGCCTCTATCCCAGGGCCTGGTATGATGCCCACTGAAGTCCAGTGGGGTGAATAATTGAGTTCTCAGTTTTGTGGCCGAACCAAAAAAGAAAAAAAAGTTTCAGGTTGACTCAAGAAAGAGTCTAGTGGAGGGGAACAAAAATGATTAGGGGTCTGGGGCACATGACTTATGAGGAGGGGCTGAGGGAACTGGGATTGTTTAGTCTGCAGAAGAGAAGAATGAGGGGGGATTTGATAGCTGCTTTCAACTACCTGAGGGGGGGTTCCAAAGAGGATGGATCTAGACTGTTCTCAGTGGTAGCAGATGACAGAACAAGGAGTAATGGTCTCAAGTTGCAGTGGGGGGAGGTTTAGGTTGGATATTATGATTTAGTTGGGGATTGGTCCTGCTTTGAGCAGGGGGTTGGACTAGATCATAGAATCATAGAATCTCAGGGTTGGAAGGGACCTTAGGAGGTCATCTAGTCCAACCCCCTGCTCAAAGCAGGACCAAACCCCAACTAAATCATCTCAGCCAAGGCTTTGTCAAGCCTTAAAAACCTCTAAGGAAGGAGATTCCACCACCTCCCTAGGTAACCCATTCTAGTGCTAGACCTCATCTATTCTATGATTCTATAAACTTTTTTTTGAAATTTTCAGCGAAATGAAAAGCTCAAAAACATTTTGGTTTGGGTGTAACTGGCCATTCTGTTCAACCCAAAATGAAACGTTTCCTTTTGATTTCCAGGGATTTTTGTAAACCTTTCAAAAAATTCATAAAATTGGGGTAAAATTCGAAATGAAAAATCGCTTTGAATCGAAAAGTCAAAACCTGTCAGCTTTGGGAATTGTTGTTTTGTTTTGTTTCTGAAACAACTCGGCGAATTCAGCACAAATGTGTGAGCTGTTTCAGGCGACCGGAATCTGCCTTTGTGGACGAGAAAAAAGTTTCAGAGGAAAACGTTCACGCAGTTCTACTGCGAAGTCAATGGCGAGGAATTGCATTGACTCCAATGGGCTGTGCATCAGGCTCCTGGTCCCAAGTGATTCATCAGCCTTCATTTAAAAGCCTCTAGTGATGTGGACCGGTGTTTCCTAATGGGGGGAAAACAGGAGGGCGCTCCCCCTTGCAGCTGCTGCTGCTGCCACTGCCCTAGTAGATAGACAGACAACTGCTAGACTGAGCAGGAGCTGGCTCAGTGCCAGCATCGGAGATGCCCAGGTGTTTTAACAGGCAGAGCTGCCGTAGTAACCGATTTGTCTCTACCATGACGACAGAGGATCAGGGAAGTGATACTTTGGGATATAGCTGGGCTGTACCTCACCCATTACTGTGTGCCCATCTCTAAAAGTCCCATAGGAACGGTGCCATTTTCTATTGAATTCTACCGTGTTTTGGACCATTGTAATAGCGTATTCTAACTCTGCCACAGAATCCCATCTGGGAGCTTAAAAAGAAGCTCGGAAGGAGCCCATTCTCTACTAATTTCATAGATTCATAGATTCATAGATTCTAGGACTGGAAGGGACCTCGAGAGGTCATCGAGTCCAGTCCCCTGCCCGCATGGCAGGACCAAATACTGTCTAGACCATCCCTGATAGACATTTATCTAACCTTCTCTTAAATATCTCCAGAGATGGAGATTCCACAACCTCCCTAGGCAATTTATTCCAGTGTTTAACCACCCTGACAGTTAGGAACTTTTTCCTAATGTCCAACCTAGACCTCCCTTGCTGCAGTTTAAGCCCATTGCTTCTTGTTCTATCCTTAGAGACTAAGGTGAACAAGTTTTCTCCCACCTCCTTATGACACCCGTTTAGATACCTGAAAACTGCTATCATGTCCCCTCTCAGTCTTCTCTTTTCCAAACTAAACAAACCCAATTCTTTCAGCCTTCCTTCATAGGTCATGTTCTCAAGACCTTTAATCATTCTTGTTGCTCTTCTCTGGACCCTTTCCAATTTCTCCACATCTTTCTTGAAATGCGGTGCCCAAAACTGGACACAATACTCTAGCTGAGGCCTAACCAGAGCAGAGTAGAGCGGAAGAATGACTTCTCGTGTCTTGCTCACAACACACCTGTTAATACATCCCAGAATCATGTTTGCTTTTTTTGCAACAGCATCACACTGTTGACTCATATTTAGCTTGTGGTCCACTATAACCCCTAGATCCCTTTCTGCCATACTCCTTCCTAGACAATCTCTTCCCATTCTGTATGTGTGAAACTGATTTTTTCTTCCTAAGTGGAGCACTTTGCATTTGTCTTTGTTAAACTTCATCCTGTTTACCTCAGACCATTTCTCCAATTTGTCCAGATCATTTTGAATTATGACCCTGTCCTCCAAAGCAGTTGCAATCCCTCCCAGTTTGGTATCATCCGCAAACTTAATAAGCGTACTTTCTATGCCAATATCTAAGTCGTTAATGAAGATATTGAACAGAGCCAGTCCCAAAACAGACCCCTGCGGAACCCCACTCGTTATGCCTTTCCAGCAGGATTGGGAACCATTAATAACAACTCTCTGAGTACGGTTATCCAGCCAGTTATGCACCCACCTTATAGTAGCCCCATCTAAATTGTATTTGCCTAGTTTATCGATAAGAATATCATGCGAGACCGTATCAAATGCCTTACTAAAGTCTAGGTATACCACATCCACAGCTTCTCCCTTATCCACAAGACTCGTTATCCTATCGAAGAAAGCTATCAGATTGGTTTGACATGATTTGTTCTTTACAAATCCATGCTGGCTGTTCCCTATCACCTTACCGCCTTCCAAGTGTTTGCAGATGATTTCCTTAATTACTTGCTCCATTATCTTCCCTGGCACAGAAGTTAAACTAACTGGTCTGTAGTTTCCTGGGTTGTTTTTATTTCCCTTTTTATAGATGGGCACTATATTTGCCCTTTTCCAGTCTTCTGGAATCTCTCCCGTCTCCCATGATTTTCCAAAGATAATAGCTAGAGGCTCAGATACCTCCTCTATTAGCTCCTTGAGTATTCTAGGATGCATTTAATCAGGCCCTGGTGACTTGCAGGCATCTAACTTTTCTAAGTGATTTTTAACTTGTTCTTTTTTTATTTTATCTGCTAAACCTACCCCCTTCCCATTAGCATTCACTATGTTAGGCATTCCTTCAGACTTCTCGGTGAAGACCGAAACAAAGAAGTCATTAAGCATCTCTGCCATTTCCAAGTTTCCTGTTACTGTTTCTCCCTCTTCACTAAGCAGTGGGCCTACCCTGTCTTTGGTCTTCCTCTTGCTTCTAATGTATTGATAAAAAGTCTTTGTTTCCCTTTATTCCCGTAGCTAGTTTGAGCTCATTTTGTGCCTTTGCCTTTCTAATCTTGCCCCTGCATTCCTGTGTTGTTTGCCTATATTCATCCTTTGTAATCTGTCCTAGTTTCCATTTTTTATATGACTCCTTTTTATTTTTTAGATCATGCAAGATCTTGTGGTTAAGCCAAGGTGGTCTTTTGCCACATTTTCTATCTTTCCTAACCAGCGGAATAGCTTGCTTTTGGGCCCTTAATAGTGTCCCTTTGAAAAACTGCCAACTCTACTTTGTGGAGGTTTTTAGAATAATTTCTGTGGAACTTTACTAAATGTTTCTAGAACCCTGTTGGAGTCATCCCATATCAATTCTCTAGGACTGCTCCATAGGGGTATGTGTGAGATCTTTAGATCCTGGCACAGATCTAGAGCCCAGCTGCTGGTCCCCTTCAGTCTTACCAATTGGGTTGCTTTGGCTGATGTTTTCTTTTCAAGGCTATCTCTGGAAGGGGAATGGCAGCTTTGTTAATAGAGGCCCTCCCAGGAGTCCTGTCCTGCAGCGTCTCTAACAACCCAAATCATGGAGTTTTATTTCCCCACCTGCTTTTAGTGGAGAAGATCGTTGGTCCCCGGGATTTACTTGTCAGCGAACAAAGTTACAGCTCTTTGAGGCTGACCTGGACTCCTGCCACGGGGAAGGTGACGGAATACCACGTCCTCCTGAATTCACTTTCCACTACCGGGCAGCTTATTTCTGAAGACCAGCGGCAGGTAGACATCCTCCTTTCCCTGAGTTTGGCACATGGAATGTTTGCCATCCTCTGATTTTCAGAGACTCTGAGTGTGATGGCTTCCATCTTGGCCAATGTCCCAGGGCAGGACAGGTTGCCCACTTTCTGACCGAACAAAACCGAACACCCTTGCCCCGCCCCTTGTCTGAGGCCCCGCCCTGCTCACTACACCCCCCCTCCCTCTGTTGCTTGCTCTCCCGCACCCTCACTCACTCATTTTCACCAGGCTGGGGAGCGTTGGGGAGGGTCCCTTTCTGACCAGGTATTTGGTTGAAAACTGGACACCTGGCAACCCTGCCTGGGCAGGTGGAGGTTCCGAGGCTCCCCACAGCGGCTTGGGCTCCCTGGGCAGCTCTTACCATGGCCCGGCTCTGGCTTCTGGCCTGGCCAGGTGGCAGGGCCTTAGGGGGAAGGGGAGGAGCAGGGGGTGGGGCCTCATGGTGAGGGAGGGACTAAGGGGCTAAAATGTTCTTTGTGCCCAGGGCCCCAATAAATCTTAAACCGCCTCTGCAGAAGACCAGGGGGCTGGGCTGCGCTGTCCTGGTGCAGGATCAAACAGCTTCCACTAGAAGAGGCTGCACTTTACGAGTGGGGCACGTGGGCGCTTGTTATGTCTGTTGGTAATGGGCCAGATTCTGCTCCCAGGGACGCCGGTGCTGCCCCATTGAGAGTGGGCCTTAGCCCAAAGGCTGGGAGGGTGCATTGGGGGAAGACCCTGTCATGTCCAGCTGTAAGATCTTTCTCATTTCGATGGATGGAAAATACCTTGAGGGTCAAGGGGATGATTGCGATGCTGATTTATAACCACTTTAATTCAAGATGTGGATTTGGCATGTTCAAGCATCAGCATATCTTTTGGGGCCATCTTTTTGTTCTGCGTTTGTGCAGCACCTAGCACCAGGAGGTCTTGATCTATGGCTGTGGCTCCCAAGCACGATAGAAATACTCGTGTGGCTCATGTTACTGTAGTATCTGAGCACTTTCCAATCTGCAACGCATGTGTCCTCACAACACCCCAGTGAGGCAGGGCAGGGCTAGTATCCCCATTATACAGATGGGGAACTGAGGCACAGAGAGGCTAGGTGACTCACTCCAGGTCACAGAGGGAATCTGGGGCAGAACAGGGAACTGACCCCCAGTTTCTCAAGGGCCAGGCCAACACCCGGAGCCACTGGGCCATCCAGGCTAGCGATTGGCCAGGATCCCAATTTGTATAGTTCAGGGGTCTGGTTAGGGTGGATCAGCACTCAGAAGTTCAGCTCTTCACCCCACACTAGCTCACGGGTAGTGAATCACGTCCACACACGCAGACGGTGGTGGGAATTGAACTGGGGGCGTTCAGCACCCACAGCACAGCCACTTGAGTTAAAGCAGCAGCTCCGGTAACTGTGGGTATGTAGAAGGCGCTTCTCATCTCCGTGGCCGGCCACTAGAGGGAGCCATAATTACAGCCATCAAGGCCACCTATTACATCTGTGCTGGCGGGAGAGGGGCTGGGTTAATCTAATTGCTCTTTTCTGTCCCGAACCACCCTGATTCCTTGGTCTTGAGCTGAGGCTGGAAATCTCATGAGCAGGCTCTCTCAGAGGCATCCTGGGTGTTTCCAGTCTTCTAATGGGTAGAACGTGAGAACAGCCCACTTCCTTGTAACACGCTCGCTCTTCTGCTTCCAGTCTTTGGGGCATCGGGGCAGTATGGAGCACGCTACCGGCGCGTAGCCAGTAAACAATAGTAATCTCTTATCTCATTGGACCAGATGCCACCACCCCAACTCACAATGAGCGGTACTCTACATAGCGTTTGATTTCAGTGGGTCCACTCACAAAGTAAGGGACTTCTCAGGGTAAGAGTAGCAGATTCTGGTCCAGCATTCAGTGTTACCTTGATAGTTATTAATATTTACGCTACAGTAGCCCCAACCGAGATCCGGGCCTCATTGTGCTAGGAGCTGTACATGCACATAGCAAGAGACAGACTGCTCTGGAGAGTTTTTCTATCCAAATAAAACTCAGAAATAAATATTCAGCCTACATTTTTCGCTTACCAATTTCATCCCCTTGCTTCAGATCCAAAGGCCTTTGACATTAATGGAAAGTCTCCCACTGACTTGAGGACGCGGCCTTGGATCAAACCAGGTTCTCCTTTGTAATGGCTTCCCCTTCATGGTGTTTACATCCTTGGCTGTAAGTGTAGAGAGGGAAAATCCCCTTCTGACGCCCAGCCAAATCAAAGGGAATAGATCCTGCTGTCAAAATGCTTGAACTCCTGAGTGGCATTCTAGCACCGTCCTTCCAGATCTGCATGGCTCGTTGCGGAGCTCCTCGGAGCCTGCTTTGCCCAACAGCGCCTCTCTTCTCTTGTCTGTGACAGATTGTTTTGGATGGCAACAAAAGCACCGTGCTGGTGTCGGACCTGAAGCCCAACACGAACTATTCCTTCACGGTCCTGGCGGTCTACGCGGACGCCCGCGGGGAGTCAACGGCCGTCAAAGGGAAGACGAGTGAGTGTGTCCTTTGGAAACTGCTCCCCTTGTTATTTACGGTATTTGTTGGCGTGTCCAGAAGCCAGCCTGGAAACTGTGTGTGTTGGGTGCAGCCTTGGAAGCATCCGATACTGTCTGGTTTAGTGAATCATGGTATCTTAGGGCTGGTCTACACTAGCGGGGGGGATTGATTCTCATAGCTGAAGTTGCGTATCTTAGATCGACTTACCTCGCGTCCTCACGGCGCGGGATCAACGGCCGCTGCTCCCCCGTCGACTCCGCTTCCGCCTCTCGCTCTGGTGGAGTTCCAGAGTCGATGGGGAGCGTGTTCAGGGATCGATTTATCGCGTCTAGATGAGACGTGATAAATCGATCCCCGATAGATCGATTACTACCCGCCGATCCGGCGGGTAGTGAAGATGTACCCTAATTTATCGGTGATGGTGTCCGATTTAATATAATTTCCAAGTGCCTGAGAATGTTGAGCTTGCTTAGGTCACGGCTCTGCAAGTTGCTTTGTGCATTGGGCCCCTGGGGGCTTAGCACTGGTACAGTGGTCTGCTCATGGGGGCAGGATCAGGGACTTAGTTTTTTCAAGGAACTCTGTCATGCTCCACGTAGTCCTGCACTAATCCATAGCAAGGGTGCAATTCACCCCAGTGCACGGCTTCGTGTTCCCCTGAAGCTCTATTTTGAGGGTGTCAGTGGATTTAGGTCGTGTCATGGCCGGGTACTGGCTGTCTGCATGCAGGGGTGAATTTCACCCAAGGAGAACACCAAAGTTGCACGATTATTATGCTCCTGAAGTCAGGAAGTGACCTAAGTGAAGGTCACTCATGCCCCTGCTCTAGGAGCTGATCTGTGCATCAGGCTGGTCCTCTGCACAGTGGTGACTTTCACCCAGTCACCTGAGTCCCTGAATCCTGCTCTGGATCATCAGATTGGCAAGACAGCAGCTTCCTGTGGGACTCTGCTTAAGACACATTTTAAATCATTTTATCGGGATTTCCTCTGTACTCAGATTCGACATTGCTCATTAATCTGCTGTTATGTTACTGCCTTCCTTTAAGAGCCAGTTTCCCAGTGTCAGAAATATAGGCCCAAATTCAGGCCAGGTGCCACACCAGCAAGACTCCCGTTTACTCTGGGTCTGGATTTGGCTGACTGGGTGCGTCTTGAACCAGGTGTCACTGCACGGCAGGTGTGTTAAGGAGTTGCACCGGTTCAGCTCCTCTGTTTTGCGTGAAGCGTCTAGTCTGCTTTTCCTGAGGGACCTTCTTTTTTGAGTGGTGTCTGTCTTCTTGAGGGAGGATCTCAGGCAGGATTAAATAAATAATGAGTCTTAGATTCATAGACTCAGACTTGAAGGCCACAGGGGACCATCATGATCATCTAGCCTGACCTCCTGCACTTGCAGGCCACAGAACCTCGCCTACCCGTCCCTGTAATAGACCCCTCCCCTTTGGATGAGTTACTGAAGTCCTCAAATTATGGTTTAAAGGCTTCAAGTTACAGAGAATCCACCATTTACACTAGTTTAAACCTGCAAGTGACCCGGGTTCCATGCTGCAGAGGAAGGCGAAAAACCCTCTGGGCTTCTGCCAATCTGACCGAGGGGAAAATTCCTTCCCGACCCCAGATCAGTTAGACCCTGAGCATGTGGGCAAGACCCACCAGGCAGATACCTGGGAAAGAATTCTCTGTAGTAACTCAGAGCCCTCCCCATCTGCTAGTGCCGTGATAACGTTTCCTTACATCAGTGTTTTTCAACCTTTTTTTGGGCAAAGGCACACTTGTTTCATGAAAAAAATCACGAGGCACACCACCATTAGAAAATGTTAAAAAATTTAACTCTGTGCCTATATTGACTATATATAAAGTAATTCTCTTGAATAGGAATCAAATAAACACAAAGAAAGTATTTTATAATTACTTTATTATGAAATAGTAAGTAAACAGAAATATGAAAAATTATAAAATACTTTATTCAGTGCGCAACCTGGGCCTGTTTGGCTGAACACAAAGCTGATATTCTGGCTGGAATCGAAGAAAGACACACACGTAGCTCTTCGTCAACAGCTCTCAGTCTCTCTCTGTATTTAGTTTTTATAGCAATCATGCTTGAAAAGCTCATCTCACACAGATATGTAGTGGAAAATGGGAGCAATGTCAAAATAGCTTTGTTTGCCAGAAGGGGGAACTCCTTGGCAGTATCCAACCAAAAACTGTCCAAAGGTAGATCAGCAAATCTTAGCTTGAAACCACGATTTTGTCTCAGTTCAGTTAGTTCCTCCTGCTCCTGTAAAGTCATGTCCTTTCCACCAACTGATGCTGAGCTATAAGGGTCCCTAACCCAGTCAAGGCATTCAGTGGAGACTGAAGAGAAATAAAATGACAACTTCTCCTCGAGAGTTTTTAAATGTTTAACTATTATCTCACACAGTGCAGCAGTGTGAACACCTTGCCATTGCTTGGTGAGTGTGAACATTTCAAGATTGCCACTTTCCACGTGTTGATGCCAGAGTTGCACCTTTGAACGGAATCCATTTATTTTATCTGTACTTGTAAGCAGGTTTTCATTTCGGCCTTGCATTCGTGTGTTCAGTTCATTCAGATGATGAAATATATCTGCCAGGTATGCCAGCCTTGCACACCACTCATCACTTGCAAGCAGCTTTGCGTAATCTGACCTCTCATTTGTCAGAAATACTTTAAGTTCCTCCCGCAGCTCATACACACGAACCAAGACCTTGCCACGCGACAACCACCGGACCACCGTATGAAACAGCAAGGTTTTATGCTTCGCTCCCATCTCCTCACACAAAGCTGCAAATATGCGACTTTTCACGGGTCGTGACTTTACAAAGTTTACCATGTGCACAACATCATCCAACACATGAACTAGGTCTGCTGGTAAAGTCTTGGCTACGAGGGCCTCACGGTGTAAAAAACAATGCGTAACAATCACATCTGGATTTCTTTCCTTCACTCTGCTTACAAAGCCTTTGGTGCGCCCGACCATGGCTGCAGCTCCATCGGTGCAGACACTTGTGCAGTTTTCCCACTTAAGTCCTCCTTGTTCAAGGTATTCTGATGTGACCCGAAAAATTTCTTCTCCTGTTGTTTTTTCTGGCAATGCTTTGCAAAAAAAGAAGTTTTCTCTAATTGCATCACCATCAACAAAACGCACATTGGCCAAGAGTTGAGCATGTCCACTGATATCAGTAGACTCGTCAAGTTGCAATGCAAATTTCTCACTGATACGGATCTTTTCCAAAACCACAGTTTCGATGTCTGCAGACATGTCATTAATACGTCTGGAAATTGTGTTGTCTGAGAGAGGGACTTTGGCTATTTCCTTAGCTGCTTCAGGTCCGAGCATCTCCTCTACAATAGCTTTGCAGGCGGGAAGTATTAATGTCTCTGCCACAGTGTGCGACTTTTTTGACTTGGCTATAAGTTCAGCAACTTGATAGCTAGCTTTAAGAGCTCTTTCATTTACCTTTGTGGTTTTTCTCATGAAAGTTGCCTGTTTCTCCGTGTTTTCACGCAGGCGAACAAAATAGTCCGCATTCTTGTTTTGAAGCGAAGGGTGTTTCGTTTGGAGATGGCGTTTAAGTTTGCTTGGGACCATAGCACTGTTAGCTAGCTTTTCACCACACACCACGCACAGTGGAGTTGGTTTGTTTGCATCTCCGGTGAAAGTAAATCCAAATGAAATATAGCTTTCGCTATATTGCCTTGTGCCAGAGAATTTGCTTGAGCTAACCATCTTTGCTTTCTTTTGATCCCCACTCATACTTGGGCTCTCATCTGGCTCCAAATTTTGTTCAGAGTCCAGTTCTTTCCTTTTCAAAAACTTGTCCATCACTGCAGTATCTCACTGTCACTCAGTACTTACTGCGCTTGTCTCCTCCAGATAGCCGCTGTCCGTCACACTCAGCACTCTTCTGCGCATGTCTCCATCCAGATCCATCAGTCAGCGCTCTTCTGCTCATGTTTCCTCCAAATCCAGATCCATTGGCGCTCTTCTGCTCATCGGCGATCTACTGCGATGTCTCCTCCTGTCCTCCTCCTGTTAGTGTAACAGTGACACCGGAGCTATTTATAGTCCTTAACATCAGTGGTGGGATTCAAAAATTTTAGTAACCAGTTCCGACATTCAAGCATGGTTTAATATTTTTTTCCCACGGCACACCAGGCAACATCTCGCGGCACACTAGTGTGCCGCGGAACAGTGGTTGAAAAACACTGCCTTACATGCACTTGCCAGGAATAAGATGGAAGGTTTTGGTGGGAAAAGTAAAGTCACACGATGTATCTTCTGATCCCCACCAGTAAGCCGGAGGCAGGAGTGTAGCTCTGGCGGGTTGGATCAGTCCCGAGCCACATGAGCAGGAGTGAAGAAGATTCAGTGCATGTGCCATTGCAGCGTTGCCCCGCCTCCAAGCTAACGCTACCCTCAGTAGAGTCAGTGGCAATGCCTTGGGGTAGAGATCCCCTAGAATTCCTAGCTCTGTACTAAGCAGTGGTGCATTGTGGTCGATCCTGAAACATTCTCATGCTACGACATTCACTTTGCCCAGGTGCCAGTGACCCTGCAAGGTGTGGGAGGGCATGAAGCAAGGAACTAGGGATGTGAGTGAGGGGATGGAAGGGAGCATGGGGGATCTAGGGTGACCAGATGAGAGACGTGAAATATCGGGATGAGGGGGTTCCGGCGGAGCCAAAAAAAAAACAACCCCAAGAGACGGCAGCGGAGTTAAAAACAAAAGCAAAAAAAAAAAAAAATCAAGAGCCGCCGGAGCATAGGAAAAATTCGTGGGGGCTGCGCACCCACCGGCAGCTCCCGGCCCCGCCCCCCTGCACCAGCTCGCCTCCGCTCCGCCTCCTGCCGCGTCCTGCTTCTCCCCCCTCCCTCCAGCACTTGCGCTGCCATACAGCTGATTAGCGCAAGCCTGGGAGGGAGAGGGGAGGAGGAGGAATGCGGCGTGCTTGGGGAAGAGGCGGGGCCAGGGCGGGGATTTGGGGAGGGATCCAATGGGGCAGTGAGGGGGCGGGGCTGGGGGTGGGGCAAGGGCGGGAATTTGGGGAGGGATCCAATGGGGGAGGGAGGGGACGGAGTCGGGGTGGGGCCGGGGCGGAGTTGGGGCGGGGGGGGGCGCGAGCCCCCTCCACCTGTGCGCTGGAGGGCAAAATATCGGGACACTTTGTGTCCCGACCGAACGAACATCGGGCGGGACGCAGGACAAACAAGTAAATATCGGGACAGTCCCGATAAAATCGGGACGTCTGGTCACCCTAGGGGGATCTGATACTGTGAGAGAAGTGTCTGTTCACCGCTATGTCCCTTCACCCTTGGAGAACACGGGAGTTTCTCTTCTTTGTAGGGGGTCTTTGCTGTGAGGCAGCCCTGACCCTTAACCTTTGGGTCCCTTTTGTGTCTTCAAGCGCCCGTACCTCCAGTGACCAATTTCCGGGTCATAGAAGAAGGACTCTCTAGCCTCAAGGTAGCCTGGACTCCTCCCCTGGGGAAGCTTGAAGGCTACAAGATCTACATGCCCACATGTAAGTTGTGATCTGCTAGGTTTTCACACCAGCGTCAGGTATTTTCATGGAAGTCCTGATGCTTGGGAAAAGCAGCGTCCCCACTTCCGGAGCTCTGTCCTCTAAGGCCCAGCCCTGGTATCACAATGCAGTGGGGATCCCATGGCATCGCTGATGTGTCTGTGTCACCCTGGGGGGACGTGGCGTTGGCCTACCCAGGTGAGTTTGGAGCCTCTTGTAGAAAGCAGGGTAGTCCCACCAAGGCAGGGGCTTTCCTTTGCAAACCCAGACGGTACAATTCTGGGGCTGCCCCACATCTAATTCTCTGATGCTGACAGTAGACTGGCAAATATGCCGCGCTCCTCTGTTCACAGGTGTCACTCACCAGGGTGTCCTATTTGGTTCTGGCCCCTACAGCAAACAGACCCGGGATGACCTATGAGCAGATTCTGGGCGGCGACGTCACCTCTCACGTGCTTGGCAACTTGCAGGAGGATAAAGAATATACTGTCAGTATCTATGCTGTGTACCGCCAGGGCCCGAGCCAACCGGTGTCCACTACGGGGAGAACATGTAAGAGGTTTGATTGCTGAGGTGGCATTCTTAACTGCACTGGAAATCGGGCTCACGCCTGCTCTCCTTTGCACGCTTGCTCCTGCTCTGATGCTTGCCCCTGTGCACATGTATGCTTTTCTTTGCACGTTTGCTGTCATGCCTGTCCCCGTGCACATGTATGCATTTCTTTGCACGCTTATGCTGCTGTCATGCCTGTCTCTGTGCACACGTATGGTCTTCTTTGCATGCTCGCTTCTGCTCTCACGCCTGCCCCTCTGCTTAGGCATGCTCACACATGCTCATACACACTCTACGCCTATTCTTGCGCTCTCTGGCACATTCAGACCTGCTCTTCCATCCATCCCAGTGCCCCTGCACACTTTCCCCTGCATGCTCCCCCCTGCTCCCACCCCCCATTCTTGCTCACATTCCCCGACACGCTCACGCTGGGAGATTGCTCTCAACCGTTCAGCCTCCGCTCCAACCCATTCCATTTAATAAAGGCTCAGTCAGACTCTCCTCTCATTGTCTGAAGTCAAGGGAAGCGGCAGGTGTTCGACATTTTTGACGTCCAGCACTGGTTTAGCTGCCTTCATATGGACTTAGGAGCCTAACTTTAGGAACTGTTTTTTTAAAACTCTAGGCCATCAGGGTTACTTGAAGTATCACCTCCACTCCTCAGCAGTGACCTGTTCTTGATGTTTCAGAGAAAGCCCCACCCCCTTCACTCCTTATAACTCCAAGCCCATCCTCAGAGCTAGGTGGGAAATGGTTTTCCCAGCCTGGAAAATGTTTTGAGATTTCTAAAATGTTTCCTGTCCCAAATCACTACATATGCGGCTCGGCATGTCTGGTCTGAGGCCAGGGTCTAGAAGAGGGAAGCTAGCCCCACCACAGCCTGTGCTGTGGAGAAAGAGGACTGCTCTGCTGACAACGTTCACTATAGCTAGTTGCTGTCTGGGCTGCATGGCCCCGCCCTTCATCTGAGGGGGCAGGTCTATTGTTCATTTAGGCTCCACCCACCCACCCAGACTTGACATTTCACGAGCACTCAATTACATTGTTCCGGATTTTCCATTTCATGGAAGTCATTGGGATTTATGCAGAGATTTACCCCCGCTGAGAGTCTGGCCTAGTGTTTAAAACAAGCAGCCTTCCCCTCTGCCCCCTCCCTTCATTTATCCACTCACCCTGTGTGCCTTGCTCTCTCTTTAAGCCCGGGCGTGCTCCCTGCCTGCAGATCTGTTGGCATCCCAGCACTCGGTGTAAATCAAACCAGATTGGTGCATCAGCGGTGTGGGCCAGAAAAAGCGACCGTGACAGCTCCAGCAGCTGGCGTCGCTGCAGTTTGGGCTCAGAGTGGCTGTTCCTGATGAGTGGACAAAGCCTTTTCCTAGATGCATTAAAACCGACAGGCTATGAGGGGACTCTTCGAAATCTCTCTCCCCGCTGGCTAATGTAGGCGGGAGGCAGCATGGGCTGTAATGTAGCTTCTCTGAAATGTCTCTTCCCTTTAACCCTTCCAGTGAAGCTCCTGTCAGTGAAAAGCATCTTGCTCCAGAATGAGACGACTGACACCATCCAGGCCAGGTGGACCTCAGTTAGGGGAGCATCAGGATACAGGCTCACCTGGGTGTCGGCAGGTACAGTCTCCAGGAACCAGAGGAGCGTGTTATTTTCATGATGCTCTGTTAGCAGCCTGCATCATTATTGGATCTGCTTTTGCTCTTGTCATCACCCCTGGGTGCAGGTTCCCACCCAAGCTTCCCACAACGCAGCTTGAAATTAGAGACAGACCTGGTCAAAATCCTGACCCTAAACACCTGGGATCTGAATCCAGATCCAGATCTGAGTTTTGCACTGGGGTCTTTTCTCTGACCCTTGATTCAAACACCCTTTATGCTGTTCTTAGGAGGAGAAGTGTTAGAAATCCAGATTTTCTTATTTTATTTTTGTCCCGCAGGAAGGATGGTTTGGTGGTTAAAACAAAAAACAGGGAGTCAGGACACTTATCATAGAATCATAGAATATCAGGGCTGGAAGGGACCTCAGGAGGTCATCTAGTCCAACCCCCTGCTCAAAGCAGGACCAATTCCCAACTAAATCATCCCAGCCAGGGCTTTGTCAAGCCGGGCCTTAAAAACCTCCAAGGAAGGAGACTCCACCACCTCCCTAGGTAATGCATTCCAGTGCTTCACCACCCTCCTAGTGAAATAGTGTTTCCTAATATCCAACCTAGACCTCCCCCACTGCAACTTGAGACCATTGCTCCTTGTTCTGTCATCTGCCACCACTGAGAACAGCCGAGCTCCATCCTCTTTGGAACCCCCCCTCAGGTAGTTGAAAGCAGCTATCAAATCCCCCCTCATTCTTCTCTTCTGAAGACTAAACAATCCCAGTTCCCTCAGCCTCTCCTCATAAGTCATGTGCTCCAGACCCCTAATCATTTTTGTTGCCCTCCGCTGGACTTGTGTTCTCTTCCTGCCCTGTGACCGACTTCCCGGGTTGACCTAGGGCAAGTAACTTCTCCTCCGGGTGCCTCAACTTCCCTAGTTGTAAAATAGGGATAACACCACCATACAGGGGTGATTTAGTTGGGGATTGGCCCTGCTTTGAGCAGGGGGTTGGACTAGATGACCTCCTGAGGTCCCTTCCAACCCTGATATTCTATGATTCATTCAATGGTATCTCTGAAGCACTTTGAGATCCCCAGGTAGGAAGGTGCTTTAGGGCAGTGGTTCTCAATCAGGGGTCCGGGGCCCCTTGGGGGGCCACGAGCAGGTTTCAGGGGAGCTGCCAAGCAGGGCTGGCATTAGCCTTGCTGGGGCCCAGGGCAGAAAGCCAAAGCCCCATTGCATGGGGCTGAAGCCCGGGGCACTGAGCCCTGCCAGCCGGGGCTGAAGTCGAAGCTGGAGCAACTTAGCTTTGCGGGGGTCCCTGTCACATGGAGCTCCAGGCAATTGCCCTGCTTGCTACCCCCTAACACCAGACCTGGCTTTTATATGCAGAAAACCAGTTATTGTGGCACAGGTGGGCCGTGGAGCTTTTATAGCATGTTGGGGGGCCTCAGAAAGAAAAAGGTTGAGAACCCCTGTTCTAGGGGAGGGTAAAGTAGCACCATTCCTGCTACTGTGTAATAAACTAGTAATGAATGGATTTCCAAAGTGCGAATAAACACCCCAAATTGCAGAGATTTAGCCAGTCCTCTCGTTTGGGTTTGGATCATTTGGCTGGAAATCAGGAGAGCAGGCACTTGTGGGTCAGGGATGGTCTTTTTTGTTCTGCGTTTGTACAGTGCCAAGGACTATGGGGCTCAGACCCATGGCTGGGAATACAAATAATAATCATTTATTTTCCTTCTGGACTTGTTCCTTAAGAACAGGCTCTTGCGTGGTACTTCAGCCCCCCCAGAAATGCAGCAAAAGGTGTGTGCGTCTGTGTCTCTGTGTGTATTCCTGAGTTTCTTTAAATCTCAGGACTCCTGGGTCCTATTCCTGCTGATGCACTGTGCGACCGTGGGCAAGTTACTTTACCTCTCAGTGCCTCCTTTTCCCCATTCGACAACTGGGGGGAAGGCTAGATGAACTGGCCAATGTATATGTGTCACTACTGCCCTCTGCTGGACGGAGTCAGAAACGTTCTACTGTGTGTCATAGGCGCTGCATCGCGTTCCTAGCTAGAGGGCTATTTGTGTGTGTGTATGCGTCCATCGTATCCATTGTCCGTAATCAAATCCAACCCCCGCAAATTTCCCTGACACACAATTTTGTGGCGGACCCCCAGAAGGGAACGGGAGCATTGGGCGTTGTCGTCGTAACTCATACACATTCGCCCCTTTGGGGATTAATACAACAGGGGTTGTTTTCCCACCCTGCTTGTAGAACGCTGGTGTGAGGGATAATTCTACACTGCAATGTTCATCCCAGGGAACATGACCGGGCTGATTGTTCTTTCCCATTTTCCAAGACAGAGAATAGATTAAAATAGCTGCTCATGTGGAGGGTGTGTTGGTGGAGCAAGGATACCACTGGCACAGACAGGAAAATGAGGAGATGGCACCCTCTAGTGGCTGAATTAAGAATAGCATCCGTTGGCTTTACGCATGCAAGAAGAATGAATGACGCAGTAACTTTTAAGAGTCATGGAAATGTGAGATTTGCCTATCTCCTTCCAGCGTAGACACGATTGTCCCCTGCAGATCAAATAGCTTTTTAGGCTGAGCATGCTTTGCGTTTTGTGATATTCCCTGGAGGAGAGGAGCTGACCCTTTCCCATCCTTCCCAGAGCTCCACAGATATTCCCAGCCCTGCTCTGTCCCCCCAACCTCAACTTCCTGCCTTGGGGTAGCCATCCGTCCAGCCAAGTGAGATGGCAGAGGACTCCCTTGAGAGCCCGTGAACAGCACTGCCCCCAGCTGGGCCCCTTTCGGAGCAGACAGGCTTCCCCCCTTCTTCCAACAGGAGTGAAGCATGTTACCTGCCCAATCACATGCAGCTGTTTGTACTTTGCTGGTTTGGTTCATTCTCCTTGTGCCATTGGGGCACCCTAATGACTGACTGGCCCCCGGGAAGTTTGGGGGGGATCAAAGCTGCCATATGTCATTGTTGTTATTTATGTTTACAGTAGAGCCTCTAAGCCCCAAGCGAGATCAGGGCCCCATTGTGACAGGTCCTGGACATTCAGCCCCTGCCCTGAAGAGCTGACAATCTACATGCATGAGACAGAGAAAAGAAATATGATCATCTCCATGTTATAGTTGGGGAAACTGAGGCACAGAACAACTGGCCTGCCCAGCCAGTGTAGAGCTGGGGGGAGAAATCTGCACCCCACCCCAATCCTCAGGGGCAGGACCCAGGGAGGCTGTAGCAGGGGCCGGAATTGAACCTAGAACCTGAGTCCCCATCTAGGGCCTTCACCACAAGACCAGCCTTCCTCTTCTTTCTTTCCTACCTGAGCTGAACACGTGTTAGGGTGACCACCGATGGGTCTGACTGTTGGTCGGTGTGAGGCATTTAATTGGTGGTGTCCTGCATGCTGTATTCTGGGGGGTGTGGGAAAGGAAGGGGGGAACCAGTCACAGGTGAGTGTCCCTCGAGAGCTAGACCTGGGCGTATCCAGCTGTTGTCTCCTCTCCGGTGCAGAGGGCAGTGTTGAGACCGTGAACCTGGACGACACTTGTACTGACTACATGATCCCGGGGCTGCAGCCTGGGCTGGAATACACCGTCACCGTCAACCCCATCTTTGGGGACATGGAGGGGCCCGTGGTGAGCAGCAAGGCAACCACTCGTAAGTGTCCTGGGGCGGGCCAGCGGGAGGGGAAAGGCCTGGGAGGGCAAGTGGATGCAATCGTTCAGTTCAGGTAGGCGAGACCTCGGGCATAGAAAGAAGAGGGACTGGGGGTAGGGGGGCAGCGAAGGAGGGAGTCAAAGGGGCTGAATGGGCGGCTGGGGACATGGGGGTGGGAGAAGACGAGTAGCGCTGCTGCCCAGGAAGATAATCGAAGGACACGTATGGGGAAGGAAGCCTACGGGGTCACAGGATTCCCTCTGGGGATGCCTGGCCTCGTTTCCAGAGCAGGGGATGGGGAGCCAGGAAATGTGGGGTCTAGCTCTGCCGCTGACTTGCTGGTGAACGGGGGGCAAGTCATTTTGCCTCTCTGTGCCTCAGTTTCCCTATCAGGAATACTGGGGGTGATGTTAGTTATCCTCCTTTATGGAGTGCTGTGGTGGTGCTCAGATGCCACGGTGATGGGCGGCAGTGTAAACCTCTAAAATAGATGATCAGCCAGGCTGATCCCTGTGTTGCCTGTACCCAGGTTGGCTCCCAGGTCTTCCGGTCACACACAGCCACCTCCTAGCCAGTATCACCCATGGCTGACAACCTCCCTCTGGTCTCAGATGCATAGAGCAGCCTGGTGCATTGTGGTTTTTCTTAGGTCCCTTAGGACCTGATCCAAGTCCCCCTGAATTCAATGGGAGACTTTCCACTGCTATTGCATCCGTCAGACCCATAACCCGTTCCGCTTACCCACGCTGCTCGGCTCTCTTTCTTAAAGTGGCGTCGAGCGCTGTGCAGACCCTGAAAGTGTCCGACGTAACAATCAACTCTGCCCTGCTCTCCTGGAATTCAGTGGCTGGGGCCACTGGGTACAGAGTGGCTTGGGGCCCTACTCCAGGTAAGCTAGCGTTTATCGAGCCCGTAGCGCGGACAGGCCCCCTCCACCCAGCATTTAATGCAGCGCCAAAGCTGGAACAGCGAGCACATAAAACCAGGGAATGGCAGACGTCGAGGCAGCTCCGGCACTGGTCACTTGCCTACGTTGCACAACCCTAGGGTTGCTAACTTTCGAATAGCACAAAACCAAACACCCTAGCCCCGCCCCTTCCCCAAGCCCCTCCCCCCGCCACTCACTACATTCCCCCTCCCTCGGTGGCTCGGTCTCCCCCACCCTCACTCACTTTCACTCGGCTGGGGCAGGGGCTTGGGGTGTGTGAGAGGGTAAGGGCTCCGCCTGGGGGGTGCGGGCTCTGGTGTGGGGCTGGGGTTGAGGTATTCAGAGTGCAGGAGGGGGCTGCGGGTTGAGGCAGGGGGTTGGAGTACAGGAGGGGGTGAGGGCTCTGGGCTGGGGCTTGGGATGAGGGCTTTGGGGTGCAGGAGGGGGCTCCAGGTTGGGGGGGTCTCAGGGCTGGGGCTCAGGGTTGGGGCACGGGCTTACCTTGGGCGGCTCTGGGTCAGCGGTGCTAAGGCAGCGGTGCCTGTCCTGACACCGCCTTGCGCATGCCCCAGAAGTGGCCAGCTGGTCCGACACCAGTATGCGGGGGAGGGGGCAGGCTCCGCGCGCTGCTCTCACCCGCCAATGGAAGTGCGTGGCCATTTGCTCAGGGCAGGGGCAGCGCGAGGAGCCCTGTAGCCCCCCCACGCCTAGAACCCGGACCTGCTGGCCGCTTCCGGGGGGCAGCACAGTACCAGGACAGGCAGGGGCTAGCCTGCCTTAGACGCGCAGCACCGTCGACCGGACCTTTAACGGCCCGGTCGGTGGTGCCTACTGGAGCCACTATGGTCCCTTTTCGACCAAGTGTTCCGGTCGAAAACCAGACACCTGGTCACCCTACGACAACCTACATGCATCGGGGCAGGGAGCTCGTTTCACTGCCGGCCCTTTGGGCCCAATTCTCAGTTCCATTAAGGGCCCATTTGGCTGCTCTGGCAGCAGAAAAGCTGTACAAAAGTGTTTTGATTCCCTTGCTGATGTTTTGTAAAGGTACCTTCAGCAAGAGCAAAAAAACTGAAGCGTTTGATTCTGCAAAGGCAGCGTGGTCTAACCCATTCAGTCCGGGCTTTCCTGTTGCTCTCTGGAGGCTGGATTGGTAGAAATCCAGGTCTTTGACTGGGTCTTTGAACGTCTCTGGCCTGCGTTATACAGGAGGACGGATTAGATTGTCAGAGTGACCCTTTCTGGCCTTAATATCTATTAACTTTACTCGCCGGCTCCCAGTCTTCCTCCCGCCTGCTCCACTTGCCAACATTGTTTACTCTTCAGCTTCTCTTTCTTCCCGCCAAAAGAATTCTTCCACAAAGACCGACCGCGGCAGCTGGCTCTGAACAGCTCCACCACAGCCTACCAGCTCCGAAACCTGGCCCACGACAGCGAGTATGTGATTTCCCTCTATGTGCTCTTTGGCTCGGCAGAGGGGCCTGGGATCATCGCTTCAGCCAGGACGTGTGAGTATACGCATGGTGTAGAAGTGGTGCCTCTCCTTGCCCGGGGAGCTCAGGTGCCCGGTACATACCGACAATACAGAGAGCACCAAAGGGCACTGGAGACGCAAGTTTAACCTCTTGTGATCCGAGCCTTTCATTCCAAAGCGTTATACAAACTAGCTGTTCCCCTGCCTCTGGAATGCAGCCACCTCTGGGGTAGAACATGACAACTTTAACACCACAGAGCAGCAATACACCACAGTCTGGGACACAAACAGAGGACAAATACTATAGCTAACTGAAATGTAGGGACAATTGACCGTACATGCCAGTGTTGGAATTTGACTCTGGGGTAACACCCATTCTCTTGTGAAAAGAGCAATGGATCAAGTATGGCCAGGACTTTTGTTTTATATTTCTTCCAAAAGGCAACACCACATCCAGCAGTACAGAGCCTCTTAATGCGCTGGCGGGGCATTGGGCTCAGTACCTTGCCAGCTACTGAGTCACCAGTAATACTCCCTGCAGTAACCCAGACTTCCTTTGGCTGTCTCCCAGCCAGCTTCTGACCCACTTAATCCGACGAAGCTTGTGTGATCAGAAGGGATGACAGAATAAGATGATCCGCACGCGTGGGGGCTTGGCAGACTCCCGACATCAGTCAAAGGCTACGAGCCAGCTCCTCAGCTGGTGTGTCTCAGTGGTGTTCCAGTGAAGGCAATGGAGCTGCGCTGATTTACACCAGCTGAGGATCTGGCCCATGATTTCACAAGAAGGATATCAGCGGGACTGTATCCCTGGCTGACCTACAGCAGCGCAAAGATAAGATCGCCACCATGTCCTTTGAAAGTCACTGTTCCCTAAAAGTCACTCCCCCCGGCGCTGTTAGCAGTGAGAACCCTGAGAGGCGCTGGCATTTACTGAGCACATTACAAATCAAGACATCAGCTAACGTCACTTTCCCCTGGCAGCGCCGCTTGGCTACGTGTCCAATTTCAAGGTAACTTCCTACACGAGCACATCCATCTCCCTTGCATGGAGTGCCACAGCTGCAGCCACCGGATACCGAATCTCCTGGAGCCCAGAGGGAGCGGGCAGAGGTGAGTGCAGATCGGGCGCCATGATTTGCTTTTGTTTGATGTGTGTAGAGGACGTTCAAACAAGCTGACGATGCAGGGTGTCTGCCCCCACGGAATATTGCCTGGCCACAGGAGGTTGCTTTATTCTAGTTCTCTGGGCCTGCACGGCCGATATCTGCAGAGCTAATGCTCTGAATTTCTGGTGATGGGTGTGAAAAAGCAGCCTGTGCCAGGCTGTGTGTGTTACTGCCAGAAGGGTTTGAACCTTCAACCCTCAGTGCTAAAAACATGAGCATCCACCAGCTGATCTGAAGGACTGAGACCTCTAGGGTTTAGCTATAGCTCAGGGGTTCTCAAAATGAGGGTCGGGACCCCTCAGGGGGTCCCGATGTTATTACATGGGGGGTCGCAAGCTGTCAGCCTCCATCCCAAACCCCACTTTGTATCCAGCATTTATAATGGTGTTCAATATATTTAAAAGTGTTTTTAATTTATAAGGGGGGTCGCACTCAGAGGCTTGCTATGTGAAAGGGGTCACCAGTACAAAAGTTTGAGAATCACTGCTACAGCTGACTCATTAATCTCGTGCATGGACCAGCCACTAGAGGGGGACAAAGATCCACATGCGCCAAATGTAGTTTACATGCACTCCCCCTTGTGGCCACCAAAGTAGCTGTGATTTGTGAATATGTCAGGGATTGCGATCTTGTCTTAATTGGTTTGGGAAATCTTTGGGCCATCGTCTCTTACTCTATTCGTAGAGGAATCAAGTGTTGTCCTTGAGGAATCCCATTCATTCCAGGGGGTGTTCCCCAGTGGAGATTTTGGCGGGTTTCCAGACCATTTATGCCACTGATGACTTCTGGGCCTGGTGCCAGTCCAAGGCCAAGGGGGATGCGGCTACAGGGTACGAGGGCTAGCTGTCGGGAAACCTTTCCTCATTCAGCCTCCATTTGCCTTAGTTTAGTTGAATCCCTACCCTCCTACTTCTCATCCCTGGTGCCTCTCTAAATGACTCGCTTCCCCCCACAACTTTGTGTTTACACCTTTCCCCAGAGAGCCTCGGAAATAACACTACTGGGAGGAAAAGTGGTACCCTTTGGAGAAGATCCACTGTTCTTGGTGAATTATATGCACTGTGGTGTCCTTGTCCTTTCAGGAAGAGGAGTTGCCAAGAGCCAGTACCTGGGCAGCAAGGGGCTTGCTTATCACATTGACCATTTGCTGCCTAATACCCACTATACACTTGGTGTTCGTGCTATGTTCAACAAGTCCGAGGGACCAGAAGTGACTCTCACTCACCGTACTGGTGAGTTCTGCTGTAATGACCCTGTCTTGCATGGGACAGCATGGTTGGAACCTACCACCTTCAGCAGAGACCTTTGCCACTTGAACTAAAGGAGCAGCCCTGTTAACTTGCAGCAGTAGAAGACTGTTATCCTTGAGCAGGATGCAACACACATTCTGCCAGTGTGTTATGCTATCCCTGCCTAAATAGGCAGGGCTGGATTTAGGCCTTTGGGAACACTCAGTAACATTATACATGGGGACCCAAATCTTTCAGTCTCTCTCTCTTGTCCAGCTCCGTTCAGCAGCAGGCCCTGTTGCTCCTTGTGGGATCTGGAAAAGCCCTGCAAATTGTCCCTCCTTCCTTTATGGCAGACTTCACGTGTTTCCAAGGCTCCTTTGTGTGTGAGTGAGAATGCCCCTAGAGCGTGCAGGGCTGAGGACCTGCTGTGTTTGGAACAACTGGATTTTGAAACCCAGGGGTAATATTTTTAGGCTGGTGTATAGCAAAACCTCATTATAATGTTCTCTAGCCTTTCTTCTTTTTGAACCCAATGGGGGAACTCCCTGTAGAAAAGTTGGTCTGTTGATAAGGCATTAAGTGAGATATGCCCAGAGGGTGTGTACCTGCTGCTTCTGGTGAGGATCATGTGAGATCAGGGATGTAGTCCTGGGCGTACCATGGGCTAGACTCTGATACTCTGACTCACAGTGAGTAGCACCTTTCTCCAGGCATAGAACCACTGACGTCAGCAGGCTTAGTCATGGAGTGGGGTGTCATTCAGTGGCCGGAAAGATATCGGAATCCAACTCCGATCTCCGTATTTCATTCATTTTTGCAGCCTCGCTCGCAGACTCAAACCCCATCCAGACCGTCCGGGATTTGCGGATCGTCGACATTGGAGTAAACAGCTTGAAGGTCTCCTGGAAAAGGACCCCGGGCGTAACGCACTATAAGATATCCTGGGTCCCGTTCAGTGGTAGGCATCCTACTCCATCGGCCATATAGAGTCTAGTGAGAGAGCGCCGGGGGTCCCTGGTACTCTGGAGGTAGCTCTCAGCTCAGTGTTCCCGTGCTTCTTCTCACAGGTGCTCGAGGACAGACTATAAACTGGCAGAGTGGGGTCAATGCTTCTAGGAAACTTGGGGTCCACACCCAGGCTCGTAAGAGTGGGCTGAACGCCTGGCATGGGGCATCTTTTGTTCCTCTCTTGTGCTCGTGGTCACTTGGTTTGATTTCCAGGTATAACCATGGTCCCTGGAGGAAAAGCTCCTCCTGGCTGCACCTGGATTTTTGGCTTCTGCTCAGTTATTCCACCAGCTCACAAGTATGTTTGTGTGTTGCTGGATGGGAGGGCGTCCTGGGCCTGGTTGGGTGTTTTCAATCATGGAAGGGGCCCGAAAAGGATCCTGCCCTTTCTCCCTTTCACTGCTGCTTGGCATAGGCTTTAGAGGATAGGATTAATATTAAAAATGATCTGGACAAACTGGAGAAATGGTCTGAAGTAAATAGGATGAAATTCAATAAGGACAAATGCAAAGTACGCCACTTAGGAAGGAACAATCAGTTGCAGACATACAAAATGGGAAATGACTGCCTAGGAAAGAGTACTGCGGAAAGGGATCTGGGTGCCTCTCAATGACTCGTGTCATAGTGGATCACAGCTAAATATGAGTCAACAGTGTAACACTGTTGCAAAAACAAACAAACAAAAAACCCCTCCATTCTGGGATGTATTAGCAGGAGTGTTGTAAGCAAGACAGAAGCAGTAATTCTTCTGCTCTACTCCCCACTGATTAGGCCTCAACTGGAGTATTGTGTGCAGTTCTGGGTGCCACATTTCAGAAAAGATGTAGACAAATTGGAGAAAGTCCAGAGATTAAACGATTAAAGGTCTAGAAAACATGCCCTGTCAGGGAAGATTGAAAACATTGGGTTTGTTTAGCCTGGAGAAGAGAAGACTGAGAGGGGACATGATAACAGTTTTCAAGTACATAAAAGGTTGTTACAAGGAGGAGGGAGAAAAATTGTTCTCCTTAACCTCTGAGAATAGGACAAGAAGCAATGGGCTTAAATTGCAGCCAGGGAGGTTTAGGTTGGACATTAGGAAAAAGTTCCTAACTGTCAGGGTGGCCAAGCACTGGAATAAATTGCCCAGGGAGGTTGTGGACTCTCCATCACTGGAGATTTTTAAGAGCTGGTTAGACAAACACCTGTTAGGGCTGATCTAGATAATACCTAGTCCTGCCATGAGTGCAGGGGACTGGACTAGATGACCCCTCAAAGTCCCTTCCAGTCCTATGAGTCTATAATCCAGGCTGCAAGCCCAGTGGATGCTCAGGAGGCTGCAAAGCACAATCCCTGGAGCGTGATGGTCAGTCCTTCTGGCTGGGAGGAGCCGGCCATGGCTAGCTCCAGAGTATGTCACCCTTGCTCCTGAGACAGCCATGGCATCAGGGAGAGACATAAGGTATTTCTCCCTCTCTTTGCAATCTAGTCTTGCCAGATGGGAGGAGTGAGAGCTCCCGGCTTTGCACCCAACCTCCTCAGCACACCCTCCTGGTCCCAGTCCAGTCTACACACCTCCACCATCAATCAATGAGTGGCCAAGCAGGCCATAGGAGTAGCTCCCTGGACCATCCCATCTCTCCTGGGCCAGTCCCCAGGACTGGCAGCCTCTCCAGGGTCTATCTCCCATTCTAAGGGTATGTCTACACTGCAGTCACGGAGCATAATTGCTGCTTGTGTAGACATGCCTGTGTTTAATCCAGATCAAGCACCAGAACAGTGAAGCCATGTCAGAGCCCATTAGCTATGCCAGGAATTTCCTAGGGTTCTTGATGGGCTGATAGAGCCTGCACTAAACCATGCCCTGCCACAGCTTCACTGCTCTGGTACTGGAGCTAGCTAGATTAAATCTAGCTTGGAATGTCTATGATACACCCTTGGCGGGGCTGGCAGGTGGGAGACCTCCATTATCTGCTGCTTAAAGCTTTCTTCTGAGCTGCTGTTTTGCACAAGTTGCATTTCCTGGCATGCAGGAAGTGAGTGCAGGAGAAAAAACTTTGCAGACCCAATTCTAGATCCTTTTCGTTGCATTTTTCCAAATTATGATTGAAATGTTCTGTTTCATCAAGTCTGGCCTGTTCAGACCCATCTTGGGATTTATTTAAGCAATTGTTCTAAAAACGTACAAAGAAATGAACTTCTGCAAAGGCCTCGTTTTTAAACATAGAAGATGAGCAATGACATTTTTGGGTTAAAATTGCCACGAAAAGTTTCAAGACACGATTTTTCATAAAAAGTTCCCAATCTAGGAAAAAGGGAATTTTTTTGATGCAAAAAATGGCTGTCTTTTTTTTTCCAATGAAAGCCCAACTTTCTGATTTCTTAGGAGCCTCCCAACTCTTGACAATTTTGCGCAGCGTTGAAAATAACTCAACCTCCACATTAAACAGGAAGAGCCTTAAGGCTGGGTTATTGATGGGTTTCTCTCTTTACCAGCTAGTACACCCACATATTGGTAAGGAGGGGCAAACTAAGGGGGTATGGGAAAAGCGCAGCTGCCCCCTGTCTGCTAACAAGAGAACTCCCGCATTGCCCCTTGACTTGGACCAGCTCTGTCCTTATTCTTTGGCTGGGTGGTCCAATAGATAGAACGTTGCACTGGGAGCCATGAGTCCGGGTTCTGTTCCCAGCTGTCCCACTGATGCATTATGTGACCTTGTGCAAATCACTTAAGTTCCCTCTGCCTCAGCTTCTCCAGCTGTAAAATGAGGATAATAACACTCCTTCTCCTTTACCAAGTGTTTTGAGATCTATGGATGAAAAGGACTGTAAAGATCACGCTCGCTACAGGAAGCATTATGACTTTCTCCTGTCATTATCACAAACTCTTCTGGTTTTTTATTGTTGTTATTAATTAGGTGGCTTGGAAACCTCACAGATCGTTCCAGCAGAGATCATATTTTTCACAATTACTAAGCTGCAGGAGAGCACTACGTACACCATCCGTGTGTCTTCAATGATCCGGGAACGGGAGGGAAGCCCAGTGCTTCTGACTGCCAAAACACGTGAGTACCTAGGAGACATGGGCAGACACCACTATATAATGTCACCACTGCAACTGGGAAGTAGATCTGTTCAGGCTGACACTTCTGTGCTCATCTCAAAGTATCAAGAGTTTGGGATCAATTCGGAGAAACAACCTAAAGTGTAGGGATATTATCTAGCGCTGAATCTAAAGTATCTACAACCTAAAGCGTAGGGATCATATGCTACAGCTGAATCTAAAGTATCTACAACCTAAAGCGTAGGGATCATATCTACAGTAAATCAGCATAGCGCCATTGGTTTTGGTACAGCTACACTGATCTCCACGAGCTAAGGATCTGGCCCAAGATGCTTACTCAGATTTATGGAGTACCATGCTGTTGGAATCATTCCCTCGCTCTGTTCCTATATACACTGCTAGTGAGGCAGGCTGAATGTCAGTATCGCAGCTGGCCCGTGGGTAGGACCCTGGAGCTGATAACCAGCTGGGAGGAATTTCCCACCCACGTGTGGCCTGGCACAATTGGCCAGGTGCAGTCTGGATATTTTGGATCTTCCTCTGAAGTATTTAGCAGAGGCCATGCCAGAGACAAGATACCAAACTCAACAGGCCAGCCATTTGTTTCATTTCTGTAATGACTATCTGGAATTTTTGTCATTGATTTCAATGGGCCCAGGATTCCACCCTTGTATAGTGTGTGTGTCTGTTTCCTTCTGGCCTGGTGAAATTCAGTAGATTCTCCCTCTCGAGCTCTTTTGTCTCATGCCATCGATTTAAGCATTTACACAGCAGCAAACGATCATTGTTTCTTTTCTCTTTCTTTTTAAATAGTGGGTTTGCCCAAAGTGACTCAGTTTGCAGTTCAGGAGAGCACGGAAAGCAGCGTTTTGTTGAGCTGGACGGGTATTCCGGGGGCATCAGCATATTTATTAACATGGCGCCTGGCATCAGGTAACGGCTCTTCGGTGTCATTGATGAATGGCTGTGGGTAAGGAGAGCTAAAGTAAGGAAAGAAGAAGAGAATGTGAGGTGGGGAGAGTTGTAGAGTGTGTCTCCTTAGAAAGATCTTGGGAAGGGCCATATTGGCACAATATCACATCTTCACTATTCTTTGGTTCCCCTTGCTCGGCCAGTTATTAGTTCACGACAACATAGGAATTGCCAGACCAGATCCGCCCTAAGGTCCATTTAATCCAGTGTCCTGTCTCTGACAGTGGCAAGAATGCTCCAGAGGAAGGTGCATGGAACCCCATCATGGATTAAACCATCTACAGAGGAAGTGTCTTCCTAGCCCGGACAATCAGTGGCTGGATTATGCGCTGAAGCATTGAGATTTATATCCCTGATCTTTTTCTAATCCAATTTAATGCCACTGTGGATGTTCTCATTATCCATATAAATGCCTGATCCTTCTTTTGAATCCTGCTAAGCTCTTTCCCTCTTACCTCATTCATTTCCCTCCGAGAAATGAGAGTCTTGTCTGGTAGTGAGAGAGGAGGACTGGGACTCTGGACTCTCCCCACAATGCCACTCTTCCTGTGTGACCTTGGATGAGTCATCTCTGGGCCTCAGTTTCCTAATAAATACTGGGAGTGATGATGCCTACCCTACAAGGGTGTTGGGAGACTTAACTGGTCTAAAATTTGTACAGTGCATTGAGATCCTTGTGTGGAAGGTGCTCTGGAGATGAGAGTTTCTGAGTACCCACATCTCCCACTCCCGTCAGTGCTCAAGCAGTGTTCCCTCTAGTTTTTTCCATCCATGTGCAGAATGAATTTTCTGTGCACCATATTGAGGTAATGTGGGGATGTGCACCAAAACCAAAAACCTAGATACAATATATATTTTAAAAAAGTTACCATAGGGATAATTACTCCAGCCAGGACAGATTAGGCATTTTAGGACTCACTACCCAAAGAATTAAATTTAAGCATAAGAGAGAAATAAAAATTATGAAATGCACAGACCAGTCAAAAAACTGAAATAACACACTTTGAAAGAAGTATTGAGAAGTAATAACAACAATAGTACAAGTATGTGTTGGGAGGTGAGTGTGAAAGACAGAGTGTGTGTGTGAGACAGAGACACACTCTGTGTGTGTGTGTGTGTGTGTGTGTGTGTGTGTGTGTGTGTGTGTGTGTGAGTGAGAGAGACGAATTGCGCATCTTAGAGGGAATTTAGGTGCTCAGCCCCTCTTTCAGTTTTGCCTTCTTTCATTAGTTTTCTCGAAGGCAGTGGCTTTCAATCTTTTTTCATTTGTGGACCCCTAAAAATTTTTGAAGGGAGGTGTGGACCCCTTTGGAAATCTTAGATATAGTCTGCGGATCCTCAGGGGTCTGCGGACCACAGGTTGAAAAGTACCGCTCTAAGGACTCTACTAGGTTTGAAAGGCATGATTTCCCTTTACAGAAGAGTCACTGTGGTCTGATCCTAGCAAGTTGTCATCCAAATGCTGCAATATTCTGGCCTTAGACTTCCATCTATTTCCCCACCCCTGGGAAGAGTAATCAAAATAAACCCATAAGATGGACTGTGTTACCAATCTGAAACTGGTTCCAGTGTGTCTCTCCTCCTGCATGTGCATTACAGTAACGGAGGGGAAACTTAGAGAGGACATTACCTGCATTGAAGATCAGCAATGCTGCACTCCATATTTAACCAGCGAATCTTTCTTCTAACTCTACTGCCTAGGTCAAGGATTCATAGAGTTTAAGGCCAGACGGAACTATTGTGATCATCTAGTCTGACCTCCTGCATAACATGGGTCATAGAATTTCACCCAGTAGTTCCTGAAGATAAGGGAACTATTCATCCCTCCTTGCACTGATCTGCTTCAAATCCACCTCCAAGCTCTGTACGCAGCTATCTGTGACTCAGCCACTCTATACTCCAAGAATATGGAAATTACAGGATTTGAAAAGACTGTGTCGGCCTCCCCATTAATAAAACAAGGCAGTTGTTAAGGAAGTTCAACTTCAGCCTTTGCCCGTGAGGCATCATGTTCCAATTAGAGATGGGCCTGAACCCACCCTCTCCCCTTCCAGACCTGAATAACCCCAAACTTTAGATCCATACATTAAAGATCATTGGGATTCTCGAATCTGACCTCCATTGGTTTTCCTGAATTAATCCTTGCTTCAAGTCCAGTAGCTGAGTTTCAACTAGAGCAGATCTTTGAGGAAAAAACCCCCCCATCCAATCATGATTAAACAATTTCCAGTGATGGAGAACACATCCAGCCCTTGGTAAATTGTTCCAACAGTGCCCACACTGTTAGAAAAAATGTTCCTTATTTCCAGTCATTGGATCTTGTTTCACCTCCCTGATAATGCGATTCTTTTCCCTGCATGTTATAGATAGGTGCTTATGGAGCTTGACATCCTGTTCTCTAGACACCAACAAGTATCCCATCTTACTTTTTATCTGTTAGGACAGTGATCCATGAGCATTGAAGATCATTTGCTTCCAAGTTTTCTGTGTCTCAGAAACAGATAATGCCATTTTTGCATGCTACTCCTCCTCCCTTTTTGCCCTCTCGAGCCTTCTTAAATAGATTATAACCATTGTACCTGGAAAGATAATGGAACAAATAATTAAGCAATCAATTTGCAAACATGTGGAAGATAATATGGTGATAAGTAACAGTCAGCATAGATTTGTCAAGAACAAATTGTGTCAAACCAACCCGATAGCTTTCTTTGACAGGGTAACAAGGCTTGTGGACAGGGGGGAAGTGGTAGACGTGGTACATCTTGACTTTAATAAACTTTTGATACTGTCTCGCATGACCTTCTCTTAAAAAAAAAAAAAATAGGGAAATGCATCCTAGGTGGAGCTACTATAAGATGGGTGCAAAACTGGTTGGAAAGCCATTCCCAGAGAGTAGTTATCAGTGGTTCACAGTTAAGCTGGAAGGGCATATCAAGTGGGGTCCCGCAGGGTCCGGTTCTGTTCAATATATTCATCAATGATTTAGATAATAGCATACAGAGTACACTTATAAAGTTTGCGGATGATATCAAGCTGAGAGGCATTTCAAGTGTTTTGGAGGATAGGATTAAAATTCAGAATGATCTGGACAAACTGGAGAAATAGTCTGAAATAAATAGGATGAAATTCAGTGAGGACAAATGCAAAGTCCTCCACTTAGGAAGGAACAATCAGTTGCACACATACAAAAGGGGAAATGACTGCCTAGGAAAGAGTCCTGTGGAAAGGGATCTGGGGGTCAGAGTGGATCACAAGCTAAATATGAGTCAACTGTGTAACACTGTTGCAAAAAAAGGGAACATCATTCTAGGATGTATTAGCAGGAGTGTTGTAAGCAAGACACAAGAAGTGATTCTTCCACTCTACTTCACGCTGATTAGGCCTCAACTGGAGTATTGTGTCCAGTTCTGGGAAGGATGTGGAAGAGAGAAGACAGAGGGGGGACATTATAACAGTTTTCGAGTACATAAAATGTTGTTACAAGGAGTAGGGAGAACCTTCCTAACTGTCAGGGTGGTTAAGCACTGGAATAAATTGCCTTGGGAGGTTGTGGAATCTCCATCATTGAAGATTTTTAAGAGCAGGTTAGACAAACACCTGTCAGGGGTGGTCTAGATAAGACTTAGTCCTGCCATGAGTGCAGGGGACTGGACTAGATGACCTCTCGAGGTCCTTTCCAGTTCTATGATGGTTCTATGATTTTAACATTCCAATCATATGACTCTTCCCACTTCTTTCAGTGATACCAACTAGGTCAAATTTTTGCTCATAAATGAGCAAATCAAATTCCTCTTGCTTATTACCCAGGCTCCTAGCATTAGTGAATAAGCAATTAAATAATGTCTTCTCTTCACATCCTTTGGTGCCACAATTCATTTTGTTCTTGACATCTTGATTTTGTGCTAAATTAATGCTCATTTGTTCCCCCTTTTCACCCTCTCCCTTTGTTGTCAATTTAATGTTTTCCTGACTTAATCTAGCCAGTCTGTCCCCTAGAAGATTGGTTCTCCTTCTACTGTGATGGAGGCCATCCAAACTACATAGCCCTTTCTCTCCATAGAAGGTGGCCCAATGTTCCACAAAACCAAAACCTTCTATGTTACACCATGTACCTAGCCAGCGGTTCTCTTCCAGAATCTTCTGTCTTCTGACTTCCTTCACTCACGGGACAGGAAGGATCCCCAAGATGATCACTCGGACATTTATCTCCTTCAGTTCCCTTCCGAATTTTCTGGAATCGTTAATAATCTGGGAGGTATCACACGAAGTGGTGTCGTTAGTGTTGATGTGCACCACGCCCACCTATTTCAGAAGCCTATTCAATCTTTCTGTCACATCTCTTGTCTTGGTCCTGGGAAGACAGCGCACCACCCTGCTCTGCTCCTGCATCTTGCAAGATTGTGCTTTCCGTTCTTCTTAGCATAGAATCCCTGGCAAGGATCCTCTGTCTTCTTTGGATGGTAGGAGATCTCTTTGGCACGTTTCGTAGTACTGTAGGCTGGGCTGAGCAGACACCCTCAGGTATGTCCTATACACCTCTCCATTCCATTCGGCCAGCTGGAGCTTCAGAGACCTTGTCTGCAGTTTCCACGCAGAGAACCTAATAATGATTGGATACTTCTGGCAGTGTGGGATTCCCCCTGGTGCTCTTCTCTCTGGTGATCACAGTCTGTGTATCCTTATCTGCCTCCAGGGGTGTAGAATGCCACTTGGTCATTTTACCTCTGGTGGTTATAATCCTCCTCTCTGGTTTCCACTGTCTTTGGTTTGTTGGTCGGCAGTTCCTTTCTTTCTTGAGTCTGGCGTGCTGATGCTTTCTGAACCTGGTTATCCAAGTACTCCTTAGCCTCTCCCACACTTCACAGTGTCAGTACTCCTCCTTCCAAACCACTAATCTTTTCTTCCAGCACAGCCACCAACTTGCACTTCGTACAAAGGAAGTTTCTTCAGGCAGGAAAGAAAAATGGCACATCCGTTGCAGGTCACAGCCACGGTTCCATCTCTGGCCATGACGGTATTGAACATAGAACTGTACCTTGAACTAACACTTCTGACACGCACTTTCCTAACTGCCTCTAAAACTCCCCTGTTTGCCAAACTTTGTGGCTATAATTACAATGTAGGGTGCTCCACACAGTCTGTGGTTATGATGAGTTTCTTTGTCTCTATATTAACATCAATAAATTTAGGCTTGAAATTAGACCAAGGTTTCCAGGGCCAGCTTTAGGAACTGCGGGGCCTGATTCGGCGGAGGTCCGGGTCTTCGGTGGCACTTCGGCAGCGGGTCCTACTTGCTTCGGGTCGTCCACGGCACTGAAGGACCCGCCGCCAAAATGCCGCTGAAGACCCGGACCGCCGCCGGGTGAGTAAAAATTAAAAAGTTAGGCGCTCTTCCTTCGGGCACGGGGCCCTCTTAGGTGCGGGCGTGGGGCCCTCTTAGGCGCGGGGCCCGATTCGGGGGAATCGGCCTAAAGCCGGCCCTGAAGGTTTCTAACCGTCAGAGGAGTGAAGTTCTGGAACAGTCCTTCATGGGGAGCTGTAGGGGCAAAAAAACTAACTTGTTTTAAGACTGAGCTTGGTAAATTTATGGTGGGGATGGTGTGATGAGATTGCATACAATGGCATGTTGCCCATCTGTGACTGCTATTAGCAAATATCTCCAATGGCTGGAGATGGGACACTAGATGGGGAGGGCTCTGAGATACTACAGAGAATTCTTACCCAGGTGTCTGGCTGGTGAGTCTTGCTCACATGTTCAGGGTCTAACTGTCTGCCATATTTGGGGTCAGGAAAGAATTTCCCCCCACCCCCGGTCAGATTGACAGAAACTCTGGGCGGTTTCTCCTTACACTGCAGCGTGGGGCATGGATCCCTTGCTGGTTTGAACTAGAGCAAATGGTGGATTCTCTGTAACGTTAAGTCAGTAAATCACAAACGAGGACTTCAGTAAGTCAGTCAGAGTTTATGGGCCTACTACAGGAGTGAGTTCTGTGGCCTGTGATGTGCAGGAGGTCAGACTAGATGATCATGATGGTCCCTTCTGCCCTTAAAGTCTACGGGTGACGTACCCTCTTTCCTTTCTTTTTTCCAGAGTCTGACCTTTCCACTGAACTGTTGGGAGCAGCTTCTAGATCGTATCGAGTTACAGACCTGAAGCCAAGAGGGATGTACTCGTTTTCAATAAGGCCACTCTTCGGACAGATGGAGGGGCCAGAGGCGGCGCTTACTGAGCAGATTGGTATGAGAAACGGAGTCTTGTGTTGCAATTCCTGCTGGTGTCTTTGCTGTCACCACTAGCTCATGAGATGGTGCTTGGCATGGCGTGTTCCCATGCAATCCCGATGCCTTTCGGGGCTAGTGGTGTTCTTACTATGACCTAGTTACGCAATGGATGCAGTTCCCCTCCTTTGTTTGCTTTTTACAGTGGGATCTCGAGGGAATCCTTCCACTCCTGCTCCTACCATTACTTCTTTACCGCCTGCCACTACGAGGCCCCGGTCCGTGGGCTCTAGCCATGCAAGGGCCACTCCTCTTCCATCAGCCACCACCATGACATTACGAATGACCCCAGCAACCACAGTTGTGACAACTAAAGCGTCGCCACCATTGACCACCCTCTCTGGGCCAAGTGAGTTTGAATCCACACGGGATTCAGTGCTGATGAATTGGTGCGTTATAACCAGCGTACCTCTTGGATGCTGTGGTCTCCTCTGATCTCACGAGCTAAAACTGGGGTGGGCTGGGTGAATACTTGGAGGGAAAACTGCAGATCAAAAACAGGTGCGCAGGAGGCATGTTGGCAATCATAGAATGATAGAATTGTAGGACTGCCAAGGGCCTTGAGAGGTCTTCTAGTCCAGTCCCCTGAACTCATGGCAAGCCTAAGTTTTATCTAGAACAGCCCTGACAGGTGTTTGTCCAACCTGCTCTTAAAAACCTCTAATGATGGAGATTCCACAACCTCCCTGGGCAATTTATTCCAGTGCTTAACCACCCTGACAGTTAGGAAATTTTCCCTAATATCGAACCTAAACCACCCTTGCTACAACTTAAGCCCATTGCTTCTTGTCCCATCCTTGGAGATTAAGAAGAACAATTCTTCTCCCTCCTCCTTGTTACAACCTTTTATGTACTTTAAAACTGTTATCATGCCCCCCCGCCCCCCAGTCTTCTCTTCTCCAGACTAAACAAACCCAATTTTTTCAATCTTCCTTCATAGGTCATGTTTTCTAGACCTTTAATCATTTTTGTTGCTCTTCTCTGGACTTTCTCCAATTTGTCCACATCTTTCCTGAAATGTGGCACCCAGAACTGGACACAGTACTCCAGCTGAGGCGTAAGCAGTGCAGTCCAGTAGGTGGAGCACTTTCCTCTCTGTCAGCAGGTGAAAGAGCCCAGAGATGTTAGATAATCACACCTGTTATAATCGTAATAATACTGAGACCACTGCTCTGAAACAGATTGATGAACCATTGTGTCTGACGTCCTGTCTGTGATGGTGGCCAATGTCTAATACATAAAGAGGAGGCATAAAATGCATGTCAGAGAATTGAGGTGTGCAGCAGCATCCCATGGGGGTGAATGTATTGTATCGTCTTCACTCAACACACCCTTGAAACCACAAGGCTTGATTGTATCTTGGACTGTTCTCCCATAAAGAAGAATAGTCCAGCCTTTTATGACAAATCCTGTCCAATATGAGACAGATTGGAGACCCATGGCCTCCCTGTCCGTGATTTACGGACATTCTACCTTCGCTTCGCAGTCTGTGGCAAGTTCAAAGCGGACATCGCGTTCCTGGTGGACGAGTCTTCAAGCATTGGCCAGAGCAATTTCAATAAAGTGAAGGACTTCCTCTTCCGGATCGTCTCCTATTTCCCCAGAATTGGGCCTGAGGGAACACAGGCAAGAGACCATTATTCTATCTATCTATCTATTGTAGGTACCTTTCTTCATTCTCACAACACCCCTGTGAGTTAAGGGAATGCAGTCTCTCCACTGTGAATCTTAGAGAGGCTAAATGGCTTGCCTGAGGTCACACAGGAAGTCTGTGGCAGAGAAGGTAATTGAACCCACCTCTCCTAAGCCTGAGACTAGCATCCTAACCATTGGGCCAGTCTTCCTCTTGGTCCCCAGCTGGACATTCCCTGTTTTATGCCATTTTCTAGGAGTTTCCCCAAGCCCAACCCTCACTAAAAAGAAGATCTCAGCTCTATTGAAACCTTGTGTTTCAATGTGCTCACTTTGGGCCTAATCCAGCGCCCAGTGAAGTCAACGAAAAGACTCCTACTGGCTTCCATAGGCTTTGGTATAGGTCCTTTGTTTGTAATGATCCACTTTGCACATGTGATATCTGAATTGGACCTTTAGGCTAAGGCTCCATGTTACTTTCTTTCATTTGACTAAGAAAGGTGGAGTTCCATGTTCTCATTGACTGCAGACCATTAATAGCACCCCCCTCCCGTGATCTATGCCTTTTACTCGTGTGCTTATATCCATGACCCATGCTCCCTCGCTCCATCCTGCCACCTTTATCGGCCTCACGTGCTCTTTGGCAGGTTGCTGTAGCTCAGTACAGCGAAGAGCCCAGGACTGAATTCCACTTTAACCAGCACAAGGATCGGAATGGAGTTCTCAAAGCCCTCAAGGAGCTGCAGTACACTGGAGGCAATACAAAGACAGGTGCGTACCGTGTATGCATGTTAGTGTTTGCAGGACGTATACTTTACAGCTAGAAATATGGGCCCAAGTCACCAAGTCTTGATCTGGATTTGGCTCTCAACTTCCCCAGCAGTCAGGTGGTGTGGTTTTGGTTTAGAGTTTTGAATCAGCCTGGTATAGAGGTTGGTTGGTTGCTTGTGAAGTTAAGATCTAAACGTCTTTAAAATGTGGATTGGGATGGTCTAGAGTTTTGGTTTGGACCCATTTTTAATAATAGCCTGGCCATCTATTCTGGTTCTTTCATCAGCGTCCTAGTTTTTCGTCTGACCTTCTCTTTATAATTTTATATCCCCTCACCCTCCTTAATTTAATTTTTGTACCTAACATGGAGCCCTAACCGTAAGGTTACCTACCTACTGGGAATATCTTTAAGAGTGCTTTTAACTCTAAGACATAGCCTTGATCCTAACTCTAATCCTACTAGTGTTACATGCAAGAATTTGCAGGGTTGAGTTTTATGGTTCAGCGCTAGATTCTATTTCCTTGGGATTTATTTAGATCACAGGGTCTGTGTCCTTTGGATGCACATCTATAACTCTCAGTAACATTACATATGTGTGCATATTAGGTCGGACTTTCAGAAGATCTTTGCGCTGACCTCGCTCTGCTCCCACTGAAGTCAAGGGGTTTTTTACCATTGACTTCAAGGGAAAGAGAGAGAGAGACCAATTCAGTGTGTTTTGGGAAACCCCTCCTGTTGGGGATAAAATTATCTACACATCCCTTGCCTCTGTTGGGAGCATCAAGGCTAGAAAAGGAGCAACTGACCCAAAATATTTCATGTTTTATAAAAGAAATCCCCCAAACCTTCAGCCGTCTGAAGATGCACTGTCTGTAACTACAGGCATGCTGGAGAAGGGTTAGCCATTTAGCTAGTCCGGTCAGACAACATAATTAAGTTTTACCTGGGTTCCTATTGCAAGGACTCCGAAATACATACACAGGAGCTTTAAAATGGGAGAAGTTAGCCCTCATTTTACCCTTTCTAAGCTGGTCACCTAAATAGCTCCCCCTGTCTTGGAGGAGCAAGTTAACTAGGATAGAAATTAGAGGAAGGTTTCACGCCACCAGACCAGGGGGAGTTTCTGGAGCAGCCTCTTTATAAGAGTAGCAGGGGGCAAACAACCTACCTAGTTTTAAAAGGGCACCTGATAAATTTATGAATGGGAGTATGTGACAGGGTTACCTGGACTCAATGGCCTAGGAAGTCTCTTCCAGTCTTGACTCCTATGTTCCTAAAGTGGCTCTGGCACCGATGAGTGTCTCTTAATGTGGCCAGCCTGTACATTTTCTAACATGTCCTTTTTTCCACCTGCAAACTGGATCAGACGGACTCAGACCCACAGCAGTATTATTCAGACACCTGGCATCGCGGGATCTAGGCGTGACTGGTGTGGAGAAAGTAAATAAGGAAGTGTTAATTACTCCTTCTCATAACACACGAACTAGGGGTCACCGAATGAAATTAATAGGCTGAAGGTTTAAAATAAATAAAAGGAAGTATTTCTTCACACGACGCACAGTCAACCTGTGGAACTCTTTGGCAGAGGATGTTGTGAAGGCCAAGACTATAACAGTGTTAAAAAAACTAGATAAATTCATGGAGGATAGGTCCATCAATGGCTATTAGCCAGGATGGTCAGGGATGGTGTCCCTAGCCTGTTTGCCAGAAGCTGGGAATGGGCAACAGGGGATAGATCACTTGATGATTACCTGTTCTGTTCATTCCCTCTGGGGCACCTGGCATTGGTTACTGTCAGAAGACAGGAGACTGAGTTAGATGGACCTTTGGTCTGACCCAGTATGGCCGTTCTTATGTTCTAGGCTGAGTAGCTTTCTGCTTTCCCCCAGGTCGTGGCTTAGGCTATGCGCTAAAGGAGTTATTTCAGTCCTCCAAAGGGATGAGACCAACTGTGCCTCGCACGCTGGTGCTAGTGACTGATGGACAGTCCCAGGACGACGTGTTGCCACCAGCCAGAGTGGTGCATGCATTAGGTAGGGATCTTTGGGTGTGTTTTCTTGAAGGCCCCAATCCTACTCCCAGCAAAGTAGATGATAAAACTCCCGTGAGTTTGTTGTGCTGGATTGGGTCCTAATATAGTTTATTGTTGGCTTCCTGGGCTCTTATCTCTCCTTCCTTCACTAAAAGTGTGGGTGTGCCCCTGGCCAGACATACTGAGCCCAATACACCAGGGATGAGCTTGGCCTAACGTTTTTAGATGAAGAATCTGACCTGCACTGGATTTAATGCTCTGATGTCTGACAGCTCTGGAGACTAGGGTGGCCAGGTGCCTGGTTTTCAACCAGAACGTCTGGTTGAAAAGGGGACCTGATGGTGTCCAGTCAAATCTACTGCGTTGGGCGGCTGCGGCACCCAGCCCTGGCTCCGCGCAGAGGTGGGGAAGAGCAGTGAGCGACAGGGGGAGGAGGAAAGAGGAGCGAACAGGGGTGGGGTCTCAGGGGGAAGGGGCAGGGCAGATGCAGGGCCTTGGGGGAAGAGGTGGGGTGGAGGAGGTTCTGGCACGCCTGCTGGAGTGTCCAGTTTTAAATATTACAAAGTTGACAACAGTATGGGAAACTGATGTCCACATTTTGTCCCAGGCAATGGCAGTGCCAACTTCTCCCATGCACTGCCCCATGAATGTATCTCAGTACTGCCCGAAGACCAGCTCTGGAGTGGGAGGGGAGTCCGATCTCACGATCCATTCGAGATAATCCGATGAGGGTTTCTCTGCTCCCCTGCTGAGGTCTGTAATGGACTTTCCGCGGGGTGGGCTGAGAACAGCGCCGCCTGATGGGCTTGTCACTCCCCTCTGAACACTGTGTTGAACTAGTTTGGAGTCTCTGTTCAATCTTTAAACGACAGGAGTTTGTGTAACTGTCCTGTGCCCTTGCCAGCAGTCTCAATGGAGAAGCCCACAGGTGGAGACTATGAGCTGGGAATGCCTTTGTCAGAGCAAACCCCATACCCCCAACTCCCCCAAGTGACAAAGAGGAAACAGATGCCTTAGGGGTTAAGAGTTGACTCCCCACCCCAGTGTGAGCAATTTCTAGTGAATCAAGACAAACTGTGGCCGGGAGCTGAGCCCGGCTTTACTCTGTGGTTGAGAATTTCCAAGCTGATGGGTGGATTTAACCCCACAACTCCCATTAATCAGCGTCAATGGGCACTGTGGGGTGAAACCTCCTAGCCAGTTTGGAAGATCTCTGCCCGTATGTCTGTCTAATGAGGGAGCCATTTGTTTCAGGAATCCGTGTCATCGCCGTGGGGGTCTCCAGAGCTGACCCCCAAGAACTGAACAGCATCTTGTTACACCGCAACCTGCAGAATGTTTTCTACATCAGCACCTTTGAGGACTTCCCCCACATCATCCAGGAGGTGATAGAAACCATTTGCTCTGACTCGCCGCATTCGGGAGCCCAACCGCAGCCCGGGGAGGTGAGTTGCTTTTTCCTACACTCTTTCCATGTCTATGCTCTATTTCCTACAGAGAGCTTTGGAGAGAACTCAGCTCACTTCCCAGAGGTCATTTCTGGCAGCCTGTGATCGTGCTCCTACCCTGCGTTCTGGTTCAAAGCAAACCTAAAAAGTTAAGAATCGTAGGACTGGCAGGGACTTCGAGAGGTCATCTAGTCCGGTCCCCCATGCTTATGGCAAGACTAAGTATTATAAACGAGGCTTTGGGCCTCATTCTGATCTCACTTATCATCCTCTGCTGTCAGCTGGCAGTCATGCCATCCAAGACAGCAATGTAAAACAGGCACAGATGAAATCAGAATCTGGCCTTTTCCTGGTTATCCGTTAAGTCAGTGGCATATCCATTACAGGGTGAAAAAACACTTGAGTGAATTGCCAATGCACAGTCGTCTCCCGGTAACAGTTGTCTGCTCAATCTGCCTCTGGCAATGTGCTATCAGTAGTTTGTAACCAACCGGGTCCTTAGACACCCATACTCCCCTTTGATAAGATAAAGATCTAACTCAAACTGCATGTTGTAGGTTGCTAGACAGGATATGATCAAACTGCAGCAGGTTGGTGGCCTGGAGAATAACTCATCAGTCCATGATCCAGCTTCTGCTGATCCAGAAATCCAAAGACCAGAGGGGCCATGCAATCCCAGGTGCTCAAAGGTAAGAAGAGCGATAGAAGCTCAGTAGGGTGTGCTTGGGGGAGTATATTGTATGAGACACGTGCAGTGAGCGCACTCATTAGTTTGGGGTTGATCCCCTACCACCTTGCTCCAGTTTTATGCCGGTGTAACTGCGCTGTCTTGAATGGAATTACATCAGCACGAAATAGGAGCAGTGGCCAATCAAGGCTCGTTACCTCTGGAGACATGGACGCAAGCCGTGGCTTAGGTCACCAGTCGTCCACATATGGAGATCTCATGCTCAAATCTGTCATTTGTGCACTCCACAAACACGCAGCATCTCGTTGCATGAGGAGCAACCTGTGACCTCTCATCATTATTATCAACTTGTTTCTCATGGGCATTGCAGGTGAATTCATAGATTTTAAGGCCAAAAGGGACCATTATGACCATCTAGTCTGCTCTCTTGCATAACACAGGCCAGGGAACCTCACCCAGTAACTTCTGCATCAAGCCCATAACTTCTGTTTGAGCTATAGCATCTAATTTAGAAAGACCTCCAGTCTTGGTTTAAAGACTGCAAGTGACAAAGAATCCACCATGTCCTCAGGCAAGTTGTTCCAATGGTTCATAGATTCATAGATTCTAGGACTGGAAGGGACCTCGAGAGGTCATCGAGTCCAGTCCCCTGCCCGCATGGCAGGACCAAATACTGTCTAGACCATCCCTGATAGACATTTATCTAAGGTTAATGACCTTCCCTGTTAAAAATGTGCTGTGAGATTTTAGGAGGATTTGAATGCCAAGCAGGAGATGGTCTGTTGCATTTATTTAATAGTTTCCTATGAGCCATTGCCTTTCTCTCTGTTAAAAATAAAGCATCAGTAGGTTCTTGCCTGCATTGGGAAGCACCTGTAGCCAACCTCTGACCCAACATAAAGGCCGGGAGAGAGGAGGAGCAACTGTAACAGTTGACCATGCTAACCTACTGGATGGGATGGGAAGCCATTTCTTGCCAGTTCTGCAATAAGAGTAGGGTGACCAGATGTCCCGATTTTATAGGGACAGTCACGATTTGGGGGGCTTTTTCTTATATAGGCTTCTATTACCCCTCACCCCCTGTCCTGATTTTTCACACTTGCTGTCTGGTCACCCTAAATAAGAGGCGGGGGGAGGAAGTGCAATTATTTTTCTTCCTGTTTAATCTGTTGCCATCACATCTTCTATTCTTATTCTGTTACAGGCTCTTAAAGGAGAGAAGGTAAATATTCTAGCCAGCTTTCACTCTTCAACGGGAACATACAAGCCTTGGCATTTACGTGCTACGCTGGAGGGGACCAGAGAAATACCCAAGACAGAGACTGTAGATAGGCCTCTGGCTAGAGCCATGAAACAGCCAGGAGGAGACTGTTGCCTACATTGGGCTCTGGATGAGAGATCTCTCCAAGTCAAAATAGTAACCGAAGGGCAGGGCTCAGTGTACGAGGCCTGAACCCCTTGAGTCACCTTGCAACAGGCTGACGTACCAAATATCTGGGCATTAATCTGGGTAACTCAGAACAGGAGAGGTGTGTTTGGATTACGAGGGTTGGGTTGGGAGCTCACCTCCATCTGAGGTCAAATTAGGGACTGTATTTCTAGATCCAAAATCCTGGATCCAAATACTCCTACTCTCTGCTGGACACTGTGACCAATCCATTGCTACAAGCACATACTCTTTGGCCTTGTCTAGATGAAGATAAAAGATGTTTTTAAAAAATGGGATAGCCAATGCATTTTAAAACCCTGCTGTAAATAGGGCAAGTTGTATGTTAGCTGATAGGGGTGAACCCTATGGGATTAGAAATGTGCTTCTTGGATTAACAGCAGGGGAAAACAATACGGTCAAATAGTTCCAAGCTATGAAGCTGTTGTTCCATATAGAGGAAGGGTAGTTCAGTGGCTAGAGTCTTGGAGACACAGGTTTAATTCCCAGCTATGGCACAGACTCCCTTTGTGACCTGGGGCAAGTCACGAAGGCTATGTCTACACTGCAGCTGGGAGCATTGCTTCCCAGTGCACGCCGATGGATTTGAGTTAGCGTGCTACAAGGACAGCGTCGGTGGGCTAGATTCCCAGGCCAGAAGGGACCATTGTGATCATAGAATCATAGAATATCAGGGTTGGAAGGGACCTCAGGAGGTCATCTAGTCCAACCCCCTGCTCAAAGCAGGACCTAATCCCAACTAAATCATCCTAGCCAGGGCTTTGTCAAGCCTGACCTTAAAAACCTCTAAGGAAGGAGATTCCACCACCTCCCTAGGTAACCCATTCCAGTGCTTCACCACTCTCCTAGTGAAAAAGTTTTTCCTAATATCCAACCTAAACCTCCCCTACTGCAACTTGAGACCATTACTCCTTGTTCTGTGATCATCTAGTCTGACCTCCTGTAGAACAAAAGAATTCCTGGAGGAGAATATCTGTTGGAAAAGCATCCAGACTTGAGTTAAAAATGGTCTGTGATGGAGAAGCCACCACAACCCAATGGTTAGCTACTGTCACCGTTACAGATTTACGCCTTATTTCCAGTCTAAAATGAGCACTCCCCGTGGTTCTGGATCACAGCTTTTACTGCTCTATCAGCCTGGATTCCTCCCTCACTAGAATGTGTGAGGAGGCCAGGCTCCAAAGCAGCAGTGAAAGGGTTAATAATATATGGAGATATACCTATCTCATAGAACTGGAAGGGACCCCGAAAGGTCATCGAGTCCAGCCCTCTGCCTTCACTAGCAGGACTAAGTACTGATTTTGTCCCAGATCCCTAAGTGGCCCCCTCAAGGATTGAACTCTCAACCTTGGGTCTAGCAGGCCAATGCTCAAACCACTGAGCTATCTCAAAATCTTAACAGGCTTGTACTCACGCGGTCAGTGCCTGGCGGAAATTATGGACATTAGTGACCCTCTGGGTCATTAGGTTGAACTCAGCCTCTCTCTGTACCTCGAGCAGGCATAGCAAGGGTGGCAGCTCAGCTCACACACCCATTGGCTCAGGTGGGTAGCCTGTGCTCCCCTAGTCTCATAGCTGGCTTTAACATGCTAGCTCAATCAGAGCTGACACATCCGCAGTGTAAACCTGGCTGTCGTCTCTCTGGGCCTCAGATCCCATCTGTACAAGGGGATCCCAGCACGACCCGACACCCTGATCCCACACCAGGTTTTGCCACTATCTTCAGGATCAAGCCCTTAGCAGTCCCACCCATCCAATCAGAACCCAATTACTTGGGTCAATTAAAAGCAGACTAGAGAAAGCAGGGCAGAGAACACTTCTGGGCTGGGAGGGGGAAGGGGGCTCTTCTTTATTTCATCTCTGCCAAATTCTGTTCTCAGTGCCAGTGATGTAACCTAGAGGCTGCAGTCTCACTGCGCTAGGTGCTGTACAAACACATACCAAAGAGAGGGCCCCTACCTAGAGAGCTTGTCATCTTGTTGCACCTGTGCAGCTGAGAGGGGTGAGGGATAGCTCAGTGGTTTGAGCATTAGCCTGCTAAACCCAGGGTTGTGAGCTCAATCCTTGAGGGGGCCATTTAGGGATCTGGGGCAAAAATCTGTCAGGGATGGTACTTGGTCCTGCTGTGAAGGTAGGGGACTGGACTTGACTCGATGACCTTTCAAGGTCCCTTCTAGCTCTATGAGATATGTATATGTCCATATTAAGAGAACAGGATCTGATTGTGACATAGGCCTGTAATCCATGGAGTATTTCCCAGGCCCTGTAACTGAGCAGACCCCTTCCCTGCCCCAGTTTAAGCTCTCTCCACCCTGTTCTGCAGTGACTCTAGTTCTGTTTCCTTGTTGTGCAGGGTGAGAGAGGCCCACCTGGAGAATTGGTGAGTATGATCAGAGAAGATCCCCCACGTGAACCAGGAAATACATTGTCCCAATGGCTTGAGGCCTTGAACAGGCCCTCTGGGACAGGGGGAAATATAAGCAAAGCATAACATCGAAAAGGAGGCTAATGGGCCTGGGGTCTGAATGTAGCCTCTGGGGAGTGAAGTTCACCCTTCTGCAGAGGCAGGGCTGGCTTTAAGCTGATTTGGCCGATTCCCCGGAATGGGGCCCTGCACCTAAGAGGGCCCTGCAATGTCCGGGGCTGCTGGCAGGGGGGGGAAGCTGCGTCCTGTTTCTCCCCCCTCCCTCCAGTGCTTGCGCCGCCATACAGCTGATCAGCGCAAGCCTGTGAGGGAGGGGGGAAGAGGTGGGGATTTGGGGAGGGATCCAATGGGGGCAGGGAGGGGGTGGAGTTGAGGGGGGGGTTGTGAGACAATTTGTGTCTTGGCGTGGGGCCCCACACCTGCTAAAGCCGGACCTGTGCAGAGGATTGGATTTCTAAAGGGATCCAATAACTCTCTCTCCACCTCTTAAGAGGCATTGTTGTAAATGGCTGAGTAGTGGGCTAAACTGCCCTCCCAGGGCTCTCTTGGGTGGGTTGATCTGTGTTTCTTTGGAGGGTAATAACGTCCTGAATTTTTTCCCCATTTTTTTCCTTTTGAAGAGCTTCACTGGTTTGCAGACTGGAGGCAGTTACGATCCATACAGCTTTGCTGTGAAGGGAGAGAAGGGAGAGAGGGTGAGTTTCGCAGCAGGAGTGATGCACTGGATTAATTAGCACATGGCTAGGTAATTAATAGTTACAAAAGGCTGCCCCAGCGCATGGTGCATTTAATGTGCCCTGTTCCCTGCTGGCTTTGAAAATCAAACAGGACTGAAGGTGTGTGTGAGAGAGGGAGAGAGAGACATGCATGGGCATGACACTTTATTTTTTCGTTTCTCAGAGATGATTCTCCCGGGGAAGAGAAAGGGGAGACCAGAAACGGATGTCTCGTGAATAGGGGAGAAGACATTATATCCCATGGGCCACAGCTTCCTGCGTGGCTGAGCAGGACTGGGCTGTTGAGGTCAAGGCCTGGGCATTGTTGAACCCAAGAGACAAAACAACCCAGAAGGAAAACGCTGAATGAGTTCCACCAGGCTGTTTGGTTGCTAGCTCAGGGCTCCTGTGTCCCAGAACATGAGGAATCCACAAGGAATTAGGGATGGATAATCCCAGCAGAATTCAGGCCTTTGCAAACCCCGTCAAGCCAATTTTCGAGTTCACAAAACTTGTCTGGGCTGGGAAATCCCATGTGTTTATGGCTGTTTTTCCCCCAGAAGGCATCCAACCTCTGATAAAACACGGATGTGTTTTTCTAGGGAAAGGGAAGCCAGTGCTGTTAGAACATCCTCTCCCACCACTGCCCAAAAAAGTGTTGACCAGAGTTATTGGAGGCTTGCAACACCACCCAAGCTATGCCCCTATCTCTGACCTTGTTACTTTCCTTGTATTTAGGGGCTCCCTGGGAAAGATGGAATTCCTGGACTGCCAGGTCGACCTGGGCGAGTGGGCCCCCCTGGCTCCCCTGGGCTGATGGTAAATATCTGGATTAATGAGCACTGTCAATGCTGGGATTAATAGAGGGAGGAAAACCCCTTTTCCGGTGTTTGAACATCTATTTTTCTCTCCCTCAATTTACAGGGGCTCCCTGGTATCCAAGGCGATCTCGTAAGTATTCCGAACCAGCAAGGTCTCAGAAACTCAGAAACCCAAATAACCCTCACTGGATCCTGCACCGTGCGGGCGTGGACGGTTGCACAGGCAACAGCCAAGTCAGTCGTGCTGAGCCGGTCGGGGAGCCCCAGGGAACCCGATTTTGCATTTATTGGGTACTGCTGGGGCCAAATGACTCCTGCCCTGCAGCCGAAACGAGGCCAGTGAGAGACGCATACAGCCAAGTGCCTCATCAGCTTGAGCAGGATCGCGCCTGAGGCTGTGTCCATCTTTCTGTCCCTAGGGAGCATTGCACAGACTTTCTACCACTCAGTGCAGAGGGCAATGCCTGTGACTTAGCCTTACCTGCACTGACATGTAGCGTCCACTCACACTCGCCGGAGCTCAGTGATTGTGATAACACATTGGCTAAGTGCTTGCGATAATGTCTCCTGCTAGTGGCTGACTCCGGGGAGGATAACAGCCAACTACTGGAGCTCTCCTTTTGGCTCAAGGGCTTCAGATCCCCAGCCCAAGCCCTGCTGTGTAAGTCTAGTGCATGGAATTGGGATACATTTATTTCACTCTGATACTTTTTGTTTTTCTGCGCGAGGCATTTTCCCAGTGATTGTCATCACAGGGGGCCCAGTCACAGAAACCACCATTGCAAACGAACACCCACCTGACTCCATTCAGAGGGGTCATGTTGTCCCTGTAGAGTGTGTATACAATAACCCACCACCCATCATAGGTCATGAGTGGGGACTGAACATGTGAGCTACAATGCTAAGAGCATGGCTTTCGACTGCTTGAGCAAAAAGAGTAACTTCAGTAGCTGGTAGCAGTAGTAAGCTCTTATCTTATGTGCATCAGCCACTAGAGGGAGACATGTAATACACTAAATTAGTGGGTACGTGACTCCTATTGATGTTGGTACCACAAAGGAAGGAACCCTACCCATTGGAACCTGTTTAAGTTATCACTCAGTGGGCCAACAAAAATTTGTCATCTAGTGGAGATGGGTTTATAGTTTAGGATCCAACAGAATGGAACTGACGGCCTTGGGTTTATAAGTGATCACCTCACCTAAGGGATTGCAGGTTGGCAATGATTGTGAGCCGGTTTCTCTCTGTTGTTTAACTCTGCATGATTTATTTTAAATTCCAGGGACCTCCTGGATATCCAGGGCCAACGGGGCCGAAAGGAGACAGAGTGAGTTCACTTTACATGTTTCAATAGAAAAAACCATTGTAATGCACTGCCCTCCTATTAAGGTGTGTATGTCTCACTGCCCTCTACTGGATAGAATCAGAACTTCTGAAGTGCATGTCACTGGCCCTATACGGCTGGCAGCTGATGGAGATTCTCCTCCAGCTCAAGGGTTAGGGGCCTGTACACTAGGAACAAGAGGTCCGAGTACCATCTCTGCTGAGGCTGTGAAATTCCCAGTGAACATGGTGTGCAGCCATAATGTCAGCAGTGAGCTGCTGTCAATGGTAAGGGAAGCATGGCTGTCCAGGAGGTACAATCTATAAAATGAACGGAACCAGACGCAGTGTAACATTGGGGAAGGTCAGTTGTCTTGGTACCCACGCACAGCTCCCGGTGTGCATTGTATGCGGGCATTGGAGGGCAATGCAGACCTCCTGGCAGGTTTGTAAAACTGATTCAGATAAATGCCACAGAGGCTTTAGACTCTTTGTGTCCAAGCTGAGTCTTTAGTGAAGGTTAAATCCTACCAGAGTCAATGGGAGAGGACTGCACAGGCATTAATACAAATCCCTGATTAATCTCACTCGGCTCAATAATTTCACAAGGAATCTAGCACTCTGCTTAATGGGTCGGTCTGCAGTTTTTTGACATCACCTGTCAACCGTAGAATCGTAGGACTAGAAGGGATCTCGAAATGTCTTTTTGTCCAGTCCCGACTCATAGCAGGACTAAGTATTATCTAGTCCAGGGGTCGGCAACCTTTGGCACCTGGCCCGTCAGGGTAAAGCTGCTGGCAGGCCGGGACAGTTTGTTTATCTGGAGCATCCACAGGCACGGAGCCCATCAGCTCCCACTGGCTGCGGTTCACTGTTCCTGGCCAATGGGAGCTGCGAGAAGCGGCGTGGGCCGAGGGATGTGCTAGCCACTGCTTCCCACAGCTCCCATTGGCCGGGAACAGCGAACCGTGGCCAGTGGGAGCTGCAGGGCTCCGTGCCTGCAGACACTCCAGATAAACAAACCGGCCCGGCCCGCCAGTGGCTTTACTCTGACAAGCCGGGTGCCAAAGTTTGCCGACCCCTGATCTAGTCCATCCCTCACAGGTGTTTGTCTAACCTGCTCTTAAAAATCTCCAATGATGGAGATTCCACCACCTCCCTAGGCAATTTATTCTAGTGCTTAACTACCCTGACAGTTAGGAAGTTTTTCCTAATGTCCAACCTAAACCTCCCTTGCTGCAATTTAAGCCCATTGCTTCTTGTCCTATACTCAGAGGTTAAGGAGAACAATTTGTCTCCCTCATCCTTGGTAGCTTGCAGTAGCCCCCTACCATGACATCACTCTTGTTTTTTACCTCTTTTATCCTTACCCAGAGACTTTCAACAAGTCTGTCTCCTATTTTCATCTCAACCTCAGTCCAAGTGTGTACATTTTTGATATATAAGGCAACACCTCCTCCCTTTTTTCCCTGCCTGTCCTTCCTGAGCAAGCTGTACCCTTCTATACCAATATCTCAGTCATGTGTATTTTCCCACCAGGTCTCTGTGATGCCAATTATGTCATAGTTGTGTTTACGAACTAGCATTTCTGGTTCTTCCTGCTTATTCCCCATCTTCTCGCATTCGTATACAGACATCTCACTTATGGATTTGATTTCCCCCTATGTTCTCTCTTGTCTCTCCCTTATCCCTGCTATAATGGCCCATGCTCTAGCCAGATTATAACCCTTCTCCCAGATCTCCATGCTTTTGACTTACCTGTGTGCTTTTATCTCCTGCCCCCATTAAACCTAGTTTAAAGCCCTCCTCCCTAGGTTAGCCAGTCTGTATCCAGTAACGTCTGTATCAGCCCTGTCCTTTGGGGATGATTGTTTATACGCCTGTCTGCCTGTCAAACAGCTTCTGGAGCAATAGACTAACTGACTGAAGAGCGAGGAAGTCGGGACCAGCTCCTTAGCTGGCATGAATGGGTGAAGTTCCATTGAAGTCAATGGAACCCTGGGGACCTACCCCAGCTGGGAATCTAACCCTACGGGTTGCAGTGTGTATTGTGTACAGAGCAAGTTCTCAGGGTTTCCTCGGATGGAAATCTGAGCGGAAAAGCTTCCTGACGCCCCAGTCAGCTGCTGAGTGTGCTGCTTCCTGTTGTGCAGGGGGAACCAGGCTACGTGCTGGGAGGGGTGGAAGTGATCCCTGGCCGAAACGGACAACCAGGCTCTCCTGTGAGTAAACACCTGACATCTGGTATAACCCACCTCCCTTCTGCTGGTGGTGTCTCCAAATGGTGTATGGTCACCATAGATGGCACAAGCGGGGCTGCCAGGCCTTTAGTATTATCTGTAGTCTAATAGCAGCCAAGGGGTCTCTGTTAGGATTTTGCTAGTCACTGTACATGCATATATAGCACAAGACAGACCCTACACCAGGTAGCTTAGGATCAAAATAGGTGCACTGAGGGAGAAAGGGATGCAACATACGAGCCGGCTAGGTCAGTGCTTTCCTTTCCCTGGGAGTCTCCTGTACAGGTGCTGGTGACTTGGGAGGCAGCGCTCTTTCCTTTGAGTTAGCACTAGAGGGCACTGTGCTGCTGGATGTGGACCTGGCCACGTGTGGGCGTTAAGGCTCTCATGGGGCATTGTGTAAGATTAGGGTTGTTAACCCCCACATCGTGATGAAGTATAGTTTGGCTAACTGCTCTCTGGCTTCTTAAAGTCCCCCCCCCCCTTGTCATTTCAATGAGATACAAAATCCTCCTTCCTGTCCTGAGCTGCTGGCAGTGTTATTGTGTGCTATTAATCAGCTGCTGCCTTTCACCCCAGAGGTGGCAGCATTTCAGTGCTGGGTGCATGGATCTCAACGTATGTTCTAAATAATCTTATGCCCGCTCAGTGTTTCCTGCTGTACCCTCATCCTCTCTTTACACTGCAGCCATCCTCTGTCCTCTTGAGAGCAGGGTTATGGATTTCTTTCCTTCAGTGTCTCTCCATGCAGCTCAGTGATTGGCCAGAGAGGTCCCCACTGAGTGACACGGGGCACTTACCCTAGGCTCCTATGCTGCTCAGCTTCTCTAGGAGTGGGAGTAAAGGTCACCGGGGTAGAGCTTGTGTCTCTCAAATGTTTGGCTTGAATCATTTCAGGGGCAGAAAGGGCAGCCGGGAGTTCCTGGAGCAGCAGGACCGCCAGGGCCACAGGGACCGCCTGGGATGTCTGTGAAGGTGTGTGTGACTGTGAACTAGCCATTCGTCTGCATTGCTACGCTATAGACACCTGGGGGTGTGTGCTCAATGTGGGGTAACTAGGGGGGTTACCCTTGTCAAGGCAGGGGGAATCCACATTCTGTCACACAGCGAGGGGTCAGGCCTCCTAGACATCTGCAAATTAACCCTGTGCCATTGACGGCAATGAGGCTTTACTGGTGACGTCTGTGAGTGCAGGATCAGGCCCCTCTCTGTAGCCTGACCTCTCATCACAAGACAATGGGGTCCAACCGCAGTTTCAGAGGACCTAGGGGGCCAGTTTGAAAGCAGCCTGGGATAGGAGTGAGTGAAAGTTGTTACCGTCTGGGGGTGGTTCCGTGGTTGAGGTGAAATACTGAAGCCCGGCTTGCAGTGTGCGCAGCCCAGTTGTCAATAGTTGCCTCCCTACCCAGCCACCTCCTAGACAGTTTGAGCAGAGGACAATGGCGGAGTGGGGCTTGAACTCCCCTCTCAGCCCACAAGGTGGTCTCCAAGTTGGCTCTCCGGGGTGGAGGCCTCTGGGCTGCGCAGTGTAGCGGAAGCTCGTATTGCAGCTGTACTTGTCCTGGGGGTAGAGGGCTTCGGCCTTTGGGACTGTCAGCCCCAGCACTGAATTTGCAGAAGGAAACAAAAAAACAGTCCTGGCACCTGCTTTGAAACAGCAGGAGAGCACAAGCCAAGCGGTGAATCCTGCAGCATCTTGCCTGGGTGCAAACATGGGAGGTGGCTCCCCTCACACGCGTGGGGCAGAACGATCCCAGTGGGGCAGACTGCAGCCCGGATTGTGTAGATCTTCGAGAGGAGCTCCAGCGGAAAGGGAGGGGGGCCCTGAGAAGGAAACAAGATCGCTCCTGTCTTGTTCTGAGGCTGTATCATTCTCTGTCCTCTGTTTCAGGGCGAGCCTGGAGACGCAGGTCGTAGAGTAAGTAGATGAGATTTACTCCTAGTTTCATCCCCTGTGTGTGTCTGTGTGTCTGTCAGACCTGAGGAAGAGCTCTGTGCGGTTCAAAAGCTCACCCACCTTGTCTCTCTAATATCCTGGGACCAACATGGCTTCAACCAGACTGCATGCCACATGTCTGTCTGTCTGTTTGTCTGTCTCAGCAACTGACTGATGGCCCTGCATTTTATTTTTAAGCTGCCTAATGGATTGAATACGTGCCCCAGTGATCCTCAGCCTGGGGACCTATCCAAGAAGAGACATTTCCTTTTTTTGGTTCCCTCCCCTCTCCCTATGCCCCTCCCCCCCGATCCCTGATCTGTCTGGTGGTGCTAGTAGTGTTGCTATGGCTACTGGTCAGGAGTAGGTGTGTGTGTATGATGCAGGGAGGGAGCTGCCCAAGTAGCATAGGTCTACGACCATCACTGGCCACAATAACACAGTAAGTCGAGTATGATTCTCCCCTGTACCGCTGGTCTCTGCTGCAGCTTGTGTCCTGTGGCAGGCTGCAGGGGTCTCTGGGGTGCCATTGTATCCAAAAGGTTCTTTAATGCATGAGCATTAATCACTGAACATATGATTGATACTGAGGGCGGCTCCTGGAAACATGCAGTGGTGTTCTAGGCGGTGAGAGTCTCTCATGCATTATACAGGGGCCTCGAGGGAAAAGCGGCGCCAAGGGCGACAAAGGAGATGCGGGAGAGACCGTGAGTACAGACTGGTGCTGAACTTTCGCCAATAGTCGCTTTGGGCCAGACGGAGCCTGTCAGACGCAGGCCATTGCTTAGGGTGGGGTGGAGAGCAATGCATCCTGGGACTCCTGGGAAATGTCATGGAGGCGTAGTCGGCAGGATCTACATCCTGTTTGCTGGTTAGCCATGGGTCACGCTCCCGGAATTTGTTCACCAGATAACATAGATACTAAGAGTCCAAGGTGAGAAGGTTGGGAATGGGTGAAGAAAAAGTTTACAGTTTGTTGTTTTCCATTTGTTTATTTTCAGTAAGGGAACTAGAACAAAGGGAAAGGCAGGATGAGTAAGCTGGAGACATATGCTAAACTTCCCAAACTAGAGTTAGAAAACCTCTGTGCTGACCGTGGCCTGGAAGCTGCAGTCAAAACTACGAGGGGATAAGAGCTGTGCTCGTGGAACATGAGAAGCAGCAGTTAGAGCTGGCCAAGAGAGAGGCCCAAAAGCTGGAGGTAGCGGAGAAAGCCAAAGCGTGAGGTGCCTCTGGATAGTGTCACACTCCCCTCTGTGGAGGGCACCAGCGTTCACTGGCTAAGATGCTGAACGAGCTAATTCCCAGCACTCTGTGGGATCTCATTTTTATCATGTGGCTTGGCACTAGCCCTAAATGCCTTGGGCATGACAGGCACTGCATTGAACCAGATTCTCTTCCTCTTTCGCAGGGGAAAGCCGGTTTGCCTGGCCCCCTCGGGCTGGATGGTGCTCCTGGAATTCCTGGGCCAAGGGGAGAAAAGGTCATTACTCATGTAATATGTCTTTAATCTTCATCTGCCCAAAGGGGACAGAAATAGCGGAGTTGCCATAATGGCAGGATGTACCAAGAGCGAGGAGGATGGAGAAGCGTTACCATGTCTCCCCCTGCTCCATGGACTTGCTGCAACCAATATCATGGAACAGAATAGACATTGTCTGTCTAGCCAGCCTTCCCTGTTCCTCTGACTCATTTCCTCTCTGTGCATCTGCATGGTTTGGCCAGTGTAGATGCCAGGGCCTTCTCCTCTCCCACGGGATGGCCTCCTTTGGTGTCCCTGTCTCCTTTATCCCCATCCTCTTTCACATCTCACCTGAAACCTCTACAGTCCTTTTCTTAACTTGTCTCCCTTTCCAGGCAACTTAGGCCGACCTTATAAATACAAGCCTGTAATGCTGAGGCTACATCACCAGACACTTCTCCAGACAAAATGGTCCTGCACTAAATTGCTGGCCCCCAGTGGGAGTTCAGAGACGCTGCTGTAGATAGGACTGATTTCAGTTACAGTTCTTCTCTCTTCTCTTGTCTCTCTTCTCCCTCTGGAGTGTTACCTTCACTTAGGCTGTGTTTGCTTTTCAGGGGGAAGCAGGGATCGGCATTCCAGGCACACCTGGCTTTAAGGGAGCAGAAGGAGGAAAGGTATGTTTAATCTTTGCAACCAGGTTTGTACATGTGCAATAGGCAACCTCTGTCCCTCCCCTTTTCCTTAAACACTCCAGATGTAGTTATTAACAGATAGAACCAAAAAACTAAATCTGTCCTTGTAGTTCGATGGCCTGGGTTATGCAGAAGGTCAGACTAGATGATCACAGGTTACGTCCATACTTGAAGCTAGGGGTGTGATTCCCAACTTGCCTAGATATACTCATGCTAGACCTCTGAGCAATATTTATCTGCTTTCACACAAAAATTTCTATATTTTTCAGTCAGAAAACCTAAATATTTTGGCTGAAACCGAAATATTTCAAATTGGACATGCTGCCACGTTGCCTCATGGGAGTTATAGTTTACTTGCCTCATGTCCCCATTCTCCTCTATGGGCTGAGCTCCCCAGAGTGACTACATCTCCCAGGAAGCACCATGGCCAGGGACTCCCATGATGTACTGCCTCCTGTCTCCAAAAGGGGAGATCCTGGTGTGTCATGGGAGATGTAGCCCTCTATTAAAATTTCTGCCAAAAATTGAAATATGTATTTTTTCCCCCTCCATTTTTGTCAAAATGTTCTGTGGAACCTCCTGCTTTTTTCCACCAGCTCTAGTGGGCAGGCTAGTGCAGACAAGGTGTCAGTGGCCACCAGCATTTTTATCATGGTGTTTAGACCTTCTCTCATTAGGGTGGGAGGACTCAGTGATTTAAACACCATCAGTACTGGGAACCTTGGTGCCCAATATGGCTACTGCAGTAGAACTAAACCAGCAATAGCCAGGTGTTTGGCAGCAAAGCCCAGTGTAGATGCAGCCTCATTTGTCGGACTTGGACTGGACGTTATTTTCTCAGAGGTAGGAGAGAATTTCACCTGGCTGTGAGCACCATGTGGCTGCGGGGTTCCAGCTTGGGGAGGAGTCAGTCTGATCCAATTAGCATCTGACCTGCACGGCATTAACGCCCAAACCCTGGTCCCAATGAGCAGCCTGAGCCTCATGGCCTGTACTCTGGGGTGTTCCAGTGGGGCTGTAGAGAGGGAAGGTACCTAGGCCATGGAACAGAAGTGGAGCCGTTCCACAATGTCTGCTGCAGCCTGTGCAGCACCTGGCCTCCCCCTCTGCCAAGGGGGAAATGGTTGGTGGCAGGTCCACCAGCTCTACCCCCAAATCCCTGCTGTGCCAGGCAGTGCCTGGAGTTCCTGTGCAGCTGGACTTGTGGCACAAAAATCCCGCTTGGGCTTCCAGCATCCTGCCCTTTGCCCCTAAACACCTGGTAGGAATTGCTCTGTCCTTGCAAGACGCCTGTGTCTTCACTGTTTGATGGAACTGGATTTAGCAAACTGTTGGAGGTGACAATCTAATAGGCGAGGGATGGGCGTTGCTGAAATCAGCCCTTTGTAAATAGCTGGATCACAATGGAGAGGTGTGGTTGAAACTCATGCACTACTGCTGAGGTTGAAAAAGGAGAGAAACACTGAAGAATGTTGATGATGATGAAGAGGACAGGAGCCAGCAATGAGTCCTAGAGGCTGAGCTGTCTTCTCTCTCTGTTTTTCAGGGGGAAATGGGACCACCCGGAGCACAAGGACAAAAGGCGGGTATTAAAAACACTCATCCAAGTTGAACCTGTGCTAGGGTGGTTGGAAATGTGTGGTGGTCTTCTGACGGGGAAGGTGGACGGACATCACTTGTGGCATAGAATACAATGACACTACACCAGATTCAAAACCAGTGAAAGGAAATCCTTCTTCACACATGGCATAATTAGACAGTGGAACTCCCTACCACAGGATGACATTGAGGCCAAGAATCCAGCAAGACTCAAAATAAAAAGACTGGATGGGTAGAAACTGGTCATGAATAAATTTAGGCTGGAAACTTGAAGGAGGCTTCTACCCATCAGAAGAGTAAAGTTCTGGAACAGCCTCCCCATAGGAGTAGTGGGGGACAAACAGCCTAAGTAGTTTTAAGATGGAGCTTGATACATTTATGAATGGGACTATATGACGTGGCTTCCTGTGATAACAGGGGATTGGACTCAGTGACACAGCGATCCCTTCGAGTCCTGTGTCCTATGTTCCCATTTATGTGGCTAGCCAGAATATCCAAAGTTGCAGTAGTTAATGCTAACATCCATCCATTCTTGAAGACAGATTAAAACTCATGCTTCAAGTCTTAACCTCTAACTATTAGGGATTGGGATGAGTCTGAAAGTGGGGGACAGATTAGCCCACATCTTCCTAATGTCCGGTTTGAACGCCTTCCTCTGAAACATCTGGTGGTCTCTGCTCTGATCCAGCCTGGGAATTCCTAGGTTCCTGGTAGGGTTACCAGGCGTCCAGTTTTTGACCGGAATGCCCCGTTGAAAAGGGACCCTGGTGGCTCCGGTTGGCACCGCCAACTGATCCGTTAAAAGTCCGGTCAGCGGTGCAGCAGGGCTAAGTCCGGCTCCCTGCCTGCCATAGCTCTGTGCGGCTTCTGGAAGCGTCTGCCAGGTCCTTGCGGCCCCTAGGCATATGGGCGGCCAGGGAGGCTCCGTGCGCTATCCCCGCCCTGAGTGCCGGTTCCGCAGCTCCCATTGGCCAGGAACCGCGACCAATGGGAACTGTGAGGGTGGCGTCTGTGGGTGCAAGGGCAGCGCACGGAGCCTCCCGTCCATGGCTGCCCATGCGCCATGGGGCTGCAGGAACCTGGCAGCTGCTTCCTGGGAGCCACAGTAAGCACTGGCGGGACCGTGTACCCTGAACCCCATCACGCACTCCAACCCCCTGCCTGGAGTCCCCTCCCGCACCCAAACTCACTCCCAGAGCCCGCACTCCCCCCGCAACACTCTGCCCCAGCCCTGAGCCCCCTCCTGCACTCCAAATCCCTCATCTCTGGCTTCACCCCAGAGCCCACACCCCCAGATGGAGCCCTCACCCCCCTGCACCCCAGCCCAGAGCCCCCTCTTGCACCCTGAACCCCTCACTTCTGGCCCCACCCCAGAGCCAACACCCCCAGCCGGAGCTCTCACCCCTTCTCACACTCTGAACCCCCTCAGCCCCAGCCAGGAGCCCCCTCCTGCACCCCAAACCCTTCATCCCTGGGCTCACCTGAGTCCGCACCCCCAGCCAGAGCACTCACACCCCAACCCCCCTGCCCCATCCTGGTGAAAGTGAGGGAGGGTGGAGGAGAGCAAGCGACGGAGGGAGGGGGGATGGAGCAAGTGGGGGCTGCGCCTCAGAGAAGGGGTGGGGCCTCGGGGCAGGGGGCGGGGCAGGGATGTTCGGTTTTGTGCGATTAGAAAGTTGGTAACCCTAGTTCCTGGTGGAGGCTGGCAAGGTGAAAGGTGTCTGGAAAGGCATATTAAACTGTATTATACTGTTCAGCCACAAGGCAACATACCTTTTTAAAGCTAACCTCCGCCATTGCTGGCAATGCATTAAAGGATCTTCTAGTGAACACATCTGGTGTGTCTCGCTCTGAGAAGGGAGCTCTGTAGCCAGTCCATATCTGGTACAGGACCCTGACCTGCTGGTAAGCAGCCCTACCGTGTACAAAGTGTCCATGAGAGAGGCCCCTCACAAATGGGTGGCAATGATTGTTGGGGAGGTGACTTGGGGAGAGTGGGGAGGATTTTGCTGCCCGAGGGCGAGGAAAATGTTGATGCATCAGCCTGTGACAGTCACTGCTGGACAAGGATCAGGGAGTCAAATCCTGTGATTTTTTGATGTAACAAAAAAGCCCCGAGAGTGGCTTAGGTATGTGAAAGATAATCAAATCTATGGGCATGAAGTGGTCACCTCCATGGGCTGGGAAGATCTCCCGGCCCCTACGTGTAGCACTGAATGAGTAGCTAAATGCACGATTGAGTGAGCAGTTGCCCTCCCCCTGAAGCATGGGACGACAGCCACTGCTGTGGGCAGGATACCGAACCTAACTGGCCAATGGTCGGGTCTGGCTAATTCCATCTTCTTATCACTGTTTCTCTTCCATGCCTCTCCTGCATCAAGTGGCTTATTGCTTGGAGAGGATTCTGCAGAGCAGTGGCTCTGGGAGATGGACAGATGACTCACTTCAGACCGTCTTGTCTAGCTAATGGAGAACTTGCTTTCTAAAGAACTGCCCCTTCAACACACAATACTGAGGGCCAAGCCCCGCTTGCATGTGGAAAAATGCATGTGCATGTTTATAACAAGGCATGGGAATTGGGTATTTGCACATGCAAACAGCCATCTCTAACTTGCCCTTTGCATGTGCAATCGTGGTACTGTGTACACAAATGTGGGCATGCACTTGTATGTGCATTTTTGCATGTGCAATTGCACCTCTTTAAGAAAAGAAAAAAGCGTGACTGGGTGTTTTCTGTAAGGGCCCTTAAGCCTATAACTACTGGTGTTTTTAATGAGTTCTTTCTGGGACAGACTACATGGGACAGTCAGGGAAATAACATTTTTTTGTTTTGTTTAGGGTGAACCAGGATTGCCTGGAGAAGAAGGACAGACTGGCCCAAAGGTAGGGTTTGGGTGAACGAAAATCAAAGTTTAACAAAAAAATTCAGTGAATTTAGAGCCCAAACTACCCCAGTAAAATGGGACCCCAATCTCAGCTGGTGTTACCATAATACACACAATATTGTGAGAATTAATTATTATTTGTCTGGCTCTTTGAAATCCTCACCTGAAGGGCAATATATGAATGCAAAGTCTATTGATATTAAAACAAAGATATATTTGTCCTCTTGCTTTGCAAACTCCTGGAGAAGGAATATCCAAAGCTCTTTCTCCTGCAGAGTGCAGGGCTTGCATGTTCGTTGGTTGATATTTCTTTGCAAATGGATCTTTGTCTTAACAAAAGCATCTTTCATTTTCCAGGGTAAAAAAGGCCAAGCAGGTGTCAAAGGGGAGAAGGTGAGAGGGGTCCTTAAACTGATAGAAATAAATGATGCTTGGACATAGGAGAGGAGAGAGAGAATAGGCCTGATTTGCTCTTGGTTATACTGGTATAGATTAAAGATAAAATTGGTGGAGTTACACTGGGCTAAAACCAGTGTGGTTGGCAGCAGAACTGAGCCCAATATCTGAGGGATCTTAGCCTGTTGAATGTATATTCAGTTTTCTTTTGAGGAATATTTCCCATGCATATTTGTTGTTTTACAGACCCCCAAGGCACGTTCCTTCTGAATTTTCATTTAATTATTAAATCAAGGATCAAAATAAAATTGGACATTTTTATTAGCATTTGCAGTTAGGATAAAAATAAGTTACCAATCCTCATGCTTCAGGACATGGGCTCATCACCAGCTGGGGACAGGAAGATATCTCCCCTGCAGGTGACTTCCTCTGCAGTTTTGAGCACCAGGCTCTGTCAGAGATTGGACGCTGAAGTAGGTGGACCATTGGTCTGTTCTGGAAACAATTATGCACCTAATATCCCAATGTATTTTCTGTCGCTTGCAGGGGGAGCCTGGAGAAATGGGGCCGAAGGGACTTCAAGGAATTGCTGTAAGTCAATCAAGTTGCTTGACAAGCTGCTGTCAGAATGAGCCTGCCTGTAACAAATGGAACCATCCCAAACCCTTTCTTGACGAGACCATCGCAGAGCCAGCTCCTTCTAGATGTTGCGGTGCCTTTGGAGCCACTTTCAACAGCTCTTGCAAACATTGTAGTCTCTGTTTGGCATCTCCCGTTGCTAGAGATGCTCGACCTGGCTCTCATTTACATGAATGTCCCTTTATGCCACTCTGGGTAAAGGGGCATTAAAGTGGGCCTTTTACCTGCCAGAATGGTGTGAAAGAAACATGGTATTAATGAGAATCAGGCTCTTCATTAACGTGAGTCTGCAATGGGTGCATTTAGGGTGACCAGATAGCAAGTGTGAAAAATCGGGACTGGGAGTGGGGGGTAATTGGAACCTATATAAGAAAAAGCCCCAAATATTGGGACTGTCCCTATAAAATCGGGACATCTGGTCACCTAACTGCATTCAGGTTGAAGACTAGCCCCATCTCCTTTTAGCCTCCTGGAATGGCAGTGAAGTGGTGAGATTTGGGTGTCTCGGAGTTTGATTTAGGTTTCCTGCTGACTGGCAGATCTCTCTCTCGCACCCAAAAGCCCTTAGAGTGGGGGCAGGTATGGGTGCCTTCTGGTCTTGTATTCAAACTTCTGTCAGTTACAAATTGGGCGGGAAATCTCATGAGAACAGAATTTCTAGTGAGATTTGTATGTACGTGTGGATCTGGTTGGAGGTCCCTGAAGAAGAGCCACTCCATGGCGTGGGGCTGGGCTTGTGTTGAAAAGCCCGGTAGTGGGACGTAGAGTTTATCGCTTCTAGGTCGCCCTATTCAAATCGGGCCCAGGTTCATGATCAATGTTCCCATCTGATGGCTGAGGGGTAGCCTATGTGCCAGGCGCTGGTGACCTCGTTCCACTCCCTAATGGACGAGTTTTCATGGCAATAAAATCATCATCACATTTAACTCCCTTTTGGGGGCAGTCTTATCAAAGAAGCCAACTGCTAAATGCGCCATGAAGACCCAACTTGACACTGCCGTTGTCCCTGCTGTACAATGTGGTCCTTTTGGGACCCCGGAATTAAACGACTGAAGTATTTTTAACCTGTTGGAAATGTTCCTTTGATGTTTTACAGGGTCTTCCAGGAATGGTGGGGCAGAAAGGAGACCAAGTAAGTAATACGGGAGGCGGCGGGGTGCGGGGGGGTTGTTTAGATCGAGGAGCCAAGGCAAAGAACAGGAGTCAGGACTCCTGATAATCAGATAACAACCTTAAAATAGTGACTGTGTTTAGCTCCCTTTACAAGTTTCCTCTCTTCTGGAACATCGTGTTCCAAGCAGGGCAGGGGGAATAACTGATTTTTCAGTTCACTGGCAACCCCAAAATTTTTGTTAAATTCATTTTGGGTCAAACTGAATCGGAAAACTGCAAAAAATTTCGTCAACTAGGAAAAAAAATCCATTTTGAGTCGAACAAAAATGTTTTGTTTCTGGCATTTTAAAAGAACTAGATTCACAAAATGAGTCGTGGTGGGGTCTCTTTTAGCACAGTAGCTAGGGGTGCTTACCTGGGATGTGGGAAACCCTGGTTCAATTACCCCCTCTGCCTGTTGTGGGGAAGGCACTTGTACTTGGGTCTCCCACCTCTCAGATGACTGGGCCATGGGCTATTCTGCGGTCGAGCTCTCTCAACCTGTTCCACTTAGTGTAAACAGTAACTGGAGCGGGGACTTGAACTTGGTCTCCCACATCCCAGGTGAATGCCCAAACCCCAGCCAATAATGTACATCTCTCACTCTTTCCCTGTGCCAGTGACCATTCTTATTCATCACAGTCATTCATAATGACAACGACGGGTCATTGGGCCAATGAAAGACAGACAGCATCATTAGGGCCCTACCAAATTCCCGGCCATGAAAAATGCATCACAGACCATGAAATCTGGTCTTTTGTATACATTTATCCTATACTATACAGATTTCATGGGGGAGACCAGCTCTGAAGGCAGCGCGGAAGTAAGGGTGGCAATACCACAGCCCCCCTACAATAACCTTGTGACCCCCCATAATCCCCTTTCGGGTTAGGACCTCTACAGTTACAACACCATGAAATTTCAGATTTAAATAGCTGAAATCATGAAATTTATGATTTTTAAAATCCTATGGCCGTGAAATTGACCAAAATGGACTGTGAATTTGGTAGGGCCCTAAGCATCATCCTAATGTTTTACTTCTGACCTTCTGTGCCTGAGCTGGGGGCTTGTTTAAGAAATGATGCTTTAGGGTTTTTTTAAGCATAAAAGCATTTAATTTTCTAACTTTTAACTTTATGTATTTACTCTTTTCTTACAGGGAAGTCAGGGCTTTCCAGGTGCTCCGGCCATGGGGGTAACTATGAGTGGACAGTAGTTCTAGTAACTCGCCTGCACAATAGATACTGCATCACTCAGTGTACAATACAGACATGGCTTGTGCCGCTTGACGCACAGCTTTACAGCGGGCAGCATGAAAAGCTAAAGAACTCGGGAAGTCTTACTGAACCCTCTGTTCATACTCACTGTTAAAGTCACATGGATTCACGGGTTGCACTGACTTCGGAAAACCAGGCTCCCCGGTGGTGGAATTCTGAAAGCCAGTTCCACATTAGTGATTACTGCTATTTCTTCTGTAATATGCGATTTCCTGGAAGGCCCTGATCCAGATTGGGGCCCCATTGAGACTGGTGCTAGAAAGACAATCCTGGCCCCAAAGATTTTGTAGTCTAATCCTATCCATTTAATCTGATCTCCAGTTATGAGAGTTAGCACAGGGCTGATTTGGGCACTACCAGGGCACTTAAATTTATTCTGATAGATACTGAGGCCTGCTGGATCCATCGAGGCTCAGCCCTGGTGTACTTAAAGTCCTTGGGCTGTTCTGGGTAAGTCTTGACCAGTTAACTGGCCCCGCTGCCCTGAAGGTGAATTACCTTTGGATCCCACACTTGGGCTTACATAGGCCCTGATCCAAAGCCCATTGAAATATATGGGAGTCTTTCAATGGCTTTTGGACCAGGCCTATAGTCCTTTCTGATGTTGGATACAGTACAGGAGTTGGCTTTTGCGATTAAAACACAGGGTGCAAGGACCTATAGGGTAATGGAAGTAGGCTGAGCTTATTTTGCTTTGAAACTTGAGTTGTGTCCTCCCCCACTCGCCCCCTGTAAAACCTCAGTGTAACATGATCTGATTGTGGCTGAGTGAACTGGGCTTATTTAGTCTGCAGAAGAGAAGAGTGAGGAGGGATTTGATAGCAGCCTTCAACTACCAGAAGGGGGGTTCCAAAGAGGATGGTGCTAGGCTGTTCTCAGTGGTGGCAGGTGACAGAACAAGGAGCAATGGTCTCAAGTTGCAGTGGGGGAAGTTAGGTTGGATATTAGGAAACACTATTTCACTAGGAGAGTGGTGAAGCACTGGAATGGGTTCCCTAGGGAGGTGGTGGAATCTCCTTCCTTAGAGGTTTTTAAGGCCCGGCTTGACAAATCCCTGGCTGGGATGATTTAGTTGGGGTTAGTCCTGCTTTGAGCAGGGGGTTGGACTAGATGACCTCCTGAGGTCTCTTCGAACCCTAATCTTCTATGATTCTAATATCCACCTGTGGCAGGGAAATAATTCCTCTAAATAAAGAGGACACTTATGCGGCTTCCTTTTCTCCTAGGTTGTTGGCCCTCCAGGCAAGAAGGGTGCCAGAGTAAGTTAACTATGCAGAACAACTTTAAAACTTGCATGAGACCTTTGCCTAAGAAGACTAGGGCTGAGTACCATGTTACTCACTGAGATTCCTGGGATATACGAAGACCTGGCCTCATGAAATGACAGAGCTCAAGTGAACAGAGATTGGAACTTAAGAACGGTCATACTGGGTCAGACCAGTGGTCCATTTAGCCAGTATCCTCTGTCTGACAGTGTCCAGGGCCAGATGCTTCAGAGGGACTGAACAGAACAGGGCAATTAAGTGATCCAGCCCCTAGCATCCAGGGGGAGGGAGCGGGGGGAGATAGAGAAGGGGGGCGGCCAGGGCTTCAGCGGGGCGCTCGCCACGCGGCCCCGACCGCTGCGCCGCCTTCCGGGAGGGCTCCGCGCCGCTCCGGTCAGCAGGCAGGGAAGGACGCAGGTTGCCCTGCTGGGCTTGCTACAGACCTGGCACCGACTGGGGCAGACGGAGTGCGCAGCCCGCTCCCAGCAGGGCGCTCCCCTCCTCCGCGCTGCCGCCCCCTACAGGGCGGCCGGAGCGGCGAACCAAAAAAAAAAAAAAAAAAAAGTGGCTGTGCCGCCCTAGGATTGGGCAGAATGCCGCCCCGTAGAATCTGCCGCCCCAAGCCCAAGCTTGCTCGGCTGGTGCCTGGAGCCGGCCCTGGGTGCAACCCTGAAAAGTCTGTGGACCACTGCCTTAGCAGCTTATTGCCAGACTTAGAACTACAGAACTTAGGCTACATTTTCCCTGCTGCAGCCTTCCTGGCTAGTACTGCTCTTGTTGACTAAGAAAGCTAATATATCCCTCAACTCCTCTTCCTAACACCCCCCTTTACAACATGACAAACTGCTGCTTTGCTTTTCTTCACGCTTGAGCGTGCCCAGTGCATTTATCCCCATTGTTCTCCAACCGTTTCCATTCTGTGGGGCACTCCTATAAGAGAAGGATCCTCTCATGAGACCCACCTCCCATTATGGAACTTAGCAATACTCTCTTGGTTGCTGTCTGGGTCTTAAGACATTTCATTCCATTCTGTGGCGCGCTGGCAGAGGGGTCTGCGAGGTCCTTAGCTTTCTCCTTGCCTCATACGTCCTATTCTTCAGACCTTTTATAATTTTTGTTGGTAAAATACCAGTCTCTTTTGAAGCTTCATAGCAGACAACTCCTGGGCCAGATTCTCATCAGATTTACACCAGTGTGAATTAGGAGTTGCTCCAATGGAGTTAAACCGGTGTAAGTGAGAGCAAAGTCCGGCTAACTCTGCTAATTCCTTCCCCTGTTACACAGTTTTTCACAGCTAAGGATATTATTTTCAGAGCCTCAGACTCTATGAAATCCACTAGGGACTTAACTATAGATATTGATTTTACATAGTAGGCACCCAGATACGATGGTGATGGGCAGCAGGATAAAATCCGAAGGTAAATGGGTGGATTTCTCAAAGAAATTAGTCATCAGAGTGGATTGAAAACTGAACCACCCGTTGCATGGATTCCAGCAGTCACACAGGAAGGGCAAGCCCTGGCTAGGACGTTACTAACTTTGTGACTTCTTCACACTTAGGGGGATATTGGACCTGTCGGCGCCACAGGACCACAGGGAAACAAAGGAAAACAAGGAGATAAAGGAGAGAAGGTAAAGGCCGTGCTTGTGGCACTGGAAACTTTCAGTTCCTTTATTGGTTCAATTTGTATATTGTGGGTCTTCGCGAAGAAGGCCACAATGTGGACTGAGCTTCTCATTAAGCCAAACTGGTGTGCATGGTCCATGCATGGTAGCCCCTGATGTTTGCAGTGGCACACTGAGGCCAAAGACTTTGAGATAAATATGTTGTAAGGCGGGAGGGTGACAATGAGGCCCTTAGATCCAGCAATACGTCTCCTTTCACTTCCTACCTCTCTTCGCTGGAAATGCATCATGTGGGAGCTGCCGCCTTTCCGTCTGGCCCTAAACACAAAGGCTTGTCTGTTGAGTTGGAAGCTGTCTGGGGGTGGGACTGTATCTCCCTTGGTGTCTTGTGCAGCACAAAGCACACTGTCTGGTAATTATAGTATGAACTGGAAGCAGGTCAGCATCTCTGAACCCCGAGTGGGTGGGCTCAAGAGAGGGGGGAGATAAAGGGCTGAATCAATGGACACACTGCATGACATGTTACTGAAGCAGGGTGACATAGGGAGCAGGGGCAGGCAACCTCTAGCTGGTGCTTGGGGAGGGGAATTCTCAAGGGCTTTAGTAGGTTGAGAGCAGACCGGTGATGCTAACGCAGAGTCGGACAGGCAGCTGGTGCGATGATGGTGAAACAAGAGTGATGCACTCACTCCGTTCACTGATCAGAATTCTAGCAGCAGTGTTTGCCCCCAGCTATGACTTGTTCAATGTGATGTTCATGGCGGATACTAGCCCAAAAGAGCTAAGGGCCTTTCCATGAGAACTGCTTCCTCCTGAAAACCTCCATGCTGGCTGCCGAGCCCAGGTCTGGATTCCTGCATGTTGCTGAATGCTGCTGATGCCCGGCGGGAGAGACCGTCTCATCTCAGTCTTCCTAGGGAGGCAGGAAAAGGGAGGAGGGCAAAAGAATCATTATGTTTTACTGCAAGCAGCACGGTGAATTTGATGCATTTGTGTTCATTGCTCTCCCCCCAGGGAAGTCCAGGTTTTGGCATTCCAGGGCAACCGGGATTGAAGGGGGACATGGGCGAAAGGGTGAGTGGGGGCCATGCGATGAATGGGAACTGAGAGGGGAAAGGACAGAAAACAAGAGCCCCTGAGCTATATTCTGCTCCGTTACCTCTGGGCACCTGCACTGAAATCAACGTGACGAGTCAGTGGGGCTGCACGAAGAGTGAAATCTAGGGTGACCAGACAGCAAATGTGAAAAATCGGGACGGGGTGGGAGGTAATAGGAGCCTATATAAGAAAAAGACCCAAAAATCGGGACTGTCCCTATAAAATCGGGACATCTGGTCACCCTAGCGAAATCTGGCCTCACCCCGTATGGCCTGTCATTAGCAAATTAATCCAGTAGCTTCTGATACAAAAACAATGCACCTTAAACACTCTACAGAGCCCATAGGGCATGATCATATTACAGGGCAGCTCATCCCAGGCTGTGGGACTGCAGAGCAAAGGTGAAGGTGAACTCCCCCTGTAGTGCAGATCCAGGGGCACCACCTGAATCTATTACTTAGAATCATAGAAGATTAGGGTTGGAAGAGACCTCAAAGCAGGACCAACACCAACTAAATTATCCCAGCCAAGGCTTTGTCAAGCCGGGCCTTAATCAGGTCCCTGCCATTGCAAGGACCTCGGGCATGGCTGCACCACAGTCCCTCCTGTTCTCTGCCTGTGGCTCACCACCGTTTAGTGTCCTGAGGGCTGTAGCGCTGTTGGGTTGGGTGTGGGGATGGCTGAGTGGTGGCCTGTCATGTACAGGAGGTCAGACTGTGCGATCTGGTCAGGTCCCTTCTGGCCTTAAACTCTAGGACTCTGGCTATTTTGAAACACAGGACTGTGGACAATCAAAGCCCTTGCTATTAAAAAAACATGCTTTCTCCCCCCTCCCTACATGATAGCATATTAGTCCAGCTGCTAACAGAGCACAAGCAAAGAGCAGGTAGCTGCATAAAACATGGCGCCTTGAAGAGCTGCAAAAGGCAGCTTAGAATAACTTCGAACAGCTCAGCCAAGGGAAGATGCCACTTTGGCTCACCAGGCAGAACTGCTGCTTAGAGACCATAAGTGTCCTACTTGGTGTTGGCTGCTGTAGTTCAAAGCCATACACCCACATTGTGTCCCAGGCCACAGAATGGCCATTTTAGAGCCTGGCCACCAACGGGCAGACTTGGGCACACTTAGGCCAAGGTTTTTAATTGTGACTGTCATTTCAGAGAGCCCAAATTGTGACTCTTTCCAGGGACCTTAATTTCAGAGAGCGGGTGCTTAGCACTTTGCAACACACCCTTTAATGTGTCTCAGGTTGGGTACCCAAAATCACTAGCCAGGTCTAAACATGTTGGCCGCAGCGCCCGCATTCCTAGGGTGTCTTTGGAATTACTTCCATGAGTTGTATCTGCTGCTGATTGTGTTTTGCTAGGGTTGTGAGAGCAGAACTCAGTGACATCTCTGGGTATTGTTCTTGCCAAGTGACTTACGGTCTGATTTCTCCGCAGGGGAATGTAGGTTTATCCGGCAAACCTGGCCCAAAGGTGAGTGAGCACAGACCGCAGAGTGTGCAAAGCAAAATCACAACTCTTGCTTGTATCGCCCAAATGGACTTTGATCAGTTGGGTTTTGCAACGTAAAAAATGATGCCGTTAAAGTGGGATTAGAGTGGACATTCGTGGGGCGGGGAAGCTGTAAAGACTGAAGAGGCTTCAAGGCAAGTTGTGGCTCTGCTGGAATCTCCATTCAGCAGAGCTGGGGCCCTGCACACTGCAAGATGACAGGCTAAAACTGCCTCTTTGTACTCTCCCCTTGCCTAACCCTAACACACACCAGTAGGAAGGTGTCCAGGCCATTTCTGCGTGTGCAGAAACCTAGAGAGATCTCAATCCCAATGTAACCCACTTTCCATCCCTTCTGGAGACATAGAGGGCCAGTTTTTTCTTATAGAGATATCCCATCTCCTAGAACTGGAAAGGACCTTGAAAGGTCATTGAGTCCAGCCCCCTGCCTTCACTAGCAGGACCAAGTACTGATTTTGCCCCAGATCCCTAAGTGGCCCCCTCAAGGATTGAACTCACAACCCTGGGTTTAGCAGGCCAATGCTCAAACCAATGCTCAAACCAGAAATATCTTCTAAAGGCTGGCTTCAAAAATACCTCTCAGTGTCTTTGCAAAGTGCCAGACCGGTGGACGAGGGCACTGAAAAAAGCCTAGATGCAGATTCACAAAGATACTCAGGCAGCTGCCCCCCCCCACCCCCCCGAAGTGCCTCTGTCAATCTGGGCCCCTTGTGCAGAAGATCTGCTTAACGATGATATTTCTCTCATGGTGTTCCCTAGACTTTGTTGAAGGGGAATTTTGTTTTGGGAGACTGGTCCTTCCCCAAACATGGCCCAAGAACCGTGGGCTGCTTTGGGATGGGTTCCCTCGGGGGCTAGGGGGAGGGTGCACCTAGGTGATTGGGAGATGTAGGCCAGAGTGGAAGAGCAAAGGTGAGGACGAGACGTTTTAACTCAATGTGGTGGAGAAGTGGGGTAGCCAGTGGAGAGAGGTGAAGGGTGTTTGGGTCAGGAAGGATGATGTAAGTGCTGTGGAGAGCTGTTAAGGCTGCTCAGTCTTGGAGCTCCGATGTTAGCTGCGCTAGCCGGGAATGCAGCGTACTGATTCAGCAAACCTCGATGTCACTCATAAAGGACGGCCACAGGCTTGGTTCGGTGGTGAAGACACTGGGCCAGGCTTCTTATCGAGGAAGCATGGTACTAGCACCCTGGCTCCGTGGTTACAGGTACATTCAAACATGTATGCCCGTGACAATGGGACCAGCTCAATCAGGACACCAGGGTCCTGTCACCTCGGCTAACACAAAGATGCTCCTTTTATGACTTCTCTTTTTATACATTGATACAAACAAGTTAAGTATTACTCTCCAGATGTTGTTAGCTAGAACTGTTATCCTTGTACCTGCTAGTTAGAACAAAATATCCTCATCCATTATCCTGTCATTCCCTCCTTATCTTTGAGGGGTCGATGTGTTCTTGTACTATCTCTGAAGAATGTGTTTACATAGTTACTTGAGAGAGCGGTGTGTTTTTTGTACCGTCCTTTCCAGACAGGAATGTGCTAACGTAGTTAGCTGCCACCTGGTGCATTGCTATTGTGCTGAAGCCCGGCCTGCTCCGGTTCACAGCCTTTGGTTCATACTGTTACTTATGCGTAGGGCTCCAGCACGGCCTACAAAGGGGACATGGTAATGCTGGTGGGCACTGATAAGAATGAATATAGAATGCCTCTTTTGCAAACCGTACGCAGGTGAGATGTTTAGATGCCAAACAGAGTGAGCTGGGCCTGTTTCACATCCCTAAACACAGCTGCCATAGAGAGAGAAAGAGACACCCACATCACACAGCAGCCTAGAATATCAGGGGTACAAAAATGCAGTAGAAGAAAGCAACAGTTGTGTTCACTGTTTATCTCCAGGGGGAAATGGGTCCGAGGGGAGAGAAAGGAGAACCAGGAATACCTGGGAAACCAGGAGAGACCGGACTAAGAGGTAAAGATGTAAGTAGAAACTAATGGTCCAGTAAGACCGGTCATGTCAGTACAATTTGCTGAACTGCACCATTTTCTTAAACACAAAAGGAAAAAGAGGCTTCCACATTAAAAATGGCTCCTTGCTACCATCTGACAGGGGGGGAGTGGTTTATGTGGAAGGAGCTGGTGGGTGTCAGTTTTGTTTTGGGCGTGGGAGATGGGAACCTGCAATTATGAGGTGAAATGACTCAGTCTGTGACCTGTTACACTACGTGAAATTCAGGTACAATCCTGGGCTAATAAGCAACTCAAGCAAAATACCGCTCTGCTCTGTCCCAGCTGGTGAGAAGACGCACCCTTCAGCAATGTGGCTGTGTCCTGGGCATTAGGGCACATATCTGGGCAGAGCTCTGTGCTCTTTAACTTCAGCTGAAGTGGGACAAATGTGTTGCACCAGGGCATTTGTATTGCAACACCTTGACATCGCATCATCACAGCATGACGACATATCATCAAATCGTGACAACTGTACACTGCACCATGACATCTTGGTGTGATGATGATGCACCAGCCCTCAAGGACATTTTAGGACATGCTAGTATATTTTGCAGGACGTGAGACTGCTCCGTTAGAATTGAGACAGGCAGCCAGTCCAATGTTCCCTCTAATTTTTTCCATCCATGTGCGGAATAAATTTTGTTATGTGCACCGAGATATGTGCGGATGTGCGTCACCAGTAGAAACAAAAAACCTAGATATAATTTTTTTTTAAGTTACCATAGGCCTAATTACTCCAGCCAGGACAGGTTAGGCATTTTAGAACTCACTACTCAAAGAATTAAACTTAATTGTAAGAGAAATAAGAATTATCAAATGCACAGACCAGGCAAAAAACTAAAATAACAGCACTTTGAAAGAATAAAATTACAGAGAATATCTGTGCATTGCAGGAAGTACCAAGTGACAACAACAGTAATAATACAAGTATGTGTTGGGAGGTGAATGTGAAAGATACAGAGACTGTGTGTGTGTGTGTGTGTGAGAGAGAGAGAGAGACAGACTGCGTGTGAGAGAGACAGACTGTGTGTGTGTGAGACAGAGACAGAGACTGTGTGTGTGTGTGTGAGTGACATAGAGACTTTGTGTGTGTCAGAGACTGTGTGTGGGTGTGTGTGACCGAGACAGTGTGTGTGCTGGCAGCTGGGGAAGTTTCTGAGAGATGCTGTGTGCTGTCTGATTAAGGCACTCACTGAAAGCTCTCCTGAGCCCTGTCTCCCCTCCCCCGCTCTGCAGAGATGGGGTACATGGGCAGGGGGGAGCGGGAGAGACAGAATGTGTGTGTGTGAGAGAGAGACAGATAGACAGACAGAGACAGAGATTGTGTGAGCTGGCTGCTGGGGAAGTCTCAGAGACCATGGCTGTCTCTTTAAGAAAGGTTTCAAAGTAGCAGCCGTGTTAGTCTGTATCCGCAAAAAGAACAGGAGTACTTGTGGCATCTTAGAGACTAACAGATTTATTTCAACATAAGCTTTCGTGGGCTACAGCTCACTTCTTCAGATGCATAGAATGGAACACACACACAGAAGATATTTATACATACAGAGAACATGAAAAGGTGGAAGTACGCATACCAATTGTAAGAGGCCAATCAATTGAGATGAGCTATCAGTAGCAGCAGAAGAAAGAAAGGCACTCACTCACCCGGAAGGCTGGTTCAGATCTCAGACTGCAGCAGCTCTCTCCTGCTCTCGAGTTCTGAGCCAGGCTGGCCCTGCTCCCCTGCTCTGTGGAGATGGGGTACAGGGGACACCCTGACATCAGCACCCCCCTCCCACCCACCCTGCTTTGCACAGCCAGCAGGAGGGTCCTGGGAGCAGCTGCAAAGCAGCGGGGGGAGGGGCACCTGAACACATGCTGCCGGATGTGCACAGCTCTGCTAATCAAGTGTGCGGCACTTGACTCTCTCCTGGGTGGCCGCCCAACCACGTAGCTTAGAGGGAACACAGGCAGCCACCCAAGAGAGCTTTATTACAGGCCTCAGATAAGACTTTCTACTAATGACAGCCAATGGCCACTCTCCTTTAGTTCAAGGAGTTTGCACATCCAAGAGTCTTTCCATCATTGGAGTTACTATCACATTGTCCTGTGGCATAATAGAGACCAAGCGTCCCTTGTATGTACTGATCCATGAAGAAAAGGATTAAAGGGAAGAGCCCTGATCCTCATCTCAGGTTACACTAGAGTAACTTCCAGTAGAGATAAGGAGGTGTTAGTACCGTTATACAAGGCACTGGTGAGACCTCATCTGGAATACTGTGTGCAGTTCTGGTCTCCCATGTTTAAGAAGGATGAATTCAAACTGGAACAGGTACAGAGAAGGGCTACTAGAATGATCCGAGGAATGGAAAACCTGTCTTATGAAAGGAGACTCAAAGAGCTTGGCTTGTTTAGCCTAACCAAAAGAAGGCTGAGGGGAGATATGATTGCTCTCTATAAATATATCAGAGGGATAAATACCAGAGAGGGAGAGGAATTATTTAAGCTCAGTACCAATGTGGACACAAGAACAAATGGATATAAACTGGCCATCAGGAAGTTTAGACTTGAAATTAGATGAAGGTTTCTAACCATCAGAGGAGTGAAGTTCTGGAACAGCCTTCCAAGGGGAGCAGTGGGGGCAAAAGACATATCTGGCTTCAAGACTAAGCTTGATAAGTTTATGGAGGGGATGGTATGATGGGATAGCCTAATTTTGGCAATTAATTGATCTTTGACTATTAGCGGTAAATATGCCCAATGGCCTGTGATGGGATGTTAGATGGGGTGGGATCTGAGTTACTACAGAGAATTCTTTCCTGGGTGTCTGGCTGGTGAGTCTTGCCCACATGCTCTGGGTTTAGCTGATCGCCATATTTGGGGTCGGGAAGGAATTTTCCTCCAGGGCAGATTGGCAGAGGCCCTGGGGTTTTTTCGCCTTCCTCTGCAGCGTGGGGCACGGGTCACTTGCTGGAGGATTCTCTGCACTTTGAAGTCTTTAAACCATGATTTGAGGACTTCAACAGCTCAGACATAGGTTAGGGGTTTGATACAGGAGTGGGTGGGTGAGAGTCTGTGGCCTGCGTTGTGCACAGGGCCGGCTCCAGGCACCAGCTTAACAAACAGGTGCTTGGGGCGGCCAAGGGAGAGGGGCAGCACCTGCGGCAATTCGGGGGCGGCAGGTCCCTCACTCCCTCTAGGAGCGAAGGACCTGCCGCTGAACTGTCGCCGCCGATCGCGGCTTTGTTTTTTTTTTGTTCAATTGCCGCCGCCGATCGCGATCGCGGCTTTTTTTTTTTTTTTTGTGTATGTGTGTGCTTGGGGCGGCAGAAATGCTGGAGCCGGCCCTGGTTGTGCAGGAGATCAGACTAGACGATCATAATGGTCCCTTCTGACCTTAAAGTCTATGACTCTATGACTCTAACTCCCGGTTTACACTGGCAACAGTAAGATCAGAACCAAGCGAGGCACTTTAATTCAACTGGGAAATTCAGAATAACAAAACTGGTCATGAACTGAACTTTAACCTGACACTTTGTGTTATGTTCTAGGGACAACCGGGGCAGAAAGGGAACGTGGGGACCAAGGTAACATAATGGGAATTCTGTGATTTCCCATAGCCATGGAAATGATTGAGCTCTCTCTGCTGTAGTCTGTAGGAGAATGCGGAACCTCCTGATAAATATTAATGTGAAGTTGTTCCGATGTGACTCCCAAGTCATCCGAAAGGACCCTTTTGTTTTCCCATGTTGGGGGCTTTGATTCAGATGAGAGGCATGGAGGTCAGGTTCGCATTTGGTTCAGCCTGGCTCGACCAACCCAAGTTATTGAAATGTCCCCCAAACTGGCTCCAACTCTGGTTAGGTTTTCCTTCTGGGTTCGGTTTCATCTGCCAAAGTTAGAGACTGCAACCAACCTGTCAAATGGGACTTCAGAATCTTTTTTCTTCTGGGACAGTTCTTCAAGTTCTGGGGGGTGGGACTAGCTATGGGGGCGGTCACCTGCTTGTTAAGGCTGAGGAGGTGGAAAGCAGGAGACTTTCCCAAAATCCCATTGGTGACTGGTGGAGAATTGTATCAGAGGGTAGCTGTGTTAGTCTGGATCTGTAAAAAGCAACAGAGAATCCTGTGGCACCTTTAAGACTAACAGATGAATTGGAGCATAAGCTTTCGTGGGTGAATTCTCTGGTGGAGAATTGTCAACCTCCCCCCATCTCTACTAGCATTATTGCAACTCTGACATCTCCCTGCAACATCTGACCCTATTTACTCCAGCTCTGGGCACCCTCTGAAATGTCACCCCCATTTATTGCACCTCTGACGACCTACCCCATCTTTATCATTGCCTGCTCCTCCGCCCCCTCTGGTGGGTGCTGGGGAAAGAGACTGGCCTCATTCAAAGCCACTGGCCAGACAAGTGGGCTTGACTCTCTCTCCGTTTGAATTGGCTTTTGCATGCATAAGAAGTGCTGCATAATTAATGTCCCAAGTGCCGGGGCAGCCTGACACACCCATTTACCTGAGGCTGCTAATAAGTCTGTAAAAAAAAATTGTCCTCCTTTCCTTTAGGGAGAAGCAGGCACCCCAGGAGAGAGAGGAATCCAGGTAATGATTCATTCCAGGGTGCAGAATGAGATCTTTCGGTGCTTCAGTGGCATCCTTCAGGCACTGTGTTTCCATGTCCGAGTAGTATAGAAGGGAATTAGTGAGGGGAAAAAGAGTTCTGTGCAATGAGTTTGGTGGTTCTCAGCCCAGGGCTTTCTCCTGTGCACCGGTCAGCAGCATTGGAATTCACATGCACAAAGAGTCACCTCCTAAATGAAAACCACAGAGAGTTCAGGCGGGTGCCTAGGGTGAAGTCTTCTGCACTTCCTGTGCTGCTGGACAGGGTCTGGAACACCCATTGGGCTGTATGTGTGAAGATCAATCTCTTGTTTCACTCATGATTGTGTCTTTGAATCATTTTGCAGGGACCTTTCGGGCTTCCGGGACGTCGCGGAGAACAGGGGATCAAAGGCGAGATGGGAGAACCGGGAAAGGATGTAAGTCAGTCATCGACGGCGTGATGGAAGGAAGGGGAGCTTGGGAGACAATATTGTAGCTGGCAAAAGAGAGGCCCATAACTCTGCTGTTTTAAAGACTGCAAGCTCCCTCCCTCCATGTGATGTAGCGTGGCAGGTCCGGCGTTGAAGGTCTGCTCCCCAGCAGGAAGGGGTGGAACCAGTTTGAATAACATCTGATTGGTCGGAAGCCCAAGACATAAGGCAGGATTCTGCCATGGGCACCCCTGGTGTGCACACCACGCGAGTGTGCGAAATCTCCTCTGCCCACCTCGGAGGAAGAGTCACTTGCATTTCCAGCCTGTTCAATGCTGAGCCTCAGCGTGCGTTGAGCGGGCCTGAGGCTGTGGGGAGTTGCTTTGACTCTGTCCCACCTAGGGCCGGTTCTCACCTTGCCTCTCTCTCCTCCTCCCAGGGAGTCGCCGGAGAGAAGGGAGACAAGGGTGAAGCTGTAGGTTTGCACGTTCTCCTTTTTAACCTTGCATGAGAGAGAGTCCAGCTCGGGGTCTGACATGCTGACTTTCACCACTCGCCTTTTTGGGGGATGGGGGGTGTTGTGTCTCCGCAGGGGAAGCCTGGGCCGCCCGGGTCACCTGGAAGCATCGTGAGTAATACTCTTTTTCCAGAGGTGCTCACTGATGGGAGGGAAGGGGAACTGGGGCAGAGGGGGTGCGTTGTCCTGGCAACAGGAGGGAGGGGCTCCCATTTCTTTGCAGGCAGCTGTGCTGTGAGTCTACAGCAGCACTGAGGTTACTCAGGGGTAGTGGCCTGTACCTAGTGCCTGCTATGAGAGGCCAGAGTCACTGTAGTGGAGACCGCAGTCCCTGTGTTGCAGTGAATAGTGGTTTGAGCATTGGCCTGCTAAACCCAGGGTTGTGAGTTCAATCCTTGAGGGGGTCACTTAGGGATCTGGGGCAAAAATCTGTCTGCAGATTGGTCCTGCTTTGAGCAGGGGGTTGGACTAGATGACCTCCTGAGGTCCCTTCCAACCCTGATGTTCTATGAATACATCACAGCAATTCATTCAGCGCTTGTGTGAGTATAACAGTCCTCCGGACCTGATTCAGGAATATGAGTACATGCTTAATGCCATACTCATTCCAGAAAGTACATGGCTAACTTCAAGTACATCCTTTAATCCCACTGAAGTCAATGAGATTTAAGCACATGCTTGACTTCAATGGTTAATCATGACTTAAAGTTAATCGTGTGCTTAACTAAATCAGTACCTGTGGGGATATGCCATGGAGGTTCTTGCCTATCTCACCAGGCCTTTGGTTGCCCCAGCCTTGGTTGCCGTTCTCCCATTCGCTCACTGCTCATGCACCTCTTAGTGAAGTAATAATAATATATGGAGATATACCTATCTCATAGAGCTGGAAGGGACCTCAAAAGATCATTGAGTCCAGCCCCCTGCCTTCGCTAGCAGGACCAAGTACTGATTTTTGCCCCAGATCCCTAAGTAGCCCCCTCAAGGGTTGAACTCACAACCCTGGGTTTAGCAGACCAATGCGCAAACCACTGAGCTATCCCTCCCCCTGCTCCTCTGAAATTGCAACGCCACTGGGGATGGAGGGGGGGAGCATCGTATGGTCTACGCTGCCTAGTAGGCTCGCCATTCCCAGCTCCTGTGGCTCTCTCACCCTGACCACCGCACCCAGTGACCCAAGTACATCGTCTTCCGATTCAAAGGGGAAGGGTTCTAAACTGTGCAGTCATGTGACTGTTTGTTCAGTACAAACGACTAAACTGTCTAAACAAGGGCAAAAGTTGAGTCAGCAGCAGAGAGGGGCCCGAACAAAATCCTAAGTCTGAACATCCCTGAGCTCTGAGGAAGTTTGGATATTGGATTTGCTGTTGGCCCCAATCTCTGTAACGGGTCAGACCTAAACACTTTAAGCTTTGTGCAAGTGCAACTGCAGACCCAAACTTCACAGCTGGCTCATACCTCTACCGCTCATTGGATGAAGACGCTCTCTAGCCCCTGATCCAAAGACCTAGAAGGCTTGGATCCAAATATTGCAGCTCAGATTAAGGGCTAATTTTTAGAGGAGGAAAGAAAGTGACTTAATTGATCCTTGTGCCAAGTGGGTGTATCAGAACCAGAAGGAAGGTAGGCGGAGATGATGTTGCTCATCGCAGATCTGTTCCTAATTGGGACCAACAACACTTTGTGACCTGTCTTTCCTCCATCTGGTGTAGGTGTCATCTCTGGAGAACAGCATCACCAACAAAGGCGATAAGGTAAAGTCTCTCCCTTGCCGGAGAAGCAACAGCGCACTGAGATGACTGTCCCCTAACACTGGTTGTGTAGTTGTTTGGCATGGGAGTGTTTTACCCTCCAACAACAACAAAAGTTTTAAATGAGCTGTAAACAGCTGCAAAGGATTAAGTTAAAAAAAGTAAAGAAATTCTATGAAATAGAGATGATAGAATTGACCTCAAACTTGTCCAGCTTTGAGGAGCACATAATCCTCTACTGCTGTGTAACAAAGGGCATATCTACCCTGCAATCACACCCAGCTTGAGTAGACATACCCAAGGTAGCTGTAATTAGCTATCTCAGTTACTGGAGCAGGGAAGCTGCAGCAGCATGCACGTCAGTGCGAGCTGTACAAGCCCACGTGGAAGCCTGGGTAATTATTCGCAGGACTAGCCCGCACTGCTGCTCCTTCACTGCTCTGGGACCTTAGCAAGCACAGGTGCTGTGATTGCAGTCTCGACTATGACCTCCTGACTTCCAGATCAAGTTTTCTCCACTCAGGTTGACTTTTGCAAGTCAAAATCCACAAAATTCAGCTTGGGATCTGAAACGCTGAACTCTGCAAAGCAAACTGAGTTCTCCCGTTCACTTCACCAGTAACAAAAGTGCTGCAAATGGAACGTAGCTGACAATGTTGTTGAGGACGCAAGAGGCAGAATGGACTCCAACTCTCTTTCCAGAGCTGTGTGGGTTCTGCAGGGCAGTCAGGAATAAACACTCAAGCCCTGATTCAGCAAAACATTCATTGAAGTCAATGGGACTCGGGCAGGTACTTGGAATTAAGCATGTGCTTAAGGGCCAGATTTTTAAGGGTATTTAGGTGCCTAACTCCCATTGCCCTAAGTGCTTTGCCAAATGGGGATAGGATCATTTACATGCTTAAAGTTAAGCACATGCTTGAGCACTTTGCTGAATTGGGGCGAAGGCAACCAATTAAAGGGGGAGAAAAATCACTTGTTTGTTTATGCCAGCGCTGGCAAGCAATTCACTGCTTTGCATCTTTGTCTAGGGTAAGAGAGCCATATCCAGCTGTGTTTTGATTAGCACCTTTCAAGGATTAGTGCTGTGCACTCAGACAATTGATCACAGTATGATGGATGCAAGGTGCATGGATGGTCTGTAATAAAGATCAGCAGGGAGGGATTCCACCCATATGGGGTGTTTGGGTAAAAAAAAAAGGAAATTGAATACAGTACCTAAGAGTAGGGGAGCGCAGAGTTCAGAGAGGAGCACCCTTCAGAAGATACCAAAGTAGTGGCTGAGAGACGTGGAACACCATGTGTTCTTTGCTTCACGCCATTCTTCTGTACCATTCCTCCGCTCAGAGAAACAAACCACAAAGAATCCAGCCCCTTTCATGCACCACCCACATCACCACATGCAGCATCCGATCTGACCTACGCGGGAAGAGAGGTTGGGTCAGGCGCTATCCAGAGCAGCCATTTTGCCAAGGAACGCCTCCCAACTGAGTGGAGAAAAAATATGACTTGAAATCACAGGGTTTAGCAAAAATTGTGACTCGTCCTCATTTTCTGGCATCTTCACCCTCTGTGCAGCAGGGGACAGGGAGAGGCGACTTGGCCATCAAGAGAGTGGACCTGCCACAGCATCAGTTTCATGCTAATATTTGCTGTGCATTTGTAGTAGTGGTTGTTTCCTTGCGGGCTAGGAAAGGGTGGTTCTGGAGGGACCCCGGGAGAACAAGAGTCTTAAGTAACAGTCCTAAGAGTTTGTTCCATTTGGCTAACGACAAAGCATTAAACGAAAGCTCTCCCCAGATACCTGCATTGCTTTATCAGTCATGTTGCAGTGCCAAAGAGAGAGAGCTAACCCATTCCTGCTGGGTTACAGGGAGATCCAGGGGAAACAGGCCTGAAAGGAGAGAGAGGCCCTCCAGGTCTCAGGGTAAGTGTGGGAGTCTGCGGGTGAGTGTTTTTGTTGGGCTTGCAGGTGGACGGACAATTGGGTCAGATCTCTCATGTGCTTGGCCCCAAGAGGTTGGATTTAAACAGCGAGAGCTTTTGAGCTGAGCTGTTAAACTCATGGCCACATCCGGGCCTGAATCATGCCAAGATTTCTGCACCTGCCTAACTTCATGCAGCTGAGGCGTCCGATAGAGATCAAAGGGGCTATTTGCATGCATAAAGTTACCGACTGCCTAGGCCTTTGCAGGAGCACGGGCTTGTATGGTGGATCTTTACTTTGCCACCTGACCATGGGATCTGCTGCTTGGGGCAACCTGGTGCTTTTAGCGTTTAACATACACATTCATCTGCTACCACAATAGAGTTCATAAAGAATCATCATCATCCAACCTGACGACCCCCAAATATAAATACTGGGCCACTCCGCTGGAAATTTAATAGAACTTCGGTGTCCACCTGGCTCCAAACTGCGCAAAACTCTTCATTCACACATCCTATTTCTGCTGGACAGCTGGGAAGGGCCAGACCACTGCGCCTAGATTCTGTCAGCGCCAGGCCGTTTAGCAGGAACTCTTTCATAGCCTGAATGATAACCAGCTTGGGACCAGCAATGCGGGGGGACTTACGCTTTGGTCCTCAGGAATAGGGGCCATGGCAGCTTTCAGAAATTACTCCTTACTGTCATATTTTAGTTGTGGAGATAATATCCCTTTGGAACCATGAGGTCAAACCTACCTTTATTTTGTATTTTAAGGGGCCGGATGGTCTCCCAGGGCCTGCAGGTGGGACTCTGGTATGTTACTTTCCTAGCCTTGTTTTCTACATATAATCAACATTACTTAAATGATCTCTTTATAAACCATGGTTTTAGAATACTACTAAATAGATAGATAGCGAATACCACATTCTGTACCATATTTATCCTTGTTGAAGCACGTTAACTAATCTAGTAAGTTTCAGGTTCTACTTCTTAACCATGGCTGTTACATTCTGGTGTATCCGTTCCTGAAACATTCAATAATGATTTCATGCCTTTTTCTCGCCCTCTCCAAGCTGGATAACATGTCAGAAAAGGGGACAAAAGGGGAAAAGGTAACAGCTTCTAATGTCATAATGCTAGATTGTGAATTCTTTAGGGAAAGGACTGTGTTTTGTATTTGTTTGTACTGTGCTAGCGCAATGGGGGAGTTGTGGGGGGGCTTGCCCTTGACACTTCTGTAATACAGATCATCCTCATCAAGGGAACCATGGCCCTGTCTGCGGGAGAGTTGTTTGCTCAAAATGGAAAAAACGAATTATTTGTACATAGAAATGTGCCACTGATTGGCACAAAAATATATTCACGCCCATCCATGGACAGAGCATACACAGCGGCACTGTGCTGGGAGGTGTGCGTTCGGGACGTTCACTTTGCTGCCATGTCGCTGGGCTAGGAGTGAGTCATGCAGGTCTTCCCAAAGGGAAACTGCAGTTAAAAACGCTTTAGAGCACACCACGCTGTCAGGTACTTTATTTAGGCCGTGGTTGAGACACTAAAGGGGAAAAAACGCTAGGCGCCATGCTCTAGGCGGTGCTTGGAAATTGTAGAGTCAAGACGATTGGAGCTAGAGTCTAATTGCTGTGTGTGTGTGTGTGTGGGGGGGGGATGTATCTGGAATCTGAAGACACGTGAATTTAACAGCCATTTTCTGTCAATAGAATCACACTGGAGACTCTTTAAAGAGCAGGAGGAATGGCGTAGGTGTACGCCAGGGCAAACCCGTCATGGCCTAGTGGGTTAAGCAAAAGGCCAGAGTCCAAGTGCTCCTCCATTCTTTCCCCACCTCTGCTAATGGCTGGCCTTAATTCTCTGCATTGATGTGGGGGGTGGGATAGCTCAGTGGTTTGAGCATTGGCCTGCTAAACCCAGGGGTGTGAGTTCAATCCTTGAGGGGGCCATTTAAGGATCTGGGGCAAAAATCTGTCAGGGATGGTACTTTGTCCTGCTGTAAAAGCAGGGGACTGGACTCAATGACTTTTCAAGGTCCCTTCCAGTTCTATGAGATAGGTATATAACTCTTGGCCAACATTTGGGAGGTAAATATGCTGAGCCCTGGGGTGGAAATATGGGGGTGCCGATTGGCGAAGGGAAGTGCCCAAGTCACATGATTACCCAGGTCTCCTAGCTCTCAAGCCAATACTTTCTTGGAGTGGTGTAACCAGCTGGGTGGTCTCTGGAGCCTCTTGGATTATTTTCTCTCCTGTGCAAAACGTGTTGAGTGGTGGAGGCCACCTCAGTCCATGGCTTGCTGGTGCCCTTCATTCCACCGGAATCTGTAGAGGCAGAAACCAGATTTCAGTGTAATGAAGCCCATCAGACATGGAATTCAACCCCTCACCTTCGTGCCCTTGGAGAGAATGTTGACCAAAAGCTCATATTGGGCTCTTAGCCCCATGTCCAGACATTGTGCTGCCACGCTGCCGATTCAGTGTTAAGGTGGCTGCAAAGTTCAAGGCTCCTGTTGCAATGTTAACTCGTCTGCACTGCACACACGCCATATTTCCTAGGATTGTTTTTTCTAATTAAATCTGCAGCTTAATTAAGGAGAGATGGCATGGTCCCAGGATGAGATTTGGAGTGAGGAGATCTGGGTTCTAATCCTGGCTCTGACCCTTAGTGTGGCTCAATTTACTCCCAAGGGTGAAATGCAAAGGACGATCGTTACCATCCCCACTTCCCATTGGTCTTGGGAGGCTTAGTCAATGGGTGTTTGGGACGATCCCAAGCTGCTGTAATGTTCCTGTTGGAGCTCTGACTTTCACAGTGCCTGACTCCTGCGAATCTAACTGGGCAGCACTAGCATTGCATTGGCAAAGGTCCTAGCATTGAATAGGTTATGTCCTGCATCCCTTGGTTCTTTCACATCTGCGCAGGAGACACGACACACTTTCATCCTCCGGGGAGGAATATTGATACTATCAGGCTACGTCTACACTATGAGCTGAGATGTGATTTCCCTGCCTGAAACTGGTGGAGGCAGTTGGATCTCCGCTGCCATTACCCGTGCTACGGTGGCAACGCTGCTATTTATACTCGCACTAACTCGATGAGCACTAGTGCGAATACGTGTGCACGAGCAAGGAAATCGCACCCCTCGCTTGTAGTATAGACATAGCATGAGTGGGTTGGACCTGGGCCTCACCTGCCTGTCATTGGTAAAATCCTCTGCTCTGAATTTGTCACGTGTCCTGCACTTGCTCCATGTGCCAAACTGCCACTGATGTCATTGGAACACCAATTTCACACCTGGGAGAAACTGAGGCCTAAAGCGATGAAAGTGTGGCTCTGATCTGAAAAAAGTCTTCAGTGGGGGTCTGTGGATGCTTGGCTCCTGGGAAAATGTGGCCAGGTTTGAAAATGTTGGTCTAAATGACCTGGGTGTGATCAAACAATGAATCAGTGGCGGAGTTAAAAAGAGAACCGAGGTGTCCTGTCTCCAAGTGTCTTTCTAAGCCACTAGCTACAGCGAATCACTCAGGTGTTTTTCTAGATTTATACACAACAGCAAGGATGGTCTGCAGAGCAGCAATACAGTAGGTATCAGCCTTTTGTTTGATATCACGGTAATAGTGCTCATGCTAATAAAACTGGGCAAATAATGATTGTTTGACTTGCTCAGGTACCAGGAAAAATTTCTTGTGCTGTTGTATTAATTTAGATGGAATAAATGGACCTAAAAGTATTTACATAGGTCAGTCGCTGTCCAACATTAAACAGCACTAAGGTTCGGCATTTGGTGTACAGAGACCTCAGCCTGCTTAGGATGTTGGCAAACACGCCATTAACAATCCTTTTCACCTTTATGAAAGATTAAGAAAAGAAGGAAAAACAGTTAAAGCCTTTGAAATGTGAAGTATTGAATGAAGCTTTCATTTTAACAACCTCCCTTGTTCCCGTTGCCTTTAGGAGGAGAGAGATTTTAGAAGGAAAACCCCCTTTTCCGACAGTCTTAGGTGGAATCAGAGCTGGTGATAACTGTCCTTTTGGGGGAAAAGAGAGGAAGTCGGTTGAGATAGGCTGGAGCTGCTGCTGCTGTTAAAGTCCGATCCTGTTTCATCTTGGGTGGCGGTTGGGATCCAGCTGTAGCCAGCAAAGGTGGCGATGTCATCTGGGTCCCTCTCCCTGGCCTGGTCTGGTCAGGACATCTCTCAGGATTAGGATGAAGAGGTTCTGGGGTCCCAGGAGGTGGTGGGGGTGGCAGCCATGATGGTGAAGCTAGGACCAGTGGCCAATTTCCCTCCCTAAGCAGGGCCGTCTCCAGGCACCAGCCCAGCAAGCAGGTGCTTGGGCGGCCAAGGGGAAGGGGCGGCACGTCGGGTTTGGCGGCAATTCGGCGGCGGGTCCCTCTCGGAGGGAAGCACCTGCCGCCAAATTCCCGCTGAAGAAGAAAGCAGCGCGGTGGAGCTGCCGCCGGAGTGCCGCCGATCGCAATTGTGATCGCGGCTTTTTTTTTTTTTCCCGCCACTTGGGGAGGCAAAAACCCTGGAGCCGGTCCTGTCCCTAAGTCTCTTCTTTTAAGGACCCCAAAAGGGAGTGATGGGTGGAATAGCCCACTCCCTCTTTATTGGTTCATTAATTTCTGGTCCCACATTTACTGGTGTACCAGGCATGCTCTTACCACAGCCTTTGAGTTATATCAGGACTTTTTGTTTGGACGAATTCATTCTGTCTCCCTTTCAACCCTTTTCCCATCAACATTTGTAGTTATACATTATTGTGACATCTGATGGACCTACTTACTGTGGAGCTCACCGTTCGGGTAACTTTGTAGGCCCAGTTATCCCAATATCGCTCACACACAGTATCACAGATTGAATTAGGCAAAGCGCAGTGTGGAACTGGCTGATCATCCAAAGGTTTCGCTGTCTGAGGTGTATGCTCTAGTGAACCCAACACCTGCGGATCAGCCCAAAGTTCTGACATGAATCCAAGCTTCCGTCAAGTTGAAGGGTATTCATGTCTGAGGCTCTGGTTCAAGTGGGGCCTAGTGAAAGGGGACTAGCTGCCAAGTTCATTGGAGGATTTCAAAGACCTTTACAAACATTAATTGGAGCCTCTCATCCCCACTGCGAGGTAGTTAAGTCATTGCCCCACTTTTACAGATCAGGGCATTGAAACGAAGGGCATGTTGACACTTCAAGCTGGGGGTGTGATTTCCATCTCAAGAAGACATACCCGTGCCAGCTCTGATTGAGCTAGCATGCTAAAAATAGCCACGGCAGCAGTATGTCGCTCTGAGCTAGGAATCACGCTACCAGCTCGAAGTGTAGGCATATTTTAAGTAACTTGCCCATGGTCAGACAACAAGTCTCTGGCAGAGTCAGGACTAGAACCCAGGAAACCTGACTGCCAAACCTCTGCTCCAGACACCTGTCACTGCATTTCTTTGGGCTAATGCTTTTGTTAACCAGCTATTGTTTGTTTGTTTGTTTTTAAAGGGAGATCCAGGTCCACCTGGCAAAGGAGTGGAGATCAAGGTAAATAAAAACATGTGGAAAATTATAATATTGATACGCTGTCTCTCCATCCCTGTTTCTCTCACTGTGTTTCTCTGTCCCTGGGTCTCTGAGCCCCGCCCCCAGGTGCTAGGATTCAGAGACAAAATCCTAAGAAAGCCAGTGTAGAACAAGACGCTGAGGAGCTAGTCATAAATCTTACCCCATTGCTGCAGCAAGATCAAATCGTTTGGCCTTCCGGTAGGATCCAGGTTAGAGACATTAACCAGGATGGGTGCTGTGTGGGTCACTGCTGCAGCTCTGTAGAGAGATCCCTTGTGAAATTTAGTATGAACTAACGGGCAGCTATGAATGTGGATCCCTGCCCTACAGCTCCACTGAGCAGTCTGGAACACAGAATGGGGGTCACTGGTTAGGATCTGTTGGATTCTCAGGCATAGCAAAGGCTAGAAATGCTTTATTGCCTCTGTGGCCATCAGATTCCAACCTTTGCTCTGGGGATGCTGATTTCACCCTCATCGGATGCGCGTCGGTCAACTCTCAGCTAAGCAATTGTTGCATCACTTGGGGCTACCCTGGAGAGTCAGCTGGAAGCTTACATTTGTGCAGAACATCTACCTTCTAGCTAGGGTAGACAGACAAGAGCACATCACACCTGTGCTTCCGTCTCAGTTCTGAACCAGTGGACATCCAGGTGCAAATCGAAGGCTTGGCCATGGTCTGTGAAGCCCTAAATACTCTCAAAGTACCTGGTTACTGTATCTCAGAGATCACCTTCCACCCATTGGTGCCACTGCAGAAGTTGCAAACAATGGGATGCTTAGGTTTTCAGCCTCCCGGGATTACGGCCCTGGGTCTGGGGTAGGGCGTTCCCAGTAGGGCTCTGGCATTTGCTCCCAACAGGGATCCATCAGGGCACAATGCAAGGCACATGTTTGTACAGCACCTAGCAGAATGGGACTCCATTCTTGGTTGGCCTTTAGGCACCACCATAATAAACATGATTAATTATCATTAATCTCCATCGAGGTTTTCACCTAACGCTGAGTACTGGATTGTCTCTACCAGTCGGTTTCTTTCCAGTGCTGCCTATTATCATAGTATCTAAGAGCGGTCTCCTGGCCCAGCTGCCCCAAGGACATGAGCTCCTCTCACACAGCATTTTCACGTAGGTGACAGGGAGGAGGAATGTATGGTTCCCTACTTTGGGAAGTGTTGTTTCTTGCTAACCACATTATGTATCTAATCATTGTGGCCTATTAATGAGAACCCAATGGGACATTCGCTGCTGAAAGAGCCGATCGGACCACACATGTAAAACTCTGCACCTACCCTATTCCCATGATGCAAGGTCTGATGTTACGCCTGTCCAAGCCAATGGCAAAGCTTCCATTGACTTCAATGAGAGCAGAATCCAGCCATCAGTATCTAGGGGCTTATCACTGCTCATCTATGGAGGTTATACTTGAGTTAATGTTATTTCCCTTGGTGGTAAATTGTATAGTCAATTGCTTGACCACACTTTGGTTTGTTATGAAATATACTCCAGAGACTAAATAACCAATATCAGTCCGGTTTATTGCTAAAAGACACTAATCATGTAGTACAGGAAAAAAGGTTCAACATGATACCAGCTTCCAGGATGCCGTCTCGTGCAGCGTGGTTGAATTCACCTTACACAGAAGGCTTGCTTCCAGAGTGACACATTTCAGCTAGGAGCATTTATAGGATGATTTCACAAGTTACAAACCTCTTTGCACATCACTAGAATTCAACCCACCAGTTCATAGCAGTTTCTTAACTTGTTGTTCTGTACCTTCCTTATCTTGGAGACTAGCTTTCCAGGTACTGGTCCAGGACGGTACCTCCCCAGCTCGTACCAGGGCAGAACATTAATGTGGTTTGCCATTGGCAAGTTTTCTATTTTCTAATGCCAACGCTGACTTCAGCTTTGCAAAGTGTTGTGGGATAATTGACGGGTGAACAGAATTCAGTTAACATAACTTCCCAACACTTCTTTCTTTCTTTCCTTTTCTTTTCTTTTTAAATGTATATTATATCCATGCACATAATATCTATTAATGTGGTGTATGCTACGCCCAACATATGTTCATTGGCTAACACCCTTCATTCCTAATTCAGGATCTGGAGAGACTTTTTGAAGCCTATGGGATCAAGGTATGTGAATATTTTACTTTCTTTCTGAATGTTTGGCCCATTGCTGGCTCGCAGCCAGTTCCAGATGGAAATGGGACAGGGGGTGGGGCCCAGCTGGCCGTGAGCTGATATGCAGAGGGGGGCTGTGCTGACGGAGCAGCAGTAGGAGCAGCCAGCCCCGTGCACTGCATCTTCACCCTGCCACCAGCCTTGCACGGCCACCCCCTAGGGTTGTCGACTGTCTAATCACACAAACCCAAACACCCTTGCCCCGCCCCTGCCCCTAGGCCATGCCCAGGGCCGGCTCCAGGCACCAGCTTAGCAAGCAGGTGCTTGGGGCGGCCACTCCGGAGGGGGGCGGCACGTCCAGCTATTCGGCGGCAATTCGGCGGAGGGTCCCTCACTCCCGCTCGGAGTGAAGGACCTCCCGCCGAATTGCCACCGAAGTGCTGCAGATTGCGATCGCGGCTTTTTTTGGGGGGGGGGGGTGCTTGGGGCGGCAAAAACCCTGGAGCCGGCCCTGGCCATGCCCCTGCCCCTCCCCTTCTCCGAGGCCCTGCCCCCACACACTCCATCCCTCCTCCCTCCATCACTCGCTTTCCCCCACCCTCACTCACTTTCACTGAGCTGGGGCAGGGGGCTGGGGTGTGAGCTCTGGGCTTGGGGGTGGGGCCGATGGGTTCGTAGTGTGGGAGGGGGCTCCGGTCTGGGGCAGAGGGTTGGGGTGCAGGAGGGGATTCTGGCTCTGGGAGGGAGTTTGGGTGCAGAAGGGGGCTCAGGGCTCAGGCAGGAGCTTGGGGTGTAGGCTCTAAGAGGGAATTTGGATGTGGGAGGGGGCTCAGGGCTGGGGCAGCAGAGGGTTGGGATGCAGGAGCGGGCTCAGGGCTGGGGGTTGCGGTGGGGGGTGCAGGCTTTGACATGAAATTTGGGTGCAGGAGGGGGCTCAGGGCTGGGGCAGGGGGTTGGGGTGCAGGCTGTGGGCTCTGGGAGGCAGTTTGGGTGCAGGAGGGAGCTCCGGGCTGTGATAGGGGGTTGAGGCATGGGAGGGGGTGGGGGCTCTGGGTGGCGCTTACCTCCAGTGGCTCCCGAAGGTGGCATGTCCCTGCGGCTCCTAGGCACAGGCAGGGACGGCCAGATGGCTCTGCGCGGTGCATGCTGCCACCCCTGCAGCTCCCATTGGCCGCGGTTCCTCGCCAATGGGAGCTGCGGAGTCGGCGCTTGGGGTGGAGGCAGCGTGCAGAGACTCCCTGGCCGCTCTTGCCTGCACCTAGGAGCCATAGGGACATACCGCCGCTTCCAGGAGCCATGCGGAGCCAGGGCAGGTAGGGAGCCTGCCTTAGCCCCGCTGCACTGCCCCCGTCAACCAGACTTTTGGCCTGTTAAAATCTCCAGCATTGCTTTCAATAGCAACCAGGAGATTGAGGCTGATTCCGGGAGACTCCTGGTCAATCCGGGAGGGTTGGCAACCCTACCACCCCCATCGTTGGCCACTGGACCCCCCCCCCCCCCCACTCACCGCTGGTGGGCGGGAGGCTGGCGAGCAGGGATCCAGCCAGCAGCAGGACCCGCCAGTACTGCTGGATGGGAGACAGGAAATACGGGACAATTTGCCCGTTTTAAAGAAAAAGTCGGGACACCTGCAGGAGGGCTTAAATACAGGACTGTCCCTTTAAAAATGGGACGTCTGGTCACCCTAGCTCTCCCTTTCCTGATTTCTCCAGCCTTCCCCTCCCAGGGCCTCTCCCTGACAGGGGCACCCGAAGAGGGGGGCTATGGGGCCATCACTTTTAAGAGCTGTAAGGGCATGCGACAGGGTGGAGGGGGTGGAGAGGAGCGAATAGGGAGCGTGGAAGGAAACAGCAAGGAAGTGGGGCCTCGGGGGAAGGGTGGTGCGAGGGCAGGGCCTCGGGGGGGAGGGGCGGTGCTGCCCACCCTCTTAACTGCAGTTTGCGGATGAGGCACAGGGGCACTAGCCCTGATTTCCCCCCCCCCCCCATTTCCATAGTGTCTGGGCATCTCACTGTCTGGAATGCCTTTATCCAGTGCTGTATCCCCATCGCACAGAGGGGAAACTGAGGCACAGAGAGACCAGATCCTCCGTGTACTGAGGCTCCTGACTCCTGTTGAAATCAATGGGAGTTAGGTGCCTAAGTACTTTTGATGAGCTGTGCCTAGGTCATAGACGGAGTCTGTAGCACAGAAGGGAATTAATCTTGGCTTTTCCGAGTCCCAGCCACTGGCCCCGCCTCCCTCCACAGCAGAGGTAGAGCACAACTAATCAGTGTCCAGAATGACCTCGGGAGAGATTGGTGAGCATAGAAGTGGTACACACACTTGTGGTGAAAGTCTCCCGTGCTGGTAATTCTGGGACCTTTCACCAGAAGGCAGTTCCACGGGGTACTGGCACTTCCTGGAGATCTGCAGGCGTCTGTCTGTCCATGTGCCAGGCAACGCCCCTGAGTGCATGTGTATCCTACTCTCACGTTGTGTGGGTTCTGCCTTTCTCAGTTACCTTGGGGAGCAGCGGGGGACAGGGAGAGAGGTGGTCATTGTTTGATCATTGATTGTTGATGTGCTGTTGCAGCTGGCGCTACTGAAGGAACTGACCGATCTGCTCCTGAGGGATGGGCTTGAAGCGCTGATCCAACGGCGAGCCAGCTCCGGGAAAGGCAAGCCCACCAAGAAAAAGGAGGGATCTACGCAAGCTACGGACTATGCTGTGAGTATTCATCCTCCTGAACTTCCGCGGCATCAGAGAGAAGAAGGGGAGGAGAGCAGGGGGAAATGGAGGCACCGAGAAATGGCTTGTTCAGGGCTCCAGAGAAAGTCATTGGCAGAGCCAGGAATAGAGCCCGTTCTCATTGACACCAAGTCCTGTGGTTTCAATATCAAGATCTTCTTTCCCTTCCCCTCCCCTGCGGTGTTATCTTTGCAAGGAAGAGTGGGGCTGCTGGTAGCAATGGTAGCTGGGAGCTGCAGGAGAACAGTTTATTGTCATGCAGATTATGGTGATTTGTAGTAGCTAATACTGTTATGCCATCATATTATGTTGGAACGTGTTAATGGCTGCCATCAAGTGGGTCTTTGATCTTGTTAAAGCGTACAGGTGAGGTAACCACCCTTCAGGCTAAATGAAAGGAGCAAGTAAGCTACTTTATGGAGTGAGATAATTGGAGACAATAGAAGATATCGCCCAAGGCAGTCAGACACGTGGCAAAACCTGAGCAGGGCTAAGCCTTGTGGGCTGAGAGGGTTCCCTAGGACTGGTTGCAAATCCAGGGACTAGAGGATTGCTTGGCAAGCTGTTTGTGTAGGTTAGAAGTAGAAAGCCAGCAGAAAATGAGAGAAGCTGTCATGGACACAGCTGTCACAGGGACCAGAGAGAGAGATCCTGGGGGCACAGGACTGGCTGGAAAGGCAGGATTGGAAACTGTGAGCAAGGAAACTGCCCGCTGTTGTTTGTTTCACTGTGTTCAAGGAAACCGGACTTTTTCTACATTCTTTACATATAAACAGGATCACTCCAAAGAATATATCTGGCTCGCATAATCAATTTCTGCCCCTAACAGAAACAACCCAGCCAGGCCCTGAATATTGGCTGATTGCTTGGGCCAAAGGGACAACAACATTTTAACCGACTCACGGGGCTTTTCACCTTAAAAAATCCCAGAGTGCTTTGGGCAGCCATCTGCTGCAAATGGCCTGGAACCAAACCATCAGAGCCAAAGATCCCGGAAACGTGGGGTGTTTGAAATCTGAACCCAGGTCCAGATGGCCCTTCTCTTGACAAGCGAATGCAAAGCCTGGATGTGAAAAACCCCAGGGGTGTTTGAAATTGTTGTGCAGATTTTGGTTTTGTCTACACAGCAAGCGGCAGCAGGTCTCAGAGCCCCGGTCTGCAGACTCCAGCTCGCAAGGCTCGCGCTACCAGCACTAAGAACAGCCATGTAGGTATTCAGGCTTGGGCTGGATCTTGGGCTCTGAAGCTTAGGGAGGGGGATGGGCGTCTACACCGCTGTTTTTAGTGCTGGAGCCTGAGTCTGTAGATCTGGGCTCTGGGGCTTGCTGCCGCGGACTGTGTAGACGGACCCTTTGTGACCTGGTGGCCCCATCCCTACTGCACCCATTCGGCCCCATTGAAATGCAGCCACCTCTGGGGAGGGAGAGTGGCAATCAGCTGGCGCACAGCTATGGTAAGAGGGGAAAATTTGGCCAGTGGTGCTGGAGCTAATCTCTACAGTCCTCAAGAGTAGCAGGCGCTCACCACAGAGAGCGGACAGGCTTCGTCTGCAAGACCTTCAAACAGCTGGTCTACCTGGAAAGGCTCACGGTCTCGTCTGACCCACTGGGAGTCCATGCTAAGATCGCTCAACTGGGTCTAACCACTTTTCTTGGGATTTACAGGCTTCGTTGAAGTATGATTTTTCTAGCGACCCTCTTACCAGTATAGCAGTCACTGAAGAAGACCTGAGTATTGATGTCGGGCATCAGCTTACAGTTCCAGCAGCTGTAGGACAATCTACTAAGGTAACAATAAGTTGAGGCGGTTTAGTAGGATTCATTCTTCGCATTTGGGGTTAATGGGTAGCTCCTAGGTTACTTAGCCGTTACTAGGCTGTCTCCTCTAGGCTATATTCATGTTCTTGCACAGTGCCCATCACCCATGGTAATCTGAACACCTTCCAAAGATAAAGTCAGCGGTTAGCATCTGTTTCTCCATTTGACTAGTATTTTCAAAAGAGCCCAGTGTTAGTCTAACTTTTTTCCCTCTGAAGTCAATGGTACAAATCTACTTGACTTCATTGGAAGCAGAGTTTGGCTGAATGCAGAGAACACTGGTACATTTCATCCTTTGGTGTTGCCATTTCCTGATGTGACGGTTTGGATCACAGAAACCCCCTTGGGGCTGCCAACCGATGTGCCAAGACTACTTCTGCCCCTGCTTTCCCTGCCAACTTGGGACTCCAGAGCCCTGCCTGGTTGTGCCAGACATGCTTGCCAGCCACAAACACAGACCCAGGTCTGAATCACGTCCTACAAACTGCAAGCTTAACTGAAAGCAGCTTAAGAAGTGTTCCTGTCTTTAACACTCAGATGCCCAACTCCCAATGGGGTCCAAACCCCAAATAAATCTGTTTTACCCTGTATAAAGCTTATACAGGGTAAACTCATCAATTGTTCGCCCTCTATAACACTGATAGAGAGATATGCACAACTGTTTGCTCCCCCCCCCAAGGTATGAATACATACTCAGGGTTAAATAATAAGTAAAAAGTGATTTTATTAAATACAGAAAGTAGGATTTAAGTGGTTCCAAATAGTAACAGACAGAACAAAGTGAATTACCAAGCAAAATAAAATAAAACATGCAAGCCTATGCCTAATAAAGTAAGAAAACTGAATACAGATAAAACCTCACCCTCAGAGGTGTTCCAGTAAGCTTCCTTTTACAGACTAAATTAAATGAATAGAGATATCCTATCTCCTAGAACTGGAAGGGACCTTGAAAGGTCATTTAGTCCAGCCCCCTGCCTTCACTAGCAGGACCAAGTACTGATTTTGCCCCAGCTCCCTAAGTGGCCCCCTCAAGGATTGAACTCACAACCCTGGGTTTAGCAGGCCAATGCTCAAACCACTGAGCTATCCCTCCCCCTCAGACTAGTCTCCTTCTAGTCGGGGTTCAGCAATCACTCACACCCCTGTAGTTACAATAACAATTAATGGAGATATCCCATCTCCTAGAACTGGAAGGGACCTTGAAAGGTCATCGAGTCCAGCCCCCTGCCTTCACTAGCAGGACCAAGTACTGATTTTGCCCCAGATCCCCAAGTGGCCCCCTCAAGGATTGAACTCACAACCCTGGGTTTAGCAGGCCAATGCTCAAACCACTGAGCTATCCCTCCCCCCTTTCTTCCAGTTTCTTTCAGGTATCCTTGGGGTGGAGAGGCTATCTCTTGAGCCAGCTGAAGACAAAATGGAGGGGTCTCCCAGGGGCTTAAATAGACCTTCCCTTGTGGGTGGAGACCCTCCCCTCCCCCTGTGTAGAATCCCAGCTACAAGATGGAGTTTTGGAGTCACATGGGCAAGTCACATGTCCATGCATGACTCAGAACTTACAGGTAGCAGCCATGGTTCACATGCTACCTTGAACGTCCTCAAGTAGACTTCTTATGTGGATTGGAGCCTTCCAAGATCCATTGCCCGTTAAGTGTTTCTTGATTGGGCACTTAACTTGCAAATTCCTTTCTAAAGAAGCTGACCAAATGCCTTACTAAGGCTATTTAAAATCAAACAAGTACACAGTCAATATTCATAACTTCGAATACAACAATGACACATGCATACAAATAGGATGAGTACATTCAGTAGAACATAACCTTTACATAGATATGTTACATGGCATATACAGCATAAAGCATATCCCAGTTATGTCATATATACATTCATAGGCATAGTCCCATAAAGCATTATGCTGTGCAACGTCACACCTGAATCCATTGTGGGGCTTTGCTAATTTTCTCTGGATGAAAGGTTAGCGGCAGCTCGTTATCTGCGTACCCCTCCACCCCACCCCGTGAGCAGCTCAGTGGCAGAAAGTGATGCTTCTAACTGTGTTGCTATTTGAAACCCAGATACCAGTGGCTTTATCTTCATTTGTTGTTGGTTGTTTCATAAAATGACTGGCAGAAGGGTGGTCCATTGGTTACGATGCTAGCTGGAGACTCAGTTCCTGTTCTGCTACAGACTTCTGGTATGGCCTTTGCCAAGTCACTTTGGAACAGATTTTTAAAGGTATTTAGGCATTGCTGCACTCAGTGCCTAACTGATTTAGAAACCTAAATCTCATTGAAAGTCAATGGGACTTAGGCTTCTAAGTCAGTTAGGCATTGAAATGTTGGGCAAAGCAACATCTAAATACATTTAAAAATCTGGGCCTTAGCCTCCCTTTGTTTCAGTTCCTCATCTGTAAATTGGGGCTAATAGCATTTTCCAGCACTGCAGGGGTAAGATAAATGCATGAAAGGTTGTGAAGTACTCAGATACCCAGTATCTCCTGGAGACACTTGCCCAGGATCGCTTAAAATGGAGTGAAGTCCTCCGTGATGGTCCCCTGCATTTTGAACTTGCTCGCCGACAAGCTGAAGAGGACAAGAGGCATAGAAGGAAGGAGAGACTGGCTTCCAATCATGGTCAACAGCCTCCTGCTGAGCCTGAAAACATCTGCCCCCATTGCAATAGAACCTGTGGTTCAAGAATTGGCCTTATCAGTCACCTGAGGACCCATAACTCCCATGGAAGATGATCATACTCAGTAACGAGTGATCGCCCATCATCATCATCATCACTCAGATATCACGTTGGTATCCGAGCTAGATAGCATTAAAGTGATCGCAGCATGGGATTATTAGCACTTCTGTGGCACACAACATCAAAGCGCTTCGCAAAGGTGGATGAGTAGCATTATCCCCATCTCACTGAATGGGGAAACGTCAGTTCAGAGAACTGAAGTGACTCACACGAGATCACACAACAGACCTAAGGTGGGAATAGAATCCAGGTCTCCTAGTTCCAGGCCCGTGGACCCATGTGAATGCAGCTCTTTGGAAGACGCCGGTTAGCAGGAAGCCTCTAGTCACACACAGACATTTCTTTCCGCTGTGCCTCTTCAGCCCCCTTTCCCTGTTTTGTTAGGATGTAACAGGTCAGAAGAAACCTCTGGTTGATGGGACAACAGCCATCAGTCCTGGTGACTACACCGAGGTGGAAGTAATGGTAAACCAGACGCGCTCATGTCAGAGACAGCCGGAGGCTGAGAAACGGGAAGGCCGCCCTAGAGCTCTGAATGCAACCCGGCTACAAACTAGCCAAGAAGAGCCCACTGCAGGGCGACAACATACTGCTGAAAAGACCTCTCTTGAGTGCCAAAAGGTGGATGGGTCAGTGATAAGGGAGAATGAAGAGGTAACATTGAAAATCCCCTTGCATGCTTAGCAGCTTATATTTGGTTTGTATTCCCAAGCTAGACCTGTTTGTTGTTGAGCATCTCATACACCAAATCAAACCCAACAAAGGTGCTTCTGTGGAATTTATAAACAGAGACATTCTCTGTCTGAGGGTATCTTCCCATTAACCCCAAATGAGACCAAAATGTCCCCACAGACTCTCTGAATATTGCTTCTGATGCTCATTGAGGTACCCACCTCAATGCCCTGTTATAAAGCAAAAGGACTGGTCAAGCAACCAAAGGAAATGGGCTTACTTGTCCATAGCTTTCTGGAGACACCAACCTCACAGCCTGCTTCCTTCTAAAGGCCTCATGTGTGGAGAGGGTGACGTTTATATAATTTCCTTATTTCCCAGAATGCCATGCCCCCAGCCGGGACTACAACATGGCAGCCAAGAGAGACTACATTTCCCAGCCATCCTGCTGTCTTGGATCTCAAGTATCCCTGACCCTGACCACTCCCTTTCTCTTTCTGCCAGGGGAGTTCCAGCCCACCCTACTCCTGAGACTCCAGGCTTGGGCCTTAAAGCTGGGATCAGCTGCATGAGCCTTGTCATAAACTTCAGACTGTTTCCCCAGTTAATTCCTCCCCCTCAGCGACTGTGCCCCCTGACCGAGGGGAATTTTTAAGTGGCAAACATGGGACAATGTAGTGTTGGGCCAAGAGCACTCCCTTGGAAGTCTCAAAGGGCCTACTTAGTCCATTGCACCCACTGAGGACTGTGTAGCCTACAGGAAACCCGTAACCCACCACCACAGAGAGATTCCGGTCATGGTCTATGCTGGGATTTTAAAAATTAAATCAGATTTGCAGTGAGGTGCAGCCCTAGACACGGACATTCTCCTTTTCAGCACCAGCAAACATGCCCTGCTTCAAATACTGTCCCAATCCTCGCCAAGAGAGATCGGCCCTGAGTGCTCTAGTGCCGAGAGGGCAGTTCAGTCTCTATGCCCACTCCTCTCTTGGCCTCCGTTGAGAGTGGGTGCTAGCTGCCATGTGGATACAGGACTGGTTTTGAGATGAACAGAAACGCCACCTGGCTGATGGAGCCCGCAGATCGGATGGTGAACTGCCAAGCTTACATAGGGTCCCAAGAAATCTCTTTGGTTTTTTGTGCTTAATTCAGTCCTTTGCAGATATCTGTTTGTTGGGAATTGAGCTTACCTTGTGTGACCGGGGTCCCAGTCGGGGCCAGCTAAGGTTACTCAATTAGGGTGAACTGTAAAGAATGGGGCAGACAAACCCCAAAGCTGGTGGATATTCCGATACTTAGATTTACCAAGCCAGCATAAAACAGCTTCTTTATTACCTTACTGGTTGCCCAAAACCCAACAACACAGTTCCCTTAAAGCAAACCAGCCTCAAACCTCCATCCAGGTACCTAAGTCAAATATGATGAAGATTTCTGAAAATCATATAAAGAAAAGGTTCTACCAATCCCAAAGGATCAGACACATTATCGCCCAGGTTAATGAATATTCCAGATCTTACCCAAATACACGCTACAGCCAATTCTTATTAACTAAACTAAAATTTATTAAAAAAGAAAAGAGAGAGAGTATGGTTAAAAGATCAATATATATACAGACATGAGTTCAGTTCTTAAGGTTCAGATTCATAGCAGAGATGGTGAGCTTTGTAGTTGCAAAAAGTTCTTTCAGAAGTAGTTCATAGGTTATAGTCCAATGTCCAATATCATTGCAGGGTGTTCCAGCTTAGGACAGGGATCTCAGTCCTTATGGCTTACGCTTCCCTTGTATGAAGCCTCAAGCAGATCTGAGATGACAGAATCAGGACCCACAGTGTCCTAGCATTCACTTGACCATGCAATGCTGGGTAAACAAGAGGCTTTTGATGTAACCTTTTGCTTTCTAAACACCACCAGTAATTAGTTACACAAATGAACATAGGGCAATTTATCCATTAGGCAGTCTATCACAAACTTCCAAGAGACATATAGACAATGACATTACTTCACCCAAGATTCATCTAAATGTTAATATTCCCTTTTGATCTCTGAATTAATAGTTATAGTGACAGACAGGAATTGTCTGTTTACATGGCTAGCGTCTAAGATACACACAATTAGTGTCAAGTATCAGAGGAGCTTATGCTCCAATACGTCTGTTAGTCTAGAAGGTGCCACAGGACTCTTTGTCAGTATCAGAGGGGTAGCCCTGTTACTCTGTATCCACAAAAACAACGAGGAGTCCGGTGGCACCTTAAAGACGAACCGATTTATTTGGGCATAAGCTTTCGTGGGTAAAAAACCCACTACTTCAGATGCATGGAGTGAAAATTACAGATACAGGCATAAATATACTGGCACATGAAGAGAAGGGAGTTACCTTACAAGTGGAGAACCAGTGATGACACTTCTAACAATATAGGTTTGCATTTCAAAGTTCTAACCTATCTACTAGGAATGGCCCCCTTTACCATTCGCATACCTTTCTAACATGACTTTAAAGATGGGCTTTGGGTCATTCCGCCTGCAATAGGATAGAGGCTGGGCCCTCACCTGCAGTGTAGATAGCGCAAGTTTAAGTCCCTGATCTTCCTGCCTCTCCCACATCCCACCTGAATGCCCTAACCTGTTGGCAGTTCTGGTCTTTTGATGCGTCTCTGTGGCCAAAAAGTCCATCCTGGGCCTGCAAAACCTTCCCCGTGACATTTTTGTCAAAAACGATACCGTTCCCTGAAAAGTTTCGGTTTCAACTAATCGGTGTTTTCTGACCAAAAAACATTTCTTCAAAAAATTCCCACCCAGCTTTATCCATAACCCGTAACCAGCCTCCTGAGCTACTCAGACTGCCCATGCTCTGCTTTTAAACAATACTCTTGTTGACAGCAGTGTGTCCTGATTTACAACGGAGCACTCAGGAGTCGGTCACCTTGGCTGTGCGTCATTGTACGTGTAGTGTTTAATTGATCGTCATATTGCTATTGAATATCTGATAAAGGGAAAGGGTGTCTGTGAGAGGAGTAATAAGACTTTTACCTCATGGACTGTATGTGACACAGGAGAGACGTGGTGCCTTAAAGAGAAATAACCTGCTTTCTTCAGGCTCGGCAGAGCCCAGCTGGTCTTGCTCTGGGGTCAGAACCTCCCGCACTGGGAAACATTTCTGAGGAGACACCAGAGCCCTTGAAGAAGAGGAGGAAGGAGAAAGACGTGAGCAGAGTAAGTGCTTTGCGTGGAGATGTATAAAAATGTCCATTTGCTGACTTTCAATTAATCTCTTCCCACACGTGACCCTAAAATAGACACTAAGGGAAGCTGCAGCCAAGGGGCTAGTGTTGATTGTTGGGGATCTACAAGAAAGTTTTGCCTAGGCTGGACATTAAGAAAAGCTTCTGAACTGTCAGGGCAGTTAAGCACTGGGACAAATTATCTAGGGAGGTTGTGGAATCTCCATCAATGGAGGTTTTTAAGACAAACATCTGTCAGGGATGGTCTAGATCAGTGGTTCTTAACCTTTACTGCAGCCTGCACCCCTTTGGTTCTCAAAATATGTTCTCGCACCCCTTAAACCTAGATATATTTTTTGTTTGTATATTACAGTAATTGTTAAAAAATGTATAATGTTAATAAATACATTGGTTTGATGAAACAAAGTAGTTGTACTTACGTGCCTGTGCTTAATTTGTGTTTTCGATGATTTACCTTCTAAAAAAATCTGGCATGTTGCAACCCCAGGGGGTGTATGCACCCCAGGTTAAGAACCACTGGTCTAGATACTACTTAGTTCTGCCTCAGTGCAGGGGACTGGACTAGAATCATTGGACTGGAAGGGACCTCAAGAGGTCATCTAGTCCAGTCCCCTGCACTCGTGGCTGGAGTAAGTATTATCTAGACCGTCAGAGCTTGGCTTAGGAACTCCTGAGGTCTAGCTCCGCATTCTCTCGGCTTCAATCGGTTGGACCAGGCTGCCTCTGACTTGCTGCCTTCATTCTCTGCCGTGCTCAGCCAGGCTCCATCCAGAGTCAGAATATCACTCCCCAGGAAATGGGTCCAGGGAGCTTCTGGCACCCCTGAAGAAAAGGCCCTGGGGAGCGGAGGAAGGAGAAAGGAACCAACAGAGTAAGCCTCTGCACAGGCAGGGGTTTGACACCCTATGCCATGTCTGGAAATCAACGAGTCTCCCTTGTCCCACCTGAGCCCGGTTGGGGGGGATTTCAGGGTAGGACCAGGAGATTTGAGGCTTTCACCCCTTCTATGTTGGCATTTCACGCCTTTGTATTTCTCTGCCCTTCTGCACATGCCTAATTACATCCCCTTCTCGGAGCCTGAAATGGGCCACTTTGGTGTGTGCGTAGCCCAATGCCTGACAATAATACACCAGCATGTTCAGTCTTGTGCTCCCGAGTGACCCTACACTAAGAAACCAGTGCCCGCAGCTCTCCAGCAATAGAACATAAGAACCAATGGTCCATCTAGCCAAACATCCTGGCATCCAAGAGTGGCCAACGCCCTATGCCCCTGTGGGCTAGCGATGGGGTTAAGAGAGGCACAGTAAGGAAATCCACTGTCATTTTCAAGCATCCAGGTGTTTATTAGAGAGAGAGAAATATTATTTTAGAAAATACTGGGAGATACGCTGGCCGGGCCCTTTGAACTGAGCTGAAAACCAGTGGTGGATCCTTACAAATACCGCTGCAATAATAGGCCGTGGGTTCTGGGTAGTTTGCGGCAATGATGCACATCCGGACGAAATCCAGCTCTAATTAGAACAGACCTGCTGCCACTCCCCTCGCTTCCGGCCACAATCTTCTGCATAATGCCCGGCTCTGTCCCGAGATTTCAGAAGGAATTCAGATGCAAATCAGTGTCACTGTGAGCTAGTGTTCTGGGACCACTAGAGGGCGCCCAACACACACGGGCCTGGAACATATGTATTGTCGCTCTGGAAACAGGTTCTCCGAATAAGCACACTATGGGAACTGGCAGGTTTGTCTCTGTTTCACTCCCCTGATTTTCCTTCTCCCTTCTCCAAGGGATATTTGAATGAAAACAAAATTCTTGTTGCTCAGGAGCACAGTCTGTGACCCAGATGTTCCTACATATCTAGCAGTGGTTAGCACTAGAGTCGAATCTGGCAGAGATCCAGCCTATTTTAGGAGTTTCTTGGTGCCTCTCCCTGGAGAGGAAAGTCTTGTGGTTAAAGGGCTACAGCAGGAACCAGAAGATCTAGGGTTATTCTGTGCTCTGCTACTGATGTCTCCGTGTGACCTTGGGCAAGTCCCTTAGGCCTTCGTTTTCAAAAGTTGCCCCTCTTTTGGGGTGCTTCAATGGTAGGGTGCCCAACTGGAGACATCTAGGCTTATCAGGGGTGCTGGGCACCCACAGCTCCCATTGATTTCAATTGGCATTTTGGGTAGAAATCAGTCCCCAAGGGTCTCAGGTTTGGCACCCCAAAATTGGGGCTCCCCAAATCCATGGCTACTTCTGAAAATGTCAACTTCAGTCCTGCAAGTTGTTTCATGTCAGCAGACCCATGGGGCTCCATGCGGGGGCCGCCCACGTGGAATAATTCATGGGCTCAACCTTTCTGTGCCTCAGTTTCCCCATCTATAAAATGGGGGTGATAATACCTATTCATCTACTTCACAGGGGGATTGTGAGGCTAAATGTATTGATATGCGTCGATTCTGCACGGATGCGTGCCATAGCAGTGACTCTGAAAAGGATATAGGGGCGATAGAGAACAAGCCACGGAACATGACCTCCCCGTGCAATGCTGTGGCAAAAAGGGGCTGCTGTGATCCTTGGCTGTATAAACAGGGAAGCAGTGAGTAGGGAAGTGATTTTTACCTGCGGGTAGGGCCATGGTGAGACTAACACTGGAATGCTGCGTCCAGTTCTGGTGTCCGCATTTTTAAAAGACGATGAAAAACTACGGAGGGTGCAGAAAAGAGCCAGGAAAATGGACTGGAGAAAATGCCCTAGGGTGAGAGGGTCCGAGAGTTCAGTCTGGTTAGTTTGTCAAAAAGAAGCTTGAGAGGTGACTTGGTTAGTACTTTCGTGGGGAGAAGCGAGCAAGTACTTAAGGGCTCTTTTCTCTAGCAGAGAAAGACAGAACAAGAGCCAGTGGCTGGAAGCTGCACCCAGACAAACCCCAGTTAGGATTGTACCTAATTGGTGTCTACTTTTGGCACAAAGGGATTAGTCCCTCGAACAAACTGGGAAGGGGAGAAGCAGATTCGGGGGTGGCGGAAGCTTCCTAAAAGGGGGGGGGCCACCAACACCAAACTGTGGCCCCACCCCCATGCTACCCCCCCCGAGACCATGCCCCCACGATGCCCTTTCTCCCTGAGGCCCTGCTCCCATGATGCCTCTTCCCCCAAGACCCCACCCCTCATTCACTCACTCTTCTACCTCCCCCTGCCCCGTCGCTTGCCCTTATGGATGGTAAAAAGTGGGAGGGCCATGGCCCCCTGCGCCCCACCCCTCCTTCCAGTACCCCTGGGTGGATTCGTATCTCTTGTTGTCTTCAGCTCATGATTGGCCACCCTTCTGGATGCTGGGCTTCAGCCAAACACAAGATATGCGTTCGTCAAACACAGGTTATTGGCAGACATGCCAAACCTGCGGAAAAAACGCAGAAAGTGGGCTTGTTTTCAGCTTAATTGGCTTGTGAGTTGCTTGTTGGCTAGTTTTTGGCTTGTAGCTTGTTGCTTGTTTGGCTTGTAGCTTGTTGCTTGTTGTAGCTTGTTGCTTCTTTTTTTTGATCGGCTCCCAGCAAGCAAGGGCAAAGGGGGTAAGCAGGGGCAAGCAGGGGCAAGGGGGGGGGCAAGCAGGGGCAAGGTGAGGAGAGAATCAGGTGCACAGCAGGCCCACCACAGTCCCAGACTGCACGCCGGGGGGATCTAGTCTCAGAGTGTTGGGGTTCTTAGGGATTGGCTTGTTTTCAAAGGGGATTAGCTTAATTTTTGGCTTGTTGTGAAAGTCGGGGTGCTTATTTACCGCGTGAAAGTTGGCAACTGTGGTTAGTGGGCTCAGCTGGGTGAAATGTTGTGCCAGAGGCCAGACGAGATGATCTAATGGTCCCTTCTGGCCTTCTGCGAATCTGTAGAAAAGCCTAGACATTAAGTCAGGATCCCTGGGTTGTAATGCCACGTTTAGTTCCTATGGCAATAGTTATGGGCCCATCCCTGCCAGCACTCACTCCTGAGTGTCATCGCACTGAGACCAAACCCAGAAAATTCTGCCTTCAGGTGAGGAACTGGGGGGGGGGGGGGGGAAGGGGAGGGAGCAGAGAAACAGCTAGACCAAAAATACCCTACTTTCATGCAAATGACCCTTGCACCATCGAGGCAGTATTGTTTCTACAGATGGAACATTTCCCAGGAGTTCTCAGTAGGTCTGCAACAGGCCCTTTCATTCTGACAGCCAAACTAAACCCTCCGAAATGCCAAAGCCCATTCTAATCTCAACTTCAGAGCAGTCTCCTGCTGTTGATTTTGATGTAAAACTCCCCTTGACTTCATTGCGGGTTCTGTGTATGCAACGGTGGCAAGATACCAGCTTCCCTCTCCTCTTTACTTGCAGCGTGGCTCAGGTGTCTTTGGTTAAATAACTACATACCCACCAGGGGGAAATACAGCTAGAGATAAATATAGCCGGTTGTTGTCCCCATTAACAGCAGCTCTAATCAGGAAGCATAACCATTAAAAGGTTCATGGGGCCCTTGACAGGTGTTGAGTTGATAATAACCCAAGCAGTTGGCTCCAGAGGTCCAATTTCTTGGTGGTAGAAGAGTTTACTAAAAGTGGGCTGTGGAATCAAATTAACTTGGTCGGAGAGAAAGGCAAAGCCAACCCAAGTAGTTGTGTCATACATAAGAACGGCTGTACTGGGTCAGACTAAAGGTCCATCTAGCCCAGTATCCTGTCTTCCGACAGTGGCCAATGCCAGGTGCCCCAGAGGGAATGAACAGAACAGGTAATCATCAAGTGATCCATCCCCTGTTGCCCATTCCCAGCTTCTGGCAAACAGAGGTTAGGGACACCATCCTGGCTAATAGCCATTGATGGACATATCCTCCATGAACGTATCTAGTTCTTTTTTGAACTCTGTTCTAGTCTTGGCCTTCACGACATCCTCTGGCAAGGAGTTCCACAAGTTGACTGTGTGTTGTGTGAAGAAATACTTCCTTTTGTTTGTTTTAAACCTGCTGTCCTGGATGGGAAGTAGAAGTTACTTTCCTCCATTTGAGTAATAACAATAAGAGTACTGCCTGAGACCTCCCATCCAACCATCTTGGCCACTGCAAAGAATCCTATAGTGCCAATGCCAAGAGAGCTCCCAGTCTGAATTGTGCTGTTTTCTTTTGCAGCCTGATCATTCAGTGGGCAACAATGGTTCTTCTGAAGCAGCTGATACAGTCCTCCCAGACATAAAGGTAACAGGCCGCATCTGCTTGTCCTTGCTTAGCTCCTTCCACATCCCCCGCTCCACAGGAGGAAACATGTTTCAGGTCTTCGTGAGCCCGGCCTTGCTCCTGGAAATTGCTCCATGCAGATCATTGAAGTCAACATGGGCGCAATGGCAAAGATGCACAGAGCAGCTTGCAGGCCTGGAGCCCTTGAGATAAAAGGTTCCTGCTATAGTCCCTGTAGCTATTATTCTGATTCTTTATTTGTAGCATGTAGGAGCCCCAGTCATGGATCAGGACCCCATGATGTTAGGTTTGTAAACATGGGAAAGTCACGTCACCGCTCTGGGCCTCAATTTTCCCATCTGTAAAATGGGGATAAAGATACCTCTTTTATAAAGTGCTTTGAGATCTACTGATGAGAAGGGCTAGATAAGAGCTGGGTATTCATATATAATTATTAATATATTAACAAATAGACAGTCCCTGCCCCAAAGTTTACAATTTAACCTAATCTATCAAGTCCCTTATCTTTTAAATTATGTCATTATAGCAAGCACAAGTAGCATCCACTGTAGTTAAACTGTATAGCTTCTGTTTATCACCCTCTTTTCCCATCCTTGTAACTTTCCAAAACTTTCATTTTGGGGGCTGAAACTTTCCTCTCTTGGTAAAACCTTCCAGGTAGGAAAGTGGGGTTTTTTCCCCCCTAGAGCATTTCAGCAAATTCCTTTGGGTTGTCTGGAGTTTGACAAGGTGGGGGAAGGAACCAAACCACTGCTTTAAAAAACATTCTTGTAGATATCATAAAATCCACCCGCCTAAAGGGCATACTCGTCCGCACCCGCTCAGTGGGGTGCTCCAGTGATGTCTGGCCCGAAGCTAGAGGATGCACCTGCTACAGCTTTGGCTAACAGAGCTGGGTCTTTTAGCAGTACAGGCTCATGGTTTAGGATCCAGAGGTCACAGGTTCTATCCCTGCTGCTGAAGACCTACCTGGAGTCTGTTGCACGACTAGGAATGGATAAGACTAATGGGGCTCATTGATGTGGGAAATTACCACAATTGAGCTCCAGTGGTGGAGATGGACATGCGATACTCTTACCACATAACTTCTTCTTTCATAAACCCCTCTTATGGCGGAACGACTGGGGCCAGGAAAACACTGCTAAACTCAAGCCACACAGGAAGTGCCCAACCCCTTTGGGCCTGGTGCTTGCTCACATGGACAACGTTCAAGTTTGTCTTGCACCAACAGGCTGGTCGGTCAGTTATTAGATGCACGAGGATCCGTGACCATAATCTCTACCATTCACCAGCGGTTCCCCAGTCTCTTCTTTCCCATTTCCAACAACTCCCCTCTTCAGCTTTCTGCACTGTCCATCCCTAAGTGGCTCTGCCTTTTTGTCCCCTTCCCAGATGTGCAAGGATCATGAGCTGGTAATAAACCCAGAGGTACAACAGAAGCCAGTTAATGAATTAAATTAAAGCGAGAACTAGTGGGGAGCTGGGAGAAATACTGTTATTTTGCTTTTTACTTCACTCCATTTTATTTTGGGGGGACGCGATGAGCTAATGCATTGATTTGATCAGTTTGGTTCCCAGTGAATTATTCAATGATTATTATTTATTTATGTGTATTGCAGCAATGCTTAGGAGCCTAGTCATGGCCCATTGTGCTAGGTGCTGTACGAACACAGAACAAAACGAGAGTCCCTGCTCCAAAGGGTTTACAATTTATTCAGGGTAAAATCCCCTCCTGTGAAGAGGGCTTGCCTGGAACAAAGTGATGCCCCCTGTTCTTGTGTTGGCCCTCTGCATGGAATCAATTTCATCCACACTTCCTGTAACAAATCACTTCCAAAACGTTGTAAATAGCAGACGGAAACCACCCTGGGGCTTGGTACCAATATTTTGATGCTACAGTTCTTTTTCTCTGAGGCCCGATATTTCTGTCACGATGGGTTAGATTCTGATTCCCTTCCTCATGCCGAGTAGCACCGTATTGCACGGAGAGTCACGTTAAAGTCAGTGGGTGATGTACATGCATCCCAGGTGAAAGTAACCAGTCTTATTTGCTTCATAACATGCAGTTACGTGTGAGAGGAAGAACGAGCTTGTGGTTAAAACACATGGGTGGGAGTTTAAAAAATGGGGTTCTGTTCCTGACTCTTCCAGACAAAGACCTACGATCCACTAGGGTAGTTGAGTTTATTTCAGCATGAATCACTCAACTCCTTTGTTTTCATGTCCTGGCGGTTCATGGTGTGTGAGTGGCGTGGGGAGTAATGTCTGGCAACTTCTAATTTCCTCCCTTTCAAAATACAGGAGCAGATAATTGAGTGCAATTAATATGTAGGAACTCCTATAGGCATCGAGTGTTTACTGCTAGCACTGTTAGCACAGTTTCTACCATATACATCTCACATGCATGCTGCCAGAACGTCCCAAAACACAAACATTGCAAACATCTGTGAGTTGCAGATTAAGCCATTCCCATCTGGCCTTTCATCACATGTGGTGGTGGGGCCTTTGGCCATTAATATTCCAGTGCTTTCAGTGGAATATACCAAGTCCACTAAGCACCACAGCAGGTGTGCTGTACCTAGACTCAGCTAGTGCACCAAGCACCACTGCAGTTGCGTGTTACCTAGACATGGTTGGTACGTGTAATAGCCCAAAAGGCAGGTGCATTCTTCCTGGATGTACCTGGTATCTTCAGCAACACCGCAGGTGAATTCTACATGGACGCACCTGAACAGTTCAGTGACACTCCTGCAATTAACACTAGCAATTGCAATGTGTTGGCTTTTTTGAAGTAGCAGTAAAGTTATGGCACAGTGTAAAATTAAATAATCCAATTTACGCATCTGAGTGGTTTAAGGGATGTTGTTTTCCTTCACGCAGGAAAATGCAGATCCAGTTGACGGCCCTGAGTTAACGAGCCATGTTAGAGTCAGAAGAACGGCTGAGAGACAGAGGCACATGGTAAAGACCCCTGTTTCCATCACCTCAGTCTGTTATGCATGAGCGCAAAGCAATCAACACTATTTGGAAGGAAGCGGTAATAACTCCTTGTTGTCCCTATACAGGTTCACTCACCTGGTGCCGCTGGAGTTCAGAAATCCCCGGCTGGATATGTGGTAAGCGATGGCCGAATATCTGGAGTGTTTGCAGAGATAGTGCTTATGAGATTCATAGATTCATAGATTCTAGGACTGGAAGGGAACTTGAGAGGTCATCGAGTCCAGTCCCCTGCCCGCATGGCAGGACCAAATACTGTCTAGACCATTCCTGATAGACATTTATCTAACCTACTCTTAAATATCTCCAGAGATGGAGATTCCACAACCTCCCTAGGCAATTTATTCCAGATGGACACTGGGGTAACAGCTCTTGCTGCTTTCTCACTCATTAAAAATAGTAATACACCTAGGGTGAGGGTGAAACGCTCCCTGTAAATAATAAACAAGCAGCAGCAGCAGGCAAGCCAGTGTCCCTTGGTACGGCTAAGTGCTCCTCCCAAGAGAGATGGGGAAGGGAAGTGTATGATGCTTAAAGAACACAAGAGGAACAGAGAAACCAACGTTAATCACTGATGGAACACAATGGCCAACTTTGGGGAAGTTTTGTATGTGCAACAAATATATCTATACCCACACGCACAGTTATACACAGCTGTTTTATTGTGGTTATGTATGTCAGATTGGACATGTGAAACTCTAAACAGTTCTTCAGCATTAGAGCAGAGCAAAAATCAGGAGTGGCAGAAGGTCTCTAAAAGTGGGGGGGCCACCAGTGCCCAAACCATGCCCCCCCCCGCCGCCCTTTCCCTCTGAGGCCCCACCCCCACACCACTCCTTCCCCCGAGCCTCGCACCTCCCCTACCCCTTTTCCCGAAGCCCCCGCCCTCTCACCACCCCTTCCCTCGAGGCCTCACTCCCACTCCACCTCTTCCCCCCCAAGACTGGCCCACACTTGCTCCTCTCCGCCCCCCTACCCTATCACTCCCTTACAGCTGATAAAAAGTGGGGAGGGGGGCTGTGGCCTCCTGCCCCCCTGTTCTGGCGCCCCTGGCCGGAACTCTCACTATTTCTACATTTGGTTTCATCCCAGATTGGGAAAAAGTCAGGATATTCAAACTTGTAGTGGAAAAACAATTCAGAAAATGTGTTATTTGGAAAATGTCAGAAGAGTTCACTTTGAGTTGGTTCAGTGTTAGACTGCATCTTCTTATGGTGCCGCAGTGCCTCATGGGAGTTGTAGTTTGGATGCCACATGCCCTTATTCCCCCTTATGGGCTGGGCTGCCTGGCCAAACTACATCTCCCATGATGGACCTCAGTCATGTGACTCTCACGATGAACCATGCAACTCAGTCAGAGGGAACCTGCGTTCTCGGAAAAATTTCTCTCTGACGATTTCTGACCTGCTCGCTTCCCAAAACATTTGGTCTGAAAAGTAGGTTTGGTAAAAACTTTTACAGAACTTAAGACTGATATAAATGTTTCCCTTTTTTGAAAAAAATCTTAGTGGAAACTGGTTCTTTTAAACAAGAACGCATTTCCCTACGATGGCCCTGATTCGGCTCGTGGAGGGTCCTCTCAGACTGCATGAATAGGAGCCCTGATTGGGAGCTGTGGTTGACACAAAGGAAATTTTTGTTAGGGAGGGGTAAGCTACTGTGATGAACCTATTGCCATCCCTGTGAGGGCAGAGTTAAGGTGACACAGTTGTGTTGTGTGTGAAGGAACATCTTAACTGGGCATTTCCTGCTTTATGTACGTTCCTTGTTGGGATTTTGTCTTGTAACGCTAACATTCTTTTTGGGGAGAGGTGGGGAGACCTCAACTGAGCATTTACTGCCTTTCTAACCATTGGGTTTGGGGCTCTGAAACCTTTTGTTCCTCAAGTGCATGGGGAGCAAAAGCCAGCTGAACTCCAGATAACCACGTTTGTTGTGAGTCGATCCTAAAGTTTCACTTATTTTCCTTTTCATTGCACTTGATCATACTGAAAAACCAGACAATAGGCACATTCTGCTCTCGGTTCCCTTAGCCTAATTTCGGAAAAGTTTCAATGAAATCCTTTTTGTGTCATTCGCCCCTATGTTCAATTGGATAAGGCTGCGGCTAAGTGACCCCTGATAAGTGTTCACTGATTCCTGCTAAGACGTAACCTGTCCACTAAATGCACCCAATTCACCACGGTTGGCATCGGGATGCAGTAAGAATGAATGGTTGCATTGATCGTGAGAGGTATAAGGTGCCTCCATGTTCAAATAGTTCTTTCCCACGTGTTGTGGATGAAATATCTCTGAAATATGAAATATTAGCATGCAATCATACGCTCTCCTCTGAAAACCTCCTCCTCTGTTTTTTTTTTTAAATTCAAGACATATCCAGGACCTCAAGGCGCAAGGAGGATCAAGGTAATACATTTATTTTATAGAGCTGTTACTACAGCTCCGTGCGTGTTAGATGCAGCTGGTTCTTCATCATTCTGTCCAAAATCTCCTGTTTGATTGTGTGTGTGTGGGGGGGGGGGCTCTATTTTCTTTTTGCAGAAGCAGGAGTCAGACATGGTGAATCCAGAACTGGTGCCGTTCCAGGGTCAAAAGGTCTGAGTTTTTCTTTAACGTTTTAACAAAACAAACAAACAAAAACCCCACAGAATCGGAGCTCCGTCACAGAGCTGAGCTGAAAAGCCTTTAAAGACAAATTAAATCCCTGAAGATCCCAAATAATCATCAGCCTATTGGGCCTGACTCCCCACGGCTCAATGTCTTGTAAAGTCATTTACACTGGAGCAAAGTGGGGTGTCAGTTCTTGTTGCTGTTTATTATTTGTATTATGGTACCATTTAGAAGCCCCAGCTGAGATCAAGGGCCTTCTGTGCAAGGTGCGGTACATGCATATGAAGAGTTTCCAGTCTCAATACATGATACAGACAAAAGTGGGAGAAAGGAGGTCGTATTATTCCCATTTTACAGATGGGCAGCTGAGGTGCAGGAAGTTCAAATTGTATGGCTACACTGCACACTAAGCCCGGGCTCTGACTCAGGTTTGAGCCCAAGCCCCGCTTCCGTCCACACACAAATCAGTCTGACTTGGGTCAGCCAGCACTCAGGACCTGGGTTCTGTGACTTGGCTCCAAGCCCTGTTGTTTTGCAGTGTGGACGCAGCTCAAGCTGCAGATCTGAGTCAGAAGATCTGGGTAGTGAGGTCTGGATGTGTTAGCATGGCTGTGAGATCTGGGTCCAGCAATAGTAAGCCACAAAGCTGTGGGGATGCCCAAGCATAGGCTTGGAAACACCAAGTGCACAAACTCAGCTCCCACAGACCCGGATTTACAATGTAGGGTAGACAGAACCTTGACTGGCCCAGGGTCACTGTGGCAGTTGAGGGGATGCAGCAGTGCGTCATTTGTTCGTGTTGCTCTCCATGTTTGCAGGAGAAACCCAAATGCAGATCTCAGCAGGTGAAAAGCCTCGCTGGAGCTTGGCTCGCGATGATGCCATCACAAGGACTCGCACCAGCCCCCATGCAAATTTTAGCCCTCCCTGGGGAAAACTCCCTCTGATTGGCTGTCTCCCCCACTTCCCCATCCTCTGGGGAAGAGCAGCCAATGAGGGCTGCTGCACGAAGCAGGCAGAGCTCTCCCGCTGCCCCTCAGGAGATGGAGCCCGGCCCATGGAAGAGGCCCCCAAACTACAACTCCCATGAGGCACTATGGCAGTATTTCCAAAAATTCCCAGTTTTCAGCCAGAATTTTTCGGCCTCAAATTTCCACCAAATAATCAAAAATTTCCTTGGAAATTTCCAACGAAAAGGGATTTGGGGGTTTTTAGGTTGAAATTTTCTTTGTGGGGGAAAAAAAAAATCACATTTCACCCAGTTCTATCCTATAGGCCCCTCTCCCTGTGTTAGAATAACAGCCAATCTCCCTTGTTCCCACCCACACCACAACGAACGTACATCGGTCCCCTTCATCATCTCTCTAGTCTAACAATGTGTATTTCCATTGTGCCCATCACTGTGGTATCTAGGCATGAACTGGACAGATTCAGAGCTCAGGTCAGTCACTAAGGTTAGCACAAAGGAGTGAAGGAGCGGCTTTTTGCTTTACAGGGAGAAAAGGGATCTCCTGGAGCCAGGGGAGACAAAGGAGAAAAGGTACCTTTCAATTGTTTTGTGTGTTGCAGCAATTTTTGACATGGGGAACAAGTCCCCGGCTCCCTAGGGGTCTGACCTGGCTATCCATTGCCAGCCAATTACTAACTCAAGTCCTAGATGGATCTGGAGTCCGGGAGTTTTAAATGGGGCCCTCATTGCTATGAGAGTGACCCATGTCGGCACATGTGTAATTAGTTAAAGATCACGTGCCAATAGATAGTGCCCAAGAATACATCTGCCCCTTTCTGCAGCAGACCTGAGTTCCCTACTGCCTTGGGGCTTCTGTTTGTGCAAAACGGGGGTGCAATGCTACCAGCTCAGAACGGGGAGCATCTCACAGCCTCTTTGCACTGGTGGAAAGGACAGTGGAAGGTGCAAGGCAGTGGGACGTGGGCCCAGTCTGTCCGGCTCAGCGGCAGACCTCAAGCAGGATCCCCCGAAGCTGTTGCTGTGCTGATCCAGATGCTCGTAGCAATGCGCTGTCCTAGGGGATGTGACCTTTTTTATTTCACAGATGGCTCTAGAGAAATAAACAAGGTGGAAATAGTCAAATGTTCCAGGATGCGAAGTAGAGGGGAACGTGATTCTCAGTCAGGGCAGGGAAGCAGCACAAAGGATTGCTGCAGACTAGGAGAGACGATGGGCCGGTGTGAACCCAGGGTGACAGAGTGGGAGGTACCTAGGATCATACAACAGTTCCCACCAACTATCAGTGAAAGACAGTGCTGGGCAGGTGTTTTAAGCCATGTGTCCAGCGTCTAGGGCCACTGAAGTGGATTGCACTGAGTCTATGCCATGCCATTTGTATCCAGTGAGTGGGCGGATGGGTAAACCAGGATGGGAATGCCACTGCACGGCCAGCAATCATGCGGTTGCTAAAAGTTTGGTGGCACAATAAGCTCGCCAGTGATGGGCGTTGACTGAAGTCTAGCAAGACCACCTTAAGGACCTAGCTAGGGATCGACCTGGGTGGCGTTCAATCCGCAAGGAGGCTGCGTGCCTTTGGGATAACGATGATCAGAAAGCCAGCTGGGCCACCTGTTCTACGTATTCTGCAGTAAGCGCAGTCGAAGGCATGTCGCTGTAAAAGTGTCTTGGGAGCGAGGAGGGAAGAAACTGCAAGAATCAGAATGGTTTGCTCGAGGGGTTGTGTCATTAAATGGTCACACTGCAGAGCTGTCTGTAACGTGCATGCTCTGTAGTGAGGGAGATGAGGAAGGACTGGGCATCTAGAAGAGGTGATGTCTTCTCCTTGCCAGGGGAGCTGGGGGAGCTGGGAGAGAACTTGAGCTGCAAAGTCTGGATCCGGATCCAGATCAGAAGTTTCTTATGGTCCGACGGTTGGGATCCAGGGTGTGGGTTTTGCCCATAGGAAAGATAAAGACTCAGGTCCAAATTCCCCCAGTGTTTGGGGCATTCAGACCCTCTTTAGTTCCGGCCTAGCTCTAGTACTGACCAGATCCACAGTGAATTCGGAAGAGCAGGCTGATGGCCTAAGATTGTTTGTTCCTGGTGCTTAAGAGCTCCTTTGAAGCTGCTTCCTACAGACAAGAGCGCCTGGATTTTAACCCCCAAAGCAGTGATTCTGTCCCTAAAAACCACTCGTTCATATCTGCCTAGGACCTGCTGGTGATTCCAAGGGTAAGACTGCAGGAAAGATCTACGACTTATCTGTATACACTTAGGATCATTCAGCTAGTGCTCTCCGTCCCTTTTGCTCCAAGACCAGGGCCGGCGCTTCCATTTAGGCGACCTAGGCGGTCGCCTAGGGCACCAGGATTTGGGGGGGCGGCATTTTGCCTCCCTCGGCAGCAATTCTGCGGCGGGGGGGTCCTTCCGCGCTCCGGGTCTTTGGCGGCAATTCTGCGGCGGGTCCTTCACTCGCTCCGGGACCCACCGCCGAAGTGCCCTGAAGACCGGGAGCGCGGAAGGACTCCACCGCCACAGAATTGCCGACGACGACCGGGAGCTCCGAAGGACCCCCGCCTAGGGCGCCAAAAGCCCTGGCGCCGCTCCTGTCCACGACCATGCTTCCTGTGCCCTCGTAGTGAGTGGAAGCAGCAGTTCCTAGCCCACAGTTATGACCAGCCGGAGATTCTCTGTGCCCCTTGCAGATTACACAGAAATCTCTGACATGGTTCCTGATCCCATGCAGGGCGTATTTCACCCAGCCCTCTTCCCCAGCAACGATCATGGGCTCTGTAACGTTCTCTTCATTCCTAGGGCACTAAAGGAGACAGAGGAGAAAATGGTCAAAAGGTAAGAGACGACTTTGGTACCATACTCAAGGACTCTCCTGCTTAGGCCGCTGTTCTTACACCATTAGAATTCATGTCTTGCTGTCCCTTCCTGGCTCTTCTCTGTACACAAAAGGGCTTTGTTCAGTAATGCTGCGTATATAGAGCTAATCACTGTAGACTATCAGCTGCTGCCTACCGCTGTCTCTTGTGTTTTCTCCAGCGTCGAGCTGTTTAGCTTCTCGCTGTAGTTCTCTACCTCTGGGAGTGGGCCATATAACTCTCCTCCCTCAACGGCAGATGCAACAGCCTTACATCCATCTATCTTGGGTGGGTTCTGTAGCTCCCGTATCCGGAGTATTGACTTCAGTGGGAGTTGGATTGGGCCTGAAGTGAGCAGCACGTAGTGACGTGTCCAGTATGATTTTGACAGGCCCATGATGGAGGAAGTGGTGTGTTTCTGATTGTTCTTGATCTCCTCCCCTTGTCTCTCTTTACAGGGAGAACCAGGAATTGGGTTCAGAGGCCCCGTTGGTCAGGCTGGGCCCCCTGGGTATAAGGTAAGTGGACAGGATCTCACTTTGTGCGCACATCATCCAAGATGCTCTCTCTTTGTGCCCCTTGCTGATCGCACAACCACCATGCAGGGAGGCACCAAGGGTCCACGGGGCTCAGTGGGGCTTGCAGAGATGGGCTACCAAAGCCAGTCGAGGCTCTGGGGGGCAAGACCACCCGTATGTCCCAAACGCACAGCTCTGGGGGCTGTCTCCTGCATGGCACCGTTTCACACCAGACGTTTCCTTTGGGGTGGGCAGATGGAGGGTCGTTTTACCGTTGCCAAAGCGGGATGCTGAAGAATCAGGGGCGAAGTGCATTAGCCAGGCTGTGCTTCTGAGATCCCAGGACTGAAATAAATGGGGTGCTGCAGGCAGGTCAGGATTGGGGGGCATTGGTGGAGCCATTTCGGGCTGGAATAATAGAGGTGAACTCGCAGATCAGCGTTAAGATGCTCTGGCAGAGCAGTGTGGGGCATCGGGGCTACAATGGCTGGGGGGGGGGTTGCTGCTGCAGGGCAGAGGTGGGAGTGTGAGCTGCGTGGGAGCCGAGGACTGGGCGGTGGGGGGTGTTGCAGGTCTCACGAGGGCAGCGGTGTGCAGAGAGGTGCCTATCGGCTCTGTGCCCGGCTCAGGTCAGTGTCATTAGGCCCTTCCTTGCATGGGCACTCGGTGGACTCACCAGTTAAATCTGGAAGGAGCAGTAGATGACAAGGGAGCAGAGAACCCCTTGCGAATAGCCTGCTGGTCATGGCTACAATGAGCTGTGTTACCAGGGAGCCCGCGGCTCGTGTTGTGACTACATCCACATGATTCCTTTGCCACAGGGGGAGCCCGGGGCCCCGGGACCTCCGGGAGTGCAGGGCATCCAGGGTATTCGTGGCAACCCTGGCATTCCAGGATCACCGGGAGAGAGAGGAGCCCCAGGTCCATCGGGCATGCCGGGGCAGAAGGTAGGTGACATGTCATGGGCACTAAAGAGTGAGTGTGGTGGGGGGGGAGAGGACTGCATTGTACCCACAATCGCAAGGCACGAGGGTGCAGACAGATGCTGAGACTCTGTGAGAAGCCGTGTGGTGGGAGGGACCTCACGCAATGTGGGACAACCAGTCCCAAGGGCCATTACCGTTCCCCCACGCCCAGCTGAAATCTTGCCTGTGAGAGTCAGGAGGCAGAGCTGTTCTCAGCACACGTCCTGCTGCCGGAGCACAAAGACCTTCCTCCCCGGGAAATGGCTGTGTCACCCTGACCCAGACTGGAATCAGCCTCAGTGCTACAAGCACAGCAGTTACAGCGCGATGAGCAAGCTCTTGTGTTGTGAGCGAAGAACTGCGTGATGCACGGGGACAGTTCATCTTTGCCAGGCGCTGCTGATGTTGGGATGTTCCTTTGCTCGGCTGTTCCACGCGACACCGAGAGCTGTCCCAGGTGTTGAATCACCGGGGCGCTTGGAAGCTGCTGTATCTAATGTTAGACCACATCAGCCAGTCCAGCCCAGGAAAAACAAACAGTAGCCCCCTCCCAAGCACTGCTCCCCTTGCATGATGCCCGATCACTTGCCCTCCAGCAGTGGTTCACTCTTTCCCCCTCTTCCCTACGTTTATTAACTCCCTGAGGCTGTGAAGCCACAGGGGACCATCTAAGCTGACCTCCTGTGTAACACAGGCTGGGGAACCTCACCCTAAAGATTCCAGCATCAAGCCCAGACCTGGTCTGTGAGCTAGAGCATCTCGTCTCTATCAGCTTGTGTGGATGGTAGCACACTGGAGAATTTCAAATGACCTACTCAACAGTCGAACCTAGGGATGGTCAGACTGCATCAGACCCGCGCTCCACCTAGCTCAGTAGCCGATCTCTGACATTGCCTAAACAAGCTTTCTCCCTGGGATGGATCTCCAGATCTCCAGATCTGCCTGCAGAGCCAGCCATCCCCAAAGGGATCTTCTTTTTCATTCCTAGAAAAGCTCAGAGTTGCTTAGTGTGATCTGGGGAGATGGAGGCTGTTCCTCAGCCACCCCCTTGTAGAGGGGTTTGGCCGGGGCTCATCCCTCTCCAGGCGGTGGGGAACCACACCGCCTCGCTACTTCCTTTCAGTTGTGACGGGCAATTAGCCTGGCCATGGGAGTCTCTCGCCGCGGCAGCAGTAGAGGCAAAACACAAATAGTTATTCACGCCTGGTCGGCGGGCAGTAGTGAGTCACAGGCTCAGGTTCTCAGACAGGAGCTGGGCAACTGTTATATAATGAGCAGGCCCTGGCCCTGGGTCAGGGCGTCAATGGCTCAGGCCCTCAGGCAGGGCTGAGCAACAACAGTAGGTCCGAGCCTCCAAAAGGCCTGGGAGAAGGGGAGACGGCCACCCGCAAGGTGGGTGGCAGGGGGGACACAGCTCCTCCTTCTCCACTGCGTCCCAGCCCGGGCCCTAGCAGCGGCAGAAGACCCGCTGCTGCGTCAGTGGGGATCCTGGCCGCAACACATGGACATAGGCTCTGACAGTGCTGCAGCCAGACTCGGGTCGGCTGCCCCTGGGCTACTGCCTAACTCCCCCTCGTGTGGTACCTGGGTCCGGACAGTGTCCTCCAGGGGGTCCAGCACCATGGGCTCCTCAGGGTACCTGGCGAGGGGTAGGCTTGGCAACTCCTCTGGGTAACTTGCGAGGGGTAGGCTTGACAGCTTCTCAGGGCTCTGGTCAGCGTCAAGCGTCGGCAGGTCAGGCCAGTCTCTGGGTCCGCCACCAGTTGCTAGTGTCTACTAACTGGTAGGGGAGGGATAGCTCAGTGGTTTGAGCATTGGCCTGCTAACCCCAGGGTTGTGCGTTCAATCCTTGAGGGGGCCACTTTAGGGATCTGGGGCAAAAATCAGTACTTGGTCCTGCTAGTGAAGGCAGTGGGCTGGACTCGAGGATCTTTCAGGGTCCCTTCCAGTTCTGTGAGATAGGTATATCTCCATATTAAAAAAAAAAAAAGGTGTCTGGCCTCTCTGGCGGCTGTTCTTCTAGTGAGCTCTGGGGTTGAGTTTTTATACTTCCTGTCCTGCGCCTTGACCTCTGGGAGGTGGGCGCAGCATTTGCTGGCTCCTCCCACTTTGGTGTCCAGAGAGGCTCGTCCCTCTCGGGGGCGGTGGGGAACCACACCGCCTTGCTACACCCCTCTTGTAACCCAACCCCCTGCCCAGTTGCTTTACAACTATTGTAAGCTTCTTCTACTGTTTAGGCCATTTACTGCCCATCTCCCTCTTAACGGCTTTTCTGTTTGAAGGGGGAACGCGGTAGGAGAGGCAGGAATGGATCCACTGGGCCGGCAGGACCTCCAGGGCCCCCGGGAAAACAGGTGACCTTTGGTTACTTTCACTGTTGCATTCCGTGAGTGAGCTACTCGTACCCTTGTTATTGTATATTTTGTGCGTTCCCCAGTCATGGACCAGGATCCCATCGGGCTAGGCGCTGTACAAACACAGATCCTTAGTGCACAGACCCCAGACTGTGAGGGGGAGTCCTACACAGGGGCTGGGAGGGGACGGTGCATGGATCCTTCCACATGCAGATTTGGCCTCGGGTCAGGAGTGAGGCCCAACGGCAGAGGGATCATGGCAGGGAAGTTCGTGGTGCTGCTGCTGCCCATGCTGTATCTGTCCCGTGGAGGGAGAGAGGGCTTTGTTCTCCGGCTCTCAGCCCAGTTCTTTTCACCCGCTCTGAATTCCTTTTGCTGTGTGTGTTACAACCTGCCTGCCGCTCGCCGGCTCCGTTTCTTGGGGCACGGTGCATCAGAGGTGTCACAAACTCAAGTGTGTGTCTCCTTGCTCTGCAGGGGATGCGAGGGCTGCCCGGGACCAATGGCAACAAGGTGAGCTGAGGATGGCGGGAAAGACAGAGACGATGCCAGTATGAATCCCAAAATGGTAGCCTCTGCCCAAAGCTATGGGCAGGGATGGAGGGGTGGGAATTGCACTCTGAGGAGGACTGAAAGGAAACACCATGACTTCTCACTGCCGCCTGTCTCACCCCATACAGCTGGAAGCCAGGCCTGACCCCATCCAACATCCCCACCTGCTTAGGGTTGCCTGGTGACTGGTTTTTGACTGGAACGTCTGTTCAAAAGGGGACCTGTACAGTGTCCGGTCCAATGCACTGACTGGACACCAACAGTCCAGTTACCGTGGGTGGGGGCAGGGAGAGGCGCCGGGTCATCAACCCGCACCAGCTCCTGCTCAGCCAGGGCCGCCTCCTCCTACCTGCATCTCATGGGCAGACAGGCTCCGTATCAGGGGCTGCAGCTCCTGTCCCAGCCCTGGAGCAGAGGGAGCCCAGCTGGGGGGGCGGGAGGGTGGTGGAGAGGATTGAGTGATGAGGAAGAGGCAGAGCAGGGGGTGGGGCCTCAGGAGGCGGAGGCAGAGCAGGGGGTGGCGGAAGGTTCTGGTGCTCCTGCTGTAGTGTGCGGTTTTCAGAAATTCGAAGTTGGCAATCCTACACCTGCTCCCCCTTCATGCACTTTCCCCCTGAGGACCCACACACCCGAATGGTCTCCTCCAAAGCAGTGTTAACAGACGAGAGGCCTGATCCCAAGCCCAGGGAGGTTTTTCCGTGGATTGCCATGGGCTTCCGATCAGGCCCCTACTTGAGGGATTATCGCTTCCCACTAACTTGTAAAAAATGGAAAAATTAATTCAGAAAACGCTGGAACGGATGGGATCCAGGCGAGGTGCCCTGCCCGGTTGTGTTGTTTTTGTTGCACGCCAGGCCCGTGCCTGTGCTTTAAGCTGTGTCTGTGCACCACAGTTAACCTGGGTGATTGAGCCCCTTTGTTAGCTTCGCCCAGGTGTGAGCATCCCCGCTGGCGAGCCGTACCTGCGTCACTGTGTCCTCATGCTGTCTGCGCTTGCCTGTGTGTACCAGGGGCATAGCCCACGCGTCTTTGTGCTGCGATGCTCTAGGATTCTTTCCTGGTCAATTGCAGGAGAACTTCTCTGTCCTTCAGGGGAAACTGTGGCACGGCATTGGAGGACTGTCCCCACTCGAGTGGTTTAGCCAGTGTCCTCACATCAAAGTGGGCGAGTTCCAACCCAAGTTCCCTGGCTTAAGCCTCCTCCAAACCCAGATCCGAGGTTTTTCTGTGTGGACTGTAGGGGTGTGTGGGTTAACTGTGCAGCGTAGACATGCCCTTTGATGTTGCCCTCTTAAATAGTGGGCTCCTCCGGGCAGGGGCTGTGATTCCTCACCTGTCTGTGAGGCAGCAATCCTGCTGTTGGCACTAGAGCAATAACAAGGGGATAAGCGTGGTTTGGGCCCAGCCGTTGTGGTCTTTGCGATACAAGGGATTGAGCCAATGCCCGCTGGAATTGATGGTAAAATGCCCATTGATTTCAGGGGGCTTTGCCTCATGCCCTACGTAATAACAGAGAGGTCTGGCGCTGAGAGGAGGAATGTGCGGTTGTGTCCCTGAAACGACCCCTTTGTGTTCCTTTCTGTTGTGCAGGGGGAGATTGGCCTCGGTGTGGCAGGTGCGAGAGGTCCCCGTGGACTGCCTGGCCCCGGGGTAGGTCGTTCCATCACCACGTCAGGTTCCGTTCGGTTCTCTCATTGCAGTGTCTGTTCTGAACGTGCTAAACGTGTTATCGTGCAATAATCACTCCTATCAAAAGCCCCTTCAGGTGCTGACCCTTTGAATCCCTCTGAATTTTTACTGAAACCAAATTTGGCCATGCTCAGAGGCGATGGGCTCTGTCCACCCCACGCACACTTGTGCCTCTGTGGAGTTGGCATGAAGCTAATGCTCCCTCCCACCACTACTGATCTGCCCCCAAGGTGCAAAGGAGGCGTCATGGGAATTACACTGACTGTTTGCGTCTCTCTCTGAGCCACCAGACCATGGTCTCCTGCCCTGCTCCTTTGCACTCAGCCACCCCACCCCGCCTCCCGGTGGCATAGGTGGAAACCACACCTCAGTAAGTGAACATAACGGAGGCTGAGGGCCTGATGCTGATCTCATGGAAGGTATGTCTCTGCAGAGGAAAACCTGATCACGGGCTACCCTGCCCCTGAGCTACTTTAAATCCAAGTTAGTGGGGTAACAGCAACAGTGAAGACAGATACTGCCTGAGCTGCAAAGCCTGGCATAGACCCTGGGTACGGTCTTAGCTTGCTTAAATAAATAAATAAATAAATAAATAAATAAATAAAGCCCACACTTCACTGCTAACATCACCCGCGCTAGATGGCTTCAAGCTAGCTCAGGTAGGCTAGCCTGGTGCACAGCTCCTGCTGAGTAAAGTTACGCTTGCACTCATGTAGCTTCATGGCCTTCCGTGGATTTACTCCTCATCTACACTGCCATAAACATGTGGCTGTCCAGCCAGCCTGGCCTCCCAGATCTTTCTGTTCATTTAAAATTAATTAAAAGAATTAAGTGTGAATTCCTCTCTGCCTCCCCACCCCCGGAATAGAATGTACGCAAAGTTTTAATAAATGAACGGATATGTCTGTAAAGTGCCAGCCATAAAGGGGCCCGATCCTGGAGTGGGGCCTGTAGGTGCTACTGTCGTATAAATGTTGTATAAACCTGAAGGGGGGTTCCAAAGAGGATGGAGCTCGGCTGTTCTCAGTGGTGGCAGATGACAGAACAAGGAGCAATGGTCTCAAGTTGCAGTGGGGGAGGTCTAGGTTGGATATTAGGAAACACTATTTCACTAGGAGGGTGGTGAAGCACTGGAATGGGTTACCTAGAGAGGCGGTGGAATCTCCATCCTTAGAGGTTTTTAAGGCCCGGCTTGACAAATCCCTGACTGGGATGTTGGGGTTGGTCCTGCTTTGAGCAGGGGATTGGACTAGATGAGGTCTGTTCCAACCCTAATATTCTATGATTCTGTGAAATAATTATTGATAAAAAAATAAACATATTATTAGTACATTTGACTAGTGAGAGCTGAGCTGCTTAAGCAGAATAACCCCCCCCAGAGTGCAGTACCGGGGCGGGATGCAAACCCTCACGCAGCTAGATCAGAGAAGACGTCTTTATATGCTGCTTCCTCTGTGGCCGTTCTATGAATAAACTGACTTTACCATGCAAGACATTTATACGAACCCACCAGCTGCCAGGAGAGCTGTTCAAATAGGCACCTGGGAAGCGCCCCTGACTGAGAATGTCAACAGCTGTGTAAGGTCTAGTGTAAATCTTGCTAAGGTTTTTTTTTGTTTTTTTGGGGGGGGCCGGGGGAGGTAATAAAACAATGAGGAGCTAATTCTGCTTTTAGTACTGTTGGGTAAATCTAGAGTGAATCACTGGATTCTTTGGCATTATGCTTAGTTTACACTAGTGTAACTGAGATGAGAACCTGGCCTCCCGGGGCGTACTTAGGTCTGTATAAAGGTCTGGCACTTGCAGTCAGACAGCTCTTCCAGGATTTAGCTTGTAAGGGCAAAATGTACTCAATGAATTAGCCGGCAAGGCTACAGTGCATATGTAGGTTTCTGAAGGGTTAATACATGAGTAATAGGTGTTCTAAGCAGGGTAGAGACATGGGCCGTGTGTTATAGACGGGTATAGGCACATGGGTTACATTTCATAGGAAGGCTACATGTACACACATTTTGTAAAGGGATAGTTAGATAACAGGCAAGCAATTCCTATCGACAAATGTAGAGGGGACAGAGCAATGAAGTGCATTCCAGGCCAGATTCTGGGCTGCCTTATTTACGGTGCGTGGTCTCCCTGACGTTCATGCAAATGGAACTCGGCCCTTTGCTTGTCACAGAACGACTCCATAGAAAAGCATCTGACCCCTCCTGGAAACACTGGGAGCTGAGAAGATAGTTCCCTACCTCAACCTTTTCCGTTGGTCACCCACTGCTCCCTACCCCACCAGGCAGGGACTGCCTTGCCTCCCGTTCCCTACGCCGCACGCACAGGACAGCTGGAAACGCAGCTTTGCGATGAACACACTGTGACTTTGAAGTGTCCAGGTCACCGTTCTCCACTTACGGCAGGGGAACTGGGCACTAAATAATAGACCGATGGCAGAGGGTCCAACCCTACAGGCTCTTTGGTCCAAGTCCTCAAAGGTATTTAGGCGCTGAATTCCCAGCGGTTTCAATGGGAGTTCGGCTCCTAAATACCTTTGAGGATCTGGGCCGCTATGCACAGGTCATCCATTGACTTCAGTGGGAGCGCCATGCACGGCGGGCTCACAGGATGGGGCTTGTGTGTATTATCCATGCTTCGTTGTTTGTAGACACAGTAATGAAACTAAATCTCTCTTTGCTAACAGGGGGAGGAGGGCATTGCAGGAGTCCGAGGCCCCATTGGCATGATGGTAAGTCAATCAGAACAAAAGAACGGCCTTAGAGGGCCAGACCAGTGGTCCCTCTAGCCCAGTATCTCGTCTTCTGACAGTGGCCGATGCCAGATGCTTCAGAGGGAGTGAACAGAACAGGGCAATTATCGAGTGATCCAGCGTCTGAAGCCTATGAGGATGGTTTTGTGGCACCAGGTCCAAGGCTGGCTGGTGAGATGCCCTAGATGTGGACGCTGCTATAGGATGAGGTTTTCAAAGCCACATAGGGACGGCTGCCCACTTCCCACTGATTTTAAAGGGAGTTGGGTGTGCAGATCCTATAGGTGGATTTGAAAACATGGGCCACAACGCTGAGTGTAACTGACTTGCATTCCTTGCCCATTCAGCGTGACCCTTCCACAAAGGGCTTTTTGATTCAGCATGCAGTTCCGTTCCCCCTGCATCCCTTTCTCTGCATGATCTCATGGCGCTCCGAGTCCGTACGAACTCTTGCCCTGTGTTCCCAGAGGGGTGAGTTATGGGCCCAAAATCCCTGACTAGGTACAACAATAGCAACACACGATTCCGGGGAGTACCCGCAGATGGGAATAAAGGAGAAGTAGATGGAATGTGATGGGAAATAGTGACAGTTGTGGAAACCCAGAGATTATGCATCCGACGAAGTGGGTATTCACCCACGAAAGCTCATGCTCCAATACGTCGGTTAGTCTATAAGGTGCCACAGGACTCTTTGCTGCTCGTCCAGAGATTATTGCATCGCAAGGCCTGGTGGTAAATCTCATCCTTAAACGCAGCGCACGGTGAGGGCACCTCTTACATTATTAAGGCAGAATAATCTAGTGGTTAAAGCAGCAGGGTGGAGTCTGGAGACTTGAGTTCCATTCTCTGCTCTTCCACTCTGTGTGCCCTCGTAGACTTTAAGGCCAGAAGGGACCATCCTGATCACTGAGTCTGACCTCCTGCCCGTGGCAGGCCACAGAACCTCGCCCACCCACTCCTGTAGCAGACCCCTCACCTCTGGCTGAGTTACTGAAGTCCTCAAATCATGGTTTAAAGACTTTATGTTACAGAGAATCCACCATTTACATTAGTTTAAACCTGCAAGTGCCCCATGTTGCAGAGGAAGGCGACCCGCCCCCAGGTCCCTGCCAATCTGACCTGGAGGAAAATTCCTTCCTGACCGCAAATCTGGCAATCAGTTAGACCCTGAGCATGTGGGCAAGACTCACCAACCAGACACCTGGGAAGGAATTCTCTGCAGTAGCTCAGAGCCGTCCCCATTTCGTGTCCCATCTCCGGCCATTGGAGATATTTGCTGCTACTGGTTGCAGGTCGGCTTCATGCCATTGTAGGTAACCTCGATGTACCCTCGTGGAATTCGTTTAAAATGTCTGGACCCCCTTTCCCCACCCATCTGTAAAATGGGGATAATGATCCTTCCCCAGCTTTGGAAAGCGCTTTGAGATCTTTGGATGCTATGTTAGTGCAGACGATCTTGTGGGGATGTAGTTCAAAGCCTAGCATGCCGAAAGCCGTGGAAACCTGCCTCCTGGTTGTGTAGAGCCGGAGGGTAGGATGGAATGGAGCCACTGGTGACTCTAGAGTGGGTCTCACACTGCTTCTTCTGCAGTGTTCCCAGGAAGGATTGAATACGTCCATCAGGAGTAGATGGATGGTTATAAATGAGAAGCTACAGTTCTTCTTCTGCACCACTTTGAGAATCAGCAGCCCCAAAGGAAGGAAAAGAGCTAAATGGGGGAAGTCAGAAAAGTGCAAGAGTTTATTCACCTGTTCCACAGCGCAGCGGGGGTTGGGATGCTCAGTAGTTAGGTGCTCATCTGGGATTCCAACGTCCAATTCCTTGCTTTGCTGCAAGCTTTGTGTGACATGGGGCCAGGCGCTTAGGTTCCAGATCCTCAAAGGCATGTAGATGCCTAACTCCCCCTGCCCTATACCATGTGGTAACAGCACGTCCCCGTCTCACTGGGGTGCTGTGAGGATCAATACATTACAGAGCGTGAGGCGCTCAGATACTAGGGGCTGTATCAGTATCTCAGACAGATAGATCGCTTTGCCCCATGCATATGAGGAGACGGGCCCGAGTCCTTTTGGGGATCCAGTCGCTTGCCACAATCGGGGCCTGAGTCTCCTCTTCTGCCGCCTTTGACAGCAGAGCCGTTCTACCAAGTCACCCCAGCGGGAGTGAGAGGCGACTCAAACCCTCTGTGCCACGCTCGTCCTGTCCCCAGAGCTCTGCCCTCGCCTGAGGAGGTTGCTGCTGCCTGCCACGTTGCCCCCACCAGGTGTTCGTTCTGACATGCTGTTTCATGTGTTTGCAGGGTCTGAAAGGCCTGCCCGGAGCGAAAGGAGAAAGAGTAAGCAGCAGGCGTCTTAGCTGGACTTTCTGTGGCGCCTGGATGGTCACCTCATCCAGGCAGACCTCCAGTGGACTCCATGTTCCCCAGCGCCCTGAGTGATGGACCCCATTGCTGAGGACATATGCTCCTAAGCATATTTCAGCCAGTCTCCACCCATACATTATTCACTCTCCCTTTGCTCTGGTTTCCAGGGCCAGATTCTTGGGCGAGAGCCATGGAAGCTACCCAGGCTAAAATACCGCTCCCTAATCAAACAAAAACAAAACCACGTTCGCAACCACCTTAAATCCGGTCATTGTGTCGTGTAGATGGGGGGGCGATCCCTATATGTGAGCTGGGGAAAATAACACTGAGCTGCCTCATGGCGCTGTAGACCATGGGGAAACCGGTTGATGTTGGTACAGTGCTTTGAGAATGTAAGGTGGTATTTAGGGGGAAAGTATAGTGCGGATTATTCTTCCTGCCAGACCATGAGGAATCCCAGGACTCTGCCTTTTGTGGGATCATCAATGCCTGTTTGCAGACATCTGGTGAGAAGGACACCCCCTGTATTACATTTGCTAGGAAAACCCCAAACACATAGGAGAGCGTTGTATAGCAAAGGCTTTATCTAGGGGCTTGGCCAAGGGACTGGGGATCAGTGCTTGTGGGTTTGGTTCCTGCTGTTCTGCAAGTCACCTAAGTCCTCTGGGCCTCGGTTTCCCCAGCTATAAAATTGGGATAGCGACACTTACGTTACATGCGACTTTGTGTGATGAGTTAGTCATTGCGAAGCTGAATTGCATTCTCTGAGCATAGGTTGCTAAAGTTATAGATAAGAGCAGTTTGTAAACAGATGGGTGTATTGAGTGATGTGCCAACGGTAGAGAAAAAGCCTTTCATTGTCCTTTTTGTTTCAGGGTGATCGTGGCCTCCTGGGACCCAAGGGAGAAAGAGTAAGGGACATACAAAATGTTGACTGTCTGGGGGAGGTGGGATATAAGAAGTTGGAAGGGCTTTATGAATGCCAGTTGGCAGTTGGACACGTGTCTAAAATAATGTCAATGGGTGGACAAATTAGAGACATAAATGAAAAAAATTTTGTTTTCAGACATCGGGGACCTCTGCTGTTTTCTAACCAAGTAGAAGAGAGAGCTGTATAGTGCCTGGACAGTGGTGCAGCTAATCTGAAGCAAGTTCTGGACAAGGATCCTGAACTTTGGTGTCTGCATTGGCCTCTTATCTCAGAAGACCTAGGTTCAACTCCTGCCTTGGTTCGCAGATGGAAGGCATGGCGTTTGTAGACCCAAGTTTGTCCCTAGTAGACGTCTGTCTTTACCAAGAACCAAGCCCAGTATACTAAGTTAGATATGAGATGAATTGGCGGAGCTATATGAAGAAGCTTCAACCATTTTCTGCTAGCACCATGGCTGGCTGAAGTCACTACTATGAAACCTTGCTTTCATAAGAATTCAGAAGGAATCCTTCACCCACCACAAAAATGCAGCCACCGCTGAGGTGGAATGTGGCAGCTGATTAATGTTGCGCTGTACTGCTTTGTAACAGTTTAGGACAGGAAGTGAAAAATATATCTGATTACAGTTTGCACAGTTCATCCCAAAACATGTTAGAGTCTTAAAAATCATGAGATTGATTATATCAAGTCATATTAAACCAACACCAAGAAGAGATCTGAAAAGTGCCCCATTGCCTTCGTCCAGAAAGTATTGAATCTCTGGCAAGTTTCCTGTTAACTTTTCTCCTGGGTGAAACGGCTTGTTAGTAAAGGAGGTTTAGAAAACCTACATGGCAATTCTACCTTTGAGCCAAAGAGTATTAAATGATTACGGCTGATTTGTGTCTGAAGAATCTACTTTCAAAGGCGCCCTGCTCCAGTGACAAATCAATTCTTAATCTCTTTCTTGAAGGTACCTGAAAATACTTCCCAACCTAAAGGAATGTGGAATGCCTTCTCCAAAGGATGCCTTAATAAAATATAAGGAGGCTGGTGAGATAAAACAGGACGGGGGAGATCATTGGGGTGTGCTTAGTTCTTCCAATAATTGCTTCCTAACTTTCTTGCTAGCTCCTGCTTCACCTGTGCGAAACTCTCTGTGTTATGCAGGACCTCGCAATGGATGAGCCCATGGTCTCTTCTGGTCTTAAAAATCTGTTAATCCCAATCCAGGTTGCTTTGGAACCCTTCAAGCCCAGGAAAGTGGAAGAGTGTCTCAAACTGGAAGGGACGACGATGATGATTAATTTACTATTTGTATTGCAGTCAAGATCGGGGGCCTCTTTGTGTTGGGTGCTGTGCAAACTCACAGTAGAGTCCCCGCCGCAAATGGTTTACAGTCTCCAGAGAAGCTAACAAGGAGGCCGCAAGATTTAAATGTGCACTTTGTGCTACTAACGTTCATAGTTAATTAGCAAACAAAGGCTATGTTTGGTGCCAGCTACAGCTTCATCAAGACACGTCCCATCGATCCAAAACCTGACAGGCATGGAAATAAGAAGTTGTGCATTCCTTTCCAGCGTCATCTTGCCTGCTACACTGTCAAGAATACACTGCCGTGCTCCATGAGGGTTTCACTTCCCTCACCAACAGATATTGACATCAATATAGACCCATCACCAGACTCATGCTGTAAGGCAAAACCTCCCTAGTGTCCTCCCAAGGCTGCATATCCACAGATAGCACATTGGACTGTCCCATCTTCCATGCCTTTGGGGAGTTATTCTCCCTTAACGCTGCTGACATCACCATTAAGTGTTGGGGCTTAACTCATTAATGTTTGTAAAGCTGCCACTAATACAGCTCAGACGCCCAGTGCTGGGATGTTGACAGGGTGTGAACGCGACTGAAACACATTCATTGCGAAATTCAAACGGCGACGCCCAGAAACGTGTTCGCACTATTCTCCCAGCTCTGCGTTTTAGCACATGCCTGAACCCCACACTCTGCCGTTCGCCCATCATCCATTGATACTTCTCCATCCCTCAACCCCTTCAGCTGTCATCCTTTCCCTGGTCTTCCTCTCTCAAAGAAAGAAACACGGTCTTGTGCTCTGAGCTGGGGACTGCTGCTCCAGGACCTCCTGCATTCTAATCCCAGCTCTGCCACCGATTCCCTTGGTGTGAAGGGCTCTGCTCACCGCAGGTGCGCCCTCTTGTGGGTTGGGCTGGGAATTAGCTTTTGCCCGTTGTGGCGCCCCCTGTTGTCAGTCCCGCTCTCTTTTTGCAATTCAAAGTGCTTGCTCTTCGTGACTCGGCCCTCTTGGCCAGGCCACTGTACAGTCCCCTGTCCGGGGTATCAAACTTCCACCGGAGAAGCCGTCTGGATGCCACCTCAGACGGTCTTCTGTTCCACCTCCGGGCCTTGTACCACGTCCCAGTGGCTGGTAGGGGAACCAGGCTTGCAGGCAACTCCGGGTTCCAGCCCAGGGACCCTGTGACTTGCAATCCAGATCTGCTTAGTCTCAATCCCTGTTGCTGTTTCCCTGAGCTCCTTCCTACCCCACCCCTCTATCTCTGGATTTCCACTGGAATTTCCTCAGCTCCCCATGGCTACTTCCCCCCTCTTGTCCTTTTGCCAGACTCCCTCGTCCAGGGCCAGATTCCAAGGTGTGCTCTCCCCCTGGACTTCCTCCTTGTCCCTGACCAATTCCCTTTCCCTCTAGACAGTGGCTGCAGGCCCCTGCTGTGTAGCCCCCTCCTGCTCTCACTTCCTGGCTGTATTATCCTGTCCCAGCTCCTCCCTAGCAGGACTTCATCTGCAGTTAGGCCTTATCAAGCCCTGGCTCCCCTCCAGGTGCAGCAAATAGGGTTAATTTGCCCCTTCTGGCCCACATTAACCTGCTCGGGACTCCTGTAGAGGGAACACCCCATCCTGCCCTCCACGTCTCCATCCCTATAACAGGATACCACGGATGGAGCAGTGAGACGTCACCATTATGGTTCGTCCTAGTGCAGCGCTGGGGAGATCAATGTGAACTATCGTTATATTCTGTCTTTCAAGTGAGCGTCACGCTAGGGTGAGGATCCAGCTCGCCACACTGGGATGGAAGTCTCCCATCTCTGCAGCATCTGCCACCCAAGCTCAGGAATGAACCTAGGTCTCCTGCTTTGCCTCGTGCAGTTCTCGGCCAGCCCATGAAATCTGTGTTGTGGCTCAGGGGCAGGGTGGATATTTTTATACCTTTGTTATTGTTATGTAAATCGCCCAGCATGTTGTCTGCTGAGCCATTCGCAGCAAATGTCGGTCTGTCCAGTGGGGCATATGGTAACTGCAATTCTGCCTCATTGCTTGGGTGTCCATCGACCGTTATTGCCTGTCTGTTTCCTAGGGTGACCCCATTACTATTTTTGGACCTCAAGGCTATAAAGGCAACAAAGGAGATCCGGTAGGTTGTGACCATTCTCTTTGAAAGCATGCCTGCCCTTCAGTAATTGGGAGCAGTTCATTCTCTCATCTGCAGTAGTAGTCGTTGGGTATATGTCTACACTGCAGTGGAAGCCCAGGGTTCAAACCCAGGCACCAGCCTAACCCCCCTTACATCTTCTCACACATCATGCTAAGCCAGGGCTCAGACCCAGGATTCCACGGGCATGGAGGGTCCGAGCCCGGGTCAAGCTGGGACCCAGGGTTCAAGCCCTATTGCTTTGTAGTGTAGACTCCTGCTCTGGGAGTCTGCCAACAGTATCCCACAGGCTGACTCCCTTTGGCTGGTGGACAGTCAAGTTTTCCCGCACTGCACCATGAACAAATGGCTAGAGCGGCCACATTTTGGGAGGTTGTTAGGAAGTTTGGGGTATGGGTAGTTGGACTCGGGCCCGCATAATGCAGTATAGATGCTGGAGCCCCAGGTTGGGACCCAAGGTTCAACAATTTCTCACCTGGGGTTACAAATGAGTATAGGCACTCAAGCCCTAGGTTAACAAACCCAGGGTCTGCTAACTCGAGTTCTACTAACCCTGGGCTTACGTTGCAGTGTAGATGGACCCTAACAGTCACAGAGTTTAAAGCTAGCAGGGGCCACCAGATCATCCAATTTGACCTCCTGTATATCACAGGCCACCAAGCACCATCTAGCCACCCTCCACCCCAAGCCAACTGTCAGAATTAGACCCAAGTATTACAGCCCTCAGTCTTAACCTACATGATTGGTGTTTACTGCTCTCCTGTGTATTCCGTGTCCTGGTTCTGGTTTCTGTGTGTTCAGTGGCTTTTGAGATGGGAGCCCTGGCTGAGTTGATGAACAGGCCTGGTGACTATCTCAGAGGGCTGGCTAGCTCATAAAATGCCCAGCCAGGAGAGATGGAGAGCTCCAGGGATTGGGTAGGGCATAAAGGACCTCTCACCTCTAGGTGGCTGGTTTCAACCCTGGGTTGATTGTCTACAGAGAAGCAGTGTGGGACAGAGGCTAGAGCATGGGACTGGGGTCCAGCAGATCTGGGGTATGTTCCCATCTTTGCAGTTGGTTAACTGTGCCATTTTAGGCAGTCACTTAACTTCTCTCTTCCCTAGGTTCGGCCTTCTGGAAAATGGGGTTAATGATACCTATTAGCCTTTGCAAAATGCTTTGAGATCTGCAGATGATTGCAGCTGCACAGTGCCAAGTGTTATTAATAATACTTATCTGTGGCTATACAAGCTGCTGCTGAATAATTTTTGCAGTTTGGTTGCCTGTGCGAAACAAGTTGGGTGGCGTCGATCCAGTCCCTAGAGGGCATGGAATCGAGCTACCTTCTCCCCCCTGAGCAGCATTGACAGGCAGCAAGGTGGGGAAGCTTGACCTAGAAATACACCTCTGCGAGTTGTGGTCACTGAGGGCTGCTAGTCCTTAGATGCACGCCTGGTGTAAGCACAGCAAAGAGGCGTGACTAGGTTTGGAAGATGCTTGCTCGTCCTTCTTGGGTTGCGAGTGTAGTTCATGGAGCTTCTGTCTCATCCCATAGGGTGAACGGGGCCTGCCAGGCTTCGATGGAGACAAAGGCGAGAAAGGGGAGGATGGGCCTGCAGGAGAAAAGGTAGGAACCTCCTTATTTGTTGCGGGTCTTAGGCAGCTTCATTTGTGATATACAGAGCTTATATGTGCACTGCTGCCCTCTATAGGATATCTTGCATAGTATCCGCTCAACGCACTCTATTGGCTGGTGTTCGGGGGCTCATTTAGCCCTGGACTACACTACAGAGTTAGGTCGACACAAGGCAGCTTACTTTGACTTAACTCGCTAAGCATCTACACTAAAATTTCACTCCCACTGACGTAACTCGCCCACTACACTGTCTTAATAACACCACTTCCACAGGAAGCATAAAGTCAGCGTTGATGTAGTTAGGGTAACGCAGTGTCAGTGTAGACCAGGGGTCGGCAACCTTTCAGAAGTGGTGTGCTAAGTCTTCATTTTTTCACTCTAATTTAAGGTTTCGCGTGCCAGTAATACATTTTAACGTTTTTAGAAGGTTTCTTTCTATAAGTCTATAATATAGAACTAAACTATTGTTGTATGTAAAGTAAATAAGGTTTTTAAAATGTTTGAAAAGCTTCATTTAAAATTAAATTAAAATGCAGAGCCCCCTGGACCAGTGGCCAGGACCCGGGCAGTGTGAGTGCCACTGAAAATCAGCTCACATGCTGCCTTCGGCACGCGTGCCATAGGTTGCCTACCCCTGGTGTAGACATTGCATTGCCTACATCGACTGTGACTGGCTTTCAGAAGCCGTCCCACAATGCCCCACACTGACAGCTCAATTGGTGCAAGCTCTCCTGGTGAGGCTCCACATCTCAGGGGGGAGGGATAGCTCAGTGGTTTGAGCATTGGCCTGCTAAACCCAGGGTTGTGAGTTCAATCCTTGAGGGGGGCCATTTAGGGATCTGGGGCAAAATAATCTGTCAGGGACAGTACTTGGTCCTGCTGTGAAGATAGGGGACTGGACTTGATGACCTTTCAAGGTCCCTTCCAGTTCTACATTTCTATGATCCCCTGACACAGGGAGCAAAGTGTAGACATGCACAAGTGATGTAATTACTGTGGTGGCTATATCAACAGTTGGGTAGTTCTGATTCTCGCCACTAGAAGGCAGCAGTGCACATACACTCTAGTCAGTTGATTGTGGTATCATCAGGGAAAATGGTGTAACTTCCCCTTCATCAGAGAACTGGGATTATGATTCCTTAAAAACAGATCAGTTTTGCTTTGTGTGGCTGCTGCAGATCCCAGGGCATTTTCAGTATGGGTCGGTTGGCTTTTCTGTTCTTCCCTATGTGCAGCTATTACGCAGCACGCTGTGCCTTGGTTCCCTCACCTACGCACATGTATAGTTGTATGGTGCTTCGGGATCCTTAAAGGTGCTAAATAAATGCAGGACACTATTATAATTCTCCGCCATTTCCACCTGTTCCTCCACTGACTGCCCGTTCAGGAGCAATAGCTGCCAGCAATGTATTTGATGCAGCTCCTAAAAAGGAGGCAGCCGCTGGTCCCGTGCCATATTCTGCGTAAGAAGTAAATTCCCTGCCTCATCAGTCAGGATTCCCCAGGGCTCTGAGAGCTACACCAAGTGACCCCTGTTAATCAAACATCTGGATCAGCGCTTCTAAACGATGGCGCAGAACAAGCCTTTGAGAAGCCAGCAGTGGGGAATTGGGAGGGTGGGGAGTGGGGGTGGAGTGGGGATCTTCTTTCTCATGAGGTGATCCACAGAGTGAAAATGTTGGAAAACCTCGCCCCTAGGGGAAATTCTGGGTGCCAACTGAGTGGCGAGGAGGCCCCAATCTAGAATCCCAAGTAAAGGTGTAGGGGGGCAGGAGGCGAGGTATGTTTTTAAGTGGAAATGACAATTTCTGAATAAACAAGGCTCATGGTTTGTGTGTTCGATTTTAGGGGGTCAAAGGCGAGGCAGGTGCGAAAGGGGCCATGGGGCTGTTCGGTGCCAGAGGACCAGTGGGGCAGAAGGTTAGTACAATGGCCCAAATGAATGCTGAGAAACCTACATGGTTACCATCATAGCTTGTCGCTCCACAACTGCAACTGCACCCTGGCTTTGTCACTTACCTTGAATAGTTTGGGGGGCTGGGGCGGGGGAGACAGGCTCTTTACAGTGGGGCACTGCACCAGGCAGTGTTCAAGTGTTTGTCTAGGCTAGACATTCCCCAGCTTCCACTTCGGTCATCTTGTCCCCAGGTTTTGCCGCCCCAACTCGCACTCCATTTAGAGAACGCCAGTAGTTTTGTTTGAGGTCAGTGTTCTGGAGGAACCAGGTTGTCCAGCGTTTCCCGCCATTTGGTTCTTCTGTAGCCTTCCTCAGTGCTATTTTGGGGGTAAGGGATTTTCAGAGGCAAAGCTCTTTCTAGACTTCAGCCTCTTGGATGGTGGAATGTGTCCATGCAGTGGGGGTCTCCAATCACACACCTGGTTTTGGCTCTCCTTTTGACTGAAGACAACCAGCTCACTGGTGGTGGTGCATTCCCCCCAAGCTACATAGTATAAGGACAGTGTGGAAATAGGTTTCAAAGTTCTTGTGATGATCTTTGAGTTCAGTATCAATTTTGTGTGCCTGGCTTGAGCATGACCCTACTGGGGCACCGTACTCTGCAGTCGAGTAACACAGGGAGAGACTGGTGCCTTGGAGTGGTTTGGGGTCATTTGATTAGTTTCTTGAGTACACAGTTCCTGGAGTTCACTTTCTTGTTCAGTTTCTTGATGTGCTCTTTGAATGTCAGCATTTGGTCTAATGTGACTCCCAGGTACCCTGGATGTTCGTAGTGCTCAAGGATTGTACCATCCCATGGGTAGCTGGAGCTAGTGCTTGACCTGATGGTGTTTCCGGTGGAAAGCGCACACTTGCTAGGGTTGGCGATCAGGAACCATGTGCTGTAATGCTCTCCAAGTGGTGGGGGCACGAGACTGGAAGCAGGAAGTCCTGAGCCTGGGGACTGTGCTGACTCCTTTTGTGGCCTTGGGAATTACTCAAACTCTCTGGGCCCCCTTGCTCTAAGGTCCCTAGTGGTGTAAAGAGGCCTTAAAGGCTGCAGATTTCTCCCCCTCCTCCACAACTTCCTGTGAAACGCCCCTGAGGGTACATCTACGCTACCCGCCGGATCGGTCTATCGGGGATCGATTTATCGCGTGTAGTGTAGACGCGATAAATCGAGCCCTGATCGCTCTCCCGTCGACTGCTGAACTCCAGCAGTGCGAGAGGCGGAAGCAAAGTTGACGGGGGAGCCGCGGCCGTCGATCCCGCGCCGCGAGGACGCGAAGTAAGTGATTTTAATTCGATCTAAGTACGTCGACTTCAGCTACGCCATTCTCGTAGCTGAAGTTGCGTATCTTAGATCGATCCCCCTCCCGCCCCCCCAGTGTAGACCAGGCCTGAGTAAGCGAGTTCCCTTGCTATCATAGAGCCAGTGGAAAGGCTGTATGCCAGCCCCCCACTCCTCCTCCTAGGGAGGCACATGGGCAGCTCGGATGTGCATTGAAGCAGTCGTGAGGGCTGCTCTAACTTACACCAGGCCTGGCCAGGTCCCCCAGCCAGGCCCAGAATACCAGCAGGTGCAGAGGTTCCTGCACTGAGTGCATCTCAGCTGGAAGGATGAATCAGGCCCCTGTGTTTCACTTACCCCATTTATCAACTGGGGATAATGCTATCTCGCTGGGGTGCTGGCCGCCCTCACTGTGGTTCCTAACGCGCGCTGAGGATGCACGTTGCCATAAGAGGAGTTGCTGCAAAAGAAGGGGTTGGAGCAAAGTCCACAGAACATCAAATTGCAAACGGAATGAGGTCAGCCAGACCCATTGTGTTTCAGACGATGAATGAAATCCGTCTGACATCAGACCATTTTGTCGTCCCAGGGCCCATTTTGCAAGAGTTCACGGTGTTACTTCCATCTCCGAACTGAATAACGACTTTCAATTCCCCCTGCAGTTTCTTCAATCAGAGGTTTTATTTTTCACTTCCCATCCTAAATTGTGTGCCGTGTTGCTGTGCGGCGGTTAGACAGCCGCCGCATCCCACCCCAGAGGCGGCTGCGCTACCTTGGCAGTCAGGGTGATAAGCGATGTCTGTATTCGTACAGCTAGCAAAGTGCTCTGGGATGATGATATGGGTTTTGGAGGGGAATCATTGCTAGGGATAAAGAATATCAAGTGACTGAATGGTAATCATTTGCACAGTGTATAGAAGACTTTCCTGTGTGTTTAACTCATTTCTCCTTCTCTCCCAGGGAGAACCCGGAGAACCTGGCCTGCCTGGATTTGCTGTGAGTTGAGAGAGCGTTTCATGTTAGTAGCATTGGGATAATGTCCATTCGGTCTAATGGCCTCATGCTGTACACTGCTGATGAGAGCACCCTGAGCTCTAACTTTCTCAGCGGGCAGTGAACAGGCTCTTGAAAGATTATTAAGAACGAGGGAGATGTGCTAACGTTGCCTGGTGTTCAGGTACTTTGATAGCTGGGCTCACAGTACAAGGAGGACTCTTGGTACATCCCTTCCTTATGTGGGGATCCATGAATAGCCCCCTCATGGCACATCCTGTTCTTTTTCAGGTGCACTCCTGCGGTGGAAGTGCTAGGGGGGCTTTGATGTGCAGTGTGTTCCTCTCTGACTCACTGACAGCTAACGCTGCGTGTTTCAAAGGCAGAAGATGCCTCCAGGAAGGAGATAATTCGGGTGAAACTTTCTTGAACACTTGCATGAAAAGGGAGATCTGAACAGCGGGAGGATGGCTGTATGGATCAGTGAGATCAGAGATGCAATTTAATGAGGGCGTTGCATTTTGCATCAAAGAACACCTAAAATATGCATTTCCCCATTTTACTACACTAGCATTTCAGGCGGGTGTACTGTATGGACAGAATTGAAGCTAATATATGTTCAAAATGTCACTTATATATAGGCTTATATATGTCACAGTAGTAGTTAAACCTTAGAATACTGCCATCCACATGAATTCTAAAAAGGATATACTGTAGTGAACTGGCTACTGGAAACGTGCACCAGTGCCCTCTGCTGGATGGAACGAGAACTACTCAATTCTGTTCATAGTCCACATACTGCAAACTAGAAGCTGGTTGAACTATTTCAGCCAAACGAAACAATTTGTCATAAAATGATGTTTTGACTGAACTGAAATGTTTCAGGAAAGCATTTCATATTCTTTGAAATTTCCCATTTTTCAGAAAAAACTCAAAATGAAAAATTTCTGTTCAAAATTTTTGAAAGGCTTCCTTTTTTTTTGGTAAGAAAATCCCACATCTGTTTGCCATTCTTGACTTTTTTCCCACCGGTTTCCAGGGGGGAAAAGAAGTTTAAAAGGTGACAGAAAGTAGGCATTTTCCCACCAAGTGAAAAAACACTTGAAACACTTTTGTTTCAATTTTTTTTGATGAAATACTAAAAATGTAATGAAAAACTTTGAGCAAACTTTAGAGTCTTTCAGAAATGTTCACAAAAGATGCTTACCGTTTTTCAAATAGTTCTACTGTGTGAAAGTGTTTTCCTTTAGCTCAAGTGATAGGGGCTGGTGCTTGGGACCTAAAAGGATACAGATTCTATCACCCCTGTTCCTGTGAAATTCCTCATATCCATTCTATGCTGCACAGTGACTATCATGGAACTTCTAGGAAGCCATGGATTGCGTACTATTTATGTGTGTATGATCCAAAGCTTTAATTCCTCATCAAAGTGTAACAAAGACCATGGGCGGCGTGTCAGCTACCCCTTCGGGGAGGCTAAACCCCTGGCCCCACCCCTTCTGCCTGAGGCCCTGCCCCTTCCTCCCCCTCACTCGCCAGCATCCCGAGCGCCCCTCCACCCCCCCCATGGCCAGAGGAGCCCCGGCCAAACCAGCTGGCCCCAAGTGCCAGACCGACCCCCAGATATGCTGGCTGGCCTGCCCCCTGAGCTGCCAGCCAGCCTTTCCCAGCCGATCTGCCCAGCCGATCTGCCGTCTGACCGCAAGCCGCCACAGGTCACCGGCCGGCCCCAAGCTGCCCGCTGGCCCAAGTTGCCCTGGGCCACTGGCCGGCCCAGGCCGCCTGCTGGCCCAAGTTGCCCTCAGGCCTCCAGCCGAGCCCCAGCTCCACGCCGCCGGCCAGAGCTGAGCCCCCACTGGCTTTGGGGGAGAGGAAGGGGTCTCGGAACAGTGCGTGGGTGGGGCCATGGCCAGGGTTAGGGGAGGCCTTTGATACTCGCCGCCCATGACAAAGACCCTGATTCAGTAAAGTACTTCAGCGTGTGCTTAGCTTAAAGCCTATGCAGAGTGCCACTGAGGTGAGTTTAGGCACGTGCTTAAGTGCTTTCCTGACTAGATGCCAAAAGGAATAATGTGCCCTGAGCAGTACACAAGAAAGCGGTGACCCCATCTGGTCAATCTCAGCAGGACTCCGGCATGAAATTGCAGACCTCTGTTTAGATACGTTGTTGGGAGTCCCTTCAGATTATATACACAGCCCCGCAGAAAATGACTAGCCGTACTAAAGCAAACTGAGCCATTAGTTAGCTCACCAGCTGCTTGACCCTCTTGAATGGCTGTGGGGGTTATGCTCAGAGTCATTTTGTCTTGCAAATTGCATCCAAACCAATGCTCTCTTCATTCGGTTCTACACTTTGGACGTCATTGTGGTTTTGTATCGTGCTGATTTCCCGACATCTACAAATTTCATCGTATCAGACAAATAACCGCTGGAAATCGGTACCTTGTAAACATTCATGGTTCAGGAACGCCGGCTAATAATCCTTATTAGGATGCAGTTAATGGGGGATATTTCCTGCATTCGGAAGAGTACCTGTATTGTCGTTGGAGCTGGGCTGGGACGGCAAGATTTCGTTTTAGTTTTGTGAAACCTGTGTCAGCACTGCAGCCAGGCTCCATTTTATCAGAAGCCCCAAAATTCAGCACGGATGCGGGAGAGAGAACCCCTGGACCTTTCGGCCCGTCGCTGATGGGTACTGAGAAATGGATCTTGCAGGGCAATTGTGCCGAGCATGTGTATGTGCTAGGCAAAAAAAGTGATGAGCCGGACAAGTGATTCCAGTCTGCATTCATGAGCCATTGCCAAGCAGATGCTAGGTTACCCCACTTTAGCAGCAAGAGTAAGACCAAAGGGGAGCATACAGCCAAGTGCCTTATTAGCACCAGGAGGGTCATGCTTGGACGTGCATCTCCTCAGATGCACCAATTTTTATTGCCCTGAGCGCTCATGGAGAAGGGAGCGGGTGCACATGACCGCGAGTCATTAACCTAGCTCCATCAGCGTGCCTGGCACTTTGCAGAACAAAGACCGTCAGGCTTGCTGCCTAGGCGGACTTACAAAATGTTCTGCCCACTCGATGCAGAGTAGCACCTTCCCCTGGATGAGCCTGGGTTAAGGGCCTGGTGGACTTGAGCGCTGGTGGACATGAGTGACCAGTGAAGAGATATACTCCAGGAGCAGGGGGACAGAAAGGAAGAACACATATTATGACTGTGTGATTACAAGGCTATTCTGATGCCGCTGCTGTAAATGGGTGTTCTGGGGAGTGATTTGACTGAGGAGAGGGTGAGCTTATGGGAGAGGGATGTGGGTAAGGATGTTGCAAGCACAGGGGTGGAGTGGAAGAAGGTGCAGAGACATGTGGGGAGAAGAAAGGAGGCTTGAGGTTGGTGTCATTGGCAGATCAAGGCCTCCAGGATCGCCAACCCCAAATGGTCAAAAATCGTGAGTCAGGCTCACCCAAAATCCTGAGATTGGCTATAAAATCACGAGATTATGTAAAAATAATGGATGTGGGGTTCTTTTCATTTGCCTTCTGCTTTTTGAGCCTTTAGGGTGCACTGGGGTCACATTTTGAAGCTTCCCCCACAACCGCGAGGGCTGACTTTTTTTTTTTAAAGAATGAAGGCGGAAATCATCACGGATCCACGTGACTCCAGGAGCTGGGGCTTTAAGGCCAACAGTGATTATCATGAGCCTCGTGACAAAATCATAAGAGTCGGCAACGCCGAGGCCTCTGTGCTAATGCTAACTCCAGACACCTCCTGTCAAATATATACCTCTAAATCCGGTAGGCAATGAGCCTGTGAGCGGTGGTTACAAACCACCCTGTGGCTCGGGAACATATCAGCTCTTTTATTTGGGTTTTCACTGCTGCTCTGAGCAGAGGTGTCCTGCCTGAGCTTGTCCTTAGGAAGTCCCGTTCCCCCCCTTGCGGTTCACATTTCCCCGATGCGAGTGAAGTAATGCCCAATTTGCTCACTTTAGGGGCAACAGCAGCTCAGTAACCAAAGGGGCTTCGTCTCGGGCTTGCGCACGAAGCTTGCCCAGTGCTGTAGCTGGAGGCAGTGCTCCGGAGCTGTTTAACCATCTCTTTGCGTCACACCAGCACTCAGCAGTCATGACTAATCTACATCACTTTGCTATTGTGCTACCTAATATCTATACAGAGAGCTGAAACCTGTTTGAGGCAGTGCTTTAATGACTGTGTCCACTGAGCATTAGACTTATTGGTAGTTATTTCCAGAACTCCTGCAGTAATTGCCTTTAAATGGCCCTTTTCAGAGCTCTGATCGCCCTGCCTTGATTTGCCTGGAGAAGCTTGAAATGTAAATCTCAGGGAGTAAATTTAAACACCATCAAACTATTCCCCAGCCCTGCCCCAAATGCTTCCCTCTTCCCCAGTCATCTCCTCATGTTTTGTCATCTCCCTTTCCCCCAACCCTTCTGGGCTCTCAAAGCTTCTTTTCATGCCCTGCACGCAAATCGCCTTGGAAAAATATCACTTCCAGGACACCACTCCTAGTGGTTTCAGAGTAGCAGCCGTGTTAGTCTGTATCCGCAAAAAGAACAGGAGTACTTGTGGCACCTTAGAGACTAATAAATTTATTAGAGCATAAGCTCTCGTGGGCTACAGCCCACTTCTTCGGATGCATATCACGCCTTCCTTCGGGGAATGCTGTTCTCCCCTCTTTTTATTATTATTGTTGTTGTATTCTTGTAGCACCTAGGAGCCCTGTCACGGACCAGAACCCCAGGGTGCTAGGTGCTGTACGGAGATAGAACAAAAAGACGGTCCCTGTCCCAAAAAGCTAAGTATATGCCAAGAGACAACACATGGATACAGACTGGCTGATGTGGGGAAGCAATGAGACAGTACTGGTGAGCACGGTAGGCAGCAGTCTCAGCCCACCAGCAGCCCCGGTGGTTTGAGTATTGGCCTGCTAAACCCAGGGTTGTGAGTTCAAGCCTTGAGGGGGCCATTTGGGAATTGGTCCTGCTTTGAGGTCCCTTCCCTTCGGGGACCGAAATGGCTCTGAGGATGTGTACGGGGAATACCTCCCCAGTCTGAGGGGCAGCCTGGGAGAAAGCCTGAAGGGGCTCGTTCGAGAATTTCAGAAGCAGGCAATAAAGGCCCTTCTGTGTCTTCTATGCGCACAGTATTTTCCTATTGCTCGTAAACTATATGCCAAAGTCACCAACCAAACGAAAATTGGGTGCCTGGCAACTGAGTAGCTGCCCCGAGTACAATCCTGTCCAGGTCTCTAGGTACGTACCTGGTGTGGCGAGCTCACCCCACCCAGGCTGCAGCGGCTACGTGGCTGTTTTTTGTATGCTCGCACGACAAGAGCAAGTGCAGCTATGTCTGCCCACGCTGGAAGTTACAGCTCCAGCGTGGACCTCTTCAGCTGCCGTGATGAGGCTCCAGTTGGGATGGAAATAACCACGTACAGGTATTTACCCAGGAGCTGGATGATTCTCTTACTGGAGATATCTGTGCACGGAGTGGTTACACAGGCGCAGTCTAAAAGCTTAGTGTCACCCCCATGTGACATGGGTGCTTATGGTTTCAGGACACAAAGACAGCACAGAATATGCTGATCTCAGTGGATAATGCCATGGGCAAATTGGCAACTTCCACGCTCAGACAGTGACTAGGGGTCAGACTCTGCTTTTAGTAGCACTGTAAATCCAGAGAAACTCCCCTGAGTAACATCCCCCGAGCCCAGAAGTGTTGAGCCAGGGGAGCATGGTCCAAATGGGGTGATAGGACTGCACTTTGCACGGTCAGTATTCAGACGCCAACAAACGTGAACTACTGTGGATTTTCACTGGTGTAACGGACGGCAGCATCTGGCCCACTCTGTGTAACTGCAAACTGCTCCTAGCCTGTCAGTTCATAGAATCATAGATTATTACGGTAGGAAGGGACCTCAGGAGGTTATCTAGTCCAACCCGCTGCTCAAAGCAGGACCAATCCCCAACTAAATCCCCAAATGGCCCCCTCAAGGATTGAACTCACAAGCCTGGGTTTAGCAGGCCAATGCTCAAACCACTGAGCTATCCCAATATTATATGATGAGAAATGGATTTTAGTCAGTTACAGTGAATGTAAAATATACGCCTCTCCAACCCAAGACTGGATTTGATTTTAGGGGAGGCAGTGTGGTCTAGTGGATAGATTACAGGGCTGGGCGTCAGGAGACTGAGTTCTAATCCTGCTGCTCCCATGGCCCTGCTGTGTGACTCTGGGCAAGCCATCTGTGTTCCCTCCCACCTTTGGTTTGTTTAGACTGTCAATGATTTGGGGCCGGGACTGTCTCACAATATGTGTGTGTATATAGCAGCCAGCACAATGGGGCTCTGATCCCAGTTGGAGTCAGTAGATTCTCATATAATCACACGACTCCAAGAGCTGGGGCTTGAAGTCAAAACATCAAATATTGGAAGACTCTCCAACATCTCAGCTTCCCACAAGGTTTAATCACCCACCAAAGAGGTTTATTTCTCATTCCCTTCCCAGGGTGACCTTTACCCTGTAAATAATCCGGCTTAGACAGCAAATGGAACCCTGTTATTTGCTTTGTTTGTACATGATATTTACTTACCCTGCCACAACACGGAATTGACCATGTCATTAAACAATCACTGGTCTCCGTGGAAATAAAGAGGACGTATAGGGTATCATGCCTTCTGATTAATTATAGCAATTAATTGCCGGAGTGGAGTGCTTCCTGAAACCATTGGCCCTGCTGACCCGATCTGTAGGCATCATATAGGAAAATCAGGCCCTGTTTATGGTAATTGTGTTGGATACACTGTAAATGTTTCAGAAGTGGCAGATAGAGACTTGGTGGGCGGGGGGGAAGGGAGGGGACGAGGACTGAAACAGCAGCCTACACACCTGTTGTTCATTCTTCAGGCAGGGAAATGGCCCTTTTAGAGGTAATGGACTCTCTCTAAATAAGACTCCGATGGCTGATTTCTTTTTAATAACTGAATCTTTCTTTTCAACAAAGGACTGCAAATTGATTCAAACCGCTGAGTGCCACTTACTCATCTCATGAGCTGTTTAAGCAGCCGGCTCGCGCTCGTTCGCCTGGCATTGAGTGCTCTGCAGTCAGTCATCATTGCCGAAGTGGGGACGAGTCCAACTTCAGTCAGCAGAAATGTTGGAGTTCTTAATTGTGAAGTTGAAGGTGGCAAAACTAGATAAATAAACTGCAGCTGAACCAGCAGCTTTTGAAATGTTGGACATTTCTACTCGCTCAGTTTCCAGGCCTGGCTGCTGGGTCAAACTGTGGGCTCAAGCGTTGCGAAAATGTCATTGTAATCATTGATCTCAAAGTGTCACTATCCCCATTTTTCAGATTTGGGAAACTGAGGCATGGCGTAGGTACGTGGCTTGTCCAAAGACTTACAGCAGGCCAGTGGCAGAGCCAGGAAGCAAACCCAGAGCTCCTGCTCCCAGTCCAGTTCCTAAGGAAATTGCAGTGCAAGGTGAAACCTTTCACAACTTCACGCAGATTTTTCCAGAGCAAACTTTTGACCTTCCCCCCCCCCCCCCCCCCCCCCAGATACTTGGAGACTAAGCTCAAGAGGTTTATGGGGCCATAGGGTGCATGGCAAAGTACAGCTGGAGAAAACTCAATAGCCCTGCCTCAAACAGTCGCAAGGTAAGACCAGAAATAACAGGAGGTGGTGACAACATGGGATTGATAAAAGAATCACTAGGTGAAATTCACTGGCCTGGTCAGATTAAAGGAACATAATGGTCCATTGTGGCCTTCAAATCTATGAATGTATGCACTTCTCAGAATTGCTGCTGTTTGTTTATTTTCAAATTTCATGCAAAGACAAGATTGTAGCCAAGAGGGAGACTGGGGGGAGAGGGAGATTGACTTTCCCTGTTTTCATAGGAATATCCTGCTTTCGTTGGCGGATAGATCCAAATTTTGCTTCAGACCAACTTTACAAGTGTGAGCGATTCTCTATTCCTCTGTGCACCCCTCGCTCCCGAAATAAAAATGGGTCACTTCGCCCAGTTTGGTATTCAGGGCTTTAATGCATGTTTATCACTGAACTGTGTTGCGACCTATGGCAAGTCATTCAACTGCCGCATGCCTCAGTTTCCTCATCTGTAAAATAGGGATAATAAAACTTCTCACAGGTGCAAGGCCTGACCTGTGCAAAAGCCTTGGAGACCCTCGGGGGACAGTGCGATATGAATACAAAGTTGCAGCATTGATATTAGTACATTTTTTCTGCTTCTGATCTATGCCCAGGAGGACACGCTGCCTTAGTCCTATAATTTAGTTTTCGTTTTTGTTAATGCACCCAGAAGCCTCCCAGCAGGCAGCATGGAGAAATTAATATTACTCCTCTTATCACAGGGCATGGCTGGCCTTGATGGGAAGAATGGAATCAAAGGAGCTAAAGGTGACAGAGGTCTGCAGGGTCAAAAAGGGGAACCGGTGAGTCTCGCAAAGAAAGACAAAGGGATATTTTGAAGGTTGAAAAACTGGCTTGGTGCTTTTTTCAGTATTGCCAACCCCAAAGTGTTCAAAAATCACAAGTCAGACTCACCAAAAATCATGCGATTGGCTCTAAAAATCATGAGATTATGTACAAATAATAGATGTGGGGGTCTTTTATTTGCCTTCTGCTTTTTGAGCCATTAGGGTGCACTGGGGGTAGGGTGACCAAATGTCCCGATTTTATAGGGACAGTCCCGATTTTTGGGTCTTTTTCTTATATAGGTTCCTATTACCCCCCACCCCCTGTCCCGATTTTTCACATTTGCTGTCTGGTCACCCTAACTGGGGGTCACATTTTGAAGCTTCCTCCACAGCTGCGAGGGCTAGAAACTGACTTTTTCTTTAGGAATGAAGGCTGAAATCATCACAGATCCACGTGACTCCAGGAGCTGGGGCTTTAAGGAAAACAATAATTAGCATGAGACTCGTGACAAAATCATGAGAGTTGGCAACACTGCTTTTCTGACCCAGATTTGGAATTCCCGCCAGAAAACGAATCCTCAGCATTTGGCGCAGGCCCTCAAGTGCTTTTGTTGTTGTTTGTGAGACTTGCTGTAAGCAAAATTACTGCCTGACACCACTGGAGAACTCTGAACTATGCTGTGGGCAGATTCTCAGCATGTATAAATTGGCGTAGTTCCATTGGACACTGATTAGCACCCGCTGAGAATCTGCCCTGAGTCTCTTGTGACAGAGTTTTACATTCTCCCAAGGCAAGTTCAGCTTTCCAGACGTTTACCTTCATGCTACTTCCAACCACAATATCCACAGCGCTGGTAAAACTGGTGTGGGGAGAAGGGGAAAAAATCAGCCAGCTGCTAGTTCCACAAACAGGATAATTTTTCCAGGAAAGAGATTTTCTTGTTACAGGAGGCAAGAGGAATTGTGGTGGGAGCTTTCCTCTGCAGGCAAAAGTGAATTTTCCCCTGGGGCAAAGCCAGGTCTGTAAATTAACTCTTTTGTTTCCTGGTGGAATTTTGTCCTTTTCTCTCATTAACCCTTAAAATGCCTTCAACATCTCCAAAGCGGAGCAGGGGGGAAAGGGAACTCTTTCTGGTTTTGACTCTTCCTGGAAAGTGGCCAAAATCTTTTGGAAAAGAATTTGAAAAAGTTTTGCAAATCTATCGAAAGGCAGCTCTGTGCAGAGCCAGGGCAGCACATCAGACTGCTTGTGTTACCACTCCTCGGAGCCCTTTAGAGCATTCAGTCAGGGAATGAGCCAGGCACTACAATGTTCAGAGCAGTAACTAATGTAAGAGTGTGGCGGGGCGACGACTCACCGGCGCGGCGCCTCCTGCTGGCCGTCTCGGGAATTAGCTCTTTCCTGCCCAGAGCGCCCTCTGCAGGCTGGTGTCTCGCCTGCCGCTGGCCCCCGTGTCCCTCCTGGACCCCGGTGCCCTTTGCCCAGGGGTTCTGCCCACTGCAGTACCCTCCCGCTCTGGGTATCCCCTAACAGGGGAACCCCCCAACCCTTTATCCCCACCTTGCCTCAGTGGCTACTGCCAGTCACCATCTAGCCCCCGCTCACTGGGGCCAACTGCAGTCTGTAAACCACTCATCACCATCAAGGGGGGTTGGACCAGCTGCCTTTGTCTATCTCTGGGCTGCCCCTCCGCAGCCCTAGTACCTATTTGGTCCTTTTAGCAGGGCCTGCAGCCTGGGGTTTTTCCTGCTGGAGCTCCCCAGCTCCCTCTGCCCTTCCCCAGCACTGCTCCACCTCAGGTACCCTTCTCAGCTCCCCAGGCAGCCAGGTCCTTCTCTCTCAAGAGGCGAGAGAGAGTGTGTCTGTCCGTCTGGCCCACCGCCCTCTTATAAGGGCCAGCTGGGCCCTGATTGCACTTGATACAGCTGTGGCTGCTTTCCCAATCAGCCCAGCTTTTCCCCTACCACAGCCCTCTCCCAGGGCTATTTTCAGCCCTTCAGGGCAGGAGCGGGGTAACCACCCTGCTACAATGAGCTAACGGAGCCTGTCTAATAACTGCTACCTGTCGCAGCACTGATATGATCTTTCCAAACCTCTAGACACTCAAGGCTGTTGGTTATTCCAATTCACTCGGCATCGGGAATCCCCGTAAAACAAGCTGCCACCCTGTGATGAGTGATGGCACTTTTTCAACCTCATCACACTCCAACCATATTCCTGGCAGCTGTGTAGAAATCAGTAGATTGTTTGCGATGCGAAGACAGAGAGGGAGAGTCACTTTGGGGTTGAGCGTACTCCGCTGTCGTGTGTGTTGCTGTGTTTTCCATCCCAGAGGTGGCTGCATTTCCATGGGGGAAATGCTTCCTTTATACAAGCTTATAAAATGCAGTGGAGCCTTTGGGGTGAAAGGGGCAATATAAATTGAAGATGAGGCTATTAGGAGAGCTGTATTTTTAACTTTCTAGTTGCAGATCATTGTGTGTATGTGTGTGTATCACACACACATTGTGGCGGTGCGAGACTCACCACCGTGGCGCCTCCTGCTGGCCGTTCTGGAATTAGCTCAAGTCCTTCCGCAGGGCGCCCTCCTCCGGTGGTGTCTCGCTCGCCGTTACTCCCGCTTTGTTGTCTCCACCTCTCTGGGACCCGCGTCGCTCCCCGGACCGCGGCGTCCTCTTCTGGGCCTTTTGGGGGAACCGGCAGGCTATAATCCAGCCACTTGCCTTGGTGGCCTGCTGCTGTCACCAGTCTAGTCCCTTGCTCCAAGGAAAAACTGCAGTCCATGTTGGCCACTTCCCTCATAGCAAGTGGGGGCAGCCCTAGCACCTTATCTGCCCTTACTCCAGGGCCTCAGTCTGGCAGCGGTCAGCCAGAAGCTCTTTCTGCTCTGCTACCCTGCCCAGCACTGCTCTAGCCATGGTGCTCCTAGGCAGCCAGTCCTTCTCCCTGGCAGGCCAAGGAGAGACTTCCTTCTGCAGCCCTTTATATATTGCCCCTGCTGGCCCTGATTGGCTGCTGCAACAAGCCACCTCCCGATTGGCTCGCTTAGTGAGCCCTCCTCTAATTGGAGGTTTCTGCACAGGCTCCCTCTGGCCTGCTTTATAAATCCCTTCCGCCCTGTGTGGGGCAACTGCCCAACTACAGACAGACAGACAGACAGACAGACAGACACTCACTCACTCTCTCTCTCTCTCTCTCTCTCTCTCTCTCTCTCTTTTACTTGTTTGTCTTTTATTCAGGGAGCGAAAGGTGATCCTGGTATAACTGGAGACCTTGGACGGAAAGGATCTAAGGTAAGAAACAGGCATCATCACAGAAATAATGAGTGCTTTGGCTATTCTCAGGGGCGGAGGGGAAGATGGTGCAGCAAATATAAAAACTGGTTGACCTGAATGATTGTAGAAGATGGCAAGTGGACCACTCTGCTAGGTAGGAAGATGGCAGGTGAAGAAGAGAGCAGTGCAGTGTTTCCACAACTCTGTAGAAAGGCCCTGTTAAGCCAGGCATGAGTTAGTGCTGGCCCTTTGCACAGGGGTGGATATCACTGTGCTTTGTCCTACTTATCTTTACCAGCTAGTTGTCATTTCTCTCCAAGGGCTTACGTGGTTTTCCCGGGCGGATGGGTAGCCCTGGTGCAGATGGAATAAAGGTGAGGACTTTTTATTGTTCTTCCTCCTTTTAACATTAGTTTAAAGGGGATCTAGCGTAGGTGCAGTGTGTGCCCATGACAGCCCAGGGCAATGAGGTCCTCCTAGTTATCCGCAGGTCAGGCCCAGCATTGGGCCGTGACAGATCCCGTCATAATGTCCTGGCAACCTGTCTCAGACCCAACCTGGAGAAGCTACCCGTAGGTCTGAGAGCAGACGTCACATTCCATGGCCCATTCTATTGGCAGCTGATCCACTCACCAGTTTGGAGGAGGTTTAGCCACGCCTATCGCAATACTTTCCATTGTGTCTGATTTTCACATGCATTAACCACCCCATCATCTTTCTAATCGGTGCCTTGTGTTCCCAACCTGCTTACATTTCCAATATCTTGTTCCACATGCAGGGTGAGATTGGCAGCCCTGGAAAACCAGGGGTACCAGGGTCAGATGGACTGCTTGGGCCAAAGGTGAGTAGGAAAGCCAGTCTTCTCTCTCATATGGAAGCTTTGTGAGGGCATTACAGGTGTTTGAAATTTAATTACCCAATGCCCATGTCCCTCTCCGTGGGCTTGTCTAGGGACAGAAATGGCACTGATTTCACACAATCTGCTTCTAAACGAATGCAGTTAAATCAGCGCAAGCTCATGTGTGGACGTGCTTAAATCAGTTTCAGACTGGCTGCTTTTAGCTTAAATTCAGTTTGTTACCAAATATAGTTAAATGGCTGCAAATTTCGGTCAGTTGACCAGGCCTAGTGACATAGGTGCTGAAACTAGAGGGTGTGGGAGCACCCCCTGGCTTGAAGTGGTTTCCATCCTATACAGGGTTTCCAGTTTGGTTCAATGGCTCCCAGCACCTCCACTATACAAATTGTTCCAGCACCTCTGCCTAGTGAACACTGCGGGGGGGAGGGAGGGTCTTTTTGAACAGCAAAAGCTGAATGCTGAATATCTGTCAACGAGCTCGGGGTTTGGTTCTTGATTTTCGTTCTCTTTTCTCACCTCCATGGCTGGTCGGGGAGGGGAGGGCAGGTGTCAAGCTTTGCCAGCCAACGCATTAGTTGGCTTGCTCTGAGCACTCGCTCGGGGCCTGATCCGGAGCCCATTGAAGTCAATGAGATTCTTTCCATTGACTTGAACGGCATCGAACCAGACCCTCATTGTGTCAAACCAAAGCTGGTAACTTGCCAACGTGTCTGCCGCCAGCGATACACCCAGCCAGAGGGGTCGCAGAGGGAGTCAGACAGACAGTCAGGCAGACGCTGCATGTTACTCATCAGGATTTCTGCTGGGCTAACCAAATTCTAGTAAACGTGAACTGCAACACACAGATTCAATAGGGCGCCATGACAACATACCTGACTCTGTGACAGCCTAGCACCTGGGTGGGATGTTGTGCATGTGTGGGAGGTTGGCTTGTTTGATAAGGAAAACCAGAGACCTCGAGTTTTGTTGCTAACAACCCACCATGCTTTATTTTTTACTCTCCCAAAATAGATCTGCCATCATAGGCTAGGTCTACACTGCAGCGGGGTTCCGACCTAAGATACGCAACTTCAGCTACGTGAATACCGTAGCTGAAGTTGCGTATTTTAGGTCGGCTTACCTAGCGGTGAGGACGCGGGAAAGTCGACCGCTGCCGCGCTGCCGCCGACTCCGCTGCCGCCTCCTGCCGAGGTGGATTTCCGGAGTCGACGGCAGAGCGATCAGGGATCGATTTTACCGCGTCTTCACTAGACGCGGTAAGTCGATCCCCGAAAAACCGATTGCTACCCGCCGGATCGGCGGGTAGTGAAGACAAAGCCTTAGGGAACCTAGCGAGCATGACATCTAATGACAGGTTTCAGAGTGGTAGCCGTCTTAGTCTGTATCAGCAAAAAGAACGAGGAGTCCTTGTGGCACCTTAGAGACTAACACATTTATTTGGGCATAAGCTTTCATGGGCTAAAACCCACTTCATCAGATGCATGCAGTGGAAAATACAGTAGGAAGATATATATATATACATAGAGAACATGAAAAGATGGGGATTGCCTTGACAACTCTAATGAGACAAATCAATTAAAATGGGCAATTATCATCAGGAGGGAAAAAATCACTTTTGTAGTGTATATCTTCCTACTGTATTTTCCACTCCATGCATCCGATGAAGTGGGTTTTAGCCCCCGAAAGCTTATGCCCAAATAAATTTATTAGTCTCTAAGTTGACATCCAATGAGTTCTTTCCTGCATTAAGCGGTACTAGGGCCCATTTCAAACAGCATGTGCACTTGTCACTGAATTACAGCTCGCTTGGAAAATGACACAGTTATGCACTGGCTTTGATTTTTCTCTTGTCTACCCCCAGGGTGAGCGAGGAATGTCAGGTGCAGATGGCCCCATGGGAGTTTCTGGGGAGAAAGGAGAAAAGGTTAGTACTCTCAAAAGAATACCGAGAGGCCATGTTTTGAATGAACCATCCATCACGTTGAGTTAACGAAATTATACACTTGCTAAATCGCATGTACCCTTTCCAGAGGACAAGTGTCACCTGTCTTAAGCATTAAGCTTGGACTTGGGAGATGTCTCCTTAAGTTCACTCTGTGGCAATGCATTTAACCCTTGGGGCTGGTCTACTGCTTTATCTATCTCGGTATAGTTAAAGTGGTACAAATCCCCTAGTGCGGATGCAGTTATAGCAGCATAAAGGCATAAATAGCCGTTCCTATGCAGAAAGGAGAATATACTGGTATAAGATACCTTCATGCTGGTATAACTGTGTCCACGCTAGTGGATCTTTTGGTAAAAAATTGCACCCCTAACCAACATAGTTGTACTGGTACAAAATCTATGTGTAGATTAGGCCTTCGAGTGGAAGCCCTGGTGTGGTATATACACCCCAGGCCATTTTTGTAGAATCGCAAATTGATCTTAAAGGACTGAAATACACACAATGTAGACTCTTTACATCCAACATACTGGGCCTGATTCTTCTTTCACTCGTACCAATTTAATTCAATTTAATTTAAATTGCTCCCTGGAGACACTCCTGACTTCCACTGGTTTAAGCCCCTGAAGAATCAGGTCCACTGCATTCTGCAGATGCGCGGCTGTAAGAGGTAAATAAGGCGCTGACACTGTGTAAGTGAGGAGGTATGATCTACACTGCTGTGCCAGCTCATACTGAAGGCTCGTCAATTACAGCAGGGGTGTCGTTTTTATTATTTCATTCTTTGTGCCGGGACTCGAGGTCCAGGTTCTGTGAGCAGAGCAGGGAAGGGGAGGGAAATGCTTCCCAACCATGCAGCTCCCTGGACTAGCTTGAAAGAAACATCCTCTGCACAAATATTTGCATCAGTTGTAACAATGGGGATGTTTTTAAGAGGTCCAGGCCCTCTCAGCCAAAGTTCTCAAGTGGGGAAAGACTTGGAAAACTTTCATTCAAATCTGTTCACCTCGATGCACCTCCAGATGTCTCGTGACCTCCCCGCAGATGCCTGTTCCCCTTCTACTCATTGGCCTCTCCTCTTGTCCTATCCCACATGCCGCTTCTGCTCCTCCCCACCATCTACCCTTCCTGTGCAGCCACTGTATGTGATCCTCACCTGCCCATCTCTCTGCTATACCCCCTCCTGCCTCCCAAGCTGTCTGCCTGCTGGTTGGTCCAGTTCCCACCATCCACCTGCTCTGCAGTGCTGCTCCATAGGAACATAATTGGAAGGGACCTCCTGGGTCATCATCTCCAGTACCCTGCCATGTTGGTGCACCCGGGGTCTGTCTCTATTGCAATGGTAATTTGGGGTCCAAACCTGCTTCCATTGATGCCAGCAGCAGTTAATGAATATGAGATTTTTCGGGCTATGAATGTGAGCTAAAGTTTAAATATTTTAGAAATAAGTCATAGTAGAATGATTAGATTTGGCAGTTGCTTATCCTTTAATAACAATCCTTTATTAATGATCTGGATGATGGGATGGACTGCACCCTCAGCAAGTTCGCTGATGACACTAAGCTGGGGGGAGAGGTAGATACGCTGGAGGGTAGGGATTGGGTCCAGAGTGACCTAGACAAATTGGAGGATTGCGCCAAAAGAAATCTGATGAGGTTCAACAAGGAGAAGTGCAGAGTCCTGCACTTAGGAAGGAAGAATCCCATGCACCTATACAGGCTGGGGACCGACTGGCTAAGCAGCAGTTCTGCCGAAAAGGACCTGGGGATTACAGTGGACAAGAAGTTGGATATGGGTCAGCAGTGTGCCCTTGTTGCCAAGAAGGCCAACGGCATATTGGGCTGTATTAGTAGGAGCATTGCCAGCAGATCGAGGGAAGTGATTATTCCCCTCTATTTGGCACTGGTGAGGCCACATCTGGAGTATTGTGTCCAGTTTTGGTCCCCCTGCTACAGAAGGGATGTGGACAAATTGGAAAGAGTCCAGCGGAAGGCAACAAAAATGATTAGGGGGCTGGGGCACATGACTTATGAGGAGAGGCTGAGGGAACTGGGGGTATTTAGTCTGCAGAAGTTGCAGTGGGGGAGGTCTAGGTTGGATATTAGGAAACACTATTCCACTAAGAGGATGTTGAAGCACTGGAATGGGTTACCTAGGGAGGTGGTGGAATCTCCATCTTTAGAGGTTGACAAAGCCCTGGCTGGGATGATTTAGTTGGTGTTGGTCCTGCTTTGAGCAGGGGGTTGGAATAGATGACCTCCTGAGGTCTCTTCCAACCCTAATATTCTATGATTCTAGTAGAAACCATCTTCCAATATGTTAAGGGCTGTTATAAAGAGGATGGGGATCAATTGTTCTCCATGGGCACTGAGGGTAGGACAAGATGTAATGGGCTTAATCTGCAGCAAGGGAGATTTAGGTTAGATAGTAGGAAAATCTATCTAAGTAAGTTAGACAGGCTTCCAAGGGAGGCTGTGGAATCCCCATCATTGGAGTTTTTAAAGAACAGGTTGGACAAATACCTGTTAGGGATGGTCTAGGGTTACTTGGTCCTGCCTCAATGCGGGGGGCTGGACTTGATGACTTCTCGGGGTCAACATTTCTATGATTCTATGAAGTTCATAAACTTACCAAGCTCCATCTGAAAATGAGTTAGGCTTCTTGTCCCCACTACTCCTACTGGAAGGCTTTCAAAACCTCACTCCTCTGATGGTTAGAAACCTTCCTCTCAATTTCAGCCAAAATTTATTCATGGCCAATTTAAACCCATATGCTCCCTTGGCCTGCTTGTGCTACTGCTTCTTCCAACCCCGCCCACCTTTCCAATTCTCACATGCACCTTGATTTCCACACCCTCACTGCTTAACTCCCCTCCCACCAACCTTCTTGGCTCTCCTCCCAAACTACTCTTCCCTCCATGCACACTCTGGCTGCTCCTCCCCACACTCCTTAGCAGTTACTGAGAGGATAATGTCAGGTGTTGCCAACTCTAATGATGTCAAGTATCAGAGGGGTAGCCGTGTTAGTCTGAATCTGTAAAAAGCAACAGAGGGTCCTGTGGCACCTTTAAGACTAACAGAAGTATTGGGAGCATAAGCTTTCGTGGGTAAGAACCTCACTTCTTCAGATGCAAGAAGTGAGGTTCACTTACATCTGAAGAAGTGAGGTTCTTACCCACGAAAGCTTATGCTCCCAATACTTCTGTTAGTCTTAAAGGTGCCACAGGACCCTCTGTTGCTTTTTACAACTCTAATGACTTATCCTGAGTCATCTTGCCATATATATGGTGTTTTTTTCTTAAAGCCCCAGCTCCCAGAGTCATGTGATTACCTTAGAATCTCAACTTTCATTTAAAGAACCAAGGCTAAGCTTCTGCCCTCTGTGGTGGTGAAGAAAAGCTTGAAAACGTGAAACCTACAGGCTCAAACCCCAGAAAGCAAGTAAAGCAAACCCAAAAGGCGTTATTTTTAAAGCCTCATGATTTTTAAGCCAATCTATTGTTTTTCGGGGGTCCTGACTCATGTTTTGTGAATGCTTGGGGCTGGCAGTGCTGTGCCAGGGGAGCCTTTTTCTCGGCTATATTGTTTTATCACTGCATTTGTAATTTCTCATTAATAATGGTGTGTGCACGATCGTGTGTGAATTTAGTGATGGTGAAAGGTGCCAAGTGTACATGCTTGATGACCCCTTTTTATCCCACCACCACTAATGGTGCTGTCCTCTAGCGCCACCTCTAGGGATGAAAAGGAAGTTCAGGCTGTTAGCACGTTCAGTCCTTGGCTTCTCCACAGAGACTCTCTACTAATGCCCATTGGTGGTGGTGGTGGGGGGGTGGGTTTGAGGACATGGACAACTGTCTAGTTGGAATAACACTGAGACCCACCAATTCATTTCATGTCGGTCATTAAATCAGTCATTGCATGGCTGCAGCTTGAAAGTCGGTATGATCACGGTCTGTGGCTTAGTGCTGAAAGGACGTATATTAGAGCAGGTTAGCAAACAGATTTCCTGCCCCATGAAACTTGAGGTGTTTTTTTTCTAAATGGTCCCAAATCCGGAAAAAAAGCCAAAATTTTGAATTTTTTTTTATGAACTGAAATTCCAGAAAACAATTCAGTACGGGTCAATCGAAACATTTCGTTTAACTTTCAGCCCTTTTCCTTGGTCTTGTATACAATTAAGTTTCAAATGAAAAGTCATTTTGAAATGAAAAAGTGAAAGATTTGTTGCAAAAAGGTTGAAACGGGATGTTTTGACACTTTCTAAATGTTTTTTCCAAATTTTTTTCTAAATGCAATTTTGTCAAAATTACATAAGAACATAAAAACATAAGAACGACCATACTGGGTCAGACCAAAGGTCCATCTAGCCCAGTATCTTGTCCTCTAACGTGGCCAATGCCAGGTGCCCCAGAGGGAATGGACAGAACAGGCAATCATCAAGTGATCCATTCCCTGTTGCTCATTCCCCGAAACAATTTTGCAAAAATAAAAAATAATAATTCGGTTTTGTTGAAATGACATTTTCTGAAGGGAAAGTGGTGTGATGCAAATTTTCCAACCAGCTCTATTGTATTTCCCACGGCCAGTCACTGGAGCCATTCATTCATTCTCTGCACTTGCAGACTACACCAATATCTAGGTTATTGCTGCTTTTGTATCCTAAAGAGTTTTTGACATCAAAACAGCTTTTCTGTTCACCTTTACAGATTTTCTCACATTAAAAAAAAATTCCTTTGAATTGAATTGCACACGCTCTATTCTTATCACAAGCTAATTGGTGCATTATGATGTGTGGTGGAAATTTATCGGAAGGAGAATTCATACTGGCTGTTTCTCTTCTTAGCCTTAAATGGTATTTCTAAATGGTGTCATTATCAAGGCTTTGCAAAACTCAAGTATGTTGGGGGGCGGGGGGGTTAACTTGGAAATCCAGGCTATGGACAAATTCAGCACTTAAAATTCCTGCCATCGGAATTGCAGATGTATTAGCGACACAATTAATGCAGCATACCTGCCTGTCTGCTACTAACTAGTGAGGGGAAATGGAGAAGGATGGAAAGCTACAGGGAGGGGAGAAGAGATGAAGGGAGCAGGATAAGAGAGAAAGAGAGTGAATAGTTTACCTGGGAGAGGAGATAAATAAGAGGGGACATGATAAAGTTATGTGAAATAATGAAGGGGATAGAGACAGTAGATCGAGAGCTTCTTTTCTCCCAGGACAAGGAGACATGCAGTTAAATTGAAAGTGGCAAATTCAAAACTGATCAAAGGAAGCATTTATTTTCACTCAGTGTGTAATTGGGTTGTGGAACTCATTGCCACAGGAAGCTGTTGAGGCCAAAGCATTGCCAAGAGTCAGAGGAAGTTGGACCTCGATATAGATAGCAAAAATATCCAGAGTTTTAATGGTTAATGCAAAAAAATTTGGAAAGGGATATAACACCTCAGTGCATCAGGGCTCAGTGCAATCTCTGCTAGGGATTAGGAGGACATCTTCACTGGGAGCAGATTACCCCTTTGTTCATGCTGTGGGTTTCTTGCACTTTCCTCTGAAGCATCTGTTTGGACCCTGTTGGAGACGGGATTCTGGAGTGGATGGATCATGGATCTGGACTAGCTTGACCATGGGATCCTATAAAAGAAGAAAGAGAAGAAGAGTTTCGTACTTTCTTCTTGCTAGTTTGCTTTAGAAGTTCTAGCCTTGTGGCTACCCAGCCTGCCACCCACTCTTGTGAGAGCCTACTTTGTATTGCGGCCACGCACGAGCTTATGCAAGTCAGCGCCTGAGATACAATTAAACTGAGAGTCACCGGGGGTCACTTGTGCTAAATGGGAAAACAGGCTCTGTTGGGCAGGGGGAATGCGTTGCATCAATCATGTCGAGGGGGCTCCCATCTTGATCCTCCACCACTCAGCGACCCGACTGACTCACACTCCATCTCATTCCCCAAGAGAGCTTTGCTTTGGAGCGGTTGGGGAGGGGGAGGGAAGGAGCTGACTCTCCCTTCAGAATAGTTTAATGGGACTCTGCCTTGCTTTAGATGGATGGGCTTCTATTTTTAGTGTTCAAAAGAAACAGCTGCATGAATTAGAAATCCAGCTTGGCTGAGTCACTGAGGTCTTCCCCTCCACCTCCTTCAAGTTCTTCTCTCTCCTCGGAGCAACTTCAGGAGAATTCTCATGAGTGCACGTTAGTGTGCATTTAATGGCTCAAGTATTAGTAACTGAGCCTTTCCACCTTTCCAGGAGTCAGGTTCCCTCTGGGCTTGCTGACTCATCCAGCCCAGGTCCAGAGGGAGTGAGAAACATGTTACCCTCCAGGGTGGGTTGGGTAGCACATGTGAAATGAGTTGGGCATCTCACTTTAGCGCCCAGCAGATGGATGGCGTCCATGTCACAAAGTAGTGACGGTGCCACGGGATGTGGCCATCACTGTCACAATCGGCACGTTTGGTGGCAGCCTCTTCAGAAAGGTCGGGGATTGACTGGGCCAGGGAGTCTGAACAACCCTCTCAGCCCGACAGATGGGCACACCAGAGTGTTGAAGCATGTTGGCAGGCCAGGCCCTGGCCGGCAGGATGATCTAGTGGAAAGGGCACAGGACTTGGACTCCCACGACCTGGGTTTAAATTCTGGGCTCCGGCATAGACTCCCTGCATGACCTTGGGTGAGTCACTTAATCTACATTGCACCTCAGTTCTCCGTCTGTACAATGGGGATAAAAGCACTGCCCTACCTCGCGGGGGGGGAGGGGGGTTGTGAGGATCGGTACATCTGTGAGGTGCTTCGTGATGGGGGCCAGGTGAGTACCTCAATGGTTAGTCACTGTTCTCTGGGTAAACAGAAGAGTTCAGATGCCAAGACCATCAACACTGTTCCTTAGCAGAGGCTGTACCCACCTGCACCTGGCATTGACAGGGGAATGGAAATGGGTATTGCCAGGAAAATTTTCCCACCCCCATTCGTCTCTTAGCACAGGGGGGCTCTTTGGGTAGAGTTTCTCTGAGATAAAAAGGTTGCTCTGGGAGTGTAATCCGACGCAAATGTGTTTGTCCTGCTGTTTCAACATTGCAGCAGAGGGCCTGGCACTGAGACGTAACTCTGTAGTGAATGCAGGGCCGGCTCCAGGCACCAGCGAAGGAAGCAGGTGCCTGGGGCGGCCAATAGAAAGGGGCGGCAGTGCGTCCCTTGTCGGGGCGGCACGTCCGGATCGGGCGGCGGCGGCACTTCGGTGGCAGCAAAATCGGCCCGCTCCGGATCGGCGGCAATTCAGCGGCGGGCCCTTCACTCGCTGTCTTGCTCCTCGGCGGCACTTCGGCGGCAGCTCGATTGGGTTCTTCTTTTTTTTCCCGCCGCTTGGGGCGGCAAAAAAGCTGGAGCCGGCACTGAGTGACTGGATGAACTAAGCACTGCATCTATGTTGGCAAAGGGCACCCCCCCCCCCCAACATTCAAGTCATTTCACTGCATTATTAATAGGACAACCAGATGTAAAGGGTTAATATATGTCCCACTGCCAGTAACCCCACTGAAAGCATGTTGGGTAGGCCTTTGCAAACCTCCATCTTCCGGGGGGCACGTCTATCCTCGTTTGTATTTGAAGGGAAGTCTCTGACCCACTCTCTGTTTGGAATTCTCAGGGGGCCAAGGGAGTTCCTGGCTTGGGCGGATTTAAAGGGCAGGTTGGATTGCCGGGGAAGATTGGTGTGGCTGGACCACCTGGATCTCAAGGACCACAGGGGGACCCAGGACCACAGGTAAGACATTCTGGGCAGATTACATTAGATGCTCTGCAGAATTCACACAGCTCCGGCGACTGTCTAGGCTAGAGGGGTGTGAGCTAGCGGGCTGAGTGCAGCCTGAAAGCCAAGGCCGGTCACTTGCAGCTTGCTTTTCAGGGGAGCTGAGCATCCATATACCCCACTGGCTTCGGCTTTTAAGAGTCTGTAACTGTAGGAGAAAGAGAGAGCCCGGAGCAAGGGGCCTGGTGCAAGATCTGAGGCCTGCACAAGAGGCTGTGAACCAAAGTCAGGCCATATATTAAAGCAGATGTTTACAAATTCACTATATGACCTTTGCAAAAGCATTGCCAGTGTGGCTAAAACACAGGCACTCCTAGGAAGTGACAGATACTGGGTATGTGCAAGAACACACCCCAAAAGCTTAGTCCAGGGACATCCTGGCCAGTGCCAGATAAGAGGGTCTGCTAGAGGTAATGAATAGGTAATGAAGTTGTGCCAGAGACACCTGGAGCATGATACAAGGGGAGGTAATAAGCAGCTGTCATGAAACACGTAAGATGGTCTGAGTTGTTTATCTCAGCCTATAAATATTGGGGTGTCTCGCCTTAACCCTTTGTGCGGCCTTGGGGACAGCAGAAATTCCCGCTGCTGACTGAGCCGTTCCTTGCCACTGGACACTCGTGTGTTAGCGTCCCTGTAACCCTGGAGCCAGGGCACTAGTACTGTGTCATGAGGGCAATAAACCTGGCCGAGTGCCTTTGTCACTGAACCGTGCCAGTGGTCGTTCTTTCTGGGTAGTATGATCAAGGTCTTCCAAACCAACTATCTGCGCAGGGCTGGGACAGCACACAGGCACCTAACTGACAACAATAAGCGACATAGCCAGCTCTAACCACGGCCTTCTCCACAGACAGCATGGTTGGTACGTGGCAGATGACAAAGTTTGGCCCTCTCTGGGGCATATTGTAACCCAAAAGGCAAGATTTAAAATCGGTGGTGTGAGGGAAATAACCAGTTGAAGGAAAACTCTCCACAAAAAGCTCACATGTGTAAACCTCTTCAAGGATCCCCCCTGCGGGCTACTGACTCAGCAAGAGGAAGGACAGACCCATGGTTATAGTGCAAGCCTGGAATGTGGGAGACTTCCTGCTCTGCCACAGACTCCCTGTGTGACCGTGGACAAGTCACTTAGCCTCTGTTCCCCATCTGTACAATGCGGGTATTGGCAGCCTTGCAGGGGTGTTGTGAGGATAAATACTGCCCGTCACTATGGCAATGGGGGGCCAGCTAGATACTGCTTGGAAACGGTACTTAAGCAAGAGGAAGGTTGCGAACTGTAGGTGGGCATGACAGACCCTGTGCCTGGTCCTCCAGTCCCATTGGGCTTCAGTGGACTTGCTACGCAGAGCCCCCTGGCGAAAGCACGTTTAGAACAAAAGAAAGCCCTGAGGGGTGGCGTGGGCTGGAGGTGTCTCAAAGCTTGCTCAACGTGGGAACGTGAACTCAGAGCAGTCCATGTCTGCAGGCTTTGCTGCTGCTCTTGTTCTTTTAACTCTTCAAGGTGAGCAGGACGCGCCTCCGCAGAGATAAAGGACGAAGACCTCTAGCTGAAGGAGATCGGAGTTCTGATCCCGGCTCTGCCACCACCTTGTTCTGTGATCATGGACAAGTCACTTAACCTCTCTGTGCATCAGTTCCCCATGTATAAAATGGGGATAACAACACGCCCGTTCTCCCATCCTTTTTCTGTCTATGTTGGAAAGTCTCCAGGGCAGGAACTGGCACCTAAATAAAAAAGGAAAGCGTGGTAAATTTTAAGCTGCTAGCGCAGTGAATGTGCCCCGACAACCCTAGACATTTGGGGTATTTGGTGCCTATATTTCTGAAGCAGTTGGATGCTTTAAAGCTCCATTTGTGGGTCATCTTTAAGATGTGTCTTTGCACACAAGACACGCTGGGCTCCTTTTGAAATATAACAAAAAGACTTGGAAATGAGACATGCTAATGCTATTGAGGAATGTGAATGTCCTGCCCCCAGATTTTATGATAATGAAGAGTGCATGCAAGCATAATACAGCAGAGGATACTGTAGATTAATGCTAATCAGCAACCCACGAGCATCATTTATTAAATAAGCAAGAAATCTGCCAATGAAACAGGACTAAAAATAAAAACATACCTCTCGACTGTGCTGCGGGGAAAGGCTGAGTTTCAGCCTTCAGCTAGGTGATAAAAGTAAATGAATGTCAAAAGAATTGAGAACATGAGAAATGCTTAGAAGAGGTAAATGTCTGAAAGGCCAACCATTTCCCATAAATTAATCTGTAAATAGGCATTTAAAAATCACTATCAGTGAATAGGTGAGGGCTCATAGAATCCTAGAATCGTTGGACTGGAAGGGACCTCGAGAGGTCATCTAATCCAGTCCCCTGTAGTGTGTCATGTTTCACACCAGAGGTGGCTGCATATTGCACGTCAATGGTGGTGTGACCGGATGCCCGGGATGGGCCACACTGAAAATGTCACACTCAGGGCAGATGGCATGAAATAGGAGAGACAATCCCCAGAGCTGGTGGTTTACTCTATACTTAGATTCACCAAACCAGTAACAAAAGAGCTTCTGCAGCACCACACCGATTAACCAGAAGCCAAACAAGGCACTCCATGCCTTGGCTCCCATCCAGGCTACCCAATCTAATATAGCGAGAGGTTATTGAAAACCTATTTCACCAGATGTGAGGTTCTTTCTAATCCCAAAGAATCAGACACACATCCCCAGGTTAATACGAATCCCAGATCTTACCCAAATATCACACTCCCAGTCAATCCTTAGTAAACTAACTAAAGATTTTAATAGTAAAAGAAAAGAAGAGGGTTATAAACGGTTAACAGATCATATACATACAAATGATTGCAAAGCCTTTCTCTCAGGTTTGTAGCAGGGATGGAATAGCTTGCTGGCTTGTAAGGTGTCTCTGGTAACTTCCAAAAGATTGGAAGGTCCTCGGTCCATAGTTCAAGATGCTCCATTTTTTGTAAATCCACAGTCCAGAGAAATAGAGCAGGAAAAGAGGCAAAATGGAGATATCTCAGGGGTCTTTTATATCCTCTGCCATGTGCATGGAAATTGACTGTCCCAAACAAAGCCCACAGCCACTATGTATGTGGAAAATTACTGGCCCAAGATGGAGTCTAGGGTCACATGAGCATATCACACATCCTTACATGGTTTGTTGGATCACAGGGAAATAGTCATTGGCTCCTTGCTCTCTGAGGCATCTGCAGGAAGACCTACTGTGTGGGATGAGTTTCTTCAATGGTCATTGTGAGAGCTGAGTGTCCTTGATGGACCATCAATACATAGCTGTCTATCCCTGATGTACATCCATCTGGTGGGTGTCTCCCAGGAATACAGCACAGGTTTCCATAGCCAAAAGTCATAACGTCCACTATAAAGATGATACATGGATTTAACCAGGATAATCGTACTTGATAGACTGTAACTTTTCCATTGACACCTTACATGATACACTTCGTACAAGATTTATGGTTATAAATTATATAACAGTGGTAATATCAATGGTATAAATAGTCCTATTTCATCACACAACATCACAGATGGGTGAATTGATTCTTGAATATACAGTCTGTAAATACCTCCTGGAGGAAAGGTAAGTTGTGTCTGTGCTTCAGGAAAACAACACATTGGGGGAGGAGGTGCCAAAGACGCAATGTTTTTGCTTTTAACCATTTTGTGGCATTACCCAAGTACTTATAATAATAATAATTAATGGAGATATCCCATCTCCTAGAACTGGAAGGGACCTTGAAAGGTCATCGAGTCCAGCCCCCTGCCTTCACTAGCAGGACCAAGTACTGATTTTTGCCCCAGATCCCTAAGTGGCCCCCTCAAGGATTGAACTCACAACCCTGGGTTTAGCAGGCCAATGCTCAAACCACTGAGCTATCCCTCCCCCCCCTTAAGACTCTCTCACCGTCAGCCAGCCAGTCGCAGGGGGTGGGAGGGAGGAGGAATAAAGTATCATGTAGCAAATACCATCATGTCAAGAGATGCGGAGAATTTGATGTGCAGAGCTGGTATGACTGATACAATTCTGTAACGTCTGTGCTATACAGACAATAGAGATTCTCCTGTGGAAGTCATTCAAACCCCATTTCCTGGGATGACCCAAAGTAGACAGACAGAAAAGCGGAACACAGAGCAGCATTGGGCTTATTACATCAGCGTCAAACTGAGCTTGGACCTCAAGAGTTCCATTTCCTTCATTAATCTAGGACACGTCGTTTCCAAGTGGTTCAAAATTTGGCCAAACGACTGAATGGAACAACTGACATTACACCCCAAGTTCTCCTTGGCTTCTATTTGAGCTTGGGATGCAAACAGTGCTTCCAAATCCACTGTTTGAAATGAGCAGTAATTAGTCACAAGATTGTCCTCTCCTGGCTTTCACTGGACCCCTATCTTGGACCACATGAAGGCAGTGAATATGTCTCTAGTGCATGGATCTGCAGCCTGATTTTTCCAGTGCCCTGCACCATGTGTCATCATTTATGTCTGTACAAAGTGAGTGAGGTATAAAATGCTGATCGTGCTTTACGCCCACTTTGGCACAGGTGTGTAGATGCTGACGCAAGGTGCAGGGCAGTGGGGGATCATGACCCTAGAGAGGAGACAACTAGATAAGGGCAAATGCAGTGAACGCAACTAATTCTAGCTTGCATTCATTATGGTAATTGTCAGGTTTAATAGCTTAATTATGTACTTGGAGATACTATAAAAGAGGGGCCTGATCTAGACAAAATAAACTCCAGGATGCAGAAGCTCAAACAAAGTAACAGGCCTTCATTTCTTGAAGTATCTTTAGTACAAAAGATGGGCCTATATCGTCCCTTACTGTAGCAAACATCAAACCGCTATGGAAGAGCGCGATGCAGAAACCGACCCCAGTGTCGCAGTAGGAAGCACATTTGGAGTCATCTGGCTTATGAGGCGTAACTTCCTTTTTTGCTCTCCTTAGTTAAAATCCACACTCCGTTTTATCACTGAAGATCCAGTCCAGATCAAGGTTCCCATCCAAGTTCTAAAACCCTGAGAAGAGGAGTTTACAATGGGAGTAACACTTGTCCAGTGGTGCTATCCTAATGTTCATTAGAACTTTTTTTCTGCAATAGGAGGCATGCAGTTAGCTTTGGCATGGTCACAGGGCCAGATCTTGCTCTCTGTTACGCCAGTGCATGGCCCCACATGGTTTAGAGAGGTTCCAGTATTTGAGCCTGGTGTCCCAGATTGTCCCTTCAGCTTATGCAGGTACAGGGGACCTCACTCAGGCTCAACTCCCTTCAGGGCATGCAAGGGAAGAAAGCAGCACTACTCCATGCAGAAGGAGTGTCCCAGGGCTTGGCTGAGCACAAGAGAAGGTAGCACAATGGGCTTGGCTATTCACACAGGCCGGAACTTTTATTCAGCCCCATGGATTTCCACCTGGCCATCCTGTCTGGATTTAAAGATTCCCAAAGCAGCTTTACCTCCCATAGGATGCTCTCCCCAGCTGCTACAAAGGAGCCATGCTGCATGGGGAAATGGACAGCAGAGCAACGTGGCATGGGAGCCAACTCTGACAGGCCTGTTCCTGCTGCCATGAATTGTGGGGTTCCCTTTCCTCAGGGATCCCCTGGATCTGTGGAGTTGGGAGGCCTCGCCTCCTGCCAGCTCTCAATTCCTCCCTCCTGAGAAGATGCTTCCCTGGGAGTTCTAGCAGGAGAACCTAATAAAATAATAATATATTGAGATGTTAGAACTGGATGGAACCTTGAAAGGTCATTGAGTCCAACCCCCTGCCTTTACTAGGCAGGACCAAGTACTGATTTTTGCCCCAGATCCCTAAGTGGCCCCCTCAAGGATTGAACTTACAACCCTGGGTTTAGTAGGCCAATGCTCAAACCACTGAGCTATCCCTCCCCCCACTGCATGAAGATTTCTGGTCCCTTTGCCTGGGAAAACCTCCTCTGCCCCAGAGCCATTAACGCAGTCACCTGCCTTGAAATTTAGCGTCGCTGCGGTAGTTCCGTGCAGCATGCATAGATACATAGTCATTGGAAACACTGGGTCAGATCCTGCTCCCACGAATTCTGGACAGGGGTTGATGTCAAGTAGTAAATGTCAGTGTGTTTGTAATGTCGTTCCATGCTTTGTGCTTCCATAGGAATTCACAGATTATAAAGCCAGGAGGGACTGTTGTGATCATCTAGTCTGACCTCCTGTATAACACAGGCCATAGGACTTCCCTGAGTTAACTACAGTTTGAACTAGAGCAGATCTTGATTTAAAAGTGTGCAGGGATAGAGAATCCACCACAACCACTTCTACAAGTGGTTAATTACCCTCACGGTTATAAACTTGCACCTTATTTCCAGTCTGAATTCGTCTAGCTTCAACATCCAGCCATTGGACGGTGCTACACCTTTTTCTGCTAGATCAAAGAGCCTATTATTAAATATTTGTTCCCCATGTAGGTCGTTAAAGGCTGTAATCATGTCACACCCTAACCTTCTCTTTGTTAAGCTCCTTGAATCTATCACCATAAGGCAGGTTTTCCAATCCTTTAATCATTTTACTGGCACTTCGCTGGACCCTCTCCAATTTATCAGCCTCCATCTTGAATTGTGGACACGAGAACTGGACACAGCGTTCCAGCAGCGGTTGCACCCATGTCCGGAGCACCTCTATGGTATTACACGCTGTTTCACTATCTCCTTGTCTTCTTCTCTTTCCATCAGTGAGGCTTCATCAGCGTCATTTTGCGTGCCAAACATTCTGCGGAGATCTCGCTGCAGAAAGCCCGGGCTCTGATCCTGGAACTGGCTGTGTATGGGTAGACCCTGGCACTCGCATTGAGGCTGGTGTCTGCCCACACACCCAATGAGTTGCAGGATCAGGGGCCCGGGTGAGCAGCTGCTCTTAGTACAGGCCTGTCTTGTAGCAGGCCTCAGAGAGCTGTGTTTGGAGGATGGGGGGTGAATCAGATGACCAGTGTTTTCTGTTTCATTAGCAAAAAGCGACGTGGCAGGCAGGCCAAGCCATGGGAAAGAGATCTTTGTGACGCCTGTGGCGTGGCCAGTGTTACGTGCTTAGATTCTATCATTTCTGTGTAAGGAACCTGGCTTGGCTTGGCTTGGCTTGCTGGGCCACTGGTGCAACCCTAAATTGGGCCCCTCCTGATACTTGGCCCTCTACCTTCAGTTCCGCTCATCATATAACATCTTCCATCTCTAATTCCTGCGCCTTCGTGAAGAATGCGCGGCCCAGAATCCCCTCCATTGCTTCTGATGCAGCCCACCATGGTACCCAGCGCTGCTTCGCAAGAGTGCGGCGCTTGGCTTCTTCTGTAGAGGAGTTAGGGATGCCAACTGTCTAATCACACAAACCCAAACACACTTGCCCCGCCTCTTCCCCAAGGCCGTTTCCCTGCCCCTGCCCTTCTACAAGGCCCCACCCCCACTCACTCCACCCGCCCTCCCTCCGTCGCTCGCTCTCCCCCACCCTCACTCACTTTCACCAGGCTGGGGCAGGGGGTTGGGGTGTTGGATGGGGTGGGGCCTCTGGGCTGAGGGTTGGGTCCGAGGGGTTTGGAGTGTGGGAGGGGGCTCGGGGCTGGGGCAGGGGGTTGGGGTGCGGGGTGTGGGAGCTTCCAGCCCTTCTGCCCTGTTCCTTTTCTCTGCCGTCCCTGGAGATGAAAACTATTTAAAAGCAGCCGAGAGAGTGGAAGGAACTGAAAGCAAGAGATACCCTCATGTATGTTTAAACAGGCCGGATCTTTTCTATTAGCAGTACAAGTGACACACACCGAAAAAGCTGTGTAAGAGATCATTATGGATGCCAGCTTTGGCACTGATTAAAGCGCACATGCGACGCTGCCTTCCCCACCCACGCTGCTCCCTGTGTTTCCCCTAAATTAAAAGATAAAGGCCTCAGGAACAGCACCGAGGCCCTCTAGATGCCCGCGTGGGAGGGAGCTGCAGCCGTCCAAGCCCCAGGAGCCCTCTTCCTCCCGCCGAGACGGTGGTTCTTAAATTAGTGGGGGGACTGCTGCCTATGTGTGTGAAAGCAGGTGACCTTTCCCAACAGAGACAGGACTCAACCAACTCTTAGCAGCCTCACTTGGAAAAGAAAGCAAGAGATTGGTCCTGGGCCACACTGGATGGAGGACAGGAATTGGGTCCTCCATGGAGAACCCCCAAGGACAGGGTTAGGGGGAGCTGTCCGCTGGGGGGGTGCTCCCAAGAGGTGAGGGGGGCAACGGCTGATTGCTTGAGAGTCATGGGTATAGGGGGCTGACATCCTTGGCTGTTGGAGGGCTCAGAAGGAGCAAAGCTCACCCTTCTGCTGGGATGACTCAGAGGAAACTCTAAAGAGCTGCTCGGTTTACTGTTCCCTGGCGTTCTTATTTGCAGGGAATGAGGCAGGTACTGGGGCTGAAGCATAAACGTTTGGTGGAAGGGGAAGTATTTTGGCAACACCTGAACTCCAGATGTTTGCCCCAAGTTGCCTTTGATGTCTGAAGTCTTGCTATGCCAAGAATAGGATTTTGGGGGGGGGGGACACACCCAGAAATATAGAATGAATTCAAAGGCATCTGTGGAAGTTGGCCAATCACTTAGAATACAATGATCCTTTTTGCTATATTTTTTAGGGTGCAAGAGGTAGAAGAGGAAGACCTCAGCTCTGCCTCAGGGGTTCTGCAGGTACTCCTGGCAACAAAGGAGAGAAGGTGAATACTGAGAACTGCTCAGTTAGCTTAGAAAACGAAGCTGAAGCTGGGGGGGGGGGAGAGGGCGTGGTTATGGGGAGGGAATATTTTTTTTGTTCTGTGTTTGTACATGCCTAGCACAATGGTGGCCCTGGTCCGTTACTGGGGCTCCTAGGTACTTCAGTAATACAAATAATGAATGATAAAAGGCCACTGGACTGAGGTTCGGGACATCTGGATTCAGTCCCGTGCTCTGCCGTAATAATGAGTCTGATCCGACTCCCACTGAACTCCGCAGGAAGGCGTCCACTGGCTTCGATACACAGAGGGTCAGGCCAACTGTCAGCTGAGCTCTGGGAGCAGGGTTTGTTAGTATCGTTCCCCCTGCTGGCTCGGGAGAAAAGTCCATCAGATCAGGTCTTGGGTGAAGGCTGTCGACTTCAATTTTGATTTGCCGGCCTTGTGGAATGTCACTGCTCTGTGTACAGACAGCGTGTTGGCCCAGAGTGCCGGCATTCTCAGGGTGTGTCTACACTGGAAGACGTCATTTCCAGCTCACCTAGACATATGTAATCAAGCTAGTGCGCTGAAAATAGCAGTGTAGCTGCAGGGCTAGCCAACCCGAATCCGATCCCGTCTGAAATCCTAGGTGCATACTCAAGTGGCCAGCCCGCCCCACCGTTCTCACCGCTGCAGGCACACGTCTCTTGTTAGCACGCGAGCTCCATCACAGCCAGCAGCTCCAGGGAAGACACACCGGGCTCTGCGGCACAATCCTGGCTAGACTGTCTGTCCGTTTTAGGCATTTGCCAACGATGTTTGTAACACTTCTTGGGGAAACACCATATTTGGGGCCCACCCTCCTTGACAGCCTCCCCCTTTTAATTGACTGGAGAGGGTTGCGCAGTCCAATTAAATAATGCGATCCTACATCCTCTGAGGGCTCCAGAGAGCACTTGACTAGCTAGCTAGGCAGAGCTCATTTCACCCAGCTAGTCTAGCTGAAGAAGACTTTCAAAAATGGGAGCCTAAAGTTAGGATTCTGAGCCCGTGTTTTTGCCTCTAAACAAGTGGTCTGATTTGCCAGAGGGCAGATCACCCCGCAAGCTGCTGATTGCTCTCACTACGGAAAACCGGGCCACTTATTTAGAGGTCTGAATATGGAATCAGGCTAACTTTAGTCTCCCGTTTTTGACCGTCTTGGCTCTCTCTATTTGCATTGCTAGCGAGAGGGAAATTACGTCTAGGCCAGGCAACCTAAAAAAAAGCAGCAGATGCAAGAACTGAAGGGTTTTATGTTATTCTGCAAGCAAGTCAAATGCATAAAATTGCCCATACTCCAGTAACGAAGTTAGCCAGACGGAAGGCAAAACAAGGCAAGAGACAAGCAGCGTAAATCATTCACCCCTATTAGTCTGGCCAGGAATTGGGTCCGGGTGGCAGAGCACAAGGACTGACTGGCAAAAGGCTGATCGATTCTGAAATCACCCTCTCTTTATACTCTCTTCTCAGCCAGCTTTAGATCTTTGCTACCGAGTCATATTTCTGGCTGAGGTTTTATCTGCCCCAGGGTCGACTTCCCTGACTCACTGTTTTGCTGCGGCAGTGAGTCGCCATGGCAGTTCTGCCCCCTAACAGGTTTAGCCTTTGAGGCTGATGCAATTTGTTCCAGTGCTTTCGCCCCCGTTAGGTGGTCACAGATTCAGAAAAATGGCCATCGCGGCTCTCGTCCGGACAATTCGCCCTGTGCCGTGTGGGCTTTTTTTTACCGTAGCAATTTTTAATCAACAAATTTGGTTGGAAATGGCTCAGAGCAACTTTTGCAGGACAGTTGTCTGCACTGAGTAGAGAAATCGTCCATCCTGCTTGTTGTTTCCCTTGAGGGTGGTGGCGTTGTGTTCCCAGGGTGCCACCAGAAAGCTGGTGCAATCGTCTATCTGGCATTTGAATTACAGGAGTGTAAAGTAGCTCAGTTTTGAGGCCAGATTCTCTCCCCAACCCAGAACTTTTGCTCCACGCAGATAATGCCACAGAGCCAGAATTTGTCTGTAGCTGGCTAGCTGAGAATTCACCTGGCATGAGGAGATCTGGAATAAAGCTGGGGGCACATTTGGGGTAGGAGGTCCGTTCAGGCAGCTGGGAGGGGACCATCAGTGCAAAGCAGATTCTCATTTGGACTGTGGTCCCTTAGGGACCATATGCAAACGGTATATGTTAGAGCAGCCCCTGGGTCCACAGAATCAGGGAGACTTAACCAGCCCTCTAATGTATCCCCTCCTCTCCTGCATTGGGATGAATCTGGCAATTTCAGTTTACTGAACTATTTTCTGGTGTCTCTTAAATTTACGGGAAAACACTGTATTTGAACCTTGTGGTCCCTCCCCCTCTTTCTTTAGCATCTTTTTCTATTCAGGATGCATTTACTGTTGGAGGCATTTACTGCCTAATCTGCTGAACCTCTGTAATTACCTAAGTGTTTTTAACAGGGAGAAAATGGTCCAGCTGGTGTGAAAGGAGAGAAAGGAGATCCTGGCCTTTCTGTGAGTACTTTATCCCCAAATCAACAGCCTATTGCACAAGCCAGAATAGAGAAAATAGGGCAAATGATGCCTAAGAGGTACAGGGGAGGACAGAGACACTCAGAGCAAATTCATTCCGAATGGCTCCAGGAGATGAATGTTCAGTGCATTGGACCATTAGCGGCTGATAAGATGTCAGCTAGTTGCACGCTGAGTCAGAGAGAACGCAGAGAGCAGTGTAACAGCAAAGCAGACCGCGGCTCTGCTCTCCGAGGGTGCTGGACTAGGGGCAAACTTCTCCTTTCCCATCCTCAGCGTGGACCCTCTGCTTTTTGTTGACATCAGTAGGAGTTCCATGGGTGAGACAAGACCAGACTGTCCAACAGCGATGGGGAGACAGAAGTGTGCCCGAGCAGCAAAAAGAAGCTTTGACTAAGCCCGTCCCCAGTAACAGGAATGACATTCACAATGCTGACACCTATCCCACCCCACCCCAAAAGCAAACTAACACACCACCAATCCACCAACAGCATACCCCTACCGCAGGCAGACTGTTTATTTCGTAAAAGGGGGAAGAGGCTGAGACTCCATGAAGTTCAAATAGGGACTTTGCTATTGCTGATCGGTTTTACATGGAAGGCGCCCAAGTACTACAACTGGGCGGCTGTGCAAAAACCCTAAGATTGGTAGATAGGGCAAAAGTGTGAATGAGAGGTGTGCCATGGAACCATGCAGGAGAAGGTAAGTCAGCAGAGAAACAGCTGCCAGGAAGGAAGTGAGACTTAGAGCTGATGAAATGAAGATGATGGTCAGAGCTACCCAAGAAGAGAGATGGCAAAAGAAAACAGGAGCCACAGCGCTATTAACTCCAGATGAAGATACAGCAAGATGATGAGGAGAAACCCAACGTTCAGGTGACAGGAGGTGTCCCTTCCCATATCATGAAACGGAATCATTCAGATCGGGGGAGGACGACACGCATGGAGCAATGGGTTAGGCCTGGCTTAGAGTGAGGAACGAAGGTGAAGTGAATCAGGATGGCTACCTATATAATAAGGATCAGTGGGAACACTTTAGCAACGCTTGGGAAAGTGAGTGAGGCTCCCAAAGGATTGGTTTATTTTGTATTTTGACTTGGGTGAAGGAGGGTCTGGTGGTTAAGGCTCAGGGGTGGGATGCAGGAGAATGAGGTTCTCTCCCTGTCTTTGCCACCAATTCTCTGTATGATTTCAGAGATGGTCCCTTAATGTCTCTGGGCCTCTGTCTCCACATCTGTTAAATGAGGGAAACGAAATGGGTGCAGTTAGATTTAATACGTTCATTTCCACTAGGCATTCGCATACTGTGGAGACGAGCGCTGTAGAAAAGCCTGTAAATACATAACCTCTGTTGCCATGGCTGCCTGTGGCTTCAGCACGGGGCAGAGGTGCTGGAACACAATCAGAGAAGGTGCTCTTGGATATTAGGGGAAACTATTTCACTAGGAGGGTGGTGAAGCACTGGAATGGGTTACCGAGGGAGGTGGTGGAATCTCCATCCTTATTGGTTTTTAAGGCCTGGCTTGACAAAGCCCTGGCTGGGATGATTTAGTTGGGGTTGGTCCTGCTTTGAGCAGGGGGTTGGACTAGATCAGTGGTTCCCAACTAGGGATCCGGGGCCCCCTGGTGGGGCCTCAAACAGGTTTCAGAGGGTCCACCAAGCAGGGCCAGTGTTAGACTCACTGGGGCCCAGGGCAGAAAGCTGAAGGCCCACTGCATGGGCCCTGAGCTCCGCCACTGGGGGCTGAAGCCAAAGCCTGAGCAACTTAGCTTTGTGGGGCCCCCTGTGGCGTAGGGTCCCGGGCAATTGTCCTGCTTGCTACCCCTTAACGCCGGCCCTGGCTTTTATATGTAGAAAACCAGTTGTTGTGGCACAGGTGGGCCATGGAGCTTTTATAGCATGTTTTGGGGGGGCCTCAGAAAGAAAAAGGTTGAGAATCCCTGAACTAGATACCGCCTGAGGTCTCTTGCAACCCTAATCTTCTATGGTTCTATGATTCTGTCTGATCCCCCTGGAACCGGGAAGCATCAGAAATCTCACCAGAGAACCTGTTCTCTTAAGATTCCCAGCTTGGCTTCCGGATCAGACATGTCCGAAGTAGGGGAAGCGGAAGCGGAACCACTGGGGCCAAAACCAAGGCTCCACCCCCCCCTGCACCACCTCTTCTCCCAAGCCCCCGACCCCTTGCACCGCCCCTTACCCCAAGCCCCTGCCCTCGCACTTCCCCTTCCCCCAAAGCTCCGCCCTCACACCGCCCCTTCCCCCTCACCCTCGCACCGCCCCTTCCCTTCCCCCGAGCCCCCGCCCTCGCACTGCCCCTTCCCCCAAGCCCTCGCACCGCCCCTTCCCTTCCCCCGAGCCCCCGCCCTCGCACTGCCCCTTCCCCCAAGCCCTCGCACCGCCCCTTCCCTTCCCCCAAGCCCTCGAGCCCTCGCACCGCCCCTTCCCCCAAGTCCCCTTCCTCACACCGCCCCTTCCCCCAAGCCCCCGCCCCGGCAGGAGCACCAGGCAGAGCGGGGCAAGTGCTGTAGCTAGAGCAGGGCCGGGGCTGGCGAGGTGGGCCTGGGTGCTAAGTGGGTGGGCCCACCTGTGGCTATGCCCCTGGTTCAGCCACTCTCCCTGGCAGCTGAGCCTGGGCGGGGAGCGGGAGGGGCCGCTGCTCACATAGCTCAGGCTGGCCTCTTCGGGTCACTGCTCCATGCAGTGCATTTGCTGCCTGCGAGAGCCTGCCTGGGGAGGTGGGGGCCACCCACTGCCCGCCCGGGCCCGGCTGCCAGGGACAGGAGCCGAGCGAGCCAGAGTCTCCTCTCCCCGCCAGCACATTTCCACCTCACTCAGCCTCTGTCCACGGCAGCTGGGCCTGGTTAGGGACGCCACCACCCTAGCCATGCCGGGTGTGGGGAGTGTGGCGCAGTGGGAGAAGGCCAGAGCCCCCCCGGCAGGTAAAGTGCCAGGGGGGAGAGCGCAGCGACCCCAGGCTGGACCCAGGGTTGAGGGAGGGTAGAGGAGACACATGGGGCAGTCACATGTCCTCCCCTTTAGATTGTGCCCCCACCCCCCCAGTATGGGGAGGCACGAGTCGTCTATGCTTGGGTATGCTGCCGTGTGCTGGACTAACACTCCTGTCTGCAGTGTAGACGTACCCTGAGAAACCAAACACCTCCAATCATGACATAGTGTTGGAGGAAGAAACAGGCATTTATGTGGCTTTAGGTCTGTGTCGATTCTCACCTGTGCAGTACAACGCCTGCCACTGAAGAGAGTTTTAGTTACATTATAAAACAGCCCTAATCAAATGTATTTCAGAATTGCTTTAGATGAGTTATCCACACGCTGCACACCCTGAACCTGATTCTCGGTGACACCAGGGTCCTTTTATACCACTCCGGCAGCAGGCGTAAAGTGGGTGTAACTTACATCCACTGGCCAAGGGGGCAGAGTCAGATGTGTGTGGCCCCAGGTCACTGGGGGGCATAGAATCGAAGAGGAGGTCCTGGTGTCACTCACCATAGAAACCAATTCTAAAACCAAGCTTTGCTTGCTGCAAACACAGGAAGAAGAAGTGAAGGATGTGGTCAGGAGCGAAATGAGTGACAAATGCGGTAAGTAAGCCGAAGGAAGCCCCATTTGCTGAGACGCGGCACCGCCGGGAGTCCTGTCGGTGTCTAAATTGGACCAATTTGAATGCCAGCACAGCCCTGCTTGGCGGAGCTAATATCATCCCATTAACTGCAAAGAGCGACGCATTACCAGTCCAGCCCCCTAGATGAATACAAGCGTCCACTGGGCACGAGGGTTCTGCTGCAGTCTTGACCTCCTTCCCAAGCTGTAATTTTTCCCTTTAAACACTCAATTTTTCCATTTCTTTTCATGTGGCTTCAACAGCAAAGCCCTTCCTGTCTTGCTATGTTGGCTCTCTTGTAGCTGGCTGATGGTATTGTACCACAGGTAAGGGTCACGGGGTGATTGAATACACCTGACGATGGCTCCAAACCACCTCTTACTCCCATGCCAATCTTCTGGCTCTTCTTAGTAACTGGACATACAAAGCATTTCCTTTTCGGCAGCCGCTCTGTCATGATGATGATGCTGCAGGTGTTTGGAGTTCAAGATACGGCACAACTCCCATTACCCCAACGTCACGGGAAATGCTGTTCCCTGGGGTTCATAGACGTAGACGGAGCATGACCCTGTTTCAACAACAAAGCATTTTGCATAATGGAGGATCGGCGAGATAATCCATAAATCATACTTAAGCCCCTTCGTTTTCAGTTTAAATAGATTTTTACTGAAAAAATCCCAGGCTTTATAAAAAGTATTATTCATTTTTTCCCCAATTTTTAGCCTACTTTTGTATCATTGAAATATATAAAAAATAACTTCTTGTATTAGGAAAATACAACACATTGCATGAGATCTATGTATTACGATAATACATTAGTCTGTGTGTGTATGCAAAGCTGCCTGTTGAAGTGAGGCTATGTATTAGTCTGGAAGTTACACACAACAAGCAAATAGGCACGCACGCAAGCTCTGAAGTTTTATTTGGGGATTAGAGGTATATTGTTTTCTTACACTCAGAAGTGGCGTTGTGTTTTGAGTTTGTTTTAGTTCTGCAGCAAACCCCACTGAATTCCATTAATCAGAGTATTAATCTACTGCATACATTTCCCCCCAGTCCTTCCATCCACCCAAATAAATCCCAATATGTACCCAGAAAAATTATTCATATTTTTTCCACCAATTTTCACCTGTTTTTGTTGTTGTCGTAATAAACACCGATAAATTCCCGGGAAAAATTAAATTAAATAAAAACCGAAAACGAAGGGCCCCAATCATACTGCAGTATCGGAATGTCACTTCCTTTCCCCATTTCAACCACTGAGACCTATTGGGTTAGGCAGTGGCTGTAGAAACCAAGCGACTTTGGTTCTAGTCTCAGGTGTGGCACTTGGCTCACAATACTTTTTGGCCTGGTGAAAGGTGCACTGAATTGTGAACCAGGAAGCTACGAGTTGTAGACTCTCCTCTTCTGCTAACAGGTGTAAATAATACTGTGCCATTTACAACTTTTGAGATGCAGCAAGGCTGGATGAGTCTGCCATGTTCGAGAACTGGGTTCCATTCCCCGAATCTCAGCGAAGTTGGAGGCCTTGCTTACTAATCAGGCATGGGCGGTGGGTGAACACACTGTTGGGGGAGGCTAGCCCCCAGCCCCTCCCCCTATGCCCAAGGCCCTGCCCCTCCCCTTCTGCCCCCTCTTCCCCGCTGGAGTCTGGAGCACAGACCCCCGCGTGGCCACCTGCCCTCCCGCGCGCCCCCAGCCCCAGCACAGCACGGGGGTGGCGTGGCCAGAGCCCCCCAAACCCAAGTGCTGGGTGGGCAAGTGGTCAGGCTGGAGCGCCTCCAGCCCCAGCCCAGTAGCGCCTCTAGCCCCGATCGCTGGGTGGGCAGCGTGGTCCCAGCATCCCCAGCGCCAGTCGGGCCGACGGATGGGTGGTGTGGCCCCAGCCCCAGCGCCTCCAGCCCCGGGCCTTGTGCATAGGCACCGACTCCGTGGGTGCTCCGGGGCTGGAGCGCCCACGGGGAAAAATTGGTGGGTGCTCTGCACCCACCGGCAGCCAAGCTCACCGCCCCACCCCAGTTCACCTCTGCCTCCACTCCGCTGAGCACGCCACATCCCTGCTTCTCCCCCTAGCTCCTAGCACTTGCCGCTGCGAAACAGCGGGGAGGAGTGGGAACGCGGCACGCTCGGGGAAGAGGTGGGGGCGGGGCTGGGGTGGGGATTTGGGGAAGGGGTCCAATAGGGGCAGGGAGGGGGCGGAGTTGGGGCAGGGACATTGGGGAAGGAGTTGGAATGGGGGCAGGGCAGGGGTGGAGTCGGGGCAGGGGGGGGGTCGAGCACCCACCGGTTCCAGGAAAAGTTGGCGCCTATGGCCTTGTGTGCACTGGCCCCCTGCCTATCCCAGTCTCTCGGCCACAGAAGAGCAGGAAGGGAACTGGTGGAAGCAGGCAGGAGGGAGCCTGGGGGCGAAGAGCGGACAGTGCCATGCCAGGCTGTTTGGGAAGGCACAGCCTTCCCTTGCCTATGCTACCTGCCGCCCATGTCATCAGGGTGGTGAAGGGCACAGTTCAGTGGCTTGTGTAATGCAGAAGCTCAGACTAGATGATCATAACTAGATAAATTCATGGAGGTTAAGTCCATTAATGGCTATTAGCCAGGATGGGTAAGGAATGGTGTCCCTAGCCTCTGTTTGTCAGAGGGTGGAGATGGATGGCAGGAGAGAGATCACTTGATCATTACCTGTTAGGTTCACTCCCTCTGGGACACCTGGCACTGGCCACTGTTGGCAGACAGGATACTGGCCTGGATGGACCTTTGGTCTGACCCAGTATGGCCGTTCTTATGTTCTTATGTCCCTTCTGGCCTTAAAATCTCTATGAATCTTTGCTGTCATACAAGGCAGCTCAGGCTAAATAGGATGGAGTTTGGTGAGTTTTCATAAGAGTTAAGACCATGCTGCAAATCCAGCATTATTCTCCTTCGTTTCCTGTTCCCCTCTGTTCCAGGGACCACCGTTCCAGACAGTGAGCTCTGCCCCTAATCCATGCCCTGTACCAAGGAAGCCACATGACATAGCCATTAATTCCTTCCTTCTTGTCAATGGCATGTCTTATTAAGACTAACTGGAACTGGTTGCAATTTTTGTTTTCTTCTCCATGGAAAATGTTGACTTTTCATGGAAAAGTTTTCAGTTATTGAACAAAAACGCTGAACATTTTTGAGCAAAGCAGAGACTTTCTGTGAACATTTTCATTTAGTTGAAAATCTGACTTTTCCATCGAAAAAAAAGTTGTGATGGAAAAGCTTTGCCCACCCCTAACCCTGCCTCTGACCCCACAATGCCTTGGCTTGCCTGGTCTTGTGTTTGCTTTATTCCTGAATCCCTTTCTTTTCTATCTTTGCAGTTTGTGCAGGTGAGTTGGGACGAACGCCCATAAACCGCGGTAAGTTTGTTATCATGTATGTAACCTGGAAAACACACGTGGAGTTTTACAGTCAAATAAAAGACATGGGCCCAGATCCACAAAACGACTTAGGTGTTGTAATGCCTCACTTCTGAGCACCTAGAAAATCACTGGAATGCACAAAGTCTGAGTTAGATGTCTACACTTCCTATACAATGAAGTGGAGAGAGAGGCACCTAAGAAGCGATCCATGAAAACCAGCATGCTAGGTGGTGTCCTGCCTATACTAACCAATGGGAGGTGCTCATGAGAGGGGTGTGTCCTAAGCCCTGCCCCCTCTCACAGCAATCTGCAGCCAGGAACCCCTCTCCCCTGAAGGCAAGTGGAGGAGGAGGCAGATCCCCTATAACTTTTAGCCTAGTGGTTAGAGCACATACCTGGGGTGTGGTGTTATGGGAGAATTAAATTTGACCTTACAGCAGTCAGCCATTTTGTGTGTCCAGCCACTGCTAGCTAAAAACCAAATACCACATAGCTAAAATAATTTTTAAAACTCTAAAAAGCAAATCCAAATAGCTGCATGTCTGCAGTCTTACTAATCAAAATCAAAAAAATCAAAAAATTAATATACCTTAAAAATAAAAAAAAATAAAAATCAACAACCTTAATTTTAAATACCCCTAACATATACATTTTATTATTATTATAACTAAAATACTTTACTAATAAAAAATAAACAATTTGCTAAAACAAAAAAAAATTAGTAATCCAGTAGGGATTACTATAATAACTCATTAAAAATCACTATAAATTATATACTTTATTTATATTAACTATAAAAAATGAAATAAAAATACACTTTAAAGCAATCCAAAAAATCTTTTCTTCCAGCCAAAAGCTAACACCTAAACTCCCCAGCAGCTGGACAGAAGGAGGGCCCCCGGAAGCCCGGCTGTTAATCTCTCAAAACCATCTCAAAGTTTAAGTAACTATAATATTTAAAGTGCTTGAAACCTATTGCTATAACGTATATGTGTATGTGCTTAAAATCTATTTAAAAAGTAATTTGAAGTAAAAACACGCTTGTTTATACCAATCATATATCAAACAAAAAAACCTTTATCCCTATTCATTTATTCCTAACCCCCCCTAAAAAAAATTATTAAATTGCCACTACCTTAAATTCAGAAAACTCTAAATAGCAGGTTCAATCCCCCCTTTGCCAAATGAGAAGAAGGGAATTTGAACGAGGGGGGCTCCAACTTCTCAGGAAGTGCCCTAACCACTGAGCTATGGGGTATTCTGATGTGGGGGCTCCCTCAGTCTCGCCTTTGAAGTTTTGTCCCATGCTGGACAAACAATTCAAATGTCCTCTGGAGCCTCTAGGTCAGAGGTTCCCAAACTGGGGGGCATGGAGGAACATTCAGAGGTGTGTGGCTGGGGCCTGGGCCAGCCCCCATGGGGGGCGGGGAGGGAGAACCACCCAGCTTCTCTCCTGGCCCCAGCCCTGGCAGCTGTCCACCCCACACCTGCTGGCCCTACACCCCGGGCTCTGCTCCGGGCCGCCCCAGCTGCTGACCCCAGGCCCGGGGTCCGGGCGACTGGCTCCGCACCCAGGGCTCTATGCTCAGGGCCCTAGCTGCCAGCCTCGACTCCCAGCCGGGGCTTCACTTCCAGCCCCTTCCCTGCCCCCAGCTCTGGCCCCAGCTTCGGCCTCCTTACTCCTCGGCCACCTTTGCGTTTTAAACAGTGGAACATGTAGTGACTGCTCTGGTTCCCATGTGAGCACCCTGGTGCGCTCGCACACTCCCCTTGGATTTGTACATAAAAGCAGCAACCTCCCACCATTTTGTGTGATCAACCCATCAATGGAGCAAAGATTCCTCACGAGTGAGCAACACAGAGATGGAATGGGATTGGCCCAATCAGCCATTCAGTACTGGGACATGTGTTCGGGCGTGTGCACACATCCACGCCCTGCTTTGCACTGTTCAACCAGCTTCGTTTCTGACACAGCTGTGAAGTTTGGGTTGGTGCACACTGTAGATCCAGCTTTCGATCTACATAACTTGAGTGTCCCTTTTTACTCGTACTCAACTGAAGTATTAGCCAGGATTATCTTTCCCCAATAAATGACATGGCTGTAGAACTCTATGTGGTTTGAAGTTAGGCTTCTCCTACCATTGTCTATAGATTTCTGCCATCATAGGATTGCTGAGGTCCCCTCTCCAATCTGTACCAATACTTTTCATTCAGGGAAAGACTTTCACTTACTAATGAAATCTGCAGACCTGGGTGCAGACTCTCCAGGAGAAATCGGCAGGAATATCAAAGAGAATTTTCAATCGCCAGAACTCGTAGGGAATGCTGATGAAGCTCAACAAGAATTACTTCGTGAAATACAGAATATGACCGAACTAGAGATGCCTATCATGGAATCGACTCCATTTATGCCCGGTAATTTATTTTGATGTGGTTGTGTGTGCGTTTTAGCTTTGGCTACAATTGACGACGACCCCCCTCCCCACCTCACCCACGGCAACCTGGGAACTGTAGCTATAAGACCGCTTCCCAGTGTACCGATGGAACGAGGGCCAGTCAGGATGTCTGATGGCATGGGACTGGAAAGCCAGGAAGGTCAGACAGTGTTGGAAGACCATGAATGGAAACAGTTCAGAGATGATTGTTGGGAAACAAACCTGTAACTAGCTGCAGCTATGGTCCCATAGGCTGTATGAGTGTGTTGGTAAGGTGGAGAGACCAGGACCATCACTGAGTGTAGGCTGCAATCTGCCCTGGAAACGGGGGGAGGTAAAACTTCAGTCCAGCCAAGCTGTAGGGCTAGATGTGGGAATTACTGGATGAAGTTCTCTGGCCTGTGTCATGCGCAGGTCATAGAATCATAGAATATCAGCCTTCCAAGGGGAGCAGTGGGGGCAAAAGACATATCTGGCTTCAAGACTAAGCTTGATAAGTTTATGGAGGGGATGGTATGATGGGATAGCCTAATTTTGGCAATTAATTGATCTTTGACTATTAGCGGTAAATATGCCCAACGGCCTGTGATGGGATGTTAGATGGGGTGGGATCTGAGTTACTACAGAGAATTCTTTCCTGGGTGTCTGGCTGGTGAGTCTTGCCCAGGTTTTAGCTGATCGCCATATTTGGGGTCGGGAAGGAATTCCTCATTCCAGAGGCCCTGGGGGGGTTTCGCCTTCCTCTGCAGCGTGGGGCATGGGTCTCTTGGTGGAGGATTCTCTGCACCTTGAAGTCCTTAAACCATGATTTGAGGACTTCAATAGCTCAGACATAGGTTAGGGGTTTATTACAGGAGTGGGTGGGTGAGATTCTGTGGCCTGCGTTGTGCAGGAGGTCAGACTAAACGATCATAATGGTCCCTTTTGACCTTAAAGTCTATGACTCTATGACTCTATCAGGGTTGGAAGGGACCTCAGGAGGTCATCCAGTCCAACCCCCTGCTCAAAACAGGATCTAATCCCCAACTAAATGATCTTAGTCCGACTAGATGATCTTAATTGTCCTTCTGGCCAAGGGCGCTGGACCCTTTGTAAAAGTGTGGAGGGGGAGGGGGTCAAGGCCAAAGTCTCCCCTCCCTCTCTACGGCTGGCTGCTCTGGGGTGAGCCAGCTGCCCTCTCTTATGGCACCACAGCAGCCCCTGGTGGGCAAAAGGTGTAATTGCAGCACCTCCAGGGCAGAATCTATTATTCTGCGGGGGAGGGAGAGGGAATCTGCAGGGACATGAATTCTGCTCTTATGATTCTTTTGTTAAAAAGCGGGGGGACATGGTTCCCTGGCCTCAGCATTGGTCCTTAAATCTATGGGGAAAAGAACCTCTGGATGGCAAACTGATATAGATATCAAACAGCAGGAGACAGTTCCTTTGTTAACTGTCTGAAGCCTGCCTTTCTAGCCAACGCTCTGTACCCAGAATGCTTTTTCTCTAACTTTTATCTCAGGATTGCATTACTGTGCTTCCAGGCTGTGTCTGCTCAGCTTTCTCTCTGCTGCTGCTGTCTTGCTTCTGTCCCTGTGTCTCTCTGGGTGTGATGGCTCTGTCCCACCAACACAGATTGTTGCGTCAGTTCCAGGATATTAGAGGGACAAGGTGGGTGAGGCAATGTCTTTTAGCGGACCAACTTCTGTTGGCGAGAGAGACAAGCTTTCAAGCTACACAGCTCTTCTTCAGGTCTCCCTCCAGACCTAAGGAAGAGCTCTTTGTAGCTTGAAAGCTTGTCTCTCTCATCATCAGAAGTAGGTCCATTCATAGGCACTGGCTTTTATTTTTCCCTGGGGGTACTCCACCCTGATGCCCCGCCCCCACTCCGCCCCTTCCCTCCAAGGCTCCGCCCTCACCCTGCCTCTTCCCGCCCCCACTCCACCCCCTCCTCTGAGGCCCCTGCCCGCCCACCACTCACTGCTGTCCACTCCCCCCAAACCCCTCCCCGAGCTGCCAAACAGCTGTAGCTGGTGGGTGCTGAGCACCCATTATTTTTTTTCCATGGGTGCTCCAGCACCAGAGCACCCACGGAATTGGCACCTATGGTCCCCCATCTTGTCCCACCAACACAGAGCCAGACACACAAAAGCCTGGTCTACACTAAAAAGTTAGTTGGACCCAGCTACGTCACTCAGGGGTGTGAAAAATCTGTATCCTACACTGATGGGAGCACCCCTCCTGTGGGTGTAGGTAGTGTCTACACCCAAAGGCTACAGCCAGGCAGCTGCAGCTGTGCTGTTGTAGTGTTTCAAGTGGCAGCAAACCCAAAGACCTTGCCCGGTGATGCTCTCTGCCCACAAAGTCTGACTTACGGGTTGGCGTCTATACCTGCTGTGTCTTAGGTGGGGCTGATGAGTTGTCTCTCACAACTGTCTTCATGAGGGGTGGCGGTCACAGCAGTTTAGATGTGATTTAACCCAACCCACTTAATACTAGCATAGGCTTGGGAGATTTAGCCCTGGTCTACACTGTGGGGGGGGGGGGGGTCGACCTAAGATACGGCAACTTCAGCTACGCAAATAGCGTAGCTGAAGTCAGCGTATCTTAGGTCGACTTACCTGGCTGTGAGGACTATGGCGAGTCAACTGCTGCCGCTCCCCCGTCGACTCCGCTTCCGCCTCTTGCGAACTGGAGTTCCAGAGTCGATGGGGAGTGTGTTTGGGGATCGATTTATCCGCGTCTAGACGAGATGCGATAAATCGATCCCCGATAGATCGATCCCTACCTGTCAATCCGGTGGGTAGTGAAGACCTGCCCCCAGTTATTAGGAACCCTGAACTTCTAGGTCCTATTCCCATTGTCTCATGTATTGTACAGGATAATGAAACATATGTACCTGGTACTGACCTTTGTAAAGCATTGCGCTCTATGGAGGACAAGTGCTATAGAAGTGCTAGGTCTTAATGATTATTAAGCACCTGTAAAGGAAAATCCACAATCTGTTCTTTGCTTCCTGTCCTGTCTGAATCCCCTGCCGCCCAGGAACTATCCGTACTTGCTCGTTACTGGAAAGGGGCAGGGGGCCGTTCCCTCATCTTCATTGCAATCAGCAGTGAGCTGGGAGTGGGTGTGCTAGGAGTGCTGCTCCTGGGTTAATAGCAACGCCGAAGTGGGGGGAGTTTGTTTTGTTTCGGTTTTTTGTCCAGACTCCTTGACACACTGCTTTCGGCGGCTGTGAAATTGCATCCGTAATCAGAGGCTCTTATGAGAGGCCAGGCGTTGCGGCCGGGCTCCGACCCTGTGGAGAGGAAAAGAGCGGGGGTGAGGATGGAGGCAGGTTCTGCATTGCAAATGGATAGGCTCTTTCCGTGTAGCACGCTGGGCTCATTGCAGACTCTGGGTGTGCTTTTCATGCCAGAAAATAGCTGTACATGAGCAAGCGATTCAGGGGGACAGAGGTACACTGGGCCTGATGTTCCTCCAACATACCATAGGAGCACCCACAGAAAAAAAACCAATGGGTGCTACTGTAACCCCACACCTTCTGGGTGTGGTGTTCTGTCCCATCTAGTGGCACCGAGACCACTTAGAGAGATTAATGAGTCTGCTCTACAGCCTTAGCTAACAGCCAGGTGGCTTTTACCTCATGCTGTAGAGGCTCATGCACTAAGCTCCCGAGGTCCCTGGTTCAATCCTGCCCGCCGACCACCGGGGTCTGTTGGCGTTACACTACTCCCCAGTCACCTGCCGATCAGCTGTTCTGCGGCAGGCGGGAGGCTCTGGGGGGAGGGGGCAGAGTGGGGGTGGGAAGAGGTGGAGCGAGGGTGGGGCATATTCAGAGAGGGGCAGAGCGGGGCAGGAAGAGGCGGAGGGAGGGTGGGGCTTTGGGGGAAAGGGTGGAGCGGGGGCAGGAAGAGGCAGAGCGAGGGTGGGGCTTTGGGGGAAGGGGCGGAGTGGGGCGGGGCCTCAGGTGGAGTGGGGGTGGAGCAGCCACCCAGAGGTGCCTGTGCAACATACCACTGTAAATCAAGACTAATGGCACTGAACTCAGCAGAATCACACAGCTACACCACTGTGGGAAAGCGGCCCAGATTTTTCCGAGAAGGCACTAAAAGACAGCATAGGAAGTGTGGCTGTGCCAGTACCATGTCCACAGCAGAAAATCTGCTGCTGTGGGGACACAGACTGAGCCAAGCTCTTTGGAAGCGGTTCAGGCGACTGCCCCTCTAACCAGATACACAATCCCAGCGGTGGCTGGAGTGCGGCCTGTCGCACCCCCTCGCTTCGTGACCCCATGTCGCTGCACCTGCAGCCCAAAATCATGTGGGCCCCATATCGCACCAAAAAATGGGCATAGTGTCTAACCCTGCCCATAGGTACCGCAGTGAGAGGCGCCTTCAAAATAGCAACAATCAAGATGCAGATGGAAACAGAATGCCTGGGTTTCCGAGGGCTGGTCTCCACAGGCAGCTTCCATCGGCATAACTACGCCCTTCAGGGGTGTGAAAAACTCATCCCCCCTGAGAGAAGTAGCTCTGGTGATGTAACCACCGTAGACAGCGCTAGGTGGATGGAAGAATTCTTCTGTCAACCTAGCTATCGCCTCTTGGGGAGGTGGGTTACCTACGCCCATCGGCATAGGCAGTGTCAGCGCCGCTGGAGAGGTTTAAATGTAGACGTCCCCTGAGAGACTTTTCACAGATGGTGCAAAGCAACAAAGAAACTTCCCTTCCTTTTTTTTTTTTAAACCCATTGTGCTTTATTTTCAAGGGGCACCTGCCTTCCTGGGAGGTTTCATACCTAACTGCACCTATCGCATTCTAGGCTGGAGCTGGCTCACAAACCTGCCACCACTTCTCTTCATTCATGTAATGGAAGCAAAGTTTACAAGACTCATTAAAGAAAAGAGCCCCAACATCTGGAGACAGGCCTGGACCGACCTCCTCCGGCCAAACTACCCTGAGTTTTGGGGACGAGTGCTTGAAATAGAAACCCATTTACGGATGGCCCATATCTTACTATGAGCTAAATCCAAATATCACCCAACACGGTCTTTGAATCCAAATTTTGCAGCCTCCCTGCTTTGTCCTCTAAGGAGCTGCCTTCTCCACTTCGGGGTCTTTATCACACATTGATGGCATTACCCATCTGGGTCTAAATTTACTTTAAAGAAACATTTTGGATCTCAGGAGTTTGAGATCAGGGGCCCGGACTCCATGTTATTGAATCACAGCTGTAGCTGTCTCCAGCTGGCAACCCCATTAGAGCCTGGTTTGCCAGCAACAGGGCACACAAATGGGTTTGCTAGGTGATGAGTGTGGACAGGCATTCTAAACGCTAACAGGATTCTGCAATCAGGCGGCTGTTACTGCTGGATTACCGTCGCTACTGGCTTTTCAAACCTCTCCAATTTACAGAACCCCAATCTGACATTTATCTCCCTTCTCCCACAAACACCACAGAGACTTCAGTGTTCTCTAACATCTGACCTTTCTGACTGAATTGTTAAAAGCCATTAAGGATTTTATTGCCACCTCTCACCAGTTGTTCTGTGACATTTATCAAGAGCTTGTTATACGACGGGAAACCATGTAAACCTGTAACGATCAATATTTAAATCGCGGCTGATTTATTTGCACGCCCTCATTAACTGTGATTTCCATTTGCTTTCTCTGCAGCTCCCAGTGATAAGCAGCTAATGGCTCAGGCTCGGCGCGAGCAGCGACATGCCCGCCGCCCATTAGAAGGTGAAATGCACTGAATTAAATGGCATTTAGGGAAGTCACTTTCGGGAGAGGAAGTGCTTTTGAAAATTGAGCTCAAGGGGACACACACATGGAAACAGTTACCCCTGCTAACTAGCGCCACGGGAAATCTCGGTCTCTCTCCTCCTGCACGAAGCAGATGAACTTAGGAGCCGGACTCTCCCCAGTTGTTGAGATAATTGAGATAACTAATTGCAACCTGCTGCCCCCTGTGACAATGTTGTCCATCCAGCCTGAGTGGCCCTGCAAACCGGGTCAAGTGTCTCAGGATGCTGCTGGGGTCAGTGAGTGCCACAAAGAGCCTTCAGCAGAGTTCAACAGTGGAAGGGTTCAGCTGCACATTTGGAGATCAGACGCTCTGGGGATGGGCCCCCTAGGAAGACCTAGGCTAGCACCTAGTGGCGTTTGCGAGGACTATGGCAGAAAAGTGTTCTCTTGCTTGCCAACCACTGGAAACCTGATTTCCTGCCGAGATAATATATGGAGATATACCTATCTCATAGAGCTGGAAGGGACCTTGAAAGGTCATTGAGTCCAGCTCCCTGCCTTCACTAGCAGAACCAAGTACTGATTTTGCCCCAGATCCGTAAGTGGCCCCCTCAAGGATTGAACTCACAACCCTGGGTTTAGCAGGCCAATGCTCAAACCACTGAGCTATCCCTCCCTAAAACTGGCTTGGATGCTTGCAGACAGTGAGATGTTTTAGCCCCCGTCTGCAAAAAATCCATGAGGCAGTTCAGCAGCCCTGACCGTCTCTGAGCTGGAGCCGCAGGGGGGGTTGCAGGTTGGGACGGGGCTGCCTGCAGGAATAGCAGGCTTTGAGGCAGGTCAGCGCATTGCCAGAACTGCCTGGAGGGGAAGCTTGCTCAGCACTTCATTCATTTTCCTGAGTATCCTATTCATCCAGTACAAGCCAACCTGCCATGCCAGCTCGTGGCCACACACACGCTACTCCTGAAGGCCCCGATCCTGCCCCCCTTGCTTACACTGTGCAGTACCTTACTCTGTGAGTTATCCTATTGAACTCAATGGTGCTACTTGTGGAGCAAGGTGCTGGCCTGGACACCCCATTGGAAAACTTACATAGGGCAGGATTCTGCCATGGGAAGCAGTCAGGCCCAGATCCTGGAAGGTATTTAGGCTCCTAACTCCCCTTGAAAGTTAGGGGCCTAAATCCCTTTGAGGATCCTGGCCTACCTTACTCCCTCTGAATCCCCATTGAAATGAACAGGGCTATTTACGCAGTAAGCTGCTGCTCAGCAGGAGTAAGGGGGCAGCATCTGGCCCGTTGCTTTCCCTTCCGGCGTCGATCATTTGGTGGGGACCTGTTTCATTTCAGACCCTTGTCTGCTGCCTATGGACGAGGGCTCCTGCCTGCACTACACGTTGCTCTGGTATTACCATGGAGAAGCCAACGCCTGCAGGCCGTTCGTGTTTGGAGGCTGTGGAGGGAACAGCAATCGGTTTAAATCCAAACTAACATGTGAGCGTTGGTGTAAAATCACAACAGGTAGGAGGACTTCTCTTCCATTCGCTTATGGCAGTGGCACGCACATGCCCACATCCGCCAGTTTGCTACGTTACCAACCTTTTTAGAAAAGTGCCGCTTAAATTAAGCTGATCCTGCTCCTCTGAGCCCTTCCGCGCTGTGACATCACAGGTCTCGCCCATGGAAATGGTGATGATGTCACAAGCACAGGGCGGCATCATCAGCAGAACGTTCTGGGCAATGGGAGGAAGTTGATCCCAGCAGGGAGTGGAAATAAGTTACAACAGACACAAAGATCTTACTTGTGAGGCGGGAGTCGCCATCAATTGAAAAGCCACGTGTCCCTCTGAGATGCTTTGCCTCCCATTGTTAAAGGCCACATCGCTGGGTCTGAAAGAGAGGAGGGGACCAAAGTTCCCAGTTTCAATCTATTAACTGTGAACGTTGGTGGCACTGACTTTGTGTAGAGTCACTTCCACTGGTGAGCCTGCAGAGTTGGTCCTTTCCCTCTGTTGTTTGTGCCAGTCTTTCATGCTGCAACAGGAAAAGGTGACGGTAAAACCTTACAAATTGGCTGGGCGATCCCAGGGGTGGAGGGCAGGTGTACGCTCTGGAATGACTTTGAACCCTTTTAATTGACTCGATTCCATGTGGATGAGGTCCCTTTAATCTTTCTTGCCAGAAAGAGAGCAGATGCTGGAATGATAAGTCAGCACTGGTTCCCGTTGCGCATATGGAAACTTGCTTTGACACTGCTGACATGTGTTAACGTGTTCCCTGCGAACACAATCTGGTCCCTTAACAATTCCATCCAGCGGATGCAAGATGTTCTAATCAGTGGCATTATTAAGCGCATAGAAGGAAATCTTCGTTAGAAGCAGCCTTTGTAGTGCAAGCTCCCCCCTTAATGTTTGAAACTGACAAAAAGCATTTCTTACTGCTAAATTTCACAGGAACCCTAGGGTCTGTGCCCTTTGACCTCTCAGGTTTTCGTCTGACCCTAACTATCTTTCTGGTCTGTACAGCAGACAAGGGTCCAATCTACCCGATCTGGCCCCAAAGCTCCTTGTGCTCAGAATCAAACCTCAGGCAGGGGCTCACATGGCAAAAATGGTTCTTGGAAGCACAGCTGGATTTCCATTGCCTAATTTAAAGTCTGTGGGGTTAGATAAACAGATAAGCACCTCTTCAGGGTGGCTGTCGGTTTGCAGAGATATTCCAGAGGAAATTGGATGCTGCTGTTGACAATAACCCCAATTTTATCTGCTGCTGATCAGTGGCTCTCTGCATAGATCAAATCCAACAATTCATCCTGTGGGTAGCAGTCTAGACAAAATTCACTCTCCACAGTCAAGTTTCTGATGATGTTCATTAGATATAGCTGTAGATAGAATCAATCATAGAATATCAGGGTTGGAAGGGACCTCAAGGGGTCATCTAGTCCAATCCCCTGCTCAAAGCAGGACCAATCCCTAGACAGATTTTTGCCTGAGATTCCTAAATGGCCCCCTCAAGGATTAAACTCACAACGCTGGGTTTAGCAGGCCAATGCTCAAACCACTGAGCTATCCCTTCCCCCCTTAAATTAAAAAAAAAAAAAAAAAAGACTGCCTGGGATTGTGATTGACTCCTTGAAAGTCAGTTTCTCATTAAACACTATCACTGTGCATTTTTATAGAATCAAAAATAGATGTGTTGGGGGTGGGGAGAGGGCCTAAGACACAAAGTTCAGATTCACTTCAGAGTTTGCAGGTGTTTGGATCTCGGTGTCTGATTTAAGCCCATTCCTAATATGTATAAAATACACTCATTTAGTCACTGTTTCGCATGGATTCAGACCTCAGTTACATCTTTCTGGTGAGCAAAAGAATTTTCTTAGTCAAAGGCTCAAATGCTACGGAGCCATACAAATCCACCGATAGATTAAGTGGATCCGACCCAGGTCAGCACCTGCATCACCCTACTGGAGAGCAGCTGGTTGCTTAGGCCAGCAAATGTGTAATGATTCTTGATTGTCTGAGCCACTGAGTATGACATTCTAAATGGCCAAGATATACAACCTAGCAACAGCCGGGGTGCCTTGGGCAGTCACCGGTTTGATACACATCAAATCCCAGCCACCGGGCTGAGTGAGTGCCTGATGTGGTGTTACCCAGGGTTCTTGCAACCCAAAGCTCTTGGTAACTTTTACTCTGTGCGAGGTGGTGTCAGGAAAAAAATCAGGGGAGACGCGGCCGTCCGACCGATAGATGGCTGGCACAAACAGGACAACACAAGCGTGCTTTCACTTAAAGCTAAACTTTACTTAGTCACAAGCACTTACACACGTCCGCAACAGGTTAGTAACACACCCCCAACCCTCGATAATTACCAAAGCTGAGTGTGGCTCTCGAGTGGCACAGTGGCAGCCCGTCTGCCGGGTGAGGAACACAAGATGCATCCAGAGGGAGAGACCAGTCCCGAAGAGTCCCACCTATCTCAAGCTTTTTCCCCTTATTTATACATTAGTAATACAATGACATGTCCCTTAAAGAAAACTTGTCAAGCAAACAGTTCCAATGGGCAAGCAAGAGGCTCCTTCTGATTATTGATTAACCAGGTGTGGGTTTTTCCAGAGTCTGCAGCCTTGAGACCCCAATAGACATTCCTGGGGCATATCAGCAACTTCAACACAATTCTTATCAGGAAGGACGTGGGGTCAAACTGCCCTTTCTGAGGCACCCAAAACCCCCTCCCCTCCTGCCTTGGTCAAACTGAGACTTGCTGAATGGCCAATTTACAGCTTGCTGATTAGGCCGCCTTTAACAATACGCCATTGTGGTTTCAAGCACCTTACTGGTTTGCCAAAATCTCCCCCTACAGTTTGGGAAAGGAACACCTTGGCAATTTGAGCATCCACCCATAAACATGGTAGCTCGCAGTCTACCCTGCCAGGTTCCTCTCATGATCAAGTCTGACTGCCTGAAACGTGCTTCACGATCAGGGAATAGAATCGGGGCACAGTTAGCGCCTTTCGAAAGGTGGGCTGGATTTGGTCCAGGAAGTCTAGTATATTTCCTTACCATGCGGGGGCCAGCAGAATGGAGGACATTGGAAGGGGAGGGCAGGCAGCATGAGAATGGCTAGGGCAGGATGAAATTTTTTGACCCCACCTCTTTGTCGGCGAAAAACGCAGACCCAGGTCAACGGAAACGTTTTGTGAATTTGCCAAATTGTTTCAGTCAGAAAAGGAGCAAACCCACACCCGAAAACATCGAAAGATTTTTGTTGGGACATTTTCAAAAAGAAATGTCTGTTTTTCCTGCGAAAAATGGCCATTTCTGTTTCAAAACTTCTTCCAGTTTTCGAAAAATCTTCCATGAGACAGCTAGACATCGAAACAAAACGTTTTGTTTTGGGTCAAACAAAAAGTTGCATTCGGCCCCAAAATAAATTTTTGGTCAACTTTTTGGTTCACTGAAAATTTTGAAACAAAAGCTGTGGGGGAGGCCAACTCCCCAAAAATTGTTTAGAAGTGCCCAAGAATTGAAAAATGACTTATTAAAAATGAGTCTTAACACTGTTCCTTCTGCAATGGCAATGTCACAAGAAACTCAGGGAGGAGCAGACCTTCCAGCCAGCCTCCAACTGAACCCCTTTGTTTTCTCTTTCCTTTCTCTCCAAAATCTCTCCCAGGAAGGTGACTGGCTGCAGACAGTGATATAAATGAGAAGGGAGCTGCAGGAGGTGAATCCAGGACAGCTCAGAGGTTGGAAATACAGCAAGACGAACCATTTAACACAAAGAGGTGGTAGATGTTAGTTCTGCAAACAAGGAGATAGTTATGGTTATGGATATGTAATAAATCGGACTGATAAGGGAATCTTTTCTTTGGCTGGAAAAGCTGAAGTGTTCAGAGGCTCTTGATGGTCCCATTCACACTGTGCAACACCCAACAGACACCTAAATGTTATTTTATTTTTTAAAATAAAACTGTAGGTTAAGCCAGCCTTGCCTAATTCCAGTCCCCTGCTCACCAGGGAGTTCTTTGTGATGGGCAAGTAAAATGTAATTGTTTTTCCATTACCATCAGTTTGGTAAGGAAGGCCTTACCCTCTCTGGAGTACGGGAGTCGACGGGAGAGCGCTCGGGGGTCGATTTATCGCATCTAGACTAGACGTGATAAATTGATCCCCGCTGGATCGATCCCTGCCCGCCAATCCGGCGGGTAGTGTAGACATATCTTTAGTCACTGCAAGAAAGATGCAATTGGTGGAGTTTTCTTTTTTTAAATCTACAGCCTAACCTTAGGTTCCGAAATAAAAGCGGTGACTTTCAGAGGTGCTGTGCGCCAATGGGAGTTAGGCACCTAAATGCCTTTGTGACTCCCACCCTTTACCCCCATGAATGATCTGGCAAATTGCCCCAGTGGTCACCCCTCTCCGTCCTTACAAGCGTTGCGTTCTTGGATGCCCATGTGACATTTTGGCTGAGTATTCTGCAGTAGTTAGAGCCGGGGCCCTGGGAATCCAGACGCCCTGGTTCTATACCCAATTCTTGGGCAAGTCACTTAACTTCAGTGCCCCATCTGTAATATTGGAATCATCGAACTTACATCGGCCTCACAAGGGAGTTGTGAGACTTCATATTTGTAAAGTGCTTTGAGATCCTTGACGGGAAGGTGATAGTAACACAAACTAGTATCACTGGTAGCTACCTGGAACAAACCTTGCTCTGTGGCTATATATGATCAAACTGTTTGTTCCTGAATTGGGTGTATTAAAGGCAGCTTGGATTTCCCATCAGTGCTCTAGGAGGTTGGACATAATGGGAAATGGATAACTTGATTTTTTTTCAAACAAATCTAGCCCTAAATGTTTACTATTGATTTACCATCTGCACTGCTTTGGTAGGACCAAAATATGACTGGAATGTATCCTCCACGTTTCCTTGGAAATGTCATGCCACTATAATTGAGTTTCTCTGGTTGATTTGATTGTGTGATAGAGGAGACTTTTAGGGCACAACAATCAACAGCAGAGCAGGCTGCTTTTGAGACATGCAGGAGGTGGCGTTATTGTAAATGGGGAGCATTCTGGAGAGTCCATAAATACTTAAATGTATCCTTTAGAAAGACTTTTAAAAAACCAAACAAACCCAGTAGGCACAACCCCGTGCCCTCAAAATAGCTTGAGTCAGAGCCCCAAAACTCATGCGAATAGCTTTAAAAATGTGAGATTTTTTTTCTAAAAAAACTACCTTTGGGGTTCTTCTCATTTGCCTTCTGACTTTTGAGTCTTTAGGTTGTATTCAAGTCATGCTTTCGAGCGTTTTTCTGCAGCCATGAGGGCTAGACATTTTTTAAAGAGCAATGAAAGCTGAATGTCTCACAAAATCACATGATTCCAGGTCCTGGGGCTTCAACACCAACTAGTGCAAGACGTGATAAAAATCACAAGAATTGGCAACGGTGCAATCTCCCTATTTGAACTATGCTCTAGCTGGTGTACAGAAAGGCAAGTGGATGATTGGGGGGCAGAGGGATAGGAGGGGGAGGGAGGGGAGCTACTGAGACTTGGCGGGGGAGGGAAGCGGCTGGCTTCCAGGCTGGGAAGGGTTGTCCCAGTAGTTCCTACTGCCATTCCTATGGAAGTTCCTCAGTGGCTGATGCCTGGTACCCTGTGCCCCTGCCCGTCCTCAGTGCCTGTGGCCCTATGCACCAACGCCTACCTCCCCGCACCCAGGTGCTGGTGCCCTGTCTCATCCCCCACCCCAGCGGCTGGTTCACCTTCTTCTTCCCCTCCTCCAGGCCAAGTGTCTCTGCCAGGACCTACAGTGGCTAGAAGGCAGGATTGGGCTGGGCCGGGGAGTCCTACCTGCTCCCTGGCAGAGGGCCTGATCTGGTGCACCAGGGTGTCTGCTCCAGTCCCTCCTCCGGATCCCAAGTCTTGTCTCTGTCCCTTCCCTGCCACCAGGCCCCCCTTTTGCCTCTGTACGATATAGTGGGCAGAAATATCTGTAAGCCGAGTGTGATGAGCTGGGGGGAGAAGACTTCAGGAACTGACCTCGTTTGCATAGACACACCCACTTTGCTTAGGTGCAGAGCACGATGGGGCTGCTTTGCCCACATGACCACTTTTGGTTGGGGTTGGGTGGCAAGTCACTTTGTTATTGGTTAATAAAGTGCTGTTATCCTTGTTGTGTGAATCAAGGGCAGCAGAACTGTGCTTGGCATGCCTTGATTGAGGGGTTCACACTTAACTGAACTGCACGCGCTAGGCAAGGAGTAGGGGCGCCAACGCCCAGTGGAGATGAGAGGCGATGAGGGCAGGTGTTTGTTCCTGGTGGTGTGGGCTCTACCGAAGGGCCCTCGGCACCATTTGATCCTCTCTTTCTCCACTGTTTGAGGACACAACTGATTAAGACTCAATTACGAGTCTTTTGTTGTGGACCAATAGAGCTGACATCACTGATAACCAGGTCCAAGTGCTAAGCCTTAGGGCTTGGCTACACTTGCGAGTTACAGCGCGTTAAAGGAGCCCCGGGCGCCCTAGCTCACTCCCCGTCCACACTGGCAAGGCACGTAGAGTGCTCTCACTCCGCGGCTACAGCACTGCTGGTACTCCACCTCGGCGAGTAGAAAAACGTTTGATGCGCCCTCGCTTGAGCGCCCCAGCGTCAGTGTGAACGAGGTGTTGCATTACTGTGCTCTGATCGGCCTCCGGAAACGTCCCATAATCCCCTTAAGCCAAGAGGCCACTCTTGTCATTGTTTTGGAGATGCCCTTTGAAAGCTCTGTTTCTGACAGCCAGCTGCTTATCTGCTTGGAGACAAAGCAACCGTTACTGTGGAATGCTGTGTGTGAGAGAGAGGCGGGGGGGAGGTCTGCTGCTGTCTGAACTTACAAGACAGCATGCTGACATGCTCTCAGCGCCCCCAAAACCCACTCTGTCTCCTCCCACATACACGCAACACACTCCCTGTCACACTCCACCCCACCCTCACCCCCGATTTGAAAAGCACGTTGCAGTCACTTGCATGCTGGGATAGCTACCACAATGCACTGCTCTCTGTGGCCGTTGCAAGGGCTGCTAATGTGGCCACGCCAGTGCGCTGGCAGCTGGCAGTGTGGACAGACTGCAGCGCTTTCTCTACTGCGCTCTACGAAGGCTGGTTTAACTCAGAGCGCTCTACATCTGCAAGTGTAGCCATTCCCTTAGACCTGCTTTCGGGGCAGTGCCTCCGGTGAAAGAGACTGCCCAGCCTGCGCTAGCAGGGAAGCTCCCCCATTAACAGCTGAAATCACTGGGAGCTGTGCTCAATGGTGTGACCTCAAGACAGCCTAGCGGCTGTAGTAAAGAGGGCAGAGTGGCCAGGAGCGCCGCCAGCTTTTTTGCCGCCCTAGGCGGCGGAAGGTCCCACCCCTGAAATACCGCCCCCGACAGAGGCGGCGGAAGGTCCCGCCCCCGAAATACCGACGACGACCGGGGCGGCCGAACATCCAGCCGCCACTGTCGCCACCCCCCAAATGTTATTGCCCTAGGCGACCGCCTAGGTCGCCTAATGGGTTGCGCCAGCCCTGGGAGTGGCTGGCGGTGGAGTGAGCAATGCAGGGTGATCGGCACAGCAGCACCAGCTGAGGCATTGCTGGGTGCTTTCCCCCCACCGGGGTGGGAGATGAACTCAAGCAAACACATCTTTAAACTCTGGGTCGTCGCTGACCAAGGACAGCAACTGTGAGTGGGGAGCAGTGGAGGGAGAGGGGAATATGGCGTGTTAAAGGGACGTTTGTTTATCGGACTTCCATGCTTAGGAAAAGGACACTGGTCTGCGTACTCTGGGATGGGTGTTTCGCTCATGGTCGTATGTTGTAGAATTATGCTTGTGGTGTTTTCCCAAATGAACTCATTTCCCCTTCTATTAAAAGTGTTCTTTTCCACACACAGACTCAGTGCTTGTGAGAGGGGAAGTATTGCCTCTTAGGGCTTGTCTTCACTACCCGCCCGGATCGGCGGGTAGAAATCGATCACTCGGAGATCGATTTATCGCGTCTCGTCGGGACACGATAATCGATCCCCAAATCGACGCGCATACTCCACCAGCCCAGGTAGGAGTAAGCGCCGTCGACGGGGGAGCCGCGGCGGTTGATTTGCCGCCGTCCTCACAGCAGGTTAAGTCGGATCAGATACGTCGAATTCAGCTACGCTATTCCCGTAGCTGAATTTGCGTATCTGAAATCGATCCCCCCCCCCCGTAGTGTAGACGTAGCCTTAGAGGCACCCAGGGGTGGTGTGTCGTTTTCCCAGATTACTGGGTCGGGACTCATGGTTCTGTGTTCTGTTTTCAAAAGGAACCCCCTAGATATTGAACCTGGCCCTTGTTGCTGCTGATTCCACCTGGCAGAAGAGTTACATATAGATCTGACCCCCCCATATTTCCAGGGGAGGGGAGCTAGAGCCCACCCACCCCTTGACTCCGCCCTCCCTGCAGCAAGAGACGCAATTTGCTCTTTGAAACCTTCCTCTGCGTGACCTGACGCGAGAAGTGAATCCTGAAACACACTGTCATTTCAAGGTGAATGTAAAATTATTGACGGGAATACTGCATGCTAGCAACGCAGTGGAAAATGTCCTGAAGCTAACACGTCTGACCCTGAAGTCAGGGGTTTTCACCATCGTTGACTTCAGTGGGAGCAGCACTGGGCCCAATATCTATTTTCTTCTAATGCCATCCGCTGGCATCTCACAACGGTAAATACAACCACGGGGTGCAGATATTCCCACCCTCCACCTTATGCAGTATAAATACACATTGTTGCGCTTCCCCAGCTGCCCTGATGGCCCTCAAGTTTCATGACTTTCACACTATGCTCCTGATTCATCCAGGCTTTCGCCTGATGACTTCCCACAACAAAGCAGCTGGAGCCAAGAGACCAGGGGATGACGCACCCAACCACTGAAACATCAGGTGAAGAGCAGCTCCCGCTTCAGAACAAGTTTGGTTGCTCACACCCTCTGGGCCTACCTCTTTCTACCAGCTTCTGAAAGCTGCCTTTTCCAAATTAACCCTTTCATGGGCAGCACATGAAGGTCGTCACTGAAAGCTGTTACCATCGGCAGGTTGTTTTGTAGCCTCTCTGAAAGCGGGCGGGGTGTCAGACTGAGCTTCTGAGTTGTTGCTTTTTGCAAATGAGTAAAAATAAAATCTTTCGGCACTGCCTAAAATGCTTGACCATAGACGTTCCCAGTTTGGAAGAATTCCAGCTTGTGCATTAGGGAGGAAGGAGGGTGTAGCGGGGTGGTCACCCGCTCCTGCCTTAAAAGGCTTAAAACAGCCCGGGAAGAGGGCTGTGGCAGGGAAGGAAAAGCAGGGCTGATTGGAAAAAGCAGCCACAGCTGGGGGCCATGCCCCAATCAGGCCACAGCTGGCCTGCCCCATAAGAGGGCTGAGGGCCAGAGGCAGAGACGGACTCTCTCTAGCTTTGAGAGGGAGGGACCTGGCTGCAGGGAGCTGAGAGAAGGTACCTGGAGCGGAGCAGGGCTGGGGGAAGGCCAAGGGAGCTGGGGGAGCTCTGGCCTGGAAACCCTCCAGGCTGTGGCCTAGTGGGAGGCCAATTAGGTACTGGGGTTGCAGGGGGCAGCCCATGGGTAGGCAGAAGCAGCAGGTCCAAACCCCCCTTGCCTGTGATGAGTGGATTACATACTACAGTCTCCACTAGTGAACGGGGGCTAGATGGTGACTGGCAGTAGACCATGACTGAGGCAAGGTGGGGATAGAGGGTTGGGGGTTCCCCTGGGTGGGGAGACCCTGAGACTGCGGGGGTACTGCCAGAGGGCAGCACCCCAAAGAGAAGGGGCACCAGGTTCTGGGAGGGACACAGGAGGCAGCGGGACACCGGCCTGCAGAGGGTGCTCCGGAGACTGGAAACGCTAATTCCCTGAGATGACCAGCAGGAGGCACCGCAGGGGTGAGTCCTGCACCGCGACAGAGGGGAATAAATAATCTGAAACACATTAGGAAGGGGAAAGCTGGGATACAGGAAGGCAACGGTGGACAGCAAATCAGCCATGAGTGTACAGAGCAACATGCCAGCAAAAAGGCCAATGTGGCATTGCTCTGTGTATTAAATGCATTACATTGTGACTGCAAGGCACCACTGCAAAACACACAAGGGTTTTTTTCATAGATTCAAAGGCCAGAAAGGATCCCTTTGATCATCTAGTCTGCCCTCCAGCATCGAACAGGCCACAGAGCTCCAAAATAACCCATTTGAAATAGAGCACAGATTTTAGAAAACATCCAGTCTTGAGTTAAAAATGCCAGTGATGGAGACGCCACCAGCCTCCTTGGTAAATGGCTCCAATGGTTAATTACATGTTATTTCCAGTCTGAATTTGTCTAGCTTCAGCTTCCAGCTGTTGGAGCTTGTTAGACCTTTCTCTGCTAGACTGAAGAGCCTGTTATCAAATATTTGTTCCCGATGTAGATCCTTATAGACTGTGATCAAATCACCCCTTAACCGTCTCTCTGTTAGGATAAATAGATTGAGCTCCTTGACTCTGTGTTAAACCATAGCAATGGGATAGAGAGGTAGCAGTGTCGCTGTCTAGGCAGATCAGGGCAGACCACAGCTGAAGCGCTACGTCTAGTGCAGGGGTTGGAAGGGGTTGAGGGAAGAGCCAGGAGAATGCTCAAGTAGGGTCCGACAGGTGTCACATGCGAGGCAAGACTGAACGGGCTAAACGCAGCTAACTTGGGGACATGATCGTTTATTAATCGCTGAGGCATTCAAACAGCAAGGATGGAGGCGAAAATGAAGGGTGGTACAATGGGGCTTAAATAAGAACACAGGGGAGGAAATCTTAAGAAAGGGAGAAAGCCAAATAGCAGCCAAGACTTGCTGATAGTGGGCTGCGTTCGACTGTGGAGTATTATTGGCCCAAGGGAAGAGGTGGAAAGGCCCATCACTGGGAACTTTCAAAACAATAGTGTGTTGGGGGGAACGATACTACGCTGGCTAGGGGTTGGGCTGGATTAAAGCAATCCATGAGCGTAGGCACACTGAGACATAATAATTAATAATAATTATAATAATAATTTATAATTAATGGAGATATCCCATCTCCTAAAACTGGAAGGGACCTTGAAAGGTCATCGAGTCCAGCCCCCTGCCTTCACTAGCAGGACCAAGTACTGATTTTGCCCCAGATCCCCAAGTGGCCCCTTCAAGGATTGAACTCACAACCCTGGGTTTAGCAGGCCAATGCTCAAACCACTGAGCTATCCCTCCCCCCTCCTCAGAGCCTCCAGGCCCCGGCCCCACCCCCACACGCTTCCAGCAGTGGTAGACGGTAGCAGGGGTCCTTCCCCCAGAGAGGTATGAAGCCCCCTTCTTCTCACCAGAAGCGGTTGTGGCAGGTGGGCTGTGTATGTCCCGTGCCACATACACAGCCCTTCCACTGGGGTAGCATCAGCGGCCTCCCAGAGCAGAGTCCAGCCGTTAACACCCCATAGAGAGGCATGGGGCAGTTCACAAGTCTCAGAGCTCTGGTTCCAGGCTGGCTTCAAGCTCAGGCGGGCGTCAGTGTATTGATCTCATTTTCAAGCTTTGCTTTCTTGCCATCAAGGCTAGAAATTTAAGGCTTGTCTGCACATGCAATTGAATCTGGAAAAAGGTAGGGCGTGAATGTAAAGCAGATTAACTATTTCTGGTTAACTCCATGTGTGGATTCTCTTACTCCAGAATAAAAGTGCCTCACGCCAAATTAGCGTAGGGTATGGCTACACTGGAAACTTCAAAGCGCTGCCTTGGGAACGCTCCCGCGGCAGCGCTTTGAAGTGCGAGTGTGGTCGCGAGCTCTCCCAGCGCTCCTGGTAATCCACCTCCACGAGGGGATTAGCTCCGAGTGCTGGGAGTGCTCAGACTTGCTGCGCTCAGGGGGGGGTGATTTTTCACCCCCCTGAGCCAGCAAGTTAGAGCGCTATAAAATGTAAGTTCAGACAAGCCCTTAGTGTACTTTGGAAGTGGATTAAACTAATTTGGAATAAAGCACTCTTTTTCCCGAATAAGAGCATTCACACATGGAGTTAATCAGAAGTAGCTTTTCTGGACTAACTCCCTGTGTAGACATATCCTTAATTCATCTTTTTTTTTTTTTTAATTGAAAACTGATGTAATCACATGACTCCAGGAGCTGAGTCCCTAAACGTGGGCCTATAGTGCCTATGTCTTAATCCAGACCTGAGTAGGATGAACAAGAGATCTTTGTCATCTCTAACATCAATGATCCCATGATACTTTTCACTTATGCAATGGTGCTTGCCCTAGTGTCTGATCCAAATTCCAGTTTGGGCAATTATACTCTACCTACCTAAAAATGCCCACCTGCTTCCATATGTTATATATATACGTGTGTGTGTGTGTGTGTGTTTCAGTGTTTTATATGTGATACATACATAGAAACACAGAATCACAGAAATGTAGGGCTGGAAGGAACCTCGATAAGTCATTAAGTCCAACCCTGTGCACTGTGGCAGGACCAAGTAAACCTAGACAATCCCTGACATGTGTTTGTCCAACCTGCTCTTAAAAACCTCCCGTAAAGGGGATTCCATAACCTCCCTTGGACGCCTGTTCCAGAGCTTAACTACCCTTATAATTAGAAAGTTTTTCCTAAAATCTAATCAAAATCTCCCTTGCTGATGATTATACCCATTACTTCCTGTCCTACCTTCAGTGGGCACGGAGCACAATTGATCACTGTCCTCTTTCTAACAGCCCCTAACATATTTGAAGACCGCTATCAGGTCCCCACTCAGTCTTATGTTCTCAGGACTAGTTTTTTTAATCTTTCCTTGTAGGTCAGGTTTTCTAAGCCTTTTATCATTTTTGTTGCTCGCCTCTGGATTCTCTCTCCAATTTGGCCACATCTTTCCTAAACTGGAAAGTACTCCAGCTAGGGTGACCAGACAGCAAATGTGAAAAATCAGGACAGGGGGTGGGGGGGTAATAGGAGCCTATATAAGAAAAAGACCCAAAAATCAGGACTGTGCCTATAAAATCGAGACATCTGGTCACCCTAACTCCAGCTGAGGCCTCACCCAGTGCTGAGGAGAGTGGGAAAATGACCTCCCGTGTCTTCTGTACTCCTCAGTGGGAGATAATAATCACATACTTCATACATAAATCCAGAGCCTACCACTGCTGGATTTTCAAGAACCAGTTCAACGCTGGGCCCATTGACACACAGAACAGCTGCAGCCGTGTCCTCACTAGGCATGGGAGTCTGCTTTCGGTGACCCAGCCCTCCTTGATGCTAGTTGTCTCAGCACGTACAGCATTGGGTCAGCCAGGGCAACGATTGCGCTGTAGCTTGTTTTTATCAGGGTAGCAGTATGAATTGAGTAAGAAAGTACTTGGGGGCAGGGGAGCTGACTAATCTTGGATTAAAATGTCAGTGCCTAGTTTCTGAGTGACCTTGACAAAAGAAAATGGGCTGTGAGATGACAAGGCTAGGATAGCCTAATTGAGTAATTTGGTAATGCTACACTCAGTATAATGGCTGCGAGAACAGACAGCAGGGGCCAAAGCATAGTCTGGTGTCTTCTTGCTGTACCCAGTCGGTCGGCTGTTTGCAAGGAAGCTGGCAATAGCTCCCGCCTCCCACCCCAGCATATGAAGACGTTCATCTCCATGTCATTGGTTTGAATCGGGCTCAGGGGGTAGCTAATTACCTGCTTTGTTTGGAGCAAGAGTAATTTGGAGTCTGGAGACGACTCGGGGATCTAGCCACAGGGTTTAACCAGAGCTGAGTTCAGCTGGGTGCTGGAGAGAAACTTCCTGGAGCTTTCGCAGAAACTCCGCCTCCCGCAGCACTGACACACCCAACCAACGAACTGCCAGATTCAGAGCGGCTTGTGTGCCATTGGTTGAGCGTCCCCTGTGGGCATGATTCTTTCCAGCAGCTTCTGAAAATCTGCCTTTTCCATATTCACCCTTTTGTAAGCATCCCATGCAGGAGGTGACTGGAAGCTCTCACTTGCTCGGGGTTATTTTGTAGACTTCTTGAAATGAGCTCTTTTCTAGTGTCTTATGCTGTCCTGGGCTATGCTTTTCACTATGGTATCTGAGGCCCAGCTCCCTAGATGTTAATGGGAGTTAGGAGCCTAAATACCTTTCTGGATCTGGGCCTGGCCACCTTCCAGAATAAATAAATATGGTGACTCAATTGGTGGACTCCATCCAATTCCTAGTGGCTACAACAGTGGCCCCGCCCCCACTCTCCCTCTTCCCCCTGAGGCCCCACCCTCACTCCGCTACTTCCCTAAGGCTCCGCCCCCACCACATCTCTTCCTCGCAAGGCCCGCCCCCTCATCACTCGCCCTTAAAGCAAGCAAAAAATAAAAGTGATAGGGCCATGGCCCTCCGGCCCCCTCTTTCTGGTGCCCTGGCTACACGTCCTCACAATCAAATCCACTATTGCAGCTGGAATCAGCTGGCTTCTTGCCAGCAAAGCCAAGGACTGAATGGGCCTTGGATCCTGAACTACCCTCTTGTCCATAGACATGGTCCTGCCCTGCCAAAGTTGAAGCGTATTGTTAAGGCAGCTGCAGAAGGACTTGTACTACTTAGGCTCCCTCTCCTCAGCGGCTAGCTGGGAGAATCCAGTCCCCAGATGGTCGCTTTGCATCAGGGATGAAGAGGGACCTGAGGGCAGAGGGTTTTGTACTCCAGGCTCTTAGCAAAACCAAATTAGTGGGGCTCCCGCCACTGGCCTTGAAAATTGCTCCCCAGCCTTAGAGCTCACACGTCCATGATGTGTGCCCCGCCTCCCCCATTTAGCCCATCTCTATTTTAGTTATTTCATCCCTAGCTGTTTCCCCTGGTGCCAGACTAAATAATTCCCTTCCTTTCTGGTGTGTAAATCCAACACGTGCTTGCCCTGATGGATCATGTCCCAAACGTCTCTTCAGGGACGGTCCTATGGTGCAGGGCCTTGTGGGGAAGGTGCTGGCCTGAGTTCACTTTCTGGCTCTGATACAGCCTTCTTGGGTAAGTCATTTAACCTCCCCGTGCCTCAGTTTCCTTCCCCCACCTTTGTCTATTTAGGGGCAAGGACGGTTTCTTACTATGCGTAGGGACAGTGCCTAGCTCACCAGGCCCTGATCTCAGCTGCAGCTGGTAGGTGCTGCCATAGGCTAAATAATAATAATCGTCTAGCTGGTGAGAAGCTCAATGGGTCCCTCACCTGCCCACCTTCAAGTCCCTCTTAGACTCCGACCCTGCTGGCTCCAATGAACTGAACTGACTTGTATAAAAAGTTCCCCCTCAGGTGTTCGCTATCCCCTAGCCTGGCTGCCCATCTGTCTTGTCCTCCCACCCCTTTCTCCACATCCGGAAAGCTCCGTGAACACTGTGGGCCCCACCGTAAATAAATGTCGTTTTCTTATGATAAATTGGTAATGCTGTAGGGTATTTACCCTGGGGGGAGGAGCCAGCCTCTCACTCCCTGATCCCCAGTCTCCTCCTCTTTGTGCCACTGAGCCGCTCTGCAAGGCCAACAGGTGCCGTGCGGTGCATCGCTCATCGCGCCCATCCCCGACGGCAGGAACCCGCCAAACAAACACCGTCAGCACCAGCCGCTCACTAGGTCCCCTCTGACAGAGTTCCTGTTGCCCAGCGCCGCCGACGGCAGCCCTGCTGCGCTGACAGGCAGTTCCTCGTGGAGATAGCAAGCAATTCATTCAAATCTTTCTTGGGCCCGTATTGTGACTAGCAAATAAGGTTGGAGGTACCTGTTTAATTACTGGCCTGTCAGTTCCCTGCACGGAGAGCGACTGGTGCTTCAGCACAGAAGGTGCCCTTAGGGCACATCAAATGCCACTTGTCGGCTGCCAAGGCAGGGGGTGTGCGTGCCGTATCCCCGGCTAGCTCCTGACGCTGGTGTAGTGCCTTTCATCCTGAAGGATCCCAAAGCACTTTATAGACGCCCCTTCCGTTCCACCCGTGACAAGTTTCCACGCCCCCAATCTTTCCTTCTTCTGCTAGACCTCCATTGGACCCTTCTCAGACCATGGGCACCAAAGCTGTCTCGCTTCCCAGGCCTCCCAGGGCTGTGAGGCACCTCACTACCCCGTCCTTAGGGTGAGGAAGCCTTGGCAATGCCTGGCATGGGTCAGCTCCATGACTCCACTGGCCACGGGCAACACAAGCCCACCCCTCCAGGCCTACGCAGGCCCCACTCTCTAGCTACAGGTTAGTGACTGGCAGAGTCCAGCTCCCAGGTCCTCCAAGCATTTCCCTGGAGCATCCAGCCCCTGGTCCACTGGACGCTCGCAGTATTCAGAGTCGCTGCTTCCAAAGAAACAGCACATCCCAGCTCACCAGTTCCACCTCGTCTCACCGCGCCGCTTCACACCCAGCACGGAGACATGGTGCTAGCGAAAACAGGTAAAAGTTGATTTAACAGAGTACAGAGATTCCAGGGATAGCAAGTAAAGTATTGGACTTATTATCCAGACACTTTCACGTCTCATAGACCAAAGCTTAGGCAAAGTCCTTCCACTGTTTTACTGCCAGGATCGGCTGTGATCTTCCATTCATGAGACAAGTCATGACGCCAGGCTTGGGGAAAGATCCCGGGGGTCTGTTCCCCTCCTCCCCCCCCCCCCCCCAGATAGTAGAATAATTCATTGTCCTGATTTGGAAGCAGGATGCTCCCTGTCCCCCACATTCTCCTCCCGCTGGTGGTTTTCCCCTGTATACGCCTTTCTTGTAGGTGTTGCCATTCCTGGCACATCTGGCTCAGGGTGCAAATAGACATACATCGCGAAGCAAACAGTACACAATGACCAGCCAGGCAGCTAAGCGCCTGTTACTCCCTGCCTGAACAGAACCTGTCCGAAACACATCACCTGCTGGGTACCTGCCTTAAAAACATAATTGTCAGTATAGACACACAGCTCCGTACATAGCTTTCGAAGTGATTATGATGACCAGAGGCTACTGGCTTTCAGCAGTGGCCTTATGTGCAACCCTTCAGGGAATTATTATGCATCGACCTGACCATGGGGATCCCTGTAAAACCCCGTGCACCCCCTGTGCCCTCTGCCAGTTGGCATCCAGAGGTCCGTGGGTCCCAGTCTCCTGACTCAGGTGCTCTGAGACGCTCCCCTCCACCTTTGCACCTACGAGAGGTGAGCTAAAAAATGTCTCTAGAATCGATATAGATGCAACAGTGCCCACTTCAGCGCCTCCTCCCTATGGATCCTCCGTGGAGAACAAATCAGCAACCTGCCATGCCAAAGGCACTTGAATTGATGGAGTAACTCCAGTCCTCAGCTGCAGGGGCTTCTCTTCTTGAGTGTCCCAGCCGCTAGAGGCAGACACAGAACCCATCCTGCACCAGTGAGCTTTATACCCTCACACCCATCATAATAACAGCACCTTTACGATAACCCCCATCTAAAATGGGTAACCAGGTGATCTTATTGCTGGAGCACCTTGATCTTTCCTTGCCTTTAGCCCACTGTTGGCGTCTCTCGCTCTCTCTCACACACACACACACACACCCGCCATTGTATCACATCTACAATTCAATTGTAACCTCTTTGGAGGCCTTTGGCTTGTCCTGGCCAGTGCCTAATGCATTTCTGGGCATTACAGAGCCCAGTAATTCCAGTAGAATAGAACAAATAAACTAGGCACAAGGGCAGCTTCTCCTAGGGCCGGATCTAGCTTCCCTTTCGAGTCAACGGGAAGTCTCCCACTGATCTCAATGGCCGTTGGTCAGGGACCAATTCATTCCATGCGCAGCACTGATCAGTCCTTTTCAGCATCACCCCGGCCAGGCAGAAGGCCAGATGTAAAAAGGAGAGAACTACATTTGGTACTAGTCACACACAGGTGACGGATTCTTCCGAAAAGTGAGGGGGGGGGGCACGAGGCCCCGCCCACTCCATGGCCCCACCCCTGCCCAGCCTCTTCCCCTTGAAGCCCCGCCCTGTCCAGCCAAGCCAGAAGCCAGAGCTGAGCCGGGGAGCCCCCGGCCCGTGTCCTTGCCCCCAGGTCCCTCGCCCAGGGCAGATGCAGAGTCCACGGTTCCCACAGCTGCCCTGGCTCCCTGGGCCGCTCTTACCCAGGCCAGGCTCCAGCTTCCAGCCAGGCCGGGAGGTGGGACCCCCGGGGGAAGAGGAGGGGCAAAGGGCCTGGCCCATGGTGAAAAATGGACCAACCACTTTCAAAAGTGGGAGGGCCAGGGCCCCTTGCCCCCCCCCCCCCCCGTTCCGGCACTGATAGAGCTGATGCTTGACGAGGATGCTGAATGACCGAGCTGCCAGCAGCTGATGGGGAAGGTTAAAGGTACCTGGCTTTCTGGGTGACGACTCTCTTTCCCCAGCAGTCTCCCTCATTGAACGTGACAGGCCGAATTCAATGCGGGAATCTCTGGAGCGGGTAGCAGCAGCGCTGCGTATCAAATCTCATTAACCAGAGCTGCATTCTGACTCGTTTAGGAAAGCGCCTCGGCGACCCTGTGGCGGGGGAGTCTTCTAGACCTCATCACAGCATCTGTGGCAACAGCTCCCCTTGGAGAGGCTGGCCTGGGCCCCCAGGTGGACGCCTGGACAGACAGGGCAAGGAGCCTGTCTGGACTGTGTCGTGTAAAGCGTCGCTGTATTGGACGGCTCAGCACAGTGGAATGCATCCAACTCCCTGGGCGAACTCCTCCGCCATGCCCAGGACAGCAGCCAGGATTCACAGGGGCCCAGGACCCCAGGGAGATGCAAGCGAGCCCCTCCCTTGGCCCCCATCTCCGTGGTATCTGAGCACCTCACGCTCTTCAGTGCCCGTGTCCTCACAACACCCCTGTGAGGCAGGGCAGTGCTGTCATCCCCACTGTACCGATGGGAAACTGAGGCACAGAACGGGTAAGGCCCAGCTCCGCTAGAGTATTTAGGCCCCTAACTCCCATTGAAACCAAGGGGCCTAAATACCTTTGAGAACGTGGGCCTAAGTGACTTGCCCAAGGTCACTCAGGAAGCCAGGGGCAGAGCAGGTGAACCCAGGTCTCTCCTAGGCTAGTGCCCTCATCACCGGACCAGCCTGACTCTGTCTCCTGCAATGGTAGCCCCCAATGGTGGCTCCCAGATCACCCCAGAGGCCCCTCCTCTGAGTCCTATCCTCTGCTCTGCTCCCCCTGGCGTCTCTGTCCTTCCCAATGCTCTTTGCCTTTATTTTTGCTTGCTTCTCCATCTCTCCCCTCCCCATTTTGTCCCTCCCTGGCCCACGTGCCAATCAGGACACTCTCCTTCCCTGAGCCATGGTCCCCCAGCCTCCCATATGCCCGCGCCAGGCAGCCGGTCGGACCCATCCTTGCCGAGCAGCTGCATCCTCTTGGGCTGGCAGGAGGGGCGTGATTAAGCCAGAGACTGCTGGACTCCACTGCAGCGGCTAGGGGAGGAGAGAGGGATCCCAGAGTGGAAACATGGGAGGTGAGCTAAGGGGGGTCGAGAGCCATTCTTGTGGCAGATGGTGGGCGAGGAAGGGGAGGGGTGGCCTGGAGCCCCCTAGAGTAGGAGCAGCAGCAGGATGGGCAAGAGGGAAGCAGTGAGGGGAGCAGTTCCTAGGATGGGCCAGAGGGGGCGCTGCTGTGCAACTGTACGCCTCGCCTGGAGGAAGGGGCTGCGTAGACAGGACATAAACCGTGTCTCGTTTTTGTGCAGGCCTTTTCGCCCGACTGCTACGATGCTCAAAAATGAAAATCAAAAAGCTGCTCGGCAGGATGTTGCAAAGGAACTAGAAATCTATGCTGTGTTACGGGGCGGAAGAATGAAGAATGACTCGCTGGTCATTAGATCAAAAAGCCTTCGGGAAAATGATGGCTGGAGAGGTGCAAAAGGCAATTGCATTGAGCCAGGGACTAGATGAAGCTGTCATGGAAAAGCACGCTGTTTACCAAGCCCCTGTCCCTTCTGCAGCCTGACAGCCTCATTAGCTGGAGCTAGCCATGTGCTTGCAGGGGGGGAAAGCTATTTTTAATCATTTGCTCCATGTGGTAGCATTACTTTTTGTTTATGCAACGCCTGTCAAAATCAACTGTGAGAGCCTGATGTGGCTCAAATATGTGGATCTGGGCGTGGGGGCTCGTGGACAGGAGCCCTGCAATGTCTCTGCAAATATTTTCTTCTTTCCAGGCTGGATATCCCCGCTGCCTTGCCTCGCCACCCCCCCCCCCCCCCGCCACCCCACTTCTTCAGAAAAGTGGCTGGCACTCAAGCAGCACGAAGCTGAAGCGTATATGGCCTGGTCCAATGCCCTTAAATTCTCTGATTGCTTTTGGCAAACAGCTTTTGTAGAAGACAGGAAAAAAAGGCCAGACGCGTGGGGGAGAATTGTCTTATGGGCACCCAGCAGTGAAGCAGGAAGAGGTCGGATAGTCACGTGCTAAAGTACTTGCTGGGTGAGTCACATCACTCTTTGTGCCTCAGTTTCGCATCTGTCAAATGGGGTTAAGCTGTCCTTTCTCTCACCTTGTTTCTAGGCTTGCACAGGGACTGTCTCGGATGTACAGTGCATGGCATGGTGGGACACCAAGGTACTCGCTGTATTTTAAGATAGTTTTTTCTGCTCCAGTGTGGATTTTTTCCCCTCTGGATGGCAAGATCAAAATCAGAGTTTTATTTAGTTCTTAAGCGATTTTTTAACTTCTAACGGTCAATAACAGATTAAATAGGTGCTGGGTTTTAATGCAGAAAATTACATTTTATGTTTGGTCTCTGGGTTTAAGATTATCGATGCAATTAAGGCTAGGCTTGCTATAGACTCTGGAAACTCTTACTGAGACAACATTAATATTCACATGGGCTCAGGAACCTATCAAATACCGAGGCGCCCAATGTACGCTGAATAGGAATCAGCTTTTTGATGCTACCGTTGTACCTCCGCTTCGAAAGCTCAAAGCAGAGCTAATTAATTGTCAGAAACATGAAACAACTGGGGACGAATAGCTCAGTTATAATGACCCGACTGCCCAAAGGAGGGGTTCGGTTCCAAGTTCTGCCAAAATACTGAGAGCACCAGAGTCCAATATTCTGACATTTACAAGGGGTGAGAAGTCAGTTAGGGATGGGCTCAAGGGCTTTGGGCTCAAAGCAGGACCAACCCCAACTAAATCATCCCAGCCAGGGCTTTGTCAAGCCGGGCCTTAAAAACCTCTAAGGAAGGAGATTCCACCACCTCCCTAGGGAACCCATTCCAGTGCTTCACCACCCTCCTAGTGAAATAGTGTTTCCTAATATCCAACCTAAACCTCCTCCACTGCAACTTGAGACCATTACTCCTTGTTCTGTCATCTGCCACCACTGAGAACAGTCTAGATCCATCCTCTTTGGAACCCCCCTTCAGGTAGTTGAAAGCAGCTATCAAATCCCCCCTCATTCTTCTCTTTTGCAGACTAAATAACCCCAGTTCCCTCAGCCTCTCCTCATAAGTCACGTGCCCCAGGCCCCTAATCATTTTTGTTGCCCTCTGCTGGACTCTGTCCAATTTGTCCACATCCTTCTTGTAGTGTGGGGCCCAAAACTGGACACAGTACTCCAGATGTGGCCTCACCAGTGCCGAATAGAGGGGAATAATCACGTCCCTCGATCTGCTGGCAATGCTCCTACTAATACAGCCCAATATGCCGTTAGCCTTCTTGGCAGCAAGGGCCCACTGCTGACTCATATCCAGCTTCTACACACAACGCTGCACTCAGGCCATCCCTGTGCTCCCGGTGCTCGGTGGCACAGCTTCAGCACCATGGCCATGTGGCTGTAGTGCAGACACTTCCTACAGACATGGAAGGGGTTTTTCCGTTGCTGTAGGAACTCCGCCTCCCCAGGTGATGGTAGCATGCTTCTGTCGACCTAGCTGCGTCTACACCAGGAGCTAGACTGGCATAGCTACAGCGCTGGGAGCTGTTAACTTTTCACAACCCTGAGCTCCATAGCTACGTCAACCTAACTTTTAAGTGCAGACCTAACTCTGTTTAAAACCACACCTTCAGTGCAACTGCCGCAATGTGTGTTTAGACAGACCTCGGGGTTGCAAGAAAAACTCTTTGTAGAGCTAAACGGGGAAGGGAACCTCAGGCTTCCAAAGTTGTTTAGCTGCTACAAGGCAGCCCAGGTATAGGCTCTTATGTAATCTGGATAGACCTTGGGTAACTACGGAACAGCTAGACTTCCCTGGAGATAGTCCTCCCAACGAATACGAGGCTCGAATGTAAATGACCTAACTCATGGGTTAGACTTGCTTTAGAAATCTGGGATCGGGTCAGGTTCCAAGCCAGCCCCATCACAGGCTGGCCTTGTAGATGTAACGCCTGTGCTCCCTCCATCTGTGGGGTTTGTACTGCTGCCCCTCACCATGGTATCCAGGTGCCTTCCACAGAAAATAGGTTAGCAATAGAGAAGAAGTGCCTAGTGGACTTCTTGAGTCTTGGACTTTTCTCCAGTTTCAGGGTATACACTGCTCTGCTTAGAGTAGGTTTTGGGGGTGGATGGCTGATGCTGTGAGGGTCACTCCGGTTAGAGCGGGAAAGCTTTATCGACTAGGCAGGTTTGGAGGCGTTACCTCAAGCTGGTCTCTGGTTTCATCTAATCTCCTCTTCCACAGCCAGATCCCCCGTGCTGAGAATAGTGAGGATTCCCTCCCCAAAAGACCCCTTTTAATGCAGGTGGGGACAAACTGGATTACTGCCTTTTAGGGTCCCCACCCACCTACTGCACTAGTGGATTTTGATATTTCCTCCCATAAAGAAAGAGAGAAATAGAGACAGATGGGCAGCATGAGATGGTATCTAATCTAGGGCCACATTACCTTTCCAAGATCAACTCCACCAGGCCAGAGGATGCTGGGGTATGTTCCATTCCTCTCCTGGCGCAATTAGCGTCCTACTCTTCCCCCAGCATATCCCATCACATGTGGAGGGGGATCCATGTACCCTGGGATTGGGGCAATAGTGTCCCAGGGTGTGTCCACACCATAGGCACCGATTCCGGGGCTGCTCCGGGGCTCAAACACCCACCGAAAAAGATAGGGGGTGCTCAGCACCTGCAGGGCCAGATTAATTTTTTGTGGGCCCCTGCGCCTGGACCATGGCCCCTGCCCGCTGCTCCGCCCTGAGGCCCCCACTCAGCCGCTTCCCCTGAGGCCCCGCCCGTTGCTCTGCCCCGAGGCCCCGCCCCTGCTCGGCCTTTTCCTCCCAATGCCCCACCCACTGCTTGCATGGGCGAGAGGGGGCAGAGAGGAGCAGCCACTGGCAAAAAAAAAAGTCAGTGCTTGTGGTCCACACTGCAAGGGAAGGTTTGATGGCAGCATGGGTTGGCGTAGCAGTGCTTGCTTTAATGAAGACGTGGTGGCATGGGCTAGCAACCAGAATACAGAGCCAGGGTCCCAGGCAGGCATGTACCTGTTTGCTAGCCTGTGCTGCCATGTCTTCACTATTGTTACCCCTGCTGGCTAGATTAAAGCTTGCCACAGTCCCACCTTCACTGGCAGCATAGATAGGCACACAGAGGCCCCCTCCTGCACCGAAAGATGGAGAGAGATATGCACAGAGGAGACCCCCAGGCACTGAATGGGGTGGGGTATGAACTGGCCCACTGCCGCAGCTGCCTATGCTGTGCGGGTACTGTCACGAAGTTTGGGGGGAGCCAGGGCCCTGCACCCCCCACTTCCTGCCATTCACCGTGACTCTCAGCCAGCCAGTAAAACAGAAGGTTTATTAGACGACAGGAACACAGTCCCAAGCAGAGCTCGTAGGTACAGAGAACAGGACTCCTCGGTCAGGTCCATCTTGGGGGGTAGGGAGCCAGACCCGGTTCTGGCCTCCCTCCATTTCCCCAGCCAGCTCCAAACTGAAACCCCCTCCAGCCGTCTCCCCCCAGCCACACACCCCAGCTGCTCCTCCAGCCTTTGTCCAGTTCCCCGGCAGAAGGTGTCACCTGGCCCCAGCCCCCTCCTGGGCTCAGGTGACATACTCAGGTATCATCCCTCAAGTGAAGTCACCCCCTGATATCCCATCACCAATGCAGACAGTCCCAGTAAAACTCCCCCGCAACATCCCCAGGTCAATACTCCCTGCTCCGTCCCAGGTACATAGAAGCTTCAATCTCTGCGGCTACTTCACTAGCACCATATTCCCTACAAAATGTAGACGCCAACTGTACCCGGTGTACAGAACTGGCCTTGCAGTCAGCTGCTTTCACTCAATTCGCCGCACACTTAGCTACAGCTTATGTTTGTTTCTGAACGGCTCCCAGATTTGCAGTTACAATCACCTGATGCAGCTGTTCACCCGGAATGGGTCCCTCTCCTCACTGCCAAGCCGGCTGCCATTGCCATGTGCCTGCGCTCGGGAAGAGATTACATACACCCCCACGCCGTTCGTCTGGCGCTCCAAACGTACTCTGCCCTCGGAGCTCAACGTTTACGGGACTCGTTCAAATCAGAGCCGCGGGAGAACGAAGGGCCTGGCCGTAAACTCGTTTTCCAGTGCAGAACCGAACAACACGAGGAGTGGTGGGCAGTCTCGGCAGGGTCAAATCCTTTACCCAAATCGGCCCAAACTTTGGGGAAGTTTAGATCCAGAGCCAAACGCTGACTCTGCCCTGTCCCTCATCTCGGTAACAGCAGGGCTGGTGCAAGGACGTTTCGCGCCTCAGGCGAAACTTCCACCTTGCGCCCACCCCCCCACCCCCGCCCAGCCCTGCAGCAGCTCCCCGCCCCCTCCTCCGCCCTGAGGCACCCCCCCCGCGGCAGCTCCCCCCCCCTGCCCTGAGGCCCCCCCCCCCCCCCGTGGCAGCTCCCTCCCCCCGGGGAGCCGTGCGGCAGCTCCCCACCCCAGCTCACCTCTGCTCCGCCTCCTCCCCGAGCACGCCGCCCCCGCTCTAATTCTCCTCCCCTCCCAGGCTTGCGGCGCCAAACAGCTGATTGGCGCAGCAAGCCTGGGAGGCGGGAGAAGTGAAGCGGCGACCGTGCGCTCGGGGAGGGGGTGTAGGAACGCTGTAAAAAAAAATTGGGGGCACCGCTTTTTGGCGCCCCCAAATCTTGGCGCCCTAGGCAACCGCCTAGTTTGCCTAAATGGTAGCACCGGCCCTGGGTAACAGGTAGAACCAAAGCCCCGGATTCAAAGTCCCCAAGCTTTGGCGAGATAGAGGGTGTGGCCATAGATCTGAGTACCTGGTAGTACTAAATGCATGCGACTTGTTAAAACATATCCTTTACGACTGTGATCTTGAGTTCTCAAAACAGTTGTGTTTATAAAGATTTGAATTCATCCAGCTAGATAGAGGAGAGATCTGAATCTATAACTAGCTCCCTCCTGGAACACCTCCCTCCTAAATTCACTCAGTGGCCCACCTTAGACTAGGGTGACCAGACAGCAAATGTGAAAAATCGAGACAGAGGGTGGAGGGTAATAGGAGCCTATATAAGAAAAAGACCCAAAAATCTGGACTGTCCCTATAAAATCGGGACATCTGGTCACCCTACCTTAGACCCAATGAGTTCATTGATGGTGGGTCTTACCCCTCCACCAGCTGGTCTTCTGAATGCTCAGTGCCTCCACCGCGTGGTCAGCTGACTCACTGAACACACAGCTCCTATGACATTAACTTCACAGCTTACAGGAATCAAGGACCAACCGGCGGTAAGAAGAAGTAAACACGTTAGTAGGAGGAAAGGAGAGGGTTAAATGAAAAGAAGAGGCAGTGGTAGGAACCAGGGAGACAAGGATTGAGAACACAACAGTAACCAGTCACTCCCTCTGTCAGTTGCTCGCCGTGATGCTGGCAAACCAGGTGAAAGCTCATGCCAAGGTCCCCATGCCTCAGTGGAACAGTGACAAGCACATCGCTGGCATCAGCCTGGCTCACCGGTGTGTTAGTATTGTTAAAAGAGGTATTGGAGTTCTAAGAATGTGTTTAGTCTTTACTGAAGGCGTGTGAGTTGCTGCCGGCATCAATCTCACGTATAACATCTGTATCCCATACTGTAAAGTAATACTTGAGTGTTTGCATTGTAAGCTGCGAAAATCAGCAGACAGGAGAGAGACATGATCTAATGCGAAATGCTGGTTTCCAACAGAAGGGGTTAGGTCCTGCCCAACAAGGAAGGCCCGTCAACATCACACGGACTATTGTGGAACATTAAAGAGGACAAAAGACTTTGTTGTTTACTCTCCCCCTCACCATGAAGCTAAGTCTTGCAAGTGAATTCCTCCCATTGGCTGAGTTTGCAGCTCAAAGCAGAAGGGGCAAAGGGAATAAAAACCCCTAACAAGGAGGGACTGTATCTTTATGCTGCTTGGATTCTGGGGTGCAAGAATTACTAGGCACAAGCAAAAGATCCCCAGTGTTTAGCCTGGGTTAGCCATATAAAGCTTGCTTATTATACAAGTTTCTATTATTTTTTTTAAGATTGAAACTCGTCTGTGTGTATGTATGTATGTTTACCTGCTTTAACCTTGTAAATAACTCTCTTATTTCCTTTTCCTAGTTAATAAAGCTTTAGATAGCTTATTATAGGATTGGCTACAAGCGTTGGCTTTGGGCTGAGAGCTAAGGTGCAATTGACCTGGGTAAATGACTGGTCCTTTGGGATTGGGATTAACCTGAATATGGCTGTGATCCTTGGTCTAACGGCTCCTCTATCACAAAGGTAGGCTCTCCTGGGTGGTGCGGCAGATCGGAGTACCCAAAGAACTGTGACTCCATGTTAAGGCTGGTATAGTGCTGGAGGAGTTTGCGCTTAAAAATTGGTGAAATCTAAGTATAGAACTCACAGCCAATTTGGGGATCGTGCCCTGCTTCTGAACAGCCTGCCTTGAGGCTGGTTCTCATACTCCTGAGTCACAGCAAGCCAGCTTGACACTCACCTCCCTCTCTTCAGAAAGATTCAAAACTGTTGCTCCTTTGCCAAGTGGAAGCAGCGTTAGGGGTCCCTGCTTGGGACAGAAATCTGTGACAGGAGAGCAGGCAACACTAAATGTTCCCCGCACACACTGGGGATGGTCAGGGGGAGTTCAAGAGACAGGCCAACTAAAACCACACGCGAACCTTTTTTTAAAAATAATCTCCCCTTTCTTTCTTTTTGGGGGCCAATCTCATGAGTTTCAGGGGCTCCGCCTCATGAGCTCTGATCTGAGGCTCACAGGCAGCCGGATCTAGGCCTGGGGGGAGCAGGCCTCGAGCTGTTCGCTCCCTGCCCACGCGCTGGAGCCTGGCGCAAAGGAGGCCTCCTGGGTGAGGCTGGCACACAGGCCATAGTGGGATCTGGTGGCTGTTCCGCTCCTTTGCCTCCCCGCTCCCCCTACTGGCTGGTGGGGCGCTGACGTCTCCCTGCCCTATGGCTTCAGGAGCCGAGCTGTTCTGGAGGCATTTAGCTGAAGGGGGACACCCTGTGGGTGTCTCTGTTTGGCTGGACACCTCTGGCGGCGTAAAATGGAGCTCCCTCTGCTGCCCTGCATAGAGCAACTGATTGCCTATGCATCCTCCTGCAGCTGGAAGCCAATCCCTTCTCTCCCCTTCACCCAGGTCCAGCTGGAGTCAGGCACTGTGGCGGGTTGTCCAGGCACATCAGGGGGGCGCCCGTTCCTCTTCCCCTCGGCCTCTGCCCAGGCTGAGGCTCAATCACAGGCCGGGCAGACACTGCCAGTTTCCTTTCCACACATGCTGCTTTCTGTCTGTCTGTCTAAGCTGCTTCTCCCAAAAAGGGGAGAAAAATGCTATTTTTCACTCCACGTTTGTGACGACGCTGCACACCCCAGTTGCTTAGAATTTACACCAGACCTGTCAGGGACAGCGCTCAGGTCCCGCTGCTTCCCAAGCGCAGACTCCTGGCCCCTGAGCTATCAGCCGCTAGCGCTATAGGGCCCATGACACAGCATTTAGTGGTTCGGATTTCAGCCTGTAGAGGGCAGTGGTGTGTGTGTGTATACACACACACAGTCTGTCTCGCTCAAGCCAATTAACTGCAATATGAATGATTAACTATTTTACTCTTCTTTCCTTTTATTAGCAAATCGCAGTATTGCCAAGTCCAAACATTCAAAGAGCTTGAGTACCCCCGCCCCCCCCCGCCCAAAAAAAAGCATTTGGCTTCAAAATCATATGATTTTTTCTAAATAATGCATTTTGGCTGCTCTCTTTTTGCTGTCTGGTTTCGGAGCCTTTAGCCTGCACCTGAGCCGTGCTTTCAAGCTTTTCTCTGCAGCCATGGGGGCTAGAAATCTCTCTCTCTTTTTTTTTTTTTACAATGAAAGCTGAGAGTCTCACCTAATCACTTGCCTCCAGTAGCTGGAGCTTTACAAAAAAAACCCCAAACCAAACAAAACCAAAAAATATGACCATGTTCACAATAAAATGACAAGAGTTGGCAACAATATTCTGTACATTTTCCTTTGCCTTCAAAGCCCTGTGGGGAGCATCGAGACGTTTGCAGTTGCAAATCATGGCAAATGGTAGCGTTAATCCCACAATAAAAGAAACTGCAGAGTGGGGAGTGGGAGGGTTCGCTTGTCAATTGTTCTCAACAGCCACAGCCGTGAGTAGGGTTGCCACTGTGTTAAAGGAGTCGTTAGGGAGTTACAGGCTCATTGTGCCAGCTGACAACCATACGTCCACGCTCCGGTGAGTTCAGGTCTGCCATCAGCGTAAGAGCAGCGTGTTATCATTCGAGAGCTGACTCATAAGGGAGAGAAGCTCAGGATGTGGAAGTATTTTCAATGGAATAACCTCTCATCCCTGGCTTCTATCGGTGTTAACAAAATGCCAGAGAATTGACAGCGAAAAATCTACCCACCTATGGTCCCTTTCTGTCTTCCAGGGACACCAGATAGAAGGGGATGTTATTGCCTTTCTCATAGCCTTGTGGCCCATGATTATTATTTATTATTGATTAGGCTTGGAAGGAATAAATTTGTATCGGTAAATACACCTCTACCCCGATATAACGTGACCCAATATAACATGAATTCGGATATAACGCAGTAAAGCAGTGCTCCGGGGGGGCAGGGCTGCGCACTCCGGTGGATCAAAGCAAGTTCGATATAACGCGGTTTCATCTATAACATGGTAAGATTTTTTGGCTCCCGAGGACAGCGTTATATCGGGGTAGAGGTGTATTGATAAATGTCAATTTCCCTGCACATGCACAAACTGATGAATAAATATTGTCATCGATACAAATCGAAATTTACAGACAGGCAAAGTAAGAAAAATGTTGCTTGAGAACTTATTAGAGTTTGATTTAAGGCTATTTACTTTGTATATTTTGACATGTGATGGTGACAGTTTCTGTTTTAATGGGTTTGTGTTTTAACGGTTTGTGTTTTAACTCTTTGAAGTGCAACATCTACTCTTGTTAATTAATTATTATCGGATCCCCTCCATTATTTCCAGCTGTGAAAATTTAAATAGATACAAATATTTTAAAAAGCTTAACACCCATAATTTTGCACAATTGTGAACATTTAAATCAATAAAAAAAATTAAAAATGCTTACAAATAAACATATTATCCATTGAAATTTATAAAAAAAATGCTGCCAAACCCAGTTATTACTTTTTAAAAAAATCTATATTAAAAGAACTTCAAGGTTGCAAAGTCAAGCGCTCAAAAGTTAGGAAATGTCAGTATTAAGGTTGCCTGTGCAACCTTAACTCTGCCCGGTTGTGCATCTTCATGATGGTACAGACTTTAATCACATGATCACATCATATTTTTTCCTCATTCAGGTGCCCAGTGCCCAGGGAATGAATCGAGCTGTGTAGTCTATGAATAGTTTCACAGCAGAGGAATGTGGAGATTCAGTACTGCTGGGTTCAGTTCCAGGTTTTGGAGGCGAGCGTACTCCAGCGGTTACAGACCCTTCTGCCCATGTGCTCCCAGCTTGTCTGAGCTACCCTCTGATCCTATCCACCCCACTTCAGCTCCTGCCCCATCCCCCTTTGCTACAATTCACCCCAACCACCTCCACCCTGGCTCCTGTCCTCTCCTCCACAAACTGTAAGGCCAGAAGAGATCATCATGGTTATCTAGTCTGACCTCCTGCACATCACAGGCCACAAAATCTCACCCACCCACTCCTGTAATAGGCCCATAATCTCTGGCTGGGTGATCTCAAGTCTTATCATAGAATCATAGAATATCAGGGTTGGAAGGAACCTCAGGAGGTCATCTAGTCCAACCCCCTGCTCAAAGCAGGACCAATTCCCAACTAAATCATCCCAGACAGGGCTTGGTCAAGCCGGGCCTTAAAAACCTCTAAGGAAGGAGATTCCACCACCTCCCTAGGTAACCCATTCCAGTGCTTCACCACCGGAAACCTAGTGAAAAAGTTTTTCCTAATATCCAACCTAAACCTCCCCCACTGCAACTTGAGACCATTACTCCTTGTTCTGCCATCAGGTACCACTGAGAACAGTCTAGATCCATCCTCTTTGGAACCCCCTTTCAGGTAGTTGAAAGCAGCTATCAAATCCCCCCTCATTCTTCTCTTCTGCAGACTAAACAATCCCAGTTCCCTCAGCCTCTCCTCATAAGTCATGTGCTCCAGCCCCCTAATCATTTTTGTTGCCCTCCACTGGACTCTTTCCAATTTTTCCACATCCTTCTTGTACTGTGGGGCCCAAAACTGGACACAGTACTCCAGATGAGGTCTCACCAATGTCGAATAGAGGGGAACGATCACGTCCCTCGATCTGCTGGCAATGCCCCTACTTATACAGCCCAAAATGCCGTTAGCCTTCTTGGCAACAAGGGCACACTGTTGACTCATATCCAGCTTCTCGTCCACCGTAACCCCTAGGTCCTTTTCTGCAGAACTGCTTCCTAGCCATTCGGTCCCTAGTCTGTAACAGTGCATGGGATTCTTCCGTCCTAAGTGCAGGACTCTGCACTTGTCCTTGTTGAACCTCATCAGGTTTCTTTTGGCCCAATCCTCTAATTTGTCTAGGTCCCTCTGTATCCTGTCCCTACCCTCCAGCGTATCTACCAGTCCTCCCAGTTTAGTGTCATCTGCAAACTTGCTGAGAGTGCAGTCCACGCCATCCTCCAGATCATTAATTGATTTAAAGCTCTCCTAGAGTGGGTGCGGCTACACCAGCAAAACTGTGCTTTTGCCAGCGGAACGTATTCCAGCCCTGCCACGTGAAACACGCAACAGTGACGAAAGTGCATCTACACTAGGGGCTTTTGCCGGCACAGCTCTGTCTGTCACAAATCACACCCCTGGCAAAAGCTTGTAGCGTGGACCTGGCCTTAGGAACAATTTCAGCTGTGGGAGCAATTTGGCTAATCCTTAGACACTGATCCTCAACTGATGTCACTTGTCTGCATTGCCTTCAGTGGAGGTTTACACCAGCTGAGGATCTGGCCCGTTGACGTCAACAGAGCTCCATCAGTTCACGCCAGACGAGGAACTGGCCCGTCAGCTTCAATGGAGCTATGCCCATTCACCTCAGCTGTCCCTTTAAGTTAAACACAAACGTCTCCTTTTTTCATTCTTCCATGCTAAAAATCCCCTCAAATATTCAAACTTTCAGCTCATTTTAGAGAGGGGGAAGGTGGGAGGAGGCATGGGACACAATTAGCTTCCAAAAAGCCCCTGGAAATTGAAACACTGACGAATCCAGGCGACACTCAACACAAAAGCCATCCCTTCCATTTCTACAAGTCTTGTTGCTTCCCTCACTCTCACAGCCATTATTACGCTTCCCTCTTGGGAAGATGCTGTAGCAGAATTCAGATGCCGTAGCAGAATTCAGATGCCATTTAAGTGGAATTCCCCGAGGTGGCGCTGAGTGGAACATCAGTAAAGGGCCACAACTGGAAGAAATGTACAGAACAAATAGCCCCAAATGAGCTAAAGATGAATAACACATACACAGGGGGCGGAAGGGAGGATTGGCATTCATTTGATAAAAATGCAAAGTGAAATTTCACAGCACACGGCCACATTCTGAAATGCATCTTCATACTCTGCGGAGGGTTTATAGCAGAACGCCTGAGTCTCCTCTCACGCGCATTGACTTACCGGTGTTGACGTTGGTGGTAGGACTCCTGATTTATGCTGATATAAAGGAGATCAGAATCAGGGTGATAGGGCCTTGTCCTTCGGACCACTCCATCAACACAAAGCAGTGGTGAAACGTTAGGATGCAGGGAGCTCAGCCTGAAGATGAGTGTGTGCAAATCTAGTGCTAAATCATCATGATGGCCTGTTGTGTCATTCATATATGCTTTCAGCACTGGGTTGTAAGCAGTTCTGTGGACCGCCTAAGATGCTCTACAGAGCAGCAGTGAAAATCAGATGGCCTGGATAACGTACTGTAACAAAGCTACACCCACTTAGGAACTTCTGGGTTGTAATTATACTGTATGCCCTGACCACTCAAAACTTCATGGTAACAGCAAGATCATCAGATCTTCCTGCTCCAGAAGCACAGGCCCCTGCCACTCAAGCTAGAGGAGAAACTTCTTTCAGAGCTTAGTACTAAAGGCTGTATGACCCACAATTCTGATTCCATCCAGTAGAGGGCAATCATACACATGTAAGGCTGTGGTCTGACTCTCTAAAGGGAAGGAACTCTCTGTCGCCATCTATTGATAAGCTGGAGGAAGACACAGAATGAGTCAGACCTTATTTGCATGTTGCTAAGCACCATTTCAGTGTGAAGATTTTGGTCATTTTGTTTAAAGTTCATTTAAGTTTTGGGTGAAGGGGTAATGGAATGTTATTGTCCTTGTTGTGTGACGAAAGGACAATGGAACTGTACTGAATATGCCCTGAGTGAAAAGTTACCCTAATCATAACCTCATTCTTATAGCTCTGGATAATGAGATTTGGCCACCAGCCAGAGGAGAGGGTGGGAGGAAGAGGATTCCACCCATTCTTTCCTTTAGCAGTGACTGCCTGGTAGGAAGGATTCTGTTCAAGTGTCCTATATATTGTTGATACTCCCATCCACCATATAATGAGGGAGCTCTGATAAGCCTCCCTCCCCTACCTGGTAGTGCTAGAACTGAAATTATGAGAGCTAGGGGAGGTGGAGCCTAAGCCCCCAGAGGTGGCATCACTGCAGTAGGTGGCATGGAGACTGCACTGTGGTGAGAGATGGTGCAGTGGTGTAGCAAGATGCCCCCCACCTAGCACCACTAGAGCCGTACTCACTGTAGCTAGGTTTGGCAGTGGAGCCTAGTACTGGTCCTGGCATAGAGACGGCATCGTGGCCAGAAGTGGCAGCCTGGAAAGAGACGGCGTAGAGTTGGCAGTCAGGCTTCTCTTCAAGGAAGCCAGACAACATGCCCCCTAGGGGCTGGAAATGAACCTGTTCAAGTGAACGCTGGGACTTCTAACCACAGGCAACAAACTGTGAGTGAGGTGCAGCAGAAGGGAAGGGGAAAGTGGTGTGTTAAAGGAACATTGGTCCATTGGATGTTCACACTAACAGATGGGGAAACTGAGGCATGGGACTATTGGCAAAGATACTGGATGTGTGGGGGCATTTTACTTATTATTCATATAACCATACCGCTGATTTATTGTTGTGTTTTCCTAGGTTAATGCCTGGTTCCTTTCCCCCTTACTAAAGTTGTCTTTGTTTCATACACAGACACAGTCTCTTTGCTTGCAAGGGGGAAATATTGCCCGTTACAGGCACCCAGGGGAGGGATTTCATTTTCCCTGGTTCCTAGATAGGGCAGAGGTCTCAAACACATGGCCCGCGGGCCTCCCTGCGGCCCGCCAAGCTCCCCGCGCCCCCCCCCCCCCAGTTACTTCTTGTCGCCGCCAAACTCCCCTCACCCCCCCCCCGAGTTATTCAGCTAAGCTCCCCGGGCGCTGCTCCTCAATGTTTGGGGCCGGGTCTCTCCCCCGGCCCCGCCTGCCGCCCCCACGCGTCTCCCCCGAGTGTCCCCCGGCCTCACTTGCTGCCCCCTCACCGCCCGAAGCCTGCAGCTCATGCTGACTCCTCTCCGCTCTGCCGGCTTCCAGCATCACCTGCTGCCGCAGGGTCCTAGTGACCCCCTCCACTATGGCCAGGAAAGACTGCCCTTCCCCTTCCCTTCTGCCCTAGTCCTGAGCTTCTCCAATGCCCCGAGCCTCTCCAATGCCCTGAGCCCCTCATCCCCAGCCCCACAACCCTCACCCCTGCACCCCCTCCTATCCCCAAACTCCATCCCAGAGCCTGCAGCCCCACCCCCTGCCCCAGCCCGGAGCCTGCACCCAGCACCCAAACTCCATCCCAGAGTCTGCACCCCAGACCCCCTCCCCCATCCAAACTCCCTCCCAGAGCCTTAGGCAGGTGGGGGCAGAGTTTGGGGCGGGGGCAGGTTCTGGGCACCACCAAAATTTTTACAAACCTGCCACCCTTGGAAGAGGCAGAGCAGGGTGGAGTGGTGGTGCAGCACAGTGCAGTGGGGGGGCTTTACTGAGTGTATATATTTTATTAAAACCGCTTGGAGGAGGAGGAGGAGAAGAGACAGGGCAGGGGCGGGGCCTCATGGAAGGGGTGGAGTGGGGGCGGGGCCAGGGGCAGCGAGGGGGGGTGTCAGTGATGCGACCCTCAGGCCAATGCACTAGTCTTCATGTGGCCCTCGCGGTCATTTGAGTTTGAGACCCCTGAGATAGGGTCTCGAGCTAATGGTGCATGATAATTTCAAGAGCAACCCTTGGCTATTTGAACCTGTTTCTTTTCACTGCTGACAAGCGCTGGCAGAAGAGTTACACACGTATATACTAGACTGTTTGTGACAATACTACAGCTGCATTATTGATAATGAGGGTGGGATGGGGGTTGCCATGATGTTTCTAGTTTTGCAACAACATCTTAGCGTGTGATACTATACAAAAAGCAAAATACAAAGCAGGATAATTGCTTGCTCAGTTCCGTGGTGGATAAAACATTTATGCTTTTGTGTTTTAAGCAGCTTAACAGAGGTAAAATGGATGTTTCAAGTTCCTTTATCTTTCTTATTAATCAATATCCTCTCTTTCTTATTTCCCTTTAATAAAATCACCCCTAAACTGAAGACTCCATGTCTGGAATTATGATTTGACCTCTGTCGTGAATTCCGCTGCACATGATGGAGTAAGAGAACAGCAGAGCTGTTTAAGGGTTGCAGCTTTAGAAATCTCTAGTATGCCATGCTTCAAAACATACCCAAACTATCAATTTCACCAAATATTTCTTAGTAAGTCTGATTTTCTGTGAAATAGCAAGAAAACAATGAGGAATAGCTGTAAAGACGGAATTAAAAAAAAAACGCATCGTCCACTGGTTACAACACAAAATTAGGAGTAAGAATTCTTTTCCTGGCTCTCCCGTGTGACATGGGGCACTTTTAATGTCTCTGTGCCTCAGTTTCCCCACCTGTAACAATTATTATTAGTGAGCGACAGACAGAACACAGCATTTATGAGGGCAGGGCAGACTGAACGATCAGCTTAGTAGGATCCAAAAATCAACTTAATTGAGATGACTGTGCAGTGCAATGCATTTCAGTGCCCTACAAGATGCATTTAGTCTATTTAAACAATACTCCCACACTGGTCCGATGCCTCTTTACAGCTGTTTGTGGGTGTGCACTGGTGTTTTGCTATGATAAGTTTCCTGTTGCTCAAAGTTTTTGTTCACCCCATGCTAACCCCCTGCTCCGTTGGGGCTGCTAACGTCTTCAGATTTAGCACAGGTTTATCAGCATTTTGGTGCAGGAGCAGAGACCGTGGTCGGGGCTGAGAGCTGGGGGCCAAGGCCAGGGCCAGAACTGCGGCTGGGGTTGGAGTGGGGGTGGGGCTGCGTGGCACTGCCTCCCGACCTCCCGTGGGGGCTGGCCCGGGCCCCACCACACTCCCCCGAACGTTCCTCTGCACCCCCTCTAGGGGGCACGCCCCACAGTTTGGGGACCACTGAGCTAGTCTGACCTCCTGCACATCGCAGGCCACAGAAACTCACCCACCCACTCCTGTAACAGACCCCTAACCTCTGGCTGAGTTACTGAAGTCCTCAAATCGTGATTTAAAGACTCGAGTTTTCCTTTGCATTGTAGATATACCCTACGTGTTCGTTCAGCCCCGCCCTCAGGTAGGCGGGCCTTTCCTATCGCATGCTGCAAAGTGAGGCCCAAATTCATCCACTTCTATCTTAAGCTATATGAACTGGAACCCCAGTGCTAGCTTAGGTACTGAATATGCCCCCACATTACCACAGTATCTGAGCACCTTGCAATCTTTCATGTGTTTATCCTCCGAATACCCCCCGAGAGCTAGGGCAGTGCTATCATCCCCATCGGCCAGAGGGAGAACCAGTATCTCCAACCCCAAACATTCAAAATGAGAGAGCCCAGTCCCGTCCCGTCCCCAAATCACAAGATTGGCTTCAAAAGAGTGAGATTTATTTATTCATTTATTTAAAAAAGGTTGGGGTCTTTTGATTTGCCTTCTGCCTCATCGTCCTTTAGGCTGCACTGGTTTCATGTTTTCAAGCTTTTCTCTGCCGCCGGGATTTTAAATGAAAGCTGAGATTCGGATGCAATACCATGATTCCAGAAGCTGGGGCTTTAAGCAGAATGCTACAGAGAGTTGGCAACAATGTAAAGTAGCCAAATCCACACAGGGAGTTTGTAGCAGAGCAGGGCGTTGAAGCCAGGTTTCCTGAACGCTAAGCTGCCATGCTAATCACTAGGCTACCCTTACCGATCTGGAAGGAGGGGCCCAAGGACCTTCTGGAGGGCTAACAAGGGGAGCAGTTCCACAGATGCAAAGGGAACTGTGCCAGGCCGAGACGGTAGCAAGGCACAGTTGCCAAGCAGCAAGGAGCCCAAACTCATTGTCAAAATGACAGTATTTCTCTCTCTCTCTCTCTCTCTCTCTCTCTCTCTCTCTCTCTCTCTCTCTCTCTCTCTCTCTCACACACACACACACACACACACACACACACACACACACACACACACACACACACACACACACTACACAACAGCAGCTGAAGACGTAGCCCCAATGCCACCCTGGCATTTCCAGCTGGTCCCCAGTCCCTTTAAAGAGAAATCAGCAAGGCTTTAACAGCCCGGGGCGTGACGTCAGGGCGTGGGCTGTCGGCGTTCCCCCTTCTGGACCCTGGCCTTCCATTCCGGGCTTTGTTTCACTTCGCCTCTTTGCCAGCCGCAGGAGCAGGTGTGGAAAGGTCGCCCCAAGCAGTTAGGAGCCGCAATGATTTACAGAGAGGTTTACAGCCTGGCTTTGATTGGCTGAATGACGGCGCAGCCCCCGTGGGGCAGAAGCCACAGCTGGTTTAGCACAGAGCTCTGAGAACAAAGGTGATGCAACCCATTCACTACACCAGCCGAGGCCCTGACCACGAGTCCCCACAGAATATGGGGCTGGGGTTCATTCTGACACAGTTGGTACAAATGGCAGAGCAAGTCCGCCCCCCTCTCTTCCCATACGGGAAAGCCAGTAGCTTTAACCTCTAAATACGGTACGAGATCAAATGACTACTACACACGAGGCCACATCCTGAGCTCATCCCATTGGCTTCCCGCCTGATTTCTTCTGCCGAAATCCGAATCAGGACCACAGCTTGCCAGCTTACAACTAAAAGACGTGATTAGCTCATTAAAAAATGTGCCTGAGCCCAAAGTCCAGAGATCAAGGGATGGACTGGGACTGGGACTGGGATGGGGGGTGGGGGGAATGGTAAATTTAGCCCCTGGAGTTTTATCAACAAGGGCTAGCAGGGCAAACAATTCAACGTACAGCAATGCTCTCTCAGTGCTCATTTCAAAATGGGAATAGTGCTGTTCATATTTCTTTGTGACTATTTTGACACCGCTAATACCCTGGCAGATAGATAAGTAGACAGACTCACACACCCTCGGACCTGGTGGATCTAAAGAACAAGGTTCTGATCAGTTCTTTTAGTCACAGCTCTCAACAGCCTGGGTCCAGGATACCTAAAAGATTATCTAGAGTCTAGCCTGAGGACCGCCATCGACAGCTCTGCCCCTCAGTCACAATAGACCTGTCCATGGCACAGGTTTGGCTCGTCTGTGCAGGAGACGGAGCTTTCCTGGGAGGCCGGTCCCAGCCTGTGGAACAGAATGCCACAGGATTGAAGAACCGCTGCCAAGCTCACTCCCTTCTCCCACCGTGCCGTCGTTAACACACGTGGCACAGCAGACAATCGACATGCAATTTTCCACCTGGGGAAAGCAACAGAAAAGAACCCAATGCAATCAATTCTAGGCAGGTTGCTTAACATGCGGTTGGAAGATGTTCAGTTATCACAGCGATGGACTGCGGGCTAAGGAGAGAAGACGGTGCTCACATTTAGCTGCTTTAATAAGATACAAGTCTGTACGCTACCTGCGTATTTCAGACCAGCCCATTCTTCATTCCGCCCCCTGAACCCCGGTGCCAGCCAACACCCTAAGAAACATGCATTTATTCAGGAAACATCCATATCGCACCTGCCCAGTTCTGCTCTTGGTTCTCCATGGTGTCTCTCAGTGCAGCAGGGCTAATAAAGCTACAGGCTGACTCAAGTCCCCTGCCCCAGCCTCTTGTCTGGCAGAGGCAGAATTTATAACTAGGGACAATGGGCTTCCGAGTTCAAATATCTCTGATGGGTCCAATGGGAAATCACTTTAACAGCGCCCTAGCAGGGGGGCCCGGCTGAAAGTAGGTCTCATTTATCAACAAGCCAACCAGGAGAGAAACTTTGCCCTGCAGCACTAGACAAGTCAAAGGGCTTTTGCCTGAGCAAGGGGTGAATCAAAGCCAAAGGCCAGATTGTGAAGCCTTCACTCTCAGGGGTGAGCGTTTACTCACCCGAGTAGCCCCATTGAGGACTTCAATTAGGGCTACTTGTGCCCCATTCCCTACCATTCCGGTCACACACACACACACACACACACACACACACACACACACTAACTTTTAACCTCTGGATTCTGCAATGAGGGGCAGTGAGGCTCCAAATGAAAGCCAACACACGTGGAAATAAGGGACCTCAGATGTTTTACTGACCACACTCAGTAGTGGATTACTCCCCAGGCCAACGGGGCCCGTACCCAGGGGCCTCAGCCAATTTGGGGCCCCGGAAAAAATCTCCCCTGCTTCTCTAGTCTCAGTGCCGCAGCGAGAGGGAGGCTGGAAAGGAGCGAGGTGGGAGCGGGGCTGTGAGGAAGGGATGGAACAGGGCACAGCCATGGGCGGAACAGGGCAGGGCTGTGGAGGATGGGGCAGAATGTGGTGGGGCCGTGGGCGGGCTCACAGGCAGAAGGGGCAGAACGGGGGCGGGGCCACAGGTGGAAGGGGTGGGGCAGGGCCACGGTTCCAGCGCCGGGACCCCCTCGCTTGCTCCGGCCCAGGGTCCCAAGAGACCTTGATCTGCTTCTGAACACGCTGCTCTGTAGGGAAACCAGGAAAACTGGCTGAGCAGCAACCAGCCCCACCTGGCCTCTACCATCCCTCACACGTGCAGATCTGCTCCCCATCTCCACTGACACCTGCTCCCCATCAGCTCCCGGCCCCCCACCTGCTCCCAGAGCACCCCAGTCCCACCTGCTCCCACCATCCGCCACCCCCTAGATCTACACCAACCATCACCCCCCCACACACCTGCCCCCACTCCTCTCAAAGTTTCCCCTTGAGTCCCCACCCCCAAGAGCTACCCCACTTGCCTACTCCCCAGCTGGTGTGGGGGAAGGGATGGGGGGGGTCTCACAATGGGGGAGAGCATGGGGGGGCACCACGATTGCCTCCTACCTCTGCCATTGCCCAGTGTTGACTGATGGCCCCCCCAGACAATGTTTCTGCTCACCACTGGGCCAGCCCCACAGCTAGGCACTCAGCCAGTGGTGGGCTGTGAAGGGAAGGGACCACCCTCTCCTCCATCCAGCAGCCCCTCCAGGACTTTGCAATGGCAATACGGGACAGCTGTAAAAATTGGGGCCAGGTGTGGGATGTCCCGAACAATGCAGGGCACTGGAGAGGTACGATCCACCAGCTTCCTGCATCTCTTTATAGGATAATCAGCTCCTCATACCCAGCTGGTTCTACTAATGAAACCCCAGACCCTGCCCCCCAGGTGTGCCAGGCAGAGCTAATTGTACGGGGCTGGCCTGAAAGGGGCAGGGTATCTCATTACAGTTATACAGTGAAACACAAGGTTTCAAATGGAAACACTTCAGAGTCAAAGGCCAGAGTCTGCCGGCAAGCAGGAAGTAATCTGGGTGAATGTGATCATGACGTGGTAGGTTTCATGACTCAAAGGAAAGGAAGGAGTAAGAGCAACAGAATATGGACAATGGACTTCAAAAAAGCAGCCTTAACTAACTCAGAGAACTGGTAAGTAAGGATCCCCTGGGAAGAAAATCTAAGGGATAAAGGTGTTCAGGGAGCTGGCCGTTTCCTAACGAGACAATACTAAAGGCACAACAATGAACCATCCTGATGCAAAGGAAAGATAGGAAGAACAGTAACAGACCAATATGGCACCATCAGGAGCTCTTTAATGACCTGACAATCAAAAGGGAGTCCTACAGAAAGTGGAAACGTGGACCAATTGCTGAGGAGGAATACAAACAAATAGCACAAGCATATAGGGACAAAATCAGAAAGGCTATGGCACAAAATGAGTTACACCTAGCAAGGGACATAAAGAAGGCAAGGAGAAGAGGAACTGTAAATACATTAGGAGCAAGAGAAAGATGAAGAGAAGTGGAGGTCCTTTACTTAGTGGGCAAGGAGAGCTTATGACATCAAGAAGGCTGAGGTGTTGAATGCCTATTTTACTTCAGCCTTCACTAGAAAGGTTAATGGTAACCAGATGCATAACACAGTTAATATTAACAACAGGGGGAAAGGAACACAAGCCAGAAGATGGGGGAAACAGGTTAAAGAATATTTAGATACATGAGATGTATTCACGTCAGTAGGGCATGATGAAATTCACCCTACGGTACTTGAGGAACTACCTGTACCAATCTCAGAACCATTAGCGATTATCTTGGAGAACTCACGGAGGACAGGTGAGGTCCCAGAGAACAGGAGAAGGGCACAGGGCTGCTCAGAGGGGGGGGGGCAAGTGGGGCAATTTGCCCCAGGCCCCGGGCCCCACAGGAGCCCCCAAGAGAATATAGTATTCTATAGTATTGCAACTTTTTTTTATGGAAGGGGCCCCCGAAATTGCTTTGCCCCGGGCCCCCTGAATCCTCTGGGCAGCCCTGGAAGGGCAATCATAGCACCTATGTTTAAAAATAGGGGAAATGGGGACCTGGGGAATTACATCCCAGTCAGCTATAAACAGATGTGATATATCTTCTAGTCAGGCTTTTGACATTCTCACATGACATTCTCATAAGCAAACTAGGGAAATGTGGCTAGATGAACTTACTGTAAGGTGGGTGCACAAATGGTTGACGGACCGTATTCAAAGAGCAGTTATCAATGGTTCACTGCCAAGTGGAAGGCTGTATCTAGTGGGGACCCGCACGGGTCTGTCCTGGGTCTGGTACTATTCAACATTTCCATTCATGACTTGGATAATGGAGTGGAGAATCTGCTTATAAAAATTGCAGATGTCACCAGGCTGGGAGGGGTTGCAAGCACTTTAGAGGGCAGGATTAGAATTCAAAACGACCTGGACAAATTGGAGAATTGGTCTGAAATCAACAAGATGAAATTCAATAAAGACAAGTGCAAAGTACTTCGGAAGGAAAAATCAAATGGGGAATTACGGGCTAGGCAGTAGTACTGCTGAAAATGATCTGGGAGCTATAGTGGATCACATATTGAATATGAGTCAACATGATGCAATGGCAAAAAAGACTAATATCATTCTGGGGTGTGTTAGCAGAAGTGTTGTATGTAAGACACGGGAGGTAATTGTTCCACTCTATTTGGCACTGGTGAGGCCTCAGCTGGAGTATTAGCTCTAGTTTTGGGTACCACAGTCTAGGAAAGATGTGGAGAAATTGGAAAGCATCAGAGGAGAGCAACAAACATGAGAAAAGGTTTAGAAAACCTGAGGAGTTAAAAAAACTGGATCTAGTTAGTCTTGAGAACAGAAGACTGAGGGGGGACCTGATAGCGGTCTTCAAATATGTTAAGGGCTGTTAGAAAGAGGACGGGGATCAATTGTTCTCCATATGCAGTGAAGGCAGGACAAGAAGCAATTGGGTTAATCTGCAGCAAGGGAGATTTAGGTTCGACATCAGGAAAAACTTTCTAACTCTAAGGATAGTTAATCTCTGGAACAGGCTTCCAAGGGAGGTGTGGAATCCCCGTCACTGGAGGTTTTTAAGTATAGTCTGGACAACACCTGCCCAGAATAGTCTAGATTTACTTGGTCCTGCCTCAGCACAGGGGCTGGACCAGATGCTATTTGGCGGTCCCTTCCAGCCCTCCATTTCTATGATTCTCTGATTGAGGTCATCTAGTCTGTCCTCCTGCATAACCCAGGGCAGAGAACCTTCCCCAAGGATTCCTGCATAAACCACAGTAACTTGTGGTGGAATCTGAACTACACCTGTTGCTACTATGATAATTTGGGGGAGGGCGGGCGGGGGGGGGGGGGGGGGTGTTTCATTGTCTTTGTTGAGATGTATCCCTGTCCAGAGATACTGCAGCTGTACCAGCCCTGCCATGCTCACAACGATACTGCTGAGCAGAAACAGAGACCAACCTTTTTCAGTTTTAAGCTCCTAAATCCTTACTTAGGTACCCATATGTAAACGGACCTGATTTCCCCAAGGGCTGAGCATTCACAAATCCCACTGAAGTCAATGGGAGCTGCAGGCACTCAGCACCTTTGGAAATCAAGTCAGTTTCACCCAGGTAAATGAGCAAGGAGTCCCTGCCGTGATCAGTCAGTTTCAGAACCAATGGAGTAAAGCAGGACAGAACCTGATCCTCCGCTCTATTGCGGGTGAAGCTCCATTGGCTTCAATAATGTTACTTCTGATCTATAAGGATGTAAAGGGTGGAGAATCAGGCATGTAGCATTGAAAGGCCCTCGATATAATGGGAGGAATGAACAAGAAAGGAAACCCCTAAGCAGATAATAAGGGGATAAGTTAATCCTTTTCAAACCCCACTTTCTTTCTCTCTGAGGCTCATCAAAGGACTTACCCCAGAACCAGGGCCGGCGCAACCCATTAGGCGACCTAGGCGGTCGCCTAGGGCACTACAATTTGGGGGGCGGCGACCGCGGCGGTATTTCGGCGGCGGGACCTTCCGCTGCCTCTGTGGGGGGCGGCATTTCGGGGCGGGACCTTCCGCCGCCTAGGGCGGCAGAAAAGCTGGCGGCGCTCCTGCCCATAACCCATCAGATATTTGGTCTATCAAGCACAGTAACCCATCTCTGGGGCTTGCCAATGACTAAGTGACTTGGCCAGGGTCACCCAGAAAGACTGTAGCAGGACCATAATTGAACCTCGGTTTCTAGAGTCCAACTCAATTGTCTTAACCACCAGATCAACCTTCCTTGAAACAGGCCAGTCTAAGTGGAGACACCTAAGTGGAGACACCCACTTCTCAGAGGGCAGATGCTCAGCAGTTTCTGAAAAGCAGGTTCCATATTTACAAAAGTTCAGGTACCTTTTTCTTTTGTAGCTTTGGTCTGCAGCGCTGCATGCCCTGGTTTTAGCTGAAAACAAAAGCCCAGGAGGCAGCATGAGCTTTTAAAAATCCCACTAGGTGCCTAGCGTCATCGTCAGGGGCCTAAATACCTTTAAAAATCTAGCCCGAAGTGCGAAGTGTTAGTGCAATGTCCCTTGATTCCAAGCAGGAGGGTTGAGGCAAAGTGTGTGTACTCTGTACAGTCCTGGAGTTTGCAACAGCTCCTCTTCTTGGTGTGACTCTTAATAGCCAGCTTTTTTTTTTTTTTCCTGAATGAGAAGGGACATCTCAGCCCCGTGACGTTGCCAGCTCCTTCTGATTTCATTTTAATGAAATCATGTCCAAATGAAGGCTCTGCGTCTGGAGTTACGATCCAGACCCCGTGATCGCTCATTTTTATATATACACAAGGGAGGGGGCGAAGCGTTTCCATAGAGAGAAAAATATCGCAGCCCTCTTAATAACAATAAAAGAAGAGGCAGGATACAGAAGTTCAGGCTAATGTTCCTGATGTATTTCTCCTTACTCTGAGGCGGCGGCTTGCAAGCAAGAGCGCTCTCACTCCCGAGCACAGGAGACTTGCAGGTGAGTGCATTGCTTGGAATTCATTTATTAAAGAGCAACCAGCTTCGTTTGCAATGAAGTTTAAATATTTCAGTGCTTCTCATAGGTGCTTAGGTCCCTGCTGGGCGCCACATTTCTATGCGAGAGGAGACAGGCATTCGATCAAAAAACAGTCTAAGAAACTGTATTAAGAGCCCAAAATGACTCTGTCTTTTGAGTTACTGAGGCAAAGGATTAGCTAAAGGACCGGCTGCAATTTTCAGAGTTAAACTGACTAGTTCCAGGGATGGGGGAAAGAGGTGGGCTTGACATTTTTCGAGGGGTCTCTCCAGGGAGGAGGACACAAGATGCGGTTTCTAAAGCCAGAATGGGACAGCAAGACAGAGTCAGCCCCGCGGCTAAAGTCAGCTTTGTGCATCAGCAACAAAACGGGCCGTTTGAAACGTGCAGTTGGTTTATTAGTTAGCAAAGTGGAGGTGTCTGTGGCTGAGATCCAGATTTGTAATATTTGATCTTCCGGTGACTACTTTTGACAGGAAGCTGAGCTGTGAAAATCAGAGCCATCTAATTAGCTCCAGCTGGAGTCGTTGTTAGGGGGGGACCCCAATAAGTCAGAAAAAGCTTTATTCCCAACTTGCTTGAACTGCCTGGCATGTCTGCTTCACTTTGCCTCCTGTCTTTAATAGCTAAGAGGCAGGTGTGGGTCCCCAGCTAGTGTAAATTCTGATAGCTCCAATTGTCTGTAGCTTTTCGATATAATGTCTGTAAATTGTCCATTGGAGAGATGACAATTTATCCCAGCTGAAGATGTGCCCCTAACGGCACCTGTGGATCACATCTCGTAAATGTCATCATCAGCCTCAATCCAAGCCTCTTCGGAAACTGTTTTGCTGCTTCTTTAGGCTGAATTCCACATTTCTTTGGGGACAATTCCGGGAAGCGAGGTTTTGTAATGGTTAACAGTGCACTAGGATTCTCAAGTACAAGAGACACAATGGGATGGCGACCAAAAGGTATTTTTTGCAGTAGCCAAGGAAAGGGAATTCATTAGCCAGGCCATCGGCAGTGTATTGTGTTGAGACTTTGCCTTGACTGAATTTTTTATTATATCAATCCCGCGTCTGGGGATCTGAAAACCAACGATGCTTCGGGGCATTTTCATTTGCGTTTTTTCATGCTTTACAGTCCCCGTCGCCAATGACAGCCCCCAGAGAGTTTTCAGAGATGGGGCAAGTTAGTCCAGTCATAGCCTGACATAGGGCCAGACTTTCCTTGGCAGATGATGGTATAAAGAGTGTTACGAACTGATTTGATAGTTCGTTATGCAGGGCTCAGAGAGATGCAAATCGTCGGACAGATTCGCACTGATTAGCGGAATATCATCCCTAGAGACAACATGGGAAGGGGCTCGATTAGTTCTTAATTACAGCTGGGTGTTTCCAAACGAAATCTGAACAACGCAGCTGTCAAACGGCAGCTCGTAATAATCCAGGGCCAATAGCCCTTGAAGCTAACAGAGCACACGGGGCCAGATCTTCAACAGGTGGAAACCCATTGTAGAGCAATACGGATTTCCACCCGCTGAGGAGCCGGGCCCATGCATTTTTAGGGAAAAATAAGCAGGATGTGGGTCTTTGCTGAGATCTATTCAGGCAAGTGCAGGCTGATGAATCCTGCAGGGCGTATGGTTTAAAACCTAGCAAGACTCCATCTATCTGGCTCCAGCTCATGCAGCCAAGTTTATTGGTGCAATCGATTACTCCGGGACAGCAGCATGAGAGCAGCGGACGTCAGAGAAGAGGGAGAACGGAAAGCCACTCTTACAAAACAGCCCCCCCCCCACACACACCACACACACACACACACACACACACACACACACACACACACACACATAGTCCCTGGCCCTCTGGCAGGAAGTTGAAATTTCTTTTGAAGGGTCTCCTGGTTCCCTGTTCCCAGGGCTGGGGGGCGAAATGCCAGGTCAAAGGCTGTATCTCAGCCCAGGTCTACACTAGCGGGGGGGTCGATCTAAGATACGCAACTTCATCTATGCGAATAGCGTAGCTGAAGTTGGCATATCTTAGGTCGACTTACCTGGCCGTGAGGACGGCGGCGAGTCGACCGCTGCCACTCCCGCGTCGACTCCACTTCCGCCTCTCGCAAGCTGGAGTTCCGGAGTCGACGGGGAGCGTGATCGGGGATCGATTTTATCGCGTCTACACTAGACGCGATAAATCGACTCCCGATAGATCGATCACTACCCGCCGATCCGGCGGGTAGTGAAGACCTGCCCTCAGATGTGTGTGGGGGGAGGAGGTTTATCGGCCTATTAACGTTTCATGGCAGAGTTTAAGCCCTGATTTTGCAAGGCGCTGAGGGATTCCTGGGCACTCTCCCCTGCCGTTAACGACGGTGCTGAACATCTCACAGGATCAGGCCCGCAGTGGTACTAAAACGAGGGGCCAATCACACAAGCTTGAGCCAGGCAAAGCGGTGGCAGACACGGCGTGCGCTTACCCCCACACACACACCGCCCCGCCAAGGCGCCACAATCCTGGTCCACACGGCTCGGCCTTCCCACCTCCATCCTGCCCCGGTGCTATTCCAGCCCTGAGGCCCCCCATGGCTTTTCCTGTCAGAGCTGGGCCTTGGGACCCACGATCAGCGCAGGCTCTCCCGGTCCCTCGGCAGCCAGAGGGCTGGGAGCGGGGCAGGAGGGAGTCTTTTCTATTTAAAAGAGGAAGGCGGCAAAAGGGTGGAGAATGGGCAGAGCCCCAAGGAGAGGGTGGAGGGGTGAGAGGTGGGAGCCACCCGCTAAGGACTGGAATGGGATTGAAAAAACCAACAGCCCCCCCCCCCCCCCCATGCCAGGCAACCCTCACTCTTGCTCTGACGTATGCAGCCACTGGGCCTCAGACCGAACCATGTCCACATGTACATTGTAGGCTCGGGCCTGGGTCTTCTAAGCCGACAGATGCGCCTCATTCTGCAGAGAGAGGGGGTGAAATATGGTGTAGCATGTGGCTAGTTCTGCTGACGGCAATGGGTGCCCACGCATGCTCAGCGTTACTCACAGGCCTACCTGCTCCGCTGGATCCGGGCCTAGTTCAGAGCGCCACTGCCATTCTCCTGCCGCCTGTCCTCCGAACCGCGGGGCAGGCTGTTACAGGCAGACGCCTGGTTCCATCAGCATTGTGCCTGGCACATCGCCCCAAGGAAACAAGTGAGAATGGCTGTGAGCAACGGCAGGGCTCCTTGTCCAGCAGGCCAGTCAAGCTCAGTGGGTGGGTGGGCGTCTCCTGCACCATAACTGAGGCCCAAACTGGTCCATCGCGCTCTTCCCGGAGTCAGGAAGGCGCTTCCTTTTCACCCAGCCACTAGGAGTCGTCCTGAGCTGATCTCAGCTGAAAGGGATCCATGCCTGTCCTCAAACAGCTTTCTACGCCAGCTATATAGCATGGATCTCTTCAAAGCTACTGTGAGCCCGTGTGACCTGCGCAGACCTGATGCCAGGGCAGGGTTGTGCTACCTGGAAATACAAAAAGGTCTCTCAAGACCTACAGACCCATCACTGTCTTGGATGCCTGATTTCATAGAGGCCAGAAGGAACCATTAGATCCCCTAGTATAATCTCCTGCCCCAGGCCGTTACATTTCACCCAGCTGCCCCTGTATTGATTCCAATTACTTTAATTAAATTCAAGCATTTCTGTCCTCAAGAGGCCAAACTGTGTGCCAGAGGCAAAGGAAAGCAGGAGAAACCGAGGTGCCACCACGCCAACAGGCCCCGCAATACAAGGCTCCGTCCCAAAGAGCTCAATACCAATACCCGCAGCGTTTCCATGGTGCTTTACACTTTCAAAGCACTACACAAACATTCACTAGTCCCCAGCTCAGCCCTTAGTCCAGCGGAGGTGACAATTGCAGGTGCATATCAGGGTGATGAGCATGTCTTCCCTTCTGAGCACGTTCAAGTTGACAATCCTCATGAAAATATAGAAGCCTAGGAAGTTCCAAATTGAGCTAGCATCTCTGCCACCAGCCACTGAGTTCCCCTCAGATAACAGCCATAGCCTTAACTCTGCCCCGATGGAGACAGCTGCCAAACCTCACGAGTGGGGAAATGGAGAAACGTCGCATTGCACACTCGGTCCTCAGGAAGAGCAGGTAAAAATACTGCTGCAGCCATGGGCCTGAAAAAAACATCCTACAGAACGCTCTCCCCTGCAGATTCCTTGTCCAGAGAGCCCTCCCCAAAATACTAGAGGGATGCATACTGTAAAAAACACCTCCAGCTCACACCAGGCTATGCATTCTGCGCCAGTGGCCAGCGTCAGCAGGCCCAATGCAGGCACTCTGGGCTTTCTTCATTAACAATCCACAGTCACAATATATTTTCTCAAGGTATCGGGCATTTTTAAAACCATTTTCACAACACGGTGGGCCCGATCCTCCATTGCCTTCCGCTTTGTGTTGTTATTTACGCCTGTGAAAAGTGGGGGGGGGGGAGGGGAATGCGACCAGCTCCAGATGGTAGTCTTGTGCACCACTTTGCACCCATTTTGCACACGTGTAAATGACTATATTATAGTGGACCACCAGATCTACTATAGCTAAAATTGAGACCAACTTTCTGGTTAAAGCTCGGCTTTCCTAAGTGCTCTAAAATTTGCACAGTTTCTCAGATTGCCATGAAATTTGGGGAGCACTGGTTGGGGTCAGTGATCCAAATTTGGGATCATTTGATCCAGGGGTTTCTGAGATATAAAGTGCAAGGCAGTTGAGAATCAGGCCGATAGTTTTCTATGCAGTTCTGTAAGCAAAGTCACCCATCAAGATGCGAATTACAGGGCCATTCCTCCAGCCCTTACACATTAATCGTTATAAACCTCCACGGTGACTCTAGCCCTAGTACCCTGGGAACAATTTCAAACAACCATCCGGGCCAGATGTTCTTGAACAAGAGTTGGGCGTCTGGTCCATAAATCAAATCGACACCTTTGCTCTCATTCTCTTAGATGACTTCTTTCACTCAAAAGACATTCAGCTGAACCACCGACTTCCTTAAGCCCAAGGCTGGCAGTGATGTTACACAATGCTTTCTAAACCCAGCTGAGAATACTACAGCCTCGCCGCTCTAGGGGGCAGAGTTAAGGTTATGGGTATTTTGTGAGCGTGACTGTGGCTTGTTATGGAAGTGAAACCTCAGCGCTGAAATTCCTGGGGTACTTACTTTATTTTATTAACTCTAATGAACTGGAAAGGTGATGCCCGCTCAACACACTGGGATGGGCTTGCAGCTTTAAACACCCTGCAAGAAAGTTTTTTGCATGGGAATTTCCTTAGTTTTTTTAAATTGTCCTACTGAGGGACTGGAGGGAGCAGTGGGCTTGGAAATGGGGGGAGGGGAAGAAATTCTCCCTTCCTTCCCCCTGATCCCCTACTGTCTGTGGGGAGGAGAGCATTCCCATGCACAGCCCAAGAGGGGAGTCCCTCTCTGGCAGACCTTAGGATGTGCGCAGGGTGGGAACTAGGGTGACCAGATGTCCCGATTTTATAGGGACAGTCCCAATTTTTGGGTCTTTCTCTTATACAGGCTCCTATTACCCCCCACCCCCTGTCCTGATTTTTCACATTTGCTGTCTGGTCACCTAGTGGGAACTGCCTCAGGTCTTAAGGGGGGGGGGGATAAGGGGAGCAGGAGGATTGTGGGAGGCACATACCAAAGGGCATTCCCCACTTCCTTCCTGTGCATCTCCTCAGGCCTGATTCCTGTGGAGCTTAGAGGGCGCCCAGGAGGAGCGCTCTGCTTGGATAAGGTAGCAGCTCCCTGGCAAGCTCCAGAAGGCTACTTGAAAGGTGCTCCAGCTTCACCTCCCGTGGGTGGTAGGAGGCTCCCTGAGGCCCACCTTAGAAACCTTTGGGGGTACCTCAACCTTCCCCACACAGATGGGAAGAGGATCAGGGGGTCCCCCATGAGCCTTAGGTGGCTGGCAGAGGGGGCCCCAGCCTCCACCATCCTGAAGATTCTCATCAGGGCCGCCCCTCTGTCTGATTTTGGCCCATTATGGGGACCGACCCTAGTCGGGCTCCCGTACGGGGATCTGACAAGTCTCATAATGCCCCCATCCGGTGGGAGCTGGCTGGGAGGGACCCCAAGGAGCCGATGGAGGCTTGGGTGGACCAGCTAAGATAATAAAGTTTGTGGAATGGGTGGGAAGCCCCCAGCACACGCCCTAAGGCCCGGAGTAGGGCCTCCACAAGCCTTTCATGGGGCGGAGTGGCCTGCTGGCCTCTCCATGTTCCCTTTCTCCACTGGCCCCTGCTTTGTCCTCCCCATTCCTGCTCCCAAAACCACAGCCCTGGCCACTGGAGATCACTCCAGCCTGGTCAGGTTTGGGGCAGGGTAGCTGGCAGCAGGGCTGCCTGCGCTGTACCTGTTCCGTGACTGGCTCCCGCCTGCGGGGCTGTCCCTCTGGTCCCCTCCACCAGCCCTAAATATCAGGGGAGGTTTTATCTTCTAGGCTGTCTGGTGTTGTGATCTTGAATTGAAAATCCAACTGCCCCCCTCCAGCCCTGCAGCAAGTCACAGAGCGTTTGAGCCGGGTGAGTGACCCACGGGACTGACACTAAAGGATCTAGCCGGACTGCGTAGGACATCTGCTTTGGACCCACAGCTGAGGCTCTCTACGGTGTTGTAGCCACGTTGGTCCCAGGATATTAGAGAGACAAGAAGAGCTGTGTGGAAGCTCGGACGTGTGTCTCTCACACCAACAGAGGCTGGCCCAGTAAAAACTATTACCCCACCCACCTTGTCTCTCCTCGGGTCTGTCTACACAGCAAAGACAAACCTGCGGCTGGCCCGTGCCAGCTGACTTGGGCTTGGGGGGCTGTTTCGTTGCTGTGTAGACTTCCAGGCTCGGGCTGGAGCCTGAGCTTTGAGGGAGACAGACAGACACAGGGCTGGTGCTACCATTTAGGTCAACTAGGCGGTTGCCTAGGGCGCCAAGATTTTTTTTTATTTTGTTTTATAGCGGCCGCTGCGCTGGGAGGGAGAGGGAGTCTGAGCCGCCGGCAGGCAGCCCAGAGGTTCCCCGGGTCAGCGCGCCACCGGCAGCCCAGAGGAACCCCTGGGTCAGCGCGCCACTGGCAGCCCAGGGGAACCCTTGGGTCAGAGCTGCCGCACGGATCCCCGGGCCGGGGGTGGGGGGCTGCTGCGGGGGGGTGGCTCAGGGCGGGGGGGGAGCTGCTGCATGGCTCCCCGGGCCAGGGAGGGAGCTGCCACGGGGGGAGGCGCCTCAGGGTGGGGTGGGGGGGCGGGGAGCTGCCACAGGGCTGGGTGGGGGGCGCAAGGTGGAAGTTTCGCCTAGGGCGCGAAACTTCCTTGCACCGGCTCTGGACAGACACACACACACAGACACACACACACACCCCTCGCAGGGTGCTAGAGCCTGGAAGTCTACACAGCAATGAAACATCTCTACAGCCCAGGCCCCGTGAGCCTGGGCCAGCCGCGGGTGTCGAGTTGCTGTGTAGACGTACGGGTAGGGTCTCTGTCACTTATTGCTTAGCCTGCAGGGTACTGAAATACCCACTAGGGGGAGCCTGTGGCTCACAAAAGGTAGCGCACACAAGGGTCTCTGCACACTGCTTTGTTTTGTGTCAGGATCAAGGTAGATATTGGTACAATGGAAAAGCCAAACATGCCTGTTTTGAGTGTGGGTCAGTAGCTAGAGAATAATACTATCTAGTGCTTTTCATTAGTAGATCTCAAAGCACTTTATAAAGGAGATCGGTGTCATTATCCCCATTTCACATATGGGGAAACTGAGGCACAGAACTTTCCCAAGTTCACCCACACAGACAGTGGCAGAGCTGGGACAAGGAGCCAAGACGCCTGAGTCCCAGGCTGGTGCTCTAGCCACTAGATCACACTACTAGTTCCTAGCTCCCAGGGTGTGATCTTGGGCAGCCAGGCTGAAGGCTCTTTGAGATAGGGACTTTTCATTCTGTGTGTGTACAGCGCCTGGCACAGTGGAGCCTGGCCCGGAGCCCCTAGGCTTTGCCGTAATATAAATACATCCCTCTGCGCCTTAATTTCCTCGTCTGTAAAACTGGCACCTGCTCTTGTGAAATGTTGTGAGGTCATCCCAAGTGCTACAGGTTGGAATAATGGGGGGGAATATGAGCTGAATAAAGCACTTTTCTAACAAGAAGGTGAGTGTCTGTGGGTCCATCCCCGTGGGTCTGTTTGTGCCCACGGTCAGTGCATGCATGTATGATCCCTCGCCCTGCTTCCTCCCTGGGACAATGCTGCCCTGCAGCCGGCAGGGGCGCGGTTCTGGCGATGCCAGCTCACAACATTGGCACCACATTCGGCTGTCTACCTATTTGGTCCCGGGTTCATTCAGAGCCTTGGATCATCCTGCTGGCTGCAGGGGCGAGAGAGCTGGTAGAGGGACTGAAACAAGCGATCTGACACGTCCCGTGATATAACCGCACGCCACACTGCTAATGAAAATCACCACACCTCTATCTACTGAGGCGTAGCTGGCGCAGAGACCCAAAGGGAAATTGCTCCTACGCTTTTGCTGGCTCCTTATAATTGTCACGGATGACTGGATGGAATAGATTAGATAAGAGGGAATGAACAGCGTCCTTTGGAACAGTGGAATTCATAGATGCCAAGGCCAGAAAGGCCCTCCTGTATCCTGCAACCCAAGCCAAGCCATTAAGGGACCCCAAGAATTACTGTATCTTGAGCTTGCGCATTTGTCATTGCAGCAAGATGTAGCAACGTGTCCCTCTCCCTTACACTGCAAAGCAATGGTTAGTGCAGGGGTGGGCAAACTTTTTGGCCCGAGGGCCACATCGGGGTTGCGCAACTGTATGGAGGGCCGGGTAGGGAAGGCTGTGCCTCCCCAAACAGCCTGGCCCTCGTCCCCTATCTGCCCCCTCCCACTTCCCGCTCCCTGACTGCCCCCCTCAGAACCCCCAACCCATCTGTGACGTTGTGCAGTCTATATGGTTTTATAAAAACATGATAATAAGTGAATATAATGTAACTGGGATAGTTTTAGAAAAATATGGTAATAAGTGAATATAACGTAACTGGGATATGCTTCATGCAAAAGGTCTCTTGTAAGGTATCATTACAAAGTTTATAATCTACTGAGTGTGATCATCCCATTTGTATAAATGCACCACTCTTGTATCTAAAACTAGAAATATAAAATGTAACTCTGAGGGCCTATTGTAATTATGTAAAGTGTGGGCCATTAATGATGGTTTGGAATCTTGATGACTCCCATTAACAAGGACCATTATCCGCAGATGGCTGTGTTTACCTGTGAGTCTTCCTGTATATGTGTGTGCTGGCAAGTGGGCAATGAAGTCTTGCAGTGACATGTGATCATGTCACCTGAACTGGAATCCATCTTTAACCTGGTGCTTTTCCAGTGAGGGGGGGTGGAAACCCAGAGGGACAAAGGGTTCCCGCCTTATGCAAAAGATATATAAAGGGGTGGAACAGAACAAAGTGGAGAGAGGAGCCATCATGAAGAATCCCCTAGCTATCACCTGAGCTGCAACAAGAGCTGTACCAGGGGAAAGAATTGTGCCCAGGCCTGGAAGGTGTCCAGCCTGAGAAAAACTTACTGAATCATCTCTGAGGGTGAGATTATCTGTATTCAGTTTGATTAGACATAGATTTGCGCATTTTATTTTATTTTACTTGGTGACTTACTTTGTTCTGTCTGTTACTACTTGGAACCACTTAAATCCTACTGTCTGTATTTAATAAAATCACTTTTTATTTAGTAATTTACTCAGAGTATGTATTAATACCTGAGGGAGCAAACAACTGTGCATATCTCTCTATCAGTGTTATAGAGGGCAAACAATTTATGAGTTTGCCCTGCATAAGCTTTATGCAGGGTAAAACGGATTTATTTGGGTTTAGACCCCATTGGGAGTTGGGCATCTGAGTGCTAAAGACAAGCACACTTCTGTGAGCTGTTTTCAGGTAAACGTGCAGCTTTGGGACAAGTGATTCAGACCCTGGGTCTGTGTTGGAGCAGACAGGAGTGTCTGGCTCAGCAAGACAGGGTGCTGGAGTCCTGAGCTGGCAGGGAAAACAGGAGCAGGGGTAGTCTTTGCACATCGGGTGACAGCTCCCAAGGGGGGTTTCTGTGATCCAACCCGTCACACCATCCAAGCCCCCCTGCTCCCCGCCCCCTGACAGCCCCCCCTGTACTCCCACCCCCTATCCAACCGCCCTCTGCTCCTCGTCCCCTGACCACCCCCTCCCGGGACCCCCTGCCCCTAACTGCCCCCCCGGGATCCCACCCCCTTATCCAACCCCTGCTCCCTGTCCCCTGACTGCCCTCCCGACCCCATCCACATCCCCGCCACCCGACAGGCCCCCCAGGACTCCCACTCCCAACCCTCCCTGTTCCCCATCCCCTGACTGCCCCCCCAGAACCTCCACCCCATCCAACCGCCCCCTCCTCCCTGACTACCCCCCAGGATCCCCTGCTCCCTTACCCAACCCCCCCACTTCCCGCCCCCTTACCAGCAGCAGGAGCTCGCAGTCGCGATACCCGGCCAGAGCCAGCTGCGCTCCCCACGCTGCCCAGCGGGAGCAGCGGGCCAGAGCGTGGCCTGCACGGTGGCGTGGCTGTGGGGGAAGGGGTCAGTGGGGGAGGGGCCGGGGACTAGGCTCCCCGGCCGGGAGCTCAAGGGCCGGGCAGGATGGTCCCGTGGGCCGGATGTGGCCCGCGGGCCATAGTTTGCCCACGTCTGGGTTAATGGGTGCATCAGCCCAGTGACTGCGCCAGGACCTTTGAGCATCCACTGCCAGACAATGCATTGTCACCATGACGATGTCTAGGAGACCGTGCTGTTAGAAATGCCAACTCTTCATCCCTCCGCATCTTCTTTTGCCAAAGCCGGCTTGTTCCCTATCGCATATTCCTCCATCCTATTTCAAATGGCGCCATCGATGGAGTTTCCATTATTAATAACAACACTTAGCTCTTATGCAGCACTTTTGATCAGTAGATCTGAAAGCGCTTTACAAAGGAGGGCAATACCATTACACCCATTTTATAGATGGGGAAACTGAGGTGCAGAGCAGGGCAGTAATATTCCCAAGGTCAGCCTGGTGGCAGAGTCAGGACTAGAAATCAGGTCTCCTGAGCCCCATGCCAGCGTTTTTCATGCTAGCCAGGAAAACAGTTAGAATCCATGGATGGGAGGGGGGGCGCCCTGGGATGTCCCAAGCAAACAAAGTTTGTGAACAGTCAAAAGGAGTGCCAGGCTGGCTGGGACCTCCCTGTCTCTCCACTCGGTCCAGCTGCAGCAGGGTTCCTGCCTAGCGGGAATGGCTCATTTGCTGGCTCAAGAGACGCAGGGCCTAATCTTGAGGGGGTCGAGCACTCAGAACTCCCCTTGACTTCAAAGGGAGCTGGGATGCCCGATGCCTCTAGAAACCCTTCCAAACCAGAAAGACAATGCGCAGCAGAGCCACAAAAAGCCAGGCGTTACTCAGCCTCCCACTAGGTTAGACTGGCTTGCTGGGGCAGACCTACTGCAGCCATCTTCCAACCCTCCTTGCCCCAGACACTGGAGCACTGGGCTCTGGGCAGGGGGAAATGGGTGAGGTTCTGTGGCCTGGGTTATACTGGAGATCAGATGAGATGGTCCGTCCTGGCCCTAAGCTCTGTGAATATCTGGGCTCCCCAGCGCGGACTGGGTCACAGGAGCATGAGTCGGGAAGTCTCACTCCAGGCCCGAGGGAATGTTTGCTCACATCACAGAGGATACGTCTACACAGCCCACTATGCCTGGGCTCTGACTCCGGTTTGGGCCCCAACCCCCTTCCTCCCACACACAACTCAGTCTGACGCAGGTCAGCAAAGCACGCAGGACCCTGGCCCTAGGAACCTGCTAAGGGCGTGGGCCAGAGCCCAAGTGACTCAGGGCCGAGCAGTGTGGACACAGCTCAAACCACAGACCTGGACCAGAAGGTCTGTATAATACACTATGGGCCCGGTTTACAATGCAGTGTGGATGCTCAAGCATGAACTTGGAAACAAGGGGTATGTCTACACTGCAGTAACACACCCACAGCACAGCTGTGACTGGCCTGGGTTAGTGGGTTTGGGCTTCGAGGTGGGTTTCAGAGCCCGGCTCTGCGACTCGGTGCCGCGGGTTTCTCATTGCCGTGTAGACGTACCCACTCTGGCCATATGTCCCAGAGACCTGGGCTACTGTACCGTGTAAACACAGGCGCCGACTTTCCAATGCGCGGGGGGAGTGCTCGACCCCTGGCTCTGTCCCAGGCCCCGCCCCCCACCCCTTCCCCCAAGTCCCCACTCCCACCCCGCCTCTCCCCACCCAACCCCACCCCAGCCCTGCCTCTCCCCGCCCCATTCCATCCCCTCCCCCGAGTGCACCGCGTCCTCATTCCTGCCCCTCCCACCCAGAGCCTCCTGCATGCCGCAAAACAGCGGATCATGGCGGGCGGGAGGCATGGGGAGGGAGGGGGAGGTGCTGATCGGTGGAGCTGATGGGGGGGCTTCCGATGGGTGCTCCAGCCCCGGAGCACCCACGGAGTGGGCGCCTCTGAGTATAGACAGATCCAGCGTTATTGTCAGCCATCTCTTCTAGAGGAGCAGCAGCTCAGGAAGGGAGCTGATCACGACATACCATCAGAAAACGGTGTTTGGACAAAACCAGCATTTGTCGTGAAATCACATCGATGTCAATGACATATCATTTAGCAAAAAATGGGGGGGGGGGGGGGGGAGTTTAAGTCAACATGTCCCCTTTTGGCACAGAAAGTTTTGCTTGGTCATCCTGAAACGACCTTCGTTTTGAAGTTTACATTAGGTTTAAATAGGTGAAATGGAACCATTGCAAATGCACTGATGGGGGGAAATAGGCCCGTGGCTGAAGAAGGTGGGGGAAAAGCTGAGAGTGGCCAAGGACCTGCATGGTCTGGAGAGTCGGAGAGCGATAAATAAACGTTTCCACTGGCCCCGCATGAACATTTTTTCAGAATTTCGTTTCCCCCCAAATTTTAGCTTTTCGTCTTCGCTTGCAATGGAAAATCCATCCGCCAACGGGCTTGCCTCTGGAATGATGGAGGGATGAGACGGCAGTGTGGCCAGGCAGGACTGAGGTGTATTGGGGATGCTCTGTTGGTACTACATCAAACCTCTGTGGTGACCCGGTTATACACCCCCTGCCTGCCCTAGACATGGCGCATTCCTTATCGGATGTAGACTTTAAGGTCGGAAGGGACCATTATGATCGTCTAGTCTGACCTCCTGCACAACGCAGGCCACAGAATCTCACCCACCCACTCCTGTATCAAACCCCCAACCTATGTCTGAGCTACTGAAGTCCTCAAATCGTGGTTTAAAGACTTCAAGGTGCAGAGAATCCATTGCAAGTGACCCGTGCCCCACATTTTGTGGTAAAGCCAAGGTGACTCAGTTAGTCAGCTCATGATTTCGAGGGGCCCTGACTCCTGATTTCTGACTAGTCAGGGTTGGCAATACTGGGGTTTATAGGCAGATGGACTCTCAGGGCTGCAATTGATGGGTTGCCAACACCGCATGGGGTTTCCTATTGATATAAGAACATATGTTACCACTGGAGTTAGCTAGCACCATGGAAGTGTCCAATTGGTATTCAGATTGCCCGGAAGTGCTTTTTCGAAAAATCGACATTTTGAACCAGGTTTGAGTTGGTCAGGGTGAGGGTGGGGGGGAGAGCCTTTATGTCAGGGAAGTCATATCGAGCGCAGGAGGCCACGTGGAAGAAGGCTGGGAGGTGACCATGCTATTCTGACAATCCTGTGGCAGTGTCCCAAGTAATATTGCTGGAACTGTTATAACAGCTGTTGTGACCCACCCCAGAGGCAGCTGCATTTCAGCGACAGTGAAGCAAAGCAATCCTTATGTACGAATAGTCTGTAGGGCTGCAAAGCATCAGGTCTCCGGTTCAGCACGTACAATTAGAGGCCACTTTTCCAAATGTAGGTCTTAGCGACCCGCCCAAAAGTACAGGGGGAGCCCATGTGTGTGGCACACAGGAGGCCTGACGCCCAGTCCCCTGCTCTAACCACTAGACAAGAGATGACTGGTACCTGCTGATGGGGGGGGGCACAATTTAAAGGTTCACCCCCCCCCAAACAACTTGAGTCACCCCCCCCCCCGAGGCTCACACCCCTCCTCTTACCGTCAGTGGCCCCTCCCTGCAGCTCCCAGCTGTTTGCTGCTGCCTATTCCCATGGCTGCAGCTTGCGGCTTGCCAGCTGCAGGAGCTACCACACAAGGAGGGGGTTAAAAAGGGGATTTATAAAGGGTCGGCAAACCCTGGCAGAAATTGGGGGGGGGAGGAGGGCGGCACATTCCCCTGCGTGCGCCCACCCCATGCATCGCCTCTGCACTAGACCATACTTCCTCCTAGTTATGGGAATAGGACCCAGGAGTCCTGACTCCCCATCCCCGGCTCTAACCACTAGACACCTCCTCCAGGATCTGGAAATCCCAATCCCCTCCCCTTACCACTGGACTATTCTGCCATCACAGGCGTGGACTTTCTCATTTCCCTTGGGGGGCTTGACCCCTGCTCCACCCGAGGCCCCGCCCCCACTCCATCCCTTCCCCCAGGCTCCACCCACTCCACCCCCACCCTGCCCCTTCCTGCCCCGTTCCACCCCTCCCCCAAGCGTGCCCTGCCCTCTCTCTGCCCCCTCCCCCCAGCGCCTCCTGCCTGCCACTGAACAGCTGATCTGTGGTGGGCAGGAGGCGCTTGAAGGGAGGGAGCGGAGCTGATTGGCCGGGCCACCAGCAGGCAGAAGGCGCTGGGTGGGGGGAAGCTGATCGGTGAGGCCTGCCGGTGGGTGCTAAGCACCCACTATTTTTTTCCATAGCTGCTCCAGCCCCGGAGCACCCATGGAGTCAGCGCCTATGTGCCCTGAGGATACACCGTTATTAATGCTAATGACCCTCACCTACGTTTCTACCTTCCCTGCCTTCTCTCCCTCTCCTGAGCCTCAGGGGGAAACCATGTCGCCTACCAGACTCATGCTGCTGCTCCTGATGGTGTGCGCCGCGCGGACGGGCCTGTCCCTCAAGCTGTACAAAGCCGAGTCCCTCTTCAGCTGCATCAACGCCGCCCTCTCGGAGGCCGAGAAGAGCCGCCCGGAGGAGAACTCCCTCGTGGACAAGAGGAGTTTCGACTCCCCGCCTGGGAAGGAGGCACCCTCGCAGCAGGAGGAAGAGGAGGAGGAGGAAAAGGAGAAAAGGACGTTCGCAGGGGATGCCCGTTACAAATACCTCTCCCAGGCGCAACTCAAGGGGAAGATGTACCAGAACCGGGCCAAGACCGACCGGCGCACCAAATTCACCCTCTCCCTCGACGTGCCCACCAACATCATGAACATCCTCTTCGACATCGCCAAGGCCAAGAACTTGAGGGCAAAGGCCGCCGCCAACGCCCACTTGATGGCTCAGATCGGGCGGCGGAAGTGAAGGGGGCGGTGGGGTGGGGTGGGGTGCGGGGGGGGAAGCGAACTTGTGGGTGAGGTAGGGCTGGGTGGGCCGGGGAGGGCGGCAGCCATTGGGGTCTTCAGCCCACCTCTCCTGGGGCTGCCCAAATGGAACTGTATATAAGTGCTGTCTATTTTTGATCCTTAAAGCTGCATAACATTCAGATCTCTCTCTCTCTCTCTCTTTCTCGCTCTGAACTTTTCCTCTCCTCAGAGCCCTGACCGCTTCCCGCTGCTAGGAGGAGGCAGACGGGGCTTTCACACCAGGGGAAGGGGATGTTTGGCTTCCCATAACACGGGCCCCGATTAAAGCAACAGTCTCTCAAGTTTCCAATTCTTTCCTTTCCTCTCCTCTCATTCAGGCCTAGCTGGGCAAATAAAGCTTGACGGGGCCTTGTTCTTCAAGCTGTAGAAGATACTGTGAAGGTTATAAAGGGGATTTGTTACGGAGGCTCTGGGACCCAGACAAGACCCTGTAACCATCCCTGGCTCTCCAAACACAGCCTGTGTTGCCTCAGGTCACCACACAGGGTATGTCTACACTGCAAGTAAGCCCAGGCTGCTCAAGCCTAACCCCTCTTGCGTCTACACTGCAACTGCGCTAGCCCAGGGCTCAGATCCTGCATCCCAGGCCCCTGCAGGGCTGGAGGGGCTGAGCGCGAGTTAAGCTGGGACCCAGGGTCAGAGCCTTTATTGCTTTGCAATGTAGATGCAGCCCCGCTTGACTCGGGTCCTGGGAGGCAGCCAGAAGTATCCCACAATTCCCTGGGACACCTTCCTTAGTCCTCTCTAACCCAACCATCTGCAATCCCTCCCCGCGTTGCCAATGGCAGCAGCTCAGGTCAGCGTCAACCCATTGTCTTCTGATCCCCGATCTGCAAGCGCGCTATCAGACAGCCTCCTGGGTTTGCAGTGGAGAACAAACCCATCAAGCCTTTTGCAAGGCGAGCTGCTTCCTGGTGACAGGCAGGGCGGGCAGGTAACTTTTCCCATAGTGCACCATGCTCCTAAGGCTAAAGTGGCCACATTTTGGGGTGGGCACTGAGGATTCTGGGATATGGCTACTCTGACTTGGGTCTGCGCACTGCAGTGTGGACACCAGAGCCATAGGTCCGAGCATGGGTTAGAAAACATGGGGTTAAAATGCAGTGTAGATGCTCAAGCCTAGGGTTCCCTAACATGAGTCAACTGACTCAAGTCCCACTAACCTCGGGCTTACATTGCCGTGTAGACGCACCCAAAAAGTATGAAGCAGTCGCAGAAGGGGACACTGGTCGTATGACAAGCCACCTTCCAAATGGCCTTCCCTGATAAGATGCATAACCCTCCAGAACATGTGCGGTACGGCTTTTCCTCTCCGGGTGGGTAATGACACCCACAAGCTGCTGCCATCCAGCAGCCGTTCAGAGGCCTACGTGACGTGAGTTTGGGGGGTTCTCAGCAGATGGATGTCCACATTACAATCACCACCTACACACCCAGACCCAATCCCTCTCCTGGCCCTGCTCTTCTGGCTAGAAGCACGGCTTACAGTGGTGTGAACAAAAGGAGGGAGGGGGGCCTTCGGTCATCCTCTGGGAGCAGCAGCTTTGGTAAGCCAGCACTTAAAGCGACCCAGCTCAGTCTGCAATGTCATACACACACGAAGCAGCATGGGGAAAGCTGGCCCTGTGGCTAACACCCCTTGGACGGATCAGTCTGCAGGGACTGAGCCTTCTGGATCCAACACACACAACTCTCCTGCCTGAGCTAAGGGCAGTGGTACACTCCTAAGCCTCTGGTGTGGACCAGCCACAAGATGTGGGCAAGGACCCAGACTATATTCAGGTGGCTAAACAGAACGCTGCCAGGCTAGTGCCACGTTCACACCAAAATATAAAGCAGCAGGGAGCAGGGGGGAAAGCCTGTTTTGCGTTCACCTGGCTACTTTTCAAACTCCCCCTTCCAACGCCCCCACCCAAATCTGTCCTGTCTCTACACGGGGCTTTCTTCCCCCTTCCTCCCTTTCAATCAAACAGCAAAGGGCAGGTCTTATAGACTCATAGACTTTAAGGTCAGAAGGGACCATTATGATCATCTAGTCTGACCTCCTGCACAATGCAGGCCACAGAATCTCACCCACCCACTCCTGTAACAAACCCCCAACCTATGTCTGAGTTATTGAAGTCCTCAAATTGTGGTTTAAAGACCTCAAGGTGCAGAGAATCCTCCAGCAAGTGACCCGTGCCCCACGCTGCAGAGGAAGGCAAAAAACCTCCAGGGCCTCTGCCAATCTGCCCTGGAGGAAAATTCCTTCCCGACCCCAAATATGGCGATCAGCTAAACCCTGAGCATGTGGGCAAGACTCACCAGACAGACACCCAGGAAAGAATTCTCTGTAGTAACTCAGATCCCACCCCATCTAACATCCCATCACAGGCCATTGGGCATATTTACCTGCTAATAATCAAAGATGAATTAATTGCACCCAGTAGCAGAACAGACACTAAAAGGAGGACCCCGTTCAAAGCATGTGAACTCCGGGCACCCGCAAGCCGTGGTACAATCCCCAGCCCTCAGACTCCACCACCACTGCGACATGCTGAGAGTTAGAGGACCCTGCTGGGTAATATATGCACCCGCGGCAACTTACATGACAGATTCCTATTCTGCAGTCAACAGACACAACTAGCATCTAGATGACGCACCTGGGGAGCTGGGCCTAGACCCCCTCGGCTGTTTGGTTCCTAAAACTCAAGCCGACTACATGAGCTAAAGGAGAGCCACTTGCAGGGGCTCCTTGGAGGAGATCCAAAGATCTACTGAGTCTTCAGAGGAACATGGCAAAGCAAACGCCTACAGGCTCTAGTCCAATGGGGGCTTTGCCTGCATAAGATCTGACAAACCCTAAACATCCCCTTTTGCCAGAGCCAAATGGGGGCAGAATCTCAAGTGCAACAGGAGTTTGACGGTTGTGCAGTGACACCTACCGTGGGTTGTCAGCAACAACTGAACTTGGGACCTTCATCACCAAGGGGGACCAACCGAAAGCCCATTGAATTAAATGGAAAGATTCTCGTTGACTTCAATGAGCATTGAATTTGGCCCCAAATGCACAGGTCCCTAACATTTGAGTTAAAGGAGTAGCTCCATTAGCAGGTAACAGTAGTGGGCTCGTACCCAATAAAGAGAGTGTGGTCTTTTGCATGTCATTTGCTAGCATGGGATTTCCTGCTCACAGCCAATTCAAAGAAGTTCAGATGTGTGACCTGTCAGGAAACCACTACGTTTCAGGGGTCACTTGTGGATGCAGTGAGGTCATTTCTGTGCATTTACTCTAACAAAATCAAATGGCTGCCAGTCAATCGGGTGGATGCTAAATGCAAAGCTGACCCCCGATTTGCTGATAAAACGGTGAGGACAATATTTTCGTTAATCAGCTGATTCAAAAAAGTGCAATAAAACCTCAATAAAGAGCGACCTTGGAGGAAGATCTGTGGGTTTCTGAAACACTCAACAAAGCCTGTTTAGCCAGATGGCAACAGCTCAAAATGGCACAGCGGTTACCCTGCTAAAACAACACCCCGCTCAACCTAATTAATGTGCCCAATTACCCATCACATAATGGTCCATACAGGGCCAGATTTTCCCTTCACTCTGTCCTACAGCTTCCGGAATGAAATACATACAGGAACCTTCACGTCTTCAGTGAGGCCCTCTAGTGGTCCATTACTGCAGGTGTGGCCATTGCATTATTGCACCAATCTAAGCAAACCCATCCTGGGACTGTCTAGCGCCATTCCCTTAGGGCCTGATCAGCGCCCACTGAAATCAAAGGAAGGATTCCCATTGACTTCACTGGGCACTGGATCAGGTCCTTCGTGCCCCTGCAGTCTGAAGAATCTCTCCTCCTTTCAAGGGCCTTGGGATACAAAAGCGGACACTTTGTCATTCTTCTCTCTAGCCAGCAGTGGGCCAGGCCTGGCAAACTGAGCCTCCGTCTGTCCGTCAGCTGTCTAGGACCTTTGGCCGCAGGCCAAAGCAACCAATTTATTTGGATCAGCAGGAGCAGCAGGAATGCAAATGGATCATTCCATGTCGGCACGGATAGGATAGTGGGAGGGAAGAGGAAGAATGTTCAAACGAATAGGCATCAAAAGTCACAGCAGCTTGAAATTGAAATCACTTAGTAAAAGCTAGGCGGGAGTGGATCAGAGGTGTCTGCTCTCTGAGGCGTGGGGATCTCTTGGGTGATAATGAGCAGTGGATACCATGTCTGTGATTGGGAGGCCTAAGGGGGGATAGGATAGAGGTCCATCAAAGCATGCATGCTATGGAGCAAGGGAATAGGGAAGTGTTATTTACCATGTCGGATAACACAGAAACCAGGAAAACAACGAGGTGTCTGGTGGCACCTTAAAGACTAAGATTTATTTGGGCATAAGCTTTCATTGGTAAAAAAACACTACTTCAGAAGTGAGGGTTTTTACCCACGAAAGCTTATGCCCAAATAAATCTGTTAGCCTTTAAGGTGCCACCAGATTGCGGGTTGTTTTTGTAGATACAGACTAACACGGCTACCCCCTCTGATACTTGACAAAAACCATGGGTTGCCCCATGAAATTCATAGGTGACAGGTTTAAAACAAACATACCGGGACACAACGCACAGTCAACCTGTGGAACTTGTTGCCAGGGGGTGTTGTGAAGGCCCAAACTATAAGTGGGTTCAAAGGGGAATGAGGTAAATGCATGGAGGACAGGTCCATCAATGGCTATTAGGCAAGATGGTCACGATACAACCCCAGTGCTCTGGGTGTCCCTAAACTCTGACTGCCTGAAGCTGGGACTGGACAACAGTGGATGGATCACTAGAAATTACCCTGGTCTGTTCATTCCCTCTGAAACATCTGGCACCAGCCACTGTCAGAAGACAGGATACTGGGCTAGATGAACCATGGTCTGACCCAGTATGGCCGTTCTTATATTCTTAGGTCACCATGGTTGAGGTTTTATTCTGCAAGCCAGGGTGGTGCTTGGAAACTAGACCAATGCTTTTCTCTTCCCCCCATACATCTGGGGCCGGGGTTATTTCTTATTCTGACTATCCCCTGGGAGACTTTCCTTTTCCTTCGGGCAGGATGATTTCATGAGCAAAGCAGTGAGCCGATGACAACAGTGAGGCCAATTCACTGCACAGAGGCTGTTTTGTAATAACGCTATTTGGCAAGCGTGACAAGAATACAGGGCCATCCAACTTTAAGCAGAAGTCTTCATTGAAATCACTGTTCATGAATCCATGAAATCAAAGGCACAAAATGGCCCACAGTGCTCCCAATGTAAAGCATGGCCATTAAGTGGTAACTGCCTGGGAAGTCATGGTAATTACATAGTAACTCACTGCAAAATTAAGGCTAACAGGGATGCAAAAGGTCCAGTGAGGGCATAATTTCAAGAGATGGGGAAAACGTTGGCGTCCGTGAGGCCCTACTATGTTCTGAAGATTCTTTAGTCCCGGGGCTAATGCATGAGAAAGAAAGAACCCAGCTTGACCCTCAGATCCCAGCGTGGATGCACGGGGGGGTCATTTAAGCTGAGCAAACTGGAGCTGGAATCAGCGAAACATAGTAAAAACAGAGCACCGCAGGGTCACTTTCAGGAGTAGAACTGCACTATAAGGATGAAAACAATAAGGAGTCCGGTGGCACCTTAAAGACTAACAGAGTTATTTGGGCATAAGCTTTCCTGGGTAAAAACCCAATTCTTCAGATGCAAGTGAGGTTTTTTACCCACGAAAGCTTATGCCCAAATAACTCTGTTAGTCTTTAAGGTGCCACCGGACTCCTCGTTGTTTTTGTGGATATAGACTAACACAGCTACCCCCTGATATTTGACACTATAAGGATGGGAAACATGGTCTAGATCAGGGGTGGGCAAACTTTTTGGCCCGAGGGCCACATCTGGGAATAGAAATTGTATGGTGGGCCATGAATGCTCACAACATTGGGATTAGGGAGTGGGTGAGGGCTCTGGTTGGGGGTGCGGCCTCCGGGGTGGGGCCAGAAATGAGGAGTTCAGGGTGCGGGAGGGGGCTCCGGCCTAGGGCAGGGGAGTGGGATGTGGGGAGGGCGAGGGCTCCGGCTGGGGATGCAGGCTCTGGGGTGGGACTGGGGATGAGGAGTTTGGGGTGCAGGAGGGTGCTCCGAGCTGGGACTGAGGGGTTCAGAGGGCAGGAGGGGGATCAGCGCTGAGGCAGGGGGTTGAGGTGCGGGAAGGGGTGCAGGCTCTGGCTGGGGGTGCGGGCTCTGGGGTGGGGCTGGGGATGAGGAGTTTGGGGTGCAGGAGGGTGCTCTGGGCTGGGATTGAGGAGTTCAGAGGGCAGGAGGGGGATCAGGGCTGGGGCACAGGGTTGGGGCATGGGGAGAGGCTCAGGGGTGCAGGCTCCGGGCGGCATTTATCTCAAGTGGCTCCCGGAAGCAACGGCATGTCCCTTCTCCAGCTCCTACGTGGAGGTGCAGCCAGGTGTCTCTGCGTGCTGCCTCATCTGCAGGCACCACCCCTGCAGCTCCCATTGGCTGTGGTTCCTGGCCAATGGGAGCTGCAGGGGCAGCGCTTGGGGCAACATGCAGAGTGGAGGTCCCTGGCTGCCCCTACGCGTCGGAGCAGGGGGGAGGGGGGAGTGGAGGGGGCATGCCGCTGCTTCCGGGAGCTGCGTGGAGCAGCCCCCGGACTTGCTCCCCCGGCTGGAGTGCCGGAGCGGGGCAAGCCCCAGATCCCACTCCCCAGCAGGAGCTCAAGGGCCGGATTAAAATGGCTGGCAGGCTGGATCCGACCCACGGGCCGTACTTTGCCCACCCCTGTGTCTATCGGCATAGCTCAAATGACTTCAATTGGGGAGCTGACTCAATAAGTACATACAGCCTAGATTTCCATAGGTCAAAGAGCTGTGGTCTTTCCCACCTGGCTTTTTCCTGATGGTTCAAACAGAACTGAGCTCATATATCAAGACCGGTGCTTAATTTGTACCAGGGCTTGTCAGGGTGGAGTCCCGGCACAGCTAGGCTTGGCAGTTCATGGCCCTGGCACCTCTGGGCCCTCCCTCCCCTCAACTACTGCCCGGCTCCAGCCCCGCTGATCAAGTCCTCCCTCTCCCTCCCAGAGCCTCCTGCATGCCGCGGAACAGCTGTTCAGCGGCGTGCAGGAGGTGCTGGGAGGGAGGGGAGAGAGTGGGGGAGGGGGCGGAACAAGGCAGGGAAGAGGCGGGGCTTGGTGGGGCCTTGGGGGAAGGAGTGGAGTGATGGTGGGGCTGGGGGTGGAGCGGGGATGAGCTGGAGGTGGGATTCCGCTGACCCCAGGCCTGGCCAGCAAAACCCACAAGGAGATTGGCGTTCAAGGAAGTAACCGGGTGGATAGGGTGCTACACACATTTTAAAACAAGGCTTCCTGACTTCCCTGAATGTCTCCCCCATCCCTGCACGCGAACGGCCTGCCCTCTAAGATCCCTCCCCACTAGTCCCGGGGCACTGGACATAAGGTCCCTCCACATCTAAACCTGCTCAGCCTCTGCCTCCTCCAGCCACTCATTCCTGCACAAACAGGCAACCGCACCAGCCTGAGAGACTTCAACAGGAGACACTCCGTTTCCCAGCCCGTAACCAGACTGGCCCTCAGAGCGAGTGAGTGCGAAACACAATGAGAAATGGGCTTTGGCACTCCTGCAGCCCGTTCCAGGTTTGCTCCCCGAGACGTGCCACCTTAACAAGCTTCTTCTAAGAGGATGCCTCAGTTTCCCTCCGCAATAGGGGTAAGGGAGTCAAATAAACAGCCACTCCTCCCTGTGGGGGCCAAAAGCCTACAGTCTCTCTATATCCCAGACCTGGGCAAAGAGTGGCTCAGTGGTTGGGGGCTAGTCTAGGACTTGGCAGAACCAAGTTCAATTTCCTGGTCTGCCACAGATATCCTGTGTGATACTTAGACTCTCTGGGCCTCAGTTCTGCCCCATGCAATGGGTATAACAGTCATACCCTTCCTCCCTCGACACTGTGAGGATAAATACATGTGAGATTGGCAGATGCTCAGGTACTGCAGCCATACAAACACTCTATCATAGCTGAGGAAGTCAATATAAGAGCCCCACCTCTGGACTAAGACGATGTTGTTAGGAAGCCGACAGGCCTGTCTTCCATCTTTGTCATCTTAGTGCTGCTGAAAAGGTGCCAATTCGGCAACCCTCAAATCCTTTCTCTAACCCCAGCACAAACTTCCGCCCTGTCCAGCCCTGGCCACGCCGGCCCCTTGGAACACGTCACACCCAAGCATTTCCTCGGCCTTCCATAGGACACTGGCATCTCAGAGGCTGCTTAAGGCAGAAGCAGGGCTGCTACATACCCCACACCGCAGTTCAGGGGCCACCCATAGAGGTGAAGGCAACTCATTCCCCAGGCCCCGCCTTGGGCAAAGGGGCTAACAGGCCAGTGATGGGGCTGATCTCTGAGACAAGCGGGGTAATATTTTTTATTGGACCAATGTCTGTTGGGGAGACAGACAAGCTCTGTCCTGTGGATGCCTGTCTATGAATCAGACTGAGCCCCACCATTTCTAACCCACTTAGGTCATTGGAAATGAATTTCAGTCACTGCTGGTTTGGGCTGGATTTGAACCAGTGACCATCCACAATAGGCTTTGCACAGCCTGTGCTCCATTCAACTGACAGTGGCAGAAAGCCTAATAGATAGGGCAGGACTAGGAATCAGGAAATCTCGGTTCTAATCCTGACTGTGCCACATGGCCTTGGGCAAGTCACTTTACCTCTCCTGGCCTCCGTTTCCCCTCCACCCTTTGTGTGTTTAGATTACAAGTTCTTCAGAGCAGGGTCACTGTTGTTTGTTCGCACAGCACCTAGCCCAACGAGGTCCTGATCTCAAGTTAGCTCCTCCAGGCATTACAGTAATACAAGTGATGACCTGGCACCAGATGAAGGATGTGCAATAGGATCTGACTGCAGCATCTGGAAAGCTCTTCTGTGCAGGAGACAGAACGTTCCCAGGGACCAGTCCAAGACCATGGAATGAACTTGCCCAGAAACTAGGGACAATCTCAAACCTCACCCCCGTCTACTCCACGTGCCAGGCGCGTTGCTTGGACTTGCCTTCTCTGACAAACAACCCCCTGTGTTTATACAAGTGAAATAAACTCCTCTGCACACATTTCTCCCCCTGCTGAGAGGAGAAGCACATGAGAGCTGTTAGTCATGGTGCTTGATGCACGACGAGGAGGAGCGCGGTGTAAGAACCTACACAGAACACAGTAGAGAAGCCGGCCCAGAGCACCAGCCAAACCCACTAATAAAATTTCCCTCAGTTCCTCCCACTGAGCTCTTAGGAGTATTGTCAGTGTGAAGCTACTGGCCAAGCATGTAAGAAGTTTTCCCCACGTCACTAGCATCATCTAGTGGAGAAAGACAAAAATAAGTGGCCTGGTACTGGCTGGAGAATGCAAGGAGGAAAGTGTTGATCAAATATGCTGGGTAGTAAAGAGGACGGCCAGTCCTGGGGTTAAGGACATCTCAGTCCAATTCCCAATTCTGACACATTCCCTCTATGATCTCGAGCAAACCCCTCCACCTCTCACTGTGCCTCAGTTCCCCCTCTCTACGGCCAGGGCTGCACGTCACACTTCTGCCAGCCTCACTGTACCGATCAGGGGTGTGATCACCGACTGACACAGCAGCCCCTAGCACAGAGATAGCTAGAGCAGCAAACTGCTTTTACCAGTATAGCTCATTTCACCCGCAGGGGCGATTGTACTGGATGGGTTCAAAGCACAGTTTTGCTGGTATAGCTGCATCCGCACTAGGAGTGCTTTGATATAGTGGCCCAGTAAAGTACTCAGTGTAGACATGGCCCAAGTTAGGCACAGTTACTTCCTTTCCCCCGGGCTTTGTCCCTTATCTATGAGACTGTAAACTCTTCAGAGGCCATCTCCATGGTTCTATACTGCACCTTCCACAGAGCAGCCTGGTGATGTCAGCTGGGGAGTCTACACCCTCCTGTAATACAACAAGATGAACAGTGAAAATGTACCTCAGTGTCATGGGTGTTATGGTGGATGGGCATTAAGCCAGCCAGAGACCAAGGCTCCACTGGAAACTTTTGCCAGTCTAGTGGGGTGTGATGTTGTACGGGGTATTTCTATGCTGGCAAAAGCCCTAGTGAAGATGCAGTTAGGGCAGCACAGAAGGGCTTGTGCCAACAGAGCTTGTTTTGTTTGGGGACCCAGGATAAGCTGTATGGTAAAAACACTTGTGAAAAACTTTTTTCAGAGTCGTTGCTTCCCTGGCGGGAGTTCCCCATTATGTGTGACCCTGTGTAAAAGAAAGGTGAGCCTGTTTACACTAATGTATCACCACTGATGTATCACCCCTGTTGCACAATTGTGATAAATGTTGTACGAAGTATGTTGTGTAAAGAATCATTGGAAAAGGCATGGTCTGTTAAGTAGGGTTATCCTGTTTATACGCATGCAACACCATTGTATATGAGGTTATGAAACTTTGCTAGGTGTTTCTATCTCACACCTGTTGTGTTCCTAGGTAACACCCTCAAGACAGATTTACATCAAGGCTGGTCCATTAAGGCTGATCAGCTCTTCCAGGGACCCCTCCGGAGGTCCCCCTCAGGCAGCATCTAGGCACTGAATGCCTCATGACTCAGCAAGGCACATGTGATCTAGGACTCCATGGTTATAGCCTGAATTACAAACTCTAAAATCAACTGTTAGTGCTTTTTTAAAAAAAAAAAAATATTAATAAACCTTTAGTTGCTAAAGGATTGGCTACCAGCATGGTTTTTGGGTAAGATCTGAAATACATTTTGAGCTTGGAACTGGAAGACCCTACTATGTGACTTTTGGTTTTAATAATCATTCATCACAGAAGCCTGGTTTGTCTGGGTGGTGGATGAGGGGCTAGAGGGCCAGACCAGGGACTGTGACAGTAAGTATGACTTAAAAATGTCTACAGCTGTGAACAAAATGTGCGTAGCCATATGAAAATGCATATCCTTTGCTTGAACCCCTGTTCACCACTCGATCCAGATTGTTCTGAATCAGTGACTTGTCCTCTTCTTTATTTACCACTCCCTCCACTTGTGAGGCACCTGCAAACTTTAATCAGGGAAGATTAACATTTTTATGAATGACCTGGAAGAAACACGAGCAGAGGGCCAAGAACAAAGCCCTAGAGGACCCTACTGGAAACACACCCAATGACAACTCCCTCTTTAGAGTTACATTTTAAGACTTGTCAGTTAACATGGCACACAAGTGAATTAAAAATTGGCTAATTTTATATCACTCTAGGGTATTTTTTTTTTTAAATCAGAAGGTCATGTGGTACCAAGCCAAATCCTTAGAGAAGTCTAAGTATATTAGAACACTATTCCCTTTATCAAGCAAAGTTGCAGTCTCATTTGGAAAAAAAAATCAAATTAGTCTGAGAGGATTTATTTTCCATAAACCCATGTTGATTTGCATGAACAACATTTAAAAAAGAAGAACTAAAGCATGGTAATTGAATCCCATATTAACCATTCATTATCTTAGAGGATTTAGAGACCTCTCAGCCTGATGACATTACCTAGCTCATCCCATTTGAAAATTGGCACATTAGCTTTCTTTCAGTCTTCTGGAACTTCTCCAGTGTTCCCAGACTTATTGAAAAATCAACACTAGTCAGACAGCAAGTTTCTCAGCCAGCTCTTTTAAAACTCTTGGATAGGTTAGTTGGACCTGTGGATTTTGAAAGTGTCTAACTTTAGTAGCTGTTCATTTTACATCCTCCACAGATACTAGTGGAAAGGAAAAGGTATCACCATGAGACAATATTTTTTCCCAAATGCAAAAACAGAAATATTGAACACTTCTGCCTTCTCTGCATTATTATTGCTAATTCTACCATTTCCATCTAGTAATGGGCTAATACCATTTTCAGGATTCTTTTTATTCCTAATCTTTAAAAAAACTCCTTGTTGTCCTTAACTCTGCTGGTCATAGATTTCTCCTTGTGTGCATGTACTTTGTTGTTGTATGACAAGACTGGCAGCTGTGGAGATAGCAACAGAATTAGGGTTGCATGCCATCAGGCAGCATTTTACACAAATCTCCATCATTTGTTCTCCAGTGCCCCCCCCCCACACACACACACACATATGTCACCTTACACCCCACACACTTTCTGGGTCTGGCAGTACTTTTTATGGCTGAAGGATGGCAGGGCCTTTTCCTCCTCAAGAACCTAGTGGTTGATTCAAACGCCTGGAATCTTTGAGTTCAGGGAAGGAGTCATTTTGACACTCGTGTGCATAACTTCAGGCTACACCCCCAGCCCAGCATTTACAGCTCCACCACAATCTGTGGTAGAAGCGAAAACTCTGCACCTGAAAGACAGGTCATTTGAAATCTTATACTAAACAGGCACGCAAAAGCCTAACTGTAGTCACCCGCATTTCAGAGTTCCCACCTCCAGGCTTAGCCAGAATTAGTTGAATGAGACAGAAGTTTGCAGTTAAGAATTTATTCTCACAGTTCCAGTTCAAAGAGAACGGGCAAGCAGAGGACATGACAGTCATTGGACACATGATCCTCTTCCATGCTGGAACAATCAAAGTGATATGCAGTGATGCATCTAGCAGCAAGACTGCAAGTAACTAAATGTAACCCCAGATACATCTAGCCCACAAGAGGAATAGCACTGCCAGGCTAATGCCTAGAAAAAGTGCTTAATAATCTTCTCCTTCCTCCGCCTCATCCCCATCTGCAGAATCCAACCCAACTTCCTCATAGTCCTTCTCGAGAGCAGCCATGTCCTCCCTGGCTTCGGAGAACTCCCCCTCCTCCATCCCCTCCCCCACATACCAATGCACAAAGGCCCGTTTCGCGTACATCAGGTCAAACTTGTGATCCAGACGGGCCCAGGCTTCTGCAATAGCCGTGGTGTTGCTCAGCATGCAGACGGCCCGCTGCACTTTAGCCAGGTCTCCCCCCGGCACCACAGTGGGGGGCTGGTAATTGATGCCCACCTTAAACCCAGTGGGGCACCAGTCCACAAACTGGATGGACCTCCTGGTTTTGATGGCAGCTATAGCTGCATTCACATCCTTGGGCACCACATCCCCCCGGTACAGCAGGCAGCAAGCCATGTATTTGCCTCGGCGAGGGTCACATTTCACCATCTGGTTGGAGAACTCAAAGCAAGTGTTGGTGATTTCAGGCACCGAGAGCTGCTCGTGGTAGGCTCTCTCTGCCGAGACTATGGGCGCATAGGTAGTGAGGGGGAAATGTATGCGGGGATAGGGCACCAAGTTAGTTTGGAATTCAGTGAGATCCACATTCAAGGCACCATCGAACCTCAGGGAAGCCGTGATGGACGACACTATCTGGGCTATCAGCCTGTTCAGGTTGGTGTAGGAGGGACGCTCGATATTGAGGTTCCGGTTGCAGATGTCGTAAATGGCCTCATTGTCCACCATGAAAGAACAGTCCGAGTGCTCCAGCGTGGTGTGGGTGGTCAGGATGGAATTGTAGGGTTCCACCACTGCAGTGGAGACCTGTGGGGCAGGGTACACCGAGAACTCCAGCTTGGACTTCTTCCCAAACTCCACTGAGAGACGCTCCATCAAGAGGGATGTGAATCCAGAGCCTGTGCCTCCTCCGAAGCTGTGGAAGACCAGGAACCCTTGAAGGCCACTGCACTGGTCAGCCTGCAGTAGAAGAAAAAGTTTGACTCCTGTTCCCCTCTTGAGGGCTGGGATTTAGAGCACCATGTTTATGAACCCATCGTTGAGACAAGGCACAAGTGATACATTTTTAGTCAGCACTTACAGTTGCCAGTGAGAGGTGAAACGTGCCATAGATCGCCGCCTCAGGCTGTGTGGGCACAAGTCACAGCCTACCCTGGACAAAGTTCAGCCAACACAGCTAGTGAAGCAGACCCTGGTTCTGTGTCAAGTTTACTGTATTTATTTTTTAGGGGGTTCACCTTTAGTGTAGGCAATATGCCAGAAGGTGAGTGGGGAGCATGGTAGGAGGGATACCTGTTCAATAGCTTGTCCCAAGCATTTTGGAGAAATGTTTTTATGAAGTTCCCATGCATGACAGGCCCATGCCTAGAAGCTCAACTACTGAGTCACGTTATTCCAGGAGACTCTCAGCTTCCGTTTTAGAGAGTTCCTAGCCCTTGTGGTTGCTTGGAAGCATGAGCCAAGTGTCACAAGTGCAATGCTGCCTGCCTGAGTCCGAGACGCGAGCTCTAAGCAGTGTGAGGGGTCCTATGCATCTCAATGGAGCATTGGCTCCCAGATCCATTCCCTGGGGGGGCCCAGCCACACCCATCTACAGCAGAGGAGTGTGGTCAGGGCAAAGAGGGCCCAGCCCACCCACTCCGCCCTCATGGCCATATGCTGGGAACCTCCAAGCCATAACATACCTCACCGGTGGGTTACACAGGCACAGACTGGCTGCTAGGGTACATACCGGGACCCCTACAACCATTCAGGGTGTGGTTGGGAGAGACTGGACCCCACACTTCTGCTCCTAAGGGGATGGGTGGGAAGGGAGCCACTGCCTTTCTATGATGGGAGCAGGGCCCTGTGCTCCCTCCTGAGGGGAGTGGGTTCCTAGGGGAATCTGTCCCTTAGCACCAGCAATGTAAGCTCAGGACGAGACGCATGAAGACCCAGGGTTTGAACTCTGCAGCCAGCCCACGTGGCAGAGCTATGCCAGGCTGCGCCACACCACACACTTACAAAACTGATTTTCCTACTTGCCATTTTGCGAATCCTGGCCGATACGTTATCAATGATTTCCTTCCCAATGGTGTAGTGACCTCGGGCGTAGTTATTGGCTGCATCCTCCTTGCCTGTGATGAGCTGCTCCGGGTGGAACAGCAAGCGGTAGGTCCCTGTGCGGATCTCATCTGTGTGGGAGTCAGAGCATAGAGTGAGATATCTGCAATCTACCAGGATTAAAATGGAGCTGCTATTAGACAAGAGCACGAGAAGAGGCGCATAAACTGCCAGGGCAACTAAGCAAAGCCACAGTGGGTTAAACCAAGGGTAGGTTAGGCCCACACAGTAGGTTTCATGAGACCCAAGTGTGACGTTGCACTCCATAATGTTTTATGGAAATATGCTTATGAGTGCAAATATGATGTAACAAATATGCTTTACGCAAAAAGTCTCTTGTAAGGCATCATTACAAAGCTTATAATCTACGGAGTGTGTTCATCCTATTTGTATGAATGTATCATTCTTGTATCTGAAACTAGGAATATGAAGTAGAACTCTGAGGTCCTGTGGTAATTATGCCAAGTGTGGGCCATTAATGGTGGTCTAGAATCTTGATGGCTCCCCTTGACTAGGACAACTGGTTGTAAATGGTTTATTTACCTGCAAGCCTTCCTGTATACCTGCAGACCAGCTGTGGAAGAATAGAGGGGGTCTCACAGGACATGTGAACATGTCACCTGATACTGCAATCCATCTTAAACCTAGTGCTTTTCCATTTAGAAGGACGGGTGGGGACCCAGTGAGACAAAGGATTCCCACCTTGTGCCAAAGCTATAAAGGGGTGGAACAGAACAAAAGGGGTCCCAGTCCTGAGAAAGCCCCTGCTTTTCTCCTAAGACGCCTGCTGGAACTAACAAGGACTGTACCAGGGGAAAGGATTGGGCCCAGACTAGGAAGGAGTCTAGTCTGTGAAAGAAGCTTATTGGACCATCTGAGGGTGAGATTTACCTGTAATCAGTTTCTTAATGTATTAGGCTTAGACTCGCGTGTTTTGTTTTATTTTGCTTGGTAACTTGGTTCTGTCTGTTATTACTTGAAACCACTTAAATCCTACTTTTTATACTTAATAACATCACTTTTGTTTATTAATTAACTCAAAGTAATTAATACCTGGAGGAGCAAACAGCTGTGCATCTCTCTATCAGTGTTAGAAAGGGCGAACAATTTATGAGTTTACCCTGTATAAGCTTTATACAGAGTAAAATGAATTTATTTGGGGTTTGGATCCCATTGGGAACTGGGTGCTGGAGATAAGTGAAAACAGCTCCACTGGTCACCTAAAGCCTGCAGCTTTGGGGGCGTGGACCAGACCTGGGTCTGTGTTGCAGCTGGCTAGTGTGTCTGGCTCAACAAGGCAGGGTTCTGGAGTCCCAAGCTGCCAGGGAAAATGGGCTCAGAGGTAATCTCAGCACGTCAGGTAACAGTCCCAAGGGGGTCTCTGTGACTGAACCCATCACACCAAGGTGCTTGGATGCTACAGCAATGAGTCCACCAGGAGACCCTGAATGAGAGGGTTAAAACTACTTTAAGCGACTTCCAGGAATAATTCCCCTATCAGACATCGCAGCTTTGTGCTAGCTCATGGGAGCTGGGAATTGTCCATGTTGAGGGACTTGCAGTTCCTGTGCTCTGAAGAGGTGTAGTAACAAGCACAGAGATATTCTCCTAAGAAGCGACCCGGTCTCAGAGATCCCCCCCAGTGTTCCCCTTCACGGGCGTCACTCCCTCCCCAATGCACATGAAAGAGGAGAATGCCAGCCCTTTGGAGGCCATGAGGTAGGTTTGTGTTTGCACATGGGGCAGCCACGTGTCTCCAAGCCCAGAGACTGTCCCCATTTTCAGGGGCTGTTCCACTGTCCCCACTGACTTCTCAAACATTTCAGCGTGGCAGGTTCAAGCCAGCTGAGCTAGTGACACTGTGCCCAGACTGGATATGGACCTTGGGGAGCAGATCTAGGATACGAACCAGCGAGAGCATCCCTCCACCAGGCTGGCCACCGTGAGCTTCCTTCACCATCTGCATTCTCTCCTCCCCACTCCCACATAGTGAGCCTTGCACATAGGGAGGAGGGAGAGAAGTTGCTTGGGTGAGAAAGGCCCTAGCCACTGCCACAACCTTCTTGTGCCCATTTCCCTGACCTCACCCAGGGAGGGTCATCCCAGTGGGACACTTTGGGAGTCTGGTCTTCACTGATGACTAAAGCCCCATGTTTTAAACAGAGGCCCTGCAGTCCAGCAGCATCCCTTTAATATTGAACATCCACTATTTGAATGAAGGCCTATCAGTTACACCCTCTCTAGAAGTCTGGTGAGCAGGGCTGGATCAATACAGGGGCTTTAGGGGCTGCAGCCCAGGGCCTCAGGCTAAGGGGAGCCCCACAGAAATAAATCCATAATTATATACATTTAGTGGTCACCAGCTCATCGATCGTGATCGACTGGTTGATCCTGGAACCTCTGCCAGTTGATCGCAATCTCCGGGCCGCTAAAAGTCCTGCAGTGCAGCAGGGCTTCGGCAAGCTGCCTGCATACTGTGGCCCCACGCCACTCCCAGAAGCAGACTGCTGCTGGCATGTCTCTGCAGCCCCTGGCGGGGCAGGGGGGTTCCACGCAGAGTCCCCGCCCCCAGCACCATCCCTGCAGGCAGCGCACAGAGACACGCTGTCCCTCTCCCCTGGGAGTGTGCAGAGATCTACCAGCAGCCAGCTGCTTCTGGGAGCGGCATGGAGCTATGGCAGGAAGCCTGCCTGAGCCCTGCTGAGCCGCCAGCCAGGAGCCACCCGTGGTAAGCGCCTGCCGGCCAGAGCCTATGTAATGCCGACAGACCCTGGGCGCCGGTGGGCAGGATCGAACCAGCGACCTCTGGAGCTTAGTGCATGAGCTAAAAGCCAACTGGCTGTTAGTGAAGGCTGTAGAGCAGACTCATTAATCTCTCTAAGTGGTCTCGGTGGCTCTAGATGGGACAGAACACCACACCCAGAAGGTGTGGGGGTTACACATGCACCTCACACCCCCTCCTGCACCCCAACCCCCTGCCCCAGGTCAGAATCCCCTCCTGCACCAAACCCCCTCCCAGAGCCCACACCTCTCACCCTCTCCTGCCCCCCAACACTCTGCCCCAGCCTGCCCCCAAACTCCCTCCCAGAAAGAAACGAATACAACAGCTGTTCTAAGGTAAGAAGTAGGCTATTTTGAATTAACTGAACTATATTTGACATGTTTTAAGACTGAAATGTAACCACAGAACGGCTTTATGTTAATTAAAAGGCAAGTTTAGTATAAAGTTAATAGCCTTGATGCCATAATTGTGATCATTTTGTTTTAAGTTAGGAAAGACTTGTATACAGGGGCCCCACCAAATCCAATAGCCCCGGGCCCACAGGAGAATGAATCTGGCCCCGCTGGTGAGGCTGGGAAAGGGATGGGGTGGAGCTAGCTCATTGCCTGATTGGACCCCAGTAATCTGGAGGCCATTCTCCCAACCCTGCAAGTATTTGCAGTTTGGGATGGAGAGGACATGGCAAGATTGACAGTCACACTGTACATCAAAGAGATTCATCCATGTCAGTATCTTACCAATGACTGTTGGCTCCAGGTCTATGAACACGGCTCTGGGAACATGCTTCCCTGCTGCAGTCTCACAGAAGAAAGTCTCAAAAGAGGAATCCACTTGTTCACTTGCCTTTGGGGCAGGAATGGTCCCGTCTGGTAGGATTCCATGTTCTAGGCAATAGAGTTCCCAGCAGGCATTGCCCATCTGAACTCCAGCCTGGCCCACATGGATGGAAAGACACTCCCTCTGGAAAGAGACACAGTCAGGACTGCATTGTGAGACACAGGCTGTATGTGCCACGCACACAAATAACAGACCTAGACAACCTCAACCCTGCATCAGTGGGACCTTCTACCTTGCAGGATCAGGATTCATTTTCAGTAGGAAGGATAAAATTCCCATATTTTCCCTTTTTCTGGAGAGACTCTAAACGTCACCCTAAAGTCTTTTGCTAGAAGTCTATTCTCCTCTGACCCCTCCATGACTGGTTTGTTATTGTAGGGTGCCCAGGAGTTCTGCCCCACACAGTTTCCCTCCCCCTAGAGGGGGCAAGTGAAGAATCTGAGCTGTATGGAGAAGTTAAGCCAGCTTGAGACTCAGTGACCATCTCTACCACTTTGGACTGAGTCCAAGAGAAGCAGTTTGTTCCTGTATTTAACATTGGCATGTCCATAATGGAGCTGTATGGAATGAACAGGACCTCTCAGACAGCCAGGTCAGTAGCACAGTTACATGCCAAGTCCAAGGGACTCACTAGTGGTCTGTCTAATGCTGCAGGGAAGTACTTTAGCTCAGAAGTCACATGGCAGCCGATTTCAATCAGGATCAAGGGCTAACTGGATCACACACCTGGCAAGACCAGGGAAGCTTGTGTCAGGGGCACCGACGTGCCAGGGAAGAACCTTATTCTAGGAAAGTGCAATAGCTTGAAGGAATCACACCCACCCCTGAACATCCTGCATTTATACTTCACTAGAACACAATCTTTAGTGTATGTAGAGGGCCAGCTACTAGAGGGGAAAAGACTAATACTATCCCCCACCTCCCCAGTCAACTGAATTGCTCCTTTAGCTTAAGTGGTAGGAGGCTGTGCTTTTGGGATCTTCAAGCCTCAAGGTCAAATCCCAGGTCAAGGGTCCTTTCAGCCATACATAGCCAGAGAAGTTTCATATTCTTATCCTGAGAAGTTCTCACTGAGGCAAGAGGCCAAAGGGGAAAAAGCAAGCCAGTCAACTGAAAACTCCTAGACTTTAATGGATTATACCATCATAGGCAGCATTTGATCAGGTCTGAAAGGGAAACTAGATATCAGAGGTAAAGCTAGACTTATAAGGAACACTTCCTGCTTTAATAAGCTACATGCCCTTCCAAAAACAAAAAGCACCCCCAAAAACCCACCACTTGCATTAGCATCCCAAGAGACAGTCGCAAGGCACATGTAGCCAGAGACTTTACAATCTCCAGCCTGTTCACAAGCTGACCCACAAAACCTCAGTTGTAGAAACCTACCATGGCAATTGAGTCTAAGCACTTTCTTAGCAGCAGTTTCTGATGGCTCTCCTGTTGTAGCTCACGGGAACTTTATAGCCTGCTTGCAAGGGGCGCCACCTGAAGCTGCTTGCAAGTTTAAAGCCACAGAGCCCCTTCTTGGGGGGTGTCCCAGACATTAAACCCTCTGTTGTACTCACAGGGGCACGGTGCTTAGTCCATTCTCCTAGCTGTTGCCTTCGAAGACAAATTGGATGCTCCGGTGAGAGTAACTAGCCTAGGCCTTGAGAGATGCCTGTTCCAGCACAGGCTTCCTGTGGGACTTTGGGCAAGTCACTCAGGCCCCAGATCCTCCAAGGGATTTAGGTGCCTCATTGCTTTCAATGGGCGTTAGGTGCCTAAATCTCTTTGAGGATCTGGGCCCCTGTGTCTCTTGGCCCTCTGTACAATTGGGATGAGAGCCCTTCCCTCTCACACCGGGGGGCTGTGAGGATAAATACACTAAGGATTGGGAGGTGCTCGGATACTACAGTATCGATCCTGCGACTGCTACCAGCAAATATCCCCAACGGCCCGCGATGGGACACTAGATGGGCAGGGCTCTGAGTTACTGCAGAGAGTTCTTTCCCCGGTGTCTGGCTGGCGGCTTGCCCACATGCTCAGGGTCTAACTGATCACCATAATTGGGGTCAGGAAGGAATTTTCCCTGAGGTCAGACTAGCAAAGACCCGGGGGGGGGTCACCTTCCTCTGCAGCCTGGAGCATGGGTCACTTTCAGCTAGAGTGAATGGTGGATTCTCTGTAACTTGAAGCCTTTAATCCATGATTTGAGGACTTCAGTAACTCAGCCAGAGGTGAGGGGTCTGTTACAGGAGTGGGTGAGTGAGGTTCTGTGGCCTGCAAAGTGCAGGAGGTCAGACTAGATGATCATGATGGTTCTTTCTGGCCTTACAGCCTATGAGTACAGTGGCGGGGCTTGGGCAGGCTCAGGCTTCAGTCCCCCCCTCCTGGGGTCCTGTCATAATTTTTGTTGTCAGAAGGGGGTCGTCGTGCAATGAAGTTTGAGAACCCCTGCACTAGAGGATAACAGCCTGCTACTGCTACTGGTTAGCAGAGTTACTCCTTTATCTCCTGAGGGGAGGACTATGCTATAGTAGTGAAGTATAGACTGCTGTGGTGGATTACCTAGCCTCACTTTTGAAATCCTTAGATACCCTAAAACCATGGGGTTAAATCTCAGTAGCACTGATTTAGCCCTCGGAGGGTAAATACATTGGCTATGAAAGGAAACAGAATGACCTAGAGGACCAGACACTGGACTGGAACTCAGGAAACATGCATTCAATTCCTGGCTCTGCCAATGCTCTGCTGGGTGAGCTTGGACAAGTCACTTCCCACCCCGTGCCTCAGTTTCCCCATCTGGCAGATGGGGATATAGTAATCGTACTTTGTACGGTAACAGACAGAAACAATCAAAGAACCAGACAGAGACCATACAGACAAACAATAGGGAAGTGGGGACCATAAAGATAAAACAACAAAGAAATGAGGATTTCACAACCACAACTATTGATAAGTGGTTTCTTGCCAGACAGAATGCTACCAACCTAAGTTGTCTTTAACCCTCTTAAGAGCTGTTTCTTTATCTGGTGATGGTGGGTGCTATTAGGACAGGATCGCCTTCTTATCAGCCCGATATTACTTTGTTTTAATGTCATTTAGATGGAATGTGAGGAGGTAACTTCCTGTTTCTTAGCTAATGACTGGTGCTCTCTTAACATGGCTGCAGACAAAGGCCTTAGGCCTTACAATATGGCTACAGGAAAAGGCCTTATCCTTACAGAAGGATGGCCTTGTGGTTAAGGCATTTGCCTTGCCTATAAGAAATCTCAGTTCAATTCCTAGCACCTGTCCTTGATTAACTGTGGGATGTTAGGCAAATCCCCTTTTCTCTGTACCACCCTCATCACTGTGATATCTGAGCCCCTTCCAGCAGTGCCTGCAGCTAACATCCGTCACATGGGCTTTGCTCTTTCTGCTCCCAGGAGGAGGACTGTGTTGAGTATACTGTGGTGGCAGGATTTTTTTTAAATGCACACGTTTGGTAGAGGAGGCAATGTTGGGGAACAGCTAAAACACCCAGGCCCTCACTAAATGAGCACCTTCTAATGCAACAGGCCAGCTTGCTGACAAGGCTTTTTACTGATTTATAAGCATAAGTGCTACACTTTGTTTCCCACCTTACAGCAAGGTCGAAGAAATGCACCTTGCCCTCGGAGAGGAAGGGGATAAGGTTTGTGATGGCCCTCAGCTCCGAGGAGGGTTCATTCTACAGTCTCACAGACTCAGTCCCTGAGAAAGCTCTTCCTCCTGCACAGATGAGCTCCACCCTGGTAACTGAAAGTTGCATTGCACCAGAGGAGTGGAGCTATCAACTAAACTATCAACTAGGTTCCTCGTCCTGGAGCTTTAGGCTCTTCTAGATACACTGGGACCAGCTCGTGGAGCACCTTGAAGATAAAGACCGAGCCCTCGAACTTGACTCAATATTCTATGGGAAGCTAGTGTAGCGAGCAGAGGGCAGGTTGGATGTTCTCACAACTGCACTCCTCCCTTAGTTGGAGTTTCCTGAGGGCTGATGGCTTCATACCCAGGTCCCCATCTAAAAACTGGAGATAAAGATGCTTCCGTTCTCCCACCCGATGGCTGTCTTTTCTACTTAGATTGTAAGCTCTTAGCAGCAGAGATGTTCTTGGATATGACATAGGAGAGGGCCACTAGGAGGTACTACAATGCAAGTAATCACCCATTCACAGTCAATTTTATTTCAGGCTGATGAGCTTCAGAAGTCCTAGTCCGAGAGTAACTAGAAAACACACCCTGCGTGGGAGGATGGGGGGAAAGCCTGGGGTCAGACCAGGGCCGGCTCCAGGCACCAGCTTAACAAGCAGGTGCTTGGGGCGGCCAAGGGAGAGGGGCGGCACCTGCGGCAATTCGGGGGCGGCAGGCAGGTCCCTCACTCCCTCTAGGAGCGAAGGACCTGCCGCTGAACTGCTGCCGCCGATCGCGGCTTTTTTTTTTTTTTTTTTTTTTTTTGCTTGGGGCGGCAGAAATGCTGGAGCCGGCCCTGGGTCAGACACATCTGAAGGCCTGAAATAGTCAACTCCAAAGTAAGCTTAGATCAGCCTTATTAGCCATGCTGAAGACACCACGGAATCGCCCCCCTTGGTCTAGAACTGAATGACAAAAGTTTCCCAGAAACCCCTGGGAAGATAGTGTAGTAACGGAGTGTGACTGAATACACCCCAGTATTCACGCCCTAAACCCCGTGGTAATAATCTTTGTACAAAATGTGCCTTGTGAGGTATCATTTGAAAACTAATAACTCACCGGTCAATAATATCATGATGAAATGTGTGTAGCAACCTTAGATGCAAAGTTATGAACAGAAGTTGAAATCATGACTGAAATGTGTTTACCAGACAAGTCAGGGGACGGAGTGAACCTGTTTCTCAAAGACAAAGGACAAGCTGACCCTTCTAGCCAGGTGCCGTCAGAAATGACTGACAATCGCTGGTCAAGAGGCCATTCTTTGGCAAAGAAGGGGAGCAGGAATAGATTGATCTGCATTTTAGCAAACAACAACATGGACCCTCTATCACTTTGAGACTCCATGTCTCCATTCTCACAGCTGGAAGGAGCTTTATCCAGGGGTAGCCCTCAGGGAAATGCATTTCAGAGGGTGACTGGACTGTAAAAGGGAGGGGCAAAAGCACCCCCAGGTTATCTTTTTTTCTTCTGCCTCTCTCCTTCTCTCTTTCAACTACAAAGACAAGGGAACCAGCCTTTTGAATTTGTGGGGGGATCCTGTCTTGAGATTTCGGGTCATCAGTGTTGCTGGGAACATGTGGGAAGGATTTTACCTCGAACCAAGTCTAGTTTGTTAAGTTTTAGTTCCTAGAAAGCGTTTTCTCTTTATTTCTCTTGTAACCATTTCTGCCTTTAATGCCTTATACTTTTACTCACTTAAAATCTCTCTCTCTCTCTGTAAAATAAAATAAATTAATTAAAGGAGATATCCTATTTCCTAGAGCTGGAAGGGACCTTGAAAGGTCATTAAGTCCAGCCCCCTGCTTTCACTAGCAGGACCAAGTACTGATTTTTGCCCCAGATCCCTAAATGGCCCCCTCAAGAATTGAACTCACAACCCTGGGTTTAGCAGGCCAATACTCAAACCACTAAGCTATCCCTCCCCTCTGTAGTTAAATAAGCTTGTTTTATTCTTTAATCGAAGATAATCCAGTGCTGTGTTTAAACTGAATTGTTTGGTAACTCCAATTCAAGTAGCAAAATGTACATTGACCTCTTATGGGGGGAAGGGACCTCCCACCTCACAAGGTCCTAGAGCCTGGGCTCCAGCCTGAGCCCGGAAGTCTACACAGCCCCGCAAGCCTGAGTCAGCTGGCAGGGGCCAGCCCTGGCTGTCTAGTTGCTGTGTAGATGTACCCTAAGTGCCTAGGTTCCTTGGAGGGGCACAGTTTACTCCATGCCCCTCTCCTCAGCATTTCCAACTCGCTGGCTTAGGCCGCTCCCCACTCAGCACGCTGGCGTCTGTGAATCCCACGCTTAGGTGGGTAACTCAGGGATTCCACTGGACTGTAGGGCATCTAAGTTAGGCATCGCAATGCTGAGTTGAAGTCTCCTTGGTGGATCTAGCCCTACAACTCACTGCCCGTATGTCAAGACCCAGCCAGCTGTTTGCATTGTGCGGGAGCCAGCGTGGCCCACTAGTTAGAGTGCTGCCATAGACCCAAAATATGGCCCAGCGCCTCGTCACTTCACTTCTGGCCCATTTGAAGGAGACGTACCCACATCTGTAGGATAGTTTAAGATGCCGTGATGAAAAGCAGTAGCCTATTTCGGAGCTTGATTATCTGCAGTGCCGAACGCCTGCATTCCAAGTTGTGGTCGATAGAACCCACGTTGAGTGATGCTAGATTGACTGTGTGAGAGTTAAGTAGCCAGAGCTCTAGACTGTGCATGATCTAAAACGGGTTTTCCATTGAGAACAGCAGGGCCTTGCTAGTTTAGATTTAGGAAGTTGTTCACAAGAGTCTTTGGCAGGTTGTCATGTCAGATTTCAACTGTTCCCTACAAAGCCAGACAGGAACAGTTGAAGTACAAGATGCCAGGCTAGCTTGAGTCAAAGCATTTGCAGCTCAGAAATCCATCAGTCTGACAGGGCAACGCCTCTAAAGAGTTAATTGTTTCTGTTTTTAAAAAACTGTTCCCATTCGCAGAGAAGGAACAGATTTAAAAACCTAACCAAGCTTTTAAACACAACTCACGATATAGCTAGCTACCTTCACAGGACAAGAGTGTAAGACAAAGGAATAAAACAGCCCCTTCCTTAGTCACTCTGTGCCAGACGGGAAGTCGCACAACACTGACATTAAAGAGGAAAAATTTCCCTTTAACTTGTGCTTTCTATCCAGTGACAACATTAGAGCAGGAAAAAAGAGACTAAGACAGAACACACCAGCAAACGCACCATGGCGACAGTCCAACTTGACTCTGTGTGTGTGTGTGTGTGTGAAGAAAGAGGCTGAAGTTGTTTCTTTATTTCCCCCCTCCAATCAGAACAGCGTGTGACCTCATACGGTTTCCAGACTCACATGTTGGGTTTATGCCAATGACTGGCTCCAGTCTTGGGCCCGACCTACCCAGACTTTGTCCACGTGTTTAAGTTTACCACAGTGTGTCAAGCTAAACACATCCACAAATCTTTGCAAGGCTGGGGCCATAACTTGTGGGCCTTTCTACTCACTGGCTCTTGGGGACTTTTTTTCTTCTTCTTCCTTGATGGATTCTGGTTCAAGGATAGAGTTTTGTTCAGATATTGATGCATCAGCATCGAAACAAACTCGCCATTTGATTTGCTAGAAGGAATTCCATCCACACCTTTTGCTCTACTTTCAGTCTCATGGCATCATGGATGAGCACAGGCCATCATTCAGTGCTTTGGGACTTATCTCCGCTATTCTGACAGCGACTCCATGTGGACAGACACCCGGGGGCTCCATTCCCTCCAACAAGGCTCCATGCAAGTCGACCTCAGAGCCTACCCAGAACTCCACTGACATCACTTGCAGGATCGGGGCCAAAGGGACCACCCCACTGCCTGTGTGTTACCGCTGCACTTGCAAGCAACGGAGGGACCTGGAGACCCCTGGGGATAAAAGGGGGGGGGGGCTGCTGGTGGAGAGCTTTCCTCTGGGAGCCCTTGGCTTGAGAATTCACTGCCCACTGGGCTATGGGATACTCTGACGTGGGGCTCCCACAGCCTCTCCTCTAAAAGCTGTTGCCCTGGGGATAACTAACAAAAGAGTCATTTGGGGGAGGGGGAAAAGCGAGTGAGAATGGCTCTAAAGCCCAGGGGTTAGAGGTCTCATCCAGGCGGTGGGAGACCCAGGGTCCAGTCCCCCTGCTCCAACGACTCTTTAATTATTGGTCCACAGTGGAACAGCCTCAACAGGAGAGATTGAGGGGCCCCAGGACAGAATACCCCATAGCCCGGTGCTCAGAGCTCTCCCACATCCCAGCTGAGTACCCAAACCACTGGGCTGAAAGTGGTAAGGGAGCTCCGCCTTTGCTCCCTCCTCTAGCCTCTTGCAAAAGCAGCAGAGGGGCCTAACTCCAAAGAGGACTCCCGGCTGTGAAGCCCTAGCCAAGATAGGCACCCCCCTGCAGCCAGATTTAGGTGTCTATCTCCGTGAGGAGGTGGGGGGCTTAGCAACCCCCACTGGTCGGCGTCTCCTGTTGGCTGGCTTAGGTGGCTCCCTGCCTAGCGTGCTGCGTTCCAGCTCTTCCTTGAGACCCCATGTCGTCTCCAGGCCCAACCCCCTTTTTCGCCTCTGCCCTCAAGGCCACACTCATTCTCCACATCTTCCCCCAATTCCCCACCCCCAGCACTTGTCCTCTGCCCCCTCCCCCTTTCGTTCACTGTACTAGGCCAGACAGGGCTGGATTAACTCTCCTGTGGGCCCGGGGCTATTAGACTTTGTGGGGCTCCTGTATACAAGTCTTTTGCCTGGGAGGGAGTTTGGTGCAGGAGGGGGCTGAGGCAGGGGATTGGGGTGCAGGAAGGGGTGTGGGGTTTGGGTACAGGAGGAGATTGGGGCAGGGGATTGGGGTGTAGGAGGGTGTGAGGAGTGTGGGTCTGGGAGGGAGTTTGAGTGCAGGAGGGGGATTCTGACCTAGGGCAGGGGGTTGGGGTGCTGGAGAGGGTGTGGGGTGTGGAAGGGAGTTTGAGTGCCAGAGGGGGATTCTGACCTGGGGCAGGGGGTTGGGGTGCAGGAAAGGGTGCAGGGTCTGGGAGGGAATTTGGTGCAGGAAGGGGCAGGGGCAGGGGGTTGAGGTGCAGGAGGGAGGTCCGGGGTCTGGAAGGGAGTTTGGGTGCCAGAGGGGTATTCTGACCTGGGGCAGGGGGTTGGGGTGCAGGATGGCGTGTGGGGTCTGGGAGGGAGTTTGGGTGCCGGGGGGGGGGGGAAACTGACCTGGGGCAGGAGGTTGGGGTGCAGGAGGGGGTGTGGGGTCTGGGAGGGAGTTTGGGTGCCAGAGGGGTATTCTGACCTGGGGCAGGGGGTTGGGGTGCAGGATGGCGTGTGGGGTCTGGGAGGGAGTTTGGGTGCAGGAGGGGGCAGGGGCAGGGGGTTGGGGTGCAGGAGGGGGTGTGGGGTCTGGGAGGGAGTTTGGGTGCCGGAAGGGGCAGGGGCAGGGGGTTGGGGTGCAGGAGGGGGTGTGGGGTCTGGGAGGGAGTTTGGGTGCCGGAGGGGGATTCTGACCTGGGGCAGGGGGTTGGGGTGCAGGAGGGGGTGTGGGGTCTGGGAGGGAATTTGGGTGCCGGAGGGGGATTCTGACCTGGGGCAGGAGGTTGGGGTGCAGGAGGGGGTGTGGGGTCTGGGAGGGAGTTTGGTGCAGGAGGGGGCAGGAGCAGAGGGTTGGGGTGCAGGAGGGGGTGTGGGGTCTGGGAGGGAGTTTGGTGCAGGAGGGGGCAGGAGCAGGGGGTTGGGGTGCAGGAGGGGGATTCTGACCTGGGGCAGGGGGTTGGGGTGCAGGAGGGGGCAGGAGCAGAGGGTTGGGGTGCAGAAAGGGGGTGTGGGGTCTGGGAGGGAATTTGGGTGCCGGAGGGGGATTCTGACCTGGGGCAGGGAGTTGGGATGCGGGACGGGATGCGAGGTGCAGGCTCCGGCCGGGAGGCGCTTACCACAAGCAGCTCCCAGCCGGTGGCACAGCAGGGCTCAGGCAGGCTGCCTGCATGCCATGGCCCCGTGCTGCTCCGGGAAGCGTCTGGCTCCTAGCACGTGTCTGTGGCCCCTGACGGGAGGGGGACAGCGTGTCTCCGTGCATTGCCTGCGCCCACAAGTGCTGCCCCCGTAGCTCCCATTGGCCAGTTTCCAGCCAATGGGATCTGTGAGGACGGTGCTGGGGGCGGGGGCAACACGTGGAGCTGCCTCTCCCCCGCCAGGGGCCACGGAGACGTGCTAGCAGCCAGCCGCTTCCCGGAGCAGTTTGGGTCCGTGGCATGCAGGCAGCCTGCCTGAGCCCTGCTGTGCCGCGGGACTTGAGCCGGGGCCCTGGGCTGCAGCCCCTAAAGCCCCTGCCTTAATCCGTCCCTGTGTGTCAAGGAACCTACCTGCAAGTAGAAGGCAGCCCTAGCTGAGCAGGGGCTGGCGTGGGTTCATGACCCAGCACCTCCACCCACCCCATGGTAACCGGACTTTTGGTTTGGATATCATTTAGGGTTGCCAAGTCCCCAAAAACCAGACACGTGGCAACCCTAAATGGCACCCGGACACAGAAGCCAAAACCCGGACTGTCCAGGTAAAATCCTAAGCCTTAGCCTCGCTGTGCCTCAGTTCCCCATCCGTACAATGGGGGTAATAACACTGCCCCGCCTCCCAGGGGTGTGTGTGAGGATAAACACATGAACGAGCGTGAGGCGCTCAGACACTATGATAATGGGAGTCCCAGGAGTACCTCAGACAGACACACAGATAGCTAGAAAACACAATGGGGCCATGGGGGTGGGGGGTAGCGGGAGCTACTGCAGTGGAAATAACAGTAATAATGACAGCAGCACATTGGAGAATTTTAGGTGAAGTAACTCCTTGTTATTATGCTTGAAGATTGGGCTTTAAATCCTATCCTTCCACCCCAGTTAAGAACACGCCTGCAGCTTTACAGCTCTCTTAGGGGTTTCTCTGTAGCACTAGGGTTACCATATTTCAACAATCAAAAAAGAGGCCACGGGGTGCCACCCTAGCCCCGCCCCCTCCCACTTCCCGCCCCCCTCAGAATCCCCCTACCTGTCCCCCCCCACCCTAACTGCCCCCAGGACCCCACCCCCTATCTAACCCCCCCTGCTCCCTGTCCCCTGACTGCCCCAACCGCTCTCTACACCCCCTTCTCCTGACAGCCCCCCCAGACCCCCGACCAATCTAACCCCCCATTCCCTGTCCCTTGCCTGCCCCAACCGCTCTCTACACCCCCTTCTCCTGACAGCCCCCCCAGAACCCCCGACCAATCTAACCCCCCCGTTCCCTGTCCCTTGCCTGCCCCAACCGCTCTCTACACCCCCTTCTCCTGACAGCCCCCCCAGAACCCCCGACCAATCTAACCCCAGTTCCCTGTCCCTTGCCTGCCCCAACTGCTCTCTACACCCCCTTCTCCTGACAGCCCCCCCCAGAACCCCCAACCAATCTAACCCCCCCTGTTCCCTGTCCCTTACCTGCCCCAACCGCTCTCTACACCCCCTTCTCCTGACAGCCCCCCCCAGAACCCCCAACCAATCTATCCCCCCGTTCCCTGGCCCCTGCCTGCCCCAACCGCTCTCTACACCCCCTTCTCCTGACAGCCCCCCCAGAACCCCCGACCAATCTAACCCCCTTTCCCTGTCCCTTGCCTGCCCCAACTGCTCTCTACACCCCCTTCTCCTGACAGCCCCCCCAGAACCCCCAACCAATCTAACCCCCCCTGTTCCCTGTCCCTTACCTGCCCCAACCGCTCTCTACACCCCCTTCTCCTGACAGCCCCCCCCGAACCCCTGACCAATCTATCCCCCCGTTCCCTGTCCCCTGCCTGCCCCAACCGCTCTCTACACCCCCTTCTCCTGACAGCCCCCCCCAACCCCTGACCAATCTAACCCCCCCGTTCCCTGTCCCTTGCCTGCCCCAACCTCTCTCTACACCCCCTTCTCCTGACAGCCCCCCCCAAACCCCCGACCAATCTAACCCCCCCGTTCCCTGTCCCTTGCCTGCCCCAACCGCTCTCTACACCCCCTTCTCCTGACAGCCCCCCCCCGAACCCCCAACCAATCTAACCCCCCCGTTCCCTGGCCCCTGCCTGCCCCAACCGCGCTCTTCACCCCCTTCTCCTGACAGCCCCCCCAGAACCCCCAACCAATCTAACCCCCCCGTTCCCTGTCCCTTGCCTGCCCCAACCGCTCTCTACACCCCCTTCTCCTGACAGCCCCCCCAGAACCCCCGACCAATCTAACCCCCCCGTTCCCTGTCCCTTGCCTGCCCCAACCGCTCTCTACACCCCCTTCTCCTGACAGCCCCCCCAGAACCCCCGACCAATCTAACCCCCCCGTTCCCTGTCCCTTGCCTGCCCCAACCGCTCTCTACACCCCCTTCTCCTGACAGCCCCCCCCAGAACCCCCGACCAATCTAACCCCCCCGTTCCCTGTCCCTTGCCTGCCCCAACCGCTCTCTACACCCCCTTCTCCTGACAGCCCCCCCACAACCCCCGACCAATCTAACCCCCCCGTTCCCTGTCCCTTGCCTGCCCCAACCGCTCTCTACACCCCCTTCTCCTGACAGCCCCCCCCGAACCCCCGACCAATCTAACCCCCCCGTTCCCTGTCCCTTGCCTGCCCCAACCGCTCTCTACACCCCCTTCTCCTGACAGCCCCCCCACAACCCCCGACCAATCTAACCCCCCCGTTCCTTGACCCTTGCCTGCCCCCCCCCCCCCACCAGGCCGAGGGAGAGCTGCGGGCTCCACGTGCAGCCAAACAAATAAGGCGCTGCTCTGCGGGGGAGGGACTCTGGCTGCTAGAGGCCCCAGTGGCTGCGAGCGGCTTTCACTCAGGCCAGGCGTCCAATCAGCCGTGCCGCACTCTGCATGAGGGGAAGGGGGAAATCCCGGACATTTCTACCTTATTAGAAATCCCCCCCGGACGGCCATTTAAAGCTAAAAAAGCCGGACATGTCTGGGGAAACCCGGACGGATGGTAACCCTATGTAGCACCCCTACAAAGTCCCATGCTGTCAGGGTTGCCAAACCTCCAGGATTGGCCTGGCATCTCCCAGAATCGGCATCAATCTCCCAGTGACTATTGAAAACAATCCTGGAGATGTTAATAGGCTATTTTAAGAAACTGGCATCACGTCATGGGGGGGGGGAAGTCTCCCGGAATAGCTTCACTCAGAGTTAGCAACCCAGTAATGGGTTGGAAAATGAGCTCTGTCCTTTTAAGACACACCCCTCGCCTCTGTCCAGCTGTGACTGTTTGCAGAGGGGGCTATAAGTGAGCTGGGCGTGGGCTAGGCTGATTGCAAGCTGTTTTGTGTGGAGCTGGGAGAGTTAGGTTACCAGTATGGTGAGTTTGTGACATGGGCATTTGTGAGTGTTGGATGATAAACTGTGCTGGAGTGGAAGTGAATGAATCCAAATGGAGCTTTTACTTCGGTTGCTTTTATTGGGGTGGGTTTTCTGGGGACCTACAGCTTTTGTTAGAACCACTTTTTTTTCCAAAGAACTCAGCTCCCATTCTAGTAGCTAAATAAAGCTTAGCACTTATTTCAGGCTTGCTAAGCTGACAGTTTAAGTATTGACAATGAGGAGTCCTTGTGGCACCTTAGAGACTAATAGATTTATTTGGGCATAAGCTTTTGTGGGTTAGAACCCACTTTATCAGATACATGAAGTGAAAAATACAGTAGCAGGTATAAATATGTGAAAGGATGGGGGTTGCTTTACCAAGTGTGAGGTCAGTCTAAGGAGATAACTCTAGTAACAGCAGGATACCAAGGGAGGAAAAATAACTTTTGAAGTGGTAAGTATTGTACCTCTTGGGGGGCAGGGATCATTTTTGGTTCTGTGTTTGCACAATACCTAATGCAAGGGGGTGTTGGCTTGTGAGGTAGGGCTCCTAGATACTCTTGCAATACAAATAACTAGAGCACTTGGGGAGGGGCAGATTTTTTCCAAAGAGCTTTCTTAGGCCCCCTTGGAAACTCAGCTGCTTTACTTGATGCCTGAATGGGATTGATCTCTGGGAATGGGAAGATCTGGCCTGTGGCAGACTAAGAGGCTGGTACTTCTGTTATGAAGAGGGATTGATTCTGTTTTAATAGAAGTCAACAGTAAAAACTCCTAGTCCAACAAGTGGGTCTCTGCTAGTGTTTCCTTAAACTGGGATAGCTACGGACTGACTCGCAACCAGCTTAGCTTAACGCTTGCAAGCTGGATTGTTCGCTGTGTGGGGGAGGGCCTGTGTATGCAGGAGAATTTAGGAGACTGGGTTCTAACTGGGGAATAATGACTGGTAGCCCTATTCTGCCTTCACGCTTCTCTGCAGCTAGGGCACCGTGACTGTATATGGGCCTGTTACCTGAGCTGGGTCTACTTCAGTGTTCCAAAGCGCTGCACAAATACTAACTCACCAGCCCAGTCTGAGGGGGGCGAATGTTCCCAGCCTACAGAGAGGGGCACAGGGGTACGACAGTGAATCTAGCATTAACTCAGGCAGAGGCTTAGTGGTAAAGCTGGAATTAAATGGTGTAGTTGGAGGCAGTGTGACCTAGTGGCTAGAGCACTGGTCTGGGGACTCAGAAGACCTGGATTCTATTCCTGGCTCTGCCACAGGCCTGCTGGGTGATTTTTGAACCAGTTATTTCCTTTTTCTGTGAAATGGGGATAATGAAGCATTCTCAGGCCCTGCTTTAGGAATGACTTTGAGGAAGTTTTATGGCCTGCACTAGCTAGCCGGTCTGACTAGAGGATCACAGTGGTCCTTTCTGGCCTTGGAATTTAGTTTGACTCTTAATCTTGTGTTCAGTCTATTTCAATTATTAGAAACTAAGTAGTTAGAATAGCATCAATATGCCTGGTGCTTACTAGACCAGCCCCTTCTCTGATCCGCTCCCATCCTACATTAGAGCTGTGAGATTCCTCCTGACTGTGCAGCAAGGAGTTGTTTAAAAACTGATCTATCTGGAGTGACAAGCCCCAATTTATTGGTGCTTCTACTCCTGTCTTATACAGGACTAGGACTGGGAAATTTCTCTACTGAATCTAAACTGTCCACATGCCTATGGAGCCAATTGTCTCATCTGAATAGTTCCCTGAATTGGAAAGGGAATATAGACTTGCCCGATTAAAATTCGGTTAATAGCTTGAGCCCCAACCAATAGGGGAGAGAGAAAGAAGCTGGCTGATCTAACCTGGTTCCCTACTTGTAACTTAGACATAAGCCATCCCTGTCTGGGCTAATCATTGGCTTCCCCCAATGAACAGGCCCGGCTCACTTTCCCTCACCTCGGGATAACCTTAACACTGAGCAGACTGAATGTCCTTTCTTAGCCAGCACAGCTGCAGGAAGGCTTAAACTCCATTGATGGTTCAATAAGGTTCCATTTTTTTCATTCCCTGAATGCTAAGGCCTAGTTAAAGGTTTCAGCGTAGCAGCTGTGTTAATCTGTATCCGCAAAAAGAACAGGAGTACTTGTGGCACCTTGGAGACTAACAAATTTATTTGAGCATAAGCTTTCGTGGGCTACAGCCCACTTCATCAGATGCATAGAATGGAATGTATAGTAAGAAGATAGATATAGATATACAGAGAACATGAAAAGGTGGCAATTGCCATACCAACTCTAAGAGGCAAATAATTAAGATGAGCAATTATCAGCAGGAGGAAAAAAAACTGTTCCAAACCAACTCTGCCCCCTTGTGTTCAGGCCAGGCAATAGGTCTCCATTCATGGTAGGTAACATATAGGAAAGAACTGGAATTAGTTAATGGGGTTCTGATGATTACACCAGAAAGGAGTTTCTCTTCCAAAACTACTGGCTCCGCATGGCTCACACTAGTAAAACTCATTCCCCAGCCCTCACCAGGTTGAAGAGGACTCTCAAAACACACAGGGCAGGGACTAAGGTATTACTCTTTTAGTTTCATGTCAGTGTAGACAATCTCGGTAATAGCACTGCGCTGGCTGTACTGCAGGCCAGTATCTAATATGTTGTTGCCACATGAGACATGCGCATTGAAAGCATTGCACAGTGTCATCCGGCTGAAGCTGGCCAAGACTCGGGATGCTCTGCCTTAGTCTTGTAGAACAATCCGGAAAAAGAGCTGGTCTTAGGCACGTCATGCCAGTCACATCTTCAATACTGGAATTCCCTTTGCCCTTCAAACCATAAGGCCAGGAGATTTCCACTCGAGCAGCTTTGACTGCACTGAACCATACACAGCCCTCGCTAGAAATAAGCAAACTGTCTTAAATCACCTTCTAGCCTTTGGGCCTGGCCCACGTGCCGTTGGAGAACAATGGTTAGACATGGCTCCAAGTAGCCAGGGTAGCCTGGATGGTAGCTCTGTCCAGTAACCAAGCTAAAGCCCTGCTCGTCTCTTGATCGGGGGATCCTGGTTTAATGTGGCCTTAACAGGGCTGTGCACATAGGACAAGGCTGTAGTTGAACAGCTGGAAATCGAGCCCATTGGTCTATTCCCATTTCCCAGAAGTGATGGATGAACCTCCCCACACCCAAGCTGCTCTTGAGCAACACTTGTAGCTCTGAGCAGGGATGGAAGTGGCGTGACTGGCTCCCTGTTTCTGGGTGTGAAACACTGACTGAACCACACAGTTAAAGCCACAGTTTCATGGATGCAACTTTTTTGTGTGCCTCTTCCCCGTGCAGCGGGAGTGTATTTCTGTCCATATTGGCCAGGCTGGTGTGCAGATGGGCAATGCCTGCTGGGAGCTGTACTGTCTGGAGCATGGGATCCAACCGGATGGAATCATCTGTTTGGAGAAGTCCTTGGGGCAAGCTGATTCTTCCTTTGGGACCTTCTTCAGTGAGACTGGGTCAGGGAAGCACGTGCCCAGAGCGCTGTTCATAGACCTGGAACCCACAGTCATTGGTAAGACACCGGAATCTGCATAGACCAGATCCCTTCTTAGAGTTTCTATCACTGACCTGCTGGGAAGAGGGGAAAACACAACCTTCTTCACCACTTCTCAATAACTTCTGACACAGAGCTCTTACTGCAGATAAAAATTAAATAAATAAAAAGGAGTCATATAAAAAATGGAAACTAGGACAAATTACAAAGGATGAATATAGGCAAACAGCACAGGAATGCAGGGGCAAGATTAGAAAGGCAAAGGCACAAAATGAGCTCAAACTAGCTACGGGAATAAAGGGAAACAAGAAGACTTTTTATCAATACATTAGAAGCAAGAGGAAGACCAAAGACAGGGTAGGCCCACTGTTCAGTGAGGGAGAAACAGTAACAGGAAACTTGGAAATGGCAGAGATGCTTAATGACTTCTTTGTTTTGGTTTTCACTGAGAAGTCTGAAGGAATGCCTAACATAGTGAATGCTAATGGGAAGGGAGTGGGTTTAGAAGAGAAAATAAAAAAGAACAAGTTAAAAATCTCTTAGAAAAGTTAGATGCCTGCAAGTCACCAGGGCCTGATGAAATGCATCCTAGAATACTCAAGGAGCTAACAGAGGAGATATCTGAGCCTCTAGCTATTACCTTTGGAAAATCATGGGAGACAGGAGAGATTCCAGAAGACTGGAAAAGGGCAAACATGGTGCCCATGTACAAAAAGGGAAATAAAAACAACCCAGGAAACTACAGACCAGTTAGTTTAACTTCTGTGCCAGGGAAGATAATGGAGCAAGTAATTAAGGAAATCATGTGCAAACACTTGGCAGGTGGTAAGGTGATATGGAATAGCCAGCATGGATTTGTAAAGAACAAATCATGTCAAACTAATCTGATCGCTTTCTTTGATAGGATAACAAGCCTTGTGGATAAGGGAGAAGCAGCGGATGTGGTATACCTAGACTTTAGTAAGGCATTTGATACGGTCTCGCATGATATTCTTATCGATAAACTAGGCAAATACAACTTAGATGGGGCTACTATAAGGTGGGGGCATAACTGGCTGGATAACCGTATTCAGAGTTGTTGTTAATGGTTCCCAATCCTGCTGGAAAGGTATAACGAGTGGGGTTCCGCAGGGGGGGTGTTTTGGGACCGGCTCTGTTCAATATCTTCATCAACGACCTAGATATTGGCATAGAAAGTACGCTTATTAAGTTTGCGGATGATACCAAACTGGGAGGGATTGCAACTGCTTTGGAGGATAGGGTCAAGGTTCAAAATGATCTGGACAAATTGGAGAAATGGTCTGAGGTAAACAGGATGAAGTTTAATAAAGACAAATGCAAAGTGCTCCACTTAGGAAGGGACAATCAGTTTCACCCATACAGAATGGGAAGAGACTGTCTAGGAAGGAGTATGGCAGAAAGGGATCTAGGGGTTATAGTGGACCACAAGCTAAATATGAGGCAACAGTGTGATGCTGTTGCAAAAAAGCAAACTTGATTCTGGGATGCATTAACAGGTGTGTTGTAAGTAAGACATAAGTCATTCTTCTGCTCTACTCTGCGCTGGTTAGGCCTCAGCTGGAGTATTGTGTCCAGTTCTGGGCACCACATTTCAAGAAATATGTGGAGAAATTGGAGAGGGTCCAGAGAAGAGCAACAAGAATGATTAAAGGTCTAGAGAACATGACCTATGAAGGAAGGCTGAAAGAATTGGGTTTGTTTAGTTTGGAAAAGAGAAGACTGAGAGGGGATATGATAGCAGTTTTCAGGTATCTAAAAGGGTGTCATAAGGAGGTGGGAGAAAACTTGTTCATCTTAGCCTCTAAGGATAGAACAAGAAGCAATGGGCTTAAACTGCAGCAAGGGAGGTTTAGGTTGGACATTAGGAAAAAGTTCCTAACTGTCAGGGTGGTTAAACACTGGAATAAATTGCCTAGGGAGGTTGTGGAATCTCCATCTCTGGAGATATTTAAGAGTAGGTTAGATAAATGTCTAACCGGGATGGTATAGACAGTATTAGGTCCTGCCATGCGGGCAGGGGACTGGACTCGATGACCTCTCTAGGTCCCTTCCAGTCCTAGAGTCTATGAATCTATAACCTGGTGTTTGGGGGTAATCTTGTCTGAGCCCAGATCCACAAAAGCTGTTTAGTCTCCTAACTTCTGTTGACTTCCATGAAAGTTAGGCACTCAAATACCTTGTGGATCTGTGCCATAGTGCCCAGATTGCTGTTGACTGTGTGGGTACTACAGGGACCCTGGAACATACTCTACAATAAAACTTTGACTAAATCACAGCTCTCAAGCTGAGGCCCTGAAGGTGTTCATGACCCCTCCTCCCTTACAGATGAGATCCGAACTGGGACCTACCGCTCCCTGTTCCATCCTGAGCAGCTGATCAGTGGCAAGGAGGATGCTGCCAACAACTATGCCCGTGGCCACTACACCATTGGGAAGGAAATCATAGATCCTGTGGTTGATAGGACTCGTAAAATGGTAAGTGGGCAAACTCCTTTTTCCATACTTCCCTTTAGAAGTCGAAGGGACTGCAACCCATCTAAACCAGACTGGAATAACGCCGGTGAGGGATGAGGGACTTAACAGGACTGTTGGGGAGTGGATAGAACTTCCGTCCAGGGATTTCCTTCATGCCGTGCTCCTCTCATTGTCTCTTTGCTGGCTGAGGTGAGGTAAATACAGAGCCCATCACTCCTGGTATAAGGAGGCGAAGCCTTGACTTGCTCTTCCCGTAGTTAGCCTAGAAATAGAGCTCCTTGTGGGGGCTTCTCAAATACTCCTCTAGCACTGGGAATCTTACTGAATGAGCAGCTGCTCATTCAGTAGCAGATTTAGTGCTGTCAGGCACCGGCCTCTCACTGCCTAGACAGCTAACTTGAAAGCCTACCTCTGGCTGAAAGTCAAGAGGAATAATTGTATCTCACTCCCATGTGATCGTTGTGTTGGGGTTTACTGTGAGTGGCATGACCAACACACTAGTTCAATGTCCTCTGACCTTGTGCAGGCTGACCAGTGCAGTGGCCTTCAAGGGTTCCTGGTCTTCCACAGCTTCGGAGGAGGCACAGGCTCTGGATTCACATCCCTCTTGATGGAGCGTCTCTCAGTGGAGTTTGGGAAGAAGTCCAAGCTGGAGTTCTCGGTATACCCTGCCCCACGGGTCTCCACTGCGGTGGTGGAACCCTACAATTCCATCCTGACCACCCACACCACGCTGGAGCACTCGGACTGTTCTTTCATGGTGGACAATGAGGCCATTTATGACATCTGCAACCGGAACCTCGATATTGAGCATCCCTCCTATACCAACCTGAACAGGTTGATAGCCCAGATAGTGTCGTCCATCACGGTTTCCCTGAGGTTCGATGGTGCCTTGAATGTGGATCTCACTGAATTCCAAACTAATTTGGTGCCCTATCCCCGCATACATTTCCCCCTGACTACCTATGCGCCCATAGTCTCGGCAGAGAGAGCCTACCACGAGCAGCTCTCGGTGCCTGAAATCACCAACGCTTGCTTTGAGTTCTCCAACCAGATGGTGAAATGTGACCCTCGCCGAGGCAAATACATGGCTTGCTGCCTGCTGTACCGGGGGGATGTGGTGCCCAAGGATGTGAATGCAGCTATAGCCGCCATCAAAACCAGGAGGTCCATCCAGTTTGTGGACTGGTGCCCCACTGGGTTTAAGGTGGGCATCAATTACCAGCCCCCCACTGTGGTGCCAGGGGGAGACCTGGCTAAAGTGCAGCGGGCAGTCTGCATGCTGAGCAACACCACGGCTATTGCAGAAGCCTGGGCCCGTCTGGATCACAAGTTTGACCTGATGTACGCGAAACGGGCCTTTGTGCATTGGTATGTGGGGGAGGGGATGGAGGAGGGGGAGTTCTCCGAAGCCAGGGAGGACATGGCTGCTCTCGAGAAGGACTATGAGGAAGTTGGCAGGGACTCTGCTGAGGAGGTGGAGGAAGGTGATGATGAATATTAAACTTTGTGTGGCTGCTAAAAACAAAACAGCTGGTGGCCCCTCCATGTCACCCTAATTACTGGAGAAAGTATTCCATATGTATGTAACAGCAATCCAGAGATGTCGCCTCCCTGTGCTGGATGAAGTAGTTATAATATATGTTGTGGACTTGGTCATCGGCAAGAGACTGAGCCTGGAAATTGAAAATAAACCTCTGAACAGCAAACCTGTCTGCTTGGTCTTTGGTTAAGAGTCACCAGGATATAGCGCTTCCAGTTCTCTAGCACTTTGAACAAGCAGATGTGTCGCTTGCTAGTGGCTGTAATTGGGTTGTAGTGAAGAGAGGCTGCAATACTTGTGAACATTAATTGACTGGTCTTCACCTAGCATTGATCTTCTATGCTAAGTGAGACACTTCACAATCCAGCTTCAGCGGGAGTAGACCGATTTCAGCTTTTGTCCATCCCTTTACACTCGGGCTCACTTGTGCACACTTGTCTGTCACCTGGCTCTGCTCCAGCTCCCTGTCTGGCCTAACAGTCATAAAGGGAAGGCAGAGCTGATCAGCAGCTCCCTAGACCTCTCCTGCCAGCAACAAGGTAGATGCACTTCAGAGCTTCTACCCAGGGCTAGAGCCATCTAGGACCAATTTGTCTCTTTCAGGTCTTGCTGGATCCCACCACTTTTAACTGTCTCACTTCAGGCTCCTCCTTACTGCTCTCCCTCTCCACTCACTCACTGCCTAAATCCTCCCTCTTCAAGACACTCTGTCCATAACCCCTTGCTCCACTCCCTCGCTCTTTTCCTCCACTAACCCCTCTCACAAACTCCATGAAGGCCCTCTGTTCCTTGTGCATGCTGCTCCTCTTGCTCTTCATGGGGCTCATGACCCAGCGGTGACTTTCAAGTGGCTCCTACACAATCACAGCTATGGTGGCAAAAGGCTGGCAGCATCTCATGGGCCTGCCACTGCTGCCCAAGATAATTAGCAAGTTTCATTCAACTGGTGTCTGGAGCTATTGAGCGGGGGTGTTCCAAGTCAGGGGGGAGGTGCTCTGATTCTGAGAGGGCTGGGTCGGGGATGGGGAGGTAGAAAGCCACACCTAGCACTGGAGTAGCTGTTGTGTTACTGAGGGTTAACGACCTGCGTTGGCAGTGCCCTGTGCAGACCCTGCCTGCTCCCATTTTTGGCTCTGCCCAGGGCTATAAAGGCATTTTCCCAGCCAATGCCCTACTTCATGTGACTAGAGATTGTCTTCTAGACCAGCAGCTGGGTCTAGGCTAAGCCAGGAAAGGTTTGCAAGTCGAGCATCTTGGAACCCCACCTAGTGTACACATGAATGCTCTTTCCAGTACTGCTTATCCTGGGTCCCCAAACAAAACTAGCTCTGCTGGTACAAGCCCTTCTGTGCTGCCCTAACTGCATCTTCACTAGGGCTTTTGCCAGCAAAGAACTACCCCGTACAGCATCACACCCCACTGGCCATGGCTAGACTGGCAAAAGTTTCCAGTGGAGCCTTGGTCTCTGGCTGGCTTAGTGCCCATCCACCATAACACCCATGACACTGAGATACATTTTCACTGTTCATCTTGTTGTATTACAGGAGGGTGTAGACTCCCCAGCTGAGATCACCAGGTTGCTCTGTGGAAGGTGCAGTATAGAACCATGGAGATGGCCTCTGAAGAACTTACAGCCTCATAGATAAGGGACGAAGCCTGGAGGAAAGGCAGTAACTAGGCCTAACTTGGGCCGTGTCTACACTGAGTACTTTACTGGGCCACTATATCAAAGCACTCCTAGTGTGGATGCAGCTATACCAGCAAAACTGTGCTTTGAACCCATCCAGTACAATCGCCCCTGGGGGTGAAATGAGCTATACTGGTAAAAGCAGTTTGCTGCTCTAGCTATCTCTGTGCTAGGGGCTGCTGTGTCAGTCGGTGATCACACCCCGGCTCGGTATAGTGAGGCTGGCAGAAGTGTGGCGTGCAGCCCTGGCTGTAGAGAGGGGGAACTGAGGCACAGTGAGAGGTGGAGGGGGTTGCTCGAGATCATAGAGGGAATGTGTCAGAATTGGGAATTGGACTGAGATGTCCTTAACCCCAGGACTAGCCATCCTCTTTACTACCCAGCATATTTGATCAACACTTTCCTCCTTGCATTCTCCAGCCAGTACCAGGCCACTTATTTTTGTCTTCTCCACTAGATGATGCTAGTGACATGGGGAAAACTTCTTACATGCTTGGCCAGTAGCTTCATATGGACAGTGTGAAGGACTGATGGAAATTTTATTAGTGGGTGCTCTGAGCTGGCTTCTCTACTGTGTTCTGTGTAGGATTTTATACTGCACTCCTCTTTGTCGTGCATCAAGCAACATGACTAACAGCTCTCATGTGCTTCTCTCAGCAGGGGGAGAAGCAGAGGAGTTTATTTCATTTGTATAAACACATGTTGCTGTGTTTGTCAGAGAAGGCAGGTCAAAGAAATGCACCTGGCACGTGGAGTAGAAGGTGGTGAGGTTTGAGATTGTCCCTAGTTCATGGGCAATTTCATTCCATGGTCTTGGACTGGTCCCTGGGGAAGTTCGGTCTCCTGCACAGAGGAGCTTTCCAGATGCTGCAGACAGATCCTATTGCACTTCCTTCATCTGGTGACAGGACAGCTCATCATTTGTATTAAGGTTGTGGCCAGGTGCCTGGAATGGACCACATGGAGAATGCCAAACTTAGGGCAGACTGCAAGAAACAGGGCAAACAATCACCAAAAACTGGTGGTTTATTCTATAATTAGATTCACCAAACCAGTATGAAAGGAGCCTCTGTAGCACCACATTGGTTAACAGGAGTCAAACACAATCCCCTTTCGGCATTCCAGCCCTTGGTACCAGTCCAGACAAATTGGTCCATTACAGTGAAAGGTTACTGAAAACCCAGTTCACCATACGTGAGGTTCTACCATTCACAAAGGATCAGACACTTATCCCTAGGTCAATTTGTATCTCAGATCTTACCTAAATATCAGCCAATCTTCAGTAAACTAACTAAAGATTTTATTAATAGAAGAGAGTTACTGAATGGTTAAAGAATCATATGCATACAAGGGTTCATAGATCAGGATCATAGCTGTGATGGAACAGACTGCTGGCTTGCAAAAATCTCTCTTGTAACCTCCAAAAGGCTGGAAGGTCCTCAGTCCATAGTTCAAAATACTCCTTTTAGTTGTAAATCTACAGTTCAGAGACTTGGAGCAGGAATGAGGCAAAATTGAGGTGTCTCAAGGGTCTTTTATATCTTCTGCCATGTGCATGGAAAGTTGGTGTCCCAGAAAATGCTCATAGCCCCTGTCTGGGGAAAGTTACTGACAAAGATGGAGTCAAAGATCACATGTCCACATCACATGCCCTTACATGATTTGCTGAATCACAGGAGTAGCCATTGGCTCCTTGCTGTCTGAGGCAGCCTCAGGAACAGCTAGCCGGAGAGTTGATTCTTCTTAATGGCCCATCTAGCTTAACTAGTCCCTTCACAATGGGCTGGATGAACACTGTCTTGGGGGTGTCACCCCAAGAGTCAACACAGATAGACAATGATGATACCTGGATTTAACCAGAATAATCATATGTGACAGAATGTAGCTTTTCCATTGACACCTTACACAATACACTTTGTATAAGATTTGTTGCATTTGTAGAACAGTTGATAGCCACAATGATACAAATGACCACCTTCAATCATACAGCATCACAACAATAATGCCCAGAGATCAGGGCCTCATTGTGCTAGGTGCTGGGTGAACAAACAAGAGTGCCCCTGCTCTGAATAACTTGGGAAAGGGTGGAGGGGAAACTGAGGCCCAGAGAAGTAAAGTGACTTGCCCAAAGCCATGTGGCACAATCAGGATTAGAACTGAGGTTTCCTAATTCCTAGTCCTGCCCTGTATATTAGGCTTTCTGCCTCTCTCAGCTGAATAGAACACAGGCCATTGTTAATGGGAGTCTTTAGTTAAGGCCCTTTGGAGCCTGTCCATTTGTGTCTGACCCCGGGAAGTTGGCTGTAGTTTAGTTTGAGGTATTAAGGAAACAGCCAGTCCACCCAGAAACTCAGCTGGTGGAATTTTAATGACCTCAGAAGCTGACCTGTTATTAAAGCCTTCCCGTTACCTAACTCACCCTGACCAGCCTGGCTTGTGATTCACCTGCCATGCTGTGGTGCTACTGATACTCCGGGTCTAGTGCAGAGGCGGCGTGTCAATTACAGATCAGCCCATGGGGCTGAACTGAGTTAACGCTCAGAACGGCCAGACAAGAAATGTGTTGCTGGAAAAGCATCTAACAGGAGGCTGTAAGTGGAAGTCTCTGTCCCACACACGCTGATGTACAGCTGTGCCTGGACCCTCAGCACGTCCGTTATTGGACTTTGGTGAGGTGGGTTCTACTAGGTCACGGGTTCAAATCCAGCCCAAACCAGCAGTGACTGAAATTCATTTCCGGTGACCTACGTGGGTTAGAAATGGTGGGGCTCAGTCGGATTCATAGACAGGCATCCACAGGACAGAGCTTGTCTGTCTCCCCAACAGACATTGGTCCAATAAAAAACATTACCTCCCTCCCATCTCTCAGAGATCAGCCCCATAACTGGCCTATTAGCCCCTCTGCCCAAGGCGGGGCCTGGGGAATGAGTTGCCTTCATCTCTATGGGTGGCCCCTGAACTGCGGTGTGGGGTACGTAGCAGCCCTGCTTCTGCCTTAAGCAGCCTCTGAGATACCAGTGTCCTATGGAAGGCCGAGGAAATGCTTGGGTGTGACGTGTTCCAAGGGGCTGGCGTGACCAGGGCTGGACGGGGCAGAAGTTTGTGCTGGGGTTAGAGAAAGGATTTGAGGGTTTTCAGCAGCACGAAGCTGACACAGATGGAAGACAGGCCTGTCTGTCGGCTTCTTAATGACATCATCTTAGTCCAGCGGTTCCACGGGTGGGGCTCTTGTGCTGGTATATTGACTTCCTCAGCTACGCTAGAGTGCTTGTGTGGCTGCAATACCTGAGCGCCTCCCAAACTTGAATGTATCCTCCGAGTATCCTGGAAGGCAGGGTATGGCTCTTATACCCATTGCACAGGGCAGGGGTGGAACTTGGGCACTGAGAATACATAAGAACAGCCATATTGGGTCAGACCAAAGGTCCATCCAGCCCAGTATCCTGTCTGCCAACAGAGTATAAGTATCACACCAGAAGTCTGTGGCAGATCAGGGAATTGAACTTGGATCTGCCAAGTCCCAGACTAACCACTAACCACTGGGCCATCCTTTGCCTGGGTTTAGGATATAGAGAGACTGTGGGTAGCTTAATCGCTGGCTTTGGGTCCCTCCCCAGGGAAGAGTGGCTCTTTATTTGACTTCCTTGTGGGCTCCTCAGCAACTACAGAGGGGCTGAGGATCACAGCTAACAGGTGTCCTCTTTGTGCAGGAATCAGGCTGCTTCCAGCCCCAAGAGTCCCCCTCACCACAAAGGGGGGCAGGGCTCCAGGTGCAAATCAGAACAACTCTACTACACTCCGAGCTCCACTCTCCTCCTTAGCGCTCAGATCCCCTCACAGCAGGCGGGCAGCCCTGACCTAGTGCCAAGAGCAGCACTTGCTCCCAGGTAACTGAATTTATCTAGGAGCAGAGGGTGAACGACACCGGGCTGGGGAGGGAGTTTTCCCAACCAGACTCTATGTACCTGGAGTCACCTCAACCAGCAAAGGGACCAAGCTAAGAGATGTTGCTACCAGGCTCCCAGAGCCTGTTCTCAGGGGGGCCTTCTCCCCCCTGCATGCAGGCCTGGGGCTCACCCACAGACAGTCCTGCCCTTTCAGTGGCTGGCTCTGGACTCCTCCAAAATGGCTTCCCCCCCCCTCTCACAGCGCTGCCAGTGGTGGGCCTCTCACTGGGGACCTTCCTCTGGTCAGGCAAGCTTTTCTTCCCAGGCTTTTACTTGGTTATTGTTTGACTTTCACTCCTCCTTTCTCTCCGCTGCTGCTCCTGCTCTGAGCAGGTGGCTGGTGGCCATCCAAGCATACTGGCTATCCTCCCCACCCCCCCTTCTCCAGACAGCCAGCCCCCTGGTGCTGACGTGTCTCTCCTCTCTCCCTCTGGGTTGCCCAGCAGACTAAGTCTGCCCTTGGCCACCCTCCACTCAGCACCCATGTCCCTCTCCCTGAGTTACTAGCACCCGAGCCCCAGGAACCAAGCTAAGCTCTTTGGGGGGCAGCCAGGTTTAGATCTTGCCACCCCACCTGTAGGAGTAACTCAGAGCCCTCCCCATCTAGGGTCCAGGCTCTGGCCATTGGGGATTTTTGCTACTGGCAGTCGCCAACAGACCATATGCCATCCCAGGCAGTCCTATTGTACCATCCTCTCCAGAAACTTATCCAGTGCAGGCTTGAAGCCACTTTGGTTTTTTGCCCTCACTGCTCCTCCAGAACTTCACTTGCTTTGTGCCGAATACATCCCTACTGAACCCAGGAGTCCTGGCAGATGCTGTTTTCTATTTTAACTCACAGCTCATTTGATTTCAGGTTCTTACCTAGATCCCAAAACACTTCCCTAGAGGCAGGGTTTGCTAAAGGCCTATGAAAGCAGGGCATAGAGAGCACTGGCATAGTCCACGTTGCTACAGCGTGAGCTTCCTCACCCAGCTCTGGGCCATCAAACAAACCGAATGTGAATGGGGCAGGAGGATGGGAAGGATGGCCCAGTGATTAGAGCACTAAGCTAGGACTTGGGAGATTTGCTCTGCCACAGCCTTCCTGTGTGACCTTGGGCAAGTCACTTTGGCCCAGGCTCTCCAAAGACCCTTGGTCACACTGGGAGTTAGGAACTGAAATATCTAGGAGGATCTGGGCTTTAGCCTCTGTGCCTCAGTTTCCCATTTGTAACCACACTGCCCTACCTTAGTGAGGAGACCGGCATTAAAGATGGTGAGGTGCACATGCAACAGGGGCCAGATAATTACCTCACATCAGTGCTTAACACATGTATAAAGGGTCATATGCTCAGATGGAACTTCAGCCTGGTCCCAAATGCTCAAAGGTATTGAGGTACCTAACTCCCATGGGAAGCAATGGGAGTTAAGCTCAGATCCTCAGATGTGATGGGGTGCCTTATACTTTCTGGGCCAAATCCTCAACTGAAATCTAACTACCAAGGAAGGAGAGGACTACAGCTAATAGAGATTAAAAAGAAGAAAAAAATTTAAGTTGTGCATCAGGATAATTACCCCCCCCCCCCAATTAGACCCTGAAAGCATCTCCCAAGGGACATTGTGACAAACATTGCTGAAGGCATTGAGAACTGAACAGAACATCTCAGCCTGCACTGCAGAGAGTAGCCCTGCCACAGGAGATGATAGGGAAAGACCAGCTCAAGTCTTTCCCCATCTTTAGTGCTAGAATGCTAGGATCATATTGCCCCACTGGCCTGCTATGGTGTTTTTTTATTTTTTATTTTAATAAACAAACACCGAAGGCCAAATTCTCCTCTCTACTATCCAGTATGTGGCTGTAGCAACTCCAACCAGCAATGGAGTCACTCCACATTCACCGTGTAAAGAGTAGAAGTTGGAGCTTTTTTGTTTGTTAGACTATGAGGGTACTACTAACTCCTCTTTCCCCAAGAAGAGAGCCGAGCCCTAGGTTTGGTTTAGGCTCATATTGCTGACTGCTATGGATCACCTTCACATCTAGGTGTCTGCAACCCCTTACAGATGTGGTACCCTGTGATATTTTGATGCAATATACTTAGACATCTGTAAGTTTCTTCCTTGTGAACCTACTGGTTGATTCAAACTTTCAGAATTTTTGAGTTCAGGGGAAGGAGTTAATTCAGGCACCTGTATTTGACACTCCCATGTGCCTAACTTCAGATTAGAAGAGGGTCCCTGGTTGCCCAAACCTACTGCTTCCACTACTGTCTAATAGAAGCAGAAACTCAGCCCCTGAAAGTCAGGTCATTTGTACTAGGAAGTATGCAAAAGCCTGAGATATGGATATGTACAGTTAGAATTCCAACCTCCACATTTTGCTAGAATTAGCTGAATATGAGAGAGAGGGGTTTGCAGTTAAGAATTTATTCCCACAGTTCAGGTTCAAACACAACTGGCAAGCAGAGGACATGACACATGCAAATGACAGTCAGAAGTTACAGCATGAAAGAGGGTAGTGTGTTCAGCGATGCATTGAGAAGCAGACTGCAAGTAACTAAATGTAACCCCAGATACATCTGGCCCATTAAAGGAATAGCACTGCCAGGCTAATGCCTAGAACAAGTGTTTAATAATCTTCTCCCTCTTCTGCCTCATCCCCATCGGCAGAGTCCCTGCCAACTTCCTCATAGTCCTTCTCGAGAGCAGCCATGTCCTCCCTGGCTTCGGAGAACTCCCCCTCCTCCATCCCCTCCCCCACATACCAATGCACAAAGGCCCGTTTCGCGTACATCAGGTCAAACTTGTGATCCAGACGGGCCCAGGCTTCTGCAATAGCCGTGGTGTTGCTCAGCATGCAGACGGCCCGCTGCACTTTAGCCAGGTCTCCCCCTGGCACCACAGTGGGGGGCTGGTAATTGATGCCCACCTTAAACCCAGTGGGGCACCAGTCCACAAACTGGATGGACCTCCTGGTTTTGATGGCGGCTATAGCTGCATTCACATCCTTGGGCACCACATCCCCCCGGTACAGCAGGCAGCAAGCCATGTATTTGCCTCGGCGAGGGTCACATTTCACCATCTGGTTGGAGAACTCAAAGCAAGCGTTGGTGATTTCAGGCACCGAGAGCTGCTCGTGGTAGGCTCTCTCTGCTGAGACTATGGGCGCATAGGTAGTGAGGGGGAAATGTATGCGGGGATAGGGCACCAAGTTAGTTTGGAATTCAGTGAGATCCACATTCAAGGCACCATCAAACCTCAGGGAAGCCGTGATGGACGACACTATCTGGGCTATCAGCCTGTTCAGGTTGTGGTAGGAGGGACGCTCGATATTGAGGTTCCGGTTGCAGATGTCGTAAATGGCCTCATTGTCCACCATGAAAGAACAGTCCGAGTGCTCCAGCGTGGTGTGGGTGGTCAGGATGGAATTGTAGGGTTCCACCACTGCAGTGGAGACCCGTGGGGCAGGGTACACCGAGAACTCCAGCTTGGACTTCTTCCCAAACTCCACTGAGAGACGCTCCATCAAGAGGGACGTGAATCCAGAGCCTGTGCCTCCTCCGAAGCTGTGGAAGACCAGGAACCCTTGAAGGCCATTGCATTGGTCAGCCTGCACAAGGTAAGAGGACATTGAACTAGTGTTGGTCATGCTACCCATGCTGGGTCCCCTCTTCCCTTCCATCACCATCCAGACATCAGCTACTTAACACATGCCCATGATGGGATAACTGAAGGTCTGTGTGTAATTATGATGCATAAATACAAAGTCAGAAGTAGTTTGTAAGGACAACCTGTTGGGGAACTGAAGATTGCTGGACATCAAGACAAGAACTCCCAAAACAGCAGCCAGATACTACTGGTGGAAGATTTTATTGAATAAGTCAGCCAGCCGAGGTAGAACACAATGCCTGTACCAAGCAAGATGCTGGTTCATGAGTCAGCTTGAGGGTTTCCTCCCATCCCAAGAATGAGCCTCGTCAGCATTCACTGAATTAAAGGCTTGGTGCTAGATTCCCATACAACAGCTGGGTGGGCAAATGCCATTACAGGTGGACGTTGTGGCTGGTCTATTCTTGGGTTGCTCTTCCACTGACAGTTCCAGCTACAAAACCCCAACACAACGATCACACGGGAGTGAGATACAATTATTCCTCTTGACTTTCAGCCAGAGGTAGGCTTTCAAGTTAGCTGTCTAGGCAGTGAGAGGCTGGTGCCTGACAGCACTAAATCTGCTACTGAATGAGCAGCTGCTCATTCAGTAAGATTCCCAGTGCTAGAGGAGTATTTGAGAAGCCCCCACAAGGAGCTCTATTTCTAGGCTAACTACGGGAAGAGCAAGTCAAGGCTTCGCCTCCTTATACCAGGAGTGATGGGCTCTGTATTTACCTCACCTCTGCCAGCAAAGAGACCATGAGAGGAGCACGGCATGAAGGAAATCCCTGGACGGAAGTTCTACCCACTCCCCAACAGTCCTGTTAAGTCCCTCATCCCTCACCGGCGTTATTCCAGTCTGGTTTAGATGGGTTGCAGTCCCTTCGACTTCTAAAGGGAAGTACGGAAAAAGGAGTTTGCCCACTTACCATTTTACGAGTCCTATCAACCACGGGATCTATGATTTCCTTCCCAATGGTGTAGTGGCCACGGGCATAGTTGTTGGCAGCGTCCTCCTTGCCACTGATCAGCTGCTCAGGATGGAACAGGGAGCGGTAGGTCCCAGTTCGGATCTCATCTGTAAGGGAGGAGGGGTCATGAACACCTTCAGGGCCTCAACACGTTCTAGGGTCTCTGTAGTACCCACACTCAGTCAACAGCAATCTGGGCACTAAGGCCCAGATCCACAAGGTATTTGGGCTCCTAACTTCCATGGAAGCAAACAGAAGTTAGGAGACTAAACAGCTTTTGTGGATCTGGGCTCAAAGACAGGATTACCCCCAAACGCTGGGTTATCTTCAGGAAAAGCTCCGTGTCAGAAGTTATTGAGAAGTGGCGAGGAAGGTTGTGTTTTCCCCTCTTCCCAGCAGGTCAGTGATAGATACTCTAAGAAGGGATCTGGTCTATGCAGATTCCAGTGTCTTACCAATGACTGTGGGTTCCAGGTCTATGAACAGCGCTCTGGGCACGTGCTTCCCTGACCCAGTCTCACTGAAGAAGGTCCCAAAGGAAGAATCAGCTTGCCCCAGGGACTTCTCCAAACAGATGATTCCATCCGGCTGGATCCCATGCTCCAGACAATACAGCTCCCAGCAGGCATTGCCCATCTGCACGCCAGCCTGGCCAATATGGACAGAAATACACTCCCGCTGCACGGGGAAGAGGCACACAAAGACGATGCATCCATGAAACTGTGGCTTTAACTGTGTGATTCAGTCAGTGTTTCACGCCCAGAAACAGGGAGCCAGTCACGCCACTTCCATCCCTGCTCAGAGCTACAAGTGTTGCTTAAGAGCAGCTTGGGTGTGGGGAGGTTCATCCATCACTTCTGGGAAATGGGAATAGACCAATGGGCTCGATTTCCAGCTGTTCAACTACAGCCTTGTCCTATGTGCACAGCCCTGTTAAGGCCACATTAAACCAGGATCCCCCGATCAAGAGACAAGCAGGGCTTTAGCTTGGTTACTGGACAGAGCTACCATCCAGGCTACCCTGGCTACTTGGAGCCATGTCTAACCATTGTTCTCCAACGGCACGTGGGCCAGGCCCAAAGGCTAGAAGGTGATTTAAGACAGTTTGCTTATTTCTAGCGAGGGCTGTGTATGGTTCAGTGCAGTCAGAGCTGCTCGAGTGGAAAACTCCTGGCCTTATGGTTTGAAGGGCAAAGGGAATTCCAGTATTGAAGATGTGACTGGCGTGACATGCCTAAGACCAGCCCATTTTCCAGATTGTTCTACCAGATGAAGACAGACCATCCTGAGACTTGGCCAGCTTTAATTTGAGAACGGCCATACTGGGTCAGACCAAAGGTTCATCCAGCCCAGTATCCGGTCTACCGACAGTGACCAATGCCAGGTGTCCCCAAGGGAGTGAACCTAACAGGTAATGATTAAGTGATCTCTCTCCTGCCATCCATCTCCACCCTCTGACAAAAAGGCTACAGACACCATTCCTTACCAATCCTGGCTAATACCCATGAATGGGCTTAACTAGATAAATTCATGGAGGTTCTCTTTTAAACCCTGTTATAGTGGACATTGTGAAATGCTTTAAATACACGTTACTGCAGTAGGAGAGACACCAGACACTGGACTGGAGCACACTCAGAGCAATGTTATCAGAGAGTTTGGCTGCTCTGATACGAAACTAAAAGCATCACCTTAGTCCTGCTCCTTGTGAGTATTGAGATTCCTCTTCCAACTGGTGAGGGCTGGGGAATTACATTTACTATTGTGAGTCCTGCAGTGCCAGTAGTTCCAGAAGAGAAATTAACTCTTTCCTGGCGTAATGAGAACCAGCAACAATCCAGTTCTTCCCTCTGTACCTACTGTACACGGAGCCCTATTGCAGGGCATGAACACAAGGGGCAGACTTGGTGTGGAAGCTTTAACTATGAATTAGAGTTCAGGCAATGAAAACTGCAACCTTAGTGACCCATCAATGGAATTGAAGCTTTCCTGCAGCTGTGCTGGCTACGAGGGACTGAGGCTATGTTGGTACAACTCATGTTGCTCCGGGGTGTGAATAAGCCACCTCTGAGTGACATAAGTTACACCGACCTAAGCGCCAGAGTAGACAGCGCTATGTCAGTGTAGGGTGACCAGATAGCAACTGTGAAAAAACAGGATGGGGATTTGGGGGGGGAGGGGTAATAGGTGCCTGTACAAGAAAAAGTCCCAAAAAGTCATAGGCGCCAACTTTCCCCCATGCCAGTGGGTACTCAGGCCCCCCTGCTCCAACTCCACCCTTTCCCTGCCCCCATTCCAACCCCTTCCCCAAAGTCCCCACCCCAACTCTGCCCCCTCCCTGCCTCTATTGGACCCCTTCCCCAAATCCCTGCCCCAGCCCCGCCTCTTCCCCAAGCGCGCTGCCTTCCTCCTCCACGCAAAACAGCTGTTTCACAGCCCAAGCGCTTGGATGCAAGGGGGAAAAAGCGGGCACGTGGCGCGCTCAGGGAAGGAGCTGAGCTGGGCGGGGAGCTGCCAGTGGGTGCTGAGCACCCACCAATTTTTCCCCCATGGGTGCTCCAGCCCTGGAGCACCCACGGAGTCGGCGCCTATGCCAAAAATGGGACTGTCCCTTTAAAAACGGGACATCTGGTCACCCTATGTAAGCAGGAGAGCGTCTTTCACCCACATATTTACTGCCGCTCATTGGGTGGAGGGGGTAGATTAATTTGACAGGAGAGCTCTCTTCTGTCAGCTTAGAGCGGCTATGCTAGAGACGTTAAAGCAGCTGCACCACGATAAGCTGTGTCATGTAGCCCATAGCTTCAGTCTGCTCAGCGTTAAGGTCATCCTGAAGTGAGGGAAAACAAGCAGTGCCTCTTCGCGGGATCCTACCATCAATCCAGACTTGGATGCCTTTATGTTTAAGCTAGATCAGCCAACTTCTCTCTCCAAGGGGGATGGGGATCAAGCTATTTACTTGCTTGCTTAAAATTCAGCTTTATTCCTTTTCCAATTTAGGGAAAAATTCAGAGGAGACAATTGACTCCATAGGCATGTGGACAGTTTAGATTCAGTAGAGAAATTTACACAGAACTAGGACTGGGAAGACAAGAGAAGACGCATCAATAATTTGGGGCTTGTCACTAGGGTGACCAGATGTCCTGATTTTATAGGGACAGTCCTGATTTTCGGGTCTTTTTCTTATATAGGCTCCTATTACCCCCACCCCCGTCCCAGTTTTTCACATTTGCTGTCTGGTCACCCTACTTGTCACTCCAGATAGACTAATAGATCTGTCAGCTTTGTAATGCAGAGCGAGAAAGATTATCACAGCTATAATGTAAGATGTGAGCTGATCAGAGCAGGGGCTGGTCCAGTAAACTCCAGGCATATTGATGGTATTCTAACTACTTAGTTTCTGATAATAGAAATAGACTGAACACAATATTAAGAGTCAGGATCTGGATTCTAAGGCCAGAAAGGACCACTGTGATCCTCTAGTCAGACCTTCTAGTGCAGGCCATAAAACTCCCCCAAAATCATTCCTAAAGCAGGGCCTGAGAACACTTCATAATCCCCATTTCACAGAGAGGAAGGGATTGCTTAAAGTCATCCAGCAGGCCCGCAGCAGAGCCAGGAATAGAATCCAGGTCTGAGTCCCAGACCAGTGCTCCATCCACCAGGCCACAGTTTCTCAAACTTCATTGCCCCACAACCCTCTGACAACAAAAATTACTACAAGACCCCAGGAAGGGGGAATGAAGCCATAGCCTCCCCCCTCTCCCACTCCCGCCCTGGGGAATGCTGAAGCTGGAGGGCTTCAGCCCTGGGCGGTGGGGCTTGGACTTTGGCTTCAGCCCTGGGCCCCAGCAACTTTAATGACAGCCCTGGCGACCCCATTAAAACAGGGTCCTGACCCACAGTTTGAGAACCGCTGCACTAGGCCACCCTGCCTCTAGCTACACCATTTCATTCCAGCTTTACCACTAAGAATCTGCTTGAGTGAATGCTAGATTCACTGTCATACACTTGTGCCCCTCTCTGTAAGGTGGGAACATTCACCCCCCTCAGAATGGGGCTAGTTAGTTAGTATCTGTGCAGCGCTTTGGAATCCTGAAGTAGACCCAGCTCAGTTATTAGACCCCCTATACAGTCACAGGGCTCTAGCCACAGGGAAGCATTAAGGCAGGATAGGACTACCAGTCCTTACCCAGTCTCCTGCATACACACCCTGCCCCACACAGTGAACAATCCAGCTTACAAGTGTTAAGCTAAGCTGGTTGTGAGTCAGCCCGTAGCTATCCCAGTTTAAGGAAACGCTAGCAGAGACCCACTCATTGGACTAGGAGTTTTTACTGTTGACTTCAATTAAAACAGAAACAATCCCTCTCCATAACAGAAGTACCAGCCCCTTAGCCTGGCATAGGCCAGATCTCCCCACAGATCTCAGTCCCATTCAGGCATCAAGTTAAGCAACTGAGTTTCCAAGCAGTCCAAACTGAGCCCTTTGGAAAAATCCCCCTAATTATTTGTATCGCAGAAGTATCTAGGATTCCTCGCACACACCAACACCCCCCTTGCACTAGTTGTTGTGCAAACACAGTGCCAAAAAGAAGTCCCTGCCCCCAGGAGATCACAATACTTAGACTGTCAGCTTGGCACTCCTGAAATAAATGCTAAGCTTTATTTAGCTATTCGAATGGGAGCGGAGTTCTTTGGGGGGGGGGGGGGGGAGGGAGAGAAATGGCTCTAACAACAGCAGCAGGTCCCCAGAAAACCCACCCCAGGTTTCACCAATAAGAGCAACCGAAGGAAAAGCTCCATTTGGATTCATTCACTTCCACTCCACCACAGTTTATCATCCAACACTCACAAATGCCCACGTCACAAACTCACCATGCTGGTAACCTAACTCTCCCAGCTCCACACAAAACAGCTTCCAATCAGGCTAGCCCACGCCCGGCTCACTTATAGCCCCCTCTGCAAACAGTCACAGCTGGGCAGAGGCGAGGGGTGTGTCTTAAAAGGACAGCGCTCATTTTCCAGCCCATTGTTAACAGCATGTGGCTTGGTAGGGGTGCTACAGAGAAAGCCCTAAGTCAGCTGTATAGCTGCTGGCATGTTTCCCAACTGGCGTGGAAGGATAGGATTTAAAACCCAGGCTTCAAGCATAATAACAAGGAGTTACTTCACCTAAAATTCTCCAATGTGCTGCTGTCATTATTACTGTTATTTCCACTGCAGTAGCTCCCGCTACCCCCCACCCCCATGGCCCCATTGTGTTTTCTAGCTATCTGTGTGTCTGTCTGAGGTACTCCTGGGGCTCCCATTATCATAGTGTCTGAGCGCCTCCGGCTCGTTCATGTGTTTATCCTCACACACACCCCTGGGAGGCGGGGCAGTGTTATTACCCCCATTGTACAGATGGGGAACTGAGGCACAGCGAGGCTAAGGCTTAGGGTTTTACCTCGACAGTCCAGGTTTTGGCTTCTGTGTCCGGGTGCCATTTAGGGTTGCCAGGTGCCTGGTTTTTGGGGACTTGGCAATCCTAAATGATACCCAAACCAAAAGTCCAGTTACCGCGGGGTGGGTGGAGGTGCTGGGTCATGAACCCGCGCCAGCCCCTGCTTAGCCAGGGCTGCCTCCTACCTGTAGGCAGGCTTCTTGAGACAATCCAGCGAGCGACAAGGAGAGGAGGGCAGAGGAGTGAGCAATGGGACCATGGGCTTGGGGGAAGAGGCGAAAAAGGGGGTAGGACCAGGGGAAGAGGAGAAGACAGTGAGGACTCAAGGGAAGAGGTGGAGCAGGGATGGGTCCTCGGGAGAAAAGGCTGAACGGGGGCGGGGGTTGGGAATAAGAGTAAGAGGTGGAGCAGGGGCCCTGGAAAAACCCTGGAATCCGTGCACCCTGAGTTAGGCACCAGGCGCCGCACGCAATGTACAGGGAGAGAGCGGGGCCTTAGAACAGTGTTTCTCAAAGCCGGTCTGCCACTTATTCAGGGAAAGCCCCTGGCGGGCCGGGCCGGTTTGTTTACCTGCCACGTTCGCAGGTTCGGCCGATCGCAGCTCCCGGCTCCCACTGGCCACGGTTCGCTGCTCCAGGCCAATCAGGGCGGCAGGAAGCAGTGGCCAGCACATCCCTCGGCCTGCGCTGCTTCCCGCCGCCCCCATTGGCCTGGAGCTGCAAACCGCGGCCAGTGGGAACTGCGAGCGGCCGAACCTGCGGACACGGCAGGTAAACAAACCGGCCCGGCCCGCCAGGGGCTTTCCCTGAACAAGCGGCGGCCCGGCTTTGAGAACCACTGCCTTAGAACGCAGCACGGTAGGCAGGAAGCCACCTAAGCCAGCCAATGGGAGAGGCTGACCAGTCTCTAAGTGACTACGTCTGGGCTGCAGATCTCTCTCGGCTAGGGAGTCACAGCCGGGAGCCCTCTTTGGAGTTCGGTGCCTCTGCCGCTTTTGCAAGACGTTGGGTGGGGTTACCATACGTCTGGATTATCCCAGACATGTCCGGATTTGGGGGTTTTAAATAGCCGTCCGGGAGGACTTTGTAAAAATCTAAAAAGGTCCGGGATTTCCCTCCCAATGCAGAGCGCGGCGCGGCTGACAGAGCAGCCGGGCCGGATTGAGCTGCTCGCATCGGGGCCTCCAGCAGCCAGAGTCTCTCCCCTGCTCCCCCCTCTCCTCCCCCGCAGCCTCAGCATGCCGCGCCGGCAGCGCTCTGGGGGGCGGGGCTGTGCGCTCCACGTGGAACCAGACACGCTGGTCTGAGCGGCACGGTAAGGGGGCTGGAGAAGGGGCAGAGGGTCCTGGGGGGCAGTCAGGGGACAGGGAGCAGGGGGGTACGATGGGTCGGGGGTTCTGGGGGGGCTGTCAGGGGGCGGGGGTGTGGAGAGGGGGCGGGGCACTCAGGGGACAGGGAGCAGGGAGGTAGGATGGGTCAGGGGTTCTGGGGGGGCTGTCAGGGGGAGAGGGTGTGGATAGGAGTCGGGGCAGTCAGGGGACAGGTAGGGGGTTGAGTCCTAGGGGGGCAGTTAGTGTGGGGAGGTTTCAGGAGGGGGCAGTCAGGGACAAGGAGAAGGGAGGCTTAGATGGGAGTGGGGTCCCGGGGGGCGGTTGGGGCAGGGGTCCTGGAGGGGGCGATCAGGGGACAAGGAGCAGGGGGGGTTGGATGGGTTGGGGGTTCTGTGGGGGGCAGTCAGGGGGTGGGAAGTGGGAGGGAGTGGATAGGGGGTGGGGCTAACCCCCTCCCATGGAGTGTCCTCTCTTTTGAAAGTTCAAATATGGAAGCCCTAACGTTGGGGGAGGGGTCAAAGACGGAGCTCCCTTATCACTTTTAGCTCAGTGGTTTGGGTACTCAGCTGGGATGTGGAAGACCCCTCCCCCCCCCAGTTCAAGCCCCTCTCCACCTGAGGAGGAGAAGGGATTTGATCTGGGATCTCCCACCGCTCAGGTGAGACCTCTGAGCTCTGGGCTACGGGGTATTCTGTTATGGGGTTCCCTCAATCTCTCCTGTGGTAGCTGTTCCATTGTGGACCAATAATTAAAGAGTCATTGGAGCAGGGGGCCTGGACCCTGGGTCTGAGGTCGACTTGCATGGAGCCTTGTTGGAGAGAACGGAGCCCCCGGGTGTCTGTCCACATGGAGTCGCTGTCAGAATAGCGGCTTATGGGACGTAAGTCCCAAACCACTGAATGATGGCCTGTGCTCATCTAGTGGGAGTTTACTCCTGAGGGAATTCTGTGCCAAAAAAATTAACAATTCTGCACCAAAAGAAATAAAAATTCTGTGCACAGTATTCTAAAATTCTGCAAATTTTATTTGTCAATAAAGAAATGTGGAGGCTCCCGTATGGCAGTGGGGAGCACAGGCCACTGGCTGCATGGAGATGGGACATGGACTCGGCAATGAGGCTGCACCCAGCCCTGTCAGAGCACAAGGGCCTGACCTGGCCTAGAAACACTCCAGGGCTCTCCCCCTCCACGCCAGGCACACCAAGATCGCAAGCGAGAGGACAGAGCTCGCACACATGCTCGGCCCTGCCCCCTGATCCAGGTATGGGGCAGGCAGGCCTAGCCTGGCACGATCCAAGTGTGGAGGGGCTTAGTGTAGGGGGATCCAGGTGTGGGGTGTGTGGTTCTGTGTGGGGCAATCTGAGTGCAGGCGGCTCAGGGGGAGATCTGGATGCACAGGGGCTCTTTGGTGGGTTCTGGGTACAGGGGCAATGGAACGCTGCAGGGGGTCCAGGTGAAGGTAGTTCAGATGCAGCAGGGTGGGTCTGGGTGTCAGGAGGATGGGGGCTCAGCAGGAGGGGGTCTGGGTGCAGGGGGCTGAGCAGGGAGGTTCAGGTGCTGGGGGAGTGGTGCTTGATGGGGTGGGCGACCTTGTGCAGCTGGCTGGGGCTCAGAGGGGTGGAGGTCTGGGTGTGGTGGCTCGTCGGGATGGTTCAGGTGCAGGGGGTGGGGTTTGTCGGGGTGGGGGTTCAAATGCAGGGGTTTCAGCAGGCGATGGTCTGGGTGCAGGGGTAGGGGTATGGATGCAGGGGGAAGGGGCTTGGCGGGGATCTGGATGCAGGGTGGGTGGGGCTCAGCAGGGGGGTCCAAATGCTGGGGAAGGGGCTTGGCGGGAGGGTCCCAGTGCAGAGGGGAGGGGCTTGGCAGTGAGGTTGGGTGCAGTGGCTGAGGCTTGGTTGGGTGAGGGTTTGGGTGCGGGTGCGAGGGACTAGGTGGGGGGGGTTCTGGGTGCGGGGGTGAGGCTCAGTGGGGGGATGGGTATGGGGGAGTCAGATGCATGGGGGTTGGGTGGATGAGGGAGCAGCTCCCCATACAGAGACCCTGCCCCCCCCCATGCTCTGGAGCAATGGGAACAGGAAGCAGGGGTAGGTGCAGAGCTTCCTACAATCAGGGAAGGTTTCTGGGTTTGGGACTGACCTGGCCCCAGCTGCTCCTTTCAGGGGAAGAGGAAGTCCCATCCTTCCCCGTCGCCAACCCAATTGGGACTAGCAGCCGACCCTGGCACAGGGTGGGAGTGTCCGCAGCCCCTCCCCCCACACACACTGATTTACCTCTCCACCTGTTCCAAGTGCCCGAAATGATGCGCCCTTGCTGCAGAGGAGGAGCTCATAACCACTCTTGCAGCTTCCCTTTGCTTCCCCGTCAGAAGTCATTTTTCTGTGGGGAAGCAAAGTAATCTGCGGGGACATGAATTCTGCACACGCGCAGTGGTGCAGAATTCCCCAGGAGTGCTCAGAGTGGATGCCATGATAATTAAAGTAGAGCAAAAGGTGTGGATGAAATTCCTTTTAGCAATTCAAAGGGTGAGTTTGTTTCGATGCTGCTGCATCAGTGTCTTGCATCAAACAAAATCCTTGAACCAGAATCCATAAAGGAAGAAGAAGGAAAAAAGTCCCCAAGAGCAAGAGAGTAGAAAGGCTTACAAGTTATGGCCCCAGCCTTGCAAAGATTTATGGATGTGCTTAACTTTACACACTTAAAAAGTAAACTTAAGCGGATACACAAAGTCTGTGTAGGTCGGGCACACACACACACACACACACAATTCCAGCTATATGTTGACCAGGGGTTGGCAATAGGGTTCGTTTGGTGCAGAGTCGAGTTGGACTATCGCCATGGTGAGTTTGCTGATGTGTTCTGTCTTAGTCTCTTTTTTTCTGCTCTAATGTTGTAACTGGATAGAAAGCACAAGTTAAAGGGAAATTTTTCCTCTTCAATATCAGTGTTGTGCGACTTCCCGTCTGGCACAGAGTGACTAAGGAAGGGGCTGTTTTATTCCTTTGTTTTACGCTTGGCTTGTGTTCCTGTGAAGGTAGCTAGCTATATCCTGAGCAGTGTTTAAAAGCTTGGTTAGGTTTTTAAATCTGTTCCTTCTCTGCGAATGGGAACAGTTTTTTAAAAACAGAAACAATTAACTCTTTACAGGCGTTGCCCTGTCAGACTGACGGATTTCTGAGCTGCAAATGCTAACCTACTTGTTGCTTGAATTGAAGCTTTGATTCAAGCTAGCCTGGCATCTTGTACTTCAACTGTTCCTGTCTGGCTTTGGGGGGAAGGGTTGAAATCTGACATGACAACCTGCCAAAAACTCTTCTGAACAACATCCTAAATCTAAACTAAAAAGGCCCTGCTGTTCTCAATGGAAAACCCATTTTAGATCATGCTTGTGGGGCTTGAACTGTGGGGCTGGTTTCATTGCTGTGTAGACTTGTGGGCTCAGGCTGGAGCCCAGGCTCTAGGACCCTGCAAAGGTCCCAGAGCTCGGGTTGCAGCCGAAGCCCCTTGAGTCCCAGTCGGCTGACATGGGCCAGCCACAGGGCTTTCTCTGCTGCGTAGACAGACCTTTACATGGTTAAAAAGGAGTTGAGCAGGGGAGCTGAGGATTTAGACTTAGGTGCCAAAGTCCCTTTTTGTGGATCTAGTCATTGGTCGAGGTCTAATTAACGACTACGCTTTTTGTTGAAGAATGACAACTACCATAAGAACATAAGAATGGCCATACTGGGTCAGACCATGTAGCCCAGTATCCTGTCTTCTGACAGTGGCCAACGTCAGGTGCCCCAGAGGGAATGAACAGAACAGGTAATAATCAAGTGATCCATTCCCTCTCGCTCATTCCCAGCTTCTGGCAAATAGAGGCTAGGGACACCATCCCTGATCATCCTCACTAATAGCCATTAATGGACCTATCCTCCATGAATTTATCTAGTTTTTTTTTTTAACCCTGTTATAGTCTTGGCCTTCACAACATCCTCTGGCAAGACGTTCCACGGGTTGACTGTCCGTTATGTGAAGAAAACTTCCTTTTCTTTGTTTTAAACCTGCTGCCTATTAATTTCATTGGATGACCCTTAGTTCTTGTGTTATGAGGAGTAAATAACACTTCCTTATTTACTTTCTCCACACCAGTCATGATTTTATAGACCTCTATCATATCCCCCCTTAGTCGACTCTTTTCCAAGATGAAAATCTCAATCTTATTAATCTCTCCTCATACGGAAGCTGTTCCATACCCCTAATCATTTTTGTTGTCCTTTTCTGAACCTTTTCCAATTCCAATATATCTTTTTTGAGATGAGGCGACCACATCTGCATGCAGTATTCAAGATTCAGGCGTACTCTGGACTTATATAGAGGCAATATGATGTTTTCTGTCTTATTATCTATCCCTTTCTTGATGATTCCCAACATCCTGTTTGCTTTTTTGACTGCCGCTGCACATGGAGTGGATGTTTTCAGAGAACTCTCCAGAATGACTCCAAGATCTCTTTCTTGAGTGGTAAACCTGTTACGTTCCTGCCTTTCTTGGTATGTTTCCCATGCAGCTCTGCTGGTTTAGGACAGAACCACAGCAGCACAGAACTACAACTCCAGTTCACACTTGTGTTCCTGTGGGGGCAGGCTTGGAGGCCTGATTTCATATCTTTACCACCCGTGCGACAGCTTTCTAGGTTTGAGGTGATGCTGTAACTGAGGCTGGCATGGCACTGCTCCATGGATGTTCTGTTAATCTATGGCGAACAAGTCCTCATATATAAAGCATCTGACCCTGCCACTAGGTAAACATATTTATTTAGCATCCAGTGGCTCCATTCTGGATAGGAGTCCCATTGTACTGTGTTCTGTATGACAGGACAATGAATGGTTCTTGTTTTAAGCAGCCTGCAATCCGAAGAAGGATGAGATAGAATTGTAGAATCATAGAATATCAGGGTTGGAAGGGACCTCAGGAGGTCATCTAGTCCAACCCCCTACTCAAAGCAGGACCAATTCCCAACTAAATCATCCCAGCCAGGGCTTTGTCAAGCCTGACCTTAAAAACCTCTAAGGAAGGAGATTCCACCACCTCCCTAGGTAACTCATTCCAGTGCTTCACCACCCATGTGACCATATAGGACAAGGGTCTGGTAATAAGATGAGGGTATGCAGGTAAGCATATATAAAGAAGAAGCACAGCTGGCCTCCTAGGTTATGTTAATCGAGAGGGGATTCTAATCTCCTACAGGCCACCTAACTAGCACTCATTAATCCTGAGAGTAAGTATAACTGAAGCTCTTGCATAGTAACTTGGAACTGCCCTGTTCATCAGTGTAACGACAGTGCAGGTACATTAGTGACCACTTAGAACCTTCAGCCTTGCCTCAACTTGCACTCGGCGTTATTCTCTCTAAAGGGTTACGTCCTTGCAGCTGCAAAGATTTCCAGTGGCAGTTGCTGATCTGGCAAATGCTGATGTGCCAGACATGTGTTTTACATTCCTACCTCTGATTCTGATGAGGCATCACATGGTTCTGTCACTAGCTGGGAAGAACATCCTAAAATCTGACGTTAATAGTTCACCAGCAGTTGTCAGCATAGGAAATCTCTTCAAACCGGACACCCAGTGTTGCTAACATGACTTAAGTGACGAAAATTATTGGTTTCAGAGTGGTAGCTGTGTTAGTCTGTATCAGCAGAAACAACGAGGAGTCCTAGTGGCACCTTAGAGACTAACAAATTTATTTGGGCATAAGCTTTCATGGGTTTAAGCTTTCGTGGGCTTTCATTCTAGCCCACGAAAGCTTATGCCCAAATAAATTTGTTAGTCTCTAAGGGTATGTCTACACTACGAGAGTAGTTCGATTTTACTTAAATCGAATATGTGGAATCGATATTGCAAAGTCGAACGTGTGTGTCCACACTAAGGACAGTAATTCGAGTTTGTGAGTCCACACTAACAGGGAAAGCGTCGACATTGGAAGCGGTGCACTGTGGGCAGCTATCCCACAGTTCCCGCAGTCCCCGCTGGCCATTGGAATTCTGGGTCGAGCCGCCAATGCCTTCTGGGTAAAAAAATGTGTCGAGGGTGCTTTTGGGTAACTGTCATCATCTGTCCGTCACTCCCGCCCTCCCTCCCTGAAAGTGCCGGCGGGAAATCAGTTCGCGCACTTTTCTGGTCAGTGACAGCGCGGACGCCACAGCACTGCGAGCATGGAGCCCGCTGCGACCATCGCTGCAGTTGTGGCCGTTGTCAACGCCTCGCAGCTTATCATCCAGCTTTCCCAGAGGCAGATGCAGATAAATCAGGCGAGGAGGCTACGGCACCGCGGTGAGGGCCTGAAGTCTGAGAGTAGCACAGGCCTGTCAGAAAGCACAGGACCCAGCGCCGAGGACATCACGGTGGCAATGGGTCATGTGGATGTTGTGGAACGGCGATTCTGGGCCCGGGAAACAAGCACGGACTGGTGGGACCGCATAGTGCTGCAGGTCTGGGATGAATCCCAGTGGCTGCGAAACTTTCGCATGCGGAAGGGGACTTTCCTTGAACTTTGTGAGTTGCTGTCCCCTGCCCTGAAGCGCAATGACACCCGGATGCGAGCAGCCCTGACTGTCCAGAAGCGAGTGGCCATAGCCCTCTGGAAGCTTGCAACGCCGGACAGCTACCGGTCAGTCGCGAACCACTTTGGCATGGGCAAATCTACCATGGGGGTTGTTGTGATGCAAGTAGCCAACGCAATCGTTGAGGTACTGCTCTCAAAGGTAGTGACCCTGGGAAACGCGCAGGCCATCATAGATGGCTTCGCCGCGATGGGATTCCCAAACTGCGGTGGGGCTATAGATGGAACTCACATCCCTATCCTGGGACCGGACCACCAGGCCAGCCAGTACATCAACCGAAAGGGCTACTTTTCAGTGGTGCTGCAAGCACTGGTGGACTATAGGGGACGTTTTACAAACATCAACGTCGGATGGCCGGGCAAGGTTCATGACGCTCGTGTTTTCAGAAACTCTGGTCTGTTTAGACGGCTGCAGGAAGGTATTTACTTCCCGGACCACAAAATAACTCTTGGGGATGTGGAGATACCTATAGTGATCCTCGGGGACCCAGCCTACCCGCTAATGCCCTGGCTCATGAAGCCCTATACTGGCGCCCTGGACACTGAAAAAGAACTCTTCAACTACCGGCTGAGCAAGTGCAGAACGGTGGTGGAGTGTGCTTTTGGCCGTCTCAAGGGGAGATGGAGAAGCTTACTGACTCGCTGTGATCTCAGCGAAACCAATATCCCCATTGTTATTGCAGCTTGCTGTGTGCTCCACAATCTCTGTGAGAGCAAGGGGGAGACCTTTATGGCGGGGTGGGAGGTTGAGGCAAATAGCCTGGCTTCTGATTACGCCCAGCCAGACAGCCGGGCGATTAGAAGAGCCCAGCGGGACGCGCTGTGCATCCGGGAGGCTCTGAAAGCTAGGTTCCTGAGTGAGCAGGGTAACCTGTGACTTTTAAGTTTGTGTACAGAGAAGCTGAACCTGCCCCCGTTTCTTTACCCAGTTAATGTTGACTATCCTCTCCAGTTACATACCCCCTTCACCCCCTTCCAACACATGTTTAAAAATAAAATCACTTCTATTTTGTTAATGAACACCGTTTTCTTTATTACTGTTTTCGCGGGAATGTTTTAAACCTGGGACGCAGACTGTGGTGGGGAGCGGGTGTAGTGTACTGATGCAAATGACGCTTCTAAACTCCAGGAATGACAGGCTCCGCAGTGGTGGACTGGTTGTTTCAACGGAGCCTGCCACCCCTCCTGTTCGGGACTCTGTGTGTGGGGGCTATGTGACTTTGTGGCAGGGGGAGGACGGTTACAGATCCCCTGCTGCGTGGCTCTGTGATCCAGGATAAGGACCGCTGCATAAGATCTGTAACTGCCCTCCCCCGCCACAAAGTCACAGAGCAACCCCCTCCCTCCCCCCACAGAACATGAAAACCACCTCCCAGACTGACCATGGTAACTAGTCACTGCACTGTGTATGTGCCCTGCTGCTGGACCTGCCCCCGCCTCTGTACCCTGCTAAAGGTGACTGTCCTGTCCAATTACCAACTCCCTTCCCCCCCTTCAGACAGACTCTCCTCCAAAAGAACATGATGGAAACAGTAATTAACAGAAACGTATATTTTATTAGCAACTACACATGAAACTGGGGGGTGTAACTTGGACGGGGGCTTGTGTGAGGCGGGAAGGAAAGGACTTGTCAAATTTTGAGGAATGAGAGCCTTCTAGTAGTAGGGCAGTCTGCAGGGGTGGAGTGAGAGTTTTCACGGACTCTGCCGCCCCTCCTTCTTTGGACTTTGGGCGAGGGGGGTATGGGACTTGGTGGCGGGGGAGGGCGGTTACAGATAGACTGCAGCGGGGCTCTGTCCTCCTGCCTCCGTTCCTGCAGAAGATCCACAAGGTGCCGGAGCGTGTCCGTTTGCTCCCTCATTAGTCCAAGCAGCGTTTGAGTTGCCTGCTGGTCTTCCTGCCGGCACCTCTCCTCCCGTTCCATGTGTGATCGGTGCATTTGGGACAAGTTCTCCCTCCACTGGGTCTGCTGTGCTGCCTGAGCTCGGGAGCAGCCCATAAGTTCTGAGAACATGTCCTCCCGTGTCCTCTTCTTCCTACGCCTAATCTGCGCTAGCCTCTGGGAGTGTGATGCCAGGCTGGGTTGGGAGACAGTCGCAGCTGTGGCTGTGGGAATGGGAAAAAGGGAGTGAATTCCTCAGAAAGATAAATGTAGTTGTGAACAAAGAACATAGTCTTTCTCTGTGAACAAGACCATGCACAGCACCTATCACATGCGCACTCAGGACAAGGTCGAATTTTCGGCCCTCGCATTCAGTGCCTGGGGTCTTGCACTGCAGATCTGAGAAGCGGGGCAGGACACCGGAATTTGTGTAGCAGGCAAACATGGTAAGCCGTAGACTTGTGGCTGCTTAAAACTTTAATAGTAGCACTGGCCTCCTTTCACATTGAAAGCAATGCCAGTCCCTGCTGCCAGCAATCCAGCAAGCATGAACTCTGCCCCTGTCCCACCCCCTCGCGGCTGTCCCAGGGAAAGATCCCTGTATGCTGCCCCTCTCCCGCCTCCACCGCGTGGCTGTAAACCGGCGGTTACAGTTCTGTAAAGGAACGGGCAAGCAGTCCCAATACTAACATTCCCCTACCTAATTCAAAGCAGGTCACCTTGAGCGACATCACCCTGATGAGGATCTCAGACACTGATAAAGAAAGAATGCTTCGGGAAAGCCTGCAAAGACCAGGGCCGTATGCCGCCATGCTCTGCAGGGCAATGATCCCGGAGTACTTGATTGTCTCCTGGCGCAGAAACGTTTCATACCACGGAGGACCCAACAAGGCCGCTCTCCCCAGGAACCTGATGCAAAGGCTTTCCAATTACCTCCAGGAGAGCTTCGTGGAGATGTCCCAGGAGGATTTCTGCTCTATCCCCGGACATGTAGACCGCATTTTACTGTAGCTGCACTGGCAGGGACTAAACAGTAGAGCGGCTTGGGCAGAACAATCATGCTAAACCGGACATTGTTAGATTTTTTTTGAATAGTTGCACTGCCCAGGACTGAAACGTTAAGCGCCTAGGGCAAACTAATCATGAGAAACCCATTGTTGGTATTGTTAATATTCCTGTTCTGTTAAAAATAAATGTTTAGATGTTTAAAACACTTACTGGCTGATCCTTCCCCTGATTCTGTGTCCGAGTTAACGGCTGGGGACGGTTGGTAGGGGATCTCTGTAAGGGTGATGAAGAGATCCTGGCTGTCGGGGAAATCAGCGTTGCAAGTGCTGTTGACTGCCTCGTCCTCCTCATCTCCTTCCTCATCTTCCCCGTCCGCTAACATGTCCGAGGAACCGGCCGTGGACAATATCCCATCCTCAGAGTCCACGGTCAGTGGTGGGGTAGTGGTGGCGGCCGCACCTAGGATGGAATGCAGTGCCTCGTAGAAACGGGATGTCTGGGGCTGGGATCCGGAGCGTCCGTTTGCCTCTTTGGTCTTCTGGTAGCCTTGTCTCAGCTCCTTGATTTTCACGCGGACTGCGTTGCATCCCGGCTGTATCCTCTCTCTGCCATGGCTTTTGAGATCTTCTCGTAGATCTTTGCATTCCGTCTTTTGGAGCGCAGCTCGGAAAGCACGGACTCATCGCCCCACACAGCGATCAGATCCAAGACTTCCCGATCAGTCCATGCTGGGGCCCTCTTTCTATTCTGAGATTGCACGGCCATCTCTGCTGGAGAGCTCTGCATCTTTGCCAGTGCTGCTGAGCTCGCCACGATGTCCAAACAGGAAATGAGATTCAAACTGGCCAGACAGGAAAAGGAATTCAAATTTTCCCGGGGCTTTTCCTGTGTGGCTGGTCAGAGCATCCGAGCTCGGACTGCTGTCCAGAGCGTCAACAGAGTGGTGCACTGTGGGATAGCTCCCGGAGCTATTAGCGTCGATTTCCATCCACACCTAGCCTAATTCGATATGGCCATGTCGAATTTACCGCTACTCCCCTCGTTGGGGAAGAGTACAGAAGTCGAATTTAAGAGACCTCTATGTCGAACTAAATAGCTTCGTGGTGTGGACGGGTGCAGGATTAATTCGATGTAACGGCGCTAAATTCGACATAAACGCCTAGTGTAGACCAGGCCTAAGGTTCCTCAAGGACTCCTCGTTTGTTTGTTTTTTAATTATTGGGACTTCCATGTTGCTGAGCTTTGATGCCCTCTCCTTCTGGGAGAGTATAAAGTTGGAACCAGGCATTTGGAGACTTTTAGTGTGTGCTCCTAATATGTGTGTCTGTTCCCCCATGTCCTGCACCCCTTCATGTTTCGTGCAGGAGAGTGTTGCAACCCTATAGTCTGAGCAGCAGTGGTTGGGATCCTCAAGGTATGTAGGCACCTAAATCCCATTTTTTGGCACTGCTGTGATCCACAAAATTCCCATTTGGCTGTTGCTTAATCCTGTAGGTGCCTAAATTATTGCCTCTACATATGTACACTGCTACCTCCCTCTAGGGCCCCCAGCATCTATCTCCCATCTAAGCCCCAGAGTGACTCACAAATCAGTGAAAATAGGCATTTGGCCACCTAAAGGATTTGAACAGAGATCTGTCACCTCATGCACTACAATGCTCAGCATCACAACACCTAAGTCCCTTTGTGGATCTGGGCCTATGCGGCAACCTAGGCCGAAAAGAAGCCAGGACTGGATTAGCTTGAATAATGAAGGCCAGAGTCAAGTTGGATTAGCAAAGCAGTAGAGGGGGAGTTGCACTTTACTGAGTGCTAAGGCCCAAACTTGCAAATGTAAGGTGCCTAAAGTTAGCCATCCACAGCTATTGAAGCAGCCAAGGGTGAAAATCTGGCCCTAAACGTGTTAAACCCCAATGTATGGGCATGAGGAGTGAGAGGGAAATATACTGAAATATATTTCTAAAGTACTACTTTGAGCCAGCATCTTGCTGACTTGACTTCTTAATTTTTTTTAAATCCTGCTTTAGCCCAGTGTTTCTTAACCCCTTATTCAAAGTAAAACACTTTTTGTAACCCTATCTTGTAGTAATGTATCACTTCCAGAACAGTTAATGTATATGATCTTACTTGTGTGTTGCAAGATGTTGATGGAATACTTGTGGAGAGCAAGAGTCTCTTTGATTTACATTGTGACCAAACTTTTATCTCTTCAAACCCCTCTGCCTTTCCTCACCCCTCACCCCATCCCACCTTTGGTAATGACACACTGGTTGAGAAACACTGATCTAGTAAACTTCAAACTCTGCTGGCCTCTAGGATATTGCACATTGTCCTGATGAAATTTCCAAGCTGTTCCATCACTGCCTTCATATGACCAGTGCAACTTTGGGGTCATAACTAGAGCTGGTCAAAAAATGGCTTTTCTACCATAGAATTGTTTGTTGTGTTTTGGCAGAAATTCATATAACAAAAAAGCTTTAGCTAAAATATTTCAGTTTATAAATGGTACTGCATTGCCTCTTGTTCCCATTCTCCTCTGTAGGCCAATGGCTCCAACCAGACTACATTTCCCAGAATGCCCCATGGTTAACTCTTGGAGAGGGGAGTCCTTCCAGAGAAGAGAATGGAGCCCTGCTACAACTCCCAGGAAGCACCAGGGCAGCATTTCCACCCAGAACTAGCTTGGTTTTCACGCCTCTTTTTAAACACACCAACTTTCCACAGAGACTCTTCACAAAATCTCCCTTGGCAAACCCAACCTTCCATCAAAACAATGTTGATAGAAAACATTAAACCAAACCTAGTTGTAACTAGGGTAACCAGATGGTAAGGGGAAAATATCGGGACTGCCACAGGGGGGGCGTTGTTTTTTTTACACTCACCCGTCCGGGTCTTCGGCGGCATTTCGGCGGAGAGTCCTTCAGTCGCGGACGGTCTTCGGCGGTATTTCGGCGGCGGGTTATAAACCTTGCCGACAAAGACAGAAGCACCCGCCGCCGAAGACCAGGAAACAAAATATCAGGACAAATGGCGTCCCGACCGTACTCCGGGCGGGACGTGGGACAAACTCCTCAAAATCAGGACAGTCCCGATTTTATCGGGACCTCTGGTCACCCTAGTTGTAACCCTCATCAAGATTGTCTTCCTCAGCTGTAATGATACCACAACTGAAGCTGTACTTAATGACATGTAACTCCTCACACCATGCTCTAATAAAGCCCTGGAGGAAGAAATCTCTGGCTGAAGTGACTGGGGAAATTGTACCAGAAACATATCAGCGGCAACTGTGGCTCTAGATTCAGCCGTTATCTGAACAGGGCAATGGGATAGCGGATATCCCCCTATGGCTGCATTTCCAGGTTTCTATAACCACCGATACGATATTGTGCCTCAATAAGTGACATACGCAGCAACGGCTGTGAACGTGATCCTATTACTTAAATCCCGAGCTATGCTGTGAGTCCCTGCTAAAGTTGTGCACAAAGGGCTGCCATAGTTCAGGCTGTCTGGAAACCTGCTCTGCATTTGCGAGAGAATTCATATACTTCAGCTGTTTGGCTGGTCTCAGGCCCACTAGGAAAGGTATGTGCCTCCTTCTCTGTCAGCCCATTCATGAACCTGAAAGAAGAACGTATGCTGTGATTGTACTATTCTGTTAAACTCTAAGGTGTCCTAGCATGCATGTGGCTTTTTTGCAAGGAGGCAAAAAGCCCTCAAGTCTTTCTGAATACATACAAAAGTGAAAAGAGCTAATAGTGACCCGCAAAGAACAGGGGAGTTGATGCAAAGAAGGTCTGACAGGCTTTTTCTTGCTTGTTCTAACTTCAGAGATGTCAGGAATAACAAATCCAGTTTTGCTGGAGGACTTGTAAGTCTCTGAGATGTTTGGGCTTTCTCAATTGAAGGAATGGAAACACTGAATCCTTGACAAAGCTTTTCTCCCGGGGTGCTCTCGTTAAATATTTTCTTAACAAAAACAAAGTCTTAAATGACCTAGTACGGCAGGCGATTCATGCCAAACCAATTTAATTTCCTTCTTTGGCAGGGTAACTGGCACAGGCGCTGGCTTCCTCCGGGTCCCGGGGGTGCTCAAGTTCCTGCTCCGCCCCAGGCCCCGCCCCCACCCGACCCCTTCCTCCAAATCCCCACCCCTACCCTGCCTCTTCCAAACCCCAATCCTGCCCCACATCTTCCTGCCCCCATTCTGCCCCCTCCCCGAGCTCGCCTTGTCCCCACTCCTCCTCCTCCCCCCCAGCACCACCTGCACGCCACGGAACAGCTGATTGCGGCAGGTGGGAGGTATGGGAGTGAGGGGGGGAGCTGGCTGCCAGGGGGTGCTAAGCACCCACTCATTTTTTTCCATGGGGGCTCCAGCCCTGGAGTACCCACGGAGCTGGCACCTATGGTAACTGGTCCAGTGACTGGGGTGGAAACAGTAGATGTGATTTATCATGAATGTAGTAAAGCTTTTGATACTGTCTAACATGACACTCTCATAAGCAAGCTAGGGGAAAATAGTCTAGATGAAATTACTATAAAATGGGTGCACAAGTGGTGGAAAGCCCATACCCGAAGAGTAGTTATCCATGGTTCGGTGTCATACTGCAGGGTGCTTTCTTGAGTCTGGTACTAGTCAGTATTTTCATTAACGACTGGGATGATGGAGTGGAGAGTATGCTTATTATCAAAATTGTGGATGACACCAAGCTGGGAAGGGGTTGGTCAAACTAAATTGACATCTTTTTTGATGAGATTACAAGTTTGGTTGATATAAAGGTGACAGTGTTGATGTCATATTCTTAGACTTCTATAAGGCATTTGACTTGATACTGTATGAGATATTGATTAAAAAACTAGAATGATATAAAATTAACGTGGCACATATTAAAAGAATATAAGAACAGCAATACTGGGTCAGACCAAAGGTCCATCTTGCCCAGTATCCGGTCTTCCGACAGTGGCCAATGCCAGGTGCCCCAGAGGGAATGAACAGAACAGGTAATCATCAAATGATCCATCCCCTGTCACCCATTCCCAGCTTCTGGCAAACAGAGGCTAGGGACACCATCCCTGCCCATCCTGGCTAATAGCCTTTGATGGCTCTATCCTCCATGAACTTATCTAGTTCTTTTTTGATCCCTGTTATAGTCTTGGCTAAGGATTAAAAACTGGCTAACTGGTAGGTCTCAAAATGTAACTGTAAAAGGAGAATTGTCATTGAGCAGGTATGTTTCCAGTGGGGGCCCTACGCTCTTTAACATTTTTATCAACGATCTGCAAGAAAACCCCAAATTATCACTGATAAAGTTTGAAGATGACACAAAAATTGGGGTGTGGTTAATAATGAAGAGGACCAATCATTGATTCAGAGCAATTTGGATTGATAAACTGAGCAAACAATATGCATTTTAATATGGCTAACTCTAAAAGTATACATCTAGGAACACCAAATGCATGCAGGATTGGGGGTCTCTATCCTGGGAAGCAGTGACTCTGAAAAAGATTTGGGGGTCATGGTGAATAATCAGCTGAACATGAGCTCCCACTGTGATGCAATGACCAAAAGAGCTAAGGCTGTCCTGGGATGCACAGATAGGGGAATCTCGAGTAGGAGTAGAGAGGTTGTTTTACCTCTGGATTTGACACTGGTGCAACGAATGGCTGCATCACGGTATGTGAGTGTCTCCCATGGGTGGCGGGTATCGCAGGCTAGGGGAGGCTAAGCCTCCCCAAACAGCCAGGCCTGGTGCCACCCATGCTCTATCCCAAGGCCCCCTCCTGCTTCCCGCTCTTTCCCCGTGGCCCCAGCCCAGGCTGCTCCTCTTCCCTGACGTGGGCGTCAGCTGGGGCTGGGGCTGGGGCGGGCCGGCCTACAGCCCGGGACTCAAGGCAGATGGGGCCGGTGCTCGGGCCACCCATTGCTCCAGGGCTGGGGGCGCTGGGGCCCCCATCTGGTGTTCTGGGGCTGGGGGAGGTCTGGCCACCCACTCAGCACTCCAGGGCTGGGGGCACTGGGACTGCTGGGGGCACTCCAGGGCTGCGGGTGCTTGGGCGGGCTGGCCGGGGCGCCCCAGGACTGGGGTGGGGGAGCCGGCAGCCGCAGTGTGGGGCTCGGGGTCCACCTTGGGGGTGGGAGCGGAAGGGGCAGGAGAGGGGGAGGAGCCGTTCCTTTTCTAATACAGACTGTATCTGAGTTCCTGGACTGCTACGTGTATTTCTTAAACGAAATACTGTGGGGTGTAAATGAAATTCCCATCACAGGGCTAGTGAGCAAACAGACCAGTATCTAGAACAGTGGTCACCAACCGGTAGATCACGATCGACTGGTCGATCCCGGAGCCTCTGGCAGTCGATCACGATCTCCGGCCGCTAAAAGTCTGATGGCGCAGTGGGTCTAAGGCGGGCTTCTTACCTGCCCTGGCCCCACGCTGCTCCCAGAAGCGGCTGGCATGTCTCTGCAGCCCCTCAGGAGAGGCAGGCAGCTCTGTGCGCTGCTGCTGCCCCTGCCCCCAGTACCGACTCCACAGCTCCCATTGGCCAGGAACTGCAGCCAATGGGAGCTGAGGGACATGCTTGTGGACCGGGGAGGGGCAGCAAGTCTTCCACACCCCAACACACTGCCCCAGCCCGGAACCCCCTCCTGTACCCCAACCCCCTGCACCAGCCCAGAGCCCCCTCCTGCACCCAAACTCCCTCCCAGAGCTTGCACCCCTCACCCCCTCCTGCACCCCAACCCCCTGCTTCAGACTCACCCCAGAGCCACCTCCCGCACCCCAAGCCCGGTGAAAGTGAGTGAGGGTGGGGAAGAGCGAGCGACGGAGGGAGGGGGGGAATGGAGTGAGCGGGGTGGGGCCTCAGGGAAGGGGCAGGGCCTCAGGTAAGGGGCGAGGTAGATCCTGGGTTGATCTTAAATTCAAAAAGTGATCTTGGGTGTAAAAATGTTGGAGACCCCTGCTCTAAAACCACCTCCCCCAGTGAAATCCAGCTGCTAAGGTGGACTTGCACTTCAGAAAGGGCCGGTGGAAACTGGTGACAGCTCCTAAAACAAATATGGCTGCAGGAAGAGCGCTTACTGTGCCCATTCCAAAGTTGGGTAGGTGGGGCGTGTTCTCTGGGATGTCCCCACAGCTGGTCTGCAAGTAGAGGACAAGGTAATTAGCCCCACCTGGTCTCCCATTGTGAATAACCAGTGCTAATCTTTGCGAGGGGGGTGGTGGCCATTACTGCCGTGATAAGAACCTTTGATGGCGAGCCTGATGTGGGGGCCGGGAGGGGGGCCGCAAATCCCAAACTTGTCCAAACCAAACCTATTTAGAAAACAGGTCCAGTTTTGACACTTCTCCCGACTTGGAAAAAAAAAAAGTTGACGGAGGAAGTTTTAAAATTCTCCAAACATTTCCTGTCCACGCGCCCTAAAGGGAAAACTCCATTTGCCCCAGTTTGCAGTGACATTCTGTTTTGAAAGGGAGTCTTGTTAGATGGGGGAAAAGTGTGAATATCGAAGCAAAACTTTCAGAAAAAATTCAAAATGATCAGAACCAATTGTTGTGTTCTGAACTCTCTTCTTTTTCCCTGTTTTTTCAGTTTGTGAAAATTTGGGATTTTTGACCTTTGAATTCAATTCGGGACAGGAACAAACCGCAAACTTAAAAACATTGATAGGATGGGAAAACCATCTCTTGCCCAACTCCATTGTTCCTAAGGTCACCGAGTGGCAGGATGGTCTAAGGCAGAGGTGGCCACACACACCGCAGGCAGCTCTTTTACAGTTAAAGTGCAGCTCACAAAGCCCCCCGCCCCCATTCTCCACCTACAAGACTTGGGGAGGGGGAGCTCAGGGCTTCTGCCCAGTGGGGGGGGGGGAGTTTCAGGGCTTCAGCCCCACTGGGTACGTCTGCTGGAGCTCAGGGCTTAAGCAGGAGGTGGGCTGAAGCCCTAAGTCCCAGCAGACATGCCCCATGGGTGAAAGTGAGTGAGGGTGGGGAAGACACGCCCCACAGAGCCAAGCGTCATGCTGGATAGGGCTTCTGAAACAGAACGGACTTATTTTTGGAATGGGGCCAAAGGGATGGCGGAGGCAGAAGAGACCCCGGAGGAGCTGGAGCAGACCCAGGACTTGGCACAGACGGATGGTCTTCTACAAGAGGGCTGGAAAAGTTGTTCCCACCATTGCTACCAATGGCTGAAATAATAAATCACCTGGTCTGTGGACCCCAAAACTCCACCCAAAACCACATTTTTTTTTGCTATTATGGTAAATATTTCCATATTTATTTTGTTTAGTCTTGGTGAGCCGGTGACCTGAGAGGCAGCTGCTTCTGGGCAGCCCAACGGGGATTGATGGAATAAAGGCGAGAGAACAATATCAACCTGTGGCCTTGCTGTGATGCAGGACATTAAAGTGGGAAAACCCCTTTTCTTTCTCTGGGGGAAAAATACTCTGCCTTTTCCTTGCCTTGGCAGGGCTTTCTACCTCTGGGGGAATGAGGCACTCACTCAGGCCCCTCGGGGCAAGAACCCGAAACCGGTTGGGGAAAAGGAAAAGGCTCAGGGATGACCTGCTGCAGGAGATGAAGAAGGATTTTGGCTGCAGGTTGGACCAGCCCCTAGAAGGACTGATGGAGCAGGACAGGGCGCAGGAGGAGACCCTGGCGGCGGAGTACTTGGAGCACAGCAGGGTGATAAGGCGCAGGGCTGACAGCAGCAGAGGGAGCAATTTGAGTGGCTTATCCTGATGGCCAGCAGGCTGTAGACACTGACGTCAGCCCGCTGCAGCCATGGTTTATGGGCTCTACGCTACCATGTCCAGCAGCCACTGGACAATTCTGGGGTGGGGGGATGCATAATGACCTGATCGATGCCCTTCTGGACTGGAAGTGTGCATGAGCATCTGCTCCCTGTTCACTCCACCGCCATGCAAGCAGAGGGAGGAGAACCGGTGCCCTGCCGATGTCCAAGGCCATAACCAGCGATATTGCATGGATTCCCACAGTGGGTGGGTTTCTTTGATTAACCTGTGCACTCCAGCTGGGCTGCCTGGGTTTGCTTTTAATAAAGCCTATGATGGCACCATCCATTGGTGGGTGAGCACTTGGGAAACCAAAAAAGAGGCAGGAAATTGAAACCAAAGCTGTTCATAAGGTTTCATAACAAGAATAGATACATTGATCTGTGTTGTACGGGCAAATCGTGTTACTCCATGAGAAGCAAGGAGGTGGGCCCACAGGGCATCCTTGTCTCTCTATCGCCTGGGGGAAGAGCACTGCTTGGGATGGGGACAGCCGGCTTCAATTCCCTGTTCCACCTGATGAAACCTCTGTGCTGCATTCTTCATCCTAGGCCAGTGGCTTAATGACCAGATACACTCCCACCCCATTCCCCACAGACACGGGAAATTATGTTCTTAAGGCCTTGAAGTTAAGGCAGGTTCCCAGGAGCTGCCCTGGTTTGGACAGGGGGTAACAGTCACTTATCGCCCAGGATGGTCATTGTGTGCACCTCACAAGGGAGGCCTATTTGCATACATAGCCCATTGCTGATTAAGAGATGGCAAAATCTACAAGAAAGGCCTATACAGGAAAAAACAACCACAGTCAGAGGTGGAGTCCTGTCCTGCATATGAATAAGGACAATGGATTGTTTGCATATATAATCTATGGGTGCAAACAGACCCTCCCCCCCGCCCCCCAGGATCTTTCCCCGAGGAGGCAAGTGGCAGCGTGCTTGACTCAGGAAGGGAAAATCACTGCCTCGCCTGGCTGTGAAACGCTGGAGGGACTTAGGGCGAGCGTTGCTCTATGGGACATGAATGTATTTCGTTCAGCACGTCTAGGTTCTAGAATGTGTGTTCTGATTTTATTTGGTACGTAATCATCTGTTTCCAAGCTTTCTACTTGTGGCCGCTTGAAGTGCTGTTCTGTGTTAAATAAACTTTGACCTGTTTTCGCTAGCACCAGGTCTCCGTGCTGGGTGTGAAGTGGAGTGGTGAGCTGAGGTGGAACTGGTGAGCTGGGGTGTGCTGCTCCTTCGGAAGCAGCGACTCTGAATCCTGTGAGTGTCCAGTGGACCAGGGGCTGGACTCTGCCAATCACTAACCTGTAGATAGAGAGTGGGACCTGCCTAGGCCTGGAGGGGTGGGCTTGTGTTGCCCGTGGATCTATGGAGCTGACCTATGCCAGGCACAGCCAAGGGTTCCTCACCCTACGGGCTGGTGGTAGCAAAGTGCCTCTCAGCCTCAGTACCCCCGGGAAGCACCACAGTGCCTCAGGTTCAAAAGGTTTTCTTTTCTTTCCAAAGCGCAACAAAAACAACAACTTCCAACACCTCAAAAGTTGCCACACAACATCATCATCGTCCTCTGGTCAGTTCTGGTTGCAAGGATAACCTTCCAAATGCGAAGTACGTGTAAATGGATGCAGTACTGTCTTCCTGAGTCTGCAGCCAGCCTGAAACAATGGCCCAGGCCCACAAGAACTCCTCCCTCCCTTCCTCATTCATCTCCGTGGATGTTAACGCTGTCAGCATGAACTATTTCATTGCTCATCATTTCAGTAGCTAGCACAGGGGAAGTGGGGAAGAAGTGAAGGGCACAAGGGTGGGTAGGAGGAAGTGTAAGTTGTTCCATTATTTTATGGGGTAGAAAAGCACCTGATACCATTTTTCTATTACTGTCTCAATTTTCAATCACTTTTAAAATATAGCCTCTAGCACAATTAGTTTATCTTAGGGCTTCTTTTGGGGGGGGGGGGGGGGGGTTATTTTTAGCAATTTTTTGAGTTTTATACAGATGCCCAAAAAGCAGGGTTTTTCAGGGGTTTTTCTTTTTAAATACTATAATGAGTAACATCTTTGTAACATTCCCCAGACCACATTAGCATAGTACTGTTTCAAATAGCACTACCTTAAAGCACACTAGGGAACCTTTAATGCACACCAGCTGGGTCTACCTTGACCAACTAATGAGCAGCACCTTAACATGTTTTAGAAATCAACCCTTGGCTCTATGCAGACAAGCCCTGAGCTACAAGTAATTGTTTCTAGTATTTATTAAACATCTATGTTTTTGTGTGTTATTGTTTTGTAGTGGGGGTGTTTTATCATTGGTTAAAATGTAAAATCAGAATTCCTACTTTTTAGCTAGTTCCATAGGAAGCTGGACTAGGAAACATTTATAAAAGCAGGTTTTCCCAAGTCTTCCCTTACCTATTGTTACCCCTTTTGGTCCAATTAGCTAGCCAAAAATTCAGGTTGTTCCAATTAGGAAGAAAAATTGCTGGAGTGAGGTCCCTTTAATGCAATCCTGTTTCTTTACAAGAAACGAAGAAAGTCTTGTTTCCCTGAACACAGGAGGAGGTTTCTTTGCTTACAGCCTCAAGCCTATTTTAGGCAGGACCTCACCATGCTTGTCTAGCCAGTGCATTCGGCTTCTGTTTCTGCTTCCCCCCTCCCCCTTTATTGAATCAAATACCCAGCAAAGCCCCTATCATTCACATTCCCAAGTGCCCTTGAGTACGCTTTGTTTTGGGCAGTGACATGGGCCTGTGCTTTAATTTGGAAACTGCTGTTTCATAAAGGAACTTAAATGTTTCTACCCATCAGCGAAGGGTAGAATTTCACCCACCTGCTTCAGCCAGGTTTAACCTAACCTACAACCCTATTCTGTAGTAATTACCTTCAAGTTGGAGTGTCTTTACAAGTTTTTTTTTTTAAACTTTCAGCCTCCATTACTTAAAATTTCTAATACATACCAGGCCCCACTCCCAGGCTCTGGGCCTACAGGTCTTTCCTGACCTGTCTGTTTTATTTTATAGGCTGGAAAAGGCTCCCAACCTGACCTCCTCTCAGAGAAGTACAACGCTGGAATTTGAGTATGTGATTCACACCATCTATGTCTAATACCCCAGAGGGAACATACTAGCAGCTACAGGATACTGGAGGAGTTGATCCAGTAACATACAGTCTAGTCCATAGCAGATGCTATTTCTCCCTTTCTCTCATCCATCAAGGCCTTTCGTTACCATCCTTTTTCAGAACGGAAAGGATCGCAGCTCAGTGACATTGTAAGTGCTTGGCCCCCAGCCCCCCCTCCACCTCTTACACGGGCAGGTGCTATTAGCAGAGTCATGGGACCAGCTAGTGGACATAACTGAAACCTCAAAATCCTGATTTAGCAACCCTGCCAGCTGTCCTCGCTGCTTTCACCATGTTCTCTTCACCACACATGCCCTTAAGGGCTGGTTTGTTCCTTTCTCAAGCTAAATATATTAATTAATTCCACAGTCCCAGCTGAAGCCTCTTTTGGCTATGCAGCGAGAGCAGCAATAAGACAGCTCAGTAAGACAGCTCTACTGTGCTCACCACAAGCATTAAAAAAAAGCTTTCCAGACATTTGAAGTCCTTTGCTCTTAGATCAAAGCTTATCATGCCAATTTGCCTTTCTAGAGAGAATCTTGTGGAGTGTTTCACTCGCGTGTGGAGGATGACAAGGAGCAATGGAATCATTGCTAACGGCATTTGGGGCTTTATAATAGGGGCATTGCCAGCAGATGGAGGGCTGTGATCATTCCCCTTTATTTGACATTGGTGAGGCCTCATCTGGAGTACTGTGTCCAGTTTTGGGCCCCACACTACAAGAAGGATGTGGAAAAATTGGAAAGAGTCCAGCGGACAGCAACAAAAGTGATTAGGGGGCTGGAGCACATGACTTATGAGGAGAGGCTGAGGGAACTGGGATTGTTTAGTCTGCAGAAGAGAAGAATGAGGGGGGATTTGATAGCAGCTTTCAACTACCTGAAAGGGGTTCCAAAGAGGATGGATCTAGACTGTTCAGTGGTAGCAGATGACAGAACAAGGAGTAATGGTCTCAAGTTGCAGTGGGGGAGGTTTAGGTTGGATATTAGGAAAAACTTTTTCACTAGAAGGGTGGTGAAGCAGTGGAATGGGTTACCTAGGGAGGTGGTGGAATCTCCTTCCTTAGAGGTTTTAAAGGTCAGGCTTGACAAAGCCCTGGCTAGGATGATTTAGTTGGGGATTGGTCCTGCTTTGAGCAGGGGGTTGGACTAGATGACCTCCTGAGGTCCCTTCCAACCCTGATATTCTATGATTTGAGGACTAGTATTTCAAAGGCCAGTGTATTGCTCTGGCACCCCAGGGTTCAATACAGTAATTTGGCTACTTCCTGGCCTTAAAGTCTATGAGGGACCATGATCATCCTTTGCAACAGGTAGGAGGTCAGGCTGAGCCACTGAACCTCACCCACCCCTCTAATAGGCCTATAACCTCTGGCTGAGTTACTGAAGTCCCTGAATCAGGTTTTAAAGACTTCAAGTTGCAGAGATGCCACCATTTCCTCTAGTTCAAACCAGCAAGGGGCCCATGTCCCCATACTGCAAAGGAAGGCATCCCTCCCTTGCCAATCTGACCTGGGAGAAAATTCCTTTCCAACCCAAAATATGGCGATCAGTTAGAACCTGAGCACGCGGGTGAGGCTCACCCACCAGACAGCTGGGAAAGAATTTTCCTGTAGTAAATGGCCTTATTAGGCTACTTCTTCCATGGCCTCAACCAGAGGTGACAACTCCGTTGATGCTCCAGGGCTGGAGCACCCATGGGGAAAAGAAAAAAAAAAAAAAAAATTTAGCAGATGCTTAGCACCAACCAGCAGCCAAGTTCCCCCCCCTCCCCACAGCACCTCCCGCACACCGCTGGCCTGGCTGAGCGACACCTCACCGCAGTGTGCAGGAGGTACTGGGAGGGGTGTGTGCTTGAGGGAAGGGGTAAGCACTCCCCGCGTAGAGAGGAAGTTGGCACCTACGGCCTCAACTCTTGCTAAGAAGTTCACCCTTCTGTCCAATAAATTGCAGACTAGGAATTTCAGGGCCAGATCAGCTTTCAGAGAAGAGGGCAGCCTCCTGCTAGGGACAGTTTGCAGCGGAAATAATTTCTGCAACATATAGCGAATGAGGGATGAGCACATTGTAGATGTAGGAGTGGGGAGTCTAGGTAGCTAAGCCTCATTACAAAGCTAGTCCTGAAACATGGATTTTGGCATTTACTTGTGGATTAGTGCAAAGTCACACATTTAAGACAACCTTAGGAAGTCAATACAGCAGAGAAGTTAAAGCCAAATAATTTTTATTGAAATACACAAGACTTACATAGTCTAATGTCAACACACGGTTTTGAATAAAAGGTGCTTTAGCAGTAAAAGAGGCAGAGGAATCTTCATGTTTCGTGCAGGAGAGAGTGTTGCAAGCTTTAGGGTCCCTTGGTTCATACATTAGTATCCTTTGCTCCTAAAAAAATCTGCACCAAGCATTAAGCTGGTGCCTTATCAGATTTCATTTCAGAGACCTAGCAATGAAGCTTGATAGTTTCAGCAAGTATGCGCTCATGCTACAGAGAGAGTTGGCCACATTCAATTATGCAGGCATAAGAGGGCATAAAATATCTCAATTGGTAACCTTGATATTAAGGGAGAATCCTGTGAGAGATGCTGCCTGAGCACTGTCACAACTTTAGCCTGATTAACTAGAGTTGGTACTGAATTTGAGGTTTGAGTTAATACTCATCTTCATCTGCCTCATCCCCATCGGCAGAGTCCCTGCCAACTTCCTCATAGTCCTTCTCGAGAGCAGCCATGTCCTCCCTGGCTTCGGAGAACTCCCCCTCCTCCATCCCCTCCCCCACATACCAATGCACAAAGGCCCGTTTCGCGTACATCAGGTCAAACTTGTGATCCAGACGGGCCCAGGCTTCTGCAATAGCCGTGGTGTTGCTCAGCATGCAGACGGCCCGCTGCACTTTAGCCAGGTCTCCCCCCGGCACCACAGTGGGGGGCTGGTAATTGATGCCCACCTTAAACCCAGTGGGACACCAGTCCACAAACTGGATGGACCTCCTGGTTTTGATAGCTGCTATAGCTGCATTCACATCCTTGGGCACCACATCCCCCCGGTACAGCAGGCAGCAAGCCATGTATTTGCCTCGGCGAGGGTCACATTTCACCATCTGGTTGGAGAACTCAAAGCAAGAGTTGGTGATTTCAGGCACTGAGAGCTGCTCGTGATAGGCTTTCTCTGCCGAAATTATGGGCGCATAGGTAGTGAGGGGGAAATGTATGCGGGGATAGGGCACCAAATTAGTTTGGAATTCTATCAGATCAACATTTAATGCACCATTAAATCTCAGAGAAGCAGTGACAGATGACACTATCTGTCCTATCAGCCTGTTCAAGTTGGTATAAGTGGGACGCTCAATATCAAGGTTCCGGTTGCAGATGTCATAAATGGCCTCATTGTCCACCATGAAAGAACAGTCCGAGTGCTCCAGCGTGGTGTGGGTGGTCAGGATGGAATTGTAGGGTTCCACCACCGCAGTGGAGACCTGTGGGGCAGGGTACACCGAGAACTCCAGCTTGGACTTCTTGCTGTACTCTACTGACAGGCGCTCCATCAAGAGGGACGTGAATCCAGAGCCTGTGCCTCCTCCGAAGCTGTGGAAGACCAGGAACCCTTGAAGGCCACTGCACTGGTCAGCCTGCAAGAGAAACAATATTTGTTAATTTCCTCGACTCAATGATTTTATACTATTTAATCCAGGAACCAGCGCAGCAAGCAGGTGCCTGGGGCGGCCAACGAAGAGGGGCGGCACGTCCGGCTCTTCGGCGGCGGGTCCCTCAGTCCCTCTCGGAGGGAAGGACCTGCCGCCGAAGAATGAAGCGGTGCGGTGGAGCTGCCGCCGAAGTGCCACCGATTGCGGCTCCCCCCCCCACTGCTTGGGAAAATCTCATTGCTGATTAACAGCTGACAGCAGGATTAATCAAAAATTCCGATAGTGAGTTTCTGTGCAAGAATAAAGTTCCAGTAATTCTCCTTTTCCTAGAATCATAAAAGTGTAGAACGGGAAGGGACCTCAATGGGTCACCTAGTCCAATCCCCGGCCTTAGTAATAGTAACTAACAGTTTAAGAGGAATGTTAGTCAGCTTTAATTTGGGCCTTTAAGTTACCCCTTGGATGTTTCCATAGGAGATCATTAATTAGTTTGGGTGTTAAGGGATGGCACAATGACAGAATACTTGGAGCTATTAGAGATACTATTGCACGGACATCTAAACCCTTCAGGCAACGTATCACACTCCAACATCCACAGAGCACTTGTGCCAAGTGGAAGTTATTGGCTAGTTCTAGGACAACTACCACCAGACAGAGAACTAACAGTTGGGGATTGGTCCTGCTTTGAGCAGGGGCTGGACTAGATGACCTCCTGAGGTCCCTTCCAACCCTGATATTCTAGGACCTCAGTGTTTCATGATCACTGAAATGCAAGTTGCTTTTTGACAGCTTGGAGTCTGAAGTCATTTATGATCTGGACACTGGTCTATTTGGAACTGGATGGAGAACCACTAGCTAATTTTATATAGGCCACCCCAGTGATTCAAGAGTTACAAGACTATACCAGGGTTCAAAAAGGAACTAGATAAATTCATGGAGAATAGGTCCAATCAATGGCTATTAGCCAAGATGGGCAGGGATGCAAAACTATGCTCTGAAGTGACAGGGGACGGATCACTTGATGACTGCCTGTTCTGTTCATACCCTCTGAAGCACCTGGCATTGGCAACTGTCGGAAGACAGGATACTGGGCTAGATGGACCATTGGTCTGACCCAATATGGCCATTCCTACGTTCTTATGTACTTTTGTAATCTACTCATCAAGGCTGGGATTTGACACATTGATAGACTGCAAGGCCCTGAGCTATTTAGGTCCCACATGATAGTCACTAAGTACAGAGGTATCACCCCTCTATTACAAGACCCCCAAATCTCATTAAGTAACAGCTCCTGAGCTAAGACTTTAAGGGTTCTTTTGAAGCAATGAATTTATTTGTACTTGGCTTGCAGTGCCCATCACAAACATTGGGTTAGGACGTCGGAATGCCCTGTTAGCCTCTTGTAACAATCTGCTTTGAAGTGGGTACTGCCCTTCTCATAACCCCACTTCTCCCAACCCCTCCAGACCCAAAGATTAATTAGGGAGGTGCTTTAAGACACTGTTTTAGAAGAAAGAGTAAGTATTTGTCTACTTGCCATTTTACGGACTCTACCCAATACTGTATCAATGATTTCCTTCCCAATGGTGTAGTGGCCCCGGGCGTAGTTGTTGGCGGCATCCTCTTTGCCACTAATGAGCTGCTCAGGATGGAAGAGTGCACGGTAGTTCCCAATTCGGATCTCATCTGCAGGAAGTTGGATTATTGGTTAAACAGCAGACAGTTAACAGACTGGGGATGTTAGAAGCGTGTGACTGAATACCATTGCTAGCAAAGCCCTCAAGAGTCTGTGAGGGACAAGCTTCAAGGAGGTCCAGCATGAAGTGGAGACACCAGTGTATTGAAGATACGGTATTAATTTTCAGAGGAGGGGCCTGGGATTGGGGAGCTAGGACTGAAGAAAAGAGCTATCTAGATCGATACCCACAAGTTTGCCCCGGTAATGCACATCAGAACCTGACATCAAGGTGGAAGTCAAAGTCCTGTTCTGATTAGGGTTACAGTACATTTTAGGATGCTGGCTGGGTTTCCCCATGTTCTGTCTGTGGGATTATAGCTGCCATATGAAACTTGTGTATTTGTCTTGTTTACTTGCACCTCTGAATTTCTAGTAGTATTTTCTCTAGGGGTGGCATTACATGCTGTAGATTCATAGATTAAGGCCAGAAGGAACCATTGTGATCATCTAGTCTTACCTACTGTATAACACAGACCACAGGACTTCCCCAAAATAATTCCTAGAGCAGATCTTCTAGAGAAACTTCCAGTTCCCTGACTGTTAAAAATTCAGCACGTTACACAGACTACTCTGCTTCTTCCCCCTGCCATAGGAGATTTGTTCTTTATTTAGTTATTTTCCCCTTAATCTACAGGGAGTCACCCAGACCCGAAGACAAGATTTCTGGCAACAAATCTCTGAAATCCTCAGGAATCAAAGGCAGCAGTGAAGAGGTCTCCTGGGTTAAACACCACAAACACTTTACAGTGAACATTTATGAAGAGGTTTCCAATGTAAAAGAGACTGTGGTGATCTACTCAGAGAAATACTCTTCACTACTTCAGATTGTTGAAGAGTGTGATGCTTGTTTTCCACAGGAACCAGGTAAACTGGTTTACACAGACTTCATGGGGATGCTTTAGTACAGGGGTCGGCAACCTTTCAGAAGTGGTGTGCAGAGTCTTCATTTATTCACTCTAATTCAAGGTTTCGCGTGCCGGTAATACATTTTTAACATTTTTAGAAGGTCTCTTTCTATAAATCTATACTATATAACTAAACTATTGTATGTAAAGTAAACAAGGTTTTCAAAATGTTTAAGAAGCGTCATTTAAAGTTAAATTAAGATGCTGATCTTACGCCACCAGCCTGCTCAGCTCGCTGCCAGCCTGGGGTTCTGTTCACCTAGGCTAGCAGAGGGCTGATCAGGGCCTGCGGCCAGGACCGCAGACCTGGGGGGCGGAGGGGGGGGGGGGGTGTTTCAGAGATCAGGGCAGAAGGCTGGTGTGTGTTGGGGTATGGGGGTGCAGGGCAGAGGGCTGGGGTGCTCCCAGCCCCCTGCCCTGAGCGGCTCATGGCAGGGGTCTGGAAGGGATATGCCCTGTTCCACCCCCTTCCCCCAGGCTCTGTCCCTACCTCTCTCTGCGTCCTCTACGGAGCTGTGGGCACGCTGCCGCTCTTCCCCCTCCCCCTTGCTAGGGCCATCAGCTGATTGGCACAGGGAAGGAGAGGAGAAGGGGGGGCAGGAAAGCACCGCTGGGGGAAGAAGAGGGGGAGGGGGGGGAAGCTTGGCTGCCGCAGAACCAAGCTTCTGCTGCCTGCCCCTGCAGGGGAGAGCGGTGGGGCTGAGTGGGGCTGGGGGCCGGGACCGCGGCAGGTAGCTGCGTGCCACTCAAAATCAGCTCGCGTGCTGTGTTTGGCACGCGTGCCATAGGTTGCCGACCCCTGCTTTAGTAGCTGGTATCAAACAAGCTTGCTGGGCCAGATCCTCAGTGGGTGTAAGTCAGCAACAGGGGGGAGGGATAGCTCAGTGGTTTGAGCATTGGCCTGCTAAACCCAGGGTTGTGAGTTCAATCCTTGAGGGGGCCATTTAGGGATCTGGGGCAAAAATCTGTCTGGGGATTGGTGCTGCTTTGAGCAGGGGATTGGACTAGATCTCCTAAGGTCCCTTCCAACCCTGATATTCTATAGGGCCACTGAAGTTAATGGAGCTAGGCCAGTTTCACTAGCTGAGCTTCTAGCCCTCATAAGAAAGCAAAGTCCAAAGTTAAATGCCACACACACCCTAGTGTAGTAGGAGTAACCTGTTTGCCATGTAGAGTCCTGTTTGGAATTAGTGACACATAAAATACAACACTTCATGATTGGACAGTGTTACCAGGGTTAAACCCACGGAGGTGGCAAGTTAGAGGATGCAATCAGGGACATTAGCCATTAGACCCTCCCACCAAGAGACCGGAAAGGAAGCTAAAGAATGTTCTGCTGCATATTTAGGGGCCTGTCCCATTACTTACCAATGACCGTGGGTTCCAGGTCAATGAACACGGCCCTGGGCACGTGCTTTCCTGATGCAGTCTCACAGAAGAAGGTCTCAAAAGAAGAATCCACTTGTTCAGTCTCTGGCTCTATCGGTTTAGCTGCCTTGTTGCTGGGAATGGTCCCATCCGGCTGGATTCCATGTTCTAGACAATACAGCTCCCAACAGGCATTGCCCATCTGGACCCCAGCCTGGCCAATATGGATAGAAAGACACTCCCTCTGGAATTAGGGACAAGTCTCGTTACTGCTTCAGGTTATGGAGATATCACACATTGTGGCTACTAGATGTTCGCCTTGGCAGTTGTATTTTGCTCTTTCAAGCTATTTCCTACATGCAGGCATTTAGCCCAACAGCAGGTCTTGGTCTACACTTAGATTTCTGGGACAGAACCTCTAGTTTTCAGGTAATACACAAAGAGATTAGACCATCTATAACAGAGTCCTGTATGTGACAATACCCTTGATGCAGGGTTTTCCAGTCTGGGGGCAGGTGGGGAGACACAGGGAGCAAAGAATAAGAGCTGTGGACCGATCCAACCCAGCACTGCAAATGGGCACCTGCAGTTTTGATTTATGCAGTAGGTGACTCCTTGTAAACCACTGGCCTTCTATCCCCCCCGCCCCCCTTGCACAGCCTCCACTGGAGCATAATGTACTGCACAGGGCTGCAAGCTCAGCTTTCTGGCCCAAGCGTGTCTCAGCTCCAGCAGGTTCTCGGCTCCTCACATAAGGCTCTGCATCCAGAAGCCACTCGTAGACTAAATAATTCACCCTCCCTCCAGAGCTCCAAGCAGCATGTAGCTGGTGAGAGGGAATTGAGAAGCCACATGAGTATTAAAAAAAGTAGAAAGCAAGAGATGAGAGGTTGAAAGAACCAGGGAGAGAAGATGGACCAAAAAATTAACAACTGTAACCTATGGGGTTGCCAAGCGTCTGGTTTTAGACTGGAACGCCCAGGCGAAAAGGGACCCTGGTGGCTCCGCTCAGCGCTCCTGACTGGGCCATTAGAAGTCTGGTCGGCAGCACAGCAAGGCTAAGGCAGGCTCCCTGCCTGCCATGGCTCCCGGAAGCAGCAGCATGACCCTCCTCCGGCTTCTAGGCATAGGGGCAGCCAGGGGCACTTACCGCAAGCAGCTCCCAGAAGCAGCGGCGTGTCCTCCCTCCGGCTCCTACACATAGGCGCGACCAGGCGGCTCTGCGCACTGTCCCGTCCACAGGCGCTGCCCCCACTGGCTGCAATTCCTGGCCAATGGGAGCTGGCACGTGGGGTGGGGGGCAGCATGCAGAGCCGCTGGGTCGCACCTACGTGTAGGGAGCTGGAGGGAGGACATGCCGCCACTTCTGGGAGCTGCTTGAGGCAAGTGCCACCTAGAGCCAGCACCCTGACCCCCTCCTGCACCCCAACCCCCTGCCCTCCAAATAGGGTGACTAGACAGCAAGTGTGGGGAAAAAAAAAAAATCAGGACGGGGGGGTGGGGGGGGTAATAGGAGCCTATATAAGAAAGATCCAAAAATCAGGACTGTCCCTATAAAAATCAGGACATCTGGTCACCCTACCGCCAAACCCCTCAGTGCCACCCAGAGCACCCTCCTGCACCCCAAACCCCCCAGCCCCATCCCTGAGCCCACAGCTGGAGCCCTCCCCCTGAGCACCAAACCCCTGCCCCCACCCTGATTTCCCCTCCTGTGCTCCAAACCCCTCATTTCTGGCCACACCTCCAGAACCTGCACCCCCAGCCCAGAGCCCCTCCCACACCCCAACCCCCTGAGCCAGCCTGGTGAAAATGAGCAAGTGACAGAGGGATGGGGGGGATGGAGTGAGTGGGGGTGGGGCCTTGGAGAAGGGGCCAGGGGTGTTGGGTTTTGTGCCAGTAGAAAGTTGGCAACCCTAGTAACCTAGCCCAGCGTAAGGGAACATAGTGGCTGTCCATCCACTGGGCCTCCACAAGGACATCTGCACTAGGAAGATTTTGGCAGCCCTGGCTTTAAAGGGTTAATCTGAAAGATGTTTGGCTTCTAGCAACAGTGTCATGGCTTTAGGGTATGAGCAGCCAATAAGATTGTCCTGATTTCATGTTTGGTTTGTGTCTTACTGAAGAGCCTTGATTGTTATACACATTTCCCTCTATAAGCATTACTTCAGTTTCCACGGATCTAGAGACAGATGCAATGGAGGGGCAAGGGACTATTTAATATAAATAAAACAGAGCTTCAGCAACTGGAATAGCTATAGCAATAACCTAGAATTAAAGGTACTTCTTTAAATGCATGTTAAGTACTCAAGCAATTATAGTCAGCGAGATGCCATGAGGCTACATAGCTTTGAGATCTCAGGAGCTAACTCGGACTCAGCACCCCAGGTGAGGGATGAAGGACTACAAATTTGCCCAAGTCACATGATGTGAAATCCAGATGCCAACTGGCTGGATTGCTCTCATGGGATTGGAAGATCTCCCACTAGCTTCTCATCATATATTTGATAGAGACAGAATTTTAGTCCAGGCTTGATTTCTCATCACCCCTAAACTGTGGGGGAAGCTCAAACCCAAGGCCTTATGGTGGGTCCCATCTCTAGTGGGCATGGCCACTCCTGATTCTATCTGGCTGATATTTGAAGTTCTCCATCTCACAGGGCTGGTATTCGTACTATTTGGGAAACGTGTTACTCAGCTCACCCATCCCCACCATTTAGATAGTTGCAATAGTTCTTAGCAAAATGTGGCTAAGGTCACGACCGTGGCCATTTTTTCCAGCTTTAGCAGAGACAGCTGTTTGGATCACTGACCTATTCTAGTCCAGAAGGGACAGCACCTGCTCCCAACATAGCATGGTTATTGGGATTTTTAAAATGAGTGCTTGGCAAATGGAAAAACCCTTGCGGGACAGCAGGAAATGCAAGTTGAAATAACAGTTTGCTTGGGGATGCAGTTAAGAGGTACCAGATCAACTGTATTTGCATCCTGCACCAAGATAAGCTGTATTTTACAGCATCAGGCTACAAACAGATGAAACATTGTTGCCCAGATGATTTTTGCATTTAAATTGTCATGAAAGTGTTAAATTTTTGTACCAGGCAAGTCCCTAGAACAGCACTTTGAAGTCTGACTTTACTGTCTGCAAAAAAAAAAGTTATTTTGAAAACTCCTTTTCGTCACATTTTACAAGATTATAACATCACATTCAACAGTCAGCATTCCGCAAACCTTTTTTTTAGAGCAATATACTTAGAATAATACAAGTCACCTTATTGTAAGCTTTCTGGGTAGTTATGTAGATTGCATGCATTTGTAAAGCTTGTATATTAAAGCATTTGAGTGTCAAAGTGTAGGCTTTTTAGAGTCAAGATTACATTAGAAATGCTAAGGGACAGTTGTAACTTTACTCATTTAACAGACAAACCCTTGGGATTACAGTAGACAAAGGGAACATGGCAGCTCATAAGGAAAAAATTATCCTCTGCAAAATCCATTAGTTTCATACATTGTTACTGTTGCTGAAGTGTTAATTTCAAGGGGAAAGACCACAAATATACTGTACTTTAAAAACTTTAGCCTGCCAGAAAACATTTGTGCCTCTATATAGACCAGTTGCAGATAAAAAGAAAAACTCAACTCCTATTAAAAGTTAAACACTTAACAACTCTACAGGCACCAGCTGAAATCTTAGAGAGAAAAACCAGAGTGAGGGGGCCACTTAGAGTAATCCAAGGACTAGCTTTTACCTTATAAGGAGCAAACTGTTGGTTCAATAAACTACAAAGCAAGCAACAATTAAATGAACTAGCTGCTTTGAATTAACATCCACAGAGGAAGGACTAGGTGTATAGATCAGTAGCTTTTAAGAACCCCGTACATTAGCACTAATACAAATAATAATGCATGCCTTACCATGATGGCTTTGTAAGCTTCCTAAGATTTAAGCAACCCAGCTGCCTCTGCCTCTCTTCCTGGAACTTTATATCCCAGTAAGAACTGACTCCACCTGAATGAAAAGAAGCACTCTGCTCATTTAAAGGGGCAGAGACCCCCTTTTTGGGCTGGCCTGAAACACAATCCCTTAGGGGCCGGATTCTGTGCTGACTTGCGCTTGGAGCAATCCCATTGATTTGAATAGGGTTGGGTGGGAGGTAGTTTGGCCCCCAGTGTTTTTCAAAGGGGGATTTGATTGAAAAGTAATTAAATAAATAAATAAAACACGAGGGTTTTCTTCTAGCTGAAGGGAAGCTTGTGGCTGTGTCATAAGGATAAACTAAGCACTCCCAAGCCGCAGGCTGGCACACGAGCGTGCCCAGTTCTTATTATTTAACAGTTATCCACATCTTGATTAGTAACAAAGCTGTCAACGCTATCTTGTGTCCTGCCTACTGTCACGTTATTGACTTGAACTGGGACCATATAGAACATGGTTGCAACCAAAGTCCTGTAGTGGCACCAAATCTTGTATAAAGGGGGTCAAATGAGGTGTCTAAGACAAGGTTATGGTTTGCTGGTTATGATTATGCTGTCTTTATGTGTGTATCATTTTGTAGTTGGAGTTATGAATGTTGGCTCTGTACTGTCTGTATGGCAAACTTATGCTATGCTTCTGGGTGACATCCCAGACAAGTTGGTGTTAGCTCTGCCTAGCCTGCTTGATGACCCATTAAGGACCATCAGCTATACAATGGACCCATTGAGAGAAGGCAGATACGCCCTGTAACTCAGCAAAGTATGCAGGAACGTGCCCATGTGACTCCAGACTCCATTTTGCTGTAATTTTCCACAGTGAGAACAAAGAGGTGTTCTTACACCTGGAAAAGACTATAAAAGGCTGATGCCTCATCTCCATCTTGTCTTCAATCCTGCTTCTTACCTCTGGAGGGACTTTGCTACAAACTGAAGCTCTGAACAAAGGACTGACTGACCCATCCCAGCTGTGGATGTACTCCAGAGACTTGATTTGAACCTGCAGTTTATTCTATCACTGCTACAAGCCTGAACCAAGACTTTGCCATTACTGTATGTAATTGATTCCATTTAACCAATTCTAGCTCTCATCTCTGTCTTTTTCCTTTTTTGAATAAACCTTTAGATTTTAGATTCTAAAGGATTGGCAACAGCGTGATTTGTGGGTAAGATCTGATCTGTATATTGACCTGGGTCTGGGGCTTGGTCCGTGGGGATCAGGAGAACCTTTTTTTCTTTTACTGGGGTATTGGTTTTCATAACCATTCATCCCCATAACGAGTGGCACTGGTGGTGATACTGGGAAACTGGAGTGTCTAAGGGAATGGCATGTGTGACTTGTGGTTAGCCAGTGGGGTGAGACCAAAGTCTTCTTTGTCTGGCTGGTTTGGTTTGCCTTAGAGGTGGGAAAACCCCAGCCTTGGGCTGTAACTGCCCTGTTTTAAGCAATTGGTCCTGAATTGATACTCTCAGTTGGGTCCTGCCAGAACCAGCATCGTTACACCTACTCTATGAGCATACTCCTGCAAGTCAATCTGTGCCAAGGACCCCACTGCCATCCGTGGGATTCCCACCTGGGCATTGGAGTCTGCCCGTGAGGAGTGACTTACAAGGTCAGGCCTATGTCTGTCTTATTCTGCTCCCCTTTGTGACAGCTGGTGAAATCCAGCCCTGCGTAGAGCGTTCGCACCGGCTTTGTGCGTCACCGGCGGCCCCCATCCTGCAAACATTGAACTCTGACATCCATGGAGCTGCTCCCATTAGAGTGATGCACGAGCACAAGTGTTCGCAGGTCTGGAGTTGAGCCCCCCAAATAGGAATAAAGTGGTGCCTATAGCTTAGGCAGGTCCTTGGCACAGGAGTAAATTTCATCTGTCAGTAACTCCTCGCTCTGTGAACAGTTTCCTTGACTTCAATGGGCTTGTTTGCACTGTCTGTCTAGCTAAGGCACTGATCTGGCCCCCATTACAATGGTATCTGAGCATCTGACAGGCTTTCATGTGCTAATCCTGCAAACACCTTGTGAGGGAGGATGGGCCTATTACCCCCATTTTAAAGATGGGGAAACTGAGGCACACAAAGACCAAGTGACTTGCCCAAGGTCACACAGGAAGCCTGTAGCAGAGGAGGAAATGTGAACCCAGGAATCCTATATCCGAGACTAGTAGCCTAACCATTGGACTGTCCCCTTAGAACTAGCCTCAAACCTTCAAACCAGTTTTAGAACTGGTGGCATAGAACAGGTGTAAACAGCCTGAAGTGTTTTTAATGAACCAGTAGCAAGACCAGTTAGTAATACCAGAGGGCCCCCTCATGTGTCCGCCCCTTTGTAACCAGTTTAGTATAAGCAGTTCAGGCTGTCTAGGTCTGGTCCCGGGCTCAGACTCTGGCTTGAGCCTAAACCCCCCTCCGTTTACACACAAATCTCTCAGACTCAGACCTATGGGTCTTAGGACCCTGCGGGGGAGGAGAGTCTGAGCACGAGTCAAGCCAAGACCCAGGATTCGAGCCCTATTGCTTTGCAATGTAGATGCAGGCCCCCTCCCCCAACTCGAGTCCCGGAAGTCCACCAAAAGTATCCCACAATCCCATGTGGTCCATAGCTGACAAAATCATTTGTACCAAATTTGACTGGGGTTTGAAATTTTGCCCAGAAATATGGCAGGGGCGGAGTGCAGAGTGGGGGAAGGAGGATGGCTGGGGAGTTCTCTGTGTTTTCTTGCAGCCATAGCTGGCTACGTCATGGGGAAGCTAACACAGCAGCCTGCCGATTCCCTCATGAATTCTGACCCAATCCTGGGTGCTGAGAGCTGCAAACTTTTCCCGTCGCAGGAATTCCAGACAGGTAATTTCACATTTCGGGGAGGGGCGTATTTTCCAGGGCCACCTCCCTAACTGACCAGCCCACTCCACTCCCAGATGTGCAGTTCAGTCACTCTTCATTTGAATACTTCAGTTGCATACACTGCAGGTTCCCCACCAACAGCGTGGAATAACATCTCTTTTTGGGGGCGGGGCCTTGGGGAAGGGGTGGCATGGAGGCGGGGCCACGGTTTGGGCACCAGTGCCCCCCACACACACACACTTTTAGGGAGCTTCTGCCACTCCTGCGTGGAGCTATTTGAGACAATAACCCTCTGTGCATTGTCCTGCTCCAGCCCCTCGACCTCTGCTAGCTTCGGTACCTCCACAGCTCACCCACTCTGCAGCAGAAGCCTGGGCCAACGTACCCACCTGGACCATTCCAAGAGGAAGCGTTTCTATGATAAGCTGCTGGGTTGAAGTTCTGGACAGGGCCATCAAGTCGGTGCAGTACCAAAGAGAGAGGACTGCCGGCGAGAGGAAAGGCCTGGAGAGAGGCAAGAGGGAAGGCTCAGGCTAGCTGCACAGTTTGAGGAAAGTGGGAGCAGGCCCTGTGCAATGGGGTGAGTGGGGAGTGTTGGGGGGCTGTAGGAAGATGGGGTGTTGGTGGGCTGTGGGGTTGGGGGCTGGGATTTTGGGGGCGAGTGGAGGATGTTGGGGGCTGGGGCCAGTCGGGCTGAGATGCCAGGGACTGCAGCGAGCGGGATGTATGTCAGGGCTGTCAGGGTAAGTGGGGGCTGGCGGAGGGTTGTGCTGTACATATGGGGTGGGAGGGGCATCTGTGTGGGGTGGGGTATGTATGAGACGGAGGTGCTTTGCTAAGCAGCCCCTATTAATAGAGCCCTGCATGGATACAAAATTTGTATCCGCATCTGATCCGTGCTCTGCAAACATGGTCTACAGACATCTGCATCCGTGGAGGTGGAGATCTGAGGATATAAAGTGGATAGCTGCAGATTTGGAGGGCTCTACCTATTCGTGTCATGCAGAGCTAGAACGAGATCACAGCAGCACCTAATTTGACCTAGTCACCCCTTTGAGGGTGACGGGGAGGGGCAGGAGGGTGTGGCTGGGGCTGGCTGAATCAAAAAATTCAGGCAAACATTGCTTCGGGTAGAATGAAACATGTTGTTCTACCTAAAATGAAGCATTTCAGTTTGATTTCAAGCACTGTTACTGTTTTTAAAATTTTCCCCCAAATAAAAGGAAATTTTCGAAATGATAAATCAAAATGTACAAATTAGTTTTGTTTTGCTTTTTTTCAAAATGAACAATTTGCCCCAAATTGACACAAATTCGTGAAATGTTTCGGCGTCGCTGACTCTGCATTTTTCACCCCCAAAATAGTTTGGGTTGAAAAATTTTGCCCAGCTCAACAGGTGACGCAAGAAAGTTCTACAAGCCGAACAAAGTTCTTCCAGGGAGGATTCCACGTCTCCGGGGCCACCATCCCACTTTATGTACATTTTGCCGTATCCGTTCTTCTGGCCTTAGTTTGTACCTCAAGAGCCGTTCCTGGGCAGAGACCTGTTACCAGGGTGATGCTGACCTACCGCGGTACAGCACCATGTACATTTAAGGTGGGATAGGAAAGATAATTCTTTTGAGAACATGATTGGAGAAAAATGGAGGTGAAGTCAAGATTGGCAGGCCATGGTGGCGCCTTTCCTTTGGTGGCAGGACCACAACTGGGATGTAACAGACACACCGTGCTGGCAAGCATGGGCGGCGGGTAGGGAAGGCTGGGGGAGGCTGTGCCTCCCCAAACAGCCAGGCGTGGCCCCACCCACACTCTGCCCCCAGGGGCCCACTTCAGTGGTGCTGCTGGGCTCCAGGAGCTGGGGCCACACCGCCTGCCTTCCTGTAGCTGGGGAGACTGCAGCAGCGCCGCCACACGCTCTCCCTCTCGGCGCTCCGGGGCTGGGGGGTGCTGCTGGCACTAGCCAGCCTAGGGCGGGGGCCACGGTGAGAGTGCTCTGGGTTCCAGGGGGACTCCAATGTGGAAACTACAGAACCCGAACCACCAAAAAAGAAAATCAACCTTCTGCTGAGTTCTGCTGACTCAGATGATTAAAATGAACATGCATCGGTCCGCTCTGCTTTGGATCGTTATCGAGCAGAACCCGTCATCAGCAAGGAGACGTCTTCTGGAATGGTGGTTGAAGCATGAAGGGACATATGAATCTTTAGCGCATCTGGCACATAAATATCTTGCGATGCCGGCTACAACAGTGCCATGCAAAAGCCTGTTCTCACTTTCAGGTGACATGGTAAACAAGACGTGGGCAGCATTATCTCCTGCAAATTGTAACCAAACTTGTTTGTCTGAGCGATTGGCTGAAGTAGGACTGAGCGGACTTGTAGTTTCTAAAGTTTTACATTGTTTTATTTTTGAATGCAGTTATTTTTATACATAAGTCTACATTTGTAAGTTCAACTTTCATTATAAAGAGATGGCACTACAGTACTTGTATTAGGTTGTAATAAAAAATAAATATAAAATGAGCACTGTACACTTTGTAGTCTGTGTTCTAATTGACATCAATATATTTGAAAATGTAGAAAACATCCAAAAATATTTAAATAAGTGGTATTCTGTTATTGTTCAACAGCGCGATTAATGGCAATTAATTTTTGTAATCGCTTGACAGCCCTAGTTTTGACACACGCTGGTGCAATTCCATTCACTTCCCTGAAGTTGAGTCCAGCTACGGCGGGACTGAATTTGCTCCTTGCTTTCGAAGGTGGTGGCTTTCAGGATTCTACTTCAACTGGGCTACTCCCTTGTGTAAAGTTACGTGTGGGTGCGAGTCAGTGGAGATGTCTGTGTCCCCAGGGGTCCACCCACATGGATCCAGTTACAGGATTGGAGCCTTTGTCATTGACCAAATGGACTATATTAGAAACAGCATCCTAAATGTGCAAGGTTTCAGAGTAGCAGCCGTGTTAGTCTGTATCCGCAAAAAGAACAGGAGTACTTGTGGCACCTTAGAGACTAACAAATTTATTAGAGCATAAGCTTTCGTGGGCTACAGCCCACTTCATCGGATGCATAGAATGGAACATATATTGAGGAGATATATATCCACACATACAGAGAGCTGGTAAGACAACTCCCACCTTTTCATGCTCTCTGTATGTGTGTATATATATCTCCTCAATATGTTCCATTCTATGCATCCGAAGAAGTGGGCTGTAGCCCACAAAAGCTTATGCTCAAATAAATGTGTTAGTCTCTAAGGTGCCACAAGTACTCCTGTTCTTTTTGCTAAATGTGCAAGTCTCCAAATTCCAGTGCTATCTATTTTCCCCACTATTCAAAACACTGTAAAGCAGAGCTGTGCAGAGGGTGGATGTTCTCTTTCATGAAGGATTTTGAGAGATCAAAGTTTGGCTTCATTCCACATTGGAATGAAAACCAACCATTTCAAAGTTCTCGAAGAAGGAAAATGCTGAAGGAAAAAAAAAATCTATTTTTGGTTAATCAAAATGTTTCAAATTCTTTTTTTTTAATTTTGCATTATACATGTGTATCAGACAGGATATTTGCATTACAGTATCATGCAAAAATTTTAAAATTTAAACCAAAAGTCATTTCAAAACAAAAAATTGAAACATTTTGTCCTGAAAGTTGTTGGAACCATTCTTGCTGGTTTTTGTCTAAAACAAAATTCTAATAAAACTCAGTTTCCAAAATGTTTCAATTTTGACCCCCACCCCCACCCCAGCATGTTTCTGGCTTGCTCAGCCCCTATCTCCAGCAGCTGGGGCAGTGATGGGCTGCCCCCGGCCCAGGCCCTGCTGCCGGGGACAGGGGCTGAGTGAGCCAGAGCTTCCCCTCCCCCACCTCCCGCATGCTTGACCCAGGAGCGCCGCCAGCTTTTTTGCCGCCCTAGGCAGCGGAAGGTCCCGCCCCCGACAGAGGCGGCGGAAGATCCGGCTGCCGCGGTCGCCGCCCCCCAAATGTTAGCGCCCTAGGCGACCGCCTAGGTCGCCTAATGGGTTGCGCCGGCCCTGGCTTGACCCCTGTCCTCAGCAGCTGAGCCTGGGCCGTCCCAGCCAGGCTCTCTCAGGCCGAAGCGGCTCCATCCCGCTCCCCGCCCTACTGCCAGAGAGAACGGCCAAACATGCCGGGGGGAAAGGCACAGGGAGAAAAGGACAGAGCCCCTCTCCCTTTCCAGCAGGCCAAACTGGGGGGGCACTTGACCCCCCACATCTCTACCCTATGCGTCACCTCTGGACTTAACGACCTTGAGTAATTTTGTATTGTCTGCAAACTTTGCCACCTCACTGTTTACCTCTTTTTCCAGATCATTTATGAATAGGTCCCAGTACAGATCCTTGGGTGACCCTGCTATTTACTCTTCTCCACTATGAAAACTGATGGGAAACAAAGGGTAGGAATAAACTATCTGTTAGCCTGCTAGTGATCCATGAGAGGAATTTCCCTCTTATCCCAAGACTGCCTGCTTTGCTTAAGAGCCTTTGGTGAGGGACCTTGTTAAAGGCTTTCTGAAAGTACGCTTTATCCACTGGATCACTCTTGTCCACATGCTTGACGACACCCACAAAGAATTCTAACAGATTAGTGAGGCATGATTTCCCTTTCAAAAACCTGTGACTCTTCCCCAAAAAATCGTGTTCCTTTATTTGATAATTCTGTTCTATACTATAGTGTCAACCAATTTGCCTGGTACTGAAGTTAAGCTTATCGGCCAGTGCTTGCCAGGGTGGCCTCCGGAGTTTTTCTTTCAAGCCACGTTACATTAGCTATCCTCCAATCATCCGGTAGACAGGCTGATTTAATTGATAGGTTACATATCACAGTTAGTAGTCCAGCAAGTTCATATTTGCATAGATGACTTGTGCCTCCCGATACTGAGGGCCACAATTTAAAGGGGAGGACACATGTCCTCTCCTTTAGTCTCCTCTTCCCAGTGAGAGCCTGGGGCCGCCACGCTCTCCCCACCCCACCAGAGTTACATGTGGGGTGGGGGGCTCTATCCTTCTCCTGCTGCACCTGCCCCCCGGCACACTCTGCCCCTGTTCCTGGCAGACGGGCTTGGGCCTGGAGCAGCTTCTCATGAAGGCTGAAGCTGGCTGCTCCAAGTCGCTGCTCTGTGCAGTGCAGCAGCTGCCTGAGAGAGAACCTAGCTGGGACGGCGGCCTGCCCCGCCTGGGCCTGGCTGCCTGGGACGGGTCGAGTGAGCTGGAAATGTGCCGGGAGCGAAGGGGGGCTTCAGCTTGCTCATCTCCTGTTCCCAGCAGTTGGGCCTGGGCAGCGGGCGGCCTGCCGCCACCTCCCCAGCCAGGCTCTCGCAGGCAGCGGCCACGCTGCACAGAGCAGTGACCCGAAGCAGCCAGCATCAGAAGGAGCTGGTCCTGCTCCCTCTGCTCCCTGCCCAGGCTCGGCTGCCAGAGACAGGGGTCAAGCGTGATGGGGGGGCAGGCGCAGCCGGAGGCAGGAGGCGTGCTGGAGGGCATGCAGAGCAGGAGAAGGACAGAGCCCCCCCGGCAAGCCAAGCAGAAATCTAGGGTGGCACTTGACCCTGCATGCCCCCCTACGTGCCGCCTATGTATATTTTAATTCCTTCAAAACTCATGGGTGAATACCATCTGGTCCTGGTGACATATTACTGTTTAACTTATCAATTTGTTCCAAAACATCCTCTATTGACACCTCAGTCTGGGACAGTTCCTCAGATTTGCCACCTAAAAAGAATGGCTCGGGGGGGGGGGGGGGAATCTCCTTCACATCCTCTGCAGCGACGACCAATGAAAAGAATTCATTTAGCTTCTCTGCAATGGCCTTGTCTTCCTTGAGTGCTCCCTTAGCACCTCAATCGTCCAGGGGTCCCCCTGACTGTTTGGCAGGCTTCCTGCTTCTGACGTACTTTTAAAAAAAATTGCGGTTTATGTCTTTTCCTAGTTGCTCTTCAGTCTTTCTTGGCCTGCTTTATACTCTTATATTTGACTTGCCTGAGTTTGTTCCTTTCTATTTTCTTCAGCAGGATTTGACTTTTTGTTTTTAAAAGATGCCTTTTCATCTCTAACCACCTGTTATACTCTTTAGCCATGGTGGATATTTTTGGTTCTCTTACTTTTTTACTATTTGGGGTATCTGCATAGTTTGAGGCTCTATGGTGTTGGTTTTTTTTAGTTTTTTTTTTTTTAAGTTTCCATGAAATTTTCAGGCATTTCATTGTTGTGACTGTTCTGTTTAATTTCCATTTAATTTGCTTCCTCATTTTTATTTTTTTTTTTGCATAGTTCCCCTCTGTGAAGATAAATGCTACAGTAGTGGCTTCTTTGGTAACCTCCCCCCTCCCCCCACAACAAGAATGTTAAATTTAATTATACTACGGTCACTATTACTCAGTGGTTCTGATCCATGAGGTGACTATAGCTGATCCTGTGCTCAATTTAAGATTAAATCAAGAATTGTCTCTCCCCTTGTGGATTCCAGGACAAGCTGCTCCAAGAAGCAGTCATTAATGGTGTCTAGAAATTTTATCTCTGCATCCCTTCCTGAGGTGACATGTACCCAGTCAATATGGGGATAGGTGAAATCCCCCATTATTATTGGGTTTCTGACTTTGTAGCCTCTAGTCACCCATCTCAAAAAAGATAGATTAGAATTGGAAAAGGCCCAGAGAAGGGCAACAAAATGATCAAGGAAATGGAACAGCTTCCATATAAGGAGAGATTTAAAAGAATGGGACTCTTCAGCTTGGAAAGGAGATGACTAAGAGGGGATGTGATAGAGTTCTATAAAATTGTGACTGGTGTGGATACAGTGAATCATAGAATACCAGGGTTGGAAGGGACCTCAGGAGGTCATCTAGTCTAAGCCCCTGCTCAAAGCAGGAGTAATCTCCAACTAAATTCCCAAATGGCCCCCTCAAGGACTGAACTCACAACCCTGAGTTTAGCAGGCCAATGCTCAAACCCCTGAGCTATCCCTTCCCACCCTTTAGAGAGAAGTGTTAGTTACTCCTTCACATAACACAAGAACCAAGGGGTTCCCCAATGAAATTAATATGCAGCAGGTTTAAAACAAACATAAGGAAATACTTCACACAATGCACAGTCAACCAGTGGAACTCATTGCCAGGGGGTGTTGTGAAGGCCAAAAGTATAACTGGGTTCAAAAAAGAATTAGATAAGTTCATGGAGGATAGGTCCATCAATGGCTATTAGCCAAAATGGTCAGGGCTGCAACCCCATGCTCTGGATGTGCCTGGCTCTGATTGCCAGAAGCTAGGAATGGACAACGGGGGATGAATCACTCAATGACTGTTCTGTTCATTCCCTCTGAAGCACCTGGCATTGGCCACTGTCGGAAGACAGGATACTGGGCTAGATGGACCATTGGTCTGATGCAGTATGGCCGTTCTTATGTTCTTTTGAGCATTTCACAATCACTGTCACCATCCTGATCAGATACTCAGTAGTATATTCCTACTGCTATATTCTTCAAGCATGGAATTTCTGTCCATAGAGATTCTATGATACGGTTTGATTCACTTAAGATTTTTCCTATATTTGACTTTATGCTTTCTTTCCCACATAGAGCCACTCCCCCACCAGCACGGCCTACTCTATCATTGCTACATATTTTGTACCCTGGTATTACTGTGTCCCATTGATTATCCTCATTCCACTAAGTTTCTGTGATGGCTGTTATATCAGTATCCTCACTTAATACAAGGCACTCAAGTTAAGCCATCTTGGCATTTAGACTTCTTGCATTTGTATACAAGCACATAAGAACATAAGAATGGCCATACTGGGTCAGACCAAAGGTCCGTCCAGCCCAGTATCCTGTCTACTGACAGTGAGCAATGCCAGGTGCCCCAGAGGGAGTGAACAGAACAGGTAATGATCTCTCTCCTTCCATCCATCTCCACCCTCTGACAAACAGAGGCTAGGAACACCATTCCTTACCCATCCTGGCTAATAGCCATTAATGGACTTAACCTCCATGAATTTATCTAGTTCTCTTTTAAACCCTGTTATAGTCCTAGCCTTCACAACCCCCTCAGCAAGGAGTTCCATAGATTGACTGTGCACTGTGTGAAGAAGAACTTCCTTTGAAACCTGTTGCCCATTAATTTCATTTGGTGGCCCCTAGTTCTTATATTATGGGAACAAGTAAATAACTTTTCCTTATTCACTTTCTCCACCCCACTCATGATTTTATATATCTCTATTATATCCCCCCTTAGTCTCCTCTTTTCCAAGCAGAAAAGTCCTAGCCTCTTTAATCTCTCTTCATAAGGGACCCGTTCCAAACCCCTAATCATTTTAGTTGCCCTTCTCTGAACCTTTTCTAATGACAGTATATCTTTTTTGAGATGAGGAGAGCACATCTGTACGCAGTGGGCGTACCATGGATTTATATAAGGGCAATAAGATATTCTCCGTCTTATTATCTATCCCTTTTTTAATGATTCCTAACCAGGGCCGGCTCTAACTTTTTTGCCGCCCCCCAGGCAAAAAAGAAGAGAGCCGCCCTGCCGTACCCCGCCCCCGCAAGCGCTGCCGAAATCCCCGCCCCCCCAGCACCACGCCACCCAAAGCCCCGCCCCCCCAGCGCCGCACCGCCCGAAGCCCCCGCCCCCCCTCCGAGCGCCGCACCGCGCCAGCCCCCGCCCCCCCAAGACCCCGCCCCCCCCAAGCACCACGCTGCCCGAAGCCCCGCCCCCCCCAAGCACCATGCCGCCTGAAGCCCCCGCCCCCCCTCCGAGCACCACGCCGCCCGAAGCCCCGCCCACCCTCTGAGCACCACGCCGCCCGAAGCCCCTGCCCCTGCTCCGAGCGCCGTGCCACCGAATCCAAAAAAAAATAATAAAATAAAAAATGGAGCGCCGCCCTGCCCCAAGGTGCCGCCCCAAACACGTGCTTGGTCGGCTGGTGCCTGGAGCCGGCCCTGTTCCTAACATCCTGTTTGCTTTTTTGACTGCCTCTGCACACTGCATGGACATCTTCAGAGAACTCTCCACGATGACTCCAAGATCTCTTTTCTGATTAGTTGTAGCTAAATTAGCCCCCATCATATTGTATGTATAGTAGGGGTTATTTTTTCCAATGTGCATTACTTTACATTTATCCACATTAAATTTCATTTGCCATTTTGTTGCCCAATCACTTAGTTTTGTGAGATCTTTCTGAAGTTCTTCACAGTCTGCTTTGGTCTTAACTATCTTGAGCAGTTTAGTATCGTCTGCAAACTTTGCCACTTCACTGTTTACCCCTTTCTTCAGATCATTTATGAATAAATTGAATAGGATTGGTCCTAGGACTGACCCTTGGGGAACACCACTAGTTACCCCTCTCCATTCTGAAAATTTACCATTTATTCCTACCCTTTGTTCCCTGTCTTTTACCCAGTTCTCAATCCATGAAGGGATCTTCCCTCTTATCCCATGACAACTTAATTTACGGAAGAACCTTTAGTGAGAAACCTTGTCAAAGGCTTTCTGGAAATCTAAGTACACTATGTCCACTGGATCCCCCTTTTCCACATGTTTGTTGACCCCTTCAAAGAACTCTAATAGATTAGTAAGACATGATTTCCCTTTACAGAAACCATGTTGACTTTTGCCCAACAATTTATGTTCTTCTATGTGTCTGACAATTTTATTCTTTACTATTGTTTCAACTAATTTGCCCGGTACTGACGTTAGACTTACCAGTCTGTAATTGCCGGGATCACCTCTAGAGCCCTTTTTAAATATTGGCGTTACATTAGCTATCCTCCAGTCATTGGGTACAGAAGCTGATTTAAAGGACAGGTTAAAAACCATAGTTAATAGTTCCGCAATTTCACATTTGAGTTCTTTCAGAACTCTTGGGCGAATGCCATCTGGTCCCGGTGACATGTTACTGTTAAGTTTATCAATTAATTCCAAAGCCTCCTCTAGTGACACTTCAATCTGTGACAATTCCTCAGATTTGTCACCTACAAAGGACGGCTCAGGTTTGGGACTCTCCCTAACATCCTCAGCCGGAAATACTGAAGCAAAGAATTCATTTAGTTTCTCCGCAATTACTTATAAAACTTGTCAATATTTGGTTGTCTGCCTTCATGTGATGTAACTGAATGGGACGCTTTTCATTTAATTGTTTCTCTTCAGTTCCTGCATGTACTTTAACAACGTCTATCCTCTGTTGTTTACTAGGATATAGACAGGGCCGGCTCCAGGCACCAGGCAACCAAGCACATTCTTGGGGCGGCACCTGGTAAGGGGCGGCCAATCTTGGGGTGGCGGGGGGGGGCAGCGTGGCGTGGCGCGGCATTCCGCGGGGGGGGGGGGCGCTCTGGCGGCGCGGCGCTCGGCGGGGGGGGCGGGCTCCGGCGGCGCGGCGCTCGGCGGGGGGGTGGCACGGGGCGCGGCACTCAGGGGGGGGTTCCGGCGGCGCCACGCGGCGCTTGGCGGGGGGGGCGGGCTCCGGCGGCGCGGCGCTCGGCGGGGGGGGGGGGGGCGGCGCTTTTTTTTGCTGCTTGGGGCAGCAAAAAAGTTAGAGCCGGCCCTGGATATAGAGCATCCCCTTTTAATACATCCTACCCCAAGGGATACGTCTGTCTGAACCACGTACTGCTCAGCTTTCCCCAGCCCTTGGTTTAAAAACTCCACTGACCTTAATTTTGCATGCCAGCAATTTGGTTCTGTTTTGGTTTAGGTGGAGCCCATCCTTCCTGTAGAGGCTCCTCTTTTCCCAATAGGTTCCCTTGTTTGTAATAAACTGAAATTCTCTCATCCACACATTGAGACTTTCATCCTCCTGCAGTTCTGCCTGTCTAACTCGCCCTGCACACGGAACTGGAAGCACTTCAGAGAATGCCACCATGGAGGTCCTGGGCTTTAATCTTTCCTAACAGTCTAAATTTGGACTAGGACCTGTCTCCTACCTTTCCCTAAGTCATTGGTAGCTAAAATGTACCACGACCACTAGCTCCCACCCAGCACTGAACATACCTCTTTACAGATGTCTTGAGAGGTCTGCAACCTGTGAAGCCAGCAACCAGGAGCAGCAAACAGGTGAGTTTTGTGAGGAAGTTGAGAGGGCCCCCACTACACAAAATATTCTCTAAACTTAGGCCAATAGCCAATCCTCCCTCCCCCCCAAAAGACGTGCACTCCCACATATGCATGCACCAAGAGTAAAGAGAAGGCAGGCAGAAGTCCAGCAGCAGAGTGGGGGCTATCCAGTTTATTGCACTCACTGCAGAGTATGATTACCTGCCTTGTGGGCAGGTGGCATGTGTGTGCAAGAAGTTCATGGCCCTCAGAGACAAAGGGCGGGCTCTTGAGACCAGAGTGCCTGAACTGGAGGAGCTAAGGGAGACAGAGGTACCAGGGCCGCCCAGGGAGGGGTCAAGTGGGGCAATTTTCCCCAGGCCCCGGGCCCCGCAGGGGCCCCCATTAGAATATAGTATTCTATAGTATTGCAACTTTTTTTATGGAAGGGGTCCCCAAAATTGCTTTGCCCCAGGCCCCCTGAATCCTCTGGGCGGCCCTGAGAGGTACATAGAAGAGACTTTCCAGTACACAGTAAATTCACAAACCCACTCTGGCAGCCTCTGTGCTGTTGAGGAGGATGAAAGTCTGAGAAGAACATCAAGCTGGAGCAGAAGGAAATGATTCCCTAGTTGGGACCCTCCTTCCAGCTGATGTCATGGTATCCTCACACTGAGGATACCCCTCCAGGGGAGGGGACCCCTGTAATTGGGACAGGACAGTAAAGTGGGGAGTGTGATGACTGGGAGAATCCCCCTGCTGGATACAAAGGTTGCAGTTACCACTGGCTTTTAAATCCTAACTCTTCCATCGCCTAAAGCTTGATGACTAACTGTGGTGCTTTAGTATCAGAGGGGTAGCCGTGTTAGTCTGGATCTGTAAAAGCAGCAAAGAGTCCTGTGGCACCTTATAGATTAACAGACGTATTGGAGCATGAGCTTTCGTGGGTGAATACCCACTTCATGAATCCGAAGAAGTGGGTATTCACCCACGAAAGCTCATGCTCCAATATGTCTGTTAGTCTATAAGGTGCCACAGGACTCTTTGCTGTAGTGCTTTAGTGCAATTCTAATTTTCATCTCAAAAAGATACTTAAGAAATAAGTGCAAGTGTTTTTTTAAAGATGAAAATACAAGATGGCTTTTTAAATGGCCTCAAATAATTAGTCACAAAAGAACTCCAATCACCTGAGCCTTTATGGCTTAAAGCTTTATTCATAGATTCCAAGGCCAGAAGAGACCATTGGGACCATCTACTCTGACCTCCTGTATAACACAGGCCCTAGAATGTCTCCACAATAATTCCTAGAGCAGATCTCTGAGAAAATTGTCAGATGGCGAATCCACCACAACCTTTGGTAACCTGGTCAATGTAATTTATGACACTATAAAGGTCTAAGTTGTCTTGAATCCTCTAGATAGCAATCTTTTAAGGCAGTATAAGTGCTTAAACTATTAACATTGCCAAGTGTGTAAATTCTACAGAATTGGTTACTTTGAATCCTGAAGGCCAACAAGTGCCTACTGACAAGTGTTTTAAACTGTGTGCTTAACAATGCATATGATCTTTGTTGTAGGAGCAGCAGTGATCTGTATGCTACAGGTCTGTTACACCTTCCCCTCCTTTTGTCTCCTCTCCCTCTTTGAATACCTGTGGAGTGGCTTTCCCCCTCCCCCCACCCTGCTTCTGGGATGAATGGGCTGCTTGAGCAGCTGGAAGATCAGAAGAGCTCCCAGGTAGACCAGGTGTCTGGCACTCTGATTAGGCAGCGATCACACGCCCCATGCATGGACACTGCATGGACACTGCCCGAGGTGGAGTTTGACCAACCAGATGCGGCCAAGTCATCTCTAGTCACAGCCATGAGGAGCAGGTCCTTAAAAGGGGAAGGGGCCAAGTGCTCGGCAGTGCACTCACAAGCTTGTACCTCCCATGAAAGCCCTTCGCCCGGACCGCCTGGCCAGTGGTTCGCCACGTTGCACTTCATCATGCCTCGGGAAGACTTACCTTCATCGCACCATCCATCGCTGTGCTGTGGGACACTTACCTTGAAGGATCCTGACATCTCCAGTGCCGTGCCTGTCCTGGGAGTGTGAGTATGTGAATATGAGTGTGCCCCCCCCCCTTTTGAGCTTAGCTATCAGTATAATAAACGACATCTCCAGTGCCGTGCCTGTCCTGGGAGTGTGAGTATGTGAATATGAGTGTGCCCCCCCCCCCCTTTTGAGCTTAGCTATCAGTATAATAAACGTGCTGCTTTCTGCCAAACTCTGGTGGGTCATTAGTGCTCCCTAAGCTTACTAGCTGGCCCAATTTCAGGTAACATTACTGGTGGAGAATGCAGTCAGCTTAGTGGAGGATTTAACCCAAGAGTAGGGGTCCCCTGGTGCCCCCCGGTAGTCTCTTGAGTGGATCCGGCTCGAGCCTGCGTGAAAAAGTGGTAGGCTAACAACCCACTGCAGGGAGAAAAGGACACTGCTGCTAAGTATGCCACTGTGGGGCAAGGGGAAGAAAAAGGCAAAGCAGGCCGAGCGAGAAGACACCCCCGCTTGGGGAGCGGCGCCGCCGCCCGGGGTGTTGTTAGAATGGCTCCAAAAGAAAGGGGCAGACCCCTGGATGCCCGGGGTGGTTCCACCTGGGAGTACAATTCCTGAGCTAGAGCTCATGTTGGATAAATGTGTACTTATATACGGTCCCGATAAGTTGATTCTAGTCAACTGTATAATCCATCCAACCTCTAATAAATGATCATGGACCTAGTCTTCCTCATTGAACAGCATGTCCTTCTACATGCTAGCTTGGTTCTTAATACTTTTCTTTCGAGTTGAGGGAGTCAACTGGCTGAAAGTTCTCCTTTGAGCAAAATCCTTTCTCTTTGCACAGAGACCAAGCATTGGGGAAACCTCAACCTACAATACTTTTTTTTTTTTTTTTGAAAGAAAGCTATAAGCATATGAAAATGGGGTGAAACTGTCTTTTTTGGCAACCTTCCGACAGCATTTGTACTAGGTGACCCCTTATACTGCCACGTGGAACTTACGTAGCCCTGTACAAACCCTTCCCCTTTTACACACCTCTGCAGTGGCTGAATGCTGCAACTGTAAGCCTGTAATTAATGTCAGTTTTAAGACGTCAAAGTCTGAAGTTCTGTGCATAATGCTCTTAACACAATAACTAACGCTTCAGATCTGTAACTCAATCACTTGTCTGACTGGCTAGAGTGATCTACTGGCTGAAGAATGGCACACAGCATAAGGATCCTCCGTACTACTTGTAACTATACCCCTGACTTGCTAGATGGCCTTGGCCACGTCACAACTTCTTTAGTTCCTGCTTCCTGACCCTTATAAAGGGATCGCTGTACCTACCTTTATACTTGTTATGAGTTTAATGTCTATGAGCCTTGGATTAAAGGTTCTATGTACTAAAAGCTTATTAAAATGCCATGACCTAGTAAAGACAGACTAGCAGGGGAAAATAAGTTTGCACAAGTAACAGTTGTTGCTGGAGAGTACACGTCTTCACAGTATATACACGAGCCCACGTGGGAGAAGTGGACTTTGCTTCCTTGTCAGGAGCTCTTCATGCATTAATGACAAGGCTCTTGCTCAAATACTCAGTTAAATGAGAAGTGGTGTCTTTCCAGTTCAACACTGGTCCACATAATTGCACTGCATGATGGCTTGGTTTTAGCCTAGGTTTAAAAGGATGAGGACTAGAATTGCTGTGGTGTGATGCCTCAAGCCTGACCTGTGAGTATGGATGGGATAGGGGAAACCAGCATAACATCAACCCTAACGTACATCTGACTCCTGCCGGTGCTGCAGATCTTCACAAGGTGTGGCTTGCTTACTCCAAAAGTGAGCCACAAACTGCGGCACCGTCGAAAGGGTGCCAGGAGATAATTACAGGAAACTAAAACAATGACAAGATTGTGGAGAATGTCTCACTCTTTCCTTCTCCAATCCAGAAGGAGTGTATTTCTGTCCATATTGGCCAAGCTGGAGTCCAGATGGGCTATGCTTGTTGGGAACGATACTATCTAGAGCATTGGATCCAGCAGCCAGATGGCAGCATTCCTAGTAATAAAGCAACTGAACAACCTGACTCTTCCTTTGGGACCTTCTTCATAGATTCATAGATTCTAGGACTGGAAGGGACCTCGAGAGGTCATCGAGTCCAGTCCCCTGCCCGCATGGCAGGACCAAATACTGTTTAGACCATCCCTGATAGACATTTATCTAACCTACTCTTAAATATCTCCAGAGATGGAGATTCCACAACCTCCCTACGCAATCTATTCCAGTGTTTAACCACCCTGACAGGAACTTTTTCCTAATGTCCAACCTAGACCTCCCTTGCTGCAGTTTAAACCCATTGCTTCTTGTTCTATCCTTAGAGGCTAAGGTGAACAAGTTTTCTCCCTCCCCCTTATGACACCCTTTTAAATACCTGAAAACTGCTATCATGTCCCCTCTCAGTCTTCTCTTTTCCAAACTAAACAAACCCAATTCTTTCAGCCTTCCTTCATAGGTCATGTTCTCAAGACCTTTAATCATTCTTGTTGCTCTTCTCTGGACCCTTTCCAATTTCTCCACATCTTTTTTGAAATGCGGTGCCCAGAACTGGACACAATACTCCAGCTGAGGCCTAACCAGAGCAGAGTAGAGCGGAAGAATGACTTCTCGTGTCTTGCTCACAACACACCTGTTAATACATCCCAGAATCCTGTTTGCTTTTTTTGCAACAGCATCACACTGTTGACTCATATTTAGCTTGTGGTTCACTATAACCCCTAGATCCCTTTCTGCCGTACTCCTTCCTAGACAGTCTCTTCCCATTCTGTATGTGTGAAACTGATTTTTTCTTCCTAAGTGGAGCACTTTGCATTTGTCTTTGTTAAACTTCATCCTGTTTAACTCAGACCATTTCTCCAATTTGTCCAGATCATTTTGAATTATGACCCTGTTCTCCAAAGCAGTTGCAATCCCTCCCAGTTTGGTATCATCCGCAAACTTAATAAGCGTACTTTCTATGCCAATATCTAAGTCGTTGATGAAGATATTGAACAGAGCCGGTCCCAAAACAGACCCCTGCGGTACCCCACTCGTTATGCCTTTCCAGCAGGATTGGGAACCATTAATAACAACTCTCTGAGTACGGTTATCCAGCCAGTTATGCACCCACCTTATAGTAGCCCCATCTAAATTGTATTTGCCTAATTTATCGATAAGAATATCATGCGAGACCGTATCAAATGCCTTACTAAAGTCTAGGTATACCACATCCACAGCTTCACCCTTATCCACAAGGCTCATTATCCTATCAAAGAAAGCTATCAGATTGGTTTGACATGATTTGTTCTTTACAAATCCATGCTGGCTGTTCCCTATCACCTTACCACGTTCCAAGTGTTTGCAGATGATTTCCTTAATTACTTGCTCCATTATCTTCCCTGGCACAGAAGTTAAACTAACTGGTCTGTAGTTTCCTGGGTTGTTTTTATTTCCCTTTTTATAGATGGGCACTATATTTGCCCTTTTCCAGTCTTCTGGAATCTCTCCCGTCTCCCATGATTTTCCAAAGATAATAGCTAGAGGCTCAGATACCTCCTCTATTAGCTCCTTGAGTATTCTAGGATGCATTTCATCAGGCCCTGGTGACTTGCAGGCATCTAACTTTTCTAAGTGATTTTTAACTTGTTCTTTTTTTATTTTATCTGCTAAACCTACCCCCTTCCCATTAGCATTCACTATGTTAGGCATTCCTTCAGACTTCTCGGTGAAGACCGAAACAAAGAAGTCATTAAGCATCTCTGCCATTTCCAAGTTTCCTGTTACTGTTTCTCCCTCTTCACTAAGCAGTGGGCCTACCCTGTCTTTGGTCTTCCTCTTGCTTCTAATGTATTGATAAAAAGTCTTCTTGTTTCCCTTTATTCCTGTAGCTAGTTTGAGCTCATTTTGTGCCTTTGCCTTTCTAATCTTGCCCCTGTATTCCTGTGTTGTTTGCCTATATTCATCCTTTGTAATCTGTCCTAGTTTCCATTTTTTATATGACTCCTTTTTATTTTTTAGATCATGCAAGATCTCGTGGTTAAGCCAAGGTGGTCTTTTGCCACATTTTCTATCTTTCCTAACCAGCGGAATAGCTTGCTTTTGGGCCCTTAATAGTGTCCCTTTGAAAAACTGCCAACTCTCCTCAGTTGTTTTTCCCCTCAGTCTTGATTCCCATGGAACCTTACATATCAGCTCTCTGAGCTTACCAAAATCTGCCTTCCTGAAATCCATTGTCTCTATTTTGCTGTTCTCCCTTCTACCCTTCCTTAGAATTGCAAACTCTATGATTTCATGATCACTTTCACCCAAGCTGCCTTCTACTTTCAAATTCTCAACAAGTTCCTCCCTATTTGTTAAAATCAAGTCTAGAACAGCTTCCCCCCTAGTAGCTTTTTCAACCTTCTGAAATAAAAAGTTGTCTGCAATGCAGTCCAAGAATTTGTTGGATATTCTGTGCCCCACTGCGTTATTTTCCCAACATATATCCGGATAGTTGAAGTCCCCCATCACCACCAAATCTTGGGCTTTGGATGATTTTGTTAGTTGCTTAAAAAAAGCCTCATCCACCTCTTCCACCTGGTTAGGTGGCCTGTAGTAGACTCCTAGCATGACATCTCCCTTGTTTTTTACCCCTTTTAGCCTAACCCAGAGACTCTCAACACTTCCATCTCCTATGTCCATCTCTACCTCAGTCCAAGTGTGTACATTTTTAATATATAAGGCAACACCTCCTCCCTTTTCCCCTGTCTATCCTTCCTGAGCAAGCTGTACCCATCCACACCAACATTCCAATCATTTGTATTATCCCACCAAGTTTCAGTGATGCCAATAATGTCATAGTTGTATTTATTTATTAGCACTTCCAGTTCTTCCTGCTTATTACCTATACTTCTCGCATTTGTATATAGGCATCTAAGATACTGGTTTGATCTTTCCTCCCAGTTTTGTCCTGACCCTCCTTTCTCTCTGCCAATATAGCCCACGCTCCCTCTCGTTTCCGACACATCTCCCAGGTCTCCATGTTCCCCACTTACCTGTGGGCTTTTCTCACCTGTCCCCGTCGAACCTAGTTTAAAGCCCTCCTCACTAGGTTAGCCAGTCTGTGTCCAAATAGGGTCTTTCAGTGAGACTGGATCTGGAAAGCACGTGCCCAGAGCACTGTTCACAGACCTGACCAGCCATTGGTAAGAAAACTGCCTCTAAAGAAACTCTGCCAGGATAGTTTGATCCTCTTTATGACAGGCTGGGGGCAGGGCAGAATTACCCTCCCTGCTCTTCTGCATGTAAACAAGGTCATTCATCAGTTGGAGCCACTTCTCCAGGTACAAAACAAGCTTTTTAGACTCGTCACATGGCTCAAAACAGGGGCATTCAACCTCTTCCGAAGTGTGGTCCACGTGTTGGCCAAGGTTCTGATGGCTCCTGTAGCGGAGTGGTCACCCGCTCCTGTCATAAAGGGCTTAAAACAGCCCAAGAGAGGGCTGTGGCTGGAGGCAAGCAGCCCAGGCTGCTTGGGGAAGCAGCCTCAGCTGTGGCCACGCCCCAATCAGGGCCCAGTTGGCCCTTATAAGAGGGCAGTGGGCTAGGAGCAGACAGTCACTCTCTCTCTCTCTCGCCTTTGGAGAGGGAGGGACCTGGCTGCTGGGGAGCGTACCAAGGTACCTGAGGTGGAGCAGGGCTGGGGGAAGGCCAGAGGAGCTGGGAAGCTCTGGCCTGGAAACCCCCCAGGCTGCCGGCCTAGTCTAAGGCCAAATAGGTACTGGGGTTGCAGGGGGCAGCCCAAGGGTAAGCAGAGGCAGCAGGTCCAAACCCCTCTTGCCTGTGATGAGTGGCTTATATACTGCAGTCTGCCCCAGTGAACGGGTGCTAGATGGGGGCTGGGCAGTTGCCATATACTGAGGCGAGGTGGGGATAGGGGGTGGGGGTTTCCCTGGAAGGGGGGAGACACAGAGACTGTGGGGTTACTGCCAGGGGATAGCACCCCAGTGGACAGGGGCACCGGGGTCCGGGAGGGACACGGGGGCCCAGCGGTAGCAAGACACCGGCCGACAGAGGGCGCTCCAGAGGCCGGAAGCTAATTCCCTGAGAGACCAGCAGGAGGCACCGCAGGGGTGAGTCCCACACCGTCACACTCCCTTCCCTATTGCAACTGGGTGGACTACTTCCTCTCCCTCTTAGAGTCAGGCAGGTTCTTCGTGACTGTTACAGCAACTAGTTAAGTGGAAAACTCATAGGACAGTATCTTAAACTACAAAATCTAATGTCATAACCATGATCTGTTTAAAAAAACTACACCAAGTGTGTGGGGAGAAATGGAGTTAAGAGCAGTCTGTTTAATCCTCGTTCCCACTGCCAGCTGGTCCCATCCCACTTTTTTCTGGTTGTCTTCTCCCACTGAACATGCTTCTCTGCTGTGTTTGGTTTTCTTTTCCCCAGGATGTGCTACATGGATCCTAACTTTTTCCCTGACCTGGGTAGCAATTTCCTTTTGCTGTGAGGGTTGGCAATTTCCCAGGGAAAAACTAATTTAGGACAGGGGGCTGGCAAATACTGGTGTAAGCCAGGAAACTGGGGGAAATAACTGCATCAGTATCCAGCAAGCATAGAACAAATCTCTTTATTCTTGGATACCTCCATTCAAACCTGAGGAATAGGCTCTGTCTAGCCACTCTGAATAGGCTCTGTCTATCCAGTTGGTTTTCTGCTACAGAATGCTACAGGACCAAGTGGACCTGGACTGGTAGTCTGCAACTCTGATTACTTCTGATTTGCTTAATGCTTCAAGCCTACAGTTCTGCAGTATTGTCACTTTCATACATAGGCGCCGACTTTGCGGGTGCTCTAGGGCTGGAGCACCCACAGGAAAAAAAATAGTGAGTGCTCAACACCCACCCGCAGCCCCGCCGATCGGCTCCTCCCCTCTGTCCTAGCGTCTCCCGCCCTCTGCAATCAGCTGTTCAGTGGCATGCAGGAGGCACTGGGGGGGAGAGAGAGGAGTGGAGGTGGGAAGGGGCGGAGTGGGGGCAGGAAGGGGCAGGGGGAGGGATGGGAAGGGGTGGAGTGGGGGCAGGGTCTGGGGTGGAGTGGGGGTCGAGCACCCTCCGGAACAGAGGAAGTCGGCACCTATGCTTTCATACATCAAATGCTTTTGACTTTTGTTTACGTAACATTGAAAACTGAAATGAGTCATCATGACATGTATAACTTCCTTTAGAAAATACCTAACCAAATGTGTCGTCCTTCTGATGTTCGATATTATAACTACATAATATGCCCACTGCAGTTTTACTTTTTGTTTGTACAGTCCTAAATCTAAAGATCTACTGCCTTATGTAACCACAACTTGAATATGTAACTAAAACTAATGAATGTAGCATACATTAATGAAACCGTTTTTAAAATAGAAAATGTCTTCAAGTGGGACTACCTAGCTTTTCCTAAGGCAGTAAAAACCAAGATTTTTGCCTGGTAAAAAAATACCCCTAGCAAATACCATGCCATCCCTGGCTGCTGTTGGCTGATAGTAGCAGTCCCTGAAGTTAGATCCTATCTCCTCTGCACAGAGGCAGCCAGGGTTCCCTTGTTAGCATTGTGAATGCTTCTACAGGCCTCCAGGCTCTTATCCAAGTTTTTCACTGCTGCAAATACCTCCAGGTAATGGCTGACAGTAAGCAGAGCCCTGCACTGTGTCCGTGGGCCCCAGTTCGGGATCTCTGGGTTAGAATAATTAAATTGCATTTACAACTTTGCAGATGAGATTTGAACCGGGACTGATTGCTCACTGTTCCACCCTGAGCAGTTCATCACTGGCAATAGGGTGACCAGATGTCCCGATTTTGTAGGGACAGTCCCGATATTTGGGGCTTTTTCTTATATAGGCTCCTATTACCCCCCACCCCCTGTCCTGATTTTTCACACTTGTTGTCTGGTCACCCTAACTGGCAAGGAGGAGGCTGCCAATAACTATGGGAGGGGCCTCTCCACCGTTGGGAAGGAAATCATCGATCCTGTTAGTGAGAGGGCACATAAAATGGCAAGTCGAGAATATGATTTCCTCTACAAGTGAAAGGGGTAGGAGGAGCAGCAGTGACACTATTCGTTGGTCCCGGGACATCTACACAGAGCACATCACCGGCCACCGCCAATACCGAGAGTGAGCCGGGGAGACCTCGTGCACCCACAAGGGGGAAGAGACCTATAAACCCCCCCTGCTGGACTTTATCCCCTGAGCCCTGAACCCACCGAACCTAACTGAATCCCACCACGTGAGGGTCACCCCATCCCCATTACCCAGCCCACTTACTTATACCCATGACTGTCTCTACTTTCTGTATGGGTGATAGACCCTCACCGCTTGACGGCTGTATCCTGATCCCGCCCACCGGTTACCCCCCCCCCCCCATTGGGGACATTGCAGTCTGTATATATTATGTGTGCTGCCCAACCCCAAAACACTAACATCCCCCCTATACTCTGTATGTTACCCCCAATGACCAATAACTGACGCCTCAAATTTTCTGTATTGTTTATTTTTCAAATATTTTCTTTCCTATCAGTCTATTATGGGGTAGTATGCCACAGTACTACATGTTTTCCAAAGATAGATGAAGTCTTTCCCTGCCTCATGGGCGGTGGGTATCAAAGGCCAGTAGGGTTGCTAACTTTGTAATCACACAAAACCGAAAACCCCTGCCCCAAGGTCCCGTCCTATCCCGCCCCTTTTCCAAGGCCCCTCCCCTGCTCGCTCCATTTTCTTCCCCTCCCCTCCCGTTGCTCATTCTTCCCCACCCTCACTCACTTTCACAGGGCTGGGGCAGGGGGTTGAGATGCGGAGGTGGGGCGGGTGAGGGCTCCGGCTGGGGGTGAAGGCTCTTGGCTGGGGTAGGGGGTTGAGATGTGGGGGGTATGAGCTGTGGGCTGGGGGTGCGGGCTCTGGGTAAGGCCAGAAATGAGGGGTTCAGGGTGCGGGAGAGGGTTCCGGGCTGGGGCAGGGGGTTGTTGAGGTACAGGAGGGGGTGTGGGCTCCAGCTGGGGGTGTGGGCTCAGGGGTGGGGCTGGGGATGAGGGGTTTGGGGTGCAGGAGGGGCTTCCCGGCTGGGGCAGAGGGGTGGGGTGTGAGAGGGGGTGTGGGATCCTGGCAGCGCTTACCACGGCTCCCAGGAAGCAGTCGCCAGTCCCTGCAGCCCCTAGACGCATGGGCAGCCAAGGAGGCTCCGCGCGCTAGCCTCACAGCTCCCATTGGTCGCGGTTCCCGGCCAATGGAGCTGCGGAGCCAGCTCTCGGGGGGGGGAGGCGGGGAACCTCCCTCCCCGCCCATGCGGCTAGGGTCTGCAGGGACCTGGTGACCACTTCTGGGAGCCGCACGGAGCTAGGGCAGGCAGGGAGCTTAGCCCCGGGCCCCCACTGCACTGCCGACCGGACTTTTAACGGCCCAGTCGGCAGTGCCGACCGGAGCCGCCAGTGTCCCTTTTTGACTGGGTGTTCTGGTCGAATACCGGATGGTTGGCAACCCTAAAGGCCAGGGCAGGCTAAACCTCCCCTGATCTAGGCCGTGGCCCTGTCCATGTTCCCTCAGGAGGCCCCACCCTCCTCTCCCTCTCCCCTGAATCCGGCTGCAGCCCAGCCCAGGGCATGGGGGGGAGTCGGGCTGGTGGCCTGTCCTGGGGCATAGGGGCAGTCGGGGTCTCGGGCGGAAGGGGCGGAGGCACTGGGCTAGCCCCTTCCCGAAGGGGGGGGGGTCACCTGCCACCCATGCCCTGAAGAGCATACAGCTTAAATGCAAAAACAGATGGAAGGGATGGTGGAGGAAGGAAGGTGTAACCGACACCTGAGTTTTCTTGTTGAACTGTAAGGCCAGGCTTCCCTTCCTGCTCTCCCTCCATAATTCAGCCTATTTTCCCCCTTAACCTCAGAAATTCCCCGTGTCCTTATGCTCCTCCCTCCAACCCTTCCTCTACAGAGATGAGCTGTGTAATCAGAAATTAAGTAAACAAGAGGCCTATGTCATTTTAGCTTTCTGTGGATTTTGTGAAATGGCTGCGTAAAACAGCGGTGGGCTTACACTTCCATTTGTGTTTGGTTATGAGGCCTTGGTTTGCCCTTGGAGCGTTGTTAGTTTTAACTGGATTTTGATGTGGTGACTGGAGTGGACTAATGCAATGCCCTAAAGTACTCCAGACTCTCAGGCTTTGTCTTCACTACCCGCCGATCCGGCGGGTAGCAATCGGTTTTTCGGGGATCGACTTACCGCGTCTAGTCAGGACGCGGTAAAATCGATCCCTGATCGCTCTGCCGTCGACTCCGGAAATCCACCTCGGCAGGAGGCGGCAGCGGAGTCGGCGGCAGCGCGGCAGCGGTCGACTTTCCCGCGTCCTCACCGCTAGGTAAGCCGACCTAAAATACGCAACTTCAGCTACGGTATTCACGTAGCTGAAGTTGCGTATCTTAGGTCGGAACCCCGCTGCAGTGTAGACCTAGCCTCAGAAGTTTTACACAAACATTAGCTAGTGTGTAAATGACTGAATCTCATTTTAGCTGGTCACTGGCATAGCTACCATGTAGCTGTCCTTGATTCAATAGGCCAGACAAACATGTCAGTGACAAAGGTGCAGGGACCACTGCATCGTGATGTTCTGCAGTCCAGCTTGACTGGACTGAATCAGGCAGCAGAACAGAAAATGAGTGGCACTGGAGCTGCCGCGATGGAAGGCAAACAGAATGGAGTTGCCAAGGATAGTGACAGACTGAGGATGCTTCCCACACTGAAAGACAACAGCTGCTCAAAACTTCTCAGTAATGGCAGAAGGTAGCAGCACGGCGGAGAAATAAGGCATAGGCTGCAAAAGGGAATGGGTAGAAACAAGGTCTGAGACATCCATACAGATATGTTGGTCTGAGCAAGGAGAGGTGGAGCTGTGAACTTCAGTACATAATTCATGGGAGTAGGTGAGAGCCCCTAGGATCTGATTGCAAAGAGGAAACAAAAGGGATTTGTGGATCCCTTTGAAACACCTTCAGGGCAGGAAGAGGCTTGTCAAAGGCAAAATCTCGGAGTTCAGCAAGGCAGAAGAAGACATAAAATGTTTGTTCTTTCACCATAATCACAGTTCCCCTCAGCCAATGGCTCATGGGGCTGACAGTTTAGGCACATCAGTTTCATAGCCAACTGTACACAAGGGAGTGGTGTGGCCAGCTTCACATTCAACTGCATTTGACTGCCCTAACCTGATGGATCGGGTACCCATTTTGCAGCTGGGTGAATTGGAGGTGGTCCCTCAGTGTGAGATGGAGTGCCTTAACCATGCAGCCACGGCTATTGCAGGAGCCTGGGTCCTGCTGGATCACAGGTTTGACCTGATGTACGCGAAAAGGGCCTTTGTGCATTGGTATGTGGGGGAGGGGATGGAGGAGGGGGAGTTCTCTGAAGCCAGGGAGGAAATGGCTGCTCTTGAGAAGGACTATGAGGAAGTTGGGTTGGATTCTGCAGATGGGGAGGAAGTAGATGATGATGAATGTTAATCCTTAACTATAAAGAAAAGGGAGACTATCAAATGTTGGCTGGATGAGTCCAACCTACTGACCAACAATTAAAGTGGGAACAAAAGGCTAGATACTCCACAACCCTGCAACTTGTCATACTACAAGTCAGCAACTCAACAAAATAAGCAAAGCTGATTCTATTCTGAGTCTGTCTGATCTTCTCAAACCACATCAAGACTTGAAATCTGACTACGCGGGCTTTGCAGGAGACTTTCATGCTGACAATAAATCTGATCTATCTAATACGTTCTTCCTGCCTACCCTTCATTCCACCTCTTGCAGTAGCAGATGTCCGAATGACGTACCATCTGGCCTTTCTGTACCCCTCGAACTTTTGCCTAGACACTCAAAGTTATGTTTGCTTAGCCCTACGGTGAACTCTAACAAATAAATCCTCGTACCCCAATCTCTTGCAACATAACATTTAACTTCATTCTGAAAACAGCTGCACATCTGTGGTGTGCTCTCTAGCAGCCTCTGAATAGCCTTGTCACTTAGCAAAAGACCCTATGCAGTAACTTACAGCACTGAGATGCATACTGTACGTGTACCTTTCCTGGGTATCAAAGTATTGTTGAACAATTCCCAAATGGAAGTGGGGACTGTCTTACAGCAGACCACATTCATCTAGGTCTTCTAAAAGACTCTTCATAGCACTGGTGAGAGACAGAAAGCTAGTGTTAAGGCTATCCAAGCTTAGATGGAATCAACTTGCAATCCAGTCTTTATAATTTTTGTTAAACTTTTCTTTACTAATCCCAGAGTGCCCCTGTCCTCAGCTGTCCCTCAGAGGAAGGTAGTAACTGTCTCTTATCTTCTGGGGTTTTTTTTTGCTGGTGTGAAGACCAGCCCAAATAGGAGCAACTGTCCCTGCAGGGGAAATGGTGAAAGTGACAGACTAAGGGCTGTCAGGCCAAGACCATAACAGGGTTCAAAAAAGAACTAGATAAATTCATGGAGGATAGGTCCATCAATAGCTATTAGCCAGGATGGGCAGGGATGGTGTCCCTAGCCCGTTTGCCAGAAGCTGGGAATGAGCGACAGGGGATGGATCTTTTGATGATTGCCTGTTGTGTTCATTCCCTCTGGGGCACCTGGCACTGGCCACTGTCGGAAGACAGGATACTGGGCTAGATGGACCCTTGGTCGGACCCAGTAGGGCTATTCTTATAGACTCATAGACTTTAAGGTCAGAAGGGACCATTATGATCATCTAGTCTGACCTCCTGCTCAATGCAGGCCACAGAATCTCACCCACCCACTCCTGTAACAAACCCCTTACCTATGTCTGAGTTATTGAAGTCCTCAAATCGTGGTTTAAAGACCTCAAGGTGCATGTTCTTATGTTATGTTCTTATGCACAAACTGAAAAAGTAAATTGCTTCTTTCAACCAAAATAGCAGGTGTTTGGAATAAGAGGTGACAATGTAAGGAAGAAACGTATTAAAGTCTTCTACTTAGATCATATAAAGCACTTGCTAGTACGAGAAGCATGAGAGAAAACCATGGCAGACCTGCATAGATGGCCAAACTTGACTTCTGTTGTAAGAACTGGCTAATAACAACTCTTCAACACTAACACAAAATAAACATCCATTGTCCTCCTGCCCTATCTGGGGAAGCTCAAGCAGGTCTACACTTAAAAAGCTGCAGCGGTGCAGCTGTGCCACTCTAGCACTTTAGTGAAGATGCTACTACGCCGACAGGAGAGCTTCTCCCATCAGTGTAGTAGTTAATCCATCGTAACTCTCCCATCAACATAGCATTGTCTACACCAGGAGTTAGACTGGTATAACTGTGGTGCTCAGAATTGTGGATTTTTCACACTGCTGAATAATGTAGTTATACCGATGTAAGTTTGTAGTTTAGACAGGGCTTCAGTATCCTGTAAAACTGGGTGTCAACTAATGTAGTTTATTTTAGTGACTTTGGGCATGTTTTGACTACAAAATTAAGTCAACCTACTTTATGTCGGCATACTGCCATCACAGTAATTACATCGCTTGTGCATGGCTACAGCTTGCTCTTTGTTGGCGATGTGCATCCTCACTAGGAATGCTTGTATTGATTGTACTCTCAGAGTGGGGCATTGTGGGATGGCTTCTGAAAGCCAGTAACAGTTGACATAAGCATAGTGTCAAGTATAAGGGGGTAGCTGTGTTAGTCTGTATCTACAAAAACATCTGAAGAAGTGGGGGGTTTTACCCACGAAAGCTTATGCCGAAATAAATCTGTTAGTCTTTAAGGTGCCACCGGACTCCTTGTTGACATAAGCATAATACAGTGACACTGCGTCAACCTAAATACATCGACAGTGACTCTATGCCTCTTGTGGAGGTGGAGTTAAGTCAACATAGCAGGGCTGTTACAGAGGTGGGAGCGAAATTTTAGTGTAGACACTTCCATAGTTAGGTTGACAAAGGAGGCTTATGTCGACTTAACTCCATAGTGTTGACCAGGCCTTAGTGGATTGAATTGCACCACGATCCTTTACATTATGCTAGAAGTCCATGAAATGGTACAGATAACCATCAGACCCCATAATATCATTGCAAAACAATGATATTAGTCATTTAAGACTTCTGTTAGTCTTAAAGGTGCCACAGGACCCTCTGTTGCTTATTGCAAAACACTTTCATTTGCCTTCTAGTAGCTGGGTTTTGTTGTTGTTGTTGTTTCCCCTTTTTCTTCCTGTTTAAAGTTTGTAAATTCTAAGCTGCATGCTAAAAGTTTTCAGTGCTAGAGGGCAAAACTTCTGATTAAAATAGTGGAAGTTGGCAACACTGATAAATCTGCAAAAAAATTTCTTAGGTGACAGGGCCTATGCTAAAACCAAAATGCCCCTGAGGGAGGAAGCAGGCTTGGTTGGGTAAAAAATCTGTAGAGACAAAATCAGAAATGGCATTAAACATAATATTTAGCATCCTGTAGATTCTAGCACTGTATGAAGTCAGTAGCTCAAATCCTCATGCACTAGATCAGGGGTCTCAAACACACAGCCCGCAGGCCGCATGCGGCCTGGGGTGATCTTCTGCGGCTTGTGAGCCCCCCCGCCCTCTCCCAGTGTTTACCAGAGCGGCTACGGCCGGACATGCACCGGGGGCAGGTCATGCTCCCTACCTGCCCTGCCCTGCCCTGCCCTGCCCTGCGCAGCTCCGGGAAGAGGCTGGAACGTGGGGAGGGGGGGCGGAGGGGCTGTGTGTGGCTGTTGCTTCAGGCAGCGTTCCCAGCAGCTCCAATTGGCTGGGAACGGGGAACCGTGGCCAATGGGAGCTGCTGGAGGCGGTGCCTCAAGCAACAGAAACACACAGCCCCTCTGCCCCCCCTTCCCCACGTTCCAGCCTCTTGCGGGGGCAGAGCAGGCAGGCAGGGAGCCTGCCCTGCCCCCGGTACACGCCGGGCCAGATCCTGCCCCCCGAACCCCTCCTGCAGCTGAACTCCCTGCCCTGAGCCCCCTGCCGCACCCTGCACCCCAACCCCCTGCCATACCCTGCACCCCGACCCCTAGCCTCACCCCTCACCCATTCTGCATCCCAACCCACTGCCCTGAGCCCATGCCGCACCCCTCCTGCGCCCCAACCCCCTGCCGTACCCTGCACCCCTCCTGCACCCTGACCCCTGCCCTGAGCCCCCTGACGCACCCTGCACCCCAACCCCCTGCCCTGAACCCCCTGCCACACCCCGCACTCCTCTTGCACCCCAACCCACTGCCCTGAGCCCCCTGCCGCACCCTGCACTCCTCTTGCACCCCAACCCCCTGCCCTGAACCCCCTGCCACACCCCACACTCCTCTTGCACCCCAACCCACTGCCCTGAGCCCCCTGCCGCACCCTGCACCCCAACCCCCTGCCATACCCTGCACCCCGACCCCTAGCCTCACCCCTCACCCATTCTGCATCCCAACCCACTGCCCTGAGCCCATGCCGCACCCCTCCTGCGCCCCGACCCCCTGCCGTACCCTGCACCCCTCCTGCACCCTGACCCCTGCCCTGAGCCCCCTGCCGCACCCTGCACCCCAACCCCCTGCCCTGAACCCCCTGCCACACCCCACACTCCTCTTGCACCCCAACCCACTGCCCTGAGCCCCCTGCCGCACCCTGCACTCCTCTTGCACCCCAACCCCCTGCCCTGAGCCCCCTGCCGCACCCTGCACCCTTGCTGTACCCCTCACCCCTCCTGCACCCCACACCCCAACTCCCTGCCCTGAGCCCCCACCACTCCCCACTCCCCTCCTGCACCCCCTGGGGGCAGGGAGGGGGCAGAGTTGGCGTGGGGATTTCGGGGAAGGGGTTGGAATGGGGGCAGGGGAGGAGTGGGAAGAGGCGGGGCAGGGGGCAGGGCCTCATGGAAGGGATGGAGTGGGGGCGGGGCCGAGGGCGGCAGGGTGGGAGGTGTCAGTAATGTGGTCCTCGGGGCAATGCATTAGTCCTCATGTGTCCCTCATGGTCATTTGAGTTTGAGACCCCTGCACTAGATAATATCATGGCTTGCTTTTGTGCAGCCTCCTCTCCTCAGTGGCTGCTTCCCCCCTCCTGTTTTAATATCCTCAGCTAACAACTAGTTTCAACACATCAAAACTTGGAACAGCACTTATACTGCAATTACAAGCAGCTCAGTTGATTTCTCCTTATGTGAGCGTGGCCCTCCAAAATGACACATGCCAGGGCTAGAGCCTAGTTTCCTTAAGGCAGCAGGGTGCAAAGAAATGAGAGCTTTTGGTATGTCTACACTGCAGCTAGGTGCAAGCCTCCTAGCCCCCAGGGACAGACACATGCTAGCTGGGCTGGAGCTACTGTGCTAGAAGTAGCAGCGGGGGACTGGTGCGCTCGAGCTTTGGGGGGCAGGAGGCTGAACAGCTGGAGCTATGCCATCCTCACTTATTTTTAGTACCCTGGCTAGAGCGCCGCTAGTGCCAGTCTGCCAACCCAGGCTGGCTCCCAGCTGCACGGCAGGCACATTACATGCCCCTTATTCCCCACCATGGCCCCCCATTCTCATGGGCTCCAAAGCACAGGGGCTATTATCAAGTCCTTGGCAGAGAGGCAGCCCTGGTTGTGGGGATGGTGGGGCAGTAGGATCATAGGTACCGGCCAGCTGAGGCAATGTGGGCAAGAGGGGGAGGGGTAAGGCACGGGGCATGGAGACCTGAGCTGCCTCTCTCTGCCCCTCTGATATTCTCTGCCTCTGTTTCCCCTCCCCTGTCTACAGGGGTTCACAGCGCATGTGCAGCACGGAGCTGCCCCGCCCCCTGCTTTCAGCACAAACAGCCCCGCCCCGAAGCTGAGGGCTCCCCGGCTGGCCACGCCCCCTCCACGCTGCCGCGATCCTGAGATCGCCCTGCCCCTGGGCCGCCCCGCCCCGCCCTGCCGTCTCCTAGCAACCATCACCAGCGCTGATTGGCCCGGGTGGTGGCCGCCGCCATTTTCAAACCGCTGTGGGCCCGCCGCCGCCATTAGCCCGTGAGCTGAAGCGGCCCTGCCCGGCTCCCCCTTCTCCTCCTTCCCCCCCCCCCCCCCCCGGGGCTGCCCGAAGCCAGGCCTGGGCATGGAGAGCGGGCCCGGCCCGTGCGGGGACAAGCCCCCCAGGAGGAGACGGAGCAGGGCCAGCACCAGCGCCCGGGCCAACCGCTCCCCCGCGGCGGAGACAGAGACGACCCCGGGCGGGATGGGATCGGCCTCGGCCTCCTCCTGCAGCCGGTAGGTGCAGCCGACCCCAGCGTCCTCCTCCCCCTCTGGGCCAGGGACCCCCGAGTCCCCCCACCCCCAGTTCCCGGCCCAGCGAAGGGGACCCCCCCCCCCCGGCACAGCAGGGCACGAGCCCGCTCGCTGCAGGGCCGCCCAGGATTAAAAACCTCCCGCCACTGAAACAGGTTTCTGGCCCCTGCTCTCCTTGGCCGCTGTCTCTGCCGCCCGGGCACTCCTGGCCTCTCTCTTGCCTGGGTAGCAATGGATCGTTTCTCCTGGTCACCTCCATTGAAGGACACATGAAGAGGTGTAGGGGGGCAAAGGAGGAAAGGCTTTAAATGCAGATCTAGCGTTGGCTGCAGGGTACTTACCCAGGCCGTGTTTCTGTTTATTACTATTATTTATTGCTTGTTTTGCAAGGCTGCCTAGAAATCCCAGTCGTGGACCTGGACCCCCATTGTGCTAGGTGCTGTACAAATTGAACAAAAAGACTGAGGCTTCTCTAAAGGTGGCCAGCAAGGGGAAAGAGAAACTTTTTTTTGCCTTTTCCTTTGTAAAAGAGGCATAAAAATACCTGAAAGGCTTTTCCCCCTGCCTGTATTATTTAAAAATAACACTACACAGTGAGGTGTTGACTACCTTGCCTGGATGACACCATAGTTGGCTGGAGAGCTAGAAGGATTATGCCATCTCAAACAGAAAGCAAGTGAAATCTGAGCTAGGAAGTGGTTTTTAACTGGACGTTTAACACCTAGTGTGTCTCAAGTGTTTTAGTCAAATAACTCCTTTGATATGGATTCAGTATCTCCCCCTTCCAATTAAAAGCTGGGAAATCTCGCAATTAACACTTGAAACCTGAGTCCACCAGTGAAGTCAGGACTCTGAGTCTTCTTTCCTTTGAGGGGTGGGAGGGAAGTGACCCGTAACTTTTTAAATCAGCAGGTCCAGATAACTTGCATCCAAGAGTTTTAAAAGAGCTGGTTGAGGAACTTGTGGGACTATTATATTGGTTTTCAATAAGTCTTGGAGCACTGGGGAAGTTCCAGAAGATACAAGAAAGCTAATGTGCTAGCTTTTAAAAAGGCTGAGCAGGGATACCTGGCTAATTATAGGCCTGCCAGCCTGACATTGATCATGGGTAAGATAAATGGAGCAGCTGATATGGGAACCAATTAATAAAGAATAAAAGGAGGGTAATGTAATTCATGCAAATCAACATGGGGTTATGGAAAATAGATTCTGTCAAACCAACTTGATATCTTTTTATGAGATTACAAGTTTGGTTGATAAAGGTAATAGTGGTGTTGTCATACTTGGACTTCTGGAAGGCATTTGACTTGGTACTGCATCGCATTTTGATTAAAAATTAGAATGATATAAAACTAATATTAGAGACAACGTGGGGGAGGCAATATCTTTTATTGAACCAACTTCTGTTGGTGAGAGAACCAAGTTTTTGAGCTACACTGCTCTTCCTCAGGTCTGGGAAAGATATTCTGAATATTATAGCTAAATACAAGGTCAAGCAGTTAGATAGTTTAGTGTAAGTAGTTACAAGGTCAAACAGATATAGAATATAGCTACTTGTACTAAAACTATCTAACTGCTTGACCTTGTATTTAGCTGTAATACTCAGAATACCTTTCCCAGACCTCAGGAAGAGCGCTGTGTAGCTTGTCTCTCTCTCCAACAGAAATTGGTCCAATAAAAGATATTGCCTCACCCAACTTGTCTCTCTAATGTCCTGGGACGGACAGACAGCTACAACCGCACTGCATACATAAAACAAAGATGGCACATGTAAAGGGATTAAAAACTGGCTAACTCTTGGGTCTCAAAATGTAACTGTAAATGGAGAATCCTCATCAAGCAGGTATGTTTCCAGTGGGGTCCTGCAGGGATCTGTTCTTGGCCCTATGCTATTTAACATTTTTATCAATGACCTGGAAGAAAATATAAAATCATCACTGATGAAATTTGCAGCTGACACACAAATTGGGGGAGTGGTAAATAATGAACAGGACAGGTTACTGATTCAGAGCTATCTGGATCACTTGGTAAGCTGGGCGCAAGCAAACAATGTTTTTTGTTTTTGTTTTGTTTTTTAATACGGGTAAGTGTATACACCTGGGAACAAATAATGTAGGTCCTATTTACAGGATGGGGGACTGTATCCTGGGAAGCAGTTACTCTGAAAAAGATGTTGTGGTCACAGTGGATGATCAGCTAAACATGAGCGCCCAGTGTGATGCTGGGAAAGATTATTTTATCTCTGTTTTGGCACTGGTGTGATGGGTGCTGGAATACTGTGTCCAGTCCTGGTGCTTACAGTTCAAGATGGATGTTGATTAATTGGAGAGAGTTCAGAGAATGATTAAAGGATTAGACAACCTGCCTTAGTGATAAACTGAGTAGATTGAGCAACTTGAGTCTAACAAAGAGATGGTTAAGGGGTCACTTGATTACAGGGCTGGTCTACACTGAAAACTTACATCAGCATAACTATGTCAACCTAAACCCTGGTGTACACAGAGCTAGGTGGACGGAAGAATTCATCCATCGATCTCGCTACAGCCCCTCAGGGAGGTGAGGAGACCCTCTTCTGTCACTGTAGTGTCTACACTGAAGCGCGACAGTCGCACAGCTGCAGCCTTGCAATTGAATTCTGGAAGCTGAAGCTAGACAAATTTCAGACTGGAAATAAGGTGCACATTTTTAATAGTGAGAGTAACTAATGGAAGGATTAACCAAGGATCATGGTGGATTCTCAATGACTTTTAAATCGGGATTGGATATTTTTCTAAAAGATCTGCTCTAGGAATTATTTTGAGGAAGTTCTGTGGCCTGTGTTAGAGGAGGTCAGTCTAAGTCAGGGGTAGGCAACCTATGGCACGCGTGCTGAAGGTGGCACGCGAGCTGATTTTCAGTGGCACTCTCACTGCCCGGGTGCTGGCAACCGGTCCGGGGGGCTCTGCATTTTAATTTAATTTTAAATGAAGTTTCTTAAACATTTTAAAAACCTTATTTACTTTACATACAACAATAGTTTAATTATATATTCTAGACTTATAGAAAGAGATCTTCTAAAAACGTTAAAATGTATGACCGGCACGCGAAACCTTAAATGAGAGTGAATAAATGAAGACTCGGCACAGCACTTCTGCAAGGTTGCCGACCCCTGGTCTAAATAATCACAATAGTTCCTTCTGCCCTTGGAATCTAGGAATCTGACATTACAGCTAAGAGTTGTGTTTAATGTCTTGTTTCATCCATCATTCAATATATGTTTGTTTATTGGTGATGTTGATTTGTCTGTTTTATAATCTACGTTTTTTTCCCTTTTTTTATGATTATGCTATTCTGGGGACTTGTTAAACTTCGTAGTTGTTTATATCCTGTCCGTCATAAAGATATTTGGGAACATTTACAAAAAATAAATAAATGCTATCTCTTGCCAACAATTTGTAACAAATTAGACCACTTTGTTATTACCGGTGATCCTTGTTTTCTGTGATTAAAAAACAAAATTCTCCGATTTAAAAGAAACCACTTCAATTTGCATTTTTCCGCAATTAAAATGACATGCTATATAGGAGGGCCACATAAACCGAAGCACAGCCTTGTGTGGGCCAAACAGATTCTGCCTTCAGAGCTGGGCAGCTGGAGAGTGGCAGATGTTGGCCGGGCACCCAGCTCTGAAGGAAGGAAGGGTGGCAATACCCAGTGTTTTATTTGTGCCAGGGCTGTGCCCCGGCACCTCTGGGCTTGATGTGTCAGTTATGAAAGTTTATATTTAAAAAAAAAAAAAAAAAAAGCTTGAGCCACGGCACCTTTTTCATTACAAGTTAAGCCCTGGCAATACCATACTATGCCACCCTTACTTCTGCACTGCTGCAGGTGGTGGCACTGCCTTCAGAGCTATCGCTCTCCACTCTGCCTTCAGAGCTGGGCAGCTGGAGTAAAAACTAAAGATTCTCTGTAAAAATGCAAATTGTGTTTTTCCTCTAGCAAATGGATTTCTAGGATCCCTGGTTATTGCCACTCTCCCCCAGCTACTAACTCAGAGCTATGAAAAGTCAAGACAAAAATATTCAATCTGGCTTTCTCTTCTTACTACCTGTAGAGTTAGGAAATGATTTCTACAAATATACTAGCTGATGTGGAATGTGCATAATTCTAGTATTGTGTTCTGGGAGCAGTTATGGCAGTATATTTGTTTAATGTGTACACTTTAAGTTGCTGAACAGTGTCAAAGGCCCACAGAGCATGAGAAAGGTGTTTCTTTAATTGGCCAGTCTAAATCTAAAAAGATAAAATATTGTTTAGAGTTATTTTAAAATGACTGGCTTTAGTAAAACATCTTCCACTCTGGATGGCACAACTGCTTATGCAAACATTTTTAAATTAATGTTAAAAACCTTATCCTACAATAAGCTGGTATGGGTCAAATTGTAGCATAGATGGGGATGACCGTGCTGAAGTCTTTAGGTTGCTGTATAAGCTGATGGAACACTTACTTACTATTTGTATTATCATAGTGCCTAGCAGCCCTATTCATGGACCAGGACCCCATTGTGCTAGTGTCAAGGCTGAATCCCCTCTCTGTCACGCCGAGTGCAGAAGTGGGGGCCCGCAAGGATTCTAAAAATTAATACTGGCCACTCCAGGCTTGTATTAAACTCCCACGGTTACAGCTTTTCTCTGACCTTGGCTTGGTAAACGCTGCCACCACCCAAAGGTAAAAAAACCAACAACCTTCGACCAAGGAAGGAGCACTTGGGAATTCCTCCCTGTGGGGTACCCTCAAGCCCTTTCATGCCCCTCCCCTCCCCACCTCTCCCACTCCAGGGAAGAGCTGAGAAAGAAAACAAAGGAAATTATCTGTTGCCACCAGCTAATCAAACAGCATATGCACAAACCTCTTAGGACACCAAAAATCCAACCCTGTTCTTAAAAAAGGTAAATTTTATTAAAAACAAAAAAGTAAAATACATCTGGAATTTAGGCTTTTGCTAGATTTTAAAAGAGCAATTCCAAAACTCAAGCACCCAAAATTGCTTGTAACCTTTAAGCTGAACCCCCAAGAAAGCTAACAAATGCATCTGGGGGTAAGCACAGAGGAGTCCACAAGCCAATAAGAAATAACCATAATCCTGTCTTTTTAGACATTCCCTAACTTTACTTGCATATCTGAGGCTCCAGATAAGTAGGTTCGAGGTATGACTTGATAATCTATAATCATACCTGGCTTAAAGCTGTTTACAGCATTACTGCTCCATGTCCCTGCAGCCCAGAGAACAATAGACAAAGGGAAAGTTTCTTTCACAATTTGAAAAAGTTCTACCTTCCCATTGACTCTTTCGGTCAGGTGCCCACTCCTTTTCTTTTACCTGTGGGCTTGTTAACCCTTTACAGGTAAAGCAAGCAGAGAACAGACCAAGAGGGATTTTACAGCTAGCTGGGTGTCCATCAAAGGGAGCTACTCTTCTCTCTCCCCCCGTTCATGTATCACAGCTAGTTACTGTACAAACAAAATGACAGTCCCTGCCCCAAACCGCTTACAATCGAAGACAAGAGACAACAGATGGATACAGGCAGACTGATAAGGGAGCACAAGGAAATAATGTGACTATTTTGTGGACAGGCTGTGTCGTCTTGTCTTAGGCTCCAGTCCTGCAGTTTGATCCATGCAGGTGGAGTCCTGTGCACAGGCAGACCCCAAAAGGAGTTGCAGCTGGAACTCTGTCCCCACATGGAAGGTTGCGCCGCATCTGGCAAGTTTATGTGCTGAGTAAACTCACACTTGATGCTTTTTGGTGAAAGATAAATGAATCATTAAGAAACCAGAAAAAGGTATCAGTTAACATTTCAAATGTCCTCTTATTCATGGTCAGCCATTCCCTGCAATGTTGAGACCTAAATTACATAGCACTTTTATTGTAGCAGTGCCCAAAGGCCCCAATCGGAATCAGGCCACCATTGTGCTGGGTGCTGTGCAAGTATATAGGCATTTGTTGTGTAAGATGACAAGACACATGCAATGGTAGGGAAGAGAAAAAATAGTCAAACACATGCAATTTTATATATAGATATATTATAAATAAAGAGCAAATTGTCCTCAGTTGTTACCTGACTGACCGTCATTAACTGGATGGCTTCTTATAGGCATCACTGTTAAGAGGTCAGCCTTGAGGAGGATTAGAAAGAAAACTGTAGTGACACATGGAGTGCCCTCCCTGAACTGATCCATGAAGACAGGACAGTGTGGAGAAGAAACAGTTGTTTGTCAGCTTCTTAAGGCTGGCATCACTGATGTGAGTGGGACATGACATGAGGCGAGTGCTCAAGTAAGGTGATGTGGAGCTATGAAGGAACTTGAAGGTGAGGACATGAAGCTTAAATTTGATGTGGTAAAACAGGAGGAGTCACAAGAATGATTCAAAGTAGTGTGTGTGTGTGTTAGATGTGGTCAGAGCAGCAGGCAAAAAAAAATCTTAGCAGCTGCATTCTGCATGGACTGGGGAAGGATGATGTGGCTGCTAGGAAGGCCAGAGATGGAATTACTGTAATCATGATCGAAGATAAGGGCCTGGCTGTCTGCACAGAAAGAAAAGGATGAATTTTCAGGAGAGATCTGAATGAAGAATGTCCTTCCTGAACTAGTATCAGAGGGGTAGCCGTGTTAGTCTGGATCTGTAAAAAGCAACAGAGAGTCCTGTAAAAATAACAGGAGTACTTGTGGCACCTTAGAGACTAACAGATGTATTGGAGCATAAGCTTTCGTGGGCATTCACCCACGAAAGCTTATGCTCCAATACATCTGTTAGTCTTAAAGGTGCCACGGGACTCTCTGTTGCTTTCTTCCTGAACTAGTATTTGAAGTCACTGCCTTTTTTCTCTTTTAAATCCCTCCCAAACACCCTCTTCTGCAAGAAACTCTCCATTTATCTCTTATGTTTATTCATTCTTTCCAGTTATCTCATGCTTAAAAAATCTGTTATGTTGGACTGTGATTCATCATTAGCTTAGCAGCCAAGTAATACTGATGGTGATGCCATTGTCTTTTTCTTCTTCTTCTTTTCCTTTCTCTTTAAACCCCCTTGTTGTGGCTTGTCTGAAATGAGTGTTTAAGCTCCTTGGGATAGATATTTCCTTTTATATATGTTGGGAGCTGCTACCAGCCACTTGTTGGTTGGTAAAATAATGAGAAACAGTGCAAGGTTTTACTGACTTAGATAAAAGAAAAAACAAACTTGGTTGTAACATTAACAAATAACATAATCCATAATTTGGAAAGCTGAAGTGCAGCTTTTCAAAAATCTAGACACATTTTAAAATCTTCTGTTACAGCCACACCTTACTGTATTATTTTAAGAGAATATTTAACAAGAATAGTAAATGTGAAATCCTAATTGTTTTTAATTATTTCAGAGTCTGTTACTGCACCTGAGTAGTCTTGTCAATTTTGTGATTTTTTTTTTTTTTTTTTTTTTTTTTTTACAATCTTTTTGTTTTCTTTCCCTGTTACTGTAAGACCCACCCTTTTTGGCCTCCTTCCATTTTCTCCCTTGGTTTCCTCTTCCTTTTCCCTGTTTTGTTTTTGTTTTTCCCCCTGCTTCCCATGCACACTGGAAAACATAACCCTAACTATCCATACAAAATGATGTGGTCTAAATTAGCTGTTACCACTCCAGAAAGAAATCTTGGAGTCATAGTGGCTAGTTCCCTGTAAACATCCTCTAAATGTGCAGTGGCAGTCAAAAAAGCTAACAATATTAGGAAAGGGATAGATAAGAGAGCAAATATCATAATGCCACTATATGCTGTTCTGGTTGTCCCATCTCAAAAAAGATATTAGAATGGGCAAAAGTAGAGAGAGAGGCAACAAATGATTAGGGGTATGGAACAGCTTTCATACAAGGAGAGATTAAAAAGATTGCAATGTTCAGTTTAGAAAAAGAGGACTTCGGGGATATGATAGTTTGTAAAAGCATGTATGGTATGGAGAAAGTGAATAGGGAAGTGTGTAATGTGAAGGGGTAAAGAACTAGGGCTCACCTGATGAAATTAATAGGCAGTAGGTTTAAAACCAACAAAAGTAATTCACACAACTTGTTGCCGAGACAGTTGTAAGGCCAAACTTACAATTGGGTTCAAAAATAATTAGATGAGTTTATGATGAATAGGTCAATCAATGGCTATTAGCCATGGTCAAGGATGCAATCCTATGATTTGGGTGTCCCTAAACCAGGGGTTCTCAAACTGGGGGCTGGGACCCCTCAGGGGGTCGCAAGGTTCTTACATGGGGGGTCGTGAGCTGTCAGCCTCCACCCCAAACCCCGCTTTGCATCCAGCATTTATAATGGTGTTAAATATTTTTAAAAGTGTTTTTAATTTATAAGGGGGGGGTGTCACACTCAGAGGCTTGCTATGTGAAAGGGGTCACCAGTACAAAAGTTTGAGTACCACTGCCCTAAACCTTCAACTGCCAGACATTGGGACTGGGCAACAAGAGATGGATCACTAGAAATTGCCCTGTTCTGTTCATTCCCTTTGAAGCATCTGGCACTCTGTCAGAAAACAGGATACTGGGCTAGATGGGCCATTGGTCAGACTGAGAATGCCTGTTCTTATGTTCTGTTGTCCACATACAGTTGCATAATCTGTTGTTCATGCTACAGTTAATAATATTCTCAGGGCAAGCATGCTACTGATGGCTTGCAAAATACTGTATTACTGTTTTATAATTGTGTGAAACTCAGGGTGGATAAAAATGTGTTATCACTGCTGAAGCTAGATAATTTTTGTCCCATGAATTAAAGGATAAGCATAGGATATTTCTCAAGTGTCAGTCTACTCAGTTAAACCCAGAGTTCCTCCTGTGAAAGAGGTAAATATCCAGGCACCCCTTTCACTTACCTCAGAGGACCCTCAACATGCTCACAGGCAATTCCCAAAGGAAAGGACTTTCCAGTCCTAGATAGCTCTTGCAGAGTTTTGCTGCTGAGTTAAATCCCAGATGCTGAGACAGGACTGGCTGAGCCCAAAGCAAATATAAAGATTAGGAGTGATGGATATAAGCAATCCTGAGACCTCCAGTGGGCCATGGGGTCATGTGCTGATACTGAGGTGGCCTCCCTCTTCCTCCTGGTTTCCACTTTATATAAGTGTTACAACTATTATTAAAAATTACTACTTCAACCCTTCAATCATATCTGAGTGTAACCCTCTCCCTGATCCCCTTCATTTAAAAAATACATCCGAATTTTTATTTTTTTAATCTGTTTAAAATTAATTTTGAGGTTGACAATTTATGGTCAGCCCTAACTGTACTATAATCTATTAATCATTTATGTATAAAATATGTTGGCTGAATGAGCCCTCCTCAAATTGTAATGTTAAAGGATGCTGCTTTTCTAATTATATACAGAACGGGAAAGACACAAATCTTTAACTTTTGAGGTTGCAACTTTTATAGAACTTGAGTTAATGTAATGTACTGCATTAAGTATCTATAGTTAGTAGAACCTCAGTTTTAAACACCACTTACAAATGATGAGTTATATGGAATATTTTTCCTCAGCCAGGGGAAGGAGTCACACAATGAAAGTGACATCAATGAAAACATGTTGACATCCTTTCATATTCCCATGCCTTCAGCGCTTTGGAAATCACTTTGGAATGGTTTGAAGGACACGAAGAAATCAATGCGGTGCATCATACTACAGCTTCATGCACCGTACCTACTGTACTTTAGAGAAGTTTCATTTTATTCACTTTTTTACTTTTATGAACTCAATCACCAATTAGTTGGTGTAAAATAGGGGTTCTACTATGTTGTTTGTATTTTTCCAAATACTTTTCCTCTGTTTCTGTTCTGCAGAAAAGCTTTTGCCTTGATTACTTTTGGTTTCAGTTTGTCTAGCAGATTTCTTCATTTGGATTAGTTTATTCAAAGTTGAGAAAGTGAGAGTTGAGAACGCAGGAAAGCTTGTTTTCCTTTTCCAATATAAGAATAAAGAATAAGTTCTACTAATTCTAAGAACTTGAAGGACATTGGGCCAGATTTTCAAAGATATTTATGCACCTAAAAGTGCCGATAAATGCTTAGTGGGATTTTCAAGATATCTAAGCAGGTATGGCACCTAACTCTCCTTGGTTTCAATGGGAGTTAGGCACCTAACCTTTTTATGCACTTTTGAAAATCCCAGTAGATATCTATCTGCATCTTTAGGCATCTAACTATCTGAAAATCTGTTCCATGGCAATCAGAAACAATCTGTCACCTGTAGTAAGTGAGTTAATACTTTTTGTTTGATTAATCCATTTTAAATGCAAAACTTGCCTTGATAAACTTCAGAACATTTTAAGGTAGCTTAATTTAATAAAAATAAATTTTAAATGTGGTTTTGTACATATTTAATTGAATTTCAGTTTCCATCTAAATGCATCCTGAAACAAATTCTGAGTAAAAAAGACAACCATTATCTTGCAGTAAAAAAAACATTCACTATATTCTAACATAGTAAATGTAAAAATTAAGACTGAATAAATGTATGTTAAGCTATATAATTGTTTAAATATATAGATATACTGTATCTGCCTAGTCAGCAAAAAGTATATTTAGTGTAAAGGCTATATTTTATTGCAAATCAACTTTGAATTAACTTTTTTCTTTTTTTCTTTGAAAATAACTGAAAAGTACAAATGCAAAACAAGATTGAAATCAGTGATTTAATCAAGGTTTCCTGCTGGTTCATTTAAATCATGGTTACAATCTTATTTAAATTACTTTGATTTAATTCACTGCACCCTGCTGTAACTTACACTAAAGTTAATGGTAATTATGCTTGCTGACTGAGTATAGAACTTGGCCCCAAAACTACAAATTTTGGATGGACATAAAACCACTCAACTCTTATCATTACAAATGTTACAACTGTCAATTTCATAGTACAACAGCCATTACCATGGTCATTTAATAGCATTGTAAATATAAAAGTTTCTTGTTTTGACCTTACAAACATCAGAGACTTGTTTTAAATCAAGACATTACTAAGATTTTAAAAATAAAATAAAAAAATCAAGGGGTGGAATCCTGACCCCCAGTGAAGTCAATGGCAAAATTGTCAATGCCTTCAATGAAATCAAAATGTTTCTGCATGTTGAAGTGAATGTAATACTCATTAAAGGTACCAGTCTATTTGACAGCCCTGGAAACTGACTGACTTGAGGAAGTCGTCGTTGAAAGTGTCAAGAGTTTAGTCCCCATTATGAATTCCTATAGGCAGCGGTAGAAGTTTATTGCTTGAGATTAAGGCAATTCTGTTCTCGGACCTCAGTTACCAGTTGGCTAATGTTACTTGTTGCCTCTTTTTCCCCTTCATTCCCTTTCCTAATGGATCCTCCACTGTATTCTATACTTCCAGTCTAGCATCAGCCTGAACTCTACACTTCCCTGCTCTGTGTGAAGGGCAGTGAATGTGCAGATTGGGGTAAGTGGCAAGCCACTGCATTGTGGAAAGTTTGGAGGAAAGCATAGGATCTGCACGGAAATGGAAAGTAGTGACAAGACAGCAATGAGATTAATATGTGGAAGGAAAGACTTCCTAGAAAGGAACATGATCGAGATGAACAACCATTACGAAGCAAAGGGGTTGAAGGAATAAAATTTGAAACTTAACAAAGAGTGGTACAGATGAAGGCACAATGACAAAGCAACTGAAGATAAGTTTAATTCCATTCCTCCCCCATTCCCTCCAACGAGAAACTGCAGAATTGGAATTAATTTGCGAACTGGACACCATTAAATTAGGCTTGAATAAAGACTGGGAGTGGATGGGTCACTACACAAAGTAAAAACTATTTCCCCATGCTAATTTTTTCCCTCTAATGTTACTCTCACCTTCTTGTCAACTGTTGGAAATAGGCCATCCTGATTATCACTACAAAAGTTTTTTTTCTCCTGCTGATAATAGCCCACCTTAATTGATTAGTCTTGTTATAGTTGGTATGGCAACACCCATTTTTTCATGTTTTCTGTGTGTATATATATATCTTCCTACTGTATTTTCCACTGCATGCATCCGATGAAGTGGGTTTTAGCCCATGAAAGCTTATGCCCAAATAAATTTGTTAGTCTCTAAAGTGCCACAAGTACTCCTCGTTCTTTTTGCTGATACAGACTAACACGACTACCACTCTGAAACCTGAGGTAGTTTTAGGATTTCAGAAAATGATCTAAACATAACCCCTTCCCCCCACACACTAAAAATGTGTATATAAAGAGAACATGTGCTGTTAGAGTACAGTATAGGGCATTTCAGAAAGTGACAAGTGTGATGTTCCTAAAAACTGAATGGAACTAGAGTTAAAACTATACAACGGGGAAGACTGTCCCATGGAAACTAAATTAAATTTATTCATGGGCCACATCAGTAGAGCCCTGTGCAGATACAAAATTTGTATCCGCATCCGATCCGCAAAAATGGTCCATGGATATCCACAGATGCAGATATAAAGCAGATATCCACAGATTTGCAGGGCTGTACACATCATAGAATATTAGGGTTGGAAGAGACCTCAGGAGGTCATCTAGTCCAATCCCCTGTTCAAAGCAGGACCAACACCAAATAAATCATCCCAGCCAAGGCTTTGTCAAACCAGGCCTTAAAAACCTATAAGGATGGAGATTCCACCACCTCCCTAGGTAACCCATTCCAGTGCTTCGCCACCCTCCTAGTGAAAGTGTTTCCTAATATCCAACCTAGACCTCCCCCACTGCTTCTTGTTCTGTCATCTCCCCCATCAATCCTTACGTGAAATGAAATGGTTTCATCTCTGTTCAGTGGGAAAAGGTCCACAGAATAAAAATCACTATTGCAGTTGTTGCCGGCTGTTGATGGTGGTGACAGTCTCAGTAAAGAAGACAAATCTTGAGTGGGCCTGGAGACTGATCTCTCCTTTCCCCTTTAGAGGTAGAAGAGACAGCTTGTAGAGATTTTGCCTTTTCCCTTTTTAACAAGTACCCCGTGGAGTATGGAAAATAGTTTCCCTTGTCATTAGTCAGAAACTTTAATTGAAAAGTTAGAAATACCAGTTAATTATCTTTGATGAACCAAAAGATGGAAAAGGGATAAACATCCGAAATCTCATCTCCCTCCAACTCCCTTCAATTTGCAGTTCTTGTTTTTCTTTTGGAAAGTGTTGTTTTTCCTGTAACAGCTATAAACAGTTATGCAGAAACTTTTTAAAAAGCAAATACAGTATCCAAACTTATTCTCAGTGCATTAGAACATCAGACAAAAGCTGCTTGTACTCGGGCACTGGTAGAACATGTAATGGAGCAAATTATGGACACAGCAGCCCGCCTCTGAGAGCCGGGTTGCTGAGTCTGTAATATTTTAACCTCAAGAACTGCTATCCAAAAGCCTTCAGTTGTTAACTGTTGTAGTGGAGTGTAGGATGAGAGGCTGAGTTCTCAGGTAGTGGAGTTTTAAACCATTCAGGGTTTTAAAGATTGACATAAACAGATTGAATTGTACCTGAAAATGAACAACACTTGGGATCAAATATGGTTTCCTGAACTCCCGGCCACTTGCCCTTGCTCAGGAAGTGGGCAGTTGTATTTTGTACCAGTTGTAACTTCCTGGCTGACTTCAATGGCAACCCTAAATGGAGCACTTTGCAGTAGTCTAGCCAAGAGGTAAGAGGCAGAGATGATTAATTCAACGGCCAGAGTGGATGCAGTCTTCTAATTGAGTCACAGATGTGCACTGTGGGCCAATACTACTACCTGAGAATCCAGTAGTCCAGAGTCTGGTGAAAAGAAGACATACACCCTTAAATGGACAGAGGCAGTGTCTGCCATCACTTAAACACTTCCTACCATGAACAAGCATCATCTCCATTTTATCTGGATTGAGTCACAAAAAATTCACCTTTCTCCCAGACCCTTATCATGGTCAGGCTGGGGGAAAGTACAGAGATTGTAGAATCTAGGTGAATGTACAGCTGAACATCATCTGCATTCTGATATCGCCATGCAATATATCTCAACCTTCCCTAACGGCTTGAGGTGCAAATTGAGCTGGAGGGGTGGGATCACAAATATGAGGACTCTTGGTGTAGCAGCACGGCTGTCCCCACCACATACACAATCTGTTCACAATGGATTTGGGTTTCTCACTTTCCTCCCCCATCATTTCTGCACCCCTTGCTGTAACCTCAGAGAATGCCAACTTATTACTACTCTTAGTGCTATACCTCCTGCATTAGAGTAGCATCTGCCAATCCCTGTCTCAACCATGAATGTGATGGGGCTGAAATGCCAAAATATTTGAATTGGAAGTTAAACATTTTAAAAAACCAACTCTACTGAAAAGACATGTTTGAATAAGTACACTCTGTGTTCTGTCATGCTACATCTCTCTGCTTATATTCGTAAACAGAAAACAATACAACTAAAACGGGAGGGGAGACTATTGGTGTGACTAGAATATAGGGAATCTCAGAATATGCAATTTGGGTCTTTTTGTTAAGACTCACATTTTTAAAGTTACTTTAGGAAAGGTGCTTGCTGTGAATTTTTAGCCACTATATAAGGGAGGGAATGCAGTTAAATTTTCTTCCTCTGGGTGTCAGTATAAGATAGCAATGTTGATATTTTAGGGTAGAGTTAAAAAAAGTAGAAACTTAGTGTTTTGTTTCTCATGTTTGCTTGTACTTTGAGCTCACAATTTATATTAAAAATTCAGCAGTTGGACTACATGTAGATTTCATTTTATTTTACTAATAAGGGGTAGTGTGTAACTAGTTTTTCCCAATGTAAAAACAAAAATAGCTTCTTGAACGTAGTAGGGTGATATTTCCCTCCCCCCATTGTATGATTATTCCTTTCATGAGAGTCCTCTCTTCTGATCAGTCTCCTTCTAACCCACACAAGCTAAATCCGGTTAAAGGTGATTTGCAAAGGAAACCTGAAAATTGAGCCAAGCATAGAAATATATGCTAACCACCCTAGGCACTTTTGTGTGTGTGGGGGGGGGGGGGGGGGGGCGGGCCGCTGGGGGAGGAATGTAGCCAGGCATGGGGTGGTAATCATCACATAAATCTAAACTTTTAACAAAAAGAAAATCTGTACATTCTGCTGGGTGGTACCAGGTTCGCTGCAGATACTCCAGAATGCATCATTCTGGTTGTGGCATTGAAGAGAGTACAAAACTCCACTATTGTTACTGAGTGGCCGGAGAGATTGAAGTGTTCTCCTACTGGTTCTCCTCCTCTCTGGCCACTCAGTAACAGACCTGAAGGTGGCAATTTTGCAACAGAAAGACTTCAAAAACAGACTCCAACGAGCAACTGCTGAGCTTGAATTGATTTGCAAATTAGATACCATTAACTTTGGCTTGAATAGAGACTGGGAATGGCTGAGTCATTACACTACTTGAATCTATTTCCTTATGATAACTATCCTTAACCTCTTGTCAACTGTCTGTAATTGACCATCTTGATTATCACTACAAAAGTGTTTTTCCTGCTGATAATAGGTCATCTTAATTAATTAGCCTCTTAAAGCTGGTATGGCATCTTCTATGTATGTATATATATATACTCTTATTATATGTTCCATTCTATGCATCCGATGAAGTGGGCTGTAGCCCACGAAAGCTTATGCTCAAATAAATTTGTTAGTCTCTAAGGTGCCACAAGTACTCCTGTTCTTTTTATGTATTTTATGATCACACAATACTGCAAAATATGTTCTGTTCCTGTACTATATTTGGGAGTACTAAAAACTGCATTTTTCTAAAACTGTAGCTTTATTAGAGAGCCAAGCTGGGTGAAGTAATATCTTTTATTGGTTCAACGTCTGTTGGTGAAAGAGACCAGCTTTTGAGCTGCACAGAGCTTTATGTATGTAGCATTTTGTATTGTTATTTAAGCTTTGACCTAATTTGTAGTGCATTTCCTGTACAATTTGTAAAAGAACCTCAGTGCAGTGCTCTTCCCTCAGTTTATTCAGATTTTGTCTTTAGCTTGATTACTGCATATAAATGTGTGTACAGCATACTGTATATTGCATTTTGTATGATCATGCATCGTAAGACTCTATTGCAATACTAATACATATTCACTAGGGGGCAGAGTTGAGGTTGCTCTGGGCCCTAGGTGCATTTTCATCCCTGTAAATAATTGTTTGTGATAACGTTTAGATTAGAAGACACAGTGAAATCCTTTTGTACTAATGCACCAGAAATATTCTCTCAAGCTTGAATAACCACTAGTAGAACAAAGCAAGGTGAATTTTTCAAAAGGGCTTTCTGTGCTCATAACTAGTGGAATCTCTTCTTGTTTCCCTAAGCCAGGGTCTTTTATTAATGACTTCTTGCAACTCTAAAAACACCCCCAAAACAACTCCACACTTTTTATTCAAAATAACTGAAAATACCTGTGAAGCTTTTATTACATGAAATACCTACTCTGTGATTCTACTGGAATATCAGTTTCCAAATCTCATTATTACTTCTGTAACACTTCTAAAACTCTTACCTACCTCGCCTTTAAAAATTGGAAGTCAAATCCTACAGAGGAAAATAGAAAGAACTTGCCAACGTTATGTTCAAGTGCAAAAGTATAATTAGGCAGGCAAAAAAACAATGTGAAGAGCAACTAGCAAAAGACACAAACTAACAGCAATAAATAAATAAATAAATACACCAGAGCAGGAAGCCTGTCAAACCATCAGTGGGGCCATTGGATGATTAAGGTGCTAAAGGAGCACTCAAGGAAGACTAGGCTGGACTACACCATTGCATAGAAGCTAAATGAATTCTTTGCAGGGTGTTCCCTGCAGAGGCTGTGAGGGAGATTCCCACACTAGTGCCTTTCTTTTCAGGTGACACATGTAGGGAACTGTTCCAGATCAAGGTGTCAGTAGAGGACATTTTGGAACAAATTGATAAAGTAAACAGTTATAAGTATTCACCCAAGAGTTCTGAAGAAACTAAAATGTGAAATTGCAGAACTACTAACTGTGGAAATGTACCTTATCTCTTAAATCAGGCTCTATACCAGACGACTGGAGGGTAGCTAATGTAACACTGATTTTTAAAAGAGGCTCTAGAGGCAATCCTGTTAATTACAGGCCAGTAAGCTTAACTTCAGTATCAGGCAAGCTGGTTGAAATTATAGTAAGGAACAGAATTATGAGATGTATAGATGAACACAATATGTTCAGAAGAGTCAATGTGGCTTTTGTAAAGGGAAATCATGCCTCACCAATCTATTAGAATTATTTGAGGGGGGTCAACAAACATATGGACAAGGCTGATCCCAGTGGATATAGTGTACTTGGACTTTCAGAAAGCCTTTGCCAAGGTGTTGGAATTATTATTTATGCAGGATATTATCATGACATTAATTTAACCATAAATTCCTTTATTAACTCCAAAGGGCAAATTGTATTTATACAATTGCTTTAAACATGCCTAAAAAGCCTAAATAATAAGCAATTCATGGGGATTATAAGCTAGGCAGGATGTGGCGGGGGAGAGTACATTACAACCATCCTCAACCACTGAGCAGAGGATGCTTGTAAACATGCCTAAAAAGCCTAAATAATAAGCAATTTACTACATCCAAACCATAACAAAACATTTATTAGCATTTGATCAAGATACTTGCAAACAGGCTAAATCCACCAGGGGTGCTTAGACCCATATTAGTCAGCTCCAGTGTGGTCAGGCAGGTATTAGCAATGAACCCTTTAAGCATTTACTTCTTTATATCCTTTAACAAACAAGTGATGTCATTGCCAATTACTATCTTCAGCTAAAAACCAATTTGAGACAGTTCACCCTTATTTCCAGTCTTAATCCAGATAAGATTTATTACCTCCTTTCTCCCCAGGCCTTTCTTCCCTATCTCTTCCCCTCCTTACTGACCAACTGTTTTTCCTTTGCACCTGGATTCACATAGGCCCTATTCTTTGAAATAACCCTGTGGATGTGGGATGATCCATGTTGGCTCTTTTTAAGGCAGATTCTCTGTCTTATTTAAAAACATCTGCAGTCACCCCATCAGTCAGAGGCGTTTTTAGAAATGCCCCTAATTTCATTAGTCATTCTTTGAACCAGACATCCTCCCTACTTCATTCCTTCTGGCCTTATAACTCTTTATTTTCAAGGCCTTTCTTTTACTTGCTAGTTAGGACCTTTCTTTACAACATATATTTCTTTAATCAAACTTAAGCTAACTTCACTTATCTAATTCTGGGCAAGAAAATGGCAGATGAAATTCAGTGCTGATAAATGAAAATGTATGCATGTTGGAAAACATAATCCCCATCTATACATACAAAATGACGGGGTCAAATTAGCTAATACCACTCAAGAAAGAGATCTTGGAGTCACTGTGGATAGTTCTCTGAAAACATCTGCTCAATGTGCAGTGGCTGTCAAAAAAGCTAACAATGTTAGGAACCATTAAGAAAGGGATAGTTAATAAGACAATGCCACTATATAAATCCATGGTTCTCCCACACCTTGAATACTGTGTGCAGTTCTGGTTGCCCCATCTCAAAAAAGATATATTAGAATTGTATAAAGTACAGAAAAGGGCAACAAAAATGATTACGGGTATGGAACAGCTTCCATATGAGGAGAAATTAAAAAGACTGGGACTGTTCAGCTTGGAAAAGAGAATACTGAGAGGTGATATGATAGAAGTGTATGTGACAGTGTGGAGAAAGTGAATAAGGAAGTGTTATTTACCACTTCACATAACTCAACAACCCGGGGTGACCCAATGAAATTAATAGGAGCAGATTCAGAACAAACATGAGGAAGCACTTCTTCACACAATGAACAGTCAACCTGTAGAACTTGTTGCCAGGGGACATTGTGAAGGTCAAAAGTATAACTGGGTTCAAAAAAAAATTAGATAAGTTCTTGAAATATAGATCCATTAATGTCTATTAGCCAAGATAGTCAGGGACAACAACCCCATGCTCTGGGTGTCTCTAAACCTCTGACTGCTAGAAGCTGGGACTTGACAATGGGATGGATCACTACATAAATTGCCTTCTTCTGTTCAGTCCCTCTGAAGCATCTGGCGGCCACTGTCAGAGAAGAAAGGAGACTGAGCTAGATGGACCATTGGTCTGACTCAGTATGGCAATTCTTATTATCTCTCCAGACAGCTAAAACTCTTGTCCAATCCCTCCTCATTTCCCATCATGATTAATGCAGCCACCTCTTCTCTAGCCTCCCAAACAGCCATGTTGCCTTCTGTTTACACAAAATGATCTTGGCAGCTTGTCCCAGTCCCTGAATGCTTCCACTGACTCCCCACTTTATCTTACAAAGTTCAAGATTCTTGTCCTAAACTTTCAGCCCCTTCACTACTCTGCTTCTTCCTATTTTTGTTGTTTGTAAAATCTTCGTTATGATCAGGTGTAGCAATGACAACCGAGAGTGCCCACGCTAAGTTCAGGACTGGAATAGTAGATGAATGGAGTGAGTGTTGAGGAGAAGGAAACCTCTAGGCATGTACAAGGAGGAAGGCTATTTTGGGAGCGAAGGGCAGCATGAAGACACAGTCACAAGTGAAATGAGGAGACTCCAATCTTGTCTAAGCACGAAAGTTGCATCAGTTGCACAAAAATCTGTCTTAAACCAGTTGAATAAAAACAGTGCAAACCCTGTGTGTGGACACGCACAGGATTGCTACTGGCTTAATGATGTGTCAACAGTGACTATCTGGCAGCATCAGTTGTTTAATTGTTGACATGCAGAACTGCCTAGAAACCCAGCAGTGACAGGAGGGTGCTTGCTTACCTTGCATTTGGTAAGAAAATAATTTAAAAGGGGCTGCCCCAATAGAAAGTAAACATAATACAATAGAAATAATTTAAACCGTAAGGCCAAGGTAATCTTTAATTCATCAGATTTTTAAAATGTGAGGTCAGTGAGTGCTGCCATGCCACCCACGCTCTAAAGTCTGTGTTTATCTTAACATCTTTTTCTTACATTGTATAGACATTACGCTTAACAGCCCCACCCAGCAATAGTTTTCTGCCCAACCTCCAAACCTCAGGCATGTATTCTCCTTGGCCTTCCATAGTATCTTCTGATTTTCGGTCTCCCTGCTTTCCCCCTGCTCTGTTTAGTTTATGGGCCCCTAATATTTTTCTACTATGCTTTCCTTAATCCACCTGCCCAAATGAAATCCCAGTTCTGTGCACATTCTCTCCAGCCTCCAAAGCAATCTGGATGTTCTTTTTCCAGCCTCTCACAGGATCAGAAGGTGATTTTTTCTTTCCCAGCAGGATGAGGAGGAGGGACGGCTATGCACAGCAGCATCCTGTGTGCCTCCTAATTAGGAAGGGATGATGACATGACCCTTCCCCTCCCCCCTCCAGCTGAATGCCACTGTGTACACAGAATCAATGGCCACTCAGTGCAAATAAATATTATCTGGATTGCTTTAGAGCCAAGCAATTTGTTGTTTGTTTTTATACTGTGTTCTTGCTATCGTTTTGTAGCAAAGGGTAATGAGGGTTGTCTAAATACAAAAGTTATTCTATTTTAACTATACCGGTACAGTTAAAGCTACACAAGCTCCCTAGCGGGGAGTTATACTGGTATACAGGTGCCTTATATCAGTATCGTTTATTCCTGTACAACAAAGGGAATACGCTATACTGTATAAGATACCTTACATCAGTTTAATTGCATCCAGACTGGGGTTGTACTAGTAACTTTTTTTTTATACTCCTACCACTAACAGAAATAGTTATACCAGTGCAAAATCTGTGTAGACCAGGCCTTAAATAAGAGAGATTCTGCACCAACCAACTTTAAAAGTGTATCTTTTGTCAACTGGTCTCTTATGATGGCTTCTAATGGTTTTTTGGATCAAAATTTGTTCCCACAAGAACTCAAAATAGCTCTCTAGCGTTGAATCTAAACATTCGCAGCTGGCATAGCACTTGGGAGTGGAAATCTTGCTCTCATGAGTTCGGGGCACATTGAATTATTTGGTCCTTGTTACTCTCCCATGAGAGCATTCAATATAGGTATTTGAGGCTTAAGTGGAGAAAGTGACATTAAGGTACAACTAATGTCAGCTAGTTCTGGAATATGCTTTTTGCCCTCTGACTGGAAACGTTCTAGTTTGAAGTTCATTTGAAACACTGAATGAGTTTTATGCTACAAACTTTTGTTGATGCAAATTATGTTGGCACCCAGCCGTCAAAGTTTGTATTTTGCTTGTGCACACTTGGCTGTCTGCATTGGTGCTGTGCATACTCACTAGGACTGCTTGTGTCAATACAAAGTGCAGTGCACCACCGGTTGGTATCCCAGTGTGCCATACTCTGCTGTCTGGCGCGATGCCTTTTGGAAACTTTTTGCAATTCTTAGGGGTAGAAATGAGTTGTCCAGGGATCTCTGGGAGCTAGGGGTCAAGTTCCCAGAACGTAACTTTTTCCATTCCATAATGCCATCCATATTCCATAATTGTCATGCCTTTTTAAAAAAAAATCCCACAAACCCGTGTGGCACTTCTGTCAGAGATGGTAGGCAGAGAGAAGCATGATGCCCTCAGAATTCTGCACTAGTCTCACAAATGTTGTAAATACAGCACGCATAATCCTCTGCTATTTGCATAGCTTCAGGAAGAACTGCAACAATGGGGGAGGTGACAATTTCTTTGAGGACAGATTGTTAAGGGATATGGTGGAAAAACAACTCAGGGTTGATGGTGGCATTTGCGGAGCAGCTGCAGATGATGGGCGCAAGTCATAATGCAAGTTTGGGACAACGAGCAGTGGCTGCAGAACTTTTGGGTGCAAAAGGCCACGTTCATCGATCTATGTGCCGAGCTCGCTCTAGCCCTCCAGCCCAGAGACACCAGAATGAAAGCTCCACTGAGAGATAAGAAGTGATTGCACTCTGGAAGCCTGTAATGCCAAATTGCTACCGGTCAGTGGGAAATCATTTTGGAGTTAGAAAATCCGCAGTGGGGGCTGGTGTCATGCAAGTGTGTAGGGCCATTAACAGTCCTGCGTAGCTGGAGATGATGACTCTCGCCAATGTGCAAGATGTCCTGGATGGATTTTCAGCAGTGGGTTCCAGTGCGGCTGCAGATGGCACGGACATCCTTATTTTGGAATCAGCCCACCTTGCCACATAGCTATGTAGCCCCTTCTGTTGATGTACTATGATTATGCAAGCGCTGGTGGATCACAGGAGATGTTTCACTGGGTATGTATTCATTACCAGCCAGATTGTCAGGCAGCGATCGATCCAGCGGGGGTCGATTTATCGCGTCTAGTCTAGATGCAATAAATCAACCCCCGAGCGCTCTCCCGTCGACTCCTGTACTCCAACTTCGCGAGAGGCGCAGGCAGAGTCGACGGGGGAGCAGCAGCAGCAGTCGACTCACCGTGGTGAAGACACCACGGTAAGTCAATCTAAGTACGTCGACTTCAGCTACGTTATTCACCCCCCCAGTGTAGACCAGGCCACTGATATCAGTGTGGGCTGCTCAGAGAAGGTGTGTGACGCTCACATCTTTAAGAACACAGGACCATTCTGAGAGTTGCAAGCAGGGACATTCTTTCCTGACCGGCGGATAACCATTGTCAATATTGGAACGCCAATAGTCATTCTAGGGGACCTAGCCTACTCCTTGTCCCTCTGGCTCAGGAAGTCATACACTGGCCACCTCGGCAGCACCAAAGAAGGATACAACTCTTGGCTCAGCAGGTGCAGAATGATTGTTGGAAGTGCTTTTGGTAGATTGAAGAGATGCTGGTATTGATTACTCACTACATTGGATTTCAGTGAGAAATATATCCCAATGGTTATAGCTGCATGTTGTGTACTGCATAATATCTGTGAGGAAAAGGGGGAAAAGCTGCTGCCAGCGTGGACTTTTCAAAGGCAGCAAATAACTGCTCCACTTTCACCCTGGCAGCAGCTTTTCCCCCTTTGTTAACTTGCGGGTGGGCTGGGTGTCATCTTTAAATGCAAACATTGTAAGGAAAAATGCATGCACACATTTACCCAAGATTCCTTCTTCTTCATCGTACTCATCCATGCTTGGCTGGCAGGACTGGCTAGACTGTGGTGGAGTCTCTAATCTAAGTTCCCTGTAAGTTGCGCGGCCGCGCAGCAGCCTATTTAGCGCCACGCAGATGCTTAGGGAACCTGGCCGGGGAAAGGGCACCCCTCTCCCAGCTGCAACCTAGCCCGGCCCCCAACCTGCTGCGGCCAAGGCGCCTCTATCTCGGCCCGAACCCAGCCATGGGTGGGGTGATGCAGCCCGAACCTAGACGGCCCGGCTGGAATTCAGACGTGGCCGGGGTGGTGTGGCCCAGACCCAGCCACGGCCGAGGCGGCCCAACCCAAACCCGGGCAGCCAAGGCCGGCCAGGCCCGGATCCAGCGGCAGCCAAGGCCGGCCAGGCCCGGATCCAGCCGCAGCCTGGCCCCAACCCTGGCGGCCTGACCCAGCCGCGGCCGGCCCGACCTGAACCCGGCCGGTGCGGTCCGACCTGAACCCGGCCGGTGCGGCCCAGCCTGAACCAAACCTGGCCTGACCCAGCCGTGGCGTCCCTCCCCCGGCCGGACCTACCAGGGCTGTGGGAGGGGTGCCTATCCTGTGGCCCTAACCCCGGAAGTACCGCAGCAGGGAGAGGCGCCTCTCTCCCCCAGCCCAGGTGCTGATGGGGGGAGTCCTCTCTCCCCGTCGGAGCACCCTCCTGCACCCCAAATCCCTCATCCCTGGCCCCACCCCAGAGCTCGCACCCCTGCCGGAGCCCTCACACCCCGAGCCCTCACACCCCTGCACTCCAACCCTCTGCTCCAGCCCTGAGCCCTCTCCCACACTCCAAACCCCTCAGCCCCACCCCCACTACATGAATTTTGTTATGTGCACCAAAATGAAGGTCATGTGTCACACACAACCTCCATATTGATGCACATAACAAAATTCATTCCGCACATGGGTGGAAAAAATTAGAGGGAACACTGTCTCAAATGTGTCCTGACCTGTGGCATGGCTGGCCCCCCCCACCTCACTTCACTGCATCTCCCTCTTCCTCCTCTTCCTCCTTCACAGCAGGGGTACTTTGTCTCCAGCTCCTCCGGTATCCACAGCGATTTGTGGGGTGCCAGTGGGATATCCAACAAATATGGCATGCAGCTCACTGTAACAGCACCAGGACAATTGTTGGCCTCCCTGGCCAAGTATGCCTGATGCAGCCACTTCACTCACATGTGGCAAGGCTGCTGATCACTGTTGTACCCCTTTGTCTGCATCCCATGTGCAATCTTTTTGCAGAGGTCCACTTTTCTACAGCTGGTCCATAGCTGTGCTTACACAGCCTCTTTTCCCCCCAGGCCCAGAAGATCCAATACCTCCAGTCTGCTTCAAGCAGGAGTGTATCTAGTGCATGCAGACAGCATGGTCAGATGGTCCACTGCACACAGCAAGAGAGAGAGCTGCTAGATGTGATCGCCAAGGTGGGCAGTCAGGAAAAATATCTGGCAGGTTTTAAAGAGGGGAGGAGGAGGCTTCTGGTCTCCGTGACCTCTGGGCAAGGGAGTTTACAATTGTGACCAGAATGGTCTCTGTTGCAGGGAATGGAGCATGTGTGGGGCAGCAGCTGGAGGACCGTTAGGGTTGACACAGATCACACAGTGTCTATAATTGCACTGTATCCACCTCAGTAGGGCGATCATGGCTCCACTCTATTCGGAGAGGTGGTTTTACTGCATCATTGTAATGGAGTACTTACATCGGTTGGAGACCAATTGGAGCGTGTAGACATGTACAAATAGGTCTATGCTGGGTGACTTATGTAGACCTAACTTTGTAATGTAGACCAGGCCTCAAATGCATAAATGCTGTTTTTTCTCTAAAAAGTCTCTTCATAAACTTTTAATAGGAAAGTTTTTGCACCTGGGCTGTGGCTGGAATTTTTCCTTAGGAGTCCTGCATTGTTGATAGATATCTCTAAAACATTCTCTGTCTACACCAATGGCAGAAAAGTGGATCCAGAGTAGATATGATTTAATGGGTAAGGGGGGGAGGAGTTAATGTTGGCGTGAGGGTCATTTTTAGCCATTATCCCGTGTTATAACTGAATGTTTATGCACTGTGTACACACCTGATTGACAGTCTGGTCTGGTGCACAAAAGGCTGCTTGATTAGCGGCTGAGCGCACATAAAACCACCTCCGTCAGGAGCAACACTTGTCAGCAATTATCCTGCAACAGAGAAGAGTGCATGTGTTAGCGCTGACAAATGAAATGTTCTCTGTCATCAGCTGTGCTTCTCCTCCCCACAGGTCTACTCCCTGTTGTCTAATCCCCACCACCAATTAAGCATTAAAAAACCAAGAGGAAACTACTGCACAAATAACTGTTACACATCCAACATGCCTGGCACATGGTTAAACACTCAAGTCTAGAAATGCCAGGTATACATGGAATCTTAATTCTTCTCCCATATGCATCTTACACTTTTATATTCGCATTCTATTTCTCAATTCTAAAACAATATCTACAGCTTGAGAACTGGAGCTCTCTTCCTACGGATCTTTACTCACCTCTCTCCTTGAAGACCTAAAGAGGATATCCAGGAGCAAAGACCTGCTATTGCTCATCTTCAAAGATATGCATGGACTGAAGCAAGGCCTAATACACAGCCCAGGAAATGACTGGGCCCTGGCATGGGATGCCACCAATGTGGCAGAAGATGTTCAGTGCTGATGACCTGAGGAGGCTCTATGCCAAACAAGCTGGCTTATGCCCCTGCTTTGAGGTTCAGAGGGGAAGGAAAAGGTGCTCCTTTCTCTATAGACAGCAGCTCCCTTTCCCATGCTGAGGGGAAGAAAGGGAGAAGACCCTCTTGAAGCTCTAGATGGGTTTTAGTGGTGTCTCTCTGGTTGCTGGTCTGGTAAGACCTGGCATCTATGCAGCCTCTGTTTCCATACAACCATAGACTCTCTAGAATGTTTGTCTCCGAAAATGAAGAAGAAAATCTGAGCTCTCCTGCCAGAGAAGAAGTGGGAGATTTGCTCCTTTGGTTTTGAAGGAGGTCCAGAACACTATCCTTACAACCCATTCACTCATCAAATATATTTTTCCAAGAGCAGAGTGCGCTACAAAACATGCCAGATGATTTGCTGCAACAACTGTAAGCCAAAGAAACCGCCCTTGTGCACCAAACACAGTAGGTCACTCACAGCTTTGGAGCAACCAGAATAGTTTATGGATTTGGGGGGGGAAGGGGTGGATTGCTGAAACTGCTACTGGAAATTCATTATCATTTTTTTCCTTTGTAGAGAGGCTAGAAGCCATATCCTAGCAACAATTGTTAGGGAGTATAGCATTTACTAAATCTTGGCTTGGAATAGATATCCATTGGGGAGGGAAGCCTGAAGGGAAACTGGAACGAAGATCCTTGGACCATAGCGGAAGTCTGCAGTGAAAAGATATAAGAGAATTTAAGGGCTTGTCTTCATTACAGGCTAAATCGGTGCCGCAGCGGGGTCAATTTAGAGGGTCTGTTGAAGATGCGATAAGTCATGGAAGACAGTCTCTCACCGACATAGCAAGGTGTAGACACCACTGTAAATTGATCTAAGCTATATCGACTTCAATTATGTAACTTAATTAGTGTAACTTAAATTGACTTATCTCATTAGTGTAGACAAGGCCTTAGTGATGAAATTGTGGTCAGTGTATGGGGATTGCCATATTTATTGGGAAAAGATGGCCAAGTCACAGCTATGTGGAGGTCAACTTTGCAATTATCCAAGGTTAGCAGTGTCTGGTTAATCTACTCTGGCCTTATCTGCTGATATGGTCAACAGTGATAGCTAACCTCTTCAGACAAGTGGCCATAATGTTCCACCGAAACAAAAAAGCAAATTTTAAAAGAGAAAACCACAGTTCCCTCTCAGCCTACACCCTCTTTGTGGGTTAGACATGCTCAAGGTGGCTAAGGAAGCTTCCTTAAGAAACAGAATTTGTTCCAATACAGATGAACAATGTAATGGCTATTTCAGGGTGTCTGAAAAGTACAAGAAGTTTTGAGATCAGTAGTAGCAGCACAGGGTCCTATCCAAGTAGGAGTTGGATGTAGGTCTTTTTTATGTTCTCTGTTTAACCGCATCACTCAGCAGACATTTTTTTCATGGCTTTGCTATTTGAAAGCTCAGGCTACTACTAGAATTACTAATTACTGATTCTTGCCTGCATATTTATACCTGCCTCTGGAAATTTCCATTACACGCGTCTGACGAAGTGGGTATTCACCCACGAAAGCTTATGCTCCAATACAGCTGTTAGTCTTTAAGGTGCCACAGGAGTCTTTGTTGCTTGTGCCTTTTAAGATCTCAAATGAAATGTCATTCACTAGGATAATCTATCTGTTTCAAAATGCTTGTATTCCTGTAATATACATAATCAAATAGCATTTAACTGATGTGAATGGTTTGTATTTAAAACTAAGAGCAAGCTGCGGTGAAAACAAAAAAAGGTTGGGAGTGAGAGGGGAAGGAAATAAAGAATTGCTGCCCAGTCTAAAGAATTTATTTTGGATCTTTAGTTGGACTTAAGGTTAAGGGAACTGCCAGATCAAAGTGTTTCTGCAGTTTCCTGGATAAGCCATGAAATGTAAGTACAAAGAATGGGTGCAGACTGACTAAATGATGCTGACTAAGTGGTACAGACTTAAAGTAAAAAAATAAAAATAAAACATGAAATACGAGTTGGAAAGAAGTTGCATTCGCCAGGATAGGTACAGGCTCCCGTGTGCTATATACTTAAGGTTGGAAGGATTTGATTTTTATCAGTAAAGGTCAATATCACCATACACATCCAAACAAACAAAAATATTTCCATCAATAATAATAGAAATTTACAGATTGACAAAGTAAGAAAAATGCTGCTTGACAGCTTATTAGATATCGTCATTAAATAATTATTGTCTAACACTCCCATAAGTTCCTGCAACTGTGAACATTTAAATGGATCATCAGAAAAAATACATCAATATTATCTGTCAAAATTGTTGTTTTTTTTAAAAAGTTGAATTCTGCCAAGCCTATATATACTCTAGTCCAACAAATCCAAGATGGGATGCCCATCTTGTACACTTTTTGGATTTTTACATATGCTATTCTGGTCAAACAGGATTAAAGGCACGGAGACCTGACACTCGCAACATTCTATACACAGTCTTTTTTGCCCCACCCTACCCCCAACCAGACTTGAAACAAAGAAGACTTTCTTTTCAGACAGTCAAAAAATCAGTATAAACATGCATAAGTAGCCATTATGAAAATAATTTGACCGAAACATTTGGTTTTCTAAGATCCTCCTAGATGATTACAGGAACTATACTGCAGATGTACCCATCTGCAATGTCTGCGTAGCTGGCAGGCTTACAGAAATGGCTGCATGTTGCTGAGCACTATTCTTTATCCCTTTTGTACTGGAATTTGAAGGACATCACCTCACTTAATTTTGAGATGAGATCGTTGGCCTAGATCAGGGGTGGCCAACCTGTGGCTCCGGAGCCACATGTCTCTTCAGGAGTTAATATGCAGCTCCTTGTATAGGCACCGACTCTGGGACTGGAGCTACAGGCGCCAGCATTCCAGTATGCCGGGGGGTGCTCACTGCTCAACTTCTGGCTCTGCCATAGGCCCTGCCCCCACTCCAATCCACCCCTTCCTGCCCCCTCCCCTGAGCCTGCTATGCCCTCACTCCTCCCCCCCTACCTCCAGAGCCTCCTGCACGCCACAAAACAGCTGATCGGGAGGGAGGGGGTGCTGCTGGGTGGGAGATGCTGGGAGCAGGTAGGGGGAGCTGCTGGGGGGCTGCTGACATATTACTGTGGCTCTTTGGCAATGTACATTGGTAAATTCTGGCTCCTTCTCAGGCTCAGGTTGGCCACCCCTGGCCTTGATAGTTTCTGCTGTTGTCTGGGCTTGAATTCTGAGGGCAAATTCTATGTTCTCATAGCTCCTGTTGACTTCAGTAGAAGCCACTTGTGTATATCAGACGGTCCTAACGTTTACTCCAGGAAGACACTGAACAATGACAATACTTCCTTAGACATGTAATCTGTCACGCTTGATTGTTTCACATTAGAACCAATCTGCTAGGCTTTTTTATCTTCAGTGATATGTTAAATAGTAAATTGCCCAAACTTCCACCAGGAGGGTTATTGGGGCCACTTGTCTCCTCCCTGCTATGTTGCCAAACCTGTTTTGGTCCCTTTTGCCTGCTTAAATATGGGTGTCTGATTTTGTGAGTCCTTTGCAGATTACCTTTCAGATACAATGCTAACGTCCCATTTTTCCTTTTTGGATTGCATTTTGGCAGTTAAGCTACATGTACCTTTGGCATGCAGATCAGGACTTTAGTAGGCAACACAATTTTTAATACAGAATCATATGTTTTTAAGCACTGTGGAAAAGGTAAGCATGGCAAGACTGATGGAATTATTTTTGGCTGGTTTTGGTAAGCACCTAATTTCCTTAAGCAGAGACAGGACACCAAAGCAGATCTCTCTATACTTTTGGGGCCCTCTCAATATCCTTTCTCTAGTTTGGAGAGCTTTGCCTCCAGAGTATAGTTGCAGCTCTTACATCTGGAAAATGTTTAACTTGTTCACCTAACCTCCCCTGTTCTCCCTCCAAAATTAATCTGAACCAAGGGAAAAAACGTTCCTTTAAAACAAAATGCTCCCTGCTACAGCCTACTAGTGGTCACTTTCCATTGTTCTTACAAGCCCCTCGTTAACTTGGAGAAAACACCTGGTGCACGTTACTTGTATGCCTGTCTTTCCTCAAGCTAAAAGAACAGGAGTACTTGTGGCACCTTAGAGACTAACAAATTTATTAGAGCATAAGCTTTCGTGGGCTACAACCCAAAAGCTTATGCTCTAATAAATTTGTTAGTCTCTAAGGTGCCGCAAGTACTCCTGTTCTTTTTGCGGATACAGACTAACACGGCTGCTACTCTGAAACCTTTCCTCAAGCTGTATCCGCTCAGTCTATCCTGAAGGGAGGGATACTGGGAAGAACAATACAAGATAATTATCTATTAAGAGGAGTCTCCTTTCAGGAATCAGAATGAATAACTAACCACAGGTACTAGTCATTCACTTCTGGGTTTCTTAGGGGGAGGGGTTACTTTTCTGCAACACTCAAGTTGTTCAGGAGAATTGGTCTGAGGGTCTGTCTGCACTGCCACTGGAAGTGAGCCTCCCAGCCTGGGTAGACAGACTCCCACACTAGCTTGGCTTCAGCTAGTGTGCTAAAAACAGCAGTGTGGATGTTGCAGTTCTGGGGGAGGCTCGGGCCAGCCACCCGAGCTCAGATGCAGGGGGGTCAGGTGGGCTTGAGAGCCTGAGCTGCCACTCAAACCACAACATCCACACTGCTATTTTTAGTGTGCTACCTCAAGCCGAGCTAGTCTGTGTCTGTCGACCCAGCCTGGGGGCTTGTTCCCAGCTGCACTATAGACGTACCTTAAGAGCTTGTCTGTTTGGGGATGTTATATCAGATTAGTTTGTTCACTCTAAGGCTAGGTCTACACTGCAGCGGGGGTCCGACCTAAGATACGCAACTTCAGCTACGTGAATACCGTAGCTGAAGTTGCGTATTTTAGGTCGGCTTACCTAGCGGTGAGGACGCGGGAAAGTCGACCGCTGCCGCCGACTCCGCTGCCGCCTCCTGCCGAGGTGGATTTCCGGAGTCGACAGCAGAGCGATCAGGGATCGATTTTACCGCGTCTTCACTAGACGCGGTAAGTCGATCCCCGAAAAACCGATTGCTACCCGCCGAATCGGCGGGTAGTGAAGACAAAGCCTAAGTGCAGCAGTTTAACTATATCAAACTGAAGTGCTTCCACCCTGCTTTGTTATGGTATCTTCCTTGTTAAGCCTTGCATCCATGCACCTCTGCGCTTGTTCAAATTAACAGTGTAGCATTCTGGGCAGATATACTATGGTGCAATGTGCTACTGTACAATTTTATGCTCTGATTTTTCTTGCCATGCATTGTGGGGTGCCTATGAAAAGCTACAGGAAATCTGGGGCTTGGGGTCAAACTAACAAACTCCCATGATTCCTCTCCTGGCATCCCATAATTCATCTATATTTTGCCAGTGCCATTTTTGAACAGCTGTCTGGCAACATGGAGAATACATTGCTGAGCGCCACAATCATGATCATGAACAGGGTGACACATCTGTATTGACAGTCGCTTAGGCAGATGGATTTGGCTCTGTGGCTCCATATGGCTTTGGATGCCTTATGCCACAGCAATACAGCTGCAGGAGGAGGAGAAGCAGATAGATGAAATCAAGCCGTTACTTCTGCAGGGCGTTTATCTGGAGCAGCTTTACCCAGTGGATTGCCCTTTGGGCTCAGTTGACTAGCACTGGCAGGTGGGACAAGATAATGATGCAGAACTGGGATGACCAGCAGTGATGGCAGAGCTACAGAATGACAAAAGCCACTTTCCTAGAAATCTGCAGAGTTCACCTTTGAGCTTCTCCTCAGCATGGAGAAGCATGTGGCTATCGCTGTCTGGAAGCTTGCCACACCCCGTTGCTACCGGTCAGTAGCTAACCCAGTTGGCTGTTGGTAGATCAACCACTGGGGCTGTTGTCATGGTCGTTTTGTAAGGCTATGACAAGGGTGGTGCTATGCCATGGCATAAAGCTTAACAATGCACAGGAGGTTATTGATGACTTTGCACAGATGTGCTTCCCACACTGTATGGGGCTATTGATGGGACACGTGCCTATTTGCCCCCTACACCAACCCAAAGACTTCATCAACAGGGAGGGGTATTTCTCCCAGGTACTGCAAGGCTGGGTTGATCACCATAGAAAGTTCACTGTTATTAACATGGGGTGGTCTGGAAAGGTCCAGGGTCTTTAATAACTCAGGCCTGTTTTCTGGAATGACCAAGGGAATTTTTGCACACCCCACCCCCGCAGACTCTGTGGTCATTAATGGATCAGTGGGAGCAGGAGGTGGTTCCCTGTGAAACTCTTCAGCAGAGTTGTATCAAAATATATAGTGTTAACAAATGTAGCACCCTCTTCTCCACCTGGTTGCCTTCTTTAATGCCAATCTGCTTACAGGTTTTGATGGACAGGTCTGGGTTCTTCTGGATCCCGCCACCCACTCAGCAGGGTGTATCTTCTTTATTTTTCCCTATGAATTTATTTGGCGGTGCCTTCACCTACCTCGCTCCTGCCTGGCAGGGTCACCAGGGCAGCTTACAGGAGACAAATGTAACATAACAAGGTAAAACACTATTTTTAGGGTCACCGGTGCCCATGCTGATAATACCCATGACTTTCCCAGTCAGGGGACCTGATGTAGCAAATGTAAGATTAGTGTCCCGTTGGTACGCGTACTTTGTAGGGGTCCTTGCTGACCTATGACCACGATATCTTCTCTGCAGTGGTTTAGCAGGGTGGCCGACTGGCTTCAGTACAGCCCAAAGGACTCACAAGTGGGAGGAGGTGATAAGTCCCTCCACAGGTTTAATACACAGCAGGTTATAAAATCCCCAAACCCTTACTCCCTGGCTTGAGGACACAGTTCAAGGAGTAGGGGGTCCCCAAAACAATTTCCCTGACTAACTAAAAGATGGTGCACTCACAAACTCCATGAATGATCCTCAGGTTCAGAGCTGACTCTGGACTCCTCAGTCTCTGCAGAGGGGCTGATCTCTGCTGGCCGGGATCCTCTTCAGGCAGGAGTCAGGCTGCTTCAGTCCCAGGATTTCCCCTCGCCACAAAGGGGTGCAGAGCTCAAAGTGCAGATTACACAACTGTACTAACATCCAAACTGTAGTCTCCTAGCCCAGCGTCCAGACACACTGCTCACAGCAGGCAGCAGCCCTGGACTAGCAGCCAGACCAGAGCTGACCGTGTGGTGACTGGTCTCACCTAGAGAGCTGGAGAGCTAACTCAGCCTGGCTGGGGAAGTTTCCCAGGAAAACTCTACAAACTGGGAGTCATCAGTGGAGAGGGAAAAACCCAGCTGAGGGATCTTGCTTTTAGGTCCCTAGAGGCCAGTTCTCAGGGAGAACCCTGCATGCAGGCCTGGGACTCACCAGCTCCCCACACAGCCAGTCCTGCCCTTGTCCTGGCTAGCTCCAGACTGACTCAAAAATGGCTTCTACCCTTTCCTGAACTTCCTGGGAAGGGCCTCTTACTCCCTATTGGTTGCTGGGCAGATTCTGAGTCTGCTTTGGCTCCCCCTCCCTACCAGGGACAGTGTGCCTCTCCCTGAGCTGCCAGCAGACAGAGCCCCAGGAATCTAGGTAATCTCCTTTGGGGTTACACAAATAACAGGGAAAAAATTACACTCATTTAAGATTTTTGCTTGGTTTTGTTTTTTGTTTTGTTTTTTTTAAATTCAAGACCAATGGAACTATGACGTGGCCAAGTGACGGAGTGCTCACAAATTCTGTAGGTGATGCGCTTCAAGGTGTTCTTCATCTCCAGAATGGTTGATTGTTGTGGGAAAGACCAGTAATTCGGATGGTTGAAATGGTGGTCCCAATATGTGTGTTCCATAATTTTCAGGACAACGCAAGGCTGGGGTGCAGTGCTGGACCTTTGTAACAAAGATGCTCCATCACAGCTGTTTGCCTCTGCATCATGTCTCTTTCCAGGGCCATGTGCTCCATTTCAGTCCTGTGAATGCTGCAGGAAACCATCACTCCACATGTCTGTCTTTGTGGCCCTCTGTTGGGATCCTGTCACTATTTCCTCAAAAATATCCTCTCTTGTCTTCCCCAGCCCCGCTATTGGAAATTTGTCAGTCTCTCAGGAGTGATAGCTCTCCTTTACGCATGGACCATGGCACTGTAGGTGCTAAGGGAAATCGGAATCTGTAATAGATTGGGTTAAACATTTCAGTCCAGTGAACTGGAATTTCCTGATGAAACTATGTTTTGTCCAACATTTTCAAACTAGCTCTAGTCACAAGCTCACAAAGAAAACGCAGCACAGTAAAATCTTCCCTATTAGCTGATTCAACTGGCTATGTCAGAAAGAGGGAGCAACCCATTGTTTAGGACTGGTAGTTTGAGATGCAGAAACTAAACTTGGGCAAAAGTGCCTCTTAATACAATGTCCAGAATAAACTAAATGTTGCTGGAAATGTACTTTAAATCCACCAGACTGTGAAATTTGAAACACAACTTGTTCGATCAGCACAGTGCTAGTACTGTAGAATGACTTAGATCAGGGATCTCAAACTCAAATCACCACAAGGGCCACATGAGGACTAGTACATTGGCCTGAGGGCCGCATCACTGACATCTTTTCATATAAAGGTACAAAAGCCCCTTCCCCCCTGCTGCCCCCAGTCCCGCCCCTACTCCACCCCTTCCATGAGGCCCCGCCTCTTCCCCGCCCCATTCCAAACCCTTCGCCAAAGTCCCCACCCCAACTCCGCCCCCTCCCTGCCCCTATTCTAACCCCTTCCCCAAATCCCCGCCCCTGCCACGCCTCTTCTCCATCTCCTCCCCTAAGCGCGCGGCTCCCCGCTCCTCCCCTCTCCCTCCTGGAAAGCGCTAAGCTCCGCCAAACAGCGGGAAGCGCCTGGAGGTAGGCAGAGGAGCAGGGACACAGCGCGCTGGGGGGCTAAGGGGAGCGCCAGGTGAGGGGGAGCTTGGCGGCCACAGGAAATAACTCCGGGGGAGCGGAGTGGGTGCGGGGAGCTTGGCAGGCCGCAGCAAATAACTCTGCCGTGTGTTTGAGACCGCTGACTTAGATGGATACAGTGGTAGTGTGGCCGTATCGGTCCCAGGATATTTTTAATTAACATTGTTCTGAATATATTGCTTTTTGACAGTTTTGCTTTGTTGATGAGGATGACTTATTGTAAGAGCAAGCTTCAATTCTCAGTTGCAAGTTTATGCAAAAGCTGATAGCCTCATTTTCAAGATGCAGAGGACCAGCTTCCATTGATTTCATCTCCATTGAGATTGGAAAATGAGGCCAGATGTTTTTACTTCTCTATGTCAGGATTGGTGTGGGATGTTTAGTTTCCTAAACTTGTATAGTTAGGAAAGTTATCACTTAGTATAGCTGATTGGTTCAGATTTTGACCGGTTTAGTCATGCTGACTCGTATTGTTTCATTGTGCTCCCCTGTCTATAGCCATCTGTTGTTTCTCATCTTTTACTTTGAGAGTAACCACTTTGGGGCAGGAACCATCTCTGTTCTGTTTTTATACAGCACCTATTACAATGGGGACCTGGTCCTTGAGGAGGGCTCGTGGGCACTGTGGTAATATAATAAATAGATGGCAAATGGGGGTGAGGTTGAGGTTCAAGGGGTGCTCCTCTTGCCCCAGACAAAATTGCTCATAAGGAGTGGAGTATTCAACAACTGGCTCTGTGGCCTGTAATCCTTTAATCCAGAAGCCCATCAGAAGAGAAGTCTGAGACCTTGTATACACTATAGGTTACTTCGGTATAATTTATGTCGCTCAGAGGTGTGAATAATCCACACTCCTGAGCGATGTAAATTATACCAACCTAAGCACCGTTGTAGACCGAGCTACGTCAGCTGGAGAGACATAGCTACTGCTTCTCTTAGATCGTCTCCATCACAATCGCTGCTGGGTGCAGCTGAGCCGCAGTAAGTGCTATAATGTAGGTGTAGTTTGAGTCTCATGGTTTTCTTCATACGGGAGGTTTTAGGGGATTTGGCTCCTGAGTCGGATTCTCAACGTCCTGGCAGGGTCTTCTATGATTAAGTTAAGAAGTAGCAGCCTTCTGATCTGTCAGGCAACAATCAAGGTTGTTTGGGCATCCTCTCAAATTGTAGCTCTCTTCAGGTTACAGTTTTGCCTCTGAGGGAGAATTCAGAAACAGAAGACTGAATCTCAGATGGTATCCTCCTGGTATTGGTTATTTTTTTTTAGCATGGTCTACCCCCTTGGGATGGTTCTGTTCCAGGCCAGGTTCTATCCATTTGGAATAAGGTACTTCATGTTGGACTTCTATTGTAAGTTGATTACCTTGAGCTGAAAAAATCCACAGGAAATGTGTTTTGTCACAGAGGTCACAAGTATTTAGAGCTGATTTGGGATACTTGCTCAGATTTGACAGGGTTAGCATGGGATGTTGTTACACCACAGGATTTTAAAACAACTAAAAGGGAAAGGGGGAATGAACTGTAGCTACTTTCTCAATTGCTGAAACAACCCAGACTTTATTTACCTTTATACATTCTCAACTCACAGATATCCTCTGCGACGAGGCAGCTCTTTCACATTTCTAACTCCTGGGCCCCAGTGGGACTTCACTCTGGTGAGTAAAGCATGCACTGTATTTGTATGTCAAAAGCTTGTTAACAATCAGAAATAATCTAAATAAATAAGGTTCCTTCTTCCTCGATAAGGAAGAAAGAAACATATTGTTCTCTTTCTGGTTAGGCAAATACGAACACTTCCTCACTGAGACATTCTGAGACTCTTGAGTAGCAAGTGAATCGTACATAATAGAGCTGATCTGCCTTGTTGGCCTTAACTTGATTGTATGCTTGTGGCTCTCTGAGTGTCAAGATGGTACTTGCTGTTGTTTTTATTTAGGCTACAGCTTTTGCTCACTTAGCAGGGTAAATGCGACTGAGCTGGTACTCGAAACAGGATTTAGAATAGGACTACAGAAGTAACATTTTGTAATACTGAAAAGCTGTAGCTTATTTATGGGTATAATAACTGAAGCACCCATAAGCCTTACTGTGGTAACCCTTGTCCTATATTCTCCCTATTGCCATCTTTGGTTTGCTTTACACTGGTCACTCTTCAGGGCATGGGCATTGAAGTGTCATGTATGTTTATGAGATTGTGTTAATAATAATGTAGTGACGTAGGGGAAATAAAATGCCGACTTTAATCCTCTCAAATGATCCTGCTCCAGGGTCACATATTGAAAGCATTTGAAGCAATGAACTTATTTATCTCTATTGTCTATGTACGTTTTTCTCGGCTTTTCATTTTGGCTGTTTGTATACTAATGTTTTATTGCATACCCCATCAATGTAAACTGCAAAAATCAAGGAGACTGGTGTTGAATGAGTTAACTGTTTATCTGCACTCTGCCATCAGTTCCCACTATCAATCTCAATTACCTGCTCTTAATCTCAGTGCACATAGTTTCTCCTTCATCCTGAAGAGCCAATGGGCACCCTAGAACTTCAGCTCTACTCTGGAGGCAGCTTTTCTTTCTGGCAAGCTGTTTGTGACTTGCTAGAGACAAGTTCTGGATGGATCTGAGGAAATATTTCAGACTGGGACTTTCCTCCACAGAATTATCAACTGTAAGGAGGGTTCATGTATATAGAGGACGTCCCAATTTTACTTAAATGAGCTTGGATAGGTGACAAAAACAGCTAAAAGAGGGCATGGATAATGGAGGATGAATCCCCGAGTCCTGTTGCCCACGAGTCCCCACCCTTGCTGCAGAGTCTATGGCCACATCTACAGTTGGAAGGCTTTGCCAGTATAGTTATACCAGCAAAGTACATCTAGTGTGGATACCCGCAAAACTAATTTTATCACTAGAGCTTATTCCAGCCAAGGCCCCTCCTTCCCCAAGTGAAATAAGCTATGCTGGTGTAATTGCATCTACACGAGGATATTTTACTGGCATACCTATATTGGTCACCACATGACACCTCATCACACCCCTGAGTGACATAGTTATGCTGATGAAGTTTATAGTGTAGACCTGGCCTAGTTCTCTGGTTCCAATGGGCAACAGAGCCTCCTAACTCAAACTCCTCCCCTACTTCCATGCCTGCATTAGCCCTCCTCTTTCAAACTTTCCAGTGCCTGTACACAATCAGGGCCCGGGGGTCTGTGGGTAAGTCATATTGAAAGTTAGGTTGAACCTTGACATTGATGTGAGACCTGCTCATTGGAAACCTTCGCATGTTCTCATGTTTGAAACCAATACTGACCATATTGTTTTTAGAGAGGCAAGGTGGGTGAGGTAAAAGATAAAAGATGTTACCTCACCCACCTTGGGACCAACAGGGCTACAACAACACTGCAAACAACATATTGTTTTTGTTACAAGAGACATTTGTCTGAAAACAAGGTCTTTGATCTTTGGGGAGTTTCGGTCCTGATGCACATTCCTCACCTGAAGTTCTATTCCTCTTCTAGGACTCCCAGGTTGACAATAAGCAGCAGAAAGGATCTTTGTTCATTAGGTATTTGCCAGCTATTTTCATGGTAATACAGAATGAGTGGGGGGAAATGGGATGACTAGAATTGTTTGCAGAGTTTTGTTTGCTTTTCTATGACATATTACTGGATCTTTACATTCCACCCCTAAGGGTTATTTAATGCTAATACTAATGGCATTCTTTTGTGTCTGTCTTCATGCTGTTTTGCTTACTTGTTTTGGAAAGACTTTTCCCTCAAAGAGTTTCATTTAAAAAATGCTCATGCTTTTTTCATTACCTCTGTGGTAGCCCGAATAATACTTCCTGACTTTTTTACAGTCTAATACCTTTCATAGAAATATATTTTCCACATGACCTGAGTTTCTCAAGAGGGTTTACATATCATGTCTTTGATTGTGACTATTGCTAGCCAGACACATAATGTCATAAAACAGTATTTATCATGGTTTTCCTTCTGCTATGCTAGTTAAGCCTTCTGGTTTGAGCAGTTTGAACAGGTGGGGTTTTTGGAATCTGTTTCTGTCCTGGTGCCATGTCAGAATGATACAGCTGGCTCTGTTTTGAAACTATGTTGGGCAGGGGGAAAATGGGGAACTGGGCAATGCAGTACTTATTACCCAAGTCTAGCCAGTTTAAAAACAAAACCTTGGCTTTGCTTCAGAGCCCGGGGTTGGGTTCAGAGCAGTGTATTGAAGACATTAATATACTTGACTTGCATAAAGGGAGGGGGGAATCTTGAAACCAAAAAGATGTGGTGTCTTAAAGTCTTGTATTGTTGCAAGTTCTAGTCAAAAATCTATTTTGAACTTTTTATTGAACTTAACCTAAAAAACAAATACGTACCTGCACACGTTATCAAGCCAGCCAAAAATCTCTTCTGAAATAATGACATTGAGTTCCGTATAAGCCTCACAAATGAAATGCTATACATAAATATTTTATAAAAAGCTTTTCCTCAATCAGCAAGTGGACCTCAGTCACCCTACTGGAGAGTTTGTGTATTGTCTTTTAGAACTAAAATATTCAGACAGAATATAATGACTGAAATCCTTGGAAACTCTAACTTCTGTTTGGTACTCTGGTTAGATTAAACTGCTGAGGAAGGTAAATACTAATGTGAGCTAATGGATTTCTGTACTTTTGTAATTAATATTTAAACATAAATTTGTCTAATATGTACTGGTAAGAAGACTTATCGGGGTGGGAAAGAGTTGCCCAGTGATATAAATGAAAACATTGTAAAATAAAGTGTGGGGTTCTTGGAACTAGAAGATATCCTTATACCCCAGGTTGTACTCTCACCAACACTGCTGGGATTTTCAAGGCCTCTTTAGGCTCCTCTGAGGAGCCCATCCATGCAGGTGGGGGTACGTCTTGGGAAATAATGGTATCATCTAAGTCCCCTTCAGGGTTCTAAAACCCCAACTCCCATTGACTTTCAGTGGGAGCTGGCACCGGCTGTAGCCCACGAAAGCTTATGCTCTAATAAATTTATTAGTCTCTAAGGTGCCACAAGTACTCCTGTTCTTTTTGCTAACTCCCTTAGACTCCTTGCAAAATCCCAGCTTTGTTATTAACTGCTGAGCTTGGAAACCATACAAAATATCTCATTTCATTAAGTAAATACCTGAATCCATTCAAAGTGCTAACTGCCACATGAATGCACTTCAGTCTCCATTGCTTTAGTTTTTCCTTGTTGTCTTTTGGTTCTTTCTTCACAGTCCTAATTATGGGGAGCATAAAGGAACAAGTAAACTTATAAGTGTATGATTTGTGGATGCAGTAAAGTGACAAGACAAAATGATTTTTGCCATTGCAAAATTACTCGTGCAATTATTTTCACCCACAGTTCTGCAGGTGTAGTAAGGAGGGCATCTTTAGGTTGGTTTCAAAATCAGGCCTTGTGTATTAGCATATATATAGTATAATCAAATGGTTAGATCTGATTGGTTTCTTTTATTACAGAAAAGGAAGCGGCGAGAAAAAGATGATGATGTTGTCAGTCTCTGCAGCCTTGATTTTAAGGTAAGTCAAGCATTGTATTGTTCAACATATTGTTCTATCAGGTTCAATTGTCCTGCTATTGTAGTTTAGCTAGCCCCCAGAAATTCCCCAATGTTTAATGTCTTGTGAAAGAAACCCAAGGAAGCGTATGAACACGTTCAAGTGATGGGCACTCGAGATGTAAAATAACAGTGGTAAAAATGACACTTCAAATTCTGCTTTAATTCATATTTCACTTAGACACACACTATTGCACTTCAAGCAAACTGGACTTTTGATGTGTGTAACTCTTTCACATAGAAAACTTAATCTTTTATAACAGTGTGTTTAAGGTTAAAATGTGACTCAAGTAAATGTTCTGGGTGTTTAGAGTCAGAAATCTGCTTCCAGGCAAACAATCCAAGCCAATTCTTTGGAAAGGGAAGATTGCTTGCTGTAGTTTAGCTATTCTGACTATTTGACTGTAAGCGAATTCTCAGAGTAGGGGGAGAAAGAGGGATGAAATATTCCTTCTGGGAAGTAGTAATTTTTGAGTTCATAGCTAATTAGTCTATATGGCTTTTTAATCTTGATTTCTAGTTTTTTGGTGGGGGGTTGTTTGTCCAACCAACACTCACCTCTCTATATCCACTATTTTATTAACTTCCCTATGCTGTGGTTGCGTGTCAGTCACAACTTGCTGCTTTCCAGGAATGATCACTTAGGTCTGGTCTACACTATGACTTTAATTCGGATTTAGCAGCATTAAATCGAATTAACCCTGCACCCGTCCACACAACGAAGACATTTATTTCAAAATAAAGGGCTCTTAAAATCGATTTCTGTACTCCACCCCGACGAGCGGAGTAGCACCAAAATCGATATTGTCATTTCGAATTAGGGTTAGTGTGGCCGCAATTCGATGGTATCGGCCTCCGGGAGCTATCCCACAGTGCACCATTGTGACCGCTCTGGACAGCAATTTGAACTCGGATGCACTGGCCAGGTAGACAGGAAAAGCCCCGCGAACATTTGAATTTTATTTCCTGTTTGCCCAGCGTGGAGAGCACAGGTGACCACAGATAACTCATCAGCACAGGTAACCAGGCAGGCCGATAATCAAAAAAGAGCACCAGCATGGACCGTACGGGAGGTACTGGATCTGATCGCTATATAGGGAGAGGATTCAGTGCTAGCAGAACTTCTTTCGAAAAGACGAAATGCCAAAACTTTTGAAAAAATCTCCAAGGGCATGATGGAGAGAGGCCACAATAGGGACTCAGATCAGTGCCGCGTGAAAGTCAAGGAGCTCAGACAAGCCTATCAAAAAACAAAGGAGGCAAACGGTCGCTCCGGGTCAGAGCTGCGGACATGCCGCTTCTACGCCGAGCTGCATGCAGTTCTAGGGGGGGCCGCCACCACTACCCCACCTCTGACCGTGGATTCCGAGGCGGGGGAAATCTCATCAGCTACACCTGAGGATTCTGCGGACGGGGAAGAGGAGGAGGAGGAGGACGAGCTTGCAGAGAGCACACAGCACTCCGTTCTCCCCAACAGCCAGGATCTTTTTCTCAGCCTGACTGAAGTACCCTCCCAAGCCAGTATCCAAGACCATGACCCCATGGAAGGGACCTCAGGTGAGTTTACCTTTTAAAATATAAAACTTGTTTTAAAGCAAGCGTTTTTTAATGATTACTTTGCCTTGAGATCTTGGGATGCATTCGCGGCCAGTACAGCTACTGGAAAAGTCTGTTAACGTGTCTGGGGATGGAGCGGAAATCCTCCAGGGACATCTCCATGAAGCTCTCCTGGAGGTACTCCAAAAGCCTTGCCACAAGGTTTCTGGGCAGTGCAGCCTTATTCCATCCTCCATGGTAGGACACTTGACCACGCCATGCTTGCAGCAAGTAATCTGGTATCATTGCATGACAAAGCCTGGCAGCGTATGGTCCCGGTGTTTGCTGGCATTCAAGCAACATCCGTTCTTTATCTCGCTGTGTAATCCTCAGGAGAGTGATATCGCTCATGGTAACCTGGTTGAAATACGGGAATTTAATTAATAAGGGGACAGAGGTGGCCGTTCCTACGGGGCTGTTTGCCTGTGGCTGAAAAGAAATCCTTCCCTGCAGTTAGCCAAGCGCGGGGGGAGGGAATTGGCCCTGAGCTTTTCGCGTTTGGCTAGCAGGGATCTTCCCTGATACCAGCCACGCGGTGGGGGGAGGGATAAAGCGATCATCCAGAGAATTGGATGGGCGGGGGGGTGGGTTAGTTTGTTTTCTGCTGCTGAAGGTTAACAGGAAAACCGCAGCACTCAACAGGCTTTGCTTGGTATGTGGGAAAGGAGGGCACAGAAGCCGAAAGACAATGGCTTACCATGGCCGCATGCAAGCCGAATTCTGTTGCCCGGACCTGCATCTGTGATCTCTAGCAGCAAAGCCACAGGCACTCAATATTAAGAGGCAAAATGCGACCTTGCACAGAAATCACATGTGCTATGTAATGTGAATAGTGTTGGTCACCGTGAAAGAGTATAAGCATTGTTCTGCAAAATGTATCTTTTAAAAAAATTCTCTCCTTTTTTCCCTCCCTCCAGCAGCTGCAAATTTTTCAAGCCTCCCTCCTCCATCCCGAAGGCTATCTCAGATAAGGCGTCGGAAAAAGAAGACGCGAGACAAGATGTTCGCGGAAATCATGGAATCCACCCACAGTGAAAGAGCTCATCTGAATGAGTGGAAGGACACGGTTTCAAAGTATAGGAAAGAAGCCCGTGAACGTGAGGCCATGAGGGACCAACGTGAGGAGAGGAGAGACGCTCGAGATGAGAGGTGGTGGCAGGAAGATCAGAGGAGGCAGGATGCAACGCTGGGGCTGCTGTGTGAGCAAACAGACATGCATCTGGTGGAGCTTCAGGAACGGCAGCAGGATAACAGAGTGCTGCTACAGCCCCTGTATAACCCCCCTCACCATGTTCCATAGCCTCCTCACCCAGACGTGTAAGAACACGGGGGGGGGGGGAGGGCTCCGTACACCCTCCCATTCCACCCCAGTGGACAGCCCAAGCAAAAGGCTGTCATTTTTTTAACCTTTTTTTAGTGGCCTTTTCCTTCCCGCCGATCCTCCTCCCAAACCCCACCCGGGTTCTCTCCCTCTTTTTATAATCAATTAATAAAGAATAAATTATTTTTAAACGATAGTGACTTTATTTCCTTTGAAAGCAAGCTGGGGGAAGGGGGAGGGTGGGTTCCTTACAGAGAATGAGTCAATAAAGGGGGCGGGTTTTCATGAAGGAGAAACAAACAGAAATTTCACACTGTAGCCTGGCCAGTCATGAAACTGGTTTTCAAAGCTTCTCTGTTGCGCAGCGCTTCCTGGTGTGCTCTTCTAATCACCCTGGTGTCTGGCTGCACGTAATCAGCAGCCAGGCGATTTGCCTCAGCCTCCCACCCCACCATAAAGGTCTCCCCCTTACTTTCACAGAGATTGTGGAGCACACAGCAAGCAGCAATAACAATGGGGATATTGGTTTGGCTGAGGTCTGAGCGAGTCAGTAACGATCACCAGCGACCTTTTAAACGGCCAAATGCACATTCTACCACCATTCTGCACTTGCTCAGCCTGTAGTTGAACAGCTCCTGATTCCTGTCCAGGCTGCCTGTGTATGGCTTCATGAGCCATGGCATTAAGGGGTAGGCTGGGTCCCCAAGAATAACTATTGGCATTTCAACATCCCCAACGGTTATTTTCTGGTCCGGGAAGTAAGTCCCTTGCTGCAGCCGTTTAAACAGATTAGTGTTCCTGAAGACGCGAGCGTCATGAACCCTTCCCAGCCAGCCCACGTTGATGTTGGTGAAACATCCCTTGTGATCCACAAGTGCTTGCAGCACCATTGAAAAGTACCCCTTGCGGTTTATGTACTGGGTACCCTGGTGCTCCGGTGCCAAGATAGGGATATGGGTTCCATCTATCGCCCCACCACAGTTAGGGAATCCCATTGCAGCAAAGCCATCCACTATGACCTGCACATTTCCCAGAGTCACTACCTTTCGTAGCAGCAGCTCAGTGATTGCTTTGGCTACTTGCATCACAGCAGCTCCCACAGTAGATTTGCCCACTCCAAATTGATTCCTGACTGACCGGTAGCTGTCTGGCGTTGCAAGCTTCCACAGGGCTATCGCCACTCGCTTCTCAACTGTGAGGGCTGCTCTCATCTTGGTATTCTGGCGCTTCAGGGCAGGGGAAAGCAAGTCACAAAGTTCCATGAAAGTGCCCTTACGCATGCGAAAGTTTCGCAGCCACTGGGAATCGTCCCACACCTGCAACACTATGTGGTCCCACCAGTTTGTGCTTGTTTCCCGGGCCCAGAATTGGCATTCCACGGATAGAACCCGCCCCATTAACAACATGATCTCCAAAGCACCGGGGCCCGCGGTTTGAGAGATTTCTGTGTCCATGTCCTCATAACTCTTGTCGCTGCGCTGCCGTCGCCGCCTCCTCCTCTTCTCGTTTTTCTGGTCCTGGCTCAGCATAAACTGCATGAGAATGCGCGAGGTGTTTACAGTGTTCATGACTGCTGTCTTGAGCTGAGCGGGCTCCATGCTTGTCGTGGTATGGAGTCTGCAGTGTTCACCCAGGAAAAAAGGCGCGAAATGGTTGTCTGCCGTTGCTTTCATGGAGGGAGGGGTGAGGCTGTACCCAGAACCACCTGCGACAATGTTTTTTGCCCCATCAGGCACTGGGATCTCAACCCAGAATTCCAATGGGCGGGGGAGACTGCGGGAACTATGGGATAACTACCCACAGTGCAACGCTCCGGAAATCGACGCTAGCCCCGGTACATGGACGCACACCGCCGAATTAATGTGCTTAGTGTGGCCGCATACATTCGACTTTATACAATCTGTTTCCCAAATTCAAATTATATAAATTCGGATTAATCCCGTAGTGTAGACATACCCTTCTATGCAGAAAAAGGCCTCTTCTACAGTGGAGTCACTGCTCTGGACAAGCCTCTCCCTATATTTTTCTGGTATTTCAGTACATGTTCCTTCAAGTCAGGGCAAGAAAGAATATCAGATAGGGCTGCTGTGTCACAATGATATCTACACATTGGTTGAGTTTGGGGGGGGGGGAGGGGGATTCGGTACCAAATTTATGTCATTTTCTGGGCTTGTCTATGCTATGGTGACTACAGCGACATAGCTATTCTGCACCAACCCCATAGGGTAGATGAAAGATACAGCAATGGGTCTGTCACTGTAGGTAATCCACCTCTCCAAGCATTGGTAGCTAGGTCAAAAGGAGCATTCTTCCATCAACCTAGCTGTGTCTACACCAGGCATTAGGTCGGCATAGTTTTGTCACTCCGGAGTGTGAAAAACACTCCGGAGTGACAAAACTATATCAACCTACATTTTAAGTGTAAGCCAGGCCTGTGACTCCTCAGATTTTCTAGGAGTGGTATGTTCAGTAAACGTGCCAGCAGAAGGAACTTTAAAAAAAAAAAAGCCTCCATTCTTCTGGATTGGATAGAAATACCCACGAATTATGACTCACATCCACAGCGGTGGATCACTGGGGAGGTGAGGGGGGAATTGAAAATTATAGGTAATTTATTTGCCTTATAATAGTTTTAACAGAGACTTCTGCAGGAAGGGAAAAGTTCCAGAGCACAAAGAGTTAAAAGCTCATACCGTGTCTTTTGTTTAACTTGACCTTTTACCTTGTTATTTTTAAATGGTTAGGCTATCCGTGACACTCTTACTTGATAGTTCTGGAGTCGCACCTACAACATACACTCAGGCACCTTTTTAAAACTTTATTTATAGCTCTGATACTAGCTATCGTACAGCCTGTCCATAAGCTGTGTGTATTTAATGTATGTACGTGACTTTTAACACAATTGGCAAGGTTTAGAAAATCCTTAAAGCCATCGGAGTCAAAGCTTTAGGGCAGTGGTTCCCAATCTAGGGACGCCGCTTGTTCAGGGAAAGCTCCTGGCGGACCAGGCCAGTTTGTTTACCTGCCGTGTCCGCAGGTTCGGCCGATTGCAGCTCCCAGTGACTGCGGTTCGCCGTTCTCGGCCAATGGGAGCTGCAGGAAGCGGCGGTCAGCACGTCCCTTGGCCCGCGCCATTTCCTGCAGCTCCCATTGGCCAAGAACGTCGAACCACGGCCACTGGGAGCTGCGATCGGCCGAACCTGCGGACATGGCAGGTAAATAAACCGGCCTGGCCCACCAGGGGGCTTTCCCTGAACAAGCAGCGCCACTAATTTGGGAACCACTGCTTTAGGGTAAAATTTCCAGCAGCACTTAAGCAACTTAGGTTCCTAAGTGCCTAAGCAACTTTTGAAAATGGAACTTAGGGTTTGTCTACATGCCCTGCAGTTCGGAGTAGGGGCGTGTGAATGGCAGTGCGCACCAAAGTGCTGCACTGTAACTCCCCTGTGTGGATACTGTGGGAGCAAACTAAAAGGCACGTAGTTCGCATTAGCATAGTCCTGTTTGAAGAGGATGACATTAATGCGAGCTAGGAACCTTCTAGTTTGCTCCCACAGCATCCACATGGAGGAGTTATAGTGCAGCACTTTGGTGCACATTGCTATTTGCACCCCCATAAACAAAACTGAACCACAACAGGCCAGTTTAGACATAGCCTGAGACTCCTAAGTGCTTCTGTAGGGTTACCATACGTCCGGATTTTCCCGGACATGTCCGGCTTTTTGGGCCTCAAATCCCCGTCTGGGAGGAAATCCCAAAAAGCCGGACATGTCCGGGAAAATAGGGAGGGAGGGGTCGTGGGGCTTGGGCCGGAGCCGGGGCCGGGGCTGCTGGGCCGGAGCCGGGGCCCGAGCCAAGCTGGGCCGGAGCCGGGGCCCGAGCCAAGCTGGGCCGGAACCGCTCGGCCGGAACCAGGGACGGCGCCCCAGGGCCCGAGCCGAGCCGGGTGGGAGACGCCGGGGCCAGAGCCTCTTGGCCTGGGCCGGCCGACCGCCAGAGGGAGCCGCTCGGCCGGGGGGGCCGGACTGGGCTGCGCCATGCCCCGCCCCAGCCCCAGCTTACCTGCTGCCTCCCTGTTTCAGGCTTCCCGCGAACATTTGATTCGCAGGAATCAGGGGAGGGGGAGGAGCAGGAGGGCGGAGGGGGCAGAGTTGGGGCGGGGACTTTGGGGAAGGGCGGGACTGGCGCGGGTAAGGGGCGGAGTTGGGGCGGGGCCCCATGGAGTGTCCTCCTTTTTTAAATTAAAATATGGTAACTCTAGCTTCTGAAAATTTTATCTTTAGTCTCACCAAATTCATGAGCTGTTTTATCTAGCTTTTGTAGCTATTACAGTGAGTAGGTAAAAAAAAAAAACACACACACACACACAAACTGGCCCCATAAAACCTAGGTATGTCTGTATCATGTGAATAAATTGTGAGGCCAGATGGGACTATTAGGATCATCTAGTCTTACCTTCTGTATAACACAAGCAGTGTACTCTTATCCCCATTTTACAGATGGGGATCTGAGGCACAGAGAGACTTGCCCAAAGTCACACAGGAAGTCTGTAGTGGAGCAGAGAATTGAATCCAGGTCTCCCAAGTCCCAGGCTAGCACCCTAACCACCGGAGCGTCCTCCCTTAAATTAAGTATATATAACTTAATGTGGAGGAGTAATGACCATATCTTGTACAGGCAGGGAATATTTAGCCTGAATTTAAGGATTTAGGTATGTCCCTTAATGTTATTAAAAACTAAAATGTTCTTGTTCAGTGTTCTATGTGCCAATAAATATCCAGTATTCTAGATTAAATGGAGGAGCATTTTTTTTTTTGGTTGATTTTGTTTTTATCCCTCTCACTCCCCTGAAGTTTTCCCTCAAATTTTTAAAGATAAACTTAAAATAGGCCAAGTTTAAGCTGTTTACGAATGTTATACTTCTCCCACTTTTGAGGCACACCAGAAACCCTTTGGTGACCTCAACCCTTCCCTAGCCTCTTTAGTGGGCGTAGCAACCATAGACACTGTGTTTTGTCCTGCCTTTTAACTGTTCCCATTACTTTTTCTGAAGTAAATCCTCCGCTTGTACAGCACGCTGCATTGTCTCTGTACTGTTCTGTAAAGGGTGGAGCGATTCATTTAGAGAGCACCTAGGCTGTGGGTTCTGAAAGCATGTATTCCGATGTTGTTAGCAACCAGATTATGACCTTTCTGTATCTGATAGGGAGTAGACCAAGATTGACGGTATATCTTGCCAGAAGCAAGATGAAGCCATGCTGAGTAACATTCATGAATCAAGTCTTGCCGGGCCTACAGTTCTTTAGTGAACATGGGTTGCTAATGTTTGGGAAAATAGAGCTCTCCTTAGGTGCTTGGGTATGTGAAGGTACAGCTTTGGAAAAGGGAATTGTGCAAAGGAGATACAAATGAGCCTTATATTCCTCTCCAACCCTTACTTTTATGGGACCATCTCACGTGAGTAAATGTTACTCAATATGAGGAAGGGCAGAGCTTTGTCCACACTAGCTCTAGAGCTACATCAGTATCATCAACCGAGGGAAATTATTGCCAAGAAACTCTAGTGTAGACAGTCACGGTCTTTGAAGAAAACAGGATGGACAAGACCTGAATTTCTAATGTAGAAAACAAGCTGAAAAACAAAATCCCTTCTCGGGCCACATTCTTCTTATTCTCCAGCACTTGGAATCTTTAAGTCATTACTGGATGTTTTTGTAAACAATATGCTGTAGTTCAACCATAAATTAATTACTGGGTTTAATGCAGGAATTACTGGGTGAAATTCTATGGCCTATATTATGGAGCAGATCAGACTAAATGATCACAGTGGTCCCTTCTGGCCTTAAAATTTATAAATCCATGTGTCATAATGATACACAAAAGGAGCATAAATCTGATTCTTCCCCCCTCCCTCTCACTCTCCACCCCCGCCAACTGCAGATGCGTTTTAAAAGAGAACCATATCAACTTTTGTCAGGTGTCGTAATGTAAATTCATGCAACAACTTGCCCATTCGTGAGTTGAAAAAATGTGTTTGGAAATAAACATTAAAACTAGCATTTCTGAGATTGGCTGCTAGTCAGTACCACACCTCCCATAACATTTGAGACATGAGCAGTACAGGAGCTTAAAGCAATTGTGTAAACAAATTTCTCACTTGTGGTAATACTTTGCTGTTGAGACAAATTTTATATTTCATAAATGTTACAGGCTTCTACAGTAAAGTTCTTCTAACGTTGCATCCATATTAGCAGGATGGAAACTGATTTATGATTTCATATCCTGGGATCACATACATCTAGAGTCACAAATATAAATATTGCGGTAACTGTCTGCCAACAGAGGTCTCAAATGCTAATTTTAATTAAAAATTGAAGGACAGGGAAAAAAAACATCTGGTCTAGTTCACTTCTGTTGTGTGGAATATTTGTAATTGTTTATTTTTATTCAATTCCATTATAATTATAGAGCCTTCTCATCATACCAATAAAATTCAGTATTTCAGACTGCATGTAAACACTTCATGTGACCCAGTAATCTACTGATGCGTCATGTCCTACTTTTGTCTGTTTTCAAGTATACTGCTCTGAATTTTTGACATAGAATATAAATATCTGCAATGGAATGTTAAACACAGATCATGGCCAGTAAACAATTCGACTATACAGATGATGGTGGCTGACTTTGTTCAAGTTACAAAAATACAAAGAAGCATGAGATTGCTTGAATGTTAACATGAGTTCGTATTTATTCAAGTACTTGCGTGTTACGCATGACAGTATATATGAGACGTTAAAAATAGCTAATTAAAACCAGTATTTCTTCTTCGAGATGTGTTGTTCATGTCCATTCAACTTAGGTGTGTGTGTTCGCCACATGCACCAGTGCTGAAAGTTTTTCCCTCAGCAGTATCCGTATGGGAGCGGCTCCGGCGCCCCCTGGAATGGCGCGCACATGCCGCAGTATATATGGTGCTGCCAGTTCCCCTCACCCTTGGTTCCTTCTTGCCGCCAGTGATGGTGCTGGAACTGTGGCTGCTTCAGCTAGTGCTGTTGCTGCTTGTTCGTATGAACTAGTTATCTCTTGTATTATAGTGTATATAGTTTCTTAGTGTTTATAAATCCCTTAGCTATAGTTAGAGACTTTGTAGGTCCCAAACGGGACTTTGCCTCGAGATGGGGCATGCTCCAGTCCCCAGGTTTTAAGCCCTATGATCGCTGCAAGAGGCCCATACCCATTAGTGATCCACACAGCAGTTGTCTGCTTTGCTTGGGCGAAGGACACATTAGTGAGAAGTGCAAAATTTGCAAGTCCTTCAAGCCAAGGACTAAGAAGGAGCGCGGTATTCGTTTAAGAGCGCTCCTTATGGAGTCGGCCCTCACCCCAGCACCGGAGCAACGCTCCGACTCGGTACCGAGTACCATGATCTACCAAGTACCATGACCTACCGGGACCCGCAGCGCCCCACCGGGACCATCCACTGGCCGGCACAGGTCCCCATCCGTGGCTCTGACCAAGAAGCCCAAAAAGGTGGGGCGAGGCTGGGCTCCAACCTCCCGCAAAGGAAAGGATAAGACTGGGTGTGAGCAAGGTCCCATGCCTGGCAATTCTTCACCCACGTCAGGATCTCAAGCCCAAGCTCTGGTGGAGCGGTGTAGTCCAGCCTGCTCTCTGCCGGCCACCTCGGATAGCGACAGAGGCCTCGGTCAGCTCCGGGTACCGTCCATCCCACAGGTCCTTCAGGCGGTGCAGGAGATCATGTCCCTCCCGGTCCCATCCACACCGGCTCCTGTGGTTCCCCAGTCACACTTTGGTCCCCACTTCAACGGCACCATTCCCCGTCGCAGGGAACGTACCACCAGCGCTCGCCCTCCCATAGCCGCCACACATCTGACCGTGAAAGGCAGACACAGCACACCCCCATTCTGTCCCTGAACCTTGGGCACAGGCAGAGATGCTCAAGGTGCAGCTCGCCAGCCACCGGGCACAGATCTTTGGAGGCATGCACCTCCCCTCCCTCCCCAGCAGGAGTACTGGTCCCAGCACCCAGTATCTCCGAAACCATGATACTGGTCCAGGGACCCGTCGAGGGATCTATGTTACCATTCCTTGTACCGTCACCGATCCCCGAGGAAGGCATCACCGCGTGCGAGTGCTTCTGGCACTGGGCCCATTCTGACTCCCATTCCCGTTTCTCATCCCAGTACCGCTTGTCAACTGTGAGATGTAGATAGATCCATGACGGCTTGGAGCTGGCTGTCGAGCGCTACCGGTCCCTAAGACCTCACTTCAGATCGGACTCCGGGTGGAGTGACTGGCACCGGTCAGGTCAGAGCCACTGATCCGCTCTGTCCTGGTCTCCTCGGAGCGACCGCTCAGGATCCAGCCCTGGTTCGGAGTGAGGTTCCCTGACGGCGGGACAAGCTCCGGTACTGGTGATACCGGCTACATTGTTGGCACTGAAACCAGCACAGGGCCTCGAGCACAGTGGCCGGCGCCGTGGTACCCATAGAACCCGTGGGGGTTCACCCAGCCCTCCCAGGCCGCCCGCTCGGTGTCCGGAGCCTCGGAGAGACCAGCTGCCTCTCTCTCCTGCCCTCCTCCTTAAAGCCTTGGGTGTGAGGACCCCACAAGTTCAAGAGGGAGCAGGGGAACAAGCCACTGGGCCACCAATGGTTGTGCAGGACCCTACGGCACCGACATCATCTTTGTCATTGCCAGACAAGGCTATAATGGGACCCCTTCCCCCGGTTCCTCCAGATGATGCTAGAGCGCACGAGGAACTACTGAAGAGGGTCTCTGCCAACCTAGGTCTTCAGGTGAAGGAGCTAGAATAGCCTTCAGACTCTCTGCAATATCCTCTGCTCCACAGCATTAGCCAGGGTGGCTCTGTCCCTTCATGATGGGGTCTCTAAGATCACTAATGCCCTGTGGCAAATTCCCTCCTCCCTGCCACCTATCTCCAAGAGGGCTGAGCGCAAGTACTTTGTGCCATCCAAAGGCCACGAGTACCTGTACACCTACCCTGCTCCCAACTCCCTAGTGATAGAAGTGGTTAACCACAGGGAGCGACAAGGTCAACCCAGGGCTACATCTAAGAACAAAGACTCCAAGAGACTAGACTTGTTTGGGCGTATGGTTTATTCGTCCTCTAGTCTCCAGTTGAGGGTGGCCAACCATCAAGCCCTCCTGGGACACTATGATTTTAACATGTGGCAAGCCATGGCCAAGTTCGAGGGCTCTCTTCCTGAGGCTTCTAGGAAAGAGTTCTGGCTATTATAGAGGAGGGCACGACTGCGGCCAGGGCGACACTCCAAGCGGCTTCGGATGCGGTGGACACTGCCGCCAGAACCATGGCCTTGGCTGTCACCATGCGCCGGGCATCCTGGCTGCTCCTCTCTGGCTTGTCCATGGAGGCTCAGCAGTCGATGTAAGACCTCCCCTTCGATGGGCAAGCCCTGTCTGCGGAATAGATAGACAATAAGCTCCATGGCCTAAAGGACTCCCGCACGACCCTTAAAATGCTGGGCCTGTATGTTCCCGGCCCTGCCTGCAAGCGATTTAAACTACAGTAGCCTCAGGGCCAGGAGAGCCATCCTCGCCAGGAACCTTCCCATAAGAAATCCAGAGGCTACAAGAGGTGTCCCAGCCAACAGCCTTCACAGGCCTCTGTCGAGCTCAACCCGCAATAAGCAGGCAGGCAAGCGCTCATTTTGAGGGTATGCCCGAGGGCGACCTACCGGACTGTTCCCAGGATCCTCCCTCCCCCATTTTTGCCAACCACCTTTCTCCTTTCCTCCCTGCGTGGGCATCTATAACATCGGACCGATGGGTCCTCAGTACGGTGGCATGGGGTTACACCCTTTAGTTACTTTCTACCCCTCCTTCCTACCCCCCATCCCTCTTCAGGGACCCTTCTCACGAGAGTCTCCTCGCGCAGGAGGTAGAGGGGTTACTGCAGCTAGATGCGGTGGAGGTCATTCCTCCAGAGTACAGGAACAAGGGGTTCTATTCCTGCTACTTTTTAATCCCAAAGGCCAAGGGCAGTCTGCAACCTATCCTGGACTTACGAGACTTGAACCACTTCCTAGCAAAGCTGAAGTTCCGCATGGCCTCCATCATCCCCTCCCTGGATCCAGGAGACTGGTACACCGTCCTCGATCTGAAAGATGCGTACTTTCACATCTCCATCTTCAAGGGACACAGACACTTCCTCTGGTTTATGGTAGGTCCCAACCATTATCAGTTTGCGGTCCTCCCGTTTGGCCTAGCGACAGCACTGCGGGTATTTACCAAGTGCATGTCGGTGGTGGCTGCTTACCTCAGATGTTGGGGTATCCAGATCTACCCGTACCTCGAAGAACGGCTAGTCCAGGGCAGCTCCAGGTCCCAGGTCCAAAGGCATGTCGCAATGCTGTTAGCCACCTGCCATCGCCTTGTCCTGTTGGTAAACAACAACAAAACCACGTTAGTTCCAGTACAAAGGATAGAGTTCATCGGAGCGGTGCTCGACTCAACTTGCGCCAGGATGTTCCTGCTGCTGGAGAGATTTGGGGCACTGACGGACCTCATCACAGAAGTCTCCGCATTTCCCCTGACCATGGCCAGGGTTTGCCTGTGCCTACTAGGTCATATGGCAGCGTGTACATATGTGCTGCGCCACGCCAGGCTCTGGATGCAACCCCTGCAGCAATGGCTGGCAACGGTCTATTCCCAGTCTAGGGACCACCTGGAAAAGGTCGTTACCATCCCCGCAACGATACTTACCTCGCTGCGATGGTGGACCGACCCCAAGAAAGTCCTGGAAGGAGTTCCCTTTGTCAGCACTCCTAACTCAGTCAAGTTGGTTTTGGATGCCTTGGACCTCGGCTGGGGGGGGGACACCTCAGCACCCTCCAGTCCCAAGGTATGTGGTCCCCAGAGGAAACGACGCTACACATAAACGTCAAAGAGGTCGGGGCGGTCCTCAGGGCATGCGCGGTCTTCCTACCTCACCTGTCGGGCAAACTGTTCGGAGTCCTGACAGACAACACACCCTCGATGTTCTACATCAACAGACAAGGGGGAGCGCGATCCTCGGCCCTCTGCCAAGAGGCACTCCGTCTTTGGGACTTCTGCATCGACCATGGAATCCACCTAGAAGCGTGTCACCTTCCGGGTGCCAAGAACACACTAGCAGATCACCTAAGCAGGGACTTCTCCTCTCACCATGAGTGGGTGGTCCACCCGCAGGTAACCGGCATGATCTTCCAGTGATGCGGAACTGTCCAAGTGGATTTGTTCGCCACCAGGCAGAACAGGAGGTGCCACAAGTTTTGCTCAAGACGGGGTCTGGGCAAGGGCTCCCTCTCCGACGCCTTCCTCCTGACATGGGCAGGAAACCTGATGTACATGTTCCCTCCAATTCCACTCATCAGCAAAGTCCTAGCGGAAATCAAAAGAGACAAGGCTCAGGTTATCATCATCGCCCGAGCATTGCCTCGCGAGCACTGGTTCGGGATGCTATCAAGCCTGTCGGTGATCCCTCCATGGCTCCTGCTGAACCGACCGGACCTGCTGTCACAGGATCACGGTCAACTCTTGCACCCCAACCTCGCATCCCTCCACCTTACGGCGTGGTTGAACCCTGAGGAACAGGCCTGTTCGGAAGGGGTCCAGAAAGCCCTTGACTAGACAGACTTACCTGGCAAAGTGGAGGAGGTTCTCCCGCTGGGTGGCCGAACGGGGCATCTCCCCTTCGCATTCTTCAGTGTAGTCGATCTTAGACTACCTGCTTCATTTGAGGAATCGGGACCTGGCACACTCCTCTATCACAGTGCATCTGGCAGCCATTTCCACCTTTCATCCACCCATCCAGGGGCAGACAGTGTTCTCCCATGACATGATGGTCAGGTTCCTCAGAGGTCTCGAGAGACTTTTTCCTCAAGTTCGGTCCCCAGTCCCTCAGTGGGATCTCACCTTGGCTCTCTCCATGCTCACGGGCCCGCCCTTTGAGCCTTTGGCCTCGTGCTCCCTGTCTCACCTATTATGGAAGGTAGATTTCCTGGTAGCGGTGACGTCGGCGAGGCGAGTCTCCGAGCTGCGAGCCCTGACCTCAGAACCGCCGTACAGTCTTCTATAAGGACACAGTCCAGCTCCGGCCCCACCCAGCCTTCCTTCCCAAGGTGGTGTCTACTTTCCACGTAAGCCAGGACATCTTCCTTCCGGTCTTCTGCCCTAAGCCCCATGAGACAAGTGAAGAGAGGCGCCTTCGTAAGAAGGGCCCTGGCTTTCTACCTAGATCGGACAAAGCCTTTCCGTAAATCGACTCAGCTTTTCATCTCTACAACTGATAGGATGAAGGGCCTCCCGGTGTCCACGCGGAGGATTTTTAACTGGATCACCTCTTGCATTCGGACCTGCTACGAGTTGGTGGGAGTCCCTCCACCGCCGATCATCAGAGCCCATTCGACCAGAGCGCAGGCCTCTTCACAGGCCTTCCTGGTACACTTCCCAATCCAGGACATCTGTCGAGTCGTGACGTGGTCCTTGGTGCACACATTCATGGCCCACTATGCCAGCACTCAGCAGGCCAGGGACGACACTGGGTTCAGCAGAGCGGTGTTGCAGTCTACACGTCCATGAATGCCTACCCACCTCCGAGGGGTACTGCTTTGGGAGTCACCTAAGTTGAATGGACATGAGCAAGCACTCAAAGAAGAAAAGACAGTTACCTTTTCTATAACTGGTGTTCTTTTAGATGTGTTGCTCATGTCCATTCCACAACCTGCCCTCCTTCCCCACTGTCGGAGTTTCTGGCAAGAAGAAACTGAGGGTGGGGGGAACCGGTGGCGTCCTACATGGCGTGGCATGTGTGCGCCACTCCAGAGGGGGCCGGAGCCGGTCCCCTATGGATACTGCTGAGGGAAAAACTTAAGGCACCAGTGCATGTGGCGAGCACACACACCTAAGTTGAATGGACATGAGCAACACATCTCGAAGAACACCAGTTACGGAAAAGGTAACTGTCAATTTAGTTAGGTTTCAGCATCTAAGAATCTGAAATTAAGCTGAAAGTTATTTTTGTTGTTGTATTTTACATTTTGAAAATGAATAAAATGTTTATTCTGCAAAAGGTTATGGATACTTCAGTGTTCCAGGAGACTTTTAAGCCAAACATGATGAAATGCCACAGGTTCTTTCTTTGAAGAAATTGGATCCAGTTGTCAATTAAGTAACAGACCGATTCACTGCTCCAACAGCATAAAGGGACCTATAAAAGCTGAAAAATCAGGCCAATAAACCCCCAGTCTTAGGGGACCCCTTTATTGCACCAGCTCCACCCACCTCCTCACAGCCACTGGTGTAATAGGTGGAACTGAGACTTATGCTCTTTGACTCTTCTCAACTGCTAGAAAGGCCTTTTGGGGTTGCTGAATGTAAGTTAAAACAGCCCTGATTTATGCTACACAGTCCTCTGACCAGACCCAGAACGTAGGGATGTCTAAAGGTGGCATTGATAATATGCCTAGCTTTTAATCTGTAGCTCTCAAAGCACTTACAATCATTTTAAGGCATTTAGCCTCACAGCACCCCTATGAGGCAAGACAGTTCTGTTATCCCCCTTCTACAGAAATGCTAAGTGACTTGTCCAAGGTCACCCAGGAAATTTGTGGCAGAGTAGGGACTTGAACCCTTAGCTCTCAGGTCTTAGTCTAGTGTCTTAACAATTGGACTATCCTTCCTCCTAGTCTTACACTTAGGGTTGCTTGGCTGGAACTGATAATCAAGCCCACTAGGATTTATTTTAATCGTATAAACTACTTAAAATGTTCTTTGGGGCATTTGAACACTTAAACTATAAAAAATGAAATCAATCTATTAGCAACATAAACTGGAATTATACAGCATATTTTCTCTTCTCAGTGGTATGTCTAGATCATTTGTCAACCTTAAATGTACTTACACTAACTTGGTGAATGTTGGGTAAGAACATAGGCCCATGGTAATGCTGTTTTTGCCATGTTACTGTACGTCTCTCTGCTCTGCTCAATGATGAGTGCCTGGAGTTTGCCCAAGTGTTGCCGCTGCTGAGAAATATCGAAAGATATAGGTATATAGGAGGCATTCAGCAATCAGCCCATCCATTACAATGGCAACTGAGAGCTGCTTGCGGTTTAACTTGTGGTATTAAAATATCAGCATTCCCCACAGAAGATCCTTAACAATGCATTGTTATAAATGAACCATATATGCCTAGAATGTTTCCCATTAATGTGCGTCATATAAGAAGGCAGGCAATGTGCCATGATAGATTTTCCATATGTGTCACAGTAAGATCTTTACATTTCCGTAATGTAACTTACACATAATACATCAGCCTTGAGTTGCATCGCCCCAAATCAGACCTAGACCCAAGGTGTCATGTAGAAAGGCATGCAATTGAACAGGGATCTTCCTGCAGATGAGTCACATGCTTCAGTAAGATATGGCACCAGGTCCTTTCCCTGAGGGCTCTGTAATAAGAAATTATATTTAGCACTTGAATAACAATTTATGCAATACTTTCTAAAGTGCTTTCAAGATGCAGAACATTGTGTTCTAAGCTGCTAATTAATAATTTAAATACCAGTGCTCATGTGTGAGATTCCACATGCTTCCTCTTGTATGACTGTCCATATCAGAACCTTTTCTTTGTTAACTCTGTGCAGTTCTTAAACATTTAAATCAATAAATGGTAGCTTCCAGCGGGGAGAAGCTACCATTGGAATTCCTCAGGAAGTGGTATCAGGACCAATAGTGTTCAATGTCCACCACCTCCAATTCCTGACTATATTTAATCATTAAAACTTTCTGGTTACACAAAAACTACTTGGATAAGGGAGAAATTGGGGATTATGAGAAGCTTCAAAAGAGCTAATCAAACTGGATAACTGAACAAAGATGTCTACTTGCTGCCCAGCAGCATGCTTCATTGGCAGTTTGATTTTATAACAATGGCAAACAAAGTACGTATCTGAATGCACTAAATGGAAATAAACTACTGAAAAGGGACATTCCCATATAAAAGACTTAGATTGCATCTGGGATTGTAAAGTCCTCTAGATCCGCCAGACCTACTCATCTTGGTCCCTTCTGGCTTTAGAATCTTTAATCTCTGACTCTTTAGTGAGCACAAGAATCCTTCAGTGGAGAATAGCATCTATTCTGCTCCTGCATAAAAATGAAGCAGAGTGAAATAGGCAAGGACCTTCTGTTGAGGGGAGGAGATCTCTGTAGGGGAGTAACAAAGCAGAGAGTGATGGAGGGAGTAGAACATGGAAGAGGTTTGGCCTACTGGTTGTGCTTCCAAGTTGGGAACCAAGGTTGAAGCATTGCTTCCTAGGCCAGTAGGGGCTGGCAGAAAGCTCTACCATATAGCAACCACTATCTAATCTGACTAAAAAATCAGAATGATAATGGCCAGGTTTGTGCTGGAAAGGTTTGCTGGTATAGCTAATGCTGGCAAACCCTCCTAATGTAGATGCAGGATATACTGGCAAATGGGTGATTTTGCTGGTATAATTTATACCATTTCTCCAAGTGAAATAAGCTGTACTGGCAAAAAGGCATTCTTCTGTTGGTATAACACACTAGGGCTGTCACGGGGGATGTTGTGTGTACAGAAAATGTTGCCAAAAATCACCCCTAACTAACATTACTATACCAGCAAAAGCTTCTAGTGTAGACGTGGCCTAAGATGGTGGGGAACAGGTCAAGGTGACTTCAAAGTGGAGAAAAAAAGCACTTTCTTTGCTTCCTTTTGTTGTATATAAAAGTTCTGACCTTTTAAAGTTTTTCCCCCCCTACTTTAGAAATATCAAATCTTCCCTGTTCTCATTTGACACTTGCCTTGGAGTAGCCAAGTGAACTGGGAGCTTTCCAAGTAGTGTGAAATTTTTCAGTATTCCTCTTCCAACTGATAGGCAGGTTGGTTCAATAGCTGTTATGAAAAAGCAAATGGAAAACAGAAGTTTTTAACAGTCGTAATAAAAATCCCTGCTCTCAATTGCTCAGGTTTCACTTCCTTCTGTATTATCAGAATCCCAGTGGTTCTCCAGTTGTCCATAGAATCTGCTGTGAAAATCAGTATCAGATATGCATTTTTAAACTCTTTTTGTTTTAAAAAAAAAAAAAAGGACAGGCTATGAAGGCAGAAAAAAAGGCTGGGGTTGAAGGGAAAAAAAATCTTTCCGGCATTCATTATAAACATAAAAAATGCAAACCCTCTTCCATAGCTCCACAGAAATTTCCACACAGCCTGCCACAGCGGAAAGAAACCTAGTTTCTCTCAGCTGGAAAGAGAGAGATTCCTGATGTACAGGCTCAGGGTTGGAGGTGCAAGGGGGTAAATCCTGAGAGAGACCTGGACAAAAAGAAGTGGAAGGAGAGTGTGTGACAAATAATGGGGGGTTGGCAGAAGAGGAATTCACAACAATCTCTGGGGAGGGCCAATTTGTTTTGTTGCAGTCCAATTGTTAACTGGATTGGTAGTTGAAAACAGCCAGTAATAATCACCCCTAAACTTCCCCTGCTTACCCTAGCCCAGTTTTAGAGAAAATAATTCTAGTGTGGGGAGAGACAGTGACACCAGAGAGAAAAGGAAATGACTGCTTTATGTGCCCTATATTCAACTTGTGGAATTCACTGCTGCTTGACATCAGGGGGACAGTGTAAGCAGGCTTTTAAGCAAGTGATCATAAAATCATCTAGACTAACATTTATCTTAACTGGCACAGCTGCAATGTTAGATGGGTGCAGTCTGTTTGCCTGTGGGGGATTTACCCCTGGCCTCTTCTCCTTTATTTAGTGCAGGGGTCGGCAACCTTTCAGAAGTGGTGTGCCGAGTCTTCATTTATTCACTCTGATTTAAGGTTTCGCGCGCCAGTAATACATTTTAACATTTTTAGAAGGTCTCTTTCTATAAGTCTGTAACATATAATTAAACTATTGTTATATGTAAAGTAAATAAGGTTTTTAAAATGTTTAAGAAGCTTCATTTAAAATTAAATTAAAATGCAGAGCCCCCTGGACCGGTGGCCAGGACCCGGGTAGTGTGAGTGCCACTGAAAATCAGCTCGCGTGCCGCCTTTGGCACACGTGCCATAGGTTGCCTACCCCTGATTTAGTGCAAGAATAATTAGCTCTGTTGGAAGGCTTTTCTAATACCTGCTAACATTTAAATAGGGCCACACCTTTCAACTCCATTGAAATGCATTGGATTAGGACTCAGGGCTTTTTGGGTGGAAGGGACAAAGTAGCAAGCAGAGTCCCTCCAAATGGAGGCATTTGGCATGCATCCGCTTTTATTTTAATTTTCGACTAACCTCTGAAGTATTATGTCCTGGCTGGTATCAGAGGCAGGATCTCAGATTAGATTGACTTGGCATAGCAATGCCTAGCTTAATTTTAGAAAAGTATTGAAAATGCTGGTCCAGCTGGCTTAGATCTCTCTTAGCTTGGATCTAGGAATTACACTATTCCAGCTGAGAATTTGTCTCTTAATAAAACATACCTATTTAGTAAAACTTGTTACACTACTTAATGTCGGAGGGGGAAGAAACCAGCTTTTCAACTCCGTGTACAAAAAGATGTCCTCCCACAGTGTGTAAACTGAGAGGCGTAGGTGTGTCATTAACTGTCAGTTAACGAATGATACACGACTCCATGGGAGCACGCCCATGAAACATATGTTCCTGCCCCTCCCGCTGCCTTGAGGTCTGTGGGCTTTGAACTCCCAGCTCACAAGGCAGGCAGGGCTATCACATGGAAACATGAGCGAGAGCCTCCCGAAGGTTTCTGATAGCTACGGAGAGGAGTTTAGAGTAAAGTAGCAGTGGAGGCACTTCTGACGTGGATTAAAACTAAAGCTTCTGAAGGCAGGAGACAGCATGGTGGCTCATGATGAAGTTGGAGGTCTCCTTCCTATTAAAAGGACGATTCGAGTCTTAGATGCTCAGAATCAATCTTTCAGAGAACAAGAGGTAAGTTTAAAGCTGGTACTGCTGCTTGGATACTTTTATCTTTGTGTAATTTCTGGTGAACTGGTCCAAATTCTAACAGCTTTCCGTTGACTTTTTTGTCTCTTGTCAACTGTTATAAATGTATTTTGTGTTAGAAGATTATGGCAAAACTGCTCTAGCATTTATCCTGTTTATTATGCTAACGGCGAGGGGGCAACTGAGAACAGGACCCCATTGTGCAAGGCACTGTACCAACATAGCCTTGAAGACCTAACCTGCTACAAAATAGTAATGAGCACTGAATCCAGTAGTTCTGTCCACTCTGGTTAGTTAGTCTCTGACTTCCAAATAGAAGGAGACTTCCTTCAGTTAAAACAGTGGACTTTGGAACATGCGTACCTGATACAGATAGAACACTTGTTTATTTTCTGCTGTAGGTGGATTAATTTTTAATTTGTATTAGACTTCTGCTTTAACGACAATTTTCACAGGACTAGATTCAGAAACACTTCCTTCGTAGCTGAGGTAGCTCAAGAAAACAGAAAATTGCAGTGGAGAGGTCTGAACTTTTTTTATATTCTGCCAAGTTTGTATTTTATACCCTTCCTCTAACAGGAAGCAGTTTAAACCCATGGCTTATCTGTCTTGGACCCTCTGCTTAGTCTGGACTTTATTTTAATTTTGACCCCAAGGAATTATATGGATAGAATTACTTTGTGGCAATGAAATATCTTTTTCTTTTTGCTGGAATACAACTAAAGACACAGGATTCAGAGTTTTTACGTATTTTTATTTTTGTTAGTAGAAAGGTTAAAGCATTCTTTTAAAAAATTCTAATAATTCTGTTTTAGCTAAAAGCTGGCATTGTGTGGTAGTTCTTCCCAATCTTTATAGTAAGTTGAAGTATTTTTGAAGTGTTGTTTAATGCTATCATGAGAGCATACAATTAAGAACTTCTGATCAGTGGTGTTTCATGTTTTTTCTTCCATACCTTGAGAATTAGTTTTATTTTGTTTTTCATTAAGTGTTTGTTTTTAGTATAGTATTAATTTTAAAAAATCTTAAGAAAGATTTAGGACAATCTTGTAGAAACCCATAAACTTAAATCTGATGGGTAAAACTTTCAAAAGCACTTCAGTGACTTATGAACTTAAGTGATTTAGGAGTGCCTAAGTCACTTTTTAAAATGGGATTTAGGGGTCTAAGTCACTTAGACACTTTTTGAAGATTTTATCCTAAATGTGTAAAGGCCTGATCCTGTAACAATGTTTGCCTCTGAGTAACGTTGCTCATGTGAGTAGTCCCCATGGAGTCACTGGGACTACTTGTATGCGTAAAGTTAAGTGCATGCTCGCAGGATCAGGCCCTAAACTGGGTTTGTTCCCTCCATAAGACTTTTTTCTAAAACCCTGCTATTTAATGACTCATGCATTATTTCTTATTGGCTGCTTTGCAGATGTTTTTTCTATTAAGGTGTTTGCTATGTGTGTAAACAAGTAAGGTTATTTTTTTTAAAAAAAAGCTTTGCAACCTTAATGTTGTGTAAATCAGTCCCATTGCATTCCTGGAGGATTATTGCATACCTCGTGTGTTGACAGAAGGCACAAGTCCAGTAATCCAGTAGAAATGTACTGCCTACGGTATCATCTTGTTAAAAGATGTACAGTATAAAAAAGTCAATTCTGCAGTAAAAGTTTATTTGACACAAGACATCCTATTAGCATCAGTTTCTAAAACATTTATAATCCTGCTTTAAGTAGAGAAACTTAAATGCAACCTCAGCTAAGGAGTCACTACTGTCATTTCATAATATATAAGAAAAACTAGATGCTGAGAGAGTTGTGAAATAAACAAGGTAAAAACAGTTTAAGGAATAAATCTGTCTCCTTGTATGTATTTATATGTTGTAGGGTACTATTAAAGTTAGGCTGTGTATTGGACATGTAATTGTTATTTTTGGTTGGGGTGTCAGTACTCCGTTGCTGTCACCAGCCAGGGAAGTCCTTTATCCACCAAAGATGTACAGCATAATGCTTCCCCCTCCACCGTTATCACCTTCTTCACTACAAGGAAGCGAGAAGGTGGTTTAATTTATGTCAGTTCAATACTTGGCCTCTGCTGAAACTCAGTTTGAGATGTGGACAACTATCTGCTAAGAACTGGACTGAGCTCAAGCAGACTCATTTCACATAAATCTTTAAATAATTCTTAGATAGCAATTACATCTTGGCACTTCTGACAGACCATATTTGAACTAGTGAGTTCAATCTCACTGGTAACATTTGGCAGTAATTTGTGCTGTGAATATTTTTTCAATTTGTCACCAACTTTTCCCATGTTTGTATGCCCTTGTATGTAGAATGTATAACTACACTTGATGACGTAGTAAATGATCCTTGTAAAAATAGTAAGAATTACTGTGGAGGAAATACTGTGCACAGTGCAGGCTCTTAACATTTTAATTCCTTTTGCACTTAAAGAAAAACAGAAACCACTTTGGACTGAATCAGCTACAAATGTGGCTTTTTAAAATGTGACAAATTTGTACCTGTGAAGGAAAAGGACTTGGAAACTCCTAATTGTTCTCTACCTCTTCTACCTTCTGAATGGAATGTAAAAGCTTTGCTTTCACCTGAAATCTTTGCCTGCAATGTCTAGCCCAGATACTTTGTTTAAAACAAACAAACAAAAAAGGCCTTGAAAAACTGGTTTTTCAAATGGAAAGAGACATGCTGTTAACTATTGCAGCACTGACACTTTTAACTAAAACCCAAGAAAGTTTAATAAATGTTAATCTTTTCTTGAAACTGTAGATTTCCGTAAGTAGAGCTACCCAACATTGGACTATTTACTGTTTCCAAATGCAGTACTTTTAAATACTGGGCCAATATCATCCCTAATATAAACTCAATTGAAACTAATGGAGTTTACCCCAGGGATGAACTTGGCCTAATGTGGAGTTAAATCCAAAACTGAAATACAGATGTGAGATCATGGCAAAATGCAGTATTTATCCGTTGAGGAAGGAAAACAGGTTTTTGCCAAACTAAGTTTGTGGTGTTATGGTGGTTTCTGTTTTGGGCGATCTTCCTCTCTCCATGTAGTCAAGCCTCTCTGGCTTTGAATTCCTTGGTGGAGGGCATGTTTATCTAGAAAGCTTTCTGATTGTGCTAATTTGTTACTGGTGGTGGTTTGTGCAAAATTCTTTCTTCCTTAATGCACAGGAGTACTTTGGGGTGTATGGCTTTATTCTTGGTTTAAGGAAGAGAAGTACTTTTGCTGTTTTTACTTCAGGCTAGTGTTGGCATGTCTCAGTTTGTATCAATGTATCTGTTCTGAAGAGTGGTAATTTATAAATCCATTCAAACAGGGAGCCCCTTTGTACTGTCTTAGCAAATGGAAAGGAATGCCTTCTGCCAGACCTTGTGCATATGCATGTGTCACTTCAGTCTTGCACAGATGTGCTGCAAAGGCATTCACATGTGTGCATTAGTGCATATAGTGTGTCATTGTATCTCAGATCTAGAAAGGCTGCTCCTTTGACCCTTTATCAGAGTGAGTTGAGAAATATTATACATACATCCCATCTGAAGCACTGAGATTTCTTACACCCTTCCTTTTCAGTGCCACATTCTTCCTTCTCATCTCATTTGTATTTCTGTTCTTGGTAGATCTGCATATTTGGTTATTGTCTGTATAAATTCTGCTTATGTTCCTCACTAACTCTCAAGCCTTTCTTAGCTTCTGTTCCTTCATTCTGGTACTTTGATATAAAGTTAAATAGAACTGTAGAATCCATCCCAATGCTCCCTTCAGAAACTTTTATAATTCATTAAGGTGCCCTCTCTTCCAAAGAATACGGGCCAGACCTTTCTAAACATTTGAATAATCTCTTTGCTGATGGACTCTGTATTTAGTACTGTTAAATCAGTCTTCCATTGCAAATAATGGTCACTGGGACCAGTATGATCAGCATAAATGAAATGGCTAACCAACTTCCTAGTCTTAATGCCATTTTGTTTACAGCTAGGGTGAACAGATAGCAAGTGTGAAAAATCGGGACAGGGATGGGGGGTGATAGGCGCCTGTATAAGACAACGCCCTGAATATCGGGACTGTTCCTATAAAATCAGGACATCTGGTCACCCTATTTGCAGCTCTTTTCTGATACCTATAATATCTTAGTTGTTTTAAGATTGTTAGAATGGGGCCTCAGCTATCTTATACTGTGCTGAAATTCTTTTCATCCTATAGTTGATGCCCCTGTTCCTACTGAAATTAAGTGCTGCTTTTTCCCCCTACAGCTCTAAAGACTTCCCCTAACTCATCTCTTGCTTAATATTGCATATGGGAAGATATGGTTGCCATTCATAGTGTGGCCTCAGTCTGATCTCCTTTACCCAGGTTTTACCCCAGTGTAACTCCTCTGCCTTCAGTGGCACTCTTCCTGAATCCCACCATGGCAAACGTGATCCAAATCCAGTGCCATATGTTCCTTTTCTCCTTCTTTGGTTTTGTCCCTACCCTTACACAGAAGCAAAGAATGTCTATGGCTTTAGGTACTTTCTTTGCAATCTGAGACAGGAAATGGAGACTGTAGGGGCCCCCATCTCAATCACTTATGTAATCTTTTCATTCTCCACCTTTTTCTACTTACTAGGGATGAATCCACCATAATTAACCAAAAGTGGCTGATAAGACCTTGATAAAATAGCTAATTAGGTTAACTCATTACATTTGTTGTCTAAACCTTCTTTTAAAGTAAACATAATAGTAAACCTTAACTGAAGTATCACTGTGATCAGGCAGTCAATTTCAGCAGTGCCATTCACTATAGATATGTAACTTGCAATTATTTTTACGTATACCAGAATACTTTGCCTGGTCTTGCCGTTTTTCTTCTAGCATCAAACTTTCATTCCATCCTTGCCTTACCTCCCATTGTGCATATCTTTCCTTTAGGACAGTTACTCTGTATCAGGAATCGTACGTTGTAATTACCCTCGCTTGATTATTTTATTAAAATCATATCTGATGTTAAGAGCCAGAATTTTTTAATACTTATTGACGACACTCATTGCAAAATCAACAACTTTGCTTTTCAGAGTTAAATGATATGAAAGAGAATCTGTTACCATTTTAGAAAAATATATCCTAGGCTGAAGGCTTTAAATTTAATCCGCTGACTTCTCCCTCCATATTTACCTGTACTTCACTGGAATGTTCAGCTTGTAATACATCTGCCATTTGTTATATTAGCTACATAAAACTGCCTTGCGCTCTGGCTGTTCTTTATGCCTCCTGCCTCCAAAATAAAATAAAACAATGGAAAACATGTTCTCCTTGGGAGAAAACACACAGTTCTAACACTAAAAGGGCAGGTCCTCATCTGGTGTAAATTTGCCATAGCTCAATCAATGGGGTGGTGACAAGTCACACCAGCTGAGGTGTATGTATCTCCAACTGTTCACAAGAAAAGTGAAGCCATATTGAGTCTTACCTATTTACTGTTCAAAACTAATTTTGAACTCCCTTATTATAATGGATTCCATTACCCCTGCATCTTGCAACGCTGGACAACTTGTCTGCAACTTGAGTGTGACCTTCATGTTTAAATATTGACAGTTTTAGGTTTGACTTTAAGAGGGACGACTGCTTCAAAGCATTGTGCTTTTCTCTATTTTGAAACTCTAAATCTGTTTATGCCTTAAACAAGTCTGGGCAGCATTGATACAGTAAGGCTAATTAAACCGCAGTCAGTACAGTGTGTTCTTTTTTGTTTATAACTTACAGGAGCCGAGTAATAAGCGGATTCGGCCTCTAGCTCGGGTCACATCCTTGGCGAACTTGATCTCCCCTGTAAGAAATGGTGCAGTCCGGCGTTTTGGTCAGACAATACAGGTAAAGAATATATGAATATGGAAGCAATATGCCCTGTGGAATTGATGCCATAATTTCAAGGCATCTCTTGGGAAACTGACCCATACCAAATCAGTGCACAGAAAGAAGCTGCAGGTTCCTAAACCACCCCGGCTCACGGTGAAAAAAGCTCCCTTGAATGCACACCTGATAAGTAACGCTTAAGTGCGACGAGGTCCCTAAATGCAGATCAAAACTGATGTGCTCCAGGAATGACTTCTTCTATGCTCCTGAGCCACTCAAGCACATTGAGAGGGGTGAAGAGTTAAGACGGTCAATAGATGGCTTCTTCCGTTGGTTTTATTGAGGTAGAATAAAATATCCAGGTTGCTTGCAGTTTAGCAAGGGGGAAGGAATAAACCAGCTTACAAGGAGGGAGTCAACTGATACACGAATCAGTGCATATTCTAGTAATGTACATGGTATGTATTATATTGTGTGCGTAAACACAGAGTTACACTAGACTAGCTCCAGAACCCCCACACAGAGACATTGCAGATCACTAGAGCAATGCTCAATTAGCTTGTTAGCGTCACCAGAACCCAGAGGTGGAACTAGTCTTAATTTATGCGCTTCCTTGTGCCTTGTAACTAGATTTCAGTCTCCGTTTTTTTCCTCCTCCAGAAGCGATTCTGGTTCACAGTGTGGTGCGGGGGATATGAGGAAAGAGTCTGGCAGTTGCAGATCATAGGGGTTTTATCACCAGTTATGAAATACTCCTTTTACTTGAGGAAAAGCGTCTCCTGAGTGTGTCTTCCTGTTCTAGGCAGAAGAGGAAGGGCAAAGGGGGGATGGGAGTGGTGTATGGATGACACTAATGTACATCTGCAAGAACTAAACTTTTCATATATTTTTTCCCCCTCCAATAGTCATTTTCCCTCCGTGGTGACAGCAAATCCCCCAGCTGTTCCCAGAAGTCATGTAGCAGATCTGCTGCTCCAACACCTCCTAAAAGAAGAAACAGTGTCCTTTGGTCAGAGATGTTAGATGTCAACATGAAAGGGACTCTGAGCACCAAAGAAATTAAACGCCAGGAGGTAGGCTGTCAATCAACCAGTAGGCATTTGGTGCCTTTAGTTATCCAGTTTGGAGGAAGAGGAAGCAGATGAAGGGGGAGGGAGAAATTGTTGTTCATTAAAGTGATTGTATTCTGCGGTGTGCCCTGAATTAGGGGAAATGATCCACTTGTATTAACTTTCTGAAAATTAAGGATTCTATTGCTAAATTGATTAGTTATGTTGGGTGCCCAACTTCAGATGCCCCAAGGAAGCCTAGTTTTTCAGAAGGTGGTGCTCAGCACATCTAAAGTCATTAGTCACTTTTGAAATTTTAGACTAGAGAGTTCTTTTTTTAAGACCAGATTTCTTCCTCTAAAAGCTCTTGACAGTGTGTTAAGGGCCAAATGGTGGGGCCTTTGTATACTTAGTTTTTAGGCAGCACTCCTATTGACTAAGTAGAAACGGAGTAATGAATTTTGGGATTTTGACCTTCACGTTCTTTTCAGGTAAATCTCTGCACTTCAGATGCGAAAGTCGTGAGTAGGCAGGTTCTAGTATTTAATTTGGCCGTTAGTTTCAAAGCTTTCACAGTAACAAGTAGTGTACCTTTCTCAGCACACAGGAAGAGGGAGGAATTACTTTGGATTGTAACACCGAGGCAGCCAGCAGAACCTTGCTTGTTTCAGACTGTGCAGAGACTTTGATTTGTTACTCACACTTCATGGTTTTTATCAAAAACTGAACAGAAACGGTATAAAGTACATAACGTAGCAGTGTGTTCACATTCAAAGAGCAGCTAGACTTAATTGCTCGCGTTGTGCTCTAAAATGAGGCAATAACTCAATGTCTTGCCCTCTCTCTTGCTCTCTCTCCCAGGCAATATATGAACTGTCCAGAGGAGAACAGGATTTAATTGAGGATCTTAAGCTTGCCAGAAAGGTTAGTATTTTTCTTCTTTCCTTATGGTCAGTGATCACATCTAAAAGCTTAGTGAGGTCTTCTTCACGTGTGCAAACAGAGTATGGATTAGCACTAGGCTTTGAACCCACTGTGTATTGCATTAAAAATGGTGACGTGAACAGTCCTACAGTCGTTGTACTGGATTGTTTCATAATAAATCTTGTGAAAAAGGATACTCTGCAATAATCTAGTTCCACAACAGATATTTGTGGGTACTCGTCCCCATAGAAAAGTCAACCCGGGAGCAGTTTATGTACTAGAATCTTTTCTTCACTTTTGTGGTCCTAGTACCTGTATAGAAGGCTCAATTCTGCACTCATCGAAGTCAGTGGAATTGTTGCTGTTAGCGTCCATGCGTGCAGGGTCAGACCTGGGCTGCACATGAGACCTTCCCGCTCTTGATAACTGTAGAGCTACAAATATTTTCCCAAATATACACTGCATTTAATAACTTTATTTGGGGGGATCTTGACGCAATTTGGCACTATTCCTTGACAGGCTTATCATGACCCCATGTTGAAACTGTCCATCATGGCGGAGGAGGAACTTACACACATATTTGGGGACTTGGATTCTTATATCCCTCTGCATGAAGGTAAGAGCAGCTACTTAATTTTCAGTGGAGTGTCTTGGACAATGGTTAAAAAAATCTGTATTTTCTCATTCAAGTCCTAAAGACTTAATGACCCATACCTGAGACGCTTGTGGCATTTCCCATTTTTGCTTGTAAATTTCAGACTTCTTGGCAAGGCTAAGAGAAGCAACAAGACCTGATGGAACAGTGGAACAGATTGGGCCCATACTTGTGAAATGGGTGAGTATCACTTTGGTTATTTACTCTAATGAGCTGTGGAAACCAGACCTAAAACTATGATGAGTTTAAATGAGGTTTGAAGTTAGAAGCTACAAAGCAACAAGCTCTTGTTGCCTTGAGTTAAAGATCTCGAGTGAAATCCCTGGCTACTCTGAAATCAATGGGAGTCCATTGACACCAGTGGGACCAGAATCTCACCCCTGTGTTGACTTAAATTTGCAGTGTCTGTATTTTCTGGCCCCCTTTATAAGTGAGGTGATCGCAGGACTCTTATCACAGTTTAACCTCAAACTTCAAAGGATTAGATGCAGAACGTGAAGCTTCCATTCCCCCCACAAATTAACTGCATATATGCAATTTAAATCTTTAATTCGTTTTAAGTTAAAACCAAATATTCTGTTAAGAGATAATCCAACTGCATAAGTGTGACATGTTCCTATGGGTCAATACTTCCCTCAAAAGAATCTAATTCATAAATGTTGCTCTGTTGTCCTTTTAGTTACCAGGACTTAATGCCTACAAACGTTACTGCAGTAACCAATTGGCAGCCAAAGCTCTTCTGGATCAGAAGAAGCAAGACCGTAGAGTCCAGGACTTCCTTCAGCGCTGTCTTGAATCCCCTTTCAGTCGCAAGCTAGACCTCTGGAGCTTCCTAGATATTCCTCGAAGTCGGCTGGTAAAATATCCACTGCTCTTAAAAGAAATTCTTAAACATACTCCTAAAGATCATGCTGATGTCAAGATTTTGGAAGAAGCAGTAAGTAATAATGAAGATACTACATAACCATATAACTCTGGGGTTATAAGAAAGCTCTTAAATCCTAAATCATGGAGGGGTATGGTTTTCACAACCGGCCCAGTCCTGCAAATGGAACTCCAGTGAAATTCAGTGGGTGATTTGTCCTGAGCTCTTACAACAGGGGTGGCCAACCTGAACCTGAGAAGGAGCCAGAATTTACCAATGTACATTGCCAAAGAGCCACCGTAATATGTCAGCAGCCCCCGCATCAGCTTCTTCCCCCCCCCTCCCCTGGCTCCCAGCACCTCCCACCCACAGGCAGCTCTGCCAATCAGCACTTCCCCCTCCCTCTTTCCCCACACCTCCCTATCAGCTGTTTTGTGGCGTGCAGGAGGCTCTGGGGGCTAGGGGGTGGCGTGAGGGCGCAGCAGGCTCAGGGGAGGGGGTGGGAAGGGGTGGAGTGGGGGCAGGGCCTGTGGCAGAGCCAGGGATTGAGCAGTGAGCACCCCTCGGCACAGTGGAAAGTTGGCGCCTGTAGCTCCATCCCCGGAGTTGGTGCCTGTACAAGGAGCCGCATATTAACTTCTGAGGAGCTGCATGTGGCTCCGGAGCCACGGGTTGGCCACCCCGTCTTACAGGATCAAAGCTAGTTATTATAGCAGAGCTTAAAGACTGGGTAAACTAAAGAATAAATCCCCATGCAATCAAACTTTTAAAACATTTTGTTTTATAGATCTCTATAATCCAAGGAGTCCTCTCTGACATCAACTTGAAGAAGGGAGAATCAGAATGTCAGTATTACATCGACAAGCTGGAATATCTGGACGAGAAGCAAAAGGACCCTAGAATCGAAGCCAGTAAAGTGTTACTGTGCCATGGGGAGCTGAAGAATAAGAATGGGCATGTAAGTTTTGGCTGATTATTGGTGTTTTACGTTCATTTGAAAACGTGAAATTGGGAGCTTTCCTCCCCCTCCATCCCCGCCTCTGGAGAAGGCTAGATTGAAGCTGGTTGTTAGCCAGAGCAGGGCTGCTGCCAGTGTTTCTAAGGGCCTTCAGATATTGCAAAATCATTAGCCTAAAACTACCAAAGAGAGCATGCTATGCATTTAGCAGTCAATCAAAAAGGATTTCCTGTCTTAACATTTACTTTGAAGGTGTCATGACATTCCCAATGATGTAATCTGGCCCTCAGCTCTTCCAAACAAATGCTGTCTGCACAGAGCTGCTTGAGTGGAAATAAAGTGACAACGGTTTATCTTCTCCCCAAGTAATCTTAATTACAGCAGCGTCTGCTAGAGCTGCACTAGCTTTACAACAACACTATGTAGCTTTACAAAGAACAGTGGACATACTGAGCAGATTCAGGCCCACAGTCTTATGAAAATAATATCATTGGCAGGGGTCATGTATTACTACAGGGGTACTATAACAGGACATTTAATGAGGTTCATGTAGTTAGGATTGACAATAGTGTAGCCTCAAACCAGAGTGATGTGACTATTTTGAGAATGGTGTGTTTTAATCTAAGGCTATAAACGCAAACATTCCAACAAGGCTTGTCTGGTTTTTTCCCTCTTTTAGAAGCTGCACGTTTTCCTCTTCCAAGACATCCTGCTTTTAACTCGGCCAGTCACTCGTAATGAGCGTCACTCTTACCAGGTGTACAGACAACCGATCCCAGTTCAGGAGCTGGTGCTGGAGGACCTGCAGGATGGCGATGTGAAAATGGGAGGGTCCTTCAGAGGGGCTTTTGGCAATTCAGATAAAGGTATAAAACAAGCCAATTAGTCCTCATTAGTAATGCACACTTGTCAAGCCACTCAGTGTAAAGGAATATTGTCTGCACTTTAAGTCCCACTCAGAGAGCAGGCAGGAAATGTGTGTGTGACCTGCCTTTACACTGTCATAAGTGAATTGTGTCTGAAATGGTAAAATCAAGTGTGCAGACTAGATGCTTTGCATTCTCTGTTCAATGCACATGTTTTGAGAAATTCCTCCATAAACGTAGCTGTACAGTTGTTTAGGACTGTAGTCTCAATAGAATCCTTAAGTGTTAATTTGCCGAACTGATTTTTCTTTTCTTATGATTATCTTTAGCTAAAAATATCTTCAGGGTTCGATTCCAAGACCCCTCCTCCGGCCAATCCCACACACTGCAGGCCAATGATATCTTCCACAAGCAGCAGTGGTTTAACTGTATCAGAACGGCCATCGCACCCTTCCAGCGGACTGCTGCTCCAGCAGACCTGACCGAATTGCCCGAGCTCAGTGAAGAGTCTGAAGAGAACAACCCATCTGCCTCCAACGTCAAAGTCCAGAGGAGGCAGTCCAATATGTCTGGTATAGTTCAGATGGAACTAGACGAAAACACATCAGAGTGTGGATCCATTATGGACACGGAGGAAACCAAGAGCGTGAAAACGCACAGAACACAATCTGGGCACAAAAGAACAAGAGAGAAGCCGTTAAGCAGCAAACGGAAAGAAACATTGGTGTAAAAGGAGCCCAGGGATTTCCTAGCAGAAGGACTGTTTATTTATAAATAATGTGTACATTTTTCTTCTTGTAACGTGAGCATAATGGGATTAATCTGCTGAAATAAGTGTATTTTGTTTAATGGCAGCTACTGGTCCGCAGTTAACACCGTAGAGCTGGAGTCTGGTTTTTGAAGAAGATACGGCAACCTTGATTCAGATTTCTAGTGTGAAATAAACAATGATTCAAAAGTTCTCGTGCTTTTGACTGTTATTTAATAGCAGACTTCAAGAGTAGACTTCAGTTTTCCAAAGCAGTGTTATGGTACCATATTTGAAACTGGAAAACATCAAGTAATCTGTATTGGCGATAATGTAAATCTGCTCCCTGGAGGGAAATCCAGCAAGTTTCAGGCTATGCACCATTCATAACTTTTGGATCAATGTTGCAAAAGAACTTTTAAATTAGAACTTAAATCTGAGCAATTTTGTATTCTTACCTTTATGAGATGCATGTTTTGCAGTGTTTGGTTATTTTATTTCATGCAATACAATGTTTTAAAAAACAGACCCCAGGTTCAATGAGTTTTCCATTTTACCTACTGGAACTCTTCATCTTTGTTTGCTCACTGTACATTCCTCATTTTCATTTACATAACCTGCCAGGTATTTAATTTTTTATATTTTAAAATAGTTTTTTTTTAGAACTTTTTGTTTTGCATTTTTAATTATTTCAGTGTATTGTATTTTGAGACTTTGAACTTGGCATTTTCTCTAAGTACTTGACCTTTTTTGTTCAAAAATGTCATTCTGGTTCTTTTGTGTGTGTGTGTATATATATATATATATATATATTTTCTATTTTTTAAAGTCGATTCAAAACTTTGCAAAATGAAACCAAGCCATAGTGTTTTGAGCTGATAGGAATAAGGGAAGACAACTCACTCAGTGTAGCATTTTGAGTTGCTTATAAGCAAGTTTAAATGGCTTGTGTGTGCTCTAGACTACTGAAAGAGAACTGTTAATAAGAGCTGAAGAAGGCTTTAAGAATGTCGCAGAAGGTTTGAGTGGAGAGAAGCATTGACAGTGGCAAATAGCGGAGAAGAGAAAGTTGTTTGCTTTATGTGGCAAAATGAAATGTCTTAAGTTCATTGGAATAGGAAAGACAGTTTTGGAGGCAAACATGAGGGTATATGGTATGTCATAGAAGAATGGAGAAGAGAAAGGATGTGATGTTATGGAGAGAAGAAATGGAAAGTGATCAAGTATTTATACTTGTAATAATAACAAAGTTGACTCATTTTTGGTGGCCTAATAAATCATAGGGATGAACGAAAGTAACTCAGTAAGCCTTATGCTGCAAAATGGCATAGGAACAATTATACAAAGTGGCAACAGCTGCAATTCAGATAAGGTTTTTTCCTTTCATTAAGACAGTAATGAAAGCACATAATAAGGATCCTAAAGCATTACATTAATCAGTCTTCAAGAGTCTGTAACTCCGATATAAAGAGTTATTATGTGCAAGCTGTTGGGCTGGCAGTGGTAACAATCGGAAGAGACTGTAAATAGACAACAAAATGAATGGTTCTCTGTAAATGTACTGTACAGTTTAAAGTGCCAAGTACAATTAAATTCCTGACAGCATCTCGCTTGTATTGTGTATGTTGATGCAAGGGGGGAAGTGGAAATCTCCCTGAGTAAATCCTCCTCGTCACAAATACCATGCCTCTCAGGAAGCAGTATTCTTTGTTCCAGGGTATGTTACTGATTCAACAAACCCTCTCTCAAAGTGGACCCATCCAAAGCAATGGGACTACTTGTGTTCAGAAGAGCGATTCACATGACAAAGGGGTTTTACAGAATGAGGTGCCATAAGAAGGGACAGGGCACATTGCTGTAAATCTGCAAACACCAATGTCATTGTCAAATACACCTAGCCTGAGATGTGGGCTCTGCAATTCCTGGGAGCCATTGCTGGTTGTGATCAAAGTCCTCTCTCCAGCTTGCAAAGAACTTCATGAAGTCTAATGCTGGGAAGGCTAAGAATGACCCAGTAGCTTTGCACCAATAACCCTAACACTTGGCTAGACACAAGCCTAGTTTTTACTGCTTTGAGATTCCAAAATGGAACTCTGACAACAGCAAGCTTCCATGCATGACACATGCAGAACTCATTTTATAAAGGGGCATACAACCCAAATTGCTCTCATTCAAGCAGTGTGTTTTTAATTTTCTCAACTCCTGGAATTACAGATGCAAAAATATCTATTTAAACCAGTGATGATGATGGTGTCAGTGCCCTCCAATAGACCCTCTATTCTTTTTTCACCCTGGCTTTTCCCTGAGATCGAAAGGCTCTGTGCATTCTGGGGTTGAACTGATAGCCTAAAATATTTTGGAACAGTCTAGGCTAATGGGTATAATTATGTTTTGCCTGGATGGGGTAGACCAGGCATAGTCATTTTTAAACTTGGCTCTGTTTTAGACCAGGTGAATGCCTTGCTTAGAACAGTCTGTAAAGATATACTGTACATGGTCCACAGAGATAGCTTGCTTTGCCAATCAGATGTTGGAGCATTTGAAAACCATCTCTACTGACATGCTTTTTGTTAATGGGGCCAACAAAGAGAACAAACAATACTGTGTGACCATGGACAGAGTTCACTTAATTTCCCTTCTCTCCATTCCCCAAGTATCAGAGAGGTGGTAGCTTCCAGTTATCCCCCTGAAACTAGATTGGACCCAGACATATCAGAGAGAACTCTACAGACATTCGACTGAGGTGTAAAAATGATCCTGATACTGCTTTCAAACTCACCCAGTAAAAATGCGGAGGAGGGGCCAGGGGAAAATCCTTACTTGGCAAAGATTTATAAATAACTCATTTAAACAACCAACCAAGAAATAGACACAATCTTCTAATGAAAGCCAAAGGGAGAGGTGGTGTGGCATTCCTGAATCTCTCGGAGCATTGGGACTGATTATCTAAAAGCAGTAATTGAGTTGCTCTACCTATGTGATCTCTGGAAAATCAGATTCAGATGGAGTAGGGCATATTCAACAAGGATTCCATTCAGAAAAGACAGTGATCATCCAATGAATAAGACAACTGGCGCTATATAACCCATACAACAGATATTGTATTGGGTAGTTAGGTTTGGGTTAATGTTTGAGTACTGACATTGTCCTTGACCCTGTACAGAACACAAACATAGCCTGCCTTTACCTGGTTACTGAATTACCATCACTTCCTATAAAGTTCACTCCAGGCTTTTAAACACAGAGGCCTAGCCACATTAGATTATTTTTTCTTAAAATCTTCCATCATTGCTGCAGATCTACTGGTGCTATCAACAGGGGAAGTTCTCGTCTAGCCAGTGGTTCTCAAACTTTTGCACTGGTGACCCCTGTCACATAGCAAGCCTCTGAGTGCGACCCCCCTTCTAAATTAAAAACACTTTTATATATTTAACACCATTATAAATGCTGGAGGCAAAGCGGGGTTTAAGGTGGAGGCTGACAGCTCGTGACTCCCCCATGTAATAACCTCCCGACCCCCAGTTTGAGAACCCCCGAGTTAGGCTGTTTGTATTTCAGCTCTCGTGTTCCCTAAATCTGCTCTGAGCAGCATTGGAGGGCATGGGCAAACCATCTACTGTCCCCGGCCATGCTGCCTGGGAGGTAGCAACTGTCAGAAATGTTAGGGGGGGAAATTTAGTGTAGACCCAGCCAGGGTGTGAGTTCTCATAAACAGGAAAGGGGGTCTTAAGAACCAGATGGATCTATTCAAAAACAACGGTTTGGGTCCATATGCACTACTAAGATAGATGCTCATTTTGCTGTCTTACAGATCAGAAGGATTCACTATCCCATTTTGAAAAACAGCCACCTAGAAAGGACTCTCTTATTTTGCAATACTTTGTTAGAAACAAAGGATTACGATCTGCAAGTATCGAAGGACAGGTAAGAATAGGATACATACATGCGTGTTTGGGGGAGGGACTTAGGAACCAGTGCCTCTTTCCCCAGAACAATGTCAGGACATTTGGCAAAGAGCTTTAGCAGACATTCCAGTAATATTTCTGCCAAGTAATGCCCTAGCAGCTACCTGACCTCTGAACTACACATCTGGTAGAGGAGCTGTGAGGAGTAAGACACTTTACTCGGTGTAAGGGTGCAAAATTCAAACTCCTGGAAGCAAGTGCAAGTAACAACTGGTGGTGACTAATGTGGGAGTCTTTCCCAGTGGGGTTTTCAAGGGATGATCCTGTTCTCCAGGCAGTTCCTGTCCTGGCAGAAAGATCAACTTGTTAGCTGACAAAAACAAAACAAAAAACGCACCCACTGTGGAAAAGTGAACATTTTAACTCGCTGGGAATAAAGAACTCAGCTGGCTTGGCACGTGGCTACTCTCTGAAGAGCCGGAAAACCCTGGATAGTGACTGTCAGAACAAGTAAGAGATGGCGGCTGTCTTGAGTTAGCCACAGACAGCAAATCAGTTGAGAAGAGCGAACATAATTTGCCTTTAAAGTGAATTTATCAATAATACCCAGAGACTCGGGGGTGAAGAAGCTAGAGAAGCACCGAGCACCATCACTGTGGATCTAGCTTGAAATTACAATGTGTGTGTCTCCCTCTTTACAGTACTTAAAAAACTCGGCCACTCTTGCAGAGGTGACAGCCCTTTTCTTCTTGGGGCTGCTCCGACATGTTAAAGGAGAGAGACGCATGCACACGTTGTGCTCCCGGGGTGGGAACTTTACTTTCATTCTTAGTTGTTGCTTCTCGGTCAGTAATTAAGGCTGGAAGTTTCTGGACACGTAGTAGAAGTAATAGCCATGCATGAGGGAGATGAACTAGCCACACAGCCGGTGACTGGATGAGCTGCCCCGGCTCCTTGTTCAGGAGACGGTAAAGGACTTAGCAGTGTCACGGGGCATTGTCCAACCGGGTCTGTTGGAGCTACACTCGCTGTCCTGTCTACATCAGTGAAATGGGATTGCTCTGACCTAGCTGGGGTAGGCCTCCTCCCTACCCTGAGGTGAGACTGGTGCTGGCAGGTGTTTCCCTGAACAAGCACTAACCTTACTTTCTACTGAGCCTGCTGCTGCAAGTTCATTATCTCGTCTCATATGACCTCTCCCACCCCACAGCTGCCGTTGACTTCATTTGGGGTTACGAATGCGCTGCTGAAAACTAGGCCCTGTGTGATGTGGGTCACATGGGACGTCTGTGGTAGAGGCAGGGGATGAAGTGCTGGGCTCCTGACTTCCATTCATGTGCTTTAACCACAGAGCCATCCTTCCTCTCTGCCGGTGGGAATAAAGGATACAGGATCATGTGTAGCTTCAGCCACCACCATAACCTGGGGTAAGTAGGAGATGATCGGGTCAAGCCAGCGGAGCTTCTGAAAGGGAAGGTGGGTGAGGTAATAGCTTTTAGAGGACCAGAGGGACAAGCTTTCGAACGCCACACAGGTCCCGAAGAAGCGCTTTGTGGAACTTGACTGCGTGTTTCTTTCCCAACAGACGTTGGTCCAATAAAAGCTGTTACCTCACCCGCCTTGTGGCTCTAACATCCTGGGTGCGACACGGCAACAACACCACTGCAAACAACTATGGGAAATCAATACGCTTGAGCAAAGTTCTTCCGTGGAATAGAGTAATAAGCAGGGTGTCCTCCCGCCTAGCTGCTATGCCAAGTGAAGACAGGCTGAGAGTAGGTTGCTAGTTAATAGCTGTATTAATGGCTTGGATGAGGAAGTGGACGATGAGCTAGTGAAGCCGGATGAAGTGTCGTTCCTGTTGGTAAAACCCACAGAAAGTTGTGTGGGTTATTAGATTCCCCTTGCAACAGCCGTTGCTGATGGCTGCCTCTTCCACCAGTGCCAGTTCTTCAGTAAAGCAACTGGTTCAGATAAGAAACAAGGCCACTGAGGGAAGCGAATTTAGCATGCCAGAAGCTGTCTCATTGTAATGCTCTCCCTGTATTTTTAATCCCTGTAATGTTCATCCCTTGATGAGAAGACTAATACTAACACCTACAGGTTTTCATTCACAGCTCCCCAAGCCCTTTAGAACCCCAGTGCCCTGGCTCCCCGTCCTGTGCTATGGGACGGAGGAACTGCAAGAGCAGAGCTCGCAGAGGGAAAGACATGAAACCAGGACGCTCTCCATTCTCGCTTGAAGTGCATATAAACCCTCTACAACTGTGCAGCCAGTTTCTGCCACTACAATGATTTGTATTACAGTTGCACCGCCCAAACTTAGAGTCCATCAGGCGAGGCAGGATGGGCCAGTGGACTGAACTGGAAGGCCTAGGTTCAAGTCCCTGCTCTGCCACTGACTTTCACTGTGACCTTGGGCAGGTCACTTAGCCCCTCTGTGCCTCGGTTTCCCATCTGTAAAATGGGGATAATAGCTCTGTCTCACAGGGGCATTGTGAGGATGACTCTATTAAAGATTGGGAGGTGCTTGGATGTTATGGTAATGGGAGCCAGAGAAGTACCTCCAGGCCCGTTGTGCCAGGCACTAGGCAAACACATGAAGAATTTACAGTTTATCTAAGGACAAAAGGTAGGCAGAGTGAGCATTGTCCGTAGCTTACACTTGAGACTGAGTGACTTTCCCAAGCTCCCAGAGGAAGCCTGAGGTAGAGCCGGGTACTGAATCTAGTTCTGCTAAATTGCAGGCCACGGCCTTAACCTCAGGACTAGCCCTTTTGCTAGCATGAAACTTCAACATGAAATTAATCAAATGCCCGTGGGACGGCTGAACCCAGGTGCACATGTTCAGCTAATGATTTCTTCTGCTCAAGCGAGAAACAATGCAACCTGTGAGAGCCGGCGCGAGAATGGCGTTAACGTTGCACTGGCCGTGGTCGTCCTTCAGAACCCTCTAGCAAAGATGCTAATGCAAAAAAAAACCCCAAACAAACTGAACGCTAATTTTTACTAGCACGGAGCAGCCTGCAGGCCGCACCAGACCCAGCTGGCTTTTCCTGCGCTCCTTCCATCCCCACATCTTAACTGGGTCATGACCAATCTTGGCCTTGTTAAAATTTCAGCTCGGACATTAAGCCCAGATGAAGTTTGGGCCTCTATTTATTAAGCCACCAGCTGAGCCAAGTTTCAAACACACGTCTTGATGCCAGGCTCTTTGTCTCTCTCTGGTATTTGTGTACTGTGATGGATTTTGCGCTCTGACTTTCTAAGAGGCATGTTTTTCCTATAACACCAGTGCTCAGCCTACTCTGCGTGAAATCCAGGACAGCCAAAGGCTGGGAGGGTTCTGAACACATGACATGTGTAAATCCGTGCAATGATGTATCACTAAAGCTCCGCTGGGACTGAATTTTACTGTATCCTGCTACAGGACCTAGAGAATCTCAGAACACACTACGGCTACTGGACTCAGTAGAGTTTTCACCAACAAATGTCTCTCACATCTCAGCTCCCTTACCGTTCTTATTCACAGAATCGGTCACCCCTTCTCCATTTTCCTCCACCTTCTGGCTCTCTTCTGACATTACCCCAGATGTCTTCTGAACACATCTGCATTTGCTTTAATGACCTAATTGGTCACGTTGGAATATCTATCTATCTATCTATCATCCATTTGTTCTGCCTAGATTTGATGTGGTTCTAAAGGACATGGTCTATAGTCAACCACAAGCTATTGAGCTCTGTAGTCTAATGTTCACTTACTCTCCTCTTGGAAGCACACGGTGGAATTCTATGGCCTGGGTTATGCAGGAGGTCATAGAATCATAGAAGATTAGGGTTGGAAGAGACCTCAGGAGGTCATCTAGTCCAATCCCCTGCTCAAAGCAGGACCAACCCCAACTAAATCATAGGTCAAACTAATCATAATGGTCCCTACTGGCTTTAACATCTATCAGCCAGATATTCAACTGGTCTAAACCGAGGAGTATGGATTTTGAAACAATAGCAACACCTTAGAAACCCATAGATTAGCTTCCACGGAGCAAGATGTTTATCAGTTTTGCAAGAAATCGTTCTGGATAAAATCAGTATTGATTGCGTTCTTTCTGCCTGTCTGTCTGTCTGTTGCACTCACTTCGTATGAAACTACCAGTCATGGTGCAACCATGTAACTAAAGAATGAAATGTGCGCTGCTGTCCTAATTTTGAGCTGCTGACCTTTCTGCATTGGACTGAGCTACTCTTTATTCAATTTCCCGTTGGGCGATGCGAATTTGCTCACCCTGTGCGTAAACTCTTTGCTCTCTGATGAGTGATCTCAACTCCCTGAACCATTTCCCATCAAAGCTGCCCTTAAGATCCCAAATTATCCCCATTATGTTTTTCCTGTGTCATACTCTCTGCTCCAGCAGAAAAATATCTTTTAATAAACGGGGCAGAGAAGTGTATGTGATGTTTTAAATGGAGTCCAACCAACTCTTTGTAGAGTGACTAACATCTTTTTGTCCTTTTATAGCCCTCAGCTGATATAGCTCAGTACCTTGTTAGCCTGATTTTACTGCAGCTGCACATTTGACTGAGAGTTGCAGGAATTTTCCATCTATTAACGACTTGGGTTTTGTTTGTTTTTTCCTTTGCTTTCCTGCACCTCCCCCGGATCCTCACATTTTTACATTTTTCTATGGGCTCTAAACTGTACATTCCATTTCCTAACCTAGTCCCTAAGAAGGGCTCTGCTCTCTTTGCATATGATTGTGCAACATCATTCATTATCTTTATTGACACCACCTTCTTCACTGGGCCGCATGTGAACTTTGTCCTCTGGCGTTCCCTGGTCCCAGCCATTTTACTAATGTATTAAGACTCAGCACTTGACAAACCCTTAACTACTGAATCCTCATGACAGCCCTGGGAAGAGATGTCTTTATCCCCATTTTACACATGGGGAAGTTGAGGCCCAGAGCTGGGATTAGAACTCAGGAGTTCTTGGTTTTCAGTCCATGGGCATTGAGCACATTGTTGCTATGTTCATGACATACACGCAGCGAAGTTAGATGAAAACATAAAATGCCTCTTGCTGGTTGGTTGCAACATCACACTACTTTATTTCTTAGAATTCAGACCAATGACACACAAGAACCGCAAAACAGAAAGAGACAAAGCAGGCTGCTCCCTAAAACAGAGAAGCACAATTTACCCCCACCTTGCTAGAAGCTGGCTCTTTGCAGACTGAGTCTGACTGCAGTGCAGAAGCCCAGACCACATGATTCCCTACAGAGTCCCCTAACTGCCAGCAGGATCAGGAAATCACTTAAAGTGATAGCTTATATTGAAAACTGTGTTAAAATTACACCACAGTTGTCTCCCTTTCAGCTGAAGTAAGGTGACCATATGTCCCGTTTTGGCCGGGACAGTCCCCTTTATCAACTCTGTCCTGGCAGTCCCTACTTTTTCACCAAAACTGGGTATGTGTCCCAGCTGCAAGGCAAAGCGGAGAGCTGCGGCTGCTGCCCAGAGGTCAGCTGAAGGCAGCGCTGTCCGCCAGCAGCAGCGGAGAAATTTGCTGTTGGCAGGCAGCACTGCCTTCAGAGCTGACCTTCCCCCCTCCCAGCGGCATGGGGTTCGGCGGGTCAGCCCGGGCAGCGTGTGAGGGGTGGGGACGGCTCAGCTCGGGCAAGCTCTGAGCCGTTCTGTTTTTACTTTACGAAATATGGTCACCCTAAGCTGAAGCCACCCAAGAGATGTCAGAGAGACAGGATGGGCTGGAGGAAAGTGGTTTGGTGGTAGACAGGGAAAGAGAAATGTCTGAGTCACCCATATAGAGATGACAGGTGCAGCCATGTTAGTGAGATGAGATTGTCCAGAGACATGGTGGAAAGCAAAAACTGCAACGGACAGAACCCTGAGTATCCGTTCTCGTGCAGAGTGACAGAGGAAAGGAGGAGTTGAAAGAAAGTGGGAATAATTCAGAGAAGATCCCTCACAAATGGGTTAATGTGTTGGAGTGATTGATTTCTGAGGAAAAATTCAAAGACATCAATGTGGACAAATGATGACTAACACCACCACCATCGGTTATTCGGGGTCACTTAGTCCTCCATAAAACCAACGAGGAGTCCGGTGGCACCTTAAAGACTAACAGATTTATTTGGGCATAAGTGGGTTTTTTACCCACAAAATCCATCTGTTAGTCTTTAAGGTGCCAGCGGACTCCTCGTTGCTTTTGTGGATACAGACTAACACGGCTACCCCCTGATACTTAGTCCTCCATGTTTGAAGGATTTAGAAACAGGAGACATTTGCTGTGTCGGGCTGCGGCATGTTCTCCGTGGGGAAGTGGCAGGATCCCCTACCACATGAGACATTTAAAACTAGACTAGACAAAGCAACGGAGAGGAGACTGCAGTGCTACACTGGCAGAGGCGTTGACTAGACCGACTCATAGGCCTTTTCTAAGAGCTGTGATTCTTACCCTCCCTTTGGGATTCTGGGTCAAAGAGCCTTGAGATCTGGCCCTCTCCCGACAGCTGCAGATCTCTTGCTCTTGCATCTCTGAAACCAAATATTGTGACTGGTCAAGGGCCAGAAAAGGAAAAAGCAGCCTGCTCCATTTGCAAGCTCACACCACAGAAGTAGGCCCATATCCATCTCCTTCCTGCCAGAGCTCTAGGGGGAATGAATCTGTCTCTTGTCATGCTTCATGGGCAGGGTTGATCAGTTGCTGTGTTTAGAGCTTTTACCACTGGCATTGGTAAGCTCACTACAAAATCATCTTGATTTTCTAAGGCAAAGTAAGGCCAAGTATAAACAAACCCAGGCATCTTAACATGAAAGCTACCAGAGCTCCATGGCTTTGTAATGGAATTGTCTCTGTCAGAGGGACTGAAGCAAGTCCCTTATTTTGAGCATGTTTTGCTTGGGCTTTTTCTGCAATATGGATTGTTCTGGTGCACCAGGCAATAAGAACATAAGAATGGCCAGACTGGGTCAGACCAAAGGTCCATCTAGCCCAGCATCCCAGTATCCTTTCTTCTGACAGTAGCCAATGCCAGGTGCCCCAGAGGGAATGAACAGAACAGGTAATCATCAAGTGATCCAATCTGGCATTTTAATTCTTGTGACTGGGTGCATCTACCTTGCGATCCCCCTCCACATCTATCTATCTATCTATCCCCATCACCCCCTCTATCTATCTATCTATCTATCCCCTTTTACTGCATTCTTGTGCTCACAATTAATTGCAGACACAAATGATACGATGCTGCCACCCAGCCACCTGATTTGTACAGGCAATCAGATGACATCACTAATTACCAGCACATAAATATGGGTGCAATTAATTCTGGGCACAAAACGACACCCCCAAGTTAAAGGCCGTCTTTCACAGTAAGGCACCATGTATTCGTTTGCAGATAGGTGTAGCTATCAGATTAGTTTACATGGATGATCTCCCTTCAAGGTACATCAGTCAGTGCTGAGATCGTGCTGTACAGTTGGACGGATTTAGGCTAATGGAAACCAGAAGAGTGTTACAGCTCCTGGGGCATGGAGAAAAGTAAATGAGCCGGAGTCCATGGAAGTCAATGGAGAGACCTCCCTTGACTCTGTTGGGCTTTGCATCAGGCTCTGCATGGCCAAGCTGCCCAAGAACTGAATGTCCACATCTTCATTTAGCAGGTAACCCTACAGATTTCAGGCAACACCACCCCAACCCTGCCTTTGTTTTTCACGTTCCAACGTCCATCGCATGCCCAAGAAGCTGGCATTATCACCCCCTTCTGTTTAATCCCTCTGGCTTTAGCGAACACATTGTTATCTGATGGCAGTTGCCTGTCTCAAGCTACTTCAATCCAGCCCTCCCTGCGATCTGCTCCTTGGCTGACTGCCAGGTGCTCTTTCGTAATAACATCGGTTAAATCTCAGTCGATACGGAGCAGGAAAGAAAATCAAGTCATTCCACTGGCAATTATATGGCAAGTCATTGCACAAGATCAGATATAAGCATCCAGCAGCTGTCAAAGCTGGCCCCTACCTAAATATTATCTCAAGGGATGAACGTTGCTTTGTTCCTTGGCAAACAGGTTCCACCGGGCTGGCAATAAATCCAGAAAAATGGCCTGTCCAATTGATAATAATAATAGCACTTTGCACGCTTGTCATTCTTTCCAGATGAGGTTCTCAACGTGCTTTGCAAACATCACTCTGTGAGGGGCAGTATCATTCATTATCCCCAATGAAAATGAAACACGGGGGGGGGGATCAAAGGCCCAGATTTTCAAGCATGTCCATGCATTTGGGGTGCATTGGTTTTGGGGCGCTTAACCGGAGATGCCAATACAGGCCCCGAGTGTGAGAGCTGCTGCCTACCCCCATTTCCTGTGGATTTCAACTGGAGGTGCGGCTGCTCTGGAAATCGGGCCCCTTTCATTGTCTCAAGATGGATACCCAAAAAATTAGAGGACAATGAGGTCAAAATCCTCAAAGGGATTTAGGCACCTAATGCCCATTGGGCCTTAGTGATTTGCCCGAGTTCACACAGAAAGCCTGCAACAGACTCAGGAATAGAACCCAGGAGTCCTGCTTCTTGCTTTAGTCACAAGCCCATTCTTCTCCCTATAAAACTACACCATGATTCAGTAACATGGTTCTCCCATCACAGGTGCTGACTTTTGTTTTTCCTGGTGGGTGCTCTCCCCCCATCCACCCTGAGGCCCCGCCCCCCACTCCGTCCCTCCCCCGAGGCTTCCTCGCCCACCTGCCGCATGCTCCTCTCTGTCCATCTTCCCCCAAGTGCCTCCCGCCAGCCACTCACTGATCCGCGGCCTGGCCCAGGCCCACCGAACAGCTGATTGGCGGCCAACCCCGGGGCCACCCGAACAGCTGATCGTCAGCCAGCCCCGGGGCCACGGAACCACTGTGGCTGGTGGGTTCTGAGCACCCCTTATTTTTTCCCCATGGATACTGGAGTCCCGGAACACCCACGGAGTCGGTGCCTATGTCTTCCATGGTTTGGCCCCATCTGCACAGGAAAGACCGAAGTGCGTTAAAACTCCCTCAGGGCTCCGCTGTATCACAGCCCGACCTCCCGGCATGGCAGTTTAGCCCGTGCAGGTGGGCTGTCAGAGGCAGAGCTGGGATCGGAAATCACTTTCTTGGGTGGTTGCTGTCTGATTTGCCCAGAGTTTCCCAGCTTCCCGATTGCCCTCCCCAGCCTTGAGACACCAGTTTCCATTCACATGCTGCCCTCACAGCAGCCACAGAGGGCTGTGACGCCATTGCTCAGTGGAAGCCGGGGCACCTGTAAGTCCCATGCCCATGGACCCCATCTTCCCCCACTTCCCAGGGAGCCGGCAGTGGAAGTGGGGTTTAACATGGCCGCCATTCACTGCTACAGGGTCCCAGGGCTCCTGGCTGGATGCTCTGGAGAACGTTGGGCTTCACCCTGGGGTTTTGCCCCTGGGACCCTTTCCACACTCCGCCAGGCCTCCAGACCTGAGGAACACGGTGCTGACAACGGAGGGTGGAGGGGCCAGTCGGGCTCAGGGGCTCCTCCCGATGAAAAGGACAATGAGGCCTAGCCCTTCCTCACCCAGCCTTAGGTGTCCTCAGGGAGGAGGACTTAGCATTGTCCTGCTTCCCCTCTAGCTGCAATCGCCCCACCCCTCTTGCCAGATGCTGCTCACTGTCCCATGAGGAGATGGCACATGGGGCGCTGTCCCGCGCCCTCTGAGGCGCCCCACGTGCTGAGCACTTGGCTCCCTTCCTACCCGCTCAGCATCTCATGCTGGCTGCCACCTCCTGGCTTGGCCTCTCACCCTGCCCCCGCGGGGGCTGCCCGGCCTCCTGCTGACTCCCAGCTTCCCGCCTCTCACCAGCTTCTGGGGCATCTGGCTCACACGCAAAGGGCAGGAGCTGGGGGAGGCGGGGGCAGCCGCACAAGCTCAGAAACTCTCCTCAGGTTACCCCTAATGGCCTGTTTTTGGCGGGCAGCGGATGCTGAAGAGACAAGATGGTGGAGAGGAAGGAAACAACATGGAGAGGCTGTTGTGCAGAGACTTATGGGGGCCTTGCAGTTAGGCAGCGAGCTATGGGTGTAGACTGGATGAAGATGAAGGGTTTGAAGGAGAGTACAGAAATATGGGAGAGGGGGAACCAGTCCTGGGGGCCCTGAGGGAAAAAGAAGCCGTAGTGTTGTGGGGCATGCTCTTTACAAGAGATCTCCCATCCTCCTTTGTAGCAGGCCAGCACCAGATCCACTACGTCCATGGCCTTCTCTGCCCACGGAGGGGTGGAGGGACAGGACGTGCCCTCCAGACATGAGGCCCCTCTACAGCATTTGTCTTGCTCACTCCTCTTTGCTCTCTCAGCCCTCACTTGGGCAAATCAGTCAAATTTCCTGGCAGGGTCATCCCCTTTCCCATCGGAAGGCACCTTCTGCCTTCACACGCCTTCTGCATGGATATGGGGGAAAGGGGACATCCCACTGAATTCCTGCTTACGTTATTGCAGGGTAGGGTGACCAGATTTTTGGATCTTTTTCTTATATAGGCTCCTATTACCCCCCACCCCCGTCCCGATTTTTCACACTTGCTGTCTGGTCACCCTATTGCAGGATTCCCCAAAAATCCCTTGGGTCAAATTCTCTGCTAGTGTAAACTGATGGAGTTGCATGACTTTACACTAACAGAGAATGTGGCCCCTTGTTCTACTAGCTTCCTGGCTGCATAGATCTAATTTATCTGGGAGGTACTTCAGGTACTACAGTGAAGGGCTTTACAGAAAATAGACAGACACATAGACAGGCAGATGGATGATGGATGGTTGGATCACTGAGCGGGTGGCCTCACCGTTCTTTGATTTTATACCCAGTTGTTTTCTGACAAACACAGACAAATATTAAAGCACAACATTAAAAACAAGGGTAATCTTCACTGGACCAAAAAAATGACCATGATACCCTTGTGATAAATCCCAATGCAGATAAGTCAGGCCGCCGAGTTCTTCCCACCGTTCGGGGTGGGAGCTGTATGGTACATTAGAGACGACAAACCAGATTCAGTTCCCAGTTACATAGGAGCAAGTCGGCGGGAGCTGCACCCATATAAAGAGAGCAGAATCCAGCGCTGGCTGAGCGCATGCAAAGAGCGCCAAGGTCTGATAGGGCCCGGAGCTGTTCCTAGTCCCAGTTCTCTGTAGCTTTGTTTGAAATTGTATACTTTGGCTGCCTTCCAGGACTAAGGTAAACGTCTCTGTGCCTCGGTGGGTGGTCCTGCCTGCTGGAGAAGTGTAAAATGAAGAGAACTTGCCTTCAGAACATCAGCTCTGTGCCGGGCTTCAGCGTTGTTGAATTGGCCAGGCCCAACTGGTTGTCATGAGCTGATCTGTCATAGCCTGGGGTAGACAAGGTCAGGCTGAAGTTTGAAAGTGAGCGCTCTTTCTCCCGCTGTGAAGTTGAATCGCAAGCAGCACACTGCCAAGTGTTACACAGTAGAGTACGTGCAGGGTGACAGCTGGGAAATCAAGCCCCCAGAAGGCAGAAAAGGGCAGGGAAGAGGCATTATTCAGGCTTGCATTTAACAAATGAAAACAACGGTAGAAAAGAGCACAGATTGTGCGGGAATGTCGGTGCGACATTGGCTTCGAGATCACGAGCCAGATTCCTTCCTCCCTGTTCCTTCTGGCTCAAGGAGCACAAACAGGCTGGAATTTGGCCCTACCTGAGAATTCCCTTGGCAAGGGTGTAAAGCTGGTGTCGCTGGCTCCTACACCAACTGCTCCCCACAGCAGAAAGGGCATGTCAGGATCTGGGCAGAGTGCGCTTGCGCTCTGCGATTCTCAACTGGCCTGTGGCCCCTGGGGGTCCTGCAGGAGACACTCGCTCTTCCTGGGTCTTAACTGTTGCACAGACCTCGTTTTCTGCAAGCCCTCTGCAAAGGGGTGAATTTCCCTCCCGTTTGCCTGCCTGATTTGCGTGTGCAGTTGCTCTGACTGCCTGTGCAACTCCACACACAACTCGGGGCACCCAAATTGGTTGTGTGCCAGCCTTTGTGGCATAAACACGGAGCTGTTTTCAAAGATCAAAAAGGGTTGTGCTTTAAAAGAGATCTAGGAAACTCCAGGGGGGAAACAAACTATCTGTTTCCCTACACAAAGCAAGGGAAACTGTCTAGCCCAGCTCAGGAAATCCTTTCAATCTGCCTGGAAAATCACAGGGCGTTTTGTTTGGGATTTTTTTTACGAGTCTGCTCTATCCTTGCAGCCTCCACCTAGAGCTGTCAAATAAAGAGTGATCTCGGAAACAAAGCTGGGACGCCAGACCCCCCATTTCGCAGCTCTCGCATTGTGCACAACAACGGGTGGAGCAATGGTCTCCGTTAGGGGCCCTGCGCAGCGGCAAGCAAGCTGCCGAAGGGAACCCAGGATGCAAGCCCTGAAAATATTGCCAAAGACGCTGTGAGCGCCTGCAAGAGCCTTGGGGGTTGCAGGTCTTTCGACTGGATCGTGGGGTTGTTTTCAAGCTCAGCAGCTGTTTGCGAAAGCTGGAAGTGACGGTGCTGAGCTTGTTGCGTGGGGAAAGGATTGAGCTAAGCAATCTTCTCTGCTACCCTAGTGCAGCTGGTACAAAAAGGGGATTGAAGCACATGACTGAAGTCTGGCACAGGTGCATACCTGGCCCCCATTATTGCAGTATCCGAACACTGCATAATCTGGAATGCATTTAGCCTCACAACCCTCCTGTGAGGCAGGGAGGTCCTATTACCCCCATTTTACAGATTGGAAACTGAGGCACGGAGAGGCTAAGTGACTTGACCAAGGGCATATAGAAGATCTGTGACAGAGCAGGAAATTGAACCTCGGTCTCCAGCATCCCTAACCACTGGACCACTCTTCTTCTCCCGAGTGATATCTCCATTGCATCTAACCCCCCCGATCTTGCAACTCTATTTGACTCAAGCTTTTACGAGCACTAGATGTTCGTGCACTACAAAGAACAGCTGACTGGAAAGCATTGTGCAGGGAATCTGATGTATGCAGCTATGGAATGATGCTGCTTTTGTTGTCTGTGTACTATGCTGCCCAACTTCTAGGCGTCTGGATGACTGCTGGCACAGCCTCCATTTTGGGTTCAGTTCAGACACAGCCTGTCACCAAAGGAGACACACACACTGTGCTCTCTTGCATGGAGACTTTACCTCTGTTCTTTCTTGTTTGGCTGTTTCCCTTTGATCTAAAACGAAATTCACTTCGTGTGAAACTCAGCCCACACAGAGCCATTTACCCATCCTCTTAAATCCTCAATGTAGCCCACTAAATGTGGGGTATGTAGCTAGGTAACTGCAGCACCTTTGTTTTCCGTCTCTGACATCCTTAAATCGCTCAGGACTCTGTTGCCTGCAGAATCCGCTGCGCGCCCAGGAGTTACACAGAATGTGCTCCCTGTTGAAGACTTTTCTCTTGATTTTCCCTGTGTGCAGTGCTTGATCTAAAATCTCTGCTCATGCCTGCAGAAAGTAGTTTTTGCCCCGTTAGCATAGAGAATAGAGCCAGCACACACACAGCAGGCATGCACGCAATCCTCGTTTCAGTTAGTGATTTGCAGGGCCCCGGTTTTCTTCTTCTCTTTTGTCTTTCTTAACGTTCCGCCAGCGAAGACTTTCTGGGTCTAGCAATCAAAGCGCCATCTCACCATGCTGGGAGCTGGCATCATCCCGACGGGTGCTGCTGGCATGTAAAGCTACAGGAGAACGTGTCACACCTTCACTCACAAGACTCAGGTTTTCAGAGAGACCTTGGTTTAGTCTGGGGAGTCCAACACTTTCATTGGGCGGCTTTTGCAGAGACTGTCTAGTTAGTTTGACCAGACATCAAATGGGGGTGGGGGGTAATAGGAACCTATATAAGAAAAAGACCCAAAAATCAGGACTGTCCCTATAAAATCGAGACATCTGGTCACCCTAGTCTAGGTGCCCAGCTGCAGGCCAGCCACCTCTGGCAGCCGCGTATGCTCTGCACACTAGTTTACTCACTGTGCCCATCCACCTTATTCTTAAAGGGGCAGCTACCATTTCACTTACATAACACCACCGTTAACAAAAATATATAAATAAAAAGAAACAAAGATTCAAAATGATTATTAAAAAGCAACAGAGAGTCCTGTGGCACCTTTAAGACTAACAGATGTATTGGAACATAAGCTCATGCGTCTGACGAAGTGGGCATTCACCCACGAAAGCTTATGCTCCAATACATCTGTTAGTCTTAAAGGTGCCACAGGACTCTCTGTTGCTTTTTACAGATCCAGACTAACGTGGCTACCCCTCTGATACTTGACAAAATGATTATTAACACTGAACCCATTTTGGAAAGATCTCTTCCAGGCAGCTCCCAAATGCAGTGGTTTCATTTCTCGGCATCCCACTGTTTCTTGAAATGGTGAGTCAGTTACAAACAGGATGTCACTGGAATCAGTTCCTCTCGTCTGTCTCTTTCAGTGCACAAGAGCAACTTTTCGTTTCATTTCGTGCTGGATTCAGCAGCTCGCGCGCGGCGCAGACAATTGGCACGAGACTCTGATCTCGTTTTCGCTGGAGTAAATCCGGAGTGACACCATCGATGGCGTTAAACTGGGTTTGGAACCAGTAAGAGCCAAAAGCAGCAGCAGGCCCATGATTTTGAAAATGGCTTGCAGTCAGGGGCACTTTTCTATAAAAGTTGCATCTGAAGAAGTGGGTTTTTTACCCACGAAAGCTTATGCCCAAATAAATCTGTTAGTCTTTAAGGTGCCACCGGACTCCTTGTTGTTTTTGTGGATACAGACTAACACGGCTACCCCCTGATACTTTCTATAAATGTATTGCTGCTGAACAATGCCAGACAGTTCGCACTGGGGACTGAAGTGGGTAAGCTCCTTAGCGCAGGGTACATCGATGTAGCTGTTCAGGTGTTTTTAACCACACCTATTACCATAGGTGGGCTCAGTGCTGCACGGCGTTCTGTGCTCACCCAGAGCCCCGTTGAAATCAAACGTGGGCGAGGCAAGACAATTCCAGGTGCATGCATGTGGCCTGGGATTTGCTGAGCCATGAATCACCATTAGGTGAACCCTGCAAAGATGCAGTGAGGACTAGAGAGGCAGTGAAAAGACTCAGGACCGTGCCTTTAGACCAGACCTTCTAGTACTGTCATGAGCAGGAGGTTGAACTGAATGGCTGCAAGTTAATTGTGAGCTTGGGCAACTCAAGTTGCCGCCCTGTGCCTCAGTTTCCCTGCCTCTGTTGGACTTTAGATCAGGCCGTCCATTAATTATTATTATTAGCAGGAACTATAACTGAATGATTGTGAGATCATTAGTATTACACCCCTGGAGTTTATTGCCCTTCAAACAAGTCTCCACTCGGTTCGGTTGTATTTGTCTGAAATCAGAGGGCTTAATTCTCATTCGCCTTCGCACCCCTTTGCAGCTCCGGCAGGGGAAAGGGGCCCTCGGCCAAACGAGAAGCTGACCCTTTGGCCCAAGAGAAGTCAGGGCAGAGATTCCCAGCTGTCCATCATCACAGCGCGTGAATGTTTGAAACCAAGCCCGGGGAGCTAGATTGTCAAATGCCAGCCCCTCGTGTGCATCCCTCTTGGCAGCAGTCCAGGGTTTGCACCTGAGCCCTAAAGGGCTAACAGCTTCTCTCATCCCAGCTGGATTTCAGTGAAACGGGCCCCGTCACGCCAGTGAAGGGCCGAGATCCTTTTAAAACGTATGTCCTAAGGGCCCCAAGAAGCTATCCCTTCCAGCCAGCTTATTCAACTGCTGCATGCCAGCGTGAGGAAATTACCATGGTGTTACCGCCTGGGAGCTCTGAAATCTACCAGCTCTAGCATCCAGGACTTTCCATTATTATTATTGATTTGCACTGCGGTAGCACCTAGGAGCCACGGTCGCTGACCGGGGCCCCCTTGTGCTTGGAGCTGTACAAACCCGCTCTTAGATTGGCATCGCGCCATTGGCAGATGGCACGTGTTCAGAATCTGGCTGCCTTCAGTCCAAAGAGCAAGAACCGTGATCACGGGGCTGAGCCGGGGAAAAGCCAGGCGTTCTCCAGGGCTCGAGTCACCTGAGCTTTCCTCCTTGCATTTGCCACCCATGGAAGGTAGTCCCCTCCACCAGCTGATTTCATAGAATATCAGGGTTGGAAGGGACCTCAGGAGATCATCTAGTCCAACCCCCTGCTCAAAGCAGGACTAATCCCCAGACAGATTTTTACCCCAGTTCCCTAAATGGCCCCCTCAAGGATTGAACTCACAACCCTGGGTTTAGCAGGCCAATGCTCAAACCACTGAGCTATCCCTCCCCACATCCCATGATTCTCGCTGCTTGCCTTCTCCCAATCTGCAGTGCCCAGCGTCTGCAGCGGGGAGGAGAGAAATTGACCCCTCCTTTGGCTCAGCTGTGGCCCCTCTGTGCTTAGATCTTCAAAGGGATTTAGGCACCACTGATTTCAATGGGACTGAAGTGTCTAAATACCTTTGAGGATCTGTGCCTGGGGGGACACATAGGCTGGCGTGGAGAACTACAAGAGCTATGTAGCATACTAATAATATTACTTGGATAACACTTCTCCACAGAGCATCATAATCATGTGACTTGCCCTAGCTCACCGAGCCAGTCCACAGCAGAGCTGGGGAAAGAACCCTGGTCTCTTAACTCCCAGTCCTACCACAGCAGCTGCAGCTGGGAGCAACCAAGCTCTGAGACCTAGGGTGACCAGACAGCAAGTGTGAAAAATCGGGACGGGGTGGGGGGGTAATAGGAGTCTATATAAGAAAAAGACCCCAAAATTGGGACTGTCCCTATAAAATCGGGACATCTGGTCACCCTACTGAGACCACAACTGTGCTCTGGGTAGGCAACTTGCATGTATTCCCCGGTTTTAATCAACCGTATGAATTACTGGCTGGCGTCACATGACAGAGCAGGCCAGAGTCTAGTGCAGCCCCACAGAAATCCGAGCCCTAAACCTGTAGGAGGAGAAGGAAAATCAACGGGGGGAGGGAGCCACTGATTTCAGTTGTGGCTCTTCAGTCTAGGTCATGGTATGAAATCTTCCGATGGCACCTGGCCAAATAGAGGGGCCATCTCTAAATTCTCTTTTCCTATGATGAGGCAGAGTCCTGGGGCACTATGCAGCTAGAGAGAGAACCAGATGGCCGGACAGAGACGGATCATTGAAAATATTTAGTCCCTCTCTGATATTCTCCCTGCTAATATCAATATGCCCCTTCTGCGGATACCTCCGCCCCTTCTATTAACCCCTTGTCCCCTGCAGACAGGGCTGCCAAGGCGCCTGCTTACAGGGTTGTTTGCAAAGAGGATACGGGGCTTGATCCTCCCACTGACTTCACCCAGGCGTGGAAGCCTGCTCCAGGCTCTCAGGTGATGCAGAGGGTGTGGATGTTCTGATTAACAGTGAATGATGCACGTCAGGAGGCCATTCCCTGCCTGTGCCCACGCGCTAGCTGTACATGCTGAGGCAAGGAGAACCGAGCGTGCATTGCTCCAGCGAGCAGGGAAGCTGTGTGACACGGACGCTTTGAAGGCATCAGCATGGCCGACCAGCTGACGGAGGGGCAGATCGCGGAGTTCAAAGAAGCCTTCTCACTCTTTGACAAGGACGGGGATGGGTCCATCACCACCAGCGAGCTGGGGACCGTCATGCGGTCGCTGGGGCAGAACCCCACCGAGGCCGAGCTGCAAGACATGATCGGCGAGTTGGACGCCGATGGCAGCGGCACGGTGGACTTCCCCGAATTCCTGTCCATGATGGCAAGGAAGATGAGGGACACGGACAGCGAGGAGGAGATCCGGGAAGCCTTCCGGGTGTTCGACAGGGACAAGAACGGCTACATCAGCGCGGCGGAGCTCCGGCACGTCATGACCAACCTCGGCGAGAAGCTGACGGACGAGGAGGTGGACGAGATGATCAAGGAGGCCGACAGCAACAGCGATGGGCAAGTCAACTACGAGGAGTTTGTACGGATGATGACAGAGAAATGAAGAACTGACTTTCCTGGTACCGCGTTCACTCATTCATTTGCTTCCTTTCACTGTAACCTACCGGTCAATGGTCCCTCCCCTCTTGCCCAAGGCCTATGCATGTCTCTGCTGCTCTGTTGGTTTCTTCCCCTGTATTCTATTACTTTATTCTAAAGGCTGGTTGTGGCTTACCCTGCTTGTTAGCTAAGCCCTGTGGCTCATCTGAAATTTAGCGTCTCTGGTTACACATCTGGTTTATGCCTCTTGCAATAATTAGGTTTCCTTTAGACCAGGCGGCATCTGGCATTGGAGCCTACGTGTCCCAAGGACAGTCAGCAAATGGAGCCCGATCCTTCCAGCCCTTGACATCAGTGACTATCCCTAGGAGCAGGGATTCTTCAACAGGGCTGTGGTTTTGCAGGATCCCGTCCTTGGCAATTTGCACAGTCTTTCAAGCCAGATCCAGACCCTGCTTCTGCCACTGGGTCCATGCAAGCAAAGCCTCACGCTGAGGCCGGACCCTGCTGAAGTCACTGGGGCTCCATACGGGCACGAGGGTTCACTTGCATGGATATGGATGCAGGACTGGGGCTGTCTGCTCATTATTAGTTTTTAAAAAAGGACCAAGCCACAAATCTGTGTCTTGATCTGGAACTTCCTCCCCCCGGAGTTCTGGGACACCTGTTGTGAGGGTTGGGTTCACATCCACAGGCACTTGCCTAAGGGGAGTTTCATTGTGATCTTAGCTGGTGTCTGTCTGTCTGAGTTTGTCTTTGTGCAGCACAGAAGTGGGTTCTGCTGGGCTGGGTAGAAGAGTAAAACGCAGAGGCCAGATTCCATTCGAATTTGGACGCTAGACACCAGCGAACATGAGCAAAGACGAGCTTTTGGACTCCCCTAAGAGTTGCTGATCCCCGAGCCAGCTGCCTGAATTGCAAAATGAGGACTGACTGCATGAGCTTCTATGGCACTTTTCTCCAAGGAAATTGTGGCCAGCACAGGAATACACCTGAAAGAAATCTTTGTATTGCTGGCACTGCCTCTGTCTTATGCCTGATGGTGCAAACCCTAAGGGAGGGGGAGATGATAGGCGAATAAGTTAGATGCTCATTTTCTCTCGGGGGTTATTTGCTTTTTAGGAAATGGGAAATTTGGCAGTTAAGGATGCACACAGTAGATAGCTACATTGGCACTGTGAGTACAATTTGGGCACCGCTGCAGTTCCCTACAGATGTCGGTTGTGGCACTGCACTGTGGTCCATTCAAACGGTTATCACAACAATGGGAAGTGTAAAGCGGCAATACTGCAAGACGGGTGTCTTGTTCAGGTACAGGGTTGGCCATTCAACCTGGGGCCCCAAGGAGAGAACGTCACCGTGGGATTCCCTGGGCTTTGGATCTCATGATCTAGGGTGACATTCCATGTGCAGAACACCACAAAAAGGCTTCTAAGTCAGGTCCCACTTGAACTCACAGGCCCTGATCCTGCAAACAATTACGCACAGGCTTTACTCACAATAGGACTTTGCTAGTCAATGGGACTAGTCGTGTGGTTAAAGTTAAGCTGGCGTGTAAATGTTTGCAGAGCGGGGTCGATAAGGCAAAATGGGATGTAAGTGGCACATAGGTCTCCGTGGAGGCCTGGAAATTCATCCCCTGGGAACACCAGGAATGCCGCTGTAATCCTAATTACCTGCCCAGCTGATAGAATCCACTGTGTTCACCTTTTTTCTGTATACCGCCGGGCTTGTCCCAGAAAAATATTTCCTTCTGTTGTGTCTGTGCTGCTTCCATTTTCTGTAGCCGATCGTTTTCAAAAGGATCCGCTTCTGGTGCAAGCTCCCCCTCCACTAGTCCAAGTGGTAGCTTTGTTTTCAAATAAAAGAATGATTATTTGCTTCCAGAGAACTTTCAGTGCTTCCTTTTCTCCACTCCCATCTAGAACCCAGAAAAAGCGTTGATCGCATGGTACTAAGGATGGGCTCAAGCTGCAAACTTCAAGGCTGGAGCTTGGTTACCAGGCTGCTTGGGGTAGGCCCTTTGGCCTGAGGGAATGTGCATAGGGCTGGGAGCCAGGAGCCAGAGTCTCCTGAGCCTTGTTTATTTCTACCAGTTCAATGTGGCTGTAAAATGCTACCGAAGCAGGATTTGCTGATGCAAATGACTACACATGGGGCAAGGCAACAGTGATTCAGATCCCAGGAGTTCTTACGCTCACCTCCTCCACACTCTCTAGCTAGATAGCAATGCATCTGCTAAACAATACCCCATGGGCTGATTCCCCCCACCGCAAACACTGAGGGGGTTCAAAACCCGTATCTGTGGTTGGCAAATGGCCCCTCTCTTCATAATGAACCAAACCAAATGCCCAAAAGCCAAAGATCCGCTAACTTCAGGGCGTCTGAAATCCAGATGCAGCTCTGGAGTTGGCATCGAGGTTCCATCCCCACCTTAGAACCGGGGGTTTGGATTGGGGGCAGCCCTATATAAAACAGAAGGAGGAAGACTAGGGAATGGAAGGTTTGATGAGTTCTTCAAAATAGGCTGGTGCACAGTTCCAGTTAACAGGGTGGAGTTCAGGGCACAGAATCATAGAAATGTGAGGTGGGATGGGACCTTGAGAGGTCATCTAGTGCAGCCCCGTGTGCTGAGGCAGGACCAAGTAAACCTAGACCATCCCTGACAGGTATTTGTCCAAGCAGGCTGTCCTTGAACACCTCCAGTGATGGGGATTCCACAACCTCCTTTGGACGCCTGTTCCAGAACTTAACTATCCTTGCAGCTTCAAAGTTTTTCCTACTATCTAACCTAGTTCTTCCTTGCTGCAGATTAAGTCCATTTTGTCTTGGCCTACCTTGGGCGGACACAGAGAACAATTGATCACAGTCCCCGTTATAAGAGCCCTTCACATATTTGTTATCGAGTCCTCACCTCAGACGACTTTTCTCAGGACTAAACATGCTCCGTTTTTTTAGCCTTTCCTCACAGGTCAGGTTTGCTAAACCGTTTATCATTTTTGTCGCTGTCCTCTGGACTCTCTCGTTTGTCCACATCTTTCCTAAAGTGTGACACCCAGAACCAGGAGCAGCAGAGCCTTCCCAAAAGTGGGTGGGCCAGGGGCCCTGCCCCCTCCGTGGCTCTGCCCCGACCCTCCTTTCCCCCCCCCCAAGCCCCCCCCCCCCCCCAGCCAAGCCAGAAGCTGGAGCAGGGCTGGGGAGCCTGGACCCTTCCACCTGCCCGAGGTGGGGGACCCAAGAGCAGCCCCTGGCCCTGGCCCATGTCCCCCGCCCTCCAGGCCCCCCGCCCAGGACAGGTGGAGGGTCCGCGGCTCACGCAGCTCTTACCCTGACCCGGCTCCAGCCGGGGGGCAGGGCCTTGGAGCCGCAGCTGGGCTATGGGCTCCAGCTGCTGACCTGGCCGGGGGGCAGGGCCTCAGGGAGAAGAGGAGGGGCAGAGGGCAGGGCCCATGGTGAAAAGTGGATGGGCCAGGCCCGTCCACTTTCAAAAAATGGGAGGGCTATGGCTCCCTGGTCCCTCTGTTCTGGCGCCACTGCCCAGAACTGGACACAGCACTGCAGCTGGGCCTCACTAGCGCTGAGTAAAGTGTGACAATTACCTCCAGTGTCTTACATACGATACTCCTGTTAATACACCCCAAAACGATGCTAGCCTTTATCCAAACCGTGTCACATTGTTGACTCATATTCAGTTAGTGAGCCACTATAACCCCCAGATCCTTTTCAGCAGCAGTCCTGCCTTGTCAGTGATTCCCTGCCTTATGTTTGCGCATATGTTTTCCTTCCTAAATGTGGTACTTTGCACTTGCCGGACCAGTTCTGCAATTTGTCACGGTCGTTTTCAATTCTAATCCTGTCCTGCAAAGGGCTTGCAACCCCTCCCAGCTCGGTGTTAGCCACACAGTTTAGAAGCGTACTCTCCGCTCTAGTAAACAAGTCCTTAATGAAAATGTTGCATAGCACCGGACCCAAGACAGACCCTTGCAGGTATGTCCTCTGAGTGTGACAGCAAACCATTTATAATCAGTCATTGAGTATGGTCTTTCAACTGGTTATGCACCCACCTTATAGCAATTTCATCTAGACCACATTTCCCTTGTTTGCTTATGCGAATTCATGTGGGATTGGGTCAAAATTCTGACTAAAATCAAGATAAGAACATAAAAATGGCCATACTGGGTCAGACCAAAGGTCCATCTAGCCCAGGATCAGTGGCCAATGCCAGGTGCTTCAGAGGGAATGAACAGAACAGGTAATCATCAAGTGGTCCATCCCCTGTCGCCCATTCCCAGCTTCTGGCAAACAGAGGCTAGGGACACCATCCCTGCCCATCCTGGCTAATGGCCATTGATGGACCTATCCTCCATGAACCTATCCTGTTCTTTTTTGCACCCTGTTAAAGTCTTGGCCTTCACAACATCCTTTGGCAAGGAGTTCCACAGGTTGACAGTGTGGACAATCTGTCTACTGCTCCCCCCCCCCACCCATCCCCGAGGCCTGAAAGCTGAAACAATCCCATGGAGAGAGCAGGCAAAGGTGAGGGAACAGACTGATGGTGAAGACCCATTCGTGTCATTTCTCTGATGGATACCAGGAGCACTGGTTAGGAGGAAGAGAGCAGATTGCAGCTAATCTGGTTTTGTGGTTAGGACACTGGCGGGAGATGCAAATTCAAGTGCTGGCTGCTGTACACAGGGGCTCTGGAGCAATTTTGACTGGAAGTCATTGAACATAACTGTAAAGCATGCAGTTGCTATTAGTACTTCAAGCCAGGGGGCACCACACCAAACACAGCCTTTACAAGGGCTTGTCCAGGATCTCTCACAGCCCAAGTGAGAATCACGGCCCTCCACCAAACAAGCCACTTTCTAGCTGTACAAGCTGGAGGGGTCCTGCTGCACCCACAGTACCCCTCGTTCCAGTGCTGCATGTCTGACACACTTCCTGTGAGGTCTTGCACCGGCCATTGAGGGGCAGCTTTTCAAATTCTCATGGTTGCGCTTGGAGCCTGTTTTTCCAAAGAGCTCAGCTCCCAACATGCTGGCTGAACTCTTTTGAAAACCTGGTCCTCACTCGCTCTATGCCTCAGTTTCCCCATCAGAAAGAGAAGGCTAATTATAGCAGACAGCCTCACCTGCAGGGTTAGGGCAACTTCATTCTTGTTTCCAAAGCACGCTGACACCTTCAGCGGAAAGAAACTATTGTTCTAATTATTGTTAGCACTCCCCATAGGCTAACAAGGGAAAATGACACTAGTCAGTAGCGGATCTGGGAGAGGAATAAGATCGTGAGAACAATTCCTTCTCAAGACGTTCCAAGAAGCTCATCTTCTCCTGTCCTCCCTGCTTGTAGAAGACAAAATAAAATCAATACTGATCATTACAATTAATACGGCCCCCAGGCGCCCTACAGAACTAACTGGAAACAGACAACCATGCACAAAGGCATCACACTTTTAACAGCCCCGGGAGGGAGCCGGTGACTTCAAACAACATGAAACTGGCAAACAACAAAAGCAAAATGCATCAGCATGCCTGGCTGTGCGACGCATCCAGGGATTCGCCTCCCCCTCCCCCCCCCATGTACCCTATGCAGCTGGATGGGGGAGACAGAGGCAGAGTGGAATGGCGCCAGATGTCCATGTGGGTCCAGGTGCTGAGGCAGAACTGAGTAGCGCGGGGTGGCTGGGAAGGAATGCAGTGGGAGGCACGCTTTACAGCTCCTCCAGGGTGAAATTCTGCCCGTGCATAGGGCCGGCGCAGAGTCTATGCATCGTGGGACGTAAGAACTGAGCTAGCCCTGTGGTGGGCCACTGGGCCAGTTCACCTTAAAGTCTAAGGGGGGATATGATAGAGGTCTATAAAATCATGAGTGGTGTGGAGAAAGTGACTAAGGAAAAGTTATTTACTTGTTCCCATAATATAAGAACTAGGGGCCACCAAATGAAATTAATGGGCAGCAGGTTTCAAACAAATAAAAGGAAGTTCTTCTTCACACAGCGCACAGTCAACCTGTGGAACGCCTTGCCTGAGGAGGTTGTGAAGGCTAGGACTATAACAGGGTTTAAAAGAGAACTAGATAAATTCATGGAGGTTAAGTCCATTAATGGCTATTAGCCAGGATGGGTAAGGAATGGTGTCCCTAGCCTCTGTTTGTCAGAGGGTGGAGATGGATGGCAGGAGAGAGATTACTTATGTCTGTCCAGCTCCTTTTAAAGTCCTTGAAATGATTCCCATCGAGTTCACTGGGAGCTGGAGCAGCAGTGTGGTCCCCTGGCTCGGGAAGGCAGCAGACCATAGAATATAAACTAAGGGGTCTTCTATATGGACAGTTAGCACATGGCACACTGGAGTGTAAATCCACAGCGCACCAGCCTGCCGCGCACTAACTGACCGCCTGACCGGGAGTAGTCCCAAAAGTCTAAATGTCCGTGGCACGTCACGGTCAGTGCTACCAAGGGTCGTTCAAGGATCTCATGAAATCAGCCTCAGACCCAGGAAGATCTTGGTGGAAAATATATTACAAATGTAATTAACATCCTGATGAGAGAATGCTGGGAAACGCAACAGACCAAGGGGGGGCATCCAAAACGTCTTCCACAGAGGACTCGAATGGAGACTCTCCACTGCACAGGGCCTTTGCCGGCCAGCGGCACGGGGGCGAGGTGCACCCTGTGGGAATGTCAGTGTAGAGACCCCCAATCTGTTCTTCAGTGCTGGCCAAGAGGACACGTTGGCTTTGGTGCTGTCTGGTCTGTTGTGCAGAAAGGCCTGAGTGGCACAGCTCAGACGGGGAGCTGGCACACGGGTTAGGAGAAAAGGGAGCGCAGTTTTCTCAAAAGACCCAGAGCCAGCTGCTATTCACCGTATCCTGGGCTTGTACAACCCCTAGTGCAGTAGGGCTGCCGTGTGCTACCACAACACGAATAGGAAATAATAATAATAATCACTAGAGGGTCGCACACTTTGTTGCTTCTGCTGGCCGAGCCCAAGAGCTGTAAAGCTTATGCTCTAATAAATTTGTTAGTCTCTGAGGTGCCACAAGTACTCCTGTTCTTTTTGTTTGTCTCTCTGCGTTCCCCACCCCCCGGGTGTCCCCTCCCATCCCCCTCTATTTCAGGGACTCCCTGCAGCCCCTCCACCCCCGTTCCTCAGACCCCCCCATTCTGCCTCTGTGGGCTCTCATTCCCCCCTTTCTGGCTATGCTCCCCATGCCTTCCTTTCATGCCTCCACATTTCCCCCTGCCACCCTATAGCAGGGCCCACTCTTATCTCCCCTCTGCAGGAGTTCTGTATGACACACACACACCCCCAGCAATTCCCTGCCATGCTAGGGGCTCTGTAAGCCCCCTAGGCCCCCGTTACTCTCCCAATCCCCCTTCCCTCCTATGCCAGGGTCCCTTACTCTGCCCTTTTCCCATGCCAGGCGTTCTGTGTGCACTCCTCTTATTTTCTTTCTTTCTCCTTTCTTTTCTTTCAGGATGCCAACATCTGAATCTCCAGTGGTCCTATGGCAGAGCTGAGATGGGGTGTTGCTGGGTTGGAAGGTGTTAACGGCCGCCATTAACTAGTTCTTTGATCTAGACAATGACAGAGGTGACTGAAGCTGCTGGCTCTGCTAACCAGATACCGGGGGCTCCATGTGTCCCCCATTTCTCCCTTCCTGTTTTCCCCTGACGTTCACCCAAATCCAAAAGGTTCCTCCCCCGGATGGCTAGGACACTCCCTGAAATTTTGCAATCGATTGGAGGCGGTGTTCAAGGTATTGTGTCCCACGGTCCAGACAGACAGTGAAATACATAGGGTGAGAGTCAGGGGAACTGACCTGAATAGCTAGGGAGGAATAAACTCCACACTGGGAGCGATCCGGGAATAGCTCTGTCGAGTTACATTCACACCTTGCCTTATTCTGGAATAACTTCGCCCTGGAGACAAGCCCTTAGGCCTCACAAGCTTGGTCAACAATAACACACAGGCCTCTCTTAGCGTAGCTCTGTTCCCTCACAGCGATCTGCCCTAACGACCTAACTGCCCCCTCGCCCACCAGCTGCTTGATGGAGCAGACAGCGGTGCCTGGCTGCCTCGTGAAGCCGGTGCTTGCACAAGGCAATCGGCCTTGCAATGACATGTCCCCCACGGTGCTCTGAGTGCTCCAGCCCCAGTGGGAATAACCCTCCGCTCCCTCTCAAAGCAAAGAGCTGGTGTAACCCACACACCTGCTGGGTGTGGTGCTGTGGCACCGAGACCACTTTGAGATGAATGAGTCTGCTACAGTCTTAGCTAGGGGCCACGTGGCTTTTAGCTCATGCATTTAGCTTCAGAGGTCCCAGGTTCAATCCCGCCCACTGACGACCAGGGTCTGTCGGTGTTAGGCTTGCAAGGGTGGGTGCGGTGTCAATGAAAGCCGAGCTGACCAGACTGGAATACAGCCAGGGGGAAATCTGGATCCAGTTCAGGCCCCGTCCTGCCTTCCAACAGCCATTGAGTGTGCAAGGCATGCAGGGGGCAGAGCTTTACTGTTTGCAATGGAAGCGATGGCTAAGGAGAAAGGCCTGAGCCATTTTTTGACCGTTGGCGTTGTGGGCACTCGTGTTTGCCTTTCTCTCCTGCGCGCACACATCCTGTTCCAGCTTTCTCGGCTCCTGCCTGGACAGGATCCGGCACTTAGATAATGAAGAGGGTGTGGATGGTCTCATTTCTCTCCATGACTCAATGTGCACCAATGAAAAGTGTGAACCGTGTATTGCTCTCCGTCTCCAAGCCGTTGTTTCATCCCTGGGCAAGGGAGTCACAGGAGACTTCCCCACGGCTTGGCTATCTACAAACTGCAAGGAGAACTGAGTGCAGGTTGTTTTGGCGAGCACGGAGGCACGGACGCTTTGAAGGCACCAGCATGGCCGGCCAGCTGACAGAGGAGCAGATCGCGGAGTTCAAAGAAGCCTTCTCGCTCTTTGACAAGGACGGGGACGGGATCATCACCACCGGTGAGCTGGGGAACATCATGCGGTCACTGGGGCAGAACCCCACCGAGGCCGAGCTGCAAGACATGATCGGCGAGTTGGACCCCGACGGCAGCGGCACAATTGACTTCCCCGAATTCCTGTCCATGATGGCGAGGAAGATGAGGGACACGGACAGCGAGGAGGAGATCCGGGAAGCCTTCCGGGTGTTTGACGAGGACGGGAACGGCTACATCACCGTGGCGGAGCTCCGGCACGTCATGACCAACCTCGGTGAGAAGCTGACGGACGAGGAGGTGGACGAGATGATCAAGGAGGCCGACGCAGATAGCGACGGGCGATTCAACTACGAGGAGTTTGTGAGGATGATGGCCTCAATGTGAAGATATTTCCTACTGAACATGTTCAATTTCTGGTGCAGGAATCATAGCTTGGCTTCTAGCTCGCCCGCAGAAGCCAAAGGACTGTGGACGTACAGACACTTGAACTCCAGCATACATATTTCCTCCGTGTGTGGGAGGCAGTCTAAATCCAAGGGAGGCACGGTCACTTCGCAGTTCAAGTGGGGGGGACCCTGGTCTTCTAGTCCTAACTCTGCCACTATTTTACTGGGTAGCCTTTGAGTTTCTTCACCTCTCCACGGTGTTTTGTTTTCGCCACTTGTACAAAGAGGAGAATACTGTGTACCCACCTCTGTTAGGTGGCTGTGAGAACCTGAAATGGAAGAAGTTATATAAGTGCTATGATTATAGGCCTTTTCCTCCCTTTGTCTTACGATCCCTGCCCTTGTTTGCAAATATTGCTTGTGTTTTATGCTGGCTCCTGTCTCTAAAGTTATCTTGGGGGGGTCACACGGGGAATAGCTGGGGTCCGGTTCAGGCCCAGCCACACTCAACGGTGGATTTCAACTCCATCAAAGACAGTTGTCTGAGGGGACTCAACAGGGGCCCAGATACCATGGCGACGAGTGCAGCAGAGTAATCCGAACGGCATCGTGAGATTAGCAAGTGCATGAATGCCAGGCGGTGTGTGTCCCGTCTCTGCATTCTGGCTGGCTGGAGCAAAGCTGATAATAGCTGGAGATCCCTCCTGAGAATATTTCCTGGCCGAAAGGCTCAACCAGGGTTTGAGCTTTCACAGGAACTCTCTCTGGGGTCAGATACGTCCCCTAAAGAAATCTATGAAGTGACGGTGAGCCCTTCCTCTGATTCCTGATGGGGCGTGGATCTCTAGGGAGCAGGAATGGAGGAGGAATAAGGCAAAGGTTCAGGATTTAGTTCTCATGGACACTACTTTAAATTCAGAGTTGCTCCACTAAACTCACTCCAGTATGCTAGTAGAAGAAAGCTCACAGAACGACTCCCCCTAGCGTGACCGGATGTCCCGATTTTTTGGGCTTTTTCTTATATAGGCTCCTATTACCCCCCACCCCCCGTCCTGATTTTTCACATTTGCTGTCTGGTCACCCTAACTCCCCCGCCCCCTTTTCCCCCCTTCTTGTTTTGTTTGATCACTTTGGGCCAAATTCTGCTCTTAGTTACACCAATAAAAACCCAGACAAATTCCACTGACGCAAATAGATTTACACCCGTGTAGCTGAGAGCGGAACTGGAGCTTTTATGGGACATGGAAAGTTTTTTAAACACAGCACGGGCAAAACATGCAGATAAATCAATCCCTGGTACATATCTGGGTACAAGATAGTCCTTTACTTCAGGCCCTTTGCAACTGGCTCCATTCTGTTGACTCGGCAGGCCGTGTTCCCATAAATATTGTGTAACAATACAAAATTTAAAGTCAGACATTTGCCAAACAGGTGTAACCCCCCCAGACCTCGGTACAATTTTTAAATCTCCTACCAGAAAACGTTTCCTTCTGTTGTTCCTGAGCCGCTGACAAATCAGCTGAGATGTTTAGCTTCAAAGGAATCTGCTTAGGGCTCAGTTGGCCTCAAATTCATTCCAAATTATATCCTCATTTCAATAAATAATTCTTTTCCCTTCTCTCCTGCAACCCCCTTTTAATCGTCTGTTTTATTCCCCACCTGCTTGCAATCAGAAAATGACATAAAAGGAAAGGCTGAAAGCTCGGTCTGGCTGGAAACTAGGGTTTGAGAGCAAAGACACGGGTCAAGATATCCAAAACCGGGTAAAGTTAACTGCTTAAATCCTCAGTTAGGTGTCTAAATAAGTAGCCTGATTTTCTGTGGTGTTGGACACTGAAGTCAGTAGAAGCTGCTGGATGCTCAGCATTTTCGAAAACCAGGCCACTTATTTAGCCGCCTAGAGGTGGAAGTAAATGGGAGTTAGGTGCCTAAATACCTTTGAGGATCCGGGCCTTGGAGCCTAACTTTAGGCAGCCATTTTGGAACAACTTGGCTACAGGCCTGTATGCTGGTTCCATTGCAATCAGTGGGGGGTTGACAGCATAGGAGAATTTACCCCAACGAAACCAGCCTAAGCAGAGTATGATCTGAGCAAGAGGAGATAAGCACAAGTGTGGGGCCAGGAGGTACAAAGGAAGAAAAGGGTTGTCCTAAGGCATGGAGAGACTCATGCAGCAGCCTTTCACCAGTGTTTGTCAGAGGGAATGGGAAGGAGCCGATTTTAGGTCTAAAAATGTTTAAATGGATATGATGTTGCCAACTCTCACAATGTTATCACAAGTCTCACCCAGTTTGGTGGGTTTCTTAAAGCCCCAGCTCCTGGAGTCATGTGACTACATGACAATCCCTGCATTCTGTTTAAATATAGATATATATATTCTAGCCCTTTTGGTTGCAGAGAAAATCTTTAAAATGTGACCCGAGTGACCCTCAAAGGTTCCAGGAACAGAAGGCAAATAACAAGAACACCACATTTGTTGTCAACTCTCATGATTTTTAAGCCAATCACTTGAGTTTGGGGGCATGATTCATGATTTTTGAACACTTTAGATAGATAGATAGATAGATAGATAGATAGATAGATAGATAGATAGATAGATAGATAGAAGGGGTGTATGGGGATAGATAGATAGATAGATAGATAGATAGATAGATAGATAGATAGATAGATAGATAGATAGATAGATAGATAGATAGATAGATAGAAGGGGTGTACAGGGGATAGCTAGATAGCTAGATAGATGGTACAATTTTTGTTTCAATACCCAAAACAATGCAAATCTCACCCGGTATGGGCTTTGGTTACAACCTGGAAACTCAAGCCAAGTTCACTTGTGCAATAACCCTGGCCCCATTTTCAAGCCAACCCGAGTTAATTGATTGTTTGTCACTGAAAGTAGGTGACACCCCTAGGCACTCTGGAGTGACTTCTCCTGGCATTTGGGAGGATTGCTGAAATGCAGGGAGAGGCTGTTGTTGTTTTAATCCCAATAGCCTGTGTGAACTCCGGGATTTGCCAGGGCTCCCAGGTTCATCTCTCTTCTTTAACAGTCGCTAGTCTGAAAATAGACTCATCGCCCATCCTCCACCCTGACCGCCCCCCACAAAAAACCCTCAGCCATAAACTGCATTGAGATGAGAGTTATGAAATCCCCCCCCCCCATGCATTCACAAACACTCTCCCCCGGTTTTAAGCCCCCCCTGGGATCTGCTAGGATTATACGGAGGAAGTTCACATTTTCTGGCTCCTGGGTATCTATTTTCAGCATAAAACAAACACAGCCAGCGCCTGTTTTCCCACCAGCATTCCACTGCCCGAGCACGAGTCTCCAAGCCCTGTGGCTCCCGGACTGGAAGGAAACACCATCAGGGAGTGAGTGAAGCGATAGGAAAAATCGGAAAGAGCTCCTAAGGCGACCCAAACAGCCCCTGAAGTATCTGGACTGAGCGTCCAGCCCTGCTGCATACAGAATAGTTAGGCGTTACATTGATCAGCACCTTTCATCTCGGCATGGCGGAACATTTTGCAAACGTTGGGCCTGATGCACGCACGACATGCTCTGTGCTGTCGGGGCAGCCGTGGATACCTCCCGGGGGCGGGGTGGGGAGGGGGGAGAGCTGTGATCTTCTTCCAGGTGTGCTTTGCACTGCCAAGGCTTGTGACATGCAGCAGATTCCAGGGGCCGAGTCAAGCCCATTCATCAGGACTGCCAGCCCCCTCTCTTCTCCGCGAGGCATGTGACATTATACCCAGTAAACAACGGGCCTGAAAGGAAAGGAATGTGGCGGCCAAGAGATAAACCGTGGCCCACTCACAGGCACCAGGCTGGTTCTGATTTCGCTGGCAGCGCCCGTGTAAATCAGTTGGAGCTCCGTTGCATTCCATGGTTTTACCCTGGTGTCTAAGGGACGGGGCTGAGAGTTGGAAGTGGCAGGTCCCATTTTTAAAGGGGGGGATATCCCCGTTTTCCCCATTGGAAGCCCTGTGGCAGCCAGCCAGTCCTACCCAAGCAGTGCTGGGGCTGGGGTGAAAAGTCCCAGCGGAAGGGGAAGCCATGCAAAGCTCTTGATGCAGGTCTATAGACAAGGGGGCAAACTCGGCCCAGCTGCGACTGCTGCCGTCACGGGAGCTGCACCAGGGGTGAATTTGGCCCCTGGATAAAGCGGCATGCAGACCCGTCTCTGGCTGGAGAAGGGAGACTGCACTAGCTGGGCTGGGAGGTTAGGGCCAGGAAACAGAAGGCTGGAGTCTCAGGGTACGTCTGCCTTGGAAGGTGTGATTCCCAGCTTGCATAGACGTATTGCCATTAGCTCTGCTCAATCCAACAGGCTAAAAATAGCCGTGGAGCCAGGGTAGCAGGGGCGGTAGCTCCGGCAGGCTGCCTGATGAGGTACCCAGGGGATCGGAGTGGGTTTGTACTCAGGTAGGGTTACCAGTTGGCCGGGAGCTCCCAGACATGACCACTTTGTCAGTTGTCTGCGCTCCGGCCGGGCGGATTTTTGAAATGAGTCAAAGTTGGGGGGGGGGGGGGGTTGCAGAGCAGATGTTGCAGTTCAGAAAGAGCCCTGATTGGTCCGCTTCCCGATTGGTCCCTGCCCTGCAGCTGATTGGTCCATTCCCCTCCAGCCCCAGCTCCCATACCGGGGAGAGGGCCCCGCAGGGAGGTGCTGATGATGGCTGGCGCTGGGTCCTGGGCATGGGCGGCACGTGAAGCGCTGGCTAGGGGAGGCTAGCCCCTAGCCCCGCCCCTTCCACCTGAGGCCCCGCCCCTTCCTCACCCCACCCCCCGCCGGAGCCCAGAGCCCCCCCACCGCGGCCACTGGCCCCTGTCCCAGGTTAGTGCCCCCGGGCCCGGAGCGCCAGGAGGGCAGATGGCACAGCTACGGCACAGGGGAGCCACAGAGCGGGAAGCAGGGGGAGGGCCTGGAGGCAGAGCATGGGCGGGGCCACGCCTGGCTGTTTTGGGAGGCACAGCCTCCCCCAGCCTATGATACCCACAGCCCATGGTCCTGGGCTTGTGTCAGGGGCCCTGCCACCGTGACAGAGAGTGACACTGCCCCCTACACCTCCAGTGAGTACCCCCTACAGCACCTCCCAAATACCCCTCCCAGTACACACACACGCATCCCCCAGGTACCCCTCCCAGTACACACACAACCCCCTCCAGCAGCCTCATGTATCTGCTCCAGTACCCCCCCCAGTACACACACACCCCGGGTACACCTCCCAGTACACACACACCCCTTCTGCACCCCCCAAATACCCACTCCAGCACCCCCGACTGTATCCCCTCCAGCTGTCCCCTCCCCCCCCAGTGTCCTCTTTTTGGCACCTGAACTATGGTAACTGTACACTCGGGTGGCTAACCCGATCTGCTGCCCACGCTACCCTGCTGCACTGCTCTTTTTGGCCTGCCAGCTCAAGCGGGCCTAGCGCCTACCTGGGACTCACACCTTCCATCACGCTGCTCCTTAGCCTGGGACAGGAACAGGGGTGCTGCAGCTAGGGGTGCCGGGGTGGCTTGAAGTGATTTCCATCGTATGCAGGGTTGGGGTTTTGCTCAATGGCTCTCAGCACCCCCACTATACAAATTGTTCACTGGACAGGGGCAGTGTGGAGTGGGGGGCTTGAAGAAACCTTCGGGTTCCCCATATTCTGAGGCTGTACAGGGGGCTGCCCAGCCTTTGGTCTATTTTAGAGCAGCCTCAGAGCTGCTCTAACTTGGGCTCTATATGGCCTCCTATGGGTCCTGGGAAGCAGCGGGTAGCCATAGTGCAGCGCACTCCAGCCACCTCCCTGAAGCACCCCTGACCTGCCCCCTACACGAGACGCTGGGGGAAACAGGTCAGTTCAGAGCTTCTATGCCGGCTCTACCAGCCAGGGAGGCTCACTTTAAAGCCCCTTTGTGCTTAGGGCCCTTAGCGTAACTGAGACTCAGACCCAGCTTGTGTGTAGACTCTAAAAGGAGGCCATTTCTGTAGCATGCCCACCTGCGTGGGCCCATCTCCTCCCTATGTCTGTCAGTGCCCCTCCCAGGTCAGCCAGAGGCGATTGCCCATGATCCGGAGCTAGGCATGCCACCACCACAGTGGTCCCAGGACAGCCCCCGGCCCGCTGGCCTGAGGGTGAAGCCAGGCTGCGTTCGTCTCCTCAGTCCGCGTCCGACGTCCCGGGACGTGGGGGCTCTGCAGCTCCGAGCCAGCCCTGGTTTGAATTAACGACGCGAGCGGCTGTTGCCGGCTCATGTTACCGTGTGCGATACGAGCTAGGTCTGTGCTCAGCCGTGCAAATCCTTCGAAATCTGAGCCCTCAGCAGCCTGCGGGCGAGTCGGGGGGGGAGGGAGAGCAGGAAATGGGGCGCGGGGAGTCCCCTTGTTTTAAACTCCTGGCTCCCGCCAACGAAATCCCCCTCTGATTTATGGCCTGTGACAAAGCTAGGGAGGAGGGAGCTACCCCAGGGATGACTTTGGCCCATCTGGCTCCGGCCTCCCATCTCCCGCCTCCTGCAGGACCAGCTGCAGCTGCCGGTGCCAGGTGGGTGCGGTGCCGGGCCCCTGAAGGTGTTCAGCAGGGCGGGGGCCTCCTGATCTCTGTCTGGGCGCCAGCCCCGGGCTGCTCCTCTTGCCAGCGTTTCGTGCTGGGGCAAGAAAGCAAAACAAGCGGAGCCACCTCGCGGCGTGTCAGTGGGAGTCTGGGAAGCTGCCCAGGGCAGGCAGAGACCTAGCTGCTTTTCCTTTTATCTGCCGCGTCCTTCGGCTAAAGGCCAGCTGAATTCTGCACTGGCCACGGCTTCCTGGATAGCCCCCAGGGATCCCTTGATCTATCGCTCACTGAATGTGCTGTCTAGGCCAGGGTTCATGCAGCTCTCCGGCCTGCAGGCATGGACGGCCATGGCCAGGTATAGATTAGCAAGGAGACATGCTGAGTGACACTAAAGTACTTCCTTAGAGTCCAGGAACTGCAACAGATCCAATGGGACCCAGAGAGAAAGGTCCCCTTTCGCCATGAATGGGGCACCTCTGCCAGTTCCGCCAGTGCTTCCCCCTCTGCCAAAACGCATCCCCTCCCCTCTCATCCGGGTTGATTTCAATGGACATTAGAAGCCTGAATACCTTTGAGGATCCGGGTCTAGGCTCTCTGTGCCTCCACTTCCCATCCATGCCGTGGGGATAACAGCCCGGCCCTGCCTCTCGGGAGGGGAGGGTGGTGATAAATACATGAACGATTGTGAGGTGCTCACTACGGGGGACAAATAAGTCTCATAGACTTGAAGGCCAGAAGGGACCATCACGATCACCGAGTCTGACCTACTGCCCATCGCAGGCCACAGAACCTTGCCCACCCACTCCTGTCACAGACCCCTAACCTTTGGATGAGTTCCCAAACTCCTCAAATCTTGAGTGAAAGACTTCAAGTTAGAGAGAATCCACCATTTACTCTCATTCAAACCAGCAACTGGCCCGTGCCGCACACTGCGGAGGAAGGCGAAAAAGCCCTCTTAGAGAGAGCCAGGTATCCTCAGCACGTGGGCGAGACTGCTGCCCCAAACAGCCAATAGTCTCCCCTCCTGGCTTTACATCCTCCTGGAGCAGGAGGGTGGCTCATGGGAGCCCCGTGTGCCCAGGATTCCCCAGAGAGGAAGAGCAGCTGCCCAAACCTAGACAGAGAGCTAGGAATGGACCCACTGAAGGACCGTTCCATCCGCTCGGGCAAGGTCCCCTTGGGGCCAGTGACTTGGAAGTCAGTGGAGCAATGCTGATGTACATCACGTGGGGATGTTGATCATCAGGGAGAGTTATGGTTAACAGCCCATAGGTATTTCGGGAGAGGAATTATTTAGGGTGGCCCAAGGACGGGGCAACTCAAGGTAAATGGGACGAAACCGAACATGGGTAATTGTAGACAAAATATCAGGGAATATTTTATGACAGTGAGATCTACCGTACTAGACTGGGAGATCTACTGTACTAGACTGGGAGATCTGCAGGATTAGACCAGTGAAAATGGTAGAAGCCTCATCTCTTAAGTCATTTAAAACTAGATTGTACAGAGAGCTGGGGAATATACTAAGGGAACAATCTACTGACGGCGTAAAGCAGGGGAGGAGAGACCGGAGTAGGTGATCTAACGGGTCTTTTCCATCTTTCATTTCTGATTGCACGTAAGGTATTTTCTAATTGGAGAGATACTGTCGCCACACCAGTGTCTACTGTCCTAGCTGTGCTTTTGAGCTAAAATTCGCCCCTGTGCAAGGAGTCAGCACCACTAAGCACTATGGACCAGTAGGGTTTGAGTGGACTTGTGCTGGCCCTCTGCAGAAGGCTGAATTTTACCCTTGGTTATTTGTATGCACCTACATCTAGAAAATAAAGACAGGATTTGCCTGTGTGAACTAAGCCAGAGGCTCAAGCACGACTATTGTCTTTAGGAGCCAGAAAAGCCTCAAAGTTTAGACCTTCCATAAATATAATAATTAATGGGACATTTTTGCTGAAAAACTGCACCTTTTATTTTTAGGCCTGACCTTTTATCCCTTTCTCTTTCTATTCCTGGGATGTTTAATTACCAGAGTTTTCTGACCTGGCTCATTTTGAATTGTTTTTCTTCTCGATGACCTTTAATGATTCCCAGCAACTCGTGCTGACTGCGAGCGAAAGTGGTCCAAGTCCAGGGAGCTCTCGGGGTTGTTTTTGGTGGCACCAGCCCAGGCGAGGAGGTTGACTTGTGCTCTCTGCTCTGGACATGCTAATCCAGTAAGGAGCCGAAAAGGGAAACAGATTGTTTGCTTGATCTGGGGAGCTCTTTGTGTTTTCAAAGAGCCGTATTAGAGAGATCAGCCCTGCCAGGGGACTCACGCCCTGAGTCTATCTGGCATGGGTATTCACCTCTCCAAGTTGTGCTCCTCAGCGGTATCGGCCTAATGCCTCAGAAAGCCACTCCCCACGCTACATCCCTGCCTTCAGAATCCCCACCTTAGCCCCAGATTTCCTTGGATTTCCCAGTCTGCCCGTCTCCGTCTTTTGTCTTATATTTAGACTGTAAGCTCTGTGGGGCAGGGACCGTCCTTTCGTTCTGTGTTTGTGCAGCGCCTAGCACAGCGGGGGCCTGGGCCATGACTGAATGAAGAAGAATATTCAGAGTGAGATTCCTCACTCTCCGTTCTCACCAGGCTTATTGGCATTTCAATCAGCTAACACTACCGCAGCTGTGAGGGTCCCCAGGCCGTCTGCAGCCGCCACACGGCAGCTTGCTGGAGCCAGCAGGAAGCATGGGCCTGTGGACCCTACCTCACCACAGACACCACCCACAACACTCCTGATTGGAGGAGACGTCCGGCCTCTCCGATTGGCTCAGATGCACTATTTAAGCCTGAAGAAGGCACAGGAAGTTCTCCGAGCAACTAGGTAGATGTCTGTCTGGCTGCTACATTGGACTCTGCCTTCTTGCGTGATGCTTGAGTGCTGCCTTGTTCTAGATCCCTGCTTCTATACCCCACCCCTGGCTACTGACTCGGGCTCCACCCCTTGGCTTGGTTCTTGACCCGGCTCAGGTCCCTGGCTCCTGACTCCAACTCTGACCAATAGGTCTTACCGCCCACATCCCAGTCCATGACAGCAGCCCTGAGGTGATGCTGCAAGGTGCTGAGCAGCACGAGCCCAGCAAAATATCTCATGCCAGTAACCCCATTGGTTTACCTCCATCATCCCCCTAACATCCGACCATGCACACAGCATGGGGACTAGGCACACAGCAGAGGCAATGAGTGTGAAAGACTGATCAATAACCTGTGACTTATCTTCACTCCTTATCGTCAAAGCACACTCTGTGACCTGGGCCCAGGATCTCCAAAAGATCATCTAAAGCTCCAGCGCGAAGACCGTGGTCAACAACTACGCTCCTCTGGCATAATGGACTTTATCCCGACTGGAGTAAAGCTCATCAGTACAGGAGACAGACCCTTCTCCAGGGGCTATCCGCGACTGTGGAATGAGCTCCCCAAGAATTAAGAACCATCACAAACCTCACCCCCTTCCGTTCCAAGTGCAAGATGCATGTATTTGCCCTGCCTTCTCTAATATAAACACATAGCAACGGGTATATTTATTAATTACCAAGACACTGTACTGCACACGCCTCTCCTCCTGGGGAGAGGATAAGAGAACAAACAATGCATGACAGATGTTAGTCAGGTTGCTTAATGTACTAGTGGAAATGCTGGATATGATGGTGATCAGTATGGTATAAGAACCTGTAGAGAAGAGAAGAGAATGTTGACTGTAACAGATGTAGTTCCAGCGAATAAGGGGAAGAGTGGATCTAATCTCTCTCTGGAGTCCATCAGCAGCTCTGGAATTGCCTATCTTAGATACTTCCCTGGCCCCATCACCACAGCATGAGCTCCATGCCATCTCTAACATATTTATCTTCACAAAGCCTACAAGGCAGGGCTTTGCTGTTAGCTTCAGGGTACAGATGGGGACCTGAGGCACCAGAGGGTACATCTACACTGCAAAAAAAACACCCATGGCTGTGAGCCTCAGAGCCTGGCTCTATGCACTTGGGCTCATGCTACGGTGCTAAAAATAGCCATGTAGACATTCCTGTTCATGTTTTGAGACCCAACCCCTCGGGCTCTGGCCTGGGACCTGAGACATGCTGCCACAGAGGTAGACGTACCCAGAGAGACTCAATGGACACTAATAGGCATTAGGTGCCTAAATACCTTTAAAAAGCAGGGTCTCAAACCCATGTTTCCTGAGCAATAGGCTACTGCTCTAACCACCAGACCAGCCTCCCCCCTTGGTCTTGACTAGCATGGTGAAGGGCTCAGCATAAGAACCTTCCTAGACAGGTTTCTGTCGGGTGGTGGAGTCCTTCCTCCGACAGGCCCAGCGTTGTCCCCAAGGCCTGGGATTCTGCCGTAACCATCTGCAGGTGGCAGGCCCGGGAGTGCTGCATAAACAGCTCCATTGCTTAGAGCAGCCAGAGAAGGGAGCCGATCGCTTCCCCCCATGCCTGAACCGCCGCCAGCAGCGGTTACTGTACACGGAAAAGGGACACCAGCCCAGTTCTGCCTCCCTGCCTGAGATGGAGCCTGCCAGCGAGGCCAGGTCCCAGGACAGAGCAATGAACGGCAAAGGAAGGTGTTAGCCTTGCTTGAAAATCACGTGGGTCCTGGTCTGGGGCGTTGCCCAGGGATGTGGACATTGGCGCTGGGGCCTGGATCCGTTTCCAAAGCAGCAGGATGTTAATCCCCTTCCCACTCCTCATGCAGCAAGCCAGGGGAGCAAAGCAGGAACTGGCCGCAGCAGCGACTGTGAGGAGAGACAGCTGGCCGGGCTGCTGGCAGAGCATAATTGCTTAGATCTCTAACATTTGTGCTGCTAATTACTGCCAGGTCAGACCCCAGGTCTGGATTTTGCAACTGCCACCTGCTAGCAGCTCTTACCGGAAGTTACTGCTCTGCAGGGCCGAAGAGTCAGGCCCCTCATATACCCCTTATCACAGTGGAGGAGCTGTGTCCCGTACTCTGGGCTCCCCGGCCCCTCATTGCCCCTTGTCGCAGGGGAAGATTTGTGTCCCATACTTGGAGGAAGGAGAAAAATAATTAGTAACATGTCCCATCTTCCTAGGATCTTACAGTCGTCTAAATAAGCTACGCTCACAGCCATGCCCATCCAGGCAATGAGATAAATGTCCCCATGTTATTGTCCCCACGTTAAGGATGGGGAGGAAGGATGGTCCCATGATTAGGTCACTATCTGGGGACAGAGAAAGACTGTTTCAATGCCCTGCTCTGCCACAGGCTTCCTGTGTGACCTTGGGCGAGACACATAGCCACTCTAGGCCTCAGTTTCCCCATCTGTAAAACGGAGATAATAGCACAGGCCCACCTCACAGGGGTGTTGTGAGGATAAATGCAGTAAAGGCAGTGAGGTGCTCAGATACTGTGGTGCTGGAAGGCATATGAGTACCTCTGATAAATAAATGGAGAAACAGAGGGTATTTCTACATTGGAGTATGGGGGGGTGGTAATCTCCAGCTCAGGCAGACACCGCAGCATGCTATAAATACCCTTGTAGCCAAGTGGCAGGAATGGGCTAGCTGCTCCAAGGACAATCTCCTCTGAAATCCTAGATATGTACTAGGGGCAGCTAACCCATACAGCCATGGCTACGCTGCTGGCTGGGATGATTTAGTTGGTGTTGGTCCTGCTTTGAGCAGGGGATTGGACTAAATGACCTCCTGAGGTCTCTTCCAACCCTAATCTTCCATGATTCTATGATTTGTAGTGCACGAGCTCAATCAGAACTAGCGTGGGGATGTCTACCCAAGCTGGAAATTACAGCTCTAGCTCCAGTGTAGACATATCCCCCTGTTTGAGAGGGTAAGGGATTTGCCCAAGGCCACAGAGGGAGTCAGTAGCAGAGCCAGGGATCTCATTTTATATTAAGGCTCCATTGTTTGTGAGCAAACCCAACAGATCAATAAGCTGCTTCTTACTGACATTTTTCTAATGAAGATTTTTCCCAGTGAAATGTGGGTTTTCCCCCAAATCTACATTTTCTCCAGGAAAATGCCCATGCCGACGCCATGTTCCAATTCTTCGGGAGGCCAATTCAAAACGAAGCGTTTCATTTCGAAAACGTCGACGTGCCGGAACTCAGCGTTCCGCCTGGGTCAAAAAACCGCAGCATGGCTGGTGCCGACATTTCCCAATCGCAACATTTTGGGGGACTTTTCGCTCCAGGAACATTTTCCATCTTTTGACCTTTTGTCCCGTTACAGGACAAAACCCAGGGTTGAAATGTAGGAGTTTCCTGTGGGACAGAAATTCCATTCTTCGAACAGCTACTTACTACCGGGGCCGACAACCTTCTATAACGCCTTCTCCCGAGCTGCTTATCACCATACAACATGTACTGCTCCTGTCTGCAACATGTATAAACCATCTGTAAATGGAACTTTAATATAAAGCACGTCTGACTACGTGTAGAACTCAATGCTCCACAGTTATACTCCCAGCTTTCCTCAGCATACAGAGAGCACTGGGGAGGTCACTTTCCAATCACTGCCTGGCTTTACCAGTGTCAGTAAAGTTTCCCAGTTGGATCTCTAAGGCAGGGGCTCAGATACTACGGACATGGGAGACACACAGGTAGAAAGACAGACAGACAGAATTTTCTGCAACAGCTGTGCATTAAGGTTGCCACCTTAACATGTCCAGCTCTCAGCCCCTTCTCTCTGTCCACACCATGGTGGCTGGCGGCTGGGTTGCTCCTTTTCTCACATGCTACTGCTGCACTGTGCCAGCTTCCCCCCTTCCTTTTGCTCGCTGGCTGGCTTTGCCGTGGGGTAGGAGCACACACTTCCGACTAATGACAATGATTTAAGTCCAAGGCTTGACGACTGGCATGAGTAAAGCCTGCAAGTTCAGGCCTTGATCATGCACATCAGCTCCTCAAGCCAGGACATCAGAAACGTGATTCACAGCCATGTTCGCAATCAGAATTCATGCCCGTTAATGATTAAACCCAGTCCACGGCCTAGGGAAACAAACGTCATGCCCATGTACATTCAAACAAAGGGGAAGGTACGGACAGTTCTGCTGGGAGTTCCCGCCATAAAAGCTGCAAGAGGGACTTCCTGAACAGGATGCATTTCGGCAGTGAAGATGCAATAACTCCCACTGAGCAGCTGGGGGTTGAGAGGGGAAGCAGGATAGGGGCTTCTGGGATCACGCCCATCTGAGCGGTCCTGTCGGGGGAGCTCAGAGGGGGAACATGTTCAGAGATGCCAAAAGGATGGCTGTGTCCTACTCCCTCCTCTCCAGGGTGGGAGGAGATCTTCGTAGATGTTAATGCCGAATGGGACCATAGAGTACCTAGGCTGATCTCCTGCATAACACAACCCAAAGAACCTCACCCAGTGGTTCCTATATGAAGCCCACAGCTTCTGTTGGAGCTATAGCTCCTCTCTTTAAAAAGACATCCAGACTTGAATTAAAGACTTCAAGTGATGGAGAATCTACCACGTCCCTAGGTAAGTTGTTCCAATGGTTAACACTCGATGGCCACCTCCTCGCCGGACTGACAGTTGCTGGTTGCAGGCCCTCTATTAAAGCAAAATCATCCTCATCTTGCCCCCCTCTTTGGTGTTTTGCACCATCGACAACACTAACCCTGTGGGAGGCTGATGCATGTGTCTTATTTTTCTGTGTATAACCCTGCACCATTCCATTTCTAAGTATCCTATTGGTGGCAACTGCCATGTTGCAAGGCCAAGCTGCTGCAGCACGTTCTGGCGGAGACACACACTCTGTACTCTCTCTCGGTTTGCTATGAGAAAAACCTAGAGTGGAGGGTTGTTCTTTGCATGGGGGGAACGTCAGACTAAGATCTACATGGGGTACCCACTGCTGAAGTACCTACATCCCTGATCTACCTGGAGTACCCACTGCAGCTCCCATGGCATTTTGATGTCCAGGCTCTGTGGCCTGTGGCATACAGGAGGTCAGGCTACATGATCATTATGGTTCCTTTTAGCTTCAAATCCTCTCCGTGAAGAGTTAATGACTGTTTTCCTTGTGTCTCAGCGTCAAGCCCTCTATAATTTGATCCGTCTGCTCAAAATCAATAAACATCCACTGGTTACACAACAAGCAAAATTATCATATGCAGCATTTTGCTGTAATCTGATCATGTGTTTATGGGGAGAGCGGGGAGCCGGCGCACTGTGGAGCGCAGAAAGCTAGAGTGTTATCGCACAAACAAAGTCCTTTTGGTTTTGCAATCCCTCGCTCCCTAATGGCACGGCCTGGCAAAGGGTGAGGAGAAAGGTGGTGAGTCGGGTGCGTCTCTACATTAAGCCATCTGATTAACCTTTAACCCATCATTATACCTACATGTACCACAGAGCAATTTCTGTTCTCACATACACTGCTGCATGGGGTTATTCCAGAGCACCATTTGCCTATGGTGAGGGCTGAATTTCTATCCAAAATATACTAGCACTAAGCTAGCATGGTCTAGTGGACAGGGATCTGGACTGACACTCAGAAGACCTGAAGGCCAAGCCCAGTGCTTCCACTAATGTACCTTGGGCAAATCCTTTCCCTTCCCACCCTGCCTCAGTCTTGCCTATTTAGAATAAGTTCTTCAGAGGAAGGCCTGTTTCTCGCCATATGTTTGTACAGCACCTAGCGCACTGGGGTCTGATCTGAGCTGGGGCCACTTAGGAGCTAATGAAATAATATAAATAATAACGACAGTTCTGGCTGCGCTACAGTCAGTGTGGGAGCCCCTGACAACCAGAGCGAGACCACCACAGGCATCTCACTTAGGACACCGAACAGCTACAAGATGGTAACAACTTCCAGCCACTGTTGGCCGGGGCTGGCTTGTAACTGGGCTGCACAGAAGCAAAGAGTGAGTCCCATTATCAGTCACCCCAATGAAGTCCATTAGGAACCCTTGGCTTGATCCTCAGCTGGTGTGAATCGGTGTCACTCTAGTTTATACCAGCTGAGGATCTGGTGCACCTGGCGAGAGGCGCAGAGCTGGCAGAAGAGACATTTGTTATCAGCAAGGGAACGCTGATAATGTGCCAGGCTCTTGGGAACGACGTACGTGGCGGTTCCTTCCCTTTCCTCCCGGTCCCGTGCTCAGAGGACCAATATCATGGGGTGGGTGTGAATTAGAGGCAGGTGCATATTAAACTGCCTTGGAATCCATTTTAAATTCCTGGAGAGCAGAGCCCTCCACGGGGCCAGTGTGCACACAGGGACCTAATTCGCCGAGGGTGTACGTGGGCACAACACCCCCAAAGCCCAGGTACACTACGTATACCAATGGTACATTCAGCCTATGCCTGTTTGCCAAGAGACATGCAGGAGTCATATCCTGCTGCCTGTGAAATCAGTAGCACAATTCCTAATGACTTCAGTCGGAAGAGGATTGGCCCATGGGTTTTAAACCATGGAGGTTCTCTGCCCTCTACCTCCTCTCTACCAGCCACTTTTGTCACTGCTCCAGAACCAGCTGTTTCTAATTGTTAATTATCTTCAGGACCTTCTGTCCTTACTCAGCAACCAGTTTCTCCAGGTCCTCTGCTTTCTTCCTCTCTCCTCCAGCCCCTGAATAGCCAATGTCATCTGGTCTTCATTTCTCGGCCCTGTCTGTCTGTCTATCTATCTCTGTATCTACCAGTTTGACAATCACTGTGGTATCTTAGCGGCCTATCAAGCAGTTTCCTCCTGGTTGTTCCCAACATCCAGCATCTTCCGAATGCTGCTTCATTTCCTCAATACAGGCCCAGAAGTGTGAGCTGCACCTGAGGACTTGAACCCTCGGGCTTTAAAACAAACATCAGGGCAAATAGCAGAGCCGCCGTCCAGCCCTTTTGACAAGCCGCTGAGATCAGAGGTTTGGATTCAAGTGACTATCATCCCAGTCTACAGCAAGGGCAACAAAATGAAGGGTCTGGAACTATGAGGTGGGCCTGAGCCACAAACGACAGCTCTGGATTTTGAAGTTCAGGGTAGGGGGGGTTGGATCCAGGACTGACTTAGGGACCGGCCTGACACTCCGGCTCTGAAGGGCCTTGGGATCCAGAGATGTGGTGCAAGCCAAACTGAGGTGAGCCAAGTGTAAACCGCCGTAGAGCGTCCACACACAACATTGCACCGGTTTCACCAAATCGGTGTGTAGCCCGGGCCTCAAATGTCTCTGCTTTCTGCATCCCAGTTCGGACCAAGCCACCGAACCCCCTTGGCTTGGGCGGGGGCAGGGAATCTCCTGGTGTAAATAGCCCAGGGACGGACGGAAATGGAGGCAGGACAGCTGGTTCTCTTCACTCTTCCCAAGCAGGCAGGTGTGGAGCCCCGTGAACCTCTGCCCACCCACCCCTGACCTAAGACATGAGGCATGAGCTCTTTTGACAGCACCTCTGCCCTCTCATAGCGAAACCAGCCCTTGGTGGGAGCTGTCTCCTGTCTCCGGCTGGAGCAGATAAATCAGACTCCTGCAGGGAAATCCCGCATGGCCCCAGGGCTGGAAATTCTCCGCTGACAGAAGTAAACAGAGAATAGCCTCTGCCTTACGGGAACAAAGGGAAAACCCTTCCCAGGCAAGATCCTGATCTCAGGTCCATGGGAGTGAGTCAGACACGGCCCTTATTGTCCACAGGGAGGGTCAGGGCAAGGCAGAGTCTTTGGGGGATTCCCAAAGGACACCCAGCCCCCAGTCATCAGGCCTGACTCTGTCAAGGAAAGAGTGCCGGGCGCTGCCTGGAGACCCGGCCTTTTGCTAGTTTCTGAATCTTTCCACACGCGCCTTTCCCCTCTGAATATACAAATTCACACGTACATACAGCCACACCTGCACAATCACATAGACATGTCGGTACATCCACGGACGCATATATACACTCACCCAAGTGCGCACACCCCATCACGTGCGCACACGTACTTACACAGTACCCTCACACACACACACTTACTCAAACACATGCATACGACCACATGACCACACGCACATATACACATTCACATTCATTCAGACATACTCACATTCACACATACGTGCAATCACACACGTCACACACTCATTTGCACACACATACTCACATCTACACAGCTTCCCCTGCATTCTCTGTTTGTCGCTCTCATAAACACAAAGCCATTCCTGCATACATGTCACAAATGCTAACACAACACAAACGCTAACACAAACGCTTCCAACCCTTACCCTCCTCTCACTCGCTCGCACACACACATCTTTCCATTTTGAGTCTAATTTCAATTCTAGCAGACATGATCAATGTTACGGGACAGTGTTGCCTAGTGGATAGTGCACTAAGAGTCTGTGGACCTGGGTTCTGTTCCTGGCTCTGCCGGTGGCCTTGGGCAGGTCACATCATCACTCTGTGCCTCAGTTTCCCCTCTGTAAAAATGCTCCCTTCTTTAAAGCGCTTTGAGATCTACAGATTGGAAGTGCGATGGGCGAGCTAGGTATGATTATTACATGACAAGTGGTGCTCCAGTGTAAGTAACACAGCCCCACCCCCTCGGCACAAGGTGTCTGGGAAGGGATCTGTGGCAACCTCCCTTGTTGCTGGGTTTGATTTGTGTTTCCCAGTGACTCGTAGGCTGGGGCTTTAGGGTTGGGCCTTGTGCATTTTTTTGGCTGTTTGCTCCAGCATTTGGAGGGAGGTTCGAGTTGCTGAGGGCAGGGAGTGGATGGGGTTTGAGTGGGATGGCCGTGGTGCAGAGGAGTGAATGTACTCTGCCTTTAGGCCGGCACAGGATTGTTGACTAACACCCACAGCTTATTCTTACCTGCACTGCTCCAAACATGGTAACAAAGAGCTCTTTGTCGGCTCCCACACGCCCGGAAAAGACTTCATCAGGCTTATGTGTTTTCCTTACACCGCCTACCTCCTGAGGCAAGGGCCAACCTGGCTTGCCATTTGATTTATAATAGCGTGGACCCAATCTGACTGGGGCTCCCTGGATGCGGAGAGTAACCCCGCTTGTGTCATGCCAAAGCAATGCAGGGCACTTGCCTTTGTCCCCGGGCACACGCCTGGCTGCTGGGGGGGGGGGAGGGGGGGCTCTGACAGGCTCTGTATGATCTTGTATAATCACAACTTGAGCTAGGTAACTCGGTGCCAGGGCAGTGTTGTGAAAACAGCACCTCTGTGCCCTGGCTTGAGCGTCCACATTGCAATGGAAACCTGGGCCTCACAACCCTGCCGGCGGGTCCATACTGCACTACGCCACCCCAGGCCAGCCTCTGTGGGAGAATACGATTATATCCCAGGGTTCCTAGGACCCTCACCCGCTGGCGCTGCTCTGGGCTGTGGCAGATCGTCTCTGTCCTTCCTGCAGGGAAGCGTTTTGGCCTGCGAACACACCCAGCGGAGCCATTTTGTGTCCACACGCTCCCTGCAGCCGGAGAGGAATAGGGTGACCAGATGTCCCCATTTGGGGGTCTTTTTCTTATATAGGCTCCTATTACCCCCCACCCCCTGACCCGGTTTTTCACATTTGTTGTCTGGTCACCCTAGAGAGGAAGAACTTCTCTACCTCATGCTCCCAGACCTCTTTCGGGACCCAGGCAGAGCGTTTTAGGAGTGGAAGGCCCTGTCTCCACTACAAAGCTAGCTCGACCCAGCTCCGTAGCTCAGGGCTGGGAAAATCCAGCTAAGCTGACTTAACCCCTGGTGGAAACAGCGCGAGGTTGATGGAAGAATTCTTCCGTCACCCTAGCTACCGCTTCTCAGGGAGGTGGATTACCCCATATTCATCCCTGTAATATCTGAGCACCTTCAAGTCGTGCACGTAGCAACGTGACTCACGTCCCTCACGCGCTGGTCCCCCGCTGTAGCATGAGGTGCAATCATTCTTCCTTTCGCCTGCCTTTTATCTATTTAGGGTCTCAGCTTTCTGGAACAGTGATTCTCTTGCCCTATGGGTATGCACAATACCCAGCACAATGGGCCACTCTCAGCGGGGGCCTCTAGCCAAGGGCCACAGAGCCTTCCCGAAGGTGGGGGGGCCAGGGGTCCCCACCCCCTGAGCCCCCACTCCCGCCTCCTGTTCCCAGGCCCTGCCCCCACTCACTCCAGCCCCTTCCCTCCATCACTCACTCTCCCCCACCTTCACTCACTTTCACTGGGCTGGGGCAGGTGGGTGGGGGGTAGGCTCCAGTTGGGGGTGTGGGTTCCAGGGTGGGGCTAGAAATGAGGGGTTCAGGGTGCAGGAGGGGGATCCAGGCTGGGGCAGGGTTTTGGGGTGTAATAGGGGGCTCTGGGCGGGGGCCGAGGGGTTTGGAGTGCGGGAGTGTGCTCAGGGCTGGGGCAGGGTGTGGGAGGGGGTGTGGGCTCTGGGGTGAGGCTGGGGATGAGGGTTTTGGGGTGAAGGAGGTGGCTCTGGACTGGGGCCGAGAGGTTTGGAGTGCGGGAGTGGGCTCAGGGCTGGGGCAGGGTGTTGGGGTGTGGGCTCTGGGAGGGAGTTTGGGTACAGGAGGGGGCTCAGGGCTGGGGTGGGGATTGGGGTGCAGGAGGGGGTTCGGGGTGTGAGCTCCAGGAGGGAGTTCTGGTGTGGGAGGGGGCTCAGGGCTGGGGCAGGGGCAGGGGGTTGGGGTACGGGTGGGGGTGCAGGCTCCAGCCGGGCAGCACTTACCTCAGGGAGCTCCTGGTCGTCAGGCAGCGGGGTAAGGCAGGCTCCCTGCCTGCCCTGGCTCACCGTTGCTCCTGGAAGCGGCTGGCATGTCTGGCCCCTAAGTGGAGGTGCGGCCAGGTGGCGGCCGCAGGCACCGTCCCCTCAGCTCCCATTGGCCGCGTTTCCTGCCAAATGGGAGCTGCGTAGCTGGCGCTCGGTCAGTGACATCCTAACTAGGGAAGTTATACGGCCCCATTCCCATCACGCCTGAGCATCGGCCACACCATCTTTAATGTATTTCTGATCACACCAACCCTGCAAGGTACGGCAGGGCCATTATACCCATTGCACAGGCATGGCAAACCTGTGCGGAGATCTGTGGCCAAGCAGAGAATGGAAGCCATGTCTCCCAGGCTAGTGCTCTAGCCACTGGACCTCACACCTGCCTTTATTCTTACTGGCACTGGTGCATAGGCGCAAACTTTCTCTGGCGCCAGTGGGTGCCCGCGCCCCGCCCCTTTCCCCGCCCCCACTCCACCCCCACCCCCAAAGTCCCCGCCCTAACTCTGCCCCCTCCCTGCCCCTATTGGAACCCTTCCCCAAATCCCCACCCCGGCCCTGCCTCTTCCCCCAGCGCGCCACGTTCCCCCTCCTCCCCTCTCCCTCCCTGCCCCGCGAATGAGCTGTTTCGCAGCGCAAGCGCTGGAAGAGAGGGGGGAAAAGCAGGACGCGGCAGCGCACTCGCGGAGGAGGCGGAGGTGAGCTGGAGCAGGGGGGTGGGGCCACGGGGAGCTGCCGGTGGGTGCTGAGCACCCACCAATTATTTTCCGTGGGTGCTCCAGCCCCGGAGCACCCACGGAGTCGGCGCCTATGCACTGGTGCAAATCAGGTGTGACTCTGCTGAAGTCTAAGCTGTTACCCTACTGAGAGCAGGAAGAGAATTAGACCCCCAGACTGTTTCAAGAGACATAAGAACATAAGAACGGCCATACTGGGTCAGACCAAAGGTCCATCTAGCCCAGTATCCTGTCGTCCGACAGTTGCCAATGCCGGTGCCCCAGAGGGAATGAACAGAACAGGTAACCATCAAGTGATCCATCCTTTGTCGCCCAGTCCCAGCTTCTGGCAAACAGAGACTTGGGACACCATTCCTGCCCATCCTGGCTAATAGCCATTGATAGACCTATCCGCCATAAATGTATCTAGTTCTTTTTTGTACCCTGTTATAGTCTTGGGCTTCACAACAGCCTCTGGCAAAGAATTCCACAGGTTGACTGTGCGTTGTGTGAAGAAATACTTCCTTTTGTTTGTTTTAAACTTGCCACCTATTAATTTCATTTGGTGATCCCGAGTTCTTGTGTTATGAGAAGGAGTAAATAATACTCCCTTATTTACTTGCTCCACACCAGTCATGATTTTATAGACCTCAGTCATATCCCCCCCGAGTCATCTCTTTTCCAAGCTGAAAAGCCCCAGTCATATTAATCTCTCCTCATACGGAAGCTGTTCCATATCCCTAATCATTTTTGTTGCCCTTCTCTGTACCTTTTCCAATTCCAATATATCTTTTCTGAGATGGGGCGACCAGAACTGCATGCAGTATTCAAGATGTGGACATACCATGGATTTATATAGAGGCAATATGATATTTTCTGATCTGATTATCTATCCCTTTCTTAATGCTTCCCAACATTTTGTTGGCTAGCTCCCAGAGCGATGTGCATTAGCTGCACCTTTCCCTAGGTACCTTTAAAATAAACCCAGGCAGAAAACCTACCAGTATTTTTCCAGTGGGACCTTTGTTTGTAACTGGGGTGGGGAGTAATCTTCCATTGACCTGAGTATGTTCTTCCCTTTAACGTTTAATGAGAGCTTAACCTGCACTTCAGCAGCTCAGACATATACAGACCACAGGCCAGGCCAGGGCAATTGATTGCTAAAGCTGCAGATATGGCCATTTGCTTGCTCTGATCATTAGACTGCAAAAAATAAATAAATCCAAGGAGCAATCCGTTTCCTTTCGCTTTATGGCTGAGGCGGGAAAGGTTCCCACTGATTTCAAGGGGTTTTGCATAACCAATAAAGACAAAGGAAATGGATTGCTCATTGGATTTGTTTGTTTTTGCAATTTCCTGGTCCCCCACTGCCCTGACTCACGGGAACTGTCTCTGTATAAGGGGCCTAACCCGTGAGCCCAGCCACTCCCGGCACCTGCTCCTTTCTCCTCCCGCTCCCTGGCTTCGCAGGGCTTGTTTTTCGGTGCCATCGGACGGCGCAGGGGGGCAGTGAGGTGGCAATGTTTACTTGGCTCCTGCAGGAATGGCAGCCATGGGAGAAGCCTGTTTTCTCTCCACTGTTTTCTTGGGCATAATCCCGTGCCAAAGTGAACGCAAACGATAAGCTATTGATTGTTCAAACAATGGAAACCACGTCACCCGCTTCCTCTGCAGCATCCCTCCAGGCCTCTCCGCTCCTAGCCCCGCGAGGGAGTCGGACGGAGCCTTGGCACGCTCTGGGACGGTATTTGCTAGCTGCACCCCCAATGCCCCGACTCTCCACGGGAGAATAACCTCAGTGTAGGCTCAGCAGTGTCTGCCCCACTGGGGAAGTTCTGCAGGGAAAGGCACAGGGAGGGTTGGCATGTGCCCATGGTGTTTTTGCACCCCAGCTATTCCTGAGCTGAGGTAATGCCCGTCGGAGCCAGGGGAGCTGGTTACAGCCCTCAAGGGTACCTTAATCTGTGCAGGGGGTTGAACCAAGCCCCAGCGGCCCAAGGGGAGGGGAGAGTGTGTGGCCCACTCCCTCAGTCCTAGCGCCAGGCTGCGCATGGGCACAGGGCAAATTCAGGCCCCTGAGCCTGGCCTCAGGTCACATGGTGAATGGCAGTGGCACAGCCAGGAACAGAAATCAGGTCTTCCTACTCCTGGGGCCTGAAGATTCTCCATCCCTCTGCTTCTAACAGGTAGGGTACATCTACACTGCAAATAAAAGGTGTGTTCTTAACTCAGGTTAGCTAATCTGCATTAGCTAACTGAAGCCAGGAGCGGCGAAAGCTTCCTAAAAGTGTGTGTGGGGGGGACCCACTGGCGCCCGAACCATAGCCCAGTCCCTTGCACCACCCCTTCCCTCCGAGGCCCCGCCCCCATGCCATCTCTTCCTCTGAGGCCCCCCCTCTGCTTGCTCTTCTCCACCCCCTCCTCCCATCACTCGCCCTTATGGCCGGTAAAAAGAGCCATGGCCACCCCAGATCCCCCCTGTTCCGGCACCCCTGACTTAGGCTGAAATAGCAGTAAAGACACAGCAACTGGGCTTTTAACTCAGGTTAGTAGCTTGGGTTCAAAGCCTCGTTGCCATGTTTTCACTGCTATTTTTGTGGTATCCTGAGGACTGTGTGGGAATTGCAAGCTATCACTTTAAGAGTGGGAAGAGGGTTCCTGGTCCTGCTTGTCAGATAGTGGGCTCTGTAGGGAAGCATGCTATCAAAGGCAGTCTGGAAAGAACCAGCCTGGAACACAAGGAGAGCAGCCTGCTTTGTCTTTCTCTGGTTTTGGTTACTGTGTGTTATCGTTTTGAGAAACAACATAGTGTTACATTGCAGCCTTCCAACAAGAGTGTTTGATGTTTTTATCTAACGTCTGTGTGTGTGTGTGCTGTGAACAGAACAATTTGAACCCAAGTTAGTTAATGGGGGTTAGCTAACCCAAATTAAGAACACCCCTTTCTTTTGCTGTGCAGACATACCCATAGTCTTGTGATTAACACACAATAGACATACATTCTATTCCTAGGTCTGCCATAGACTGACAAGTCCCTTCATCTTTGTGTGACTCTGTTCCCCATCCGTCAAATGGGATTAATAATACGCCTTCCTCTATCCCACCCGTTGTCTGGCTTGTCTGTTTAGTTTATAAGCTCTTTCAGGCAGTGACTGTCTCTTACTGTGTGCATGTACAGCACCTGACACAATGGTTCCTGCTCTTGTCTGGAGGTCCGTAAGTGTAAGAACTGTAATTATAAAGAGAGCTGTCTGGAATTTTTCATCCAACTGTTCATCAAGAAGTGGCCTTTTTCCAAAAATGACACTTTTTGCAAAAAACTGTAGCCATCCTCAACATCATTCATTTTTTGTGACAAAGTCAGTGACATTTTAAATTGCATTTTTATCTCCATTTTATCAAAATGGTTACAGATTTTACCAAAGGCCTGGTTTCTAGTCAATGAAAAAAATCCAATAACCATTTTGATGTTTTTGAAAAAATGTCTATAAAAATCTCAAAAATTTTCCAAAAAACCCCCTTGGAAATGAAAACAGCTTTCGAATTTTAAATATTTTCACGCATCTAGCTTTTCATTTTTCAACCGTCTCTAATAGTAATTGACACTGGTGTGAAAGGAGAATCTACATATAACAGGGTTAAAAAAAGAACTGGATAAAATGAATAGATCCATCAATGACTATTAGCCAGGCTGGGCAGGGATGGTGTCCCTAGCCTCTGCTTGCCAGAAGCTGGGAATGGGCAACAGCGGATGGACCACTTGATGATTACCTGTTCTGTTCATTCCCTCTGGGGCACCTGGCATTGGCCACTGTCGGAAGACCTGGTATGGCCCGATATGGCCTTTCTTATGTTCTTATCAAATCTCTCATTTCTGGACCTTGTGTTGAATGCATGTTTCTTTAGTCACCCTCGGTACTAATCTTAAGCAAACATTACGTATTCCCTAAGCAATGCACGTGCCCACAGAGCTGGAAGCTTCAGCCTTTCTAGGACGTGGCATGTTCTAGCAACAGCTTCGCACTGCTAATATTAACCCCTCTTGGTTAAATGTCTTCATGGCAGCCTTTCGTTTGGCTAAGTCACCCAAGAAAACCCCGGGGATGTGAATTAAGAGGAAGATCAGCCGCTCTGCAGCCCGGGATTGTGTTCATGCACTGTTCAGAAACAAGTCCCAGAAAGGGCTGGAAAAGCCATCAGGAAAGGCTCCAGGTCTGCCTGTTAAATATGGATTCTAATCGCTTGCAAACTTCCACCCATCGGTTTCTCTAATGAAACAAAGATTTTCCGTGGCTGTCTCGTTTCTGCACGACACTATTTGGCACCTCGCGTTGGCTTCCCACACTGTCTGTGTCCCTGAAAGGCCATAAAAAGTTAAGTGAAACAAATGGACTTTTCAAAGTGAGAGGAAAGGCATGTCTCCAAACCAGGGAGGCTTGGGATATTAGAGAACCTGACAGCTGAGGTCCATGAGAGGTGCAAAGAAGCCGAGGCAGAGAATGGCTGGGCTGAGAAGAGAAAGACCATAGGAATGTAGGAATCACCCAGTGACCTACGTCGTCTGATGGCCTGTCTGGGACACAGAGTAGGGCCTAGACATCCAGTGGTGGCACAGGGTGATACCACGTGGTGCTCCCAAGGCTGGAGATCAGTTCTTTATCTTTAGTCCAACCAAGGAACAGCCTGCTCAGCCGTCCCTGCGTCCATCACGGTCCACTTCAAGGAGGGCAGCAGCCTCTTTGTGGGCAAAGCAAAACGCCTGCCCAGGGCCGGTGTGGACAACGTGTGGTGAACTGTTTCACTTTTCCCAGCGCTGGGGAGATGCAATTAATTGACCTAGGAAATTGACCTCCTGCCAGGGCCTGAGCACCCTTTGTGCCCACTGTCGTTGATGGGGGCTCGGTACCTCCCAGGATCAGGCCCTGAAGCTCTCGGGTGGAATCCAGGCCCTAGAGAAGCCAACGGGAGTTTTGCTGTTGCTTTCCATGGAGCCAGGATTTGAGTGAGGAAGGAATCTCAGGATGGGGGAAGAGAAGGGAAGATGCAGAGGGGGAGGAAAATCTTTGCACTGTACATTTCAAGCACAGCACGTGGATGATCTTGGGCCCACACACATGTGTGGTGCACGGGATGGCCCTTGCTGTTGTCCATTCTTGCCAGGAGTAAATGGGTTGGGTGCTCCTTTTGGCTGATATCCTGGGAGCAGGGCCGGAGGGCGTGGTTTGCTGTCCGCAGACGGAGTGGCAGCTGCTCTGTGGATGCACCAAGGCAGGCACTGGTACATGCGCTGGGGCAGATCAACAAGAGGGCCTCTCAGGGCAATTTCACAGCAAGTTACTTCCATAAGCTGACTGAGCTACTCCTCCCTCCAGGAGACAGCTAGGTCCAGACAGGGAACAACAAAGGAACAGGACAGCCCTGTCCCCGGTGCTCTGAATACATATCAGGCATAGCATGGGGGAGATGGAGATTCCTTCCATCACCACAGGATAAATCCACCGTGATGCTGTCCTGTCCCCCAGTTCTGAGCCGTAAAGCCTGTCCGCTCGCTGGCCTTGTCACCTTGCAGCTTTTCCGAAAGCACCAGCCACCCCCTGACACGCAGCATGTGAGCGTAACGTCTACGTAGGCGGCCCCGGCGCTGGGAAGCCAATTGCATTTCAGAGCTGGAACCAGCAGCACCTAGCAGCCTAGACCAGAAAACATCTGGAAATTTACAAGACGGTCTTGGCACGTTTGATCGCACTGCGCAATGCGAGGATTGCAAGCATGCATGACTTCAACCTGCCACATCAAAGCCTCTCCCCCTGGCTTCCAGGGGTATAGCACTCCAGGGAAGTGGGGGGGATATACAGCCGAGTTAAAATAAGCCAGGTGTCCCCGTAACTTACCTCCTACCCCTTCCCCTCGTGAAGAAATAACATTCAATTCTATTTTTACAGCCCTTAGTGGAGACACAGGCCCCATCTGTCTGTCTGAGGTGGCTGTCCAGGAAGTTTAAGATTCCATTCTGCTTTTTGGGAAGGGAAGGGGGAATAAAGCCAGTGTCTCAAGTTGTAACGCCTGAGGCAGTGTGGGAGCAGAATGGCTGCTTTGTTTTCCCACACCAGCCACTGCACTGCTGCCGTCAAAGCTCATCACTTCCTAAAGTGCCCTGGTTTTAGCTGCAGAACTGTTATGCTTTCATTAGCCATCTTTAAAGCCCTAAGGATGCTGCCATCTGCAGGGAGAGGAAGCCATTTTGTGTCCAGTTCAGTGCAGCACAACAGAGACACACACACCCCGTGCTCTCTCGTGTGCAGAGACTTGACTTTTGTGCTTTCTTGTTTCGCTCTTTTCCTGATAGAAAATAAAGGTCATTCTGCGCCAAAGCGCACGGAGCGCAGAGCACAAGTGGGGGTGACTGCAGAGCTCACCTTTACACTGTCCCAGTAAATCAGTGGTAGAGCTGGGAACAAAACCAGGTGTCCTGACTCCCAGTCCTGTGTTCTCGCCACTGAAACAGGTCCTTGTTGTGTACAGCACTTCACTACCCACGGCACACCCTGCTCAGGATTAGAGGGCAGGGAATGTTCCACCCATCAGGTGACTGACTGAGCAGGCCTGAGCTGTTCGAGAGGAGGCATTATCACGCGGCTCCAAGAGACGGCGGCTAACCGTAACGTCCCATGTGAGGGCAGTCACTGGAAAGCTATGATTCAGGAGTTACAAAGCAGCTGCAAAAGGATGTGCGCAATGCACAGCCTGACGGAGAACAGGATCCTACAAGAACAGCCCCAGGGCCCACCTTGCAGGAAAAAAACACCTTTCCAGATGAATGGTCATGTCTGGACTGAGATTAAGTAAACACGCTGTCATAAAGGCCACAGGGGGGTGGTTCTGTCTGCCTCCCACTGGCTCTCAGTCTGAATTGTCTCTCCAGGGTGCAAAGGAGATGAACCGAAAGGGACTACAAAGGATTGATGCCCGAACTGCTACTCCCCACGGGTGAAATTCTCCTTGCTGTAAATTCAACTCTCCTGATTTCAGTGGTTGGGAAGCATGTCACCGAGATCAGAACCTGGGCCCAGCATAGTCCCTGATGGAAAATATCATCGGCCCTTTTCGCAGGCGGAAGCTGTGCCTGTAACATGTTGCCCCTGAATTTCTGAGCCAACAATGGAGCCGCAAGAGCTGAGTATTTGCACCTCTTGCTTCCTCGTGGCAGGTGACGATCGGTGGCTGCACTGCGAGGTGCAAGTAGCTGGCTTTGCACCCAAAAAATCATTTGGCAGGTGCAAAAATAAGAACCCAAACTAAGCCTGCCAGGGGGGAATCTGGACCTCTGCTTAGCTGAGAACCCCCCTTCATATCTGCACCCTGCAGAGCTGATCAGTTGTGATCACTGCAGGATGGAAACTCCTCCCTCAGGAACCAGACTGAGATGCCAACTTATTTCCCATAGGCCACACTGTAGACACTTCAGCCAGTTACAGCTTTTGGTCACTGCTGGGGTTGGGTTGGATTCAAACCAGGAACCCAACAGTAAGAAGCCCTGTGATGCCCCATCACTGCGATGACCGGTCCCCCCTCCCGTTGAGTCCTCTAGGAACAATCACTCCATTTAGGGTGACCAGATGTCCTGATTTTATAGGGACAGTGCCGATTTTGGGGTCTTTTTTTTATATAGGCTCCTATTACCCCCCACCCCCTGTCCCGATTTTTCACACTTGCTGTCTGGTCACCCTAACTCCGTTGCAATTGATTCCTTTTACAAAGGATCTTTAACACTCCTCATCGGAAGGCAGAGTTTAAAGGGAACAGCGGTTTTACTTGTCATTTCACTGTTCCAGGAGCCAGTTCCTTTTTGAGTTACGGTCTGTGCACAGCGGAACTCAGAAGCAGTTGCTAGCACTGATAAAGCTCTCCGCAAAGCAGCCTTCAGAGATGAACACCACATGTGCAGGAAGGTCCCAGAGTTTTGACTTGGGCTTCTGGGTTTCAGGTGAAGGAAAATCATGGTGAAATGATCAGTCCAGAGTCCTGCCGTCTTCCAACCAGTCTCTGTCGGGAGGTGTGTGACCACCGAAGAGCAATCCAGATAGTCTGCTTTAGTGGCTGACGCACATTCACGGGAGTCATAAGATGTGGGCTCTAGTTCTGGTTCTGCCAGAGACTTGTTACATGACCCGAGGCAAGTCACTTGGCAGTTCCATGCCTCAGTTTCCCCATCTGTGAGATGGGAATAACAATATGGCCAAACCTCCCAGGCGTGGCTCACTGTTTATAAAGCGATTGGAGAACCTTCACGGGAAGGTGCTAGCGATGTGCAAAGTGATTATTAATAAGCCCTCAGGGCAGAGCGAGCCAAGCATGGCCGATAAGAGGTATACTGAGCCCAGCTCTGCATTTGGTAACGACCCGTGCAAGCCCAGTGACTTTTCTAGGGAGCATGTGGTGTAAACCACGAAGAGTTTGGCCCACGGTCCGGTGTGGAGTAAATCCGGCAGAGTCTGACCCATAGCTCATGCAACGGGGGGAATACGAAAAATAAACCATTGCTTAAAGACACAGTGGCATTAGTGCTACCAACTCTGCAGGGAGCAACTATCTCCTCTGAGATCTCCCTCCCGGTCCCGCCCACCCCCTCGAAAAGGGAACTGGGGTGAAGCAGTGGAAACCCAGACCGGTTAGTTCCCTTTGAGTTTGGTTCCTGTATTTCTGGTTTCCTAAACCACTGGGGGGGGGGGGGGGGGGGGAGAGGTGAGATCATTCCTGGCAGCAAACTACCCTGAACCTCCCCCATGAATGAGGCCACTGCATGATGCAGGGACTCCCCTCTTGCCATGAACAAGGCAGTGGGTCCCTGCCTTGGTGCATTCAGCTAGAGAGTCCGGCCTGGACTACCCTGCCCAGGGCACAGTCTCTAGAGGCTGGGGGTGTGGCTAGGAAGGCGACAGTCCGGCACTGCACTCCCAGCTGCACTCTTCCAGCTACTGCAGATTAACAGCCGGGTGGGAGAATTCAACCGCAACCCACTGCCCAGGGGCCCTTCGCGTTGTAGGCACGTCACGTGCAGGGTCGCAGGCACATCCCCTGTGTCATGCCCGGGAGGCATGGCGCCATGCCGAGGAACCACGCCCTGCAGGGAGCTCGCTTCATCTGGAAGGGTCACACGTAAGGCCCTGCCGACCAGGAAGGGGAAACCAGGCCACGCTGCCTTCCCCGGCGCCGCTCCAATGGCCTCCCCAGGGGTAAGGCCAGGTGAAGGTTGTGACGTTGTGCAGTCTATATGGTTTTATAAAAACATGATAATAAGTGAATATAATGTAACTGGGATAGTTTTATAAAGATTTGATAATAAGTGAATATAATGCAACTGGGATATGCTTCGTGCAAAAGGTCTCTTGTAAGGTATCATTACAAAGCTCATAATCTACTGAGTGTGATCATCTTATTTGTAGAAATGTACCACTCTTGTATCTAAAACTAGAAATATAAAACATAATTCTGAGGGCCTATTGTAATTATGTAAAGTGTGGGCCATTAATGATGGTTTGGAATCTTGATGACTCCCATTAACCAGGACCATTGTCTGCAGATGGCTGTGTTTACCTGTGAGTCTTCCTGTGTATGTGTGTGCTGGCAAGTGGGCAATGAAGTCTTGCAGTGACATGTGATCATGTCACCTGAACTGGAATCCATCTTTAACCTGGTGCTTTTCCAGTGAGGGGGGGGGGTGGAAACCCAGAGGGACAAAGGGTTCCCACCTTATGCAAAAGATATATAAAGGGGTGGAAGAGAACAAAGGGAGAGAGGAGCCATCATGAAGAATCCCCTAGCTATCACCTGAGCTGGAACAAGAGCTGTACCAGGGGAAAGAATTGTGCCCAGGCCTGGAAGGTGTCCAGCCTGAGAAAAACTTACTGAAGCATCTCTGAGGGTGAGATTATCTGTATTCAGTTTGATTAGGCATAGATTTGCGCATTTTATTTTATTTTGCTTGGTGACTTACTTTGTTCTGTCTGTTACTACTTGGAACCACTTAAATCCTACTTTCTGTATTTAATAAAGTCACTTTTTATTTAGTAATTTACTCAGGGGATAAAGATACTGACATCCTTGAAAAAATACTTTGAGTTCTACTGATGACAAGCACAATAAAAGAGTTAGCTATTGTATATATAGTATACATATAGTATTGTCTATATATAGTATTAATTACCCAGAATGCCCTTCCAGCTCACTGCTATTTCACAGCAATATTAATGTGTTTTAAGGACCTGCTCGCATAGACGTCAATGGCAAATCTCTGCAGGCTTCCAGGCGCTCAGGATCGGACCCCTTAATCTTCAGCCCTTTATGCTATTGAAAGACAAAATGCAGTTCCAGCAAGTGCAGCCACCGAGTCTCAACCACGTCGGTTATTGTTGGTTTCCGCTGTTACAGTCCCTTGAAAATAAATGCATGTCATGCAAAGCACAACTGATCATAAACCCCAGTGTAGGGAAGGCAGAGTTAGTACTTTTACCGGCCTAAGTGGTAGTAAATTGGAGATGAAATGCCAAGTAAATAATACCTTTTTTTAGTAAAAAAATATAGCGGCTCCACTGCAGAGGCTAAGATAATATTATATTTCAACACGTTCTCCCATAATAACCTCACAGGGCCTGGCTTGCTAATTATAGTATCACCAGACTTGTGCTAGACTCATAATTTAAATGTAATAAACTGTCATTGCCTAAAAGTATCTGTATACTTGCCATCGCTTTTCTGAAATGGCTGTAATTCTAACCATCGCTTTATGCTGAAAGATCTACCCCCCCCCCGCTCCCGCCCCCTTGGCTATGATAAATAATTCTATGGTCCTGCCTGAGAAACATCCCATGCGGTTATTTCAACTGGAGTTTCCTGGTAAAACCGGATATTGCACATGTTTAGAGACAGATGCAGCTCCAAACACTGCTGTGGCTGTGGAGTCCATTAGTGTAACTAACGTAGTCAAACACACCCACCTCTACAGTTAGCTTGTTCTCTCCACCTACCCTATGTGTTGGTTTATTGTGTAACATCTAAATCCTAGCTTGTGAGCTCTCTGGGACAGGGACTAGTATTCCTGTGTTTTTTGTCCAGTGCCTAGCACAGGGGTCGGCAACCTTTCAGAAGTGGTGTGCCGAGTCTTCATTTATTCACTCTAATTTAAGGTTTCGCGTGCCGGTCATACATTTTAACGGTTTTAGAAGGTCTCTTTCTATAAGTCTATAATATAGAACTAAACTATTGTTGTATGTAAAGTAAATAAGGTTTTTAAAATGTTTGAGAAGCTTCATTTAAAATTAAATTAAAATGCAGAGCCCCCCGGACCGGTGGCCAGGACCCGGGCAGTGTGAGTGCCAGTGAAAATCAGCTCACGTGCCGCCTTCGGCACGCGTGCCGTAGGTTGCTTACCCCTGGCCTAGCACAATGATTCCTGTTCCCTTTAGGTGCCACCGTCATAGATTACTAGAAGGCGCGGTGCGATATAAAGGTGTCATCGACATGAGTTTAGGGTGAGTATCTGACACATGAGTGATCAAAGTCATGAGGGAGCTATGTAGGTTATGCCGAGTGAGTGCCAGCCAAACTTTCCACCACGCCCACCATGTATGTGAGAGAAAAACTATTATAGGAACGTGGCTAGAGAGTTTTAAAAAGTTCTATGGGGATGCTTTATAAAAAGAAATCGCTTTGTCCTCTATAAAGGAGGTGGGAAGGTACTGTAGAGTATGGGGCTCTTCAGTATTGCGCTAACACAGGGAACTCTGGGAGAAGACTGTTGGCGAAATTATGAATAGGCCCATTTCAGGGCCCGATCTGATTCCCATTGAAGTCAATGGAAAGAAGGCTTCAATAGCTTTGGATCACTCCTTTTGGGTTTCCACCCGGAACCACTTTCCTTACCTTTGACCTTGCCTTCTCTCATATAAACACATAGCAACCGCTCCGCTTACCGAATAAAAAACAAAATAAAACCCAAACCAAGACACTCCGCTCCACCTGCTTCTCCCTCCGGGGAGAGGATGAGAGAATAAGTAGCGCGGGACAGAGGTATGTTGTCCTACTGGAAGAAGCTTAAATACTACACTGATGAGCGCGATATTAAAACCTAGCCAGACTAGAATAGAATCGAATTTCTATCCAATGTAAGCATGTCTACAGCTGATGAGAACAGGAATACACAAAACTTGTTCAGTGGCTAGTCTTGTCTGGCAAAGCTTACAAGGCTCACACTGTGGCAAAGTTAGCAAGAACAGATCTGTTTATCTTTGCTGTGGGACAACTCTTCTTCATTTAAAAACAAAGCATAACTCTTCTATAAAAAGCAGGGCCTTTTCCTGGGAGGTGCATTAAAACACCCACACAGCCTAACCCAGCGCACAAGGAGGCCAAAACGGAGATCTTGGATTTGAAAATGACACGGCACAGCAGTTTTACTGTCACTTCAATTCCCTTTATTAATATGGGATCCTCTTTATAGACCCGCACTGATAACTTTAACATTAGCACACTCAAACCATTCAGAATGGTGTCATGTCCAAGTCCCATGAAGTGGATATTGTGGATTGTGAATTCAGCTCTTTCTGTACAACTGTTGACCTTAGCAATAACAACAGGAAGGATTTTTAAAATCAAGATTCACAGGATGCAATTCATCCCTGGGCAGAGACAGCACAAAGACTTTTTTCTTCCTTGTCCCCTGGAAGACGAAGAGATGATTGGAAGTCTGTCTTCTGCGGCCAGATCAGCCTTCTAAAGGAGTGAGGCTGATTTGTGCTGGTGGACAATCTGGCCCCATAAACCCATCCTAGTGTTTAACTTTCTTGTTAAAGTATCTCGATGCCATAACTAAAAACAGCTCTGTAGATACACTCCTGGTGGGGTAGAATATTGTTCCTTAGCTGTTTCTCAATCCCAAGGGCTATGCAAAGAGTAAGTTTTTCTCCTCACTATGAACCCCTAAGGCAGGGTGAGCCCCATTATATGCTCAGGATGGGAGACTAAGACTCGGTCGCTCCGATTCCTGCTCCCACAGAAGATTTCAGCGGGAGCAAGAGGAGGGCCCAGACAGGTTAGGCCAACATTTCCGAAAGCAGCCACGGGTTTTAGGGACCCAACCTTGACAGAACAAGGAGTAATGGTCTCAAGTTGCAGTGGGGGAGGTTTAGGTTGGATATTAGGAAAAACTTTTTCACTAGGAGGGTGGTGAAGCACTGGAATGGGTTACCTAGGGAGGTGGTGGAATCTCCATCCATAGAGGTTTTTAAGGTCAGGCTTGACAAAGCCCTGGCTGGGATGATTTAGTTGGGAATTGGTCCTGCTTTGAGCAGGGGGTTGGCCTAGATGACCTCCTAAGGTCCCTTCCAACACTGATATTCTATGATTCTATGAACCTGAGATGCCTTGAGCCTGATTTTTCAAAGGTGCTGAGCAACCGAAGTCAGTCAGACCTGTGGAGGCTCAAAAGCGAGCCCAGGGCACCCAAAATCAATGGCCACTTTTGACAGTAGGTGACTTGTCCAAGGGCGTGTGAACTCAGGGGGCCCTGCCATCCACGCTGCTGTCTTGGTACCCACAGTTCTCCCAGCTGACCCAGGATTTGGTGCTGGTCCCTTTAAGTTCAGAGACACTCCAGGTTGGGAGGCGGTGGGAGCGGTGGCAGCCCCATGGCCGGAGCTGTTGAAAAATAGCCTGGACCAAGCACTTGGAAACATGCTGGAGGAAACATTCCGGTGCTGGTCCAGAAGGTGCCCAAGTTGTGTGTGGTTGTGGCAGCGAGGAATGCGCTGTGCTATTGTGGTTTCCAGTCAGGTTATAGAAGGAGCTTAGAAGGGTGTCTTCTTGTTTTCAATTTGTAACAAGCTCTTTCTGAGTGGAGGCTGGTTTTGCAAGAGACAAACCTAATTAGGGATGGGCCCAAATGAGAACACGGATCCGCTGCCCACCCCTGAAGTTGGCTCATCTTTAGCTATTGAGCCAAGCGATTGAGCTGCTGCTCCCGAGGCGCAAAACTGCCCAACGCTGGTACAACGGGCCCCTGGAGAATTCCCCATGAGTAGTGGGATCCTTGAGTCTCAAAGCCCCCCTGTGACTCCCACACCACCACCCCTGTAGCCAGCCCTCAGGGGACTGAGCTGGAGGAAGTGGGGAGTGGCCAAGGGCATCTCTGTGCCCTGTTGCTCCTCAGCTCCCGGAATGGCCTCTTGGTATCATTGACAGTTCAAATTAGATCAGCCTTTTGGCTGCTCTAACTAGAGTTGGAGGACCAGCCTGACACATATCGTCCCAGGATCAGGGGAGGGCCAAGGATTAAAAACTCCGAGCCAGATGGTGTCACGGGGAGTCAATAGAGACACACTGATGTACAGCCGCTCAAGCTTTGGCCCTGTACGCAGTACAGCACGCGGAGAGCTCAACCTAACGTGGATTACTGAGTTAGTGTCTGGGCCTTCGGAGATATACCATGCTACGTGCTAGTTCCTAGCTCATCCTAGGCAGCAGCATAGGAGTCAGTGGATAAGCACTCGTCCCTTGCAAAACAAGTCTCCACGAAGAAAAGAGCTCAGCGTTCATTTAAAAAAACATCCCGACACCTTTCTAAGCTTATTATATTATAATGTCTGAAGTCATGATAACAAGGAGCATTCCTGATTGTCCCAGTCAGAGAACATGCCGATGGGAATGACCTGTTAGGATGCCGAGACCATCTCCCCTGACTCATGCATGGCACCGATATGTTCCCTGTGGTTTCTACTGCAATCTCTCAAGTGCTTTATTGAAAGGGATTTTCAATGGTGGGGACATTGTTCCATCTAGAGAATGCTCCATGCTGGAGTGTCTCTTTGGCTCAAGGGAAATATACCAGCTCCTGTTTTAATTAGCTTTGAGGGAGCATGTTGATACAACTGCAGTGTTTCAGGCACTAAGTTAAAACACAACCTACGTGGTCCCTTCCAGATCAGAGCAGGAGGTACTCCACCTTGGTGATCATCTGGAATGAGCCTCGGCAGGACAGGTGGGCTTTTAATGAACGCACCTGCGGAAGTCATCCCAGCTTTCCATCTCCATGTGCTGCTCTTAGTCCAATATTGATTATGATTATTATCAGTCTTACCATAGCGCCTCGGAGCCCTGGTCATGGACCAGCACCCCATTGTGCTAGGCGCTGTACAAACACAGAACAAAAGATGTTCCCTGCCCCAAAGAGCTTCCAATCTCAGTATACGACAAGAGACAGTGGATGGATACAGACAGACTGATGGGGAAGGACAAGGAAACAATGAGTCAGTATCGGGCTGCATGATCTGCAGTGGGCTCAGCACCCCCGCTGCCCAGCAAAGGAGAGTTTTGAGGTGGGATTTGATAGGTGGATAATGAGGCAGCTTTGTGGGTGTTTACAAGTTGCTCCTCCCAGGTGTGCGGGGCAGCCTGGGAGAAGGTAGGAAGGTGCGTGTTTGAAATGTCACAAGTGGGCAATGGAGGCTGAGGTGTCGTTCCTAGCCATCATGCCGCAGGGTTTAAAGAGAAACTGGTGTAGTGTATCCAGATGGAGAATAATTACAATGCAGGGGGACCCCACTAAAGCTCAGTGGTGGGGGGAGGGATAGCTTAGTGGTTTGAGTATTGGCCTGCTAAACCCAGGGTTATGAGTTCAATCCTTGAGGGGGCCACTCTAGGGATCTGGGGCAAAATCAGTACTTGGTCCTGCTAGTGAAGGTAGGGGTCTGGACTCAATGACCTTTCAGGGTCCCTTCCAGTTCTATGAGATAGGTATAGCTCCATATATTATTATTTTTATTTATTATAGTTTGAATGTGACCTGAACTCGTTCTAAAGCTGACCTGCAAAGAAGAGAAATGGAGGTGTGCGTCTCTTTATGGGGCATAAAGAAGATGAATATATTTAAAGCCAACAGTAATGTTTTTTTCTTTTGCTTTTGTTTTAAATTAGACATTCGGATTTTATCTGTACTCTGTAGCCACCTGGCTACCTAATGGAATTATAGCGGTACAAGAGAGCGAAAGCTGGCTAATTGAGAGAGGTGGCACTTTCTAAATTCTGTTCAAAACTCTTTGTTTGGTGTTTGGTTTTGCTCACACATGTTTAACTCAAATGCTCAATAAACTCTGAGAAGAAAGAAAGACGTGGTTAAAGATTCAACAACATCACTTCCTCGCGTAAGGTGTAAAAAAAATTCCCAGTATTCATACAGGATCCCTTACAAGTTCTCCAACATGAGGGAAAACTAGACTCGATGCTCCTAATCTCTCCAAAACACAAAGTGGGGGGGGACCCCTTTCACTCCTCTTTCTACACAACAAAGAAGCAAAAAGAGGCAGAAACCCATTAAAAAAAGCCTTTGCAGGTCACCAACAAAAAAGCCTATTGGTCTTAAGTGGTATTATATGTATTACCATGTGTTCCATTAGCAAGATCCACACGCCACTCTTATGTGCAGGGAAGGGGAACGTGCCAGATATTGCAACATTTCTTTGCCGTCCAAAGCAAAACCCAGCTATTCCGTTTCCATCCTTCTGTCAGTTCCAAACAGCCCCCGCCAGCGTGTGCTCGCGGAAGGCCCGGCGCGGTACATGCTCAGCCTACCTGCGTGGAGACAGCCGTCCCTCCAGAATGCAGCCGAGTGGCGGCAGCAATCTCATCAGCCGGAGGAGATGACTGTGTTATGCAACTCACATGGCTGTTCCCTTTGCTATTCATGGAGAAGGTTGCATAAGTCAGGAGCAACACGGCTTCAGCCGGTGGATCAACAATTGTGTCTGTCTCCGGCTATTGACAGTGGCTAGTGGCTGAACGTAATTAGATGCTACAACAACCCCAAGCTCTGCCCTTTGGCATTAGACAGAGATCAGTTTGTTACTTATCCTGCATAACTCTGCTATGATGAGCTTAAAGAGTAAGTCTGTGGCTATACCCTTGGTAGGAGAACCATTGCAGCTTGTAAGGGATAAGAGAGTAGCACAGCACTCTTTGCCGTCTGATAGTGATAGCTCAAAGCTGATTCAATGGGTGAAATCCTGGCCCTATTGAAGTCCAGGGCAAAACTCCCATAGATTTCAATAGGGCCAAGTTTTCATCCAATAGGGTTTTAAGAACTTTGGTGATAGGTGCATTAGAGTTTGATCGATCCAATAGATTGGATTAGACCAGGGATGGGGGTATTCTCCAGCTTTTTTGAATCACACTCCGCAACCTTTCTTTTTTTTAACATGGAGCCTCCCCCCGCCTTACAAAATGGGACTTTCCAATGTAATCTCAATGGGGCCATTAATACGTTGACTCCAGTCAAGGGGATTCTACTCTCCATAAATCAGTTCTTAACTCCTGCTGTCTAACTGTGTGTAGGCTAGGAAACCTTTGGAAAGCACCTCTGTTAATATCTACACAGTTTGCAGGGCAGTCTTTCTCAGTTCCAGCACTGATGGGTGCTACTGGATACTGTGACCCCGTGCATGAGGTCATAGAATCATAGAATATCAGGGTTGGAAGGGACCTCAGGAGGTCATCTAGTCCAACCCCCTGCTCAAAGCAGGACCAATCCCCAGACAGTTTTTTACCCCAGTTCCCTAAATGGCCCCCTCAAGGATTGAACTCACCAGCCTGGGTTTAGCAGGCCAATGCTCAAACCATTGAGTTATCCCTCCCCCATGCATTCATTCATTCAAATTTGGCCCAGCCGCCCCTCCATCATGATAAAGAGGCGGCTGGGCCAAATCTGAGTGGCGTTGCAACCTGGTGAGTGAGCGGGAAGGTTTGCCACACACCCCCTAGAAAGTTTGAGGCGCCCTTCCCAGTCAAGAGCCGTTGGATTAGACAGACAGACAAATGGAAGGATGTTTTAGATTTTAATTGACTTCCTATGTGAACACTGATCTTACTGTGGTAAATTTCTATCCTATTGTGATGCTGGCAGACCAGGTGCCAGCTCATGCCATGGTCCCTAGGCCTCAACTGAACACTGACAAATACATAACTGGAGCCAGTCTGGCTCACCGGTGTGTTAGTGTCATTAAAATCAGTATTAGAGTTCGAAGAATGTGTTTAGTGATTAGACTTTATAGAATTCTTGTAAGTTGCTGCCTGTATTAATCTCGTTTGTAATAGCCGTATCCGATGTTATAAGGTATATTTAAGTGTTTGCTCTGGAACTGTAAATCACCCGGCAGCATTCCCAAGTGTGAAGTACTAGTTTGCCACAGATGTTCTCTCCTGCCCAACCAAAAAAAGGCCCATCAACACCAGACAAACCGTTGTGGAACATCAGAGGACAAAAGACTTTGTTATTTGCTCTCCCCCATTCACCCCCACGAAGAGGAGACGTGCAACTGAATTCCTCCCTCCCAACAGCTGAACTTGCAACTTGAAGCAGAAGTGGGATCAGGAATAAAAGGCCCTAACAAGGAGAAACTATCTTTTATGTTGCTTGGACTCTGAGGGGCAAGAATTACCAAGCATAAGCAAAAGATCCCCAGTGCTTGGCCTGGGTTAGTCCTAAAGGACATATTGAGCTTGCTTATTATAGAAGTGTCTATTACTTTTTGAAACTTAAGACTGGAACTCCTTTGTGTGTACATGTGTTTACCTGCTTTAACCTTGTAAATAACTCTCTTATTTCCTTTTCCTAGTTAATACATCTGTGGATAGTTTATTATAGGACTGGCTACAAGCTGTCTTTGGTGTGAGATCTAAGGTGCAATTGACCTGGGGTAAGTGACTAGTCCTTTGGGCGTACCCTGCATATTGTTGTGATCTTTGGTGTAAAGGACCATCTATCACAAAGGTAAGCTTACCTGGGTGGCAAGTCACATCAGAGTTCCCAAGGGGACTGACTGACTCCATGTTATGGCTGTTATAATGCTTGAGTTTATACTGGATAAGTGGTTGGTGAGATCTAAGGGCAGAACTCACTGCCAATTTGGGGTTTGTGCCCCACTTCTTCACAGTCCGCCCAGAGGTTGGTATTCATGTTCTTGAGCCCCTGCAGGATAGCTAGACACCTATGAATTAAAAGTTGATTATATCTACTGGATTAATTTTTATAAGGATTTAAGAGAACACAATTGAGGTGGGGTTTAGTTTATCGATGGAAAGTGTCCTCTTTTATACCTAACTGCATCACAGGCCATCAGTATCTATAATAATATATGGAGATATAGCTACCTCATAGAACTGGAAGGTCATCAAGTCCAGCCCCACGCCTTTGCTAGCAGAACAAAGTACTGATTTTGCCCCAGATCCCTAAGTGGCCCCCTCAAGGATTGAACTCACAAGGCTGGGTTTAGCAGGCCAGTGCTCAAACCACTGAGCTATGCCTCCCCCATGGGAGAGACAGATAGATAGATAGATAGATAATAACCCTGATCAAAGCACGGCATCATTCCAGCTTTAGGCCCATGTCTCCAATGAAATCAGTATCAGAGGGGTAGCCGTGTTAGTCTGAATCTGTAAAAAGCAACAGAGGGTCCTGTGGCACCTTTAAGACTAACAGAAGTATTGGGAGCATAAGCTTTCGAAGAAGTGAGGTTCTTACCCACGAAAGCTTATGCTCCCAATACTTCTGTTAGTCTTAAAGGTGCCACAGGACCCTCTGTTGCTTTTTAATGAAATCAGTGGCATTCCAGCAGCGTAAAACTGGAATAACGCAATGGTGAGTCATATTCAACATACTTCGTTACCAAATTTACAACGGCTCTAGTTCTCCTGCGCATCTGTCTGTCTTATGTATTTCTTATGGTGACAGCAGGGTCATCTATCAGAGCCAAGATGATCTTGCAAATCTAGGAAGGGGGTGTGATCTTTCCAGTGGCATCGCAAGGCATTAAGAGACATGGGGTCAATCTGTCATTCTCAGCAGATGACCGACAGCTCTGAAACCTGCTTTGCATCTGGGCTGTTAGAATCAGAGTTCAGGGAACTTCAGCATAAGGCATCTTCATTTGGCCAGGCTTCTGATTTGCTTTTGTACTACTAAGGAATGAGTGGTTCTGTCTGGTTTTATTGATGCGAGACTCTCGGATTCCTCGCTCGTGACTGCCAGTACAAATTTCTAAACAAATATTTATTGTGCTGCTTGCTGGTTCCAAATGGCTCTTTGCACCCCCACCCCCTGCTCATAAGATCAGTCAATGGCTCTTCATAAATAAAGAATAATCTCGTGATGGGACATGACTTGCTACGTTCTGTGCTATTGGGAGGCGTTTGAGGACAAACACACACTCATGCTGAGGAGTAAAGGGAGTTAATCGCGCTGGGGTTTGTTTCAAAGTGCTCAGTATAAAAGAGTAAAGGCTTAAACCACTAAGCCATGCCTTCAAGAAGAAATTAAGGGCATTAAGAAAGGAAATATCTGACTGCTAACATTCCCAGCTGGCTGAATACGGGATAACCACTCAGGCTGGACTAATACTAATCATATTTAGCACTTCCATAGTGGTTGATTTAGTTGGGGATTGGTCCTGCTTTGAGCAGGGGGTTGGACTAGATGACCTCCTGTGCTCCCTTCCAACCCTGATATTCTATGATTCTATATTTCCAGTGCATTGCATCCCCCTTATCACCACACCCCAGCGTCATTATCCCCAGGGATACAAGGGGAAATCGAGGCACGGAGCCGTTAAGTGTCTTGCTCAAGGTCCCCCGAGGGTTCAGTTTAGCACGTGTGCAGTGGAACGCTCTGACACTGACACCATTTACACAGAGAGAGAGAGAGAAACTTCACCCTGGGACAGTGCTCGGAGCCCCAGCAAACAGGGTGCTAGGAGTGGAATCTCCACCCTCCCTCCGTAGTAGCCAAGGTGTATCTGGGCTGCAGCCACTACTGCAGGGCAGTGGGGAGAAGAGCAAACACACTGGGGGGGGGTGGAGCCAAATCTGCCTGCATAGGTCAGCCAGCCTTCAGTGTGTGTTTCACAGCCCTCTGCCATAGGGTGACCAGATCACCACACTAAAATATCGGGACATATTGGGGTGCCATCAGCCCCGCCCACAGTCCACCCCCGCTCCTCCCAGGCTCCACCCCCACACTGCCCCAGGTCCCACCCCCTCCCCGCTCGACCCCCCCCTCCCGTGCCCTTCCTCATCCCCCGGCCTGCCGCTGGCTTGCTGCGTCCCTCCTCAGTCCCCCACCCACCGCTCACCTCCTCACCTGCTCGCTCACCCACTCGCCTCTTCACCCCCTGCCCGCCACTCACCCCTATTGTGCCGACTTCCCCTCTCCCAGGTGGGTGCTCGCCCACCCCCCGCCTCCTTCCACCCCTGCACCGCCCTCGCCCCGCCCCCATTCCACCCCCTTCCCCCAAGACCCTGCCCCTGCCCTGCCTCTTCTCCGCCTCCTCCCCTGAGCACGCCGCATCCCTGCTCCTCCCCTCTCCCTCCTGGAAAGTGCTAAGTGCTGCCAAACAGCTGTTTGGCGGTGGGAAGCACTGGAGGGGGGGAGGAGCAGAGACGCGGTGCGCTGGTGGGTGGGGGGGAGAAGGAGGCGAAGAGGGGGGAGCTTGACTGCAATTTTTCCCATGGGTGCTCCAGCCCCGGAGCACCCACGGGGCCAGCGCTTCCCTCCCACTCGCCTCCTTACCCGAATGTCAGGACAAATGGCGTCCCGATCGTACATTGATCGGGACGTGGGACAAAGGGTTAAATATCGGGACAGGCCCGATTTTATCGGGACATCTGGTCACCCGACTCTGCCATGGCTTGAGCCACATAGGTTTATACGTCTATTACTGCTTCCAGCAAGAGGACTCGGGCCCGGATCCTCAAAGGTATTTAGGCACCTACCTCCCATTCAGGAACCAGGCCTCAGTCGATTGGATGAACTAGGAGAAGCTCTTGTGTTTAATGCTAAAGGCCCTAGCATGAGAGGCATCCTGGCAAGTCTGTAGGGTGGCCAGGTGCCCAGTTTTCGACCGGAAAGTCCAGTCAAAAAGGGGACCCGACAATGTCCGGTCAGATCTACTGACCGGACACCCAATGTCCAGTTACTGCGGGCAGGGGAGGCGGGGAGGTGCCCAGCCATCACCCGCGCCGGCCCCTAGTCAGCCAGGGCCGCCTCCTACCTGCGTTGGATGGCTGCAGCTCCCAGCCCTGGCTCCGCAGGCGAGTTCCTCCTGACCCAGGGGGTAGGGTGGGAGGGGAAAGCAGCGAGTGATGGGAGGAAGGGGGAAAGAAGAATGGATGGGGGTGTGGCCTCAGAGAAGAGGCGGAGCAGAGGCGGGGTTTGGGGGGGACTAGGCAGGGCATGGGTGGGGCCTCCAGAGGGAAGAGGCGGGGTGGGGGAGATTCCGGCTCCCCTGCTGAAGTGTCCAATTTTTAAATATTACCAAGTTGGCAACCCTTCGCATCTGCAGCCACCTACCAGGCCTGAGATTTGCTGTTAGTGGCAGAACCTCGCTCTAGATGCCATTTGCAGAGCGTGGGGTTTTCAGTCCCCTGTATCATTAACATAGGGGCCCAATTCAAACCCAGTCAACTCCTTCAAGACCCACTTCTTTGGGGATGCCGTGGATAAATTGCAGCTGATAATGGCCCAGCTGGGGTGACTCAGATTATTGATAGCTCTTGTTTATTCATAGATTTGAAGGCCAGAAGGGACCATTGTGATCATCTGGTCTGACCGCCTGGATAACACAGGCCCGAGAACTTCCCCAAGATCATTCCTAGAGCATAACACCTTTCAGAAGAACATCCAATCTTGATTTTAAAATTGTCAGTTACAGAGACTCCACGACGACCCTTGGTGAATTGTGCCAGTGGTTAATTACTCTCACCATTAAAAATCGATGCCTTACTGAATGAGGGAGGCAACCTAGTGACAGAGGATGTAGAAAAAGCTAATGGACTCAATGCTTTTTTTTGCCTCTGTCTTCACGAACTAGGTCAGCTCCCAGACTACTGCACTGGGCAGCACAGCATGGGGAGGAGGTGACCAGCCCTCTGTGAAGAAAGAAGTGGTTCAGGACTATTTAGAAAAACTGGACGAGCACAAGTCCATGGGGCCGGATGCGCTGCATTCAAGGGTGCTAAAGGAGTTGGCGGATGTGATTGCAGAGCCATTGGCCATTATCTTTGAAAACTCATGGCGATCAGGGAGGTCCCAGATGACTGGAAAAAGGCTAATGTAGTGCCCATCTTTAAAAAAGGGAAGAAGGAGGATCCGGGGAACTACAGGCCAGTCAGCCTCACCTCAGTCCCTGGAAAAATCATGGAGCAGGTCCTCAAGGAATCAATTCTGAAGCACTTAGAGGAGAGGAAAATGATCAGGAACAGTCAGCATGGATTCACCAAGGGCAAGTCATGCCTGACTAAACTAATTGCCTTTTATGATGAGATAACTGGCTCTCTGGATGATTTAGTTGGGGATTGGTCCTGCAGGGGGTTGGACTAGATGACCTCCTGAGGTCCCTTCCAACCCTGATATTCTATGATTCTATGATTTCCAGTCTGAATCTGTCTAGCTTCAATTTCCAGCCATTGGATCATGTTATGCCTTTCTCTGTTAGATTGAAGAGCCCATTATTAAATATTGGCTAAGCAGCAGTTCTGCAGAAAAGGACCCAGGGATTACAGTGGATGAGAAGCTGGATATGAGGCAACAGTGTGCTCTTGTTGCCAAGACGGCTAACGGTATATTGGGCTGCATTAGTAGGAGCATTGCCAGCAGATCGAGGGACGTGATCATTCCCCTCTATTCGGCATTGGTGAGGCCACATCTGGAGTACTGCGTCCAGTTTTGCCCCCCCCCACACACACACACACAGAAAGGATGTGGACAAATTGGAGAGAGACCAACGGAGGGCAACAAAAATGATTAGGGGGCTGGGGCACATTACTTACGAGGAGAGGCTGAGGGAACTGGGCTTGTTTAGTCTGCAGAAGAGAAGAATGAGGGGGGATTTGATAGCAGCCTTCAACTACCTGAAGGGGGGTTCCAAAAAGGGTGGAGCTCGGCTGTTCTCAGTGGTGGCAGAGGACTGAACAAGGAGCAATGGTCTCAAATTGCAGTCATCCCATAACATTTTCTTTGTTAAGCTAAATACAGTGAGCTCCTTGAGTCTATCACTATAAGGCATGTTTTCTAATCCCTTAATCATTCTCATGGCTCTTCTCTGAACCCTCTCCAGTTTATCAACATCCTTCTTGAATTGTGGACACCAGAACTGGACACGGGATCCCAGCAGGAGTCACCCCAGTGCCAAATACAGATGTAAAATAACCTCTCTACTCCTACTTGAGTTTCCCCTGTTAATGCACCCAAGGATCATATTAGCACTTTGGGCAGCAGCTTCAAACTGGGAGATCATCTTCAGCTGATTATCCCCCAGATCTTTTTCACAATCACTGCTTCCTCAGACAGAGTCCCCGTCATGTAAGCATGACCTACATTTTTTGTTCCTAGATGTACACATTTACATTTAGCAGTATTAAAACACACATGGTTTGCTTACGCCCAAAACGTTGCACGATACCAAGTTAAATGGCTTACAGACGTCTATGTATACAACATCAACGCTGTTACCTTTATCAACCAAACATGATCTCGTCAAAAAAAGATATCAAGTCAGTTTGACAGGGTCTGTTTTCCCTAAACATATGTTGAGGGAGGGTAATATAATTAATGCCAATCAACATAGGTTTATGAAAAATAGATATTTATGACCCTCCTTTATTACTCTTTATTAAAGGAATCCCATAGCAGCCCCAGCTGACTCGGCTCATATTTGTTTTCAGCTTTGTAAAACTGGCCCTTTGAAAGCACCAGGTATATAGATCAATGGTTTGGAATTTCTTCTGTTTGCACATCAAGTCATGATCACTTGTAACTAAGCGACCATTAATTTTTGATTCTGTGGTCAGTTTCTCTTTATCTGTCCAGACTAGGTTTAATATGGATTTCTCCCTTCTTGGCTATCACATTTTTTTGAGTTAGGAAATTGTCATCTATAATGTTTAGAAATTCCAAGGATGTTTTAGCACTTGCAGCATGAGACCTCCAGCGTATGTCACTCATATTGAAGTCCCCCATGATCACACAGGTGTTTTTCCCCCTATACATTATAGATAGATGTGCTGGGACGGGGTCATCCTGTTCCCTGGAGTGATCTGGTGGTCGGTAGCAGACACCAACTAATACACAATCTTGTGCTTCATCTGTCAGGACATTGATCCGTAAGCATTCCAGATGATTTTCTTCTGAGTTATCAGTGACTCAGCAACAGGTAATGCCGTTTTTGACATAGAGTGCCGCTCCCCTTTCCGTTTGGCCCACTCCATCCCTCCTAAATAGGCTGTAACCATTGATTTTAACAATTCCAGCCGTGTGACTCATCCCCCCAGGTTTCAGTATCACCAACTAGATCAAATTTATGCTCATAAATGAGCAATTCCAAAGCCTCTCGATTGTGACCAGGCTCCTAGCATTGATGTCGAGGCAAGTCAAGAATTTCTTCTCTTTGTGTCCTTTGCTTCCGGGATTAATTTTGTTCTCACCAGCTCGATTTTGTGCTGAGTGCTCAGATCTTCCCTCGTTTTACCCTCCCCTTTTGTTGTCAGTTTAACCCCCTCCTGACTACGCGAGCCAGCCTGTCGCTGAGGCTGTTCAGATCTTTCAAAAGCGAACCCACCTGCAAGTGGTGCCTGCTGCGGGTCTAGACAATCAGATACTCCTAGCTCTGTTACGCTGGGCCTTGCTCCCTGTGCTTTTGTTACACTCCCATGGTGCATCTTTAGGGTTGCCAATCCTCCCGGTTTCGCCTGAGGTAAGCACCTCCTGGCCGGAGCCCACACCCCTCACCCCCTCCTGCACCCCTGCCCCAGCCCTGAGCCCCCTCCTGCACCCAAACTCCCTCCCAGGGCTTGCAACCCGCACCCCCTCCTACACCCCAACCCCCTGCCCCAGGTAATAATCCCCCTCCTGCACCAAACTTCCTCACAGACCCCGGACCCCCCTCCTGTATCCCAACCCCCTGCCCCAGCCCTGAGCCCCCTCCTGCATCCAAACTCCCTCCCAGAGCCTGCATTCCCTCCTGCACCCCAACCCCCTGCCCCAGGCTCAGCCTGGAGCCCCTCCCACACTCCAAATCCCTCGGCCCCGGCTCAGATCCCGCACCCCAACCCCCTGCCCCATCCTGGTGAAAGTGAGGGAGGGAGGGGGAGAGCGAGCAACAGAGGGAGGGGGGATGGCGTGAGCAGGGCGGGGCCTCAGGGAAGGGGCGGGTCAAAGGTGTTTGGGTTTGTGTGATTAGACAGTTGGCAACCCTATGCATCTTGTCTTATCCTAGCTCTTCGGGGCAGGGACCGTGTGTGTGAACAGCACCCAGAGCAATGGGCCCCAATCCGGATTAGTGCTTCTAGGCGCTACTGCTATATAAATCTTACAGCGTAATCATTTATAAGTGGCTGCATCTCCTATTCCTCAGCGCGTACACGTCTTAGGACTCTACATCCTTCGGTCACAATGCATGCTACAAAACTGGGCGCTGTTGTAGTAACTGGGCGAAGTGGGTATTCACCCATGAAAGCTCATGCTCCAATACGTTTGTTAGTCTATAAGGTGCCACAGGACTCTTTGTTGCTTTTTACAGATCCAGACTAACACGGCTACCCCTCTGATACTGGGCTTACCGAGTTGCCCTCTTGGTGACCTCCACTGTAAAAAGTAGGAGGAAGTTGGTGAGATGGCCCAATCGCCTAGAATAACAAATGTTGACGGGAAAAGACCAACGGACTGAATAAGTCCAGACAAAAAGGCCGCCTGATATAACTCAAGGACTGTGTGAAGATCATGCGTCGTGAATGAGAAAAGTCCGGAATCGTCGAACCAAAATTGGTGTGTGGGAACCTAGCACTAATTGGTGGACAAATTAATAAGGGGGTGGGGCTGTTCCACCTATCGCTCCCTTGTGGGGGTCCTTAAAGGAGGAGACTCCACCATCGTGGCTGCCACCTCCACCATCTCCTGGGACCCCGGGCATTCATCATCCTCATAGGCGCCGACTCCATGGGTGCTCCAGCCCCGGAGCATCCACGGGGGAAAAATGGTGAGTGCTAAGCACCCAGCGGCAGCCCCCTCATCAGCTCCCTCCCCGTGCCTCCTGCCCGCCACAATCAGCTGTTTCGTGGTGTTCAGGAGGCTCTGGGGAGGAGAGGAGAGGAGCGAGGATGTGGCATACTCAGGGAGGGGGCGGAATGGGGTGGGAAGAGGCAGGGAAGGGTAGAGCAGGGGCGGGAAGAGGCGGGGCAGGGTGGACCAGAGGTGGGAAAAAGTGGGGTGGGGTGGAGTGGGGGCAAGAAGAGGTGGGGCAGGGTGCAGCGGAAGCAGGAAGAGGCAGGACAGGGTGGAGCAGAAGCAGGAAGAGGCGGGGCAGGGTGGAGTGGGGGCAGAAAGAGGCAAGACAGGGTGGAGCAGAAGCAGGAAGAGGCGGGGCGGGGTGGAGTGGGAGCAGGAAGAGGCAGGGCGGAGTGGAGCAGAAGCAGGAAGAGGCGGGGCGGGGTGGAGTGGGAGCAGGAAGAGGCAGGGCGGGGTGGAGCAGAAGCAGGAAGAGGCGGGGCGGGGTGGAGTGGGGGCAGGAAGGGGTGGGGTGGGGTGGGGGCGGGAAGAGGCAGGGCAGAGTGGAGAGGAGGCGGGAAGAGATGGGACAGGGTAGAGCAGGGGTGGGAAGAGGCGGGGCAGGGTGGAGCGGAAGTGGGAAGAGGCGGGGCAGGGTGGAGCGGGGGCAGGAAGAGGCGGGGCAGGGTGGAGTGGGGGCAGGAAGAGGCAGGGTGGGGTGGGGTGGGGGCGGGAAGAGGCGGGGCAGAGTGGAGAGGAGGCGGGAAGAGATGGGACAGGGTAGAGCAGGGGTGGGAAGAGGCGGGGCAGGGTGGAGCGGGGGCAGGAAGAGGCGGGGCAGGGTGGAGCGAAAGCGGGAAGAGGCGGGGCAGGGTGGATTGGGGGCAGGGCCTGGGGCAGACCCAGGGGTTGAGCACCCGTCAGCACTTTGGAAAGTCAGCGCCTGTGATCATCCCGATTCTGCGAGACATCCTGACCAGCCCAGCCCAGGGAGAGGGACCCAGATGGCATCACCGCCTCTGCTGGCTACAGTTGGATCCCAACCACCACCTGGGATGAAACAGACTTTAACAACAGCAGCAGCCTCAGCCTAGCTCAGCTAATTCCATCTCTTTTCCCCAAAAGGACCCTTCTCACCAGCTCTGATTCCACCTAAGAGGCTGTCAGACAAGGGAGTGTTTCCTTCTAAAACGCTCTCCAGCTAGAGGGCCGGGGTAAAAGCCTTTATACTGTACTTTGCAAACACTTTAGCTGCTTTTCCTTCTTTTCTTAATCTCTAATAGAGATGAAAAGGATTGTTAGTGGCGTGTTTGCCACGGGGCTAAGCAGGCTGAGGTCTCTGTACACGAAACCATGTTTAAAACTATTTAATGCTGGGTCAGGTTAGCACTTTGGGCCCATTTCTGCCAGCGAAATGAATACATCAGTGCACGTCTCAGCTCTCTGGGGCAAGGGCCACTTGTTGGTCCTTGTTTGTACAGCACCTCGCACAAGACGGTCCTGGGCCATGACTGGACCTCCTAAGCATCACCGCCGCACAAATATTCTAGAAGGGGGAAACCGAGGCACGGATAGGTTAAGCCCCTTGCCCAGGAGCCAGCGGCAGAACAGGGGACAGGATTCACCTCTCCTACTGTACAGTGCCTGAACCATACGTCTATCCTATCTGCGTATCCAGGTCTGACGGGAGCTTTGCAAACCTCGCCGGTTTTATTTTTGGCCAGCCCAAGGTGTGTGGGGGGGAGAGATCACCCCCGGGACAGCACCGTGCTGCTTGCGTTTGTTATTCTTAGCCAGCTGGGTGAACAGGATTACAACAACAATGCTGGGCTGGCTACAGGGGCTGGAGTAGCAGGTCTTTCCCATGTCCAACCTCTTGCTGATAGCAGCCTCTGTATGGAGCCATAACACTTCCTTAGGTTTGAAAGCAGCTGGCACCGCAGCCCGGAGCCGAGCGGGGCACTCTGCAGGTGGCAGATAGGGACTGAGTCCAGTCCTTTCCCACACGCAGGCCTGGCGGGGGGACAAGAGGGAAACAATCACAGGGCCAGTGGGGGAAGCCCCTGCGGCTGGTTGCTGTTGTGGTGTTGTGAACGCCCTACATAGCTGTAAAGGTCATTGAAGATAGGATCATGGTAAAGAGCTTGGTCGCTGTACAGTGCTACGGAAATGCAGCCTCTTCTGGGGTGGAGGACAGCCGCCAACTGGCACAGGGCACAGCCAAGGAAGGGTAGATACTTCTAGCCAAAGACCAGCCCAAAGCCCATCTCAGTACCAGAGGAGCTTTAATATCAGGGCCGTCCCTAGCAATTCTGGGGCCCTACGCAGCCCCCCCACGGGGGGGGAGGGGAACCAGGCCTCTGCGGGAAGGGAGGGGGGGGCTGGCCCCAGGCCTCTGCGGGCTGACTTGGGGGGCAGGGGGGAGCCACCCCCCAGCACTCACCAGCAGTATGGCTGGGGCTGGGTCACTGCACTTCCCGCAGCCGGTGAGTGCAGGCCCAGCCCTGCTGCAGTCCTCAGGAGAGTGGGGGCGGGGTGGGGGCGGAGCAGGGGTGGGAAGAGGCGGGGCAGGGAAGGGGCGGGGCAGGAAGAGGCGGAGCAGGGGCTGGAGCAGCACACAGCTGCGCAGGGCACCAGGAAATCTGGTGCCCCAAATTTCCTGGTGCCCTACGCAGCTGCGTACTTTGCATACGGGTAGGTACAGCCCTGTTTAATATCCTTGCAGAGTAAATGTGATCTGAGTCCTTATGGCCTCATCCCATCATCCCATGCCCAGTAAACTGCATGGAGCGCGATAGGCCAGATCCCTGGGTTCTCCGAAAGGGCCGACTCCTGCTCCTATCGAAGTCAATGGCAAAGCTCCCATTTGGTTTCGATGGGAACAGGATATGGCCCAAAACGGCCAGAGGGCAAGTCACAGGGTGGGGTGCAAAGCTGGCATAAAGCTCCCGCTTGCACAGGTCCTGCTCTCTGCTCTTTGCTCTTCTTCCCTCACGTGCTGCATTAGAGCAGCCTCAGGGCTGCTCTAAGTTATGCCGGCCTGTAACAGTCACAATGGGCTCAAAACCTAGCTCAGAACGGGGATAACATCAGTGCTATACTGACCATGTCCCCTTCCCCCCATGATGCTGGAAGCAAAGAGGGTGTGGAGCACATGAAGGTGTGTGCCCACTGCTGGGTCGCTCTCACATTAGAATTAAATCAATTCCCTGCCATGGCAAGAACCTTGGGCACTGGTGGCACTTCGCTCTCTGTTCTCACAAGAGTTTGATCTCCTGAGGGCTGTAATACTTTGGTCTAATTCTGGCCGTTGGCTTGGTGTGCGGGTGCTGGGCGGGGCTGGTGGCCTGCGACACACAGACACCCCCCCGGCCCCCGCTGAGTGGAGTGCACTCCCATAGGATACGAATCAAAGGTGCCTGGGCGGTTATTAGCTGGGGCGCCGAGTCAGTGGAAAGGAACAATGTCAGACTACAGGTATGCACCTTGCAATTCACCTGAAACACAAGCCCTCTGGAGAGCCAGCTCTTACGTCAGCTCCCCAGCACACATGCTCCCTGCAATGCAAGGCACTGTCCAGCCAGGCATCGGATCAACAAGGAACTCAATCCTCAGATAGGGAGTCTCGGCCAGCCTGCCTATGGCTGGCAGTACAGGGGACGGCTCCTCCCCTCCAGCGTGGCACGACACAGGAGAATGAGACTTAGCTGCGCACAGCTGTTCCGGCACTGACTGGCATGAATTACGCAGCATTCTATGTCAGAAGGACGCTGGATATAATCCCACAGGACCCTGCCTCCGACCCTCAGCCAGTAACTGATGCTTCAGAAGATGCAGTAAAACCCACATAAAGGGACTCTGAGAAGTGCTGAGTTCCTGAATAACTGCAATGTCCCGTGACTTCAGTGGGAGCTCAGCGGGGTGATAGTTTTAAAGGGGCGGCAGTGTAACCCACCCATTAGCCTGTCACTCTGGAGACCTGGGTTCTAGGCCCCACCTTGCTGCTGGGGACTTTGGGCGAGCTTCAGTTTCCCGCCGTAAGATGAGGCTGGTGATGCTGACCTCGTTTGTGAAGCCCTGCATTATTACTAATGTGTAATACTACACCAGGAGGGACAACATTTTCCTCCCAAGCAACGACGTTCTTATTTCCTCCTGACCCGAGTTAGTGAGTCCCTGAAGCATGACGACTGATAACATTTGTAACCTTGTCAGAGCCATTTTAACTCCAGAAGCTCGTCTCTCTTATTTAAGTAGTGTCAGCTCTTCCACTGGGGCAAAGTCCATGTAGCTAGGCTCATCTGCACCAGCGGAGGAGCTGACCCACGCGTGCCTACTTTGGAATCTCACTCGATAGCTATAATCACCCAACCCCCGCTACTTGCAGTCCCAACAAATCCTTTCATTGCCTTCGCTGCTAAGTGCTGGATCCTGCAAAACACCCCCCTTTGTGGCTTCTCGCTCTAGGTGTTGACCCCCGCCCCTCCATTCCTGCTGCTTTACAGTATTATTAACATTCCTTGCTGCTACATCACCCGTCGCAAAGTCCACGGACTCAGCCTTCGCCTATGTGCGTGTGGGCACGCGTCCCGACTCATGCGTCAGCCCTCGCCTTCCCACTCAAGAGGTTTACGAGCTGCAGCAAAGTGAGGGCGATAGGCCAGCTAGATTGTGCTGCACTGTTTGCATTGCGCTCTGTTTGCTCACGCACTTCAGGGGAAATGCCACGCGCCGCTCAGAGGCGCATGCCGGATCCCGTGTCTCAGCTCGCCGAGGCGTGTGCCCAAAAGCTGGGCTCATCGGTGCTGCTGCACCCCCTGGCTTGAAGGGGCTTCCATCATATACACGGTTTACGGTTTGGTTCAATGGCTCTCAGCACCCCCACTATACAAACTGTCCCAGCACCCCTGGCTGGGATTTTTGGTACCTTTAGAAAATTTCAGGCATTTTCCCAGTGTTAAAAGAGGAAGTTTCTCAGCAACGGTCCTGCAGCACTTCCCTGCACCTCCGATCCGTGCTATGCAGTTGCACAGGTGCTACCCCCACCCACAGGAGCAAGGTGCCACCCCACCCACCTAGGGGAGCTCAGCCAGCGCAGGGAGGGTGCTGGCATTTGCTACTGGCGCAGACCAGCAACAAATTACTACCCTGCAGCAGCCAAGAGAGCACCATAGAAGGCACAACCCCTTCCTTGCACTGTCCATGGGGTGCAGGGCTGACCCCAGTTACAACCAACCTTTCAGATGACTCGCGGAGTAACGCACGACTCACGAGGAGTACGAGTAGCAAAACTGGACCCATTAATCCTTGAGCAGCAGTGATATCTGTTCCGTCCAGTAGGGGGCAGTGGAGCGCACACGTGGGCACACTTGCAAACACACCCCATTTGTTACACCTAAGACTCATATCACTTTCCCTGCTCTCCACGTGCCCATGTACGGGGAAATACAGATGTCAGAAATACTCCGCGCTCTGGAATAATGGAGCATGTACAGAAAGGGTCCCTGGAGGTCTGAAGGGCCTGTGAAGTACTCTGTGTCTCGGCTGCTTGCCAAAACAGACAGAGGCAGCTACTGTATAAAAGAGCCCCTGGAGTTGCCTTTGTTAGTAACAGGAGATGGATCACGCGGGCAAGATTTGGGCCTGGAGTGGGGGTCTGGCATCCCCAGTGGGTTTTTTGTGGCGGGGGATGTTTGGATCTAGGGATTTGGTCTGGCCCACTACAGATCCAGGAGCCAGCTGGAAAGTTAAGATGATTCCAAAGTTGAGGGGTCCTTGAGTCTGGGGGTTTCGTCCAGGATCCTCACGACTAAACCCAACAGTAACTTTCGCCTTCCCTAGCACCTTTCACCTGAGGCTCTTCACGATGAGCAGGGTGGGCTAGAGGAATCCGCAGTAGGGCTAAGAACCAGGCAAACCTGAGGTCTAGGCCTGCCTCTGCTACTGATCAGCTCTAGGGCAAGTTGTTCTGCATTTCTGTCTCGGTTTTCCAGCTGTAAAAGCTCTATTTAAAATGCTTACGAATTCCCATCATGGTCTGTGACCTACAAATTAAACCGCAAGGGCGTGAAATGTCCCGGGGGAGAACAACCCCCCCCCCCCAGGTTTCACCGGGAGCCCAGTGCATGCTGGGACAGGACTTTGGGAGTTTAGTCAGTGCTGGTGGAGGGACGCTCGTGTGCCGTGCCCACGACCGTCACAGCAGCTCAGCATCGAGTCTTCAAAGCAAACTAGCTCCAGGCCCGCGGGCTACCTCCCCTGCTCCTCCTGGCGTGAGGGCACTGACACGCTACCATCACTTTCCACCTTCTCTCAGCTCCGATGAGGCCACAGTGTGTGACCCAGACGGTTCATTTGGCTTTTGGCGAATAGCCAGACTTTTGTTTCCATTTCTCCTGTGAGGAGTGAGACAGAGCCTGACAGAGCTCCCCCCGCTTCCTGCATGTTCTTTGAGACCTGAACGTTTCTAACAGAGACTTTCTTTCCCCTCTTGGCAGAGACCAGCTCTGTTTCCTGCTCCTTCCTAGCTCTGCCGTGCTGCTGTTTTCCAACAATGGGAGATTGGGTCTAGCTGGTGTGTGCGGTGGGATCCAGAGAAACACATACAAAAAGGGCTTTATTCTCAATTTACACTAGGGCTTTGTTGGTGTAGATTTGTCATGAGGGCTCTACACCAGCCAGCCCTGCTCCTAAAGTCTGGCATAGAGAACAGATTAGGAGTGGAGGGGGCGGGGGAATGGAGTACGCTGCTCTATGGCTATTCTGTGCTTCCCAAGGGCCATGGGAAATGGAGGGCAAATTAGAGCCATCCTGAGGCAGCTCTAACTTATACCAGGGGCCATGTGGGGCTCTGCACATCCCCAGAATAGGGGAAGCATCTTTGCCTCTCCCCGGCTGCGTCCCAAGTGCTGGAAGGAAGGAGCCGAGGCCCAGATAGCTTTGCCAGAGACGTCCGTGGCCTGGGCTCTTGCGATAACATTTATTCACTCAACGTGTTGCTTTTCTTGGCCAGGGGCTGAGGACAATCATCCAGAGCAGACCAGGAAATGATAAATGTGATGAAAAGCTCCAAAGGCGTGGCACGCCCATTAGTGCGTCTGTACAGAAGAGCAGGTGACTAGGTCAGAACAAGCAAGCAGCCCTTCCCAAACCTGCTCGGCCCTGATTAACAGCGGCCCACAAAGAGCCGGGGGGGAGCACGGCCTCTGGAGAAGGCTGAATACAGGAAAATTTATATAGGAAAAAAAAAGATCCATCCCCCTCCACACCCATTTCCCCTATTTGTTAACAAACGGGCTCGTCGTGTGCTGCCTCAAAGGAGCAGGGTCTAGTGGTTACAGCACAGAACTGGTCATCCAGAGATCTGGGCTGTTTTCCCAGCCTGGCTTCCCATTCACGGTCCAGGGGCTGAGCCCCCCACAGCTTCCAGTCTAATCCCTAAGAGCTGCAGGCCCTCCCTGTGCAGTCTCAAGCAAGGCCCTGAACTGCTCTCTGCCTCAGTTTCCCCTCCTGTAAAATAGGGATAACGCTACTTAATCTCACTGGATAATTGTGAGGATTAACTCCTTAGAGGGACTTTGAAGTCCTATGCCGGTTCAAACCTTTATTTCTGGGAACAAGGGGAGGAGAAAGGTCTAAGAAGATTGACAGTTGGATACGCTACTCCTCACAGCTTGTTCCTGAATTATTGTGGAGTGTTCCTCCTGCTAAAACTACATGTGCTGTCTCTAGCCCAGAGCTGGCTGCATTTCAGTGATGTGTCCCTGTAACGAATGTGTTATGCATGCATTGCTATAGCCTCAGCGCATTCCTCACCTAAACAATGACTCATCAACCACTATTGCTCATTCTAGGCACTAAATGATCCCACGCCTCTCAGCAGGGGCGGCTCTAGCACTTTTGCCGCCCCAAGCATGGCAGGCAGGCTGCCTTCAGCGGCATGCCTGCGGGAGGTCTGCCGGTCCCACGGCTTCGGCGTACCCGCCGCCGAATTGCCGCCTAATCTGCGGGACTGGCGGACCTCCCGCAAGCGTGCCGCCGAAGGCTGCCTGACTGCCGCCCTGGCAGGGACCAGCAGGGCGCCCCCCGCGGCTTGCCGCCCCAGGCACGTGCTTGGTGCGCTGGTGCCTGGAGCCGCCACTGCCTCTCAGGCCTGGTCTACATTACAGAGTTAGGTGGACGCAAGACAGCTTACATCGACCTAACTATGGGCATGGCTACACTTGCAATTGTAGAGCGCCAGGAGCTAAACCAGCCTTCGGAGACAGCAGCAGGGAAAGCGCTGCCGTGTGTTCACACTGTGCCCCTGGTGACTGTGGAGCATGTCCACATTAGCAGCTCCTGCAACGCCCCAGAGAGCAGTGCATTGTGGTAGCTATCCCAGTGTGCAAGGGGCTGCAGCATGCTTTGGTTTGCAAAGCATGGGGGGCAGAGTGTGTCAGCATGCTTGTAAGTTCAGACAGCGGCGGGGGAAGGGGGAAACCCATCAGCCCCCACCCCCCACCCCTCTCTCTCTCTCTCTCTCTCTCTCACACACACACACACACACACACACACACACACACACACACACACACACACACACACACACACACCTGCCTCTGCAGCAGGAGCATTCCACAGTAATGGTTTGCTTTGTCCCGGAGCAGATAAGCAGGCCGGCTGTCAGAAACAGTGCTTTGAAAGGGGATAGCCGCATGCCTGCAGCCAATGACCAGAGTGGCCACTTGACTTCAAGGGATTCTGGGACATTTCCAGAGGCCAATCACAGCGCAGTAATGCAACACGTCGTCCACACTGACACCCGGGCGTTTCAGCCCGGGCGCAGCAAGCTCTATGCTTCTCATGGAGGTGGATTACCAGGGACGCTCCAGCCGCGGAGTCCGGGCACTCTACGTGCTTTGCCAGTGTGGACACCTCAGGAGTTAGGGCACCCGGGGCTGATTTAATGCGCTCTAACTTGCAAGTATAGCCAAGGCCTATGGAAGTGTCTACACTAAAAATTCAGTCCCGCCGACGTAACTCGCCTGCTACGCCGACTTAACTCCACCTCCGTGAGAGGCGTGGCACCAGGGTCGATGTGGTTAGGTCGGTGTAGACCCCACGTTGCCTGCACCGACTGTTGCTGTCTTTCAGAAGCCGTCCCACAATGCCCCACGCTGACAGTTCAATCGGGGCAAGCTCTCCTGGAGAGGCTGTGCGCCGCCGACACAAGGAGCAAAGCGTAGAGGCGCACACGTGATATAATTACAGCGACGGCTGCATGCCGACCTAAGTGAGGTCGGCGTCGTTTTGTAGTGTAGACACAACCTCAGCCACCGAACACACAAAATGGGGGGGGGGAGGGGAAAATACACTCCCCCGCTAGAGCCTGAGCTTGGCGTGGGAGAGCTACACGACAAGGCCGAATGCTGGGCCGAAACGTTTTTGGCTCGCACTGCGCTCCGCGGGCCAGCGAATCTTCAGCCTTCCACCCAGCATGTGTCCTGTTCAAGAGCTCAGACGTGGGCCCTATGCGAGCCATTGCAACGGAGCCTAAGGAGAAAGGTGTTCGGTCTGAGAAGGTGCCACATTATTACAGCTGTTCTGCTCTGCAGCTGGTGCAAGACATGGGATTTTAGAGCTCTCAGCTTCCTATTCTGCACCGTGTCACTGGTGGACACAGCCGAGCCTTTGGCTGGATCAGACAACTCCCTGATGGAACAAGCGGGCCAAACCTGGCTGGGGTCCACTAAGCGCACACAGAGGCTAGCACGTCTATTCAGGGTGGCGTTCACGTGCATTGAGTTCCAGGCCCTGAAGTTCTTAGAGAGGACCAAGCCATGGTGTATGTGGGCTTAACCCAGTCAAGCATTGCCACATAGTTCGTTTGCATGCTGAACTGCCTGGCAGGTGGGCCTGACATACAGCTAACCCGGAGTGGATGTAAGCTCCGGATCAACGTGTTCTGCACTCATTGGCCATTCTTCGCGGAGTTCGCCTGGCACTTTCTGCAGCACGGGGTACGTGTGACTGAGTCTGTGAATTCACTTGTTATCAGCGCCGCCAGCACTACAACCACATGATCAGTTCTTAGCAGGGGAGAGAGTCAAGGTAGCTGCTGCAGCAACATTGTCAGCCTGTGGTTCATATTCAGGACAGCAAGCAGGCGGAGCCACTTCAGATGCATTGAGTCCCTCTGGAGAGGAAAATGCTGTCAATGATCAGTCTGTACAGAGACTATACAGTTCTAAGGAAAGTATGCCAGTCCCCACTTACGTAGGTGTGGGCCTCCCAGTTATGGGCCCTGCCTAAGTACAATAGTACATTAAGTACATTAAGTTGTACTAAGTACAACCTGCCTAAGTACAATAATTGTACCTGCCTAAGTACAATAGTACATTAAGTACATTAAGTTGTACTAAGTACAACCGATCTGCCTGTCCGTCAGAGTTCAAACAGCCAACAAGATGCAGTTTCTTCTCGTCAGGGATATTTATTCCCTTCCCCGCAAAGTTCAAGCTGATGTGACGAGTTCTCATGCACGTTGCCTCTTCATGGGTGTGGGAGCAGCCATCAACAAAGTTCAGCTCTGGTTTGTCTGGTGTCTATGGGCCTTCTTTCGTGGGGCAGGAGACACCATCTCCTGTAGCAACCTAGTATTTCCCACTCAGTAATGCTTCTCTGCTGACTGCGGGGGTTTACAGTTTCAGACCAAACTCTTTTACATCACAGAGCAAACACTTAAATATTACTTTATCACATGCGCTACAGATATTATCAGTGAGATTAACGCAGGCAGCAACGTACGAACATTTCAGAGTCTAAACACTAAATACATTCTTATAAGACTCATGCCTATTTTGAGCAAAACCAACATGCAGGTGACCTGGTCTGGGCTCCAGCTACAAGGCTGTCAGTTCTTAGCTAATGCCCACAGCCTGGGCAAGAACTGGCCTCTGGCCTGCCAGCATCACACACTGAGATTAGCATAAAGCCAGGGCTGGAGTTCCTGGGGACAGTCTCTGCTTTGTTTGCTTGTTGTTCAAGAGTCCTGGGTGGGGAACATTTACCCCAGATTTCCAAGGCGTTACAAACACAAGCAAGAGCTGTCTGTGTTTTCATTAGACCGCCGTTAACATCCTTGATGGACGTGTTCTTTTGGCCTTATCTTCGTGGACCTGAGAAAGTACAGCACTCAGGGCATAGCCTGAAGTGTGTGTGTTTTACATCTGCGAACAAAGTACTTCGGAAAAAGCTGGGCTCTTAGCCATGCTCCAAAACTAGATTCAGCACAGTTTATCCATCAACAAACTAGAGGTACAGCATCACATGATCTGGATGCCTGCCGAGGTCCCCAGCAGTTGTATAGCTTGGGATAAGTCAAATAGTCCAGGAAGTAGGAACCAGAAAAGAACATGAGTGGTCATGTCTGTTGGAGTGACTGTGACAGTACAATTAGAGATGTGGTTTATGTCCCCCTCTCTGTCCCTCCTCCTCCCCTTGAGCTGACATGCCCCCTAGGAGGATGTCTTGTTTGCCCGAAGTACCACTTGGCAAAATTGCAGCATGAGCAACTCTCAGACTTCCTTCATGCTGTGCAGGGTCTGATCCTCTATCTTCCATTGGAGTCAATGGATAGACTCTTATAATCCCCCCATTGGCTTGGGATCAGGCCCTAAATCATCCAGACAGGACTTGGCCCCAAACTGGCATTCAAGAACAGAGAAAGCGCTGGGTCCCAGACCCTCAAAGATACTTAGGCGCCAAACTCTCATTGAAATCAATAGGAGTTAGGTACCTAGACAAGTTGGAGGATCTAAACCTAGGTGTTATGGAAGTCCAATGCAAGCTGCTCACATATCATGGTGATGAGTGCAGTCTAGCTTGCTAGATATGGCAAACAATAAAACAGAGAGACCTTCATAGGTTACAGAATATAGAAGATCCTAGAAAGCCTCATAAAGGTACCTGAAAGTGTTTGCTCTGCAAATCCAAGGCAGTGAGCAGCTCACAAGAACACATCTGCACCGTGTGGCGACGGTTGGCTCTCAGTCACAACTGGCTTAGCCTCATGATGATATGAACATCTGAAAGCCACCTGTCTTGGGCTTGTGAATGACAGCGGAAGATGATCATTGGGAGGGGTCAGTTCTTCGGGCAGATTTAGATCTGGCACTTGAAATTGCAAGCCCAATACAAGGATTTTTTAATGAATCCCTAAACTCAGGGGTTGTATCTTATGACTGGAGAATTGCTAATATCGTACCTCTATTTAAGGGGGGGGGGGAGTGATCTTGGAAACTATAGGCCCATTAGTTGGACCTGAACTGAATGCAAGGTCTTAGAACAAATTCTGAAAGACAGAGTAATTACTGTGGAGATGAACAGTAATTGGGATAAAATACAACATGGTTTTACAAGAGGTAGATTGTGCACCAGCCCAGCCTGGTCTCTTTCTTTCAGAAGATAGCCAGTTTTCTAGACAAAGGACATGCAGTAGATCTAATCTACCTGGATGTCAGTAAAGTGTTTGATACAGTTCCACATGGCAAATTATTAGTTAAATTGGAGAAGATGGGCATTCACATGAGAATCGAAAGATGGGTAAGGAACTGGTTAATGGGGAGATTATAATGGGTCATATACTGAAAGGTGAACCTAGGGTGCATTGGGCAGAATATTTCCAGTAGAGATAGGGAAGTGTTATCATCATTGTACCAGGCACAGATGAGACCTCGTCTAGAATACTGTGTGTGCATTTCTGATTTCCCAAGTTTAAGATCCAAACTAGAGCAGGTGCATAGAAGAGCTACTAGGATGATCAGAGGAATGGAAAACCTACCTTACAAGATGAGACGTAAGGAGTTTGGCTTGTTTAGCCTAACCAAATGATGGCTGAGGGGAGATATGATTGCTGTCTGTAAATATATCAGAGGGATAAATACCATGGAGGCAGAGGAGTTAAGTTAAGGGCCAATGTGGGCACAAGAACAAATGGATATAAACTGGCCATTAACAAGTTTAGGCTTGAAATTAGATGAAGGTTTCTAACCATCAAAGGAGTGAAGTTCTGGAACAGCCTTCCACGGGGAGCAGTGGGGGCAAAAATCCTAACTTGTTTCAAGATTGAGCTTGAGAAGTTTATGGAGGGGATGGTATGAAGAGGTTGCCTACAATGGCATATGGTCCAGCCGCATCCGCTGTTAGCAAATATCTCCAGCAGCTAGAGATGGGACACTAGATGGGCAGGGCTCTGATTTACTACAGAGAATTCTTTCCCAGGGCTCTGGTTGGTGGGTATTGCCCACATGCTCAGGGTGTAACTGATCACCATATTTGTGGTCAGGAAAGAATTTTCCCCAGATCAGATTGGCAGAGATCCTGGGGGGGAGGGGGGAGTTCACCTTCACCTGCAGTGTGGGGGCACAGGTCACTTGCTGGTTTGAACTAGAGTAAATGGTGGATTCTCTATAACTTAAAATCTCTAACTCAAGATTCAAGGACTTGGGTAACTCAGCCAGAGGTTATGGAATGGGTGGGTGTAGTTCTGTGGCCTGCCATGTGATGATCATGATGATCCCTTCTGGCCTTAAAGTCTATGAGTCTATGAAATCTTTTCATCTTTCTCCTTAAGTCAGTCCTTCCAGCTGACCTTCTCTGAAGTCCCTCCACCTTGCTGGTAGCGAGGTACCCAGCAATTCATGCCGTGTTGCAGTTGCAATTTCACTGGAGTGGCATAAAGAGACACTTTCACCGCCCTGCTCACTTCTGCACTTACCTCTGGAACAGCACCTTCGGGGTGCAACAGGGGCTTACCTGGTCTGGCTTGAGTTTCCCATCTCAGCTGGCCAGCCTGCAGCTTCAGGTAGCTGAGAGGAATGAACCCTCCAGCTAAGTCACCGGAGTCCACCCTTGCAGAGTGAACAAAACCCCAAAAGCAAACATAACCCAATCCTCTGCCCCAGCCCATCCCACCAGGGTCTGTCCTACTCTACCACAGGGGCAGCTCTGGGTACCAGCAAAGCAAGCAGGTGCTTGGGGCAGCCCATTTGCAGGGGCGGCCTGGGAGCTGAGAACCAACAGGGGGCCCTGGGAGTTGTAGTTCCTTGGTTAGTTCCCTGCCTATACAGCCAGCCCTGGAGCAGGGAAAGAACTACATTTCCCAGCATTCCCTTGGCTGCTACCAACAGGAAAGGGAGGTGGAGGGAGTGAGGTAGCTGAAACCTCATGCTGCAGCTTGCTGTGAATGGAGAGCTCACTGCTAGAACGGGGTGGCCCTGGGAACGGGGAACAAGTGTGCCCAAGGAGTAGAAGGCTTTGGCCCAGCTATCCCCTTCAGAAGACATCCCCAGACTGGATTAGGGATACTGGTGTGACCTCACCTTGCAGCCCCCAAAGAAAGAATTGGGTGGACTAAACGGACAGTGCCCCTCTCTATCTGAAGCCTAGCAAGGGAGGTACATGGATCCCACTAGAATTTAAAATGAAAAGTAAGAGAGGGGAGGTTCTGGGCCTGGGCAGCTTTAGATACAGTACCAGGCACGCAGGAGGATTTCCGCGTCTGAGCCATGAAAGCAGAAATTGACTTTTCCTTTCCAGATTTAGCTAATATTCAGAAAGGGAATCTAGCACCTGCCTTCCAGATTTGAACACCTCAACATTCAGGAGTGCTCAAGCTCAATTTGGGCAGCTGTTACTTCATTTCCCCCAAATCAAATATACTGATCCACTGTAACTTGCTGTAGAACAAGTAGGATAAAATTGAGCAAGAAATGCTCCCCAGTGGTTATTAGGACTGGAATTGCTATTTTCAACAACCATTGCCTTTTTTTTTTTTTTTTAGTTTTATTTGTTTAAAAGGAAGACAGTGATATTGCATTGGCAAATTCCCCATAGAAACAAAGAGTGGAACAAAAGAATAATAAAGGCACCTTAACTTTTCCTCATTTATGGAGGACAGTCTTATAATATGCATCCAGATATCCTCCAATCACACAAGCTGAAAATTGTTCCACTTTACTAGAGTTCTGTAACCATATGGGAACCAATCCTGTCTGTGTTCTGTGCACATCTAAAATTCCTGCTCAAGGACCCGCCCTGGGAGCGAGTTACCAGTGACCCAGGGCTGGGGCGGAAGGAGGGTACAGTTGGCAGGGGAGAGCCCAGGGCTGGGGCGGCAGGGGGTGTGTGGGTGGGGGGGCACTGGTGGGGGGAAAGGGGGGAGCCCAGAGCTGGGGCAGCAGGGGGTGCGGGTGGGGGGAGAGCCCAGGGCTGGGGCGGCAGGGGGTGCAGGTGGGGGGGGAGAGCCCAGGGCTGGGACGGGGGGCAGCCAAACATTTTTTTGCTTGGGGCGGCAAAAAACCTAGAGCCGGCCCTGCTCCACCATAGTCTGTAGGATTTCTCCTGGGCTCAGCTACCAGTCCCCCTGGGCTCCAATTAACCCTTCGTCCTCTTGTTGACTGAGCTGGCTGCACCTCCTCCTAGTGAAACAGCAGAGGGAGAACCCGCAGCCACCCTCTCCTACAGCCCTGGAACCCTAAACAACTGCCCTGGCTTTCCTTCCTGGGTGCTCAGCCCCTTTCCTGGCTGTTCTCCCATCCATCAATGGAACATCTCCCTCCAGGTCTGCTCTTACTGAACACAGCTCCCAGCATGCCCTGTTCTGAGTCACACGCCCCCGCCTCCACTTGTCACATGACTCCTGCCCTCATTCCCATCACCTGGGGAGATGGCTAAGCCTGGCACAGGGGAGGCTGAGCGCCCAACCCCTTAAAGGGCCATCTCACGCTGTGACACTGGGCATCTCGTCACCATAATCAGTCTGGATGAGAAGAACAATCAAAGTGACCCAGAAGGCTGGAGGACTTGACTTACAGTTGGCTAACTACATATAACCTGGCTAAGCAATAACCAAAGGGAGGAGATATAATGTAACAATTCCTGGGCTGAGTTACCGGGGAGGTTGGACCCAGGATCTTTAGCATGTACTTCTAATGCTTGACCTAAAGGAGGCACTCCCTGAGCTAGCATCAGTAGCAGGCGATGAGTCGCTTATGTGAACCAGCCATTAGTGGGAGGAGGACACAGCTTAACTGGTGCCAGCGTGTTACCCCTAAGGGGCGTTCACATCAATTATTTAATGAAACACTAACTAGGAGCGATGGGGTGACACTAAGAAAGGGAAGCTCTAAATCCAAAAAAAAAGTCCTGCCAGTGAGATGTCTGGGGCTGTGGAATCAGCTCCCAAGGGAAGCCCAAGAGCTGAGCAGAACGCTACGAAATGAACCCTGGGCGGATATGACTTTTCCACCTCTAGCGTTTAGGGTTCTTCTGCCGCCCACTTCCTTTGGAACTGCGGCTTGCGCTTTGCACGGCGTGCAGGGCAGCATCCCTCCGGCACACCCCACCCCACACTGCAGCATTTCAGTCACCCAGAACCCCCGGAAGCTCAGCACGCCCCCAGCGCAACTAGCCAAAAAAGTCAGCTCAGGCCAAAAAAGAGAATGTTCCCGGGGGGCTTTTCTCCACTGGAGCACGCGGCGTAATGAGAATATCAGCTCCAGCCGGTTCTGCTTTGTTGGCTTCGTGGCCCGTCGGTGAAACGTTAGAAGGTGCCTCAAATTTCAGTGCTGGCGGAGAGGAAATGAGGCCTCGGAGGAAAGGTTAAGGGGACTGCCGTCTAGAGAGTAGCCGAGGAGACATGATGTGATGGCTCCCAGATATGTAAAGGAGGTGAGGGGAAGGACACGGATCAATTGGTCTCCTGAGTCAATGAGAGGAGAACCATGTGATGGGCTTAGGCTGCGACCAGGGGGAATAGGGATGGCGCGCTAACATGTGTTTGACAACGGATTAAGAGGCTGAGAACAGCCATTGAGGGTATTCAGCTAGACAAAACATGACCAGGTCAGAGCTGCTCTGAAGCGCCGAGGGTTACACCCACCCACACTCACTCTATTTCTATGCACCCACGCTAGCGCGTCTCCCTCCAGGTGAGGCCCATCGGTGGGATGACAGCAGGGACGCCTGCAATGCTGCTGTCCGTGCTAGAGCTGTTCTGGGGGGGGAGCACACAAACAGACTCCGCTCCCCGGGGGCCTTCTCGAAGTCCATCACTCCAGAGGACTTTTAGATTCAATCTCCTTTGAGTGCCCAGATGAGCGACTTGGCAGAGGATGCAAAACTCTGTGCACAGAGAGCTGCTCCCAGATGACAGAGCAGGCCCAGGCGTGGAAGGAGCTGCAGCGAGGTGGCCTGGCTCTGGAACAGGCTGAATTTTGCCCAGGCTGTCCTGGCACGGCCTGCTAAGGAGCTGGCTTTGCTATTGCCTCTCTTCCTGGGGTTTTTTCCCAGCTGTGATGCTCTGAGCACAACAGCCGGAGTCTGCCCTGTTCATTAAAGGACAACGCAAGCCCAGCAGTTTGCTGTTTCAGCAAGTCACTCAGCAGGCCGCAGGGCAGTCCCAAGGGTCGCTGCTGGCAACGTACATAACTTAGGACTCAAGGGTTCAAACGAAGAGCTGCTCCGCCGGATTGGCTGAAGGGCAGGTGGAGGCACCAGGCCCTAGGAAAGCCGAGTCAATTGCTTTCCCGCCGGTGCCCCTCCCGAACAAAGTGCAATTCACATTCAGGTGCTTGCAGTACAGCTCAGTCCGCACTGCTCTGCCACAGCCAGCGCTGACAAGCTCCTGGTTCCCAATCCCTTGACATGGGGAGGAGAAGAAAAGTGAAATGGATTTATCATTAGCCTAGCAGAAGGCTGGTGGCTGTGGCCAAACCCCGGGCCAGCTCTGAGAAAGGATTCCAGGGTCGTCCCAGCTGGGAGCTGGGCTATTCTTTAGTTTAGTCCAGAGGTGGGCAAACTACGGCCTGCGGGCCACATCCGGCCCATGGGACCGTCCTGCCCGGCCCTTGAGCTCCTGGCTGGGGAGGCTAGCCCCTGGCGCCTCCCCCACTGTCCTCCCTCCCCCGCAACCTCAGCTCACCATGCTGCCAGCACTCTGGGCGGTGTGGCTGGCTCTGGCTGGGCCCCGCAGCTGCGAGCTCCTGCCGCTCTGAGCGGCTGGTAAGGGGGCGGGGAGCAGGGGGCAGTTGGGTGGGGCGGAGGTTCTGGGAGGGGCAGTCAGGGGACAGGGAGCAGGGGGGTTGGATAAGGGGCAGGGGGTCCCAGGGGGCAGTCAGGGGACAGGGAGCAGGGAGCAGTTGGATGGGGCGGAGGTTCTGGGGGGGCAGTCAGGGGATAGGGAGCAGGGGGGTTGGATAAGGGGCAGGTGGTTCCGGGGGGCCGTCAGAGGATGGGGAACAGGGGGTTGGATAGGTGTGGGAGTCCCGGGGGGCCTGTCGGGGGGCAGGGGTGTGGATGGGGTCGGGGCAGTCAGGGGACAGGGAGCAGGGGAGGTTGGATGGGTCGGGTGTTCTGAGGGGGGCAGTCAGGGGGCGGGAAGTGGGAGGGGGCAGGGGCCAGGCTGTTTGGAGAGGCACAGCCTTCCCTACCGGCCCTCCATACAGTTTCGGAACCCTGATGTGGCCCTCGGGCCAAAGAGTTTGCCCACCCCTGGTTTAGTCAGTAGTTTGCAAGTTAACTTCAAACTTTGTTGCTGTTCTTATGTACGGTCAAGACTATCCGGGCTATGAGTACACTCATAGCTACGGAGATCAGACGGACAGACAAGGAGCTCAGATAGACAGAAATGTTTGGAGGAAAAGGAAAGACAATATGATCCAGTGGAGAAACTAGAGAGTATCAAAGGGGGTCTAAAGAGATCTGGGCTCTCTCCCGGGCTTTGCCACAGACCTGCTGCACCATCCTAGGCAAGTCATTTCCCTTCTGTTTCCCTCCTCACCTCTTGTCTAGTTAGCCCGTCAGGTCTCGTGGGCAGGGTCTGTCTCTCGCTGTGTGAACAAAGGGGCCGCCAGGTGCTCCTGTGATATTAATGCTCGTTCGCGGTTCAGTCTCGCCACCGGTGATGTGCTGGATACTAAATATTTGACTCTGAGTCCTGTTTTGGCTGGGCCCAAATTGGCAAGGTCTCCGCGAGAATGGAAAGTTAGCAGGCGTCCCACACAGAGAGCAGGGCAGTGCTATTTTTAAAAAAGGGGGTATTTAAATAGCACGGTGACTCATGTACTCATTCCGTGCCAGCAGCCACGCTATCATGGGCCCGTCAGATCCCACGAGATTTGCAGGGGTGGGTTGGGTCAGGACTGGCTTCAGGAGACCTCCGAGGAGCACCTGTGTGCTGAAGGAGGCGGTGCTGGTAATTCTCTAGGGAGAGCCCTCCCCACTGAGTCAGCGTGGTGGTCCGGGGGTTGTGGCGGGCCTGTCGTTCCCATGAGATGCCAACCTGGGGTCCTGGCTGCTGGTGCCCATTAAAGATCCTGTGACACTCTTTACACGCTGCTGGCGTGGCCGGATTCTAATTCAGGCCTGAAATTCCCTCGGTAGGCGCCTTCGGGAAAGGTGTCCTCCATTGATTGCTGTTGTGTGTAGAGAGACAGGAACTGCATTTCGCCCCCTGACGGTGGATGCTCCGATCCTTGTCCAGTTTGCAAAGTGCTTTGGGATCCTTCCGGATGGGAGGTGCCATATAAATGTAACACTCTTATTAGTCTCGTTTTGGGGGTTCGATTATGCAATGGCACGCCAGCCTGCCAGGGCTGAGTCACAGGAGCAGCTTTCACTTGACCTCATCTATGAGAGTGGTGCAGATTCCTCCCTCCCGATGGCCTGTCCCTGCAGCATGGGCTGGTGTGGGCAGACGTGGGGGTATGGCCCCATCACCGCACCCCCATTCCATGTATTTTCTCTCCAAAGGCAGCAAGTACCGAGCTGTCCCTGCTCCCAGTGCACCATCTAGACATTGATCAGGAGGTCAGAGAAAGGATTTGATTCCTATTGGCTCGACGCTGTCTGCACCAACCAGTAAATGGTCAGCACGGTACCTCAGATGCACTGATTCCAGATTCTGATCCTGGTTTCACCCCTTTTCACTGCTGTACCTCTGGAGAGACTCCGCTCATCACTCTAAATCCGGAGTGTCTCCATTGAATTCAGTGGAGTGACTCCAGATTTAGAGTGGTGTGAACGAGATCGGAATCCAGCCAATAGCATGACAGTGCAATAAACCTGCCCCCGGCCCAGCGCTCTGGAATGCTGATGTGGCGATGGTCAGCCTGGGCTGGTGATACGGTGCAGAGCATGGCGGGACGGGATTCATGGGAGTGTTTTGCTCACTACGCCGCAGGGTTGCAGCCAAACTGGATGCATTCGATAAACGCTGCTAATCCTGAGTCTGTTAATTAATTCCAGGCTCCTGGTTACCTAGGAGACAGCAATGTGGCTGCTGAATAGCTGAGCCCTGAATGCACCTCTGAAGCTGCTGACTTCACCAGAGAGCCGCTAATCGGCCAGAGACAAAGCCCGGGAAAGTTCAGCAGCAGCTACCGGCATTGTCTGCCTCTAGTGACGGCCTTTAGAGACCATTGCCTTGCGTGGCCATGAACCAGTCCAAGAAACTGCCCAACGCCATTGAATACAAGGCACCAGGCAAGTCGCCTTCCCGGCCTTGATGCACTGTTGGGAAAAACATCATCGGCCGGGAAGCTCGGACAAAGATAATGAGAGGTTTTTGGGAAACCGACAGCTCCGGGGGCAGCCAGCTTCATCGGAAAGCAAGCGTGCTGTGCTGACGTAGCACATGTGGCTGCCAGACGGATACATGAGGTGCCCCGGGACGGTTCAAATATAGCCCAGGCATGTTGTAAACAGAGCTTCCCAGCAGGATGGCGTGTGAGCTGCGCAGATGGGGCAGAGCCGCGTAGCCAGACAAGCGGGGCTGGGAGACACCGCGTCCCATAGGGCTTTAAACCAGAGCTATTTTAGAGTGCGTTTATCGGGGCATCACGGATGTACAGATATTTCCAGCCTGACGGATTGTTACCTAAGGGAGGCATACGGGGAGGGGGCTCGAAAATGGATCACGGGAAAAGAGGCAAAACCAATAGGAAGAAGGAGAAGGTGCGGGGGGAGGAGGAACCAAGACAGAATGGACAGCACGTGACAGAGAGAGGGACTGTGGTATTTGAAGCAGGAGATTTTAGCTATTCCAGGAGACACAGCCGTGAGCGCTAAGCCAGCCACAGTGGAGACGTGTGGGGTTAATAATAACTCCCTGGGCCAAATTCTTCCCCGGTGCAATGCCACTAAAGCCAGTCAATGGCGTTACAGCAGGGGTGGCTATGGGCTCCCGTGTTCTCAGCCGAAGGCCTGACAGAGAAGAACTGCTGGTGTCCGTCTGCTCCCCCGTTCTGGACAGGCCCCCATGATCTGCCAGCTGCATGGAGAACAATCGATGTGCACAGCTGAGGGGCGTTTGTAACTGTACATGCACGTCTGAAGGGTACCTATAGGAACCGGCGTGTGTGTGTATATGGGCACGGGTGTGTGTAATATGTACGTGCGTGATAATATCTGGCTCTTATGTAGCACTTTTTACCACTAGATCTCACAGTGTTTCACAGCCTTTGATGTAATGACCCTCAACAACACCCCTGGGAGGTAGGGCAGTGCTATTGTCCCCATTGCATAGGTGGGAAACTGAGTCATAGAGAGGCTAAGTGACTTGCCCAAGGTCACAAAGGAAGTCTCCTAATGGCTAGGCTAGGCCCTAACAACTGGACCACCCATCACATTGCTACAGGCCAGCCTGGATCTCAGCCTTCATTTCCTCCTGCACTTTCCTCCCCACCCATCCATCCGGCTCCTCACTCGTCCCTTTGTCCCCTTCTGCCCCTCCAGGCCTTTCTCTTGCCATCCTCTGTGCCTCCAAGAGCCCCCTTTTCCCCGTGTGGTGGTCCCTTGGATCTGTAACGGCCCCCTGAAAGCAGGGCAGAAAGCTTGCCGCGCCATCCCAAATCCCGCAGCTGTCTCCGGCTTGGGGATGAAGCAACGCGTTGACGCACTCGCTACGTCCTCTGAGTATAAGCCAATCCCCTCCTGCCTTTCCAGAGCCACTATGGCGGCTGTATCCCGGGAACGTGAAGGCAAAGCAGAGGCGATGCGGGTTCTAGGCCTTGCACAGGTCAGTCTGGGGGTTGGATTCCGGCTGTGTTTAAAAATGAAGTCCACAAAGCGATAGGCTTCCAGGCCCTGATTCGGGAATGCCCCCGTGACTCCCCTGCCTGTCTCTCAAGCAGTGGCCGCCATCCCTTTGCCTGGAGCCACCCAGGAAACTCAATGCTGGGTATTTACAGGCCCCCGCATGACATGTAAGAGCAAGGGCCCAGGGGCTGAGACGCTGGAATGCACCAGCCGGACTCCCTGGGCAGCAGGGGCTCCAGAAACCGAACTCTAAACCCCGCCAGCACCTGCCACCACATTTCACGGAGCTCGTCTCCTTCCTGCGCCCGCACAAATGAGTCTTTCATGAGGTGGGAGGAGGTTAAAATTACCCAAATTCCTTTGGGCTCCGGCCTCGGGGCTTTCTAGCATGAAATGCAATGAGCCGGGGGCCTGTGAATGAGTAAATTATGGCAGGTCCATGGGACAGGCAGAGCAAAAGGGTTCAAAGGACGAGCAGACACAGTACGAGTCCACCTGCCCAAATGGCTGGAAAGGATTAAAGTGGATGAGCTGCTAGGAGGCCCTGGACTGCCCCAGCGTCAGATCGACTTTGCAGACTTTCCCAGGCATACCGTGCACAGCTCTCTGCCCAGCAGAAGGCAAGCCACGCTCAGACAGCCAGAGAATTTAAAGCTCCTGTCATCTCGTCTGACCTCCGGCATACCCCAGGCACACTGAGCCTTGCCCCGCCATTCCTTCCCTCAGAAGCGAACTATGGGCAGCTTCTGGGCTCCCTGCTCTTGTCCAAATCACAGATGGGCCCCGTCACAAAATATCAGGGTGGCCTTTCATAGACTCCTAGATCCTGAGTCCACAATGGATCGCTCTGACCGTCACAGTCTGAACTCCTGTACAGCACACGGAAGAATTGTTTTCCCAGGGGTCTTTGCATCAACCATCACTTCTGGGGGAGCTAGAGCCTTCTTTGTTTACGTGCCTGAGCATGGATGTGTTTGTTTCAGTGCACGTGTGTTCATGTGAGCATGTAATTTTCTGCGTGTAGATGTGCAAGTGCTTTAGTGTGTTTCTGAGTATGTGTGTGCGTGCTCACACAAGTGTGTTTGTGTACCTGTCTGGTGGTTTTTCTCTGTATGCTTCTATTCACGTGTTTCCATATGCCTGTGCGTTTGTATGTCTCGGTGTGGTTGCAGTGTTTTTCCGTGTGGTTACTTCGGCGTGCGTAGGGATGTATGTCGTTTTCAGTGCATTTCTGTGAGTGCTTTTTCTCTTTGATTGGGAGCACATTTGTTTGTCGGTGTGTGTTTTCTGAAATCGCATGTGTGTATTTTCTCTTGAGAGCGTGCATGTGTGATGGTGTGATTTTTCTACTTGTGTGTACGTATGTTTGTTTGGGTGTGCGTTGCCTCTTTGATTGTGTGCATGCATTTGTTTCTGGGAGTGTGTTTTCTCTGTGCACACGGGTGCTTATTCCTCTGTGCGTGCAACATCCCTCTGCTTTGGGTTCTCTATGATCCTGCCACATATCAGCCTGTTCCTTAGCCCAATCTACGGCTCCTTCCTTCTCACCCTGCCTCAAGACACACTGCGGGAAGCAGCAAACTAGAAACTGGCTCTGAATGGAGTCCTTGTGTGAGTGTTTTTAATAAGTCTCCTAGCCGGGTCAGACGAACGGGTTAACTCCAGCAGGGTGATGTAATTGAGTGGTCCCAAAAGCTGCTGGAATAGGAACTCACTTGTTGTTTTTCTTCCCTGAAAGTCTATCCTCACGCTGCTGGAGCCATTAGGGTTTTAACAACATGAAATTAATAGCTCCATTACCTCAGCGATCACACATCCAGCCTCTCTTGCTGTTGTCCTTTCACCGGTGCCAGCTCAGTGTGCTGAGCCTTCAAAATATCTGCGCGCCACATGTGCTCAGGATAAACTGCCTCCAGAAATGGTAGGGCTGGGAGCTGAAGCCATGGACTCCTCCCAACGTCAAGCAGAAACCGGCGCCAGAAATGCAACGTTTGTTTATATTGAGTCCTAGCATGTGGTTATTTTTTAATAGGCGACACGGGTATTACCTTGGAAATTACAAGCCTTGCCTTTTACGGTGTGATGCTACCCACCGCAGTGAGACGATGTATTGTCTGCATGGGGCTGGCAGATAGTTATAGCCAGGTCTTTGCGCCATGTTGTTAAATGCCGGGTCAGTAGCTAAGAGAACAGCTATGGCCCATGACGTGGTTCAGAGGAAGCCGGCCAGCCGTAGAATGATCAGCCAAGACCCAGTTGGATGAAGCTGCAGACTAGCACAGCTGGTTCTGGTTAAAATAAATTAATGGAGATATCCTAGCTCCGGAAGGTCATTGAGTCCAGCCCCCTGCCTTCACTAGCAGGACCAAGTACTGATTTTGCCCCAGCTCCCTAAGTGGCTCCTTCAAGGATTGAACTCACCAGCCTGGGTTTAGCAGGCCAATGCTCAAACCACTGAGCTATCCCTCACTTCCTCCTGAACCAAGAGGAGTTGGAGAGAAGGACCTAGGGATTACAGTGGACAAGAAGCTGGATATGAGTTGACAGTGTGCCCTTGTTGCCAAGAAGGCTAACGGCATTTTGGGCTGTATAAGCAGGGGCATTGCCAGCAGATCGAAGGACGTGATCATTCCCCTCTATTCGACATTGGTGAGGCTTCATCTGGAGTACTGTGTCCAGTTTTGGGCCCCACATTACAAGAATGATGTGGAAAAATTGTAAAGAGTCCAGTGGAGGGCAACAAAAATGATTAGCGGGCTGGAGCACATGCCTTATGAGGAGAGGCTGAGGGAACTGGGATTGTTTAGTCTGCAGAAGAGAAGAATGAAGGGAGATTTGATAGCTGCTTTCGACTACCTGAAAGTGGGTTCCAAAGAGGATGGATCTAGACTGTTCTCAGTGGTAGCAGATGACAGAACAAGAAGCAATGGTCTCAAGTTGCAGTGGGGGAGGTTTAGGTTGGATATTAAGAAAAACTTTTTCACTAGGAGGGTGGTGAAGCACTGGAATGGGTTCCCTAGGGAGGTGGTGGAATCTCCTTCCTTAGAGGTTTTTAAGGTCAGGTTTGACAAAGCCCTGGCTGGGATGATTTAGTTGGGGATTGGTCCTGCTTTGAGCAGACGATTGGACTAGATGACCTCCTGAGGTCCCTTCCAACCCTGATATTCTATGATCCTAAGTGGCTGACCCTGAGGCAGCTGATTTCCAGCGCAGAGTACTCCCCACCACCACCGAATCCTGGATCTTCTTCAATGTCTCTTTCTAGGGCTCAGATCCCAGGGAGGCATGAAAAGAGCCCAACAGTGGTGTCCAGATCTCCTTGCTGCCCCGCAGAGGCCCTGGCTGCCTTCCTCAGGTCCCTCACCATAGTGGCACAGGAAACACGAAGGCTGATCTATTTATTTTGGGCATAAGCTTTCGTGGGTAAAAAACCCACAGCTTCAGATGCATTCCACGAAAGCTTATGCCCAAATAAATCTGTTAGTCTTTAAGGTGCCACCAGACTCCTTGTTGTTTTTGTGGATACAGACTAACATGGTTACCCCTCTGATACATGAAGGCTGATTGTGCTCAGTGACAATCAATGTCCACCTGGCTGGTGCTCCTCCGGACTGACTCGGAAATTCATGGCTGCCACGGCAACCCTGGGGCTCTCTCGGGTGGCTTCTGGCTCAGTCCACGTAGCTGACCACTGTGGCTCTAGTAGTTGGGCTGGGGTTAGGGGTGGGTGAGGTGAAGATTATGCCATCGTCATGGATTGACCACCCCCTTCTATGGTTTGAGACTGGAGCCCCTCCCAGCTCACCGGGGCAATGCACAGGGACACTGACGGAGCCAGTCGAGGAGACGGCTCTTCAGGAGAGCACTACAGAGCCAGGGATCACTAGCAGCGTCCACCACCACTGACACGCCGGCTCCTAAAGGCCCTTGCCCCTGGCTTCCCTCTCACAGGTCACTGTGTTTTACAGCTGGCCTGGGAAAGATGAAGCGAGAAGGAAGGTGCCGAGCCGGACGGATCAGGGCAGCATACGGAATTTTCATTGGGTTCTTCACCCCCACCACAGTACCAGCAAAGACAGGCAGAACAGCCCCACTCACCCAGGCCCCCACCACCTCGCTACAGAATCAGGGTTTTTCTTGTTGTGAGAAATGTTCCAAGTTACCTTACAACTAAAATGGCTCAGACCCAGACCAAGCATCTGTGGAGCCAGGGAGTTCTTGCGAGGGTGGAGGCCGAGACTTTTCCGAGCGAGTTTCAGACAGGGTTGCTCCTTCTAAGAACATAAGAACATAAGAATGGCCGTCATGGGTCAGACCAAAGGTCCATCCAGCCCAGTATCCTGTCTACTGACAGTGGCCAATGCCAGGTGCCCCAGAGGGAATGAACCTAACAGGTAATGATCAAGTGATCTCTCTCCTGCCATCCATCTCCACCCTCTGACAAACAGAGGCTAGGGACACCATTCCTTACCCATCCTGGCTAATAGCTATTAATGGACTTAACCTCCATGAATTTATCCAGTTCTCTTTTAAACCCTGTTATAGTCCTAGCCTTCACAACCTCCTCAGGCAAGGAGTTCCACAAGTTGACTGTGCGCTGTGTGAAGAAGAACTTCCTTTTATTTGTTTTAAACCTGCTGCCCATTAATTTCATTTGGTGGCCCCTAGTTCTTACATTATGGGAACAAGTAAATAACTTTTCCTTATTCACTTTCTCCACATCACTCATGATTTTATAACATCACTCACGATTTGTCTCTCTAGAAGGACTAAGGAGGTCACATACTTTGATTTGGTCCCTTGTCCTTCATGGCTGGTGAGACTACTGGGGTGGCAACAGGCTTGAGATTGGATGAGGTTGTCCGTAAATTCTCTAGGGGAGGGGAGATCACCAGGTGTGCTCCAGGAACGACTGGATGGATGATACACCGAATTACGGAGATCGTGATGGTGAAACAGCCTAGAATCCTCGGATTGCTCTGGATCCTGGTCAGTCTAGTTTTAGATCCAGGTATGGGACTGCACCTGCGTTGGTGGCATTAGCTGGTGATCTAGCAATGGGTGTGCAGCCAGGTGTCCATGCTGGCTGTCGTCGGTTGATGAGACACCTTTCATAGAATCGTAGGGTTGGAAGGGACCTTGAGAGGTCATCTAGTCCGGTCCCCTGCACTCATGGCAGGACTAAGTATTAACACTGTTCACCTCAAGGTGTGGCTGGCACAGGTGCTGTCCCTGGGGGAAGTAGATGGGGCTGCCTTGCAGTGGCTTTGCTCCTTTTTGGCAGAGACAACCCAGCTGGCGATCACAGCAGGAAAGGCTCTCTCGTGCAAGTGCTGCAGGATCCCATTCTGTCTCCTCCCGCCCGTTCAATCTCCATGCACGGCCACCAGGAGAGGCATGGGATGAGTTCTCTTCACTATGCCGGTGCCACTCGGCTGCTGGCCCTACACTTCAGCTGAACCTGGCTGAGACGGTGGGACGATGTCCCAGTGTCTGCTACAGCCTGGGCTCGCTGGCTGTGACTCAGGAGGGTAGGTGGAGGGATGTGAATAGCGTTATCTTGGTACCCTGGACTGAGAGAGTGAGAGAGTGGCCACCAAGGCTCCCCTGTAGACCCAGGGTGGCTGTGCCTGTTCCTGGCATTAAGCCTATATTTTCCCTTTTGTTAATGTCATCCCTTTGTTCCGAGCATCGCCCCCCTGTGCCACACAACAAACCAAGACAGCTAAAAATGGCAGCATTAGGCCTACGGGTCGGCAAGTCCCTAGAATAGCAAAGGCCAAAGCTATGAAGTCAGTGGCAAGGATTTTCTGAACACACTTCCTGCATTCCTGGCCTCCCCGGGTAGGTGAGGGGGGGGAGGCTGGAATCTGGATTGTTTTGTTGTTTTCAAAAGGTCACTGTTTACTTTAACGGAGCTCGTTCTTCTGCTTGCATTGTCCTGTGCTGATTCAAGTGGAAGATAATCTGATTGGTGCCTTGATGTCCTTTCCTGGGAAAGCTCCAGCCTAGAGCACAATGCCCCAGGGGTGTGCATTACTGCAAAAGGAGACAGCTAAGGAGGCCTTTGCATACAAGAAATGCCGGGGTTACAGGAGCAGTTCCCAGAAATGATCAGATGATGGTAAAGGAACCCAGCAGTGAGGTGGCCCAGGAAAATCTCAGAACTAGCCAGCTCTGACGTGCCTTCAGAAAGTTCACTGGGTGATTGAGTTGTCCTCTTTCTTGAGAATTTCATATGAGAATCTGAAACCGCATTTACAGACTTTGATCCTTCATCATACTTAATTCCTTCAATGAGTTCCGGAGCGTTCTCAGCTCCTGTTGATGTAAGAGAGAATCAAGGGGCTCTCAACGTTTCGTACGATCAGACCCTTACTGGCTTTAATGATACATTGACGGGAATAAAGTTATTCCTAAAATACACCCCAAGAATAGAAAGGAGGAGCAAAGGTCACATATTTTTGACCATGGGAAAAATAGAACAGAGTTTCATTTCTTTTTCCACTGCCTGGCGCTCATGGATCCAGCTCTGTATTCTTTATGTCCCCAGACTTCCCAGTGACTTTGGCTTTGAGGGCGCTAGGGATGCAGGATCGGGCCCTATCACATCTCATTCTTTCCTGTTGGAGTGTGTTTTTCATTTCAGGGTGCTTGGTGTGTCTCCCTGGGCCGGGAACTGAGCATGCGGCTTATTTCCAGGTGGCAGTAACTCTCCTGTCGTCTAAGATTTAGCCCAGGATGGAGAAAAGCAAGGCACATTAGTCTGGTCACGAGGTTTAGGTTTCATTTTGGAGGATTTGATCTAGTAATAGCTCCCAAGGTGTGTTAAGAAACAGTGGCAATATTGTCCCTACTCCTTATTAAGCTAACTAGGGTTGTTCCTTCGTTATCCTTATCTCATTTATCTGTTTCACCCCTCTGCGATTGTCTCATCACGTGTACAGACTGCAAGCCCTTTGGGGTAGGTACTGTCTTTATTATGTATGGACAGCCCCCAGCACACAGGCACTCTGATCAGGGCCTCTTTTGTACCTTAATACAAATAATAAAGAGGCATAATAGTTATGACAGATGACAGAACAAGAAGCAATGGTCTCAAGTTGCAGTGGGGGAGGTTTAGATTGGCTATTAGGAAACACTACTTCACTAGGAGGGTGGTGAAGCACTGGAATGGGTTACCTAGGGAGGTGGTGGAATCTCCATCCTTATTGGTTTTTAAGGTCAGGCTTGACAAAGCCCTGGCTGGGATGATTTAGTTGGGGTTGGTCCTGCTTTGAGCAGGGGGTTGGACTAGATGACCTCCTGAGGTCTCTTCCAACCCTAATCTTCTATGATTCTATGATTCTATAGCTCCACAGCGAGTTGAGCCTTGCTCCACAGCAGCCAAATCATAATACTTAGCCATTATCTTCACCGTGATTTGCAGGCATCAGCTAAATAATAACACTTACACGGTGCTTTACAAGCCAAATCGTTCTCAATGCAACACCCTTGGTTCCGGTAGTGTTCCACCAGGTCTGAACTTGACCCTGAGTGTGATACACACATTAACGGGGGTCCTCAAAGCACCCCCGGGAGATAGTTATGTACTGTAAGGCTTATCCTCCTGGTTTCACAGCTAGGGAAACTGGCAGGCCACAAGAGGCATCAGTGTCAGATCTGGGGCTAGTACCCGGGAGGTCCCTATACCCAGTGGTGGGTGTAGGTGCAACACTCAAAGCGTGGGCTGAAGAACCAGACTTAGCCAGGATAGGCTTCTCCTTCCCGGCATCCCGATGCACCAGCTACTGCCTGACCCCACCCCACCCCAGTCACTGAACAGCAGAGTTGCCTCTTTGGCGGAGCAGAAGCCAAAATTCTGGGCCTGGCCGGGTGGTTTCCCTTTGGTTGAGAAATCAGTGAGTCAGTCACTGTAATGAGGCCTGGGATTGTCTTTGTTTCCAAGACACCACTAGCACCTTTCAACCGCAACGTTGTTCCCTCTGACAGGATCTGGGAAAGCTGTAGGATGGGACAGGCACAGAGGAGGAAGAAATGGTGTCAACACGTGTGATGTTATGAGTATAATATAATATCTCATTGAAAGGTGACAGGGCCAGAAAGAGTTAATTAACTCACAGACTGACCTAACCCATGGGTGAACCTTAAGGACTGGTTAGGAAGATATGTAAATAAATAGAGCTTTGAAATGCAAGTCTGCATTGTTAGAGAGCTCAAGGGTAGATGTTTGCTCAGGTCTTGTAATATAAGCAAACAATTCTTGTCTATTGCTATAACTTTAATTTAAAGATCAAAGAAGGAATATTAACATTTATGATGATACTTGAGTGAAATAGTATTATTGTCTATATGTCTCTTTGAAGGTTGTGATAACCTGTATCTGAACTGTTTAATGAATAAATTACCCTGTGCTAATTGCCAGGATGTTTGGAAGAAGGAGAGTTAGGCCTATTGTTTTCTCAGGCAGAAAGGCTGCTGAAAATGTATAAGAACCCTGGGACAGAATCCTACTTCATCTCAGATCTGCTTCGGGTTTCAAGAGGGGAACCCTTAAGCCACAAGGATTGAGATCCCCAGTCATTGACTGGAGCCACCCTGAATATGGACATTGGACTATAACCTATGGACTATATCTAAAAGGACTTTTGGCAACTACAAGCTCACCTCTGCTATGTATCTGAACCTCAAGAATTGTATTCAAGTCTGTATGTATATTGATCTTTTAACCAACACTCTTCTCTTTTTTTCTTTTTTAATAAATTTTAGCTTAGTTAATAAGAATTGGCTATTAGTGTGTATTTTGGGTAAAATCTAAGTTGTAATTGAACCTGGGTATGTGGCTGATCCTTTGGGATTGGAAGAACCTTTTCTTTTATATGATGAGAGAAGATTTTCAGTAATCATCATCATATCTGACAGGTGTGTCTGGATGGAGGCCTGAGGCTGGGTACTTTATGGGAACTGCGTTGTTTGAACTTCTAAGAAAAACCTCTGTTTGGAGATGAGTTAAGCGCGGGCTCCACTTTAAGTCAGATTGGAAAATCACGTGAACCAGAGTCAGAGACCAAATGCCAGAGCCGATTCCTGACTTCTGAATTCAACTCTGACCCTTGACTCTGGCACGTGACCTGGGCTCCAATTCCTGATGACCGACTCCTGCTCTAGCCACTTGGCACAATTGCCCACATTCCCGTCACTGACAAGTGCCAGTCACCTGGGTTAACTGTGCAAGGTAGAGCGTTTGCAGTTCACAAACAGCCTGCGGAACTCATTACCACAAGATTAAGGCCAACCACTTAGCAGGATTCAGAAAAGGTCTGAATGAGGAGAACATCCTGAGTTACATCAATAAGTCGTTTTAAAGTTTGGAAGGGATATAAGCCCTCTTGCTTCAGGGCATAAACTGATCTCTGTCTGCTGGGGACTAGGAAGTAACTATCTCTATGGACAGATTATTCCATGTCTGCCTATTGTAAGAGTTTTTGCACTTTCCTCTGAAGTAACTGGAACTGGCTACTGGCAACGACAAGTCACTGGGCTATGGATTTGATCTGGTCTGGCTTTTCATGTATTCCAGCAGCCAGAGTTTCTTTCAACTTTAAAACCAAATTTAAAATCTAGGTCAAATCCAGATCTGGTGTAAACAGATGGAACAACCGAAATGTGAACCTTATCCTGGCACAGCTGGATCAGGGCCCAGCCATGTCTAATATTTGTTCATTCCATCTCAGCTTTGACACTGTTTACATTACAGTGAAGCTGTGTGAGTCACTGATGTCAGAGCAGCACAGAGTATGTTTCCACTGCAATGGAGCATTGTAATTCCTGATAATGCCTCTGTTGATACAGTGACTTGCAATGCTCACCCAAGGTGTCACACCCACTGAGGGCCATGCCGCTGCCAGGGTGACACTGGCTCTGGTCCCCAGAAATATTGACACTGCAGACTAGCAACCCATTGTAGCTTTGGGAGGGGAGCAAAGAGGTATGAGGAAATGCTTTTTCATGGAGGGTGCAGTTAGCCTGTGGAACTCACTTCCACAAGACATTGCTGGGACCGAGAGTTTAGGAGGATTCAAAAAAGGCATGGATATCTACATGACTAACATGGATATGTAGAACTACAACAGTAAGAATTGAGGAGAAAAACAAGAGCTTTGGAAGGGATATAAACCCGCATGCTCCAGGGCATAAACCACTCTCCAGCTCCAAAGAAGAAACTCTTTCGGGAAACAGGCTATCCCCAAACTGCCCACTGCAGCATTTCTTGCACCTTCTTCTAAGACAGCTTGGAGAGGCCAGTGTCGGAGAAAGCATATTGGCATATTGACTTAGCTGCTAGGAGAGGCTCTGTGGGCTAGTGGGCAGAGCAGCGTGACTCAGGAGACATGGTTTTATTCCTAGCTCCACCACTGGCCTGTCAAGTGACTGTGACGCAGTAGGGAGCGGGGTGGATTGACCTGGGAATGTCGTTTAGTTTTACTGGACTGTCTGCATGGGGGATGGGAGAGCAGGGGATGACTTTAGGTGAGGGAGGGTACCGGAGAGCCTGTAACCTGAGCCAGGAAGCAGTGTGGGGCGAGTCGACACCTTTGCCCAGGAAACTGGACAAAGGGAGAGGGGGAGAGAAGGAGGGGGAGAGAGCCGGCTGGAGGGGTTTCTGGGTCAGTTTTGGGCTGGCTGGGGAGAGGCAGGGAACCCCAAGTCTGGGGTCTAAGCTCCTTGCCCCCCAGAGGGACCTGGCTGAGGGGTCCTGGTTGTACCTACAAGCCCTGCTTGGGACTGTGTTCCTGTCGTCTAATAAACCTTCTGTTTTATTGGCTGGCTGAGAGTCACGGTGAATCGCAGGAAGTGGGGGGTGCAGGGCCCTGACTCCCCCACACTCCGTGACAGTGACCTGGGGCAAGTCACAGTTCCTGTCAGAGACCAGATTGTGGGTGGTTGTGCCTAGTGGTTGGAGCAGGAGTCGGTAGCCAAGAATAGGAGCCCAGGGTCAGAATCTGGGTCAGAGCCCCAATCAGAAATGAGGAATCAGAGGCCAGGGTCAGAACCAGGTTACAAGGCAGGAGCAGGGCTGGAACAAGGCGGGAGCAGGGCTGGGAACAAACAGGCACAGGAGCTAATGCAGCCGTTGGCAAATGCTTTGAGCAGTCGCTGAACTGCTGCTGCTGGGCTTAAGAGCCGGTCCGGTCACTCTTCCAGCCAATTAGGCTGCCTATTACAGGCCAGCTGTGCTTGTTAGTTTTCCCAGAGACTGGCTCTGCTGCAGGCCCTGATTTCTGACACATCCCCAATTTGTGCCTCACTTTCCCCATCTGAAAAATGGGAATAACGATACTGACCGCCTCTGTAGAGCGCTTTGAGATCTACTGGTGGAGAGCATTATGTAAAAGCTAGGCATTATTGCCAGATGGACCCCTGGTCTGATTTAGTCCTATGTTCCTGAGTGGAAAGAGTACTGGGGCATTGGGTGAGATGCTGATATCAGTGGTAGCTGGCCATTGACTTCAATGGGGCCAGGATTTCCCCCTGGGTTTTTGATGGTCGTCATGAAGGCACTAAACTAAGGGCTTGTCTTCACTACCCGCCCGGATCGGCGGGTAGAAATCGATCTCTCGGGGATCGAGTTATCGCGTCTTGTCGGGACGCGATAATCGATCCCCGAATCGACGCGCGTACTCCACCAGCCCAGGTAGGAGTAAGCGCCGTCGACGGGGGAGCCGTGGCAGTCGATTTGCCGCCGTTCTCACAGCAGGGTAAGTCGGATCAGATACGTCGAATTCAGCTACGCTATTCCCGTAGCTGAATTGGCGTATCTGAAATCGATCCCCCCCCCCCCCGTAGTGTAGACGTAGCCTAACAGTAACAATACCAGCAGAAGGCAGTCTGTGGGATTTAATCACCAACTTGGGGGATGATAGGCAACTACAGCCCCTGGGTTCATCCACAGCCATCAGCCACATCCTGTCCTGCAAGACCCAAATCCCACCAGACCCATCCCAAGTTGGACCCCCAATGCAACGGGACTTTGGAAGCACTTGTGACAGTACCAACACCCATGCAGTGCAGTCGCCATCAACAACGCTGATAGTCACACTACTATCAAACCAGGGCTCTATTTCCAAGAGCTCTCCCTAGCCCAGAATGCTACAGTTCCATGTAACCAAATGCTTGCTCCGTTTTTCCATTGAACTGACATGAGCTGGTCTGGAACGAGGGTGGATGAATTATCCTGCAATAGGCCAAACGGAGCTCATGCTGCGTCACGGCACCCCTTCGTCTCAATGGGAGAGCTTCTCCTGTCAGCGAAGTTAATCCATCTCCCCGAGAGATGGTAGCAATGTCAATGGGAGAAGCTCTCCCATCAGCATAAGAACATAAGAACAGCCATACTGGGTCAGAACAAAGGTCCATCTAGTCATAGGCGCCGACTCCTTGGATGCTCCGGGGCTGGAGCACCCATGGGGAAAAATTGGTGGGTGCTCAGCACCCACCGGCAGCTCCCTGCCCCCCCGCCCAGCTCACCTCCACCTCCACCTCTGCCTCCTCCCCTGAGCGCGCCACGTGCCCGCTTTTCCCCTCTAGCTCCCAGTGCTTCTCGCCGCAAAACAGCTGTTTTGTGCAGCTAGGAGGGAGGGGGAGCAGGGAGAACGCGGCAAGCTTGGGGAAGAGGTGGGGCCAGGGCGGGGATTTGCGGAAGGGGTCCAATAGGGGCAGGGAGGGGGCGGAGTTGGGGCGGGGACTTTGGGGAAGGGGGTAGAATGGGGGCGGGCAGGGGCAGGGAAAGGGTGGAGTCAGGGCAGGGCCGGGGCGGGGGGGGGACGCGAGCACCCACTGGCGCCGGGGAAAGTTGGCGCCTATGCATCTAGCCCAGTATCCTGTCTTCTGACAGTGGCCAGTGCCAGGTGCCCCAGAGGGAATGAACAGAACAGGTAATCGTCCAGTGATCCATCCCCTGTCCCTCATTCCCAGCTTCTGGCCAGCAGAGGCTAGGGACACCTTCCCTGCCCATCCTGGCTAATAGCCATTGATGGACCTAACCTCCATGAACTTATCTAGTTCTTTTTTGAACCCTGTTATAGACTTGGCCTTCACAACATCCCCTGGCAAAGAATTCCACAGATTGACTGTGCGTTGTGTGAAGAAATGCTTCCTCTTGTTTGTTTTAAACCTGCTGCCTGTTAATTTCATTGGATGACACTTAGTTCTTGTGTTATGAGAAGGAGCAAATAACACTTCCTTATTTACTTTCTCCACACCAGTCATGATTTTATAGACCTCATATCACCCCTTAGTCGTCTCTTTTCCAAGCTGAAAATTCCAGTCTTATTTATCTCGCCTCAGACGGAAGCCGTTCCAGACCCCTAATCATTTTTGTTGCCATTTTCTGAATCTTTTCCAATTCCAATCTCTCTTTTTTGAGATACACAGGGGTGTGGATTTTTCACAACCCTGAGCAACATAATTATACCACCAATATAGGTCTGTAGGGTAGACCTGGCCTCCATCTCCCTGTGCCTCAGTTCTCCTTCTTGCAGATGGGGCTATTGACACATCCTCTCTCACAGCCTTCATCTGTTTTGACTGGAAACTCTTGTGTGTACAGCACCTGACACAAGAGGGCTCTGACCGTGGCTTGATGCTTCTAGGTGCATCCAGGTGGGTCGTGCAAATAATAATGATGTAGATCCAATGCACAGAGGTGAGTTTGGACCCGGAAGTGTGATTCCAACCCTTCCCACAGGCAGGGGTGTTCAGCACAAAGCTGTGACCAAGTTTGCACAGATTGACTGATTCTTGGCGCTGAGCAGAGGCTCTGCCACTGAATGACACATCACAGCTTTGATGTTGTTTTCACCCAGCGCTGAAGTGATGCACTCCCTGCAGCCTTGAACTGCTGTCTTCCACGACCCTCGACTGTCTGCCAGTCCAGGTTACGTCCCTTGCAAGACAGGAGTGCACAGAAAAGTGGGACAAAAGAATAGCCCTCTGCAGAAACATCACGATAGAGGCTGCTGCGCACTCAGCCCCTCAACCTTTCAATAGCTTCGTGAAAGCCAGGCAGACGTGTCGACCGCCGGCCTGCTCCAGGCCACACATCAAAGGGATTGCTGAGGCTTTAAACTTGTAGCTAATGTAGAGAGACGGCAGGGCCGGCCCACAACATTTTGGCACCTGAGGCGGGGAGCTCAAATGACGCCCCCCATGCCCCCTCCCTTGGGCCAAAACTTTGGGGGGGAGGGATAGCTCAGTGGTTTGAGCATTGGCCTGCTAAACCCAGGATTGTGAGTTCAATCCTTGAGGGGGCCACTTGGGGATCTGGGGCAAAATCAGTACTTGGTCCTGCTAGTGAAGGCAGGGGGCTGGACTCGATGACCTTTCAAGGTCCCTTCCAGTTCTAGGAGATGGGATATCTCCATTTATTATTATTATTATTATTTGAAAGGTCTCAATTCTGCCTTCTTCCTGTTCTACTCCTCTCATGGTACTGCTCTGCTACCTACCCCAATAAAGGAGAACTAACAACTTAAAATGCCTTGTTCAAAAATTTTAAGTAACACTTCACTTTCAAACGCCTGAACAGCAAATGTAACTTTTCTTGTCTGCACAGTAAACACTGGCATTTTTATCTGTTTGAATAATCAAAGTGGTGCTTTCCGTGCCTTCTTGGCAGGGCCACCCAGAGGATTCAGGGGGCCTGGGGCAAAGCAATTTTGGGGGCCCCTTCCATAAAAAAAAAGTTGCAATATTATAGAATCCTATATTCTCGTGGGGGCCTGGGGCAAATTGCCCCACTTGCCCCCCCCCTCTGGGCGGCCCTGCTTCTTGGTTGCAAAGATTTGAACTGCTTCCTGAAGGTCCACAGTCTGGGCCAGCTCATGCTCTATTGAGATGGTTGCAAGGCCGACCAGCCTCTCCTATGTCATTGTGGAGCGTAGATGTGTTTTTATTAACTCCAGCTTGGAGAAGCTGCGTTCTCCACTAGCAACTGCTACAGGAAGTGTTAGAAGTATACGCAGAGCAACAAAAGCATTTGGAAAGAGGGCGGTCACCTTATTTGTGCACATATATTCCAGAACAGCCTTTGGAATTGATCCTGCTGAAATGTATCTTGAAAGGGCTTTCAGTTCATCACCTAAATCACCCGCATCAATATCGCGCATGTCATCATGCGTCAACACTGTCTCTAGTGCCCTGCATTGCTGGTGTAGGTCTTCTTCAGGTATAGTGAGGAGTTTTGGAATATCATACAACTAGGGTAACCAGACAGCAAATGTGAAAAATCAGGATGGGGTGGGGGGTAATAGGAGCCTATATAAGAAAAAGATCCAAAAATCAGTACTGTCCCTATAAAATCAGGACATCTGGTCACCCTACATACAACATCCCAAATATATTGCTGTGTGCCTTGAGCTGCATGAAACGTTCTTCAACTGACTGTATTGCACAATCTAGCACCTGGTTAAAGAATTCAACCTGGGCTCGTGGGGCTTGGGGAGTAGACATTCGGGCCCAGGCCATAGGAGCCTGCAAGTTATGTCTATACCACAGTTGAACAGCCCCTTAGCCCGAGCCCCGCGAGCCCGAGTCAGCTGGCACAGGCCAGCCTTGAGTGTCTAATTGCAGTGTAGACAGACTTTCAGCGAGCAGAGGAGAGAGAAAGGAGCCTTCTCGGAGTGTCCCCGAAACGAAGGACGAGAGTACGATCTGCAGGGTGGTTTGCAGCAGCAAGTGTGGCGAATACAGAAAAACAAAGGTACGTGGCTCACAAAACACATGCAGGCAGCTAAACTGCTCCCCAGCTGGCCGCATGGCTGCTCCGAAGGAGGTAGAATAGAGTGCAATGAGAGCCGCCCCACTCTTCCTCCAAGCTATAGGCGGAGGGTATATTAGGCCAGGGGAGACTAAGCCCCCCCGGTGCAGACGCCGCCGGTGGACACACTTGCGGGTTTTTGCTGTTTGCGCGGGGGAAGTTTTTGATTATTATTATGCCTCATGCAGGTTCCAGGGCAGCTGAGGCGGTGGTATGTGCTACATGGACTCCAGGGAGATTACTGATGAACCCAGGAAGCTGAATAACACATACTGCCTCCTCAGCTGTCCCAGAAACTGAATGACGCATATGAAAAGCTCGGGTTCTTCGGGAAGAGACAAGAGCTTTTCCCGCCGGGTGGCTTGGGGTCTCAGGAGGGGCGGTGCAAGGCAGCTGCGGCGGCTCTGGCTGGCCCAGGGCTTCCCCGGCTGTGGGGGGGCCTCAGGGCTCCAGTTTGCCCTGAGCTCCTCTAGCTGCGGGAGGGGGGACGACTTATGGTTCCTCCAGGTGTGGGGGGGTTCGGGGCTCAGGCTGCAGAAGGGGCGGGGCCTCAGGTGGATGGGGTGGGGCCGGGGGGGAGCGCCATCCCCCACCCATAATCTGTCCCTCATCCCTGCACTGACTTCAGTGCGTGTCAGGTTTCAGCCCCCCCAGAGTAGAGGTGAGGGGGCTCGTCTCCAAATCCCGCTGGATCGCAGTTGTTCTCTGCTAGCCCTGATAGAGTGTCAGCTCCCGTAGGTGAGGCATTGCTATCGCCCATGCTGCCTCCACAGATTCCTCCAGTGGTCTCCAGGCGAAGCGCCACTGGCTTTGAGGCTTTGCCAGGGCCGGCTCTAGGATTTTTGCCACCCAAAGCAAAAACAATTTTGGCCGCCCCCCCCCCCCCGTTTTTTAATTACCCCACCCCCGGCCCCGCCTCAACTCCGCCCCTTCCCCAAATCCCCAGCCCTGCCTCCTCCCCCCAGGCTCTCAAGCCTCGGAGGGAGGGGGAGAAGCGGCGCCCGCGCCGCGGCCACTCGGAGTCTCCCCCTCCCTCCCAGGCTCTCAAACCTGGGAAGGAGGGGGAGATCCCGAGCGGCCGCGGCACGCGAAACAGCTGTTTCGCGCGCCACTGCTCCCCCTCCCTCCCAGGCTTGAGAGCCTGGGAGGGAGGGGGAGACTCCGAGTGGCCGCGGCGCGGGCGCCGCTTCTCCCCCTCCCTCCTAGGCTTGAGAGCCTGGGGGGAGGAGGCAGGGCTGGGGATTTGGGGAAGGGGCGAAGTTGAGGCGGGGCCGGGGGTGGGGTAATTAAAAAACGGGGGGGGGGGGCAAAATTGTTTTTGCTTTGGGTGGCAAAAATCCTAGAGCCGGCCCTGGCAAAGCCTCAAAGCCAGCGGCGCTTCGCCTGGAGACCACTGGAGGAATCTGTGGAGGCAGCATGGGCGATAGCAATGCTCCTCTGAGCCTCACCTACGGGAGCTGACCCTCTATCAGGGCTAGCAGAGAACAACTGCGATCCAGCGGGATTTGGAGACGAGCCCCCTCACCTCTACTCTGGGGGGGCTGAAACCTGACACGCACTGAAGTCAGTGCAGGGATGAGGGACAGATTATGGGTGGGGGATGGCACTCCCCCCCGGCCCCACCCCATCCACCTGAGGCCCCGCCCCTTCCGCAGCCTGAGCCCCGAACCCCCCCACACCTGGAGGAACCATAAGTCGTCCCCCCTCCCGCAGCTAGAGGAGCTCAGGGCAAACTGGAGCCCTGAGGCCCCCCCACAGCCGGGGAAGCCCTGGGCCAACCAGAGCCGCCGCAGCTGCCTTGCACCGCCCCTCCTGAGACCCCAAGCCACCCGGCGGGAAAAGCTCTTGTCTCTTCCCGAAGAACCCGAGCTTTTCATATGCGTCATTCAGGTTCTGGGACAGCTGAGGAGGCAGTATGTGTTATTCAGCTTCCTGGGTTCATCAGTAATCTCCCTGGAGTCCATGTAGCACATACCACCGCCTCAGCTGCCCTGGAACCTGCATGAGGCATAATAATAATCAAAAACTTCCCCCGCGCAAACAGCAAAAACCCGCAAGTGTGTCCACCGGCGGCGTCTGCACCGGGGGGGCTTAGTCTCCCCTGGCCTATTATACCCTTCGCCTATAGCTTGGAGGAAGAGTGGGGCGGCTCTCATTGCACTCTATTCTACCTCCTTCGGAGCAGCCATGCGGCCAGCTGGGGAGCAGTTTAGCGCGAGCGGCAGCAGCAGCGGAGGTGAGCTAGGGCGGCCGGGGCACATTTTTAGGGGCAGCATTCTGGCGCCGGCCATGCCGCCCCTAAAAATGTGCCGCCCCAAGCACCAGCTTGTTTTGCTGGTGCCTAGAGCCAGCCCTGGGCTTTGCACAGGAACAGCGGAGGTGATTATAAACACATGGTCGTGTGCCCTTTGCACAGAGAGAGCTGGCTAGGAATGAAAAGCGAACTCCTCTTCTGTGCATTGCTCGAGCATCTCAAGCACTAGGCCCCAACTGCACGGGGCGTCAAGCTGAGTTAAGGGACCGGGCTTAACTCTGTCTGCAGCCGTTTCATTCCATTCAATAAAATCACCAGAAACGACACGTCCTGGGCAGCGCGAGGAGGCTCTGTCTGCAATATGGTAACACGGCTAAACAGAGAGAGCTGATGACATTACAGTATAACATTTCTCCAAACAAAAGCTCACTGCTGGAATGATTATGGGTTTTGTCTCTGATATTTACATGGCAACAGTTTGTAAACCTGTTCCAACGGCCTAAATCAGAGAATCGGAGGCCTGGAAGGGACCTCTAGAGGTCATCTAGTCCAGTCCCCTGCACTCATGGCAGGACTAAGTATTATCTAGACCATCCCTGACAGGTGTTTCTCTAACCTGCTCTTAAAAATCTCCAATGATGGAGATTCCACAACCTCCCTAGGCAATTTATCCCAGTGCTTAACCACTCTGAGGGTTAGGAAGTTTTTCCTGATGTCCAACCTAAACTGCCCTTGCTGCAATTTAAGCCCATTGCTTCTTGTTCTATCCGCAGAGGTTAACGAGAACCATTTTTCTCCCTCCTCCTTGTAACAACCTTTTATGTACTTGAAAACTGTTATCATGTCCCCCCTCAGTCTTCTCTTCTCCAGACTAAACAAACCCAAATTTTTCAATCTTCCCTCATAAGTCATGTTTTCTAGACCTTTAATCATTTTTGTTGCTCTTCTCTGGACTTTCTCCAATTTGTCCACATCTTTCCTGAAATGTGACACCCGGACTGGACACAATACTCCAGCTGAGGCCAAATCAACATGGACAGAGATCTGGGCAACAGCAGCTGATCCAGCACTCCGATCACTGAAACTTCCATTAGTTGGCCCCCACGTGCGTGAATATGGGAACTGCGCCAAATTGAGAGATTGAGGATAGGCTGGAGAGAGGTCAAAGCTAATTGCCTCATTAACTTAGAAGACACAAAGGCACAGAAAGGAAGTGTGAAAGGGGGAAGAGAACGTGAAAGAACTGTTGGCTGGTAGAGCCCAGGCCAAAGGAGGTCTCTCCCCATGCTGAGTCTGTTAAAGCTGCTGCACAATCTGGTGGGCTTGAACTTTGTAAAGAAATCCCTGAGTGTTTTACCTGGAGAAGGGCTCCAAACAGTTTGTTTGTTTGGAAAGAGGCAAGAATGGATCACGCCCAGCCTCAACCCTCTTCTCAAACCACGCTGCGACGCTGGACTTTAGCACAGCTTAGGTTTGTGGATAAAAACCCAGCTCCACCCAAAATGCACTGCAAGACTGTGACCTGATTAGTTGTGTCAGGAGGAAGAGCAGCTGCCGCGGGACTGCACCCCTGCCACAAGAATGGGTTCAGAGCAAACGACACAACGTGCTGTCTTTGTGTCACGTTGCCACCAGAGTGGATGGGGCCTTCGGACTACAGGGACAGTAGAACCATGGGGATGGCTAGCACCCCACAATGGAAATATTATGGGGGCTCACATATACCCAGGGGGGCAGAGGTGAGAGCGGGATCTGGAGGGGCTGCTGCAGGGTTCAGGATTGAGCTGGGGAGCAGGTAGGAACCCTCAGAACCTTCCTTCCCAGCCTGGAGGTGGCTACCCCGAGTTTCAGTTACATCCCCTCACTGCCCCACTCCTATCCCCATTTGCAGAGAGCTTCTGTCCATCCCCCCCACATACTACTACAGCAGGCAGCAGTAATGTCCTTAAGAGCAAGTGAGCCAGGTCTGCAGTTTTGGAGCAGACAGCCCAGGGTTCTACTCTCACTTCCCCAAGCACCAGCACGTGAGTGAAACGTTCAGCTGGTGAGCACATCCATTTTCTGCAGCACGGGGCTCCATCGCAACGGGGCCCACATCTCGGCTACGCCTTCAAAAAGCGTGTTGCACAGCGATTCAGTGATCTCAGCGTAAGATCCCCGTGGAGACAAACCCCGGTGGTTTTTAGTTATCACCGCTAGTCAGATAAAGCCCCTGTGGGGGGGATAGGGTTGACTTTGACTAGCTACATCAAGGTTAAAAACTACCCGTGTCTAGGCTTTCCCACTGCGATGCACCTTTTTGTGCAGTGCAGGCAAAGACTTTGACTAGTGAGTTTTGGACGCCTGACCTGTGACGCTTTAACAGGACCCACGTTTCAGAAAGTGCTGAGCATCCCACCTGGCAAATCAAGCTATCCCCTCCCCAGCCCCTTCTGCTCAAGGCCCTGCCCCTCCCCCCTTCCACCCCCTTTCCACTCCCTGACCCCTTCCAGAGCCCCAAGCCCCCCACCGTGGCCAGAGGAGCCCCACCCCAGCCGCCTTGAGTCCCAGGCCCCAGGCTGCCGGCCAGCCCCAGCCACCAGCCCCATGACCCCAGCCCCGGGCCGCCCCAGCTGGCCCGCCTGAGTGCCCCCAGCCCCAGAGTGCCAGGCGGTGGGCAGCCCCAGTGCCCCAGCCCTAGAACACCGGCGGCCTCAGTGCTGGCCAGCCCGAGCACCAGCACCTGCCCCCGCCCGCTTCAGGGAAGAGGAGCAGCTTGGGCTGGGGCCATGGGGGAAGAGCGGGAAACAGGAGGGGGCCTTGGGGCAGAACATGTGTGGGGCCATACCTGGCTGCTTGGGGAGGTTTAGCCTCCCCTGGCCTGTGATACCCGCCGCCCATGTCATTGGCCGCTTTTGAAAACTTTGGTCAGTTGTAATTTGGAGATAATAATATACTGAGATATACCTATCTCCTAGAACTGGAAGGGACCTTGAAGGTCATCGAGTCCAGCCACCTGCCTTCACTAGCAGGACCAAGTACTGATTTTGGCCCAGATCCCTAAGTGGCCCCCTCAAGGATTGAACTCACAACCCTGGGTTTAGTAGGCCAATGCTCAAACCACTGACAGTTGGGCCTTTGACTGCACCACATTCTGCAAGAAACCAGTTGAGCCAGAACCGGTTTGAAAGCAGAGTTCATTAAATACATTTTGTAACTCGGTTTAAAGACCAGGCGTACCCAGCCCCTCCAGTTTCTATGAATAGCCAGCTCAGGATTAGCAGTGCATATATTACACCTCCAAAGGCATTACAGCATTTTGAGGCTGCACAGTGTCGGCTGCTGGAGTGATGAAAGCATTTCATTTGGAATCGTTTTTAATTTCCCGGGTCTGGAAAAGCTCTCCAGCTGGATCACCCTGATATGAAAGCAAACATCAGTTCCATTTTTCTTTCTGTCGCAGCAGTAAATTTACCAGCGCTCAGGGCCACAAACAACAGTCTGTTTGAAAAGGTTACGACAACTGGGCTTTGTTTCTTGTAACGGTTCTTTTCATACCACTAAAGAGCAGGCGCGCGCCAAGTTTTGCAAAGCAGTCTGGGCTTGACCGTAGAGCATTTTAAGAAGCCCACCTCTGCCTAAAAACTTCTCTGAGTGCGCTACAGCTCATCAGAGCAACAGCAGGGCTAGACCGCAGATGCGCATACTTTGAAAGCAGAGGTAATGAAGCTACTCTTGAGCTAATGAAGAATCAGTTCTTAGCTGCTAGCAGTATAGAGTCTGTGGCAAGCACAGTTGTGCAGTTCCGATTCCCTCCAGCAGAAGGCAGCGGTATGCACTATCCAGGTCATTAGAGAATTCTACACATTTGCTACAATCCCTTTGGAACGCGTGTGTCCTGCAATGGCACACACTGATCTGTGTCAGAAATGGGTGCCAAACACCTTTCTTCCCCTTACACCCCAAGCAGGGTCTGGCCACTGTCCCATCAGGGAGGACAAGGGACTGTTCTAACCTAGTGCTAGCATGAGATTCTTCAGTGGGGCTGGGGCCAGGGTGAGATTATGACTCCACTTCCTTCTGCGCCAGCCACCAGAGAATGGGCTGCTCCGTGTAAAAGGGTGCTGAGCTCCCGTTCCAGTGGTGCTTGGGGGAATTCTGGGCCTGTCAGCCAGAACGCCTCAGAGTCTCCCCCTGTTGCATTCATACCAACCCCTATGACCCGTGACTTTACAGAGACTCGCCAGCCCTGCGCGCTGTTTACAACCCAGACAATCAATCCTCCTCCAGAACAATCAGATCCCACCCCATATGGGCTGGGGTTGTTCTTTCCAATGAGCTGATGTGTCAGCTTCGAGAGCGCCGGTCGCGTGTCCGGAAACCCGATTTGTTGGTAGGAGCATCGCTATCATCGAGGCGCTGAAACGTTTCCTAGCTTGGGAGCAGGGGAAGGTTTTTCAGGCAGTCATGCAGAGGAGAGGAAATTCCTGCGTGTGGGTCTGCGGAGCAGGCCGGAGAGTTTGTACCCTCAGGATATCCGACTCACCCTGCACTGATAGTGCTAAATTCTGTTTTCCCCCATGGGATGTCCCAATGCATCGCTGCTACCGTTCCACTGAAAGCCCCATTTCCCCAGAGAGACGGGTTCAACAAAGCCAGGTAAATATTAGGGCTGAAGGGAGAAAGGAAAGGTTACATACGTCACTGCCATAACTATCTCCTTTCTAACCTGACATTTGCGTAGCCTTTATGCCTTTGACACGAGGAAGCCAAATAACTATGCCGCCGGCATCTGGGCAATTTTTATTTTTCAATTCAATGGAACCGGACACTGCTGTGAGTAAAAGCAGCTACCAGAAGGTTTTACGGCCTAGGAGCATTTTTTCCCGAGATTCATGCTTAATCTGAGCAGGATTTATAACCTGAGCGAGGATAAAAGAGGCGAGTGTTCGAATGGAACATACGGTTCTAGGGGGAATCACAAATTCATGAGAACTCCTCTGACAAGCCACGGCTGTCTGGAACTGAGGGGTTCCTGCCAAATGCATCAGGACATGGAGCTACAAAAAGCACATACCAGATGTGCCTCCTGTCAACACCTTCTGCACTCCAAGGGGTTTATAGCTACGCTGGGCCTTGTGAAAAAACTGGGGCCAGACAGTCAGCTGGGGTAGCTTTGTTGGCATCAATTGAACTATGCAAGTGTATCCCACCCGGGGATCTGGCCCAAGGCCTGCACTGGATCTGTACTGATTTATACCGGCTGCGGATCTGGCCCTAAGACCTCAATGGCAGTACAGTGACTTACACCATGTGGGGATCTGGCCCATTGACTTCAATGGAGCTAGGCTGGTTTACACCATCTGGGATCGGTCCAAGTACTTCAACAGGGTGACAGCTGATTTACACCATGTGGGGATCTGGCCCATTGGTTCAATGCAGCTAGGCTGATTTACACCATGTGGGGGATCTGGCCCATTGGTTCAATGCAGCTAGGCTGATTTACACCATGTGGGGATCTGGCCCATTGGTTTCAATGGAGCTAGGCTGATTTACACCATGTGGGGATCTGGCCCATTGGTGTCAATGGAGTTAGGCTGATTTACACCATGTGGGGGATCTGGCCCATTGGTTTCAATGGAGTGACAGCTGGTTTACACCGTGTGGGGATCTGGCCCATTGGTGTCAAGGAACTATTCTGATTTACACCATGAGGGGATCTGGCCCATCGGTGTCAATGGAGCTAGGCTGGTTTACACCATGTGGGGATCTGGCCCATTGGTGTCAAGGAACTATTCTGATTTACACCATGAGGGGATCTGGCCCATCGGTGTCAATGGAGCTAGGCTGGTTTACACCATGTGGGGATCTGGCCCATTGGTGTCAAGGAACTATTCTGATTTACACCATGAGGGGATCTGGCCCATCGGTGTCAATGGAGCTAGGCTGGTTTACACCATGAGGGGATCTGGCCCATTGGTGTCAATGGAGTGACAGCTGGTTTACTCCAGCTGGGGATTTGGCCCTATGTCATCAGGCCATCACCAAGCCATCGCTCTCCTCTTACATTTCTATAACGCCGTCCAGCTCGAAGGAGCCCAAGGCACGTGACAAACTGAGCCAAACGTACACAGGGATCTGCCACCGAAATGCAGCTGGTCCTGGGGTGAAATGCGGCGACGGTTTTACCAGCACACTGGAACGCCACAGAAAAGGCCAGGAAGTAAGAATGCAGCATGTTAAATACGGTTAATTTTTGGCTTTTGCTCATGGCAAAAAAACAGTCGGAATCATTGTCCCGTTTTACAGACAGTGAAACCAAGGCCTGGTCTACACTACGACTTTAATTCGGATTTAGCTGCTTTAATTCGAATTAACGCTTGACCCGTCCACACAACGAAGCCATTTAATTCGAATTAAAGAGCCCTTTAATTCGATTTCTGTACTCCTCCTCAACGAGAGGAGTAGCGTCAAAATCGGTATTGTTAATCCGAATTAAGGTTAGTGTGGCCGCAATTCGATGTTATTGGCAATTCAATGTTATTGGCTACCCACAATGCAACGCACTGGAAATCGATGCTACTACGGTAGCTTGGACGCACACCACCGAATTAATGGTGCCTAGTGTGGCCGAATACATTCGAATTTATAAAATCGGTTTCCTAAATTCGAATTATATAAATTCGGATTAATCCCGTAGTGTAGACATACCCCAAGACGCAGAGGCCCCAGTTCAGCCCTGTGCGGGTACTGAGCCCAATGCAGGAGGGAGCTATTTTAAAAGGCCAGGAGACTGGAGACCAGTTCTACACCTTGGTTCTAGGTGTAGATCACAGCACTGCCTCTCGGCCCTGGGCCAAGCAGCCTGAGCAGAGAACGTCCCAGCTAGCGCCTTCCCTCCTCCAGCCTGCCCCTTCCCATTCCCAGGCCGGCCCTGAAATGCCTTGTCCTGCCCCGTACAAAGACCCAGTCCCTGCCCCAAGGAGCTTCCAATCCAAGCGGGAGAGGGGGACAATCACTCCCCAGGGCTTTCTGATGTAAACAGCAAGCAGCGAGGGGAAGGCAAACCCAGATGTCTTCAGAGGGAGCGTCCAGCACCCGGTGGAGATGACACCAGAGCAGGAGGCGTTGCCCAGGGACCCAGGCTTAGATATTAGACACACTGAGGCAAGCAATTCCACCGCCAGCAAGCAAACCGTGCCATCTGTATCGTCGGCGCTCTGGCACTGCCTGGCTGGCTGACAACATTTCATTTTTCTATGGTCATTGTTGTCAACATGCTGAGGGGGGTTTCGCCCCCCAAACTGGATTTCCTGGCACCTCGTCGGAGGAGCCTGCTAGCCGGCTGTGGGTTTCCATGACAGGCCCAGGCCTTGGGCACTCCGGGAATTTGCAATGGTGACAGCCACTAGTGAATAGTTCCTGGGTAGACAGGACAAGCTGCAATTTACCCTGGTGTTAGCACAGGTATTGCCAGACTGGCTAATCTGCTGTCTCCGACAGAGGCCCATACCAGACGCTTCAGAGGAAGGTATAAGAACCTTATAGCATGTGGAATAATCTGCCACCCACATTCAATCTCATCCTGGTTTCTAATCATTAGAGTTTGGCTTAAACCCCAAAGCATGAGGTTTAATATCCCTACCAACATTTTTCTCCTATTATGTCAATTCTGGCTAGCCATATAAATGTCCAGTCCCTCTTTGCATCTTGCTAAATTCTTGGTTTATGACTTCCAGTAGCAGTGAGTTCCACAGGCTAATTCAAGCAGCGCTAAACTGCACCAGTGCCAATTGCAGCTTATAGCAGTTTAACCCATCTACACTAGGGGTTTGCTCTGGGGCAGCTGCACCTATGGCTGAATCCCCTAGTGAGGAAAAGGTCCCAGTTGAACAGACAGGGCCATTACTCCCCAGAGATCACCTAATAAAGAAAAAAAGAAACGAAACAAAAACCTGCAGAAAATTTTTCCCTGGTAAGTCCCATTCTTTTAGCTGTAGCTCCCCGACGTAGCTCATTCTAGGGGCACTGGGTCTGTGCCAGGTTTCAGAGTAGCAGCCGTGTTAGTCTGTATCCGCAAAAATAACAGGAGTACTTGTGGCACCTTAGAGACTAACAAATTTATTAGAGCATAAGCTTTCGTGGGCTACAACCCACTTCTTCGGATGCATCCGAAGAAGTGGGTTGTAGCCCACGAAAGCTTATGCTCTAATAAATTTGTTAGTCTCTAAGGTGCCACAAGTACTCCTGTTATTTTTGTGGGTCTGTGCCAGCGCTCTCACTTAGACCGCCTTCCATCCAAAAGCTTTACAAAGGTGAATATTGTTATCCCCATTTTACACATGGGGAAACTGAGGCACAGAGAGGCAACAAATCAGAAGTCAAGCCAGGAGCAGAACCCACAGACCCTGTCTCCAAGCCCCTGTACTAACATCACTAGCCCACCCCCACCTTCTAAGGAGGGCAACCCACAACACAAGGCATAAGGAGACCAGTGACAAACGAGGTGCTTATTCTCACTCTAAACAGGCTCTGTGCGGGGATGGGGTAACAAAGGGGCAGAGCTGTTGCAGAGCGTGCATACCTCCCAGATGTCAGCTACCAACTATTAAAATAAGCCAGCACTCCGGCTCCTTCAAGAGCTTCGACATTGGCAGCACTCCACTCAGAGGAGCATGAACATGTCTGGAAGGAAGCCACCATCAAACCGATCAGATGAGCAGTGTATGAAGAGCAGAAGGAGGAGTAATTGCTGCAGTGGGGTCTGGAAACAGAGCCCCAAAGTGGCTGCCCAGCACGCAACTTTGTTAAGCATTCATCTCTCCGGCCTTCCAAATAAGATTGTCTGGTTCATATTCCAATGACATTCTGGCCTAGCAAAGGTTTCTTCCTCCTTCCACCGCTGATGTGCATCCTGCTGTTGTATTTAAGCACCTTCTCTGGCACTGCTGTCCCTTTGTACAGCGCTGTGTACATTTACTGTGATATATACACGAATAATAAGTGCTTAGCACACTCTCACTTCACCTTCTCTCTGAGCCCCGTCATTCATTGTGGGCATTAGTTACCTCCTCTAAGGGTCAGGCTTTGACACATCATTAAATGATTTCCGTAGTAAAAGTCTGAGAGCCACAGTAATTCTTTGTGATCCATGTTAGTTCAGTTGTCACCTCAGGATAAAGGCCTGCAGGTATGTCATTGCTTGGGGGAACTGAGCAGATCTCACTTGACCCATATGCTTGCAGTTACATGATATAGCCACTAGATAGCTCTGTGAGTTGTGCAGAGTTCCAGGCTTCGGGTGGTCACTGGTAAACACGGGAGACAAAGCTGGAGGTCGAGCTGTGTGGAAGCCTGTTTGTGTGGCTCTACCTGCAGTTTTCTTTAATAAATGCCTCCTGTTCAAGACAGACTGTGATTCCATCTCCCATAGCTGAGTACAAAGAACACAGAGAGAGGAGAATGGCAACAGTGACTTAGTTACTGTATGTAGCACCTCTCACCCAGAAGGATCCAAGAGTGCTCTACAGACTGCACACAGGAAGCTCTTCACCCAGCACAGAAATGCAGCCAGTTCTGGGGTGGCAGGCGATAGCTGTTTAACAATATACTACCTGACAGGGTTAATGTATTGAACTGAAATTGCAGAGAGCATGCAGGTAGGCAGTGGAATTTGGACAAGACTGTAACCTCCTCCTCTTTCACTCCCTTGCTCCCACATCACTCCCCTCTGCTCCACACAGAACACAGCTGCCAACATCCATCGCTCTAACCACAGCACCCCTCCATTTTCATGCTTCCCACTGGCTACCCCCGTTTCACCCCCATCAAGCTCACGCATCTTTTCTTCCCCATCAAGGCCCTCCTGTCCTTACTTGTCTGCTGTAGCCTGATACTGTGTCGCCATCCCCACCTCTGCTCTACTATCGATGCCAGTTTCATCCATCCCTATGGCAGCTTCTCAGCCAAACATCTCCAACAGCCATCCACAAGGAGCCATCCGCCACCCTCCAGCCCTACGGGACAAGGAAGCTTCAAAGCTTTCAAGCCATTTCATAGCTCATGACAGGGCTTTCAATAAAAGTTTCCCCCTGGTTTTCAATCGCTGGCAGGTACATGCGGTTCATATGCTACCCAGACATTCATCTGGTCCCCTTGGGAAGAAACTGATGTGTATTAAAAGGCCAGAGGGCAAATCAATGGAAATTTGGCAATGTTTCAAAGTGTTCCCATGGCAGCTGCGTGAGAAACGCTGGGGTCAAGTGCCAGGCAGCGAGCCAGGGTGGGACAAGAGAGAGGAAGAGCAGATAAAACTTGGCCATCACTATAAACGGCTGATCTACTTCTCAAGAATCATAGAATACCAGGGTTGGAAGGGACCTCAGGAGGTCATCTAGTCCAATCCCCTGCTTAAAGCAGGACCAATTCCCAGGCAGATTTTTGCCCCACATCTCTAAATGGCCCCCTCAAGGATTGAACTCATACCTCCCTCCTCTTCCTTAATAGCTATTCAGGCATGTTCCTTGTGGGGCCTACACACCAGCCTTTCCCCATTGGGCACTGGGAGCGCCACGGCCCCGATCCTCAAGGGTATTTAGACACCTAACTCCCACTGAAATCAATAGGCACCAAAATAGCTTTGGGGATCCGGGCCCGAGTTCTGTGCTGGCTAATTAGCACAGCATCCCTGGCAATCGGGTGCAGAAGCAAGGCCTGGCTGATACAGCACCAGAGCGTGAACTGGTGTAGACGGGCAGAGCTCCATGGCCCGTACGCTGCCAGGTGGGGCCAGTGGAAAGAACTGACACGCCCCCAAATCAACAGGGTAAAAGCAGTAACCGTGGTGCCAGTGCCGAGAGGCGGAGCGCAGTGCCTCGAATAGGGTGACCAGTTTTTTTATAGGGACAGTCCCGATTTTTGGGTCTTTTTTCTTATATAGGCTCCTAATACCCCCCACCTCCTGTCCCGATTTTTCACATTTGCTGTCTGGTTACCATAGCCTCGAATGGAACACTGCTATATGAATGGGAACCATGGCGGCTAACGAACAACTCAGAGATGTTTCACAGAGCATGGGGGGGGGGGGAGGGGTGTACAGACCCCACACTAGCTAAGAAGGGGATAACAGGAGCCTGTGGGCTCAAACAGCCCCACCCTGCTATACCGGCCATAGGCATCAGGCCTGGAGGCAGGAGCGGACCCAGCCCAGTTGGAGGCTGATGGGGAAGCAGAGCAGACCCCTGGCGCTCCCTCAGTGAGAGAAGACCAGGGAGCTCCAGGGAGCGGGACTGCTGGCCGATAGAGCCTCCCCCCGGGAAGATTTGAGTTCTGTGCCAGGGCCTTGCTTGGTGGTGCGGCGCAGGACTGCTGCCAGTCAGGGCCTCGCGGAGCTGGAGGGAGGAGAGGGAGCCCAGGGAAGTGCCTGAGTGGAAGGGCTGGGCCCAGCCCAGGGTTGGAATGGATGAATGCCGCCCCCGCCTTCTTTGAATTTGGGATATTTGTTTTGGAACCTTGATACCCTGGCAGAGGGCTACAGCACCAGACCATATTGGTGCCTGCAGAGTACTGAAGACATGGAGGGAAACCGAGGCAGGGCAAACAGTGCCGTGGTGGGCCACAAGAGGGTGCTGTAGAGGCTGAGTCTACCACACTCGCAGATTTTTAAGGCCAGAAGGGTCCACTGTGATCATCTAGTCTGACTGGCATACCCCAGGCCAGAGAATTTCCCTGTGTGGTCCCTGCACTGAGTCCATCACTTCTAGTTGAGCTAGAGTCTCTTTAAATCAAGAGTGGAGACCTCCTGCTAAAAGACTCCACACGATAGAGAATCCCTCAGCAAGCTGTTCCAATGGTTAATCACCCTCGCTATTAAAAATTTGCTCTTTATTTCCATGCTGGGCCATATAGTGCAATGAGGCCTGCAGGGAGCCCAGCCGACATCAGCGGGGCTCCATGCAGGCGCTGGGATCCGCCTGTGTAGAGCTCATGGAAGGACTGGGCTCTGCTTGTATTTTGTACAGCGCCGAGCGCACGTCACTTAACAAACACATCATAATCATCTCATAGGTGTTGAGCCCGTGTCAGACCTCCTGGAGGCAAGGGCAGTCAGGAGTGACTTCCTTCATGTTAATGGAGTTGGACTAGTGTAAGGGAGATCAGAATCTGGCCTTTCTACTGCCCTCTCCATTTCTCTGCCACCTGACTTCCCTCTGTCCTGCCCCACAACGTCACCTCTGTGAGTCCAAGAGCCTGCGCCTCTCTCTGGCGCCATCTTCTTCTTCCTTATCATTGTGACAGTAGCGCCCAGAGAGCCCAAATGAGACCGAGACCCCATAGTGCCAGGTGCTGTACAAACACATAGTGAGAGACCGCGCCTGCCTTGAAGAGCTCCTAGTCTATATCGCCAAGACAAAGGGTGGGTGCAAGGAAGCGCTATCCCCATGTGTCAGATGGGGAACCGAGGCACAGAGAGCTGTAGTGACTGGCCCAAAGTCACACACGGGGTCTGTGGCAGAGCCTATACGCCCTGAGCACCCAACCCACTGGCCTAATGCATGTCAACTGTATGAAGCACCACCACGCTGCTCCATTTGTGCCCTGGCCTGAGCCCACTGATCTCAACGGCATTCATTCTTTCATTGGAAATGAAGGGCAACTAAATGATTAGGGGGTTGGAACGGGTCCCATATGAGGAGAGATTAAAGAGACTAGGACTTTTCAGCTTGGAAAAGAGGAGACTAAGGGGGGATATGATAGAGGTGTATAAATCATGAGTGATGTGGAGAAAGGAGATAAGGAAAAGTTATTTACCTGTTCCCATAATACAAGAACTGGGGTTCACCAAATGAAATTAATGGGCAGCAGCTTTAAAACAAATAAACGGAAGTTCTTCTTCACACAGCATACAGTCAACCTGTGGAACTCCTTGCCTGAGGAGGTTGTGAAGGCAGGGACTATAACAGGGTTTAAAAGAGAACTGGATAAATTCATGGAGGTTAAGTCCATTAATGGCGGTTAACCAGGATGGGTAAGGAATGATGTCCCTAGCCTCTGATTGTCAGAGGGTGGTGATGGACGGCAGGAGAGAGATCACTTGATCATTACCTGTTAGGTTCACTCCTCTGGGGCACCTGGCATTGGCCACTGTCAGTAGACAGGATACTGGGCTGGATGGACCTTTGGTCTGACCCAGTATGGCCGTTCTTAATGGGGGCGCGAGGCAAAGAAAGCTGGAGGAATTCAGCTAAACAAAGCCCAGGATCATTGGGGCAGGCAGCCTTTCCTGGGTCTTATCAGTGTGGCCCAAACCCACTTTGCCTTAGGCGGCATAGTGCTACTGCAATACACTGATGTAAGTATGATTATTATGAATAAGTCAGGCGTAATCTCACTGAAGTCAGTGGCATTTTCCCAGTGTAACCTGGGATGGGTGAGTGAAGAATCGTACCCCTCATTCTGCGTGGTTTGGAATAAACAGCAGTTTACAATCATTCTGCTCTGGGTTTGTGCCTTCCTGCTTGGAACAAACAGCCCAGGGCCAGAAACTAAAAACCAGGGTGGATCCTGAAAATTGGTTATTACAACAGACCAGTTGAGGTTAACTTGGTAACACCTGTGGGGGATCTGCTGCTCCCCACTGGCTACCCTGAGCAGAGTCAGCGACCTGAGGCAGGTTGGGAATCAGTGACCACTCACAAGCAAGAGACGCATGCACAGATGAAGTCACAGGAGAGGCAGACCAGGCAGGTGCCTGGGGCTGCACAATGCAAACTGTTTTCTGGACAGTGATTTCCTCCTGGGAATTTGTCATCCAAGCAAATGATCTGGGAAAATCTCGGCATAGAGTCAGTTACAGGGTGGAAAGGGCCTCTCAGAAATCAATGAATCAAGGTATAAATTCCACGCTACGCAGGACGTCCGGTCCGGCCCATCCAGTCTGCAAAGCTCCTCACCTCCACAGGCTTAAATTCTGTGGTTGCCAAGGGATGTCCCAATAACCAGCTCAGTGTGGGCAAGGCCTGAGACAGGGCTGGGGGAGTGAGGCCCGGCTGCTGGAAACAAACCTGCCTGAGCTAATCCGCCTGGCCAACTCAGACCTGAGTCAGCCACCCTACTGGATATGCCAGGGCTTGAGTCTCAGTTTTGCAGGCAGTTTGGTGCACCTCTGCCCCCTAGTGGCCAAAATCCTTAAATCCCTTTTTAATGGCTTCCCTGTTACAGTAGTTTTGGAAGGGATCTTTTTATTCATAGGTTCATAAATTCTACAGCCAGGAGGAACCACTGTGATCATCTAGTCTGACCTCCTGTATAGCACAGGCCAGAGAACTGCACCACGATAATTCCTTCTGAATTAGGGGATACCTTTTTTTAAAAAATCCAGTCTTGATTTTAAACTGGCCAGTGATGAGAATCCATCATGAGCCTTGGTAAATGGTTCCAATGGTTACCTATTATCACTTATTTCCAGTCTGGTCTGAATCTTTCTAGCTTCAGCTTCCAACCACTAGATCTGGTTATATCTTTGTCTGCTAGATTGAAGTTCCCCTCGTAGATACATAAGCATATGGCTCATTCTAAGGTCTCTCTACTGAAAAGCATCTGTAGATCGACTTGAATGTGACAGCACCTGTTTGATGAAGGAGAATCATTTTTAAGGACCCTTCTCTGAAGGAATTTTTAAAAGCAAAAGCTGTCCTCCGCTTTTCATTGTTTAGATAATTCACCGTATGTGTCTTGTATCCGAGGGGTAGCCGTGTTAGTCTGGATCTATAACAAGCAACAGAGAGTCCTGTGGCACCTTATAGACTAACAGATGTATACGTATACGTCTGTTAGTCTATAAGGTGCCACAGGACTCTTTGTTGCTCTTTACGTATGGGTCTTGTCTCCCCACTAGAAGCAGGTCCACTAGAGTGCAACAGCCTACTACTGCTGCTTGCTAATGGAGTTACTCTTTTAGCTCAAGTGGTAGAGTCTGCACTGTGTAGCTAAATGTGCTGGGTTCTGACCCTAGTCATGTTACATTACCTTAGGTCAGCTCTGAGGCAACATTTCAATGCTTTGGGAAGAGAAGGGATCTGCATCTGAGCTATATTGTCTGGCAGCTCTCTCCGGGCAGCACCTGTGTCTTCCTCCATGGGTATGTCTTCACTGAAATTAGCCCCAGTGATCAGCACGCAGGTTAGCCTAGTCTGGATAGCAGCAGCCACACTGCAAAGCCCTACCAGGGTTCCTGGGTCCCCTCTAGGGCTGCACTCACCTGTGTGTGTTGCTAGGGCTTCTGGGGGCATATCCCATAGTCCTTTGTGCTGCAGTTAGCCGAGCTGCTCTGTGATTCTTTCCCAGTGGGAGAACTTGTGTGTCCTTCTGGGCACCCAGGGGAATTGTGGGAAGGCATTGCAGGCCTACCAGCATTATAGTGATTTAGCCTGCATCCAAAGGGGTGGATTACCAGTCTAAGTGCAAGCAGCATCTAAGCTCCAACCTCTATTTCCACTGGCCCAGGTTGACAGCACCACTAAACTCTGGTGAGTGGGTTGTGTATGTGGATGGAAGGTGGAGGGCTGTAGGAACACCTGGGTAAAAGCCTGGGCTAACTCTGCCATGAACACCCCCGCCCCCCATTGGCTCAGGACCAAGAAGACTAATGTCATGCAATAAATGGCATATCACCACAGAGCCAGCCTAACCTGTTAGTCCCTTGTAAGCAAGAAGCAGCAAACTTCAGCCTCACAATTAACTTCGCCTTTGAAGTCTGCTAAATATTGCTGCGTGTCTCTCAGCAGAGACGGATTCTGGTATGATGAACATAAAGGCGATTCTTTACCGGGGCCGCTGGACATGGACGGACCCTCTGGTTCTCCCTGGCTCTCTAGCTCCCAGGCTGAGGAGACACCGCCTGTGGTGCTTAGGGGATGTCTACACTGGAGCTAGAAGGTGTAATTTCCAGCTCGAGGAGACCGGATCAGAAAACAGAAGTGTAGCGACAGCAGCAGAAGGGGCTAGCTGCCCCAAGTACAATCCCATCCCAGACACTTAGAGGTGGCACACCGGCTATCCTTAAATCCTAAGAACATAAGAATGGCCCTAGTGGGTCAGAACAAAAGTTCATCTAGCCCAGTATCCTGTCTTCAGACAGTGGCCAATGCCAGGTGCCCCAGAGGGAATGAACAGAACAGGTAATCATCAAGTGATCCATCCCCTACTCCGGCATGAGCAGTCCTGCTCGCACTATCGTTACTCTGTCTCCCTGGACCTGGCAAGGGTGCAGAGCTCCAGCCCAGGTGTGAGGAGAGACTACCTGTGGGTCCAGGTAAGGTCAGTGCTAGGTGTTGTCCCCTGCATGGAAAGTGGTAGGTAAGTCTGAAGAACGCTCCCTCGCTCCCTAACAGACAAGTTGGGCTGGGAAGGTGTTATATCCTTGGGGGCAACAGTTTTAGGAAGATATCACTGGAGACACAAAGAGCTGTAAACCTTGTAGCAGCCAGCCGAAACTGGCTGGGCTATCCCCTAATAATCTAACTCAGTTGCCATAGCAACACAAGGTTCTATTACCACGGCAACCAAATACACAACAGAAGGGGTGCGTCTGAGGCACCTAGCGCCCAGTCCGTTCTCTCCAGCCAGGCCAGCGTGAGCGGCCTGCTAAAATCTGTGTTTTCCTTTTTGTCGGCTGGCATTTCCCACTCTGCCTTCACTAGGAGTCCAACAGAGGCCTTTGGCGCTTGCTAATGGAACTGTGGGAAAAAACAAAATGGCCACCACCCATGGGCGGTGGGTGAAACTTCCCCTGGGGGAGGCAAGTTCTTTGTCCTGCCTCTTCCGCTCACAGCCCTGCCCACACTCCACCCCTGCTCTGCCCCAGGCCCCACCCCCACCCACCACTGACTCGCCACTCACCTCTTCACGCCCCCCGAGATCCCTCCTTCCGATCATGTCCTCCCCTGCCCGCCTACCACTTGCCCACCTGCTGCTCGCCTCCTCACCCTGCTACTGCCCCCTCCCTCCCCCCCGTGACACCCTCTCCCCTTTCACCTTAAAGCACTAACAACATTCCCCAAGGGAACTGAACAGGCAACAAGCATAGCTCAATTGCCAGATAGATTCTCTTCTGCGTGGTGGGGAGTTTGGGATACGCTGTACAGAGAGAGACGAAAAGCCAGGCTACCTGCGCCAACCTGAAGCCGGATCTCTCCTTTTGAAAAAGTGCTTGTCAGTGACAGCCTGCGTTCAGGCAGTAGTTTGATCACCTTCCTTACACAGAATTCCCTGCCAGGCTCATTGACTTAAACTGGGTTTGAATAAAACGACTAGATCAAGCAATAAACTCACTGGCTATGTCAGCTCCTCCTTGAACCAGGTCAACAGTTACTTCTGCTGGGTACAGAGAATAACTGATGGGTCATTTGGAAACTGTTTTTAACCCCAGTAACACGTTTTCCTACAATATAAAAGCCAGATGAATGTGGCCAAAGGCTTCTTGGGGATTGGCAAATGCTTGTTACATGGCTTCATTACCACTTTAATGGCTCTTTAACAGTGTCGGTGCTCTTTGCTACTAGGTCTCTGGAAAGCTTTTTCACTGTGTAAAGTTACTCAGGGATCCCCTTCGCTCGCCTCCTCACTCCCCCCGTCTGCCACTGACTCCCCACTCGCATTCTCACACACACACCGCCCCGCGTTCCGCGAGGAGGGGGTTGAGGAGAGACACCTCCGAGGGGGGAAGGGGATGGGGGGGAGGAGAGGAGAGGAGAGGAGGAAGACTCCAGGCAGCAGCAGCAACCCGTGGGATCCTCGGGGAAGGGTCAGAGCAGGGAGGGGAAGCGGCGGGGTGAGGGCAGGGCCGGCTCCAGGGTTTTGGCCGCCCCAAGCAGCCAAACAACAACAACAACAACAAAAAAGCCGCGATCGCGATCTGCGGCGGCAATTCGGCGGGAGGTCCTTCGCTCCGAGGCGGAGTGAGGGACCGTCCGCCGAATTGCCGCTGAACAGCTGGACGTGCCGCCCCTCTCCGAAGTGGCCGCCCCAAGCACCTGCTTGGTAAGCTGGTGCCTGGAGCCAGCCCTGGGTGAGGGGCACCACAGCCCAGGTGTCAGGTGGCAGGAACGGCTGTGGTAGGGGAGGCAATGCCTTCCCTTACCTATTATACCCGCTGTCCGTGCCACCACCATGTAGGAGCTCACGTGGCCCCTGGCTAACGCTGTCGGCTTTGAGCTCTCTGAGCTGGAATTTCTAAGGAAAGTTGCATCCAGGCTTAATTCTTTTGTGATGGTGGCCCAAACACCGTTCAAGAGAAGGTTATGATCAGCGTTCAGGTCATATTATGTTACACGTCAGGGTTTCAGTCAGAACATGTAAGATTCATAGAGTCTGAGCCCAGAAGGGACTGTTGTGATCATCTAGTCTGACCTCCTGTGTAACAGGCCGTAGATTTTTACCCAGTGATTTCTGCATCAAGCGCTACCACTTGTGGTTGAATTAGTGTGCATCTATTAGAAAGACTTGAGTTCAAATCTTTAAGTGATGTGAATCCACCAGAGCCCTTGGTAAATTGTTCCACTGGTTAATTACCCTCCTTGCTAACCTGCATCTTCGTTCCAGTTTGTAAGGTAAATTTGCACATGGGTATTGTCATTACTGGAAGATATAATGGGCTGGGAACAGTTACACAAGCTCTCTAACACGGCCAGTCCTTGTCTTTGTCATGCTTAGGGGTTTTTTAAATTGTTCTTCTCATATATATTGGGCCAGAGCCTCAACTGTTGTAAATTGATGTCTTCTGTTAATACCAGAGGCAATGTGTATAGTGGTTCTATCTACTAGTCATTGCAGCAACTGTTAGCTAAAGATTTTTGTGGTGCATTTATTTAACTTATGATCATCAAAACCACTCCGTGAATTCTGGCTAATCTTGGCTATAAAAGTTGACTCAAATGACCCTGCACTGTGCATACCTTTTGTTTTTTTTATGGAGTGGAAGAAACACAGCATCTTAGGTATGTTAAATCATCCACTTAGGAAATAAACAAGCTGTGTAAAATTCTTGGGCCAGCCTCCATATCTTTATGGTGGCTCGTGCTTTATTCTGAAGCATGCAGTGTGTTACCCTGGAGCAGACACAGTTCAAAAACAGCACAAAGAATTTTTACAACCCAAGAAAACCCTGTACAAAGTTTAGTTTCCCTGGTTGCCCAGAGCTCGGCGGAGATCAGCATGTGGCTGAAGAGAAGCCGCTTAAGGGGATCCCAGGCAAAGCAGAGGTGTTGCTGGTAGGAAGAGAAAGCTACACTGCAGAACTTGCCTCCCTTATAACATCCTCCACTATCAAGGACATTGGCCCTCAGATCAAGGGCCCCGGAACCATTGTAGAAGTGGGGGGGACAAGGCCAAAGTGCCCCCTCCCTCTCCATGGCTGGCTGCTCCAGTGGTGAGCCAGCTGCCCACTCTTCTGGCACCACAGAAGCCCCTGGTGGGCAAAAGGTGTAATTGCAGTGCCTTCCCAGCAGAATCTATTATTCTGCAGGGAGAAAAAAAATCTGTGAGGGACATGAATGCTGTGCTTATGTTTCTTTTGTTAAAAAGTTGGGGGCAGCTGCATTTGGCCTCCTCAGGGCTGCTGGAGGTTGAAGCTAGTTGGAATATGGGCCATCATTTTTTCCAATAGAAATTTTTGACTTTTCACCCCCCCAAAAAAATAAATCCTGAAATATTTCGATTCAGAAATGCTGCGGTGGTACCACATGGGAGCCGTAGAGCAGACACCTCATGGGCTCATTCTTCTGGACAGGCTGGGCTCCCTAGGCATGGAGTCTAAGGCCAGAAAGGACCATTAGATCAGCTAATCTGACCTTCTGTATCTCACCGGCCACCACCACTACGCAGAACCTCTCACCCACCCCAACAACCAGAATTAGGGCTCGTCTACACTGTGCATTAGGCCGCACTAGGGAGTGTCACAAGGGCGTCACATGCTCACTGGCCCGCATGGACCATGCCGGTGCACACTGAAAGGTCCTCGTTCACCTTAATGTAGGACTGTTCGAAATGGGACTAATGCAGAGCTCAGACAAGCCTGATTGGACCAAGGCATTACAGCCCTCAGAGCAGCGGTCGCAGGACCGGGACAGGGGATGGGGCTCGGCCTCCTCATAAGGGAAATAGTGCGGGAACTGATCCATGTTTTCACCCTGATGCTTCGTTCTTGGGTGACAACAGGACATGCTGGGGCTAGAGTGGCCACTCTTGACCCAGGAGCAGGCAGAAACTGGGGGGGGGAAGCGGGGGATCAGGTTGGGGCCAGGAGCAGCTACCCTCAGCGACAGAGACATGAACCGCCGAGACCCCCCTTCCCAGCCTGGAGCCAGCTGCCCCTGCCTGCCCCAGCCAAGTGTCTGTAGTGCCCCAGGCAGTGCACCTACCCCTACCCCTCCATCCCTGACACCCCAACTCCCCCACTGCCCAAGCAAAGCACCCACCCCCTCTGTCTCCTATCCCTAACACCCCGATCTCCCCCTACTCCTCACGCAGAGCATCCACCCCTCCCCTTCCTATCCCTGACACCCTGACACCTCCACTCCCCGCTGCCCGGACGCCCCCTGCGCCCCATGCAGAGACAAGAAGGGGAAACAGCTGCTTCTTTCCTGTCTCACATATTTTTTAATAAACCAGAAGCAGCAAATGTTGCTCTTTCAGTCCCGCCACACCCCGGCCCTTCACAAGTTCACAAGGCTGCACTGATTATGGCTTCGGCCACACAGTCCATCACCCTCAGTGTGGCAGCAATGAACAGGGGGCGCAGGTCTGAGGAATGCGCCGTTTGGTGCAGAATATGTCGTGGGTAGAAAGTGCTGGGGCTCCAGAGGAATACAGGCTCTGTATCTCCATCTGGTGCTGGGGTGCTTGGGTTTCAATATGGACCGCTGCCCCATCCCCGCAATTCTTCTGCCCCTGCCTCTAAGGACAGAGCTATTCTGTGCCACAGGCAGAGAACAGGCAGCACCAAGGTGCACCGACGCCAGAGGGCCCTGCAATGGCAGGGAATTGATTAAATGAGATACACAAGTGACCCGCAGCCCATGCTGCAGAGGAAAGTGAACTCCCCCCTCCCCCCCAAGGTCCCAGCCAATCTGACTCAGGGGAAAATTCCTTCCTGACCCTGAATACGATGATCGGTTAGACCATGAGCACATGAGCAGGACCCATCAGCCAGACACCCGAGAAAGAGAATGCTTGGTACTACCTCAGAGCGCCGGCCCACCATGTCTAGGGTCTCCTCTCCAGCCATGGCCATCTCTGTTGGTTCAGAAGAAGAACATTAAAGCCCGAATACACTATGAGGAGAAAATGTTCTCCTCACAAAAGCCAGACCACATTGTGAGGAGAAAGTTCCCTTCCTGACCTCTACAGATGTCTGGCTGAAGCCCTGAAGCATGAGATTTTAGGAACATAAGACATAAGGGCAAGCTGAAATGGGCTTAATCTGCAGCAAGGGCAATTTAGATTAGATATTAGGGAAAACTTCCTAACTATAAGGGTAGTTAAGCTCTGGAACAGGCTTCCAAGGGAGGTTGTGGAATCCCCATCACGGGAGGTTTTTAAGAACAGGCTGGACAAGCACCTGTCAGGGGTGGCTAGGGTTATTTGGATCTGCCGCAGTGCAGGGGGATGGACTTGATGACTTTTCAAGGTCCCTTCCAGCCCAACATTACTGTGATTCTGAATCAGAAGCCACCCCCAGGGCTGCTGAGCCCTGAACCATAACACAAGAACTAGGAGTCACCCAATGAAATTAATAGGCAGCAGGTTTAAAACAAACTAAAGGAAGTATTTTTTTCACACAACACACAGTCAACCTGTGGAACTCCTTGCCAGAGGATGTTGTGAAGGCCAAGACTATAACAGGGTTCAAAAAAGAACTAGATAAATTCATGGAGGATAGCTCCATCAATGGTTATTAGCCAGGATGGGCAGGGATGGTGTCCCTAGCCTCTGTTTGCCAGAAGCTGGGAATGGACAACAGGGGATGGATCACTTGATGATTACCTGATCTGTTCATTCCCTCTGGGGCACCTGGCACTGGCCACTGTCAGAAGACAGGATACTGAGCTAGATGGACCTTTGGTCTGACCCACTATGGCCATTCTTATGTTCTTTAACCACCATAGGCAAGACTGTCATACAATCCCACTCATAAATTTATAAAGCTTTTCCTTAAAACTAAAGTGGTTGGCTGGACTGCTTTTCCCATGATGCACCTCAGTTTCCCCACTTGTTGAGGGGAGGTGGTTGCATCACTAGAGTCCTCAGCTATGGTGCATCATGGGAGATGTAGTCCAGCTGGGGTGCTTGGCCCAAAGAGGAGAATGGGGACATGAGGAATCCAAACAAGAGCTCCCATGAGGCACCATGGCAGGCTAACCAAATTGATATCCTTCATTTTTCAGGCATTTGTATTTTTGGATGAAAAAATCAAAAATTTCCGGGAAAAGCAGACTGTGTGTGCAAAGAAATGGCTCTTGATGGGAGCAGGAGATAGAAGCCAGGATGCCCCTCTTTTAGCAAACATGCTGTGATGATCAATTTAGACGGGGCTTTTTGGCCAAGGGGATCCCCAAGTGCCCCTGTGACGTTATTGATATAATCTGGGACCATATAGATCATTGTTGCAACCAAGGTCCTGTAGTGGCACGCAAATCTTGTATAAAGGGGGTCAAATGGGGTGTCTAAGACAAGGTTATGGTTTACTGGTTATGATTAGACTGTCTATATGTGTGTATCAATTTTGTAGTTGAAGTTATGAATATTGGCTCTATACTGTCTGTATTTCAAACTTATGCTATGCTGCTGGGTGACATCCCAGACAAGCTGGTGTTAGCTCTGCCTAGCCTGCTTGATGGCCCATTAAGGACCATCAGCTATACAATGGACCCATTGAGAGAAGGCAAATATGCCTTGAGACTCAGCAAAGTATGCAGGGACTGGCCCATGTGACTCCAGGCTCCATTTTGCTGTAATTTTCCACAGTAAGAACAAAGAGGTGTTCTTAGACCTGGAAAAGACTATATAAGGCGGATGCCTCATCTCCATCTTGTCTTCAGTCCTGCTTCATACCTCTGGAGGAACTTTGCTACAAGCTGAAGCTTTGAACAAAGGACTGAGGACCCATCCCAGCGGGGGATGTATTCCAGAGACTTGATTTGAACCTGCAGTTTATTCTATCGCTGCTGCAAGCCTGAACCAAGAACTTTGCCATTACTGTATGTAATTGATCCCATTTAACCGATTCTAACTCTCATCTCTATCTTTTTCCTTTTATGAATAAACCTTTAGATTTTAGATTCTAAAGGATTGGCAACAGCGTGATTTGTGGGTAAGATCTGATTTGTATATTGACCTGGGTCTGGGGCTTGGTCCTTTGGGATCAGGAGAACCTTTTTCTTTTACTGGGGTCTTGGTTTTCATAACCATTTGTCCCCATAACGAGTGGCACTGGTGGTGATACTGGGAAACTGGAGTGTCTAAGGAGATTGCTTGTGAGACTTGCGGTTAGCCAGTGGGGTGAGACCGAAGTCCTCTTAGTCTGGCTGGTTTGGTTTGCCTTAGAGGTGGAAAAAACCCCAGCCTTGGGCTGTAACTGCCCTGTTTGAGCAATTTGTCCTGAGTTGGCACTCTCAGTTGGGTTCCGCCAGAACCGCATTGTCACAGTGGCGTAGTCGTGCTTGGATCCACAGAACCAGGTCAATTAAGCTTTGGGTCAGAACCCCGCACTATCCAAATTGGAATTTTGGGATTGAGAGTTTGGTTGGTTAAAGAACAGTTGCAAGGGCTGAGCAAAGAGCATATGAGGGCCTTGACAAAAAAGCCCTGAAAGATTTGTGTTCAGAAAAGGGGATAAGCTTTAGAAAGAAAGCTACAAATCAAGAACTGAGAGATCTGTTAATGGCCAGTGATCAGAAGGCAGGAGATGCCACAGAAGCTGCAGAAGCAATTGAAATGCAAGAGGCAGCAAGTAAACTGCAACTTGAGCATGAACAAAGGGTATGTCTACACTACAGGATTAATCCGAATTTATATAATTCGAATTTAGGAAACCGATTTTATAAATTCGAATGTATTCGGCCACACTATGCACCATTAATTCGGTGGTGTGCGTCCAAGCTACCATAGTAGCATCGATTTCCAGAGCGTTGCATTGTGGGTAGCTTTTACATAGCTATCCCATAGTTCCCGCAGTCTCCACCCCCCTTGGAATTCTGGGTTGAGACCCCAGTGCATGATGGGGCAAAAAACATTGTCGCAGGTAGTTCTGGGTACAGCCTCCCCCTCCCTCCCTGAAAGCAACGGCAGACAACCATTTTGCGCCTTTTTTCCTGAGTGAACTCTGCAGACTCCATTCTGCATCAAGCATGGATCCCGTTGTGCTCCAGAACGCAGTCTTGAACATTATAAACACCTCACGCTTTCTCGTGGAGTTTATGCTTACACAGGACCAGAAAAAAGAGGCGAGGAGGAGGAGGCGGCGATTGCAGCGCAGCGACCAGCGTGATGAGGACATGGACACGGACACAGAATTCTCTGAGACCGCGGGCCCCGGTGCTTTGGAGATTATGATGTTAATGGGCCAGGTTATAGGCTTGGAACGCCGATTCTGGGCCCGGGAAACAAGCACAGACTGGTGGGACCGCATAGTGTTGCAGGTGTGGGACGATTCCCAGTGGCTGAGAAACTTTCGCATGCGTAAGGGCACTTTCATGGAACTTTGTGACTTGCTTTCCCCTGCCCTGAAGCGCCAGAATACCAAGATGAGAGCAGCCCTCACAGTTGAGAAGCGAGTGGCGATAGCCCTGTGGAAGCTTGCAACGCCAGACAGCTACCGGTCAGTCGGGAATCAATTTGGAGTGGGCAAATCTACTGTGGGGGCTGCTGTGATGCAAGTAGCCAAAGCAATCACGGAGGTGCTGCTACGAAAGGTAGTGACTCTGGGAAATGTGCAGGTCATAGTGGATGGCTTTGCTGCAATGGGATTCCCTAACTGTGGTGGGGCAATAGATGGAACCCATATTCCTATCTTGGCACCGGAGCACCAGGGTACCCAGTACATAAACCGCAAGGGGTACTTCTCAATGGTGCTGCAAGCACTTGTGGATCACAAGGGACGTTTCACCAACATCCATGTGGGCTGGCCGGGAAGGGTTCATGACGCTCGCGTCTTCAGGAACACCAATCTGTTTAAACGGCTGCAGCAAGGGACTTACTTTCCGGACCAGAAAATAACCGTGGGGGATGTTGAAATGCCAATTGTTATTCTTGGGGACCCAGCCTACCCCTTAATGCCATGGCTCATGAAGCCATACACAGGCAGCCTGGACAGGAGTCAGGAGTTGTTCAACTACAGGCTGAGCAAGTGCAGAATGGTGGTAGAATGTGCATTTGGCCGTTTAAAAGGTCGCTGGCGATCCTTATTGACTCGCTCAGACCTCAGCCAAACCAATATCCCCATTGTTATTACTGCTTGCTGTGTGCTTCACAATCTCTGTGAGAGCAAGGGGGAGACCTTTATGGCAGGGTGGGAGGCTGAGGCAAATCGCCTGGCTGCTGATTACTCGCAGCCAGACACCAGGGCGATTAGAAGAGCACACGATGAAGCGCTGCGCATTAGGGAAGCTTTGAAAACCAGTTTCATGACTGGCCAGGCTACAGTGTGAAATTTATGTTTGTTTATCCTTCCTGAAAACCCGCCCCCTTTATTGACTCATTCTCTGTAAGGAACCCACCCTCCCCCTTCCCCCAGCTTGCTTTCAAAGGAAATAAAGTCACCATTGTTTAAAAATCATTTATTCTTTATTAATTGATTATAAAAAGAGGGAGAGAACCTGAGTGGGGTTTGGGAGGAGGATCAGCGGGAAGGAAAAGCCCAGTAAAAAAAGGTTAAGAAAATGGCAGCCTTTTGCTTGGGCTGTCCACTGGGGTGGAATGGGAGGGTGTACGGAGCCTCCCCCCCCCCGTGTTCTTAAACGTCTGGGTGAGGAGGCTATGGAACATGGTGAGGAGGTAGGGGGGTTATACAGGGGCTGTAGCGGCACAGAACCTGAGTGGGGTTTGGGAGGAGGATCTGCGGGAAGGAAAAGCCCAGTAAAAAAAGGTTAAAAAAATGGCAGCCTTTTGCTTGGGCTGTCCACTGGGGTGGAATGGGAGGGTGTACGGAGCCTCCCCCCCCCGTGTTCTTACACGTCTGGGTGTGGAGGCTATGGAACATGGTGAGGAGGTAGGGGGGTTATACAGGGGCTGTAGCGGCACTCTGTTCTCCAGCAGCCGTTCCTGAAGCTCCACCAGACGCCGGAGCATGTCTGTTTGCTCACGCAGCAGCCCCAGCGTTGCTTCCCGACTCCTCTGATCTTCCTGCCGCCACCTCTCATCTCGAGCGTCTCTCCTCTCCTCACGTTGGTCCCTTCTGTCCTCACGTTGGTCCCTCATGTCCTCACGTTGGTCCCTCCTGTCCTCACGGTCACTGGCTTCTTTCCTATACTTGCAAACCGTCTCCTTCCACTCATTCAGATGAGCTCTTTCATTCCTGGTGGATTGCATGATTTCGGAAAACATCTCTTCTCTCGTCTTTTTTTTACGACGCCTTATCTGGGATAGCCTTCGGGAAGGAGGAGGGAGGCTTGAAACATTTGCACCTGCTGGAGGGAGTGAAAAAAGGAGAGAATTTTTTTAAAAGATACATTTTTCAGAACAATGCTTATACTCTTTCACGGTGTATACTATTCACATTACATAGCACATGTGATTTCTGTGCAAGGTCGCATTTTGCCTCTTAATATTGAGTGCCTGTGGCTTTGCTGCTAGAGATCACAGACGCAGGTCCGGGCAACAGAATTCACCTTGCATGCTGCCATGGTAAGCCACTGTCTTTAGGCTTCTGCGCCCTGCTTTCCCACATACCAAGCAAAGCCCGTTGTGCTGCAGTTTTCCTGTTAGCTTGTTTTCTGCTGCTGAAGGTTAACACCCCCCCCCCATCCAATTCTCTGGGATGAGTGCTTTCTCCCTCCCCCCACCGCGTGGCTGGTATCAGGGAAGATCCCTGCAGGAACCAAACTAACAACACCCCCCCCCCCACCCGCCATGAATTCTCTGGGATGAGTGCTTTCTCCCTCCCCCCACCGCGTGGCTGGTATCAGGGAAGATCCCTGCAGGAACCAAACTAACACCACCCCCCCCCCACCCGCCATGAATTCTCTGGGATGAGTGCTTTCTCCCTCCCCCCACCGCGTGGCTGGTATCAGGGAAGATCCCTGCAGGAACCAAACTAACACCCCCCCCCACCCGCCATGAATTCTCTGGGATGAGTGCTTTCTCCCTCCCCCCACCGCGTGGCTGGTATCAGGGAAGATCCCTGCAGGAACCAAACTAACACCCCCCCCCCCCACCCGCCATGAATTCTCTGGGATGAGTGCTTTCTCCCTCCCCCCACCGCGTGGCTGGTATCAGGGAAGATCCCTGCAGGAACCAAACTAACACCCCCCCCCCCACCCGCCATGAATTCTCTGGGATGAGTGCTTTCTCCCTCCCCCCACCGCGTGGCTGGTATCAGGGAAGATCCCTGCTAGCAAAACGCGAAAAGCTCTGGGCCAATCCTCCCCCCCCCCTTTGCACTTGGCTAAATGCAGGGAAGGATTTCTTTTCAGCCACAGGCAAACAGCCCAGTAGGAACGGCCACCTCTGTCCCCTTAATTAAATTCCCTTATTTCAACCAGGTTACCCTAAGCGATATCACTCTCCTGAGGATTACACAGCAAGATAAAGAACTGATGTTGCTTGAATGCCAGCAAACACCGGGACCATACGCTGCCAGGCTCTGTCAGGCAATGATACCAGATTACTTGCTACTAGCATGGCGTGGTCAAGTGTCCTACCATGGAGGACGGAATAAGGCTGCACTGCCCAGAAACCTTGTGGCAAGGCTTTTGGAGTACCTCCAGGAGAGCTTCATGGAGATGTCCCTGGAGGATTTCCGCTCCATCCCCAGACATGTTAACAGACTTTTCCAGTAGCTGTACTGGCTGCGAATGCATCCCAAGTGCTCAGGGCAAATTAATCATTAAAAATGCTTGCTTTTAAACCATGTTTTATATTTTAAAAGGTAAACTCACCTGAGGTCCCTTCCATGGGGTCATGGTCTTGAGTGCTGGCTTGGGAGGGTACTTCAGTCAGGGTGAGAAACAGATCCTGGCTGTTGGGGAGAACGGAGAGCTGGGTGCTCTCTGCCAGCTCGTCCTCCTCCTCCTCCTCTTCCCCTTCCACGGAATCATCAGGTGTACCTGATGAGATTATCCCCAGCTCGGAATCCACAGTCAGAGGTGGGGTAGTGGTGGCGGCCCCCCCTAGAAATGCATTTAGCTCAGCGTAGAAGCGGCATGTCCGCGGCTCTGACCCGGAGCGACCGTTTGCCTCCTTTGCTTTTTGATAGGCTTGTCTGAGCTCCTTGACTTTCACGCGGCACTGATCTGTGTCCCTATTGTGGCCTCTCTCCATCATGCCCTTGGAAATTTTTTCATAAGTTTTGGCATTTCGTCTTTTCGAACGCAGTTCTGCTAGCACTGAATCCTCTCCCCATATAGAGATCAAATCCAGTACCTCCTGTACGGTCCATGCTGGTGCTCTTTTTCGATTATCAGCCTGCATGGTTACCTGTGCTGATGAGCTCTCTGTGGTCACCTGTGCTCTCCACGCTGTGCAAACAGGAAATGAAATTCAAATGTTCCCGGGGCTTTTCCTGTCCACCTGGCCAGTGCATGCGAGTTCAGATTGCTGGCCAGAGCGGTCACAATGGTGCACTGTGGGATAGCTCCTGGAGGCCAATAACATCGAATTGCGGCCACACTAACCTTAATTCGGATTAACAATACCGATTTTGACGCTACTCCTCTCGTCGAGGAGGAGTACAGAAATCGAATTAAAGGGCCCTTTAATTCGAATTAACTGGCTTCGTTGTGTGGACGGGTCAAGCGTTAATTCGAATTAAGGCAGCTAAATCCGAATTAAAGTCGTAGTGTAGACCAGGCCAAAGACTGGCAGAAATTCGATTGCAGGAACTAGAAGCTGAGGCAAAGGTGCAAAGACTTCAGCTCCAAGTCCAAAAAGCAAGGGAAGAAAAGCAGAAATTGTATCCTCTTGAAAGTCCAGTTTATAACAATGCTGGTATGTTGTATAGCTCTGAGCAGTTGTCTGGGTGTAACCAAATGTACCCCAACACTGCCACCTTTTATATAAATGCTTTTACTGTGTGTTCAGTAGAGGGTGGCTCCATAACTTGTGCCAATGCTCTGTATGGGAGCGGTAGTGAAAAATTCACAGAGAATGTAAAAGTCAATGGGAAAAGCTGTTTAGGGCAAATGATGGCTTCTAACATCACTCTTGTTAAAGCAGATCTTGTCAAAGAGGAAGATTATTTACCAAATCAGAGTGTGAATGTTGTAGTCCTCTATGAGTTTACTGTACGTGTGCCTTTAGCCAGAATCCACCTTGAATGGAATGGTGCTAAGCATGAGGTTATAGCTGGCGTAAGGAAGTTATTGCCTAAAGATCTTTTGATTGGGGAAAATGTTAAAGCTTTGTTCAGTCCAGGTAGTCAGTCACAGGACAGGAATGATCTTAAACCTCTGTCTATTGTGGGCAATGATTTGCCTGGGGAGGGTTGCTCCAAAGGTTTGTCTAAGAAGAGCTATTTGTCTGTAAATGAAGTTTCTGAATGTCGGTCTAGTGTCTCAGAAGTGAATCTGGAGTTAAATCAAGAGCAGCAAAATCTTACTGGGCAGGAAAATGTTTCTCTGGAGCAGATTAAAGTGGATGGTCAGGTGGAAGCCCTAACTGAGGAAGGAAAGGGTGGATTTTTGATGGGTGATGCATTGGTGGCTAGTACAGCTTGTAAAAGTGAACCTGAAAAGGGTAACTGTGATTTGCTGGCCGTGGCTCAGTGTAGTAAGAAGAGCAGTTTATCTGTTGGGAGTGGCAAGGTGCCTGATAAGGAAGCTGCCCCACTCTCCCAGTCTTTGTCTGTAATCAGCCCTGTGTGCTGGGACAAAGGAGAGGAAGGCAGGAAAAGTTTGGAGGAGCCAAGGCAGCCTTGTGAGCTGATGGCTTTGTCTAGTCAGCAGTTTGGGAAGGCAGGGATAGTGGAAGATGAATGTCCCTATACCTTACCTGTTTCCTGTGTGGAGAATACTGATAGTGAAGGAAATGTGCCTGTATCTGTCAGGGGTATTGACTTGCCTATGGAGGAAGCTACCTCAGTCTCCAAGCAGTTGTCTGTGAACAGCCCTGTGTGCTGGGACAAGGGAAATGAAATCCCGAGCTGTGTGTCTGGTAAAAAAGGTGTCTCCAGCTCTTCTTTGTCTGTGGAGCAGACAGAAGGTGCCTTTCAGCCTGTGATGGTTGAGAATAGTGCAGTTGTCTCAGAGTTGGTTCTGAATTCAACTAAAGCCCAGGAAGGGAATGGTCCTAAGTCTGTATCTGCTGGGGAGAATGGCACTGTAACTAAGTTGCATCCAGTTAGTGTCTTAGCAAAATCCCAGAGACCAGACAATTCTGGTGCTTATATTTTGCCTATTGCTAATGTGTGGTTGGTAAAGGGTGTAGCAACTCTGTCTAATCAGGGTAATACCCTAGCCAGGGCACAAGGAGAGCATGAAGGTGATTCGGTTGTGTTACCTACTGATGGTGTGGAAACTTGTAGCAAGAAGGAAAAGATTCCTGAACTTGTGTGTGGCAAAGGGAAGGGAAATGTTTCTAACCTTTTATCTAGGAAGTCTATGGGTTGGCCTGAAAGGGGATTGTGTAGAAATCTGCCTGATGGGCCAAAGGTGATCCTGGATGTAAGTAAGACCCAAAAAAAGTCTGTTGTTGCTCAGGGAAGTGTTCCTTTAGAGCAAGCCCTAGGTGAAGAGGGTAAGGGCAAAATTTCTGTGAGGGGTGATTTGCTGCTTAGAAAAGCTCCTGGGGAAAGGAATCCTCATGGTAATCTGTGCAAGCAGTTCCCTGCAACTGAAGGGTGTGAGAGTGATTTAATCAAGGAAGTTTCAGTTCCTAACAGCCAGAAATTTTCTGTTGTGAATGGATCCACTGACTTTCCTTTCGAAAGATCCAGTGTGGGTAGCTTTGAGAAGGTCTCAGATGGAGTAAGAGCTGTTAAGAAAGTTAAGCAGCCCTATAACCAAGTGGCTGTGTGTGGCCAGCTTGTTGGGAAGACAATGGTGTTGGGACAGGACTGTCTCCATGCTAAGTCGTTAAGTGAGCAGTCTGTGCCTCAGGGTCTGAGGACAGATTTGGTTATTGGTGTTTCAAAGCAGAACAGTCTTATGGCCGAATGCTTGAGGATGCAGGGGAGAGCAAGCAAACTCTCACCCTCAGACTCTTTGGATTTGTGTGGTATCTCTTTAAGACAGAGTCCAGCCTTGGAAATGATAGCAGTTAAGGATATGAAAACTGGTGGACTGGCTCCTGTCTGTGGTAATGCAAATTACTTGTCTGGCTGGGAGAGGAAGGACTTGCTAATAGCTGTTAGCACAGAGAGCCCACCCCATCAGCCAGTGAATTCTGTTAAGCAAGATAAATCAGGGTTTGATCCTGCAGGACAAGGAGGAAAGAGAAAACTGAATTTTGCAAAGGGAAGCAACAGGTTAACCCTAAAATGCCCAAACTCCAATGGTATTGAGCCAAAGGTGTGGCATGACAACCATGATTGTAGATGGACACTTGCAATGGATTTGTTGTTAATGCTAATGGTGATTTTGTAACTAATGTGTTGCTATTTCCAAGAACTGTAAGAATGTACAATGTTCCTAATCTTTTGGAAAATCCCTTGAACATGTTAAAAGGAATACATGAGAACACACTTTATGTTAAAAGGCCTTGTTATACTGATGTTTCACAGTTGATGCCTGTAAACAGTATTGGAACTTTTCACAGGAGAAAAGACATTCCAGACCTAATGTGCTGTATGAAAAGGGAAACTGAGGCACACTACCATATTGCTTTCACGGCTAAATGCCAAGATTCCTGTACTATGAACATCATTAATATCTACATTGATTTAATGTTAATTGGGTTCCAAACATTTGCCAGAGCTTGTATGGATAAAGTAGCTGTTTTCTTTAGCTCTTGGCAAGATCACATGAGACATACAGGAACCATGCTGCAAGAGCAGATCCAATCCACTATTGTTCTAACCAAGTTTTACCTTGAGTTTGTAAAGAGGTTCAATCATGTTGTTGAACATAATTTTGATAAACCATTTCTGTTATACTCTGATATGGCTTCTAACCCCAATACTAGCTGTAGTGAGACAAACCCAAGGATGGGGAGCTCTTGGGATGCAGTCAGTGATGTTTGTGTCATCCCTTCCTGCATCAATTTTGCGTTGGGGGTGTGACGTTATTGATATAATCTGGGACCATATAAATCATTGTTGCAACCAAGGTCCTGTAGTGGCACGCAAATCTTGTATAAAGGGGGTCAAATGGGGTGTCTAAGACAAGGTTATGGTTTACTGGTTATGATTAGACTGTATATATGTGTGTATCAATTTTGTAGTTGAAGTTATGAATATTGGCTCTATACTGTCTGTATTTCAAACTTATGCTATGCTGCTGGGTGACATCCCAGACAAGCTGGTGTTAGCTCTGCCTAGCCTGCTTGATGGCCCATTAAGGACCATCAGCTATACAATGGACCCATTGAGAGAAGGCAAATATGCCTTGAGACTCAGCAAAGTATGCAGGGACTGGCCCATGTGACTCCAGGCTCCATTTTGCTGTAATTTTCCACAGTAAGAACAAAGAGGTGTTCTTAGACCTGGAAAAGACTATATAAGGCGGATGCCTCATCTCCATCTTGTCTTCAATCCTGCTTCATACCTCTGGAGGAACTTTGCTACAAGCTGAAGCTTTGAACAAAGGACTGAGGACCCATCCCAGCGGGGGATGTATTCCAGAGACTTGATTTGAACCTGCAGTTTATTCTATCGCTGCTGCAAGCCTGAACCAAGAACTTTGCCATTACTGTATGTAATTGATCCCATTTAACCGATTCTAACTCTCATCTCTATCTTTTTCCTTTTATGAATAAACCTTTAGATTTTAGATTCTAAAGGATTGGCAACAGCGTGATTTGTGGGTAAGATCTGATTTGTATATTGACCTGGGTCTGGGGCTTGGTCCTTTGGGATCAGGAGAACCTTTTTCTTTTACTGGGGTCTTGGTTTTCATAACCATTTGTCCCCATAACGAGTGGCACTGGTGGTGATACTGGGAAACTGGAGTGTCTAAGGAGATTGCTTGTGAGACTTGCGGTTAGCCAGTGGGGTGAGACCGAAGTCCTCTTAGTCTGGCTGGTTTGGTTTGCCTTAGAGGTGGAAAAAACCCCAGCCTTGGGCTGTAACTGCCCTGTTTGAGCAATTTGTCCTGAGTTGGCACTCTCAGTTGGGTTCCGCCAGAACCGCATTGTCACAGCCCCTCAGACTGTACACTGAGCTCACTCACCAGCTACTCAAATGCAGCCAGCTCTGGGGTGGTACCCTGACAGCTGTGATTTGGGGGGAACAGGCACAAAAGCTGCATGTCGGGCAGGGATTTGGGCAGAGCTGCCGGCAGTTTCCGTGAAGCCCACAAGCAGCCGCTGGCCCATCCACCATACAGGCAGCGCAATGCTCAACTGAACGGGGCAGAGCCCCTCTAGGGCCTGGTACTCCCTAGAGCGAGGCAGCAGCAGCCTCACCTGCCTCTATGGTGCAATGGGGGGAGCTCCATGGATGACCCCCCCTACAGGGTGGGAAATGGGTGTGGACGGGAGGCTGTTCCGGAGGGGTGTGGGGCAGGAGTGAGTGGGGGCAGGATTGTAGGCCAGGGGCCAGAGCCTGCCCGTAAGGGGAGGAAGACTTAGGAACTAGGAGATGGAGGGTCCTGAGGGGAGAGAGAGAGGAGGAAGAGCTGCAGGGGGCTGGCGATAGGGACCAGCCAGCCCAGGCTGAATTTTCCTCCTGATCCCTCAACACACACACACACACACACACACGCCTATGCACGCAGACACACTCACAGACGCACATGCACACATTTGTACACACACACACATTCACTCATATGCACACAAACACAGCCATGCACATGCATTCACTCACTCATATGCACACACACACCTATGCACACACTCATATACACATACCCATGCACACACTCATGCATGTGAATGCACGCACACACTCATGCACACACGCATATACATGCACGCACACATGTGCATGCACACTCTCATACCCATGCACACACTTACATGCACACACGCACACACTCATACATACACATGCACACATTCATGCACACATGCATATACATGCACACATGAATGCACCCACACACACGCACGCACATGTGCTGCACACACACGCATACACACACACACACACACACAAACACAAGGGCATGTACACACATACACGCGCACACACACACACTTGCACACACACACACACACAGGCTTTTCTGCTAAGAGTTAAAACTGCAGAGCCCAAGCCCCCCAATCTATTGTTTCAGTAGCTGTGTCTGGGTCTGTCTCCGTGTTGCTAGAGGGGTGGCCTTGGCACTAAGAGGGCAGGCAGCTGTACAACGCAGCAGCACTTAGGGGAGCGGTCCAGGAACTGTTCCAGCTCTCCCCCGTCATAACCTCGCACCACAGGCTGCAGACTCTCTTTGTTCCTATAATAAAGCACCCGTAAGGACCTTGGAAACGGGACACCGGGGCCTTGGAGAACCACACGTTTTTTCCACTCTGATGTCTACAAAACCTGGCAGCAGCTTTTAAAAAACCACCTTTCCAGATGTTTATTTAATACAAAAACAAGGTCCAACCTCAGGATCATATTCAACCATCCCACCTCATACTGAGAAAAACTGACTCTCATGCATCGACCTCAACGGGACTCACGTGTAGTAAGCCCTATTCGCTGTGAGCAGAGGTTGCTCCTAGCCTAGAGAACTGTGTCCAAACTTCCCCAAAGTTTTGGGGAGTGTTTGGGTCCAGTTGTTTAGTTTAGACCCTGCTCTATTACAGCAAGATACATCTAAAGCTACATGTCTAGCCAGCTGGGAGTAGCTTTGCTATATATTTTCCTCCGGCAGCTTGCCCAGACTAACGTAAGTCTCTCCATGCACGCATCGCCTGAACATGCAGATCATGAATTCAGTTCTTGCTTTTCTACTGAAAAACACATCACACCTTCTTCGGCACTGACATCAGAGGATGTTCTATTACATACATATCTGGAAAACTTGAAAGGTTTTCTTCAACGGAGATTGCTCAGCCTGGAGCTAGCAACGTTTGTCCAGGTGGCCCTTTTTCTTCTTTATTTTGTGTATTTGATTGAAACAAATCAGGTGCAAAACGCAAACAGTTAAAAGCATCCATGGAAGTGTTACTGATTTTAACCCACCGAGAGAGAGGCCTGGTACACCCAGGCGCCTCACCCTCATGTTGGCTAGATACCATCAGTCTCCATTCTCCAGCTTTCTTGACTTTGCATGATAATACCTAGCTCTTACACAGTGCTTTTCTCCATAGATCTCAAAGCCCTTTACAAAGAAAGTCAGTGCCACTGCAGTAACAAGGCATCATAACATCCTTTCTCAGCTGGGGAAACTGAGGCACGGAGCAGTGACATAACCAGCCCGAGCTCGCCCAGCAAGCCAGTGGCAAAGGTAAAGATTTCCTCTCCTACAGGATACAGTGCCAGAGTTGTAGCAACATGTTTCAGACGCAATGGCCACTCTGTGTACATGAGCACCCCAAACAGAAGGGAAACTTTGGACAAGTTGGAAGAGTGCGATGGGGTACTGCACAAATTGCGATGGGATACTGCACAATATGAACAGCCAGGACATTTCAGGAGCATGCATCACTGCTATAAAGCAGGTCCCAGCAGCTCGTATGAGGCGTATAACCCAGCCCAGTCAGGGTACATCTACATTTCTTTCACTGGAAGACTGGCTTAAGGGATAAAGCAGCAAATGTCAGGACACACTCAGAAAGAAAAGCTTTGCCAGCTGGACTGAGTTAAGAGTGAGCGCCGGAAAAATAAAAGCTCCTTGAGCCAAGGGGACAATCCACAGGACAGACGGCGCCCTGGAACCAATTAGCCGAGGCTTTGGAAATGGCTGCTGAGTTGGTCCGGAGAGCTAGCTTTGGTTAACATGGGTTGATTCTGTTTGATTATCACTCGGTGACATGGGGCAGTGAGGGATGGGAGATTCCCCACAGACCAAGGCAACAAAATAATAACGCAGAGCCTGAGATGTGCCACACACGACTTACTGAACCCAGGCTGGGGGCTACACGGAGACCCTTTGCCAGAGAGACCGCGGCCATCGGCAAACTGCTGGGCTGGAAGTTACAACCCCCTGCCCCAAATCCCACCGAGGAGGTGCTGCCACAGACCCAGCAAACACTCATTGCTTGTGTGCCTGGCAGGGGCCTACTGAGCACAAGGCCCATGAGGCCCAGACCGGGGGCACAGGAAATTTGAGAAGGGGGGCAGGAGTGTTTTGGACAGGCTGGTGGGAGGAGGGGCAGCAATACAGCCCTATACAGCAGAGGAGCTTTCAGAGCATCTGGAGGGGCCGGGGGCGAGGAGGTGAAAGAGGCGATGGGGGAAAGGAGGAGAGGACGGGGAAAGGAAGCAGCGCTGCAGAGCCGAGCAAGCGCTGCCAGAGGAAAGGCGGCGTTGTAGTGGGAGCATTATGCTGCCTTGGTTCCTGCAGTGGCATGCAGAGGGTTAAGAACATAAGGGCACGCACATGTCTGGTCACGACTCAGCACACGTCTGATCCAAAGCCGGCACCCGCTGGGAATCAGCTTCGCCCAGTAGGTCTGGCTGTGGGGCAGGCTTGTTACTGCTTCGGAGCCTGGTCTGACGGGGACATTGGGTGTAAGCTCCAGAACCGGGCCATTGAAGCGGCACCTGACAGACAGGACAGGTCATGTGTTTCCCCTGGGAGCATTTGCCACAAATCCCAGTGGGAGCTCAGCCTACAGCCCAGCCTGTTGGCAGAGACACAGTCAAACTCCACCGATAGGGGCGGGCATGGGGGGAGGCGTCCCGCCTTGTTTCAAGACAATTCAGGCTATAGTGAAACCCTCACGTAAGAGGCTGCGAGCTCAATTCTGCAACATGACGAGCACCCTTGATCCCCAGAATACCGAGCCCCTGGGAGGCTCAGCATCCTAGAGGGCTGGGAGGCAGGAAGGGCGGCCTAGCGGGTAGGCCACTAGACTGGGGCTCGGGTTCGATTCCTGCCTCAGCCACTCTGTGACATTGGGCACATCACATGGGCCCTGTGCCTCAAAGATACCCAGGCACCTAACTCCCATTGACACTGAGGCAGGAGCCAAAATGCCTCTGAGGAGCCTTAATCTCATTGGGCCTCAACTCCCCAGCTAAAATGGGGAGAATACTTCCCGGAGGGGGTCACAAGGACCGAATCCATTCATGCTTTTTTTCTTGTAATGCAGATATACCTATCTCATAGAGCTGGAAGGGACCCTGCAAGGTCATTGAGTTCAGTCCCCTACCTTCTCTAGCAGGACCAAGTACTAATTTTGCCCCAGATCCCTAAGTGGCCCCCTCAAGGATTGAACTCCCAACCCTGGGTTTAGCAGGCCAATGCTCAAACCACTGAGCGATCCCTGTTATTTTTCCAGTCTTGGGGCTTGCACAGGAAGGAGACTCAACAGCTGAATCTCATTGCTAGTTGTATTAAGACATTGAGAGCTCAGGTGGGAGAGGAGGTGTCAAATGCAAACAAGAATAATTGAAACCTTAGAATTCAGGTAAATGTGTACAAGCAGCCTCAACCAGCAAGTCCCCTTGCAGGCTTTGGGTGGTCATTGGATCTTGAAATCTGCCCTTGTCTAGAAATGCAAGACAAAGATGGAAGAACCTTTCTGAGGGAGGGGCAGGTTGCTCGTGGAAGCATGATGGGGGATGGTGTTGGGGGGGAACCGAGGGAAGAGACTTTGAGAAGCTGTGGGCTACCGGAGCAGCCCGTGAGAGGGGAAGGTTCCATTTTGCACTGGGTCCCCCCGGCTGTATGAGTCACGTGTTTTTCCAAAGCCCGCTGGAAGCGCCAGCAACATTCCCATCGACTTCAGCCGGCTTTGATCGGGCCCTGGCTTGTCTCTGTCAATACACCCCCCCCCCCTCGCTGAACGCTGAGCAGTGTATTCCAGCAGAGCAGGTGCTGAGGGCAGCAATCATACGCCTCTGCAGCAGGGCGAATCGCTCGGTTTGGTGCAACAGGCCAAGCCTTCATGCTCTCTGTGCCTCTAAGAGCAAAGTACGCTCCAATCACATTCTCCCCATCCTCCGGCAGCCACCCGGTCCTGCAGTGGTTAGCACTGACTGCAGTGTCCCTTCAGGGCAGAAATTCGCCCTAGGCTTATTTAAGAGCCTGGTCCTATTCACTCCAGCAGAGACCGGAAGAAGAGCTGCGTGTAGCTCAAATGCGTCTCTCTCTCACCCACAGAAGTTGGTTCAATAGAAGATATTACACCCTACACACACCTTGGCTCTTTACAATAGAGAAGGAACGTGCAAACCACACTTCCCTGGTCATGAGTCTCTTCCCTCGGTTCCCCCCCCACCCAACACCATCCCCCATCATGCTCCCACAAGCAACCGCCCCTCCCTCAGAAAGGTTCCTCCATCTTTGTCTTGCATTTCTAGACAAGGGCAGATTTCAAGATCCAATGACCACCCAAAGCCTGCAAGGGGACTTGCTGGTTGAGGCTGCTTGTACACATTTACCTGAATTCTAAGGTTTCAATTATTCTTGTTTGCATTTGACACCTCCTCTCCCACCTGAGCTCTCAATGTCTTAATACAACTAGCAATGAGATTCAGCGGTTGAGTCTCCTTCCTGTGCAAGCCCCAAGACTGGAAAAATAACAGGGCTGTGCTACAAACAGTTAATTCCTCAGTCCTGCAAGGTTTTTACAGGCACAAAATCCAGGCAACACCTTGTTTTCATTGGACCAACTTGACATAGTTACAGGGAAGCTGCTGTGATCAAATGCCTGCACTGCAAGCCAATGCTAATACACCCGGCTAGCAGCAGCCAGCAACACAATCGGGAGGATTCTCAAGAGGTGCTAACTGTAAAAGAGAGACAGAGCTGAGCCACATCTGGAGCTGGACTTTCCCAAAGCACAAGTGGTGTTTGGATTGGAGGGGTTTTCTTCAGGCCTCTCCCTGTAAAGACGGCTCTGCAAGGCAGTGTGGGGTGGAGCAGGGAGTGGGGCACAGAAGTGGGGAGGAGGAGTGGAAAGCTGAGCTGCATTTGCAAATTCATCTCTTCCTTCCCTGGCACGGGTTGAAAGGGACATACAGAGCAAGAGCTGGTTTTAGGGGGTTGATTTTATTTGCACTGGATGTGCGCTTTGATTGCACATTCCTAATCACCAACAAAAGCAAAGGAAGTTAAATGATCAAACCCTGCATGAAAACAAAGCTACGGGTCAAGCATCAGGGGGTGGCCGTGTTAGTCTGTGTCCACAAAAACAACAAGGAGTCCGGTGGCACCTTAAAGACTAACAGATTTATTTGGGCATAAGCTTTCGTGGGTAAAAAACCCACTTCTTCAGATCTGAGGAAGGGAGGTGTTTTACCCATGAAAACTTATGCCCAAATAAATCCGTTGATCTTTAAGATGCCACCGGACTTCTTGTTGTTTTTAAAGCTACGGGTGTAACCTAAACAGACCCAGCCAAGGAGACTTGGAAAAGATTTAATAGTGGACATTTCGCTTGCATCTTTCGCCCCAAAGCTCTTTACAAATCAGGAGTCACTTCACCCATTGTTGAAATGGCAGTAGAATACGCAGAAGACTTGGGTTGTGTTCCCGGCCCTGCCACTAGGCTGCAGGGTGATTTCGGGCAAGTCCCTTCACCCCTCTGTGCCTCAGTTCCCCCATCTGTAAAATGGGGATAATGCTAAAGCACTTTGAGATCTACTACTGAAAAGCCCTCTATAAAGAGCTAGGTACTATTATTGCAGGCTGCCATCACATGCAGCCAGCCAGGCTAGGTATCAGGCAATGAGCGAGAGCTCCCAAGGTCAGGGTGACCAGCTCAGACATCTGCCGGGCAGTCTCTATCTTGTTCTTTACGCCTGGTGCCGTCGTTGCTCAGGCAGCTGACAAGGGCGCTCTCGCTAGCGGATAGTTAGCGAAGGGACCGGGCTGTGACGGACGATGGAGTTCTGAGTCCATCTCACTTCCCCTTGTTTTGGGGCCATCCTGAGCTGGGGGAATAAAAAGACATCTTCTGAAGCTTCTTGTTTACCTGGGATTGGTTCAATTAGCTTGCCCTACTGCCGCTTGCTAACTGGAGGTAGATTCATAGATTCCAAGCCCAGAAGGAACCATTATTATGATCATCTCTAGTCTGACCTCTGCATAACCCAGGCCAGAGAATCTCGCCTAGCGATTCCTGAGTACAAGCACCTTCCTCTTCAGGTCAATGCTATCTCAAACAGGTAGGTCACCAATGGTTATCACCCTGAGCCCATCTCTAAGAGTGCCTGACTCAGCACTATTACAAACAGGTCAACAACTACAGATTGTCTCCTAGTTTAGTGGTTCTCAAAACACTTCCAGGCGGTCCAGGGAGCTGCTTTGCATCACAGTGGTGCAGCATGCACGGCTGGAACAAGCAGCAGTCCCGCCTTCCCCTAAGAAGCGTGTTTTGTGCACATCTGGGTATCCCTGACAGATCTCCTTTGGAGCCCTGTGCCCAGCTGGGTTCTGCAAAGGAGCTTGGGTCTATTGAGAAGTCTTTATTGGCTCCTTTTTTGGCGTACACTCGACTATGATCAAATAGGATGAGAGAGGCCGAGGACAAGTTCCCAGAAGGCCAGGGAGAGGAAATGAACAGCGCAGATAAAATAGAAGAGACACATAACCAAGCAGTGGCACCCCCACTAGAGGTGACCTGCAAAGGGGAAAATAAAGATGACGTGAAAGGGATTTGTTTGTTTCTGCTTGATTTTTTTATATTGGAAATTCCGGTCCTGTCGGAGCTGGAATACCTGTGGTGACCGGAGAACTAGTGAAATGGGACAAGAGAGTGAAAACTGAGCTGCTGAGATGGGGAGGGATTTTGAGCCAGACTGATAAAAACAGTTTGGTTTTCGTTTAGTGTTCTTGACACCTGTCAAACTCCAATGACTAATTCACATTTCGGATACAGGAAGCTTTTGTTAAAGACTCAACTCCCTTGTCCCTCCAATTAAGGGAAAAGAGCCCACAAAACACCTCTCTAAGACCTCCCAAAGTTTCTCCAGCAAAACCTGGCAAACTTGATATTTCCAATGTAAAAATCCAAGCAGAATTATATATACAAGAAAAACCCTTCAGGCTCTCTTTATATACCATGCAGCAGGAAAAAAAAAGTGGGGGGCATGAACCCAAAGTTTAAAAAAATCATTTGTAGGTCACCTTTACACTGAAAATATTTTCATCTCATCTCCTTAACACTGCCCTAATACTATTTTCCCCCATGTAGCATAGCACTACAGTTGCAACAGGGAAAGTGTAAGATTAAGGTTGATGGCCGGGGGGGGCAATAAGGTATAAGATTTTAAATGGCAGTCCACCACGTGACAGCGTTTGAGAACCACTGATCTAGTTTTAGGCCATGTTAGACACCCTTAGAAGGTTCCACGACCCCAGTACCATGAAGAGGACGGGTTTTATTCTCATCTCAATGTGCTAAGACTTACCACACAAGCATCAAGGAGACTAGATCCCCGGTACCCACTAAAGTGGCCAGCTGCCTTCAGGTCAGTGAAATCTCACATGTTAAGGGAGACTAAGACTTTTGCTCTGCTTCTAATCTAACCTCACCCAGAAGGATTCAATATCAAAAGGACGCTGTGACAGTTTGTAAAGAACAGAGGAATTCAACACTGACAATATGCAGCTCTAAGGCAGGGGACCAGACCCCGTAGCTGTGACAGTGCAAACATCTAAAGGAGCAGCTGAAACAAGAGGCCACCTCAGAGTGAAAAATCTGAAAACCCTATTCAGAGCTCATCGGTGCATCCGTGTCTCTGCATAGGCACCAACTCCGTGGGTGCTCCGGGGCTGGAGCACCCACGGAAAAAAAAAAAAAAGTGGGTGTTCATCACCCACTGGCAGCCAGCTCCTCCTCCTCCCCCCCTCAGAAGCTCCTGCCCCCTGACGGGCCCCACTGATCAACTCCTCCCCCTGCACCTCCTGCCCGCCAGTGATCAGCTGTTCGGCGGCGTGCAGGAGGCGCTGGGGGGGGGGAGAAAGGGGGGAACAGGGTGGGAAGAGGCAGGGTGGGGGTGGGGACTTGGGGGAAGGGTTGGAGTAGGGGCGGGGGTTGGGGGTCAAGCACCCCCCAGGACCTCTCAAAGTCGGCGCCTCTGGTCACTGGTGCACGAATGGATTTGTTATCAGACTGTACAGTGGTCGTGCAAAGTGCTCCTCTGAGGATAAAATCTGGCCTGTAGACGGGGTGCCCAGATATTGCCCAACACCGCTGCTGCACTGGTCACCTGCCAGAACCGGTGGGCTGCAACTACGTTTACATCAAATTGAGATGGCTGCAGCTGCCATCAGACTGGTTGCTCAGATCAAGATGGAGCACTGCATGCTGGGATTGGTTGTTCTCTCAGTAGGCCGCACCTCCAAAATCATGAAGGCTGATCCAGTGAAGTCACTGGAAAGACACCCAGGGATTTTGACGGGCTTTGGATGAGGCCTGCGGAGGGTTGCATTGCATGACTTGGGGGGCCTGCTGACAGCCTCTGGCCTAAAAGTGAAATTTGTGTCTAATTAGGGCACCCAGATAATTATCCCCTTCTGCCTTTGTGATTAGCCATTACCCCTTCAGGAACACAAGGCATTGTAGAGTAGACGCCAATGGGGGTAGCGGTCTGGCAGGATCTCTAGTGTAAAAAGATTACTAGTAGGGCTGTCGATTAACCACAGTTAACTCACATGATTAACTCAAAAAAATTAATCGCGATTAAAAAAATTCATCGTAATTAATTGCACTGTTAAACAACAGAATACCAATTGAAATTTATTAAATATTTTGGATGTTTTTCTACATTTTCAAATATATTGATTTCTGTTACAACACAGAATACAAAGTGTACAGTACTCACTTTATATTTATTTTTTATTACAAATATTTGCACTATAAAAAAGAAATAGTATTTTTCAATTCACCTCATACAAGTACTGTAGTGCAATCTCTATCAGGAAAGTGTAATTTACAAATGTAGATTTTTTTTGTTACATAACTGCACTCAAAAACAAAACAGTGTAAAACTTTAGAGACTAACAAGTCCACTCAGTCCTACTTCTTGTTCAGCCAATTGCTAAGAAAAACAAGTTTGTTTACATTTACAGGAGATCCTGCTGCCTGCTTCTTATTTACAATGTCACCTGAAAGGGAGAACAGGCATTCACATGGCACTTTTGTAGCCGGCGTTGCAAGGTATTTACGTGCCAGATATGCTAAACATTTGTATGCCCCTTCATGCTTCGGCCACCATTCCAGAGGACATGCTTCCATGCTGATGACGCTCGTTAAAAAAATAATGCGTTAATTAAATGTGTGACTGAACTCCTTGGGGGAGAATTGTATGTCTCCTGCTCTGTTTTACCCGCACTCTGCCATATATTTCATGTTATAGCAGTCTCGGATGATGACCCAGCACATGTTGTTTGTTTTAAGAACACTTTCACAGCAGATTTGACAAAACGCAAAGAAGGTACCAATGTGAGACTTCTAAAAATAGCTACAGCACTCGACGTAAGGTTTAAGAATCTGAAGTACCGTCCAAAATCTGAAGGGACGAGGCGTGGAGAATGCTTTCAGAAGTCTTAAAAGAGCAACACTCCAATGCAGAAACTACAAAACCCGAACCACCAAAAAAGAAAATCAACCTTCTGCTGGTGGCATCTGACTCTGATGATGAAAATGAACATGGGTCGGCCCGCTCTGCTTTGGATTGTTATCGAGCAGAACCCGTCATCAGCATGGACTGGAATGGTGGTTGAAGCATGAAGGGACATATGAATTTTTAGCGCATCTGGCACATAAATATCTTGCAACGCCGGCTATAACAGTGCCATGCGAACACCTGTTCTCACTTTCAGGTGATATTGTAAATAAGAAGAGGGCAGCATTATATCCTGCAAATTGTAACCAAATTTGTTTGTCTGAGCGATTGGCTGAAGTAGGACTGAACGGACTTGTAGGCTCTAACGTTTGATGTTTTATTTTTTAATGCAGTTATTTTTTGTACATAATTCTACATTTATAAGTTTGACTTTCATGATAAAGAGATTGCACTACAGTACTTGTATTAGGTGAATTGAAATATACTATTTCTTTTGGTTTTACAGTACAAATATTTGTAATAAAAAATAAATATAAAGTGAGCACTGTACACTTTGTATTCTGTGTTGTAATTGAAATCAATATATTTGAAAAGGTAGAAAATATCTAAAAAATTTTAAATAAATAGTATTCTATTACTGTTTAACAGCGCGATTAAACAAATTAATTGTGATTAATTGCAATTAATTTTTAATTAATCGCTTGACAGCCCTAATTACTAGCTAAAAGCCTGGATCTACACAAGATCTAAATTATTGTCTTTGTCAAAACTCTCAGTCACACGATGGGATGGGGGGGGATATGCTGCCTCAGAAATGGTATTTACATCAATTAACTTAAATTAAAGGGACTTCTTTTGGGATGGGGGAGGGAGGGAGAGAGAGAGAAAGAGACAAGATACTTCATCTTGTGGGGTCTAACGAGATTGTCCTGCAATGTCACCTTCTTTCGGTCAGTTGTACGAGAGGTATTTCATTAATGACAGAGGAATATTTAACTTGGCAATCTTCGCCAGCCCTTGCTGGCCGGTGGCTTTCCGCAGGCTAACTCTGCAGAGCTGCGACAAGCTCAGGGGTGTTTCTGAAACGATAAAAAAAGATCAGCAGCATCACTGTGCCAGTTCCGCGGAAGGCTCTTAATTCTACCAAGCACAGAACGCTTCGCAGACCGACGGAGGCATAGGCGCCGATTCTGTGGGTTCTCTGGGGCTGGAGCACCCATGGAAAAAAAATAGCAGGCGCTCAGCACCCACCAGCCACAGCTGTTCGGTGGTGCTGCCGATCAGCTGATAGGGGCAGCTCAGGGAGGGACTTGGGGGAAAGTGGAGACCAGTGAGCAGTGGGTGGGAGGGAGCCTGGGGGAAAAGCGGGTGGGAAGAGGCGGAGTGAGGGTGGGGCCTTGGGTGAGGAGGCGGAGTGAGGGAGGGGCCTGCGAGAAGGGGCGGAGTGAGGGCGGGGCCTCAGGGCACAGCACCCCCAGGGAAAAGTAAAAGTCGGTGCCTGTGGATGGAGGCCAAACTCAGTCTAGGGGTCAGCCGGCACAGCTCCCATCAAAGTCACGAGGCTGTTTCTGCTTACACCGGGCCTCGACGCGATCCACAAAGTTCACAGGATTCCAGGCGGGTGTTGCATTGCAAGGAAAAGCAGTGGTAACGGCTCAATTTCAAATCTCACTCACCACCACGCCCACACTCCCAGCCAGCAGTTCCTGCTCGCCACACCCACAAAAATACAACATCATTCCCTACTGCACCATTCCAGGATCATTCAGAGTGCGAGTACTGGACCAGTGGCTCTTCTCTTTGTTGAGTGCATGACAGTACTGCATGGGGCTGGCTCTCAGAGGCACAGTTCAGCTGGGAGAAGTGGGAGGAAACTTTACCCTGTTCTTTGAGACTGGATTCCAGGGGAAGAACCTTGAGGTGCTCTCTCCCTAGCAGGCCATACCACTTCTTTGTAATCTTGTGGGAAGGTTAGGGATGGGCGAAATGCCGATTCCCTCTTGCTTAGGGTCGCAAGCGAGAGAGAGAATAATATTAATGAGAGAAAGGCTAATCTGTTCCCTTTAAAGGTGGGCATGGGAGAGTTGCACTTGGAGAGAGAATTCAAACAAAGAATCAGATGTTGGATTTTAAATAAATCACAATGTTTCCATTTAGGTCTCTTCTACTTTTTTATGTTAGAGGAGGTGCCTCCCAGGCCCCAATCCAGGTGTGTTTCAGATTGAAACAAACACACACACTTCCTCTTCTTCCGCCCTTCGTGGTGCACACTCTTACACTCTTTAACCTATTCTCATGGGAAGCTCGATGTGGGACAGCACCGGGTTCCCATGCAGAGACTCAGCATTTGGGACGGGTCACCAGACTCCCGGTCCAGAGGGGTCACAGAATTGACACGTGACAGACACAGCAATGAAGAGGCGTGAGCTGCCCCGCTCAGTGTGAGCTGAGCACCAAAGGAACGCATTAGCTTCACAGGCCAGAGGAAGAGTTAAGCAAAGCTCAAAAGCGCCTCCCTTCCACCAACAGAAGATATTACCAATAAAAGATATTACCTCACCCACCTTGTCTCCCAGCTAGAGGAAAGACTGTTACACAGGAGAACAGAATAAGAACATAAGAACGGCCATACTGGGTCAGAGCAAAGGTCCATCTAGCCCAGTATCCTGTCTTCCGACAGTGGCCAGTGCCAGGTGCTTCAGAGGGAATGACCAGAACAGGTAATCGTCAAGTGATCCATCCCCTGTCGCTCATTCCCAGCTTCTGACAAACAGAGGCTAGGGACACCATCCCTGCCCATCCTGGCTAATAGCCATTGATGGACCTATCCTCCATGAACTTATTTAGTTCTTTTTTTAACCCTGTTATAGTCTTAGCCTTCACAACATCCTCTGGCAAGGAGTTCCACAGGTTGACTGTGCGTTGTGTGAAAAAATACTTCCTTTTGTTTGTTTTAAGCCTGCTGCCTGTTAATTTCATTGGGTGACTCCTAGTTCTTGTGTTATGAGAAGGAGTAAATGACACTTCCTTATTTACTTTCTCCACACCAGTCATGATTTTATAGGCCTCTATCATATCCCCCCTTAGTCGTCTCTTTTCCAAGCTGAAAAGTCCCAGTCTTATTAATCTCTCCTCATATGGAAACTGTTCCATACCCCCAATCATTTTTGTTGCCCTTTTCTGAACTTTTTCCAATTCCACGAGGAACAAGCAGATTATGAGATGGGGAGAAAATGGCAGCCACAAGATGCACAGATTTTCAGGCCGGAAAGGACCATGATGACGACCCAGCCTGCTGAAGAGGAAATGAGTTCTAGCATGGCTGTGGGAGATGGGACCGAGCCCCACTTACTTTCATAGTACTCCAAGCACTGAGCAGTCTGGCTGCTCCTACACGTGTAGTCGGATGGTTTCTTCCCTCGGTTGTCCTGGGCATAAATGTTTCCTCCAAATTCAACCAGCATCTCTACCAGATCCGCATTTTTCACTTTGGCTGCGTGGTGAAGGGCTGTCTCGTGAAGTTTAGCTGCATTCACATTTGCCCCTGGGAGCATAAACAAAATGAGTTTATGAAGGCCCCGATGTAGCCGCCGTTACTCTGGTTAAGTCATCTCTTACCTGAGAAAATTACCACTCAGTTGCTGTGAAGCCTCTAAATGAAGTTCCACCAATCAGTTGAAAGACCGAGGGACTGTCTACACTATCGCGGCACAGCTACGGCGCCGAAGCTACATTGGCATAACCCTGCAGTGTAGACGCACCCTATGGTGACAGAAGGGATTCTTCCATCGCTATAGGAATTCCATCTCCCCAAGTGATGGTAGGTCTGTCAACCTCGCTGAGTCTACACTGGGGGTTAGGTCAGATAGCTACGGCACTCAGGGACATGGATTTTTCACACCCCTGAGCACTGTAGCTATTTTGACCTACGTTTTAAGTATAGAATGGGCTTGAGCCAGTAGTCAGAGCTAGCACGCCATGTATTTTTGCAGGCATATGTTTTCCTTACAGAGAGATTTTTAGCTGATAAAGCTATGAAAATAAGCTTCTGAATGTAACCTATGCATCCCACTGAATCTACACAGTCTGAAACAAGCTAGGAACTGCCCAGTTCTTCTCAATGGGTTGTTCAAACCTAAACTTACTGATGTCAACGTTGTTAGCTATTTAAGTGCTGGTCATTTTAACAGAAACATCTCGTTATGCTGGAATTTTGCGATCTGGAGATCTAGGTGCCCTTCAGCATCCATCAACCATGTACCAAGTCTTGTTCATTCTCATTTCTGCTAAGAAAGTGTGAATAGATAAACTCAAGCCAGAGGGTGTCCTCACTCCCCCACCTCTTCCTATTACCCTTTCCATTGAACTGATAGGTGAATACTGCGAGTCACATGACTTCCTGACAAGGATGGACCCAAGACACAAAGTCCGAATCCATGTCCCAATATCAACAAAGTTCGGAGGTGTTTGGCTCTGGTGATTTGGTTCAGAACTAGCTCTGGTTCCCACGGCCGGGGAACCTGGATGTGAAACTTGGAACATACAATGTTACTTGAATATCCCCTGGCCGAATCCATCTCTGGTGTAACTCCAATCAAATCACACCAGGGACCTCATGTTTTGTTGTACGTCAAACCCCAATATGTCTCTCTTTCCAGCTCTCCTCTATCTCCAACCTTAAAAAAAAAAAATCTACCAATATTGATCCAACATCATTATTAAGAGTGAGTTGAAACATTATTCTAGGAGGCTGGAATGGTTTGGTTATTAACAGAATAGGAACAGCTAAATGCCACTGAACTAAATAGGAGAGTTTATGACATGGATATTAATTTGCCTACGCTGCAAGCCTTCCGAAAATGGCTAACTAGGTGCATTGCTTTGCCCAGAAGAAAGCCCTTGTGTATATATTTATTCTTGTCTGGCAGACACTCTGAGGACAGAAATATCCATAATCATGTCCATTTCAATGGCTCCATGAATTAATAAACTTCTAAACACTTCTCTTCTGAGCCCAAGAACAGATACAAGAGGTGAGCGTTGCACAAACACTGCCACTAGGTACTGCGTACACCAAAACCAACACCTCCGGGTGCTGTACCGGCATTGAGCAGTAACTTCACACAATCCAGATGCTCTCGGGCACAGGCTACGTGCAGAGGGGTTCCGAAGTGGCAATCGTGGGCCTCCAGGTTCGCACCGACATCGATCAGGAGCCGCACGCACTCCGAACTCCCTTTGAAAAGAGAACCGATCAGTGAGAAACAGCCTGGCTTTGAGGGGAACTTCCACGTGCTTTGTAGCAGCTTGGCCTAAGAGTACGTGTATGCTGCAGAAGCTAGCTTGAATCCAGCTAGTACAGTAACAATAGCACTGAAGACACCACAGTGCAGGCATCATCAGAGCTGGATTGTGACCCAAGGATGTACCCAGGGTCTACACCAAGCTTTTACTACCTGGGCTGAAGCCCATGTTACGCTGTCTTCACTGGTACTGTTATCCACGCTGGTTGGATCTAGCTAACCCGGGTAGGCTAGCCCATGCTGCGTAGACCTACCCTATGAGTGTCATTAACATTTGGGACATTAAGTGCAAAGTACAAAGGCTTGGGTGTATTTTTCCCCCGTTGGGCTAAATCTATTGGGCAGTGGCACGGTCATCCATAGGAAGAGGTGGAAGCCCCGTTGCTTGAGTCCTTTGAAGCTAGACTGGACTAAACATTGGCAGAATATGCTTCAAGGGGGATGGACTGAGTCATCTAACCGGGCTGAACCTTCATAAGAGTGCTCATGCCAAGGATTTCAAAAATTAAGAGCCTAACATTATCTAGTTAAGCACCCACCAGGCTTTCAAAAGTGCTAAGCACCTGAGAGTCCCCACTGACCTCACAGTGGGAGACAACCCCTGCCTCTAACATCAGACCATCTAACAGGACAGGCAAAGGGCGGGTGAAGGAAGTGTTATCACACCCAATGTACAGAGGGGGAAAGTGAGGCACAGAGGAAATAAGAGACGTGACCAAGGTCACCCGGGGAGTCTATGCCAGATCTGGGAACTGGTCGCTGGTCTTGAGTTCCAGTCCAGCACCTTCACCGGAAGATCAACCTTCCCGCGACTCAAATCTGATTTTGATGGGAGTGTAACAAACGGAGAGGCCATGGGGTGGGCCCAACGTAGGGAGGGACTCCTCCCGGGCTACATTAACAAATAATGGAAGTTGTTGTCCTACCTAGCTAAGATTTTCTATTGTGTCCGTCACACGGTGTCCAACTGCCTCACACCTACAATGTCTTTACTTGCCCAGTCCTGCAAAGTTTTTCATTCAGCGGGATCTCTGCTGACACAATGGGCCTTAACACCACACAACTAATCTTAACAAAAAGAGATGACAGGAGATGCTTTCCAGCTGTTACAGTCTGATGAACAACAGACTCTTACGGTTATTTCAGGCCCTTTGCAGCTGCCATGGGTGTGAGTGCCCGATGAATATACAAGTAGGATCTCGAGGGCTCACCATTCATGCAGGCTTCATGGAGAGGGGACGCCGTGTAGAGCGGAGGATTCACCTTCGCTCCATGGGACAGGAGCACTCTCACACATTCAATACTGCCCGAAGCACAAGCGTCACAGAGCGGAGTGCTGCCATCTATGTTCCTGGCATCCACCTAGAAGGCAGAAAGATAGTATTGACTCAGGGGCAGCTGTATGCCAGTGCTCTCTTACCTAGGTCTTTAACACACACTCTCTAACCCTGCAGAAGGCAGGAACCAGCCGGTGGATATTGTCACCAACCTAGCTTGAGTATGGTCCCGTCGCTCTAAGGTTAACCAGATCTTTTGTTCCCAGAACAGAGCTAAGGGAAGTATTAAAGGGAACGTAGCAATAAAATACAAAACCTGCCAGAGAATCCACTCCAGATGCTTTTCCTGCTGCTCCCTAGACCGCTTAGGGTACGTCTACACTACCCACCGGATTGGTGGGTAGCGATCGATCTATCGGGGATCGATTTATCGTGTGTAGTGTAGACACGATAAATCAATCCCCGATCGCTCTCCCATCGACTGCTGAACTGCAGCTCGGCGAGAGGCGGAAGCAAAGTCGACGGGGGAGCGGCGGCCGTCGATCCCGCGCTGCGAGGACACGAAGTAAGTAATTTTAATTCGATCTAAGATACGTCGACTTCAGCTACGCTATTCTCGTAACTGAAGTTGCGTATCTTAGATCGATCCCCCCTCCTCCCCCCCAGTGTAGACCACGCCTTAGTGATCACTTTGGATAGCACAGCTGACGTGCACTGATCCAGAAGGGCAAGACTCTCCCGTGACACTATAAGCACCTCACGTCCCACTGATTTCAGCAAAGGCTTGGCCCATAGCAAGGACGGTGCAGCTAAAAAATTATTCTCTTCGGGAGACATAATGTCACTTATTTAATTGGATTTGTAGCACTATATACTTCCCCATTAGAAGGATAATCAAGAGCAAAAGGCTAGGGGGGAGGGGGAGGGGACACTCGAATTTATCACAAACCTGGGCCCCTGCTGCAAGTAAGAGCTTCACACACTGCGTCTGACCTCGCAGGCTCGCCTCATGCAAGGGGGTGATAGAGTCGTAGGTGACCAGGTTTACGCAGGCACCATTCGCTATCAGCTGCTGCAGCTGCAGGATCTCTCCCCTCCTGGCCGCTTCGTGAACAGGCGTCCTCTCAGCCCAGAAGCCTGGGGAGAAAGGAGAGACTGTGAATGAGAGTCTGTGGGCTGGAGACAACGCGCTTTACTGGGAGAGGCACAAGCATGGGCTAGTGGCTTGAATAGGAAACTAAGAGTTTGGGGTTCTGGTCCCACCTCTGCTAATGACTCAATGTGTAGACCTGGGTAAGTCACTTTCACTTCTGTGTGCTACCGGGACCCCATGTATAAAAGCTGGAATCCAGGGGGGTTTCATTGCACAGAGTTTCATTGCTATTTGTCAAACGTGTTGCAATCCTTGTGTGAACATGCTCTCTGACGACACAGTATTGCTGTTATTAAAACGGTTGCTGCATGAAACAAAGGCGGCACTGTCTCCATGTAAGTATATTTTGCTTACAGAGTGAGTGACGAACGCAGAACAGCCTTGGGCTCTTTCAATCTAGATGTGATGCCTTTTAACAGGGCGCATTCTGCCTCCATGCAAACAGGGACGACACCCCCCCCGAATCCTCGCAAAACAAGCCAGTAGCATTCATATGAATTTTGTCTTCAGTCAGCTGCTGCTGTGTTTTCATGCAAGTCTTGCTCATCTCCAAGCATCGTCACATATGGCCCCTCCACAGATTACTGCTGCTAAGGGCAGAAATAACCTGCATGGAGCTGTGTGCATAAAGGCCACTACCAGGGCACCAACAGACAGGCCATTCTATCAGCCCCATGCTGGAATATCCTTCCACACAGCCCCTGAGAAGCAACCGCTCCATGGTGCCAGGGGTGGGCAGGCAGGTGGAAGAGATTTAAGGTGAGGTAAGTGGCAAGCCTGCCTCGCAGGGGGTTCTAATGAATGTGTATCAGGCTGCTCCAACCTTTTCAGGGACATGGGCCGCAAATGCAGTTGCACGGCACCTCTGCAGGCCACAAAACGGCATCCACCGCACAGCCTGACCTTGCACAGCCCGTACACGTGAGGACGTGCCGCACAGATGTTGTCTGGTCTGCATGTTGCCCGTGGAGGTGCCCACGTCACGGAAAAGGCTGGACCCCCCGTAAAAATTTCCAGCTGTAGCTGCTACTGGATTGAAGCACCTCTGCTAAATGCAAAGCTGCAAAGTCATGAACATTGCAGCAAAAAGGAGCAATATGATGCATTTGCACCTTGTGTGCATTATTGCCCCAGTCCTTGGTTCTTCTTTTCTGTTATTAAGGGTTGGTGTTTTCACAGCACACTTATACGCTGTAGTCTTTTGGGACCTCCATTTCCTCACCCCCACTTGGAGCAAAGATATTTTGTGTTTCATGGCATTAATCCCGATTTACATCACTGTAAGGGACAGGGGAAACTGGCCCAGGAGAGGGCAGGCTGTTTGCTAATGAGCAGCCCTCTCTTGCTAGCAGCAGGACTGGAGGTGAGAAAGCGGGGAGATGGGCCATTCGGGAGGCAAGGAAGACAAGCAAGCTGCCTGTGTTTAAAGGCGATTATTCTTGTGGCACAGATCAGACCGTTCAGCACCTGGAAAACCAATCCTGCACACTGTAGTCTTACGTGCACGACTACACGGCAGCGCTGACGCTCCGAATGGTGCAATGCAGCCGCTCTATCGGACTCCAGCGGCACCCGACCTGCTGCCTACACACCCGAGTCCCTGCAGATTGCTGCACCTGTCCCACGACTCCTGCCACCGCACCCCGGAGCAGGTGCATACCATCCATCTGCAGCGTGTGATAGATGCAGCAGCACCTGGGCGTACAATGTCCTTTATTCTGCTCCGAATAGCCCTGTCTTGCAGGAGGTCGTGTCATGGGGGCAGGAGCTCTCTCCCCTACCCCCACACGTCTACTTGGGGCTCCACAAATTCCTCCCTAGACACCCCGGCCCTCTCTAGGGAGCAGAGCCCCGGCCCCCAATGGCTCCTCTCCCTCCTTCCCCAGGGAGCAGGGCCTCCCCAAATCACTCCCCCTTCCTCCCCAGAAGCAGGCACCCCCACTCCTGGATAGCAGGGACCACCCCCCTAATGGAAACAGGCGCCCCCCCATTGTTCCCCCCATTATCCTGGGGAACAAGCCCCCTGCCCCCAAATCACCCTTTTCCCCTCCACTGGGAGTAGAGCTCCCCCCAAAAATCTCCCCCCTCACTGGGAGCAGGACTCACTCACCGATCTCCCCCAGCCTGGAGCCGCTGGCCAGCGACCCTTCCATGGCCCGCGGCTGGCCCTGCCCCGAACTACAAGTCCCAGCAGCCCCTGCTCACTGAGGGGCGGGGGCTGATTCCCCCCCCCCCCGCTCGCGGACCCGGACCCCGACCACCGCGCGTGCGGCTCCTGCGTTGGGGGGCTTCGCTGACCTCTCTGCCCAGCCTGCCTGCGTCAGAGCCGAGGGAGGGGCCAAAGGGCCGCCGCAAAGGCCTCTGGGACTTGTAGTTTTGTGTTGCTGCCCAGGCGCTTTGCACGGGGTGCGGTGTTGTTATCGCTGAGGCCAGCTGGCCACACCGGCCGCGGGCCGAGCTGCAGACCTCCCTGCGGAGTAATGCACCCTGCAGTGGCGGCATGGCACAGATCCCCGCTGGGAACCAATCCAAAACACTCACCCAGCCCCGCCTGCAGCACAGAGCCGGAAGCCAGGACTCCTGGGTTCTTTTTAATTATGGTCATGATCAGTGATTTGTATTAGGGTGACAGCTGGAAGCCCCAGCTGCAGTCAGGGTCCCAGCATGGAAGGTGCTGCGGGCCCAGAGTTAGAGACAGCCCCAGGCCCTAATTTCCACTGAAACCAATGGGAGTTACGTGGCTAAATACCTTTGAAGATCTCCCTGTTTGATATTCAGTTTGCACTGGTATGAATGTCTACACTGCGTGGCTGGCAGTGGCAAACCAGGCCCGTGGTTGGTTGGTGTCTCTATGGGGATATGGTTCAGGCAGTCTCGGTGCCCTGTTTGAGACGTGCAACCTGGACTCTGCCTTTCCTGGGTAACTAATGTTTGGAGGATAGTTTTTTAAACTCTAACTTTCTCAGTAGGTAATATGCACTCAAATCACTGCCACCTTAACAAAGCTCCTTTTCAGAGGTAACAGCCACTTGGACTGAGTGGGTACTAATCCCTGTCATGTGACCATGTTCTTAATTAACCTTTTGTCATTCGGATCCGGGTCTGGGTCCCAGCTTGGGAAAGAAAGAGACTATTACCAGCTATTTTGTGTCGTCCTTGTATTACAATCCATCCCCCACCCCATAACACTCTTCCTCTTCCCTGACTGATCCCCACCCCCAAATCACTGGAAAATTCAAGCGAGGAGTAAGGGAGTTAGAACAGCAAGTGAAAGACACAAAGAAAGAAAGAAATTGACGAAAGTAGTTCAGTCTCTGAAGTTAGTTGTTCTGTTGGGGTAAGGGGCCAGTGCAGGGTTTTTCCACATGGCTGCACTACCATATTTTTGCAAACTTTGTCCTAGCTCTTCCACACACACACACACACACACCCATCACCTCACCTCACCTTACCTTTTGTGCTTTTATTCCCTTGGTTTGTGTGTTATGTCTGAAATGAATTCAGATTGCAAGTTGGGGTGCACCTGTTTCCACCTTCCATCCACAGCAGGATAAAAGATGAAACTTTCCCCCAAGGGCCCTAGGAAAAAGAGGAGCCTTTCAGAAAGAAATGTGAAACCTATTGCTTCATCCTAGCTTTCCCCCAAAGACCAGTCAAAACAAAACAGGTATCTAAAAGGGTGTCATAAGGAGGAGGCAGAAAACTTGTTCACCTTAGTCTCTAAGGATAGAACAAGAAGCAATGGGCTTAAACTGCAGCAAGGGAGGTCTAGGTTGGACATTAGGAAAAAGTTCCTAACTGTCAGGGTGGTTAAACACTGGAATAAATTGCCTAGGGAGATTGTGGAATCTCCATCTCTGGAGATATTTAAGAGTAGGTTAGATAAATGTCTATCAGGGATGGTCTAGACAGTATTTGGTCCTGCCATGAGGGCAGGGGACTGGACTCGATGACCTCTCGAGGTCCCTTCCAGTCCTAGAATCTATTAATCTATTAATAAAACGCCCCCTCCCTTTGGGGAATGGACAAAGAGAAACAGGGATCCTGTGTGCGTGTTGTACAGTTTGCAAGGTGCGCCGCTTGCTGTGGTGATGGTGGCAGGATACAAACACGGAGTGGACAGACAGTGGAGTAGAGCTGGCTGGGAAAGAAAGGACTAAAAACGGAGTTTTTGGAAACATTTTCATCCTGAGTCAGGATGAGAAACCAAAACCTCAACATTTTTCACAGAATTGAAGTCCTGCAATCTTTTGTTCTGGAAACACTAAAACATTCCCAGAAGCAGGAATATTGCAATGTTTCCAAAATGAAACATACGTCTCAGGGTCACTGACTCCCCAGCTGCCCACCTGGCAGGCTGCCACAGAGCCAGGGAGCCGGATAGCTCCTGCAGCCTGGCAACTTGCCCTGTGGGCCTGGAAGTCCTGACTGCTCAGCAGCCTGGCTGGCAGGCCACCAAGAGGTGGGGGAACTGCAGAGTTGGGAACCATTTTCCAATGGACAAATCCAAATTTTCCACCAAAATGGCAATTCTCCCGTGGAAAAATTTTGACTTTGCAGAAAGTGATTTCTTCTGTCGGACAATCATTCTAATGGAAAATTCCCCACCAGCTCTACTATGGACCTGCAGCAGCTCTCACATACTCTACCATGTATATGAAAAAAGCATCAGCACAGTCTCTACTTGTTTCTCTGAAACCTCTGGTTTGCTCTTGCCAGCTCAAAATTAATAGATTCTAATAGTTTCAGTGCTTCAAGGATCTGCATAGGGTAGGGTTGCACAGTATGTTTGGAATTGTTGCTTTATGCCCATGTGTATGATTGTCTGTTATGGATTTGATGGCAGGACGCTACCCACTGAAACGCTGTATTATTTAAAAATACATATATTTGGAGGATGCAAATTGCTGACACTACTGTAGGTGGCAACTGTTTTTAAAAAATGAAATGAGGAAGTCAGAGTAAAACGAAGAGATGAACACTGTGTTGGATTGAGTCTGATTAGGTCAGTAACAGTTACAAGCAGATGTTTAGTTACTTTAAAATTTGTATCCCTATATGTAGGCTTGGAAGGACTAGATTTTTACTGGTAAATGTCGGTAAACATTGATTTCACCGTACACACACAGACCAACACAAATATTTCTGTCCATAATAATCAAAATTTACAAACAGGCAAAGTAAGAAAAATGATGCTTGAGAACTTAGAGTTTGATTTAAGGATATTTACTTGGTATATTTTTGACCTGTGAAATTCACAGTTTATGGTTTAACAGTTATAAAACTTTAACTTTTTGGGCATCAACATCTACTGTCATTAAATAGTTATTGTCAAAACCCCACCCCCTCCATTTTCTGGCCCTTCCATAATTTCCCACAATTATGAAAATTTAAATAAATAAAAATCTTTTTTTGAAAGAAAAACTTAAAAATAAACATCAGTATTATCCGTCAAAATGAGTCCAAAGACAGGGTACTGGGCTAGATGGACCATTAGTCTGACCCAATGGGGGCCTCCTCAGTAAAATGAGGATATTACCTACTTATGGTACCTGGCTCATGGAGGTATTTGAAAATCAGTGGACGGGTTGGGTTGCTTCATGGCAGCTGGGGACTTGATCCTCCAAGGTGCTGAGCAGCTTTGGATTGAGTCCTTCAAGCACAAGCATTTCTCGCTGGAGGCTTCCATCTTATGGGCCACAGTCGAAACTTTCATTAAAAAAAAAAATCTCTAGCCCAGTGGTTCTCAACCTATGGCCCACAGGCCACCTGTGACCAAATCAACACACAGCTTTGGCCCATGTGACATCCTCAGGGCCATACAGGTAGTATATATATTGTGTGGACGTGGCCCACATAATGCATATGTGGCCCACAATGATAAATAGGTTGAGAACCACTGCTCTAGCCTTTCATAATAGACACTGGTGTGGCATTGTCTGCCTGAGTCTGCAGGCAGCCTGAATGAGCTCAGAGAGGAGTGTGAATTGCTCTCATTTACCTCAATTTGATATTAACACTGAAGCTTAATGATGGCAATTTAAATGTTAACTTTGTTAACTTTTCACTGCTGATCAAAGCTCACAAGAAAGAAGTGGACAAGCGTATTAACATTTGAATAATCTAATGTGGGCAGCATTTCATTGTGGCCTCATCAGTGTATGGGGCTTGTGTTATGGAAGGAATTTGAGTCACCTCTTAAGGCTTGGCTACACTTGCAGATGTAGAGCACTTTGAATTAAACCAGCCTTCGGAGAGCGCAGTAGGGAAAGCGCTGCAGTCTGTCCACACTGATAGCTGCAAGTGCACTGGCGTGGCCACATTTGCAGCACTTGCAGCAGCATTGGGAGCGGTGCATTATGGGCAGCTATCCCACAGAGCATCTCTTCCCATTCTGGCGCTGTGGCTTGTGGGAAGGGGGTGGGGGCATTCTGGGTCCTGTCCCAACGCCCCGTGATGCATCGGTTCGCATCCCAGCAATCCCTCTGCTTCCATCCACATGTGGCACCATCTTTCAATGTTTTTTTTATGCTGCGCGCTCTGTCTTCCCTTTCGGTCTGTGGGAATGGAGTCCGAACTGCTGAGGAATATGCTGACGAGTCTCGCCAGCACGTCACGTTTGGCAGTTGAGTTACTCCTTAAGATCCAAACTGACAGTGACGATGATATCGACTCGAGTAACGCGTATGACACAAGATTGCTTGTGGCATTCATGGACATGCTCACCACCGTGGAACGCCGCTTTGGGGCTCGGGAAACAAGCACTGAGTGGTTGGATCACATTGTCATGCAAATCTGGGATGACGAGCATGTCTGCAGAACTTTCGGATGAGAAAAGCCACTTTCATGGGACTGTGAGGAGCTCGCCCCCACCCTGCGGTGCAAGGACACGAGACTGAGAGATGCTATGATGGTGGAGAAGTGGGTGGCTATTGCAATCTGGAAGCTGGCAACTCCAGACAGCTACCGATCGGTCGCTAACCAGTTTGGAGTGGGAAAGTCGACCATTGGAATCAGGGCTGGCTCTGACTTTTTTGCCACCCCAAGCAAAAAAAAAAAAAGGCGCAGGGCGGCCGGACCCGGAGGCAAAGCCAAAAAAACCCCAAAAAACAAACAAAAAAACCTGGGCGCAGGGCAGCCGGACCCGGAGGCAAAGCCAAAAAAACACCCAAAAAACAAAAACAAAAACCCAGGGCGCAGGGCGGCCAGACCCAGAGGCAAAGCAAAAAACAACAACAACAACAAAATAGGGCAACTGTGCTGCCCTAGGATTGGACGGAATGCCGCCCCTTAGAATCTGCCGACCCAAGCATGAGCTTGCTTGGCTGGTGCCTGGAGCCGGCCCTGGTTGGAATCATATTGATGCAAGTTTGCAGGGCCATTAATCGCATCCTGCTCAGAAGAACCGTGACTCTGGGTAACGTGCATGACATTGTGGCTGGCTTTGCACAAATGGGTTTCCCTAACTGCAGAGGGGCGATAGATGGGATGCATATTCCAATTCTGGCACCAGCCCACCTAACCTCCAAGTACGTTAATCGGAAGGGCTATTTCTCTATGGTTCTCCAGGTGCTTGTGGATCACCGTGGGCGTTTCATTGACATTAACGCGGACTGGCCCGGAAAGGTTCACTCTCTCTCCACTCCTGCGCTTTTAGATTCTTGTTAAGTGACTGCTGCATTACTTCATGCAGCATGTCTTCTTTGCTTCTACGTGGCCTCTTCCTGAGTCTTTCCAGTCTTTCGGCCGGTGATAACACGGATGGCTGAGATCTCAAGGTTGCATCTGTAAAGGCAAAATGCAACACTTAACAGAAGCATCATTGTTCACACCAGACAGAGCAATGATTCCCCCGTACTTAAGGAGGGCAAGCACAGTCTACACAATAGCATAATTTGCCCGTCCCAAAGCGAGCGCACATAACCCATGGGAGCCCCAAAATGGTGAGTAAGCACAGGGTCAAGGGGGACTGATTGTTTCACGGCTGTACTGTCCTCTGGGTTTCTGTGCCTTAGGGAGAGCCAACAGCTGCAGGGAGCCCCTATACTGAACACTGTCTCCACATTTTCCACAGGAGTTCATCCTGGACGATATCTCGCTGCTTAGGGTGACCTGGGAAGCAATGCGGCTTCCGCCCTGGCCCATATGCAGCTTGCCTGTGTGCAGCAATGGTCCCCCACCCCTCACGGCACAGTGGTGCGGACATGTTAGCCTGACCGGGACAAGGACCACAGTGGCTCTCCCAAGAAATCTGCGCAAGCGCATTGCCCAAGTTCTGGCTGAGACCTTTGAAGAGATCACCGAGGCCGATTACCGCGATGTGAGAGAGCACATCAATGCCCTATTCCGCATCTAGGCATGCATGCAGCCCTAACCTCCCTCGCCCCAAGAGCCCGCACCGAATAACTTCCTTCCCAAAATAAAAGCTGCTTACCGGGAACCTCCTCTGGTGTTTGTCCTTCCCCAAGCACCGGCCGCTGCGACTGGCTGCCTTCCTCCTGGCTTGAGAACAGCTCCTGGCTGCATGGCTCCAGGGATTCCAGGTGTCCTCCTCCTCCTCAGCACCATCGCTCCCGCTTTCCTCCTCCTCCTCCTGCCTTGTTGAACTGGGCTCTGAAGTGTCCATGGTGGTACTCGGAGTGGAGGTGGGGTCGCCCCAAGGTATTGCATCCAGCTCTTTGTAGAAACGGCATGTCGTGGGGGCAGCACCGGAGCAGCGGTTTGCCTCGCGGGCTTTGCCGTAGGCATTCCATAGCTCCTTCACTTTAACCCTGCACTGCAGTGCGTCCCGGTCATGACCCCTTTCCATCATGTCCCTTGATATCTGCCCGAAGATATCGTTATTCCTACGGCTGGAGCGCAGCTGGGACTGGACAGCTTCCTCCCCGCAAACACTGATGAGGTCCAACACCTCGCCATTGCTCCATACTGGGGATCGTCTGGCGCGTGGAGGCATGGTCACCTGGAAAGATTCGCTGAGAGCACTCCACGCCGGGCTGAGCAAACAGGAAGGGGATTTTCAAAATTCCCAGAGAATTTAAAGGGCGGGTCTGACAGTTGGTCACCTGAGGGCAGGGCAGTAGAGTTCAAACTGATGACCAGAGTGGCTAGAATAGGCATTGTGGGACACTTCTGGAGGCTGATCAGAGCGCATTAACAGACCAGGGCGTCCGCACTGGCGCCGCGGTGCTCCAGCGGGGGCGCATCAAACGTTATTCCACTCGCCGAGGTGGAGTACCAGGAGGGCTCTAGCCGCAGAGTCAGAGCACTCTCCGTGCCTTGCCAGTGTGGACGCGTCGTGAGTTAGAGCGCACTGGGCTGCTTTAATGCGCTCTAACTCGCAAGTGTAGCCAAGTTCTGATCTCATGCCTAGTAAGGAGTGCTAAGGTAATGGTTAGAAAGTGTTAAGTAAACACTACATACTGTGTTGTTAGAGATGCTGGGTTTTGCTTCAAACTGAAAACAATTGGTTAACCAACCCAGATTGAAACTTTTCAAGAATCTACTTTTAAACAATAAGTACTGAAAAAAACACAGAAAACGGCAAAGGGCCTTTAAGCAGAATTCACATGCCGGCCACTGTAAAAGGCAACCTGTGTCACCTCATATTCATGTCCTCTTTGGCTCACGTCTTGGTGGCAACAGGAAGTGGTGCGTGATTTTTTGCAGTATGAGAACCCAGATAAGAACACTGTTTAAAAAGAGCTCTTACGAGTTTTTTGTTTTAAATGGGGCCTGAACTTATTTCTCTGCTGCTGAAACAAACCATTTCTGCTGAAATCTATGTTTTCACAACAAATTAAAAAGCCGATTTGCCAAGGAAGTGACCAGGCGGCCAGAAATAGACACCAGAAATGAATAAAACCAGAAACTGAAAACTGGAAGTCTTAACTGTTAAATAGCATTGGACACGTATGTGGCACTTTGAGTGAAGAAAATAGCATATTGGCAATCAAAGTACAATACTATTTACAGCAAACCCGAAGTGAGGTGTGTTCCAGGCAGATGTAATGGAACAGGCTGGCCTTTCTCAAGGAGCAGAGGCAAGAAGGAATCTTGACAAACAAGTATTTATGCATTTAAAATATGTTGTGCATAGCTAGCTAGACACACATCACGCATGTGATAAGCAGGATGCTTGGGGGAGGAAGGAATAAACTATTCCTCAAGAAGGAATACTCATCTGGACTCCGTCCTTTGCAATAAATCTGTAGCTGATCTGGATGCTCAGAAAACAGGTGGTAAACACGCAGCACAGTTCTCCAACTGGGGGTTGGGACCCCTGAGGGGGTTGCGAGGTGATTACATGGAGGGGTCGCAAGCTGTCAGCCTCCACCCCAAACCCTGCTTGCCTCCAGCATTTATCGTGGTGTTAAATATATTTAAAAGTGTTTTTAATTTATAAGGGGGGGTCGCACTCAGAGGCTTGCTATGTGAAAGGGGTCACCAGTACAAAAGTTTGAGAACCACTGGTCTAAATGAAACTGCCTGCTCACAACCCTTGCTGGAGAAGATTCTTGAATGTTTTATTTACCAGCTTTATTTCAGAGGGGCTTGCTCTGCATAGGTAAAAACAAAACAATTCTGACCCCCCCCCAACCTCTCCCCACCCCCACCCCCCACACCAATAAACCTACAGGTCTTACTTGGACCAAATTCAGACTGTAATCTGGCAAAATTCCAAGTGTATTCTGAGGCCTGCAGGATCAGAATCATACAGGGAAATTGGATGGCTTTATGGAGAAAGTGGGGAGAGGTAGCAGTGGCCGGTTGGTATTTCCTGTCAGCAAGATAGATAGTGGATCTTTGGGGAAGGGGACGTGATAGACAAACTAAGTCCTCTGCTTTTCATTGTGTGTCTTTCCCCGCTCCTTGGGTAGAGGACTTGTTTCTTTCCCTATGCACATAACAATAAAGGTAGAGGCGAGTGGGAATGTCGCTCTTTATACACAGCTCTGTCTGTTGTACTAAACCAGAGGGTCCCAGCCCGTAGGTCGCTACCCACAAAATGATCACCAGCAACTGTAGCGGGCAGTTCTGAGTGAGCGACCAGCTCCCAATCCTCCTCTGATGCCCAGAAGCTCCACTCAAGCCAATGGTTGGTTGTCAGAGTGACTCCTATAAAGCACCTCAGGAATCTACACCTCATTTGAAGCACTGGGGGAACAGTATAAAGGGATCCATGCGCTGCATTAGAACAGGACCAGTTGTGAGTGACTGAATGAGGAATGCAAATGAGCTCTATATTATTTTGCTTTTTAAAAAAAAAAAAAAATTAGAGATGGGGCCTGAACTAAAACCCCAGATACAAACAGTCCTGACCTGGGGGCTTTATAAATGCAAATCTGAACTTCCCCACCTGAGAAGGTGTTTTGGTTCATTCAGTGTTTGGATCTGAGACTATAGAGAGAGGTTTAGCCTGGAAACCTAGATCTGGTGCTGGAAGGCTGGATCTGGGGATTTGACTGAGTCAGGCCCATCTCTGCTCGAAACCTAGCACTATGCTGAACCAAACTGCACGGGTCAAGTCAATAAGGAAGACCCCTCCCTGCATGAGAAGCATTTCGGGGCAAGGCTCACAAGCTTCAGTGATGGACGCTATAGAAATACTCTAGATAGGGCTGGCCCTAGGTTTCATGGAGCCCTTTGAGAAATAAAACGTGATAGGTTCCCTCCAGCTCCTTTCCAGCTATAACAGGGTCTCACAACTCCTATCTACCTTTCTCTCCCGGCTGCTGCCTCTTATCTGCAACTGCCTCTCAGTCTTTTCCAATCCCCCCACTTCTTTGTGAGGCTCGGCAGCCTCTAAAGACCACTCCACCACTACCCCACACGGATTAGGAAGCAGACAGGGCCAATGAGAGGGGGGGCCAGGAGGACCATTTGGCCTGGGCCTCAAGCTCAACAAGAGTCTCAAATTTAGACACTTGTTAATTTTTTGGCATTGGGTAAGTGTTGCAACTTGTTTTTATGCGCATCCCTATCGGACCAAAATGTGACCCACTCTTTCAGCTTAGAGCTGCAAATTTAAGCAAATAAGAGAGGTGTTTTGGTAAAAGACACAGATTTTGTCATATTAAAGAGTTTAAAATGTTCATACATATTAATAAAAATATATCGGTTCTGATGGCACAAGATTAGATCTTGATGAACGTGTCCTCTCCGATCAGCTGATTATATAAACAAACCACTACTAGTGGTTGGTGCTGGATCAAGTGCGTGTTGAGAGGTAGAGAATTGTTACATTTTATTGCCTTATTTTGGTCCCTTATTTTGTTTTTATGTGTCGTCATTTTTAATTTTTATTATGGCTAGGGGATCTCAAAAGCTGGAAGTGGCCTGGGCCTCTCTGGACCTCTGAGAGGGCCTGGAAGCAGATGATCAAACTTCCAAGGCCACGAACTTAACTCCCCCAGCCCCGGGGCTGAGACAGAGAGAGATGCCTCTCCCTCCCAGCTCCAGGGCTATGGTGGGGAGAGAGGAGGACTCCCCCAGTCCCACAGGTGCTGTGACGGGGAGAGGCGCCTCTCCCCCAGCCCTGGCCCCAGACCCGGCCCCACCCCAGAGCCCACCCCCCAAACCCCTCATCCCCGACCCCACCCCGGAGCCCACACCCCAAACCCCTCATCCCCGGCCCCACCCCAGAGCCCGCATCCCCAGCCGGAGCCCTCACCCCCCACCCCCCAACCCTCTGCCCCAGCCCTGAGCCCCCGCCCAGACTCCGAACCTCTGGGCCCCACCCCCGCCACATATCACCTCCATATTGGTGCACATAGCAAAATCCATTCTGCACAGGCATGGGAAAAATTAGAGGAAATATTGGTCACGACCCACTTTGGGGTCCCAACCCACCATTTGAGAACCGCTGTACTAGGGCTTGTGATCTTTCTTGCTTCATTAGGATTGTGCAAAGAGGGCCTGAAAGAGGTGTGGTTTCCTCTGCTTGTTCTTGTAACTTGGAAAGAACTGGCTGTCCCGGCTATTGCAGAAGGATCTGTGGATGACTCACAGGCTGCTCCTTGTTAGTTCTCTCACCTTAACTGAAGGAGGGAGGAAGATGAATGGTTATCAAAGGCTTCCTTTCTCCCCTTAATAAAGCTAAATATGAGTCAAACAAACAAAAGACAAAGTTTCAAACAGGCTGCCTAAAAATTCCTTCCTCTCTAAATTGCTCCACTTTCACTCCTGGAATACTCACAGGGTATGTCTACACTGCGTCCACCGAGCTGCGGAAGTGTCTTCACTTAAATTTGAATCCTGCTGGCATAAGTGCCTCTCTGTGCTGACTTAATAACACCGTCTCCCTGAGCAGCGCAGAGTCATGGTCGACGTGGCGAGGTCGACGCAGCGTCAGTGTCGACACTGCGTTACTTACATCGACAGTTACTGGATTTCAGGAGCCATCCCACAATGCCCCACATGGACAATGCAACTGAGACAAGCGCTCCCGGCAAGAATATGCACCGCCGACATGAGGATCCAAGTGTGCACACAGACAAGCAATTTAATAACTGCAGGGTCTGCCCCAGGCCCTGCCCCCACTCCACCCCTTCCCTGAAGGCCATACCCCCGCCCCCCTCTTCCCACCCCGTTCCGCCCTCGAGCGCACGCCGCATCCTCGCTCCCTCCCCCAGCCTCCTGCATGCCGCGAAACAGCTGATTGCAGTAGGTGGGAGGTGCGGGGGAGGGAGGAGGAGGTGCTGATTGGCAAGGCCTGCTGGCGGGCAGGAGGCACTGATGGGAGAGGGAGGTGCTGATAGGGGGGCTGCTGGTGGATGCTCAGCACCCATCATTTTCCCCCATGGGTGCTCCTACCCCAGAGCACCCATGGAGTCGGCACCTAGGCCACAACGTCCAGACTGCAATTTTTAGCATGCTAACTAGCGCATCTGTCTACCCGGGATGGGAATCACACCTCCCAGCTGGAGTGTATGCAGACCCACAGAGCCTCCCAGGTGAGACAGAACCTGGATTTCTAATTTAAAAATAGAGCAGACAGAACCTTTTAAAAAAAACCCACAAAATCTTTCATGCCATGTTCATACAGTGCAAAGGAAAAGGGGGAGGAGAGGTACAAACTTTGTGCTCACCCATCTGTCTGTATCATCTCTTGTTTTTTGTCTCAGGGGACTATGCCTACATAGCAATGTCAGCGTTGGTATGCCAACATAACCTGATAGCATAGGTACAGCCTACAACAGGGGTCGGCAACCTTTCAGAAGTGGTGTGCCGAGTCTTCATTTATTCACTCTAATTTAAGGTTTCGTGTGCCAGTAATACATTTTAACATTTTTAGTAGGTCTCTTTCTATAAGTCTATAACATATGACTAAACTATTGTTGTATGTAAAGTAAATAAGGTTTTTAAAATGTTTAAGAAGCTTCATTTAAAATTAAATTAAAATGCAGAGCCCCCCGGACCGGTGGCCAGGACCCGGCAGTGTGAGTGCCACTGAAAATCAGCTCGCGTGCCGCCTTCGGCACGAGTGCCAGAGGTTGCCTACCCCTGGCCTATACGGACAGAAGGGTTCTTCCATCTCTGGCCACGTCTACACTACAAACATTGGTTGATTCAAGTTATGTCAGCGTACAGCTGCCAAAGATTATATCACTCGTGCACATGTATCCTTAGCTGCTTGCACTGGCATGGCGCTTACTTACCTGGAGTGCTTGCATCAGTGCAAAGTGAGGTGTACAACAAGTGTGACGTGCCACCAACTGGCGCAATGCCTTTTGGGAAATGTTCACAATATGTTGTGAGGTAGAAATGAGTCACACAGGGATCTCTAGGAGTGAGGGGGTCAAGTTCCCATTGTTGAATTTTCTCCATCCCATAATGCCAATCATATCCCATAATTTTCACGCAGGGCAAACCCACTAGGCAGTTTTCGCTGTCTGCCATCTCAGACTGAAGCCTGGAGCTCACAGAGTTCTGCACTGTTCTCATGAACATTGTTAATACAGCATGCACGATCTTCTGCTATTTGCAGACCCACAGGAAGTACCACAACAATGGAGGACATGTTGATTTCTTCATGGAGAGGAACATTGTGAAAAACAATTCACAGTTATTGGTGGCATTCATGGAGCAGCTGCAGATGGTGATGAGAGACTTGTGGGCTGAAGAAACCAGCGCTGACTGGTAAGATCACATCGCGATGCAGGTTTTGGGCAATGAGCAGTGGATATATAACTTTTGGATGCAAAAGGTGACATTCCTGGATCTGTGTGCTGAGCTCAGCCTTTCAGTGGAGGGATACCAGGATGAGTAGTGGCTAGTGGCAATTGCTCTCTGCAAGCTGGCAACGCTAAATTGCTACCAGTCAATGGGAATCATTCTGAAGTTGGAAAATCCACAGTGGGGGCCATGCAAGTACGCAGGGCCATTAATTGTCTCCTGCTATGCCGAATTGTGACTGTTGGCAACGTGCAGGACTTAGTGGCTGGATTTTCAACAATGAATGCAGTAGGGTGATACCAGCACACCTTGCTACAGAGTATATCAACAGAAAGGGCTGCTTTTCTAGGGTTACGCAAGCATTGGTGGATGACTGGGAACACTTCACTGACATGAGCATGGGCTGGTTAGGGAAAGTGCATTATGCTCATGTCTTTAAGAACACAGGACTGTTCCAAAAGCTGCAAGCAGAGACATTGTGTCCTGACCGGTGGATTACCACTGGTGACATTGAAATGCCAATAGTGATCCTGGGACTCCTAGCTCATGAAGCCACACACTGGCCACCTCGACAGCACCAAAGAAAGATTCAACAACCAACCCAGCAGGTGCAGAATGACAGTTGAATGTGCTTTTGGTAGATTGAAGGGTCGCTGGCGATGGTTACTCACAAAACTGGATTGCAGTCAGAAAAATATCCCAATGGTTATAGCTGCTTGCTTTGTAATATCTGTGAGGCAAAGAGGGAAAAGTTGCTGCCAGAGTGGAGGTGGAGCAGCTGTCTGCTACGTTTGAGCAGCCAGGCACAGGAGCCATTACAAGAGTTCATCATGGAGCCATGCAGTTGTGGCAGTCTTTGACAGAGCTCTTTAACGGTCAGTCACATTAATGCGCTGTGTTTGACTGCGCACTGGCCCTGAAGGTGTTTGGGTTGTTAAGATATGTGTAGTGTTCAGTATACATTCATAAATGTTACGCTGTGAGTTGCACTGAACCTATGGATTCTGCAATGCTGGCTGTACCTGTACATGTATGCCTGAGTGTTTTCTTGAACCCATGAGTTCTGTGGTGCTGGACACTTACAAGTACTTGGTGCTTTGAGTAACTGCTCTGCAATATGTGTTGAAAACTAATAAAGATTAATTTATTTAAAAAAAAGAAATTTATTGAGTGGCAAAAACAATGCAAAGAAACAGTGTGCAAATAAAAAAGGCAATACAATACAAACTTCTAACATAAGTTAACAGAGCTTTAAAATTAGAAAGGCAGCAAACATTTCTGTCCATTTCAGTGCACAAATGCAGCCCATTGTGGCTGCACGTACACGGACCGTAGCAATCATAGGTCAGTGTATGTGAAGCTGCGGTTGTCCTCACTGTCCCCCAACACGGAGTGGTAGGGAAGGGACGCAACCCGTGATGCAACGTGGAATGTTGGCTACTACAGTGGAGTTCTCCAGCGACAGCATAGGGAAGCAAGGCCATTGATTGTTGGACCTATAGATCAACCAGAGTCTGCAGCATTTGTGTTTGCTGCCTGAGAAGCCCCATTATGTCCAGGTGCATCTCTCACTCCCTCTCTTTGTCCTACTGGGATTCCTGAGTTTTTCTCCATTTTCTCCTGTCCTCTTCTGTCCCTCTCCATGTCTGCCATGCAGGGGCGGCTCTAGGCACCAGCAAAGCAAGCACGTGCTTGGGGCAGCCCGTTTGCAGGGGCGGCAGGGATCCAGCCTGGGAGCTGAGAACCAACAGGGGGCCCTGGGAGCTGAAGTTCCTTGGTTAGTTCCCTGCCTATAGAGCCAGCCCTGGAGCAGGGAAAGAACTACATTTCCCAGCATTCCCTTGGCCACTGCCAACAGGAAAGAGGGGGAGGGAGGGAGGGAGCTGAGACCTCATGCTGCAGTGAATGGAGAGCTGCACTGGGAAGGGCAGGGATACCATATTTTACCATTCAAAAAATAGGACACTCCACGGGGAGGGAGGGTAGCCCCACCCTGCCCCCATCCACTCCCTCCGACTGCCCCCCACAGAAACCCCAACCCATCCAACCCCCCTGCTCCCTGTCCCCTGATCACCCCCTCCCGGGACCCCTGCCCCAACTGCCCCCCAGGATCCCACCCCCTATCTAAGCCCCACTGGTCCTTGTCCCCAACTGCCCCCTCCTGAGACCCCCCCCAACTTCCCTCCTAGGACCCCACCCCCTACCTGTCCCCTGACAAACCCCCGGGACTCCCATGCCTATCCAACTGCTGCCTGTCCCCTGACTGCCCCCTCCAAACCCCTGACCCATCTAACCCCCCCTTCTCCCTGCCCCTGACTGCCCCCCCAAACCTCCACCCCATCCAACCCCCCCTGCTCCCTGTCCCTTGACTGCCCCCCGCCGGAACTCCCTATCCCTTCTCCAACCCCCCAGCACCCTAACCGTGCCACTCAGACCAGTGTGTCTGGCTTCGCGCAGTGCCAGACACACTGCTGCATACATGCTGCCGTGCTCCCCTGCGGAGCCACAGGCCCCTCCCCCCAGCACCTGCCTTCCAGATTTGAACACCTCAAAATTCAGGAGAGCTCAAGCTCAGTTTGGGCAGCTGTTACTTCATTTCTGCCAAATCAAATATACTGATCCACTGTAACTTGCTGTAGAAAAAGTAGGATAAAATTGAGCAAGAAATGCTTCCCAGTGGTTATTGGGACTGGAATTGCTATTTTCAACAGCCATTGCCTTTTTTTTGTTTGTTTGTGTAAAAGGAAGACAGTGATATTGCATTGGCAAATTCCCCATAGAAAGAAAGAGTGAAACAAAAGAATAATAAAGGCACCTCAACTTTTCCTCATTTATGTAGGACAGTCTTATAATATGCATCCAGATATCCTCCAATCACACGAGCTGAAAATTGTTCCACTTTACTGCAGTTCTGTAACCATATGGGAACCAATCCTGTCCGTGTTCTGTGCACATCTAAAATTCCTGCTGAATGACCTGCTCTGGGAGTGAGTTACCAGTGACCCGGGGCTGTGGTGGAAGGAGGGTGCAGGTTGGGGGGGGGGGGTGAGCCCAGAGCTGGGGCGGCAGGGTGTGTGTGTGTGTGTGTGTGTGTGTCTGAGAGCCCAGGGCTGGGGCGGCAGGGGGGTGCGGTGGGGGGGTGAGAGCCCAGGGCTGGGGCGGCAGGGGGGTGCGGTGGGGGGGGTGAGAGCCCAGGGCTGGGGGGCGGCAGGGAGGTGGGGGTCGGGGGGGGTGAGAGCCCAGGGCTGGGGCGGCAGGGGGGTGCGGGTCGGGGGGGTGAGAGCCCAGGGCTGGGAAGGCAGGGGGGTGCGGGTCAGGGGGTGAGAGCCCAGGGCTGGGGAGGCAGGGGGGTGCAAGTGGTGGGGGAGAGCCCAGGGCTGGGGCGGCAGGGGGGTGCGGTGAGGAGCCCAGGGCTGGGACGGGGGGCAGCCAAAATTTTTTTTGCTTCGGGTGGCAAAAAACCTAGAGCCGGCCCTGCTGCCATGTTGGCCTTTTGTTCATGGTCTGAGGCAACACTGACTTGCAAGATCTCGGTGAACGTATCCTCCCTAATTCTCTTCTTTCTCCTCCTTATCAGGGCCAGGCGTTCTGGGGCTGTGAAGGGGCCCTCAAGGCCACAACGGCAGCAGCTACAGATAAAACAGGCAGACGTATCATTGGATTTGCAGCCACAATGGAAAGGGAAAGATACATCCCTTCCCCTATTCCCGAAAATGTTTTAGTAAGACATGCTTATTGACACTTCAGCTTTGGAGTGCCTCTGCACAGCACCACTGTGTCCCAGCCAGGGTGAGTGGTGTGGCCCACCAGGGGCGAGTGACGGGGGGAAAGAGGAAGACATTAAGATTCTCGGCTGCATGAAACAATAAGATTTCAGTCCCTATGTCAAGGCTGTATCCCCACTTTGAACTTTAGGGTACAAATGTAGGGGCCTGCATGAAAACTTCTAAGCTTATCTACCAGCTTAGCTCTGGTCCGCTGCCACCATCTTAAGAATTCCCTCCCTGGGAAGCCTTGAGAGACCTTCACCAATTCCCTGGTGAATACAGATCCAAACTCCTTGGATCTTAAATAAGGAGAAATTGACCCTTCCCCCCTCCTTCCTTTCACCAACTCCTGGTGAATACAGATCCAAACCCCTTTTGGATCTTAAAACAGGGAGAAATTGACCCTTCCCCCCTCTTTCCTTTCACCAACTCCTGGTGAATACAGATCCAAACCCCCTTTGGATCTTAAAACAAGGAGAAATCAATCAGGTTCTTAAAAAGAAGGCTTTTAATTAAAGAAAAAGGTAAAAATCATCTCTGTAAAATCAGTATGGAAAATAACTTTACAGGGTAATCAAACTTAAAGAGCTCAGAGGACCCCCCTCTTCTGTCTTAGGTTCAAAGTACAGCAAACAAAAATAAACACTTTGGTTAAAGGTACATTTACAAGTTGAGAAAAACAAAGTAAATCTAAGACGCCTTGCCTGGCTTTTACTTACAATTTTGAAATAAGAGAGACTGTTTTAGAAAGATGGGGAGAACCTGGATTGATGTCTGGTCCCTCTCAGTCCCAAGAGCGAACAACCCCTTAAACAAAGGACACACACAAAAGCCTTTCCCCCCCCAAGATTTGAAAGTATCTTGTCCCCTTATTGGTCCTTGGGGTCAGGTGTCAGCCAGGTTACCCGAGCTTCTTAACCCTTTACAGGTAAAAGGATTTGGAGTCTCTGGCTAGGAGGGATTTTAGTACTGTATACAGGAGAGCTGTTACCCTTCCCTTTATAGTTATGACACCCTATTTCCAGGGGTATGAGTATAGGGCTATGGCACAGAATACTGGCACAATTCTCGGCTGGTGGGGGTTACTGTAGTGGATATCTCACTCATGAGGGTAACAAAGGCACAGAGAGCACAGCTGCTGCTGGCATCCCGAAGCTGCAAAGGCCCATATGCCACTAGCCTGTTGACTGCAATGGCGCCAGCCGAAGTCATCGTGGAGTGGCATGGGAAAGTGTCCTTCTGCAGAGGAAGAAATAAGGCAGCCATCCCTAGAAACCTTCAGGAGAGGATTGCAGAGTCTCGCCATGAAAGTTTCATTGAGATCTCTCAGGATATAAGAGACATCCCTATGTACATAATATTACTCCTGGGGGAATTCTGCACCACTGCGCATGCACAGAATTTATGTCCCCAGCAGATTTCTTTGCTTCCCCGCAGAAAAATGACTTTCTGACGGGGAAGCAAAGGCAAGCCACAAGAGCGGTCATGCGACCCTCCACAGCAGTATGTTTCAGGGGGCCCAGGGCAGCCGGCAGAGTGGTAAATCACTGTGGGGCAGGAGGTGGGACTGAGGTAGACCCAGCTGGTGGCTCCTATCCTGTGCCAGGCTCAGCTACTAGTCCCAGCTGGGTTAGGGAGGACGGGATTTCCTCTTCCCCATCTGGGGGTGGGCCAGATCAGACCCACCCTCAGATTTCTCCCCCAGCTGAATGAAGCTCTGCAAACTCCCCCCCCACACACACACACTTCCTGTACCCATCGCTCCTCAGCTGAAGGGGGAGGGATCCCTGTACAGGGAGCTTCTCCCCCATCTATCCAATCTCTGGGCATCCAGACCCCCTCATACACAGACCCTCCCACCGAGCCTCACCCCCCCACACACACATAGAACCTCCCCATCCGATGAGCCCCAATCCCCCTACATCTGGACCACCTCAATGAGCCACCCGCACTCGGATCCTCACCCCACCGAGCCCCAACCAGCTGCATCTGGACCCCCCAACTGAGCCCCCACACCCAAGCCCCCCTGCCGAGCTCTATCCCTTCCACATCCAGACCCCCACACACACACTGAGCCCCAACCACTTTCACCTGGATCCCCCTGCAGAGTCCCATTACCATTGCACCCAGAACCCCCCCAACAAGCTCCTGTGCATCCAGATTCCCCCCCCCCCCCCCGCCCCTGGATCCTGCCTGGCTGAGACTGCCTGCCCACACCTGGTGCACCTTGCACACAGGGGCAGGGCCCTGGGGTGTTTCTGGGGCAGGCCCAGTCTTTGCACTCTGTCAGGGTTGGGTGCAGCCTCACCACTGAGTCCGTGTCCCGGGGGGAGCTGCGCAGTGATCTCCCACCTCTGTGCAGCCAGTGGCCTGTGCTCCCCAATGCCATGCTGGAGCCTCCACATTGATTTGACAAACAAAATCCACAGAATTTTGCAGAATTTTAAAATATTGTGCTCAGAATTATTATTTTTTTGGCACAGAATGCCCTCAGGAGTAACATAAACAAACTGCTCTGCCTGTCCCCCAGCCCCCCAGCCTGACCCTCAGGGGAATGAACAGCAGATGTCAACTCTACCACTGTTCGTTGTACCAATACTACTTCTCATACGAAAAAAACCAACTGAAAGTCGATACCTGTGTCTTGTCAACTTGGGGCTGGGCTGGGCACCATGTTTACATTTGAACATTATAAGGAAAAATGCACGCATACTCTCACCCGAGGTCTCGTCCCCTTCTTCAGGCTCGTCTGTACTCGCTGGCTACACTGTGGTGGAGTCTTAAAATCATAGAATCATAGAACTGGAAGGGACCTCAAGAGGTCATCTAGTCCAGTCCCCTGCACACATGGCAGGACTATATAATAACTAAACCATTCCTGATAGGTGTTTCTCCAACCTGTTCTTAAAAACCTCCAATGACAGAGATTCCACAACCTCCCTAGGCAATTTATTCCAGTGCTTAACTACTCTGACAGGAAATTTTTCATAATGTCCAACCTAAACCGTCCATGCTGCAATTTAAGCCCATTGCTTCTTGTCCTATCCTCAGAGATTAAGGAGAACAATATTTCTCCCTCCTCCTTGTAACAACCTTTCATATACTGGAAAACTGTTATCATGTCCCCTCTCAGTCTTCTCTTCTCCAGACTAAACAAACTCAATTTTTTTCAACTTTTCCTCATTGGTCATGTTTTCTAAATCTTTAATCATTTGTGTTGCTCTCCTCTGGACTTTCTCCAATTTGTCCACATCTTTCGTCAAATGTGGCACCCAGAACTGGACACAATACTCCAGCTGAGGCCTTATCAGTGCAGTATGAGCGGAAGAATTCCTTCTCGTGTCTTGCTTACAACAATCCTGCTAATACATTCCAGGATGATGTTTGCTTTTTTTGCAACAATGTCACACTGTTGACTCATATTTAGCTTGCGATGCACTATGACCCCCAGATCCTTTTCCGCAGTACTCCTTCCTAGGCAGTCATTTCCCCTTTTGTATGTGTGCAACTGATTGTTCCTTTCTAACTAGAGTACTTTGCATTTGTCCTTATTGAATTTCATCCTCTTTACGTCAGACCATTTTGACAGTTTGTCCAGATCATTCTGAATTTTAATTCTATCCTTCAAAGCACTTGCAACCCCTCCCAGCTTGGTATGGTCCACAAACTTTATAAGTGTACTCTCTGTGCCATTATCTAAATGATTTATTGAACAGATCCTGGCTTGTGACATAGCTGGACCCCGCCAGCCCGCCGCATGTCCCCCCACCCCTTCTCTTCCTCGCCTCACTGTTTACAACAAAGGTCTGTGTCTCGGGCTCCTCGAAGGTATCTATGGTGGCTTGTGGGGTGCTAGTGGGGTCTCCACCAAGTATGGGATGCAGCTCGTTGCAAAAGCGCCAGGTCTACGGCTCAACACCAGATCGATTGTTGGCCTCCCTGACCTTGTGGCTGAACTTCCAGAGTGCCTTCACTTTCACACGGCACTGGTGCTGATCCCTGTCCTACCCCATTGCCTGCATCCCCTATGCAAACTTTTCATGGATGTACACGTTTCTGTGGGCTGGCCCGTGGCTGTCCTCTCCTCATAGGCCCAGGAGATCCAAAACCTCCTGTCTACTCCAGGCAGGAGTAGCATGTAGTGCATGAAACCAGCATGGGCAGCTGCATGGAAGAAGGAAGAGCTGCTGGCTGTGCTTGCCAATGTGGGCAATCTGGAAAAAGCATTTCAGGAATACGTAGGGTGTATTAAGGGGGAGGATGTGGCTTCCAGTCTCCGTGATCCCTGGGCAGTGGAGTTCACCATTGAGATCCGAGCAGTCACTGTCGCAGGGCGTGGGGCATTGTAGGACAGCCACCAGAGGACTGCTAGGGTTGACACAAGTCACACAGTGTCTACACTAGCACTGTGTCGACCCCAGTAGGTCAACCAGGGCTCAACATTGTTCAGAGAGGTGGTTTTACTGAGTCACCGGAACTGGGTGCTTACATCAGCCAGAGACAAATTTGAGCATAGACACATGCACAGACAGGTCGATCTAACTCTGTAATGCAGACCAGGCCAGTCTAGGAACAACAGCTCCCTGAACGATAGTATCTCCATCAATGGAAGCATTCTTACATTGACCTAGCTGCTTGTGACGGGTTGGATCACAGAACCCCCCCTTGGGAGCTGCCACCTGATGTGCCAAGACTACTTCTACCCCTGCCTTCTCTGCCGCTCAGGACTCCAGCACCCTGTCTTGCTGAGTCAGACACTCCCATCTGCTCCAACACAGACCCAAGGTCTGAATTACTTGCCCCAAAGCTGCAGGTTTGCCTGAAAGCACCTAACAGAAGTGTTCCTGTCTTTAACACTCAGATGCCCTACTCCCAATGGGGTCTAAACCCAAATAAATCCATTTTACTCTGTATAAAGCTTATACAGGGTAAACTCATAAATTGTTCGCCCTCTATAACACTGATAGAGAGATATGCACAGTTGTTTGCTCCCCCAGGTATTAATACATACTCTGAGTTAATTACTAAGTAAAAAGTGATTTTATTAAATACAGAAAGTAGGATTTAAATGATTCCAAGTAGTAACAGACAGAACAAAGTAAGTCACCAAGCAAAATAAAATAAAATGTGCAAATCTATGTCTAATCAAACTGAATACAGATAAGATCCTCACCAGTTCCAGAATGCTCCCTTTTACAGACTAATCTCCTTTTAGCCTGGGTCCAGCAATCACTCACACCCCTTGCAGTCACTGCCCTTTGTTCCAGTTTCTTCCAATTATCCTGGGGGGTGGAGAGGCTCTCTCTTTAGCCAGCTGAAGACAAAATGGAGGGGTCTCCCAGGGGTTTAAATAGACTTTCTCTTGTGGGTGGAGACCCCCTCCTCACTCCTATGCAAAGTCCAGCTCCAAGATGGAGTTCTGGAGTCACCTGGGCAAGTCACATGTCCATGCATGACTCACAGTCTTTACAGGCAGAAGCCATTGTTCACATGATATCTTGTATGTCTCCAGGAAGACTTCTTATGTGGATTGGAGCATTCCAAGATGCATTGTTCCCCAAGTGCTTCCTGATCGGGTACTTAACCTTGCAAATTCCTTCCTAAAGAAGCTGACCAAATGCCTCACAAAGCTTACTTAGAAATCAAGCAAGTGTACAGCCAATATTCTTAACCTCAAGTACAAAATGATATATGTGTACAAATAGGATGAATAGATATAGTAGACCATAACCTTTACAGAGATATGTTACATGGCACAGGCAGCACAAAACATATTCCAGTTATGTCATATTCCCATAAAGCCTTATGGGAGGTACCGTCACAGTGCTTTTAAACTAGGGGGTGGGTCAGTGTAGCTATGCCACTGAGGGAGGGAGATTTTTCACACTAACTAACTAAGGGTACGTCTATACTTACCTCCGGGTCCGGCGGTAAGCAATCGATCTTCTGGGATCGATCCCGGAAGTGCTCGCCATCGACGCCGGTACTCCTGCTCCGCAAGAGGAGTACGCGGAGTCGACGGGGGAGCCTGCCTGCTGCATGTGGACCCACGGTAAGTTTGAACTAAGATAGTTCGACTTCAGCTACGTGAATAACGTAGCTGAAGTTGCGTATCTTAGTTCGAAGTGGGGGGTTAGTGTGGACCAGCCCTAACATAGCTCTGTTGACCTAAATTTTAGGTCCAAGGACCAAGCCTGATATTAGTGAGTTTTTTGGGACAGGGACTATGGCCTTGGCTACACTGGCGCTGTACAGTGCTGCAACTTGCTGCGCTCAGGGGTGTGAAAATGCACCCCCCCGAGCGCAGCGAGTGCAGCGCTGTAAAGCGCCAGTGTAATCAGCGCCTGCAGCGCTGCACGCTCGCTCACAGCGCTGCAAGCTATTCCCCTCGGAGAGGTGGAGTACATACAGCGCTGCGAGAGAGCTCTCGCAGCGCTGGCGGCGCGACTACACTCGCGCTTCACAGCGCTGCCGGGGCAGCGCTGCCGGGGCAGCGCTGTGAATCCGCGAGTGTAGCCAAATATTTTTCTTCTGTGTTTGCACAGCAGCTAGAGCAATGGGATGCTGGTCCATGACTGTATACTACCACAATACTATTGCCATCCCATTATTTATCCTTGCTTGTCACCTTTAAACAAAGTCAATTTCAGATTTCAAGATATCCCCCTTTTCCCCTCCAGTTCAAAACATTTTAACATAACCTTATTTTTTTTCCAGAAGTGTCTGATTCTGTCATTCAGTTTTTCTGACTAAACAAAAGAGGAACTTGGTCTACAAATGACGACTTCTTTATTTTAGGTTTCCTCGCTGTACTTAACACCAAAACCTAAGATGAGTCATTGTTTCAGGGAAGTCAAAAATATAGTACTGCCAGTAATAAGGACCTCATCAAAGTTAGGTGATAGCCGCTTCTATTATTTCAAGTCGCACAAAGGCACCTACAAGAGGGCACGAACAAACATTTAGAAAAGCTACAGTCGCTCTAATTAGGGTGCCATCTCCACATAAAATTCTATTTAGCTCAAAGAAAACAATAAGCTAGAGGAATTGCTAATGCCCTTCTCACCGAGAGAGACTGGAACAGAGCACTGAGAACAGAAGCTAGCATTAGAAATCCAGAATTGATTCTAGTACGACCTGTGTTTTTAGCACACTCCCTGCTGTAACACCTGAGCACTTTACAGCTTGCGAAAGAAACACATGGACTCGCAATTTTGTTCTCAAGTTCGAATGGTCTCAAGTTGCAGTGGGGGAGGTTTAGGTTGGATATTAGGAAAAACTTTTTCACTAGGAGGGTGGTGAAGCACTGGAATGGGTTACCTAGGGAGGTGGTGGAATCTCCATCCTTAGAGGTTTTTAAGGTCAGGCTTGACAAAGCCCTGGATGGGATGATTTAGTTGGGGATTGGTCCTGCTTTGAGCAGGGGGTTGGACTAGATGATCTCCTGAGGTCCTTTCCAACCCTGATATTCTATGATTCTACATTTTATAATAAAAGCAGGGAAGTTCATGGCCCTTTTGATGTGTCCCAGTGGCAGGGTACACAGACATGGACTGTACTTTATATGCCCTTGAAGGGACAGGTTGGAACACTGGCCTGGAGAAGGTTTTTCTAAATCATCTGACCCTGGAATGAGAACAATGGAACTTGGAAAACTATTTTTACCCCCAAGCCATCTAGGATCTGGAAAGATTTCTAAAATTAATTTCTAAAATTAATCTTACTTGGTGGATTTAGGGCCATGAATGCCAAGGGGTAGATTTCTGGTAAGGCAATGGAGTCTAGAAAGGCTCTGATAAGCCTGAGCTATGTTGTTCAGTGGAGAAAGCGATGTACTAGAAGTCAGAACTCCACCATCATACTCCCAACTCTGCTACTGACTCACCATGTGACCCGAGGCAAGTCACTTAGCCCCTGTGTGCCTTCGTTTTGCCCTCTGTAATGATATGGGGCTAATATAACACTTACCTATCTCTCAGAGGCCATGCAGTTTAATTAATTGTAAGCTGCTTTGAGATCCTTAGATGAAAGACTTATTTGTACTCTCTTGCGTCTTTGGCTCTGCCATTGACCTGTGGCAAGTCATTTCATCTGTCCATGCCCCCGTTTCCTCTCCCACTCTTTGTCTGTCTTCTCTATTCTTGTTAGCTCTTTGGGGGTAGGGACTCTCTTACTATGACTGTGTATAGCACCTATAGGGCCCTGCTCTCAGCTGGGGCCTCTACACACTGCTGTAACTCAAATCAATGAGGATGGTGTTTGCTACATGTTTGTATGGTGCCCAGTGCAAAGAGGTCATGAGTTTGAAGATTCCAGGCAATAATAATGTGGTGAATGATGATGAAGCCCATTACAGGTACCACAAGCCCTATATCAGTACCGTCTAGAATAGGCTTTCTATTGCAACACCTATAAGGGGCTGTGTTACCTCAGTCTTCAAATGTACTCCCCAGATAGATAGATAGCATTTCAGTAAATAATAATGAACCTTACCCCAACTATAGTCATTCACTGGAGCAAACACAAGATAGGCGTCCACAGGTACCACGAGCGGCTCAGTAAAGCAAGACCTCCCTGCCCAGTGTATTTTGCCAGGCCCATTCCAGGCACAGAGGAGCAATGGAATCAGCTAATTAAATTTAAAGGGGTGGAGAAAGTGGGGGTCAGAGCCAAACCATCCTCCCTGATTGAACTAACCTTGTTATCTCTAGACTGATTCTTGCCTGCATATTTATACCTGCCTCTGGATGAAGTGAGTATTCACCCATGAAAGCTTATGCTCTAAAACGTCTGTTAGTCTATAAGGTGCCACAGGACCCTTTGTCACTTTTTACAGATCCAGATAACACAGCTACCCCTCTGATACTAGGTCCTACTTCACTCCACTCTCTTTTTATAAGATAAGCAGCTACAAAAATAACCACTCAACTCCAACATGGACTGATACAAGCCGGCTCTTGGTGGTAGAGGGAAATACATGTATTATTTATCTACTGTTTTTCATTTTCACTCAGCAGTCTTACTAGGACAGAATTTGGTTTGATGGAGGTGAATGACGTTATTTATCTGTATTTCTTCATTTAAATATACTTCCCTGGAAGAAGGGGAGCTGAAAGCGGGGGTGAGGGATTGATGATAATTTTCTTTTGAACAGGGAAAAAAATAATTGTGGGCCATTGTATGCTTGATTTCAGCCTACTTCAAGTCTTAGATTTGGCCCAGATCTTCAAAGGTAATAACTTCCATTGATTTCAAGAGAGTTAGGCATCTATAGACCTTTGAGGATCGGGGCCTTTGATCCTAACTTTTAATAGCAGTATATGTAGGGCTGGCAGAATTTGATTTTTATTTTTTTATAATTTAGTCCGATAATATCAATGTTAATTTTTAAGTATTTTTTTTCAATTTTGATCTATTTAAATGTTCACACTTGCAGGAAGTTGTGAGGGGGCGAACGATTATTTAATTACAGTAGACGCCGAGATTCAAAAAAGTTAAAGCTTTATAAACTGTTCAAACACAAGGTGTCAACATCACATGGCAAAATATACACAGTAAATATGCTTAAATCAATAAATCACACCTGGTTTTGGTATCCATTCACTAGACCATTTGTAACAAGCCTAATTCAAAAGTCTAGTAAATTCTCAAACAGCAGTTTTCTTACTTTGCCAATTTGTAATTTCAATGATTATCAGTGGAAATATATTTTGTTTAGTTTGTGGGTGTGCACTGAAATCCATGTTTACTGACATTTATAAAAATCTAATCTTTCCAAGCCTAAATATATGCATGTTTTCAACAGGGACATGTAAAGTTCATAGAATCATAGAAGTTAAGTGATTCCCTATTATACCTTTACCAAATGTACGGCATTGATTTTCAAAATACACCTTTTTAATAGTCGTTTCCTGCCTTTCCCCTTTAAACTCTCCTATTCTCTTTAAATGTTAATCCTGACGCGCAGGCCGAAGACTTTCATTTATATGGAGACTCCTAGATTTCGGATTAATGTTATTCATTTACTGTGCTCACCCATGCCAGGGGCTGGGTGGGTTTACAGAGCTGGATGCACCATTCCTTCTAAGGAGGCAGGCTTTTACTGAAACGTGCCAGATCTCGCTCTTTCTTCCCAATCCCCTCCAGGCTGCCTGGCCTTGCTGGGAAGGCGAAGTGCGGATTCGCGTGTGTATTCAAAGCCTGCGACAACGAAAACCCCGTTCACACGGTAACACCTCTTTCTGAGGATCAACTTTTTGTGGCGCATGTTTTTTAAGCTCAGCCAACGGGTTGGCTCCCTGCTCCTGCGTGGGGGGGGGGGGACCCCAATCCCTCCACTCCTCATTATAGATGATGGCCACAGGGATAAACTAAAGGCTTCGTGGCACTACGGAGAATCAACTCCCCCCTGGCTGGTTTGCCAGCGCAGCTCCTGGGCGGATTGCGCGGTGACCTTGCGGGAAGTGTAACGCGTTAGCTTTCCGGTTCAGTTTTCACTTTCTCTCTCTCCTTTTTTTTTTTTCCCCCTTCCTCCTGCTGCCTCCTTTTCCTCCCCAGCTCCGTTTTACTTCCTGGGGCTGGCGGATGGTGTGGGCAACCTCCCCGCGTCGGACATGTTTCCCTTTGCTTAGCGATGTAGCTTCGCCTGCCCAGGGGAGGTGATGGAAGAGGAGACCGGGCATCCGGATCAGAGAGGGGGGGAAAAACCCAACCACCTCCCAGTCCTCCATGGCCCTGGCTCCCCGCTTCCCTGGCAGCGTGTGGCAATCCTAGCGCAAGCCTGAAAGCAAGGGAAACCCCAGCCACCCCCTTTGCCCCGCAATTGAATGAGTGGTTCCCCCCATCATCCCTGGATCTGAGCCCCGGGACGGGAAAAGACCCCTCTGGTTTTTCACTGCCCGGGAAGGCGCAGGTAAAAGCCCCCCCAAAGGCAGCTGCGGCCGGCCCCTGCGCTGCAGCGATGCGGAGCGGCGGGGAAGGGCTGCCCGGTGGGCGGCTGCCCAAGTGAGGGGAGCGGGTGGGTGGCAGCGAGAAGACGCCCCCTGCCATGGGAGAGCCGCAGGACCATGGCACCGCACCGGCTGGCACAGGTGAGCGGGGCTGAGCTGTTTGGGAGGGCGAGGGGGTTCTGGGCAGGGTTTTGTCTTCCCTTTAGGCCGATCTAGGCAACAGGGCAGGCTACGTCTCTGCACAAGGGGGTCAGCGTGGGGGTCATTTGGGTTGGGGGGGTCAAAGTGTGTGTGTGTGGGGGGGGTCTTTTAAAAAAAATATCAAACCATCCACCCAGCTTGGCTTGAATGTTTAACCCTCTGGAGTGCCCAGGGGAGGCAGTCACGTGGGCATGTGGATTTGTTCCCTTCAGAGATAATTATCCTGGTTTGGGGGAGTTTTTTTGCAGATTGCAGGCAGCCTTAGCCATCGGCACAGTCCAATCTCCTTGCAGTGGTGATTTTATCCTTAAATCTGCATTGGTGTATTAAGGAGCCGGTACCATGTGATGCCTAACTCAGAACTATTGCTTGTAAAGTGATTGAAGAGGGAAGAGATTTTTATTTTTTTTTAAGTAAAGCAAGGGCTGTGTGCTCGATGCTGTATTAACCATGCCAAGGGAGACATGGAGCCTATCCCCAAGAGGTTATCCTTTAAACAGGCAAACAACGTGGTCATTGAATAAAGAAAGAGAATGGCACTGAGCTACCTGTTGATAATGCAATGCAAGAAAAGGGCAAATATAAACAAACAAACAAATCTGTGCAAACCCTGCATGTCAGTGTGACCTCTTGAAAAATACACACGTGAAAAAGAAATTGTGTAGCTTCACTTTTTCCTTGGATGAATTGCTCCTTTACTTGAATTATTATAATGTACAGCATTTCCAAACAGACATTTCTCATCTGGAGACGAACAGCAAAATCTTCGTACCACCCTGCTGTCTCAGGAAGGTTTTTTGTGTGAAGAAAGTTACCTGGTTGTGATAAGTGAGTGGGTTTTGGGGAGAGAGCTCGGAGGTCAGCTTATTTATGTATTGGACACTTATTATTTAGGTCCCAAGTCTGCAATGTGCATTGGCTGACCCCCCTGCTCCTGCGCTGATTCTCTGCTTCTGGAGAGGCCTGCTTGTGTGGATCATGTTGCAGGATGAAGGCCTGAGTTATTTATTAATTTTGCACAATGGCTTCAGATTCTTTTATTATTGCCAGTGCCACTTCCGAGGCAGTAACACTCAGCCAGCATTTCATAAGAGGTGCTTATAAATTGACATTAAACCAGAAAAAAATGGTAAAGGGTCCAATTTACACACAACTCAAGTCTGAAAAATCCATTCTTTGTTTATCATTTGTCGCTTCGGTGTTCTGCTTAGGGATGGATTATTTGTTCAGTGCTATAAAGGTACGGGACAGCCAAAGGAGAGTGTTGCGGCCCTAAAGAGTGTGTAATTTGTTATACAGGGGTCAAGTGAGTTTGTACTTGGGTGGCTAGTCCTTGCCACCGTGGCCACACTGCCTATTTTAGTGTGCTAGCTAAAGCACCTACCCAATTAGGGAAATGCACCGCCCAGCTCCTGGGTAGACGTACCTTTTAGTGTCCATATTCTCTGAACCTGATCCTGCAATGTTATATAATGTTTGGTCTGTTTTCCTCTTCAGTTAGGCATGAGATTCCCATTACCCTTAGGACTTCTCTCAATACTCAGGCACATCTAATATATTCAATTGAAAAAAAATTAAAGAGGAAACCGAGTTCCTCACACATCCAAATGGCATGGTTTTCTGCAGGTAGGCACAACAGATATGGATTACTTCAGCTACCACCGGAATACCACATCTGGGTTGAAACACAACAGCTGTTTGGTCAGCTAACAGCAGGTTTGGAGGGAAGGTGAAGAATATTTTATCAAATATACACTGTATGTGATAGGTGGAATAAATTACCTGCACTGCAACTGGACCCTGCCGTTAGGAAGGGTTTTCTGCTACTTCACAGCTTTGCTTTTCTGCCTACTTGAAGCTGTAAGTATGACTCAATGATAGCAAAGTAATTTCCTTTGAGGACTTTTAAGCACATGATTATATCTTCACTGTTGAGTCAAGCAGGAGGAGAAGCTGGGCTGTGTGGGAGAAACACTTGGGCCTGGTCTATGCTTAAAAATTAGATCCAGCCAGCTGCGTCGTCGCTCAGCCTTGTGAAAAATTTCACACCCTGAGCTCCATAGTCAGGTCAGCCTGATCCATGGTGCCCACAGTGGAACAGCTTCAAGAGAAGAGAGTGGGGGAGCCCCCACATCAGAATATCCCACAGCTCGGTGATTAGAGGCAGTAGCCTGAGAAGTGGGAGATTTCAGTGCGAATCCTTTCCTCCATCCGCCCTTCAGGGGAATTGAAACTAGGGGCTGGTCTACACTGGGGGGGGGGGGGGGGAGAATCGATCTAAGATACGCAATCGACGTATCTTAGATCGACTTACCTCGCGTCCTCACGGCACGGGATCGATGGCCACGGCTCCCCCATTGACTCCACTTCCGCCTCTCGCCCTGGTGGAGTTCCGGAGTCGACGGGGAGCGTGTTCGGGGATCGATTTATCACGTCTAGACGAGACACGATAAATCGATCCCCGATAGATCGATTACTACCTGCCGATCCGGCAGGTAGTGAAGACGTACCCTATGTCTCTCACATCCCCGGGGAGTGCTCTAACCCACTGAGGTAAAAGCTATAAGGTGGCCACCTCCTCTACAACCTCCCTCTGCCAGATTGTAAATGGGACCCGTTCTAGTAGGTGGCCCTTAAGCACGCCCGCTGGATTGGGCCCCTCTCACCTCCTGGTTCGTGAATCACTAGGGCTTAGGAGGGAGATAGGTGTCCAGATGCCTAGAAGGAGGCAGGAGTGCACATGCCCAGAAGCAGAAACTTAGACACTGAGGCAACTGCTATCCTGAAAATGTAGGGTCCGAGTATGTTTAGGCACCTACGGGGTTCACCAGGAATTCTGTGCGTTGCAGTGAGGCCTAAAACTGGGACTTAGGTGCCTAAACCCCAGACCTTTGTGAGCCTCACCCAACATGTTCAGATGTGGGTGGCTAAATCAAAGGATTGATTTTTAGGGGTGCTAAGCACACTAGCTCCTATTTAAATTGACAGGGCAACATGGGTCCTTGGCACACCTGAATATCAGCCCGTATATCAATGCCTAACTTTAGGCCCCCACGTTTGAAAAATCTGGTGTAAAGACTTGCCTGACGTCACAAAGGATGTCAGTTTCTGAGCCAGGACTAGAATCCAGGACTTTAGATTCCCTGTCCTCTGCTCTTACCACAAGAAAATGCTGTTTCATGTTTAATTCAGGTATAAATATTGCATTTTCCCCCTAGTATCAATTCCCCTCTTACATTAATAGGAAGTATAGGCCCAAAATCCAAGTTTGGGTTTTGTTGTGGTTTTTTTTAATGCAAAATCTATCCAAAATATTTCTTTAAAATATCCTTCTATTGGGCTTAACCTTCCCCTGGCTTCCCTGGATACCCAGATTCTTCATCATTGTGCTTCTGCAGGTGAATCAGAAAGTGAAACTGATTAGACACAGAAATGAAAGGGAATACAATAGAACCTCAGATTTACGAAAACCGGAGTTATGAACTGGCTGGTTAACCACACATCTCATTTGGAACCAGAAGTATGCAATCAGGCTGCAGCACAGACCAAAAAAAAAAAAAAAAAAAAAAGCAAACACTCTTAAGTATAAAACTACAAAAAAAAAAAAGGGAAAGTTAAAAAAAATATTTGACAAGGTAAGGAACCTGTTTCTGTGCTTATTTCATTTAAATTAAGATGGTTAAAAGCAGTATTTTTCTTCTGCATAATAAAGTTTCAGAGCTGTATTAAATCAATGTTCAGTTGTAAACTTTTGAAAGAACAACCATCATGTTTTGTTCAGTGTTACGAACATTTCAGAGTTATGAACAACCTCCATTCCCTAGGAGTTCGTAACTCTGAGATTCTACTGTACTCTAACTTGTTTAACACTGTACCCACATGATTTGGAGGACAGAAAACTGGAGGCTGCTAAAAATGGTGACTGGATTTTGGTGAGCCATAATCTTAGAAATGTAGGGCTAGTCCATCCGCCCGCACTGAGACAGAACCAAGTATACCTAGACCATCACTGACAGATGTTTATCTAACCTCTTCTTAAAAACCTCCAATATCAGGTAACTTGTTCCAGTGCTTAACTATCCTTATATTTAGAAAGTTTTTCCTAATATCTAACTTAAATCTACATTGGTGTGATTCAGAAAAATCAGGAGAGCTATATGAAACAGTTTTGTTTTGTTGGAGGAAGATCATAGAGGAGGGGTAGGCAACCTATGGCACGCATGCCAAAGGCGGCATGCAAGCTGGTTTTCAGTGGCACTCACACTGCCCGGGTCCTAGCCGCCAGTCTGGGGGGAGCTTTTCATTTTAATTTAATTTTAAATGAAGCTTCTTAAACATTTTAAAAACCTTATTTACTTTACATACAACAACAGTTTAGTTAGATATTATAGACTTATAGAAAGAGACCGTCTAAAAACATTAAAATGTATTACTGGCAAGCGAAACCTTAAATTAAAGTGAATAAACAAAGACTCGGCACACCATTTCTGAAAGGTTGCCGACCCATGTCATAGAAGAACCAGAAGGGAGAAAGCTAAATCATGCCCTAAGACATCCAATACAGAGAGCAAGGAACAGGGAAACATTTAAAGTGAATCAGGTGAACCAGAGCAAAAGAGAAACCTGAGGCCTGAAAAAGAGTTAGAAATAAGAAATGTGGCATGTTATTTGAGGATCAGAAGATTGTGAGCATACTCTTCTAGATGTGTAGGCTGCAAGGAAAAGTATCACTAATTTCCTAAGTGCTAAAAGGTCTTTAAGTCCTGGTGAAAGTGTGGTAGATTTGGGAATACTCAATCGGATAAGTATTTGCAGTTAACTGAATCCACAACAGGATGGCAACCAATTACTGGACCATCAAAGGAGATTATCTCCCTATTCCAACTACAAAAGAATAAGTGAAGCCACCCAGGGAGGTATTTGAGAATAAGAAACTAAAATTTTCCAGGAGTGTTTACTGATTTTGGGTGCCTGACTTGAGACACCTTTCTGCCTGAGCTTCCCAAGTGGTAAAGACCTGCAGCTCCCCTCGATTTGGGTAGTATGGGTGCTCATACAGCTGGGTAAAAATAGCCCAAGGAATATCAAAGCTTGGCAATCTAGACAGAAGCCATCCACTAGCTTCCTAGGGTTATAAAGAAACTTCCCCTATGGACAGGTTAGTCTGTAATTGTCTGTTACAGGAATTTGCTAGTGCTATCGGTTGTTGTCAGATGGGATACTGGACTACTGGTCTGACTCGTTAAGGCTTTTTTCCATCTTAGAATAGGAGATACCTTCATGCCACAATCACGCCAATGTGATAATTACATATTCTTTTAAAATGCGCCTCACCATGGGCTTGACTCAGGGCACAGTGAGGTAAATGGAAAGACTCTTGTTGCTCAGTGCTTTGCGCATTGGCCTGCTAAACCCAGAGTTGTGAGTTCAATCCTTGAGGGGGCCATTTAGGGAACTGGGGCAAAAATCTGTCTGGGGATTGGTCCTGCTTTGAGCAGGGGGTTGGACTAGATGACCTCCTGAGTTCCCTTCCCACCCTGATATTCTATGATTCTTTAATGGAATAGGCCTAGGAAAATGTGAAATATAAAAAAACTGTTGGAATCCTCTTCCTTTCCTTCAAAACATCCAGGTGGCTGCAACTAGCCTGGCTTTTTCCAGAAATTATAAACGCTGATCTCTCATTACTCAGGCACGCCCTTGCTCCGGGATCGGAACATACAGCCTTGCAAGTACTCCCATCCCCAGGGTTCACCTCAAGCTGTATGACTGTCTCCTAGGCATACCCTCCATCTCTTATGTCATGTTTATCCCCCTGGCCCTACCGCTGTGATCACTAGAAGCACTAGGCACTTTAAACCCTACTCAGTGCTACCTGTGTCTGAAATACAATACTAGAACTGTTGCCAGTGTCTCACAGTGGAGAGCTCAGGGAGAGAAGGGGGGGAGGGGTAATGGCCAAGGGAGAGAGAATAGGTCAGGTAACAAGGGAGGAGATGACAAAGGGGAGCTGTAGAGAAAAGAAGAGACAGTGGTATTGTCCAATTTGTAGGAAGGAACAACGTTGGAATAGGAACTTTGCTCTCAAAAATCTGTCTCACTCTTGTAAGGGTGGGACTCTGTACCACTCAAGCAAATTTCTTGAAATGAATCCTGCTTGCCTTGGAAAAGAGGGCCTGAGTATGACAAGGCAAGTGCCCCAACTATCGGAGATGCTTGGAGCTTTATCCATCTTGCTTTCTGAAACATTCTGGTGCCACTGAGCTGCATATACAGACTCGTCAAAGAAAATTCTATTTTTTCCCCCTATACTGTGATTTGCTGATTCCCTGGCAAGAATCTAACCGTGCAGAACTGTACTTAGAAGTAGTAGACAGTCAATATCGATATGAATCTAGGCTGAAATCATTTGCCTTCCCTGTAATTATAGTGTTTTGTTCTACAGGTAGAGATTCTGACATACAGCAAAGGAATTAATTTCTAAGCATCTGTTCTTTGCAGTGCAGTAAGTGTTTGTTCCAAAACACTGCACTATATGCTTTATAAAAGTAATAACATGTCACCTGATCCATGAAATGATTGGTAGACTACGTCCTGGGTTAGCCTCTGGTGGCCAATTTCCAAGTACCCATAATAACAATTAACCATGTAACAGTCTGTTTATTCTACGTGTATTACTACTCTTGGAGCAATGACCTAAATGAATTTTACATTATCTTACTAATTAGGAATACTTTGTCGTAGTCAGATGATAAAAAGTAGCATCTTTCATATTAACATATCTCAATGCCTTACAGACTTAATATATTTATAAATGGAAGCGCCAGCCCTGCAAACTTTGATGCCTAAGAGTAACTTTACACATGTGAATAACCCCACAGATACCCATAGGAGTAGGTGGGTGAGTAAAGTTACTCACCTGCATAGGTGTTTCCAGGATTGGCCCTTAAATAGCGAAGTATGATTACAGAATGTGTACCATACAGAATATAGCTAGAGACTCAAAGTTAAAAAGATTTAATCAAGTATGTAAGACTACTTACTCATTTTATGCTGCAGAATTCAAGGGACTCTCAGTACAACTTGTATAATAACTGAATGCCTGGGATTACTAAAACAATTAGTGTTACAAATCTAATTTCCTTTTCACCATTTATGCGGTTACTTTTCTTTCTCTTATTATACTCAGCTAAGATCGTGGAAAATAGACAGTTTCACTTTTGTTTCTATTCTTCTCTGTTTCACTTTCAGCTTCTCAGTACAGTGCAGACACTACAGGAGAATGCTTAAAGCTGAAACGGCTGTTTACATTAACATGAAAAAAGCTTTCAATTTTTTTAAGTTTTGCAACTTTTTTTCAATGCAGAGTCTAAATTTGGGCCTAAATATGGTTGAAAGTGCCCCTTTAGCCTTAAAGAGAACCTGAGAATTTTACTGAATTTCCAGATTTGTTGCATTTTCTGTAATTGTTTCCCCTGATACATATCTACATACTAACTTTTTAAATTTTCTCCAGTTTTTACTGAATAGCTTATGCTTTAGGTAACGTAACTCCTTGTTTCTAGTCAACTATAAATGTTCTGTTTCTGTCACATTTCAGAAAGCTTCCCAGGCTCTTGTGAGGTTGCCTTGTTGAACCTGATCCTGAAAGATGCCAACCACTTAAAATTCTCATTGATTTCAGTCCATCAGGCCCTTAAAATGCATTCGCCTGCTCGTACAGGTTTATGACCCTATATTATCTCTCTTTAGGCTCAGTGTGTCGTTCACCTGCTGCTTAGTTTATATATAAGGACCACCAGCTAGGTATGGTCTAAGGTTCTCAATGCTGCAAGTACTGACACATATAAGTAACTTTACTAATGCAGCCAGTCTGGTCAAACTCTGATGCTACGCTCAGTAGTAAGCACCGTGCCTGGTAATATTTGCAGGATTGAGACTTATGAGAAGGACACGCAAGGCCCAGTGGCAAATTTGTAGCTTAGGGTTTTTAATAATGAAAAATATCACTCAAAATTCCTTAAACGATTATTAAAGCAATAGTGATTCAAGAATAAATCCACCAACAGGCTAGTAGTGATTGCAGCATATCATTTAAACATTCATGTGTTTAAGGTCAAGGTCTGCCATCAGTTTCACTCTGGTTTTTGTGGTTCATTAGGCCACATGAGGCATTTACCTGGGCGTTGCCACCTCCCCCTCAACACATAAAAGCCTCTCACCTGAGTTTAGTGGTGCTTTCAGCCAGGGCTAGCTGGCCCAGCCAGGGGGTGGGTTAGAGCCTGAATTCTGCTTTTACTTAGGCAGGTAACCTGCCCACTTTGCAGTAAAGACACAAGCTAAACCAACTGAGTTCTCAGTCCTCCAGTGCCATCCCATAATTCCCCCCGTGTACCCAGAAGGATGGACACGTTCTCCCACAATTCACTGGGAGCTCAGCTTACTGCTGCGCAAAGAACTGTGGGATGTGCCCCCAGAAGTCTGGGGGAGCGCAGCACCAGTGCGGACTCAGTCACTCGGGTAGGGCGTTGCAGGGCGGCTGCTCGCACCAGGGCTAAGCTAACCTGGGTGCTGATCACCTGAGCTAACTCTGCAGCTAAAACAAGCCAGTGGAGTCTGAACTCAGTGTCTTCACTGTTCACTTGAGTTCTGCTGTCTGCCAAATTGTGTCTTCCAAGCCAAAAATAGGCCACATTGGATGTAGCATTTGGCCACAAAAACTAAAAGGCTTGAATTAGCTGCATGCTGCTGCCTTTCCTCCAGGCAGACTGTGGAGCTAGTTTTGGACACCAGGGAAAACTTACTTCTGAAGGAATATGTTAATAATTCTGCAAACCTGGGTGATGAGAGAGACAGGCTGAGGTGTCAGTTCACCATTCCTCTGGCTCTTTTTTTTACTTAAAAGAGAGGTCATGTTGCAGAGGAATGGTGGGAGGGTCCCAATAAATGTGCTGGGCTTTATTTGGAAGTACGGCAAGAAAGAGGGGATTGAATCTTCAAGCCATAAAGGGGCCCATGATGTTTTTTAGCAGATTAACCCAATTATGTTTCTGAAGTTAGCCAGGAAAAGTCATTCATGGCAGATGCTGTTATCAGTCGTGTAATGAGGTGAGGCCAGACCTGGGTAAAGCCTGCAGTTCATCCTCTTACCATCAGCCCCTTTTCCGACCGAAGACACAACAGTACACGAGGCCCAATTGCTCTCTGGTGAACCTTAGGAGAAGATCTGTTTCTCAGAGAAAAGCCAAACGCCAGGCTGTAGCCACTTGCAGGGCCCAATCCAGCCCCCTTTGAAGTAAGTAGAAAGATGGGCACTGACTTCAGTGGGAGTTGGCGCAGAGGGACTTGTTGGACACGCCCAATAGTCTCCTAATGTCATTGCTCGAAGTCTGAGGCCTGGTCCACACACTGCTTTTGTATGAGTAGAACTGTCAGTTAGGGGGGTGAATCTTTTTGGCTGGTACAGTTAAAGCAATTCAGTCGCCCAGGGTGGCTGTAGTTATATATAAGTGTGTCTTACACTATTAGCTCTGGTCTATGCTTAATATTTAGGTCGACATAGATATGTGGTCAGGAGTGTGAAAAGTTCCCACTTCTGAGGGCTGTAACTGTGCCGACCAAAGTCCCACCCCCCAGTAGATGCAGCTAGGGCAACAGAAGAACGCTACCGTCACTGGGGGAGAAGGTGTTCCTATAGCAACGGGAAACCTGTTCCAATGGTGTAGGCTGCTGGCATGGCCCCCGATCCCTTCCCTGTGAAAACTGCCTCCACCTCCTGAAAACTGCCCCCCTGCCCCCAAATCCCACCCCCTGTAAAAATTGCCCCCTTTCTCCCAAAACTGCCCCCCAGATCACCCTCCCCCCACAAGTGGCCCCACTCCAGCCAGTCTCCGTCGCTAGGGGCATGCACCGCTGGCCCCTCTCCCAGCACTTAGCGTCGCCGGTGTCACCTGCTCACTCGGGATTGCTGCCCACAGACAGGCCAGGCTACTCGGAGAGAGGTAAGCACCCTCGGCTGGGCCTGAGTGGGAGAGGAACCAGCCTCCGGAGAGTCAGCCAGGCCTGCAGTTGAGGGGAAGGGGAAAGCCCCCACCCCACTGCCTCATCGCCTCCAGTCTCACCCTTCTCCTTCCTTCAGTGCCCTCACAACCAGCCTCCCTCAACGCCCTCTGCCCCCTCAGCCCTACCCCCAAATCCCAGGCTGCAACCATACACTCAGTCCCGAGCCCCTTGACCCTACTCCCAACCCTCCTAGCCCCCATCTTCCCCAAACTCAGCCCCCTCGTGCCCCCAACCCTACCTCATCCATCCTATCTTCCCTCACCCCACCTTTCAACCCTACCCCAAATCCCCTAGTCCCCATGCCTCCACACCCAAATCACTTAGCACCCCATGTGCCCTGCTCCCAGTCCCAGCCTCCCCCACCCACAACCATAGCTCTCCATCTCCCCTCCACACTCTGTCCCCAGCCTCCCCCACCCTAGGACTCCATCTTCCCCCCCCCCCAACTACCTCCCACACCCTTCTTCTTTTGCCCACCCAGCCCCACATACCTATCTTCCCAACCCCCCTTTCAGACCTCGTTCCCTCAATTTATTTCCCCCGCCCCCACCTCGTCCAATGAACCCCTACATCCAGTCCCCAGCCCCAAACAGACATCTTCCCAATTCATTGGCATTGGAAGCCATCTTCCCAGTCTTCTTTCACACACAGTCCCAACCCCGCCTCTGCCCTGTTTTACAGATGGGAAACTGAGGCCCGGGTTGACTTTTGCTTGGCCTATGTCACTCCGGAAGGTTGTAGCAGAGTTGGGGACCACCCTATCAGAAGGAAGGGGAAGGAGAGCACGGATATGCTCTGCGGCTAGAACTTTTATGGCTTTGTGGCATTTCTGTGCTTTGTTTAGTTTGAGAGAGCTGGACCTACGCAGGTGCTCAGAGGATAGAGCTAAACCTCCCCCACTTGCCCCCTTTTCCACAGACACACCAGAGAGAAAGTCCAGTAGGGAGTAGAGTGCAGGGCTGCCCAGAGGATTCAGGGGACCTGGGGTCTTCGGTGGTGGGGGGCCCCCGCCACCGAATTGCCACCGAAGACCCGGCGCTTCGGCGGCGGGTCCCGGGGTGGAAGAACCCCCCGCTGCGGGTCTTCAGGGCACTTCGGCGGCGGGTCCTGGAGCGGAAGGACCCCCCGCCGCCAAATTGCCGCCGAAGACGTGGAGTGGAAGGAGCTCCGGGGGGGGGGGCGGGCCCCACGAGAATTTCTGGGGCCCCCGGAGCGAGGGAAGGACCCCGCTCCAGGGGCCCCGCAAAAACTCTCGTGGGGGCCCCTGCGGGGCCTGGGGCAAATTGCCCCACTTGCCCCCCCCTCTGGGCGGCCCTGGTAGAGTGCACACACACTCCTACCCCACGGATCCAACATGGGAAAGCACAGAGTCCCATGGGACTTTGGGGTTGCGCATTGGGGGGAGGGATAGCTCAGTGGTTTGAGCATTGGCCTGCTAAATCCAAGGTTGTGAGTTCAATCCTTGAGGGGGTGATTTGGGGATTTAGTTTGGGATTGGTCCTGCTTTGAGCAGGGGGTTGAACTAGATGACCTCCTGAGGTCCCTTCTAACCCTGTTATTCTATTCTATGATTTAGAAAGCCACATTCCTGAAGATTAACCCCTCAGTTGACTGTTGCCCCTCAAATTCTCTTCCACTGCCCCCCAACCTCTTTATGGGGTCTCTGGGCCCAGTTGAGCCCCCATCTCTTGCAAAGCACTGTACAAGGCTTCTCACCCCTAATGGGCTTATTTTCACTAGACTTGTGGTGAAATACAAATGGCTGCATTTCCCCCTGTGAATTTCAGTATTGAGTCCCGTAGGCTTATGCCAACGACCCCCCCTTTAATGCCCACCACCTCTGTTGATTAGGTTCTGAGAATTATAGGAGCTTCCTGCAAGTGGCTACTGCTGGTCCTGAAACCAGGTGTAAATCAAAAGTGTTTAAATGAGAATTAGAGAAAAAGCGAGAAATATAATTACAAAATGTGGCATTCAAAAGAGATTGTTTTACAGGCAGACAGAGAAATGCCATCGAGTTGAGTGTAAGGTCTAGCTTCCCTCAGCCAGTAATACATGAGTATCTGACACTTTAATAGTGCTTTCTATTCCAAAGAATCCCAAGGCATTGGACAAACACAGGTCCCAATACTGTAACTGGATCTGTGCAAGCAAACTCTTAGATCCGTGTGGAGTCTCACTGAAGCCCCAACACCCCAATCTTACAAACGCATAGGTGAGTGACTCTTGTGAGTAGAATCATAGGACTGGAAGGGACCTCGAGAGGTCATCTAGTCCAGTCCCCTGCACTCATGGCTGGACTAAGTATTAACTGGACTATCCCTGACAGGTGTTTATTCCAGTGCTTAATCACCCTGACAGTTAGGAAGCTTTCCCTAATGTCCAACCTAAACTGCCCTTGCTGCAATTTAAGCCCATTGCTTCTTGTCCTATCCTCAGAAGTTAAAGGGAACAATCTGTCTCCTTCCTCCTTGTAACAACTTTTTATGGACTTGAAAAAAAGTTGTTATCATGTTGTTATCATGTCCCCCCTCAGTCTTCTCTTCTCCAGACTAAAACCCCAATTTTTTCAATCTTCCCTCATAGGTCATGTTCTCTAGACCTTGAATCATTTTTGTTGCTCTCCTCTGGACTTTCTCCAATTTGTCCACATCTTTCCTCAAATGCGGTGCCCAGAACTGGACACAATTCTCAGTTGAGGCTTAATCAGCTCGGAGTAGAGCAGAAGAATTACTTCTCATGTCTTGCTTACAACACTCCTGCTAATACATCCCAGAATGATGTTTGCTTTTTTTGCAACAGTGTTACACTGTTGACTCATATCTAGCTTGTGATCCACTATGACCCCCAGATCCCTTTCCTCAGTATTCCTTCCTAGGCAGTCATTTCCCTTTTGTATGCGTGTAACTGATTGTTCCTTCCTAAGTGGAGTTATTTGCATTTGTCCTTATTGAATTTCATCCTATTTACTTCAGACCATTTCTTTAGTTTGTCCAGATTATTTTGAATTTTAATTCTATCCTTCAAAGTACTTGCAACTCCTCCCAGCATGGTATAATTTGCAAACTTTATAACTGTACTTTCTATGCCATTATCTAAATCATTGATGAAGATATTGAACAGAACTGGACCCAGAACCGATCCCTGCAGGACTCCACTCGATATGCCCTTCCAGCTTGACTGTGAACCACTGATAACTATTCTCTGGGAACGGTTTTCCAACCAGTTATGCACCCATCTTATAGTAGCTCCATATAGGCTGTATTTCCCTAGTTTGTTTATGAGAAAGTCATGTGAGACAGTATCAAAAGCCTTATTAAAATCAAGATATACCACATCTACCAGTTCCCCCCATCCACAAGCCTTGTTACTCTGTCAAAGAAAGCTATTAGGTTGGTTTGACATGATTTGCTCTTGAGAAATCCATGCTGACTGTTACTTATCACATTATTATCTTCTAGGTTTCTTCAAATCGATAGCTTAATTATTTGCTCCATTATCTTTCCAGGTACTGAAGTTAAGCTGACTGGTCTGTAATTCCCCAGGTTGCCTTTATTCTCCATTTTATAGATTGTCATTATATTTGCCCTTTTCCAATCTCACCCATCTTCCATGACTTTTCAAAGATAATCGCTAATGGCTCAGACATCTCCTCAGTCAGCTCCTTGAGTATTTTAGGATGTATTTCATCAGGCCCTGGTGATTTGAAAACATCTAACTTGTCTAAGTAATTTTTAACTTGTTCTTTCCATATTTTAGCCTCTGATCCTATCTTATTTTCACTGGCATTCATTAAGCTAGATGTTCAATTGCTACTAAATTTGTTGGTGAAAATTGAAACAAAAAATGTCATTTAGCACTTCTGCCATTTCCACATTTTCTGTTCTTGTTTCCCCCCACTCATTGAGTAATGGGCCTACCCTGTCCTTGGTCTTCCTCTTGCTTCTAATGTATTTGTAGAATGTTTTCTTGTTACTCTTTGTGTCTCTAGCCCGTTTAATCTTGTTTTGTGCCTCGGCCCCATTAAAATCACAGGGACGACCTGTGTGAGTAAAATGATTTACGAGCTTACTTCCTTCACCAATGAAATTCAGCCATCACTGAGATGGAATGTAAAATTTGGGACAGGAAGGGAAGAAAGCTAGTGTATTTCAACTGAAACCGCTGAGGAATTTTATATAGGTAGAATAAAATTACCTCGTCTGATTTACAGAAATAAGTCTGACCTCCCATGTTATCTTTTTAATATGTTCAAGATGTGAGAGGAAAAGCTATAGACAAAGCAAAATAAAGAGGGGGCAGGAAAAAACAAACTAATATATTCCTCTTTATCATCATTAGGTTCAATAAGAGAAAATACATTTAATATCTTTCAGATGTTTTTCTTTAAGCCGTTTATATTTTTCATCTTTGTGTGTTTAGGAAAAATAGTTCTGCTTCTTACTTTTTTACTTCTACTTTTTAAATAATAATCCCAACAGAGTGATTAGTACAATACAGGATAGATAAAGGGCAAATGTGAGCAGGGAAAAAAGAGGTAACTTTCCCACAGGAAGGTTAAAAGAGAAAAAGGCACTTCCGAATAATTAATTTCCATAATTATACACCTGATGTCCATTCTTGTCTGTCCTCTAAATGCATTTATTACAACAATTATTTAACTCTGGTTTTCTACTGATATAATTGCCTTTCTTCATACCTTTCATTTGACCCACATAAAACTAGAGTTTATCTCCCTTTTATTGTTGTAAATCATATGCTGCAGAAATGCAAAATCAAATAACTCAGAGGCTATAGACAACATTGCCCATGCTAAATAAATTAAAAGCTTGCCAGTTTGGGAGTGTTGGGCTATTATTTTCCTTATGTTAGACCTTTTTGGATCTGAGTAATTGACAGGGATAATGGGATTTGAGGACTAGGGAGGTTTTTTATTGCAAAGAAGCAAAAAAGAAAAACCTTCAAACTCACTTGAAAAAAAATGAGATCATAAAAGTGAAAAATGTGGTGTGACAGAGACTAATTATCTCTTACTTAGTCATAGCTATGATGAAGATAATACTTTTCACGTGAGATCTAACCCCTTGTCTTTACAGATCTCCTGGTATCTTTCTTAAAGCAGCACTATACACTGAAAAATTACTCTCAAAATGGCATTGTGAGCTTTCAGTGACTTCGAGCTCATGTTCTATTTTCAGTTCACAAGTCAAAAACGTCTTTTCTAATTTGTCTGTACTGCAAACTAAACCTGTGAATTGAAGCCTCCGGCTTGTGCACCCTCACCGGTAATAAAGATTTGTAAAGTCTTAGGACCTTAATTCAGGATTTCCTGTATGTTAAGTGTTTGTGTTTTCTCTGAATGGATTTTAGCAACTATAGCTCTATAGTAATACGCTGTTTTTTCCTAGTCAAATATATTTACGTATAGTTTGTAAAGTTTGGGATCTGTTATGGCATGAATCACCAGTTGCTACTGTTACACCTGGGTTTGCAAGGGCCTTTTCTTAGCATGTGAGCAGTATACAGTCTGAAGAAACTGTATTAATGTTAGTTTTGTGACTTGCTGTTTACCACAGTTCTTTTGGGGGAGCTGTGGTAAACAATCAGTTTTTCTGCTTTAATCATTCTCTCTAACTAGAATTAATTCTTACTGCTGAAGAGTGGCTTCCTGGGAATGGGCATTGGTGTTTGGCCTGAGATTTCTTAAAGAGGGATTGGGATTGCCTGCATGTGGTTAGTGACCTTTGTTCAATGACTGGTGTATATAGTGTAAATAAACAAGTTACACAGAGAAAATACCCTGACTCCACATCATTGATTTCTCTTCCAAGACAAAGCCGACCCCCAAGGTCCAAACATCCACTGCTGCTCAGCAGAGGGACAACAGATCTAAGATATTATTTGTAATATTATGATCAAATCTGGCATTATTAGGAATCACAAACATAATTTGCTGTAAGGTCTCATTTGTCCCTATTATTTAAATGTTATTCTCTTTGGTTTTGCATTTATATAATTTGCAAAAAAACAAAAACAAAACAAAACAGGGCTGTGAAAAGGAATTTGAAGGTGTGCCTGGTTGGAATAAAATAAGTCTTCCTCAGCTTCATGTCTCTTTAGAGAGGATTGAGAGAAGGGGTCCTGTGAGAAAAGTGTGAGGACTGAACTCAGTAGTCATTAGAGATTATTAATGAAGCTAGAGGAGATCAGTGAACTCATGTTCTTCCTGTTTGATAGTAGTTTAAACTGGAGCTATAAAGTATTGTAGATTGCATGAATTTGAGGGTAGTTGCTACCAAGAGACTTCCCAATTCAAATAGAAACTAGAGAGAGATTGATATACAAGTCCTACGTAGAACTGAGTTGCATGCACCAGGGAAATGAGTTGAGACCTCACTTCCCCATGTACTCAATTTTATTTTTCATTTTTCATTGTAATTTAATGTCAGGGTTTGTTGAATTATCAATAAGTTTAGCAATGTTTGTTATTGTTTTGCTCAGCTGCTACCAAAATCCGAAGAGACTCTTGTGGTGATCTGTGTACACATATTGTCTTCATGAATATTTTCACTTCTTTATTGTTTTACTTACAGCTTTTCACCAAATGCCAGTGGATTCAAGTTCCCTTTACCAGACAGCAGTTTCAGTGCTGCATAACTCATATTTGGATTCCACCTCTCGGAATGGCTTTCAGTACAGTCGAGTGACTTTGGTGAATAATGATGTCTTTTTAAAGGAGGTATGTTTCGTGGGCGTGGGGTTTAGTTAAAGGTTTTGCAAAGGAGGGAATTCCTTCCATGTCTTCCAGGGTTCTGTTCTGTTCCATTGTTTTTTTTTGCCTGCCATTTGTGGCAGATGTTTGATTCTTTCGTTTCCAGCGTTCAGTTAATTTATACATCCCATTGTGACCTTTGCCCAATTTACAATTCCTAAATGAGTCGAGCATTTTCTTTCTTTTCTCTTCTTGACCCTTCTGCTCCTCACCCCGCTCCTTCCTTTGATTGTGGAATAAAGGCTGCCAAACCTGCAACTGCAGGGCCTCCTCTACAAGTCATGGGGGGCCCTCAGGACTGGTTGAAATGCTAATGCGATGCTTGCTGCTTATAGGGCTTTTCGTATGGAGCATGAGCTGCTTCACGCTGACTTGAGCCCCAAGTTAAATCAGGATGTCTCTCCTTTTATCCTGGCCCTGGCGTTCCAGTACCATCTTCATTTGTATTGTGCTTGAGGCTGTATTCTTTGAAGCTGCAGATGATTCTTTTCGCTGAGCCCCCAGGAACCAGTGCTTCTGTTGTCATTAACTAAAAATAGAGCTGAAATCTTAGTCAACACGTCACAGGGCAGGGTTCCCTCACCCTGGATTCCTCTCTGCAAGCAGTGCTCATGTACCCCAGTGGCAAGTTCAACACCAAGTGCTTTATTTATGGTAGACAAGTCCTTGTCCCTCCAACAACATAAAACTTTTACATTCCCTCTAAGCAGGGGGGTGGGTGATAGAGGGGAAGGAAGAGACCTCACCTCCCTGAGATCCTGGGCTTCACTGGCTCTTCCTTCCTGTCTACCCCTCCCTGCTCTTTCCTCTTCCTGTCTCTCTTTTAACTGTCCTCAGCTGAGGAGCTGAATCGCCTTGTTAACTGGTTAAACATCCTGTCCTTAGCCAATTATCTCCTCAACTGGACTCGCATGGGGATGATTGCCAAATCAGGCTTAGGCCGCTCTGACGCTGTCACACTGCATTACAGTGGCACAGCTACGCTGTAGAGTGTAAACGTTTCCTATATCGATGGAAGGGGTTTTCCATTGATGTAGGTAGTCCAAGGCTCTGAGAGGCCTGCTCTACACCTAAATCTTAGGTCAACTTGGCCATATGGCTCAGGGTTGTGAAAAAATATCTGTTTGCCAGAAATGGGACTGAGTGACAGGGGATGGATCACTTGACGATTACCTGTTCTGTTCATTCCCTCTGGGGCACCTGGCACTGGCCACTGTCGGAAGACAGGATACTGGGCTAGATGGACCTTTGGTCTGACCCAGTAGGGCCATTCTTATGGCCTTATGCCCTCTGTGACATAGTTAGATCGACCTAGCCCCCACTGTAGGCGCAGCTAGGTTACCAGCAGAATTCTTTTGTCAACCTAACAACAGTTTCTTTTTTAGATTAATATTATTATTTATATTATTGTAGCCCGGGAATCCCAGTCATGGACTCCTAAACTAGAAATCAGTTCATTTGCTATTTAACAATAATTTAGCAAACATCCACGTTTGTTTTAAAATCAGATCAAACCGTCTTCAATGCTGCAGTCACACTTGGGCGTAAGTACAAAAACGAAAGCGTGATATTCAGCCTACTGCTTTTCTAACTTGCAATCTCATCTTAAATCTTTTCTCTCCTCCCACAATTTTTAAGGCGATCTAATAAATCAATTCCATGAGAAAAGAAAAGCAATATGAAAAAATTAGCTCCCTGCCTGATCACTTAGGCTCTGGTACCATTTTCTGTAGCATGGGGCTCAATTAAAAGCATCCTGTGTTGGAGTTATACAAATACTAAATCACTGGAAAAAAGGAAGACGCCTGAAATAGGGCTTTGGAGCAGAGCCCGGAGCTGGAGCGCAGAGCAGCTCCGGAGCAGTGGCGCTGCAGGTTTTTGCCTGGAGCTGGAGCGGAGCCGGAGCACAGCTCCAAAGCCCTGGCACTGAAATAAATTTGTTTTAAAAGAATAACATATGAAGATCAAATCTATATAATCAAACTATAAACACCCATAATTGCATTTGGCCAGTGGAAAGAATCATAGAATATCAGGGTTGGAAGGGACCTCAGGAGGTCATCTAGTCCAACCCCCTGCTCAAAGCAGGACCAATCCCCAGACAGCTTTTTGTCCCAGAGCCCTAAATGGCCCCCTCAAGGATTGAACTCACAATCCTGGGTTTAGTAGGCCAATGCTCAAACCACTGAGCTATCCTTCCCCCAATGCAATGCTGAGCAAGTCCCTTTGTACACCTGGACCTGGGTTCTCACAAGCCTTGACAAACACACTCCTGTGCTTTCTACTGGGGAGTCAAACCATGCTTTCAAATGAAGTGTTAGCTCAGATGCCAGTGAAGAAATCCTTCCAAATGTGAACAGATGCAGTGCAGTTTTCCTTGTTCTCTAATGGTAGGAGAGTCGTGTCGACTGGGCACCAGCATTTAACTATCCTGTCACCTAAACCTTCTCCGAGAATAAACAGATGAGACAGTGGTAAAAATAACTGTTCCTTGCCTCCTGCTACTGATACCACCAATGGTAATGCACCGTTAGGAGATTTTGAGAAAATCGCTAGAGTAGGCACAGCCACGCTTGTCTGTTAAAGCCACTCTCTCATAGTTTCACCTTTTAAAAGTGCTGTCAGTCTGGAACATCAGGGGGACTTCAACAATCCCCTGGATTTCCCTTCAAACCCTGCGCATACTTTGAGCGCTAAGAAGTGGGGTAGATCAGCTGGCCTGCTGCATGATTCGTCAGTGATTACATGTCCAGATAGCAAGTCGTGAAAGAAATTTTAATACTGGATACAAAACCTTCACACCATTTCTGTAAAGGGGCAAGAATGAAGAATTCTTTGTTTTGGTTTGCTTAGACCTGGGAAATGTTTTAGTTTAAGCAGGTCAGTTTGAATTCTGTCCGTTTTAAATATGTTTTATGTCCTAGAGAGGGAGTGTGTTTAGAGCAGGGGACTGGAAGCCAAGACTCCTAGGCTATACAGTATTCCAACTGCCCCATGCCTCAGTTTCCCCTTCTGTGAAACGGATATAGCATATGCCTACATCACATGGAAGTTGCGAGGGTAAAAAATGTACTGCTGCAATTCTTTTAAAAATACTAAAAAAGGCCTCAAGCAATTAACAGACTATGATGAAGAGATGAACAAATAATACAAATACACTGCTGCTGGGTCTTGCCCACATGCTCAGGGTCTAACTGATCATCATATTTGGGGTCAGGAAGGAATTTTCTCCTGGGTCAGATTGGCAGAAACCCAGAGGGCTGTTTACCTTCCTCTGCAGCATGGGGCTCGAGTCACTTGCAGGTTTAAAATAGCGTAAATGGTGGATTCTCTGTAACTTGAAGTCTTTAAATCATGATTTGATGACTTCAGTAACTCAGCCAGAGGTTATGGGTCTATTACAGCGATGGATGGGCAAAGTTCTGTGGCCTTCCGTGTACAGGGGCAGGAGGTCAGACTAGATGATCATGATGGTCCCTTCTGGCCTTAAAGTCTGAGTCTATAAATACTTATGTTGAAAGGCTTTTTAGGCATTCCATGATCTGTTTCCCCTGCACCAGCAGTTGTGCATCTTACTAGCATCTAAACAGTGCAGGTAGATGTTTCCTTGCATTGCTTTGGGTGTTAGTGATGTCACTGATATTTGTAGGGAAATCACAGACCCTGAACTTGGGTCTTGCTACATAAATAAAGGAGGAACTAATTATTAACTACCATATTTTGATTTATAAAATATAATTATTAATACATATTAAGTATGTATGCTTTCAAGACTGTAAGACCTTAAATGCTTCTTTTTTTTTAAATTAAAGAAAAAAGCATTTTAGTTACCTTTAGTTAATGTTTGTAAAGCACTTTAAGATCTTTAAATGAAATGTGCTATATAAATGCATAATATTCCCTGTGTCACAATATTAATATGAGTCTAGTACTTGGAATATATAAAAGAAGCAGCCTTTTTGTGTCTTCTACAGTACAAAACTTTTAGCCAAGAAAAGGAAGCGAGTGGCTATACCAAGGAGGAACTTGACGAGACCTATGCATTTCTTCTGTTTGATAGTGAAAGAGAGGTAATGTGGAAAAGTTGTTCAGCATAACATATTGAGATGCTGCATCTTTGAGTACTTTCATTTTCAAAGAGGCTCCTCCCCAAGGAAGTCCATCAGAATTATTCTTAAATGGTTTAGTTTCTCTTTGTAATCTGCACTGCCTCTTCATTGTGATCATTGCTGTATAAATAACCCAGAGGAGAATTTATCTGAAAAAAAGGATTTGACAATGACTCCTGAGCTTTTTTAAAAACTCTATTGTTGTTGTTATTGTTTGAGTGCTGACAGACTGTGCAAACAGAGGGAAAGGCATTTTCCCTCCCCCAGTGAATTTACAGTCTAGTTTAGACATGAGCAAAACAGCTCAGATACATTTAGAATGAAAAAGAACCTCAGTGACAGAAAACAGGAGTTTACAAGCATCCTTTTGAAGAAACTCTGTAGGTTGTGGAAGTAAAGTGCTAGAAGATTAAGAAAGTGCAAGACGTCAGCCATCTGTCTGCCAAGACTTTTCTGAGGGGGTGGAATTTTCCAAAAACTTCCAAAGCGTTGTGTGTTGCATGAATATAAAATGTTCATTAAATGTCATAGCCAGACCTGATAAGTGGCTCTCAGCATTTAGGGCCATCTTTCCCCTGACTTCAATGAACATTGGATCTGTCCGTAATTATATTCAGATCATAAGTGTCTTGTGGATGTGAAAATAATTAACTTTTTTGCAATACTTAAATACATTTATTAACTGAAAGTATGTTTGCTAAGTGTTGTAATAGTGACATGATAGCTAAAAATCTTATCTTTAAAATAAATAAATGAGGCTATAACTTATTTTGAAGGCAAAAGCGGTGTGTCAGAGTGGACTTCGTATAAACACCAGATCCCTTACCACGCTAGGTGATCCAGCGAAAGGTAAGATTTAAGTACAGAGGGGGAAAATATCTGACTTGTTATAATGAACTGCAAGCAGTTTCTTGAAAAGAAACATACAAATGAACTTTTATGACATTGTGTTCACTATAAAGTAAAATAGTACAAGCAAATCTAGATTATTAGGGCCACTGATATTTGTAACTTGTTTTACACACCCAACTGTATAGCTGATCAAATGCATAATTCAGAGGCTTACATCAATTTTACATTTTCAAGTTCAAACAAACAAACAAACAAACCACCCTGAGAAAAGCAACAAAGAGTCCTGTGGCACCTTATAGACTAACAGACGTATTGGAGCATGAGCTTTCGTGGGTGAATACCCACTTCGTCAGTCGCATGTGGTGGAAATTTCCAGAGGCAGGTATAAATATGCAGGCCAGAATCAGTCTCCAGATCTGATACTTGACACTCTGAGAAATTGACTTAAAATTTGAAACTAAGGCGACATATTTGTTAGCATTATATCTTTTGTTTTAAACTACTTTTATTATTGGTATCAGGGAGCTGAAATAGATTTTTGGTTACACTGAAAGTGATATTATTGTAACTACATCTCCTTGCTCAGGAATCGTACATTCTGGAATCAGTGGAATCAAACAGGCATAAAACTGAAGTAGTGTGTCAGTGAATCACACACACATTTCTGAGAATTTAAACGTGCATTTTTGTTTTTTTGCGGGAAGGGGGCTACATGAAAGCAATGCTAAAATAGAAAGTGTCTGAAATATTTTAATTTCTTAGTGTTTTTTCTCCTGCTTGACCTAATATTTTTGTACATAGCTCCTTCTATTGAAAGTAATTCAAGATATGTTGTGGTTTCATTTTTTTCTGATGTTTTGTACACTAGCAGCTGCCAAGAAATTGTTGCCTATATGAATTGAAACACATAATCTCACTCCCTTCCCTTGCCACCCTTTTGTATATGGAAATCAAGGGATAAATGCAGCCAATGAACTGGAAGATATCGTTTTTGACTGTTGCTGGTAGCTATCTGTGTTTTTGGTTGTAAGCACTGTTGGATTTTCCCCACAGAGAAAGGGGGTAGGAGGTGCTGACTTTCACATAAAGCTCCCTTGTATCATGAAATACTTTAGAGTTATTTTATCTGGAAGTTGAGGGGCATGTAGAGGTTACAGAGAAGGCATAGGAAGGTGTGGTTGTAATCTGGTCTGAACCACAGACTGTCCCGCTTTAGTTAACCCAGGTGAAAGCTGAATAAAAACAAGCCCTCAGAAAACACCACATATTACATCTGGTCTGAGCTCTCCTACTTATGTAAATTCCAAATTGATAACCCCAGCATGTATTAACCCTCTCAACGCTAGGCCAACATACGCAGCTCTTTCTGACCTTTCATCAGGTTTCACCATAGAGCATCCTGATCCTGCAAACGCGTACTGTAAGTACTCCTACTAAGTCAGTAGGACTACTCACAGGAGTAGGCCCTAAATTTGGTAGTGCATGAGGTGCATTGTAACCAGTCATATCTAAAAGAAATCCATAGCCCTGAGTTTTAACTTTGAAATGTATTTAAACACTTCTGACTTGGAAAATCTTATAACATACACATCTCCTGTGAGGCTTGAGGGTCTTGGGAGGGGGGCGAAGTAATCGTGCGGTCTTAATGGTATGCTTGGGTATCATACAAACAATATAATGCAGAGCCCACAATCTACAATAGCAAACACTGAGCCGTCACAGTTTCAGTCCTTTAAGAACCCTTTTCAGGGGACAAAGGGACACTTTCAGGTAGCTTAGGCTCAAAATTAAGGTTTTACTCAAAAAACAAATCATACAGTAGAATACTAAAATGTTTTTCATTGGGATTTTCTTATTTAGTCATTATTTATAATCCAGAATTCCCAAAAGAATATTAAATATATTTTTATTTTATTTTTTAAAGGGGCTTATGTTTCCAAGTACTCAGACTGCCTTCATCCAAGGCCCTGGTATCATGGAAAATCTGGCTGTATTGTAATTTTTAAACTAATTAAGGTAAAACTCAAATCTTTTTTTCCCCCCCACAGACTAGTTAATGAAAGTTCCCATAGAGCAGCAGGCAAGACAAAAATGTTAATATTGGTGTGTTGTCGTAATATTGATATGATATAAAATCAATACTATATTGATATCTTTTTTTGGAATCCAGGGTATTTAGTACATATTGATTAGGGGCACGGTGCACCATGAAAGTATGAGATCAAAGAGCGCCTTGATATTACTCCAGAAGCGTGGATGTCACTGAGGGTTTCATCTGAGAAAGGCTTTCAGTATTTGTTCCACGATGCATTATTTACTACTAGGGTTGCCAACTTTCTGTTGGAACAAAACTGAACGCCCTAGCCCCGCCCTTCCCCGAGGCTCTGCCCCGCCCCTTCCCTGAGGACCCGCCCCCCAGTCACTACATTCCCCCTCCCTCAGTGGCTCACTCTCCCCCACCCTCACTCACTTTCACTGGGGTGGGGCAGGGGGTTGGGGTGCGGGAGGGGGTGAGGGCTCCGGGGTGGGGCCAGAAATGAGGAGTTCAGGGTGTGGGAGGGGGCTTCGGGCTGGGACTGGTAGTTAGGGTGTGGGGGGGGTGAGGGCTCTGGCTGGGGGTGTGGGCTCTGGGGTGGGGCTGGGGATGAGGGATTTGGGGTATAGGAGGGGGCTCCAGGCTGGGGGGTGGGGCCGAGGGATTCGGAATGTGGGAGGGGACTGCAGGTTGAGGCAGGGGGTTGGGGTGTGGGAGGGGTGAGGGCTCTGGGGTGGGGCCGGGGATGAGGGGTTCAGGGTGCAGGAGGGGGCTCTGGGCTGGGGCAGGGGGTTGAGGTGCAGGGGGGGGTGAGGGCTCTGGCCTGGGGGTGCGGGCTCTGGGGTGCAGGAGGGGGCTCTGGATTTGGGGGGGCTCAGGGTAGTGGGTTGGGGTGCAGGGGGGGTGAGGGCTCTGGGCTGGGGGTGCGGGCTTTGGGGTGGGGCCGGGGATGAGGGGTTTGAGGTGCAGGGGGGCTCAGGGCTGAGGCAGGGAGTTGGGGCTCGGGGTTGGGGTGCAGGCTTACCTTGGGCGGCTCCCTCTCAGCGGCGCAGCGGGACTAAGGCAGGCTGCCTGCCTGTCCTGGGGCACCGCGCTGTGCCCCGGAAGCGGCCAGCAGGTCCGGCTCCTAGGCAGGGGGTGGGGGGCAGGAGGCTCCGTGGCGCGTGCTGTTCTCGCCCGCAAGCACCGCGCCCCCCCCAACTCCCAAGTGCGGAGCTGGTGTTTGGGGCGGGGGCAGCACGCGGAGCCCCGGAGCCCCCCCGCCTAGGAGTCGGACCTGCTGGCTGCTTCTGGGGCGCAGCGCATTGCCCCAGGACAGGTAGGGACTAGCCTGCCTTGGCTCTGCAGCACCGCCGACTGGACTTTTAATGGCCCGGTCAGCGGTGCCGACCGGAGCCACCAGGGTCCCTTTTCGACCAGGTGTTCTGGTCGAAAACCAGTCACCTAGTCACCCTATTTACTACGCTGTTAGACTTAAATGACAAACTCAGCTTTTGGGTGCAAAGATGGGGCTTCCATGGAAGCTGATTGGAGCTGCACACATACTCCTATCCAAAGGCAGAATTACATCACTTCCAAATGTTAAGCATCTGGCGTGACACTGATCCATCCGGCAGCCGTGTCACCATAGGCGCCAACTTTTCCCGGCGCCAGTGGCTGCTCGCGCCCCCCGCCCCAGGCCTTGCCCCAACTCCACCCCTGCCCCGCCCCCATTCCAACCCCTTCCCCAAAGTCCCTGCCCCAACTCTGCCCCCTCCCTGCCCCATTGGACTTCTCCCCAAATCCCTGCCCCGGCCCCGCCTCTTCCCCCGAGCGCGCCGTGTTCCCCCTACCTCCCAGCGCTTGCCGTGAGAAACAGCTGTTTCGTGGTGCAAGCGCTGGGAGCTAGGGGGAAAAAGAGAACCCCTCTCTGTGGTTCTCCAGGTGGTGCTTGGCCAGCATTCTCTGAGCCCTCCTGGCAGCAGGGAGGTGGTGGTGGCAGTGTAGGGGCATTGGTGGCAGAGCGGTGGGGGGGGGGAGGGTATGGAAATAGGAGAGCAGAGTGAGAAAGGCAGCTCCAAGTTCCTTGCCACTCCCAAGGCTCCCAGCAATCCACCCACGCTTTGAGCCAGGCTCTCTAACCCCAGCCCCCCTCCACCCCACACAGCCCCAGATTGCCCCCAGTGCCCTGTTTCTGGTTCTTCGCCCCTGCACTCACCGCAACGAGTGTGCGGTGGAGGACATAGGCTCCCTGTCTCCCCGCCATCTGCTTGCCTTGCTCAGCAGGACCCCGATGTGGAGATCGATTAGTTGGTCTCCCTCTTTCAGGGAGTTGTGGAGGATGTGCATGCAACACCTTTTATAGAGAGCTTTGAGATTCTGGGAAGGATGGCAAAGTTATCTTCAAATTCGCGGGTGGTTTGCTTCTGTTTAAAGCATTTTTACCAGCGTTATTTTTTGGCAAATGTGTTTGTCGCAGGGAAAGGTCAAGTTCATGCCAGAGAATTACACGGCGAATTACACCAATCCGACTCCTGGCTATGACTGCCACATCTCTGTGAATATAAACAATATTTCCTTGGAGACTAGTCATTTTCGGGCCTTCGAATTGAGTCAGGTACAGTGGCTGGCAATGAAGAGACGGCTTGAAGAAATATTTCTGAACTTAATGTGAGATGGGGGTGGGATGAAGGACGGCATTAAGGCACTGCTGAATGAAGTCATTCTCTTTCATCTGTTTTTCCTTTTTTTTCTTTCCAGTATTACGTATATGAATTTTCCAGTGACAGTGTTGTTGAACGCCCGAGACAGATCTGTCCCTATGTAATAATAGCCTTTCAGTACACGGAACCTAAAATAATGTCAACATTAAATCATAAAAGAATGTAAGCGACTTTACATTATTGTACAACATTCAGTCACGTGCCACTTTGCCTTGACCATTTTTAAGCATTCTTCTTTTCTCCCTCCCTCCCCCGCCCTTTTTTCTCTAGAATTGAACTTGAAAATAAAGGTAAGAGAACCTCTTGTTGGTTTGAAAAGTTGTATTTAACTGTAGCTTTATTTGCATTGTTTTCATTTTCACATGACAATTCTTTTTCTAATTTTATTTTTAGTATATTGTTGCCCATGGAGAGGGCAGCTTTCTATCCAGGGGCACCTATTGTGTGATATAGCCCTTAGGTCCCCATATAGTGCTGTGATTCCAGCACAACTGTAAGTATAAGTATATTTTCCCTTTTTTTAATGCTTGGGTAGCCGCAGAATGAAATGGGAAAAAAAACACAATTTGAGGCTTTATTGACACTGATGCTGGGAATCACAGATGTAGCCTTTGGCACCTTAGCTAGAAAGGCAGTTTCCAGCTTCAAGCAGATGTAAAAGCTAAAGGCTCAGTCATAAACTCAGCTTTCCCCCCTGCTTAGGGGGGTAAGGAGCCCCTCTTACTCCCTTACATCGGCTTAGGATAACCAGACATCTTGATATTATCGGGACTATCCCAATATTAGGGGCTTTGTCTTATATAGGCAACTGTAAACCCCCACCCCAAAAAACTGTCCTGATTTTTCACACTTGCTATCTGGTCACCCTACATGGGCTCCCCTTAGAACATAAGAACGGCCGTACTGGGTCAGACCAAAGGTCCATCTAGTATCCAGTATCCTGTCTACCGACAGTGGCCAATGCCAGGTGCCCCAGAGGGAGTGAACCTAACAGGTAATGATCAAGAGTCTCTTTGTCCCTTATCACCTGAACTTTCACAGGGAGCGTGTTAGGGGAGAGCAGCCACTAGCATTTCTGAGCTGCCGCTCCTCCTAATTCCCTCCCATGCACTAGGGTGACCAGACGTCCCGATTTTATCGGGACTGTCCCAATATTTGCTTCTTTGTCCCGTGTCCTGACCAATGTGTCCCGAACAAAAAAAAGAAATTTTGCTCTCCCGGAGGGACTCTCGCCCCACCCCCCGCCCCGGCTCCGCCCCCTCCTTCCCCCATTGGCTCCCTCCCCAAATCCCCGCCCTGGCCCCGTCTCTTCCCCAACCACGCAGCATTCCTCCTCCCTCCCAGGCTTGCAGTATGGCGGCGCAAGCCTGGAGGGAGGGGGTGGCGGCGGTGCCTGGATCCTGGAGCTGGTGAGTCAGCTCCGGCACCCGGGCACCGGGCGGGCGGGCAAAGGATAGCTGGCAAGGGAGGGAGACGGGGGGGCTCAGCTCTGAGCCCCCCGCCGCACCAGCGGGCTCCTGCCCGGGCTCCTGCCCGGCCCCTGGGCCGCTGCACACTGGGGCCGGGGCTGGGAGCGCAGCCTGGAGGCTGCTCCAGCCCTGCAGCCCGCGGGGCAGTGCGGTGGATCCGGGCGGGGGCAGCGCAGAGCGGGCAGGGGCCAGGTGGGCGGCACGGGGGCGTGGGCCGAATCCCCGCTGCTGCCGGGGAGCCCCGCGCCTCTCCCTCCCACTCGCGGCTGCAGCTCCTTCCCGGCGGGACGCGCCCCCCGGCCCGCCCCGGGCACATGTGGCGCACGTCCAGCGGCTCCTTCCCGGCGGGAGGGAGACTAGGCGCGGGGGACGCGCGCCGCATGTGGCTGGGGCAGCGGGAGGCGCGTCCCGCCGGGAAGGAGCCGCAGCCACGAGCGGGAGGGAGAGCAGCGGGGATTCGGCCCGCGCCACCCACCCGGCCCCTGCCCGCTCCGCGCTGTCCCCGCCCGGACCCACCGCGCGCCGCATATGCCCGTGGCGGGCCAGGGGGCGGGAGGCTCTGCGGAGAGGGCAGCGCGTGCGGCCGGGGCCTGCTAATGCCCCCGGCCCCTTTTAAACTCCTTTTTTTTTCCCCCTCCGCCCCCCCTTTTTTTTTGCTTCCCCCCCCGTCCTGATATTTTATACTGCTGATCTGATCACCCTACCATGCACAGAGGTAGCAGTGGCTGCTCTTGCCCCCCTCTCCCCTCCCTCCCTCTTCCTTCCTCTCCCCTCCCCAGGCTCTGCTGCCCCTCCACACCCCCACCCCCATGCTGCCAGATGAGCTGGCACAGCGAGGAAAATGAGCTGCATCAGGGAAAGGCATATTTTGCTTGTGCTACATGAGGTGTCTAGTTTTGAGTATTGAGCCCAATACATTATTCCCGGTTTTTCCTTTTCTTTTTCCTATGGCAAATAGACTTTGTTGTTATACTAATAAAGTCAAACTGCTGAATTGTAGCTTGGGGAAATGGTGAATAAGTTATTAAAGTAAGTGTTTAAAATATTTAATCAGAATTAGATAACGGTGAAGAATTTAACAAGTTAGAGGGTTTGTAGTCTGTTTGGTGCTAGGGATTAGCTAGTCACTCATTTTCTTCTGATCATACTTTCCTCCCAGGTTTGCTGTGGTTTTTATGAATTTCGTGGGGAGTGTGTGTTGGCCTCTAAGCTAAAAATATATTTTTTAAAAGTTTTAAAGTGGGAGAGAATAGAATAAATTGTCTTCTGCTTTACGTAGGTTCTTATCCAGTATCCAGACAGGAAGGATACTGGCTATAACTCTTCAGGTCAAAAGCTGTTTTTTCCAACATATGCCCTATGACTTGCAGTAACATGCCACTGTTTAAGGTCCCTTTGGGTCAGTAGAGACCACTTGATGCTGGTCCAGGCCAAAGTCTGGTACAGAACACACAATGCCGCCTTTCTGTTGCTGCAGTAGGCATCCATGTGGCTTTGTATCCTAACCGTTTCTACCTCACGAGGGACATGCTTTTATTTTTGAGACATCTGATTGGACACTTCACTATTAGGTGACATCACCTGTATCCAGGATTGTTAATTCTTTCTGATGTCTGCTTTGGTCTTTGGAGACTATTACTCATTTGGCATCATTGTCAAGCTAGTCAAAGAAGCCATAAATTGGTATTATTTTTAAAAAGTAATTTTTGGGAAGACTATTCTATTTTGTCAACTGAAACTAATTAATTCCGTTAGGTCCACTTCAGTATTTTTTCTCTGGGAGCCAATAATCAATAGGAGAGAGACAAAGTGGGTGATGTAATATCTTTTTATTGGACCAGCTTCTGTTGGTGAAAGAGAGAGAAATTGGTCCAATAAAAGACACTATCTCATCCACCTTGTCTCTCTCAGATCCTGGGACCAATACAGCTATAACACTGCAAACAATAAGCCATATGTCAGAGCTCGGCTCAGTGGAATGAGCAGTTGTCCACTTTTCAGTTTTACAATGGTATAATAACCTTAGATTCCTCATTTGAATTAGAACTATACATATATTTAATCTTTAATATTTTGGTCTTCTTTTGATAGGCCAGCCAAACTGGAAATGAAATATATCATAGGCGTGTCTGATTTGAAAAAAAAGCTACCGGAAGCTGCATTTGGAAAAAGTAATTACACAAAAAACGAAGGTACGTGTACAATCACTCACAGCATGAATGAGTAATTATTTCATAATTTTTCATATGTGGCTTGTTTTCTTTTAAAGCAGCCCTTTTTATAGGGTGACAGAGGGTAGCACAAGATACTTCTGTGGTTGATTATCCAAACTCAGAGCCTGAATCTGCACAGTGTTGAGTGTCCTCATCTATCATTGATCTCAGGGTACTTTACATGCTGCCTGATCAAACCCATAGTCACTCGCTCCTGAGCCAGCATGGGGCATTCAGCAGCCAAAGTGTAGGCCTCATGGCACAATCTAGCAACCTTCGGTAAGCCCAAAGAACAGAGTCTGCAGGGAGCAGCATCCGGCTGTCTGCTAAGGGAGCGCTACCGTGACTTTGGGTGTCCGTGAGAGGGAGAAATTAAATGGGAAGATCCACAGGGCTCTGGGAGAGGCTCGGAAGATACCATTTTAAGTCAAGTGTGAGGAAGCCTCATATCAGAGCAAATTTAGGAAGGGGAGAGAAAAGATATTGACTAGACTAGTAATTTATACTGCCCTTGTCGCTGTGGTATAAAGTATACGCATAGGGATTTCTTCTTTTCTCTCTCCCTCTGCCCTAGTCAATGGGGTGGGTGGAGGGAGAACAAATGTGAAGAAGAAATGTGTTCCTGTTTTCAAGTTTGGGTCTGTTAGTTTATATTTCTTCTGGTATGGAATTTTGACCATTAGGATATGGTTTATGGAATCTTACGACCAATTTTTACCATGCTGAATGACAGATTTAAACATTAATTTGTAATGGGGAATTCTGCTATTGACCTCAGTAGCTGTTAGATAGGGCCCAATGTCTGTGTTCCACTAGACCGCGTATGGAATCCAGGATATAAAATAGGTGTTGTTGATAGCATTCATGAGCATTTTATGACAACTTGTTGTATTTTATATTGCATCCTACATACCTCTGGACAACTCCGCAAAGCGCTGCAAAATCAATGAAAATATGTTAAGTTGCTTTTGTCTGCTGCAGTGTTTCAACCGTGAACTTCCTCTTAAACTGGTGATAGCAGTAGATTGTTCCTGTGATGTGAATTCATGCAACTGTTTGGAAAATCTCTGCAGTATTTACTCTTTTAAAACCCAGGATTTTCATACTCTGAATACTAATCATGCTGGTCAATGTGTAGTACTACTTTTTTATTTCTGTTTTGTATGTCAGAGGTTCATTTAAGTCAGTTATTTAAATATAAAGTGCTCTTTGTTTCCTTCCCAGTCTGTTATCAAGATATTTACTTCAGTTTGTATGAAGTGGAAATTTCAAATAAAGACCAACATAAAATGGATCCATTATTAGAAAACCTAAAGGAAAAGGAGTTGGTAAGAATTATTTTAAGTGATTGTAGTCCAGGGAAAAATGGTCATATTTAATTTTTATGTTCAGATTCTTAGTCTTTAAAAGTGGTTTACAGGCCTCTTCTTAAATAATGCAAATTGGCATCTGAGTTACTTAACTTTGAAAAGTGGCATGTTGTATATTTTTAGGTGAGGGACTGTAATTTATGGAGTGTTGACAGAAGATTACAGGGTACAACTTGTGACCTGATTTCTAGCATGAATTAAACACAGCACTGAATACAATGCATTTTTCAAGGCCTTTGAGTCTTCCTTTATGTCTTGCCGAGATGTTTTTTTTTTTTACTATTGCACACTAAATCATATAGTTAAAGGGCTCTTAGTGCATTATATGTATTAAGCTGGTGGAGACTGATTGCTGCAGGGCAAGCAGAATGCCCACTTACTGAGCAAAGGATACCAGGTGCCCCACTCTCAGAGTTCTCCTTTATGGCTGATAGGGAGCCCCAATCTAACCAGATATTTGGCAGCTGCCCTCTAAAAGCTTCATAGGCTTCCTGAGTTGTGAAATTGTGGAGGCTATGCTCTGATCTGAAAAAGAATTTCTCCTCTGCAATTTCTCCTCCTGACTCAAAGCTAGGGGGCCAAATCCTCACCTGATGTAAACTGGCAAGGTTCTGTTGACTTCAGGTATGGTATGCTGATGTATACCAGCTGAGGCCTGGCCCAGGGTCTGCAGCCTTCTGCAGCTTCTCATTGTTCAGAAAGGCTGAAGAGGTTGATGGCTGGATTTCGATCTTGTGTGACATGGGTAGAATCAGTGCTTAATTTGTGCCGGGGTTTGCCAGAGCTGAGCCCTGGCACCTCTAGGCTTGGCAGTTCATAGCCCTGGCACCTCTGGGCTTGCCGCGTCAGTTTTGAATGTAAAAAAATTGCTTGAGCCCCGGCACCTCTTTCATTATAAATTAAGCACTGGGTAGAATGGAATCTCAGAGGAGCCTATGAAGTCAAGGTTTCACAGTGTCGGTGAATGGGGATTGGGTAGAATGGAATCTCAGAGGAGCCTATGAAGTCAAGGTTTCACAGTGTCGGTGAATGGGGATTGGGTAGAATGGAATCTCAGAGGAGCCTATGAAGTCAAGGTTTCACAGTGTCGGTGAATGGGGATTGGGTAGAATGGAATCTCAGAGGAGCCTATGAAGTCAAGGTTTCACAGTGTCGGTGAATGGGGATTGGGTAGAATGGAATCTCAGAGGAGCCTATGAAGTCAAGGTTTCACAGTGTGGAATCTCAGAGGAGCCTATAAAGTAAAGGTTTCACAGTGACGGTGAATAGGGATTGGGAATTGAGTGCAAATAAGAACATTTCATAATTGTATTTAAAGTATCAAAAAATAGTCAAATTGGGCTGAAAAACCTCTTCTGTGTTTCAAGGAGGAGGCAGCAAGCATTGCCCCACTCTGCTTTGTGGCTTTTTATTATATTATTGTTATTTACCATTTATTTATGTTAGTTAATTGCTGGTGATTTTACTTCACTGGCACCTAATTGAAAGTGAAACTAAAATGACCAGCATTATAGTTTCACTTTCAACTGTGTGTGCGTACATACAGTACTCTTCTTGCAGTCTAAAAATGAAAGTGCCATTGGGATAATTAGAGTTTGGCTTTCCTCATCCTTCCTGCTTGCAGCCTTCAGGCTGATAAGAAATGTCATTGTTTTATTTATTTGGACGTGCATTGTAATAACTTTGTGATTAACTTGGCTTTTATTCTTTTCCTGTACTGGTTCAAAACAACTATAAAACGTTTTAACATTAATTTGTTTAAACATTAAATAGTGAAATTATTTAATGTTTCTAAATTACTGTATTTTCATTGTGAATGTGGTTTTTTGACAGTTCCCATTTTATATTGCTGATATTAATAAGTCAAACGTATGTAATCTTTTATTTTCACTTTAGTTTGGTGATGTGGGTGGAACTGTTTATTGTATGCTAGTAGGATACTGGAGTTTTATTTCGCTCCTACTCTTGGATTTATTTGGACACGTTTTTTTAGTTGTGATATATTTACAACTATTTCTTGTTAAGGTGCTTAGAGGCTTGTGGACCTGCGAGCCTCAAACTATGATGTCTTTTTAATTATTACATACCTCTTAATAATATATTATTAAGAAATAAGGGGGAGTGGATGAATTTGGGGGATTGATAATAGACTATATGGAAGATTTCATCTATGGGTCACTAGCTCAAATTGGCACAGGCTGGTACTGACTGAAACGTTTTTACCATCTGACTGTGGTTCATTGACCTCATCTATAAGAAATGAGTTGATCGTGCTGGTCTATTTCTTAGAGCAGTGGTTCTCAAAGCCGGTCTGCCACTTGTTCAGGGAAAGCCCCTGGCGGGCCGGGCCGGTTTGTTTACCTGCCGCGTCCGCAGGTTCGGCCGATCGCGGCTCCCACTGGCCGCGGTTCGCCGCTCCAGGCCAATGGGGGCTGCGGAAAGCGGCGCGGGCTGAGGGATGTGCTGGCCGCCCTTCCCGCTGAACTGTTGCCTCATCTCTAGAGGTGGTGCTGCTAAGATTTTGTTGAGACACATTGGTGGGGAAACCTGCAGTGCTGGTGACTATGCAGTATGTCTTTAGCGAGTAATGAATTTGCTTTAAAGGAAAAGAAAACACTCACTATAGTTTCATATGCACTTATTCTAGGCAATCATCAAATATTTACAAGATCAAGGGTTTCTTATTTTACTTACATCCTCTGCGTTAACAGGGGACAAAGGTAAGAATTTATTAAGGACTAAATAAATACTTACTATTGTACGCCTTTTTTTAAATTGTAGAACAGTCTTTTTTTTATAAATAAACTGCATTTTCTTTTTTTACAGATTTTGACCTAGACGAGGCCATCAGTCTCCAAGCGTTGTTTTTATTCACTTCATCTAGATCAGTATGTTTGACAGGTAGGGTGTTCTGTTTGCATCTATTATCTGTGTGAAAATATTGAACCAGTATAAAACATAGCATTTATATTTTGATTATATGATTCCCTTTAGGCCTCTTTGTCAGCAGATTCTAGAACTCTAATACTGATGGAATTATAAACAGTGGTTTACCTATTATAAATCTTTGAATGATATTCTCAGTAAGAACTAGAAGTTATCTAGGAGCTTTGTTGAGTAAAGCATTACTTACGTTTACTACTGTTTGTGGTCTCTAAAATTTGCCTTTGGGGGATAGCTCAGTGGTTTGAGCATTGGCCCTCTAAACCCAGGGTTGTGAGTTCAATCTTTGAGGGGGCCACTTAGGGATCTGGGGCAAAATCAGTACTTGGTCCTGCTAGTGAAGGCAGGGGGCTGGACTCAATGACCTTTTGGAGTCCCTTCCAGTTCTAGGAGATAATATAGTATATGGAGATATCCTATGTAAAAAAATCAAATGAATGGAAAATGAAGGTTGCAAATTTAAACACACATAAATCTTGACATATAATACAATTTCAACTTCTTCGATGTTATATTCACATAACATTTTATATCTGTATATTAATTTTATACCATGCCTTTTAGAAGGTGATGGCATTAATGTGTAAAGTTTATTTATTTAATCATGTGAAAAAATGGTTATTCACTTTTTACTGCCCCACCTGCATTCTTTTCACTAATTCACCTCATTAGGGAATACGTCTAATATTGCAAACCTGTGAACAGTACAAGGCAAGCAGCAAATGGGGGGGGGGGGGGGCACATGACCGTACATCCCTCACACACACACACCCATATCCTCTCTGGTGGCTTATAAGATACTGGACTATAGATCTGTGTAATCCCAATGAACAGTAAAGCAATTTAAAGTCATGTGTTTAAAAATGTATTATAACTTTTCTCTTCCTCTAAGACCTGTAGAGTTCATTGCATAGTAACGAACCGTATGTCTACACAGCAAAAAAAGACTCTGGCTCTCAGGACTCATCCTGCGGGGTTAAAAATAGCCAGGTAGATGCTTGGGCTAGATCCCAGGCTGCAAGACCGTCCCCTGTCACCGGGTTTCAGACCCCGGACCCCAGCCCAGGGCCAAACGTGTAAGCTGCTATTTTTAGCGTTGCAGCGCGAGCCCAAGTCAGGTGACCCAGGCTCTCAGACTCGCTGCCATAGGCTTTTTTCTTGCTGTGACGATGTACCGTAACGCGACTAACTGGACTGTACAGTTGGAAGGATACAAAAAATCGTAGCACTAAAAATGTTGCAATTCTAAAATAGTTTCTGAAACAACTTTTTCTTTTAAACATATGGAATGTAATACATGGTGCTGGTAGAAAAGTTGTATTTGCTTCTCCTTTTAAATGACCTGTATAACTTTTGGCTTTGTTTTTGGTGATTCATCCTAAACTCAAGCCAGTAAAACATTAGATCAACACACACTATCAGGTTTTTTATTCTGTTCTTGTTTTAGTGATTATTTGAATTGTGCTGACAATGTGCTTCAGTGCCATATAGCACACAAATAAAAATAAACCAGGCCTTAAAGAGCTCATAATTTAGAAAGTAGACAGGACCCAATTGGAAATCCAGACGTGGGGGGAGTTTAGCTTGTATTTATAATTTGAACTAAGCTATAAACTCTCTTCCTTCGGGCAACTGTGGCAGAAATAGGTGTTTAAAAGTACACCTCTACCCCGATATAACACGACCCGATATAACATGAATTCGGATATAACGCGGTAAAGCAGTGCTCCGGGGGGGGCGGGGCTGCGCAGTCCGGCGGATCAAACCAAGTTCGATATAACGCGGTTTCACCTATAACGTGGTAAGATTTTTTGGCTCCCGAGGACAGCGTTATATCGGGGTAGAGGTGTAATTTGGATGAAAAGACGATTGTAGCTTGGCACACTGCTTTGGGAACGGCATTCCATGCATAGGGTGGGAGGAGACATATGGAGATGGATGTGAGAGAAGGAAATCACAGAAAATGGCAGAACAACAAGGGGGAAATGTGATAGCAGACAAGATCCAAGCTGTAGCCTGGGGCAGAATTATGGATAGCTTTGAACATGAATGTGAGAATTTTAAACTTGATGTGTCTCCAAAGGGAAGCTACTGGAGGGATTCAGAATGGGGAGTGAGATGGTCAGTCTGTCAAGGAAGATCATTTTGATGGCCATATTTTGGAGAGATGGGAATGGGGATGATGTGGGTGTCACTGAGGCCAGAGGGGAGGATTTTGCTGTAGTCAAGGCAGGAAATGATTGGAGCCCAGCGCTGCCCAGGGCCGGCTCCAGGCACCAGCCGAGCAAGCTCGTGCTTGGGGCGGCAGATTTCAAAGGGCGGCATTCCATCTAATCCTTTTTTTTTGTTTTGTTTTGTTTTGCGCTTCACCGCTTTGGCCGCCCCTGCAGGTTTTTTCTTTTTGGTTTACTGCTCCCGCCGCCCTGTAGGGGGCGGAGGAGGGGAGCGCCCTGCATCAAGCCCGGTAGGGCAGCCCGCGTCCTTCCCTGCCTGCCGAATGGAGCGGCGCGGAGCCCTCCCAGCAGGCGGCGCAGCGGGAGGGGGCCGCGTGGCAAGCACCCCGCTTAAGGAAGCCCTGCCCCCCCCCCCCTGCTAGCCGGGGTGCGCACTCCGCTGCCCGGGGTCTGCAGGGCCGGAAGTCCCCCTGCACCTACGCTCCCACCGCCCTGCAGGTATTTTTTGTTTGTTTTTATTTTTTCTTTCCTTCGCTGCTCCGGCAGGCGGGCCAGTTTGTCATCCCCACCGCCTGCCGCTCCGGCCGGGGGCAGGTTTGTTCCCCCCCCCCCCTTTGCTGCTCCGGCTGGCCGGTTTGTCCCCCCCCCCCACTTTGCTGCTCCGGCCGGCAGGTTTGTTCTCCCCCCTCCCCCTTCGCCACTCCGGCCGGGGGCAGGTTTGTTTCCCGGGACCCCCCCACCCCCCGTTTTGCCACTCAGGCCGGTTTGTTGTCTCCCCCCCCTCCCCTCCGGCTGGGGGCAGGTTTGTTTCCCGCGCCCCCCCCCCCCCCTTTGCTGCTCCGGCCGGCTGGTTTGTTCTCCCCCCCCACTTTGCCGCTCCGGCTGGGGGCAGGTTTGTTTTCCTCCTCTCCCCCCCCCCCTTGCTGCTCCGGTCGGCCGGGCATTTTTTGCTTTGGGCGGCAAAAAAGCCAGAGCCGGCCCTGGCGCTGCCCAGATGAATGGGGCAGAAAGGACAGAGCTTTGATGTGTGGTGGAGAATGAAGTGGCAGGGTTTGAGCACAGCGTGGATATGGGAAGGAGTTTGCCATTACTTCCTGGTTCCAAGCCAGGAAAAGAGGGAAGAGGGGAGGATAATGTATAGTAATTAGAGCACGGGTAGGCAACCTATGGCCCGTGTGCGGAAGGCGGCGCGCGAGCTGATTTTCAGTGGCACTCACACTGCCGGGTCCTGGTCACCGGTCCGGGGGGCTCTGCATTTTAATTTAATTTTAAATGAAGCTTCTTAAACATTTTAAAAACCTTATTTACTTTACATACAACAATATTTAGTTATATGTTATAGACTTATAGAAAGATACCTTCTAAAAATGTTAAAATGTATTACTGGCACACGAAACTTTAAATTAGAGTGAATAAATGAAGACTCGGCACACCACTTCTGAAAGGTTGCCGACCCCTGAATTAGAGTATTAATTATACTACAGTTCTTAAATTATTTTGATGGTGTATTTTCAATTAAATTGCACTGTAGGATTTTAACATTTAGTAGCTTCCAGTTATTGGTTTCAACAGGGCTCCTTTTTAGGTTGCTGTTTAATTTCAGTTTATCTGAATGAGCTATTGTAGACCTGTGTTAACCCAGTTCAAATCTTGCTTTCCTGCTAGAACTGGACTTTCTCCTTCCCAGTGTTAAAAATAATGTTGTTATAGACTCTCTCCTAGCTCTGGGGAAGAGTGGAGAGCCTTTTGGTTGGCTCTGTACTGGGGTTTTGTGAGACTATAAAGATAGCAAGATGGAAAAGGGGAAAAGCAGGAAGGGCAAAGGGAGAGGAGGAGAGAGGTGGGCACTGAATTTACTCAGTTGCTGTTTCTCACTTTAGAATTCTAAGAATTAATAGTCATGCCAACTATACACATACAATGATGGGGGATAAATTGGTTATTACCACTCAAGAAAGAGATCTTGGGTAGTTCTCTGAAAACATCCACTCCATGTGCAGCGGCTGTTAAAACAGCGAACAGAATATTGGGAATCATTAAGAAAGGGGTAGATAATAAGACAGAAAATATCATATTGCCTCTATATAAACCCGTGATATGCCCACACCTTGAATACTGCTTGCAGATGTGATCGCCCCTTCTCAAAAAAGATATATTGGAATTGGAAAAGGTGCAGAGAAGGGCAACAAAAATGATTAGAGGTATGGAATGGTTTCCATATGAGGAGAGATTAATACGACTGGGACTTTTCAGCTTGGAAAAGAGGTGACTAAGCGGGGGGGTATGATTGAGGTCTATAAAATCATGACTGGTGTGGAGAAAGTAAATAAGGAAGTGTTATTTACTCCTTCTCATAACACAAGAACTAGGAGTCACCCAATGAAATTAATAGGCAGCAGGTTTAAAACAAACAAAAGGATGTATTTCTTCACACAAGGCACAGTCAACCTGTGGAATTCTTTGCCAGAGGATGTTGTGAAGGCCAAGACTACAACAGGGTTAAAAAAAGAACTAGATAAGTTCATGGAGGACAGGTCCATCAATGGCTATTAGCCAGGATGGGCAGGGATGGTGTCCCTAGCCTCTGTTTGCCAGAAGCTGGGAATGGGTGACAGGGGATGGATCACTTGATTGCCTGTTCTGTTCACTCCCTCTGGGGCACCTGGCATTGGCCACTGTCAGAAGACAGGATACTGGGTTAGATGGACCTTTGGTCTGACGCAGTACGGCCATTCTTATGCCCTTGAAGATCTGAGAGTTAAAGGCTTTGAAAATTAACAGTGTCTATTGTGAGCTTACCTGAGGGTTTGTCTACACCGCATTTGGCAGCAAGCCTCCCATCCCTGGTCAACAGACTTGGGCTTGCAGGGCTGGTGCTAATGCTCTAAAAATAGCTGAGTAAAGAGCACTTTGAAGTTTCGGCTCAAGTTGGAGCTTGGGCTCTGAAGCCCACCCAATGTGAAGAATGTAGGGTAAGTGTAATATGATTGGGATTGCTCAACCCAGCGAGCAACTGTGCTACTGCATTCTTGAACAAGCAACAGGCAGCAGAGCGGCACGGCTGGGAGCCTTGCTAAGAGTGACATATGTCAATCAAGACTTGTGCTTACAAGGGCTTGTGTTGCAGTTGTGAGATTGCAGCAGGCTAAATAATGAAGCAGGTTGCACAAATTGTGCATCTGGAAAAACCCGGCAAGCCATGTCTGACATAGGTTATTCATGGAAAGGGTGTGGTTGAAAAACATCTGACTCTATGCTCAAATTAATTCCCTCGAACAGCAGGGACACTTAACAAATGGAGATCCGTACCTTCAGCAAGACATCTGTTTCCCTAACGTTGAAGACAATGGGTGGTAAAATTCTGGCCGCATTGAAGTCAATGGTAAAACTCCCATTGTCTTTAATGGGGCCAGGATTTCACCCAGTGTGTCCAGATGAGAGTAGCATTCTGGCATTATTATTATTATTATTTATTTGTATTACTATAGCACGTCCTGTTTATACCCTCTTTTCCCTGTTCTGCACAACATGCGATATGTCTTTTGTTTAGTAGAACTGTAGTTTCTAAGCCAATTACTTTCTCCAGCGGTCTGCATAATAAAGATGCAAATACTCTTGAAGGCAGCATCTAAACAGGGAGATAAACAGCACAGGCCAACCCCCGTTAACTGAATTTTGAGATATCTCAACTTTTAAATTGGTCTGGAACCAGAAATTCATTTATTCACACCTCTGTTTATCCCAACATTTCAGATTTCCTTGGAAACATTCAGATAACTGAATTTGATCTGTGTATGATATGTAATGTTACACTCTTTTCTCTAAAGCCTCTGGAATAACTTGCACAACGGGGCAAGCTAATGAAAGAGTATTATCTTAGAATTTCTTTTTTGACTCTGAGGAGTCTAGTCTATGTTTGTTATCCACGTGGAACTCTCCTTATCTTTAGCAGGAGTTAAAAGCATCCATCAAAGTGAGGAGAATGTTTTGGGGATAACTTTTTGTGTGTTTTTCAGACCTTTAACGTTACTTTAGCATTGATATGTTTGTGTGTCTGCGTGATTATATTGTTATATTATTGAAGTACTTTTTTTTCTTTTCAGTAAAAAATCAAGAATTGAACTGTGAAAATGAACTCAACGAGATCTCTTTAAAAGTAACCTCTATTTTGCCTGGCCTTCGCTATGCCATACAGGAAGCTACAACATGTCCACCTGAGGCGGGAATCCATTCCAGCATTTTGGTTAAGCGGTACTTCCAGAAATTTGCAAGACTTGATAAAAATTCACTTGCAGCTTCTGGCAGAAATGACAATTTGCCCCTTTCTTGTGATCTATCACCAAATAAGTCTGAAAGTGTTTCTCCTTCTGAAAAATGCCAAAAACAGTCATTTTCCCAACTGCAGTCTTACATTTCTGACCCCAGCAGCTATTCTTTGGAAATGTCCGTGGCCTTAGACTGTTTGGCGGGCAATCCTCAGTCCCTGTGCGGCATTTCTGACAGAACCTGTGATGCTGACTTTTCTTTCGTTTTGCCACCGGACTCTGTGCTTCCTGACATAGCAGCAGAGATAAGAGTTGAAACTGAAAAACCTAAGAATACTCCAGAATTGAACCAGTTCCAGGAAGATACCAAGATAGAAATGAACCCAGCAGGTAATCTGAAGATGCAGCAGAATAAGAGGAAATCCAGCAGAGCCATTGTGACTAGCACAAAGAAGAAATGGGCCCCTTTGAAAATTCTTTCTGTGGTGGACAGCAACAGAAAAGGGACCAAAAAGAAAAAGATGAATGTTTCTTTTCCTTTCCCCAAAAAACAAGGACTCACAACAAATTCTAATGAACCCACACTTAAATTAGCAAATTTGCAGTTTCCACATAAAAGGAAAAGAGGTAAGCACCATATAAACCAACTAGCTCAAAAAAACCTATCATATATAATCCATGTCTGAAGTTTAAAACTCTATCACAATTGTCTTACCTTGTTTGTGTGCTGATATACTTAAGGAACACCACTCGATTCCTGCCTTGGGTGAGAATGTTAACAATAATAATAAACAGGTTTCAATATCTCAAGCAGGTAGATCAGTTGCTGAGTCATCACTTGTTGCTAGTTGATTGAAAAACTTCCTTTCGTGGTTTTCCTTCTGGCTTCCTTACAGGGGACTCTCATTCTCACTATGACCCTGATGACACTAGGTGAAAACACATGGTGATAAACTTGCAGCCAAAATGCCTTGGGCATACAAAGCCATTGTCATACATGTCCACACACAACAGTCGTTCCAGACGTTTTACAAGTGTTGTTTGTATCAGTAGCTGCAACATCTGGAGCTGGTCTTTAGTTCGGGTTGGGCTGAATTCGTGCAGTCTACAATGGTTTCTCCCCCATGTGGATTGGAAACAATGAGTATGGCTGCACCTGTTCAACTGACATGCCAAACTCCTTCCTGCACTGCGCTGCCTTCCATTTGGCAGTTACCCAAAAGCTTCTGCTCCTGGTAACAGTTCTGAGCAATAAGAGAAAGCCGCTCAGAAGCCAGTTGGGATGCTAAACAAATACATCTAGGCTTTACATCTAGGTGTGCCAAGCTGGAGGAGTACAGTAACTTATCATACAGGACCTGATCAAGTGTTGATTCTTGGACGGTGAAAGTGTTGAGAAATAGCGCACGAATAAGATTGTGAATGGAAGCTTAAATTTTAATAAGCATTTGCTGGTTACTTTTGATCATATACTGTACTCCTCTTTATAAAATCAAACATTTAAACCAATTGTCATCAGGATTGTGTTGTCACCAGTGCTTACTTGTCAGCAGTATCTTTTACTATTGAAACTAGTGTTTCTTTTAAAAAAAATGTTTTTAACTAACCCCCTTTAAAAAGACCTTTCTTTATCCAAGGTGCTGAGGTACTGTCTGCAGAATTTGTACACAGAACACAATCTGAGCCTATAACTAAAGGAACTTCTTCGCCTGAAGATATTAGTTTGGATACCAAGAAACCAAGGAAACTGAAGCAACCAGATGAAAAAAATGTTCAGACTTCTGAGAAAGTCGCAAAGCAAACAAAAAGTAAGACAATAAAAACCGTACCTAAAGGGAGCTGTAAGCCTAAAGCCATAAAGCAATTGGAACCTGGTAAGAATGTTGTTCTTTGTGTAACTTTTCGTCTAAAATATTAGGGCTATCATGAATATCTGATTTGATTTGTAAATAATTCCGGCCTCTTTGAGACACTTCGTAATCACTCAGATAGTAAGCTTGGAAAATGTGCAGTTCTCTGATCATTCAAACTGCCCTTTTCACATCTCAGAATCGTTCATGCTTTTAAACTGCTTTAAGGCAAATTGTGTAATGTGTCTTATAAGCCCAATTTATATTTGGCACCTGACCAGATTTTTAGCTTATTACACTATCCATCCAGTGCTTTTCAAAATAGTGAAATTGCCACAACCCAAAAGAATAAACTAGAGAGAGTTTAAAAAGCAGCGTGGAAAGCCTGTTGATACAGCATGTGCAAATGTTGGCTTGCAAAGACTCTCTGTCTACAACTGAGAACTAGTATTAAAGTGCCAAAATAAATGATGGAACAGGAAAGCCCTTACATTTTTTAAACTCAGCATGTTTTACAACATCCTTCTCTGGATCTCTCTGTCTCCAGTCTTGCTTTCTCTCTGGCCCCTTTGCCAAGTGGCGAGGAGGTTTTGGAGAGTAAACTCATTCCCTGGACTCAAATTATGAATCGTTATTCTTTTACTCCAGACCATAAAAAATAAGCCGTGCTGTCTGTGGTGTAAGCAATATACTTCATTCAGCGTTTGTTAGATTAGCATTCTTCTCCCGCCTGTGGACTGGCTGTGGCGGAGGTGAGGTGGCGTCTCAAGGCTGAGCACCGAGCCCCTCCAGTGTCTTGTTTATGTCCTCAGAGGGGACATCCTGTTGTTTTGGTTCGGTTACACAATACGTAGGTATGTAATATTTTAGGGAAAGAAGCTGGGAGCAGAGTCCCAGCGTGTGCCAAAAAAAAGGGGAAATGTTTAGAAAGAAGAAAAACACAACTTAAATGCCTTGCTACAGAGCCAGCGCTTAGCCCCCAGGACACTATACAGAGCTTATCTTTCCATGGCTTTGCATGAAGAGTGGGAAGGGATATTTTTTGTACTGTTTTTTATTATGCGTCTACTTTATGTAAGGTTATATAATTTTTGTATTGTTTTTCTATGCACACGCCCAGGGACATGGTGCTGGGTGCATTTTAAACATTGGGAAAATAAATAAATAAATATTCCTGACGCTCTGGAGTTTTGTGTCACTGGCTGACTTCCAGAGGGCACCCTAATTGTGCCTGGGTCTGTATAAAATGCAGTCTTTGAGATGCATGTATCTGTATTATGCACTTCGAAGAACTGATTATGCACTACTTGGAAGCATGCATCAATGGGGTTTGTTTCCTCTTTTTAAAGACTTTACAAACTATGTGGAGAATTAAAAGCAAACCACTGTTAATGCAACGTGAAGATTGCAAATTAAAATGAAAAAAGAGAGGAAGTGTAAAAGTAAGGTTCACAGAGCCGTTACATTCTATATATGTAGTATTTTTCCTTACTGGCTGGATTGTTTAAATGTATACTTGAATATACACCTCTACCTCAATATAACGCTGTCCTCGGGAGCCAAAAAATCTTACCACGTTATAGGTGAAACCGCGTTATATCGAACTTGCTTTGTTCCTCCGGAGTGCGCAGCCCCGCCCCCCCTGGAGCACTGCTTTACTGCGTTATATCCGAATTCGTGTTCTATCGGGTTGCGTTATATCGGGGTAGAGGTGTATACGGTATGTGCTTGTGCTCAAGTTAAGGTTCTGTTACATTGTAAACTCACAGCCTCTCTCTGTATGTACAGCTCCTTGCACAACAGAGCCCCAATCCTACAATGCTACTGTAACAATAATAATAGCAAAATTAACTTTTGTATTTCTTGAACTTTATTTTAAATTTGCAAACTTACCATTCAATAAATATCTTTTTACTTGCAAACGGGGTATATTTGATGTGGAAATAATTGAGAAGTAATAAATCCCATGATGCCATTTTGGACAGTCACTTTTAAGAGCAGAACCCTACTTTAAGGGTCTTGATTATCACTTCAAAAGTTTTTTTTCTCTTACTTAATTGGCCTCACAGAGTTGGTAAGACAACTCCCACCTGTTCATGCTCTCTGTATGTGTGTGTATATATATCTCCTCAATATATGTTTCACTCTATATGCATCCGAAGAAGTGGGTTGTAGCCCACGAAAGCTTATGCTCTAATAAATTTGTTAGTCTCTAAGGTGCCACAAGTACTCCTGTTCTTTTTGCGGATACAGACTAACACGGCTGCTACTCTGAAACCTACTTTAAGTATTTCTCATGATAGAAATCTGTGGTTCAGTATATATTATCTGATTTTATTTTTCTTATGCAGTAAAGAAAGAGACTGTGTCACTGTCATCAAATGAAATTCCATCAGAAAGTCAAGGGACAGTCAGTGGTGCAAATGAGACTTACACACAAAGTGTTACTGCTCAAGATGTCAACCTGACTCTGAAAGGAAGTAACTGTGAATCACATGGGTTGAATTTGTTGGCTGATCTAGCTCTGAGCTCTTGCATTCCTCCACTTGATCATAAAGATAGTAGAGTTGCCTCTCCTTATGACCTGTCAAAAGAGCGACGCTCTCTTCGGAAAAGGAAGCCTTCGCGAATTGCTTCAGATCATGAATACCACAGGGTGGATAAACATCTAAAGGGAGGATCCTCTTCTAGCAAAACAGAGAATCAGAAACTTCCTTCTCCTGCAAAATCTGATTTAAGAAAAGACTCAGCTGCTATCCCAAGAGATAAAAGCCCTGTAATTTCCAGCAAGAAGAATGGCACAAGCCCTAACTCCGCAAAAGCCCGGCCATTGCTTTCCAAGGAGGTGCTAGATACTTTAGATGTGAACAAGCATTCTTCTGTTGTCTCTGAGCACTCTTACGCCTCACAGACGTCAGAACATTCTAAAAAACACACCCTCCCAAAAGGAGCACAGGGTCCTGCTGCCTTCAGAAATGGAGCTAAAAGTGCTAACTCGGGTCCTCTAGTTGGGAAAGTTCTGCCTTTCCGGCATCAGCAGAACAATACTCATACGCAGAAGCCATTTGACGACTTGGTAGTAAAACGCAGAAGAGGTGTCCTTTCTTCCAGGTTGAAGGAAGACTTCTCCAAGTCTCACACAGTGAAGAGCTGTGATGGAGCTGTTACGGTGACATGTCAATGGGAAGCTGACTACCTCTTCAATTTAGATAGCAAATACACCAACAATTCTTTAGAGAAAACTGTCATTCGTGCTCTGCATGGGTAAGTGGCCCAGTGGTGGGTAAATTTCTTGCCCTAACTTCTCTACAGTACTTCTGCAGCACTGTTGAAAAGAGGTTTCTTTGGCCTGCTCTACACTACAGAGGTAGGTTGACAAAAGGCAGCTTATGTCGACCTAACTATGTCAGTGTCTACGCTACAGCCTTGCTCCTGACAATGTAAGGGCCCTACTACACCAACATAATAACTAGGGAAGTCAATTAATCGCCGTTAACTCACGCGATTAACTCAAAAAAATTAATCGCGATTTAAAAAATTAATCGCAGTTTTAATCGCACTGTTAAATAATAGAATACCAATTGAAATTTATTACCTATTTTTGGATGTTTTTCTACATTTTCAAATATATTGATTTAAATTAGAACACAGAATACGAAGTGCACAGTGCTCACTTTATATTATTATTTTTATTACAAATATTTGCACTGTAAAAATGATAAACAAAAGAAATAATATTTTTCAATTCACCTCATACATGTACCATAATGCAATCTCTTTATCGTGAAAGTGCAACTTACAAATGTAGATTTTTTTTTTGCTACATAACTGCACTCAAAAACAAAACAATGTAAAACTTTAGAGCCTACAAGTCCACTCAGTCCTACTTCTTGTTCAGCCAATTGCTAAGACAAACAAGTTTGTTTACATTTACGGGATATAATGCTGCCTGCTTCTTATTTACAATGTTACCTGAAATTGAGAACAGGTGTTCGCATGGCACTTTTGTAGCTGGCATTGCAAGGTATTTAGGTGCCAGATATGCTAAACATTCGTATGCCCCTTCATGCTTCGGCCACCATTCCAGGAGACATGCTTCCATGCTGATGACGCTCGTTACAAAAAAAAAGTGTTTAATTAAATTTTGACAGAACTCCTTGAGGGAGAATACTGTGGCTCCTGCTCTGTTTTACCCACTTTCTGCCATGTATTTCAGTCTCGGATGATGACCCAGCACATGTTGTTCATTTTAAGAACACTTTCACTGCAGATTTCACAAAACGCAAAGAAGGTACCAATGTGAGATTTCTAAAGAGAGCTACAGCACTCAACCCAAGGTTTAAGAATCTGAAGTACCGTCCAAAATCAGAGAGGGACGAGGTGTGGAGAATGCTTTCAGAAGTCTTAAAAGAGCAACATTCCGATGCGGAAACTACAGAACCCGAACCATCAAAAGAGAAAATCAACCTTCTGCTGGTGGCGTCTGACTCAGATTATGAAAGTGAACATGCATCAGTCTGCACTGCTTTGGATCGTTATTGAGCAGAACCCATCATCAGCATGAACACATGTCCCCTGGAAAGGTGGTTGAAGATGAAGGGACATATGAATCTTTAGTGCATCTGGCATGTAAATAACTTGCAATGCCAGCTACAACAGTGCCATGCGAACGCCTGTTCTCACTTTCAGGTGACATTGTAAACAAGAAGCGGGCAGCATTATCTCCTGCAAATGTAAACAAACTTGTTTGTCTGAGCGATTGGCTGAATAAGAAGTAGGACTGAGTGGACTTGTAGGCGCTAAAGTTTTACATTGTTTTGTTTTTGAATGCAGTTTGTTTTTTTTACATAATTCTACATTTGTAAGTTCAACTTTCATGATAAAGAGATTGCACCACAGTACTTGTATGAGGTGAATTGAAAAATACTATTTCTTTTGTTTTTTACAGCACAAATATTTGTAATAAAAATAAATATAAAGTGAGCACTGTACACTTTATATTCTGCGTTATAATGAAAATCAATGTATTTGAAAATATAGAAAACATCCAAAATATTTAAATAAATAGTATTCTATTGTTCTTCAACAGCGCAATTAATCACGATTAATTTTTTTAATCGCTTGACAGCCCTAATAATAACTCCACCTCTACGAGAGGCGTAGGGCTTGTGTCGGTGTAGTTAGGGTGAGGCAGCGTCTGTGTAGACACTGCATTCCTTATATTGGCTGCTGGCTAGCTTGTACGTTTCATGGCTTTCCTGGGGCTTTGAAATTGACAAGAATACCAGCTCCCCCGGGGGAGGTCTCAGCTCCAAGCCAGGCTGCTACCCAGGCTCCCACAGGGAGCACGGCAGCCGACCAGACTCTGGTCAGATTCCTCCCGGCTGGTGTCCACAGCCAATGAATTGAAAATCTGAAACTATAGCCACTGATTTATGGCTACAAATTCCACCCTTTTCCAGACAAGGAAAAACAAAAACAAACAACCACCTAGTTTATAATTTAGACCTCTGCTAAGAACTCCCTGCATTTGAGACTTCTGAATCCATTGAGCTGATGTGAATTAATTTTGCACAACCAGCTAGAGAAATTACGTTTATTTGTTTTCCCCTCCAGGCCCTGGGACCCTGATATACCCGATGATGTGGAAGAAATGAAGCTTATACTTCACATGTGGGTAGCTCTGTTTTATAGCAAACCAAACAAATTCCTAAGCAGTACGAGAAAGGTGGTAGAACACAGTAACCCTGAAAAATATGTATCAATAAACAGTAGCCTGGATGCTTTTGAATTAAGTGATGACTGTGAAGGAGCTTTTGATCTAGAAAAGTGCCCTGTAGACTCTCAGTCTGAGGCCAATCAGACTTCCAGCACTACTCTGGATCCTTTTGAATTAAGCGATGACTGTGAAGGAGCTTTCGGCTTGGAAACATGTCCTGCAGATTCTCAGTCTGAGGTCAATCAGGTTTCCAGCAGTATCCACAGCACAGTATCGTATTCCTCTGAGCAACTGCTTTCTTGTGACGAACCGTCATCCACGAGTTGCATAAAGACCTTTTCAAACGACGACTGCCGTGATCCGAGCAGCCCGCCTTTGAAGGATGGGCCACAAGAGGTGATTATCGATGGATGCGTAGATCTCGTCCAGGCGTTCAATAAGGTAAGATGATGGATTTCAGTTGGTACCGTAATGTAAGAAATACAACACGGGGAAGACATAGGGAGTGTTTGTAACAAACACCTGCCTCTAAGGCCCATACTAAGTAATGTAAAAAGGGGGCACAAGAGGGCCTTGTTTCCCACACTAGTGCCCCTTGCTCCTTCTGCTGGGTTCATAGACTACCAGTATGCATGGGAGCTGGAAGTAGCTGTATCCATCCCTGTGAGGGGAATGTTGTCACAACAGTGAATCTGTTGATGGAGAGGAAGGTAACAGAGTGCGGAGGAATGTGAGGAGTCCTGAAGGCTCTGAGCATGCCCTGCAGGTGGGAGCTAATCATATGGTAGATTCCACTGATTAGCAACCCTTCTGTTGCCAGCAAAAAGTTGCCATTATCCAGCAATTGCTAATAAGTGGCAGGCAGGTTTGTACAGCAGCAGTCAGGGAAGGAAACACAGGGATGAGCGTTCCCTGACTGTAGCCCTGCAAACCTGCCTACAGACAGGGCAGCAGCGGGGAGGGGAGCTGCAGGCCAGATGCTGGGGCTTTCTACGGGGAGCAGGGGTGCTGGGGGCCTGCACCCTACCTCTCCCTGCATTCTCCACCATCCCAGCGCTTCGTGCAGTCCCCCCAGCAGGGTGCAGCCTGGAGCGTGCAAGGAGAGGTACTCTGGTATCCAGGCTGCACCCTCCGCCCTTCCCCTTACTACTGCCCTGCCCACTGCCTCCCCTCCCAGCCTGCAGCCCTGCCCACAGCCCCTTACCTCCGGCGTGGTCCCTGCGTGCCAGCAGGTTTGCCGGGTTGCAGCCCACAAGGCAGTGCTGTGACAGGCTGAGCACCAGCTGCAGGCAGGTTTGCTGGGGCGGGGTTGGGGGGGCAACCAGAGCAGGCACCCAGCACTTCCTTCCCTGACTGCAGCTGCACAAGCCTGCCTGCAGTGCGGCCATTCTTAAAGTAAAAAAACAATGTTGCTCATAAGCAGCCTGCCGGTGCCAACCTCCGAACTCCATTATCATTGATGTTCATGGGATGGGGTCCTGGGGAGAGTTCCCAGCAATATGTTGCCATTAAGCAGACGTTGCTAATCCCAGGGTTCTATTAAGTGGAATCCACTGGACTTAGAGCACTCCTGACAGGCAGTCAAGTCCCCCGTTCAGGCGTCAGTTTCTCCTAGAGCCTCTCCTGACATCACAGACACCTAGGCAGAGGCTGGGAGCGTGTTCGCCCCGATTTTCATTGCTTAGACCCTAATTAAGCTGTTCGCTGTTGCACATGAAGCACTGTGGACCCTGATGAACTCATGACCTGGCTGACAAATGAGGACAGATTGGCAGAAGGCGTGTGGGTGATGGTTTTGGTCCTTTTTAAGTCTATAGATGCTGATTTCAGGATCATAAACCATCCTTTTAAAAAAAAATAAAAAGCTTTACAGGGCCTCTTTAAGCTGACCGGCGTTTCAGCCATTCGTTCATTCACTGCTGAGACAAAACTGCAAGTGGCTTGAGACTTGCTTACTTGAGAGGCACCCTATCTCCCCATGGGATACGGCCACGTTGTGCTCAGCCAATGGAGTCCCCATCTGTTTATAAGTACTCTGCCCAGACATTCTCCATTCATGAAGGCCCTTTGTGTTTGGAATTCACTCACCCTCAGTCCAATATAGCTGGACTTTGTTGTCCCCTTGCAAAGGCTGTCTGTTTGCAGCGGTGTTTTGGGCTGGGGGGTAGGGGTGGGGACGGGGACGGGGACGGTGGTTTAACTGTTGAGGTTGGGATAGCTTGTTATGTTTGGGGTGGGGGGTCTCTCTAGGGTGTGTGTCATGGGGTATGGCTGCCCTGTAATGCCCCCTACTGGCCGAGCATGGCACTCCCTGCGTCAGTTTCCTTCCCCAGGGTTGGTATCCTCGGCCTTCCAGACACCAGTCTGTGCTGGAGATGTGGCGTAGCCCTCTGGGCAAGTCACTGATAAACATAACCTGTTCCATGGTAGCAAAAGTCCAAACTACAAAGATCCAAACAAACCAAAGGGTTCTTCTGCCCTTCAGGGCGTCTCTTCAGCCCACCCTGTGGGCCCTGTTCCCAACCTGTTTCTGGGCTACCTTTTGATAGTCTTTTCGGCTTTGGGATAGAGCACCCAGCCCCTAGACTGGGTCTCCTGGAGCATCTTGAACAAATTGCAAAACTATAGAATGGGGTCCCCTTTTGCATTTTAAAGGACGTACCAAAGGTTTTTAATACACGTTTAGTATTGTACTATAAATTTAGAAGTACTTTGGGAGGAACCCAAGGGCTTGTCTACATCGTGGGATAATGTGTTCTATGGGGGTGCGATTTCTACAGCTCACGAAGGTCTTGCACAGTAATTGGTCCATACAATGGGTAGACCCTGCTAGGTCTACATCATACTACTTTTATCCACCGGGGCTTGTTTACATGGTAGGGTAATGGGCTTTCCAGGGGAGTGATTACTAAAGCAAGCTAACATGTTGCACATTAACTGGTCCATGTAGCCCCTGCTGGTGTGCTTTAACATAGTGCTGTTTGAAACAGTACTGCATTAAAGCGCACCAGCAGGCTCTACACAGACCAATTAATGAACAACACATTAGTGTGCTTTAGAAATCACTCCCCTGGAGAGCCCATTACCCCACCAGGTAATCAAGCCCCACGTGGACAAAAATCAAAGCTTTTACAGCCAAATTCAGCTCTCAGATTAATGTAAACAGTTTCTGTTGATTTCACTATTTCTTGTACTGCAGTAGCACCCAGAGGCCATAATTGGGATCAGGAACCTATTATGCTCGGTGTTGTACAAATGTAAGAGGCAGTTCCAGGCTCCAAAGAACTTACATCTAATTCCAGACAAGACGCAATAAGGGAGAGTAAAGTTGGAAAGAGAGGACGAAGGTGGTAGAGATAAGAGTGTGAGGTTAGATTAGCTATGTGCACCATGAGATGGTTTCAAGGCAATTTTTTATAAAATAAATATTAAAATACAAATAAACAAAACAGAAAATCAGGAATTCCTACTTGCCATCTCCCTAGCTGTTGTTAGCTGCCAACATCCTATAAGTATGACAGAAGAAGCAGATGTTGAGGGGGAATTGGAAGGATAGGGGACATGAATGGACTCATTTGTCTATTTTGAAGACAGAGTTTGGCAGTAAAATGTTTGGGATGTGAATTTAAAATCCTTTCTCTAGGGTTTTTAAACAAGATTGGCTTATGAAAGTTTGAGGATTTAAAAAGATAGATCTCTGCAACTGGAGAATGTTTCTCTTCCTACATTTGTCTTTCTCAGTAGTTGAATTTCGAACTTTGTAATTTCAGGTTGATGAAGAGAAGAGTGAAAGAGAGGAATTGCTGGACCCTGTAATTTCCACCAGTAGCTCTACCTGCAGCCCTTCTGGTAAACCCAGCGATACAAGGATAAGACCTGAAGAATTTTCCACTGATGACCCCGAAGAAGCACACCAAGCCCTCGATTTAAGTAAAGTTTCACAGAGTGACTCTGCGTTTTCACAGACTGAATTTTCAGAGAAGCAGGGAAATGAACAGCCAGCGATTATTAGTGATGATACTGTCATTTCCGAGGAAAGAAAGACACTGGACATCATCACTCTCTCTGCAGAGGATAAAGACCATTGCCAGGCTGGTGGTGATGAATCACGACGTCTCTGTGAAGCAATTCAATTAGAAGGGACTATGAAGAGCACAGAACATGATAGCCCGTGTGGAAAAGGGAGAGAAGCGTATGATCCATTAGAAAACCCGGGAGAGGAGGAGGAGGAGGAGGAGGAGGAAGATTTTGACTATGAAAGTATAAATGTAGAACCAATTGATTTAGCACTTTCTGAAAGTAATGATGCAGATCTGGAACATGAAGATATGGACCAGGATCCAATCAATTTAGTACTTCCTAAGGAAATTTGCATACCTGACGAGAGCAAAGCGATCAGTCCAGTTGACTTGGAAGAACCCTTTGATAGTGTATTAACTCTGACATTATCACCTGGTGCAAGTCCTGTCCAGGACGTACCTTCTGATGAAATAACACAATCTGCAGATGCACTTCCAGAGAACCAAGAAGTCACTGTCCAACCAGCTGAAGAAATTAATGATGCAGATATGGACCAGGATCCAATCAATTTAGTACTTCCTAAGGAAATTTGCATACCTGACGAGAGCAAAGCGATCAGTCCAGTTGACTTGGAAGAACCCTTTGATAGTGTATTAACTCTGACATTATCACCTGGTGCAAGTCCTGTCCAGGACGTACCTTCTGATGAAATAACACAATCTGCAGATGCACTTCCAGAGAACCAAAAAGTCACTGTCCAACCAGCTGAAGAAATTAAGTCATCAGCACAGAGTGATTCAGTAGAGGACAGCTGCATTTCTCAGGAAGACAGAGGAACTGATTCTGCCGATTACACTTCTCTGAGTATTAAAGAATCAAATCAAGTACAAAGCAATACAGCAACTCAAGGAGAGCAAAAGAGCCCTTCTACTGACACAACAGAGCTGCCGAACAAATCTTCAGGAGCAAGTGAAAGCTCATGCCTAGTCTTTGAAAATAAACATTTGGAAGCTGACTCTGAAGCTGAGAAAAGCTGTGACAAATTTAAGAATACCGGAGTCTGTTCTGTTACTAAAAAGTCACCATGTAATGATGAATTAAACCAGATAACTATGCTTATTACACATGGAGAACATGAGGCCTCTCTTTGCAAATTGGTAGAATCAGCTTGTATCATATCAGCGGATAATGAAAAATCTTTTGCTAAAGAACATTTGGACTTGAAACAAATTAATTTGGCAAATCATCAGTATACGCGCAGTCTTATTTTGAGTGAGGAAGAGACAAGTCCAACTGACAAGCCCACTCGTACGGACCCAGAATTGATGACTGGCTCTCCTTTCCAGCAGCACAGCAGCCCTATTAGCAGAGAGACTGAATTGCACAAAAGTATATTAGAGCTAAGTGAGCATGATCCAGTGCTCTGCAAAAATATGAATTCTGACCACACTGATCAAAGAGATGTGACGGAAATGTGCTCCATCTCTGAGAGTCAAACACCCTTGTCTGCTGGGGATGACTCCTCAAGTTCTTGTTACACCGAACGACCAAAGAAAGACACATTTCTAGAACACGAAACCCCTGTAGTTAAAAGAGCAGACTTACTGGGGAGTAAGGAAGAGATTTCTCCAACTGACAAGCCCACTTGTACTAACCCAAAATTGTTGACTGCTGTTGCTTTTCAGCCACATAGTATCCCCATCAGCAGAGAGACAGATGTGCACACTAGTTTATTAAAGCAAAGTGAGAAGAATCCAGTATTTTCCAAAAGTATGAATTCTGACCACACTGATAAAAGAGATGTGATGGAGATAGCTTCTTCTGCTGTGGAAGACTTCTCAGGTTCCTGTTACACAGAACGGGCAAAGAAAGACATGTTTTTAGAACATGAAATCCCTGTTGGCAAAGTAACAGACTTAGTAGAGAATGATGACAAAGAAGAACCCACATCATGTGAGGAATTTGATCTAGGAAGCACTAGTCCTGCTGCGAGCCCTGCATCTATCTTAGAAGAGGAGGAGGAACAGTTCGCAGAAGCATGTGACCAGAGTTCTGTTTGTGAAATAACAGAACTGCAGAGTGATTGTACGATGGAAGAATCTAATCTGTTTGCTGATTTACATCAAACCGACTCCGATGTCACTAGGGAAGAAATCCCTGGTTCCTCTGTTCAAATGCCTACAACATTATGTGCACACCCAGACTCTAGAGAGACTCTAGAACTTAGTGATACTGAGGATATTTTGGAGGAACATTTGGCCAACCAAGGTACAGAATTCCCTAACAGAGAGAGAGGTGTGCATTTGACTTTTGAAAGTTTATCATATGAGTCTTTTTCTGGAGACTCTGACCAGGAGTACTTTGGAGGTATGGTCCATCCCACAGCTAAATGTAGGGGCTCTTGTGGTACAAGAGCCATTGGTGCGATCCGTGCAACAGCAGTTACAAGGACTAATTACAATTATTCACGTATAAGCTCAGAGAATGAAAACTGGAAGAGTGATGACTGGGACTCTTTGGAAGCAGACAAAAGATTTTCAGTTGTGGAGTCAGGCTGGCCCATTGGGTTTAGGGAAGATGATAGGTATGTGCCCCCGTTTGTCAATATTAAAGATGATCAGGGCACCCTGAGGGATTATACAAACTTTATTGTTACCAAAAAACACAAAGACAAAACTAGACCTTTACAAGCTTCAAAGAGACATGACCATTCTGTGGAACGATCTGACTTAATAAGCTCATTGACTAGGACCTGGAAGGTTATTGATGATCTTACCCAGAACACTTTAGATATGGAGTGTCTGCGTTTCAGTTATAAGCTAAAACAAGTAATAAAGAGCCAGAAATCACAACTTTCTACCTCCAACAGTACGTTTCCAAAAGAGTTTTCTGCCCAGGTAATGGCTGAGACTTTGCCCCTGAGAGAGGCTCCTGAAGCCCCTAGTCTAAATGCACCACCCAGGAGTAGGAGCCCCCTTCTGGTAACTGTTGTGCGTTCAGATACAAGGCAGCGTAGTTCAAGTTGGCACCTGAGAAACGATATATACACAGATTTTGCTGCACCACCTCTCTTTGTGCCATGGCAGGATAAATTTAGCAATGAAAGAAATGCTGCAAAAGGCAAAAGCCAGGGCCGTGACTATGGTATTCCTTTACATCTCAGCAAGTTAAAATATGATGATAAACTAAAAGAATCCCGGGGGGATATTTCGGTCATTTTAAATGAATACGCTGAGTTCAACAGGGTGATGTTGAACAATGTACATGTGGGTAACAAAGGAAGAGGTCAGAGCACTACCTCAGAAGAGACTGCAGGCAAAAGGAAAAAATGCACAAATTTCCCCAAAAGAACAGCCTCCTATGAGAACATGATTAGTGACTTATGCAACACTCTACACTACAGACTGAAAAGTGTTGTGAAAGAGGCTTGCAAAAATGCTTGTATGTTCTACCTGGTTGAAACAGAAGATGATCCTTTCTTTGTGAGAACGAAGGTAATGTGGCAATTTCTAAATCTTCCTAGTTCATTTAAAATTGTGAGTGATCTTAGTGCTTCTTGTAATGTTGAACTGGTCCCGGTGGCTATGACACAGGTGGTCTCTATGCAAGCTTCCTCACACAAGTTGGCCAATGCAGATCTGCAGTATCTTCCTGCTGTGTCAGTCCTAGAGGATTTCAGTCCTGATCAGTAACACCTTCTGCTACTTCATCTTGGCTCTCTGGAGCTGTAATTCAAACCAAATTATGCCAAAGTGTGTGGTAGTTTAGTGATGCATACACAGAGGGAACTAGGATCAGCGATCACTGATTAATTTTCACTTGTGATCAAAGAAAAGAGGCGGACTTCAGGCATTAAAGGCTAATCCAGCTCCTCAGATTTTTTCTGTTCATAATAGTAAAGAATTGGCAAACCACACAAAACCATGTGCCAGATGAGTACGGTTTGAGTTTGCCAGGCTGTACCGCGGCCGTCATTTGTGTATGCTTCATCATTTTTTAAAAATGTTTATACTGGGAAGAATGTGAGGCAACCTTTGCTCCGCCTTTGTCATGGTTTTGCACAGTTTAGGAATAATCCTGGCTCCTTGATTGTCCCGGAGTCTCAGGTGGCTTCTCTGGCTTGAAATGCCTTTTTTTGTTTGCATTTGGCACAACTGACTGTTTCTGATTTAGGTTTTGCTTACTTGCTCCGGTGACGTGGTGGCCAATTCTTTCCATAGAGAGCACATTGCACCAGTGTTCCATAAACTGCACTGGCGTCTTCTGATTGCTTTTGATCACAGTTCAAGATATTTATGATGGTGCTTTTAAAAAAAACCTTACAGTACATAGTTTGATTCCTGTTTAACCTGAGAAACCGGCCTATCTCACTGCACCTGATTGTGACAGCCAAGTTTAACCGAGAGTCTGAGTGTTTTGAACATCTGTGTGCTACTGAAAGGTGGTTTTCAGTGGGGAGTCTTTGACACTAGAATTTGTTTCCCCAATTAGACTATATCTATTCTACAGTTTTGGGGGGGAAATCTCTCCGTTTCAGCTGCACTGGAAGTGGCAACGTTGCAGAGCTAGTGTAGACAGTCACTGGCATCTTTACCACTGTTGTTATCTATATCAGCTCTGAACTGGTCTAGAAAACAGGTGGTAAAAACAATGGTGTGTGCCAGGGCCTTCTCTATGCTCCCAGTTGTGCCTTTTCTGACCCAAAAAAAGGGCTTTTTCACAAAAACAAAATTTTCCACAAGAAAACGTCAGTTTTGCAGGGGGGAAAAAAGAGACTTTTTTTCCATTGGGAAAATCAAAATAAGGGCTCCCCAGCTGCCTGACAGCAAGGCCTTGGTCAAGTGAAATTGACACAAGCTTTCCTGGAGGGCTGCCAGGCTGTGTCACTTGGAGACTCTCTCCCTCTCCGGCAGGCAGGCTGGAAGGCTCTTGCGAATTTCGTTGACAAGTGTCTTACAAGTGGACAGCCAGGAAGCCAAAAGATTCTGTTTCAGTGCTCCCGAAAGAGAATATTTCCTGAAAACCCTTCCCCTGAAAAATTTTGCATTTTTGGCCTTTTGTCCCAGAGTGGGACAAAAGAAAAATTTCAAACATGCAACATTTTACGCAGGAAGGTAGATCTGTTTTCCGGCCGACTCTCGTAGACAGCCTTAGTCCCACAGAACCATAGCCTGACTTCCAGGGTGTGGTGGAAAGCCCATCTGCTTACCCATGCTTTTCTATGTAGGTGATTGACGGGGTGAATTTTTTTTTTTTACCTCAGCAACTTAATTCTGCAGTGGAGTTTGTCTATAAAGCGAACTTTAAAAAATGTAAAATTAAATCAGCTAGTATGCGGTCTCAATACTGGGTCATCTACTCTCTGCATTGTGGCTGCAGCGTACTTCCCCGAGAGCCCATTCAATATACAGATCGAGATGTTTATCTAACCAAGAGTATATTAGAGTACGAAAATAGATTTTGCTGTGCTGATGAGTTGAGATGATATAGGTGCTGGCCGTTCTGAATCTCTCTTCACTGCAGACTGGTTGGCACAGGGAGAGTCCACTGCAAAATGCTTGCCGTTTTTTCTTATTCTTTCTTTGCCTGTGTGGTGTTGGAGTAAGTGATCAATTTATTTTTAAAGTTTTTTGTTGATATTTAGAGTAAGTTGAATGTTCAGATAATTAGATTATTTTAGAAACAAAATAATCAATAACAGAAATACACCTTAGGCCAGTGGTTCTCAAACTTTTATACTGGTGACCCTTCACATAGCAAGCCTCTGAGTGCGACCCCCCGCTTATAAATTAAAAATACTTTTTTATATATTTAACAAACACCATTATAAATGCTGGATGCAAAGTGGGGTTTGGGGTGGAGGCAGACAGCTCGTGACACCCCATATAATAACCTTGTGACCCCCTGAGGGGTCCTGACCCCCAGTTTGAGAACCCCTGCCTTAGGCATGTTGATAAAATAGCTTACTCTTTCCAGTCCTGACTGGTACTCTCATCAAACAAGCCTGGATTATATAAGTTCAAACTTTATATAAATTTGTTTGCAAAATTGGAGAGAAAACCCATCTAATAGTAACTAAACAAAACAAGATTTATTTTTCATGCTGGGCTTTAGCATATCCAGGGTCTGAATATCCAGGTTATTTGCAGATAAATCATCGCTTTCATACACAACTGGAAATCATATTAAATGGCCTATTTTTGGTAAGGTGTAGATATGTTGGCCATACAAACATTCTTACTTTATTGCAATGATTTATTTGTGTTTCAGAGCTTATTGAAGAAAGGTGGCCACACTGAAATTGAACCTCTGAATTTCTGTAAAACACAACACCTGGAGACAAACAGACTGATTGTCATTATTAGAAATGAGGACATATCTTTGCATATTCATAAAGTAGGTTCAGAAATATCTTTCTTGTGCCAAAACTGGAAACGCCATTTCTAAATACGACAGTCCATTTTTAAACAGGTTTCTAATTGTGCACCTATCCAGAGTTTTATTTTTAATTGTTCATGTCTGCATACCTATTGGTGATGTCCTAAAGATGTCGCAGTTTAAAGCTAACCTAATACTTATGCAAGGTACATGGCTAAGGAGTTGTAAAAAAACCAAGAACAGAGGGCCCATTTCTTTCACTGCCATTGCTCCACTTTAGATCACAAAATAGCTAGCGACCTCAGAAGTCAGTACAAACCAGGCAAGGCACCAGTCTGGGTTGTCTGGTTTAACCAAGTTTAGCTTTTCCAAGTCTGCACAGTAAACTAGTTTGAGCCAGGGTTAGAATGCAGGAATTCCTGGCTCGTAGGCCCCGATTAAGATCCCATCAGCATTCCAGGAGCACCAATCACTGCAGAGTCTAAGTACAGTAACTCCTCACTTAAAGTCGTCCCGGTTAACGTTGTTTCGTGGTTATGTTGCTGATCAATTAGGGAACATGCTTGTTCAAAGTTGTGCAATGCTCCCTTCTAACGTCGTTTGGCAGCCTCCTGCTTTGTCCACTGCTTGCAGGAAGAGCAGCCCGGTGGAGCTAGCTGGTGGGTGGGTGGAACCAGGGTGGACCGACAGCCCCCCTATCAATCAGCTCCCCCCTCCCCTAAGTTACCTGTGCAGCAGCTGCCCAGCAGGCTAGCAATTGCAGCTGTCCCTCCCCCCACTGCCATGTGCTGCTCCTGCCATCTGCCTTGGAGCTGCTCCCCGAGACTCCTGCTTGCTATGTTGGGGGGAGGAAGAGGGGGTCTAATGTCAGGGTGTCCCCCTCCCCCCTGCTCCTGAACCCCGCTTACCCCATCTTCCATAGAGCGGGGGGGGGGGACATGACAGAGGGAGCTTCCAGGCAGCAGCAGCTGCAGCTGCCCTCAGGTCTCAGCTTGCTGATCTAATTAACAAGGCAGTGTATTTCTGACCCCCCTCTTCATACTTAAAGGGGCAATGCACATCTCTCTCTCACACACACAGGGTGTGTGTCTCTGCCCTCCCTCCTTTCCTGCTGCCTTGTACAGTAGAGTGAGAGAGTTAACCCTTGAGGGCTCAGCCAATTGCTAGTTCATCATTTAGCAGTAAGGCATTCCCTGGAAATATCCCACCCTCTGACTCCTCCACCTCAGCCAAGCTTCACAACCATCTTCACTGTGTACCAGTATTAAATTGTTTGTTTAAAACTTATTTTTTGTGTGTGTGTGTGGAGATAGATAATATAGTCTTTTGTCTGGTAAAAAAATGTCCCTGGAACCTAACCCCCCCCCCCCCCCTTTACATTAATTCTTATGGGGAAATTGGATTCGCTTAACATCGTTTCGCTTAAAGTCGCATTTTTCAGGAACATAACTACAGCGTTAAGTGAGGAGTTACTGTTCTGTACACAAGGTATAAAACCTAGGTGAGGCTTTCATTGAAGTCACTTTGCACTGAATAGACACAGGAATTGCCACTTTCTGAAATTATGTGATCATTATACTAGGGCAGAGTGTCATTTAGAATACTTCTCTGGGGCCGGTGTGGTAATTGTAAACCCTGCATTTCCTCAGTGTTACCTGTTAGCCTATCCCAGTAGTTGCTAATTCTAAGATGTGACCAGAGACTATTTATCAAAGTACCCCCTTCCTGTCCACAGCTCCAGCTTTTCTCTGTCTTTTTTAACTTGCATATTTTAAGACGTACTAGAGTTCACTGTACCCTGTGACCCAGTTTTGATTACTCTACCTGGTCTCATGTCTATACTGCACACTAAGCCCAGGTCTGTGGACTCACTGTTCTCAAGCCCATACTTACGCCTCCACACTGCATTGAAAACCTGGGTTTCAAATTGCTGGACCCGGGTCTCATGGCCGCGCTAACGTTCATACTGCACTATGCAGACTTTGTGACTCAGATCTGCGGCTTGGGCTGCGTCCACTCTGCAAGACGATAGAACATGGACCTGAGTCATGGCGGGACTTGGGCTCTGACACACCCCCTTAGCAGGCTCTTTGGACCCGGGTTCTGAGTCAGGCTGCTTTGCGTCTTGTGTCTGTGGACAGGAGGAGGCAGAGCCTGGGCTTTGCATGCAGTGTAGACATACTCGTAGTTCTTGAATTGCTGCCAGTGCGCTGGAGCAGCGTGGTGGGTTCAGCCCTGTGGCTCGGAGTGAGAGAGAAGTACCTCATATCCTCACAGTGATCACCACTGGACTATTAAAGAGAGGTCTAAAAGGCTCCTACAGAGTCCCATTGAGTCATCCACAGCACGGAGGGGCTGTGCTGTGGAGACTTGAGGATGAAGTGCGTAAAACAGGAGGAAATGGGCAACATCCTCAAGAGTCCAGCAGGGGGACACCATCTCCTGGAAGAAGAAAGAATGAGAGAAGTTCCTGGTTACATGGTGTGAAGTCTCACCAGTTAAAAGGTACATATTGTACATGAAGAATGTTTTTGCCTTTAACAGATCCCATCCTTGCTGAGATTAAAGCACTGCCCAAACGTAACCTTTGCTGGAGTGGACAGCCCAGAGGACATAACTGATCACACTTATCAGGAGCTGTTTCACATGGGGGGGTTTGTGGTCTCTGATGATGAAGTGTTAGAAACTGTAACTTTAGGTGAGTCTTAATTACCCCCACCCCCTTTATACCCATGAAAATCGTTGGTATTTGTTGCAAGAGGATGATCATTACAGCACTGTAATAACTGTGACTTAAATAGAGCACAGGCTTACGATGGATATCTAGGGAAACGTGGCTCTAGAAGGCCTTGGCATTGTCAGGAGCCTGTCGAGAGATGTTGGTCGGTAGCAGATGCCAATATTCCCAAAGCCAGTCAGGATGGAGCATTTTCGCCCAGAAGAGAACTTGCCAGAGGCTTTTTCTTTCTGTGTATTGAATTTAATGCTTGTGAAAGGCATCAGATTGGCTTCCCTCTGTCCACAAAATGGGCACCATCACCAGTTTTCCTTAACCATGACAATGCGAGATCATCTCTAGGGCTGAGAGGGTAGTTCAGTGTCCGTGGCCAGTCACGGGCATTAAGAAAGGGATAGACAATAAGACAGAAAATATCATATTGCCTCTATATAAATCCATGGTACGCCCACCTCTTGAATACTGCATACAGATGTGGTCGTCTCAAAAAAGATATATTGGAATTGGAAAAGGTTCAGAAAAGGGCAACAAAAATGATTAGGAGTATGGAACGGCTTCCATATGAGGAGAAATTAATAAGACTGGGACTTTTCAGCTTGGAAAAGAGACGATAAAGGGGAGATATGATAGAGGTCTATAAAATCACGACGGCTGTGGAGAAAGTAGATAAGAAAGTGTTATTTACTCCTTCTCATAACACAAGAACTAGGGGTCACCAAACGAAATTAATAGGCAGCAGGTTTAAAACAAACAAAAGGAAGTATTTCTTCACACAATGCACAGTCAACCAGTGGAACTCTTTGCCAGAGGCTGTTGTGAAGGCCAAGATTATAACAGGGTTCAAAAAGAACTAGATAAGTTCAGGGAGGATAAGTCCATCAATGGCTATTTGCCAGGATGGATAGGGATGATGTCCCTAGCTTCTGTTTGCCAGAAGCTGGGAATGCGTGTCAGGGGATGGATCACTTGATGATTACCTGTTCTGTTCATTCCCTCTGGGGCACCTGGCATTGGCCACTGTTGGAAGACAGGATACTGGACTAGATGGACCTTTGGTCTTACCCAGTATGGCCGTTCTTATGACAGCTGTGATGTCAGTTCATTCCAATGAGAATGGGAGTGTTTTGTGCTGTGAACATCTGTACACTAGAAACTAGGCAGAGATTCCCACTAATTGATTTTACATAGGCCAAAGGACAGTGTTTAGTTGGTAATGTCTTTTGGCTGATACCAACCTTCTCTGGATCCACTGGCGAGTTGGAGATGAAAGATGCCTCTGTTCTAATAACCCCTTGAACTCTCACTGAAAATAATACAAAACTGACTTTTTGCGCTTTAAGAACACGATAATGTTCCTTCTATATGTAGTAATACTTGGACATCTGGTTTGCCGACACCACCTGATTCTCAGACTCCATACTGAAATATTTTATTCCCACAGGTCAGCTGAAGGAAATAGTTAAAACACTGGAAAAGCTGAACAGTCATGGAAAGTGGAAGTGGCTGCTTCACTACAAAGAAAGTAAAAAACTAAAAGAAGACATAAGGTAACAGTCAGCACGGATCTGTCAAGAACAAATTGTGCCAAACCACCTTATAGCTTTCTTTCACAGGGTAACAAACCTTGTGGATGGGGTGGGGGGACTGGGGAGCGGTAGATGTGGTATATCTTGACTTTAGTAAGGGTTTTGATACGGTCTTGCATGACCTTCTCATAAACAAACTAGGGAAATACAGCCTAGATTTAGCTACTATAAGATGGGTGCGGAACTGGTTGGAAAACCGTTCCCAGAGAGTGGTTCACAGTCAAGCTGGAAGAGCATAACAAGTGGGGTCCCGCAGGGAGAGATCAGTTCTGGGTCCAATTCTGTTCAGTATTTTCATCAATGATTTAAATAATGGCACAGAGAGTACACTTATAAAGTTGGCAGATGATACCAAGCTGGGAGGGGTTGCAAGTGTTTTGGAGGATAGGATTAAAATTCAGAATGATCTGGACAAACTGGAGAAATGGTCTGAAGTAAATAGGATGAAATTCAATAAGGACAAATGCAAAGTCTTCCACTTAGGAAGGAACAATCAGTTGCCCACATACAAAATGGGGAATGACTGCCTAGGAAGGAGTACTGCGGAAAGGGATCTGGGGGACATAGTGGCCCACAAGCTAAATATGAGTCAACAGTGTAACACTGTTGCAAAAAAAGCAAACATCATTCTGGGATGTATTAGCAGGAGTGTTGTAAGCAAGACACGAGAAGTAATTCTTCTACTCTACACTGCGCTGATTAGGCCTCAACTGGAGTACTGTGTCCAGTTCTGGGTGCTACATTTCAGGAAAGATGTGGACAAATTGGAGAAAGTCCAGAGAAGAGCGACAAAAATGATTAAAGGTCTAGAAAACATGACCTATGAGGGAAGATTGAAAAAATTGGGTTTGTTTAGTCTGGAGAAGAGAAGACTGTTACAAGAAGGAGGGAGGTAAATTGTTCTTGTTAACCTCTGCGGATAGATCAAGAAGCAATGGGATTAAATTGCAGCAAGGGAGGTTTAGGTTGGACATTAGGAAAAACTTCCTAACCGTCAGAGTGGTTAAGCACTGGGATAAATTGACTAGGGAGATAGTGGAATCTCCATCATTGGAGATTTTTAAGAGCCGGTTAGACAAACCTGTCAGGGATGGTCTAGATAATACTTAGTCCTGCCTTGAGTGCAGGGGACTGGACTAAATGGCCTCTCGAGGTCCCTTCCAGTCCTACGAGTCCTTGACTCTAAAGTAATGACAGCACTGGCTGGCTGGTTTCCCAAGGCTCGTCTACACGGTGCTGCAGTGTGGACTACAGGGGTGTGGTTTCTAGAGCACTCTGCCCTATGTAGCCTCTGCTGGCACGAACTACAAGATCTCTCGTTTGTGGGGATGTAGTCCTATTTCAAACAGGACTACATTCATGCACATTAGGTACCTTTAAGACCATGCCAGCAAGGTCTATGGAGAAGTCTGAGCACAACATGTTAGAGTGCTCTAGAAATCACACCTCCGGAGTCCGCACTGTGGCACCTTGTAGACCAGGCCCCATCAGATTCATTTAGCTTCCAGACCCTCTGCATGGCCTTTTATCAGTTGTATGAGTGATACAGCCTGACATCACAGTCTTCAGAAAGTCCAGTACGGACTGACAGGGCTAGTTAAGCATCTAAAACTTTGTCTTGGTCCCTTATTGGACTGATTAGAGGGTTTTAAGTTCTGCTCATGTTCCTTTATGTTTATGTGAGCAATTTTTTGTTAGACAAGGACCAGTTCCAGCAAGTTTATAATTAAAATCTTAAATCCAGACCATCTATAAATCAAGTAAAGGTTATAAAAAATCATCTATCAGAGGGTAGCCGTGTTAGTCTGTATCCACAAAAACAACAAGGAGTTCGGTGGCACCTTAAAGACTAAGATTTATTTGGGCATAAGCTTTTGTGGGTAAAAAACCCACTTCTTCAGATGCATGCTGAAGAAGTGGGTTTTTTACCCACAAAAGCTTATGTCCAAAATCTGTTAAAAAATCATCTGATACAGATTAGCAAAAACGCTTCTTTAATCTGTTAAACCTGGGGAGTGTGAAAAAAGACCTCATTCAGTGAAAGCATACACACAACGGTGGTAAAGGAGATTATGCTTCCAAAGTCAAGCACTCTCGAGTTAGAAAATGCCAGAATTAAGGTTGCTTGTGCATATGGTGATAGTCTTTAATTAAATGCTCACATACTATCTTTCCACCAGACCTGCCTCATCCAGTGCACATACAAACTGTGTAGCTACACTGAAAATAAAGTTATATTGTGTAGGTAATTATAAAGCTACAGTAACTGGAGTTACTGGCATTGGGCCAGATCCTGAAGTCCTTATTGAGCAAAGCTCCCATTGAAATCTTTGGGAGTGTTACCTGTGGAAGGACTTCAACGTTTGGTTTATTGAGGGCTGTTTGGAGTGGGTTGTGGTTTTTTCAATTGATATTCAAAAGGAAATTTATTAATTTTACAAATTTCCCTTAAGCGGTTTCAGATAAAGTGGATTGGACTGTATTATTATTAAACTGTCAGATCAAATTAGGCTCAACGTAAGTTTTGTAAAGGCAGAGTTTTACAAAAGCTAAAGTTAAAGGGACATTGTCAACCTGAAATCTAGTCAGTTTTCAAAAAAAGAGTTCCAAGTATTTTGTGGTCCTAGGTCAGCTACTAAGTTTCCGGAATAATGTTTGTGGTTTTTTTTTTTTTTTCTTAAAACATTTCCCCCCGTTGCTGTGTGAAAGACTCACACAAACAATGAGGGGACTTGACTGTGCCAGGAAAACAGTGAAACCAACCATTCAGGGAGTACTGTCAAATGGACAAAGTTATGCATGCTGGAAAAAACATCTTGATCAGTCAGTCATTTTAGGTGCTACTTGTAAGTAGGGTGACCAGACAGCAAGTGTGAAAAATCAGGACGGGAGTGGGGAGTAATAGGAGCCTATATAAGAAAGAGACCCAAAAATCGGGACTGTCCCTATAAAATCGGGACATCTGGTCACCCTACTTGTAAGACCCATAAGTTTTTTAAAAAGTGATTTGTTTTAAAGTTTACAATGTCCATTTAATAGTATTGCTTCCATGTTTTTTTAAAATGAAAACAGTTTGTTTGGATTTGAACATTCCCCTGCTGTGTTTTTTCCTGCTAGTGAGTGAGACAGAAAGTGAAACTTCCTAGACTCAAAGGTGAAAACTGAGCAGTCAGTTTTCACTGCCCGAGCAGAGAGAAGTACAGAAAGGAAAATTGGTGAAAAGTAAATATATTTTTAAAATTCTTTCACCTTCAGCGACCCAACGCGTGAACACAGGGCAGGAAATGTGATTGCTCATTGGACAGTGCGTCCCTTTGAATCAGAAACTTTGGGTCTCTGACGTCTGCACCGCAAAAAGAACAAAACAAAGGCCACGGCCACAAGTCTGAGAACCTGGGTTTACAGACTCGAGCTCGCACTCCAGTGATAAACATAGCCATGTAGACGTTCCTGCTCGGGCCCAGGTGGCTTTCAGAGCCCGGGCTTTTGCCCTAGTGGGAGCATCTAGGCTGCTATTTTTAGTGCCGTAGCAGGACGCTCATTGCTGCAGCGTTTTATTTGCAGCATGGACGTACCCTCAATGGGCTCTCTCTTCAGAATCTACCAGACCAGGATCCTGCAGTGCGTAACATCTGTAGGTGTTAGCTACATCGATGGAACCATTACTCCAATTAGACTCAAGCAGCCCTTCTCAAGTCCTGTTTCGGTGCTGGTAACAAGACACCTGAGCTGACAATAACAAGCCACCCTAAGACCAGCTAAGCGGTGGTCAGCTTTGGGAGCTCCCTTGGCAAACTTTCTTGCAAGGTGGCGGGGTGGGGGTGAGCTGGAGTGACAATTACTAACGTAATTGCATTGGCACAGGTTAAAAAGCAGGAAAGTCAAGGGGAAAGGAACAGGTGTGTTGAACGAAGGCTGTAAATATTATCCAGGATTATTCTGTCTGACCGTAAACTGACGCCATGATTCACGGGGTAAAACTTGTTTCTGTTCCAACAGGGTGGATTCTACTACGCACAAAAAGAACTGGCTACTGAAATCGTGCCAGGAAGCTAATACCATTGAAGTTCTTCACTACCATCAGTGTGACTCCAAATCGTGCACAAAATCAGAGCATCTGAAGTGCTTGTTGAACCTGCAGGTTCAGCAGATCAGTGCTAGGTTTGCTGTGTATCTCACAGGTAAGAGCTGAGCTCAGGACACCACTAATGATTTGTTTTACAGTAGCACCCCTTAGCCCCAGTCGGAATTGCGGCTTCATTGTGGCTGGCTGCTTTACAATCGTCAAATAGACAGTGTCTGCCCTCAGATTGTTTATGTGCTAACGAAGGACAGGCACGGTAGGTGGGTGTGAAACACAGCACTAGGTCAGGGTAACAAAACAGGGACGTCCGGTTGCACATAGTTCTGGTGTCCCTGGCCTTTGTTTGCCAGAAGCTGGGAATGAGGGACAGGAGATGGATCACTTGATGATTACCTGTTCTGTTCATTCCCTCTGGGGCACCTGGCATTGGCCACTGTCGGAAGACAGGATACTGGACTAGATGGACCTTTGGTCTTACCCAGTAGGGCCATTCTTATGTTCTTATGGATTCTATTAAACATTCCCTTTTGATGACAAACAGATTTTGACATGAATTATAATTGGTGAAAATAAAGAAAAGATTCCTTTGGGAGCTCAACTTCAATGTATACCCCAAATTAAGAAAAACAGTAAAAGAACTAAAAAAGAGCCACCGTGGCTTAACAACCATGTAAAAGAAGCAGTGAGAGATAAAAAGACTTCCTTTAAAAAGTGGAAGTCAAATCCTAGTGAGGCAAATAGAAAGGAGCACAAACACTGCCAACTTAAGTGCAAGAGTGTAATAAGAAAAGCCAAAGAGGAGTTTGAAGAACGGCTAGCCAAAAACTCCAAAGGTAATAACAAAATGTTTTTTAAGTACATCAGAAGCAGGAAGCCTGCTAAACAACCAGTGGGGCCCCTTGACGATGAAAATACAAAAGGAGCGCTTAAAGATGATAAAGTCATTGCGGAGAAACTAAATGGATTCTTTGCTTCAGTCTTCACGGCTGAGGATGTTAGGGAAATTCCCAAACCTGAGCTGGCTTTTGTAGGTGACAAATCTGAGGAACTATCACAGATTGAAGTATCACTAGAGGAGGTTTTGGAATTAATTGATAAACTCAACATTAACAAGTCACCGGGACCAGATGGCATTCACCCAAGAGTTCTGAAAGAACTCAAATGTGAAGTTGCAGAACTATTAACTAAGGTTTGTAACCTGTCCTTTAAATCGGCTTCGGTACCCAATGACTGGAAGTTAGCTAATGTAACGCCAATATTTAAAAAGGGCTCTAGGGGTGATCCCGGCAATTACAGACCGGTAAGTCTAACGTCGGTACCGGGCAAATTAGTTGAAACAATAGTAAAGAACAAAATTGTCAGACACATAGAAAAACATAAACTCTTGAGCAATAGTCAACATGGTTTCTGTAAAGGGAAATCGTGTCTTACTAATCTATTAGAGTTCTTTGAAGGGGTCAACAAACATGTGGACAAGGGGGATCCGGTGGACATAGTGTACTTAGATTTCCAGAAAGCCTTTGACAAGGTCCCTCACCAAAGGCTCTTACGTAAATTAAGCTGTCATGGGATAAAAGGGAAGGTCCTTTCATGGATTGAGAACTGGTTAAAGGACAGGGAACAAAGGGTAGGAATTAATGGTAAATTCTCAGAATGGAGAGGGGTAACTAGTGGTGTTCCCCAAGGGTCAGTCCTAGGACCTATCCTATTCAATTTATTCATAAATGATCTGGAGAAAGGGGTAAACAGTGAGGTGGCAAAGTTTGCAGATGATACCAAACTACTCAAGATAGTTAAGACCAAAGCAGATTGTGAAGAACTTCAAAAAGATCTCACAAAACTAAGTGATTGGGCAACAAAATGGCAAATGAAATTTAATGTGGATAAATGTAAAGTAATGCACATTGGAAAAAATAACCCCAACTATACATACAACATGATGGGGGCTAATTTAGCTACAACGAGTCAGGAAAAAGATCTTGGCGTCATCGTGGATAGTTCTCTAAAGATGTCCACGCAGTGTGCAGAGGCGGTCAAAAAAGCAAACAGGATGTTAGGAATCATTAAAAAGGGGATAGAGAATAAGACTGAGAATATATTATTGCCCTTATATAAATCCATGGTTCGCCCACATCTCGAATACTGTGTACAGATGTGGTCTCCTCACCTCAAAAAAGATATTCTAGCACTAGAAAAGGTTCAGAAAAGAGCAACTAAAATGATTAAGGGTTTAGAGAGGGTCCCATATGAGGAAAGATTAAAGAGGCTAGGACTCTTCAGTTTGGAAAAGAGAAGACTAAGGGGGGACATGATAGAGGTATATAAAATCATGAGTGATGTGGAGAAAGTGGATAAGGAAAAGTTATTTACTTATTCCCATAATACAAGAACTAGGGGTCACCAAAAGAAATTAATAGGCAGCAGGTTTAAAACAAATAAAAGGAAGTTCTTCTTCACGCAGCGCACAGTCAACTTGTGGAACTCCTTACCTGAGGAGGTTGTGAAGGCTAGGACTATAACAGTGTTTAAAAGGGGACTGGATAAATTCATGGTGGCTAAGTCCATAAATGGCTATTAGCCAGGATGGGTAAGAATGGTGTCCCTAGCCTCTGTTCGTCAGAGGATGGAGATGGATGGCAGGAGAGAGATCACTTGATCATTGCCTGTTAGGTTCACTCCCTCTGGGGCACCTGGCATTGGCCACTGTCGGTAGACAGATACTGGGCTAGATGGACCTTTGGTCTGACCCAGTACGGCCTTTCTTATGTTCTTATGAGTTGAACCGTAATTAACTCAAAGCTTGCGAGGCAAGCACCTGTAGCGTCCTCTTATCCGGATAAGGGGGATGCGTAGGGTGACCAGATAGCAACCGTGAAAAATCAGGACGGGGGTAGGGGGTAATAGGCGCCTATATAAGAGAAAGTCCCAAAAAACGGGACTGTCCCTATAAAAATGGGACATCTGGTCACCCTAGGGATGCATCTATAGCGTAGGGGACCAGAAGCACAGACATCTTGTTATCTTCCCAGCTTTGTTACTGTCTGGCTTTTTTACTGGAAGGATGCATCTGACCTCCGGGCTTCCATTCACCCTTCTTCCAAAGGAGCGTGATGATGTGATAATGCTAATACTTATCTGCCTTGCCTACATGCTCTGTGAGCTTTACATAGCCGAGTGTTTGCTTGTAAGCACAAAGCGTTGTGCCGTCTTTCAGTCGAGGAGGGTAGCAAATAGATGGGTCCATGGAACAGGCAGAGCTAATAACTATACTTGGTGTAGCATACGCTAGAGTCCCCTCGCTCGGATAATCTCACAGTGTTTTACAAGCATTTAAGGAATTAAAGCGTAGAATAGCCTTGTGAAGTGATAGTGTTAACTGCTCTTTAGCGCTGGGGAAGCTGATGCATAGACCAGGGTCACACAAGGAGAGCGGGAATCTGATCCAGGTCTCCCATTCCAGCGCCACTCTCCGTACTGTTGTACTGTATTGCAAAATTTCACTTGCTCAGTGCAAGTATTTTTTTTTTTTTTGGTCAGGCAGATAAAATGTTGTTTCATTATCATTCGTCACAGTAAAGGGCAAGAGAATTTTCTGCCTGCTTTGGTAAATTTTTGGTGCCAATTTTTCAAGGCTATTTAATGCACTAATGTGTTTCCTTATAATGGATCATTTTATTATTGGCTGCTCGGCAGCTATTTACAAAGCACTTTCATTAATCTGCTGAAATTTGCAAAACAGCAAATAATAATTGGAATCAGTCACTTCACCCAGGGAGATGAACATGAGGAAGAGAATACCTGCTGGTTAGATATGCCAGTTTGACCTTGCTGAGTTACTTTAGGTTTTCCATGAGCAAAGGGAATGGTTTCATCTCATCAAGGGAATTCTTCTTACTGCTGCTTTTCCATTTGCAGATAAGCCCAGTGTCAGCAGAGAGGTCTTTGAAAGCAAAGGGATCCTAGTCACTGATGTAAATAACTTCACTGGAACGGTGCAGAACGTGGTTGCCCCATTTCAAAGCAGCTATTGGTAAGAGCAAATGAGTGCTTACAATGTGAATCCCTCTATCAGAAAGTGCGCTAATGCCCATGCTGGGAATTGCAGAAGCAGCAAATCTAGTAACAGACTTCTCAATAATAGAGGGAATTGATCAGTGCTCTGTGGGGAGAGAGTGGAGTCCTGGAGTTTAGAATTACTCAGATGAGGCAGATCTAGCCTGTTCCACAAGGGGGCGATATGGCATTATAGCTTGTCATTGTCTTGTTCTTTTCCTCCCAGTCACTGCAGGAGCTTGACTACTCAATGGCTCCATCTGGTGCTTTGGGAGAGGGAGAGGGAGTTACCTTTGTAGCTAAACCCTTTATGTGTTGTGTCCAAGACCCAGGAGCTGGGACTCCTGAGTGCTGCTGTCTTTTGCACTAGTGCTTTGCATCAAGGGCTAGGGAGCCACAGCCAAGCCAGGGATTGCTCCAGTGGTAGCTGCTTTCCAGCAGCTGAAAAAGGGAACAGCTGCAGGGTCCAGAACGCAAATAAAGGAATCCTAGGGCTCCGGAAGGGAACATGCTCGCTTACCTGCCTTGTCATGTGCTCACTGTTGACTCCAGTGCAGTTTTTTAAAGCTTTGAGGTCAAGGCAGCGCCCCTCATACCCAGCCTGCATGTTTCCAGTGGTCAGCGGAGTATCTGTGCTTCCCTCGGTCAGAGAGTTGAGCCTGTCGAAGGGCAGTGCTGACTCTTGGACTGCGCACAAATAAAACGGGTACAGCGGAGTTGTATCAGCAAACCCTTCCGCTAGGCTCTTGTCTTCTTCCTGAGAATCCCAGTCTGCGCCCCTTGTTCTGCAACACTTTGCCACGCAAGCCGCCTGGCCTCCCACCTCTTCTGCACCCCACTGCTCTCCTGCCCCTGCATCTCTTCCTCCCCTCGCCACCTCTCCAGCTCCCTGCCACCAGGGCGTTCCCTGCCTAATTGTCTTGCTGCCACTGTCCTCCTGATTGCTCCCCACTCCTCCCCCAGTTTAAAAACCGGGGTCAGCAGGGGGTCTTGATGAAAGAACTCTGTAAGACTATGCAACCACAAGTCAGGCACTTGTTAGCTTGAACTCTCTGATTATTTTGGTGCGCATGTAACACCGCAGGGCTTAGCTTCACTGCTGTGCTAGCAAATGAACTCCTGGAGCTAGCGTAGCTCTGCTGAGCGTGCTCACGCTGCAAGCCGCTGAAGCTGCAGAGTGACTGCGTCAGCTGAGTCCCTGCTGGCTAGTCGAGCGTTAAACCAAGGCCCACTCCTCCCGGACAGACCAACTAGCTCATGTACAAAGCACCATTTCCCAGGAGCTAGAGATTGGCGTGGACAGGAGGCAGATTGGGGTAACAACTCACGCTAACACTGCAGCGTAGATAAGCCCTTAGCGCGCACCTTGTGTTAACATGCAGGTTGTTAGTGCACAGACCAGTGGTTCTCAACCTGTTTATCACTGTGGAACACAGGTTGAGAACCACAGCCCTTCCCCCCCCCCCAACCTCCTACTGTTCCCTATGCCCAGCGCCTGCCCCCCAGAGAACTCTCCACAGAGGGGACCAGAAGGGGAGCCCTGAGAGGCAGCTGGAACCTGAGACCCCACCGTGGGGAGCCGGACCAGGACCTCGCAGAGCAGGGCCAGGCAGCGGGCAGCCGGACCAGGACCCCGTGGCGTGGGGCCGGGCAGCCTGACCCCGGGATCCCGCCACACAGGGCCGGGCAGCTGGGACTCCTGCGCCGGGCCAGGAGTGGAGCGCCGCGCCAGAGGCGGGCCAGCAGCCGAGTCCCTAGGTGCAGAGCCCCATCTAAAAGCTGGCACCCCGCAAACCTCTGGTTCCCAGCGTCCTCCACTCCCTCACAGCCCAGAGACCCACTCGCCAGCCCCCTGCTGGCAGGAGCCCTCCCTGAGCCTGCCCTGCCCCCTAGCAGACTAGAGCGGCAAATTTTGAATTTTTTTTAGCGCACAGCTGGGCCATAGCTGCATGCTATTTGGGCCACATGCAGCCTGTGGGTTGAGAACTGCTGGCACAGACTTTCCAGGGATGAAGGGTTGTCATGGTAATTATACAGTGGGGGGTCCGCAGCATGCTCCCCTCGAACTCGGCTGGGACAGCAGGTGTGGAATAGGAACAGCCTCTCCCTTGCCAGCAGGCAGCAGCCTCTGCTGAGCTGAGGGCTCGTTTTGCTGGCTGTGATGGTCAGGGTGGCAGGAATTGAGTGAGGGGGGCTGTGCTGCCCTGAATGGAGACCTGGAATCCCGCTCACCCTCCCCTACACTGAGCAGTGGAAAGAGAGGGGGGGTGATGAAGCCTCCACTACTGTGGCCAAGCAGAGACAAGCTGCACCCCCCTTTCTCCTGCGCTCACAAGGGGGAAAAGGGATGTGGGGTCAGAGCCCTTTGTGGGCAACGGGGGAGCCCTGGGCAGGGAGAATTGAGCAGACTGCCTGAAAATGTTTTCCCATAGTGAGACTCTACTGGAGGTAGCACCAGCTGGTAGTTTCAGTCATTTGACCAGATGCCTGGATGTTCTTCCGCTTTGACAGTGTGGCTAGCCCACGTGAACGTATAGAACATCCTGCCGGTCACACAGCATAGAGCGGGTAGCCCGTGCCATGGAAACAGCTACTAAAAACCATTTGTGAAACTTCATGTGTTGCAGGTGATGAAATTCAAGGACAGCACAGGTGGTTCCAGTGACAAAGAATGAAGCTTTTGTGAAAATAGTTTAGATAAAGGTAACTTGCTGGGGTGCTGCTGTTACAGACTAAAGCTCTCGGCGCAGAAGGCAGAGGTAGTAGTTTTCCCTTTTTTAGTAGGATGTTAGTTATTTAAGGGTAGCCAATGAGTATCAATAGAGGAGCAGATGCACCCCAGTCCAGCTGCATAGGAAGAAAGCTATTTTAATGTATACAGTATTTTAAATTATTTGTTTTCTGAAGTTAGTACAGCTGCATATGGAAACAGTAGGGGAAGAACAGTTTACTTGAAGCTTAGAGATGTTAGTCCATTTTAGCAAGTGCTTTTTATAAATGCGTGTTTATGTACATAAGATACACAACATGCATGTGGTATATGAGCAGCAGGATTTTTGTACATTTTCAGTGTGTTCAAGATTACTTCTCCAGATCACTAAGTCTGCGACTGGTCAATCAACACTACATTAAGTTCTCACTGGTTTTCTAATGGTACCATTTGACTTGTGGGACTTCTGTTTTCCACTAGATGGAACTCTTGTAAATAGCAGAATGTCAGGATTCTGGAACAAAAAGCATATTTATGGTATTCTAAAAAACTAATAGATTTTGAAAGGAAACTTCAGCACTCAAACAACATTTGTAAGATACTTAAGGTATCTACTGGGAGGAAGTGTTTTGTAACTAATCATTTTTTAAAATAAAGCAGACAAAAAATAAAGCTGTCGTGTACAGGATGACTTTGTATGATGTTTGACTAATAAAACAAGACAATTCAAAGTCTCGTGCATTGCTGTTGGTTTAGGACTTTACCAAAGCACTCAAACTTTCTTCCCTGTAAATGAGTATAGCTTCCCCTCGCCCCCCCATACAAATCATTCTGGTGAACTGCATTGACAAACAGGGAGTTGGGTGGGAAAAGAGAAATTCCACGTCTTTAGCGGGGCTGTGATGTTTCTTATCTGCCGGCTCGCAGAATCAACGCTGCGGTGTGCCAAAGAACCTTGGCCAGGTCCAGAAGGGCCTGATTGATAGGGAAGGTTCTCTTTGCTGACGTAGAGATAGGCAGGTTACCAAGCAGCTTGGGCTGTTGCTCTTTCACTTCCTCCAGAGGCAGCGTTGGCTCCAGGCACCAGTGCAGCAAGCAGGTGCTTGGGGCGGCCAACGGAGAGGGGCGGCACGTCCAGCTCTTCGGCGGTGGGTCCCTCAGTCCCCCTCGGAGGGAAGGACCTGCCAAATTGCCGCCGAAGAATGAAGCAGCGGCGGTAGAAGTGCCGATCACGTTTTCCCCCCGCCGCTTGGGGCGGCAAAAACGCTGGAGCCGGCCCTGTCCAGAGGGAGCTTGAGCCTACAAAAACAGGCCCACACAGCTAGCGCGCTCTCCCTCTGATAGATAGATGCCACGCACAGCACAAGCGGGGTGGACCACATGTGCAGTCCAACAGGCACTGCTACCAAAGATCTCCAATCCCAGGTGCAGGGGGTACTACTGCATGTAGAGTGGTGCATGCATGTGGAGGGGGGGGGGTGGAGGAGGAGAGAACTACATCTTGAAGAACCTGTTACTGTACAGGGGAGTAACCTTCTCTTCCTATGGGATATTAATGGCATGTAGTCAGAGCCTGTGTTTCAATGGGCTGCTGAGGGGACAACAGAGCAGTAGGGCATTACTGGTTGCCACAAGCTAAAAACCAGGGCTGGTGGTTGGTTAAAGATTCTACCACCACCCAATCCCTCAGTGGGCTTGTACTGAAATAACAGTGCATAGAGTTAGACAATAGTTCTAGGAAAGACCTGACTTTTCCCCTGCACTGGGCAATGGAGTGATCCTACCCTTCCTGGTGTATTTAGTGTCTTCAATGAAAGTTCACTCTTCTAGTCCTTTGTCATGGCAGGGTGCTGCTGTGCCCCGCCTGGCTGTGGTTTTGGATGGCTCAAATAGTCTGCAGAAGTCCATGAATCTCTCACATTCCATGATTAAAAGGGTGCTAGAAGCAAGGGAGACCAAGCTGAGATGGAATCCTAAGCCTACATCTTTCAAGTAATAGTAGTCCAGGTGGGCACCCCTCTCCCCCCCCCATCATACCTTAAAAGATGAAGGATTTCCTGAGGAAGATGCTCCTCAGGGTGTTGCAGAGCAGGGAGAAGACGACACTCCCCACAAAGCAAACACTATACTCCGATACTATTGATGTAGGCTTCCAGGGACATCCCCTACTCCTTCCCCAGTTGTGGGGAGAAGAGAGGAGAGCACTAACCAGACATAGCTTAAGAAATAAGCCTCTTCACTTAATACCTCCAAACAGGAGTTGAGGCTGCAGCCAGACAGCACTTACGAAAAAGGTTTCATGCCAAAACCACTAGCTGAGAACCATGAGGGAAAAAACGTTTCTTGGCAGCGATGGGAGAGTTCAGGGTTCTAACAACTCTAAAAACAAATTCTGGAGCACAGAATGGCCAGACTCCAGTTCACTGTTTGAAGCTGCAAACTAAATGGACGGCTAGCAACAGCACAGGAAACGCACTGTTTTTACTACAGTAACATTCCTTGTCCACCACCTATATCCTGAGCTTTCAGTGGAAAACAAATTAGGTCCGTTAACTTACCTTTACACACTCCTCTGCAGATGCATAGGTGGCCAAATGTAGGGAAAGGCAAGATTTACTCCTCCCGGGCTCCAAAAGCAGTTGAATCAGACAAGAGATGAGACTCTGGCTGCTGAAAGGTGAAAAGTGTGGCCAGCTCTGACAGCATCCAAAAAGAAATTAGTCTATTGAGAGTAAAAATAGACTAGTTGGAGATCAATCTCTCCCCTCAGTTAGTGGCTGCGATGTGATAGTAAGAACTAACCACTCATGCAAGTTCTCAAGGTGCATTAGTTCAAGTACACTCGCACAAGTGCATCTAACATCTGGAAATGGCTCTTGCTCTACCAAGCACAACTGTTACTACCTACCTATTAGGTGCTAGAGGCTTCCAACCATGCACAGATCTTCAGAGAAGCCCCATCTTCAAAGAGCACGGCAAGTCACTATTCCTCGTTCACCTCCACCACATCACTGGAGGAACGCCCACTGTTAGCACATTACTGGAATACCTAGAAACGGATTGGGAATGGAACGGACAGCTTGGTCCCTTGGTTTACAACCAAGCACATTAGTTTTATTGTGGTGCTATGTCAGAAACCATCATTTCTGCCTTTTTCCAAAAGCACTGTGAGGCATTTGAGAGGTACTGGTGAAACTCGGAATTTTGTTCCAATTTAGCGTGCAGCAGTAGGGGGTCTTTGCACTTCTGGCTCTGTTGTGCAGTTGGCCAGTCACTAATGCCACGTGTTGCCTCCACAAGCATTTTGGCTCACCTTTAGGGCTGATAGCCAGCACCACTGTCTCAGTGTCACAGGCCCAAGGACTCCCTCCCTCAGGGGGTCCTATGGAAAGGCACATTAGCATTGTATGGTGCTATCGTGGGTGTAAGCATTGCAAGGCACTTTGGGGGGAGGGAAGGGAAGGTCAAAGGTGTGAATGTGGAATGGAAGATTCCTTTACAGGTAGCAAGAGGTCAAAAGGGGAAAGAAGGAGACAAGGGGGGGGGGGGCGCGAAGCAGAGCTGTGCGTCCCTGGAGCTGGTGTGTCTTGGGGAAAGCTAAGAAGGTCACAGAAAGCCAGTTTGGACTGGTACAAAGAGCACCAGGAACAGAGGGCCCTAAACAAAAACACCCCCAAAAGAACCCAGCACTTAAAAACCCTCCCGAGAGCCATAGCAAGTCGGAGATTACAGCGGACCCCGGAGGACCTGGGCCCAGGACACAACTCCCATCCACCCTATCCCCTCTTCTTCTTACATTACACCCAGGCTTGGCCAGCTGTGGGTAGAGTGCGTGTGTGAGTATGAAAGGAAGTTAGGGCTTGGGGCACTAACACTTTTTTCCTTCCTCTGAGTGATGTGGCGAGCTCCCATCACCCTCCATTGTTATTTTAAAGCTTTATTAATAAAATAATAAAACTCAGTCACTTGGTGTGTTTCATCATCTCCTCCCCTAAAAAAAACCCTGTGGCTTCAGCCTGATCACCTGCCGCCTCAGGCAGACTGGTAACAGAAATCTGTTACATCAGTGACAGCCTCCTATCACTTCCTAACCTACACATCCACTGAGCGTTCTGGTTCAGCGGCCCGTTACCAAACCTAGGTCAGCAATTGCTTTACTACCTCCCATCGAGGTCTGAGTAGCCGTATAGCTTTAGTCCAACACGTTGTGCTGTACCCTGCAAAGCTTGTTCTGGTAAATGCACGATTACTTTGTGTGAACGCTGAAATGAGAAGTACTAAGATCTGGCTAAAGTTTGAAGTACCCCCATCGAAAGGAGAGACCCGGGAATCTTTAAAACAGCCAAAGCTAGGCTTGTTAATGGGCATCAAGTTAGACAGGAGTTTGCAGTCCAGAACCAAGGTGATGCTGTGCCGTTTTCAACTGCAACAGTGGTACTCGAGGGGCAAATGAAAGTAGGCAGCCCCGGTGAGACTGGATAGAGAGTCTAGGAATCTGGCTGCACACCAGCTTGAAACACCAAGCTGTCAAACTTCCCGCTTAGTTAGAGAGTGAGGATAGGGCCAAGTAAGGGCTGAAGTGTTTAGCCCAGGTGCTACAGTGCCCTCCATGTATAGTGATTCATCTGCTCTACTCCCCTACTGCTGGTTAATAGGGACAGATTGAATGTCCATGAGATGGGCTTACAGCTTACATGGTCATCAGCTGCTCTGAAAGGAAGTGCACAGCAGCTTTGAAAGTCAAGCCAAGGATGTTGAAGTCCATTGTTTTTCCTTGTATTTGAATGGTTGAATTCCAAGCCATAGAAGCGTCCCTCTCTGGCAGGCAGGCATCTTTTAAGATTTCAAGCAGACGCTATCTGTACAAAGTGGAGTGAATCAGACCAGAGCAGAGGACTGGTTTCCAGAATTTGGCTTTACTTTGCAGTACAGAAATCATTTGAGCCTTTTCAAGAGACATCAGAAGCAGAGGCTCTGTCATATCAATACTGCAGTGCAGTTTGGTCCATCCAAAAAGCCACATGGGGTACAGAAAATACTTTCACATCATGCCTGCTTTGTAATTTGTTCTCTCAATTTTATTAGATTGACACACAAAGGAACCTTAGGCACAGTTGTCCCAACTGATGTAAACAGTTTTAGACGCTTAAGGGTGGGTTAGGTTCTGTGCCTAAAACTATGCCAACATTTGCTGCTACAATAGATGTGGGCTTTGTCCATAATACAACTTGCCACAAAGTTAAGATTGATGGGAAAGACTTTAGGGATGCTGTCCACAATAATGGAGTGCTCCGTTTAGAGTTTTCTTGGTATCAGGTCTGAATGACATCTGTCAAGTTCACTGATCCACCAGAATCACATAATTGGGGAATGGTTTACAAATGATTAAAAATACAAAGGTAACGTATCAATGAGTTATTTCAGTTTGCACCAAAGTCTAGGTCTGCAAAAAAAAGTTCAGTAGTCTGCTTTTTGCTTATAAGGTTAGTGAACAGTTCAATGTGTCAGTAATTAGCCAGATTCTGGACAGCAGCCCTACTAGAATGAAATTAACACATGATATCCAAAAGGGGAGCATTTACCAGTGCAGTACTCTTCAGTCTCTTAGAGATGTGATTACAAAAGCAGGCCTTACAATATTGAGTTTCATACAGTGTTCATTAAAGTTCCTTATATTCATATTAGCCGATTTAATTTCTCCTAATTAGACATTAGCTCATTACTGCTGCTCCTGCTCCCCATAGATATCGTTTTTCTTGCGTTTCATCTCTTCAAAGTCGAACTCTGATCCCATCATCCTCTTATAAATATCTTTGATGTCATCACACGTCGTCTCAAAGTGAGTGGTAGCATCATAGGTGCGAGAAATAAAGATCTGGAAAATAAGTTTTCAGGCTTAGTGTCTGGAGATTCTCCCCTTACATAGACACACCAATTGGATTGTTTGCCATTTCATACTAACCTGGCTTTCGGTTCCCAAGTCAGTAGGTGCAAACAGATCACTGATGCTAACAAACCTATGAGAGAAGACATATTTCAGAATGCTTAAATGTTACCCAACCTCTCGAATCCCAGCACCTCAACGAAAGGTGAACCAATACAGGAGCCAGGTAACTTGTAATATGATCAAATGCCAAAGCCCTAGAGCAAGAAGTGCACATGAGGAGGTTTTTGGTGCTAGGATAGAGCATTGGAGCAGTTGTCTTGGGTGTGAGGGAGTAGGCTGAGTGAATATTCCAGTAGGAGTGGATGTATCTGCCATTGGCCTTCCAGCCTCCCTCATCTGCCCCATGACCTCTCAAGGTCAGAATACAACCAGAAGACACCCAGATTTGTCTTTGTATGGCAAGTAATGGTTAACTAGTCCACTGTGCTAGTTTAGTAATCACTAATGCATATGTGCTGCTAGATTGCTGATGCAAGGTAGAAAGCTTACTTCTGTTCAATGGGCTCCAAGAGATCTAAGGCAGGTTTGATTTCTCTCTCTGGATCGCCTGTTTCCACAGTAGTACTAACAATGGCTATGTACTTCCCTTGCGCTGCCACATTGTGTGCAGAGGAGATCATGCAAACGTAGATATCTAGAAAAACATGAAAGTAATGAGAGTTGATCTACACCACATGCCAATTGAGAAGAGCTAGGAGATGCTGACAGTGACTTTGGATGTGAGCGGACTCGCCCATCTAGCTGCACACATAGAAATGTGAATGCACATCCACATGGCCCAGCTGTTCCCCTCTTTTTCCTCCTAGAACTTGTTGCATTTGAATCTTGTCTGAGATCTAGTTTTAGTTCGTTGGGACAAGGATTTACATGCAATTCAGACCTCAAGCCCTTGGCGTAAGTGTAGGGGTTTTCATCTAAAATCCCACTGTAATTTCAAGGAGTTTTTACACCCAGTAGAGAGATCTCTGGCCACACAAACCCCCATCAGCTGATTGCACTAGGAACAGAATTCAGCCCTCTGCCTCCACTGCTTGAGCAAAGGAAGACAATAACTGACAGCATAAGAGAAGAGGTGGCCCTTCTCATCAGGCCAATCAACTGAGTTGCAAACTGGGCAGATCCAACTACATCCAGTATTGGACAGCTATGTATAAGCCAGTACATCACAAGCCTTCAAGCAAGTTTCAGGCATAAAAAAGTGTTTCCAGATCCAAGCTGAATTAGAAGCAGCAAGTTTCACATTCTGGCTCATGCCCTTGCACAGTATTGGACTGCAAGCACTTAAATCCCTTGTCTGAATCCAAAGCATACAAAGTATGAAAGCCTTGGTTTGGGGCCTAAATCAGTCTGAAATACAAACTTCACCTAAACCTTTTAGTTTTTCATGTAGCACTATTGGCACTTGGTGCTTCAGATACAGAGGTCCCTGCCTAGATTATCGGAGGGCAGCAAACAGCTCAAACTTGGGTCCATAAAGCACTTGGACATCTTTGACAAGTGTGAGATTAGGAAGGGATCTAGATCAAGACACTGAGGACCCCAAGAAGCAGCATTAAAAAGGAAGGTGATCTGTTCTTTGGGAGGGTGGCTTCCTGAAGTGGTTTTATTACGAACTGTTTAAATGTTTTCTTTGATGATTGATAAAGCTCATTACTTCACAGAAGCCTAAGACTTTCATTTGGCCCAGTGGAGGCAAATCCACTTACTATGGATTTAATGAGCATGCCAATTTAAGTGCAGTCTATAGCAACACCTACTTATGCACCGACATGCTAAGCATTTAACAGCCACTCTTCCCCACACACCTGATTTCCGGTTGACCTGATTCTGTGGAATGATGATCTGGCAGGAATTGGCATCATTTGTGTTCTTGATTGGGTGGTTTAAGATACAGATGACTCGAATCACTAGGCCAACTTTTGTTACACGATCTGGGACATAACTGGGATCACAGATGAGTTGTTTGCAGCGAGCAACCTGCCAAGGATAGACAAAGTACAAACTTAAACTCCTCAAACTGGAAGAATAGTTTTCCCAGATGTTCTCAAGCACAGAGCAGCCTCTTCGCATCTCTAGTCAGAACTGATGAGATGCACTGCTGCTCACCAGCAACAAACAAAAACTTTTTGAGATTTAGTTCCGTGAGGTGGTTGTTTCCAGTAGATTAGCCTGACAGTTTAGTGCAGTGTCAGATTTTCACAGCAGAGAAGTAAATGCTTAGAGCAATGAAGCCCCCAGTATGTTTGTCTAGTGTACATAAGAACATAAGAATGGCCGTACTGGGTCAGACCAAAGGTCCATCTAGCCCAGTATCCTGTCTACCGACAGTGGCCAATGCCAGGTGCCCCAGAGGGAGTGAACCAACAGGCAATGATCAAGTGATCTCTCTCCTGCCATCCATCTCCATCCTCTGACAAACAGAGGCTAGGGACACCATTCCTTACCCATCCTGGCTAATAGCCATTAATGGACTTAACCACCATGAATTTATCCAGTCCTCTTTTAAATGCTGTTATAGTCCTAGCCTTCACAACCTCCTCAGGTAACGAGTTCCACAAGTTGACTGTGTGCTGCGTGAAGAAGAACTTCCTTGTATTTGTTTTAAACCTGCTGCCTATTAATTTTGTTTGGTGACCCCTAGTTCTTGTATTATGGGAATAAGTAAAGAACTTCCTTATTCACTTTCTCCACATCACTCATCATTTTATATATCTCTATCATATCCCCCCCTTAGTCTCCTCTTTTCCAAGCTGAAGAGTCCTAACCTCTTTAATCTCTCCTCATAAGGGACCCGTTCCAAACCCCTAATCATTTTAGTTGCCCTTTTCTGAACCTTTTCTAGTGCCAGTATATCTTTTTTGAGATGAGGAGACCACATCTGTACGCAGTATTCGAGATGTGGGCGTACCATCGATTTATATAAGGGCAATAATATATTCTCAGTCTTATTCTCTATCCCCTTTTTAATGATTCCTAACATCCTATTTGCTTTTTTGACCGCCTCTGCACACTGCATGAACATCTTCAGAGAACTATCCACGATGACTCCAAGATCTTTTTCCTGACTTGTTGTAGCTAAATTAGCCCCCCCCCCCCATCATATTGTATGTCTAGTTGGGGTTATTTTTTCTAATGTGCATTACTTTACATTTGTCCACATTAAATTTCATTTGCCATTTTGTTGCCCAATCACTTAGTTTTGTGAGATCTTTTTGAAGTTCGTCACAGTCTGCTTTGGACTTAACGATCTTGAGCAGTTTAGTATCATCTGCAAACTTTGCCATCTCACTGTTTACCCCTTTCTCCAGATCATTTATAAATAAGTTGAATAGGATTGGTCCGAGGACTGACCCTTGGGGAACACCACTAGTTACCCCTCTCCATTCTGAGAATTTACCATTAATTCCTACCCTTTGTTCCTGGTCTTTTAACCAGTTCTCAATCCATGAAAGGACCTTCCCTTTTATCCCATGACAGCTTAATTTACATAAGAGCCTTTGGTGAGGGACCTTGTCAAAGGCTTTCTGGAAATCTAAGTACACTATGTCCACTGGATCCCCTTGTCCACATGTGTGTTGACCCCTTCAAAGAACTCTAATAGATTAGTAAGACACGATTTCCCTTTACAGAAACCATGCTGACTATTGCTCAACAGTTTGTGTTTCTATGTGTCTGACAATTTTATTCTTAACTATTGTTTCGACTAATTTGCCCGGTACCGACGTTAGACTTACCGGTCTATAATTGCCGGGATCACCTCTAGATCCCTTTTTAAATATTGGTGTTACATTAGTTAACTTCCAGTCATTGGGTACAGAAACCAATTTAAAGGACAGGTTACAAACCTTAGTTAATAGTTCCGCAACTTCACATTTGAGTTCTTTCAGAACTCTTGGGTGAATGCCATCTGGTCCCGTTGACTTGTTAATGTTAAGTTTATCAATTAATTCCGAAACCTCCTCTAGTGACACTTCAATCTGTGACAGTTCCTCAAACTTCACATTTATATTGTGCTATCTTTTGGATGTATCAATAGTAAGAATGTAGGGACATTGAACAAAAATTGCCTCATCAGCATCAGAGGGATTATGGTTATGAATGCATATGTCTAATCAGTGAGGTCATCTGGAGATTTGGAAACAGAATTTGAACACAAGTTAGATATTTGGTCTATACAGCATCCATCATTTGTAGAGTTTTATTTGGATTCACCCTGGTATGAACTGTGCCATTTTTTAATGATTTGAAGATTAAGAGGCATCTGTATTACAGAGATGGTTAGCCAGTGTGACAATTTCAACTCGCCCTGTAAAATTGCAAGCAAACTGGCAGATGAGTGAAGTGTTTTTAGAGCTGCCATCAGATATGGGCAAGTAGATTTTCTGCTTGGGCTGGTAAATTCTGATAGTTGTGCAAGGCTGATTTACTGAGTATCTGGGGAAACAGTAAGGAAATTCAGTGCCAGAAATATACAAACAACTAATGCATCTTAAGGCCAAGGCCAATTTTATATTTAGGTTAGATGCACTGACCGCTGCAAGGAAAGGCGTCTCGTTTTGATTGACCTGCCTCCTCAGTTTTCAAGGAATACAACAATCCTGACATACATCCAGAGTGAAGATTTAGGATAAAATCCCTCTGAAGTGATTTTCTAAGACTACTTCAAGTAACACGTGAAGTTCACCTGTTTAGATTTTCTTACTGTCTTTTTACCACATCACTCCAGTGGCACAGCTTTGGGAGCTTAAAAGCCACCTTAAGATTGAGTCAAAAATCCTGGCAAGTTTACAATCTGATGGCTCAACCTCGTTTGTGTGCATACCAACCCAAGCCTGAGTTCCTCAGACACCACACTTGCTTTTGCGCTAATTGACGCACAGCCCCCAAAGACAGCTTGGCCAGTTCCTGTAGTATTTCAGATGCCCTGCTAACTGTTAAGTTAAGCCAATATTAACTGATGGGGGTTCGCGCAAAAGCAAGTGTAGCGTTTGAGGAACTAAATTGAGGAGATCTCTAACCGCAAATATTTGAGAAAAGAATCCAAAGCATTACTGTACCTCTCCTTCCGATTTCACACCAACCACTTTGCCATTTTCTATCACAATCTCTTCAATTGGCTTGTTCAGCATGTAGGTGCCTCCGTAAATAGCACTTAGCCTACAAGAGTAAGGAGACTTTAGCATAATGAAGCGTCATGTTTGCTACAGTCTTCTTATAGCTGACTGTTCATTTCCTCTGCCTTAGCAGGCAGCTGCATACGCTGGAAGTGACTGAGCTCCTGGTAACAGTTCCCTGGCCTCCGTAAGGAGTCAGAGCCAGGAGGGTTTGGAGAAGAAAAATCCCCTTTGCCCCCACCCCACCTCGCCCAGGGAACACATGCCCTGCCCAAGTCTAGGTGATGGACTATTCCTCAGGCGGCCATTTAAATGGTCAGTGAACCTTTAGTTTGGAGTCAGAAGTGTCTTATTCCTGTAACTCAATCTGGGGCCATAGTTTTACTGCCCAGGATGCCATTAAGAATATATTTCAGTGACTTAGAGAGACTTGCTCCCAAATTCTACCAGCCCCCAAATATCTATTTTACTATTAACTTTTAAGAGCAGTTGCAGTTCTAGCCAAGACGTGCATCTTATTGTAGCAGTTGCTTATTACAAATATTAAGAGGAGAGGCCAATAAATGTGGTAACTTAAGCAACTTCTTTTGAAATTGCATGGGAATTACTGAAAGCATAGACTCAACATGTGCAGTCACTACTTACTACTTTGATTAAGAGTCAAGACTGTCAACTTAAGGCCAAAGGAGGAAACTGAAGTGAACTATCAAGACACCAGCCAGTACTTGTAAATCATGGCTTTGACTAGTCCCATCTGCTGACTGGTCAGAATCAGCTACTTGTTGGCCAAGTAACTCAAATAGGCTTCAAGCCACTAATAACTCCAAGACCTGCAGCATTCAGGGAACAGTTCTGTGGTGGAAAAGCCAAGTCTATTAAAAAATGCTGGACACTGTTTCAGCTTTAACATTTGGACTTTGAACAAATTCTACTCTGCTTATACGGATCTCCCTGTGTCACTGAGAAAGGTTTAGTAATTCTGAACATCAGCCAGCAGGGCCTCAGTTATGAAAAAGCTGGAGTGTGATTCCACATCAAACACTGGCACATTTAGAGTGGAAATGCTACTCACTGCATTTTACTGTAGTTTCCAGTTTTAGTTAAAGATGCACACACCCCCAAAGACAGCTTAGTCAGTTCCTGTAGTATTTCAGATGCCCTGCTAACTGCTAAGTGAAGCCAATATTAACAGCCTCTGCTTTAGCACACCTCTGACACTAAACAATTAGCTTAGACCCTGGCTCAGCTCTGCAGAAAAGTTTAGTTTGAAAGACCTTCCCCTTTCAAGTCAGTTTAGTTAACCTGGGGCCAGAGAACTAAGATGTGACCCACTAGACACTTCACCCTCTGAGAAACACCCCCCCCCCCAATCCATACTGCTTATTCAAGTACCATCCTGCCCTACCCCTCCTGCAGAAGCACTGCCCCTCCCAGCTCCTGGCTGATGCTGCCCATCCCACACAGAGGGATTTACCTAGAGAAGAGAGGGACGCTAAAGAAAATGCTGTTTAATAGTTAAGAGGTTCTCAGCAGAGTCTGAGCATTAGATTCTAACAGAATCCTCGAACACACTTGATGCATTTGAGACAAGTTATTCACACCATCTCCCCCCAGTTCTCACCTTGCAAACCCCTGGGGCAGCTCTCCAAGGCCATAGAGGGGATAAAGGTAAGGGCTTTTACCATATCTAGCCAGAGACTCGCTGTAAAGTTTAATCCTGTTGATTGTTTCTTGGCATGGCTGATCTAAGTAGCTGCAAAAAGAGAATCGAGACTGTACAATGCATTTGGTGAAATGAGTTGCTGTTTACTCAGACCCAAGATGGCCTTGGATTCGGGTGTGCTTTAAGAGTTAACATTCATCCCCATGAAGTTATGTTTCCCGTGCTTACTCCACTGCTTCCCCTTAAAGGCTTATGCTTCAGAAGAGCTCTTCCCTTTCAGCCTGACAGAGACCATTTTATTCAGTGTACCATTGGAGAACCCATTTAGGTGCCAAGTAACTCTTGAGGATATTTCTGCTTGTGAAAGAAACCCAATCAGTATTGAAGACGCAGCATTTAAAGGCTCCATTCCAAAGGCAGCGCTAAAGGATGCTGCATGAGATTTACTTCAGGAAAGGTACATTTGTGGCTAATGAAGGTGGTCCATTACTCTGACGCATTCTCTCCCAACTCACTGGCCACTAGCTTAGTTTGGGAAAAGCCGGTGAATAGTGAATACTTACTCATCAGTTCTGTAGAGTGCAAGGGCATGGCCTGTGAAGTCTATGACATCTTGGCCCAGGTCAAACTTTTTATACACATCTCTCATGGTGGTCTTCTTGGGATCAACACCTTCAAAAGTCCGGGGGTCATTTTCATCAAAGTTGGCAACATACACTAAGAATTTCCTGAACCGGCGTTTCTCAAACAAGCCCATTAAACCTACAACACCAAAAGAATTAATTAGTCAGATCAGAGGTCAGAAGTGAGGAATCTGAGCTACTTTGAAGGTCCTTTCAAAGTAAGCTTTCCTCCAGTTCCATGGCAAAGACCATGGAGTATTACAACAGAGATGAAGGGCTTTGTTTAGCCCTCGACAGCAGAAGTTTATACTTTAATCTTTCCCCAAGGTACCCCTAAATTAACTGTGCCAGAGTACGAAGTAACCATTCAGGCTACAGAGGCCAAAAATCCAGCTAAGCATGGAAAACCAGTTTGCTTAATACTGGCAGCTGCCATAGTAACTGCCTATTAAGAGCTTGGAAGATGTGCCAGACACTACTCAGAGGCAGGAATTATGACAGCCACACCCAGAGTTCAGAGACAACCTCCATGTAGCCTGGCTTCCACTACTTCCAGTCACTGGAAGAGGGGCGGGGACTGACCTGACCATGGTTAGTGAGCTTTTCTGGATCAGCCTCAGACTAGCAGAAGGCTGTGTTAAGCTCTATTACCCTCTAGCTAAGGGAGAAGGAACTTTCTCTCCTATCCAATAGGGTGGGAACCAGACACCCTCTTCCACCACATTTGGCTCCTCCCCAAAAGACTAGCAACTGCCTGTGTTGCTGCCAGCTTTCCCCAAATTGAAGACATGAAGCAGACAGGATCATTCCACTGCTGTTCTGAGCAGAAGCAAAAGGTAGTCACTGTCAACCGATAGCAATGCTGAGCTAGACAGAGCAGCAGCAGCAGCATTTGAGCAGGCTGCAAATTTAGGCAGACATTTCATTGGTTGCATTCAGTTCGCATTTGAGAATTTTTTACAACAACTTTAAGGAACTTTATGACTTAGTTCCCCATACTTGCCAGAGATGGCTATGCAATGCTGGTCCATGTAAACAACTGTAGTAACTACAGGGATACGAACTGCAAGCGGGAGAGTGTCTTGCTCCAGGATAGATTATTCAGGTGTGTTCCACAATAGGAATGCACGAGGATCCCGTATATGATCGCAAGTGACTAGACTGTCATTTTTTTGCAATGGGTACAAAAAGAACTAAAAGGGCTACCTAAATAACTCTTCCTCAGTTTATGCACCTTGCCTGCTTAATGCCGTTTAAGAGTCTGAGTGCTGGTCTACATTACAAAGTTAGGTCAACCTAGCTACCTTGCTTGGGGGTGAGAAAAAACTCCTCAGAGATGAAGTTTAGCCACCTAAGCACCAGCATTCACACTGCTAGGTCAACAGAAGAATTCTTCCCTTGACCTAGCTACTGCCTCTTGGAGAGGTGCATGTACTATAGCAGTGCAAGACCATGCCCATTGCTGTAGTGTCTACACTAAAGTGCTCCAGCTGTGCCATTTCTAGTGCACACATACCCAAAGACTCAAAGTGCCAAGACATGGCATTGCTACTGAGCAAGAAGCCAAATACACCAATTTCCTGGAGTCTCAGGAGTTTACATGTCAGTGAACCTGAAAAAGTTAAATAGGAACTTGAACCAGGGGAACACCAAAGAAAACTTTTCTAGAAGGCCAATTAATCAGGACAAGAAACTAGCCACAAAGGGCTGATTTGACAGGGTCACCAAGGGATATAGTTTTGCATCTGGACCTGTTCTCTCTGGTTTGCTAGCAGACATGTCTGCTACTGACAAAGAGGTCTCCCCTCTATCATGCACCAGATGTGCATCTGGGGAGCACGTGCAGCATCCCCCCTGGCACATTCAGAGCCTCCCCAAGCTTGTCATCAGGAAGGGTATTTCTGCACCTGTGAAAGATTCTGGGCGGTCTTGTTCCTCTGGAGAGGGCATTACTAGAGCCCTGCATGGATACAAACATTTGTATCCACATCCGATCCATATAAATGGTCTGCAGATTTGCAGGGCTCTACTGACAGCTCCACAGGTCACCGCGCAACAGTGACACAGGGCTGTGCCAAACCCCCAACTACCGCCCACTTCTCCCCAGAGACCTCCCACAGCACCAGGGTCACCCAGAGGGGGGGGGCAAGTGGGGCAATTTGCCCCAGGCCCCGCAGGGGCCCCCACGAGAATATAGTATTCTAGAGTATTGCAACTTTTTTTTATGGAAGGGGCCCCCGAAATTGCTTTGCCCCAGGCCCCCTGAATCCTCTGGGCGGCCCTGCACAGCACACTCCACCCCCATCATACCTCCTTCCCAGCTATGGGCAGGGAGCCTACATCCTGGGCCCTCATGTGCAGTACCACCCTCCCAATGGGGGGGCTTGAACACCCCCCAGTGCAGCTGCAGCAGCTCTAACACAATGTGCTTGACTCACTGCACAGGAGTGCATGGTCACGCTCCCTTCTGGGAGTTGTATTTTATCACCTCCGTCTGAACAAACTGGGGGACTACAACACCCAGAATGCCCAGCAGGCTATTGCTGCTACTGTGTGATGCAGAGAACAGAGCTGCAGCCTCAGGGCCGGGTGACAGCCACTCTGTTCTGGTGCGTGTGTGCTGCAGAGCCCTGCGCGGATACAAAGTTTGTATCTGCATTGGAGCTGCGATCCGCAAAAAATGACCTGCTGCTATCAGTGGATTTGCAGGGCTCGAGGGATTACCTAGTACCCCAACTTTAATATTTGGAGAGATGTTGGGAGTGCCTGACTGTCTTAGGCCATCCTAACAAGTTGTACTGGACTGTGAATAATCACTAGCATGCTATTTGGAGACAAAACTGTTCAGTCATTAACCTTAACGGTTGCTAGCTGACCCCTACTTTGTATTAAAGGAATGAGAAAGTTCAGGTTTGCAAGGTGAAAAGGTATTTAACACATTCATATGAGGAAGAGAATTTTAACATTAGGTTGCCTACAATACAAGATAAGCATCTCTGCTCCTAGCGAAGAAACTTGGGGATGGGAAGATTAAAGCTACAAGGTAAAAAGTCTATGGCGGAGCCAGAAGCAGTTTGGTCTGCTAGTCCTGTACTACAGTAGACCTTCTAGAGCAGAGGTGGGCAAACTACGGCCCGTGGGCCACATCTGGCCCACGGGACCGTCCTGCCTGGACTCTGAGCTCCCAGCCGGGGAGTCTTGCCCCCGCCCCCTCCCCCCGCTGTCCCCTCCTTGCTCTGGTTCTGTGCGAAGCATCGCCACCTGCATTCAGCCCTGCTGGCACTGGCCTCACACTTCACCCCAGATATACTTCTGCCTCTGCCAGAGGAGGTGAGCCAGGCCTGCTGAGCAGTAGCAGCTCGAGCACACCCTTGAGGGCTGTGCCTTCTATAGCGGCCCAGCTGTGCCAGGGGAGAGGGTGAGTGAGGCTCTAGTGAATGGGGCCAGGTCTTGTGCCTTCTGCAGGGAGCAGAGCTAGGACAGGGGAGGCTGGCAGTGGCAGCCCCCCAGAGGGGCTTAGGCTCCCCCACCCCAGTTATGGCAGAATGGGGGGCATGCAGACCCTCCCTCGGGGAACAGGCCCTACTGCCAACTCAACAGCTAATGAGTTACAAAACTGAAATGTAGGTCCTGCACCTGCCTGCAGCCACCCGCCTGTGTCCTGAAGCCCTCCTCGCCCCACCACCTCTGCCTGGAAGGCACTTCTACACACACCTGCATTTGGCTATCATGGAGGGGATGTGGATCAAATCTGAATGGCACTGCAACCCCACATGGCAGGCAGCATCCTTACTGCTATTGTAAGGGGGAGGGGCTCCAAGCAAAAGAGTGCTAAGGTGGGGTGCAGTGCAAAGAAGGCTGAGAATCTCTGTGTTAGCTACATTGACCACGTCTGGTGTTTCCAAATGGGAAATCTACTTCCTGCTGCAAAGTGAGCAGCTGAGGATGATCCCCATACTCAGGCACAGAACGTGCTGCTGGAACAGAGCACATTATAAACATCATTGCTAATGTGCAGCATTACCGTGACACATTAATGAAATCTTGTTACCCTTTACTATAGTGTGGTTGCAGATGAAGAACGCATCCATGAACGAGTCCCAGTTCATCCGAGACCCCCGATGACCTTGGTACAACTCAAGTCACAGGAAATGCCAAATATTTAAGCGTACAGCTATGAGCTCTCAGAAGGACACAAGCAATAGTATAACGAAGTATAACTGCTTACTGGATGCCAGGGCTTCTGCCTCAGTGGAAGGAACTTTGTAGATTTTTCCTCCCTTGTAGACAAAGCTTCCTTCAGTCACTTTGAAGTCTAGGTAGCGAGTGACTTCTGTGTAAAGCAGCATCTTTACCAACTGACCTGCAATGAAGAAGTTTCAGCAGAAAAGTCAGCCAGCAGTCTGTGGCCAGGTGAGCATTTACTCTGTCTGAAGGACAGAGGACTGTTCCTCTTTTTGCAGGGCCCCCATTATGGTAGAAGAGTGCTTTTGCAGTTTAGGATGAGCTCCTGCAATGCTAGGAGCACTGCTCTGCCACAGCATTCCCAGATTAGCACACACAAGGTAGAGATTGCACAAGTTGTAGAGATTTATGAAAATGTTGACATTCTATTAATTTTAGCCAGCTTACAGCAGTTTAACAGCTTCCTTGGATACAAGTTACGCTCACTATAGCTTTGGTAAGTATACAGGAATATTATAAACACTGTCCCCGCTCTATTAGTATCCCTATCATTTTATTATGGAGCCTGCTACATATAGCAACATTTAGACTTAAGTTTCAACTTTGCAAATAATATTACCTAGAATAGACTGTAGTAGCTCTTGACTAAAATACTCCAGTTTTATGGCCAAGTATCCAAACAAGTTAAACAAAAACTTGTATGCAGTTCGCCCCGCCGGCTCCAGAACCCATGAATACATCCCTGGCAGGAAAGTCCATACTACTACCTAGCCTACTGACAGAAAAAGTCCCATCCCTAGTTGTTTTCATGTGGGTCTGCGGGTTAGTTGAGTTTAGGGTTCTGCACACAAAGTAGTTTCAACGCAATGAACTGTTCCAGAGCTCCTACTCAAGAGTCAGCTAGTTTTATATAGTATTGTCACTATGCAAAGACAAGCTTTATGCTTGGTAGTGTCTTACCCCTTACATACATTTCAGTGACAAAAAGTCACCAGAAGTAATACACTGTCAGACTGAAAGTATTAAGTACCCAGGGACACACCACAGGACAAGTTGTTGACCAGTCAATAAGACAACCGCACCCTAAAAATTCTGCAGCTGCCAATGAAAGAGAGGAAGCCATTCCAGAACACTTATCAGTGCCAATAAGGACTGAGGAGCAGGAAACTCAGTATTACTGAAGTTGTCAGTGGTTACAGAAATAAGTTTTTGGAAAAGTTGGGAAGGAATCACTGGAGTCAAGAAGTATGCAAGCCACTGACAGGCTGTTATAGTCTATTAACTCAATATTTTCCCACCCTACACAATTGCAGTCACTGTTTCTTCCTACAATTTTTAGTTATGCTGCAGTACTTATGGCATCCACTCTACCTAAAAATTCAAAAACCTTGCTTTAGTAAGCAGAGGTTTGAGAGTGTGTTTTTCCATAAAGTCTTCACTAGTCATGGCTCAACTTTTCCCCTGATTAATTGGTGTGCAAAACAGGTGTTAATTTGTCATCTACAGACTTTTTTCCCCCTCTCTCAACACACACACACGGATTTTCAGTTGTGTTTTTAGGATTCCTTTAGAGTAGTATAGCATGCTACAGCGCATCTACTGGAGACAGATCCTCATGTGCAACATCTCAGTTGGAAAGACAGCTAGACCTGTGACACCTGTGTAATTAGCCATTGGAGGATAGATGGGTATTACAAGTAACGAGATCACGCTCTCATATCTGGCTGGTTTGGATGAGCAGTATTTCAAGCCCTGGAGTACATACAGCAAGAAACCAGTCCTTAATAGTAGCTGTTAGAGTGACTGATACATAGAAAGTTTACTAGCTTGGGACCTTCGGTCTGATTTAAGTTACTTACCATTAGCCATAAGGAATTTTGGAATTAGGTCCACGTTCCAGTCTCTTCCTCGGCCCATTGATTCTGGTGGAGATCCTGGTATGTTAAACCTTTTGTAAAGCTTTAAAAAAGGATAAGTGTTCGTATACAGTGGAGAAAACATGCACTATTCATTAATGAATCTGCAAGGTTACAATAATCTCATCAAAATACACGCTTACGCTCCCCAGAACATGCCAAAACTTCTTGTGCATTAATCTATAGCCCTCCCACTGCAAGCCTGTGGCCAGCCAGATTTTAGTTTGGCGGAAACTGGACTAATTGATGCCATGTGCAAATCACATCAAGCTGTTGCTACTTTAGGTATAGCATCAGGTAGCCTGCTTGCCTCAGTGTCTGATTTTCCTCTAATACAGAGCCCTTAAACTGGAGACAAGCTTGTCAGGTTTGTGGCCTGTTGAACTGAAGTTGCAGTTGTAGAATACTGCAAGAATAATTTCACTCCGCTGATCAAGTTTGTTGCCTCACTGAGCAGAAGGGCAAAGAATACCCGTATTTGTGAGCCTGATTTTTAAACAAAAAGTTTCCATATGAATTAGTGTTTTGTCCATCTTACATTGTAGGATTATGTGTGGAGATTGCTGAGACCAATTCCTAATAGAATATTGATCAGTGATTTGCAGCAACTGCAGCTTTCGGGCTAGGATGTTGAGAGAGCTTTGCAATCCTCATGTGTAAATGAGCTAAGCAATTAAGTCTATCCCAGTCAGTGCCTTTTGGATTAAAATGCATTAGTGCTTTTACTTTTGATCCTATCTGAGTGATAAACATCTTGACACATTGTTGCGTTTTCATGACAGTCACATCACTCAGTAAGCGGGAGAGCAATACAAAAGACAGCCAAGTCATATCCATGACAGTCGAAACGAAGCTATTTTGGATCAACTTGTTTAAAAATACTAGCTATTAGCATAAACACTGAACAATTGACACGTGACGCTGAACGAACTGTCCTTAGTGTTAAGCTCCCCAAGTAGCGTAGGAATAAAGACCAAAGGCTCCAAGACAGCATTTCTTTGTTTTAGGTGTCAGCTACATTTTTGGTCTCTTCCACACTTGTACTAGCTGCACTCCTGGTAAGATGTGCAGTTAATCCTCCCCTTAGGAACAGGGGCAAGATTCAATCTTCAGTTAGGAAGAGGACACAAAGATTTAGAAGCAAGACCATGGAGGTACAGGAGTGAGTGCAATAGAGTGATTATTCTAGGTACTTACATCCTCCAGTGGTGTTATAGATGCACTTTCACCTCCATAGTAAGAGTTGCGATCCATGTGAAGGACCTTCTTTCCATTCACTGACATGATGCCAGAGAGGATGCATTCCTGTACAAATAAGAGGAGGTTTTAAATGCAGGGAAAGAGTCCTTTGCTTCAGTTATAGGACTGGGTCATCCCATCCCCCAACCCTCTTTCCTTCAATTCTTGGAAACAGCATGGAGCAAGTCATGCTGTTTCAATGAAAGCCCTAAGGACAGGAGCAGCACCTGGTAGAGTTTAACAGCACCCAAACCACTTTTGACTGTTTTGCCCCATAAATACAAGTTGGATGGGCAAAGCAAGATGGCTTGTAGGGACAATATGGGGTAGACAGCAAGAGTATGGTAGATATTTGAGTATATAGCCACCACATGCCAGGAAGCTGTAGTTTTTGACAACATGACCACCAGGCAGACATGAGGAATGGGCATCTTTTTAAGATGCTGTTACAAAGAGTATATGCCGAAGTAGTTATTTTACTATTTATTGCAAGACAATGTATAAGCAGCAAAAATTGAATAGATGCAAGCCACTCAAAGTCCAATGTTGATTTGACAAGTCAATACAAGCCTGCTAGTCTTTAGCATTTTTGTTTGTGATAAAAGCCATTGATATCAAGTGTTTCAAAACAGCTGTTCTAGATATTCTATCTGAAGTATCACTCCACGTTGTGAACGTTTCTTTTTCAGAGTGAAGCTTGTCATATGCAAGTGACTTTTGGCAGACTAGGAGATACACAGAAATGTAGGGCTGGAAGGGCACTCAATAGATCTAGTCCAGTTCCCTGCACTGAGGCAGGATTAAGTAATGTTACAAGACCATCCCTGACAGATGTTTAGCCTGTTCCTAAAAACCTGCAGTGAAGTCTATTCCAGATCTTAGCTATCCTTATAGTTAGAAATCTTTTCCTAATATCCAACACAAATCTCCCCTGCTGCAGATTAGCATGTCCACTAAAGGTAGGACAAGTAGTAGTTGTCCCCACACTCCCCATCAAGTTAGAAGGAAAGCAGTGCCTGGCATCGGTGTTGACATGGACTGTAGAAGACCCAAGCTGTGTTACAGTTTTGCTGAGCTTTGTTCAAAACAGAAGCTACAGTGGCTCTCCCAATAAGCTTTGAGAAGTTTTATAGTGCATTTGTATCAAGCCAGGAAAGCCGCCTGTTGTGGGGCCACAGGTTACAGTTTAAAGATGTCCATCTTATGGGGAGATGCAGCTGCTGCTATATCAGCCCTAGATGTGCTAGCCAAGCTTTGAAGGACTCAAGGCCTTGATATTTCCTTAGTAAGCTTCAGTTAAAACTGAAGGCTTATTTTGCCATTTGTTTCTGTTCAAGCCGATTGATGTGCAAAAGAGCATATAAACACACCACGGTTCTTATGAATTTGACTTAAAAGCCAACACAATTTTTATACTGCTGCTGCATGCGCCCTTTAAGAATAGAGATGTTACTGAACATTAGACCATTTAACTAGTCATTTAACATTGACCCAGTTGTGGCCCTTCTTCCCATTCACATGTTTGAAGTTAGAACACATTTACATTTGGCCTGTTGAGAAACAGCTGAAGTGATAGGCTGAGCATATCAATGAAACTGGGTTCCTCCAAGAGAAATGTTAGCTCAGAAAGTCTCAATGTAACTAGATTTAGCTATGCAACTCCCATTGAAGATAGTTGGAGTTGTGGCTAAACCCCCAACCAGCTTTGAAAAAATTCATAGCCTTTCTGCTCCAACTAACTGAAGTATTTACAGCCCTGAAGCAATTGTATAGCCAAAGACCAGCACAGAGAGCAGCAAAGGCACATGCCCCCTCTGTGCCTCAACCCCGTTCAACAGGGACCACCTCTCAGAGTAAGAGCATAAGAACGGCCATACTGGGTCAGACGAAAGGTCCATGTAGCCCAGTATCCTCTCTTCTGACAGTGGCCAATGCCAGATGCCCCAGAGGGAATGAACAGAACAGGTAATCATCAAGTGACCCATCCCCTGTCGCCCATTCCCAGCTTCTGGCAAACAGAAGCTAGGGACACCATCCTTGTCCATCCTGGCTAATAGGTCCATCGATGGCTATCCTCCAAGAATTTACCTAGTTCTTTTTTGAACGCTGTTATAGTCTTGGCCTTCACAACATCCTCTGGCAAAGAATTCCACAGGCGTTGTGTGAAGAAATACTTCCTTTTATTTTAAACCTGCTGCCTATTAATTTCATTTGGTGACCCCTAGTTCTTGTGTTATGAGAAGGAGTAAATAACACTTCCTTATTTACTTTCCCCACACCAGTCATGATTTTATAGACCTCAAATCATATCCGCCCTTAGTAGTCTCTTTTCCAAGCTGAAAAGTCCCAGTCTTATTAATCTCTCCTCATATGGAAGCCATTCCATACCCCTAGTCATTTTTGTTGCCCTTTTCCAAACCTTTTCCAAAATATCTTTTTTGAGATGGGCAACCACATTTGCATGCAGTATTCAACATGTGGGCATACCATGGATTTATATAGAGGCAATATGATAATTTCTGTCTTATTATCTATCCCTTTCTTAATCATGCCCAACATTCTGTTCGCTTTTTTAACTGCTGCTGCACATTGAGTGGATGTTTTCAGAGAACTATCCACAATGACTCCAAGATCTCTTTCTTGAGTGGTAACAGCTCATTTGGACCCCATCATTTTATATGTATAGTTGGGATTATGTTTTCCAGTGTGCAGTACTTTGCATTTATCAACATTGAATTTAGTCTGCCATTTTGTTGCCGTCACCCAGTTTTGAGAGACCCTTTTGTAGCTCTTCGCAGTCTGCCTGGGACTTAGCTATCTTGAGTAGTTTTGTATCATCTCAAAATTTTGCCGCCTCACTGTTTACTCCTTTTTCCAGATCACTTATGAATATGTTGAATTGGACTGGTCCCAGAACAGACCCCTGGGGGACACCACTATTTACCTCTCTCCATTCTGAAAACTGACCATTTATTCCTACCCTTTGTTTCCTATCTTTTAACCAGTTACCAATCCATGAGAGGACCTTCCCTCTTATCCCATCACAGCTTGCAGAGTGAAGTGGTAGTTCTCCACATTCTATCCTTGACTTCTACATCCACTGTCAGAGGCATCAATAGTGATGGTAAGTCTTTTGGCCATGCCTATTAGCTGCCTGTTAGCTTGGCAAATGAACGCTATCTGACCTGGAGCTGAATATGCTAACATCCATCCTTAAGACATTCAGATGTCAAACGCTGCCCTCTAGAATGGCCAAGGGTTTAGTTTACTTCTTTAGTGAAACTAATGCCTCTTCTCCCAACTTCCTGAAAATCTGCTGCATGCAGCTGTCAGCCAAAAGCCATCATATCTAGCCAGGCTCTTTCACCAACGTTCACCTTATGTTGTGATTAGTTTGCTATTTTCAGCGTTGTCCACTGCTCTCTCTCTTTTTCCAGAGTCTGGTCTACCACAATGCTAAGTGAACCTGTTAACCCTTATTGGTTAACAGTCCAAACATCTGCCCATTGTGGGTCTACATTTTAGTGTATGGTTCTCAAAAAAAAAAAAATAAATAAGTTACAGAACTAGAATGTTCTGCTAGTCAACCCTTGTTTGCTCTTAAACAAGCCTTGTAGACAGAACATGGATATGTTGAACTAGAACACATTAAGGGCTTGTCTTCACTTCATTTTTAGCTCAAGCTGTAACTGGAGTGTTGCCTCTAACTTGACTCCCACCCATACACAGTCTCAAGCTCAAGTTAAGCGGTACTTTACTCTAAAGATGCTAGCTTGTGTTGGTTGGTTGGGGGGTGGGGGGGGTGGCGTTGGTTTTTTCTTCAGCCTTGGCAAAACACACTAATTTTTGGTTAACCAAGTAAGCATATTCCTGACAGGAGAGGAAGGTACAAGAACACCCAGAGTTCTCAAGTAACTACATAAACATTCTTAAGAGATGGTACAGGAACACACCAATCCCTTATAAGATAGGGATGGGATGACAGGATAAGGGATAAGGATGTTCTGTTCAAATTAGCAGATACAAGGAGAAGGTGGTAACTAGCAGTATCTGGAGTGTAAGTAACTTGTTTGTATCAATATATAAAAGGAGAAATCATAGAAGGGGCATCTTTGGCCAGCCAAGGGGGCAACATCTTGGTATACTCACTGAGCTGGTCCCATTGTTGTGGTCATACATGTTTCTATATCTGTAACCATGGAGCCAGGGCACTAGTATGGTGCTTTGTCAACAATAAACCCGGCTGAGTGCCTTCGCCACCAAATCAAGCCTGTGGTCGCTTTATAGTAAGATCAAGGTCTGCTGAATTCACATGTTGCACTATCTGCTAGTGTGGCTAACATCAGAGCTCCAAGAACAGTAACACTGCAGCAGCAACATTCCTCAGCACTTACCAGTGCCAGAATTCAGGAAGATGTGAATCTCTTTCAAGTAAAGTGAAGTTATTGCTGGTTGGTTACATACCACCCAAATGGAATGCATAACTACATGTCTAGATTGCCTTTGTCCTGAAGGAGGGTTAGCCTAGCTACTGCTCAATCCAGAAAGAAAAGTCACACTGATTGCCAGCTCTGCTTCTCTAAGATTAGTCATCCCTACCTGAGAGAGGGTGCCACCAAGCTGTATTCTGACAGTGAACAACAGGATTTACCAAGTGCAATTAATTCACTGGCTGATTTGAAGCCCTGGACTCGGTTCACTAAATTAACCTGCAGAGGCTTCATTTGTAGTCTTGTGGATTTGGCTTGACAGGTCCTCATTAACAGAATGGCTTGTCTTTACAGCTGCTCTTCAACAGCCATGTGCCTACAGTGACTTATTTGAAAAATTAAAATCTGCCAAAACACTGGCTTGTCAGGTCTGGCAGATGGTGGTACAGCACTGATAATTTCCATGAGAAAGCGGAGTAGGATTGCAAAACAAAAGAAAAAGTCAACTTAACATATCTGAGGTATTCTAATGGCTTCAATAACTAAATTCCTGAAGCCAGATGACTTCCTCTCCCCATTAGTGACACAAATCGACATTTTAGGTATCTTTTGCCTCATCTCTCTCAATTCACAGGTGTATGCCACTTCCAGCAAGATAATCTTAAAAGGAAGCAGCAGAAGATGAATTTGGAGCTTGGCAGAAGTCAGAGAAAGGGTTCTAGTTGCCTCATTCCTTCAGTTCTGTACTGTCTAACCTGGATTCTTCTTGTAGTTCAGGCTTTAAGAACTAGCACAATTTTATTTAAGATCCATTTGTAATAGATTAAAATCCATGCAACGAATGGCCTGCTACACTACTACCAAAAGCAGGTTCTCGCACACAGCACTGGAGTTCAACTTAAGCGGTTTGTATCCAAATGCCACAAGCCTATGTCAGATGGAGAATGTGAAAGAGGCAGCAACATACTGTATGAAGCCTTGTTGTGTCCTGTATCAGGCTGATACGACATCTTTTTCTCTGATAAGATAGCTGCAGATAGAGACTGTCCAAAGGCAAACTTGTTGGCTGATCAGGCTTTTGAGGCCACATCCATGCCCCAGGTGCAGCAGTTCACACCTGGGACCTCACTGCTGAAACTTTATGCCCATATGACAAATTGAGATGGGGAAGTTAGTCAGAGAACATAATAAGAACAGCCTCTGGGGAGGGAGGAAGATGTGGAGCAGTTTGTGGCCCTCCACCCATTTTATTGGTAGAACCAAATCAGGCCCTTCAGCCTGCCACATGTAGTTTTTAAAATAAGTTAGAGTGGCTGCTGGAACACAAAATATTGCTGAAACTGCATCAAGGCTTCTGCCAGGGAAAGGGGCCCAGATAGCCCAGGGAATCTTAAAGTGTAAGAAAAGAATGAATAAGCAATGAGAAAGAGGCTTAGCATGCTCATTCTGCATATAAATCATTATGAACACCCAAGAGATAGTTTGAACAATCAGAAAAGTGAAAGTTAGTATTAACCATACTCATTGCAGCAATGTGCCATTGAGCATATGCAGTCAGTCAGTGGTAAATCCTTTTAGACTGCAAGCTCCTTGGGGCATAGACTGTTTGTCCAGGGCATGGCACACAGGCTTCAAAACAGGTTGAGGGCCTTTCGGTGCTAGTTGTCAGATAGCTGAAAGCAGATTCCCTTTGGCCTCATGCTTAAGTATCCATCCAAGAGCCCAGTTTGTGATTCAGCATAGTCTGATACAGTAACAGGCAAGGAAAGATATGAACCCATATCAACACAGGGACCGAAAAAGATAACTTAAGCCCCAGTGCCTCTGAGCTAAGCTTCCTAGTGACCGCTTTTCACAAGCAAGGACACCAAGTGACCTGCCCTGTTTACATGAACAGGATTTGCTTCTCTCTGCTGGTGCCAACATGGTAGGAGTCTCACTCTCAAACAGAAAACCTTCAAGAAAAAAAAAAAAGTCTGAGTTTGTATGGATTTTCTCCTAGAGCTTAGTGCCAAGTATGACAAGTTCAGAAACAGCCTCAAACTGCCAGAATGATCGAAACTTCAGCCAATTGTGTCATTGTCTATAGGGGGATAAGATTTTGTATTCAAGTGATCTTGTGACACAGCCTCTAGTTTAGAAGATTAAGTATTAATTTTAAGATCCACTCTAAAATACACGTTGAGGTATAAGTGTTCTAACCTAACAAGTTGGAAGCCCAGGTGATCCTGACAGGCAGTATATCAGTAGGTGAAGATCTTCACTTACTAGAGAAAATAATACTCATCTTTAAGTTACATACACTAGCTGGCTGCATGTATATTAAAAGCTCCCCCCAAAAAAAAAAATCTCCAGGAAGCTCACAGCACTATCATTAATATATTCCAACCAATGGATATCAAGGTAGAAGAGAGTTAAGTCAGCTAATTTTAAAGCTCTGATTAATGGAATATCCCATCTCATAATCAGCTACCAGAAGAGATGATGTGCACGAAACAGTATGCCATCCATTTGGAAATTACATTCCCTCAGAGGTCGATTGAGGTTAGTCAAGGTATCTAAACCAAAGTTGTTACCTATGCAGTTGCAAATCAACCCCAAGATGCAGATCAACTGACAGGCTGAAAAGTTGAGTTACCTTGAATTATTTTCTATAGGACCAGTATCTACTGATGTGTTTGTATAGCAATTTAATCTGTGGTTACAATTTAGTTCTATAATTTTTGCCAAGGTGAAAAAAAATAATCTAATTTGGTGTATTACTATACGACACACAGAGTGAAGACTTATATGGAGATCCTGTTATGACTATTACTTTGTTTGAATGTATACTGATTTGACAGGCAGTTAAACCAGACTCCTCCAGCCCCAACTACACTTTACTTTCTGAAGTGAGCTCAAGCCATTACATAATTTCTGATTAAACTAAGAAAATGAGAGGAAAACATTAGTAACAAGAGTTTGGGATCAATTTTGTTTAAAATAATATTTTCCAGATACTTGAAAGGCATTAGTGAGACATGTTCTTTCGCAGTGTTTAGAGTAAGCCTATCTAGACCTTTTCAACCAAGCATGCTATGGGAATATTTTTGACAGTGAACCCTGGCCAGCAAAAATTCATTCTTTAGTCTCTCTTTCACTTCAACCCATGCTCTTACGCTCTGAAGATCTATCACATTCATTTAATGGAATGACACTGCTATCCGTCCCTATGATGCCAGCCAACACCAGGCCGGAACCAAGACATAGGTTCAAGCTAACATGCACTCTAAGCACATAACTTCTAACTACAATAACTAAGGTTTAGATTTTATTAGGGGCCTACTGACATGCAACTTTGAAATGCCATTCATCACCAGGATTTCTAGGACATAGTAAGAAAACTGCAGGGCATGTGGTAGCTCTGGTGTTGTACTGCAATCATAGTTTGCAGCAGTCAGCTCTGAAAATACAAACTAACCTTTTGGTACACATGTAGGCAGAAAGGCACCACATCTTAAGATAGATCAACATTTCTCCCCCACCATCCTCATACATGTTTAATTTGATAGGTCAAAAGTAGCATCTAAGTTTTAATTCCTACAGACAAAAGATTGTGAAATCTGTCATGAATGAGGAGTTCACATGTTCAGCTGTACTTTTAACTCTAGGAACACCAAGTTTCCTAGTAATTTAGGGTTGCACAAACATCCCAGCACCTCTTTATCAATACCATGACTAATTAGCATTGCAATTGATCCATCCCGCACTAAAGTAACAATAGAAGAACTACCAATTTGACTTACATAAGTGTATAAGTGTTGGTTTACTTTTTATAGGCTACCAATGCCACCAGGCTCCTTGGAAAATCAAACTCTGGAATTAGCTTGTTTTAATTGACTAGCAGATGTAATCGGTTTCTAAATGTTTCAACTATTAGTGATGTGATGCCTTTGGATAGTCATAAGAGGCTTATTTAAATTTGTACAGCAAGTTTTCCCCCAATGTGACATGAGACCTCAATTGAGTAAGTATCAAAACTAACTATTTGACAATACAGTAGGTTAGCAGTTCTCCACAACATTTATGTAACAGTGAACTTATGGACCTGTCTAGAATGATCACCACTAGACAATGCATGTTTTTATGCCCCAGTATAAAGGCTTAGGCGATACTAAAGCTGACAACTTATTGATTTTATTTCACATTTGATGTGAGTGACAAAAGGGGGAAGCAACAAGTGCCTTTAGAACAATATTTGATTTTAAATTAGTAAAAAGCAAAAGGTGGTGGGATGTCATAAAGGAAGACATGTTAGCATGTGGTGTGATAGAGGATATGGCATTGAACAGAGTACTTTGGAGGGAGGACTCATTAAGCGGATCCCATTTGATGGGATTAACGCAAAGATGAGGATTTTATATACTTTGTTTTATACAGACCAGAATGTCAAAGTTCTCGACATCACCGTGTTGCGAGTTCAGCAACATTAGATAAGTCCACCAAAAGTTGTGCGGATAGGATGGCAATCCGAAGGACAGGTGCAATATAGAAACACTGTACTGTACAGACATCCGAGTGCGGACACACTTCACTAGTGCCTAGGGATACAAGTTATTCTACAGTTTACTTCTGACAAGCAGGTTAAGGGTATTTCCATGTAGAATATATTAAGGTTCCTCATCTCTAGGAGCTCTGACATCTGTCCATTCCCCCCCAAAACACACACCAAATGTGAACCCCCAGAGACTCTTACACAGCTTCTCAACCATCCCATAAAGCACCCCCCTCAAGAAAGTTTAGAAAACATGCCTTACTCATCTTCCTACCTCGGCCTCTGAAGGGAACCCTATCCGGCTTCTCTCAGATGAAGATTCCTTGAGGCTAAGGGGGTGTGGCCAGCCAACATGTGACGTTTCAATAGGGGTTTGGGGATCAACAGGGCAAAGAGGTTATTCATGTCATTCTGTTGTAGCTTTACTCTCTAAGGGCTAGTCTACACTGGCACCGCTTTAATGTGGCTTGTGTGGTCGCAGCAGAGCTCTCCCAGCACTCTAAAAAACCCACCTCCACAAGAGCCATGCTCCCAGCACTGGTGCACTGTCTACACTGGCACTTTACAGTGCTGAAATTTGCTGCGCTCAGGGCAGAGGGTGTTTTTTCACACACCTGAGCGAGAAAGTTGCAGCACTGTAAATTGCCAGTGTAGACAGGCCCTAAGCCTCTACCCCAAGTAGTCACTGGACTCAAAGCCACATTGACCATAGGACAACAATTTCAAGCTTCTTGTTTGTTACCTCATTTATTTGAGGGAGCAGAAATCCTGTAGTGAAGTCTGAATTAGATTCCAGCTTTGATGTTTACCACTACTTTTGGCTGGTAATCTATTTCCCTCTCAAAATTGCAGTGTATGTTTATTGATCCCAATCCCTTAGCTATACCATTCCTCCCCTTGTTCCCATGCATTCACTCCCCCACATTTGAGTCTGTTCTTACCAAAAAAAAAAAAAAACCCACCTCAATTTTATCTCTTCATATATTGTTTTGAAGAGGAAAGTCTTTTAGAAGAACTTTCACAATTAAATCCAATACCTACTATGACTGGAGCTTCTAGGCACTACAGTACAAAGAAATAACAGTTAAATTCTACCTTTTACCACAAGCTATCTAAGTTTCATTCAAAGCACTTTATAACAATACAGCCAGCTACTCAAGTATACCCATTCATATAAAACTGTTGATCACCTGTAGCTCTTAAATGGATTAAGATCAATGTGATCTCTTAAGATGTGTGTTCATAAGATGAACACAAGGATGGTGCAGCTGGACAACCAGAAGAGAAGAATCCACTTTGTCTTGTATCTCAGTCATGTAAGTTCACAATGAACGCACTAGATATGTAGGGTAAGTGCTTAGCTTGCCAACTCAGCTTTACCATACTGTGTTTCAAATGCAACAATCACAGGGAGCTGCATTCAGGCATTAGTAGTGTCAAACTATTGTAGGAGGAAGAACCGAATACAGAAGTGTTTCTGAATAGTCTCTTGTTAGTTATTTGGAACTTGAGCCATTTCCCTAGTTTTTAATATCACATAGTACTAAAGTCAGTCAAAATATAAGACAGAAGCCCTATTTCCCAAGGAAAATAGAGGGAGCAGCTTGTGTTGCTATAATCCCCTCTTGCTAACTCAAAAAACAGCTGTCAGGGAGATGGAGAATGAAACCAACTAGGATTGTATCAGTTTCACTCACCACTTTTAGAAGGTGGGACAAGTAGCAACTGTCAAGGTGTCTCCCCCAGGGAAAGGGGTGGAAAGCCTTGGTTTCACACATTTAGCCAGACTAAGGCACAAGTACTGTAGGAATAATCCTGTACCAACAGGGAATGGCCTATAGGAACAAATAGGCCATCTCAAATGGCAAAAATATGGCTATTTATCACCATAGGTAAAGCATCAGTCCCCAAAGCATGTAAGTGACAACAGCATTTAGCCTATGGTAGGAAGTGCATGCAGCTCTTTATAAGGTATTATCACAACCCTGAGTCTGAGGTGCAGGGGAAAGAAAATGGGGGAATGCCCACCCACCTCAAAATGCAAAATTGTGTCTCTGTCCAGATTAGCAAGACAGACAGTTTTAACAGTAAAGGAAGCATTCATTCACAGCTATATTGTATTTTCTTTCTCCATTCCTGGAAAAGAATAATGTCTATCTTATTCTGTGCAACTCACAATCCATCTCAGACTTTTTTCTTACTAAACCTGTATTAGCGAAAGTTAAGGTGGAGGGAGATTTCTCCCCCCAGTTCAAAGAATGAATAATAGGAAGTCAGTAACAGCAGACCCTGAAGCAACAGCATTGTTACGTCTCATCTGCAACCTGCAAAGCAGCATCCTCCACCACAGAAGGAAGAGATTACCAAGGATTTTGTAGAGCACCGAGTATTACCAACAGTCAAATTTCAGCAGGGGAGAAAAAAGGGACAATTTATGAGCAGAAGCAGAAAAAAAAAAATCCCTTGAAGGGATTGGTTGACTGTTTACAACTCAGTCACGCAATTGCTTGTTCTTTTCCCCACCCCCTGCTACTGCAGTCAGGGATTGACAGAGCATGAACGCTGCATTGAGGAAGGGAGGGGGGAGAAAGACTGACGGCCTCCACCCTAAAGCTAGGCTTGTGCCTTTCCAGCCCCAACCCACGGAGATCAGAGTCCCAACGGGAAATCCTTAAGCCCCAGCGCGTGCATTTTTTCGGGGGGAGGGGAGCAATCAGCACCAGGCAATAAAGCCCGGTTGGTGTTTGATTGCTTTTCTAACAATTGCATTTCCTGGGGCCTCCTAGAGGCAGCTTCAGGAGACAGGATTTCACAGTTCAATATTCAAGCCCCCTCAAGCAAGGGAGACCCCACTACCGATCCTAGCACCGCAGTCACACGGGAGACCCCCACCCACCCACCCACCGGGCTGGGCAGGGCCTCCTCTTCTGCCAGCTCAGCCAGGAGACCAGCTGCCAGCTCAGGCTCCCGTTGGGACCCACCCAGGCTCGGCTCCCGGCGTGGGGATGAATGAGAGAGGCAGCAGGAAGGGGGCAAAGCGGGGGAGAGAGGGAGCCAGGGGGCAGAGGGAGAAGTGGGGGGGGGGGGAGAAATGGCGCAGGAGCGGGGGGGACCGGGGGGGCAAGAGGCGGGGGGAGGGGCGGAGAAGGGAGGGTTTGTGGGGGGAGGGGAGAAGCAAGGGGCGGGGCCAGCGGTGAGGGGGAGAAGTGGGAGGACGGGGGGGGAATCAGGGGGAAATGGGGTAAGGGGCGGGGCAGGGGTGAGAGGGGACGGGGCGGGAGCCCGCTGCAGCCCGGCCCGGCCGCCCCGGGGGAGGGGAGCGGGGACGAGGCCCGGCCGGGCGCCCCCTCCTCACCGTGAGGCCGGTGCCCAGCACGATCACGTCGTACTCCTCATTCATGGCGGCGGGGTCGCGGGCGGGTCCGGGTCGCGGGGCTCGGGCGGGTCGGGCGCTGGAGGCCGCGGAGACAGAAGCAGGATAAAATGGAGACGCCGCCGCCGCCGCCGCCGTGAAGAGACCGCGCCAGGGGGGTGGGCGGGGCCGCCGCAACGAACCGAGGGGGCGGAGCCGAGCACCAGCCCCTGTCAATCGCGCCCATTCGGCTCCCCCGGTTGGGCCGCTCGACTGTCAATCGGGAGGCTCCGCCCTCACCCGTCGCTAAGGGGCGGAACGCCGGCCTTGCCAACGGGAATGCCACCGTGGTGCTGGGGGTGTGCGCCTGCGCGGACGGAGGCGGGTGCTGCGCTGACCCTGAGCCGCCGCGAGTGCTGCAGCGCGAGCCGCCCTGGGCGCCGCTGGTGCAAAGACATAATTGCACTTCCTGAGCCGCCTGCTGCTGCTGCTGCTGCTGCTGCTGGGCAGAGCCGAGCTCAGCGGAGGCATGCTGGGGGGGCGGGGCACAATGCATTTGCAGGGACGCATGGCAATATATTTATTGCACTGCGTGTATCGCTCCCAAGGCCCAGCAGAAATCTCCTTCCCTGCATACGCCCTATCCCAAAGCCCATGGGAATGAAATACCGGCTTGGGCGCTGAGATCACCGGCGAGCCATTCATAAGCACCATTGTGGTGGATAAGGCATTCCAGTTGGCTTTGAAATATGGCTTTGCAACGCACCACCTCTACCCCATCAGAAATGCCTTGCTTGGCGATATAGTAGAATCCTCGCTCAAGTGGAGAGTCCATTTTCCACACGAAGTAGCTGGCTTTGTTATAGAATCACACGTAGGGCTGGAAGGGACCGCAACCCGCAAGAAGTCATCCGGGCCAGCCTTCTGCACTGGGACTATCTCTACACTATGGATCTTGCAGTGGCACAGTTGTACCGTTACAGATGTGCCACTGTAACGTCTCCCATGTAGCTGCTCCGTGCCGGCAGGAAAGCCTCTCCTGCCGACATAGCGCTGTCCACACCAGCACTTTTGCTAGTGAAACTTACCTTGGTCACGGGGGTGGTTTTTTCACACCCCTGACTGACAAAAGTTTTACCGACAAAAGTGATAGTGTAGACAAAACCTAACTTAGACCTTCCCTGACAGATGTTTGTCCAACCTGTTCTTAAAAACCTCCGATGATGGAGATTCCACAATCTCCCTTGGAAACCTATTCCAGAGCTTAATTATCCTTATAGTTAAAAAGTTTTATCTAACATTTAATCTAAATTTCCCTTGTTGCAGATTAAGCCCATTACCTCTTGTTCTACCTTCAGTGGACATGGAGAACAATCGATCACAGTCCTCTTTATAACAGCCCTTAACATATTTGAAGACTGTAATCAGGTCTTCCCTCCAACTTCTTTTATCAAGATTAAAGATGCTGAAAAGAGCCATTTTAAAAAAGTCTCAAGCACATACAATTAAAATAAAGTAGCAAATGAAACTGCAAGAGTCAATTCAGAGAATTTAATTTTAATTTTTTCTTTATATAATTTTTACTGGGCAACATCTAGAGCCATAAGTAAAGAACACAGGTTGGGTATTTGAAAGTCGAAGGGAGATGATGGACACTAAATCCTGGGACTTTTAAAATCAATATGAAAGCAGGACTTAAAATGTGTATATTTTGAGTGTACAGTATATTAACAACCATCACCTGGTGAAATTAAAGTGGAATAATAGACAATTTTTGACTGCAGCTCCCCATTCAAGCACTTGTTTGTGCGTAAAGTCGGCTTTGGCTGTAGCGTAAAGGCTGATACTTACAGTTGGTCGACATTTTTCAAAATTGCAAAGAATTTTTTTTGCAAAAACATTTGTTTTTGACCAGTGGTTGAAATTTTCAGAAATTTTGGACCAGAAAAAAATATCAACCAATTCTGCAGATTATAGATTAAGTGCAGACTGCAAAATATTATCTGTAGCTTCAGAGATACCCCCAGCCATCAGCTATTCTGAGAGAAAAAGATGAGTCAATCCTTCTTTTTGAGATGGACAGGCACCCAGATCTAGAAAGACAGACGCATTTGCTATTTCACAAATGGACGGCTACATGGACAGATATATTTAGCTAAATATTATTTATGATTTGTTAAGTGATTACAATGTGACTGACACCTTTGTTTTACTCGCACTTGTTCTACAGTTGGACAGACAGAACTACGGTCCAAATCAACAAAACACTCGCATGTATTTAACTTGAAGCATGTGCTTAAATCCTGTTGAACTGGATATGACTTAAGCATGCACTTAAAATTAAATGCATGCTTAAGTCCTTTGCTGATTCAGGGCCCAGGTCTAGATCAAACCAGTCTATCTAGCCATTCACACATTTTTACATCATTGGTAACTGCAAGACTTGACTGATATCTGACTGTGTTCCGATCAGTCTGCATGGTTTTGCTGGGTCTGAACTCATCTGCTCAGGGTTTTTGTTTTGTTTTGTTTTGTCTGTTTTCTGCATACATAGATGTGCTTTGTGGAGTGGGTTGTTGTTGTTTTTTATAGGAAGCAGCTGCAGTGGGGGCAATGACAGGTTATTTCTGCTGAGGACATGGCAAAAGTATAACCATATGGTGAATAATCAGAGAGTTAGTTTTGCAAATTTGCTTATCCTTGTGTGAAGTTATAGTATGAAAAAGCAAAAGAAACAAAAAAAAAAATACCCCCTTGTGCTTAGTTATACTTCCCTGTTGAAGAGCTCAGCACCTCAGCTAGTCTAGCCTGTATCACGATATAAAAATCTCTGGCCTAGAACTTCTCTTATCATAAATCTTGCTTCCAGCTCCTGCCATGGTCAACAGCACAAACATTTATTTCCTGTGTGATTTATACTGAGTAGAAGAACTGGTTAGAGCACAAGACTGGGAATCCAGACCCCTGTTTCTATTACCTGCTTTCTGGGAGACTCTGAGGAAGTTCCTTAGCCCCAATTTTTCAAAATGTTGGTGCCTCTGTTTCTGTGTCCAGTGAGGCACCTTGGGCCAGACAGTCGTGGGTGCTGACCACCCACAACTCCAAATGATGATAGCACAAGCTTTGGGTGCTCATTACTGCTAAAAAACAGGGTGTCTCCAGTTAACAATTTTAGAAAATGTTAGTCTTACCAATGGTGCCTTAGTATACAGTACTAATCTGTACAATGGTTACTATTTATAAGACATGGCAGAGATACAGGGAGCTCTGAAATACAAAATACTCAGGTCAAAAGAGTAGACAAAGTCTTGATTGAAAACAGTGACACTTACCTCCCTCACAGGAGGTCTGTGGGGCTTAACTTATTAATTAGTGTTCGTAAAGCATGTTGGTGTCCTCAAAAGAAAGTGTCTCGTGTACGTGTACACCACTCGTCTTAGTGTACGTGTACACCACTCGTCACTGCTGGATGGAGTCATCTACTTAAGCGTGTGTTATAGACCCTATACTACTAATACCTGCTAAAGCAGTGGGTCTCAGAGCCTTTTTTACTGGTGACCCCTTTCACATTGCAAGCCTCTGAGTGCGACCCCCCCTTATAAATTAAACGCACCTTTTAATATATTTAACACCATTATAAATGCTGGAGGCAAGCAGGGTTTGAGGTGGAGGTTAACAGCTCGGGACTCCCCACGTAATGACCTTGCGACCCCCTGAGGGGTCCCAACCCCCAGTTTGAGAACCCCTGTGCTAAAGGTATTCCTTTAGAGGCTCAAACTTTTGGTGCACGAGGATCTGGGTTCAATCCCACAGTCACAATGCAGTTATGAGTGGCTGTGCTGTGCAGCATAAACAGAGGTAGCAGAGATTTAGCTGTTGCAAAATTGATGATGCAAAAGTTAGTTTATTGTGCTTATTGTTATGCAAAAGTTAGCCAGTTGTGAGAAGCTGTTGCAACAGTTTCCTCTAAAGACTGACCTTAAATTAGAGAAATACCTTCTACTATCATGAGTCATCCAATGCAGATCCAGGAAAGTCCTATGTTGTTTGTAATTTAAGACACCCCCACCTCTCTCTTTTTTTTTTTACAGTATAAACAGCGGCAAACCTGGATGCTAAGAAATATGACAGAAATGCAGCCCATATAAATTCAACAATCAGTATCCTAGAAGAATGGAAAGTGGTGGCAAGGCTCATCACTGCTTTATGTCTCACTGAGGCAGGGATAGTGGAGAAGCAAATTCTGTACCAAAAAAAATTAATGGGACTATTGGGCCTGGGTTTTGTTTGATGTATTAACTGATCTCTCCACAGAATAAGCCAAAGGGGATTTTCACTTCAAAGTGATAGATGTTCTTCGGGAATCATTATGAAAATGTTCCGGTGATTGGTGGAGGTTGGCACTAAAATAAAAATACGGTTTCTGCTGTAAGACATCAACAGTAAGGTCTTGTGGGGAAAGGCACTTGACTGGCCCTCAGAAGATGTAGGGTCGATCACCCAGTGTGACTCTCAATAAGTTATTCAGTCTCTTAGGCCTGGTCTACACTGGCGGGGGGGGTCGATCTAAGTTACGCAACTTCAGCTACGTGAATAACGTAGCTGAAGTCGACGTATTTAGATCGACTTACCACGGTGTCTTCCCTGCAGTAGGTCATAAGAACATAAGAATAGCCATACCGGGTCAGACCAACGATCCATCCAGCCCACTACCAACAGTGACCAATGCCAAGTGTCCCAGAGGGAGTGAACCTAACAGGTAATGATCAAGTGATCTCTCTCCTGCCATCCATCTCCACCCTCTGACAAACAGAGGCTAGGGACACCATTCCTTATCCATCCTGGCTAATAGCCATTAATGGATTTAACCTCCATGAATTTATCTAGTTCTCTTTTAAACCCTGTTATAGTCCTAGCCTTCACAACCTCCTCAAGCAAGAAGTTCCACAGGTTGACTGTGCGCTGTGTGAAGAAAAACTTCCTTTTATTTGTTTTAAACCTGCTGCCCATTCATTTCATTTGGCTTCTCGCTCCGGTGGAATACCGGAGTTGACGGGAGAGCGCTCGGCGGTCGATTTATCGTGTCTTCACTAGACGCGATAAATCGACCCCTGCTGGATCGATCACTCCGGAGGTAAGTGTAGACATGCCCTCAGTTCCCTGTCTGTTAAAGGGGGATAATAAATGCTTCCTTTGTCTATTTAGCTGGTAAGCTTTTCAGGGCAGGGGCTGTCTCTTACGATGTGTGTACAGTGCCTAGCACGCACAATGGAGTCTGATCTTGGTTAGAGCCTCTAGGTGTATTGTTACATAATAATAGTATAGTGCAACGTAAATTTCCCTCCCCCCTTGCTTTGTTGAATGAGTTTAAACATCTATCTCTGAGGTAATTACAGCTCCTGACTGGCTAAGAGTTGAGCACCTTCAATTATTTTTGTCCCTGCTCACATTCTCACCCCCTTGTTTGTCTCATCCACCTTGTCTTTGAGATCGTCAGCTCTTTGGAGCAGGGACTGTCGTTTTCAATATTTTATACAACGCTGAGAATAATGGGGCCTAACCTAGTTGGCCTTTAGGTGTTACCACAATAGAAGCAAAAGGAGGAGGAGGAGGATAAACTGCACACAGTATAAGATTTGTATTTTCCTGGAGCTGTTTTGGATGAGAGGACCAGGAAACCCATGGAATAACTATTCAGTTGCATGACAGAAGCAAGATGCCCCCCTCCAGGCTTCCTAGACAAATTGTGGGGAGCCTGCACCTCCAAGCCACATGAGTCACGGACTGGGTATAGCATGATATGGCCCATAGATAAAGGGTGCCTAGTTAATATATACGTGCATGGTAGCCCTGATTAGGAAATGGTCCCTACGCACATCCCATTACACATTTTATTCCCATTTTTAGCAACTGCCTCAAATTCTTTTCCCCCAGCAAGGGTCTTTCACACCCCTGTCAGACCTCTACGAACCCTTCCCCTAGCCTGACTGGTCCCCCAAGTCATAGATACTATTCTTCCAGCTCAGAGATTAGATCAGAGTCCCTTTGATGCCCACAGTCATCCAAAGGAACACAAGGTCTCCCCCAACATCCCGAGGGGTTAGGCACGTAGCCTCCATGGCAAGCCCAGCCTTTTCCCCCCATTAAAGAGGCTTGCAGACAGTTTTACCTTTATATACAAGCACCAGAACTTTTCAGCTTTAGATGCAATGACAAAGTCCCATGCATAGAGTATGGCAGGAGACCTGACTTCTACTTCTGGCTCTGCCACAGGCTGGCTTTGTGTTATTAGTTTAATTCCTCCCAAGTGCCTCAATTTCTCGTTCTGCTCAATGGGAGATAATGACACTTATCCGCTTTTGCAAAGCACTTTGGAATCCTTGGATGCAAAGCAATAAACGAGAGCCCCAGGTGGGATTTTTCAAAAGTGCTCAGCTTTCGGCCTGACTTTCTTCCCACCGAAGTCCATGGGCCTTACTGGCTTCAATGGGAACAGAGTGAGGCCAGAGCTGAGTGCTTTTTAAAACCCCACTATTAGTGTTATTATGCTAATGAAACAACCTGAAGTATCTACTAAGGCTATTTATGGAAAATGCACATGCACGGAAAGCAACGGATCTACAACATCTTTGTTCCCAAAAGACAATTGCTGTGAGCTACTTGCTGGAATTCCTTGAATTAGGGTTCACAGAGCCAGGCGTCTATTTTAATTTTGTTCTTGATTAATATGAGAAGCAATTTTCCTGGACAGTTTCTAAAAATGTAACAGAATGTGAATGGCAACTAAAGGGAAGTTGCAGTCCAGCTGAGATGCTCTGAGGGACAATTATTTGTGTCTGATAATTTGCACCTAGCTCTTATCTAGCACTTTTCATTAGTAGATCTCAAAGCGCTTTACAAAAGAGGTATCATTATCCCCATTTTACAGATTGGGAAACTGAGGCACAGGGTGGTGAAGTGGCTAACCTAAGGCCACCCAGCAGCAGAGAAAAGGTCCTGAGGCCCAGTCCAGGGCTATATATCCACTAGGCAACACTGCCTCCCATCATCATGGGAGAAAAGATGGATAAAACTTTTGAGGTCTCATTCTTACCCCAGTGCCTTACTCTAGTTTTACACTGACTGGACTACACTGTAATCAATGGCATGACAATGATGTGAAACTGGAGTTGTGCAGGACCAGGCCTTTTAAATGTGTTTTTTTGAAGTCATTGTTTGGCGAAGGTGTCAGAGTGGCAGCCTCCGAATCTGCAGCCCTCCATCCTTTGAACAGGTACAGCACAGAAACAGCAGCACAGGGTCCTCTTTCCCATCTCCCCATCAGCACTGCCGCGGACGGCCAGCCGAGTAGATAGGTACAGCCTCTCCTTAGCCTCCTTTCTAACTCTGCCAACAAACCGTCCCAGCTCTAATGGGGTGTTCTGTGATGTGGACCTGCATTGAGACACCCCTCCCCCATTAAATAGTAATATCTTTTGTGGCCTGCCAACCTGAGCTTGAACTGGATGGCACAAAAGATGCTGTAGTTCACTTCTTATTCATTGATCCATCTGCTCCTCCACTATCAAAGAGCATTGCTTTGGAGAAGTGAATGATGGGAGAGGCACTGTCTATTTCGGTGAGTGCTGCCTAGTGGCTAGGGTAGGGTAGACTCATCACTAAAGGTTGGTCCTGTTCTTGAGTCTGCCACAAAGCTGCTATGTGACCTTGGGTTCCTCACATACCTTTTCCGAGTCTCAGTTTCCCCACCTGGAATACGGGGATAAAATAATACGTATCTGCTCAGGGAAGGTGGTGAGGCTTTGTTAATTAATATTTATTAAAGCACTTGGAGATCTGTGGATGGAAGGCACATTAGAAATGCAGAGCATTATTTATTAGTTTTAATTTCCATCAGTGCTGTCTTCAGCTGTGAATTAGACCGTACAAAGGTTGGGGTGAGGGGGCAAGAAGCAGCGTTAATGAGTTTCTTGGCATTACTACTATGCTAGCATAAACCCCGCCCATATTTCATTATGCTGGGTAGCTCTTTTTGCTGAAATCATTCATCCCAAAGCCCAGTTCTGTGCAAGAGACCAGCAGTAAAAATGCAGAAGGCCCACGTCACCTTTTATTGACCAGATGATTTTAGGTCTTGCGTGAGCTTCCTCTTTCTGATACCCATTCCATGCCTCCCCCTCCACCCCTTTTCAAATCCAATGAATATTGTCTTCTTTTTGGTCACTGTTTGTCTTAAATAAGTTTGAAAATTAGACTAATTCTGTAGTTCTTCTATGGTGCATTCCATCTCCAGGGATCTCCCAGCCCTTTACTAACATTCAGCACGATTCAGCAAAGCACTTAAGCACGCGCTTAATTTTAAGCACGTGCAGAAGACCCACTGAATTAAAAGTTAAAGTTCAGCATGTGTACCAGAGCTTTGTTGAATGGCGACCCTTATCTGTACAACGTCCCTGGGAGTTAAGTGTTGTTATCCCCATTTTACCAATGGGGAACAGACACAGAGAGGTTAAAGGACACATTTTCCAAAGTGCCCACTCCTTTTGGGTGTCCGATATGAGACACCGAGGGCTTGATTTTTCACAACTGCCACATACCCACAACTGCTGTAGAAATCAACGGGAGATGCGGCTGCTCAGCACCACTGGTAATTAGACTCTAAACTCTTGAAAAATTGGTGCTAAGTGATTTGCCTAAAGTCACGTAGGGACGCTGGGGCAAGCTGGAAACAGAATCCAGATTGCTTGAGTTCCACCAACATCCTTTAACCACTAGGCTATACTCTCTCTCCCTCCAAGCTCTTAGGGCTTTTCTGCACTTCAAATGCTGCAGTGGCACCGCTGTGCTGCTGGAGTGCTTCAGTGTAGACACTACCGACATCAATGGGCGGGATTCTCCCGTCGGCATAGGTAATCCACCTCCCCAAGAGGCAGTAGCTAGGGTGACGGAAGAATTCTTCCATTGACCTAGCACTGTTTACACAGGGACTTAGGCCTGGTCTACACTAAAAAGTTAGGTTGAAGGAAGCTGCGTTAAGTCGACCTGTTAATGGATGTGTCTACACTACCGGGTCCTTTACGCCGACCTAAATCGCCTTTAATGTCGATTTCTGTAATCCACCTCTGTGAGCTTAATCCGATTTTCATGGGTCGACTGCGAGGTAGTGCAGGTGCAGTGTTGTGTAATTCAACTTCCCGTGGTGCTATGGGGAAGGGCCATTGTTCGACTAGCTCCCGACATGAGCCTGCCATAAACTTCATTAAAAGTACGGTCACCTATGACCCGGGGGGGGCCTACTCACCATGGCTGGAGCAGCAAAACAGCACAGTGAACGGTTACGGATTCTGATTATGTTATGGCTTGCACCTAGTGTAATAAGAGGTTGGGTTTTTTTATGAAAGCCTTGCTACGGAAACATTTTATTTATGTAAAATGGCTCCTTTACTTTTTCCCCTGACTGACAGCTGGAAATGTATCCTTCGGTGTGTCATCAACACCTGAAAGCAGACTTTCGCTGATTAGAAAGAGGAGAAAGAGAACGCGGGAGGACATGTTCACCGAGATAATGAACGCCTCCGGGACAGCTGACACAGAGCTGAGAGCATGGAGGATTTCACTGTCCGAGAAGTTGGACATGGACATGGAGAGCAGGAAAGCTTCCCATAAGCAAGAGCATGCGGTGCAGGATGAGATGCTTCAGATGATGAGGGACCAAGCAGACATGTTGAGGCGTCTGGTTGAACTGCAGGAACAGAAGCAGGAGGGTAAAGTCCCTATGCAGACCCTAGTGGACAGCCAGCCAGCATCGCCTGGCACAGAATCACCCTCCCCCAAGCATTCCCTGAGGCATGGGTGAAAAGTCCATTATCCCTTTCACTTGACTCAGTGGAAGGGTACGAGGAACAGAAGGTGCCTATTCACAGACCTTTGATGGTCTGGAATGCGGTATTATGTTACACAGCTGAAAATGTTTCTCCCATTCCAACTTTACAACCCCTTTTCCCCAAGGTTACCGTTTTTTTCTGTTCTCCCTCTTTACTTATGTTTGTTAAATAAAGTAAATGGATTCGAGAAATAAATGTTCTTTATTGAGTAGAAGCAGTGGGCTTGGGCAGGGGGTTGGCTTTACAGGGACAGTGAAACAAGCCAGGTGAAGGTATGGGAAAGCAAAATGCAGACAAGCAGCTCACATTACTGTGACTCATCATTGAAACGGCTTTTCAAAGCCTTGCTGTGCTCTTCTTATTGCCCTGGTGTCTGGCTGCTCAAAAATGGCTGCCATGCAATCAGTCTCAACTGCCCACCCCTGCGGAAAATTTCCACCCCTTTTTTCACAGATATCATGGAGCACACAGCAGGCAGCTATAACCATGGGGATGTTCTCTTCACTAAGGTCCAACCTTGTTAGTAAACTTCTCCAGCGCCCTTTCAAACGACCAAAGGCACAATCAACCACCATTCTGCACTTGCTGAGCCTATAGTTGAACCGTTCCTTACTGCTGTCCAGACGGCCAGTGTATGGCTTCATAAGCCATGGGAGCAAGGGGTAGGCTGGGTCCCCCAGGATAACTATAGGCATCTCAACGTCATCTATGTTCATTCTGTGGTTTGGAAAGAAAGTCCTGGATTGCAGCTTTTTGAACAGACCTGAGTTCCTAAAGATGCACGTGTCATGAACCTTTTCCGACCATCCTATGTTGATGTCGGTGAAATGCCCCCTGTGATCCACCAGCGCTTGCAACACCATTGAAAAGTATCCCTTTGGGTTTATGTACTCTTTGGCAAGGTGGTCTGGTGACAAGATGGGGATATGCATGCCATCTATTGCCCCACCGCAATTAGGAAACCCCATCGCAGCAAAACCATCCACTATGTCCTGCACATTTCCCAGACTCACTACCCTTCGTAGCAGAAGTCAATTAATGGCCCTGCACACTCGGAGCACAGCAGCTCGCACGGTTGATTGACCTACTCCAAATTGATTCCCCACTGACCAGTAACTGTCCGGCTTTGCAAGCTTCCAAACAGCGATTGCCACTCGCTTCTCCACTGTAAGAGCAGCTCTCCTTTTTGTGTTGCTGAACTGCAGGGCAGGGGAAAGCTCAGCACAAAGTTCTTGGAAGGTGGCTTCCGCATTCGAAAGTCCTGCAGCCACGGCTCGTCATCCCATACCTGCAAAACGATGCAGTCCCACCACTCAGTGCTTGTTTCACAGGACCAGAAACGGCGCTCAACAGAGTGCAGCTGCTCTGTGACAGCCAGCAGCAACTGTGAATTGTTTTTTTCAATGGCTTGCAGCAGGGCTGCTTGCAGGACATCGCTATGTTCCGTGCGGTGGACCTTACTTTGGCTCTGGAAATACTGCAGGAGAAGGCGCGAGGTGTTTGAGATGCTCACAGCAAGAGTGCACAACTGAGCAGGCTCCATGCTTCTGGGGTTATGGCGTACGTGCAGCAGTTTTAAGGCGCAAAAACCATTGGGTTGTTTGCCGTTGAGCACAGTGCCTCATGGGATGCTGACGCAATGTTCCCATTTTCCCCTGCGACAATGTTTTGGTCCCATGAGGCACTGCACAAACTTCCCAAAACACACTGTGACAAGTTGCACTTTGGGATAGCTACCCATGATGCACTGCTTTGTGCATCAATGCAGGCTAGTGAGGACGCACTCCATCGAGACAATGAGCATGGTGTGGCCACGCACAATCGACTTAATTAATTCGGAGGCTCGAGGTCAAATTAGGTAAAGTCAACTTAATTTTGTAGTGTAGACAAGCCCTTAGGTTGGCTTAACTACGCCGTTCGGGGGGTTGGATTTTTCACACCCCTGACCGATGTAGGTAAACCGACCTAATTTTCTAGTGTAGAGCAGGCCTTAATAAGAGACAGTCTCTGCCTCTAAGAATTTACAATCTAAATAGCCAACCCAGATAAAGGGGTGGGAGAAAGAAAGCATTGTTATTTCTAACCACATTTGGCAGATGGGGAACTAAGGCACAGAGACAAGAAGTGACACACCCAGCGTCACGTGGGAAGACCGTGACAGAGGTGGAAACTGAACCTAGACTCCCAGCCCAGTCTCATTGCCTTGTTGGCTTTTTTCCTGCATGCTCAGGTATCAGGCTGTTATGAGCAGACGTTGCTGCACTGCCTCTTGTGTATTGTTTGGATAAATGAGTAAAAATAGTTGAAATTCAGTAACAGGTGACAGACTCCAACGAGAGACTGCTGAATTGGAATTAATTTGCAAATTGGACACCATTAAATTAGGCTTGAATAAAGACTGGGAGTGGATGGGCCATTACACAAAGTAAATCTATTTCCCCATGCTTAATTTTCCCCGCCCTACAGTTCCTCACATCTTCTTGTCAATTGCTGGAAATGGGCCATTTTCATTACCACTACAAACAGTTCTTTTTCTCTCCTGCTGATAATAGCTCACCTTAACTGATCACTGTCATTGTAGTGTGTGTGGTAACACCCATTGTTTCATGTTCTCTGTGTATATATATATCTTCCTACTGTATTTTCCACTGCATGCATCTGATGAAGTGGGCTGTAGCCCACGAAAGCTTATGCTCAAATAAATTTGTTAGTCTCTAAGGTGCCACAAGTACTCCTATTCTTTTTAGTAACAGGTGAGAGTCACTGAATCCAAGAGATTAAGGAGGAAACATGAGGAAACGTACAGCAGCTGGAAGTGTGAGTCAGAGAAAGACTCATTCCTCTTTATTCTTCATTAACACCTTGAAAAACAAACATGGGGCTAACCCCCTGCTCACCCAGTTCACAGGGTTATTTCTATGCAGTCAATAGCACTGCTCCCAGAGAAGGACACGCAAGGTGCAGCGCACGCTCTCCAAGACAAGTTTTCAAAGATCTGCCTTTCTGGGTACGGGCCAAAGTGCAAAACGAAGCAAGCCAATATGTAAAAACCAACAACGTTGTTTGTTTTCCATATTCTGTTCTGCTATGGGAATTTACACATCTATGAAATAACTTCATCCGTTCACACTGACCGCTGGGGAACTCACTGCAGGTTACAGTGATTTGCAAATTAGCGTCAAGGATATGGCATCACAACATCTTTAGTTTACTTATATGTATTTCTACACTCACCCAACAAATGCATTGCAGCAGAGTTTAAAAAAAAAAAAGGGGAACTCTTAGTAATATGTGATCTCATGGTGGCCGACATCTAGAAACACACTTAAACATGTGCTTAACTTTATGCATGCGAATACCAGTTAAGTCAATGGGAGTACTTGCATGCTTATAGTTAAGGGTGCAAATCTTTCATGGCGGTCATGTAAGTCATGGATTCCGGGACTTTCCGGACCTCCAGGACTTCCACAACTGCAGCGGCTGACCCCAGAGCTGCCCGCCTGAGCAGCCGGGGCGGCCCTGGGGCCAGCCGCACCGGCCGCTGCTCCAGCGGCCCCAGGCAACCGGGCCCAGGCGCTGCCCCACAGCAGCCGTCTGGGAGCAGCAGCGGCGCCACAGAGGAGCAGCAGCAGTGGTGGGGCCCCGGGCTGCCCTCCGCCCAGAGTAGCGGCGGTGGTGGGGTCCTGGCTTGGCCCCGGCCTGGAGTGGTGGTGGTGGGGCCGCCCCCCGCCTGGAAGAGCGGTGGGGCCCCGGGCTACCCCCTTCCCGGAGCAGCAGCAGCAGGTCCCCAGGCCGCCCGCCACCCCCAGGAGCAGCAGCATCCACTGGATCACTGCCCCCGGCCCCAGCAGGTAAGATTTTGTTAGGGGTATTTCCATGACTTTTACTAGAAATACCTGTGACTAAATCGTAGCCTTACTTATAATCAAGGTCACACAGCAATTGTGTGCAGAGCTGCGAACAGAATCAAGGAATCCTGTCTGCCTTCTGCTTTAAGTCCCTTAACCAGCAAATCACTTCAGAAAATAGAACTCAGTCCTGCCCCTTTTGAAGTCAGTGGCGGTTCCCCCATTGAACTGCATGGAAGCAGGAGCGAACTTTTACTGGATCGAGCCAGTTGAATATTTTTTTTTGTTCAAACGATTTTGCTATGAAAAATGGCTTTTCTGGAATGAAAATGTTCCTTGTGGTTGGGTTTTTCTGGCTTTTCAATGAAAAAAGAAATGGAATTTTGGCGGGGTGGGGTAAAAATATTCAGTTTCTGGTTTCGGAAACTATTTTTTTAACCCCAAACCAACTTTTCTTTTACCAAAAATGGCTTTCAGAAACTGAAAATGTGTGTGTGTTTGTGGAGCGGGGGTGGCGAGGGGTTGTTGGTGGGGTGGGGGGTTTTTTCGGACTCTTCTTCCAAAAAGCTGCCTGAAGCATTTTGGAAGGAAATTTTGAAGAAAAGAAAAGTAATTGGCATGTTTTACCAGTGCTAATACTACATTTTTGGCACAGGCATAATTCCCTTGGAATTAGTGAGACCATTCACGTGCTTAAAGGTTCCTGAGACCAGAGAGGAGAGCTTGATTCCCATAGAATGTCAGGACACTTCAATATTCCATAGGTGTCTGAATTGGGTTTACACTTATGTCCCATGTTAACTTCACTGTATCAAACAGCTTCCCCTCCTGTCTCTGCGGAAGCAACGTTAGGTTCCCTTTTTCCTTTCTGCTTACAAATGAAGCTGACTTCTCTATCTGGGCTTCAAAAGAACCTGAGTCCCTGGGGAAGTTATTGCTGGTGTATGAAGCAGTTTTATTTCCGGGGGAAGTGACAGCACAGGACAGCAGCAGCCTTGTTATGATTTACCCAACGGCCTAAATGAGAGGGGATTCTCAGGACAGTGGAACAAGATATCAGCTGTATGATGGATGTTGGTTACTCTGGAGGATCAGTTATATACAGTATCAATTATACTGGGAGATCAGCAATTGAACAGTGACTTTTATATTGGGGGAGACATTTAAACCTTCAAACGATATTGAAATACTTCTTAAAAACACCAGTATCCAGACCTGTTTCCTATAACAATGATCCACAAATAAACCTCGTCTAGCAAGAACTGGATGGAAAAACAAACATGATTTAAAAGTCACTTGTATTCAAAGGAGGTAAATATCACCCTGCCATGCAATTTGTCTCTTTGTCTATTAATGCCTACATGTCACTGGCCAGGTTTTAAATCCAGTCAACTGTTGAATGAGGTATTGTCAGGTGACGCTGCTGTGAGATTTTTATTGTCTGAGGGTAATCTGAAGCAGAAAAAATTAACTCTTTGGATCCTGTAACATGCATAAAAGCTGAACCAATTTTTCTCCAATACTAAAGGTCTCTTTGCATCCCAGAGTACAGTGTATTGAATGTGTGTGTATGCTTTCTATGGAGAGGAACCTAACTGCTCCATTGTGTCATCTGCCCTATAGTGCTGGCATTTTAGCTCAAGTCGGGGTCCTGTGTCTGGAGTAGGATCATCTCTGTTAGCTCTCCACTGCTATCATGAAGTTCAGGATGACCACAATGTGTGCAGAATAGTGACAACTCTGAAGTTTCTAGTGGCCACAGATGGTTACCATATAAAATGAGAACAGAGAAAACTTTCAAACAGGTATCTCAGACTGGAAGTCATAACCACCCATCCCATCCCATATTGCTAAATTACCCTTCACAAACCTCCGGTGAAGTAGATAACATGTATACCCATTTTAGAAATGGGAAAACTGAGGTAGATGGGACAACTTGTAGTTCACTGGTTTAGAACAGTAGCCTAAGACTTAGAGGATCTGGGTTCAAGTCCCTCCTCCGCCACAGCTTTCTTGTGTGATCTTGGCTAACTCACTTAGGCCCAGATCCTCCAAGGTTTTTAGGCACCTAACTCCCATGGAACTCAATAGAAGTTATTATGCAGCTCTGCAGATCTGGGCCTTTGTCTCCTTATGCCTCTGATCCCCATCTGTAAAATGCAGATAACAGCAATTCCTTACTTCCCAGAGGAATTGTGAGGATAAATACATTAAAGACAGCGATCTCATCCTATGGTGGTGGAGCCATGTAAGTACCTTAGCTAGATGTGAGCCAATGGCAGAGCTAGCACTCGAATGAAGGAATCCGGACACCAAGACCCCTGCTCTAACCACAGGACAACACTCTCTTTTACGATTGCTCGGCAGTAGAGCACATATGCCAAACCCATCTCTCGAGCGTTGTCGAGGCTAATTCCCCACTCTGGCACTTTGAGTGCAGAAGGTGGGGGCCCGCAAGGACTCTAAAAATTAATACTGCCCACTCCAGGCTTGTATTAAACTCCCAAGGTTACAGCTTTTCTCTGACCTTGGATGGGTAGATGCTGCCACCACCCAAGTGAAGAACCCCTTTGAGAACCCAGGAAAGCGCACTTGGGAATTCTTTCCTGTGGAGTACCCTCAGGCCCTTTCACACACCTCTCCGGGGAAGAGCTGAGAAAGAACAAAAATGGAAATCAGCTGTTGCCACCAGCTAATTAAACAACAGGTGCACAATTCCTTCTAAGATGAGATAACTGGCTCTGTGGATATGGGGAAAGTGGTGGGTGTGATATATCTTGATTTTAGCAAAGCTTTTGATACGGTCTCCCACAGCATTCTTGCCAGCAAGTTAAAAAAGTATGGGCTGGATGAATGGACTATAAGGTGGACAGAAAGCTGGCTAGATTGTCAGGCTCAACGGGTAGTGATCAACGGCTCCATGTCTAGTTGGCAGACGGTATCAAGAGGAGTACCCCAGGGGTCGGTCCTGGGGCCGGTTTTGTTCAATATCTTTATTAATGATCTGGATGATGGGATGGATTGCACCCTCAGCAAGTTCACGGATGACACTAAACTGGGGAGAGAGGTAGATATGCTGGAGGGTAGGGATAGGGTCCAGACTCCTAGGCAATTTGGAGGATTGGGCCAAAAGAAATCTGATGAGGTTCGACACGGACAAGTGCAGAGTCCTGCACTTAGGACGGAAGAATCTCATGCACTGCTACAGGCTGGGGACCGACTGGCTAAGCAGCAGTTCTGCAGAAAAGGACCTAGGGATTACAGTGGACGAGAAGCTGGATATGAGTCAACAGTGTGCCCTTGTTGCCAAGAAGGCTAATGGCATATTGGGCTGCATTAGTAGGAGCATTGTCAGCAGATCGAGGGAAGTGATTATTTCCCTCTATTCGGCACTGGTAAGGCCACATCTGGAGTATTGCATCCAGTTTTGGGCCCCCCACTACAGAAAGGATGTGGACAAATGGAGAGAGTCCAGCGGAGGGCAACGAAAGTGATTAGGTGGCTGGAGCACATGACTTATGAAGAGAAGCTGAGGGAACTGGGCTTATTTAGTCTGCAGAAGAGAAGAATGAGGGGGGATTTGATAGCAGCCTTCAACCACCTGAAGGGGGGTTCCAAAGAGGATGGAGCTCGGCTGTTGTCAGTGGTGGCAGATGACAGAACAAGGAGCAATGGTCTCAAGTTGCAGTGGGGGAGGTCTAGGTTGGATATTAGGAAACACTATTTCACTAGGAAGGTGGTGAAGCACTGGAATGGGTTACCTAGGGAGGTGGTGGAATCTCCATCCTTAGAGGTTTTTAAGGCCCGGCTTGACAAAGCCCTGGCTGGGATGATTTAGATGTTGTTGGTCCTGCTTTGAGGAGGGGGTTGGACTAGATGACCTCCTGAGGTCCCCTCCAACCCTAATCTTCTATGATTCTATGATATACCTCTTAAGACACAAAAATCCAATTCTGTTCTTAAAAAAGGTAAATTTTATGAATTAAAAAAAAAGAAAGAAAATACATCTGGGAACTCAGTCTAGTGCTAGATTTTAAAAGAGCAACTACAAGGATTAAGTACCAAGAATAGCTTTCTTGAGGTCCAGCTTAAAGGTTACAAGCAAAACAAAAGCACCTGGGGTTAGCACAGAGGAATTCACAAGCCATAACAAAATAAAAGGGATAAACCTAATCACGTCTTCCTAGACATTTCCTGATCTACTTACATATCTGGGGTTTCAAATGAATAGTTTCTAGGATTTTTTCATACCTGGCCCAAGCTTCTTACAGCATAGCTGCTGCCCTGTCCGCCTCTCCCCAGGAGAACAACAGACAGACAAAAGGGGAATCTTTTTCACTTTTAAAAAGTTCTAGGCTTCCCATTGGCTCTTTTGGCCAGGTGCCCACTTCCTTCCTTTTACCTATGCATAGCAGTGAGACTTTTTAACCCTTTATGGGTAGAGCAATTAGAGAAACAGCTACTGAGAGGGATTTTATAGCTACTGGCTGGCTGGGTGTCCATAAAAGGGAGCTACCCCCCTCCCTTCATTTATCACAAGTGTTAAGACGTGGACTATCAGGTTGGCTCTGTTTGCACATGTGGCCCTCATCACTGGAGTACCTGAGCACCTCACAGTCATCCATGGATTTTATCCTTACAACAGCCCTGAGAGATAGGGAAGTATTATCCCCATTTTACAGATGGGGAACGCAGGCACAGGTAGAGTAAATGACTTGCCCAAGGTCACACCGTAAGACTGTGTCTGAATCCAGGACCTTATCCACTAAGTTGCCCTTCCTACCATATAAAAGACCATTAAAATGTTAATTTCCTTGGTTTGCCTTTAAATACCGCCTAGAAAGATCAGCACACCAAATGATAGATTTATTCCTGGAGTGAGGGGGTTTTTCCTGCCATATTTCAGCTCAGCTCAAACTTTGACTAGCTGGGTTTCCAAGCCCTGAAAAGAGAGATTTATAATGGAAACAGCACAGCAGCTCAGTTTTAATCAGAGCAATGCAGCTATTATAATAATAGATTATTTGTACTTCCCTTTTCAAGTGTCGCTTTCACTTCCCACTCACGTCTACTTTCTCAGTTGTCACCTCCACTTGTCTCCCATTTACACTGAATCTTGTCAAACACGTCTAGAAAATATTTTTCAGTGTTGGGCTTTTTTTGTATAAAATATGTCTAATAGTTTGGAGCCAACTGCAGAGCCCATTGTAGCCAATGGCAAAAATCCCCCTGATGCCAATAAAACCAGGATTTGGCCCTTGAGATAGACAAGGTGGAGCAGTTTTTATGTTTTTTGGGTTTTTTTGGTCAGGCGACATATTTTTGTGCGGAGGAGTTTCCACCACCTACCAATTCCTAGGATGAGGATGGCATTTCCTGTCCATTAGGGATAAATGGAGAATGCACTAAGATGGTGACTAACAGAACAAGTGTATTGCAATTATTATTGATTTCTCCTAGGTTAGTGCCTAGGCCAGAGGTCCCCAAACTGTGGGGTGTGCCTCCCTAGGGGGGCATGGAGGAACGTCCATGGGGGGGCACAGTGGGGCACAGGTGAGCCCCCATGGGGGGCAAGGAGGGAGTGCCACCCAGCCCTGCCACACCCCCAGCTCTGCTCCCGCCCCCAGCCACGTCCCCGGCTCCCAGCCCCATTCCTGGCCCTGGCCCCAGCCTCAGTGCAGCTCCGCTCCCAGCCGCACATCAGACCCCAGCCTCGGCCGTTGGCCACAGCTCTGTTCCTGGTCAAGGACCGAGGCTGGGAGCGAGGCCAGGAGCGGAGCCACACCTGGCCACAGGCCCAGCTGCTGGCCCCCACCGCAGCCCGATTGTGGCTCCGCTCCCGTCCCCTCCCCCAGCCTCGACCCCTGGCCGCTGCCCCGCTCCTTGCCCCAGATTCACCCCCAGCTGCAGCCCCAACCTTGGCCCCCTTACCCTTGTCCACATTCTCCCCAGAGTCACGTCTTCACTCCCAGTTCCAGCTCGGGGGGGGGGGGGGCGGGGAGTGCGGACAGGGGTAAGGGGGGGCGACCCTCAAAAGTATGGGGATCGCTGCCCTAGGCACTCCAGTCAATTATCAGGGCCCCAAGGTGCTACCAACAAATCACAGAAGACAGTCCCTGCCCCAGAAAGGTCATAATCTAAGTAGTCTCAGAGAAGTGTGGGTCTCTCATTACTCAGCCACAGAATTGCATTAATTCTTTGCCAAGAGCCTGATTGTTTTTTCTCAAAACATGAGTTTCCGGCAATATTTCTAGGAGACCGTTGTATTATAAATGCAAAGGTTATGCTTTATTGTGGGATTATGTATAACTTCTCCAGGGGGAGACGTGGCCTATGTAAACCCTGGGAAGTGTTACAAGCTTCAGAAGACGATGTGCCAGACAAGAAGGAACTTTTGGGACAAACAAAGTTAAGAGGAGCAAAGAGTCCTGTGGCACCTTATAGACTAACAGACGTATAGGAGCATGAGCTTTCGTGGGTGAATACCCACTTCTTCGGATGCATGCATGCATCCAAAGAAGTGGGTATTCACCCACGAAAGCTCATGCTCCTATCCGTCTGTTAGTCTATAAGGTGCCACAGGACTCTTTGCTGCTTTTACAGATCCAGACTAACACGGCTATCCCTTTGAAAGTTAAGAGGGTTTCCTAGTAAATACCCGGGGGGGGAGAGGTAAATGCAAATTCCCACCTCCAGACCCAATCTTTTGAAGCTATGCCCTGAGGAGAGAACCATTTTCTGCTGATTACCTGTTCACGCTCTCAGGAGATCGAGGACCTAAGCTGTAGAAAGGGAAGGCTAACCTATGCATAGGGGTGCTTGTTCTGAGCTAAAAGCTGTTATGAACTTGTAACCACATGAAAACCCCTTTGTGGGGTTTGAAGGACTGAATCTTCCCAGAGCCCTTGTTGGAGTTGGGGGAGATCTCTGGTAAGGTTCTTATCATCCAGGTAGGTTCTCTTATTGTTTTTAATATGTTTTCTCTGTAATGCTTTCACTTTAAGAATAAATGTGCTTGCTTAGAAAAGGCTGTGCGGTAGCTTACAGCTGTGGGCAATTACGTTGTTCATAGCGTTCAAAGAGTAAGCACTGCACCGATGCAGGCCAGCCTAGCCAGACTGGCTTGCTGGGAATAATACAGTGTAGGCAGGGAACTGTGCAGCCTGGAAAGCCCCCAGTCAGAAAGGGGAGAGATGTGGGGCTCTCCCCAAAAGAGGTGACAGCTGGGGAGCAGAAACCTAGGAGTGCGTGCCCTTACTGGACTATGGAGGGGGAATACAGGTGCAGGTGCTCTGAACTGTGACCCTCTCTGCTTCTGGGAATATGGAGGGGGCCCAGCTTGGGCAGAGGCTGGTGGTGCCAAAGAAGAGGGGTGGACTGGCTCCCCGATATTTTTCTCCTCACTTCCTTGGACGTTGTGGAGGCCTCTCTGCTCGAGCTCAATGGAGTTGGGGCTCAGTGGCCCTGGGGTGCAGGATTATAGTGGGAGGAATAGGGAGCATGCTATGCTGTGGGGCATGCTACCACGTGTCCAAAAGGAGTCCCCGAGGGACATTCACCTGGAGGTTACTGCTGGTTGGACCAACAGCAAAGCCCAGCGAATGCCTGCAGCTGATGCAGGAGACTTGAGGCGGCAGTCACTTTTCCATAGCCATGTTCTGCCTCTTGGGGGAGTTGGGTGCACTGCTTTGAAGATGCCAAGGAGCCATGCTGTCAGGGAGCTGAGGGAGGTTCGGGGGAGCCCAGAGCTGGCACAGGACCTCCACATGGATGGTCTTTGCTACATGTGGATCCCCTAGTACCTGCAGAGATCCTGGGGGGATGGAGATTCCTCACCCCAAAACCCCATTCTCGGAGGCTCCACCCTCACAGGAGGGGGTGATCGAGGCTTGTGTATTTGTGAAGTGCTTTGAGATCCTCAGCTGTACGTTCGATCATTAATGCAAGGGCCAGGAGAGCCAGGAAGGCTGTATTAGTCACAGCTGAGTGAATTGCACTTTCCAGTTCCGGGAGCAGCTTTCTCTGCCGATAGCAGAGAAACAATGAAGATAAATTGATCTGAATAAAATGTAACACCCAATCACCATGCCATTGTAACTATCAGGATTCTGATGAAGAACCATCAAGAGCAGGTTCCTACGGCATGTCAGTGCTAAGATAAAGCAACGGAAAATGTGTCTCAGCCTATTTGATTATGTGTTATTGGTTTCAACAAGCTCGGGGATCGGGTGTGTCAGACTGGCAAGTGTGGTCAGAAAGGAGTGCAGCTGTGTATCTGAGCTGGAGAGAAAGGACTGTGGGGGCGTTTGCCCAGCAGGCATGGAGAGGCTGAGCCGAGGATGAATGCAAAGAGAAAAGGTCAGTGCAGCCATCTGAAATCTGAATAAAGGGCCACACATAAGAATTCTCAATGCCAAGAAACCCACCCATGTTTTCAGACACGGTTAAAGCGATCCAAACTTGAGCCTCCCCTTGATCCCTTCCTCGTAATGCTGAGGATTGTTTCCGCGTGGGCCTAAATGCATGTGCTGATATAGCCTTTGAACTGCTTTTAAAATTGTTTTACTCCAGGGCACCTCTGATCCAATAAACCCCGCATAAAGGCAGCAAACTGTGCTCTTCCGTTCAGTCCTGTGCATGACAGCCAGGATGTGGTTAGAAAGGCAACATCAACATGAAGGAGCAAGCCATGATTTTCAAAAACAGAGGCCTAAAATGAGGTGCCTACGTCCATACTGAGATAGCTAAATATTTGGTCTGATTGAAAGGTGCCGAATGGTTTTTTTAATGAGTGGAGAGGGAGGGTGGCCCAATGGTTAGGGTACGAGCCTTGGACTTGGGAGACCTGGGTTTAATATCTTGCTCTCTGTGACCTGGGGCAAGTCACCTAGTCTCTCTGGGTATGTCTACACTGCATTGTGGACCTGGGTCTGTGGGACCTGGGCTCATGGGGCTTGGGCTAAGGGGCTGTTTAATTGCAAGGTCCTAGAACCCGGAAGTCTACACAGCAATGAAACAGCCCCTTGGCCCAAGCCCTGCGAGCTTGACGCAGCTGGCACTGGCCAGCTGCAGGTGTCTAATTGCAGTGCAGACGTACCCAGAGTTTCCAAGCTGTAGACATCCCCTTTGTGTCTCAGTTCCCGAATGGTACAATGGGGCTAACGGCACTGCCCTACCTCACAGAGGGGTTATGAAGGTGAATATATTAAACACTGTGAGGCGCTCAGGTACAACAGTAATGGGGGAGAGATAACTACCGTAGATGACTATTTAGATATCTAACTATGGAGATAGGTGCTTAATGTCAGGCACTCCTCTTTGAAAGTCATGGCCCATATGTGTGTGTTTAAGTGGCTGGCGTGTGTTACAAATAAGCCACAGGGTGATTGAAAGTGAAAAGATATTTTAAAATTCGGCAACATTGTGTGATCTCTTGGAGACAGCACTTGACTGGGACTGAGGACACCTGGGTTGTATTCCCAGCATTGCCACGAGCCTGCTGGGTGACCCTGGGTGAATCACTTCACCCCTCTGTGCCTCAGTTTCCCCTCCCATCCTTTGTCTAGTCAGACTGTAAGCTTTTGAAGCAGGGACTGTCTCTTCTTATGTGTCCACACGATGACTAGTACAATAGTGCTCTAATTTCAGTTCGGGCCACTGGGTGCTTCTTTAATATAAAGAATAAATGTACTTTTTCAATATTCATCTGTTTCTTTACTTCCTCTATTTCACTCAGTTTGAATAGTGGAACTCCACGGTGCACTTTCACTTTCTGTTTAGTCAATTTCACTTTCTCATGAACTACACCAGAGACCAGATCCCCAGCTGGTGGAAACTGGCAGAGTTTCACTGATATCTGGCTGAGGAGCGGGCCCACAGGGTTTGGCTTTGCAGCAATGGAGAGGAATGTTTACATACAAAAATAAAAATACAAGTTTGCAATGAAGGTGAATCAAAATGTAAGGATGGCATTTCTGTTCATGTTCATGCCGGAAACTCCATCCCTTCCTTTTAACGAAGCACAATCTACATTTTAGATATAAAATGAGAAAAAAGTATGGTCTGATGATCACCTGGTGAACCTTCACTCCAGCTGCTTCAGTCCTGGCCAGGGCCGGCTCTGGCTTTTTTGCCGCCCCAGGCAAAAAAGCCTCCGGCCGCCCCCCCCCCCCCCCTGCGGGGGCGGGGGAGAGGGCGGCCGGAGTCCCGGGGGGAGGGCGGCGAGCCCCGGCGGGGGCTCCGCTCTCCCCCCGGCGGCCGGGGGGAGGGCACCGGGGGGGAGGACGGCCGGAGCCCTGGGAGGAGGGCGGCGAGCCCCGGCGGGGGCTCGGCTCTCCCCCCGGCGGCCAGAGCGCCGGGGGCAGGGCGGCGAGCCCCGGCCGGGGCTCCGCTCTCCCCCTGGCCGGGGCTCCGCTCTCCCCCCGGCGGCCAGAGCGCCGGGGGCAGGGCGGCGAGAGGGCGGCGAGCCCCAGCTGGGGCTCAGCTCTCCCCCCCCCCGGCGGCCAGAGCGCAGGGGGCAGGGCGGCGAGAGGGCGGCGAGCCCCGGCTGGGGCTCGGCTCTCCCCCCGGCGGCCAGAGCGCCGGGGGCAGGGCGGCGAGAGGGCGGCGAGCCCCGGCTGGGGCTCGGCTGTCCCCCCCGCGGCCAGAGCGCAGGGCGGCGAGAGGGCGGCGAGCCCCGGCTGTGGCCCCGCTCTCCCCGGAGGCCGGAGCGCCGCGCCGCCCCCCTCCAGGTGCCGCCCCAAGCACAAGCTTGGTGGTCTGGTGCCTGGAGCCGGCCCTGGTCCTGGCCCTGCTGGAGAAGGTAACTGTTACTGATGACCACTAATGTGGGTTAGATTCAAACAGGCAACGCAGACCCAGAAAGGCTAGTTAACCCAGTACCAAGGCCCTGAGCTATCCAGCCCACCTTCCATCTGCCCTGGTGATCACTCTCACGATTTTATCACGAGTCTCAACATATGACAGTCTCCTAAAGACTGAACTCCGGGAGTCATGTGATTATGCGAGAATCTCAGCGTTTATTAAAGGAACTTTCTAGCGCTCACGGCTACTGAGAAAACATGAACCTTAAAGGCTCAAAAAACAGAAGGCAGATAAAAAATACCCCACATTTATTATTATTGTTGGAAAGCTCATGATGTTAAAACCAATCTCATCATTTTGGGGGGCCTGATTGGGGATTTTTTGAATACTTGGGGTCGGTGATCTGTGTGCACACGACTATGAATATATCTTCCCATGGTGCCAAGCGTTTTCTCATTTCAGTTTCAATGATGTTTTCAGAGTTAATGTTTGTGCTGTGTTCATTTAGTCCTCATTTCTGCCACCCTTATTTGCACTGAGCAGTACTTTGCTCTCAGCCGGTTTCTGATCCTGTTACTTGTGTCGAGAAGCACCTTACTGTCTCCAGGCAGTGTGGCCTAGTGAATAGCGCAGTAGACTAGGACTTGAGAGACCTGGGTTCTGCTACTGGTTTGCTGGGTGCCTAACTTTGAAGCCAGGAGGCCTGGGGCAGGTCAGGCCTGTTCAGTTCGCCCAGCCTGGCTACCCCTGCGCAAAGCATGGGAGTTACAAGGAGGAGAAACCCCACAGTCAAGTACTGGCTGGGGAGCAGAGTGGACAGGGTGTTTTGATGTTGGGCTTGGGATGTGAGAGCTGGGGATACCTTGGTCGAGAGGAAGCTGGGGTGGTAAAGACTGAGCCCAAGAGGAGCCAGAGGAATGTGGACTGGATTAGCACTTGGGGACTGAGGAAGAAAGCCTGTCCATTCAGTGCTAGCTGGGTGAGAGCAGACAGGAGCTCCGATGTGGGGCAAGAAGTTGGGCTTCAGTTAGGAGCTGGCTGACTGCTATGGCTGGCCAGAGGCCCTTGGTAGGAGGGTAGATCTGACATGGATGGTTGGGCTGATTGGAGGCCAGGCGCTGGTGGTTAGAGTGTGAGAGAGCCGGGCTGTGAGAAGGGAACTGAAGGTTGAGCCCACTGAGGTTGGAGATCTTCCTTGTGAGACTATTTGTGGGCTTGGACTATGGGACTCTTGTGCCCTTGAAGGGGCTAAATGCTGTAAAGTGGCTTGGCCAGAGGGCCAAGTCCCATCTATTGCAGGAAGAGGCTGCAGATCATTGTGAGCAGAGGTGCCAACTCTGTGGGAGCTCCAGCCTTGGGGCACCCATGGAAAAATAATAGTGGGTGCTCAGCACCCACCAGCCACAACTGTTTGGCAGCACCCACAATTAGCTGATTGGTGGCGAAGCCAAATAGCTGTTTGGCGACTGAAGGAGGGGGTTGGAGGAGGGCAGAGAGCAGCAAGCAGGCGGGGTGTCTCAGGGACAGGGGTGGAGTGGGGGCGGGGCCTCAGGGCAGATCAGAGTGGAGCACCCCCGGGGAAAATAAAAACTCAGCACCTATGGTTGTGAGGAAGCTGAGGTGGAAGGGCCACAGGGCTGGGTCTTGCTGTGAGGGGGCGCTCTAAGATGGCAAATCTTGTCACAGTGACCCTGGGCGTATCACTTCCCCTCACTGCCTCCATTTCTCCATCTGTAAAATGGGGATAATGATACTGACTTCCCTTGGAAAGTGCTTTGAGATTGACAGATGAAAAGCCCTAGACGAGGGCTAGGTATTGTCTTCAGTGGGACCGTTTGTGTAGTACGTTACTCATCAGAGTAAGGCCTGGTCTACACTGGGGAGGGGGGGATCGATCTAAGATACGCAACTTCAGCTACAAGAATAGTGTAGCTGACGTCGACTTATCTTAGATTTAATTAAAATCACTTACTTTGTGTCCTCGCAGCGCTGGATCGATGGCCGCGGCTCCCCCGTCGACTTTGCTTCCGCCTCTCACACTGCTGGAGTTCAGCAGTCAACGGGAGAGCGATCGGGGATCGATTTATCATGTCTACACTACACGCGATAAATCGATCCCCGATAGATCAATCGCTACCCGCCAATCCGGCGGGTAGTGTAGACATACCCTAAGAGTGACAGATTTGGACCCAGAGCAACAAAAGAAGGTGCCAGTTGTCCTAGCTTCATAGCCTATGAATGTGAGCCAAACTGTGTAAATCTCCAACCTTTGTTTTCTTGCCTTTGTCAGATTCCCCACAAGAGTCTCCCAACCACTGCTCCGACATATGTTCCAAGCTGCTACTGCGGCCTACGCAGCCACCAGAAAAAGTAACAAATTCTCTGGAAGCTCTCACGGGGAAGGTCTTTTTTGCAAACTCCAGCGTCCCGTCCCTGAATACCCTGCTATGAGATTATCAGTTTGATAACTGTCCACAGTACGTTGTCTGCAAAGCGACAATCAGTATTTATGGGGATGAGCATTTCCAGACTGAACCGCCCCAAGATTCTTTATATCTTGACTTTTACTTGAGCCAAGAAAATAAAGACTTGTAGCGGCCACAAGGGGAGAACAATTGTCTTGTCCCTTCACGTGCTTACATTTATCTGCCAGCATTATCCCCTCAAGGGGAGTGCTGGTTGACAGCTCTCAAGCTATACAGAGATGGGCGCCGTGGGATAAGAGATGTCACAAGAAGATGCAGTGTTGTGTGATGATCCAATAGCTGGCACTGTTCTCTCCGAATGTGTCCCAAACCAAAATCCACTGAGGTGCTAATGGAGGTGCCATCTCTCTGATCAGATGCATAATTAAGGTACTGACCTGGCACAGTGGGACACAATTTGATCAGGGGCTCCAGGGGCTACTGTACTGATGATAAATCACAAGACAGGTTTTTCAAGAGCAGGGATATAATCCCAACACGTATCCTGGCTTCATTTTTATTTTACCTAAGGCCCCAATTCAATCATGCTCTTAAGTACGTGCTTAATTTTAAGCATGTGCTGAAATCTTATTCCTGTCAATGGGACTTAAGTAGGTGCTTAGCTGTATGTATGGGCTTAAGTGCTTTCCTGAGTGAGCACCCGACCCAACCCGTATTAAAGTCAATGGAAAGATTCCCAGTGTCTTTAATGAGAGTCAGAGTAGGTCTAAAATAGCCCATAAAAGTCATATGGTATCACTGGGTGCTGCTGAGAGCAGCTGGAGGCAGGGAGGATTCTACTCTGTTCGAAGAAATTAGCTTCCAGATTGAATTTCCTTAATGCTTCAAATACAAAACCTCCGCTCGCTCCTGTCAAGTCTTTCTGACATCCATTGATTGTCTCATCTGGCCAGGCCACAGTCCCTATTGCTGTCTGCTGCCTGTCTCCCATTTATCAACCCCCTCCTGGCCTTTGCCATTAAAGCCTCAGGAACATTTGATATCACTGAGTGTTACAGGCCTGTAATTTGAACCACTTAGACACCACTGCATTTTTAACAGAATAAAGTAACTCTTGGTGGCTATCTGTACGATCCCTATGGGCTGTAACGATCCATTCGCGTAGGGACAGGAGCAGGATTAGATACAGATGAGTTTGGTAGAATGTTGCACTGCAGAAATGCCTGGGTTTTAAGGCCACGGAGCTAAGCACTCTCATGCTGACACGTATGGAATGCTAATGAGAGCCTGTCTCTGCTACAGAATACAGCCCGGTAGCGCTTAGGAGGTTGAGAATATACACCGCATTTGTCCCCCTAGAAAACGTTAATGGATGATGCCTGTGCTACAGGAGCACTCAATGCAAAGCCGTGTAACTCTCTAAGGGAAGGTTAAAGGGGTCTGGAGAAGTGCCTGCAAATACCCAGTGATAGGCCTTGATTAGATATCCTGAGCCAATCTCTATTGTCAATGATGAAGACAGTCTAATCAGATTACAGGATGCATTTTCACCATTATGAGGCTATGTCTCTGAGACTATAACAGGGTTCAAAAAAGAACTAGATAAGTTCATGGAGGATAGGTCCATCAATGGCTATTAGCCAGGATGGACAGGGATGGTGTCCCTAGCCTCTGTTTGCCAGAAGCTGGGAATGGGCGACAGGGAATGGATCACTAGACAATTACCTGTTCTGTTCATTCCCTCTGGGGCACCTGCCATTGGCCACTGTCAGAAGACAGGGTACTGGGCTAATGGACCTTTGGTCTGACCCAGTATGGCCATTCTTATGTGCATACACTACAGCTTATGTCAGCATAATTTTTGTTGCTCAGGGGTGTGAAGAAACCACCCCTCGAGCGACACAAGTTACACCGACATAAGCGTCGGTGTGGACAGACGGGAGAGCTTCTCCCGCCGGCAGCTTCTGCTGCTCGCGGAGGTGATTTTATTATGCTGACGGGAGAGCTCTCTCCCGTCAGCATAGAGCGTCTTCACCAGACACAGTGCAGCTGCACCACCACAGTGTTGTATGTGTCGACATGCCCGGAGAGGCCGCACGTTCCGCTGGGTAGGGCACCAGATTGTTACTTAGGAGGCCTGGGTTGTGTTTCCAGTTCTGCCACTGACTGGCTGTGTCCTTGAGCATTAGAGAGGCAAGGTGGGTGAAGTAATATCTTTTATTGGACCAACTTCTGTTGATGAGCGAGACACGCTTTCAAGCTACAAGAGCTCCTCAAGGTCTGGGAAATGTACTCAGGGGGTCACAGCTAAATACTAGGTGGAACAGATTGGGCTAGGCACTAGTGTTATAAACATGATCAATAATAGAGTTCCGTCGGTAATACTGGAAAATCCCTGCATTGCCAAGATTCTCTCCGGTACTGGTGCGTAGTATCGGAGCGCCTCACACTTCCATCAGTTTATCCTCACAACGACCCGGTGAGGTAAGAAAATATTATCCTCGCTTTACAGAGGAGGAAGCGGGCCCAGAGATGTAAAGCGATGTGCCCAAGGTTTCGCAGGAAGTCAGCAGCAGAGCCGGGATCTGAACCCACCTTTCCACCACGCCGTTGACCAAATGCCATAAATGAGACCATGCAAAAAGCAAAAGGATTTCCAGGATTGCCAACCCCAAATGCTCAAAAATGATGAGTCAGGCTCACCAACAATCATGAAACTGACTTTAAAATCATGAGATTATGTAAAAATAATAGATGTTGGGTTAGGGTGACCAGACGTCCCGATTTTATCGGGACTGTCCCAATATTTGCTTCTTTGTTTGGTCGGGACACTGGACAAACAAGAAATTTTGCCCTCCGCTCTGGCACTCGCGCCCCTCGCCCCGGCTCCGCCCCCTCCTTTCCCCATTGGCTCCCTCCCCAAATTCCCGCCCTGGCCCTGCCTCTTCCCCAACCACGCAGCATTCCTTATCCCTCCCAGGCTTGCAGCTGCATGGCGGCGCAAGCCTGGAGGAAGGAGGTGGTTGGATCCTGGAGCTGGTGAGTCAGCTCCGGCACCCAGGCACCGGGCTGGCAAAGGGGGGCTGGCAAGGGAGGGAGATGGGGGGGCTCAGCTCTGAGCCCCCCGCCTCGCCAGAGGGCTCCTGCCCGGGCCGCTGCACACCGGGGCTGGGAGCGCAGCCTGGAGGCTGCTCCAGCCCTGCAGCCCGCGGGGCAGCACGGTGGGTCCGGGCAGGGGCAGCGTGGAGCGGGCAGGGGCTGGGTGGGCGGCGCGGGGGCATGGGCCGAATCCCCGCTGCTGCCGGGGAGCCCCGCGCCTCTCCCTCCCACTCGCGGCTGCAGCTCCTTCCCGGCGGGACGCGCCCCCCGGCCCGCCCCGGGCACATGCGGCACGTGTCCAGCGGCTCCTTCCCGGTGGGAGGGAGACTAGGCGCGGGGGACGCGCGCCGCATGTGGCCGGGGCGGCGGAAGGCGCATCCCGCCGGGAAGGAGCCGCAGCCGCGAGCGGGAGGTAGAGGTGCGGGGCTCCCCGGCAGCAGCGGGGATTCGGCCCGCACCGCCCACCAGGCCCCTGCCCGCTCCGCGCTGTCCCCGCCCGGACCCACTGTGCGCCGCATATGCCCGTGGCGGGCCAGGGGGCGGGAGGCTCCGCGAGGAGGGCAGCGCGCGCGGCCGGGGCCTGCTAATGCCCCCGGCCCCTTTGAAACTCCTTTTTTTTTTTTTTTGGCTCCGCCCCCCCTTGCGTCCCGATACTTTATAGCGCTGATCTGGTCACCCTATGTGGGGTTCTTTTGATTTGCCTTCTGCTTTTTGAGCCTTTAGGGTGCACTGGAGTCACATTTTGAAGCTTCCTCCACCGCCACGAGGGCTGTAAACTGACTTTTTCTTTAAGAATGAAATCATCACAGCAACATGTGACTCCCGGAGCTGGGGCTTTAAGGGAAACAATAATGATCATGAGACTCATGACAAAATCATGAGAGCTGGGAACACTGGATTTCAGCATGCAGCTGAGTCTCTATAAATAACGGGGACGAACCTGTCACAGTATGAAAGCTTATCGTAAGTGTATGGTTGCTCATAAAGCCAAGTGAATGCTCTAGATTTGTCCTTCAAGCTCTATATATTTTTAAGGAGCCATCAAACAATGGCAGGCGGTGCTATATACAACAGCCTTGCCCAGGGGCTTTATGTAAAGATGCACTTTGGCTCAAATCCTGATCACGCCGCCAGCAAAACCAGAGGAAAACTTTGCAGGGGGAGAACTACGCAGGAATTGTAGAAGGAGGGAGCTGGAATGACCCCTCCCACCTCAAGGCAGCAGCAAAGCTGAGCCATGGTCCCTACTACAGCTGATTGATGTGATATAAAATGTGGCCGGCCATGTTCCCCGCCCGACCATGTGGTCATGTGCCAGCAGAACCACATTGTGCATCAGCCCACTGGCCCTGCTCCTGTCTGCTCTTCATTGTCCCAAACAGTGATCCACAGACAGAAACCCAACACAGCGCTTTCTCCACAGAGCATCAATCTCCCTCCACCAGGTTTTCACTCCTTTAATCCCTGCTGAACTGCAGATCCTTGGCCTTTAAACTCCTTTTGATTCTATGGCCCCCACTTTGCGGGCCCAGGATTTGGGTCTTTCAAGACCATATTGGGTTGTAAAACAAAAATATATCTTAGATTGTAAGCCCTTTGGGGCAGAGACCATCTTTTTGTTCTGAGTTTGTACAGCGCCTAGCACAATGGAGTCCTGATCCATGAGTAGGGCTCCTACAAACTACAGTAATATAAGTAATACTAATGAATCCAAGGTGGGTTTTCCGCTGTCTACTTTTCCAGGTGTGCAGCTGTATCGTGGTTACTTGCTTTCTAATGCATATATCGGACCCTGTACAAATGATAAGTTAGTTTGTGCATCTTTTTATTGGATGAAATATCAATACAAAGAGTCAAAAGAAGGATAAATGATAAATATTGCCAGAGACAAGTTATTCTATCTTTTCTTTAGACAAGGAGCTTAACTCCTTAGACCCCGATCCTGTAAGCTATTCCAGAGGTGCAGAACCAGTATTATCAATGTCAAGTGTTCAAAAATCATGAGTCAGGCCCCAAAAGCACAAGATCAGCTCTAAAAACATGAGATTTTTAAAATCATAGATGTTGGGGAGGGTGAGTGTCTTTGCTTTCCAGTTTCTGAGCCTTCAGGATGCACTTACTTCACGTATTCAAGCCCTTTTCTGCAGCCATGAGGGCTAGAAATGTCCTGTTTTAAATAAAAGCAGAGATTCTCAAGTAATCTCTTAACTCCAGCTACCAGGGCTTAAATTCTCCCCCCCCCCCCAACTATTGCAAGACTCATGATAAAATTGTGAGAGCTGGCAATTCTGCAGACCCTTCCACTACCATGGAGCAGCTTGCAGGCTTCAGTACAAAGGTATTTAGGCGCCAAAGGATGCAACTTGGCATCTAGTAAAGCGTAAATCGCAGTAGGCACCTATCTGCATTTCTGGGCACCTAAATATTGCTTATTTCATCTGGCCCCAGATGCATAAACCCTTACTCACACAGCTGGAGTCGTTCCAGCTGAAATCAATGGGACTGTGTGGAGTCAAGTGCTACCCAGCATGAGTAAAGGTAGCAGAATCGGTGCCTACGTCCCCATTTGTATACACACCCATTCTTCTCATACAGAGCCGCGTGATTGGGCTGAAATGTTAAAGAGCCACCTAGAGTACAAACGTCTTCACAGAAGAGAGATTTTAAAGTTCCATATATGTTCCAGTCTTTGCATCCGATGAAGTGGGCTGTAGCCCACGAAAGCTTATGCTCAAATAAATTTGTTAGTCTCTAAGGTGCCACAAGTACACCTGTTCTTTTTGCGGATACAGACTAACATGGCTGCTACTCTGAAACCATTTTAAAGTTTCTTCTTCATAATGTCTCTCTCGAGGGTCCCTTGTTGCCAGGCAGATTATGGTAGAGTGCGTGGGTTGTATAACTAATTAAGGGGAGGTCATGTGGGTGGGGAACTTCCCCTTACTCTCTTGGGGGGCCCTATCCCAGGTGTTTGCATTTTAAATATACTAAAAAAAACCCTCAAGACACCTAGGAGCCATTATTTTTATGGCGCTTACAAAAGAGAAACCCATAATGCATTGGGCTGTCTCCACTGGCGTGGTAGCAACTGCAGCAGCTAGTTTACAAAGGCTATTTCAGAGCGACAGTGGCATCATCCAAGGATTCTAGTCCACAAAGGTTTGGGAATGATATTGTACTATTGTCATATAACAAATACCGACATGTCAATTTCAGCTCTATTCCTAAGGAAGGAAATATATGTAAGGATATATAATGATAAAAGACAAAAACACCATACCACCCGTGGGCGAACACTTTTCACAAACAATTCCTCCGTATTTGATCTTTCGATACTTGTCCTCAAAGGAAACCAGCACAACACCTTCAAAAGGCAACCCCGGAGAACTTACATGCTTCACTCTGCTAGACACTAAAAGCCCTGGACTTAACAGGGACACTTGTTTTTATGGCTCATTATAACAAAATTTGTAACAAACCACCCTGCCTGCTACCCTTAATGGCCCACTTCAAACCCTTTATGCATAACAATCTAACCCCTAATTGCTCACTTCATTTCAAGTGACCACCTCCAGTATGTGTTACCCCTGCTGTTTAACAATCTGTCCCAACCTGTATTTAGCTCAGACACTCTGCTTCCTTCCCCAGACCTTAGGAAGAGCTCTGTGTAGCTGGAAAGCTTGTACCTTCCACCAACAGAAGTTGGTCCAGTAAAAGATACTACTTCACCCACCTTCTCCCTCTCATATATATAAGCACACTTTTTATTGTAAGAAATATTCCAAAATTATTATTGCGGGGTTGGCACTCAGTGTGATCAGTAATCCACGATTTAATGAAGAATGGGATCCCTCAGTGAAACTGCTGCTAATTTAGGACCTGACAACTTCTACTGAAGTCAATGGGAGACTTTCCATTGACTTCAGTGGGAGTTCGATCAGGCTCTCTGGGCCGAGTTCTGCCGACAGGGACCTCGATGGCTCGTCTGAGAATTCCACACCTACATCCAAGCTCAGTATTCGACTCACACACTTTCTGTAACACATACTCTGGGACAAACTGTGGCCTGATTAACTCCAACAGGCGCAGGGTTTTGGCGCTGAAAGTAAAGCAGAACAAAACACATCTGGCTACAGTTCTTTTAGCATCTGCTCTAAACAAGTTGCAGAATCCTGTTCTTTATGCCCTTACATGGGTAAGCAGGGCCTGAATGAGATCTCCTCTGACAACTTCAATGACTTCAGGAGCAGGCCATGTTTGCATAGACATGCCTACTCTGCCTCAGTGCGCAGCATGATGGAGCTGCTTTGCCAAAATGATCAATTTTGGCTGGTTTGGGTTACAAATCACTCTAATATTCGAATGCAGGGGTGATAGAAATATTGTTATTCTTATTGTACGAGTAAAGGACAGCAGACCTGTGCTTAACATGCCCTGATTACGGGGGTCACCCTAAACTGAACCTCACTTGCTAAGCAGGGGGGTAGGGATGCCAAAACTTAGCAAAGAGAAGATGGGAGTGGTGGTGGTAAATATTTATATATGCTATTGGGGACTCTACCTAAGGAGGCCGAGATACCATTTGACCTGTTCCACTCCAGCATTTAATAACAGAGCTGATTAGACTCAATTAAGAGTCCCTGTTGGTGATTCCTATATGAGTTTAGGAGCTAAGCCTTAGCTTTTGTGTGGAAACAGTGAAAGGTTACATAGAAACTGCACTGACAGTGAGCAGCTGAGGCAAAGGGCAGTGCCTAGTGCTCTGTGGGGTGGGTGTTTGCCTTCGGTTGTGGTGTTTTCCCAAATTAACATTGGGTTCCTTTTTCCCTTGTAACAAAAGTTTTAGTTTGTTGCAAAAAGACTCAGGCTAGGTCTACACTACAGCGGGGGTCCGACCTAAGATACGCAACTTCAGCTACGTGAATACCGTAGCTGAAGTTGCGTATTTTAGGTCGGCTTACCTGGCTGTGAGGACGGGGGAAAGTCGACCGCTGCCGCGCTGCCGCCGACTCCGCTGCCGCCTCTTGCCGTGGTGGATTTCCGGAGTCGACGGCAGAGCGATCAGGGATCGATTTTATCGCGTCTTCACTAGACGCGGTAAGTCGATCCCCGATAGACCGATTGCTACCCGCCGGATCGGCGGGTAGTGAAGACAAAGCCTCAGTGCTTGTGAGAGGGGAAGTATTGTTCTTAGAGGTGCCCAAGGGTGGTGTTTGGTTTTCCCAGATTACTGGGTGAGGGCTCAAGCCGGTTCTATTTTCTGTTGTTAAGAGAATCCCTTAGGCATTGAAATCGGCCTTTGTTGGTACCAACTCCACCTGGCAGAAGGGTTACACATGAAATTGGGATGTGCATTTATACCCATCCTCCCCCCCCCATGAAATTAGACAGCATCTGCTCTGATGCTTCCTATTTAATTCCAGAATGAGTGTGTTTTACAGGCTTTAAAAACAAAAAATATAAAATCTAAACTACTGTAGCTCTAGCGTTTATGACTATCCCAAACTGTCAGAAGCTTACAAGGAGAGTGTTAAGCATACAGCTTATTTCCTGAATACTTCAAAGAGGAGGATTTCTTAATGGTGGTGAGAAGTGTCAGATTGACTGCAAGGGTCGTGGTGGATTCGCCATTCCTGACAATTTTTAAATCGGGATTGGATGTTTTCTAAAAGATCTGCTCTAGGAATTATTTTGCAAATGTTGTAAGGGCCTATGTTATACAGGCGGTCAGATCAGAGGATCACAATGGTCCCTTCTGGCCTTGGAATCTATGAATGCATGTCTTGGATAATGTATTTCTCTCTTTGAGCCTGATGCAGAGGCCAGTGGAAGTCTTCAATGTTTCTGTTGACTTCAACGGGCTTTGGCTCAGGCCCCTGCTCCACAGAAAGCATATCACACGGGCAGAGGCTGTGCAAGCTTCCCCATGCTACTCACCAATGTTCTTCCATCCTGAGCTAGATGGTTGAGGGGGATCATTTCTTAGGGGAAAGGGTAATTGGTTCTCTGCCACCCTTGGCCTCTCTGTAACAGCTGCCAATTGTGGCAGTGGTTTTGTGCTGTCCCACCAGAAATTGGCCAGGTCCCACCAGCTCATTTCATACAGGCCATCGAACAGCCATCCAATTGTAGCACTATTACTATTAAACATTTATATTACAGTGATGTCCAAAGGCCCCAGTTAAGATGTGGACCCCTCTGCGCAGTACAGACAGATAAAGAGATACTTAGGACTTGTCTACACTTAAAACACTGCAGTGGTGCCACTGTAGCGCTTCAATGAAGCTGCTACCAACACCGACGGCAGGGGTTCTCCTGTCAGCGTAGGTACTCCACCTCCCCAAGAGACAGTAGCTAGGTCGGTGGGAGCGCTGGCTACACCAGGGGTTAGGTCGGTTTAACGGCGTTACTCAGGGATGTGGATTTTTCAAATCCCTGAGTGACATAGTTATCCTGACCTAATTTCCTAGTATCAGGGGGTAGCCGTGTTAGTCTGTATCTACAAAAACAACAAGGAGTCTGGTGGCACCTTAAAGACTAACAGATTTATTTGGGCATACGCTTTCGTGGGTAAAAACCTCACTTCTTCAGATGCATAGCTGTTAGTCTTTAAGGTGCCACCAGACTCCTTGTTGTTAATTTCCTAGTGTAGACCAGGCCTAAGTGTGTGCGAACCAACCCAGCAACCAAATAGCTGGTGTGGGGACTGGTAGAGATCCTATGATGATGGAGCACTATACAAGTGTCTGTAAGTCCCATCCGATGGAGTGTATTATCCCCATTATACCCTTGGGTCAAAATCTATTTAATATGAGACATTCGTATGTAGCTTTATTCCTACTATATTTCCAATGAGCTCTTTTACTCAGTCCTTACTCAGCACAACTCCCATTGTCTTTGCCTGAGTCAGGCCCTCAGGATTTGGCCCTTTGTTAATAGTTCTATCTGGCACGACACAAAACAGTGATGCTGAAAACAAACTTTTATTCTCTCCTCTGTCAGTTTCATGTGCTAACATTTATTCCCTTGAAAAGCTGTAGGACGTCCGGTTTCTTGGCAAGCTGCCGTGCAAATGTTCCAGTGTCGTCCAGGGAGTCCTGCAATCCAGCCCGCAGGAGAAGCCACGCACAGGCCGCGTGCTGGCCCGCACAGGCCATGTGCAGGGCTGTAAGGAGACAGGACATTGACATGGAAATGAAATCCGCAAACAGGGATTTGTATTTCATATGCAACGCAAATGTCAGACTCCCAGCAAAGGGAATTAATCCAGGAAAAACTGGCCACGGGTGAACAATGACTTTAATTCCTTTTTCAATTATCACATGCAATCAGTGCCCTGCAGTCTGCAGTGGTGGACCTTGAAACTGCACTGCTGTGTCCATTATGGAGGCAAACAACGGCGGTGGGAAATGAAATAAGAATGTTTCCGTTTGTTTTGCACAGTAAGGAGCTGCCACGTTCAAATAAAGCACCATCCGCCTAATCACTGTACAATGTCACTAGCAGGAAGGACAATCCAAGATCCTTCCATCGATGGCTGCCACTTTAACAGGAGACTGGCCCCAGCAACCTACAGAATCTGGCCCAGTGAGTCTTGGCAAGGAAAGAAAAGATTTGTACTGTGTGTGGGGCTAGAATGGAACACACAGGATCAGCTCCGGTGTACATTGATGGCTAGATGCTCCATTGATTTCAGTGGAGCTATGCAGAGGTAGGATCAGTTGCAGATCTGGCACACAGTCCCTAACCATACAATGTAATGTGTGTGTGTGTGGGGGGGGGGAGAGGTTTGCGGGGCCTGGGACAAATCAGCCTGTATGGGCCCCCCTTAACATTTTTTATACAGGTGAAATCTGGTGTGAGGAGGGGACACTAGTGCTGGGTGACGAGGGACGACGGAGAGTCACAGGGTGGCACCTGTGCTAGAGGTGAGGGGGCCCCCTGTGCTGGGGGGTCCCAGAAAAGGGAGGGCTTCAGGGCAGAAGGGCAATGGATGGGGTCAGCCTGGCGCTCGTGTTAGGACGCTGGCGGCCGGTGCAACAGCGGCCAAACAAGAAAAATAAATACAATGCGCACTTCCTGCTGGTGAGTGTGGGCCCGACCCCTGCTGCAGGCACCAGGACCCCCATTAACCCCCCGAGCCCCTAACTCCTCCCCCCGGGCCGGCCTGGCCCCCCACGCACCCCTAACCCCACCCCCCTGGGCCAGCCTAGCGCCCCCCCCACACGCACACTGAAGCGTGGGGGCCGGAGCAGTCACCCCGATTCGCCAAACCCAAGGGATCGCTCTGACTATGTGTCAGTCTTGCAGAGTAGCAAGCCTGCAGCGTGTTGAGCGGGCTTTAACTGGGTTCTAGCATGGCTGTTGTACTGGTAGGAGGTCCTGTCTGCACTTTGTCCAGATAGCTAGGTTAGCCAGTCTGCCTGCCTCCTTTCTTGGCCCAATACTGCTAGACGCCAAGAACCTTCCACTTGCTCTCAAATCAACTGGGAGTTGAGGATGTTCAGCATCTTGCAAGAGACACTCAGCACCTCACAGCTCTCTGTACAGGAGGATACCCCAAAGTACATGACAGACACCCACAATCCTCTGTCACTAGCACGAACAGCTGAGGCAGTGTGGGACAGAGGTCCAGATTAAGCCAGAACGCGCCGATACTAATACAGTAAGGCATCAGGGAGTGGATGAACAAGAGTGGCTGACTCAAGGTCATGGAGGAAAAAATGCTGCTGTACAGGTGACCAGAACCACTTGCACTGTAACCCGGGCAGGTGAGTGTAACAGAGTCTGAACACACCTGATCTATGTGTAGACTGGGAGAGAGAGCATATGTGGGAGAGAGAAAGAGACTGACTGATTGACTGGCTGATTAGGGGACTGTTCATGATGATTCTAAAAACAAGTATTTAGACCAACCTGATCACTCCGGAGAAGCCATGAGTTGCCAGTTTTGGCTGCGTTGAAAACCATTTCATTTTTAGAAACACTAATCCGAAGGGTGACTCGTTTATTATTGTGCACAGGTGACATTGCCAACTCAATGCAATTACTGCGGTGACTAGCTTTGCATCCAAATTCCACTTACTATTCATTTACAAGTCATACATCTGGCACTGGTTGCAGATTAGGCATTAAACACACTGTGCTGTGATCTTTCAGGGGCAGGGATCCTGTCTTCTTACCTGTTTTTAAATTGCCCTCCGCAGTACTGATGCTCTAGAAACAACCACCAACCAACCTACCAGAGGGCCTTACCAGATCGACTTTTCCCGTCTTTAGCATGTAGATCAGCGCCGAGGGACAACAGCGTTTGGATGGTACTTGTATGTCCTTCCTGCATTTTTAAGCACAAACACATCTGTTGCATGATTGTTAAGCAGAACCAGCCCTTTAAATCTTTCATTTGTGAGCCTAATATAACCTATAGGACTGGGAATAGAAAAATTCCTCTGTAAAGCAATGTTTATAAGAGCTTGCTATATGGCCAATGAGCACCACCATAAGCAAACTGGCAAACCTGTGGAGAGCTATAGATACGGGTGCAGATTCTTGTGTCCAGTCAAGGAGCAGAGAGGTGGGGGCTGCGGCTCCCTGATCCTGGGGCCAACCAGGGTCTGCCTCAGCCCCTGGCATATCTTAGAGCAGCAGTAAGTTGTACTTGGCTGCCAATATCCCCAAGAGCAGCCAGAGATTGCCAAAGCACAGCTGTGTTCCTGCCACATCGCCTCTTCCCCAGGAACATCTCCCACACAGATACAGAGCTATTAGGACAGCTCTACGCCACTCAGCAATTCTCCCTATGCAGGAGGAATCCTCCACTAGCAGATAAGCTATATTCACTGTCCCTTTGTGCTGCCACAGCAGTGCCGGGAGACCATAGCAGGGCAATGGTGAATCCTGGACGATCCTCCTGCAAAATACACCAGGATCCTGGCGCCTCTAAATGCCACCAGTCCTGTTATTCAATAGCGTTCAACTGGCATGCCAAGTGGAATTCAAAGGCTCCAGGACTGAAAGGCTGTGTCTGCTCTGAGGATTTTAAAGAATTTTCCCACTGTTGCTCTATCACCAGTACATGCTAGCAAAGGGCCATGCTAGCAAAGGCAGGAGAGCTCATGTAGAATGACCCCTAGTGACAAGGCCTAAAGAGGCTTCTTGTTAGCATGTTAGTGCATTTAAGGTGTCAGCTGCTCTTCCCTTTCCCCTCCAACCATCACTATGACCAAATGACCAAGGCCATGTCTACACTACAGGGACTACAGCTAGGGTGACCAGATAGCAAGTGTGAAAAATCAGGACGGGGGTGGGGGATAATAGGAGCCTATATAAGAAAAAGCCCCAAATATCGGGACTGTCCCTATCGGGACATCTGGTCACCCTAACTACAGCTGCACAGCCCCATAGCACAGCCCCAGCCTACAGGGACAGAAGGGGCTTTTCTGTCACCGTAGGAACACTACCTCCATGAGCAATGGTAGCTAGATATACAGTAGCATCCTTCCATCAACTTAGCTGTGTTTACACTGTGGGTCAGGGCGGCATTGCTATGGTGCTCAGGTCTATGGATTTTTCATACCCCTTAGTGCCATAGCTATGTCAACCTAAATTGTAGACCAGGCCTGAATCAAATTGCTTTTATCCTCTGCTGGCCCATCAGCCCTAGAATCCTGATTTACTGTTAACAATACAAACACTGGCAGCTGATGATTTGTTAAAAGGATTAGGCTTCATTAGGAACCTGTTTTCTCCCATACTGGAAATCTGGTCTGATTACTACAGAAGTCTAGGATTGCCACTAGTGGGTGTGTGCGTTTTAGATCAGAGACCTATGTCTTATTAATAGCTTCCAACTGAGCTGGATTTGCTATCTATTTGCATTAGCCCGTAGGGCACTGGCATTTTCCAAAGGATTTCTATGATATTTGTAGAATCTTAGAAGAACACAGAGATTGCCTCAGTGACATGGACTAATGATCCATCGAGTCCTGGATCTTCTCTCTGGCTGTAGCCAATTTTGGATGCTTCAGAGGAAAATTTAACCCTCGCATTTCCCCTAAATAATGCATCTGATTTGGCTGTTTCTTCCTCACCCCCTGCTAATTAGGCTTTGTTCTGCAGCAGGAATGTGGATAGCTCGTATTTGTACCTCCCCTCCCCTTTCCCATTTACTGTATAAGCTGCATATTCCCCCTGTTCACAGCACCCTGTGCATTACTGCATGCACACACCACCGACAGCAATAAAAGTCGTGAGCTAGCAGATGGCTTAGCTATAACGGCCTTAGCAGCAAATTGAGTTGAAAGCATAATTTGATTTTAATGTATTTATAAATGCAAAAAAAAAAAAAACCCTAAAGCAAATTATGCTGCACAGTGCAAGTGACACCGATTCTCAGAGAGGAAGAAAAAACCATCAAACCTTTTTGCAGATCAGACGGTGTAGCTGTTTGCCATGGCAGAGCAGGGATCTTTTCCAAAGCACATTTACATTCACCCCCCACAAACACATGCTATGAAATGCACCCCTGGCAGCCAAGAGGGCTTTCAACATAATTTCTCAGTGAATAAGGCGGATAAGCTGGGAGAAAGACCTCCTATGTGGGAGCCACCCTGCCATGGAGGCGATGGGATGGGACGGGATAGAGGAGAATAAGGTTACTCGTCTCCGTAAGTGCCATTGATGCAGTTGTAAAAGAAGGATAAAGCCTCTAGACTGTGCCCTCAAAGCTGCGTGCTGGAGTTCCTGAGCCTGTGAGCTCCTCCAGGCAGGGACCATCCCTCTTTGTGTGGCTAGAAAGCACTTGGCACATCCTGGGGGCTGCTGCAAACACACACAATAATAGAAGGGATGCAGCAGGGCTGTACTTCCTGAGCCCCCAGGAGGGATTCCAGATGACAGCCTCCGGGCTCCTGGGTAGAACACAATGGTGAAGCAACAATGCCACCACTCTTAGTACAGTATGACCAATCCTCTGTGTTCAGCCAGCACTGCTGGTTGATGTAGGGAGGGTGGGCAAAGAGCCATAGCCCATCCACAACCTGGCCATCCTTCCCTCTTTTCATCTCCTCGGGGCACAGAGGTGTAGTAGGAAGGAGAGGACACTCTAGATCTTTATTGGAATTCAAGACAGCCCCTGTGCAAGGGGCACAAATGGGAGTGTGGGAAGCTCCTTGTCGCCTCTCAGACCTTGTACACCTGCCCAGGGTCTGGCCAGAATCTAACCCAACCTATTAGCATAAAGGGCTTCCCCTCTCACCACTGTGGCTGTTTCAGTAGGGTACCGTGCTACGGTCTGAAATTGATAATTGCACTAATAACTTGCTAGTGCATGGTCCTAAACTGCTAGGGAGGCAGGAAGAGGATAAGGAGGAAATTCAAGCCCTGGGTTACTTCCATCTCCACTCCAACTACTGGTGAATTGGCAAATTAAGCTGCTGAATCAGTCCATGACCAAGGGGAACCTCAAGCAAACATACATGCCAAAGGTCAGCCCTGCTGACTCTTGGTCTTGAGAGGTGCTACTGCTCCCATTGGCTCCCTTCAGCTAGCAGACATCAGTACAGACCCCTGCAGACAATAGATTGGTGGGGCAACTCCTATGGTGTGTACAGGGCAACTCCTGTATATGGCAGAAGTCATGGGCAGAAGGTATTGAAGGCCGTGGCCCCGCCCATGCTCTGTCCTGAGGCCCCGCCCTCGCTCCCCCTCTCCCCTGAAGCCAGTGGGGATTCAGTTCCAGCCGGTGGGGAAGGAAGGGAGGGTGCTCGGGGCTCTGGCGGGCGGGCGGGGGCCCTCGGGTGGAAGGAGTGGGCCCAGGGGGCTAGCTTCCCCAAAGGGGGGTTTCTCCCGCCACCCATGGCAGAAGTTGTACCATTCTGCACGGTGCTAACTGAGCCAGGCTTCAGATGGCACTCAGGGCAAAGCCCACGCTGACATATGCCATAAGAGAGATGATGGGGTGTCAGCTTACAGCCGCATTGCACAGGGAGCAATGGAAAGGAAACAAACCTTGGCTGCGTAATGTAGCGCCGTGAGTTGGATTGACGTTGCTCTCTCATTGACATTGGCACCGAGATCAGAGACAAGGAAGCGGATGGCTTCGTCCTGGGCCGTGACTGCTGCCTGGTGCAACGGCTGAGCACCTACTGCATCTGCAGCTGTATAACAGGCCTAGCGGGTGGGAAATAAGGAACCATGAACAGCTTTGCCAAATTGCCATGAACGATTGCCAACTTGTGTACAAACGACATGTCCGGCCATTGCCATGACAATGACAATAATGAAAACACATGATATTTTAATCGGCCATCAAAAAAATTACTCACCCTAGTCCAGCAGGATTACGTAATGCTGGTATAAAACCTGTGTGTGTACAGTTGCATCAGCTCATTTACCAAGCTTTGGAAATGATTAGCAAAGGCTTTTGGGCCCAGTTCTCCTTTCCCCTGGTGTAAATCAGGAGAAACTTTATTGACATCAATAAAGCTACACCTTTATAAAACCAGTACAGGCCCATTGTCTTTCCAAATGCATGCAACACAGTAGTCTAGCTACAACAAGGTCATCATTTCACAGTATGCTGATATTTTGATCAACATCTAGCAAATCAATGGAATCTGGTCCCAACATGTAAAGGGACACTGTCAAGTCAAATTTGGATTTGCAAATGTGTTTGTACAAGGAGCCCCAATTCTCATGAGGCATGTGTGTTATACTTAATCATAATCATACTGTTCCATTATTTCTTTTCATTAAATTTCAGTTGAACCAGTTTAAGACAAACAAACATTCCACTTTTCGGTGCTGCCAGGTCTCACAATTTTATAGCAAGTCTTGTGCCTATATTTAGTATTTTTCTTAAAACCCCAGCTTCTGGAGTCATGTGAACAGCTTTCATTTAAAACACAAGTATGTTTTTAGCTTTGATGGTAAGCATAGAAAATTTTGAAGACCAGAAGGCAAGTAAAAAGAATGCAAAATGCATTAATGCTGTCACGGACCAGAATGTGTGTGGTTAGGCCCAATGGCTCGAGCAGCAGCAGTCAGGCCTAGTGGTGGGAGCAGTGGCAATCAAGAACTAGAAGTCAGAGTCAAGGACTAGAGCAGGGCTGGCACAGGAGCGATCACAGCTTGCAGGCATGTGCACTGAGCAGCCATTGGCCTAATGCTGCTGCTGGGCTTAAGAGCACATCTGTTGGTTCCTCCAGCCAATTGGGCTGTCTGGCTAATCAAGTGATTCTGCTGCAAGCCACCCCGTTCCCCGTCCCCTGACCGCCCCCCAGAACCTCTGCCCCATCCAACTGCCCCCTGCTCTGTCCCCTGACTGCCCCCCCCCGAACCTCCCGCCCCTTATCCAACCCCCCTGCTCCCTTACCATGCTGCTCAGAGCAGCATGTCTGGCAGCTGCGCCACCCAGCCGGAGCCAGACACGCTGCCGCGCTGCTCGGCAGGAGCGCACAACCCTGCTGCCCAGAGCGCTGCCTGCGCGGTGGCATGGCTGCGGGAGAGGGAGGACAGCAGGGGAGGGGCCGGAGGCTAGCCTCCCCGGCTGGGAGCTTAAGGGCTGGGCAGGACGGTCCCGCGGGCTGGATGTCGCCCACAGGCTGTAGTTTGCCCACCTCTGTTTTAGAAGGAAATCAGAGGTCATTGGGAAGCAATACTGGGAGCTATAGCTGTTATAGGTAGGGAAAGTTCACTTCCTACACAGCCACAGCAGGAAATCTACTGGTCCTCAGAAATCTACTGCCAGAAGAAACTCTACATGTATGGTCTAAGCATAGGCTAGAGAGCCAGGAATGCCTGGGTTTTAATCTCGGCTTTGACACCAGCTCCTTCTGTAGCTTTGGGCAAGTAAGTCACTTTACCCACTCTGTGCCTCAGTTTCCCCATCTGTAAAACGGGGATGAGACTTGCATCCCTATGTCACAGGAGTGTTTGTGATGGTCGGTTACCTAGCAAGTATTTATACAAATCATTCTGAAGAGGTAAAGCTCTAAGGCCCGGATTCACAAAGGTACTTAGGCACCTAGTGTCCACTGAAATCATTGGTTGTTAGGTGCTTACATACCTTGGGGAATCTGGGCCTAAGTATTGATCATCAGGCTGTGAAGGCCTTCTTGCTACTCATGAGTAGCCCCACTGAGCCAATGATAACTTGGTAGCAGCTCACCCGTGGGAGTCATGGGCACACATTCTGGTCTTTAGTGGAATCACCATCATTAGCCACACCACTCACTTTTTACTCAGTCCTTGTGTTAGCTTCAGTGGGAGTTTGCCTGAGTAAAGTCCTCCAGATATGGCTCCATACAAGTACAAGAGCTAATATTGTTCTCTTTGGTGGGTGGCGTTTTGTATCCGGAACCTGGAGAAAAGGCAATGTGGGTCTCTTGTCACCATACCTTATGCTTTTCTAGAAGCAGCTGGGCTATGTCGATGTGCCCGTTCTGTATCGCATCCATAAAGGGAGTCACTCCGCATTTGTCCCTGCTGTCAGGTTCATATGGGCACCTTGGAAAGATCATAAAACACGTGCTTGAGACTGGTGCGCTCGGGCTGCTTTGTGTTGTTGGAGCAGTGCACAGTAGCTGGAGTGTCTCATGGTATTTGACCAGAAGGCTTTAGATCTGTACGTGAGGCATTCCAGCTAAAATGACCACCTGCCCCTCTCTCTTTGTCCTATGTTGTATCGTATTGGGTGCTGGCATGTGTCTTTAGAGTGACCCTGAGCTCTTTGGGACAGGGAACTGTTTGGCTCAATTCCTGCAGGGTGAATTTCTCCCCCAGGCATAAGAGGGGCAGAAGGTCTATGCGCCACTTACATCACACTTAAAGTCTCCGAATAGAACTTCTGTGGGAGATAAGTGGCGCACAGGCCATGGGCTGGCACAGGGATGAACTGCCCCAAACATGGCGCTACATACATCATTATTGCGAGCCAAATCCCAAGGACCTTACTCAGGCAGAACTCTCACTGGAGTGAATGGGAATTCAACCTGAGTAAAGTCTGAGTCAAAACTGAGAATCTGGCCCAATGACAACACAGTGGGTCAAATCCACCCCATGCCAATTGTAAACCAGGGTTTAGTGGGGCTGGGAGGGGTGTGAAGTCTGATACTGGGGAGGCTGTGGATGGAGATGGCTATAGCCTCCCTTCTTCCAAGTGCAGCTTCAACAGTGGGCAACGCTGGTCAGGAAGGAAGTGTGGCCAGAATGATTCAATGCAGTTTCCCAGCAGACTCTCCGCGGCCAGGACTCTATGGAGCCCCAGGCAGAAAATACAGCTACCCCTGGCGGAAAGCAAGAAAGAAGGTGGTGCCCTCATCTCAGGGTGAACCCCTGCATTGTGGCACAGTGGGTCTCACTGGTGCAGGCAAATGCAGTAGCTGGGCTCAGTCAAACCCAGAGGAATTACACTCGGGATAAACTAAACCCAGATGGTTCTCTCCTTGTCCTAAGGACCCAGCCTGGTTATGTAATTGGGGCCTATGTCACAGTGAATTCTGAGGCAATCCGGAGAGTAAATACATCTGAAATCACCATAATCAGCTGTGAAAAGTGAGAGGCAATTGATAGGTTCTCAGGGCTCACAAACGTGCAGCTGGGATTTCTAAATGGCATCAATGTTCCCGGTGTCTGTTTAGTCAAGCAGGCCATGTGCTGTAAATGGAAGGGGGGAGTGGGCCGGGAGGAGGGAAGGGAGAAAGAGTGTGTGTGTGTGTGGGGGTGGTTAAATTTCACAAAAAAATTAGGACAGGAAGCCTGCTTACCGCTCAAGAAGTGCTTTCACTACGTCAAAACAGCCGTGCATTGCTGCGAGAGAGAGGAAGTGGATGGTAATTCATGTTTCCTCCCACCTACAAAGGCAAAATAAGTGGGTCTGTGCCCCTTTGGGCTTATTTGTGATGTATAAAGAAGCCCTGAAAGATTCTTAATTAAAACCTTTTACTGCTTGTTATTTTTATGTGAGACGTATCAGGAATATCCAACCGTCTCTATGTCCTCCAAGGACTCTCCAGACAAAACAGGAGAGAGAAGTGAAGTGGAAGCTTTGTTTGCCCTGAACTGAAGTGTGTGTCTGTGTTTTGAATCTTAACAAACAGATTTTTTTCTCCCACCTTGTTAGGCCTTTAAGTTAAATAGGTGCTAAGCAAGACTAGCACAGAACAAAGAGTTTTAAGAAATCTGGAAAATATTCCCTTCCACTCTCAGTTGCTCAGGTTTTGCTTCCTTGATAATTCAGCTGGACATGTTTGGTACTGTGCCATGTACAACACACTGACTATTGGGAGCTGAGAACAGGCATGCTAGGAACATGCACTTAGCACATCTCCAGTCATCGAGTCTCCTGGGGAAAAAACCCCATGGTAAAAGGGATCTGAATTGCAAATGTAAAATCCTCTCTGGCCTTCTTAATACATGATATTGCAGCAAAATGGGGGAGGAACCCTATTTTTTTCCTTTGTAGGCCACCTTCATATAATAAAACCAAACTCACAGCTGCTAATATCAGGTTATTTACTCATTTTGATTAAGCAGGACAACACCGTAAATGTTTTGGTCCCACAACCAAACACAGAACTGCAGTTGAAGAAGGGCTCTCAGCATATGTTGCACACAAGTGATAGTCTTAGCTTTAATAGCAGCATTGCCAATCTCAAGAGATGAAAAATTATGAGTCAGACCCTCAAAAATCACAAAATTGAAAAAAAAAATAATGAGGTTTTTAGTCTGTCTTTTAACTTTTTAATTTCCCTCTATTCCCCTGCCAATATGTGTGTGACAATTTCGGGTTGAAAAGTCAACCTCTAATGCTCCCAAAAAATGAACACCTTTCCCTGGCTGCCCAGATGGAGACTTCTGTCTCATCCCTAGGACAGGGGAACTGCCATCCATTTCCTATTACTGTCTTCTGTCTAGATACAGCAGCAGCACTTCCCTGCCTCCCGCTACCCTGGGACCTCGCTACCTGAGACCTAGCAGCGCGACTTCCCTGACTTCCCATCTCGCACCTCCAGCTGCCCTAGGACTCTCTCACTGCTGTAGGGCCGTGAAGGCAAGGCTCAGTGGCATGGCAGGTCTGTGTCCTTAGCCCCAAGGTCCCCTCACAGAGCTCTGCCCCCGTGCCCAGCCCTGAAAATCATAAGATCAGCAGAGTTTCTCATGTCACTGCAACAGTTTATCCTGCAGGCACCCAAATCCTGTGACATGATCAGTTTGCGAGAGGTGGCAACACTGCCTTCCCCTGGCTGCTGGAACAGGACTTCCCTTTACTATCTCCATCATCATCCCCAAGCTGGGGAGCTGCCACTGAATCCCCTCCATCTCCTGCCCCATCACTGTTCTCTCCACCCCCTCAGCCTCCCTCCTGCCCCTCATACTCCTTTGCTCCTCCCACTCCTCTGCACTCCCCGCAGCCTTCCTCCTGCCCCCTCCCTGCAACTCCCTTCTCAGCCTTCCCCTGCATCCCATTCATCTGCAACCCCTAAATCTGCCCCCTGCTCCTCATCATTCTCCTCGCCCACCCTTCACAGTCTCTCTGCTGGTCCTCACAGTCCCTGTGTTCTTCTATCCAGCCCTCTGGGCCATACTGTGGCAGCCATTCTGCCTGTGGGCACGGCTTCTATCTCATTGGAAACAGTGGGAGGTGGCAGCCAACTTTATTAAGGTAGCCTCCTTCCACGTGCAGATAGACCGTAGGGAAATAGCGGCCGTCTTGCTGGCTTCAAAGCTCAGCCCCACTGACAATTATAGGAGATGGCAGCCATTCTGAATAATTCACGAGTTGGCGCCTTTTGCTGTGTTTTCACCCCCAAAATCACTAGGGTCATGATAAAATTGTGGAAGTTGGCAACCCTGTAATAGCAACAGTCGAACAATGAAGCTGGTGTGTTGTGGCCACAGTTTATAGCACTGATCAGTCACAATGAGCTCCCTGTCTTTTGTGGTACCCACCCATTGTCTTGACTTATACTCAGATTGCAAATTCTTTGGGGCAGAGACTATCTTTTTGTTACGTGTGTCTTCAGAGCTCAGCATAATCCTGACAGCTAATTTGGGTATCTAGGCGTTACTCTTGTCCTTGCTGAGCGGGGTGGTGGTGGGGTAGGTAGGTGATGTCTCCCATTCACACCCAAATCTCTCAGGACGACAGCTGGGTGCCAAATGGGAATGCACCTCACACAAATGGGAGGGGGGCTTGGGGCAGCAGCAACCCCCAGCCCTGGGGAGAGCTGGGCACCCCCATGTGTGAACCAGTATCTACAGGGCCCTGCTTCTTTGGGGGGGGGGACGGAGCCACTCTCTCTGCCCCCCAATGTGAGCTGAGATCTAGAGGAAGCAGAGCACCCCATTTCCCCAGGCTGCCTCCAGCAGTGGGGAAGGGGCTGGAGGCTCACCCTTCCCCCAGTGCTGCCGCTTCTAGGGGTAAAGGGAGGGCAGAGCAGTGCAGGGGAGTGTAGGGAGGAAAGGAGGAGGGGCCAGAACTATACAATAGGGGATGTGGGGCTTTCAACTCTGTCCCCTCCCCAACCTCCCCATAGCCACACACCCTATTTCTGTCCCCCATTCAAAACATGCCCCCGCAGTGCTGAGACCAGGATGGGGACCTGGGAACAGGCATGTTCGGTGCATGGAACAGGCACATACACACAGCACTGAGATTATGCTTGGGAGCTGAGAACAGGCAGGCTCGAAGATGCCTCCGACACAGTGCTGAGACCAGGGTAAGGAGTTATTGTAACAGGCTAAATTCATCTCCTACGGGATGGTCTCATTCAGCTGACAACATCTCATTGAGATGAATGGGCGATTTCACACCTGAGTCTGTTATGCTGCAGGACATGAGAGCTCATTCCCCATACACCAGGCCCAGATCTGCATTTCCATTCTCCTGCCCCCCTCTCCTGCCTCCAGCTGGTATGTGCACTCTTGACAGCCACACCATCTTCCCACCTCCCCACGCCCCTGCCAAGCTTACCAGGGGCATGGAGTGGCAAGGAGCAGAGTTATGGTCACCCAGTGGTGCCTCGTGAGATTCAAGAATATTTAGTTCAGCTGCATTCAAACCTCTGAAAGCCAGGAAATGAAGAGTTAAAGGAAAGCAAACAAACTTCAGAAATCCAGGAAGTACAGAAGGTGGATGCCACCCCCACAAGGCAACCTTACGCTGTCTGCTCTCTTTGAGTGATGATCCAGTGCACCCATAGCACACAGTAGCACTCTGCAGAACACTGAGAACAGAGCATGTGAGCACTGTTGGACAAAGTCTAACTAACACTTTCTCTTCGCTAAAGCAAAACTCAGGTTTAGATCAAGTGTCGCAAACTGGAGCTACCTATACTACACCTGGGCCTACACTCAAACACGGACCCACTCCCCACAAACGACCCTAGACTTGATAAATGTTACCACCCCTTTACCCTTGCCTTGAGGATTCCTTCTGATACATGGCCTTCACTCGCCCCTCGCTAAGCCCAAGAGACCACCACCCTGCTGACAGTCCCCACGGCAAGAAGACCCCTATGTACTGCTACTGACACAGCCTACAGAGCTCAGCACTGAAATAAGGTATACTTGATACCAGAAGGTACACGTGGCCTTTTGTCATACTGCAGTCACAGCTCTGCCAAGCTATTCTAACTGGTCCCTCTATCATTCAGTACATCTCACACAGTGAACGCAGCTGCAGCTCTTGCACATTAAATGCTGGAATTCCAATCTATGGAACACAACACAAACAATGATGGCATGTTCTCTTAGTCCTTCCTCATATCTACTTATTATAGACTCATACATTTTAAGGCCAGAGGGACTATTAACTAGCCTGACCTCCTATATAACATATGTCAGAGAATTCCATACAGTTACTGCTGTGTTGCATCTAATACCTTGTGTTTGATTCTAGCATCTTCCAGAAAGGCTTGACTTGAAGACTGCAAGAGATGGAAAATCCACCATTTCCCTTCGCTGTTTGTTAAGTTTTGCACCATCCTTACTGACCCATTCCCAGGGGCTATTGCCAGCTCCAGAGGGGCAGAATAAAGGTTGTGTTGTGGCGGTGATGTGAACCTTAACTGTTCATTTCTTGGTTTTCAGAGGTCTGAATGTAACTGAACTCAGTGTTCTGGAAGGGCACAAGACACAGCCAGGCAACCTTAACTCTGCATTAATAAAATTTTAAGTATCAGAGGGGTAGCCGTGTTAGTCTGAATCTGTAAAAAGCAACAGAGGGTCCTGTGGCACCTTTAAGACTAACAGAAGTATTGGGAGCATAAGCTTTCGTGGGTAAGAACCTCACTTCTTCAGATGCAAGTAATGGAAATCTCCAGAGGCAGGTATAAATCAGTATGGAGATAACGAGGTTAGTTCAATCAGGGAGGGTGAGGTGCTCTGCTAGCAGTTGAGGTGTGAACACCAAGGGAGGAGAAACTGCTTCTGTAGTTGGATAGCCATTCACAGTCTTTGTTTAATCCTGATCTGATGGTGTCAAATTTGCAAATGAACTGGAGCTCAGCAGTTTCTCTTTGGAGTCTGGTCCTGAAGTTTTTTTCCTGTAAGATGGCTACCTTTACCACAGCCAAGCACTGAGGTACAATCGCATCTGCTCCAACCCCTCAGATAGAGACCAACACCTACAAGATCTTCACCAAGCATTCTCAAAACTACGATACCCACACAAGGAAATAAAGAAACAAATCAACAGAGCCAGACGTGTACCCAGAAGCCTCCTGCTACAAGACAGGCCCCAAAAAGAAACCAACAGAACTCCACTGGCCATCACCTACAGTCCTCAGCTTAAACCTCTCCAACGCATCCTCAGTGATCTACAACCCATCCTGGACAATGATCCCTCACTTTCACAGACCTTGGGAGGCAGGCCAGTCCTCGCCCACAGACAACCCGCCAACCTTAAGCATATTCTCACCAGCAACCACGCACCGCACCATAACAACTCTAACTCAGGAACCAACCCATGCAACAAACCTCGATGCCAACTCTGCCCACATATCTACACCAGCAACACCATCACAGGACCTAACCAGATCAGCTACAACATCACCGGCTCATTCACCTGCATGTCCACCAATGTTATATATGCCATCATATGCCAGCAATGCCCCTCTGCTATGTACATTGGCCAAACTGGACAGTCACTACGCAAGAGGATAAATGGACACAAGTCAGATATCAGGAATGGCAATATACAAAAACCTGTAGGAGAACACTTCAACCTCCCTGGCCACACAATAGCAGATGTTAAGGTAGCCATCTTACAGCAAAAAAACTTCAGGACCAGACTCCAAAGAGAAACTGCTGAGCTCCAGTTCATTTGCAAATTTGACACCATCAGATCAGGATTAAACAAAGACTGTGAATGGCTATCCAACTACAGAAGCAGTTTCTCCTCCCTTGGTGTTCACACCTCAACTGCTAGCAGAGCACCTCACCCTCCCTGATTGAACTAACCTCGTTATCTCCATACTGATTTATACCTGCCTCTGGAGATTTCCATTACTTGCATCTGAAGAAGTGAGGTTCTTACCCACGAAAGCTTATGCTCCCAATACTTCTGTTAGTCTTAAAGGTGCCACAGGACCCTCTGTTGCTTAATAAAATTTTGGGGCACTTAGTTAATTAATCCTCAAAGTACTCATGTGAGGCCTGGTAAGTATTATTCCCACTCACAGATTGTTAAACTGTGGCACAAAACTGTTAAGGGACAGCGAGTGAGAGAATGAGGATCCGATCACTAAACCCCACTCCCTACCATGCACATGACTAATGTTATTAGAATATAAGGCACACTTTGCACAGGTGTAAAAGGACTATATAACATGCAAGGCAGTGGAGAATCAGGCCTGCATGCTAATCCAAGTATGCTCCCAGTTTAGTAACAGCCCCAACACTGATTATTCATACCCCTAGCAGGAATACATTATCACCCTTCACACAGGCACAAATCAAAACTGCTGTTTTAGGGGCAACTGCAAGTGATAAAAATTATAGCCTTATGCGCTTCTAATCCCTGAATGACACAAACTCTTCTGGGGCCATTAGAAGTAGGGTCCATACCTGCCGTGTGCAGAGGAGTTCTCTTTATTTTGCTTTCTGTGTTCCAGCTGCTCGGAGACACAGTGAGCAAGTACTGGATGATCTGGGGATCACCCTCTCGACTTGCTATATGGAAGCAATTCCAGCCATCTTTGTTCTTTAACAACGGGTTTGCTCCATGCTCAATGAGATCTTTAATCACCTCCAGGTTCTTCCTGGTGCAAGCCATCATGAGAGGAGTCCTCAAAAAGAGAAGGGAGAATAAATACACAATGCATCCTCATTATACCACCAGCTGCTCCACAGCTAGCCCGTTACGATCCAGACTCCATTGCTGTAACAACTGAGTTTGAAGCAAGATTTAAGGTTGGCTGTGGCCAAAGAGGGTTCTAGCACAGCGTGTGGGTACAGGTTACTTGCCAGGATTATCTGGGTATACCTCATTCAATCATTTCCCTGGCATTTGCAGGGGCCTCCAGCAGGTCCCTCCTGTTCTCTGCCTATGGCATGAAACAGTCTAGTCTCTTGTGGGCTGCAATATTTTGGTCTCATTTTGGTTGTTGGTTTAGTTTGAGGGTGCTGGATGGTGTTGGTGGCCTGTGACATACAGCAGGTCAGACTGGCTGATCTAGTGTTTCCCTTCTGGCCTGTGATTCTATGACAGTTTGGCCAGCCAGTGTGGACCTAGTAAACGCGGTGTTATCATCTTATCCTCTTGCAGCCAGCCTACAGACAGGACAGATGACCTACTAAAGCCACTACAAGCTAGGGGAGATCTCCTTTAGTTCAAGCGATCGAGGTGCTTTTGAAATCGAAGTCCGGGATTCTATCCCCCAATGCCACATGTGGATGGTTTCGCTGATCATCAACATGCCTATACAGGTGCAGCATACGAACTCACGACAGATTCTAGAGCACCATTTTCTCACTTAGTTTGTTCACTGTGCACCCTGGCTGGCTGTACCACTTGGGCCCAAGTGAGTTTAAACCAGTTTAAACATTGCTACAGCAGAATAACCGGAGAAAGAGCCAAAGGGCTGACACTGGAAAATCTTCTCATCACAAGCAACCAATCAATTTTATGTGCATATTGGCATAACAACACGCTCTTGTTTTCCACTAAAACAACAGAGAAAAGAAAGGCAATGTGTACTTGAGATTTTCTGTTGTAGCTGCAGCTGGTCAGATCAGTACTTTTTACCCCCTACTGTCCCATTCCCTTCATCAGCATCGACAGGTGGGACTGTAGATAACAAATCACAAATTGGACAAACCCCTTTTCCAAGTCAATATGCGCTAGCCTCACAGTGAGATACTTATGCGGGGCAATCAGCACAAGTGTGATGCTTCATACAATTTTTTTTTTTAAACATTCAAGACTGTTCTCGTTACATTGTGGTGTGAAAACTTGCTAAGACTATGGATCGCATTGGCATCTTCCTAAGGCCTTGAGGACCACGCCCAATTGGTCTATATAATAAAAGTAATGACTACCTGTACTTAATATTGTGATCCCTCCATCTGAGAATCTCAGCATCCCTCATAAGCATTAACGACCACACTTATGTCCAGTAGAGAAGTAAAGAATTATTATTCTCATTTTACAGATGGGGTAACTGAGATACAATGTGTCTTGCTGAAGGCCATAGCAAGTCTGGCAGAGTCAGGAACAGAACCCACCTAGCTTGACACCCAGTCTGACGTCCTAACAGCAAGACCCTCCTTTTATATGTAGGTAAAATAAGTGCATACAACTGTAATAATATTTGATTTGATGGTATCGCCCATTTTTTAATTTAACTGCAATAAACTACATTTGATCAGCTGTGGCTTCACCCCGCTGCCACAGTCCACATTTGAGTATCAGGACACACTTTGGGCACCGCCTGATTAGCATCTGATTCTTGCACTCACTTATGCACATGTTTAATTTACACATGTGAGTAATCCCATTGACTTCAATGGCACTATTCACATGCAAGCGTGCCTAGTGATTACAGGGTCAGGACCTACATTTGCAGTCTCCTAGTATTTCTTTCACCCTTGCAGTGGGTACTTTTTGAGCATTCTCGTGTGCTCTAAGCAGATCAAAAGACGCAGTCCCTGTCCCCAAGCAGTTTACAACCTAAACTAATCCTCTGCTGCACTAACATGTCTCCAGACAAACAGCAGCAGCAAAGGTGCCATCCCTACCAGGCAGCACCACATTCAGCTCAATGAGGTGTTAAATTCAGTCTAATTGGACCGTATAAACACTAACATAATGAAGAATTGACAAGTCTGAACAACCCTCCACTAAATCCTCTCCCTTTTATTCCCAGGATGGGATTATAACCTATTTATTCTTGAGAGATTTCTTCAATTCAATCTACGGCAGACACCCTGGAGGTTGTCTCTCTCTCTTCATCCTTAGAATGTTTCTCTTTCGTTTTACAATCTCACCTCCTCTTTGATGCCATTAGGGAGCCACACATGGTGTCTTTATTTTAACAGCTGCTACAAGCAGTCTGGCATCTCAGAGGGCATGCTGTATAGTCATATACGGTCTGCGCCTTAGTCCTGGCAAGACCATTGCAGTACCCAGCTCCTTCCATGGAAGACTGATTACTTCAGATTGCATGCAATTTGCAGCAGAAGACTGCCGCTTGGCTGGCTGGGCTGCTGCCACACAGTCATCCTTAGCTGCACCTTCACTGACCTGATTTTGTCAGCCTACATGCCAGTTTAAGGGACTATAACGTGACACTGGCTTGAGTGAAGTAAGTAACTTTTGACCAAATACAGGCCAATCAGCATTATTGTTAAAGAATGGGTGCATAATAAATCATAATGTATAACAAAAGGAAGGGAAAAAATCCCTTAGACTAAAATCTTGAAAATTCTCCACTTATTTCCATACCCCCTGCTGCATGTGGTGTCCAGTGGTAGGTAAAGAACCACACAAGTTAGAGATGGAAAAAGACATCACCTGCTCCATCTTCCTGGCAGTATTGTATTGTTCCTCATGATACAGACTGAAGAACTTTGTCTAGCCTTGTTTTCAAAGTCCCAAACAAAGAGGCCTCCACCATTTTCACAGCATAAAGAGTCTAAGCAATTTTCTCAGGTTATATCTACACTACAGAGCCTATGCTGGCATTGCCCCTCTTGTAGACGCAATGTACCCTGACCAAACCAGGAATTCTGCTGGTGTAGGAACAGCCCCTCCCCAAACAACATTAACAATGCTGACAGAAGCACTCTTCTTTCGGCATAGCTGCGTCTACACTGACCATTTGGTTAGCATAGCTATGTCACGAGGGATATGGTTTTTCCACAACCATGACCAACACGGCTACCCAGTATAAATTTTAAGTGTCGATCAGGTCTCTGGTTTTAAACTGGGGCATGGGGTGAGTGGATGTATATTTCTGTTAAGGGTGAATCTTTTCCCTGCCCCCCAATTTTGTCATGCGTGGCATGAATAGTATCTGTGCACCCAGAGAGTTTAGTAATTGGGTAAATAAATAAAGTGAATACTAGATCTCACTTTCAGGAAGTTTTCCCATACTACTTCTTACATTTATCTTTTTACCGCACTAGCCTGATATTAGCAATGACTTAACAATTTAACTGCTAGCATAGATGGGACAAAACTCTTTGACATTGACAGAAAGCAAGATGTATTCTCAAGTAGGCAGAGATTTAATCTTCTCTTTGCTAAACTATGCATAGTATATATAAGGCCACAGATTGGTATGCACCTTCAATCCCAATGCAACTACATTCCAGGGCCAGAGGCTGGGAATACAAGTATGTATTCTTGCTTTTGGAATTTGTAGGAATGAAAGGTGCCATGGGAATATAAAGATATCAACATATCTAGATTTGCTATGTGAGACAAGTATCTTCTTCCCCTGCTCTCACTTATTATGTCAATGTCAGGAGTACTAAACTGACTAATGATTTGTAATGATAAGGATTAGGTCAGTGCCTCCTATTCATGTTCTAATTTCAACTTTAAATATTAACTGAGAATTCTTTGCTGCCTCATGTGATGGAAATCCTGTCCCTCCACCACCTTGGTGAATAATGCAGCTTCATTCCCTTGCAGTAATACTTTACATTTATATAGCAATTTTCATCTGAGAATATTATTATTATTTGTGTTACCATATCGTTATTTGTGTTATCAGGTCCCCATTGTGCTACCCATTGTAAGTGCTTTCCAAATATCAGTTAATTAAGGCTCACTATACCACTCAGAAGTAGGTATTATTATCTGCCCATGAGTTTCTCATTCACTCATTCTTTTATCTGGGCACCCTAGAGTTTAAAGGCAGAAAAACAAGCAAAAGAAGGTTAGTGATTTGACTGGGGTCATTCAGTGAGTCAGTGGGAGATCTGGATTAGACTGGACCTATGTGCCAACTATTAGACAATGCTTTCCCCCCTCCCCCCACAAACACATTTCAAACACTAGCCAGATCCTACAGTGAAACAAGCCAGTGACTTACCAGTCTGCCTTTTTCAAGCAGTCTATCCTTGCACCTTTATCCAGCAGATACAACACGCAGTCCCTGTGACCCATGGAAGCTACTTCGTGGAGGGGCCTTTTGTAGTCATTATTAAACATCTCGATGTCCATTTCCAAGGCTTCTACTAAATGGGTCAGAACATTCAGGTGACCATGCCTGGCTACATAGTGCAGTAGCGTGTCCCCAGATTTCCCATAGTGTTTCCGCCTCACTTCCTTGCCCATTTCCTTGTCTCTCTGCAACTCCTCTTTGAAAAGGTCTAGTCTGCCTTCTTGAATCAGCCTGAGAAGTTGTTTCTGATTTTCTGCTTCAGCCATAGAGAAACGTGTGGCTCCTAAGACATTAAAACAAACAACAACAAGCAGGTTTGGGACAGAGAGAGTTCAAAATAAAATGAATGATGAGATTTTAAAGGCTAATTGGAAAATCTATTATCATAAAAACAGTCTTAATATAAATCCAAAATAAAGGTGTCTCCCACCAAATGAATCAAAGGTGGCAAGTCTCTGATATCTGACATCACCGGGTTAAAATGTCCACAGGAAAATATCGAGAGACGGTGTATGTTTGTGAGCAAGTGGAGGTTCCTAAGTGGGCAGGGAAACTTAAGTGGATAAGAAATTCTTACAATCAGTGTCATAAAAAAAGCTTTTATAAATAAAAATGCTCCCTCCCATACCTGAACTGAAGATGCAGTAAATAAGTCAGTATTGGATCTTATGCATAAAGACAGCAGTTATTATTTAATACCAGGTTTTTCAACACTCAGCCATAAAATTATCATCTTAACAAAGCTAAAAAAGCTTGTGGGATCAGCTATACAAAATGAAAAAGACCCAAGCTACTTGCATGTGTCACATTAAAATGATTAAAAGCTCACATCGGACACACCAGAGTCCACTGACGGCTTCTATAGCTGTTGCTGCAGGGCGGTGCTGCACTGAATTCCTTCCCCTTACACAAGCTGTCTTCTTCTTGTGGACAAACAGTGTTTGCCCTGACACTTTATTTTAGGCTAGTGGGTAGAGCTGCAACTGGTAGGGGGACCATATGTCCCATTTTGGCCAGGATAGTCCCTTTTTTAAGCCCTGTCCTGGTCCTCTCAACTTTTTTTTCCCAAAAGGAGGCATTTGTCCTGTTTGCTCTTGCCAACTTGATCAGTTGGCAAGAGCAAATGGGACAAATCCCCACTTTTGTCAAAAAAGTGCGGTGTGGTGGAACGTGCGGTGGGGGGGAAGGGGAAAGAGATGCCAGCCCCTCCTGGGGGGGGGGGGCAGACAGTTCCAGCATGTGGGGGAGGGGGCTGGCAGGGTTCCAGCAACAGGCAACAGCCTGCTGAGGGGGGCCCCGCAGGGTTCCAGCGACGGACAACAGCATTGAGCAGGGGTTGGATGAGGCCCTCGGGCGAGCAGCTCAGGGCGTCCCGTTTTCTCTTTGGGAAATATGGTCACCCTAGCAACTGTGGACTTTGGAGACCTTAGTTCAAGTCCCTGCCTTGCTGGTAGCCAGATGGGTGATGATGGGCAAGTCACTTCACTAATTTGTTCCTTGGTTTCTGCATCTGTAAAATGGGGATACCAACCTCTTTTGTAAAGTGCTGGGAGATCTACTGATGAGACGCGCTGGAAAAGAGCGAGGTATTATTATTACCGGCTGGACTAGTCTGGCACCCGGCTTCCCCCAACGGCCACTGCTGGCCGCGTCCGATGGGAGCCTAACGCCCCCCACAATGTACGGCGGTGACAGGAGAGAGGCCATTGCTTCCCGGCGCCAGCACCTTCAGCCCATTGCCCTCGATTGCCCCTTCTGACCAGGCTGCCCCCCGAATGCTGGGGGGGGGGTGTTCTGTCTGAGCGGGGCAGCAGCCCGTCGAGAGACGTTCGGGCCCTGGCACATCGTGTGACCCGGCCCCACCCGCCTGAGGGGCGTTATTTACACAGACGTTTCAGGTCCCTGGGGCTTTGCCGTGGTGACGCGCCCCACCCCCACCCCGCTGCAGGGTGACGTCACCCCAGCGCGAGGCCGCCATGGCGCAGCCTGACACCGCCACATGACATCAGCATGACGTCACAAATACGGGTGACGTTGCGATGACATCACGGCGTGTGGCCTGCGGGCGGGGCTGTTGATGTTACCGGCAGCCCCAGCGTGACGCCCCCCGCGAAGGTTAAACTGGACACGGCGGTGGGCGGCAGGGGGTGAAGTAAACAAACTCTGGGAACGTTTTCGCTCGTCCCTTGGCCGCGTCCCGCCCCTCACTGAGCCAGGACGAGTCTCATTGGATGGGGGTGAGGCCGCACGCTCTCTGATTGGCGCGCGGCGGAGTCAGTCAGGCGGAGGCCGGGAGCGGGATCCCGGGAAGCCAGGGTGGTAACGCGAGCAGGATTTCGGAGTCGGGAAGCCGAGCGGCCCCGGCAGGCTCCGAACGCCGGCGGGACCAGAGTGAGGCTGGTTCGGCTCGGGCGGGGCTCGGACACTCTGTCCGGGGGCGGGGCTAGGGCCTGGAATGGGAGGGGTCTGCACTGGGGGCAGGGATCGGGGTCTGCATTGGGGTGGGGGCAGGGATAGGGCCTGGAATGGGAGGGGTCTGTATTGGGGCAGGGATTGGGGTGGAGGGGTCTGCATTGGGGGCAGGGATCGGGGTCTGCATTGGGGTGGGGGCAGGGATAGGGCCTGGAATGGGAGGGGTCTGTATTGGGGGCAGGGATCGGGGTCTGCATTGGGGTGGGGGCAGGGATAGGGCCTGGAATGGGAGGGGTCTGTATTGGGGCAGGGATTGGGGTGGAGGGGTCTGCATTGGGGGCAGGGATCGGGGTCTGCATTGGGGTGGGGGCAGGGATAGGGCCTGGAATGGGAGGGGTCTGTATTGGGGCAGGGATTGGGGTGGGGGGTAGGGATAGGGCCTGGAATGGGAGGGGTCTGCACTGGGGGCAGATACCAGGCTGGAGGGATCTGCATTGGGGGCAGGGATCGGGGTCTGCATTGGGGTGGGGGCAGGGATAGGGCCTGGAATGGGAGGGGTCTGTATTGGGGGCAGATACCAGGCTGGAGGGATCTGCATTGGGGGCAGGGATCGGGGTCTGCATTGGGGTGGGGGCAGGGATAGGGCCTGGAATGGGAGGGGTCTGTATTGGGGGCAGATACCAGGCTGGAGGGATCTGCATTGGGGGCAGGGATCGGGGTCTGCACTGGGGTGGGGGCAGGGATAGGTCCTGGAATGGGAGGGGTCTGCATTGGGGGCAGGGATCGGGGTGGAGGGGTCTGCATTGGGGGCAGGGATCGGGGTCTGTATTGGGGTGGGGGCAGGGATAGGGCCTGGAATGGGAGGGGTCTGTATTGGGGGCAGATATCAGGCTGGAGGGATCTGCATTGGGGGCAGGGATCGGGGTCTGCATTGGGGTGGGGGCAGGGATAGGGCCTGGAATGGGAGGGGTCTGTATTGGGGGCAGATACCAGGCTGGAGGGATCTGCATTGGGGACAGGGATCGGGGTCTGCACTGGGGTGGGGGCAGGGATAGGGCCTGGAATGGGAGGGGTCTGTATTGGGGCAGGGATTGGGGTGGAGGGGTCTGCATTGGGGGCAGGGATCGGGGTCTGCATTGGGGTGGGGGCAGGGATAGGGCCTGGAATGGGAGGGGTCTGCATTGGGGGCAGGGATCGGGGTCTGCATTGGGGTGGGGGCAGGGATAGGGCCTGGAATGGGAGGGGTCTGCACTGGGGGCAGAGATCAGGCTGGAGGGATCTGCATTGGGGGCAGGGATCGGGGTCTGCATTGGGGTGGGGGCAGGGATGGGGCCTGGAATGGGAGGGGTCTGCACTGGGGGCAGAGATCGGCGTCTGCATTGGGGTGGGGGCAGGGATAGGGCCTGGAATGGGAGGGGTTTATACTGGGGGAAGAGATCAGGGTGGAGGGGTCTGCATTGGGGGCAGGGATTGGGGTCTGCATTGAAGTGGGGGCAGGGATAGGGCCTGGGGATGGAGGGGTCTGTACTGGGGGCTGGGATGGAGTTGGAGGGGTCTACATTGAGGGCAGGGATAGTACCCAGGGGTGGGGTCTGCTTTGGGGACGGGGGGGCTGTAGGCATGTAGAATAGATAATGCTTATAGGAGCCTTGGTGCTGCATTGGAGAATTAATGTCCTGGATAGTGTTCCCAAGGTGGGGGGCTTGATTCAGTTTTTGTTTTTTTTTAAAGTATCAGGGTGGGAAGGGACCTCAGGAGGTCATCTAGTCCAACCCCCTGCTCAAAGCAGAACCAATCCCCAGACAGATTTTTGCCCCAGATCCCTAAATGGTCCCCTCGAGGATTGAGCTCAGAATCCTGGCTTTAGCAGGCCAATGCTCAAACCACTGAGCTGTGATAGCATGGGGATCTTTAAGATTTTCAACCATTAAAGCAAAAATGCTATAATTTGATTTTAAAATATAATAATTAAAATTGGTATTCCTGTTAATGAAGTATTTGCATTCCCTACTTTGACTTCTGTGTCCACTCTCCTTTTAAGAGAGAAACAATTTTTTTTTTAATTGGAATATTTTTCAAAAGCATCTGATCTTGAAGAGCAAATCATTTTCCCTTCCTTAGACGTTTGCTTCTGGTATGTTTTGGGGCGTGAAGTGTTGGTTGTACACCTCTACCCCGATATAACGCAGGTTCGCATACAAGGTGGTAAAGCTCTGACACGCTGCTCTGAGCAGTGTGTTAAGGGTGCTCGGGCCGAGGGGTTCGATAAGGGGCAGAGGGTCTCGGAGGCGGTCACGGGCTCCCCTCCCCCGGGCCTGGGGGGCAGGAGCTGTGGGGGGGCACTTTTGGGGGGCCCGCAGTCCCAGAGTGGCCCGGGGGATTAGCGGGGGGCCGGGAACAGCCCGCTCCGCTTTCCTCGCCCTGGCCCCAGCCGTGCCGCTCAGTGGAGGGGACTTGTGGGAAGGGATCCTCCCCGCACTCACTGGCGGCGGGAAGCGGAGCGCCGTGGCTGGGAGCTGGCGGAGTGGAGTGGGCTGGGGCTGGGCTGCTCTGCTTCCCGCCGCTGCTGGTGAGTGCCTGTCAGGGGGTGGGGAGGGCTGGATAAGGGTCGGAGCCAGGGCCGGCTCTAGGCACCAGCAAAACAAGCTGGTGCTTGGGGCGGCACATTTTTAGGGGCGGCATGGCCGGCGCCAGAATGCCGCCCCTAAAAATGTGGCCCGGCCGCCCTAGCTCACCTCCGCTGCTGCTGCCACGGCGCGCGAAACAGCTGATTCGCGCGCCGCTACTCGCCCTCCCTCCCAGGCTCTCAAACCTGGGAGGGAGGGGGAGACTCCAAGTGGCCGCGGCGCGGGCGCCGCTTCTCCCCCTCCCTCCCTCCTAGGCTTGAGAGCCTGGGGGGAGGAGGCAGGGCTGTGGATTTGGGGAAGGGGCGGAGTTGAGGCGGGGCCGGTGGTGGGGTAATTAAAGAACGGGGGAGGGGGGCAGCCAAAATTGTTTTTGCTTTGGGCGGCAAAAATCCTAGAGCCGGCCCTGGTCGGAGCAGTCAGGGGACAGGGGGGTTGGGTAGGGGGTGGGGTCCTGGGGGTGATTAGGGACGGGGGTCTCTGGAGGGGGCGGTCAGGGAACAAGGAACAGGGAGGGCCAAAGCAAGTTCGATATAATGCAGTCTCACTTATAACGCGGTGAGATTTTTTGTCTCCCGAGGTCCGCGTTATATCAGGGTAGAGGTGTATAAGGCATCAGAAACCCCAGGGGTCGTTGCTAAAGCTCTTAGTGGTGTGTAATAGCTCTGAGGCAGAGGAAGAAGTGAAGGAAAATGACTTGACCTTTTGATGCTAATGTAAACCAAAAGCACTTACTGGCTTCATAGATATCCTGGGTATGGTTTATGGGATGGGATCTCATTCTCTACCGTGTGATATAATAAAGAATTAAAAACTGAAGCCAAGTGATCAGTGTGGGATGGATGCTTTTAGTGCAGCTGGAAGCATTATTGCACATGGTCATTTTAGATCTTAACTCATAATTCTGTAACTGGAAGTTAGGTCATCTATCTTTGCCAGTCCCTGTTATCAAAATAGATGTGTTCTTGCAAATTTCTGTTTACAGTATAACATTTTAAAATTGCTCACAAGGTTTTCTAGTTTACTGCCAACAGTAAAGATAAGAGCTACACTGCAAATATATCTGAGTAGGGGGCCCAGTTACCAGTTTTCAGCTTTTGCGTGTAGATAGAAGTTTAACAGGCCTAATGTCCTGGATATATCCAAAGCTTTAGCCCATTTGTGCAACAGGCTTGAAGACTCATCTACATTACAGTTTTTTTCTGTTGTAACCAGATCCCTAGACTTGAGCCTGGTCTACACTGTAAACTTAGGTTGACCTATCTACGTTGCTCAGAGGTGTGGAAAATTCACAGCCTTGAGAAACGGAGTTAACCTAAGCCCAGGTGTGGATGCCACTAGGTTGATGGAAGAATTCTTCTGTTGATCTAGCTCAGTGGTCCCCAACGCGGTGCCCGCGGGCGCCATGGCACCCACCAGGGCATCTATGTGCGCCCGTGTACTGGCCAGCGGACAAGCATCGGTTGAAATGCCGCCGACAAGCAGCGTCATCCAGAGGCGTCGCCGCCGAAATGCCACTGATTTTCGGCGGTGATGCCTCTGGATGCTGCTGCTTGTCGGCGGCATTTCGGCGACGACGCCTATTGATGTGCCGCTTCTCGGTCACGGTCCGCGGTGACTCGTCGTCTGGCGCCTGCCAGACAAGAAAGGTTGGGGACCACTGATCTAGCTACTGCCTCTCCAGGGGGCAGATTTACTACAGCATTGGCAAAACTCCTTCTGTCGCTATAGCAGCTGTCTACAGTGGCGTAGCCATTTCATACCGGAGGATATCCCAAAGTCCTGTACAGTGATGAATTAGACACCAGGAGTGAAGTTATTGTGTAAACTTTATAATTTCCACATAGCTTTGAATGTTGCAAAGTGTCTTGATGATGATGTATTTTACTCTACAGTATATCTTCAAAGCTCTGTATAAATTTCTGCATAGGCTACTGAAAGAGAGTACGTTGGCTAAGATGTGGGGATCATCCCATAGGGCTTTTATAAATTAACTGATCCCTAATGAACTGATTGTCGCAGTCTACCAAAGGCACAGCATGTCACTTGAAAATAAACATAAACTTAATTAAATTAACAGCCGTGCAATTTTCTTTTCATGTTGGTGACAGTGAGAGCATTTAAACGAAAGCACCTTACAGCCAGTGACTGTGAAGCATTCAGCCAGAGCGGAGAAGGCTCATCTTCCCTGACACAGCCTTTCAGTCAAAGACGGGTGAGCGGAGATCTAAACAGGGGCCTCTACCCTACGTACAGAACCAAGAGACAGCAAGAAGGTACAGTGTTTCCAAACAGGTTAAGAGCTGAGAGCTGTTAATATTGCCTCTGTGCAACGGGTGGAATTTAACCCCAATTACTGTGAGCAGTTACTGAGGGAAGAGCAGTGGAGGAGGTGTCTAATTGAATGTCCACAATGAAAGAAGTTGATTGATCCATACTGTAATCACCCAGTATAAGTACAGTATAGTATATACTTAAGTATATACTTAAGTACAGTATAACTGTACTTAAGCAGTGGCCTAAGTAAGCAATGGCGAGCGACTTAGGAGAGAGCTACTTTTGGAGTCATGAATCCTTTCTCCTCCCAAGGAGGGCGAGTCCCACACCAGGGCTGCGTTAAGTCCTGGTTTACACCAACTCCAAATGTCTCCTGCCTTTCTCTTGCTTTGAAAAGTTGAGCTGCACTCAACAGCCTCATTAGACCAGCCTGCTTGCTGCAAATGGCAGCGCTAATAGAGATACACTGCAGCATCTGCAGTTATGGAGATACTCTTGGATATTCATTATTTAATATGCATTCTCATTTAGTTAGTTCTCTAATTGTTTGTTGGCTAATACTCTATAGCAGTGGTCTCCAAGCTTTTTTGATCGCGCACCCCTATCAGGAAAAAATGTTGAGCACGCATCCCCTGCTGCGCTGCAGGGACTCCCGCCCGAACTGCCGAAGCAAAAAAAAAAAAAAAAAGCCACCCGAACTGCCGAAGCGGCGGCGCTGCTACGGCGACGCTCCTCCTGCCGTGCACCCTGAAGGATCCTTTTGCGCACCCCACTTTGGAGACCACTGCTCTATAGCACCTTCCATTCAGGGATCTCAGTGCACTTCACAGCATTAACTAATGAATCCTCACAACCTTTCTGTGAATTAGGGAACTATTGTTCTATCCATTTTCCACACATGGGGTACACTTTTCAAAAGCGTCCAAGTCTCATTTTCAAAAGTGATTTAGGTACTTGGGAAACTGAGTAGTGGTTAAGTTGCTTTTGAAAGCGAGACTTAGATTCCTAAGTCACTTAAACATTTTTGGAAAGTCTGTGGCTGAGTCAGGACTAGAACTCAGGGCTCCTGATTCTCTGTTCTTAACTGCTGGATCATGCTTCATTTCCATTGTAGACTCTGAACACATGTCTTCAGCCAAGTCATTTTTGAAAAATTAGTAATTTTTGGATGCTTTACATTTTGGGTGCTCAGCTCAGGCCCTTTAAGGCGTGCCAACTTGGGCATGCAAAATCAGTAATTGCTTTTGAAAATCTTGGCCCCGTTTGTTTTTCCAACACTGCCTCTTGATTAAACATTAGGAAGCACAAAATAATGGCTGTGAGTTGCAGACTAGGAAGAGTATGGAACTTGTGTGGACCAGTAACGGTGTCTAATGTCAGCATAGGTACGCACTAATATCCACACCAAAAATAGGATTGCCTAGGTGAAGTGCACCTCTAGGGGTTTGGCTAGTGTGGGTTGCTGTATTAGTGAAAGGACGGGCTGCTGAGGGTCGAGTCCATCGTATACTTTCAGTTTCACTTCTGTGCTATAATCTTTTTGCAGTCAGGTCAATGGGTGGCTGGTAATTAGCTTTATTACTTTTTTTTTAAATGTTGATCTCTTTTCTTAAAATTTCAATAAGTATTTAAGGCCTGTTCCATTTAGGGTCAGGGTTCTCGAAACAAAATTTTGGTGGCCTCAGAGTGAGCCTACCGACTCTTGCTGGTGGCCGCTCTGACAATTTTTCCAAGCCGGAGCCCTGCCGCCTCAGGCTGAAGCCTGAAGTGGGACCCCCGGGGCTGGAGCCCGAGCCCCGCCACCCCCAAGAAGGAAGGTCAGGAACATCATCCGCCTGCGGAGCCCCAGGTTCCTCTGGTGCCGTGCACACCAGCGCCATGTTCTCCAGAGGCACTGCCTGGAGCCCCCAAGGAGGCTGCACGGTGCAGGGCACTGAACCCTGCTGGCAGTGCCAGCAAACATCAAGGGAGCACATCCAGGAGCAAAAACTGGGCGCTGCAGGGTGGCACTGCCGCTTTGTCCCCCCAATCTCTGTCCAGGAGGCTGTTATGGCTGCAAAAAATCCGCTGGTGGCCACATTTGAGTAATGGTGATTTTGGGTTTTATGCTGCGATTTTTCACATTAAGCTCGGAACAGTTTGCGGCTTCACTGTTGTTTCAACTTGTTTTCTTATTCACCGGAATCTGAAAAGTAAACTGCAGCAGGAAGGGCTTTATGCTGATCTAAGAGGTTGACCACAGTGGTTTTATTTATCCTCCTATCTCTCTGCTTCCTTCCTTTGTCACCGTGTTTGTCTGTTCAGAGGAAATAATTAATGTGAAGTAGAAATTACATCTTTCTTTCTATGTATTTATTTGTGTGTAAAGATCATGGTGGGGGGCAGGGAGTAGCGGGGTGTTAGCATGTTGCCTTTTTGTTTTAAAGGCTCCTAGAGGCTTTCAGGCATTGGATACCCACAGAGAAACACATTTTGCTTGTGTTCTTTCCTTTTGTCTTTGCTGTAGGACAGGGTCATCAGAGGAGCATCACTGATTACTTCAAAGTCATTCAGATGCCACCCACCGGTAACAAAGTGGCAAAAAGCAATGAAGTTAAGGAAGAGTCGTTGGATTCCTTCTTCATGGACGAGGAGTTGGAGGATCACTGTGCCCTCCTTGGATGTGATGGAGATGCTAAAACGGCTCCCTGGGGTCCTGTGGCCTCTAGGAAACGGCCTCTCTGCTCAGAAGGAGCTGGCAGCAATTATACAGAATACAGTAGATGTGGTGGGACTGATAAAAAGCCCACGATGGACAGTTCCCTCAAGTATTTTCCAGGACACACAGAAATCAGACAAGACCCTGATGTCATAGAAATTGATCCAATTCCTGATTCATATTTTGGGCTCCTAGGGACTTCATGCGGTAAAGAACCCCAAGGACACATTGACCAGCTGCCCAATGAAGTCCTGAGCATTATCTTTGCTTTCCTCCCTGTGACTGATCTCTGTCTGAACCTGAGCTTGGTGTGTCATCGCTGGAGAGAGATTATCAGTGATCCATTGGTGAGAGTGTTGTTTTACGGATTTAATCCAGATTCTTTTGCTGCCTTTATCATGTCCCATTCTTGCTGATGCACTAGGAACGTTCTCCCTTAGCTAAGTGACCTCTCTCTTTCTTCCTTTGAATCCACTTATCTACCCCATCAGTAATCGCCATAACCCCCCTTACTTCACTCTTTTGTGAAGCCTTGTCTGTGGGGTGCCAAGTGTCTGCTAGGAGGTGACACTGAACATCCTCAATTCCTGCCCCCATCACCACCATCACCAGGTCAGTGGCTCCAGCCTTCATCAGCCACCAGTTACATTTTTGAACCGTTCCCTTTGTGCTTTCTCCTCTGTGGGCTCCACCTGCTTTGGAGGAGCTGCCTGTAAACATCTGCAAGGCCATCCCACTGTCCTTAAAACTGCCCTCTGCCACGATCCCTCTGTTGTTAGCTCGTGCACTGTGACCACTGGCTATCTTGCTGAGCAGTATTGTCTCACTGTTCCCAGGCACTATCCCATCTGCCTGCATCCACCTATTATCACTTGCCTTACAGGCAGGCTGTTTGTTTTTGGAGGCAAGGAACCATCTTCTAGTTCTTTGTTTGTTTGTATAGCATCAAGCACACTGGTGCCCTGGTCCATGACTGCACAGTACAAATAATAAATAATGATGAACTTGTTGGGAGTTGTTTTAGATTTGGAGACAGTAAGAGATGATGAGCCCTTAGCGTTGTCTACCCAAAGGGGTAGCTACAGTGGGAGGGCTCGTGTGGACAGGCTCCAGAGAGCCATAGGATGTCTGAAGCACTATATTTTCTAATCCTATTCAAAGTAGGTCTGAGTGACAGTGTTAAAAATGCGGGTGGCTGATAGTGCCTTGCCAGCATTGGTGCTTCACCTGTGTGGTTAAGCCAGGAGTACTTATAGTGAGAAATTCTAGAGAAACAAGCCTTTCGTAGACAAGTCCTTAGATTGCAAGGAGCAGGAATTTTCACTCTTTCCTCCTCCATCCCTCCTTTTTCTCCATCTTCTTTTTGCCCCATCATGAGCCACCTGCTTGTTTTTATCGAGCTGCTGGGTCTTGCTAAACTGAAATTACATGTCTCCCCCAGGAGCAATGCTGCTTCTTAGTGCTTGTCAGAAGAAGCCTGTTTATAAAGTGTTTTGGGTTGTAAGGTGCTGTTCAGATAGGGGCATTGATTTGCATTTTAGTTTATCCTGTGGAAAAAGCTGTACCGTCAGTACCTCATGAAGGAGGCCCAGGCTCTGCTCACAGTTGAATGGATTCTGGATCATTACGGTATAACCCAAGAGCAGGATCAGTGCATGCTGGGATTTATAAGGTGAGTCTGTTTCATCGTGTGATTTTACAGCTGTACGTCAGCAGGTGGGGGAAGCAGCCCCGCGGTGCTTTGCCCTGTTTCCAGTCTGTTGCTGTAGGTTTGCCTTCATTTTATGCTGTGCTTTGCCAAGAAAGGTGATTAACTTCCTCTCACATATCTACCACCTGCTTCACATGATTGGGGTGTGCAGGGGGGAGGAGGAATTAATTATGAGAAGTAAAAATGATCAGTGGACCTCCAGGGCTAGGCAAAAAATGCCGCCTTCGCTCTCCCCACTCCACCCAAAAATCTCCTGTTTCCATTTTCTCTTACTCGGATGCCTTAACCATTCAAGTTTTTATGCCATAAAAAGATAACCTAGAGGTGATGCTCTAAATTTCCAAATCATTCCATTTTCTGGCTACTATTATTTATTACATGTATTACAGTAGTGCCTAGGAATCCTAGTCACGGCCCAGAACCCCATTGTGCTGTGCGCTGTACAAACACAGAACAAAAAGACAGTTCCTGCCCCAAAGAATTTACAATCTAAGTATGAGATAACAGATGGATACAGACAGACGGGGAAGCCAAGGAAACAATGAGACAGTATAGCTCAGCATGGTAGGCAGTGGCCTCAGCACACCAGGGGCCTAACCATTGTCAAGTGTTTTGTAGGCAACGTGGCAAAGGAGAGTTTTAAGGAAGAGAACGTGTTAGCTTTGCAGGTGATTGCTGGGAGCTCCTCCCAAGTGCGAGGAGCAGCATGGGAAAATATTAACAAGTGGGCAATGGAGGCTGGCAGAAAGGCCGATTGGAGGTGAAAGTCGACATCTAGATAGCAAATGAGAGATGATACGTAGGGTGAGGAATAGGTCATGAGGCCCTTGAAAGTGAAGAGTAATTGCTTGTGTTTGATGCAGTAGAGAAGGGGGAGCCCGTGAAGGGCTGCAAAGAGTGGGACGACGTGGTCAAAGCGATTGACTAGGAAAATTATCTTTGCGGCACCATACTGAATGGATGTGAGCAGGGCAAGATGGCATTTGTCAAGGGCAGAGGGAAGGATGTTGCAGTAATTGAGATGTGAGATGATGAGAGCCTGGCTGAGAGTTTGAGCTGTGTGGATGGTTAAGGCCATATGTTAGAGATGATATCCCGAAAGAGTCTGCAAGATTTAAATACAGCCTGGGTCTGAGGACCTAGAGAGAGGTCTGGGTGACAGGCACAATGGTGGTGCACCAGCGAGTGTTGATTTCAAATCAAAGCAATTTAAGTCACCTATTTTAATCATGATTTAAACCAGCAAACACTGATTTTAAATCGACTTTAATCATGTTTTGCATTTGTACTTTATTTTCCTAAGCAAAGGTTGATGCTCATTGGCTGATAACCATTAAATCACTAAACAGCCAACTAGACAGACATGCCAACCAATTGGATGTAACTATTTAGTGCTGGTCCAAAATCCTAAGGGTTAAAATTATTAAGTGCCCAATACTTAGTTAACAAATGGTAACCATTAAAACATATTGATTGGCAACTAAATATAGCCTTCACACTAAATTTGGTGCTTCTTTTTGCTAGTCTTGATACACTATATCTATACACATTTATTTAAACAATTACATAGCTTACCTTAACATATATTCATTCTTAATTTTTATTTTTTTATTATGATAGTAAATGGTGAATGATGCACCTCTATTTATTAGACTAATAGTTTACTTTTGATTTTCATCAAACTCTCACTGGATGGAAACTCAAATTTAATTAAAACAGCACAAACAGCATTTTAATTTTGTAACCTTTAAATGTTCTGGGTACATAAGAAAAAAGTTTACCAAAACATGTTTTTCATTTAAAACTAACTGATTTATTAAACAAAGGAAGTATGAACTGTAATTAGCAAATTGTATTGATTGTTTCTGGTCACCATGTCCTTCAAGATTTTGAAGCTAGTAGATCTCATCCTCTCACACACAGTTCTTGTTAATAGATTGGAAGAGGAAAACAAACTTTCCTGCTTTTTCAACACCCACTGATTTCTTAATTTTGAATCAACGAGTCAGTGAACTGCACTAGCTGAATAAACAGATAAGAAGAAAATATTCTCTCTGTACCTGTAGAAGAGGCTACTGCTGTCAAAAGCTGGTTTAGCATTTCAACAAACTGGTTCCAGGTGCTTAGCTGGTGACTTCAGTGGTTTGACTTTAACACTTGGCAGCGAACATTTTCTGCTTAATATTATATTTTGTATTTATTTTAAATGATTTTAATAGATTATAATAAATGTAGGCCTTAAAATAGGTTGTCAATTTCAAATTTAATTTAATTTTTTTTTATTTTTTTAAAAACAAACCAGTGTTTAATTTAAATAAATAAATCGGACTTTTTATTGTTTTTTAATAAATCATCAATTTTTATCCACCCTGTGTTGTCCATAGTGATTGAGAAAAGAGGTACCAGGAAGGGAGTGGTGGGAAGAGTAAAAGTTCTGTTTTAGCTGTGCTGAGCTTTAGCTGATGTCTAGAGAGACAGGCCACAGTTTTAATGTGGACAAAAGGAGGCAGGGCTGGAGTAGAGAGGTAGGTCGGAGACTCATCAGCATAGAGATGGTGTCTGAATTTGCATTTGTGGATGAGATTACCCAGAAATAAGGTATAGGGGGAGACAGACGGCTGTGGAACCTCCCCAGGAAGTTGGAGATGGGATGAGGAGAATCCTTCGAAGGACATACTGAAGGAACAATTGGAGGAGGAGGAAGAGAACCAGGGGAGGACAGTCATGGAAGTCAAGGGAAGACATGATTGCAAGACGAAGAGCATAGTCAATGGTCTCCAAAGCAGATGACCAGCAAAGAGGCTGAGGCTGAAGTACTGGTTCTCAGCTTTGTCTAGGAAGAGGTCTTAAGAGACTTTGGCGAGTGGTTTCAGTGGAGCGCCTGGGCCTGAAGCCAGATTGGAGAGGGTGGAGGAGAGGAACTCCAGACTGTGACTTGTAAACTATGTATTCAGTGAGGTTGGATATGAAAGGGAGAAGGAAGATGAGGTGGAAGTTGGAGAGGTAAATGGGGTCAAAAGTAGTGGGATTTTTTTAAGATGTGAGAGACTGAAAAACCCAACGTGTAAAAGAAGTGATCTTTTCTCTGACCAGTGCATGCTGGATTTCCACAGGCCATCCTCATTATTAGCAGTAATGGCTGCGAGGATCACAGCTCCCTCTCATCTCCGTTCCCTGTGCATTATCATTTAGACTCCTGTAGCGCCCACAGTGTGCTACATGCTGTCTACACATACAGGAAGACACGATCCCTGCCTTGAAGAGTTTACAATCCAGGGCCCTGATCCCACAAAGTACTTAAGCACGTGCTTCACTTAACTTTTAATCCCTGGAAGTCAATGAGACTAGGAACTGGTCACATGCTTAGGTGCCTTGCTAGATCGGAGCCAGAGTGCTCAACGCCTGGCGGGATCGAGCCCATCTGGCTACATGCATACTGTAGGCTAAATGGGGTACACAACAGGGCAGGCTTAATGGTACTGCAGATGACCTAACTCATTCCTTGACTTTTGGGCACTTTCCTCACAGGTATATGGCCGCCTCCAACGCTACCCGGAGAATGGACCCTGAAGCAGTTCTCAGATGCTTGAAGCAGCACCATCTGTTTACCAAGGCAGAAATATGCATCATCCAGAGACTGCCTGATTTAGAGGGCACTGCGGGGGTAGGTTAAACGTTCCTTGGGGTTTTTTTTGGTCTTACATTTTACTTTGTGGGCAATGGGCGTAAAGGGTTTTCCTAAAGAAAAGCATTTGCCAGTGATAAGTTGTTAGCGTAAATAGGAAATGTTAAATAGTCAGGGGGGCAGAGGGGGATTGGCTGAGGAAATTTGTTACTGATGCTATTAATAATCACAGGGATCTTTTCACAATGCCTGCCTCTCTCTCTCTCTCTCTCCCTCCTCCCCCAATGCCTTGAGTAGACAAACTGTGCAGTCCTCTTGGTTCTCTCCATTCTTCTTTTTGCCATCACCCTCTCTAGGCTGTGAACGTGTGGGCCGTGATGGCAGCTATTGTGCTCTTCTCCGATGGCGTTCGTGACATCCAGAAGCTGATGGCTTGTCTTAGGAGACCCAGCTCTACCCTTTCAGTCCTGGACATCACTGAGATGTTGTACTGTATGGCCACACTGCTGAATGCAATGAGGGAGAAGGGCATCAATATAAGTAACAGGTGAGGAGGGAGAGAGTCTCGTATCTTAAAATGAAAATCTGCAGCTGGAATGCTTATTTATTGTGAGCACATCCTTGCCCCATTGAACTTAGTTCACAGCAGCTAAGAGTCCAGTATATTCGTAGTTCAGGGTGGTTTTTAAGTGCTGTTATTTTCAGAAAAGTGACTGTATCAAACAAATACTTCCATACACAGCAGATCAACCACGAATGTGTATTTGGAGTCCTCGTTGCTTATCCCAGTTATGAAAGCAAGTTGTTGTTTCTGCTCCTTTTAGCACAGCAGAGTTAACCCAGCTATGAGAAGCATTGAGTTTCTAAGGCCTGGTCTACACTGGGGGGGATTGATCTAAGATACACAACTTCGGCTACAAGAATAGTGTAGCTGAAGTCGACGTATCTTAGATCGACTTAGAATTACTTACCTCGCATCCTCGCGGCACGGGATCAATGGCCGCGGCTCCCCCGTCGACTTTGCTTCCACCTCTCGCCGAGCTGGAGTTCAGCAGTCGACGGGAGAGCGATCGGTGATCGATTTTATAGCCTATACACTACACGCGATAAATCGATCCCCGATAGATCGCTACCCGCCGATCTGGCGGGTAATGTAGACATACCCTAAGGAAAGTTATGAGTTTCAGTCAGCTATCATTGACTCACCACGTAGCCTCAGGCAAGTCATTTCACATCTCTACCTGCATTTTCTAATGCACCTTCTGAGGGTGTCGCAAGGATTAATTCGTTAATCAAAGCATCGTGTAGACATAATGTAAAATGCTATCTGTGATTATTATTCCGAGTGATCTGGATTCTCTTATAACTCAGATATCAGCAACGGGGTGATTAATTAGGCTTCAGTTGCAGAATATTTACTACAGGTGTCGACCCATGAGAAGGAAAGGACCCAGCTTGATTTGCCAATCCTTGGTTATGTTTGTGGAGCGGATGGTTATAAAGATAATCTTTTTTACAAGGTGGGCGAACTTGCTCTTGGGTCCATGAGCGGCAGTAAACAGGGAGCCCCTCCTTGCCGCTTTTACACTCACTTTTCAGACTATAACAGCACTTTAAATGATAATGTTGTCTCCCTGTTTAGACTCATTGAATGTTTGTGGCCTGCCTTGTTTTTCGATTTGTGTAAGTGATGGCTGTCTACACATCTGATGAAAATTTTGGGTACTCTAATATCCCAAATGCTGCCCACTTAGGACACTTTGTTATATAGTGATGGGAAATCTCCAGTCTGTCCACTGAAACAGGAATGATCTTGGTTGGCTGTTTTCCTCAGCACCTTCAGCTCTTTATTGCAGGGGGTGCTATGTTATCTTTCCATGTGCAGTTTTACTCATCTCAGAAACAAATTTGAAGTCCTCTGGTCCAGTCTGGCACCGTATTGGATAAGTCAGCTAGCGAGCTCTCCAAATATTGCTTTATTGGCAGCATAAACAGCTTCTGGGGTCTTTTGTAGGGGCAAAGGGAGGTAACTGACATTTAATTGAGCATTGTTAAAGATCCTCTTACATTAGATTTGTTATCTGTCTTTATATTTTCTGTAAGGTTTCACTACAGTATTTTCTACTGCTTGTATTTGATGGAGAACTCTTGCCCTGTTACTAAGACGACAAAGCTGGAAACACCCAGTTCAAACTGTGGAAGAGGCGCTTGGCCCAGGTACTGCTCATGTATTTAATCTAAATGAGAGGGCCAAATACACAGATCCCTGTAAAGTCCTGGAGACTGAGCAAACACTTCACAGAAAGGGCTAGTTTACAGAGTCTCATTCTCACTGGCGTCAGAGTAGCTTCTTTGTCTCATTGGAGTGTCATTAATCTGCAACAGAGGGACAGCAGAATCAGACCCATAAGCTATAAAAATTCAACATATTTTATTTTTCTTACTAAAATGAGGGGTTTTTACTCATTACAATGACCGCAGTTGGTAAGAAACATCTATTAAACACAGTTATCTGCCTATAACATGACTACTGCTGGCTAAAATGACTGTTATCACCCCAAGTTCCTGGGGCAGACTCCTGCCCCCTCCCTGTCCATGGGGATGTTTTGGGGCATGAAGGGAGTGTGGCTCGGCTAATTTAAGCTTGGTGGTCCCTTTAGAAAAGCTTGTTTGTTTTGTGTGTGTGGCGCCTAGCACAATGGGGCCTCAACCCCTCGTGTCGCTACCACAAAGAAAATAATTTTAATAAATGCATGTTTATCATCATTGCCTCCTTATTCAAGAGATGGCAAACCAGCCATCAGACATTTGCTGATATATCTCTTGCCCACGCAAACTCCATCCTGTCATCTGTATTGATACAAGTCGCTGAAAGCTTGCTACTTAAAGGAGAGATTGTCCAGTGGTTAGAGTACTAGTCTGGGCCTTTGGGAAATAGGATTCAATTCCTGCTCTGCCACAAACATCCTGGGTGACCCCGGGCAAGCCACTTAGCCTCGCTGTGCCTCAGTTCCTCATCTGTAAAATGGGGATAATAGCACTGCCCTACCTCACAGGTAAGGTGATGGGAATTCCATAGATACTTTGAACATGTGGGATTCAGCCCTCTTGTTTCCCAGCCCTTAGTTCCATTCCCGTGCCCAGAAATCTTCATTTAACTCTGGTTCTTTCACAGTTGCAGTCAGTAGAAAGGGAGTTTTCTGGGAATAGTCATTTGTTAATGAATGGCTTTGGAAGAATCAGCAGGATATACCTAGATGGAGGAATTTTCTCTTGGTATCTCACACCAACTTTCTGGAAAAAGGTAGTTTGCTGTGTAGGGTTATTACAATTAATTATATTTTTATTTATAAAAATAACACTGAAATGCGAATTGCTTTATAAACGTTAATTAAACCTCACAGCTTCTCTGCGAGATAAAGGATAACGATCCCCCATGCTATAGTGGGGGAACTGAGGTGAGGCACAGAGAGGTTAAAGGTCAAATGTTGAAAAGAGCCTAAGTCCTGTTGAATTTTTTCAGTGAGATTTAGGAGCTGAAGTCGTTTTTGGAAGTGGAACTTCGCACCTGAGTGACTTAGGCTTAAAGGCTCCCGAGTGACCTTATGCAAGGTCACACCCCTTCTTTCTCCCATCTGCAGTCATGTTGCTTTTTTTCTCTCCAATATCTGCCCGTTCTGCATGGTCCCCACTGCTACAACCCTCCTTCTGGCCCTTGTTATCTCTGGCCTTATACAGCTGTAGCCTTTTCCTGTCTGACTTGGCTGCCTCTTATCTCTCCCCAGTCCAGCCTCTCCAATAGGAGGGCGTTGTAGTTCCATGCGCAGGCACATCATTGCTATATGTTCCTTGTCGGTTGTGTATTTTAACACAGAAAAATAATTGTTTTGCTCTTATTTTTAGTAAGAAGCTTGACATAAAACTAACCCACGAACAGCAAAGGATCCTAAACCACACAATCTTGCCTGGTCAAGTAGTGAAAATTATGGCATTTGCAGGTAAGAAAGCTGACTGTGAAACAAGTTGCAGGGATGCTTTATCAAAAAAAAAAAAAATGGCTTATTAGACAATTAAGCAAACTCCAGTTCTGTTGTTTTTCCTTTGTTGGAGCTGAGGAGGTACACATGGCAAACACTGCTTACAGCTAACAAAAATGAATCAAGAGGTAGATTTTTTTGTGTAGAAATCAAATACCTGTATAAACATGTAGGCAGGAAATAAGCAGCTTTCAGAATACTCATACACAACTCTAGCTCCTCATACAAGTGGAATAAAAGTGGGTGTCTTTATAATAGCCCAAAAAAGAAATGAAGGGCAGTAAATTATAAAAGGAAATACATTTTTGACCTCGCTCTTAGTAGCAGTATTGCAGTAGTGCCAGTTTTAGATTAGGGCTCCCTTGTGCTAGGCACTATGGAAACAGGTAAATACAGCAGCCCCTGCCCTGGAGAGCACACAGACCAGGATAATATGATGCAATAGGTAGAAATAATAGAAAGAAAAGGGGTGGGGGAGGGTGACGAGCACATTGTGAAATGTTACGTCCTGAGGTCGCCCCCTTGGGGTGAGAGAGGGCACTTTGCTTATATCATGCATAATTCTCTATGTAGCTGCAAACCTCTGATCTGGGTCTGGGGGACAGTTCTTTAGCTGTACCTTTTAGGGAATCCGTCCCCTTTTGGGGGATAGAAAGCAGTCCCGACAACAGGAAAATACTCCCATAGCCTTTTTCCTTGAGCCAGAGAGAGGGAAGCAATCTGTCAGGCCCCATAGGCAGTCGAGGTTCCCACTCTTCAGTGCAAGTAAAGGCTGGGGCTGAATCTGGGAGCAGGGCTTCAACACAGAAAAACAGATTGGTCCGTTGTCTTCCTTAAAGGGCCAAGGCAGGCAGCGTTTGCAAGGCACAGGGTCTCAGTCTGGGGCCCCTGGCTCTGCTTGCTTCTGAGTGCCGCCTCAACTGCATGAGGTCCTCCCTTTTGAGCGCCTGCCTCCAAGCCTGACTTGCCACGTGAGTTTGGTCTGATTGTGACCACAGGAGTTGCTTAGCCCCTGACTGGCTGGTGGGGTGTCATCTGTTCCACCACACCCACACAAGACAGTAAGCTCAGCTTGCCACCTGTCTAGACAACTGGTGCAATTCATTTTCCCAGAATGTTCTCATGTCAGATAGGTTAGCTGGAGTGTTCTAAAAGCACTGCGTGATTTTATAACTGTTCATAACATTTGTGGCTACAGGTTGAGATTTCCAAAGCTGACTTAGCCACGCCCCTCCCATTAATTTCACTGGAGGTTGGTTGGCTAAATGCCTTAGTTGGCTTTGAAAATCTCAACCACATTGCGCAGGCTAGGCTAATGATAGAGGGGTGATGAAGAGCCTGATGGGAGAGAAGTGCTGGGAATACAGGTAGGATTCTGACACAAGGACACCTTTCTTTCTTTTGCTCTTCAGGTACGGGAAAGACCTCGACTTTGGTCAAGTATGCAGAGAAGTTTCCCCATCTCAGCTTTCTGTATGTGGCATTTAACAAGGCCATCGTGGAGAGCGGAAAGAGTGTCTTCCCACCTAACGTTATGTGCAAGACTTTCCATTCATTAGCGTATGCGAGTGTCGGCAAATAGTAAGTAGCAATCTTCTCGTTTCCCTGTTCATAGAGCAGGGTAGGGCAAAGTGTGCTGTTCAGAATCTCAGCATGTAGGCCACCAGCCAGCGCCTTCCTCTATGGTCAGCAGAGAAACCAAGGACTGAATTAGCCTCAGAGCTGTAGGATGATTCTTCTATATCAGTCGATGGCAGTGCATGGGGGAAGTTTGCACTGTTGCCTCCTGGATAACATATGCCACACTTTGAAGGGCACTAAATTGGCATAGAAATCTTTAAGGTATTTAAAAAGGGTGAATTAAAGAAATGGCCATGGGCATCTTGCAGGGAATTTTGCAAAACATCCTATTTGAATTGCATTTCTGTTTATGGGCATCACTTTTTATATTTCTTTTTCATTGTTTTTTGGGGTTAAAAGGAAAAAAAAGTCCCTTTCATTGCTCCTTTATGAGGTTTAAAGAAGACCTGTGAGGGATTTTTTGTTTTTCTGTTTTTTTTTTTACACTAGAAATTTGTGTCTGGTCTTCCCTGTCTCTTCTTGGATGAGCCTATGAATGACTGGATTGCTGATAGGATTAAAACACTAGAGAAACTATATAATCAGACTTCCTTATGTCCCTTTGAGCACATCCTCAAAATTAAACATGTGCTTTCCTGAATTGGCTTTTGATGCCTTGTCTATATTGAAAGTCGTGCCAGTTTAAAATCACACCGCTAGTTAAACTGATTCAGTTAAACCGATGCAAAGTCCTGTTTGGACACACTCTTAATGCTGTTTAAACGTGGCATACATTGAGGACATGGCTACACTTGCAGATGTAGAGCGCCGGGAGTTAAACCAGCCCTTGGAGACAGCAGCCGGGAAAGCACTGCTGTCTGTTTACACTGTCAGCCGCAAGCGCAATGGCGTGGCCACATTAGCAGCTCTTGCAATGCCCCAGAGAGCAGTGCACTGTGGTAGCTATCCCAGTGTGCAAGTGGCTGCAGCGTGCTTTTCAAATGGGCAGGGCAGGGAGTGGAATGTGACAGGCAGTGTGTTGTGTGTATGTAGGGGGAGAGACTGTGTTTTGGGGGGCAGAGAGTGTGTCAGCATGCTGTCTTGTAAGTTCAAGACAGCAGCAGGGGGAAACTCCGACATCAGTCCCCCTCCCCCCGCCACGCCTGCCTCGGTAGCAGCAGCATTCCACAGTAATGGTTTGCTTTGTCCCGGAGCAGATAAGCATGCCGGCTGTCAGAAATGGAGCTTTGAAAGGGGTTATCCCCATGCCTGCAGCCGAGTTCAAAACAATGACAAGAGTGGCCACTTGACTTCAAGGGATTATGGGATGTTTCCAGAGGCCAATCACTGCGCAGTAATGCAGCACGTCGTCCACACTGACACCCGGGCGTTTCAGCCAGGGTGTGCAGCAAGCTCTATGCTTCTCGTGGAGGTGGATTACCAGGAGCGTTCCAGCTGCAGAGTCCAAGCGCTCTAAGTGCCTTGCCAGTGTGGACACCTCAGGAGTTAGGGCGCCGGGGGCTGATTTAATGCACTCTAACTTGCAAGTGTAGCCAAGGCCTGAGTGAGCTTTAGCCCACACAGTTTTGCACTGGTTTAACAAAATCAGTTTTAAACTGGTTTAAAGATAAACAAGAGCAACTTGGAATATAGACAAGGCCTGAGCAGGGAGAGGATTTTTTTTTTTTTATTGAGACTGTTTAAACTTTTTGTTGTTTGTTAAAAACTTGTTTAACCCGAAGGCCTCAATAAACAATTGGAAAGAGAACCTCTTTTGTTAAAAATTCAGCATCTTCCACTCCTTCAGTCAAGGGCTGTGTGGACACCAAATCAACATATCTAGGTCCTCCATAAAGACCTCCAGCAAAACATGGAAGACCAGAATTGACAGCCCTGGTATTTCTAAGGTAAAAGGTGTGGAAGAAAAAGAGCCCTTCTTTTGAAATAGCCTTTCCAGACTTCTTAGATATCAGAAAGAAGCAAACAAGGGCTGGCACTCAATTTTCAACCCCTTACATGTCATCTTTAAACCAGTTTGCAACCAGCAATTTTTGAATTCTTTCATATAGGATGGCCCAGTGGTGGTAATGCTAGGCTGGGATTCCAGAGATGTGAGTTCAATGCTCTGCCCTGCCACAGATTCCTTATGTGACTGTGGGCAAGTCAGTTAGCCTCTCTGTGTGCCTCAGTTTTCCCCATCTGTAAAATGGGAATAATAGAACTTCCCTACATCATAGGGCTGTTGTGAGGGTAGATACATTAAGGATTGTGAGGTTCATGTGGGAGGGCCATATAAATACCATAGATAGCTCCTCTTTGCTCCTTTGAGCGTTAGTAATAGAAGGAAAGGCTATGACACTTCTCAGATAAGTTTTCGTGCAAACTAATAATGTGATGTTATTTTTTTTTTTTTTGTCTGTGGCACAGCTATAATGAAAAAGGCAAACTAAATTTTTCCAACCTGTCACCCTACACGATCAGCTTCATCCTCAAACATCGCATGGGACAATCTCTCTTCGTAAGAGCAAAGACAGTAACTCAGACGCTTGAAAGCTTTTTTGCTTCTCCAGATGAATTCATATCGGTGGAGCACACCCCCATATGGTGCAAAAATACACACGGCATGAGGGTCCTAGTCTGTGAAGAAGAGAAGCAAGTGAGTATTGATGGAGAGGCCAGAGTCCAGCTGGGAAGGAGTGGAACGTGCATTAAAGCAGACTCCAGTGATACGGTGGTCCTTATGATTCAGCAGTCGGAAATTACCAATCAAATGCATTTCTCGTTTCCCCTGGGTTGGTCTATGAAAAAGGAATAAGTCTTCCTTGTGTGATCCCCTTGCAGCAGATGAGACAAGAAACTCATCGTAACTCTGATTCAAAGTCTTTTAAAGTCATTGGGAGACTTTTTCCAGTGGGTTTAGACCAGACTCAGTATACGTATGAGGAACAGAGGGAGAAACTTGAGATCCCATGTATTTGTTAATATTTGGAAGGCATTCCAGTACTACAGTGTTGACAGTGGTATAAAAATAACTGGATAGATTTAAGAGGGCCAGTTCTGGCTTAAGAATACAGTTCATTTACTGTGTCTAAAAGTAGCTGTATGGCTGAACAAAACTTTGGCAGTAGTTAGTTGTTCGGCTGAGACTTTTTATTTGAGTTTTGTGTTTTAACCCATCCATACACTGTTGTTAAAATCACATCATTTTAACATTTAGGAAGAGTCTAGAACAGGTTTATTTTTAACCAGGGTTTTAGTTTTTATTTTGGTTTTTTAATATTTTGAATGCCTGTAATGATCACTTAACGTTAATTTCTTCAAATACGTAATTTTTGATTTCGTCATCCAAGTACATAATAGAGATTCATTTCTAGAGGCCAAAACTCTGTCAGTTGATAAAATGAATTTTCACAAGGATTTAAATTCTTCAAATTATTTCCTGTAAAGCACAATTTTTAACCCTCAATAAATGGGGTCTGGAAATGAGATAATGAGTCTTCCACCTCTAGATCACCATTTCAAATCCACCTCCGGTCAGAATTGGCTGACTGAAATTCGTTTCACAGAGGCTACTAAATGACTGCATGCTGAGAATTAAATACTGGACTCAATCCAGTGACAAGTGCTGGCATATTAATTTAGCTGAAATATATAAGCCCAAAAAGTTAAAGGTGCCGACATGACTCTGTCACTGTCCAACATTAAACAGTGTTAGACAAGGTTTGGAGTTGGATATACAGACACCTCGATTTGTTTCATGGCAAACACACAAAGGGCTGATCTACACTACAAAGTTGGGTTAGCTTAACTACGTTGTTCAGGGCTGTGAAAATTTCATGCCCTGTGCAATGTAATTAAGCCAACCTAAGTCCCAGTGTTGACATCGTTAGGTTGGTGGAAGAACTTTTCCTTGACCTGCCTATAGCCTCTCGAAGAGATGGATTTACTGTAGTGACAGAAGAACCCCTTCCATCAGTGTAGTGTCTATGCTACTGTAGTGTTCCTACTGTAGACATACTCTAAGAATATGATGCCAAAATTTAGGAATTTATCAACTAAAATACGGGTGGTGGGGGAAAAAGCTAAAACAAGTTATTGAAATTAAATGATTACATGTGACAGACTTAATCAGCATTTATTAAAAGACCATTTTCAAGAAAGGACATCAGTTAGAGTCCCTTATTTTGTTGGACAACCCTGCTAAGTGTGGAGGAAAGACTTAGTTTTGTTGCTCAGTTTAGAGATGTAAAGGATGGTTACTTTTCCTGCTTTTATAAACAGACGCAAGGGGAGGAAGAGACAGGATAGTAAAGGTGGAAGAAATTTGACTTTTGTTGATGTTCTTGGGATTCCAGGCAGCAAGTCAGTCATAGACAGATGCTCTGGGTTGGTAGGTTAATCACAAAAACAGCTCATGGGGCTCTGGCTCATTTCCCAGTCTGGAATCCGAGATGTCATCTGGTTGATCTGGTTCCTCCCTTGTACCATTCTCTCTCGGGCTTGGCGGGATGGGCTGTCTCATCTCATTGTGTTGGTGCCATGTGATAGTTGATTTCAGGATCAGATGGAAAGCCAGAGATAGTGGGGCAGAGAGGAACATACAAGGGAAGGAGAGGCAAAGCAGGATCTCGCATATCTCTGGTTTAGCAGTGAGGACCAGGTGTCCCCGCTGGTACGTCAGGGTCTGGACTTCACATTGATGCAGTGACCTTCGGGATCCCTGGGTGAAGGACAGTGTCCTTGGAGTGGATTGGGACTCCTGATGGCCTTCCCCCTCCTGCCGGAATTCCGCCAATTGATTTGCCAGTACCTATCCCCAAAAATCTTTTATTAAGGGCCCCAAAAGAGGGGTGATGAGTGGAGCAGTCCATCCTCCCATTTTGTTCACCCATCAGGCCTAACTTCTGACGTGCCAGGTGTAGTCCATTGAGTTCCAGTCCCACACCATTCTCGTTTACCAGGCACGATCTTAACACAGTCCTTGAGTTATATCAGTAGCCCTTTCTGTTTGGATTAATTTAGTCTCTCTCTTTTGCACCTTTTCTCATCAACATTTGTAATTGGTTATTGTGACCTTCTATGAACTTTCACTCACTTTTTACAATTGAGCTTACAATTAGGATACATTTGTGGGCCCAGTTATCCCAACGTTGCCTACACCACACAACATGCAAACCAACCTGTACAGCTGGGACTAATGGGCAAATTTACCAGAGAGGCCAAGGGATGAATAGGTATGAAGACGGAACTTCCCATTCACCCTTAGAAGCCAGTGGAACTATTCCCATGCACAAGTTTTTGCAGAATTGGGGCCTGCGTTTTAGATATGATGGCTGACAAACAAGAGGATTTGGTGAGGAAGAAAAAGTGTTACAGCAAAATGGTCACATGGTGACTCTTGATTGACATATGCGTATCCTGAGTTTCTGCTCTATAGAACTGTTGTTTTGGGCTATTTTAATTAGGAGTGGACAGATTTAACCAATAAGTTTTGGGGAGGGAGTTCCCCATGCAGGGGGAGCTCAGTGTTATTTGCCATGTGGAGGGTCCACACAGGAGGGAAATATGTCAGGAGATGAGGTCAGAGATGGAAGCCAGGGGAAGAATGGCTATGATCTTTCAGGGCTATGTGAGAAACTGAAGCTTGATAGGTGAGTCATTGGGGATACCAGAGGAGGGATAATGTGATTAGGCATGCCGCAGACTGTAGATTTGTCATCTCAGTTATACCAAAGTACTTGAGGCAGCTGAGAGTGAAGTTTTGTGCATGAAAATCTACCTGGATTCTTCTGATGTTTCTTTCCAGATCATTGTTGAAGAAGCAAGACGGATATGGGACAATATGAAAATGCTAAATGGAAATACAGAACTGAATTGCAAAATGACATCAGATGGTATGTTGTCACAGAGAGTACAGATGTTAAAAGGGACATCATCAGTTTAAACAGCAAAAATAGTAACACCTGCGATGGCTTTTACTGACCGCAATCAGAGGGAGAAGAAACCTATCTTTTCCCAGTTTGCTTTGTGCAAACAGCTCTTGTGTGCCTTCGCTAGTTCCTGGAGTATGGTCAGAATCGCAGAAACTGTAGTTAGTTTCCCCTTTGGTGGTTTGTCTTCCACAAGCAGCAAGGGAGAAGGCAGCGTACAGGAGCAAATAAATAATATGTATCAACCTACAAAATCTGTGGTCAGAAACTGCTTTTAAATCACTCTTTAAAAACTGACTGGATTTCAGATTGATAGTGTCTCATGAAACTGAAAGTAATTTTACATCTGAATTACCTGATAGTCTGATCCTTCTTCCAGGGTATTTGAAGCTTTGGCAGCTTAGGAAGCCGCGGCTTTTTGCATATGATGCCATATTTGTGGATGAAGCACAAGACTGCACGCCAGGTGACTAAGGCAGGAGGCCATCTGAACAAATAAGGACCTAATTAACCCCATTATTCCTGTGCCACCAATAGGGAAATAAAGACACCGAGGGCATTGGTAACTGAGCTAGGAGGGGAACTTGGTTTCTATGCTTGTGCTCAGATCACTAACCCACATATATGGAACTGGTGGTTTGAGGGTAAAGGGGGCGCATTAGGAGGAGGGAGAAGGGGGGGGGTTATGTTGTTCACAAATGCCTTCAATTTCTGTACAGCATCATCAGTATTATTTATAAGTAGTGCCTTGAGGCCCCAATCAAGATTAGGACCCTGTTGTGCTAGGCCAGAGGTGGGCAAACTTTTTGGCCCGAGGGCCACATCTGTGTGGGGAAATTGTTTGCAGGGCCATGAATGTAGGGCTGGGGCAAGGGGTTGGGGTGCAGGAGGGGGCTAGGGCAGGGGGCTGGGGTGCAGGAGTGGGCTCAGGGCAGGGGGTTGGGATGCGGGGTGCAGGAGGGGTGCGGGCTCCGGCCTGGCGCTGCTTATCTCGAGCAGCTCCGGGGTGACAGCGGGGCTAAGGCAGGCTCTCTGCCTGCCCTGGCTCTCGCCGCTCCTGGAAGTGGCCAGCATGTCCGGCAGTGGCTCCTGGGGGTGGTGTGGGGATGGCGGCTCCGGCGCGTGCTGCCCTCGTCTGCGGGTACCATTCCTGAAGCTCCCATTGGGCGCGGTTCCCCGTTCCCGGCCAGTGGGAGCTGTGGGGGGCAGTGCCTGCAGGCAAGGGCAGCGCACGGAGCCTTCTCCCCCCCCCCCCCCCCCCCCCCCCCCCCCCCCTTCTTCAGAGGCCGCAGGGACGTGGTGCTGTCCGCTTTTGGGAGCGGCATGGGAGCCTGCCTTAGCTCCGTTGCACCATAGGGCTGGCAATCCCACGGGCTGGATTGAAAGCCCTGATGGGCCGGATCCAGCCCGTGGGCTGTAGCTTGCCCTCCCCTGTGCTAGGCCCTATAGAAACACATAGGGGACAATCCTTGTGCTGAAGAGCTCATGGTCTCCGTAAACAAGACCGATAAAGTGGTGAGGGTAAGGGAAATGGAAGGATTGTTCTGGCTTTACAGTTGGAGAACTAAAACACAGATTGTGATTTTTGCCTAATGTAGTCACACAGGGAGTCCACGGTGGAGAAGGAAATTGAACCCAGGCGTCCTATGTCCCAGTTCAGTTTCTTAACCACAGAACCGTCAATATGTTCTAATAATTTCTTGTCAGTTATGTGATTAAAGGGCTTGTTTATTTCCCACGTGCTTGTTTGGGCTGGAGCCATTTTCTTAACCACGTGAAGTTTGTTTTGGTTTGGCGAGCGGGTCCCTTTGAGTTTCGTTCATGCTTCGCTTTTTGCTGCAGCCATCATGGACATTGTGCTGTCCCAGACCTGTGGGATAATCTTTGTAGGAGATCCACACCAACAGATCTATACCTTCCGAGGTGCTGTCAATGCGCTCTTCGCCGTGCCACACACCCACATCTTCTATCTCACACAGGTAAGACTGGGCAGTGTGTACATGTGTATTCCGGTGCTGAAGACCCATCGTTCTCTCCAGTAATATGCTTACTTCAGTTTAAAATTTACAAAGGAATGACCGTGCCTCTTCCAAGAGCCAGCAGCGAGAAAACGTCCCATGTTGTCCGTTAATCAAAGTGGGTCAGCTTTGTTTCATAAGCTGGTGTAATTTCCCATGTACTTTTGGTGTGGGATTTACTTCTGTTTGCCTGATCTCTGCTTCCTTTGCTCCATCTTGTAGAGTTTCAGATTTGGCCCTGAAATAGCTTACGTTGGATCTACTATCTTGGATGTCTGCAAGAAAATCCGGAATAAGATGTTAGTGGGTGGAAATCAAGAGGGTAAGAAATTTAAATTGTGTTCGTACAGCGTCTAGCACGGTTCCTGATCCAGGACCGGGGCTCCTAGGCACTATTGCAATACAAATAATAATAATATATGCTTTTTAAAAAATAATTTCATACTTGCTTTTCTTCTTGCATTGACTTACTGGGCCTTTTCTCCATCTCCCAGGTGATGTCAGAGGCAGCACGAATGGGAAGACTGCTTTCTTATCACGGGGCAATTTGAATGTGTTTGAGAACGCAGTGACAATTACTGGAAGAGAGAGACCAACAAAAATACACTTGCTTGGGGTAGGGCAGATTTCTTACATTGTATGTGGAAGCTGTGAAAGCTTCTGGGGCGGGGCGGCGGCATTGAAATGACTCTAATTGGGAGTCGTCCTCTCTCTAAGCAGTTTCAGTCACAAGTATAAACTCTTGTCTTGAAGTAAGTGTCCCAGACCCTCCAGAGTCTATAAGAGCGGTCACACTGGGTCAGACCAAAGGTCCATCTAGCCCAGTATCCTGTCTTCCGACCGTGGCCAATGCCAGGTGCCCCAGAGGGAATGATCAGAACAGGTAATCATCAAGTGATCCATCCCCTGTCGCCCATTCCCAGCTTCTGGCAAACAGAGGCTAGGGACACCATCCCTGCCCATCCTGGCTAATAGCCATTGATGGACCTAACCTCCATGAATTTAGCTAGTAAGCCATGAAGCAAACTAATTCATGGTGAGAGCAGCTACTCTCTCACTAATGAGAAAAAGGTATTCTAGTGGATCAAGGTGAAGCTGTGAACATTGGGACCTATATGAACTCTGCGTGCCCATCTGTAGTGACACCTAATTTTCAGTTATACTTCTGTGAAGGAGGCAGTATTAAACCTAACTCTTAATTCCCAAGCTTCTCTGGGTGTACGTCGGTCTGTAAAAGTTATTGGTGCACTCAGCATTGTCCTAACTCCACTGCTATTGAAGTCATTGGTAAAGCTCCGATTGACTTCAGTGAAAGCAGAGTTAAGCCAGCACCAAACGCTTTGATTTAGTTCTTGTGGTTTCAGTTAACTTTCTTAATTTTCAAATTGTTGTCACAGGAGCCTACTGGCTTTCATCTGTTGAGCATTTTGTAAAACCCAGAAAAAATGTTCATAATAATAACTGAACAGGTACTAGTAGTATCGACAAGGTGTTTGATTTTTTTGCATTTTATCTCTATGTAGAATTTTTTTCAGGTCTGCAGATACAGATGACTAAAAAGTTCTGGGAGTCATGTTTTCAAAATTCATACTAATTTTGCATCTGCAAAAAGTGTGTGTGCACTTGTAGTATGAGCATAAACATTTATTCATGCTGTTGCATGCTCAAATTTTGCAGGTGCACTTTAATAGCACAATCCTTCTGAAGCACTCAAAGTGTTTTACAAAGAGTTATGAATTAAGGCCCTCCAATCCCTATGCAAAATGGGGGAGTTATTTTCATTGTACCAGTGGGGAACTGGAGGCACAAAGAGGTTAAGTGACCTGCCCAGGTTACTCAACAAGTCTGTGGAAGAGCCAGGAATAGGACTCTGATCTTCTGAATTTCAATCCTGTGCTGTAAGCACTAGACCATCTTGTCCTTCCTTTAGTCATGAAGCTGTAAACTAAAGCTGAGCAAAAATTGGAATGACCATCCCATGGGAAGTTCTGATGTGTCAATATTTTTGCATCCTGAGTTGGACTGAAAAGCCCCAAAATTTCCTGAAACAAAAAACTAAAAAAAAAAAATCTTAATGAGGAAATGTTTTGTTTTGACACTTTTTTGATTTTTAAATGAAAGGTTTCATCATTATCAAAACTGTTTCCTTTTGGTTTGTTGAACCAAATTGCAACATCAAACTGCAGTTCCCTTTAATGCTCCGCTGTCTCGTGGGAGTTGTAGTTCCAGTGTCTCATGGCCTCATTCTTCCCTATTAGCTGGGCTCTCTGGCCAGATTCCATCTCCCATGATGCCCCATGGTCCTGTGACTGCCATGATGCATCCCACAGCTCAGAGGGGACAGCATGTGGTGCATCATGGGAGATGAAGTCCAGCCATGGAGCCAAGGCTATATGAGAGAATAGAGTCATGAAGCACCCAGAACTACAACTTCCATGGAGCAAAATAGGGGAAATGCAATTTAATGTCAAACTGACTTGAAATGAAACGTTTTGTTTCAGTTCAACAAACAGAAATATTTCTATTTGAACTGAAAATTGTTGGAAAATCAAAATTTTACTGCAAAATTGACATTTTCCCACGGAATTTTTTTTTTTAAATTGAAACTGCATTTTCTTGAAAAATCATTGTGATGAAAACATTCCCAACCAGTTCTAATGCAAACTAATCCACAAAATACATTCCTGGCCACAAAACATGATGACCGGCTGGGATTTTGTTTTCCATTGCTCATTCTGTGTGTTGTTGGTTGGTGTGTCTCATCTGGGATCATCCACTAGTTTTAGGCTAGATTATTTCTTTCTAGTTTCATATTGATCATGCATTCTATAGTGTGCACTTTAGGAATATAGTTTCACCTTCGAGTCTTTTGAGGTTTTTTCTCTATTTGCATGCTGGTGAATCTGATACATTTTGGCAGGAAACTAGCTCATTTGTAAACTTTAAGTATAACCTTCAATTAGGTCAATTTTAAGAGAATCTTTATCTGTTTAGGGGCCTAAAAATTTTGGACTAGACAAAATTCATGATATTTGGAAACTCCTTCAACCTGAAGAGGCCCGTGTGAGATGTGAGTATATTCTTCTGTCTTCTTCCCCTAAAGTTATGTACCGTGGTGTTAACTTTTCTAGCTTCTACCATATCTCCAACTGCTCCAGCTGATACATGTAAACCTCTTTCACTTCAGTGTGACTGGGGTCACGTTGTTTGTTCATCTTCTGGGTGGTTGTGTGATGGGAACGGCTATCGGTGATGGTTATTTCTGTGTTTCTACTGGTGCCGTGGAAATGTGGAATCTGACGTCATAAGAACAGTTTACACTTCCAGATCCTGAGATTCTTGGTCTCAACTAGAAAAGTCCAGTAAACTATGTTTTATCTCTGTCCTTTCCATTTCTTTGACATAAAATGGAGGTATTTATTAGACATTTTGCACGCTGGTGAACACCTTTCATTTAGTTTTAGGGTGTCATTCAGAAAAACATTGTCCAATTCACTTTTTTTAAAAAAAAAACACAACAAACTACCTCCACCTTGGACCTAATTGACCAGTGTTTGTTTATTGATGTTAGGTGGATCCTGGGAGCGAATCAGGGGTTATAATGGAAACTTAGTTGCAGCGTTTAACATGGGAGTGGCTTTAGAATATGAGCCCTTAGGAGAAGTGCCTTCGTGTAAGAACATAACCTCTATGTGATTGGGTTAAACTGCATGGATCTTGGCTGTCTATAAGTTAAAAATGTGATTTGTCCCACCCTAAATTCATTCATAAATTCAGTCATTGAGTCCAAGGCCAGAAGGGACCATCGTGATCAGCTACTCTGACCTCCTGTGTAACACAAGCCATAGAACTTCCCCAGAAGAGTTCCTACAGCAGATCTTGTGTAGAAGAACATCAAATATTGATTTTAAAAATTGGCAGTGTTGGAGAAACCACCATATCCTTTGGTAGATTGTTCCAATGGTTATTTACCCTCGCTGTTAAAAATTCATGCCTTATTTCCAGTCTCAATTTGTGTAGCATCAACTTCCAGCCATTGGATCTTGTTATACCTTTCTCTGCTAGATTGAAGAGCCCATTATTAAATATTTGTTCCCCATTTAGATGCTTACACTGTAATCAAGTCACCCCTTACCCTTCTTTTTGTTAAGCTAAACAGACTCAAGGAGCTCAATCTATCTCTATAACACACATTTTCTATTCCTTTAATCATTCTCATGGCTCTTCTTTGAGCCCTCTCCAATTTATCAACATCCTTCTTGAATTGTGGGCACTGGAACTGAACACTGTATTCCAGCAGCGGTTGTATCAGTGCCAAATTCAGAGGTAAAATAACCTCTCTACTCCTAGCTGAGATTCCCCTGTTTATGCATCTCAGGATCGCATTAGCTCTTCTGGCCACAGCATCAAATTGGGAGCTCATGTTCAGTGATTATCCACCACGACCCCCAAATCTTTTTCTGAGTCACTGCTTCCCCAGATAGAATCCCCAATCCTGTAATTATGGCTGACATTTTTTGTTCCTAGATGTATACATTTAGTCATATTAAAATGCATATTGTTAAAAGTGTAGGGCCAAGAACTGATCCCTCTGGTAACCCCCTGGAAACACACCCATTCAATGATGATTCCCCATTTACAATTACATTTAGAGACCTATCAGTTAGCCAGTTTTTAATCCATTTAATGTGTGTCATGTTAATTTTATATCGTTCTAATTTTTTAATAAAAAAGTCAAGTCAAAGTATTACATCAACACTGTTACCTTTATCAACCAAACTTGTAGTCTCATAAAAATAAGATATCAAATTAGTTTGACAGGATCTGTTTTCTGTAAACCCATGTTGAGTTGCATTAATTACATTGCCCTCCTTTAATTCTTTATTAATGGAGTCCCAAATCAGCTCTATCAGCTGTTCGGGATAGATGTCAGGCTGACAGGTCTATAATTACCAGGGTCATCCTGTTTACTCTTTTTAAAAATTGGCACAACGTTCGCTTTCTACCAGCCTTCTAGAACTTCCCCAGTGCTCCAAGACTTATTGAAAATCAAGATTAGCAGTCCAGTGAGCTCCTCAGCCAGCTCTTGTGAAACTCGCAGATGCATGTTGTCTAGTCCTGCTGATATTAAAATATCTGACTTTAATAGTTGCTGTTTAACATCCTACTGAGATACTAATGGAATGGAAAGAGTGTTATCACCATATGGTAAAACTGTCTAATCTGTTTTATCCCCAAATACAGAACAGAAATATTTATTGAACCCTTCTGCCTTTCCTCCATTCTTATTGATAATTCTATCATTTCCAGCTAGTAATAGACCAGTACCGTTGTTCTATTTGTTCGTAATATACTTAAGGACAATAAGAAGGGTTTTTTAAACTCTACTGGCCATCGACTTCTACTTATGTCTCTTTGCTTCCCTTATCAATTTTCTACAGTTCCTAACTTCTGATTTATGTTCATTAATATCAACTTTCCCTTTCTTATGTTATTTATTTTTATAACTGCTTTCCCCTCTAAACCAGGTTGTTTTTTTAAACGGCCGGCCTTCTTCAATTGTGCCTTATTTGGCATCTAATAAGGTGTTCTTAAATGAGTCCCAATTATCATTCATGTTTTTCTGATTAAATTCTTCCTTCCAGCTGATCTGGTTCAAAATAGTTTGCACATTATAAATGTGATCAAGTCATATCAGTTGTACCTATGCTACCATAGGTGTGTTAAGACAAGGTCTAAATAAAGATTTCCCTCGTGTTGGCTGCAGTGCTTTTTGAGTTAGGAAATTGTCATCTATAATGTTTAGAAATTCCAAGGATGTTTTAGCACTGGCAGCATGAGACCTCCAGCATATATCACTCAAATTTAAATCTGCCATGATCACTCAGCTTTTTTTCCTATTCTTTATAGATAGGTGCGCTAGGAGGTGGTAATCCTGTTTCCTGGAGTGATCTGGTGGTCTGTAGCTGACCCCAACTAATAACACATCTTGTGCTTTATCTGTTAGGACATTGATTCATAAGCATTCAAGATCATTTCTTCCAAGTTATCAGTGAATCGGGAACAGGTAATGCCATTTTTGACATAGAGGACCACTCCCCTTCCCTTTTGCCCACTCAGTCCTTCCTAAGTAGGTTATAACCATTGTTTTTAACATTCCAGTCCTGCGAATCATCCGACCGGGTTTCAGGAATACCAACGAGAAAAAAATTTATGCTTCTAAATGAGCAATTCCAATTCCTCTTGTTTATTACCCAGGTTCCTAGCATTGGTGTGCAGGCAATTCAGGAATTTCTTCTTTTCGTGCCCTTTGGTTCATTGATTAATTTTGTTCTCAACATCTCGATTTTTGTGCTGAGCACTCATATCTTCTTTCCCCTTTTGCTATTAGTTTAATCCTCTCCTGACTACCTGGGGACAGGCTAGCTAGAGAAAATTGGTCCCCCTTCTACTGAGATGGAGGCCATCCTTACTATACAACCCCCAGCCCCCATAGAAGGTGGACCAGTGTTCCATGAAACCAAAACCCTCCATGGCTTACCTAGCCAGGGGTTCACTTCCAGAATCTTCTGCCTTTGGTCTTCCTTCACATGTGGGACAGAAAGGATCTCTCAGAAGATTCCTTGGACATTCTTCTTCAGCATGCTTTCAAGTTCCCTGATGTCATCTATGATCCGGGCGATATTCCACAACACAAGGTCATTAGTGCCTATATGAACCATCTCCAATGGATCCTTGCCTGTTAACTTCAGTACTTATCCAATTTTAGAGTGGAGTCTTGTGTCTCAGCTTTGGGACGGCAGCCCACTATCCTGTTGTCGTCCTGTCCCCTTTTTTTCGATTCTTCTTAGTATTGAATCTCCAGTAAGGATTGTCTGTTTTCCTTGGGTAGCTGGAGAACTCTTTGTGAGTTAGCTTGATTTTCTTACATGTTAGGTGGAGCTGCCATCCACATGAGTATCCTGTACATCTCTCTATTTCCTTGGAGCTGCTGGATCTCGAGAGGTATTTTCCAAAGTGTCCACGTTGAGGACCTGGTATTGATTTTAAAGCTACTAGCTGTGTGGAATTCATCCCAGTCCTCTTTCTCCAGCCGTGTAGAAGGCTGCCATGATCTCCTGCATCTCGTGGTTGTGAACCACCAGGCCTCCTCTCTGACTTCCTCTCTCTCCGATTCCTGGCTGGCAAGCGTCATGCTCCCTTGAGCCTGTTGTTTCCCAAACCTGGCTGTTGAGGAAAGCCTCAGCTTCACTGATTTTCAGCAGCGTCTCTACTTGTCCCTTCAATCCAAGAATCTTTTCCTCCAGTACAGCCACCAACTTGCACTTTGTGAACAGGAAATCCTTTCTGTCAGGAAAGAGAATGTGGCATATCCATTTCAGCTCATTGCCACTGTTCCATCACTGGCCATCTTCATAGCTATAAGAATATCTTGACTTCTGTAAGAATCCACCCTATAAACTGTTCGGCTAACCTAAAAGTATCCCAGTATCTCCAAAAGGACATCTACCATTTAGAAAAATAATAAACATAGGTTTTTTGAGACACTTGCTACTGCTAATCATACCTAGCTCTTATATAGAACTTTGCATCGGTATAACTCAAGTGCTTTACGATAAAGGAGGTCAGAATCATCATGCCCATTTTACAGATGGAGAAACTGAGGCACAGTGAAGTGACTTGCCCAAACTCACCTAGCAGGCCAGGGTTGGAGTTGGGAATAGAAGCCAAGTCTCCTGAGTCCTAGTCCAGTGCTCTCTCCAACCAGTCTCCCCTACTCTCTCTCTATCCATTTCATTTGACGTTAAAAATGCGACCAATGGTGCCTTTCTTGTGTATTGACATTCTCCAATGCACTTCTCACTAGTGAAACTCCAAATTGATGACCACTTTATCAAAAAGTGGGTTGAGAAGGATGGCTTCCAGGGTTTAAAGAACTATGCATCCAAAACTGAAGACAGGGAACTGGAGGTGAAGATCACAATAGTGGAGAAATACAATGTCCGCATTCCCGAGCTGGTGGCGAGGATAAAGAACAGTCACGTATCAAATATAGCATTTGCAGGTAAAGCAAAACGCACCTTTTTTTTGTTTTTTTTCCCCCAAGAAGGAAATTGTTTCCCTTTTTTTAATCCAACCTCACTTCCCCCTGCTCCTCAAAAATAGTGCACTTGGTCCAAGATGGTCTTGCGCCCAGGAAGGAATAAGACAACTCCTTCTGGGACATTCCTGGGGTCACAGTAGAATGAATTTTCCACTGGAGCACTGATAAGTGAGGTTCTGGTGGAGCTGAATGAGGATTCAGTCAGTATTTCCTGGGATCTAGCAGTCTGACCTAATGCCTTATCTTGGATACTGGCTTAAATTTGCAGTGATTTCTGGAAGAATACTGGCGGACTATCAAAATACAACAAACCATTCTTGTTTAAGTTCAGGTCTGGACTGGGGTGTGAGGCAACTGGGCATTTTCTTGGGGGGGGCCAGTCCGCATTAATGGGTTAGTGGATTAGTGCAGGAGAGGAGCTCTGGTCTGGGGGTTTTTCCCTCTCTCTCTGCTTTGCTTCCAGTTTGCAGTGTTGTTGTAGCCATCTTGGTCCCAGGATATTAGCAAGACAAGGTAAGTGAGATAATATCTTTTATTAGACTAACAGCAATTGGTCCAATAAAAGATATTACTCCCCCCACTCTGTCTGGCTTCCAGTTCACATTTAAAAGCAAGTGAAACTATAAATGCAGAACATAGGAAGTTAATCTGTACATAGTGTTCAGTAAATAACAAGATATAAAAACAGCAGTATAGATATATTGGCTGATATCCTCTCTCTCTCCCTCTCTCTCCCCCTGCCCTTGTTCCCTGATGTGTGTTGGTTCTAGATTATGTGATAGGCACCGTGTACAAAGCCAAAGGCCTGGAGTTTGATACTGTGCTGGTTGCAGATGATTTTATGAAAGTCCCTTGTGCCAGGCATAATCTCCAGAGGCTGCCTCACTTTACCACTGGTAAGGGAGATCCTTTATACTGGAACCATTCTTTTCCCTAAAGGGAAAGGTGATGCATAGGGTGGCCCATTGGCACTCCCCCATCAGTCAGCACTCTTTGGAGGTACGCTTGGGGTTGTCTCTGGCTGTACCTAGCAATGTCCTCTCTCAAGCTTGCTGTCATTCACTGACTTCTCACTTGTGGTGCAGTTCCTTTGTGTAAGTCTGTGCCTGGGAGCTGGGCATGGCACTTAAGGGCAGGTTCATCACTCAGGGAACACGCATTGTTCCTGCTTTGATCAGCAACGAATGTGTATGCTCCAAGGGGAGAGAATATTGGTTCTGTTTGCTGTCACTGAGGTCTTACACAAGTCCTGTCGTGGTTGTGTAACAAACACATGGCAGGGTACCATGCAGCCATGCTACTCTGCTTATTATCTCCTTCTTAACAGAGACACCAACCATGTTTCTGTGACATACCCAGCTCTTGTCTTAAGTGTTCATCCTAATTCAGCAGTGAATTAGAACTAGCTGAAATACCAGAACAAATTCCGAAGTTTTATCAATCAGTTATCTTGTAACACTTATTTTTTTTTCTGACTTCTTCTCTGTAATCTCTGCCTAGACATGTCTGCTGAAGATGAATGGAACTTGCTGTATGTTGCAGTGACTCGTGCCAAAAAGCATCTGTTAATGACAAAGTCCCTGGAATATCTTTTGACTTTGGCTGGGGTGAGTTAAACATGCCATGGCAAAGTGACTGTAACTTGGATCTGTGAGCAGATGGAGTGGGATGTTACCATAAGTGCTGACTTTTCAAAGTGCCGGGGGGTGCTCGAACCCCAGCTCTACCCCAGGCCCCGCCCCCACTCCACCTCTTCCCCCAAAGCCCCACTCCTGCCCCACCTCTTCCCGCCCCCACTCCTCTCTCCCCCGAGTGCACCGCGTCCTCCTCCCAGCCTCCCTGCATGCTGCAAAACAGCTGATTGCAGTGGGCGGGAGGCACAGGGAGAGAGTGGGAGGCGGTGATCTGCGGGGCCCACTGGCAGGTGGGAGGCACTGGAGGTGGGGGGAGGGAACTGATGGGGGGGGGGATGCCGGTGGGTGCTCAGCACCCACCATTTTTTTCCCCGTGGGTGCTCCAGCGCCTATGGAAGTTGCAATGGGTCGTTGGCAAGTTAACAAGAAAACGATATATGTAACTTTGAGTGCTTGCTCCGTGTAGAGAGATTAGCCTGGGCTCGTCTCTCCGGGGCGGCGGGGAACCACACCGTCTCACTACACTCTGTTTATGTATTGGGGAATTAGCTCAGCCGCGGGAGTCCTCCCTGGGTGGCCCTGGTGGGGGAAGAAATAAGTACAGTTAGGCCGGGGCCCTAAATCAGGGCGGGGCAACAATGAGTCTGGAGCTCAGGCCCTCAGGCAGGGCTGAGCAACAACAGTAGGTCCAAGCCTCCAAAAGGCCTGGGAGAAGGGGAGACGGCCACCCGCAAGGTGGGTGGCAGGGGGGACACAGCCCCTCCTACTCCACTGCGTCCCAGCCCGGGCCCTAGCAGAGGCAGAAGACCCGCTGCTGCGTCAGTGGGGATCCTGGCCGCAACACACGGACATAGGCTCTGGCAGTGCTGCAGCCAGACTCGGGTCGGCTGCCCCCGGGCTACTTCCAACTCCCCCTCGTGTGGTACCTGGGTCCGGACGGTGTCCTCCGCGGGGTCCAGCACCATGGGCTCCGCAGGGTAGCTGGCGAGAGGCAGGCCCGGCAACTCCTCAGGGTAGCTGGTGCAGGGCAGCCCGGCAACTCCTCTGGGTAGCGAGCGCAGGGCAGATCGGGCCAGTCCTTGCATAGCCCGCAGGTCACTGGCGCTTCCCAGTCGCGGCCTAGGCCACAGGAATCTGGCCTCTCCGGTGGCTGCTTTCCCAGTGAGCTCTGAGGTTGAGCCTTTATACTTCCAGGGCACCTTCTGACCCTCTGAGGGGTGGGCTCAGAGCTCACTAGCTCCGCCCACTCTGGTGTCCGGAGGGGCTCGTCTCTCTCCGGGGCGGCGGGAAACCACACCGCCTCACTACACTCCCCATAACATCTGTGCTAAAGTGTCTCATGCTTGAGGGGCTTAGGAGGTCTCGTGACTGGATAGGAGCAGAATAAAGGACGGTTAAATTATATAGTAAGGAGGGAAACTAAGATTCATATGGTTCCCTGAACAATGGGCTGAATTCTCCTCTTAGTTACACCAGTTTAGGTCCAGAGTAACTGAGGAGATATTTGGTTCTTAGCCTTCCCGTTTCCTGATGTTGTGGTTTTAAGTGCAGCCTCAGTGATGAATGACTACTGCTTTTAGACTCGTATCTGATTGTAATACAACACTGATTCTGCGCCTCTCCCTCACCACAAGTGTATGTGTTCCCTTTCCTGCATGTCCAGGCCTCATAGTCTCGTTCCAGTTCCTTCCTTTCAAGTGTTTTTTTGCGGTTGGATATTTTTTTAAGCTCTAATGTTGCTCACAACACATTCCGATGCCCTGAGTTCACCGCACACCTTGTTCTTTCCCTTTTCAGGAGTATTTCTTGCGGCCAGAGTTGACTAGTGAGGCCTTAAAGGAAGGGGCAATTCATTGCTCCGTGTCACAGTGCCACAACGCTGTGCCAGCCGACTCGATTCTAACCATGAAGAAAGTGCCCCTCACTTACGTAAGTCTCCTCTCCTCTCCTCTCCTCTCCTCTCTGCTTGTTAGTTGTGTTTTGTGACCTTGGTGCCAATGAAATGTGCCAGGTTGATAGCCCTGGAGATGTCACTTACCAGCCTTTTAGCCATGGGCGGTGGGTGAACCCCTGGCTTGGGGAGGCTAGCCCCCCCCAACCCACCTTCCGCCTGAGGCCCCACCCATTCGGCGCCCACTGGAGCCCAGCTCCCTCTCTGTTCGCTGGCCCCTGCCCCAGGCTAACGCCCCTAGCCCTGGAGCACTGGAGAGCCGGGCAGCGCGGCCACAGCCTCCTCGGGCGGCGCCGTCCAACCCAAACCCCCGGCCGGCATGCCCCAGCCTCCCCGGGCTGCGCTGCTGGGCCCAACCCCTGGCCAGCTGGCCCCCCGTCCCAGAATGTGTCCCCTGGCCAAGCTGCCAGCCCCAGCACAGAGCAAGTGGCACAGCCGGAGAGGCCCCAGCACCAGGAGGACAGGCACCGTGGCGCGGCCTCGGGGGCGAATCACAGCCCCCAACCTGCCTGTCCCAGGGAACAGCAGGCAGGTTGGGGACTGGGGGTGGAGCATGGGTGGGGGGACATCAGGCTGTTTGAGAAGACAACACATTTCCCTGCCTACGATACCTGCCGCCCATGCTTTTAGCCATGATCACAGAAGTAGCAGATGAGATCTGCCTGTGCACAAAATGGACAGGCACAAGGCAGCCATCATCCACCATTGTAACTCAGCCCTGTCCTGGTCTCTAGGCTTCTGAGGGGTATTTTAGTCTTCGTGGCTCGTTCCAGCCTTGCCCTCTCAGGCATGTCTACACTGTAGTTAAAAACCCACAGCTGACCTGTGCCAGCTGACTCCAGCTCGCGAGGCTCAGACATTCTGGCTTGTGCTGCAGCCCAAGCTGTAGGACCCTCCCACCTCGCAGGGTCCTAGAGCCTGAACTTCAGCCCGCTCCTGAATGTCTACACTGCAATTAAACAGCCCCTTAGCCTGAGCCCTGCGAACCCAAGTCAGCTGGCATGGGCCAGCTGCAGGTTTTAAATTGCAGTGTAGACATACCCAAAAATTAAAATGGGCTCAGTTTTGTGCCAGTTGTGGGTGTTTTTTTGTTGTTGTGTGTGATGTAGACACCTACCTTCTGGCCTTGGACCCACCACTTCCTTTCCCATAGACTATGGTTGATAAATAGAATAATCTTGACCCCTACCAAACAGGGCTGGGTTTGAACCTGGATGAGACATTTGTTATCTCAGCAGCATGGCCTTGGAGTTAAGGTGCTCCAGAGATCTTGGATCAGTTCCCAGCTCTGCCAAAGACTTGGTGCGATACCGTGGACAAATCACTGCGGGACAGATCCTTATGTTGACGTCCATGGAGCAGCGGCAATTTAACACCAGCTGAGGAACGGGCTCGTGATTTCTCTGTGCCTCAGCTCGCCCTCTGTAAACAGAGATAATTTTACTTGACTCCCCAAGGAAGGTGGGGAAGTAAAACATTCATTAACCATGTCTGAGAGGTGCATGATACCACTGTGATAGGAGCCATACAAGTACATAGCTATATACCTGTCCCTTGAGCCCTCCAGCCCTCATCACCCCCACTGGATCAGGCCCCGGTATAATGAAATTGCATGTATAATTTTTATTGCATGCTGCTTTGTAAGGGGTTTCTTTAGCGACAAATAGGTGACAGATACAAAACACACTGGATCTGAATCAACAGCAATGTCCCCAACTCCTATTTCATCCCATGTCTGAGTTCAATGGCCCAGTATGTCTGAGGGAGAGGAGGCAGAGACTCTGTATTTTCCAATCCTTCTCCTTTTACAATTTCCTACTGGTCCTTTTCCCACAGAGCAATGGCAGCAAAGACCAAGGTGGCTACCTGTGCCATGCTTGCGTGCAGCAGCGTCTTGGCCCCTTGACACAGCTAACCGTTTCCCCTGAGCTGGTCCTGACCATGGATGTCGTCGATGAAGTGTTAGAAATTCCGAGGCACGTTGCTGTCCTCTATGACCTGTTTTGAAAACAGGAAGGGGCTGGTTTTATGTCCTAGATCTGGCTCTGACGTGTTGGAAGTGAGGAGGTCTGTAGCTAGCATCTCTGTATTGTTACTGATGTCCTTGGAGAAATGAAGTTGATGGTCCTTGGACAAGCTCATCAGAAGAAGGACAAGACCAGAGCTGTTCATGAGGGCGCTGTGAATAAGGTCTGGGGTTATCCCTCTGTTACAAGAGGGTACCTTGGTCGATGTATGTTCCAAGTGGCTGTCTATTACGTTTCACTGTAAGAAACCCGGACTGCGTAACTTGTACAATACTAGATGCACTTGGACTTGACAGATTTTCTTTCTGAACGTTGGCACGCTTGTCCCACATGTTGCCCCTCAGGGTGGCTAGTTTCTGTCAGTGGTGCACATTCAGGTGACTGGCTTTTATGATTGCCCAGACTTTTTGCAATATTTAAGCTTTATCCCAATGCATTCTGGTCATTGGGCAAACTGAGACGAGCATGCAAAACTAAGGGAGATGATGTAAAAGCATTTTATTACTAATGAAAGAACTCATTCCTGGAGTTAATTTTCATAGGGCTAATCTCATCTCCAGGGAGGAATAGCTGACTTCCCGTGCATCAAGTCGAGAACGTCTTTTTTTAACATGTAATCTTTGGGTGTTCCCCAGTCTCTCCATCTCTGCCTCTTTCTCTCATCCATGGTCCTCTCTTCCCCGTACATCAATCTCTTCAACAAAACAAAATCAGTTCTTCAGTTAAACCTCAGGATGATGATCGTAGAGAACCAGAGTGTCTTATGCTGTGATCAAGTATGTAATAAAAACAGAAGCCTGTTTGTATTAAACAGTGCGGATTTTTTTAATTGGAGAAAAAGCTGTTTTTGATTGTATTTATTTACTGAAGATCTCATTAGAGATGAAAGCACACTATGCATTTCTTTAATGATGGATTTAGCCCTGTATCTGAGGAAGCAAGACACAAGATTATCCCTCTTAGGAACACACTTACTTCTGGGCTTTTTACTCTAGAATTGTTACAGCACCAAAGCATCCGACTTGACTGTACAATATTTATGACAATGATCAAAGGAGAAACATACCTCAGAAGGAGCCTGATCTTGGGCACCCTGTCTTATTTGTTCGTGTACCTTACAGGGTATATGCATTTCATGGGACACCGTTTCCGGTCAGTTCAGTGTGGTCCAAAGCAATTTCTTATGCGATCCCCATGAAGTCATGTAGTCGTTGTCCACCTAACCTGGACAAATGTGGATGATTCTAGATTAATTTCTTGTTTTCATCTGGTCCTAACTTGAGCAGAGAATGTCTGTCTGAAACTTTTCCGTGTCCGGTCTCTGAGAGCATGTGATCTGGTTCCAATTGGTACCAGTATAGCAGGTTTGCCTTTGTTTCTGGAATACAATGTGCCTTTTGGCAACACACTGGTTTCCCCCCATTCTGACGTCCCAGAGAGAAGCAGAGAAGTCATTTAAGTGCTAGAATGACAGACTGGAGGTAGAGAGGAGTGGAACAGGGGAGAGCGTGCAAGGAACCGCCAGATACACTGGTACATTCTCATTGCCCTTTCGTTACATAGTTTACGCACCCCCAGTTGCTTTTAGGAATTATCTGTAAAAATCCTTTGCCTTTCATAAAAGGGCAGATCTCTGATGGGGTGATTACATCCTGCCACCTTTAAATTCCCCCTGCAGCTTCAGTTTACAAAAAGTATTCCTTGCTCCCAGGTCCGTAAGGCCATGTAACAGTGCTGTGTATTGATCAAACAGCTGCTGCTTTGTGCAGCTGCGTCCCAGTGAGGGATGAAGTGATCTCTGGGCCAGTCTACACTACCGTGCTACATCCGCGCAGCTGTAGCGCGTCTGGTGAAGATGCGCTATGCCGACGGGAGAGCGGTCTCCCATTGGCATAATTATTCCACTTCCGAGTTAGGTCCGCAGGAGAGCGTCTCCGACCAACATAGCTCGGTGTGGACAGCGCTTTAAGTCGATGTAACTTATGTCACTCGGGGGGGGAGGAGGTGTCTTTTTCACACCCCTGAGCGATGTAAGTTGCTTCGATTTAAGCAGTCATGTAGACCAGCCCTGTGTCTAGCTGGTACATCAGTCAGCTACATTTGTAAAGCACCAGGGGCCCCTTCAGAGTGAAAGGCCCTAGGGAAGCACAAGGTCATTAGCATGTATGTGACAGCATCCATCGTTTTAAACATGGGAGCGCCTAACTAACAGGCCCAGTTTCCAGCAGTTTTCTGTGATGAGCTGTGAGGCCCCATCCAGTGGCATCTTGAACTAATTTAAGTCCGTGTTAATTTCTAGATGAGCTTAAAAAGGAATTCTTGACTGCAGTGCATAGATAACCGGTCACTAGATGGCAGCACTGCATTAGTTAAACTAAAGTAAAAAAGGAATGTACTGTATCTAGTCAGGTTTCAGAGTAGCAGCCGTGTTAGTCTGTATCTGTAAAAACGAACAGGAGTACTTGTGGCACCTTAGAGACTAACAAATTTATTAGAGCATAAGCTTTCGTGGGCTACAACCCACTTCTTCGGATGCAGTCTCTGGAAAGAACATTTAATCCAGTTTTGGCCTCCTCCCTTACCCCCGGACTGCAGTATGATACCCTTCTGCCTTTGGGACATGGTACTGACTTCATCAGTGGATGTTTCACATGGGACATGGGGGTTGTTGTATTAATTTAGATGGAATAGGCCCAGAGCTGAAGGTGTTAAAATGACCCTGTCGCTGCCCAATGTTAAACAAGGTTGGGGCTTTGATATACAAAGACTTCAGCCTGTGTAGTACCATGACAAATACACCATTAAGCATTATTTTGACCTTTTATTAAAGATACAGTAAAGGAGGGAAATGGTTAAAAATCATTTGAAAAATAAAGTATCAAGGCTTCTATTTTAACAACATCCTTCATTCACTTTCACTTTAGCTGAAGAGAGTTTTTTAGAAAGAGCCTCCCCCTTGTCTGACGGTCTTTTAGATGGTGTTAAAGATGGTGGTAACTTTCCTATTTTGGGAAAAGAGAAAATAGTTGAGATAGGCTTGGGCTGTTGTTAAAGTCTTACTGTGTTTCCTAAGAGATGAAACAAGACAAACACATACAAGAAGGGAGAGAGAAGAACAGCAGAGCCAGAAAATGCAGCTTGTGGGTTTGGTGTTGACTCTCAGTTGCAGCCTCGCTGCTGGAAAAACACAGGCAGAACACACGGTCTTGTCATTACTTGGAGACTTGGCAAATTCAGACAAGCAGCAGGCTGTTTAGAACATTGTGTTTAGCTGCCTCTTTCTGGTCACAAGCATACAGCAGTGTTGAAAAACATAGTCTTCACCAGCTAAGCCAGACTCTTATTAGACAGAAGGAAAAAGGAGAGAGAGAAAGGAAGGAGAAGAAATACGGTGAGCATAATCAGCTTCCACTTCCCTCACCAACGTCTCTTCTTTTAAAAGCGACAAAGAGTCCTATGGCACCTTATAGACTAACAGAAGTATTGGAGCATAAGCTTTCATGGGTGAATACCCACTTCGTCAGACGCACGAAAGCTTATGCTCCAATACTTCTGCTAGTCTATAAGGTGCCACAGGACACTGTCGTTTTTTACAGATCCAGACTAACACGGCTACCACTCTGATACTCTTCTTTTAAAGACCCCAAAAAGGAGTGATGGGCGGAACCCATCCCTTCATTAGTTTGTTCATCAATTAGGCCTGTTTTCCGACGCACCAGTTTTGGTTCATTAATTTCCAGTCCCCCACTTCCCTTGTTTACCAACCTTTACACAGTCCTTGAGTTATAATAGCAGCTCTTTTTGTTCCGACTAATCTTTGTGACTCCTGTTTGCACCTTTTCCCCATCAACATTTATTGTTATAGGTTATTGCAACACTTTATAAACTTTATTACTATTGAGTTTACAGTTAAGGTAATTTGTAGGCCCAGTTGTTACAACATGGTGGTGAACCCCATGTTGGATTTCTGTGCTTGGCAGAAATAACTTCTGCTTTCTAGTATTTATGGTATTGCTGGAGATAAAAGCGAGGTTTTAAAATTAGAAAACCAATGCAATATAGTGACAGCAAGTATGGGCTAAGTCTGTTTATATTGTCATCTTTCCTGTACATTGCTACATAAGGTAGCTAGATGATTTGGACGATGAGCTATTTGGTGGTAATCTGTACCACTTACACTCAAACACAGTAGATACTTTTTTTTAAAAAAAACAAAGAACTTCTGCATTTACCACAGCCCAAGGTAATTGTTGAAGGCTGGAATCTCATTGCCTTGGTAACACTGTTCAGGTTGCTTAATGCTTCTGTCCTTGGAGCTCCAATGTTATCCGTATTAGCAGATACTGTAGCATGTTAATTCAGCAGACCTCAATGTTACTCATAAAGAAAGACCACTGACACGGTTTGGTGGTGAAGGCGCTCAACCAGGTTTATTGTCCTCGAGACACAGTACTCGCTTCCAGGATCAATGTCTACAGGTACACTAACACATGAGTGCCCAGTGGCAGGGACTCAGCTCAGTAGCAGTGGGACATTCTGCATCTCCCTAGGCTGGACAAAAGGTTCAGGCAAGGTAACCTGACATTTATAGACTGAGACAAACCATTTACGTACCACCTTAGGTGTTTCATAACTAATATCGTGGATAAAACATCCTTATTCATTATTTTGTCAAACCGTCTTATCTTGTACTAGATTGGGATATATCTGTACTAACTGAAATATATTTATGTAAATATCTAATGCCTAGTAAGCTAACACCAGCTTTATTAAATTCATGTACTGAACAGCAAGTCGGGTGCGGTGGCGCGTGCCTGTAATCCTGGATACTTGGGAGGCTAAGGCTGGCAGATCTCAGGGGTTCTGGGCTGTTATGCTGATTGGGTGTCTGGTGCTACTGACAGCCTGGCCAGTGGGTGACTGAAAGACTGGCTAGAACAACATAAATGGCATGTTGTGATCGGCGCTCTCTCTGTGAGGGCTGATGGACCGATCGATCAAGGTGACTGAATAGTGATCTCGTAAGTATCTGCTTTAATACATGGCCTGACTTTGGTTCCCAGCCTCTGGTTCAGGCCTTAAATCTTGCACGAGGCCCAGTGCTCCAGGCTTTGTCTACTACAGCAAGAAAGTGCTCTGGAGCAGAGACTAAAGGTGGATGGGGAAACAGAAGCACAAGGGAGTGAATGAACTTGCCAAAGGTCACGCACCAGGTCAGCGGCAGAGCTCAGGTCTCCTGACTTGCAGTCCAGTGCCTTAGCCATTGGACAACGCCACTGGACTGCAAGTCAGGAGACCTGAGCTCTGCCGCTGACCTGGTGTGTGACCTTTGGCAAGTTCATTCACTCCCTTGTGCTTCTGTTTCCCGATCCACCTTTAGTCTCTGCTCCAGAGCACTTTCAATATCACTAGACAATTTCTTATGTGTTTGTATATTGCTTAGCACACAGAGTCCCTAATCTCAGATGGCCCCTCTAGGCATTACTGCAATACAGTTGATAATATTTTTCCCAGCTTGAAGTAACTATAAAACTTCCACTGTGCATGTGGAAGTGCCTTGCTGTTTGTTTGGAATAAGCAGCTGTACTTGTTCTCTGTGTGGTCAGTAGAGAGTCTCAGAATAACGTAGTGCTGAAAGCATCAGCAATAATATCTGAATAATACATCTTGGCATTGCCAGCTCTTATTACCCCATGTCTTCTTTATCTTCTCTTGCATTTAGAATATAAGCCCCCTCCCTATGCAATAAATAGCAATTTTCTATAGGTAGCAATCAAATTATCACATGTAATTTCTTTCCAGAGGTTTTGATCAAATTACCCAGTGAGTGAATTAAGTGGCAGGTGATGTGGCATAAATTTGAGACTAAACTCTCCAATTGATCTAGATAGTCATGATATCACTTAGATGTTGTATCTAGGCATGGAAATTGTGACCTTTGCCTCCCATATCACAAAACTTCCTGGGTGAAATGATACCAGATCAGGTGTGACTGTCCATATTGATCGTAACTAACTAAACTGTCTGAAATGAGAAAATACATGAGAATTATTAACATGTATTCACTGACATATAGGTTATTCATTAAATCGCTTGTCTGTGTATTCAGTCTTTGCTTCCTAACATTTGCAGCTCTTACAGGTGCTACTGATGTTCAGATTACATATAATGGAGAAAGAGGTAGAATCTAGTGCAGGGGTCGGCAACGTTCGGCACGCGGCTCGCCAGGGTAAGCACTCTAGCGGGCCGGGCCAGTTTATTTACCTGCTGACGCGGTAGATTCGGCCGATCGTGGCCCCCACTCGCCGTCCCGGGCCAATGGGGGCGGCGGGAAGCCGCGGCCAGCACATCCCTTGGCACGCGCCGCTTCCCGCCGCCCCCATTGGCCCAGGACGGCGAACTGCGGAGTGTGGGGGCCACGATCGGCCGAACCTGCCGCGTCAGCAGGTAAATAAACTGGCCCGGCCCGCTAGGGTGCTTACCCTGGCGAGCCGCGTGCCGAACGTTGCCGACCCCTGATCTAGTGGCTGGAACATTGGACTGGGAGCTAAGAACTCTGGGGGTTTTCATTGTGACTCTGACATTAATCTTGGGCAAGTCTCTGCTTCAGATTTTTCCATCTGTAAAATGGGGATAATACCCCAGTGTGACAGACTGTACCTCAAAGTAGCACCCTGGAACACCCATATTCATCATTCATATGTAGTTATGATATTTCATACAAAGCATGCCATGTAAGATATCATATGAAAGGTCATGATGTGCTGAAACCCATTGTTCTGTCAAAATATGTATAGCGTTAGTGTGTATGAAGTTATGAGATTTTGCTGTATGGTTGTTGTTGAAATATGTTGTGAGTTTGGGAGTTGCACACTGCTAGTTCTCCAGAGACTACAAAGGAGGTGACCCACAGGCCAGCGGGCATTAAACAACCATTAATCAGCAGGGGAGTTGTAAACAGGGGATTTACAATTCTGTAAGAGAGTTGCACAAGCATCACACAATGGTGATTGCTCAGCTCTGTGACTCAAGGCCCACCAGGACATGTCTGCGCTAATATTTTCCAGGCACATGGACAGAGGGTATAAAATGTTATGTTAGCAACAAGAAGAAAGTCAAGGAAAGTGTGGGCCCCTTACTGAATGAGGGAGGCAATCTAGTGACAGAGGATGTGGAAAAAGCTAATGTACTCAATGATTTTTTTGCCTCTGTCTTCACAAACAAGGTCAGCTCCCAGACTGCTGGACTGGGCAGCACAGTATGGGGAGGAGGTGACCAGCCCTCCGTGGAGAAAGAAGTGGTTCGGGACTATTTAGAAAAACTGGATGAGCACAAATCCATGGGGCCGGATGCGCTGCATCCGAGGGTGCTAAAGGAGTTGGCGGATGTGATTGCGGAGCCATTGGCCATCATCTTTGAAAACTCATGGCGATCGGGGGAGGTCCCGGATGATTGGAAAAAGGCTAATGTAGTGCCCATCTTTAAAAAAGGGAAGAAGGAGGATCTGGGGAACTACAGGCCAGTCAGCCTCACCTCAGTCCCTGGAAAAATCATGGAGCAGGTCCTCAAGGAAACTATTATGAAACACTTAGAGGAGAGGAAAGTGATCAGGAACAGTCAGCATGGATTCACCAAGGGGAAGTCGTGCCTGACTAACCTAATTGCCTTCTATGATGAGATAACTGGCTCTGTGGATGAGGGGAAAGCAGTGGATGTGTTATTCCTTGACTTTAGCAAAGCTTTTGATACGGTCTCCCACAGTATTCTTGCCGCCAAGTTAAAGAAGTATGGGCTGGATGAATGGACTGTAAGGTGGATAGAAAGCTGGCTAGATCGTCGGGCTCAACGGGTAGTGATCAATGGCTCCATGTCTAGTTGGCAGCCGGTTTCAAGCGGAGTGCCCCAAGGGTCGGTCCTGGGGCCAGTTTGGTTTAATATCTTTATTAATGATCTGGAGGATGGTGTGGACTGCACTCTCAGCAAGTTTGCAGATGACACTAAACTGGGAGGTGTGGTAGATACGCTGGAGGGTAGGGATCAGATACAGAGGGACCTAGACAAATTAGAGGATTGGGCCAAAAAAAACCGGATGAGGTTCAACAAGGACAAGTGCAGAGTCCTGCACTTAGGAAGGAAGAATCTCATGCACTGTTACAGACTAGGGACCGAATGGCTAGGTAGCAGTTCTGCAGAAAAGGACCTAGGGGTCACAGTGGACGAGAAGCTGGATATGAGTCAACAGTGTGCCCTTGTTGCCAAGAAGGCTAATGGCATTTTGGGCTGTATAAGTAGGGGCATTGCCAGCAGATCGAGGAACGTGATCATTCCCCTTTATTCGACATTGGTGAGGCCTCGTCTGGAGTACTGTGTCCAGTTTTGGGCCCCACACTACAAGAAGGATGTGGAAATATTGGAAAGAGTCCAGCGGAGGGCAACAGAAATGATTAGGGGTCTGGAGCACATGACTTATGAGGAGAGGCTGAGGGAACTGGGATTGTTTAGTCTCCAGAAGAGAAGAATGAGGGGGGATCTGATAGCTGCTTTCAACTACCTGAAGGGGGGTTCCAAAGAGGATGGAGCTCGGCTGTTCTCAGTGGTGGCAGATGACAGAACAAGGAGCAATGGTCTCAAGTTGCAGTGGGGGAGGTCTAGGTTGGATATTAGGAAACACTATTTCACTAGGAGGGTGGTGAAGCACTGGAATGCGTTACCTAGGGAGGTGGTGGAATCTCCTTCCTTGGAGGTTTTTAAGGCCTGGCTTGACAAAGCCCTGGCTGGGATGATTTAGTTGGGATTAGGTCCTGCTTTGAGCAGGGGATTGGACTAGATGACCTCCTGAGGTCCCTTCCAACCCTGATATTCTATGAAAATAAGGGACAATGGCATCATGCACGATTACCTCTCTACTCCCTCACCTACGCTGAAGGCGACAACATTGGGAAGACAAAGACTTGAAGCAGTGAGAGGCAAAAAGGCATCCTTTAAAAAGTGGAAGTTAAATCCTAGTGAGGAAAATAGAAAGGAGCATAAACTCTGGAAAATAAAGAGTAAACATATTAGGAAGGCCAAAAAGAATTTGAAGAACAGCTAGCTAAAGACTCAAAAAGTAATAGCAAAATTTTTTTTAAATACATCAGAAGCCTGCTAAACAACCAGTGGGCCCACTGGACGATCGAGATGCTAAAGGAGCACTCAAGGACGATAAGGCCATTGCGGAGAAACTAAATGAATTCTTTGCATCGGTCTTCACAGCTGAGGATGTGAGGGAGATTCCCACACCCGAGCCATTCTTTTTTGATGACAAATCTGAGGAACTGTCCCAGATTGAGGTGTCATTAGAGGAGGTTTTGGAACAAATTGATAAATTAAACAGTAATAAGTTACCAGGACCAGATGGTATTCACCCAAGAGTTCTGAAGGAACTCAAATGTGAAATTGAACTACTAACTATAGTTTGTAACCTATCATTTAAATCCGCTTCTGTACCAAATGACTGGAGGATAGCTAATGTGATGCCAATTTTTAAAAAGGCTCCAGAGGTGATCCTGGAAATTACAGGCCGGTAAGCCTGACTTCAGTACCGGGCAAACTGGTTGAAACTATAGTCAAGAACAAAATTGTCAGACACATAGATGAACATGATTTGTTGGGGAAGAGTCAACATGGTTTTTGTAAAATGAAATCATGCCTTTGTCCCTCTCTGAGTTCCCACCCCTCCTTCTAAATGGAAAAACACCAGGTTAAAGATGGATTCTAGTTCAGGTGACATGATCACATGTCACTGTAAGACTTCATTACCCACTTGCCAGCACACAGGTATACAGGAAGACTTACAAGTAAAACAGAGCCATCTACAGTTAATTGTCCTGGTTAATGGGAGCCATCAAGATTCCAAACCACCATTAATGGCCCACACTTTGCATAATTACAATAGGCCCTCAGAGTTATATTTCATATTTCTAGTTTCAGGTACAAGAATGACACATTCATACATATACGATGAACACATTCAGTAGATTATCAGCTTTGTAATGATACCTTACAAGAGACCTTTTGCATGAAGCATATTCCAGTTACATTATATTCACACTCATTAGCATATTTTCATAAAATCATATAGAGTGCAACATCACAGATACAAAGCTACTCAAGATAGCTAAGTCCTAGTCAGACTGTGAAGAACTACAAAAGGATCTCTCAAAACTGGGTTACTGGGCAACAAAATGGCAGAAAGAATTCAGTGTCGATAAATACAAAGTACTGTACATTTGAAAACAATCCCAACTATACATATAAAATGATGGGGTCTAGATTAGCTGTTACCACTCAAGAAAGAGATCTTGGAGTCATCCTGGATAGTTCTCTGAAAACATCCACTCAGTGTGCAGCAGCAGTCAAAAAAACGAGCAGAATGTTGGGAATCATTAAGAAAGGGATAGATAATAAGACAGAAAATATCATATTGCCTCTATATAAATCCATGGTACACCCACATCTTGATTACTGTGTGCAGATGTGGTCGCCCTATCTCAAAAAAGATATATTGGAATTGGAAAAGGTTCAGGAAAAGGCAACAAAAATGAGTAGGGGTATGGAATGGCTTCCGTATGAGGAGAGATTAATAAAACTAAATTAGAAAAGAGACAGCTAATGGGGAATATGATTGAGGTCTATAAAATCATGACAGGTGTGGAGAAAGTAAATAAGATAATATTATTTACTCCTCATAACACAAGAACTAGGGGTCACCAAATGAATTTAATAGGCAGAAGGTTTAAAACAAAAGGAACTATTTCTTCACACAACGCACAGTCAACCTCTGGGACTCTTTGCCAGAGGATGTTGTGAAGCCCAAGACTATAACAGGGTTCAAAAAAGAACTAGATAAATTCATGGAGGATAGGTCCATCACTGGCAATTAGCCAGGATGGACAGGGATGGTATCCCTAGCCTCTGTTTGCCAGAAGCTGTGAATGAGCGACAGGGAATGGATCACTTGATGATTCCCTGTTCTGTTCATTCCCTCTGGGGCACCTGGCATTGGCCACTGTCGGAAGACCAGATACTGGGCTAGATGGACCTTTGGTCTGATCCAGTACAGCCGTTCTTATGAACTGAGGAGAACTGGTCCCAGGCTGAGAAGGAAAGTGAGCCTGTGTATTAAGGACTGTAACCTACCTGCAACATCCAGTGGGGTGAGAGAAACTGCTTGATCCAAATACTGCTTAGTCTAATAAGGTTTAGGATTTAGACTGTATACTTACTTTTTATTTTCTTTGGTAACTATCTCTTACCTTTATGCCTATAACTTATAATCACTTAAAATCTATCTTTCTATAGTTATTAAACTTATTTTAATGTTTTATCCTTATCAGTGAGTTTGTCTAAAGTGCTTGGGAAATATGCTCAGGTTACAAATGCTGTGCATATTCACTTTCCTTTGATTAAGTGGTGAATTAATAAGCTTTCACTGTTCAAGAGAAGGTCTTGAGCAGTGTAAGACAGTATACTTCTGGAGTGCGAGGCTGGGGGCTTGGAAGATTTGCTGAAGTTTCCCTGTGTTTGGTTCATGATGGGCTGGAGGAGCCTTCATGCAACTTAGCAAGGTGTGCCTCTGCATGCTGGTGGCTGAGTGACAACAGCACTTGGAGGGGTTTGCTGCTTATCACTGGCAAAGCATCATAACCCTCCAGCCTGGTTTGTTGCTTAAGTGGGCACAGCGATCCCACAGTTCCAGGTTGTACCCTGGGGACCCCATCACACCCAGGCACGTTGTGAGTTCCAGCTAACATTGACATATGCTGCTATCTATCGATAGAGATACTTGTTGGTCCCTATTTCTGTAGTATGTGAGCATGCCTCAGTACTTGATAAACTTATCTTCACAACACCATTCTGAGATAGGGAAGTGCTATTATCTCCTTTGTACAGATGAGGGACTGAGCCATAGAGAAGCTTAAGTGACTTTCATAGAGTTAAGGGACAGAAGGGACCATTAGATCATTAGTCTGAACTTTATAACACAGGCCGTTAAATTTCATCCAGTCACCCTAGTACTGAGGCCAATAACTTGTGTTTGGCTAAAGCATATCTTCTAGAAAGGTATCAAGCCAGCCCAAGGTCCCACAGGAAGGCTGCTGGTCCCCTAAGTCCTAAGCTAGTACCTTATACCCTGGACCATCCTTCCTTATACACCTCTACCCCGATATAACGTGACCCGATATAACACGAAATCAGATATAACGCGGTAAAGCAGCACTCTGGGGGGGGGGAGGGGCTGCGCGCTCCGGCGGATCAAAGCAAGTTCAATATAACACAGTAAGATTTTTTGGCTCCCGAGGACAGCGTTATATCGGGGTAGGGGTGTACTTGCACTGAATTTGAGATAGAAGTGGGAGGCAGACCTGTCAAAAGTTTCTGGGTAAGGATGAAAGGGATAAAAAACAAAAGACGGTTACTTACCTTCTGTAACTGTTGTTCTTCGAGATGTGTTGTTCACGTCCATTCCACATTAGGTGTGCGCGTGCCGCGTGCACGAACGTCGGAAACTTTTCCCTCAGCGGCTCCCGTCGGGCCCGCAGGGTCTCCCTTCCCGCCAGAGCGGCGCCCCGCCCTAGCGTATATATATCCCTGCTGGCCCGACCCTCCCTCAGTTCCTTCTTGCCGGTGACTCCGACAGAGGGGAAGGAGGGTGGGAAGTGTAATGGACGTGAACAACACATCTCGAAGAACAACAGTTACAGAAGGTAAGTAACCGTCTTTTCTTCTTCGAGTGCTTGTTCACGTCCATTCCACATTAGGTGACTCACAAGCTTACCATTGGAGGAGGGTAGGAGTCAAGGAATAACTGATTGAAGCACCGCCCTGCCGACCATCGCGTCATCTCTGGTCTGATGGTGGATCGCGTAGTGGGCTGTGAAGGTATGAACCGACGACCAGGTGGCTGCCTTGCAGATCTCCTGGAGTGGGACCTGCGCCAAGAAGGCCGTCGAGGACGCTTGGGCCCTAGTAGAGTGAGCCCTGATCTGAGGTGCAGGCATGTTGGCGAGCTCATAGCACGTACGTATGCAAAGCACGATCCACGCCGACAGGCGTTGCGTCGAAATAGGCTGGCCCCTCATTCGTTCCGCAACGGCCACAAACAGCTGAGACGATTTGCGGAAAGGCCTGGTACGGTCCAGATAAAAAGCCAAGGCCCGCCGAACATCCAGGGTATGCAGGCTACTATGGCTTGGGTCCGTATGGGACTTGGGGAAGAACACCGGTAAACAGATGTCCTGCCCCATGTGAAAACTCGTGACCACTTTAGGGAGGAATTTAGGATGAGGTCTAAGCTGCACCTTATCCTTATGAAAGACGGTATAAGGAGGCTCCGAGGTGAGGGCCCTCAACTCCGACACCCTCCTAGCCGAGGTGACGGCCACGAGAAACGCGACCTTCCATGAAAGGTGCATGAGGGAGCAAGAGGCCAGGGGTTCAAAAGGTGGCCCCATGAGCTTAGTGAGGACCAGATTGAGGTCCCACGGGGGTATAGGTGGGCGCGAGTAGGGGAACATCCTCTCCAGCCCCTTGAGGAATCGGACTACAGTGGGATTGGAGAACACGGATATCCCCGATTCCCCAGGGTGGAACGCTGATATGGCGGCTAGATGCACCTTAATAGAAGCGGGGGCGAGGCCTTGACGCTTGAGGTGCAGCAAGTAGTCCAGAATCAGTGGTATCGAGGCCTGCAAGGGCTGGATGTGCTGAGGCGCACACCATAGGGAGAAGCGTTTCCACTTGGCAAGGTAGGTCGCCCTTGTGGAGGGTTTCCTACTACCAAGGAGGATTTGCTGGACCTCCTGAGAGCACCTGTGCTCCACCTCACTTAGCCAGAGAGAAGCCATGCCGTGAGATGTAGCGATGGCAGGTTCGGGTGGAGTAGGCGACCCCGGTCTTGGGTGATGAGGTCGTGATGGAGGGGGAGGGTTATCGGAGTGGTCACGGACAGTTCCAACAGAGTTGTGAACCAGTGTTGTCGTGGCCAAGCCGGGGCGATGAGAATGACTGTCGCCTTGTCCCTGCGGGTTTTGAGGAGGACCCTGTGGATGAGAGGGAATGGGGGGAAGGCATACCTCAGGCTCCCGCCCCACGGGATAGCAAAGGCGTCCGCCAGAGAGCCCGGACTGCGTTTCTGGAATGAGCAAAACTGCGGGCACTGGCTGTTGTCCATGGTGGCAAACAGATCCACCTGGGGAAACCCCCACCTCAGGAAGATTGAACGGAGGATGTCCCGTCTCAGCCTCCACTCGTGCATGAGATAGGACCGGCTGAGACGGTCCGCCAGCCCGTTCTGGGCCCCGGGGAGATATGCAGCCTGGAGGTGCACTGAATGGGCTATGCAGAAGTCCCAGAGGAGGAGTGCCTCGCGACAGAGGGGAGAGGACCGGGACCCGCCCTGCTTGTTTATGTAAAACATAGCGGTAGTGTTGTCCGTCAGAACCGACACGCTGTGTCCTCTTATGGTGGCGTGAAAGGTCTGGCAGGCGAGGCGAACCGCCCTCAGCTCCTTCAGGTTGATGTGAAGCAACTGTTCCTCCCTGGACCACAAGCCCTGAGTGCGCAGGTCCCCTAGGTGCGCCCCCCAACCCAGGTCCGACGCGTCTGTCACTAACGTCAGAACTGGTTGTGGGGTGGCGAACGGAACCCCCGCACAAACCTGCTGTTGATCGAGCCACCAACAGAGGGCGCTCGATACCCGAGCTGGGACCGTGACGACCATGTCTAATGGGTCTCTGTTGGGGCGATATACCTGGGCCAACCACAGCTGCAGAGGCCGGAGTCTGAGACGGGCGAGCCCGACTACGTGTGTGCATGCCGCCATGTGCCCCAAGAGTTGTAAGCAACATCTGGCCGTGGTCGTGGGGAATCGCTGAATGGAGGTCACGGCCTCCTGGATAGCCAGGAATCGTGATACGGGAAGACTCGCCCGTGCCGCCACCGAGTCCAGGACTGCCCCTATGAAGTCCAGTCTCTGTGTGGGGACTAGTGAAGACTTGGGCACATTGACTAACAGACCGAGTTCTCGGAATACTTGTAGCGCCAGTGCCACGTGGGCGCGAACCTCTGCCTCCAACCGGCCCGCCAGGAGCCAATCGTCCAGGTACGGGTAGACGCGCATCCGTCTTTTTCGAAGGAAGGCTGCTACCACGGACATGCATTTCGTGAAGACACGTGGGGCTGTTGCCAGACCGAAGGGCAAGACCGTAAACTGAAAATGACGCTGTTGGATAGTGAAGCGCAGGAACCGCCGGTGGGCCGGGCGGATGGCGATGTGAAAGTAGGCGTCTTTCATATCGAGGGCAGCGTACCAATCCCCCGGATCCAGGGAAGGAATGATGGTACCAAGGGAGACCATACGGAAACGTGGTTTTTGCAAGTACTTGTTTAGCTTGCGAAGGTCCAGGATAGGACGGAGGCCCCCTTTCGCTTTGGGAATGAGGAAGTATCTGGAATAGAACCCTTTTCCTCTGAGGTCCAGAGGAACCTCTTCCACCGCCCCCACAGCGAGGAGGGTCTGTACCTCTTGCATGAGGAGTTGCTCGTGAGAGGGGTCCCTGAAGAGGGACGGGGGTGGTGGGTGGGAGGGAGGGGGCGAGGAGAACTGGAGGGTGTAGCCTGACTCTACCGTGCGCAGGACCCAGTGGTCTGATGTTATATGAGACCAGGCACGGAAAAAATGGGACAGGCGGTCCCTGAAACACAGGGGGGGATCCGGAGAAGAGATGGGTACGCTGTCCTCGATCGCAGCTTCAAAATCCTTGTTTATTTCCCGGCTGCGGCTTGTTGTGGCCCTGGTTTTGGCCTTGGTTAGGCGTATTGTTGCGCCTACGCCTATTGTCCCTGCCCCGTCTACGGTATGGTTCGTGCCGAGGGCGAGGCTGGTACTGCCTCTGTGGAGGCTGTGGTTTGAAAGGCTTCCTCTGCGTTACAGGGGTGTGCATCCCCAAGGACTTGAGGGTAGCCCGCGAGTCCTTGAGGCCATGGAGTCTGGCATCCGTTTGCTCCGAAAACAACCCTGAACCCTCAAACGGAAGGTCTTGAAGGGTGTTTTGCACCTCAGGGGGAAGACCAGAAGCCTGCAGCCATGCTGAGGGCCTCATTACCACGCCTGACGCGATAGTCCTAGTGGCCGCATCAGCCGAGTCAAGTGAGGCCTGTAATGAGGTCTTGGCCACCGCCTTTCCCTCGTCCACTATGGCCGCAAACTCGGGTTGCGATCCCTGAGGCAAGGCATCCTTAAATTTAGACACTGATGCCCAGGAGTTAAAATTATGCCTATTGAGGATCGCTTGCTGGTTCGCGATCCGCAATTGGAGGCCTCCGGACGAGTAGACCTTTCTGCCAAACAAGTCTAATCTCTTCGCCTCCTTGGCCTTGGGGGCTGGGGCCTGCTGGCCATGTCTCTCCCTCTCATTGACCGCCGAAACGACCAGCGAACATGGGGCTGGATGGAAGAATAGGAAGTCAAACCCCTTGGATGGGGCAAAATACTTTCTCTCGACGCCCCTTGCCGTCGGCGCAGAGGAGGCTGGCGTCTGCCATACAGTCTTATAATTTGACTGTACCGTCTTTATAAGCGGAAGTGCGATCCTGGAGGGACCCTCCGGGCTGAGAATGTCCACCATGGGGTCCTCCTGCTCAACAGTCTCCTCTGCCTGCAACCCCAAATTGAGGGCCACCCGGCGGAGCAGGTCCTGGTGTGCCCGATGGTCAATCAGGGGAGGGCCGGACACTGTTGTGCCCGCCACGGCTTCATCCGGTGAGGAGGAGGAGGTCATGGCCTTCTGTGCGTCCTCGTCCTCCTGCAACTCCTCCTCGGCGGGACGGTCCTCTGGGGTGTGTCCCCTGCCCTGGGTCAGGGACGGTGGTGGGCTCGGTACCGAGTCCGTCCTATCCCTGTCTGGCGGCCTGGAGACCGTGGCCTCCGCACGGGAGGCAGGGCGGTACCGTGGGGAGCAGGACCGGTGTCCTGAGGGGCCCGATCTCGAGGTTCTGGACGGAGGGCCTTGCTGATGATAGGCCCACGGGGTCCAGAATGGCCATTGTCCAGGATGGCTCCAATGTGGTTGCCAAGAGGCCTCATGCTCCTTAGCGGCGTGCACTCTGCGGCCATATCTGCTGGAAAGGCCCGAGCCCTCCTCCGACGCTAGGGACGGCGATCTAGAGGGCCACGGCCGTGCTGTTGGGCGGTGCCGTTCCGGAGTCGGGGAGCGGTGCCTTCTGGAACGGGACCGTGAGAGGCGCCGTGCAGACCTGGACCTGGACCGGTGCCGTCGATCCCGGGACCGGGAATGGCTGCGGGAGCGCGGTCTCGGGAACCTGGTGGCCGACGCGTCCCGGTGCCTGCTCGAGCCGGGCTGCTGGGACGGTGCCTCGCTCGCGTCGGGGCCTGACTGTTTGGCGGCCCGTTGCGCGGCGGGAAGCCGGGAGTCCACCGAGGCGGAGCTCGACCGGGACCGGCGCCGTGTTCGGTGCCGAGATGGCGACCGCGATGGGCGCATCATCGCCGGCTTGCCTTTGGATGGCAGTCGCGGCGGAATGTCTTTAGCGCGGAGGGTGCTTTCGGTGGACAATTCAATGAGGTCCTTTGCTGCCTCAAATGTGTCCGGGGTGGAGGGCTGTTCCAACAGTTCCTCCAGCCCTTCCTCCTCACTCGACGCGCTTATCCCGGGGCTCGACGGGCCCTTGGGCGCCGGAGCCACTGGTACCGGGATCTGTACCGGGGCCGTACCGGCCTTGGCAGCACTCGCGGTCTTCGCCGGTGCCGGCTTCTTGTGCGGGGAACGTCCCCTGGCCTTAGGCTGGCTCTTTGGCCTGGCCGGCGAAGAAGAACGGTGCCGGGTGTGTTCCCGTCGAGGCGGCACCGTGGGCTTAGGCTGTCCTGCCGGCGTCGGGTCGTGGACCGATGCCGGGGCACTCCGCACCGAGGTCGACGGTGCCGCGGAAGAGGAGGGCTGCAACGCCGCCTCCATGAGGAGCTGCTTAAGGCGAAAGTCTCTCTCTTTCTTAGTCCTGGGCTTGAAAGCTTTACAAATCTTACAGCGCTCCTTTTGGTGGGCTTCCCCCAGGCAACGAAGACACGAGTCGTGCGGGTCGCTCAACGGCATAGGCCTGCGGCACGTGGCACAAGCCTTGAAGCCTTGGGCGTGCGGCATGCCCCGCCGCCCAGGGCCGGTGCCGGGGTCACCAAACCCCTATCACAAAGAGATTTAGGTCTTTGTGAGGGACTAATAAACTACTATTTACACTAAACTTTAAACACTTAACTATTAACGAACTGATAACTATCACTAATCACTTATGCTAAGGGACACTCTCAGACGAGAGATAGAGTTGTTCCAACGTCGCCACGGGCGGTAAAAAGGAACTGAGGGAGGGTCGGGCCGGCAGGGATATATATACGCTAGGGCGGGGCGCCGCTCTGGCGGGAAGGGAGACCCTGCGGGCCCGACGGGAGCCGCTGAGGGAAAAGTTTCCGACGTTCGTGCACGCAGCGCGCGCACACCTAATGTGGAATGGACGTGAACAAGCACTCGAAGAAGAAGGGTGATATCATAAGTGTCTACTATAGACCACCTAACCTGGAGGAAGAGTTGGATGAAGCTTTTTTTAAACAACTAACAGAATCATCCAAAACACAGGACTTGGTGGTGATGGGGAACTTCAACTACCCAGAAATCTGTTGGGAAAATAATTCAGCAGGATACAGATTATCCAACAAGTTCTTGGAATGCATTGGAGACAACTTTTTAATAGAAAAGGTGGAGAAATCAACTAGAGGAGAGGCTGTTCTCGGTGTGATTCTGACAAATAGGGAGATCTTGGTTGGGAATTTGAAAGTGGAAGGCAGCTTGGGTGAAAGTGATCATGAAATGAGAGAGTTCATGATTCTAGGGAATGGTGGGAGGGGAAACAGCAGAATAAAGATAATGGATTTCAAGAAGACAAACTTGAGCAAACTCAGAGAATGGGTAGGTAAGATCCTGTGGGAAGCAAGTCTAGGGGAAAAAAGGTTCAGGAGATTTGGCAGTTTTTAAAAGAAACATTATTAAGGACACAAGAGCAAACTATCCCAATGTGTAGAAAAGATAATAAGTATTGTAAGAGACCACTCTGGCTTACCCAGGAGATGTTCAATGTCCTGAAATTCAAAAAAAGAATCATACAAAAAGTGGAAACTAGGTCAAATTATGAAGGATAAATATAAAAAACCCACAAGTATGTAGGAACAAAATTAGAAAGGCCATGGCAAAAAATAAGATTAAAGAAGCTAGGGGCATAAAAAGTAACAATAAAATATTGTATAGATACATAAGAAACAAAAGGAAGACCAAGGACAGAGTAGGCCTATTATTCAATGAGGAGGGAAAGACAATAACAGAAAATGCAGCAATGGCTAAAGTGTTAAATGCCTTTTTTGTTTGTTTTTAGCAAAAACGTTAGCAGCAATCGGACAACTAACATAGTGAACATCAGCATAAATGGGGTAGGATCTGAGGCTAATATAGGAAAAGAACTAGTTAAGAAATATGTAGATCAGTTAGATGTCTTCAAGAAGGCAGGGCCTGATGAAATACACCTTAGAATACTCAAGGAGCTGACTGAAGAGATATCTGAGCCATTAGCGATTATCTTTGAAAACTCATGGAGGACAGGAGAGATACCCAAGTTCTGGAAAAGGGCATATAGAGTACCAATCTATAAAAAGGGGCATAAGGACAGCCAAGGGAACTACAGATCAGTGAGGTTACCTTCAGTACCAGGAAAGAACATGAAGCAAATAATCAAAAATCAATTTGTAAGCACATAGAAGAAAATAAGGTGATAAGTAACAGTCAACAGATTTGTCAAGAACTAATAATGTCAGACCAACCTAATATCCTTCTTTGACAGGGTAACAAGCTTCATGGATGGGGGTGGGGAAGCAGTACATGTGATATATCTAGACCAGTGGTCTATATAGCCTATATATATAGCCTAGACCAGTGGTCACCAACTGGTCGATCGTGATCGACTAGTCGATCCTAGATGATCTCCCAGTTGATCCCGATCTCCGGTGGTGCAGCAGGGCTGCCGCTAAGACAGGCTCTCTACCGGCCCCATGCCACTCCTGGAAGTGGCCAGCATGGCCCCGGGGGCGGAGGGCCAGGGGTCTCCCTCTGCACGCTGCTCCTGCCTGCCCAGGAACGGGGAGCTGTGGCCAATGGGAGCTGTGGGGGAGCGGAGCCATGTGCTTCCCGCCCTCCCCCAGGCACCTCAGGGGCATGTTGGCCCCTTCCATGAGCAGCGTGGGGGCTAGGGTAGGCAGGGAGCCTGCCTTAGTGGCAGCCACGCTGTGCCGCCAACCGGAGCCATTGGAGGTAAGTGCTGCCCGGTGGAAGGCCGAACCCCAGCCCTGAGCCCATTGAAGCCTGGTATGAATGATGCGTGCTTGACATGAATATGTGTGTTGCAAGTTGGCAACCGAAACAAGAACTTAAGGTCAAGAACTATTTGTGCAAAAACAATCTTGTTATTTTCCGGGAAAAATATGGAGAATCAGTAGAAAAGGAAACGACACCAGCTGGACTGATATAAAATTGTATAAGAATTGGAGGATATGACATGCCTTGGATCATGGTGGCCCACCCAGGTTTGTCTCTTTGGAATTGTGTGGCTAGAAGGCCTAGTAAACAAAGGCAAAGAACTGATGATGCGATGGAATGGACTATAAATGGTTGCCTATGATTTCTGCAAATCGGAGTCATTTATTGATCCAGAGCCCTGTGTGGATATAGATGTGGTTTTCACCAGCTCCCCGCATCTTATGACCAGAAGGCATCTCGACTGGCCATCAGGACCATTCTGACCTTTGGACTCTGGTATAGTATGTTTGGGGTGTGAAGGTGGAGTGAGTAAGGTTTTGTTTTGTAATCAATAAAGAGCATTTAGAGTATTATATATCAACACTGTCCAGTATGTGTCTGCTCCCCATCCCATAGGGAGACCTCTATTGCGGGTCTAACATGTGGTGGAGAATGCGGGACGGGGGGGAGATATTAAGGAGTGCTGGATTTCAAGACGGGGTCTTTCAATGACAGGGTCTTAAAGTTATTTAAGACTAATAAGGGTGACTCTTTATTTGTGAAATTTGCGAGAGAAAAAAACGCGTGGAGAAATACCATGTGGTGTTAGTGTAATTAATAATGTTTAAAACACTGTTTAAGAAGAGAAGTAAAGGGATGGGAAAGGCACCCCAGTGGACTAAAGTTAAAGCCTCTTCTCTGTTAGAGAAGGAGATTATTGCATTTGGATGGAAGGTGCAGTGGAACCATATGTAATATTTGATACCTTAGAAAACATGTTTGAGAAATATGTACAGCTGTACAAGCCTAATGCCAGTAAAAAGCAAACAGCTGTAGTATGGCTGTTGTGGCAAGCTGTAAAAAGGGCAATTGCATGTAAGGGGGGAATCTGTGCAGAATTACAAATATTACAAGAGAATTTCAAAACTTGCCAGGAAAATTTGGAGCGGGAAGTGAGGCAGGCACAGATATTGTAAACTCAGAACAAATGGGGAAACAAAATAGGGAATTGGAGAAAAGAATGATGGATTGGGAAGAGATTAAAGCAGACAAAGATAAATTAGACCACCAAGTGATAGGAATGAAACAGTTCATTTGAAATTTGCGTAAGGAAAAGGAAGAGGCGATTACTAGCCTTTCTCACGGTGGGTGCCAGGAAACTATAGCAGCATTGAAAAAGCAAGTGAAAATACAGGAGCTGCAAGTTGAGACTGTGTGTCAAAAAGAGAGATTTGGATTCCAATGATATTTGGTTTGGAGAGGATCTGCGAGGGGGTCAAAAGGGAATTTGACCAACCTCGAGAGGGGCTTTATAATTAAGTTGAGGGAAGAAATAAGAAACTGGCCAGGAGAGCCTAAGCCAGAAAAGTGGGTAGCAGTGATAAAACGGAGATCGCTATTAAGGATACAGTGGGGGCAATACAGTCAGAGCAGACACAAATAATTCCTGCGAGTTAGTCATATTTACAGTTGATGGTAAAGTCATTAGGCCTAGCGAATATGAAAAATTTAGCTACATAGCTAGTACAGTGGGCAGAATTAAGAGAACTTAAATATGAGTGAATCTTATCTGTTAATCAGGGCAGCTACCACTGGAGAGATTAGACAGGCAGTAGATCAAGTGAAAAATGCTTTGGACAGGCAGCCAGAAGCCCACCAATTGATACCACGATTTATTATGCGGTTAGGGAAAGAGATAGATCAAAGACCCATGAAGGTGTTCTCCAGTGCAGATTACATGAAGCTTGGAGACTCACCCAGGGATTACCTGTTAAGGAGAATAACATTGGGATTATTGGCTGGAGAAATACAACCAGTGACTAATCCCAGGATGGAGGTCACCAGACATGTCACAGCTGATTGTTTGATGGCAATTGATTTGAATCGGAGGGGATTTTGGAATGATGTGTTTGAAGGATTGGACAGAAATTTATTAGCTGTGTCTACTAATTTGATGAATCAAGCAGCCCTGGATGAGGGGTTAATTGTTATGGATGCACTGGATAGTATGCCAATGAATGATGAAAGCGGGAAGCCAGGTAGAAGGATTGAAACCCAGAGTACCTTTTGTTGAAGCAATAACATATTCAGATGAGAGTGCTTATAGATCAGGATACCGTGAGAGAGAAAGAGGTCAAGGTAGAGGACAAAACACCCCACCCCAAGGAGGTAGAGGACGGAATCATCAAAATGAGCCCCAGAAGGGAGCAGATGTGATTCAGAATATCACCTGGAGGTATTTGAAATTGAGGGGAGTCGATATGGATAAGTAGAATGGGAGACATGCTGATGAATTGATCAAAGAAATGCAAAGGATGGAAGAAGAAATGTTTAAGGAGCAGAAAAAGCTTGTAGCTGTGCAAGCTGAGGGTTCAGAGAAACCTGCTCTATAGCGAAGCCCCGATGACAAGTTGCTCCCACTGGAAATGGGTCCTCAGGAGTGGGAGATGGTAACTAGATTACGATGGGATTCAAACGGGAGGCCTAGGACAACTGTCATTGTGGGAGATAATGGCCCCGAAGATGCCCTATTGGATAGTGGGGCTGGTGTAAATATTGTAAATAGAGGTTATGATTTGACTCGATATGTGTCAGAGATCATTACAGCAGCCTCCTTTATTGGGGCAGGAGTGACAGGAAAAAAGTATCATTCAGTAGAAATAGCTATACCCAGAGAGAGTGGGGGATTTTTGTTGTAAAGAACAAATGCTTCAGATAGATCACACAGCTGAGCCAGTAATATTGGGGACTCCTTTTTTGAAGAGGAATCGGTTAGTTTTGGATTTAACTCATGGAGTTCTGTGGCGTGTGCCCAGCTGGACCGAAAGTGTCCTGACAGCAGGGTACATTCCAAGAACATGTGCTGCAGACGCAGTGGAGGAGATTATATTGGATCAACAGGATATGGGTAAAGGAGTTGCCCGATGTATGGATTAAGAATAAAGCAGAATGTGGTAAAATCAAAGCGTGTATTAAAATTGTGGGGGATGAAATGCCACCACAGAGACCACATAAATATCCTGTGCAAGCAGAGGCAGGAATTGAGAAAATAATTGAATCATTAGAACAACAGGGAGTGATTGAAAAGGGGAAGTCCGCATACGATAGCCCAATTTGGCCCGTATTAAAAGCCTTAGGAGATTGGAGATTGACAGTGATTTTAGATAAATTAATAAAGCTACCCCCCATGGCACCAATAGTAGCAGATCTACCTCAAATGATGGCAAGAATACAGGGGGCCCCTAAATGGTTCTCTGTCATAGATTTGGCAAATTGTTTTTTCGCTATCCCATTGCATCCCAATTCTTGGGCCCGCTTTGCGTTTACTTTTAAGGGACAACAGTACGTTTTTAAAAGAATTCCCCAGGGCCCACACTGCACTCCGGCTATTGCGCACCAACATGCGGTGCGAATGTTGGATTAATTATTCAAAGAGGATCGGGAGAAAGTCACCTCATATGTAGATGACATTAGTGTGGGGGGACACTGAAGAGGAGCTGACTGAGCGGACTAAAAAAGTGCTGAGACTCATCCAGGAAACGGGTTTCAAGGCTAATAAAGAGAGAGCCCAACTAGTGCAGAGGAGAGTGAATTATTTCCCTAGGGGAACAAAGAATTCAGGTAGATCAACAAAAGGCGAAATCATTAATGAATTTACCAAGGCCAGAAGATTCTTACGTGTTGAGGTGATGTTAGGAGGGTTTAGCTATTTAAGGAAACACATCTGGAATTTTGCCGCTCTAACTGGACCCTTGTGGCGTTTACTAAAAACGAAAGTAGAATAGGAGTGGGAGCCCGAACAAGAAAACACTTTCTGTCTTTTAAAACAAGTAATGCAGGAAATGGACAGAAAGTTAATACCAGTAGCATACGAGTCTAGAAGATTAACCCCTACGGAGCAGCAGTTTGGGATCTATGAAAGAGAATGTTTAGCTGCTGTGTGGACCATTGAAGCTTTTGCTCTGCCTACTGGCACAACCCCTCACTCTCCCCTGAAGTATATTTTATCAGGGAAACTGCAGGGGAAAGGAGTATTGAATGCCAGGATGGCCCAATGGACCTTGATGTTAACTAGCAGAGATGTTACTTATGAGAATAACAAGCAATGATGTTACCGTATGCCGTCCTGAAGGAAGGAGAGGAGCATGAATGCCCACTTCCAGAAACCGAAGTTAGTTGAAGAACCCCCTTGGTAGATGAAGTGTTAAGCCTCGGAGAAAAAGAGATTTGGTTTACAAGTGTGGCAACAACAGTGGGGAGACAGGACTATATGAAATAAGAGAGGTATAGGGGAATATATCATAGGTAGTATTGGTGATAGAGCTGGAGTTTTAAACTCATTTGATATTGAGACGTTACAAGGGAAAATGTCATCTTTGGGTAAGTTTTTGGGGGCTATACAGACACATGTGACACAAAATTTTGGTGCATTATCGGAACAAGGAATAAGAAGTGTGGAACTCCAGTTGAAACAAGCCCAAGCCTTGAAAATGTCTCTAAATGTAAATCTATTTGGTGTGTCTGAGATTGACCTTAAATTCAGAAAGTGATCTTGGGCGTAAAAAGGTTGGAGACCACTAGCCTAGACAAACCTACTATAAGGTGGGTGCACAAGTGGTGGGAAAACTGTACTGAATCACAATCAAGCTGGATAATAGTATAGAGAGTACATTTATCAAGTTTGTGGATGATACCAAGCTGGGAGGTGTTGTAAGCACTTTGAAGGACAGGATTAGAATTCAAAATGATCTTGACAAACTGGAGAAATCGATTGGGTTAGGGTCAGGTAGAAAAGGGTGCAGTGCATTATAGGAATGGGGATGGAAGAAACTTGAGACCTAGTACATGCCCCTTACTCCCATCCACCTTGCACACTGGCACGGGTACAGGGCCATGCCACAGCCGGAGGTATGTATTTACCCACACCCCTCAGACGTGGTAGCTTACTCGCCCATTACTCACTTTCAGCCACATGCTTGTGGGATTTAGGTGTGGACAAGAGGGGGGTTATGGTACAACACATGTACAGTCATAAGTGTAGCCTGACCCTTTGAGTTTAAAATCAATACATATTTTTTTTAAAAATCGGGCCAGACTCTCAGCTGTATGACCTTGTGATGACAGTGGAGTGTCACCAATTCACACCACCTGAGTAACTGGCTCCTGGTATGTTAAAAGTACATAAATACTCAAATATCTATCCCACAGCTGCAGATGTAGGAGAAGGGGAATGTCCAGCGGGCTGATTCTTTGGCTGACGCAGACATATTGGCTTAAGCTGAAGCCATGTAGACATTCTGGGCAGTGGCGTAGCCAGGTTCTAACATCGGGGGAGCGAACACACTGTCATAACTATAAAGGGAAGGGTGACAGCTCTCCTGTGTACAGTGCTATGGAATCCCTCCTAGCCAGAGACTCCAAATCCTTTTACCTGTAAAGGGTTAAGAAGCTCGGGTAACCTGGCTGACACCTGACCCCAAGGACCAATAAGGGGACAAGATACTTTCAAATCTTGGGGGGGGAAAGGCTTTTGTGTGTGTCCTTTGTTTAAGGGATTGTTCGCTCTTGGGACTGAGAGGGACCAGACATCAATCCAGGTTCTCCCCATCTTTCTAAACAAGTCTCTCTTATTTCAAAATTGTAAGTAAAAGCCAGGCAAGGCGTCTTAGATTTACTTTGTTTTCTCAACTTGTAAATGTACCTTTTACTAAAGTGCTTATCTTGTTTGCTATACTTTGAACCTAAGACAGAGGGGATTCCTCTGAGCTCTTTAAGTTTGATTACCCTGTAAAGTTATTTTCCATACTGATTTTACAGAGATGATTTTTACCTTTTTCTTTAATTAAAAGCCTTCTTTTTTAAAACCTGATTGATTTCTCCTTGTTTTAAGATCCAAAGGGGGTTTGGATCTGTATTCACCAGGAGTTGGTGAAAGGAAGGAGGGGGGAAGGGTCAATTTCTCCTTATTTAAGATCCAAGGAGTTTGGATCTGTATTCACCAGGGAATTGGTGAAGGTTTCTCAAGGCTTCCCAGGGAGGGAATTCTTAAGATGGTGGCAGCGGACCAGAGCTAAGCTGGTAGATAAGCTTAGAAGTTTTCATGCAGGCCCCTACATTTGTACCCTAAAGTTCAAAGTAGGGATACAGCCTTGACACACACAAAAAAAGGCACCACCCATTTTGGAAGGCTAAAAATGCCCCGGATGTGATTAATTAAAAAAACTGTCCACACGGCAGCCAGGTCATTTTGAAAACAAAATTCAAAATGTCAGAATTTCTGGAAATTCTGAGTTTTCACTAGCTCCAGGTGAAATTCTTCACAGAAAAATAAATTCCCCAAAAAATCTCTATTCAGAAACATCCCAATATTTTGCTTGGGCCTCTTTTCATTGAACAGAAACATTTTAATTTTGGTTTGTGTAGTCAAAAATGAAATATTTCATTTTCAGTCAACAATCTTGGTGTCCAACTGAGCAGCCATCGCGCCTCAAGGAAGTTATAATTCCAGTTCCCTCATGCTGCCTTTCTCCTTTACGTGCCTTACTCCCCAGCGACACTGTCTACCATGATGCATCACAGTCTCTCCCTGTGACTGAGCCACCACAGTGCATCGTAAGACTCCCATCAGGCATGGACCATGGCAAGATATGTGTAACCCCTTTGGGGTTTAGAGAGCAGGGCCCCTTTAAATCTTTTTCCTAGGGGGAGGGGGAGCGTAAGAAAAAAGGAGGGAAACTCCAGGGGGTGGCGCTGGAGCTTAGAGGGAGAGGGAGAGCAGCCTGCAGGCCCTCCCAAAGGGAGCAGCAGAGAACCTGCCTGAAGCCTGGGAAGGACAAGGCCGATCGGGGACACCCCAGGACAGGAGCCAGGAGGAGCACTGTGTCAGCGAGGAATCGCCCAAGAAGGACAGGCCGGAGCTGGACCTAGTATCACGGCTGCCCAGAGCTGCATGGGGCTGTGAGTACTGGGGCTTGGGACTCTGCATTGGGAACAAGGAGGAAGGCTGTAGCTAGTTAAGTGGGGAGGGGGTCGCTCTGTGTGGCTTTGCAGAGAGCGGCAGAAGAGGGCACCGGAGGGGTTTGTTGGGGAAAGTTCACAGGTGCCGAAGACGACCAGGAGCACCCAAGACTGTGCTACCACTGGGCCCGTGGGGCCTTGGTTTGGATGCAACCCTGTTCTACTGCTCCTCCGATATTTCCCCTTGTTGTGTTTCTCCTCTCATCCTTCTGTAAATAAATATTTCCCTTTCTTATATCCACTGTACTTTTCCTGTGGGGGTGTGTGTTCACTCTGGGGGGTTTGGAACAGGTGCCCCTGGGGTGGAAGAGATTTTTCTTGTTGCATTCCTGCGCGCGCCTTCTCTTGGCCAGAGCTGCCTGCAGCGCAGACTCCATCTTGGCCACGAGGGCGCTAAAGTTACATATGTAACTGGCAAAAAAGTTAACAACCTTCTTCCTAAACAGAGATTAACTTTATTCTTGGCCACTGCTGCTATCTAAATATCCAGATCAAGCTCCCCAGGTTGTAAATATGAGTAACAAAAGGTAGGCTTTGTCCTTCAGGTAAAAGAACTCCTGTAAATCTCGCCACTTCTTCTGGCTGATTCCCCCAGACTACCACTAGTATTTCTTATTCAAATTAAGAATAAGACAGCTAATTCACCTCTAAGTACCCATCTCTGTAAGAGACTGAGAAGGCACACCTCATGTACTGTATAAGTCACACAAAATGGAGACGCAGAACTGTGTATCATCTGCATACTGAAGGCTCAACAGCCCACTAATGCTGATACATACACTGAACTAGAGGGGTGAGAGAATAGAACCACCTCGTACCCAGCATGAGAATTCCCTCAGTGCAGATGAACATTTGCCCCAAAGCTGTCTCTTTGACAGGCTAGAATGGAGCTACTTAAGAGACACTCCTTATGTCCCTGCTCCGGTCCTCAACCTGTCAGCAAATGGTGTCTAAAGCTGGTAACATATATAAAAGAATTAGAATGGGCATCTGAGGCCAGATCCTCAGATGATGTGAATTGGTGTAGCTCTCTTGACTTCAGTGCAGCTACACTGATTTACACCAGCTGAGTATTTGGCCCATTATTTTAAGCCATTCTTAGAAGCACATCAAACATTCACACCAATGTAGCCTGTGTGTCACATCCAAGCCTAAAAACAGATTGACAGTGACCAAGGAACTCTTTGGACTCTGGATTTGTCAGAGTTGTCCTTTCCACATAACCTTTCCAATTATATTCCCAAGAAAAGGGAGATTAGAGACAGAAGAGAATGGGCTGAATTCTGAGAATCAAGGTTTCTTCAGCAAGGGCCAACCAAAGGAAGGGATTGACAGTCTCCTCAAAAAACAGACTCAGTACTTCCCTACTTGATCTTACCAGCCTGGCAGGACACGGGTCAAGTCTGCAACTCAGAGCTCAGAGCTCCCCAAGCACCTCTAGCTCCTCCATGAATAACAGAGGCTTAAGGTCAAACAGGCAAGATTCACATTTGTCTGTACCAGACATGACTTTGCCTCCACAGAGATCATAAGTCTGATTAGATTCCGATTGCTCTTTTCAATAAAGAAAATAGACAGCTCCTCACAACAAGAAACATTCAACTGTTTCTGAACAAAGTTCAAGTTTGTTCAAGTTTGTGAACTGGCTCCCAGGCTTGGGGGGAGGGGGAATCGTGAACCGCCCACCCAGCACTTGCCGGCGGCACGGCTGGGAGCCAGGGGAGCGGAGCAGGCTGGGGCCGGGTCGCTCCACTTACCATGCGGTGAGTACAGGGTTGGGCCTGGCTGCAGTCTTCAGGGGAGTGGGGGCGGGGCTGGGGCGGGGTGGGGGTGGGAAGAGGCGGGGCTGGGATGGAGCAGGGGCGGGGGCCATGGGGGAGAGCCGGAGCAGGGGCTGGAGCAGGCGCCGAGTGAGACGCAGAAGGACCCGGAAGCGGCGCCGAGTGAGTATGAAAATTAAAAAGGCGCCACTTTTGGGGAATGTGGTCAGGGGGAGCGGCCGCTCCCCTTGCTCCCCCCCTAGCTATGCTACTGATTCTGAGGTGCGGGGGCGAGGGGAGGAATCTGTAACAAGTAAAGGTGATTGCAAGTGTGTTGAATAGGACTTAGACAAAAACTAGGTCACTTTATAGCCCCAGAACAGTATCATTTTCAAAGGGGTGCCTGGTGGGATATACAAACCCCACACAGGCCGGGAAAGGGTTAATAAGCTGCCGTGTGCTCAGTCAGCCCCACCCTGCAACACCCTGCAAGCAGTGTCAGGCTTGGAAGGAGGGGTTAAAAGGGGTCATTTGGGGGGGCTGGTGGGGAGGGTGAGCAGACCTCATTCTGTGAGAGGAGCCTGGCTGGGGCCAGAAACTGCTCAAGGCATTGCGGCCTACCCGGGGGAAGGTAGGCCTGAGGCAGGCCGGCGGTTGTGCTGTGCTATCAGTGCCTTGCTCGTTGGCATTGAGCACTACTGCTGAAGGTGGTGCTGGGCCTGAAGGGGGCGATAGCCAAATAAAACCCATTAGTCCTGTGCACCTGACCAAGGAGTCAGCTGTGGTTGGCCATGAACCTAGAAGCGACCCTGTCATTGGGCACAGTCAGTTTCTCTGGGTCCTAAATGAAGGTTTGGGTTAAGAAAGGGGGTTTGTGTAACTCTGTATGAAGAGCAATTGTTCATTTTATTAATTTAAAGAACACTTTTTTTGGGGGTGGAAGGGCATGACTTGAATCCCTCACCGTTGTATTGCTTCATAAACACAACAGCCTGGCGCGAGGGCTGGCAGAAACCGAAAGGAATTCTTAAGTGACAGAGAGAAATCCATCCAAATGGAACGCAAGTGGCAAAGTTTACATCTAAGGGTACGTCCAGACTACCCGCTGTATCGGCGGGTAGCGATCGATTTATCGGGGATCGATATATCGCGTCTCATTAAGACGCGATATATCGATCCCCGAACGCACTCCCGGTTGACTCTGGAACTCCACCAGAGCGAGCGGCGGTAGCGGAGTCGACGGGGGAGCCGCGGCCGTCAATCCCGCGCCGTGAGGACGGGAGGTAAGTCGGAATAAGATATGTCGATTTCAGCTACGGTATTCCCGTAGCTGAAGTTGCGTATCTTACATCGACACCCCCTTCCCCCCCCCCCAGTGTAGACCAGGCCTAAGCTAAACTGGAGAACAAATAGTGTTTTCTCTGAATAGTCTTCCAGTGTTAACCCTCTAAGGTGGGATCTGAATCGGTATTTTGCTTAGCACAATGAATTCCGGGTCTGTGACTGGAGCTTCTAGGTCCAACCGCAAAATAAATAATAAAAGAACAAGGTGATTTTTAACTTGTTAGTGGGCGTACAACATGGCACCAATTTATGCGGAAACCTTTGGTAAAGAGAAGAGAGGTAGTTATAGCAATTTGTGGACAGCAAATCATGTTCCAGCTCGGGCCACCACTGCACTGTTTTATAAGGGGCAGTTGTGCATCTTATTTGTCTATCGGAATTCAGGTAGCACCTGTATAATATATCCATTATTAACCCTATGGATTTAGGGGACTCAGAATGTAATGTGTCTAGATATCCCTCTTTTATCAAGGGTGAGTGACTTCATTTACCCTGGGGAAAGGTAATGAACATAGTGAAGTAGCTGGATGTGTATCTAGATCAGGGGGTTTAACCGTTTTTCATTTGTGGACCCCTAACAAATTTTGAATGGCGGTGTGGACCCTTTTGGAAATCTTAGACATAGTCTGTGGACTCTAAGGGGTCTGTATATCACAGGTTGAAAACCATTGTTCTATGGTAACATCAACCTTTTTTGGACCCCTTAGACATAGTCTGCGTACCACAGGTTGAAAACCACTGATCGAGATGAAGGGGAAGAAATCAAATTCCAGTTCTGTGCACTGTCAACTCCCTGCAGGGGGTGTGCTGACTTGAGCAGAACCAGTTCCAAAATGTGCATTGCAAAGACAGTGACTATTTCAGGAGCTGTCTGTAGGGCAGGAATAATTGGCGTGTGCCGCTCTGCCTGCAGCATATTCATATCTGCTGCCACACATCCCAGGGTTTACACTTCTTGTCGTAGTACGTTTATTATCTTTTGCGGAATGCGCTTCATTCCTTGCACTGGGTGACTCATACCCTCAAAAGGAAGTAGTCTCGGCACATGTAACTATGTGCTGAGATGTTGGCAAAGCGACAAGGAAGTTATGCCAGTCATCTTAACCAAAGGCCAATAAATCCACTCTATTACATTCCTCCACCACCACCACCATATTCTCTGTAGTCTATTTTACCTAACAGCTGCTTGAATCCTTTCACTGGCACTGTGGTATTTTGTACATCTTCTTTTGTAAAGTGAGATTACCTTGAGTCATGCTGTACAAGGCTCAGAGGGGGAGGCCCTATAGCCCATACATTACAACTGCCAATAATATGTAAAATAGCGTTCCTCCACCTAGCTGTAAGGTGGTGATTTTAAGGCCTGGGACCTGCCAGATCTATAAGCAGATTCTGGGTCCCAACATTTTCATAAGTGGCTGCCTAACATTAGTCACTTAAATCCATATTTACACACCTAAATAAACAGCCCAATTTTCACTAGTGCTGCCTGAGCTGCCTGAACTTCCCATTGGCTTCAGTGGGACTTGTGACTGGGCCTCACCTCTGAAAATCAGGCCACATAAGTGTGTAAACACAGCCACCCAGGCTTACAAATGTTAGCCCCTAGACCTGGCTCTAGCAGATCTACTGAGCACATGCAGTATATCCTGTAGTGGTCGTTTCGGCTGATTCCCTGACAACAGAGTTGTCATGTCAGCCCCGTGTATTGACATGAAAGATCCCACAACACTCCCTGTATGAGAGAGAAGGGTTTGCACCGATATCCTTGGCCAAAACTTCACTCAGCCATGCAACACGGTGCGCCGGTTGCTCCCCAAGCTTAGCTGGTAGGTGTGTAGTTCGTCAAGTGCTCTCGAATGAGCCAAACCCTGCATCTTGGCAGGGGGTAGATTAGATGACCCTTGCGGGCCCTTCTAACTCCTTTTGGAGTGACAATAGAGTTAACTACAAGCCAAGGCTGACTTTGCTCAGTCATAGAATATCAGGGTTGGAAGGGCCCTCAGCTAGTCCAACCCGCTGCTCAAAGCAGGACCTAATCCCCAATTTAATCATCCAACCAATTTTTGCCCTATATCCCTAAATGGCCCCCTCAAGGGTTGAGCTCACAACGCTGGGTTTAGCAGGCCAATGCTCAAGCCACTGAGCTATCCCTCTCCCCTGGCAAGGTGCTAGGGGGCTGGCAGGGAAGATGGGCTGGGGACAGCTTCTGAGAAACGGCTTCTTGTAGTTTAACAAGCTGGAGGATTGCGCAAAGCTTTATCTATGGGAGGGGTGATGCATTTGAGATTAAAACCAAGATAGTGCTGAGGCGGGCCCCTGGGGTGCCAGACAGGGGCAAAGAGTAATTAGTTTGGCAGCAAGGAGTGTTAACGTGAGAGGAAAGGTATTGTTTTTCGATATTTGCTCTTGTAGTTGAGCTGTGACGCACCCTGTTGCCCCTCAGAGTGAATCATGCTCTGTTTGCCATACCAATAGCCTCTGTCATTAAGTCTGTCATTCACCACTGTGCTGCAGAATCACTTTACCCAGTAGCTCACCCAGGGTAATATGCTTTCCCTGCCCTGGAGGCATGTGAATGAGGCATGTAGCAATCAACAAGAGAAGCAGCCGTTGCACAGTGGATAACCTTGCAGAACTGAATCCTTAAACTGCTAGCATTCTACCCCCTCGCCCCCCCCCAAACCTCTGAAAGCAATACAAATCAGGGCCGGCTTTAGGTTGATTCCCCGGAATCGGGCCCCGCACCTTAGGCACCTTTTTAATTTTTTAATTTTTTTTTACTCACCCGGCGGCGGCTCTTCGGTGGTGGGGGGTTCCGCTCCGGGTCTTCGGTGGCACTTCGGCAGCAGGGGGTCCACTCCGGGTCTTCGGCGGCATTTCAGCGGCGGGGGGGGGGGGGGCATCCTTCAGTGCCGCTGAAGACCCGGAGCGGACCCCTGCCGCCGAAGTGCTGCCGAAGACCTGGACCGCCGCTGGGTATTCGAATCGGGTCCCGCAGGTCCTAAAGCCGGCCCTGATCCAAATGAATGCTTAGGAGGACGTTGTCATAAGCACACAGGGATCTAAAAATGTTCAAAGGACTAGGCAAGCCTGCTGGAGTAAAGGGATGCGCCCATTTATACTGGCCGAGACGTGTCTCTGTTGTGTAGAGGGGATTGCATTAGGTTGGGCGATCAAGGGGAGGATTGCTGCAGCTGGAAATCTGGCTGTGTGAAAATGTCACCCACTTTCTCAGGGGATCAACTTAGGCATCAGCAGAGGCCTTAGCGTTTCACTCCCAGCCACTCGCAGTCCTGTGCAGTTTTGTTGCCTCGGAACTAATAGTGGGGGTGGTTTTGTAACCCCACAAAATAAAAACAGTCCTTTGAAACCGTTAAACAGACGTGGCAGGCGCTGTCCCTGTAGAGCAGTGGTTCCCAAACTTAAACAGTCTGCGAACCTCTTTCACTAAATTGTGAAATCTTGTGAACCCCCTCCTAAAAATGAATATTTCCAGGGATTTAAGTTTAAATTTCCTCAGTGTGATGGATGTGCTTGCTTGCTCTGCATAGCTCCTGGAAGTCTGGAACCACTGGAGAAAGATAAAGTCTCAGGTCTGGGTCGGCATCAAGTCTGTTTCTGTATTTGGTTTTCAGATGTGCATACAAGGAAAATGCTTTCTCGCATAAGTATGTTGTTGAAAATGGTAACAAAACTGCAGCGGCTTTTTCTGCCAGAAGGGGGTACTCGTTTCTTAAACTCAGCCAAAAGTTGATCAATGACAGATTTCTGAAACTCCTTTTCAGTTCGTAATCACAGGAGATCTCAATCAATTTCTCTTTTTCCTCAGTGTTCAATATCTGTGTGGAGAAAGTGGTATCATCAAAAGGGTTGTTAATCCAGTCATTTTTGCCTGACATAGCTGGAAAGTATTCCCTGAAAGTTGTGCAAAGTCCTTTTAGGTGTGCAATTATATTGGTTTTAGTGCACTGATCCAACTGAAGTTTATGTTCTGCCAGGAAGTCATGAAGATTACTGAAACACTCAGTTTGGTTGTTTTCCAAACAACTTTCCCAGAACTGCAACTTCTTTTTCATGGATTCAACTCGCTCTTGCACGTTGAAAACTGTTATATTGAGGCCTTGAAGAGATAAATTTAGGCCTTGAAGAGATAAATTTAGGTCTTGAGAAAATATCTGCTAAATAAGCTAGGCTCTGGAGCCAGACATTGTTTTCTATACAGCTGGCAAGGTGGAAAGGGTAGCTGTTGAAAAAAACTAGGATTTCCGTTCTAAGCTCAAACAAGCGCACAAGGATTTTGCCCCGTGAAAGCTATCTAACTTCGGTGTGGGTCAACAGACAATTGTGTATACTACCCATTTCTTTACAAAGTACGTGAAATGTTCTGGAATTTGTTGGCCGTGATTTTATGAAATTCACCATTTTCACTGCATTGTCCAGCACTTCCTTCAGTCCCTCAGGCATGTGTTTTGTTGCGAGGGCTTGTCTATGGATGCTGCAATGAGTCCAAGAGAGACTTTTGATGCAACCTTTTTTGTTCGAGTAACAAATCCAGGATACTTCCTCGTCATTGATGTGGCCCCATCAGTGCAAATGCCTAGTCAATGAGACCAATCTATTTCCTTTTTTTGAAAATATGCATTAGTCAGATTGAAGATATCTTCTCCAGTTGTACGTTCTTCCAATGGTCGGCAAAACAACAAGTCTTTTTCAACCATACCTTCATTCATATAAAATACAAACAGTAGCAAAATAGCTAGATTAGCTACATTAGTTGATTCATCCAACTGTATAGCATAATATGGACTATTTTTCACTCTATGTACAATTGTGGTCTCTACATTATTTGACATGTCATTAATTCTTCGTGACAACATATTATTGGACAAAGGTACCATGTCAATCCTTTTTGCAGCCTTTTCTCCGAGCATGCAATGAACTACGTCTTTTATAAATGGACCAATCAAGCTCTCTGCTGTGGTATGGGCTTCTGATGCTTTTGCTATTCGGTAGCTCATGCGGTATGACGCTTGAAGTGCATTTTCATTATCAGTACTTGCTTTGGATATAAAACTGGTAATGTCACTTTTCCTCTCAGCTAATTTTTGCTTGAAAAAATCAACAGGCTTGTCAAGTTGTGCAGGATGCCTGGTTTCTAAATGGCGCAGAAACAGAGAAGGTTTGAGGTTGCTGTTTGCTAGAACATTACCACAAATCACACACAGTGGTTTTGGACGTTCTTGATCACCAATGCATGTAAAGCCATATTTTATATAATCATCGTCATATTTTCTTTTCTTTATAAGTGACTTTCCAGGGCCATCATGATCATTAGACGTAGATTTTCCACAGCGTGGACTTGAGGAAACACTAGCTGATTCTTGCATTTTTACACTTTCCTTTTTCAGCCACTTATCCATTGAACTTGTGTACAAAAGGTCTAATAAAAATAACACAGAGAGACTGCTAACAACCAACAAACTAGAAAATGAGAGGATTCACTCAAGTCTCACTGAAGCAAAACAGCACTCATAGACTCATAGACTTTAAGGTCAGAAGGGACCATTATGATCATCCAGTCTGACCTCCTGCACAACGCAGGCCACAGAATCTCACCCACCCACTCCTGTAACAAATCCCTAACCTATGCCTGAGTTATTGAAGTCCTAAAATCGTGGTTTAAAGACCTCAAGGTGCAGAGAATCCTCCAGCAAGTGACCCGTGCCCCACGCTGCAGAGGAAGGCGAAAAACCTCCAGGGCCTCTGCCAATCTGCTCTGGAGGAAAATTCCTTCCCGACCCCAAATATGGCGATCAGTTAAACCCTGAGCATGTGGGCAAGACTCACCAGCCAGCACCCAGGAAAGAATTCTCTGTAGTAACTCAGATCCCACCCCATCTAACGTCCCATTACAGACCATTGGGCATATTTACCTGCTAATAATCAAAGATCAATTAATTGCCAAAATTAGGCTATCCCATCATACCATCACCTCCGTAAACTTATCAAGCTGAGTCTTGAAGCCAGATATGTCTTTTGCCCCAACTACTCCCCTTGGAAGGCTGTTCCAGAACTTCACTCCTCTAATGGTTAGAAACCTTCGTCTAATTTCAAGTCTAAACTTCCTAATGTCCAGTTTATATTCATTTGTTCTTGTGTCCACATTGGTACTGAGCTTAAATAATTCCTCTCCCTCCCTGGTATTTATCCCTCTAATATATTTATAGAGAGCAATCATATCTCCCCTCAGCCTTCTTTTGGTTAGACTAAACAAGCCAAGCTCTTTGAGTCTCCTTTCATAAGACAGGTTTTCCATTCCTCGGATCATTCTAGTAGCCCTTCCCTGTACCTGTTCCAGTTTGAATTCATCCTTCTTAAACATGGGAGACCAGAACTGCACACAATATTCCAGATGAGGTCTCACCAGTGCCTTGTATAACGGTACTAACACCTCCTTATCTTTACTGGAAATACCTCGCCTGATGCATCACAAGACTGCATTAGCTTTTTTAATGGCCATATCACATTGGCGGCTCGTAGTCATCCTGTGATCAACCAATACTCCAAGGTCCTTCTCCTCCTCTGTTACTTCCAACTGATGTGTCCCCAATTTATAACCAAAATTCTTGTTA